>NC_137331.1:109342878-111978050 GCF_965287045.1 Carcharhinus amblyrhynchos | reverse complement strand
CCACCTCCCCCTCCACCCACCCCACCCCCCCCACCCCCACCCACCCCACCCCCACCCCCACCCACCCCACCCCCACCCCCACCCCCACCCACCCCACCCCCACCCCCACCCCCACCCCCACCCCCACCCACCCCACCCCCACCCCCACCCCCACCCCCACCCCACCCCCACCCCCACCCACCCACCCCCCACCCTCCCCACTCCACCCCCCCTCCCCCACCCCCTCCGCCCTCCGCCCCCGCCCCCCGCCACCCTCCACCCCCCTCCACCACCCCCCCCACCCCCTCCGCCCCCCGCCACCCTCCACCCCCTCCGCCCCCCGCCACCCTCCACCCCCCGCCACCCTCCACCCCCCCGCCACCCTCCACCCCCCGCCCCCCTCCACCCCCCCGCCCCCCTCCACCCCCCCGCCCCCCGAGAGCGAACACTACATTCAGCTTGAAGTGAAACCATCTTCTAACAAAAAGGTTTAATACAGAAAACAAGGATGGTGACAGGAATTCTTTCTGTTTCAGTTGTGGATTACTAGTCCAGTGACATTATGCCACTGCCTCCTGGTATAATCTAGGTCGGAAACTCCATGCATCACATGAGCGTCCTTGTTTTCTGTGTTAAACCTACCATGTAAAAAGTCTGACAACACCAGGTTTTAGGCCAACCGATTTATTTGATAGTATACTCACAAGCTTTTGAGTTTACTATCAAACAAATCGGTTGGACTAAAACCTGGTGTTGTCAGACTTTTTACTGTGTTTACCCCAGTCCAACGCTGGCACATCCACATCATTAAACCTACCATCCCAGGAATCAGCCTGGTAAGCCTTTGTTGCACTTCCTCTATAGCAAGGACAACCCTTCCTCAGAAAAGGAAACCAAAATAGCACCTAATACTGTAGCCTCACCAGTGGCCAATAAAATTGCAGTGAAACATTTCTATTCCTGTACTCATCTCCTCTTGCTATGAAGGCTAACTTACCATTTGCCTTCTTTACTGCCTGCTGTACCTGTGTGCTTACTTGCAGCGACTGATGCACAAGAATATCGCTGAGTATCCGCTTCTCTCAATTTACAGCCATTCCAGTAATAATCCACCTTCCTACTATTGCTACCAAAGTGGATGACCTCACATTTATTCCACATTATACTGCATCTGCCATGTACCTGCCCTCTCACTCAGCATGTCCAAATTATGCTGAAGGTCATTAGGGCTGTGGATAAATACATTTCTGAGTACGTATCGCAACACACCACACGTGGCGACTCGGTGCGCACTGGCTTCATTGATGTTCAACCGAAAATTAAGAACCATGTTTGTCCTGCAGTGGCCAGAGGAGAGCCAAGAGGTGGCTGAATGGAACCAAGAGGCACGGACGGCCAGAAAAGCAGTAAGTGCGAAGTCGAGGACTTTTCAGAGAGGGTGCTTGACCTAGTATTTCAGAATTGATCACCCCAAGGCAGGATACAGCATCTGTTAGAAAGGGACACTCATGCTGAACAACAGGGTCTTCCAGAATTTTGGGAAATGACTCGAACAGGTTCCAAATTACAACCCAGATGAAACTGCTATCCCCCTGATAATTGTCAGAAGGTACTTTATATTAGGGACTATGCTAGTTTGCAGTGCTCTGTATAAATAATAGCCATTATACAAACAAGGAAGAACACATTTACATACATGTGTTTTCAATTGGGAAGTTTTGGATTTAAGAGGGAGGGGTATGATGTATAAAGCCTTAAGTTTATTTTGTTAGTGCCACAGATAGGCTTACATTAACACTGCAATGAAGTTGCTGTGAAAATCCCCTAGTTGCCACACTTCGGTGTCTGTTCGGATACACCGAGGGAGAACTCAGCATGGCCAATGCGCCTAATCAGCATGTCTTTGGGCTGTGGGAGGAAACAAAGCACCCGGAGGAAACCCATGCACCCATGTACAGACTCCACACAGAAGTGACCCAAGCCAGGAATCGAACCCAGGTCCCTGGCACTGTGAAGCAACGGTGCTAACCATTGTGCCCATTTTTATTGGTTTCTATGAGATCCTCCCTCATTCTTCTGAACTCCGGCGAACACAATCCTAGCCAACTCAATCTCTTCTTATATGTTAGTCCTGCCACCCAATCACGCTGGTAAACCTTTTGTGTATTCCCTCCGGAACAAGAACATCCTTCCTCAGATAAGGAGACAAAACTGCATACAATGCTCCAGATGTGGCCTCACCAAAACACTGTATAATTGCATCAAGACATCCCTACTCCCGTACTCAAATCCTGTCACTATGAAAGCCAACATACCATTTGCCTTTACATTCCTGCACCTACATGCTTACTTTCGGTGATTGATGTATGCGGACACCCAAGTCTCATTGCACACTTCCCCCTCTAAATTCAGACAGTAATCTGCCTTCCTGTTTTTCCTACCAAAGTGGATACCTCACATGTATCCACATTATATTGCACCTTCCATTCATTTGCCCACTAACTCATTTTGTCCAAATCACTGCATCCTCCTCAGTTGACCCTCCCCTCAGCTTTGTATCATCTGCAAATTTGGAGGTAGCACATTTAGTTGGATTCATAGAGTCCCTGCAGTGCAGGAGGTGGCCCATCAAGCCTGCACTGACTACAATCCCACCCAGGCCTTATCCCCATACCGCCATGTATTTACTCTGCTAATCCCCCGATACTAAGGCACAATTTAGCATGGTGAGTCCATCTATGGAATGTGAAAGGAAACTGGAGCACCCAGAAAAACCCACGCAGACAAGGGGAGAACATGCAAACTCCCCACTATGGCCTGAGACCAAAATTGAAACTGGGTCCCTGGCGCTGAGAGGCAGCAGTGCTAACCATTGTGCCATGCCTTGAGTTCCCTCATTTAAATCATTAATATACATTGTGAATAGATGGGGACCCAGCACTGATCCCTGCTGTACCCCACTAGTCAATGCCTGCCATTAGCCAACATTAAGTACATTTAAATGGTCATTGGATAAACAAATTGATGAAATTGGAATACTGTAGGTTAGATGGGCTTTAGATTGGTTTCACAGGTCAGTGCAACATTGCGGGCCGAAGGGTCTGGACTGCACTGTAATGTTCTATTTGGAAAAAGACCCACTTATTTCTCCATGTTTCCTTTCAACCAGTCTTCTTTCTATCTCAATACACTACCCCAATCCCATGCTACAAATGTAACAAAACTCTAGCTGTGGCCTAACTAGTATTTTACATAATTTCAGCATAACATCCCTGTTTCTGTATTTAATAATTCGCTCATATTTTCTTTCCCACTTTACTCACCTGTGCTGCCACCTTCAGGGACCTGTGGAAATGCACTTGAAAGTCTCACTTCCTGTTTATTGCGTATTCCCGTTTTGTTTTCCCTCCCTAAACGCATTACCTCTTACGTTTTTCGTATTGAATTCCCTTTGCCGCTTTTATGCCCATTCAACTAAACCCCTAACAGTTATGAACGCCAAAATGATATCCTTTCACTATCATCTGCAAATTTGCCACCCACGTTTAAGTCCAAATTATTAATATATACTTAACCAGTTTTTAAAATTTATTTATTAGTGTTGCAAGTAGGTTAACATAAACACTGCAATGAAGTTACTGTGAAAATCCCCTAGGTGCCATGGTCCAACGCCTGTTCAGGTACACTGAGGGAGAATTCAGCATGGCCAATGCATCTAACCAGCACATCTTTTGGACTGTGAGGGGAAACCAGAACATCCGGAGGAAATCCACACAGACAAGGGGAGAATATGCAGACTCCGCACAGACAATGACCCAAGTTAGGAATTGAATTAAGGTCCCTGGCACTGTGCAGCAGCAGTGCTAACCACTGTGCCACCACAACAAACAGCAATTTCCCTGTGGAACACCACTGGGAATCAATTTTCATTCACGAAAACATCGATCATTACCCATTGTTTCCTGTTGCTGAACCAATTTTGGATCCAACTTGCCACATTCCCCTGTATCCCATGGGTTTTCACTTTTTGACTAGTCAGCCATTTGACTTTGTCAAATGCCTCTTTAAAATCTATGTTGACAACATTCACTGCAGTACTCTCAAGACAGGATGCGAGTTGCAAAGAGGTTGGCTTCCCAAAGAACTAGTTACTGTCCAGGTTATCAGGAAATTAGGCAGAAATAATACTTCAGATGACCAAAATAAAGAAAACAGACCAAGGTATTGTTCAGAAGAATTCAGAAGTCAACAAAGTGTTCTGAATTAAACAGACAATTACAGCAACCAGGTTGAAAGTTGGAAAGCAGACTTCAGAAGTAAATCATAAGTTAGAAGCCATTTTAAGAGCATCTGAGAATTAAAAGTAATTGTGAACAGTTTGTACAGCAGTCAGGACAAAGAAATCCTAAAGGTGTAAAACCTGGATACTAGATTTGGTGTTAAAATTGGAGCAGAAGCTTTGTTTAAAAGAATCAGTTGGAAAATCACAACTAGATTTCAAAATGCAAGCTGCTAATGGAAAGCATTATTGTAGGAAAAAAAATTTTAAAGCACATTTTGGTAATGTTTAGAAACTGTCACTTGACAATCACATTTGGAGGGAGGGAGGGGGAACATAAGAACATAAGAAATAGGAGCAGGAGTAGGCCATCCAGCCCTTCGAGCCTGCCCCGCCATTCAATAAGATCATGGCTGATCTGTCGCTGCTCAGTTCCACTTTCCTGCCCTCTCCCCATAACCCTTAATCCCCTCTCCTATCAAAAACACACAAGCACAAACTTAGGTTCAGAGCAGTGTGTGTATTTCGACCACTGCAAATCAGTGTGCTTAAACGGCCTCTATTATTGAGACTATTATAGCTCAAGATGTACATTACGATACACGTTAATCTTAAAATGTGTGTGCACATGTTAACAGGGGCAGGAGGAAGGTACAGGTCTATTGTACAATTATCCAATTTTCATGTTTAATAAATTGTTTTTCACATTGTTTAAACAAATTAGTTGTCCTGTGACTCTGTTCCTCCATGTCTTGTTAAAAGCGGAAGTTATGGTCTTTTGAGCCAGAGTTCCATTCTGGGATCTTCATGTCCAGTTATAATACCAAGTGGGATTGTAACAGGATAGGTGCTAAGAGGATGTTTCCATTCTTGGGGAATCTAGAACTAGGGACAGTTGATGGAGAGGAGGAATTTCTTTTGTGAAGGGAGTTCTTCGTCTTTGGAACACTCTGCCCAGGGAGGCATGGAGGTAGAGTTATTGAATATATTCAAACACTGAGTTATATGGATGTTTGATCTGCGAGGGAGGCAGTGGTTATGACAGGAAAGTGGAGTTAAGGCCACAATCAAATCAGCCACAATATAATCCAGCAGGGGAGAAGGCTTGAGGGGTCAAATGCCTCAAATGTTTTCATTTCTTAAGTAGGGGAAGAAAAGGCAAATTTAGATTCCTCGGGGAAGCACATGTTTGATAATGAGCAATATGGCTTCTGTTCCTTTCGGAGTTTGTTGCGTGAAGAGATCATGGTTCATTTATGGAGCTCATACAAGAATGTCATACAAGAATGGATGCACTGATTATGAGTTAACTTATTCAGTTAGGAAAGTGGGTTCATTTCACATCAAACAGGAGATGCAAAAACCATCATACTATACAAACAGGCGACTGAGGAGACAGCAATAACCTAAAGGGGGATCTCAGTGTCCCAGGCAAAGCCTTTACTTTGGTCATACTTGAAACTTGAATTTGGGCAATTGTTTTTAAGAATTAAAAGGTAAACAACTTTACAAGCTAAAATTGAACCTTCTGAAGTTTTATGAAGCAACAAACTAATTCAAACCTGCATTTTACCAGATTCATTAGGTTCTTTTTGTAACCATTCTTAATTCAATTTGAGTCAGTTTTTTGGACAGCTTTTACAAGTCTACACAAGTGAATTTTCTGTGATGGCGCTCATGATAAACTTTAAAAAAATACAATCACAAAACCATGTCAAAGATCCTTTATATATATAGCATGCTGCTGCTAAACTCTAGATGTGATTCCCTTCAAAGATAGGTGTAAAAATATTACATTCTGGGAATTGTCAGTTACAGAGCTACATGTCATTCTTACTCTAAAAGGCAAGTGTCTGTTCCTTTAACAAGATTACTATTAAGGTAACAATGATTTCATATGGAGTTTCATTAAGGGCATTTGGAATGGGAGCAGGCCATTTAGCCCCTCAAACCTGTTCGACCATTCAACAAGATCATGGCAGGTCTGTGACTCCTAACTCCATCCTACTGATGCCAAAGAAGAGATTCCTGATATTCTGAAATAAAAACAGAAAATGCTGGATACACCCAATTCCTAAATGGACATTACAAAGGTGATTAAATGGCTGAAAATATTAGAAAGGTGGTTAAAAAGGTGACAGTGGCAGTGTTCACACCTGGGTTCAATTCCCAGCTTGGATCACTATCTGTGTAGAATTTGCACGGGTTTCCTCAGATACTCCAGTTTCCTCCCACAGTCCAAAAATGTATACGGTTAGGTGCACTGGCCATGTTAAATTCTCCCTCAGTGTACCTGAACAGGCACCGGCGTGAGATGGCCAGGGGATTTTCACAGTAACTTCATTTCAGTGTGAACGTAAGCCTATTTTGTGACTGATAAATAAACTTTTACTCTTAAAAGGAGAATAAAGGGAAAGAACAGGAGGGGCATGTGGGATTTGGGCTAGTGCAAGATAACCGCCACCATGGAATGGTTACGTTGAATAGCCTGTTACCATTTTGCAATTTCCATTGGAAGCCTTTATATTTATGAGAGGGGGAGATTATGATTTACAGAACAAAGTCTAATGCATGAAAATACTTTTGACCAATGCAGTGTCTGTGAGATTATTCTATCATGGACGCTGGTTTCCAGTTAAAATGTGCTCTGCTGGTTAAAGCAAACAGGAATTGGTTATCTCAAATTCAAGAACAGACAATGAAACAATCCCCATACCACTTGCACAATCATAGATACAACATAATTTAATTAACATGACCATTAAAATTTATTTAACAATATATTTACATGTATTTACATATTAATCAACAGGTAAATATTAAAATAAACAATTTACACTTTTAGAACTATAATTCAAAAAGCATTTGTGCTGAAAAAATAGGTTCTGCTGCAGATTTTTCTTCAGGGTGTGGGGAAAAGAAGGGAGAAGAACAGGACACTGAAGATAACTTGGTAATGCATGCATTGCATCGTAAGTGTAATCTCAAACAGTTGCTGCAATGTAAAAAAAGCAAACCCAAACACATGCCCAACAAACAAGGTCAAACCACAGCACACTACAATCAATATAAAACCAACTATCAATTGCAACTTTGGTCCATTGAAACATTAGACAATTAATGAGCTATACAATCAAAATAACTATATAATTTCTTTATACATACTTTAAACAATATTGTTAAATACAATGTTATTTACATCTGCGCAATGATATGTAAAAAATAACTTATTTTTAAAAAAAGACAAAATAATACATCTGTGCAGAATTTCCCCTGCCCCAAAAACAAAGACAATCTGTACAATATTTAAGATCAGAACAGATAACTGTGAAATGAAAAAGGTGGGACTATTCTTTTGTTACTAATTTGTCTATCCTTTCTAAAATTCAACTAAGTCTTTTTCAGAGTATAGTGCTTGCCTCTTCATGGCAGTAAAGCAATAAAAGCCCCAAGGTATATTTTCTCAGGGTACAACTGCTTGGTGGGAAATATAACAGGGCCCAGCTATAATGTACTACTTGGGAGCCAGGCAAATAGGTTACGGTGAGGAACAATGTCAGCATGTCTACTAAGCTGCTTCTATATTGCTTTAGTTTGCTGGCAATGCCACTGACTCCTCACTTATCGATTGTGTACAACTGGTGGCAACATCAAAGCAAGCATATTGGATTAATTAAGGCCAATGATAGAGAAGACTTTTAATACCGGGCTCTTCCCAGTGGCCAGCCTTATCAAATGCAGTAAATTACTTTGGTGCTGGTGTTGGCTGCACAAAATCTATGCATTGGGAACTGGTGGTTCTACTTCAGTGTTAAATAAATGTAAAGGCAGCTTTAAAGAACCCCAGTCTTCTCTCTTCCAACCACTTCATTCTCTTCGGCAAGAACAAAACGGCTGACAAGAGATCAAGGCCACTCCTTCGTGAACTCAGTGAGGGCAGTTTGAGTAGTATGGCAAGCTTGACACTTTGGCTCAGCTCTTCCCAGTCTTCTCAAGATTACCCAACTGAGAATGATAAACTCACAGAGCATCTCTAATCACCTTCAAGCAGAAGCTGGAGTCAAGATCAGAACTTGAACTAGTGTCTTGCATTTAATAGGCATATGCTCTACCTTTAGTTATTGGGATAATATTTTTATAAAAATGATAGTGAGCAAAGTGACAGAAGCAGAACAAGATATGGAAGAGAGCTGGGAGAAATTTTTGTTTTAAAATCAAAGCCCTGCAACCATCACTGCAAAGTGAATTGGTGAACTGAGAAAATAATGAACATCTATAGCAGAGCAACTAGCTCAGGAAAGGTGCATCCAACCTGTAGTCCTCAGTTCATACATGGCTCCTGAGCCCCAGCAACGGAGTCCCATTTGTGATTTTTGGTGGTTTGTACTTTCCGGAAGGTTGAAAGCTTGGACGTTTAGAAGGGATTGTTCTCAACAATAGCAGATGACTCATAGATACAGTCTAACGCTTGATCTATTACCATCAGCATCTTGAGATTGGAGTAAATTAATTGCAACATGAACTTAAACTTCTTTTGAGCTTCCCCACCCAAGGTTCCTTCACATGAACCTACATGGCCCACAAACACCTGGATAGCCCCCAAGATTAAGAGACATGGAAAAAGATTGTTCTTTTTAAGTAAGGTGATGAAAATAGTTTGAAGTGCTCAAAACAATAAGGTGAATAATTTTAACAAAGTGCAAGCATGTAAACAGAGAAAGTATTTAAATACCATTAATTTCTGAAACATTTACAAAACCAGCAAGTGCCTCTTAATGCAGTAGTTTTTGTTTTGAATTGAGAAAGATACAATAAAGGGTGGTATTTTCTTTGAAATTAGATAAGACAAATTTGAGTTCTCGTTAAGAATGTTATCCAAAAACAGATCTGTATATTTCAAGATGAATAGTCTATGGTAGTTTTGAGCCATTGTGTATTATAAACGAGGCAGCACTCTACCCATGAGTGCTAATGTGAGGTTCTACTGTACCATGAATTCCTTCTTGGGGATAGAGTATCACTTGTCTACACCCCTATCACCTTGCAGCTGCCAGCGCTGCTGGTATGAACATAACATAGCATATGCAGCAAATGCCCCCATCTTGTAAACTTTAAAGTATAGGCAGATATTAAGAGTGAATGATACCTATATATCAGCTATGTATACTACTGAAGTGTAGTAGTGGTTTCTGGTAAACAGCGATGGGAGGTCACAGTGCGTTAGTGCTGAATCTCACATCATTATGCAAGAATGATACTGCACCTTCGTTGCCACAAGCACCCACATCCTCAATTCTTCACTTATCTTCAAAGTGCTCTGGAGCCAAATATGCAAGCCTGTCTCTTGTATCTTTCAGCAGTGACTGTAACCAAGTCATTTTATGCACTTGCTTAAAACCCCCAAAACACATGCACAATCATATTGGTGTCAAGTCAAAGTCATCATTGACATCAACAAGAGGGATGTAAAACTCAGGAATCTCAAAGATGCTCAAAGATTTGTGTGAAGAAGGATCAAGTTCTTGTAGTTTAAGCTGCCATTCTAATCTTTGCACTGCATTCATTGCTGCAGCTTCGTGCTGCTGTCTCATAAGAAGACATGTCTGTAATACATTAATGAGAAAATGTTAATTGCAAGGAGAAATTAAATGTATCATTTAAGCTATTCAATTAACACTGTAATATTAGAAATAGGAGCAGTAGGTTCATTCGGTCTCTCAAACTACTCCATCATTCTATGAAACCATGGCTGATCTTCTACCTCAAGTGGTATTTTCCTGTACTATCTTCATATCCTTTAATGTCTTTAATACCTAGAAATGTATTCAAGTTATGTCTTGAATGTACTCAATCATTGAGCTTCTGGGATGGAGGAATCCAAAGATTCACTACCTTTTGGGTGAAGAAATTCTTCTTCATCTCAGTGCTAAACAGCCTAGAATAAGACTGGGCCTCCTTGTTTTTGGCATCCCCCAAGTCGAGCACAGCATGCTTCTTGCATCTACTCTGTTGAGCCCTGTAAGAATTTTGTACGTTCCAATGAGATTGCCTCTCATTTTTCTAAACTCGAGAATACAGGTCCAGACTCTTCAATCTCTCCTGAGAAATCAATCCCACCATTGCATGAATCTGGCAAAACTTTGTTGCACTCCCCCTATTGCAAGCATATCTGTCCTTAGGTAAAGAGGCCAAACTGTACACAATCCTCCAGGTGCAGTCTCACCAAGGGTCTATAGAATGACGGCAAGTCACTTTTATTCCTGTACTCGGCAATAAAGGCCAACATACCATTTACCTTCCTAATTGCTTTTTACGCCTACAATTGCTTCTGCTGACCTATGAACATGGACACCCTTTGGATACTGACACATCCAACATCACACAAATTTGGAAATAGTCTGCATTCTGTTTCTTGTGAGTGGACAATTTCACATTTTTCCACATTACGTTCCATATGCCAAGTTCTTGCCCACTCACTTATCCTGCCTAAATCATTCTTTGCATTCAACTCAAAAGAACAAAGAACAATACAGCACAGGAACTGGCCCTTCGGCCCTCCAAACCTGCACTGATCATGTGTTCCTAACTAGACCATCCGTTTGTATCCCTCTATTCCCACTCTGCTCATGTGGCTATCTAGATAAGTCCTAAATGATCCTAGCACGTCTGCCCCAACTTGGTAGTGCAGTCCAGGCCCCCACCACCCTCTGTGTAAAATACACCTGCATGTACTGAGCCTTGCCTCCCCTTACCTTGAACTTGTGACCCCTTGTGTGTGTCATTTGACCTGGGAAAAAGCTTCCAACTGTTCATCCTATCTATGCCCTTCATAATTTTATAAACTTCTATTAGGTCGGC
The DNA here is from genome assembly GCF_965287045.1 of Carcharhinus amblyrhynchos. NCBI lineage: Eukaryota > Metazoa > Chordata > Chondrichthyes > Carcharhiniformes > Carcharhinidae > Carcharhinus > Carcharhinus amblyrhynchos. The sequence continues at coordinate 111,966,934 of NC_137331.1, read as the reverse complement.
CCACAACCTCCGTCTTACCAGGGCGAATAACCCTAGTTTACTCAATCTCACCTCATAGCTAATATCCTCCATACCAGGCAACATCCTGGTAAACCTTTTCTACACTCTCTCCAAACCCTCCACATCCTTCTGGTAGTGTGGCGACCAGAACTGGATGCAGTATTCCCAATGTGGCCTAACCAACGTTCTATATAACTGCATCATATGCCAACTTTTATACTCTATGCCCCATCTAATAAAGGCAAGCATGCCATATGCTTACTTCACCACCTTTCCACCTGTGTTGCCAACTTTAAGGGTCTGTGGACTTGCATACCCAGATCACTCTGTATCTACACTCCTGATAGGTTCTGCCATTTATTGTATAGCTCCCCCTGCATTAGATCGACCAAAATGTATCATTTCACATTTATCTGGATTAAATTCCATCTGCTATTTCTCCGCCCAATTTTCCAGTCTATCTACATCCTGCTGTAATCTCTGACAATGTTCATCACTATCCGCAACTCCAGCAATCTTTGTGTCGTCCGCAAACTTACTAATCAGACCAGCTATATACCTTTTTCCAAATCATTTATGTATATCACAAACAGCAGAGATCCCAGTACAGAGCCTTGTGGAACACCACTACTCTGACCTCCGATCAGAAAAAGACCCCTCCACTGCTACCCTGTCTACGGCCAAGCTACTTCTATACCCATCTAGCTAGTTCACCTTTGATCCTGCGAGATTTAACCTTTTGCACCAGCCTGCCATGAGGGACCTTATCAAACACTTTACTAAAATCCACGTAGACTACATCCATGGACCCTCCCTTGTCAATCATTCTGTCACCTCAAGAAACTCAACGAAATTTGTGAGGCATGACCTCGCTTATACAAAACCATGTTGTCTATCGCTAATGAGACTATTCTGTTCACAATTCACATTTCCACCTAGTTTTGAATCAGCAAATGTGGAATTACCTTTGGTTCTCACATCCAAATAACTGAAATAGAAATAAATAAAGTGGAAAAAATGCACTATAACAAATTGCTGTTTATGATAAGTGCTGTTCAAGTAAGCACAAACACATGGCTAGTAGCATGAATTGGAGCAAAAGTCCTGACTTGTCAATCAGCTAGAATTCTTTGGAGAGCTAACAAAGGAGGTTGTAGTGTGAGGGACAATATATGAAGCACCAGCTTTTAGGAGTTGTAAGCACTAAAGATGTTTAGCTTTAAGAAATATCTATTCTAGTGTAGCAAATGTTACTTGCCACTTATCACCCCAGGCCTGAATAATATTCGAGTCTTGCTACATTTGGACAGTTCCACTTTATTTAAATACTTCCAGAAGCAAACTTACCTTTAATTTATCAAACTTATCATCTACATCCTGCAACCATGACATAAATTGGCGTGCATTGAATCGATCTCGCACTGATGTTTTGTTTTCATCACCCTAAAGCAAAGATTTTACAACATTAATTTGTAAAACGGCATTTGAGCATTTAATAAAAATATTCTTTCAATTATAGTTCAAAGAGAGAGAGACATCATTTTCCTCTTCACCTGAGGGTCCTGAGGCATATTGTAAACTTCTGCATCCAGAAGCACAGTACAGGCACTAAAAGGCAAAGTCTGATTTGCTAGTGTCCTTGCTGCACGGTAATGGACTCTCAGAACTTCCTGCTCATTTGACATAATGAGTTTCTCCTGAAATTAAACACAAAAAAAAATTCAAATATAGTACATTAACTGTGTATTTTACATTACCTATAAGCTTTTAAACATTCTACTGTCGCGCAATTTCAACCAACATTCAAGTAGTTAGTGCAAACATTTTGAACCAATCCAACTTCTGACAAAAACAGTTTACTCACAGGTTCGGTTAAAAATGTTACGGTCCAGATTTTACTAAAGTAGTAACAGAGCTCACCACTAAGTGTGACTTGGACACCAAACTCTGGTGACTGCACACGTGCAGTTAAACATGGAAATCAAGAAGTTACTCTGCAAGTTTCTCTGCACCATACTAGGATATCATTGAGAGACTCAACATTTAAACAGGTGTGTGTGTGTGACTGGAAGCCTATATCCAGTGGTGCACTGCAGAGATCGATTATTATAGTGTACACTAATGATATAGATATGAATGTGGAAGTTATGATCAGTAAGCTTTCAGATATGAAAATTGGTGGTGTGTTAAGTTGCGAGGAGGAAAGCCTTACAGGTGACATAGATGGGATGGTCAGATGGGTAGTACAGTGGCAAATTGAATTTAATCTTGAATATTGTGAGGTGATGCATTTTTGGGGGACTAACAAGGCAACGGAATAAACGACGAATGATCGAATGCTAGGAAGTACAGAAGACCAAAGGCAACTTAGGGTGCATGTCCAAAGATCCCTGACAGCAGCAGGGCAGGTAAATAAGGTGGTTAAGAAGGCATATGGGATATTTGCTTTTATTAGCCAAGGCATAGATTGTAAGAACAGGGAGATTATATTGGAGTTGTATAAAATATTTGTTAGGCTACAGATAGAGTACCGTGTGTTGTTCTGGTCACCACATTGTAGGAAGGATGTGATTGTACTAGAAAAGGTACAGAGGACATTCACTGGGATGTTGCCTGTGCAGGAGGGTTCTGCTATAAAAAGAGGTTGGCAAGGCTTGGGTTGTTTTCCTTGGAGTAGGGGTGAGGGGGACCACAATGAGGTGTAAAAAATTGAGGCATATAGATTATGGTAGATAGAAAGAAACTTTTCCCCTTAGTAGGTGGATCGATAACCAGGGGATATAGATTTAAGGTAAGGAGCAGGAGAACAAGGAAAAGCTTTTTCATTCATAAGAAACATAAGAAATGGAGCAGGAGTAGGCCATCCAGCCCTTCGAGCCTGCCCCGCCATTCAATAAGATCATGGCTGATCTGTCGCTGCTCAGTTCCACTTTCCCGCCCTCTCCCCATAACCCTTAATCCCCTCTCTTATCAAAAACCCATCAACCCGCGTCTTAAAAATATTTAGCGAGGCAGCCTCCACCACTTCAACGGGCAGAGAATTCCAGAGATTCACCACCCTTTGAGTGAAGAAGTTCCTCCTCAACTCCGTTCTAAACCGCCCCCCTTTTATCTTGAGGCTGTGCCCCCTAGTCCTATTGTCTTTTTTGAGCGGGAAGAGTCTTTCCACCTCTATCCTATCCATCCCATTCATCATCTTATACGTCTCAATGAGATCTCCTCTCATTCTTCTAAACTCTAACGAGTACAAGCCCAGTTTATTCAGCCTCTCCTCATAGCTCAACCCCCTCAACTCCGGTATCAGCCTAGTAAACCTCCTCTGCACTCCCTCCAAGGCCAAAATATCTTTGTGTAGGTGCGGCGCCCAAAAATGCACACAGTACTCCAGTTGCGGCCTCACCAATGCCCTATACAGCTGCAGCAAGACCTCCCTACTTTTATATTCAATCCCCTTCGCTATGAAGGCCAGCATCCCATTCGCCTTCCTGACCACCTGCTGCACCTGCAAGCTGGGTTTTTGCGACTCATGCACAAGGACCCCGAGGTCCCTCTGCACCGTCGCCTGCTGCAGTTTTTCGCCTCGTAAGTAATAGTCCTTCCTACCATTTTTCCTACCAAAGTGGACCACCTCACACTTGCCAACATTAAATTCCATTTGCCATTTCCTGGTCCATTCGCCCAGCCTATCTAGATCCTTCTGCAGACTCTCCACACCCTCCGCACAATTTGCCGTACCCCCAATCTTGGTGTCATCAGCAAATTTCGACACTCTACACTCGGTTCCCTCCTCCAGATCATCTATATAAATGGTAAAAAGCTGAGGCCCCAGCACCGACCCCTGGGGCACTCCACTAGTCACCATCCGCCAATCCGAATAGCACCCGTTGACCCCACTCTCTGCCTCCTATTTGACAACCAATCCTCTATCCACGCTAACACCCTACCCCCAACTCCATGTCCCTCGACCTTCTGCAATAACCTCTTGTGAGGCACTTTGTCAAACGCTTTCTGAAAATCTAGAAAGACCACATCCACCGGCTCTCCTCTATCCACCGCCCTAGACACATCCTCATAGAACTCCAGTAAATTTGTCAGACACGACTTCCCGTTAACGAAACCGTGCTGCGTCTGCTCTATCAAGCAATTCCCTTCAAGATGCCTCGCAATTTCCTCCTTAATGACAGATTCTAACATTTTATCTACCACAGACGTTAAACTAACCGGCCTATAATTCCCCGCCTTTTGCCTGGCACCCTTCTTAAACAACGGCGTAACATTAGCCGTTTTCCAATCATCTGGCACTTCCCCGGAATCCAGCGACGTTTGGAAAATAACCACCAAGGCATCCACTATCACCTCCGCCATTTCTTTCAGAACCCTCGGATGCATTCCATCCGGTCCTGGGGACTTGTCCACAATCAGCCCCTCCAGTCTGTCGAGCACCGCCTTTCTAGTAACAGTAATGTCATTAAGACCCTCCAGTCCTACCACCTTTCTATCGCTAACACCCGGCAAATTATTCACGTCCTCCTCCGTGAAGACAGAAACAAAAAAGTTATTCAATACCTTAGCCATATCCCCATCCCCTACCACTAGGTCCCCTTTCTCATCCTCTAAAGGACCAACATTCACCCTAGCCAGCCTCTTCCTTTTTATATATTTATAAAAACTCTTGCTATCCTTTTTTATATTAAGCGCTAGCCCAGCTTCATAGTTTCTCCTACCCTTCCTTATCAACTTCTTTGTCAATCTTTGTTGACATTTAAACCTCTCCCAATCCTCTTCTCGCCCACTACTCTTAGCTACTCTAAATTCCTCCGCTTTTAGTTTAACACTTTCCTTCACCTCCTTCGTTATCCATGGCTTATTACCTCTCCTCCTACTATCCTTTTTGACCATCGGAATAAATTTCCGTTGAGCACCAAGAAAGATCTCCTTAAAGATCCTCCACTGCTCCTTAACAGACCCTCCCTCCAATGTGCTCTCCCAGTCCACATTCGCCAATTCTTCTCTCATCCTACCGTATTTCCCTCTATTCAAACAAAGGACGCGTGTCCGGGAACCCACTTTCTCCTCCTCCATCTGCACCAGAAACTCCACCATACAATGATCACTCTCCCCAAGAGGATCCTTCACCACAAGGTCCCTAATTCTACCCGCTTCATTACATAGCACCAGATCCAAGATAGCTCGCTCCCTCGTCGGCTCCAACACACACTGTTCGAGGAAACTATCCCGGCAGCATTCCAAGAACTCTTCCTCGAGTTCAGAGTGTGGTGGGAATCTGGAACACTGTCTAAAAGGGTGGTACAGGCAGGAATCCTCACAACATTTAAGCAGCATTTACATGGGCACTTGAAACACCACAGCATACAGGCAATGGACCAAGTGCTGGAAAATGAGATTAAATAGATCGGCCCTAGGTGGCCAATGCCGACACGATAGGCCTCTTTCTGAACTATAAAATTCTATCAAATTTGTAGGCATTACAAAGGCATGATTGTGCTGCATTTTAAGATGCAATGGCTTGACATTGCTATAGTTGAAAGTTATTTATCAACTAACAATTGAAGAGAGGTTGTCAATACTAAAAATTATTATTCATTTCAGGGACGTGGGCTTCACAGGCTAGGCCAATTCCTAATTGCTTTTGAAGGTGGTAGTGAGCTGCCTTCTTTTGTGGTGCAGTAAGTCTTAATTATTGCCAAATGACTACATTGAAAATTAACTTCTCATTCCTTCACCTTTTAATTACAGTTGGAGATTTAAAGGAATACTTGTTTTACTTTTTCTTTCAATATGCAGTCCTATACTCCTTACTCCCTCTTTGTTGTCAAATTTAAACAACAGCTGGTGCCATTCATTTCCTGCTGATTGCAAAATCCAGCCCTCAGCTTTTTACCATTTATATAGATGATCTGGAGGAGGGAACCGAGTGTAGGGTGTCAAAATTTGCTGATGACACCAAGATTGGGGGAACGGCAAATTGTGCGGAGGGTGTGGAGAGTCTGCAGAAGGATCTAGATAGGCTGGGCGAATGGGCCAGGAAATGGCAAATGGAATTTAATGCTGGCAAGTGTGAGGTGGTCCACTTTGGTAGGAAGAATGGTAGGAAGGACTATTATTTACGTGGCGAAAAACTGCAGCAGGCGACGGTGCAGAGGGACCTCGGAGTCCTTGTGCATGAGTCGCAAAAACCCAGCTTGCAGGTGCAGCAGGTGGTCAGGAAGGCGAATGGGATGCTGGCCTTCATAGCGAGGGGGATTGAATATAAAAGTAGGGAGGTCTTGCTGCAGCTGTATAGGGCATTGGTGAGGCCGCAGCTGGAGTACTGTGTGCAGTTTTGGGCGCCGCACCTGCGCAAAGATATTTTGGCCTTGGAGGGAGTGCAGAGGAGGTTTACTAGGCTGATACCGGAGTTGAGGGGGTTGAGCTATGAGGAGAGGCTGAATAAACTAGGCTTGTACTCGTTGGAGTTTAGAAGAATGAAGGGAGATCTCATTGAGACGTATAAGATGATGAATGGGATGGATAGGATAGAGGTGGAGAGACTCTTCCCGCTCAAAAAAGACAGTAGGACTAGGGGGCACAGCCTCAAGATAAAGGGGGGGCGGATTAGAACGGAGTTGAGGAGGAACTTCTTCACTCAAAGGGTGGTGAATCTCTGGAATTCTCTGCCCGTTGAAGTGGTGGAGGCTGCCTCGCTAAATATTTTTAAGACGCGGGTTGATGGGTTTTTGATAAGAGAGGGGATTAAGGGTTATGGGGAGAGGGCGGGAAGGTGGAACTGAGCCACGACAGATCAGCCATGATCTTATTGAATGGCGGGGCAGGCTCGAAGGGCTAGATGGCCTACTCCTGCTCTTATTTCTTATGTTCTTATGTTCTATCATACCTAACAAATTTGATAAAGTTTTTCAAAAAAGGTGATCAAGTATGTGGATGGGAGAAGTGCAGTTGATACAGTTTACATGGATTTTAGCAAAGCCTTTGTCAAGGTCCCACATGGGACACTGACTGAGAACACAGAACATAGAACACTACAGCACAAACAGGCCCTTCAGCCCACAAGTTGCGCTGATCATATCCCTACCTACCAGGCCTATCTATAACCCTCAATCTTCAAGAGAAGGTTGAAGCACATGGAATTCAGGGAAATCTGGCTAGATAGATCCAAAACTGGCTTCGTAATAGGACACAAAGGGTGGTGGCAGAAGGTTGTTTGAATGACTGAAGGCTGGTGTCCAGTGGTATACCACAAGGTTCAATGCTGGGTCCCTTTTTTGTTTATGTATATAAATGATATAGATGATAACATGGGGGGCATGATAAGCAAGATTGCAGATAACACCAAGATTAGTAGGGTGGTTAATAGTGAAGAAGGTCGTAGGTTACTGGAATATATAAATGGATTGGTCAGAGCAATGACAGATAGTATTCAATCCTGCTAAGTGCAAAGTGATGCACCTTTGGGAGAACTTGATGAATGGCAGGACAGTAGGTAGCTTAGAGGAACAGACAGATCTTGGAATATTTATTCACAGATCCCTGAAGTTGGTAGAACACGTGAGTAGGATAGTTAAGAAGACATATAGGACACTTGCTTTTATTAGTCGTGGCATAGAGTATAAAAGTGAGGAGGTTATGTTGAAGCTGTATAAAACATTGGTTAGGCCACAGCTGGAATAGTGTGTATAGTTCTGGTCACCTCACTATAGGAAGGATGTGATTGTATTAAAGGGGGTTCAGAGGAGATTCACCAGGATGTTTCCTGGGATAGAGCATTTGAATTACAAGGAGAGGCTGGACAGGCCTGGACTGTTTTCTTTAGAACAAAGCAAGCTAGGGAGGACATGATTGAGATGTACAAGAATGAGGGGTATGGGTCGGTGAATAAAAGCAACTGTTCACATTGGTTGAGGGATGAATCATGAGGGGGCATAGTTTTAGAATCAGGGGCATGAGATTCAGAGGGGATTTGAGGAAAAAAATTCAGAGGGTGGTGGGAATCTGGAATGCACTGCCTGGGAAAGTAGTGGAGGGTGGAAACCTTACAACCAAAGTATTTGGACGAATACTTGAAACATAACAATCACGGATATGGGACAAATGCTGGGAAATGGCTTTAGTGCGACCTTAGTGGCAGTTATTGTCAGTGCAGAATCGATGGGCTGAAGAGCCTTTTCTGCACCGTACAACTCTATAATGAGACCACAATTCAGTCTCACTAATTCACAAGTTTATCATTGGGCAGGTTTGTGCAGGTATAGTTTTACAGTTTCTAGCTCACTGACGGCATGTCAGAAGTTTAGAACACACTGGCAATCTGTAAAAATGCTGTCATATTTTAGAAGAACTTTTTATATTCAAGTTTAGTGGACATAGTTTCAAGGCCACCCTTCAGGTAGGTTCCAAGGGAATACAGTTTATGGCTGGCTCTCAAAACAAATAGTTGCAGATTTCACTCTGAATCTTAAGCCAAAAAACTTCAAAGTTCAAAATCATAGTCAGAAAAAAAAAGTACCCGTTCAATACTATGCTGTAATCGAAGCTTCATTCGTATAACTTCATGTTGCCTGAAGAGTTCTTTCAGTGCTTCAGACAATGATGGAGGAGGAGTTATCTAAAAAGACAGTGATCAGCATTAATGCAAAGTGCTGCAATTTAAAACCATTTTATTAGATTATGCTGGAAAAATTCACCAAAAATGATGCATCTTGTTATTCTTCTCCTGATATGATAAATCATATACACTCCAGGTTAAATCAGTTTCTTCACAATTTTGGTGTCATAGTTGACTCCAAGATGAGTTTTCAACCAGTCATACCATCAGCAAGACCACCTACTTTCACCTCCATATCATCTAACATCTGCTGCTGAAACGTTTATGCTTTTGTTACCTCCAGGCTTGACTATTTCAATGCACTCCTAGCTGGTTGCTCACATTTTACTCTGCAAATCTGAGGTCATCCAAAACTCTGCTGTCCATTTCTGAACTTGCACCAAGTGCCGTTCCCCTAACACTCCTATCCTTATTGGGATTGGAACCGGGTCAAGTAACGTCTTGATTTTAAAATTCTCATCCTGGTTTTCAAAAACTACAGCCCTGCTTCTCTCATTAACTCTGTAATCACAGCCTCCAAGATATATGCACTATCTAATTCTGATCTCTCAAGCATCACAATTTTATTGTCCCACCATTGGTGGCCACGTCTTCAACTGCCTAAGACCCAAACTCTGGAATTCCCACCTGATAACTACATTGCCCCCCTCACTTTCCTCTTTTAAGATATTCCTTAAAACCTACCAAGCTTTTAATCACCTACCCTAATATCACCTCACTTAGCTTCATGTCACATTTTGTATTATAATGTTCCTCCTGAAGAGTTTTTAGCATGTTTTGTTTTGCTGAACAGGCAATATAAATCCAAATTGTTGTTGCTTCACATAACTATGAAAATTATAAATTGCATTATCTATTCACATAATCAGTGGTTTCCTGCTCATCCATTGTAACATGATTTTCTTTTTAAAACTGCTCTATACATCCTGGGACCCAAGTTCCATAAGAGACCATGGAAAAATGATCTCGAAGTTCTATTCTAATAGCATCATTTAATGGAAGGGCTGAGTTGTTGACCAAACCGACCACTCAATGCCGCTATACTGCTGTTCAAGTTACAAATATCATGTGATATTTTAGTATGATACATTAGATTTGTCCTTCATGCCCAACAGTTAAATTCTGGTAGTTGACTTCATGTCATGGTAATAATTCAAATACTATTAATAAAACATGACATTGGGCCTACTTTTTACTTTGAATAAACATCTCAAGGAGTTAAACTTTTGTTAACTTTCAAACTATAAAGCAAAATCTACTTCTGAAACTTTAAAGTTTATTTATTAGTGTTGCCTGTAGGCTTACATTAACACTGCAATGAAGTTACTGTGAAAACCCCCGAGTCGCTACACTCTAGCACCTGTTCGGGTACACTGAGGGAAAATTTAGCATGGCCAATGCACCTAACCGGCATATCTTTCAGATTGTGGAGCACCTAGAGGAAACCCACACAGACACACGGAGAACTTGTAGACTCTACACAGACACAGTGACCCAAGGCCAGAATTGAACCTGGGTCCCTGGTGCTGTGAGGCAGCAGAGCTAACTACTGCGCCACCGTGCTGCCCCATTATTGTAGTGAATATTTAAAATGTTGGCATGTTGACTCACTACACCAAATTCCTGGCAAAATAAACCATGCCCATTATTATTGAATAAGAACAGCATATTCACTTCTAGTCTTAAGATTTTTGATATTCTTCAATTGCACTGCCTTTCACCAAAATAATGCTGGGTTTTGGGAAAGACAATACCATTTCCTATTATGGCACCTGTGATAATAAGGAACAATTGTTCTCACAGAACGTGCAACACAAATGAATGCATAGAACTGAATATTGCTGAAAAGAAATGTTTTCAAAGCTTTGTCCTGCACCCATCAGAACAAATGCAAGAATACCAAATTTCAAACAATCACAACAATTAAAATGATAGGATAAAAGGATGCAGAATGGTTGACAAATCGACTATGATTTGCTGAGACTTTGCTATGGAGAAATCAATGGAGACTCACTCCCCAAGCACCTGGGTAATTCAAAAAAGGTAAAAGGCTTCTGTTTGGAGGGACCCTGAGTATGTCACTCTGAGCGAAAAAAACTCAACTGATTATCCTACATACCGTCGACTGCTGATCAATCCTCAACGTGCTAATAGGTACACATTTCCATTATCAACTGAGCTTGAAACGTGGCTTGTTTATACTTGCCAGGAGCGACCAACATTCATATGCAGGAACAAAAACAGGAATTGCTAGAAAATTACAGATGACAGCATCTGTGGAAAGAGCTCTGACGAAGAGTCATCCAGACTCAAAACATTGGCTCTAATCTCTCTCCATAGATACTGTCAGACCTGCTGAAATTTTCCAGCATTTTCTGATTTTCTTTACTTCTGCCTGCCAAAGCACTTCACAATTTGAAAGATCACTTTGGTTTTTTGTTTTAAATATAGAGAAATGAGCTGAGCCTGCCCAATCTTTACTGTATATAACCTCGCAGTTCTGATATTACCCTGGTAAAAGCTTTGCACTTCCTCCATTGCCTCAGTATGAACTGTGTACAGTACTCAGTCCGCTCTAATCAAGATTCTACAAAAGTTTCACAGGCATTCTTCTATTTAATTTTATTCCACTATAAATGAACCTCAATCCTTGGCTGTAATATAAAGAATAAAATACAGAAGAATTTAGAAAAAATTATTGACCCTCTGTCAAAGTATTTTATTCCCTACTGTCTTCAATGTTCTACCCTAATCATTCTCAAATACAATAAATCATGGTGGTTTATTATTTTACAAGCTTGAGCAGTTCTTCTCTAGCATCACAAGAGACCACTTACAAATTGCAAACTTGAATAGCAAGGTATAGGGAGGGGGATTACTCAAATATGGCAACATCAGCAGCAAAACAGGAATCTGATATCTGCTGGTATCCACAAACATTGCCAGCAGAGGGTGCCTGCTCCTTCAGTATAAGTTGATGAAAGACAACTAACTCTCGCAACTGTGAAATTAACTAATGCAGTCCAGATCAGGTTTGGACTGGATACCTGTTAGGCTACAGTAGATAGTGGCCTCAAATTTTCTGTATTGCATCATTTACCCACGTTAAGCACAGCATGTTTAAGAAAAGCAATAGTGCAGGCTTTTCTCTTTGAGGAAATAGGTTCTAATGAAAGCAATAGAAAGACCTGCGATTATCTAGCACTTTTCAAGATTATCTATCTCTAATTGCACTTTTGCCATGTTGTATGCATATATAGGCGGTGGATCTGAAACGAGGATAATTTGCAAAAAGTCTATGATCAGATAATATACAAATAGCACAATTAGCCCCAAAATCATTTTGGCGACAGAATTTGAGATTTGCAATTTGAAATGTCATTGCTACTAGGCTGACACAGGAAAGGTGCAGTTTAGTGTTATAATGTTTATTCATCAGGTGATTTGAAGTAAGGGAATTTTATGGTAAGAGAAGTCTGGAGCAGGAATATTAACTGACAGTGGGATTTTGGGGAGTAGGGCAAGAACACAACCATAGTGGTTTAAACTCCCTGGCCTTGTCTACATGCTGCTCACCAGCCACCCGGCAGCAGAGTTTAACAGCAGGGCAGCTGCTAGCAATATCGGAAAAGCAAAAATTTTCTCCAATTGATCATTGGGAAGATGATCATCAATCCTTGGTATAAACTGCATTCCCAAATGGTGTCATCCCTTTCCCTGGGCTTGAGCTGAGTTTCTGACCTTTAATCCTCTCCATTTCCAGTACAGTGCATTTCCACCTTCATAAAATGTCCCATCTCCAGCCATCTCAGGTTTTTTTGCTGCCGAAACCTTCATCCATGCATTTCCTGCTTCTAGACTTGACCATTCTAATGCTTTCCTGGCTGGCCTCCCCTATTCCATCATCTAAAACTCACCAAAAGCTCTGCTGCACAAATCCAGCTTGTACCATGCACCTCTTCCTCTGATCAGTCTTTACAGTCGCACCTGCCTTAGTACCTCCTTGTGTGTCGCGTCAAATTTTGATTAATGCTTGTGAAACACTTTGCGACATTTGAAAATGCCAAATAAATGCAAATAGTTGAATTACGCACGAGAATATTCTACCCCATTGCCACCTGATTTCACTTACTAATTAAAATGAGATTCTCAAAGCCATTCCTCACATCTTTACTAGTATGTTCTCAAACCACATAACAGGTTTTATTTCACTTGTAATGGTGCATAGCAGTATAGCAAGTATTTTCCCATACCAATGGAAGGGAAGAATGTTATTTGAGGATGCTTCACATCTCTTAGGAGCTTTTAAGATTTCCCCTCAGACTCTTAAGTTTTCAGAGGAATAATCAGTGCATCCCCCCACCCCCCTCCAGGTGTTCCACTTACTGTCATATTAATGCAGCTATATCACATTTATTCCCTGCAATCCCTCAACTGTCAACTGTTAAAAAAAAACTAGCACTACATTGGATTGTAAGTACAATTTCCAGTGTATGAAAATGTTCATGCAGGATCTTCTCTGTGAAGTGCTGTGAGGACACTGGTGAAAAGATATGCTAATGTAGGTTTTCCTCCTTCTATTAAAAGGCATCCTTCTTCCTTTATTATTATTTATTAATGTCATAAGTAGACTTACTTTAACACTGCAATGAAGTTGCTGTGAAAATGCCCACCCCGCCCCCCCACCATCGCCACACTCAGGTGCCTGTTCAATACACTGACGGAGAACTTGGCATGGCCAATGCACCCAACCAAGAAGCCTGCTTTATTACAAGGGCAGGTCTGAAGATATGGATGTTTCCAGTTTTATAGGTGAGGAGTATGCTGCAATTGTTATTGTATGACAATAAGGCAAAATGATAGCACTGCCTCATGATTTGCTCTCAAGTAAACTGTTAGAAAATTGGACACCCCACCAACTGACTAGGCATCTAATTTGCAGGTCAGCATCTGGTGCCTGCGAGACCCCGTGCTACTAGCTGGCGTTTGCAAATAAGAGCTACTGCATTCCATCATCAGAAAAATAAAGAAATGTATAATGAAACATTTATGACAGTATTGTACTCTAATATGTTTCAATATTTATAACTACATAGCATCTTATTCTCCTCTATATTGCTCTCACACCAATAGCAAAAGTGGCTTCAGAAGGAAATCTGTAATGTAATGATATTGCTGCCACATTATTAGCAATGTTCTTAATAACCAGTTCCCATTAGTAGCACATGATTGAGGCCAGTGTCTTGAGGCCTGGCTTCAGGCTGATTCATTGGGTTTCAAGAAAACAGGTTCTTCCCAATGGAAGCAGTTGAATGCAAAACATTTATTAAAATTCTCCATTAAGGACTAACGGGTTCACACTTTACTCAGGTACATTTTGAATAAATAATTCAAATGAGATTCTTATAGATGGTATGCAAACTGAATAACTCTTTTGAGTCACTTAAATAACAAGTTCTATAAAATATTTTCATGGACAACACTTACAGTTGGTATGCAAAGTTTGCTCAGAGGGTTCCCATCCAGCAGGTATGATCCAGTGAATGTAACAAATTCATCATAAAACTGTGGTGCTTGAGGAGTGACACTACATAGCACTTTACGCTTCTCTTCTATCTTTTTTCTAATGTGGAGATATTCATAATAAGGGTTTGCCTTTTCTGAATGGTATGGTTGAATTTCTTCTAGTTTTAAAGAATCTACAATGGCTGCCAGTGATTGCTGAGTCTTTTCCTTAGCTTGCTGCAGTGTGGATTTTACTTGTGCAGGATGTGGAACTCGTGACATCTTTCGTTTATGTGGATGGTGCACTTGACCTTCTTCCTCCTCTGTAAACTTCGCCTTGCTTTTCACAGGTGTGGAGGATTCTGTATCTTTATCAGATACCTGTGAACAGTTGACAGCAGATTGTTTGCTTTGATTGGCTAGCAGGTTTGCTCTGTTACGAGTAATCCTCTGAGGAATATCTTGTTCTATTCGGTCAGCTTCCATTTGCTCTTCCAGCTCCTCTTTTGACGATTCAGTGGACTGCCTTCGTTCATCAGGTGCTGCCTCATGCAACATTACAGCATCTTGAGTAGTTGTAGAAAGTTGAGGAACTTCCATCTCCAATGAGGCATCTTGGCCTTGAGCCTTACTTTCCAAGGGCTGAGGGTCATCGCTTATGGAGTTTGTGTGCACATGCTCAGTGGAAGGTGTTGCTTCAGGTAATTCTTCTGTTGGCTCAGACGGCATTTCATCAACTGTGGCTACCGGCACTTTGGCTAATGTTGAGCTCTCTTGGTTACACGTTGGCTCCTGATCAGCTGAAGTGATATTTTTTATACCCTCTTCGGTTTTTTCTTGAGATTCAGTTAATGTACTCTGTACAGGTCTTGTTTGGTCTACAAGGTTTTCATTCATATTATTGCATTCCAATAATGCTGTAGATGATGGGGAGAAATTCTCTTCCAAGTCCTGCATTTCATCTGATTTGCAATAAGTGGAAGCATCTTCCACGGTCTTCTGAATAGCAAGGTCAGCAGCTGTGTCAACAGGAGGATATTTAGCATCCTTTTCATCAGCCATACCTACACCGTCCAAGTGTGGTTTGCATGATAAGAAAGACTGATCTGTATTTTGCAAAGTTTGAGTCTGTGGTAGATCTTCTGGAGTTCCACATTTTGGCCAAAAGAGAACTCGAGGGGTAATATCATTGTCTAATGATGACCTAATACAAGATGTATTGGAAGTATGTGTAGGTGAAAAATAAGATGACGCTTCTTGTAGATTTGTCACTTGGGAAGGTTCACTGCAAGGTATCTGTGGAGACTTTGAGACCAATTCTGATGTCAACTGGTCTGAACATCCCCACTCTTGTGAAACATGTAATGGGCTAAAAATGCTTTTCTCACAAGCTGAAGATGCGTACCCATCATTGTTACTGTGCGAAGGAGGATCAAGCCTATCATAAGACACTTCCAATGGTTTATTTGGCTGAATGCTCCCAATCACACAGTTTAGTTGTGGCTGTACCACAGTCATTTGCTGGGAAGTATTTTGAATTATGCTGCTGGGATTTGCATCCTGCGATAAATAATGAGTGCTGCTTGGCACAATGACAGCAGGTGGTGTAGAAACAGAAGGCTGTAAACAAGAATTACTATTAAATATGCCCTCTTCAGCGCCATTGTCTGGAGCTGGTTCTTGTCGAGGAGAAGTACAGGCTTGATGTTGTACTGAGGGTGAAAAACTAAATTGTTTTTCACTTGAAAGTGGCAGGTTACCTTCAAGATGCTTGTGGGACGGTTTATCATGTTCACTTGCAGCAGCTGGTATACTGCATCTCCGAATATCACCTACCAACCGGGATTCGTTCTCATATCTAGCATTGTCAGTGGAGACTGATCGCAGGTAAGATCCTGGAAGTTTATTGGAGTACGGTGATTTAAGTCGATCTGGCAAATCAGCTAAAACATCAGAGTCTCGGTCATATACAGCAGGTGATTTGGCACTGGACAGAAATACTGATTGAGAAAAGGAAGACTGAGACTCAGAACCCTCAATAGTGAAATCTGAATCATAGTCTGTTAAAGGCCGCGGCGTCGCTACAGCTGAAGTTTGACAGGAATCTTCTGAACTTGCAACAGAAATCATCGATATAGATCTTGACGTTAGCCCTGCCCGATCACGTTCTTGTCTGGGAGATGCAGTTAAATTACTTTCACAACTTATGAAAGGTCTTGGTGTATCTGTCAAATTCTGTTTTGCATCAGTGGACAGTGATCGCA
This sequence comes from Carcharhinus amblyrhynchos, assembly GCF_965287045.1. Taxonomy (NCBI): domain Eukaryota; kingdom Metazoa; phylum Chordata; class Chondrichthyes; order Carcharhiniformes; family Carcharhinidae; genus Carcharhinus; species Carcharhinus amblyrhynchos. Next base: position 111,950,542 of record NC_137331.1, on the reverse strand, counting down.
TGTTGTTAACATCTTTCAGCTGCTTGTCTTTAGAGTGTACCTCTGAAGGATCTGAACTTTTTGATCTAGTAAGTTCTTTGCTTGCTGTTGAACTTTTCAGTTTTTCTCGTTCTTTTATTTTTGTGAGCTCAATGCCAGATCGATGCCGCTGCCGTTCTTTTTCTTTAAGCTTTATTTTCTCTTTGTGCTTTTTGTGCCATTGCTCAATTTCTAGATCCTTTAGGCTTAGCATCCTTTCAAAGCTAGTCTGCATCAAGTCATCATTTACTAACCTCTTCTCTTTTGGCCGCACATCCTTTGCAGAATTAGAGTCTTTCGACTTTAGTTTTTCGGCTTCCACTTCTTTAAGCTTTGCTTTAACAGTGGCATTTGCTGGTGTTCTTTCTTTTTGTCTGTCTTTTTCCTTCTTTTCCTTCTCTCTTGTTTCAGGAGTTTTAAGAAAGTCCTCCTTGATTTTATCCTTCGAGGAAAATAATTTATCGTGAGACGCTTTGCTACTCTCAATAGTGCTACGTTTCTTCTCATCTTGTAAGTGCTTGGAGTTCGTCATGAGATCACCCTCTCGTTCCCTAAACTTTTCTTTCTTCTTCTCCTTTTCTGCATCTCGGTCTTTTTCTTTCACTTTGACAGCTTTACCAGGAGTGACATCTTGTGAGTCTTTTTCTGATAATTTTATCTTCTTCTCCATAGCATGCTTTTCTTTTTCCACTTTGTCCTTCATCCCACTAGAATGACGCTCCCTTTCACTTTTTTCTCTCTCATGCTTTTTCTCCAATTTTTCCTTACTCTTTTCTTTCTCATCAGGTTTCTTAATTGAGAATATATTCTTCAATTTATCATTTTCCCGGTGGATCTTCTCTGCAGCAGAATACAAATTACTAGATCGATCTTTATCTTTTGCCTTCTCTCCATGGTCCTGTAGTTTGCTAAATGTTTTTTCCTGTGATTTCTCATGAAGCTCGGATTTATCTTTATCCGACCTATTTTCATGCTTTACTTTTTTCTCTCTCTCAGAATATTTTTTCTCTAACTTTTCCGAGTCTCTCTCTTTAGTTGGGGACTTTTTTTCACTTTTCTCTTTGTTTTCCCTTTTCTCTCTATCTGGAGTGTCAGATTTGTCTCTCTCTTTCTCAAATAACTCAGTATGCTCTTTCTTCACAATGACACTTGAGTAAATTGAGTCATCTTTGTCTGCAAGCACAATTTCTTTTCTTTCTTCCAGATTGGTAAGTTTAATTTCTTTTTCTTCTTTAGAATGTTTTTCTCGTTTAGTCTTCTTAGACTTTTCCTTCTCTTTGTCCTCTTTAAAAGGTCTTTCTTCTTTAAAATATTTCTCCTTTGTTTTCTCTTCTTTAACTGGAGTTTTGTCTTTCAATGACTTTTCTGATGGGGCTAGATCAGAGTTTTCATCTTTGAACGTCTCATTAGTGTCATCATTTTTGAAAAAGTTCTCTTTCCAATATTCTCTATCAAACTCAGGATATACATCTTTCTCATTCTCTTTTTGTCTATGTTTCCCCCGTTCATTTTCATGCTCTTTTTTAATTTTGTTTTTCTCTTTATCTTTATGCTTTAGTTTATGCTTTTTAATAACTTTGCCATCCTTGTCGGTCTTTTTAAGCACTTCTTCCATGTTATCGAACACGCCTGCCTCTTCATCTTTGCTTCTCTGTCCAGACTTATCAACAAATTCCACATGTAGATCCTTTTTGCGATGCTTAGTCTTCGCTTTGAACTTAAAAGATTTGTTGCTGGAACTCTCAGAGGTGTAGTCAGAGTCTGTAAGATGATCAAATCGCACAACCTCAGATTGAAGAGACATTTCTGACGCTCCTGAGGATGGGCCAGTTTTGGCATTTTCCTGTTTAAGTGGTTTTGCTCGTTTTTCACTTAATCCACAGGCATGTTTAGGTGACTTGGCAGTTGAAATGTGGAACTGATGACCTGAAGAGTCATCTTTCATACACAAAGATTTTCTGAACGAATCTTCCTCCTTCGTATGTTCTAATGAGTCCAAACCAGAGCAAGTGGAGAAAAGCATTAATTTTGCATTTTCCTTCTCTTCTTTCTCCTGTTTAAACTCTTGATTCTCTTTGTTTTTACTTTGTTTCTTCATCTTTTTCTTCCCTTTTCCTTTCTCTTTCTGTTCAATGGCAATCAGATTTTCTTTCTTAGTCCTTACATCAGATTTACTGCTATCTGGAACAACCTCCAGAGAGCTTGTTGAACAGGTTTTTTTCTCTTGATGTAGTTCGTCATCTGAGCTTTCAGAGCTAGATGAAACAAGAACTCTTGCTGATTTTTGTTTTTTAATTTTGAACGGTTTCTGCAATTCTAGCTTTGGTGGTGTTAAATAGCTGCTCTCTTTTATTATATTCTTTTTATTATCCTTTCTTCGAATCCTTTTCTGATCTACAAGCTTGCCTATTTCTTCTACTTCTTCATCTTCCTCATCATCATCATCCTTGAATTCGTATTCATCCAATGCAGATGATGCAATCGATTTGCAGGGTGTCAGTTGCTGATTGGCATCAGTTTTTAATTCCTTTTCTGGTTCAGAATCATCCACATTTTCATCCACACTAGATGGATTCACAGAAGGCAACTCTTCAGATTCTAGAAGAACGTACAAACAAAATGGAGTTGACATTTGGAACTGTTGCATTTTTCAAGTTCTATTCCTACTCATACATAACAACATATGAAACAAAGAAAGATCAAGCATTTCCCAGTCAGACATATTCCTATTTGGCAGTTTTACAAATGCCAATTTATATCGGAAAGCTAAAACAAAAAAAAAGGAAAGTTTTCTTGGACTGGAAAGATGTACTGAAACTAAAGTTTATTTATTAGTTAGAAGTAAGGCTTACATTAACACTGCAATGAAGTTACTGTGAAATTTCCCTAGTTGCCACACTACAGTGCCTGTTCTGGTCAATAGACCTAACCAGCACAACTTTCATTCTGGGGGAGGAAACTGGAGCACCTGGAGGAAACCCATGCAGACACGGTGACAAAGTGCAAACTCCAGAGACAGTGACCCAAGCTGGGAATTGAACCTGGGTCCCTGGTGGTGCAGCAGCAGTGCTAACCACTGTGGCACCCATATTGCTGTCAGTATTGCGCAGTGTCCTGTTTTTATTTACCATGAGCTGCTCACAGGAATTGAGGGAACAAAATCAAAATTGGTTGATGATACTAAACTAGAGAATGGTAACCTGTTGAAGGTTCACAGAATCTCTACAATGGAGGAGGCGGCATTGGGCCTAACAAGCCTACACCAACAATAATCTCACCCAGGTCTTATCTCTGTAATCCCATGTATTTACCCCACTCTTTCCACTGATACTAAGGGGCAATTTAGCACGGACAATGCACCTGATCTGCACATCTTTGGACTGTAGGGGGAAACCAGAGCATCCGGAGGAAACCTGCGCAGACATGGAGAAAACATACAAACTCCACACAGTCACGCAAGGCCAGAATTGAACCTAGTCCCCTTGGTGCTGAGAGGAAGCAGTGCTAACCATTGTACTACTGTGCGGCGCCTAGATTGTGAATCTAGAGATTGTTCTGTCTAGAGATTGTGAAAGGAAGACAGAAAGAGGCTAACAGAATGAGATAGGAGATGTTATTTGAAATTCAAAAATATTTGAATAAGGAAAAGAAATACATCTTGAGTAGCGAGACTTTAAATGAAATAGAAATGGGGGCGTCTTGGTGTCAAATTATCACCCTTTAGTGTATATGTAAAGCCATAGAATTCATGTAATTACAGAAGCTGACAATTCCAAAATGATTCTAAATATAAGCACATGAAAAATAATTACTTTCAGCACAGTGGGACATTGGCTGGTGGATATAACAATAATCACTGACCTATATTGAAGTAAAAAAAGTGAGAGAGTTAACTGAGGTAGTGGGGAGTATACTAAAGATCACATAAAAAGCTGTGGGAGGGGGAAAGAAAACAGAAGTGTTGGAAAAAGTTGTCAGCTTCTGTAATTATATGAATTCTATGTCTTTACACAGACAATAAAGGTGCTTCTCTTTCCCAGGGTGGAAGAGGCAATTACTAGGGGGCATAGGTTTAAGGTGTGAAGGGCAAGGTTTAAAAGGAGATGTACAAGGCAGTTTTTTTTTGTCTTACACAGAGTAGTGGGTGCCTCGAACTCGTTGTTGGGGGAGGTAGTAGAAGTGGATATGGTAGTAGAATTGGATAAGGGGCGTCTTGACAAGTACACGAATAGGATGGGAATAGGGGGCTATGGTCCCCGGAAGGGTAGGGGGTTTTAGTTCAGTTGGGCAGCATGGTTGGTGCAGCCTTGGAAGGCCGAAGGGCCTGTTCCTGTGCTGTAATTTTCTTTGTTCTTTGAGCTGGCACGTGGTTAGCACTGCTGCCTCACAGCAGTAGGGACCCAGGTACAATTCTGGTCTCGAGTGACTGTCTCTGTGGAGTTTGCACGTTCTCCCCACGTCAGCATGGGTTTCCTCCGACTGCTCTGGTTTCCTTCCACAGTCCAAAGGGGTGCGGGATAGGTTGATTGGCCATGCTAAATTGCCCTTTAGTATCCCAAGATATGTAGGTTAGGGGTACTAGCCAGGTAAATACTCGGGTTTATGGGGAACAAGTCTGGGTGGGATTGCCCCTTAGTGTCAGGGGATTATGTGGGACTACAAGAATAGGACGAGGTGGGATTGTTCTTGGTGTAGACTCGATGGACCCAATGGTCCTTCTGCACTGTAGAGATTCCACGATTCTAATTCTTGACTATAAAATCAGAGAGCACAGTTCTGCAAATTGCAGCTTGCCTGATGGAGTATAGGTCTACTGAGATACTGACATAAGGGGCAGGAGACTAAACATTTCTTAAATCAGCTCTGCTAACCTCTGGCAAACCTTAACGGGGAATAATGAAAAACTTAAATTTCGAAGCTATTTTGCTTCAGAAATGTTTTCTGTAAACTATAGGAAACATTTAAGGTTTGTGTTTTGTTCTACTGTCAACATTAAATAGCAATTAATGCATTTATGAAATATAATATATTTAACTGGAATATACAGTCACTTGATAGTATGAATGACTTGATTTATACTGTGCTTCTATCATGCCAAGACTGCCAGCAAGGCGAGCATGTTTATTTTGAAAAGATTCTATCATAACCTGTACAACTGTCATCATCTTCATCATCAGAAAGAGGAAGCTCTCCTTTCAGAAGCTGCACCATTTCGTCTGAATCAGCGACATCCACAGGACGCTCTCCACGGTGATTCATTTGATAGGCATCCCCACCATTGCGCAAAAGTAGTTTCACAATCTAGAGAGAAAGATATCCAGGTTAAAAAGTTGAAAATTGCTGTCTCTCCATTCAAAATTTAGCAAAATTATGCTTTAAGCAAATGTGAGCACACCATAAAATTGAACAAGCTTTTAATTGTGGAAGTGGTTTGAGTCAGACATTCTCGTTTAAGTACATCATACTGATCACTACTGAAAGCAAGACAATGACGACTGGTGAACGACATAATAAACTATACACTTTTCTACATAGTTTTCTGATGCATTCACAATAAAGATCACAAGCACTTGGCACCTTGTATGCACACCATTTACTCCCAACAACGTGATGTGCATCATTCATGTACGTTATGTTGACTGTATAGTAAATACAAAAGATTCAATGTGGCATTTAGTGCAAAGTGTTAACAAGAGTTGGGAAAAGCTTGGGAATTACTGGCCAGTGAGCCTAATGTCTCTAGTGGGTAAGTTGTTGAAAGATACTCTGACAGACAGAATCTAGAGGCATTCAAAGAGGCAATGACTGATTAGGGACAGTCAGCATGGCTTTGTGAGTGGAAAATCATGTCTCACAAATTTGATTCAGTTTTTTCAAGGGGTAACTAAGAAGATAGATGAGGGCAGTGCAGTTGATGTTGTCCACAGGGACATTAGCAAGGCACTCAGGGGCAATTGAACATGGCCAATCAACCTAACCCGCACATCTTTGGAGCGTGGAGGAAACCAGAGGACCCAGAGAAAATCCACACAGACACAGGGAGAATATACAGACTCTGCAGAGTGATCCAAACTAGGGTTTGAACCTGGGTCCCTAGTGCTGTGAGGCAGCTGTGCTAACTACTGTGCCACCATGTCACCCATTGAAAATTGAAGGAAGAACGATTACTGGAGTGCCATAAATTCATTAGCACATAAAATTTTCCAATTTAATTCAGAGCTTTTTAATTGAAAGTGCAGTGTTAGTTTCATGCAACATAAATCATAGTACATACATCTCTGTGTCCATTGCTTGCAGCATCATGCAGTGGAGTATCATTGTCAAGTCCCTGGGTGTTCACATCTGCTCCTGCTAGTATTAGCTGTTTAGCAACTTCATAGTAACCCAAGTTGCAGGCTTCATGTAGTGGAGTCCACCCTAAACAGTCAAGTGCAAAAAAAAGCACAGTTATTTACTTCTATCCACTGTAATGAAAATTCCTTGCCTCTCAGCTACTGACTTTTAGGATCTAGTGCTATAATTCAAATTATTTAACTGATAGAAACTGCAAAGATGACCAAAGTTGACTCATCATTGAATTTTTGGGTGAAAAGAAAAGGTTTAACATGTCGGATGTCATTTGGGCTGTTGCGTCTGTGTCATATCAACCTCTTCAACTGGATCTGCCTACCCTAGTTCAATTTCCTTACCTTGCTCAAATCCTGATATGTTCCCTTTCAAACGTTTACCCAACTTGATCTTAAATGCTGTTTGTAGGATAGCTACTTTACTTGTTTCATCACCATAACTATAATTGGCAGTTCTTGCAGGACAATTCCTGCTTTAAGTCACTATTGCCCTAGATTTTGGCAAAGAATATCGAGTGTGGAGCAAGAAGAATTGTTAAGGATACAGTTTCAGAATTTTAAAAAGTTTTCAACCACACAATATTAGCCATGTGACCATCTCCCAACTTGTATGTAAAGAAACAGATGAAGAAATTATAAAATGCTCTGTGGTCCATTCCTTCTAATGCACTATGAGAATGGAAGGCTACAAACAGCAGCAGTCAATTGCTGAGATTCAGAATCTCAGACTTGTTGCCAGGCATCTGTTGCTCTGGAATCAAAAGTCCCAAAGAAGAAATCAGTCACTGGCCAACAAAGTATATTCTTAATCGTTCCCCAAGGGTTCACATTACAACAAAACCATTTGGGTGAATGCTCCTTGGGCTTTTTCACTGGAGATTTGGCTATACCACTGATGATCAGAGGGAGCTGTGGAATAGTTCCAAACAGAATCATCAGCTGAACAAAAGTCTTCAGACATCTGCGCTCTCAGTCTGTAAGTTGGATAACATCCACGTCGCATTGGGTCCTTGAGTAAACATTAAGAACTGGGAGAATTTAAATTTTCCCAGAACCTGTAGAGGGTGTAGTAGTGATGTCTAGGAAATGAAGCAGGTCTAAAAGAGCTTCATATTTCCCTCAACAGAAATTCCAAACCCATCTTAGCAATCGGTTTGTAGTGCAGATGCCTTGTTAATTGTGCATCTACACCAAGCTTGGGAGACCCCCTGCTATTGATTAATACCACTTGATACCTGGATATTATGTGAGAATGGTACCACGGCACAGTGGTTAGCACTCCTGCCTCATAGCGCCAGTGATCCGGGTTTGATTTGTGGCTTGGGTCACTATGTACGCAGAGTCTGCACATTTCTGTAATTGCATGGGTTTCCTTCCACAGTCCAAAAGGCATGCTGGTTAGCTGCACTGGCCATACCAAATTCTCCCTCAGTGCACCCACACAGGTGCCAGAGTGTGGCAACTAGGATATTTTCACCGTAACTTCATTGCAGTGTTAATGTAAGCCTACATGTGATGCTGATAAATAAACTTTTAAAAAAAAACTAAGCACCAAGTTTAATTGGTGCTCGAAGTGGTGAGCATTTCCACTTTTGTTTTCATAGAACATAGAACATAGAACACTACAGCACAAACAGGCCCTTCGGCCCACAAGTTGCGCCGATCACATCACCTACCAACCTACAGACCTATCTATAACCCTCAATCTCATTAAACCCCATATACTCATCCAGAAGTCTTTTAAAAGACCCCAGCGAGTTCGCCTCCACCACCACTGACGGCAGCCGATTCCATTCACTCACCACCCTCTGAGTGAAAAACTTACCCCTAACATCACTTCTGAACCTCCCTCCCTGCACCTTAAATCTGTGTCCTCTCGTAGCGACCATTTCAAACCGGGGAAATAGCCTCTGAGAGTCCACCCTATCTATTCCTCTCAACATTTTGTAAACTTCTATCAGGTCGCCTCTCAACCTTCATCTCTCCAGGGAAAAGAGTCCCAGCTCCCTCAACCTAACTTCATAAGGCATGCCTCCCAGTCCAGGCAACATCCTTGTAAATCTCCTCTGCACCCTCTCAATAGCTTCTACATCTTTCCTATAGTGAGGCGACCAGAACTGCGCACAATACTCCAAATGAGGCCTGACAAGGGTCTTATAAAGTTCCAGCATTACCTCCCGACTCCTAAACTCAATCCCTCGATTAATGAAGGCCAGTACACCATACGCCTTCTTGACCACCTCCTCCACCTGCGAGGCCGATTTAAGAGTCCTGTGGACCCGGACCCCAAGATCCTTCTGCTCCTCAACACTAGTCAGACTTCTGCTCTTGATGGTGTACTCGTTCATCCCGTTGGTTCTGCCAAAATGGACGACTACACATTTATCCGCGTTGAAGTCCATCTGCCACTTCTCCGCCCAGTCCTGCATCCTATCTATGTCCTGCTGCAACTTTTGCCATCCTTCCAGATCATCCACAACACCACCGACCTTCGTGTCATCAGCGAACTTACTTACCCATCCCTCCACTTCCTCATCCAGGTCATTTATGAAAATGACAAACAACAAGGGTCCCAGAACAGATCCTTGAGGCACTCCGCTGGTGACTGACCTCCATTCAGAAAAAGCCCCATCCACAACCACTCTCTGCCTTCTGCAGGCAAGCCAGTTCTGGATCCACAAGGCCAAAGGCCCTTGGATCCCATGCCCTCTCACCTTCTCAAGAAGTCTTGCATGGGGGACCTTATCAAACGCCTTGCTGAAGTCCATGTACACTACGTCCACGGCACTTCCTTCGTCAATGTGTTCAGTCACATTATCGAAGAACTCAACTAGGCTTGTAAGGCACGACCTGCCCTTGACAAATCCATGCTGACTATTCCTGATCATGTCAAACCTCTCCAAATGTTCGTAAATCTTGTCCCTCAGAAGCCTCTCCATCAGCTTACCAACCACTGAGGTCAGACTCACCGGTCGGTAATTTCCCGGGCTATCTCTGTTCCCTTTCTTAAAAATAGGAACTACATCCGCAATCCTCCAATCCTCTGGAACCTCTCCCGTCTCCATTGACGACGCAAAGATCATCGCCAGGGGCTCTGCAATCTCTTCCCTCGCCTCCCACAGTATCCTGGGGTACATCCCATCTGGTCCCGGCGACTTATCTACCTTGATAGAATTCAAAAGTTCCAACACATCCTCCTCCTTAATATTCACGTACTCAATCCTTTCCATCTGCTGCAAATCCATAACAAAATCTCCCAGATCGGCTTCCACCGTGAATACTGAGGCGAAGTACTCGTTAAGCACCTCCGCCATTTCTTCTGGTTCCACACAAACCTTTCCCCCCTCACCTTTTATAGGTCCTATCCCTTCTCTTCTTATCCTTTTACCTTTCACATATTTATAGAAGGCCTTGGGATTCTCCTTAATCTTACCCGCCAAGGTCTTCTCATGACCCCTTCTGGCTCTCCTAATTTCCCTTTTAAGTTCCCTCCTACAGTCCTTATACTCCTCAAAATCTTTAACATCTCCTAATTCCCTGAACCTCTTGTACACCTTCCTTTTCTTCCTGACTAGGTTCAACACATCCTTTGTGCACCACGGTTCCCTCGACCCACCAAAACCCCCTCGTCTCATTGGAACGTTGTCATTCAGAGCTCCAGACACACATTCCTTGAATATCTGCCACCTTCCTTCGGTACTTTTCCCTAAGAACGCCTCCTTCCAGTTTATTTGTCCAAGTAACTTCCTGACTTCTTCGTATCTCCCCTTACCCCAGACAAACACCTTCCTAGCCTGCCTGATCCTATCTCGTTCCAACGCAATTGTGAAGGAGATAGAATTATGGTCACCATATCCAAGATGCTCTCCTACCGAAAGATCCATCACCTGCCCTGGTTCATTCGCCAGTACCAGGTCAAGTACAGCCTCTCCCCTCGTAGGCTTGTCCACATACTGCGTCAGGAAACCCTCCTGAACACACCTAACAAACTCCTCCCCATCTATACCCCTTACCCTAGGGATATTCCAGTCGATGTTTGGGAAATTGAAGTCTCCCATCACGACAACTCTGTTATTAAAACATCTCTCCAGAATCTGTTTCCCTATTTGCACTTCAACTTCCCTGTCACTATTGGGCGGCCTATAGATTACACCCAGCAAAGTTTTTGACCCTTTGCTGTTCCTAACTTCCACCCACAGAGATTCTGTAGACAATCCCTCCACGACATCCTCTTTCTCTGTAGCCATGACACTATCCCTGATCAACAGTGCCACGCCACCACCCCTTCTGCCACCCTCCCTGTCCTTCCTGAAGCACCTGAAGCCTGGCACCTGAAGTACCCAGTCCTGTCCCTGAGACATCCAAGTCTCCGTAATGGCCACCACATCACAATCCCAAACAGCTATCCACGCCCTAAGCTCATCTACCTTATTCACTATACTCCTTGCATTAAAATATATACACTTCAGCCCCTCAGTCTGGGCATTTCCCATCTCCACCACCTGTCTAACCTCCCTCCCATACTGCCTGCAGTCCTCCCCTACCTGGGAGCGAACCTCCTCCGTCCCAGTTTCCCCAACACAGTTCCCTCCCCCCATCCTTTCTAGTTTAAAGTCCCCCCGGTAGCCTTAGCCAGTCTTCCCGCCAAGATACTAGTCCCCCTGGTATTTAAGTGCCACCCGTCCCTACTATAGAGGTCCCACCTACCCCTAAAGAGGTCCCAGTGATCTAGGAACCGAAATCCCTGCCCTCTACACCAGTCCCTCAGCCACGCATTCACCCTCCACCTCATTTCATTTCTTCCCTCATTCTCCCTTGGCACAGGCAGCAATCCTGAGATTACTACCTTTGCTTTTCTCTTCCTCAGCTGCCTACCCAAGGAGTTGCTTCTTAACCCTCATCAGTTAAGCTAACAACCTGTAGTTTCCTGCTTTTTGCTCTGGATCAAGGAACAGAAACCATGGCAAGTTAGTAACAAGCTCCTGGTAACAAACATGGACAAAAGAGCTGAACCTAAGAGGCAAGGTGAGAATGACTGCCCTTGACATTCCGGCAGCATTTGACTGAGCATGGCATCAATTGTGGGACAGGATGGTGGCACAGTGGTTAGTACAGCGCCAGGGACCTGGGTTCAATTCCAGCCTCGGGTCACTGTCTGTGTGGAGTTTGCACATTCTCCTTGGTTTCTTCCAGGTGCTCTGGTTTCTTCCCACAATCCAAAGATGTGTTGGTTAGTTTGATTGGTCATGCTAAATTGCCCCTTGGTGTCAGGGGCATTTGGAAGGTTAATATGTCAGGTTACGGGGATAGGACTTGGGTAGGATAGTTGTTAGTGCAGGCTCGATGGGCTAAATGGCCTCCTTCGGCACTGTAGATTCTATGATTATATCAAGGAGCCCTAGCAAAACTGGAGTCAATGGGAATCAAGGGAAAAGTTCTTCAATGTTTGGAGCCACACCAAGCACAAAGGCAGATGGCTGCAGTCATTACAGGCCAATTATCTCAGTTCCAGAACATCAATGTAGGAGTTCCTCAAAGTAGTGTCCTAGGCCCAACATCTTCAGCTGCTTCATCAATGACTCTCCACTTGTAAGATCAAAAATGGGGATGCTCACTGATGCCTGCACATGTTCAGCATCATCTGTGACTCATCAGATATTAAGCAATCCATGCTGAAATGCAGTAAGACCTGGACAATATAAAGCTTGTGCTGACAAGTGATAAGTAACAGCCAGGCGATGACCATCTGTTGCACATCGATTTGTGGGATGTGGGCATCGCTGTTTAGACCAGCATTTATTGCCTTCCTTAATTGTCCTTGAGAAGTGGTCTGAGCTGCTGCATTGAACTGCTGATGCAGTCCATGTGTTGTTAAGGGAGAGAATGCCAAGATTTTGACTCAGTGAAAGAATACCTTTTCAAGTCAGGATGCTGAGTGATTTGGAGGGGAACTTTCTAGGTGCTGGTGTTCCCAAGACTCTGCTGCCCTTGTCCTTCGAGATAGCAACCGTGATGGGTTTGAAAGGTGCCGTCTCAGAATACTGGATGAGCTCCTGCAGAAGAGAATCTAACCAGTGCTCCCCTGACATTCAGTGGTGTTACCATCACTGAATCCCCCCACTATCAACATCTTGGGGGGTCACACTGACCAAAAACTGAACTAGAGTAACCAATAAATAGTATGCCTGCAAGAGCAGGTCAGAGGCTAGCAATTCTACACCAAGTACCTCATTTCCAGATTCCCCCAAAGCTTGTCTACCATCTACAAGGCACAAGTAAGGAGTGTGGTGGAGTGCTCTCCATTTGCCTGGATTAGTGCAGCTGCAATGACATTAAAGAAGCTCAACACCATCCAGGACAAACCAGCCCATTTGGCAGCCCTTCACTCTCTCCACTATTGACGTACAGTGGCAATAGTGTGTACCATCTGCATGATGCACTGCAGGAACTCATCCAGTATTCTGAGATAGCACCTTTCAACCCCATCATGGTTGCCATCTCGAAGGACAAGGGCAGCAGACTCATGGGAACACCAGGACCTAGAAAGTTCCCCTCCAAGTCACTCACTATCCTGACTTGGAAAGGTATTCTGTCACTGAGTCAAAATCTTGGAATTCTCTTCCTTAACTACACCGTGCATGTACCTACATCATGGACTGCATCCGCAGTTCAATGCAGCAGCTCAGACCACTTCTCAAGGACAATTAGGGAGGGCAATAAATGCTGGCCTAGACAGCAATGCGCACATCCCACAAGTTAATATGCAACAAAAACCAGAACGACAGTCTTTGAACTGCCACTGCAACAGTGCTCCTGCTAAAATGGATTGAGAAGTGGTCAGGGCCCCTGTGCAGCCTACTCCCAAAACTGTAGGAAACCCCATTTGCAATTGAGGAAAGACGGTTGGCCCAAGAAAAAAAGAGTGCCATTAATGGGTTGTGGGGTCCCCAGAAATTATTGCCCAATCAACCATTCAGGCCTATTCCATTGAAAATATGTGGGAATGGAGATCTTGTTTTAAATGTTTAACATTTATAGCATAACTTACATTAGTTTATATATTACTGACAAATATTAGAGAACCTGTGTCTTCCACATATAACATCTCCGTCCCATAATTTACAATATCTACAGCCCAACATCAATCTGGAAGATTAGCTCCATTTAATGTATGATGGAGGAGTGGACCAGGGTATCTGGAAGAGTGTGGTCCCTGTGCAATGCTGATGAGGCGGGGGGTAGGTGAGGGGAAGATGTGTTAAATAGTGGAATCGTGCTGGAGTTGGTGGATTTTGGCAGACTGCCTTACCAGTAAAACAACTCTGATCTTATCCTTGTGCATATGTGCTTTCCAGCCAGAATCTGTATCATGAGCAATGGCAACACCAGCTGTGTTTTTTGCTCCCTAACAAAGGGGCACTTAGATCAAATGCTACTCTGACTGAAGTCAGCTAATGTAACACAAATCCCAAGTTCAGTCTTGAGTCTTTAAGTCAGGCATGGCTCAGCTACTTCAGAAATAAACTCGGGCATCAGAGGCATCAAGTAATAAAGGACAAAAAAAAACTTCACTTCTCTAGCACTTATAAAATTAGGAAGTCAGATATCATTGACGTACCAGCAAAGTCTTTGACATTAACATCAGCACCCTGACTGATGAGCTCTTTTACTTGCTTGGTTTCACCACGAATGGCTGCCATGTGTAATGGAGTTTCTCCTCGCTCATTTCGTTTATTAACCTTGTCTTTTTGTCTGGATGAGGAGCTTGGAGTCTTTTTCTGCCCTGGTGTTGCTTGAGATGGATGGTTCGGAGTAGAATCTAGTAAGGAGAATAAATTAAAATGTCTGTTCAGTAACTTTGAAAAACTGTAATCATGTGTCAAACTGTCCAAATCTATGTTTATTCCAACAGTCTGGTTTGACTTCATACACAATGCACAAAAATTGAGCATGAGCCCGTGTGGTCATTTTCTTACACAAGGGTACAAATTTCTTGCTGCCCCTTTCCTTCACATTCCTTTGTCCCTACATCTGCAGTATCTATGGCCAAAAGGAGAGGCAACCAAATTCCACTAACACTACTCAATTTATCTTCAAGGGGTTTCAGAATTCACTAAAATAATTCATGTCTTAGAAACACTGACAGTAACTACTCTGTGATACCACTTTTAAAAATAATGGTGAGGGAGAATGTTAAGAATGGACTGAAACAGCTGCATAAAACTCAAAATTTTCCACTGGTCTTTCCAAAATCAAAAGACTTTTAAGGACTGATACTGTGCATCTGTTAAAGTCCTAATATGGACATCTAAAAGTGTGTATAAATGTACAACCTCATGCGTTGTTGGTTTGGATTTCAAAATGGCTATGTTATAAATACATAGAGAAAAAAAGAACGTGTAAATATTGGGGTGGAGGGAGGAAGAGAAAAGGGTAAGAAAAGCAAAATTGAAGAATACAACAAATATAGAATAGCTTCTTCAAACAATGTTGTTTTTGAAAACTGCTACAATCAGACACTGATTGGTATTGCAAGATAGAATGCTATTCTGTCACTTCTCAAACCAAACTCAGGATGATGGTATGAAAGTCTTTTCAATTTGTTTGATGTAAAGCTCTTTTGCAGAGTAAGATTGTGTAGTTTCTGGTTAACATGCCATAGCATAAAACTTCTCAATGAATTTCCAGGATGGCTTCCTGAGCCAAAGTAGAAAGGTGCTGGGCTTATGGAAATGTAGTATTATTCATGAATACCAATCACTATCTAGAAACCCAATTGGAAAAATACACACATGAAGACCGGTGAGGTTGAACTGGGCTCAGTGCGATCTTTGTAGTTCCCCACGTTGGCATGGCATGAACAGCCCCTGCTTTAGGATTGGGGAAGGGTGGAGGAGAAGCATAATTGCCCCATATTTAGCAATCTCATTGGGAGGAACCCCAATGATGGCTGATCTGGGAAATGGGAGCAAAGTGTGGTGAGGTGTGGTGAATTGTGGTCTGCGACTGGGACAGGGTAAAGACAGCTTTTTACCATATCATCCATCGTCTGAACCTAAACTGCCTGATGTAGAATGCTGTGGAAAAAAACATTCTAATTGTCAGCAATTGTACAATCCAAATATCATGAACATAATGGTCTACGTACTATTTAAAAGTAGAAGACTTGAAGCAATATCATCCCTTTTAAATGTGCTGCTAAAACGCTGATACCAAAGAACATTCATTCACTAACCACCATGTTTTTATAGCAACCCTGATGTGTTGAATGTCCTAATTTAAAGCAGTAATTTGCACTCGTTGTTCTATTACCTCACCGAGAATCAACAGTGTGCATGAGCCTGGGCACGAGTCCTTATTAAGATATATACGGGGTCCTTGTGCATGAGTTGCAAAAACCCAGCTTGCAGGTGCAACAGGTGGTCAGGAAGGCGAATGGGATGCTGGCCTTCATAGCGAGGGGGATTGAATATAAAAGTAGGGAGGTCTTGCTGCAGCTGTATAGGGCATTGGTGAGGCCGCAGTGGAGTACTGTGTGCAGTTTTGGGCGCTGCACCTGCGCAAAGATATTTTGGCCTTGGAGGGAGTGCAGAGGAGGTTTACTAGGCTGATACCGGAGTTGAGGGGGTTGAGCTATGAGGAGAGGCTGAATAAACTGGGCTTGTACTCGTTAGAGTTTAGAAGAATGAGGGGAGATCTCATTGAGACGTATAAGATGATGAATGGGATGGATAGGATAGCGGTGGAGAGACTCTTCCCGCTCAAAAAAGACAGTAGGACTAGGGGGCACAGCCTCAAGATAAAAGGGGGGCGGTTTAGAACGGAGTTGAGGAGGAACTTCTTCACTCAAAGGGTGGTGAATCTCTGGAATTCTCTGCCCGTTGAAGTGGTGGAGGCTGCCTCGCTAAATATTTTTAAGACGCGGGTTGACGGGTTTTTGATAAGAGAGGGGATTAAGGGTTATGGGGAGAGGGCGGGAAAGTGGAACTGAGCAGCAACAGATCAGCCATGATCTTATTGAATGGCGGGGCAGGCTCGAAGGGCTAGATGGCCTACTCCTGCTCCTATTTCTTATGTTCTTATACTGTTAAATTCAGAATTATAGGAAATGATATTCTTAAATGTGGTCCAAATGTTGGGAAGGATTGTTTCCCGAAACAAGAAACACAATTCTTCTATTTGACAGTCACTGTAAGTCACAGGTGAGAGTTTTATCAACTCATTTGAGAGGCATCACAGTGAGTATGAATTTAAACAGGTTTCACTTTCTGAATTTACTTTGCTGGGGCAAAAGACCCAATTCTGATTGAAGAATTTTGTATGCCACTTTGCTGCGCTCTTCAACGTAAAAGTATCATAGAATCCATTATAACATCAGCTCTGCAACACCAAAAATGTACACATCAGTGTTTATCAGAGGGCAAGTTAAAAGGCACCCTACCATAGGCTAAAGCACATCGATGCCATTTCTTACTACATCAGCTGTAAATCTTGCTTCACACCAGAAAAGCACTATTTTGTTCAAGTCAGGATTTATTTTATTAAAGTTTATTTACGTCAAGCGTCTATTCATTTTGGTATCATTTTAGTGAAAAAAAATCGAGATTAAAAAGTCATTCTAGTGAGTAAAGCTTTGACTGCGCCCACATTCGATCAAAGGAGAAAGAAAACACTCATTTTCTGGTCATGACACATTTTTTCCACAGATACTAAATGGCTCACTCAGTAAAGGATTCTACTTTGTGGTTTAGCCGAAAGCCAGTAAAGTCTTGTTAAGAAACGTCAAAGATTAAATAATAATCACAACAGAAAATTAAGTTTTGCCTCTGACACTACAGAGGTTTTAATCCATTTATTGATCATTCTGTGGAAGAACCTCCTGAAATCGTTCAAATTTTGCCATTTAATTTGTCAGATTGGTTTTAAGCATTGATTTGGAGCTACATTTCTATACATTTTGTTTTGCATACCTTAACAAAACCCTTCAGTTGCCTCTGTCAATGCCGAGAGGCCCAAATCCTTCAATCTCTGCTTCCCCTCTCAATTGAATTTTTTTCATAGTGAGCAGGATTTGATTTTCAAAGAATGGTTGAGCAGAGCATGGTTCCCTTTAACTTTCTTTTGGACATATCGTTCAGAATTTTGTTTTAGTCACTGCTACTTCAGTGATTGGCTGAACCTGGCAAAAACTTCATTTTCAGCTTCTCTTGCACCAATCTTGAAGAGTTATGCTGCTCATATCTGTTTGCAATATCTTCCAGTTATTAATATTAAATTTTATTAGCCACTATTTACTCACTTGCATATCTTTGTTAGTTATTTTGTAGTTTCCAAATTATTGGATCCTCCTAGTCTTGTTTGGAGCAATGAAAGTTGTGTTTCGGAGTTCAAGCAGACGTGTAGCACCTCAACAGGATCGATCTCTTTGTTCTGTCCCTGAGCTCCTGAAGCTTATATTGCCACTTCTTCCTATCAAAATGGATAACTTCCCAACTCATCTGCCCTGTCTGCCTTTTCCATCAGCCTGTCAACATTGTCTTGAAATCTATCACTACTCTTCTCAGTTCACAATACTTCCACATTTTGTACAATTTGCAAGTTTTGAAATTGTGGCCTGCACACTCAAATCTAAAAGTCTCAAAAGTTTTTTTTTTAGGTTTATTTATTAGTGCCACAAGTAGACTTACATTAACACTGCAATGAAGTTACTGTGACAAATTCCCTAGTTGCCACACTCTGGCACCTGTTTGAGGAAAAGGAGGGAGAATTTAGCGTGACCAATACACAATCAGCACTTCTTTGGATTGTGGGAGGAAACCAGAGCACCCATGCAGATGCGGGGAGGACATGCAGACTCTGTACAGACATTGATCCAAGCCAGGAATTGAACCCAGGTCCCTGGCCTTGTGAGGCAGCAGTGCTAACCACTGTGCCACCACGCTGCCCCAGATCATTAATATAGGGTTAATAACACACAGAAGGAGGCAACTCAGCTTAAGGCAACTCTCCATTGTGTAATTCCATACCCACAATCTCATAGCCCTGCAAGATTATAAATTCCTTCAAGTTCTCATCCAATTTCCTTTTGAAATTATTGATTGTTTCTGCTTCCACTATCTTTGTGTGCAAGTTCCAGGTCATTACCATTTTGCTGCGTAAAAACTTCTTCCTCATATTCCCCACCCCCAACCACTGCATCTCTTGTCCAAATTCCATGATCCATACTAACAAAAACTGTGAAACAAGGACTCATCCATAGGAACTCAACCACAAAGCTGCATATTACAAGTCTGCTCATTATCGTTACTCTTCGTCACTATTTGATGGCCCATATAACATGCCCAGTAGTGGCAATATAAGCTAAAAAGGGGCAATGACAGAACATCTAGGAGATCAATGTGCACAAGTTGTTGAAGATGAAAAGGCTGGTTGAAAAGCTATTAAAGGGCCAATGGGATCTTAGGGTTCATAAAGCAGAGTGCAGAAACAAGGAAATGATCAAGCTTAATAAGATACTGATCTGACCTCCACTATTGTGCCTAATTCTGACTGACACTTTTGGAAAGATGCTAAGGCTTTAAAAAGGGCACTGAAAGATTTATGAGAATGGTTTCAAGGACGACAGCCATAGGTGGATAGACTGGAGAAGCTGGAATTGTTCTCCTTGGAGAAGCTAGAGGGGAAACTTGATGGAGGTGTTCAAAATCATGATGAGTCCAGACAGAATAGATAGAGAGAGAGAAGCTGTTCTGCTTGCCAGAGGGTTTGGAAAACCTCTTTACATTGCTTTTCTTCTTTAATTCACTCCTTAAAACCTAACAATTTGACCAAGTTTTTGGTTAACTAACCTAATATGTTCTCAAATGGTTCAGTGTCATCCTTTGTTTTACATTGCTCCTGTGAAGTATTTTGGCATATTTCATTTCATGGATTCTACGTCAAGTTGTTATTTTAAGTACCTCAACTACTGCCTCTCATGCTGATTTTGTATTCAGTGACACAGAAAAGCAGGCAGCAAGTTACTTTTCCAGCTAGCAGAGACCAGCTACTGACAGAAGCGATACAAGTCTATCATTAGAATGCAGAACCAAGAGCAGTACATTGTTTCTTCTGCAGATACAATGCATGTTTCTTTGTCATTAGGCACCTGGGCTATGATCACAGATTCTAGTTTTATCAGTACTCAAAGGTGTGTATAAAAAAATGTTATGCATTAATTAGACACTGTTAGCAGAACTGCTAATTTTGCTGCTATACTCAAAATACAATTCTGCATTCATTTTGGCAATTAGAACTAAATGTCCTGTGTTTTTTCAGGTAGCCTGAAGAAGTTCTGCTCATACTCTGGAGAAATAAATTTCTTAAACTTAAGAAAATTAAAAGACAGACTACTGTTCGTGGAAAAACAAGAAGTGTGACAGCTTTGAGACAAAAAAAGACTGATAATCTGAGCAAAATTATTTTAAAAGATACCAGCAAACAACAGCAGTGAGGACAGTCCGAATGGCAGTCAGACAAAATCAACTGGCCTGTGCAGTTTAATCCTCCTCCTTTGTTATACTTCCATATACAAAGGGGAATTGTACTGAAAAGTATTATTTTGAGGTAAGAGTGGCAATGTGGAGAGACAAAATATCACGATTAGGGTGAATCTCCTTTCTAAATTTCACACTTGAAGTAACAGCTCAGTAAGCGGTGTTGATTCTTGGCTTTATTTACACGGCAATAGGTAAAGATGTTCAAGCTGACTAACAGCACTAGCCTGACCTGGTTCATTAAGCTTGACCTTTACCAACATGACATAACTTAGACACACGGTAAGTTACACGCCTTGCCCCCTGCAGTCATCTCTTGGGAGAAGCAAAAAAATAAAAACAGACCATTTTAAGACAAACTATGGGAAATTCTTCTGATAAATTGTTGATTTAACCAATAGTGTAATTATAATGCCAAGTTGTCTTAATTTGTAAATAAACACAAAAGTTGATCAAATCAAACACCACATTTGGTGTATGACACATCAGAAAGAGACTAACATTGGTCTTCTATAAACTTCATATGTGAAGTTTCATCAGACAACGAGCAAGATTATGCCTCTGGTTAGTGATCTGGAGTTCTTCCTCATTTATTTAATTCAATCTTGGAAAGAGGAAGTACACCACAATTTTATGTAATACTTGAACAGAGTTTCCAGTATTACGAAACAACTTGAGGACAGACAGCTGGAGCTGACACTGAATCGATAATCAGAAAAATAATGCCCTGAAAAGACATGAACACTCTTTGTGGAGCCATTCTTGTTGGGAACTATTCTATTGGATCACCATACCCAATAATAATAATTGAAGTCAAGTAGTTACTTTCAAGAACAAACTTCAGATTTATGAGCTGAGCTGGCTTTATCTGCAAAGATTTAGGGGAACTTAATTTATTCACCTTTAAGTAAGCTGTTTGTGAAACTGTACAGAACAACAACAATTCCTACCAATCTCCTATCAGACCCACAAACAAGTTTTTGGTTTGATTTGCTGTCACACCTATTGGGATACAGTGAAAAGTATTGTTTTATATGTGCTATACAGACAAAGCACATTGTTTGTAGAGACAGTGGGGAGAAGAAAAGGAGAAGGTGCAGAACGTGTTACAGTCATTGCTAGGATGTAGAGAAAGATCAACATAATATAGGATAGGTCCATTCAAAACTTTGATGGCAGCAGGCAGAAGCTGTTTTTGAATCAGTTGATACATGATTTCAGACTTTTGTTATCTTTTTCCCAACAGAAGGTGGTGGAAGAGTGTATGCCCTGGGGTGCATGGGGCCCTTGATTATGCTTTTCTGAGGCAGCAGGAAGGGTAGACAGAGTCAATGAATGGGAGGGTGGTTTGTGTGATGGACTTGGCTACATTCACATTGTTTCTTGTAGTCTTGGTCAGAATAGGAGCCATATCAAGCTGTGATACTTCCAGAAAGGATACTCTCTATGATGCATTTGTAACCAAAAAAAAAATTGGAGAGCACCATAGCAGTCATGCTCAATTTCCTTAGCCTCCTGAGAAAGTAGAGGTGTTGGTGGGCTTTCCTATCTGCAACATTGGTGTGGAGGGACCAGGATTGGTTGATGATGATCTGGACACCTAGAAACTTGAAGCTGTTGACCATTTCCACTTCATCCCCATTGATATAGACAGGGGCACATTTGCCACTATGCTTCCTGAAGTTGATGATCATCATCTTCGGTTTACTGATGAGAGAGAGATTATCAATGCACCATTTCACCAGATTCTCTATCCTTTTCCTGTACTCATCATTGTTCGAGATAAACAAATAAACATGATGGCATCGGGGCATGCTGACTTCTTGAAAGCTGTTTCCAGCATATCCTCTAATTCTTTTACCCGTGTTCTATGCTTTTTAAAATAAGTTCAGAGAGGAAATACAAGAGCTCTGTTTGGACATATACAGATATTGATTAATCCGTGTGGGTATTCATACTTATACGTTGGGTGAAAAAAAGCTGTGGTATTGAAAATTAAGCTTGTCACCGGGACATCCTCTACTGGCATATTGGATGACAGTGCTTGAATTGATATCATGCATTGATTGCTCCTGATTCTAAGGCTTACCCTAGTGTGTGTGAGGCACATCACACTAACCAAATGTTGGAGAAGGTTGCTTTTGCTGTTTTAATACTTCTTCCCCCACCAAACAAGTTTTCGTGGAATGGTAACAAAATTTAGTGTAGTATTCCTAGAATATTTAATGTCCTATTGCTCTGTACTGGAAGAGTCTACACCAGGTTTCCCTGCATCTGGATACTGGGCACATTAAAGATTATAATTCCTTTCTAGGAAATTTGGTGAGCTCAGTGACCACTGTAATTGAATTCTGAACGAACGTGCTGAGTTAAAATTGTAAATGAATCAAAGAAACCAGGACAACTTTGCAGATTCCCAGTATCAGAAAGATTCTGTGACAATATATGCATACTATGAAGCCTCTATTGGTTTGAGGCCAAAAACACACTTAGGTGCAATATAGGATACTGACTTGCAGTCCTTAAAGAAAATCACAGAGAACAATATAAAAATTAAAGACATTGCAGTGAGAAAACAAACTCAAAATCAAAACCACTGTAGGAATGTTAAAATTTTATTTCTTGTAGAGCAAAACAGGATACTATTTGTGATGAAATGGAGGTTAAAAGAACTTGCATTCCACATACAAATTAGGCTGAGATTCAACAAAGCAGAAAGCTTGCTCTGAAATCTGAAAATACAGAAGGACACAGACCCTGCCCAAAAATGACGACATTCAAGTTTTAGAGAGAATTCCAATCTGTACACGGATGCTGACTGACTGAAGAACATGTAGTATTGGAAGAGGTAAAACAACAGCAGAAAATATGAAGATGTATAAAAAAGCCATCTTTATTTTTCCAGTTCTGCAAAACACAGGCAAAGCACTAATGATTAAATAGGAGCCTAGATTATTCTTCCAAACAACACTGGATTTTTGTAATAACGGAGTAGGTGGTTGGGTCAGCCTGTTGTCCATTTCAAAAAAATTGCCAGTGGCACATTCTTCTGTCCATCCTGCTGTGTGCAAATGTCCCATTTGTCAGTCATTGCCTCAGCTTCCCCAGGAATAACGTCTGTATCGAAAAGGTTTGAAGTCTTTTGGTGGCAGCAGCTAGATTGAAAGCATTGCAACATTTAAATTCTCTTTCAGTTGTAGGCCTTTCCCACTGCTGTTCCCTTTCGGAAGATTATTCAAAGCGAGCACCTGCTGTGCTCTATCCCTGACGCTTGCAATTCTGCTGTTGCAGCTCCAGCAGCTGTGGGATGACAAGATCCAGGAGCACGTAATCAGCAAGGGGTTCAACAGAATTCTGGGCTCTGGCATCCTTCCGAGTGCCTGCTCCCTTGTACATCCCTGTCTCCGCCTGCTGTGGATCTTCAGCTGTGAGATGCTCACCAGCAAGTGACCCAGAAACCTGCCTACTTAGTGAAACCAACAAGGTGAGTATTTGCACAGCACGTGTTAAGAATTCTCATGTTTCTTAGTGAGCCTCCACTTTGCCAGCAGTGCAGGCATACCCTCCTCCTCCTAGGCCAGGTCAAAGCTCGCTCCTGAAAATGCATGATGGTTCTCAGCTTTGTGAGTCATCCAGCTGGTTTTACTTGCTCACACCTGTTGTGATTGAGTTTGTCCTGCAATGACAGACAGGAAGAGTGCAGATGGGAGCGTTGATATTTATGATGGTGATGAGGTGTGGCAGGTGTGAGGCTTGCATGGGAACTGGAGTGTGAGGAGCATCGCAGCTACAGGGGGAACATGGTGATTGTGGGAGGAAGGAGAGAATTTGGTGTCTGGTTTTGGTAAAGGTCTGTGTAGCTCAATGGGAGAAAGGGCTGGGGGTGCGAGGGGATCTAGTAGGAGATTGAGTGTCATTCACATATCCTGGTTGAGCAAAGATGATCATTAGTCTTCTTCCAACACTGCTGTCCTCTTCTGGAATGTGCTTGCGCTGACCAGCATTGCCACTAGATCCCATGATGTGGAGATATCAGCATTGGATTTGGGGGGGAGGTGGGGGGAGGAGGAAGCTGGTTTTGTGAGACTGCTTACCGCATCCCAAGCAGGGGTGGTGATCCTGCTGGAGGGTTGTCTGCTGGAGCATGGGTAGAAGATGCCCAGTTTCTGCTCCACTCCATCCTGCGCCCCGAAAAGCACAACGCTGCTTTCTTGCTTGCCATCATTAGCAGTTGTTGTGGAACAAGTGCCAGGGAGCCGTTTATATGTAGCTCCTCAGTGCTTGCTGCAGTTAATTCGTTGCGGGGCGGTAAAATCAGAAGGAACATGTCATTCTCATGGGCATAAGAAGTATTACTAATGAGACATAAGATTCAGCCCAAAAATACAGCAGCACCATCAGCAGGAATCATTCCATTTTACACGCCTGAATCAATACTCAACCAATTTTTCTTAATATTTTGCCCAATAAGTTTCAGCCATCAATCCAATCATGATAAACAGAAGGAAACGCTGCCTATGGAATAGTGAGGGGAATCAGCATCTTCAGAACAGATGGAAAGTAAGTTGGATAAAAATTAAATCAAAAGAACATGGGCAATTTCTTTTCTCACATATTTGCCATGTTCATGTGCTAAGATACAATACAATAGAAGCAAAATAGTCGACACTGAAAATCTGAAATCAAAACAGAAAATGCTGGAAAACACAGCAGGCAGCATCTGTGGAGAGAGGACATTAACTCAGTGCTACCACACTTGCTGAGTTTTTCCAACGTTTCCTGTTTTTATTTCTGTTACAATACAGGATACCGATACAATGCTCATTTAGTGGGCTTGCTGCCTTATAATGGGAAGCCTCATATTATGTACCTGGATGGAGGACCACTTAAGAATTTTACATGTTTTCACAGCACTTCATTAGTCTCAAGTAGAATGATTAAGTTTGTAATATTATTCACTATTCTGCATGATCAAAGAACTTTAAAAAAAAACCTAACAGTTTAGGAGCTCATAAGTAGTACACAGTTATACAATTTAATAAAAAAATATGGTTGGTATGACCTGGACTGTTGTCTCTTGCAGTCATCTGCATCACTAGAGCCATCTGCTGACGTTCCGATAGTGGATACCCAATAAGTATGCCACCAAGCGTGGCTTTGCAAACGGGAACTGATTTCTTGTTTCCAGGCTCCTTTTTCATTTTCTTTTTCTCAGGGCCTTCCTTTTCTGAAATTTTAAAAAAATCTTAATTTACTGTTTTAGAAATAAAAACATAGAAAAACAAAATTGTGCCGAACATGCCCCTATCTTAGAGATTACTAGGTTTACCTATAGCCCTCTATCTTACTAAGTTCCATGTACTAATCTAAAAGTCTCTTAAAAGACCCTATCAAATCTGCCTCCACCACTGTTGCTGGCTGCCCATTCCATACACCCACCACTCTCAGTGAAAAGCTTACCCCCATCTCCTCTGTACCTACTTCCCAGCATCTTAAACCTGTGTCCTCTTGTGGCAACCATTTCAGCCCTGGGAAAAAGCCTCTGACTATCCACTCGTTCAATACCTCTCAACATCTTATACACCTCTATCAGGTCACCCCTCATCCTTCGTCTCTCCAAGGAGAAAAGGCCGAGCTCCCTCAACCTATCCTCATAAGGCATGCTCCCCAATCCAGGCAACATCCTCAAATCTCCTCTGCACCCTTTCTATGGCTTACACATCCTTCCTGTAATGAGGTGACCAGAACTGAGCACAGTACTCCAAGTGGGGTCTGACCAGGGTTCTATATAGCTGTAACATTATCTCTCGACTCCTGAACTCAATCCCTTGATTGTTGAAGGCCAGTTCATCATATGCCTTCTTAACCACAGCTTCAACCTGCGCAGCTGCTTTGAGCATCCTATGAACTCAGACCCCAAGATCCTTCTGATCTTCCACACTGCCAACAGTCCTACCATTAACATTATATTCTGCCATCCTATTTGACCTGCCAAAATGAATCACTTCAGACTTATCTGGGTTGAACTCCATCTACCACTTCTCCACCCAGTCCTGCATCCTATCAATGTCTTGCTGCAACTTCTGACATCCCTCCACACTACCCACAACACCTCCAACCTTTGTGTCATCAGCAAACTTACCAACCCATCCCGCCACTTCCTCATCCAGCTCATTTATAAAAATCACAAAGAGTAAGGGTCCCAGAACAATCTCTGGGCACTCCACCTGGTGACCGACCTCCATGCAGAATATGACCCACCTATAACCACTCTTTGCCTTCTGTGGGCAAGCCAGTTCTGGATCCACAAAGCAATGTCCCCTTGGATCCCGTACCCCCTCACTTTCTCAATCAGCCTTGCATGGAGTACCTTATCAAATGCTTTGCTGAAATCCATATGTACTATATCTACTGCCCTTCCTTCATCAACATATTTAGTCACATCTTCAAAAAATTCAATCAGGCTCGTAAGGCATGATCTGCCTTTGACAAAGCCATGCTGACTATTCTTAATCATATTATACCTCTCCAAATGTTCATAAATCCTGCCTCAGGATCTTCTCCACCAACTTACCAACCACTGAGGTTAGACTCACTGGTCTATAATTTCCAGGGCTATCTCTACTCCCTTTCTTGAATAAAGGAACAACATCCGCAATCCTCCAATCTTCCACAACCTCTCCCATCTCCATTGATGATGCAAAGATCATCGCCAGAAGCTCAGCAATCTTCTCCCTCACCTCCCACAGTAGCTTGGGGTACATCCCATGCAGTCCCGGCAACTTAACTGAATCATCTATTTCTAAAAACCATTTCTTCAGCTTACCTCAGTACAATAATGTATTAATAATGCATGATCTATGTATAATAATAACAATAATAATGCATGAAAACATATGAGAAACACTCAACAATTCAGAATAATCAGTCCCAGTTTGTTTATATTTGAAGGAGGTTGGATTAAAAGGGGAGGAAATTATCCTTCAGTGTACCAGGCCTTGGTCAGATCCCATCTGGAGTACTTCATTCAATCCTACACACACTACCACAAAAAGTACAGGAGTGCAGTGCAGATTCACCAAAATTATACCAAGGCTTAAAGGTTAAATTGAGGATAGACTGCAAAAACATGGATTTAATTCTTTTGAAGAATTTGATTCTGGTTGAGTTATTAAAATGTTAAAGGATTTATGCAGAAAATTATTTCCTCTAACCTGAAAATCAAAAACGAGGGGTAATAATTTTAGAGTTAGGCTATTTAGGCTAAAAATGTTGCCCCTTAGTGCCCCAAGATGTATAGGATAGGAGGATCAGTGGGGTAAAATGTGGAGTTACAGGGATAAGGTGGGATGCTCTCCGAGAGGCCACGCGGACTCAATGGGTCGAATGGTCTCCTTTGGCACTGTCAGAATTCTATAACATCTTGTCAATAGCGCCCACCTCACCCTAACATAAATCTCATTCCATTTTCTATTGTCTTCAGCTCTGATGAAGAGTCAGACTCAAAACATTAGCCCTATTTCCTCTTCTGCTGTGAGATTTGCTGATATTTTTCAGCTTTTTGTTTCTGTTAAGGTGAATGAAGTTCGTCGACATCATCAGCCTACATATAATTAATTTTACTAGACACTTCATTAGAATGGCAATATGTATTTTGATTTTAAGGTATAACGTGCAGGTATTAAAGGTGGCAGAAATGAAAAATGACTGAGTTAGGATAACTTGACATGAGCAAAATGAATCATGGGTTAAACAGCAGAGAGAAGGTGCAGCATGCACTGCAATCATCTCTTTGCAGAACAGAAAGCCTGAGCTGAGAGAGATAAGACAGCTGGCGGAGTGATTAACTGTATTTCTGCAGACATAATAGGCCCTTAAACGAGTGTCAAATCACAAGACCTTGAGCGTAGCACTGATTACACCAGTTGACTCTAGGAATGTTTAAGCTTAAAATAGTTAAGTGAGATTACCATGGATACAGAAGTATAATGAAAGAATGGTGAATGGAGAAACCTTGAAGAGGTGAGGCCTACAGTCTGTACAATAGAACGAAACAATGTTGGTTTCAGTCATTTCTTAGACAAGTAGAATAGCACACGGAGCAGCAGTTACCTGCATCTTATGAACAAAGTAGTTGCATCAAAGATGCTTGCATAAATAAAGAATCCACTACTGTTGTGGCCAGCTGAAACATAAGTTCAAGCTCAACATGCCCAAGATTCTGCCCAGTTGGCAGTTAAATGCAAATATACATGAAGATGATACATACCTGCATGATGATTGATAGACCACAAAATAGGACAGAAACTACCCTTTTATTTCTTAAAGTATTAAAGGTTACTGAAACTGGACACTTAGTTAGTTACTAATTAATGAAGTTACCTGGAGCAGCTATATTCTTGCACAACTCACTTAAAAATCATGAGGGGCCAGAACAGAGTAAATGAAGAGAAACTGGTCTCACTTTTGAAAGGATCGAGAATGATGGGGCACAACTTAAAAAGTAATTGACAAAAGCAGTAAAAAACTCGAGAAAAAACCTTTCCATTTAATGAATGAGTGTGATGGAAGCAGGTTCCATCGAAGCACAGAAAACAGAATTAGACTGTTGTCCAAAAAGGAAGATCATGCAAAGTTATGAGGAGAAGTTGGATGATTGGCACCAGGTGAATTGCCAATTCAGAGAGTCAGGGCAGACATGATAGGCTGAATGGCCTCCTTTTGGGCTGTAATAATTATGATTTTGTGAAATCTGTTTCCGTGGCAGACCTGCAAGTTAAACCTCGAGTTTTTTTTTGCATTTTCAATGACAGAACGCAACTAAATAGGTTAAGTAGCAAGTGTGATTAGCTACAGTGTGCTGACAGATTGTAGCATACTGCATACACCAATGAGAAGTCAAAAAGATAAGCTGTCACAACCATTAAATAATAACAACCTGGAATTAGATATAATTTTCAAGTAACAATTATTTGAACAGGAGAAAGACATTTTCACAAAAGTTAGCAGCATTTACCAGAGTACGTCCTATAAGGTGGTATTAATCGTTCTCCCCAGGTTTCACTCGAGTGTCCTGGATCTGAATCTAAAGACCAAGAGAAATAGAAAATGTAGAGTAAGAAACAGATTTAACGTTGACATATTTTGTTAGCAAATTAAATCCTGTATTTAATAAGCTAGATAACGGCAGTCTATTCAAAACCTTTTACCTCAAGACATTGAGCAATTTTGTGATCTTTTAAATAGAGACTGCATACACACACTTGCAAATGTCCACGCCCAAGCACTGCCTACCACCCCCCACCCCCCAACTTTTCCACTGTGAACACTGACCAAAATGGCTCAAAAATTTGCCGAGGAAAAGTTGACATAATCTGAGGAACGAGATTCGGCATTGATCATCTTAAAATATCAAAGATGTGAGTCTTTTATTTGTTGGAGGATAAAGTTCAAAATCCCACAGTTTACTAGGCTGAAGTAATGAAAAACAAGCTTGCGCAGTATTTTTCAACAGCCTGGAACTCTTTCTTTCTCAAGGTCAAAATACATTGTTTAAAAACATGTGGCTCCTGTGAAGTCTATTTTTAGATCCTTTCAAACCAACATTTCAGAAACTAAATTTCCAATCATGTGAATCTGGTCAAGTGGAATGTTCATAGCTAGCCAATCAAATAATAATTTAAGTCATGTGACTCAAAACTAAACTAAAAGGGACTTTCCTTTCTGTATTTATAAGATGTGTAACTGAACTGGGAATGGTAGCACAGTGGTAATGTTACTGGACTCTCAATTCTGACAGCAGACAAATGCCCTGGAGACCCGAGCTCCAATCCGACCAAGACTGCTGATGAAATTGAAATTTTAATAAGTCTGGAACATAGAAACTAGAAGCAGGAGTAGGTCATTCGGCTCTTTGAGCCTGCTCAGCCATTCATTATCATCAAATTCAATATCCTGATGCTCCTCCTCCACCATCACCATTGCACCCCCCTCCAACCCCGGCCATATCTCTTGGTCCATTTAGCCCAGCGCCATATCTAATTTCTTGAAAATTGGGCAATGTTTTGGCCTCAACTACTTTCTATTGTACTGAATTTCGTAAGAAGTCTCACAATACCAGATTAAAGTCCAACAGGTTTATCTGTAGCAAACACCACTAGCTTTCAGAACTGGTTGTTCCTTTGTCAGATGGGTGGGAGTTCTGATAATGAACAGGACATATAAACACACAAACTCAATTTACATGAATGATGACTGGAATGTGAGTCTTTACAGGTGATCAAGTCTTAAAGTTACAGACAACGTGAGTGGAGAGAGCATTAAGCATTAAGATGTATATTGTTTTCAGACTGGAACGTTACTGAGATTTTGCAAGTCCAGGCAAGTTGTGGGGGTTACAGATAGTGCGACATGAACCCAAGATCCTGGTTGAGACCATCCTCACGTGTGCTGAACTTGGCTATCAGTCTCTGTTCAGTGACTCTGCACTATCATGTGTCGTGAAAGCTGCCTTGGAGAATGCTTACCTGGAGGTCAGAGGCTGAATGCCCATGACCGCTGAAGTATTCCCCATCAGGAACAGAACAGTAAATTTCACCATCTCTGGATGAAGAAAATTCTCCTCATCTCAGTTCTAAAAGGGTTACCCCTTATCCTCAAACTATAACCCCTAGTTATGGACTCCTAGCCATTTAGAACATAAGAACATAAGAAATAGGAGCAGGAGTAGGCCATCTAGCCCTTCGAGCCTGCCCCGCCATTCAATAAGATCATGGCTGATCTGTCGTGGCTCAGTTCCACATTCCCGCCCTCTCCCCATAATCCTTAATCCCCTTGCTTATCAAAAACCCATCAACCCGCGTCTTAAAAATATTTAGCGAGGCAGCCTCCACCACCTCAACGGGCAGAGAATTCCAGAGATTCACCACCCTTTGAGTGAAGAAGTTCCTCCTCAACTCCGTTCTAAACCACCCCCCCTTTATCTTGAGGCTGTGCCCCCTAGTCCTACTGTCCTTTCTGAGCGGGAAGAGTCTCTCCACCTCTATCCTATCCATCCCATTCATCATCTTATATGCCTCAATGAGATCTCCCCTCATTCTTCTAAACTCTAACGAGTACAAGCCTAATTTATTCAGCCTCTCCTCATAGCTCAACCCCGGCATCAGCCTAGTAAACCTCCTCTGCACTCCCTCCAAGGCCAAAATATCCTTGCGTAAGTGAGGCGACCAAAACTGCACACAGTACTCCAGCTGCGGCCTCACCAGTGCCCTATACAGCTGCAGCAAGACCTCCCTACTTTTATATTCAATCCCCCTCGCTATGAAGGCCAGTATCCCATTAGCCTTCCTGACCACCTGCTGCACCTGCAGGCTGGGTTTTTGTGACTCATGCACAAGGACCCCGAGGTCCCTCTGCACCGTCGCCTGCTGCAGTTTTTCACCACGTAAGTAATAGTCCTTCCTACCATTATTCCTACCAAAGTGGACCACCTCGCATTTGCCATTCTTTCTGAATCCACACAATCTAACCCTGTTAGAATTTTATAAGTTTCTACAAGATCCCCTCTCACTCTTCTAAACTCCAATGAATACAATACTAACTGACTTAGTCTCTAAAGACCATTCTCAGGATCAAAAGGCATTTCTCAGTCTTGGTGAAAACGAAGCTACTGGATTGTTGTAAAACTCATCTGGTTCACTATTATCCTTCAAGGAAATCTGTCTCAGAAACTCTACAATGCAGGAGGCAACCATGTGGCACAAAATCTGCACCAATTTACCAACAGAGCATCTCACTTAGCCCTATCCCTGGAGTCCCACATATTTACCCCATTAATCCCCCTAACCTGTTCATCTTTGCACACTAAGGGACAATTTAGCATGTCAATCCAGTTAGCCTGCACATCTTTGGAGTATGGGATGAAACTGGAGCACCCAGAGGAAACCTTCACAGACATGGGGGAATTAATCCAAGGCTGGAATTGAATCCAGGTCCCTGCCGCTGTGAGGCAGCAGTGCTAACCACTGTGCTGCCCATGCGTCCTTACCTAGTCTGACCTAGATGTGATACCAGACCTACAACAACGTTTTTAAACTCTGAACTGGACAAGCCACTATGTTGTAGCAAACCACTACAGAAAAGTTAAATAACGTTAAAACCAACAGCTTGACTGTCACACTCAGAATCATGCCACACAGCCAATGCCCCAGGCTCGCCCATCACCATCCCTGAGTGTGTCCTGTCCATCAACAGGACATACTTAGAGGGGCAGTAGTATACAGTCGAGACTGAAAAGCCTTGGTAGCCCTCAATGTTAACTCTGGATCCCATGAAGTCTTGTGACATCAGGTCAAACTGTTTCCTTGCCTGATTACAAACTGTCATTTGCCCATTACTCATGAATCAGTCCTCCTCCATGTTAAACACCCCTTGCAAAAATCACTGAATTGTGGCAGAGGGCTTTAATTTCCATCACCAACAATGGCTAGGTAGCATCGCTACTGGCAAGCAGGCAAAGTCCTGAATGGTAAAATAGGGCAAAGTCAGTGTGGTTTCATCAAGGGGGTGTCATGCATAAGTAGGATTAAAACAATGAAGGTTTGAGAGAGAAAGGCAGACATTAGGATGAAGTAAAAGCAGGGAAAAAGCGAAATCTATCTATAAAATCTGTTAGAATTCTTTGAGGAGGTAACGAGCAGAGAGTCAGCGGATGTTATCTACATGGATTTCCAGAAAGCCTTTGACAAGGTGTCACAAAGGAAGTTGCTGAGTAAGGTAAGAGCCCATATATTACAGGCAAGGTACTAGAATGATTGAAGATTGGCTGACTGGCAGAAGGCACAGAGGGGATAAAAGGGTCCTTTTCAAAATGGCAGCTGGTGACTTGTGGAGTACTGTAGGGGTCAGCGTCGGGGCCACAACTTTTCACTTTATACATCAATGATCTGGACAAAGGAACTGAGGGCATTGTGGTTAAGTACATAGGTGATACAGACACCATTGGGGGGATAGTAGTACTGAGGAGGCAGGGAGGCTGCAGAAGGACTTGGACAGGTTAGGAGAGTGGGCAAAGAAATGGCAAATGGAACACAACATGGGAGGAATACAGGCGTACACTATTTTCTAAATGGGAGAGAATTCAAAAATTGAAAGTGCAGAGAGACTTGGGAGTCCTAGCTCAGGATTCTCTTAAGGTTAACTTGCAGATAGTTAGGGTGGCAAATGCAAAGTTACAATCATTAGCAGGAGAGACTAGGATCCGAGGGCACAGCCTCAGAGTAAAGGGGCAACCTTTTAGAACCGAGAATTTCTTCAGCCAGAGGATGGTGAATCTATGAAATTCACTGTCATAGAAGGCTGTGGAGGTCAGGTCATTGAGTGTATTTAAGACAGAGATAGATAGGTACTTGATTGGTAAGGGGATTGAAGGATATGGGAAAAGGCAGGAGAATGGGGTTGAAAAACTTAGCCACGATTGAATGGTGGAGCAGGCTCAAATCGGCTGAATGGCTTACTTCTGCTCCTATATCTTATGGTCTTATGAAACACCTACTAAACTGGGCCTGCAGCAAGTGGCGAGAGAACCAACAAAATAGGGGAAGTCAAGTTGACTTCAACCTCATCAGTCTACTCAATGCAGATACACCAGTCCCTAACAACTTTGGAATGTGTGACCAGTGCACAGTCCTCATGGAGACAAATTCCATCTTTACACTGAGAACACCCTCCATCCTATTGTGTGACACCACCACTGTACTAAATGAATAGACTCAGAACAGGTCTAGCAGCTCATCTGGACATCTACTCAAGAGCACAAGAAACAGGAACAACAGTAGACACCATGGCTAATCAAGCCAGCTCAGCCATTTAGTATGATCACAGCTGATCTGGGCTTCAACTCAATTTTTCCAAACACTCTCTATATCCCTTAGCTCCCTGAGTTACCAAAAATCTGTCTATCCCAGCCTTAAATGTTTTCAACAATGAAACATTCCTGGGGTAGAGAATTCTAAAGATTCACAAACCTTTGAATAAAGTGACGCTGGATCGCAAATGATCGGTCCCTTATTCTGAGATTGTATTCCAGTGTTTTAGAGTCCCCAAACATCTGAAACAGTCCAGTGTTCATCCTATGTAGCCCCTTAAGAACTCTGTAGGTTTCAATGAAACAATTTTTGATTCTTCTAAAATCCAGAGAACGCAAGCCCGATTTACTCAGCCTATCATAAGGCAAGCCTCTCATCCCAGGGGCCAATTTAGTGAACCTTTGATGTACTACCTCCAATGGAAGTATATCATTTCTCAAATGTGGCCTCCAAAACCTGACACAGCATTCCAGATGCGATCTCACCAAAACTCTGTAATTATAGCAAAATTTCTTTATTCTTATACTCCAAGTCCCTTTCAATAAAGACCAACATACCAAGGGCCTTCCTAATTGCTTGCTGTACCCATATGCTAAGTTTGTGCTTCTTGTAAGGGCACACCCATTCTCTTTTGAAGATGTACACTTGCATGTTTCTCGCTTTGTAAAAAAAAATCAGTTTTTTATTCTTACATTCTTTTAAATGTTCTGAACAGAAGACGACTTCAGCAATAACCTGTTTACCAATGTTCAGTCTGTTCTGTCAGGGCTGCTCAACTCCAGTCTTGGTCCAAAAAAAATGAATAACTTCAAACTTCCCTATACTTTACTTCATCTCCCAGCCTGTTGCCTATCCACTTAGCCTGTCTATATCTGTTTTCACCCTTCATGCCCTTGCCACGGTTTATCTTTCAACATGGTCTGCTGGATACCAAACTATCAGCAGCAGTAAAATTGTATTAAATCACCATCTGTCACCAAGCCAGAGTATGAACTCTGGTTCACTGGAGAGTGCAGGAGAACATGCAAAGAGCGGTATACCTAAAAATGAGTGAACAATCTGGGAAAATTACAACACAGGGCTACATGCACACTAGCCAAAGGAAGTGACATAAGATAGACAGTGACATGACCTACTACCAAAGAAACATATCAAAACTTGCTAATCCTGCCACACCCAACTGTGAATGATGATGGACAATTAAAGAACTAACAATGGAGGCAGCTCCACACAACATTCTCACCCTCAATTATGGTGAAAGCCCAGCACATCAGTTTAAAAGATAAGTATCTGTGACCATCTTCAACCAGGGGTGCCAAGTAGATGATCTATCTCTGGCTCTGACAACCAACACAGATGCCAGTCTTCAGCCAATTTGATTCACTGCATGTGATATCAAGAAACAGCTGAAGGCACTGGATAGAAAAAAGGCTGTGTCTCATAGAGATTCCAGCTATAGTACTGAATGCCTGTGTTCTGGTAATAGTTGTGCTCCTAGCCAAGCTGTTCCAGAACAGCTACATCCCTAACATCTGTCTGACAATTCAGACTATTGCCCAAGTATGCCGTCTCCACAGAAAGCAGGATCAATCAGGATCCTGTTTACCGATGTTCAGTCTGTGTTCTGCCAGGGTTGCTCAACTCCAGTCTTGGTCCAAAAAATGAATAATTGCAAAAGATTTTTAAAAAACTAAAAGACTAAGAAAGTGATAAAGAAAGGGATCCTCTTAGGACGAGTGATCACAATATGGTTGAATTTCTGATACAGATGGAGGGTGAGAAAGTAGAGTTCCAAACCAGCGTCCTCTGCTTGAACAGAGGGGAGTATGATAAGATGAGGGCGGAATTGGCTAATGTAGACTGGGGGCGCAGACTGCTTGGTAGGACAGCTGAGGAACAGTGGAAGATTTTTAGGAGATCTTTTTCAGTACTCGGCAAAAATATATTCCAGTGATAAAGGAGGACTATAAAAAAGGGATAACCAGCCATGGATATCGAAGGAAATAAAGGAGAGTATTAAATTAAAAACTGATGTGTACAGAGCTGCTAAAAATAGTGGGAAAGATTTAAAAAACAACAAAGAATGACTAAGAAAGCGATAAAGAAAGGAAAGATAGATTATGAAACTAACCTAGCTCTAAATATAAAAAATGATAGTAAAAGTTTTTACAAATATATAAATAGAGTGGCTAGAGTGAATGTTGGACCCTTGGAGGACGAGGGGGGGAATTTAATGGTGGGAAACGAGGAAATGGCTGAGACCTTAAATAAGTTTTTTGTGTCGGTCTTCACGGTGGAAGACACAAATAGCTTACTGAATATTAAAGATAGAGGGTTGGTAGGAGATGAGGTCCTTAATACGATTACTGTTATTAGAGAGGTAGTGCTTGGTAGACTAACGGGACTGAAGGTAGTCAAGTCCCTGGGACCGGATGGAATGCATCCCAAGGTTCTGGAAGAAATGGCAGAAGTAATAGCAGACGCGTTAGTAGCTATTTATCAAAATTTGCTGGACTTTGGGGTAGAACCAGCGGATTGGAAAATTACTACTGTTTCGCCGCTGTTTAAAAAAAGTAGCAAACAAAAGGCGGGTAACTACAGGCCTGTTAGCTTAACGTCCACAGTTGGGAAAATGCTAGAATCCATCATTAAAGAAGAAATAGCAGGACACCTAGAAAAGAACGGTTCGATCAAGCAGATGCAGCATGGATTCATGAGTCATGTTTGACGAATTTACTGGATTTTTATGAAGATGTGACTTGTGCGGTAGAGAGGGGAACTAGTGGATGTGGTGTTTTTAGATTTCTAGAAGGCATTTGATAAGGTGCCTCACAAAAAGTTGCTGCAGGAGGTTATGGTACACGGAGTTGGGAGTAAAGTGTTAGCTTGGATTGAGGATTGGCTATCTAACAGGAAACAGAGACTTGGAATAAATGGGTGCTTTTCTGGTTGGCAGTTGGTGACTAGTGGCGTGCCACAGGGATCAGTGTTGGGGCCTCAACTGTTTACCATACACATTGATGATCTGAGGAGGGGGCTGACTGTAGGGTAACAAAATTTGCTGATGACATGACGATGAGTGGAAAAGCAAATTGCATGGAGGACGCGGAAAGTCTGCAGAGAGATTGGAGAGGCTGAGTGAGTGGGCGAGGACCTGGCAGATGGAGTATAATGTTAGCAAATGTGAGGGTATCCAATTTGGAAGAAGTAATAGCAGGATGGAATATTATGCAAATGGTGAAAATTTGCAGCATGCTACTGTGCAGAGGGACCTGGGGGTCCTTGTGCACAAATTGCAAAAACTCAGTCTGCAGGTGCAGCAGTGATCAAGAAGGCAAATGAAATGTTGACCTTTATCGCGAGGGGGATAGAATATAAAAGTAGGAGATCTTGCTGCAACTGTACAGGGTATTGGTGAGGCCGCAACTGGAGTACCGTGTGCAGTTTTGGTCCCCTTATTTGCGGAAGGCTATACTGGCCTTGGAGGGAGTACAGAGAAGGTTCACCAGGCTGATACTGGAGATGAGGGAGTTAGCTTATGAGGAGAGATTAAATAGACTGGGCCTATACTCGTTGGAGTTTAGAAGGCTGAGGGGGGATCTTATAGAGACGTACAAGATAGTGAAGGGGCTAGATAGGGTAGAGGTAGAGACATTCTTTCTACTTAGAAAGGAAACCAGGACTAGAAGGCACAACCTCAAAATAAGGGGGGGGGGGGGGGTCAGTTTAGAACAGAGTTGAGGAGGAACAACTTCTCTCAGGGGGTGGTGAATCTCTGAAATTCTCTGCCCATTGAAGTGGTGGAGGCTACATCGTTGAATATGTTTAAGTCACGGGTAGATAGATTTCTGATCGATAAGGGAATTAAGGATTATGGGGAGCAGGCGGGAAAGTGGAACTGATGCACTTCAGATCAGCCATGATCTTATTGAATGGTGGGGCAGGCTCAAAGGGCTACATGGCCTACTCCTGCTCCTATTTCTTATGTTCTTATGTATCAATCCAATATGGCCAAATACCACCCCATCAGGCTACTCTCAATCATCAGCAGGATAATGGGATGTGCCACTGAATGTGATTAAATAGCAGTTTTACAGTTTTTGCAACATGCAGTCCCTCAGATAAGATACCTTTTAAATGTCCTGAATGTGAGAAGACTTCATCAACAATAACCTGCTTATCAACATTCAGTTTATGCTCTGTCAAGGCTGTTCAAACTCCAGACTTCATTACAGCCTTGGTCCAAAACAAAAGGTACAAGTTACTCCCCTCGATATCAAGGCAGCTTTTGACCAAGTGTGACACAATGGAGCTGAGTAAAACTGAAGTCAATGGAGCCAGGAGGAAAACTCTCCAACTGGCTGGAATCATGCTTGGCACAAAGGTTGTGGTTGTTGGAGGCCAGTCATCTCAGTCCCAGGACTATATCGCAAGAGCTCCTCAGGATAGTGTCACAGGCCTACCCAACTTCAAATGTCCTCCCTCCATCATACGGTCAAAACAGGGAATGTTCACTGTGTATTGTACTTCATTTGTGATTTGTGAATACTGAAGCAATCCTTACGCACATGTAGCAAGACCTGGATATCATTCAGCTGGCAAGTAACAGTCACACCACACAATTAGTGGGCAATATATTTACAAACATGGAGCAGGAATAGGCCATTTAGCCCCTTTAGCCTGTTCAGCCATTTATTAAGATCAGGGCTGATTTGATAGCAACCTCAAATCTGCATCTCCCCACCCTGATAACCTTCTACTCCCACGCTCAACAAGAATCTAGCCACCTCAGCCTTAAAAATATTAGAAGGCTCTGCTTCCACAGTCTTTTCAGGAAGGCAGTTCCAAAGACTCAAAGTTTTTTGGCATTGCCTTATTTTTCAACTAGTTCTTCATTCTCCCACAGGAGGGAACATCCTCTCCTCAGTCACACTGTCTCAACCTCCTCAGGATGTGTTTCAAACAAGTCGCCTTTTACTTTTCTGAACTCCAGCAGCTACAAGCCCAGCCTATCCAACCTTTCATCATTAGACAACCCATCCATTCCAGTATTCGTCTGGCAAACCTTCTCAACTTCTGCCAATGCATTTAATCCTTCTTTAAGCGACTGATAATGTACAGTACTGCGGATATGATCTCACTAGTGTTCTATATAACTGAAGCATAACCTCTCTATCTTTGTATTTAACCTTAAATGACCATCTCCTGCAAGGGACAGGACCTAACCAGTTCCATTACTATCACAAACCCACAGCAACAACATTCTGGGGGCTTACCATTGACCAGAAACTGAACTGGAGTAGCCATATAAAATGCTGTGGCTATATGAAGGGAATAGAGAAACATGGTCCCTGGAAGGGTAGGGAATTTTAGTTAAGTTGGACAGCATGGTTGGTGCAGGTTTGGAGGGCCGAAGGGCCTGTTCCTGTGCTGTAATCTTCTTTGTTCTTTGACACAAGATAGAAGTGCGATGGAATACACTTGCCTGGACGAGTGCACCTCAAACATTCAAGAAACTTGACAGCACTCACCAAACCTTTAGTACCTAGAAGGGCAATGGCAGCAGATGCATGGGAATACCACCACTTGCAAGTTCCTCTCCAAGCCACGTACTTTCCCAACTTGCAACTATAAAATTGCCTTTTGCCATCATTTGGTGAAAATCTTGGAACTACTTCCCTAACAGCACTGTTGGTGTAGCTACACCATATGATTTTAAGAAAATGCTCCCCATCTTCTCCTCAATAGGAATCTGGGATGGACAACAAATGATGACCTTATCAGTGATGCACATATCCCATGAACAAATAAAAAAATACATTTGGAAGGTCTAAAAGATGCCGTGTATGGACTGTCTGTACCTTATTATGGATGAAAATCAACTTAACTATGGTAGCACCTGATAATGGCACCTAACAAAATTACCAATTCTCTTGAAGCAGTTCTGGAATAGTTTTTCAATCCTTGACTGATTTGGTAGTTCTTATAGCTGTAGGGAACTGGAATGTTATGGACACCTGTGTTCCTATGCAGAGGTCCAACTATACCACAGGCCATCCATTAGCATAGATGTAGTTACATGTCACTTTAAATTTAAATTTGAAGATTGCAAGTTCGAGCTCCTAAAGAAGTGACACATTAGTATAGTATTGAGGGACTGCTGCTCTGCCATAAGTGAAGTCTTTCATAGCTGTTAAATAGAACTTTCACTTGTTCTTTCCATGTCCTCCTGTAACAATAAGTGTCAAGAGTTTTCAAAGCAAGTACAAAGGACAATCACCATGCAATGCAATTTAATCCACGCAGTTTTCTCTTTCCTACGGAACATGTTTCATAGAACATTACAGCGCAGAACAGGCCCTTCGGCCCACGATGTTGCGCCGAACAGTTAAAAAACAATGACCCACTAACCTAAACCAATCCCTTTTCGTCCATAAACCTATCCACGGATCTCTTAAATGCCCCCAAACTAGGCGCATTTACAACCGCAGCAGGCAGGGCATTCCAATCCCTCACCACCCTCTGGGTAAAGAGCCTACCCCTGACATCCGTCCTATAACTACCCCCCCTTAATTTAAAGCCATGCCCCCTCGTGCTAGCTTTCTCCATCCGAGGAAAAAGGCTATCACTGTCCACCCTATCTAAACCTCTAATCATCTTATATGTTTCAATAAGATCCCCTCTTAGCCGCCTTCTTTCCAGCGAAAACAACCCCAAATCCCTCAGTCTCTCCTCATAGGACCTCCCCTCCATACCAGGCAACATCCTGGTAAACCGCCTCTGCACCCTCTCCAAAGCCTCCACATCCTTCCTGTAATGTGGGGACCAGAACTGCACACAGTACTCCAAGTGCGGCCGCACCAGAGTTGTGTACAGTTGCAACATGACGCTGCGACTCCTAAATTCAATCCCCCTACCAATAAACGCCAAGACACCGTATGCCTTCTTAACAGCCCTATCTACTTGATTCCCAACTTTCAGGGATCTACGTACACATACACCTAGATCCCTCTGCTCATCCACACTATTCAAAGTCCTCCCGTTAGCCCTATACTCAACACATCTGTTATTCCTACCAAAGTGAATTACCTCACACTTCTCCGCATTAAACTCCATCCGCCACCTCTCGGCCCAGCTCTGCAACCTGTCCAAGTCTTCCTGCAAACTATGACACCCTTCCTCACAATCTACCACACCTCCGACTTTGGTGTCATCAGCAAATTTACTAATCCACCCAACTATACCCTCATCCAGATCATTTATAAAAATTACAAACAGCAGTGGCCCCAAAACAGATCCCTGAGGCACACCACTCGTAACCGAACTCCATGACGAATATTTACCATCAACCACCACCCTCTGTCTCCTATCTGCTAGCCAATTCCTGGTCCAATTTCCTAGATTACCCTCAATCCCATACATCTGCATTTTCTGCAGAAGCCTACCATGGTGAACCTTATCAAACGCCTTACTAAAATCCATATATACCACGTCAACTGCCTTACCCCCATCCACCTCTCTGGTCACTTTTTCAAAAAACTCAATAAGGTTAGTACGGCACGACCTACCCGCTACAAAACCATGCTGACTATCTCCAATCAATTCATTACTCTCCAAATAACTATAAATCCTATCCCTAATAATTTTTTCTAAAACCTTGCCCACAACAGAAGTGAGACTCACTGGTCTACAATTCCCGGGGAAGTCTCTGTTCCCCTTCTTAAACAATGGGACAACATTCGCTAACCTCCAATCTTCCGGTACTATACCAGAGGCCAACGGCGACCTGAAGATCAGAGCCAGAGGCTCTGCAGTCACTTCTCTTGCCTCCCAGAGAATCCTAGGGTAAATCCCATCCGGACCAGGGGACTTATCTATCTTCAATCCCTCAAGAATATCCAGCACATCCTCCTTATCAACTGTAATACTGTCTATTCTACTCCCCTGCAACCCAGTGTCCTCCTCAGCTATATTCTTGTCCCCCTGCGTGAACACCGAAGAGAAATATTGGTTCAATGCCTCTCCAATCTCTTCCGGTTCCACACATAACTTCCCTCTGCTGTCTATAACTGGCCCTAATCTTGCCCTAACCAACCTTCTGTTCTTGACATACCTATAGAACGCCTTAGGATTCTCCTTAATCCTATCAGCCAAAGTCTTCTCATGTCCTCTTTTAGCCCTTCTTAACTCACTCTTCAACTCCTTCCTAGCCAATCTAAAGTTTTCTAGTGCACTACCTGAGCCCTCAAGTCTCATCTGAACATAAGCCTCCTTTTTCTTTTTAACCAACGAATCAACTTTTTTAGTGCACCACGGTTCCCTAGCTTTACCAATTCCTCCTTGCCTGACAGGGACATACCTATCACAGACTCGCAGTAGCTGCTCCTTGAAAAAACTCCACATTTCGGACATTCCCAGTCCCTGTAATCTCCTAGTCCAACCTATGCTTCCTAATTCTCTCCTAATGGCCCCATAATTACCCTTCCCCCAGCTAAAACTACTGGCCTGAGGTTCATGCCTATCCCTTTCCATCACTAAGGTGAACGTAACTGAATTGTGGTCACTATCACCAAAATGCACCCCAACTTCCAAGTCTAGCACCTGGTCTGGCTCATTTCCCAGCACCAAATCCAATATAGCCTCACCTCTAGTTGGCTTATCTACATACTGACTCAAAAAACCCTCCTGCACGCTTTGTACAAAAACTGACCCCTCTAACGAGCTAGAGCTATAGCAATTCCAATCAATATTAGTAAAGTTAAAGTCCCCCACAACAATTACCCTATTACTTTCACTCCTAACCAGGATCGTCTCCGCAATCCTTTCCTCAACCTCTCTAGAACTTATAGGCGGTCTATAAAAGACTCCCAACAGGGTGACCTCTCCTCTCCTATTTCTAATCTCCGCCCATACTACCTCAACAGGCAAGTCCTCATCAAACTTCCTCTCTGACACTGATACAGTCCTTGACCAATAATGCTACCCCTCCCCCCCTTCTACCTCCTTCTCTACTCCGACTAAAGCATTTGAACCCCAGGACCTGCAACAACCATTCCTGACCCTGCTCTATCCATGTCTCTGAAATGGCCACAACATCGAAGTCCCATCTCTCTGAAATGGCCACAACATCAAAGTTTCATCAGGAGCTCTCCCAAATAATCTCGCCAAGATGATAA
The DNA here is from genome assembly GCF_965287045.1 of Carcharhinus amblyrhynchos. Lineage (NCBI taxonomy): Eukaryota > Metazoa > Chordata > Chondrichthyes > Carcharhiniformes > Carcharhinidae > Carcharhinus > Carcharhinus amblyrhynchos. The sequence goes on along the minus strand of NC_137331.1, from coordinate 111,907,601 downwards.
AACCCTCAAGTTTATTCTAAAAACGTTCCCTTCACGATATTCAAATATCACACCGTCTTATGCCAGAATGTTTGCAGCTTTGGTGTCCTATTCATTCATTGGCTCCCAATGAAGCAATGCCTATAGTTTTCATTCCTGTATCAAATCCCTCTGTGACCTTGTCCTCTCCTTTTCTTTCCAATTTTCTCCAGGCGCACAAACCTGATACTTGCATTTCTCTAATTCTAGCCCCTTGTGCATTCTTAATTTTAAATCATCTGAGTAGTGGCTTTGCTTTCAGCTAAGTTCCAAGCTTTGGAATACCCTCCCGACAACTCACTCCTCCCTGACCTCACTTTCTTTCATCACACTATCACTAAAAACATTCCTCTTTGACCAACTGTTTAGTCACCTAATTTACATCTTGTGGCTTAGTGTCACATTTTGTTTTATAATATGCGGAGCCTTAGGATGTTTTGTTATATTTATATAGCACCTTTAACGTAGGTTATTGCTGTTTGTTCTTTTATTATTGGGATAATTTTAAATTCTCCAGCTGTCAGGTTCTATACTCATTTATGGAACTCCTAAAAATATTGACCACACCTGTACTCATTTCTTTACATTTTGATTTGAGGAGATGTTTCTTTTAATGTTTACATTCATAGTAACTCAAAGTATACTATAAATCCGTTTATACCTGCTTTCACCCTAATACAAAGGCTCTCCATGTGTAAGAAAATGCCTAGTAGTAGGAGACAGTTATTTTTAAAGAGATGCCTGAAAGCAGGGCAATGTGGTTTTAGCAAAGTATTCCAAAGAGTTGGTACAAAGTGGTTAAGATGTGCAAAGATGGCACACTGGCAACAGCCAAATATAAAGCGATCCATGGCAGAGGGGAGGAAGGTGCATACAGAAATATACAAGTGAGAAAGTTTGCTCTGACTGGACAGAGTAACTGCAAACAAAAAAGGATCTTTAATCTTCTTTAAAACCAAAATTAAAAAGACTTAAGGATACTGCAGTTGCATAGGGCATTGATGCACACAATGCTTTAGATGAACTGCACATATGTGGAGCACTGTGTGCAGTTTTGGTGTCCTTGCTATAGAGGGAGTGCAGTGAAGGTTTACCAGGCTGATTTCTGGGATGGCAGGTCTACTATATGAGCAGAGACTAAATTGATAAGGATTACAGAGTAGCTGGGTGACCACCAGGAAAGGCAAAAGGAGCAGGCAAAGAGTGCAGGAGTCCCCTGAGGCCATTCCCCTCGTAAACAAGTATGTAATTTTGGATACTGTTTTGGGGGCTGAGGGGCTCCGGGGCGGGGGGGAGGGAAGTTGACCTTTCCTGTGAAAGCAGCAGTTGCCAGATCTGTGGTACTACAACTGACTCTGGGGCACAGTGGGAAAGGATAAAAAGCAAATAGGACCATCGTGATAGGAGGCTCATTAGTTAGGGGGGCAGACAGGAAATTCTGTGGCTGCAAACAGGAGTCCAGGATGGTGTGTTGCTACCCAGCTGCCAGGGTCAAGGATATCTCGAAGCGGCTGCAGAACATTCTCAAGGTGGAGGGGGAGCAGAAGTTGTGCACATAGGTATAAGTGATGTAAATAGAAATATGGATGAGGTCCTTAATCTTATAGAGAGCTAGGAAAACGTTAAGCAGGACCTCGAGGGTGCTAATCTTTGGATTACTTCCAGTGCCACATGCTAGTGAAGGTAAGAACAGGAGAATACAGTAGATGAATGCATGGCTAAAAAAAATGGTGCAGGGGGCAGGGATTCAGATTCTTAGATCATTAGGATCTTTTCTGGAGCAGAGATGACCTGTTTAAGAGAGACGTGATGCATCTGAACTGGAGGAGACCAATATCCTGGGAGGCAGATTTGCTAATGTTACAAGAGGACTTAAATTGGCAGGCAGGTGGGATCCTCAGTGGCATGGAAGTAAACGAAGGGCTGAAAGTAGATGCAGTACTCAGCAACGGCAAGCTGAACAGACATGATAGGCAGCAGCATGGCAGGGAGTGGGGAAAACCTGCTGGATTAAGTTGCATTTATTCAAATACAAGAGGGCTGACAGGTAAGGCTGATGAACTCAGAGCATGGGTCTGAGGGTCTGGGTCATCAGCCATAACTATATATAGGCCCCTAGATAGCCCATGTGAATTAGAAGAATACATATGCAGGGAGATTGGGGAGACTTGCAGGACTAATAGGGTTGTCTTAGTCAGGGATTTAAATTTTCTTAATATAGATTGGGACAGCCATAGCGTTAAAGGCTTAGATGAGTGGAATTTATTAAGTGTGTTTAGGAAAGTTTCCTACGGCAGTATATGGAGGGTCCTACTCAGGAAAGGGCAAGACTCGACCTACTCTTGGGAAATAGGGCAGGGCAAGTTGAGGGGGGGGGGGGGGTGTGGCGTCTGAGGTCAAAGGGACCTCCTGCAACTGAGAGGCCTTTAAAAGCAAAATAGTTCAGTATCCATAGCTTCCTATTAGGATGAAGGACTGGAGTAGGGAACCCTGGATGACAAAACATATTAAGTTTTGACAAGGAAAAAGGAGGCATGGCCTCAAGTACAAGCAGCTAGAATCAAGGGATTCCCTGGAGGTGTACAGGGGATAGACAAGTATATTCAAGAAAGAAATGAGGACAAAAAGGGGGTATGAGGTAGCTCTGGTTAAGAGGATTAAGGTGAATCCAAAGGGATCCTTTAAGTATATTAGAAGTAAAAAGTAGACAGACTAGGACTTCAAGGACCAAAGTGGACACCTGTGGAACTGCAGGAGATAGGCAAGGTTCTCAATAAATATTTCTCCTGTGTTTACCATGGAGAAAAACATGAAGACTTGGGAACTGGAGAAGTTGGGGACAGTTCGCATTACAGTAGACGTGGTGATGGACATATTGAAATACATGAAGGTGGATAAATCCCCTGGCCATGACCAGGTATATCCAAGAATGCTGTGAGAGGCTAGAGAAGAAACTGCAGGAACTGTGGGGCTGAGATGTCTGCATCATCGTTCGCCACAGGTGAGGTACCCGAAACTAGAGGGTAGCAAATGTGCCATTTAGGAAGGGCTGCAAAGAAAAAACCTGGGAATTATAGACCAGTAAGCCTAAAATCTGTGGGGAGTAAGTTCCCAGGGAGGATTTGGACGGATAAGATATATTAGGCATTTGGAAAGACAGGATTTAATTAGGAGTAGTCAGCATGGCTTTATGCATGGGAGATCATGCCTTACAAATTTGTTAGAGTTCTTTAATGCGGGCAGCATGGAAGAGATAGACTACATGGACTTCAGTAAGGCCTTTGAAAAAGTTCCACAAGGAAGGCTGCTCTGGAAGGTTAGATTTCATGGAATCCAGGGAGGGCTCACAAATTGGATAAATCCTGGGTTAGTTGGAGGTCGCTGTCGCCATGGGATCCGGGCCGGAGCTGCCGGACCCTTGGAGCTGGAGTGCGGTGGGGACCCTGCTGGAGGTCGTCCAGGAAAGGCTGCGGCGGTGGGGCCTCTGGAACCCCTGGGCCCGCAACGAGGCCTGGCGGTTCAGTGGAGGCTTTGCTAAACCAATTTCCTTCAGTGATATCTTCTTTCGAGGCTTCAAGTGGGGATTTGCAGCTTTTGTCGTGGCTCTGGGTGTTGAATATGCCCTGTTTTCTCCCAAGAATAACGGAGGACGTCACTAGAGAATGACGATCAAAGAACATTGAAATTCTGCGGAACTTCAGCATCTCCTCACTGTTCCACCTTGGGTGGGCTGTGACTTGTGCATGGGACAAGTAGCAAACCTCTGTATAGAATAAAATAATGTATTGAATCTGAAAAAAAAAATTGTACAGAACTTTGGTTAGGCCGCATTTAGAGTACTGTGTCCAGTTCTGGTCGCCTTACTACTGGAAGGACGTGGAGACTCTGGAGAGAGTGCAGAGGAGGTTTACCAGGATGTTGCCTGGTATGGAAGGACTGGGGTATGAGGAAAGATTGAAGAAATTGGAGCTCTTTTCCCTTGAAAGACGGCGACTGAGGGGGGATCTAATGGAGGTATATAAGATTATGAAGGGTATAGATAGAGTAAACAGAGGTAAGCTATCTCCTATGATAGAGACACATAGGACAAGGGGCCATGGGCTTAAGGTGAGGGGGGAGAGGCATAACACAGATATTAGAGGGAGGTTTTTCACACAGAGGGTAGTGGGGGTATGGAATGCTCTGCCAAGTAAGGTGGTGGAGGCAAACACGCTAGAGTCGTTTAAGAGTAACTTAGACAGGCACACGACTGGGTTGGAGATGGGTGGATATAGGAGATTGTTTTAAATAAGGGTCATTAGCATTGGGGCGTCCCTGGTAAGGTAAATGGATATGGTACAATAATAATGATTTTTTTCCTTTTCATTCACAGGTTTTAAGTCAGTCTGCCTTGTGTCCAACGAGGGGCATACACGCGTTGGGTCGTACTCGGGCTGCTCTTGGTTGTTCGAGATTGGCCTAGTGCTTCATGTCGTTAGTGTGTGTCTAAACGGGACCAGATATTGGGCAAGACGACAGCTCAGTGACTATCACTGATTGCTGTGCAGACACATGGATTTGGGCCGGCGTCTGTGGGAGTTTGCGCATTCTCCCCGTGCTTGCGTGGGTTTTCTCCGGGTGCTCCGGTTTCCTCCCACACCCCAAAGATGTGCTGTTAGGCTGATTGGCAGTAATAAATTGTCCCTAAATCAGTTTCCCTCAATGTGGATGGCCATAAAACATTAGACAAGGGTCGTGGGTGGAGAGGGGGACTGGTGGTGTTGAGATGGTGGCGCGGGCTCGTTGGGCTGAAGGGCCTGTTTCCCGGGCTGTTTTTGTTCTAAACAATGGCTTGACGGTTGGAAGCAGAGGATAATGATGGAAGGATGCTTAGACTGGAGGCCTGTGACTATTAGTGTGCCTCAGGGGCCAGTGCTTGGCCCATTGCTGTTTATTACCTGTATCAACGATTTGGATGAAAATGTACAAGGCATGATCAGTAAATTTGCAGATGACACTAAAATAGGTGGTACTGTAGACAATGAGAAAGGTTATCAAAAATTACAGGAGGATCTTGATCAGCTGGGGAAGTGGGCTGAGAAATGGCAAATGGATTTCAATAGAGATAAAGTATAATGCATTTTGGAAAGTCAAATCAAGGTAGGACTATCACAGTGAACAATAAGACCACTGGGAGTATCGTGGAACAAAGGTACCTTAGAGTTCAGGTGCACGGTCCTCTAAAGGTGGAGTCATAGGTAGATAGAGTCATGAAGGCAGCTTTTGGCATGTTGGCCTTCATTAGTCAGGGCATTGAGTTTAGAAGTTGAGAAGTTATAGTTATGCAGGACATTGGTGAGACCGCAGCTAGTTTTGGTTGCCTTGTTATAGGAAAGATGTTAAACTGGAGAGTGCAGAAGAGATCTACAAGGATTTTGCCAGGACTCAAGGGACTGAATTATAGGGAGAGATTGGACAGGCTAGGACATTTTTTTCTTTCGGGAATAGGAGACTAAGGAGAGATCTTATAGAGGTGTACAAGATCACGATAGGCATGGATAGGGTGAATGCATAGAGTCTTTCTCCCAGGATTGGGGAATCGAGAACTAGAGGGCATAGCTTTTGAGTTAAGAGGGGAAGAATTAATGGGAACCAGAGAAACAACTTCTCTTTTCTATTTTTTTTAAACACACACACACGAAAGGTGGTGCAGGGTGAATGCATAGAATCTTTCTCCCAGGATTGGGAGATCGAGAACTAGAGAGCATAGCTTTGAGTTAAGAGGGGAAGAATTAATGGAAACCAGAGAAACAACTCTTTTTTTTTTTTACACACACACACACACACACACACACACACACACACACACACACACACACACACACACAAAGGGTGGTACCTACGTGCAATGCGCGGCCAGAGGAAGTGGTTGAGACAGGGACGTTGACAACATTTAACAGGCATTTGGACAGATGCATGGATAGGAAAAGTTTAGAGGGATATGGACCAAATGGGGTTAAGCTTAGATGGGCATTTTGGTCAGTATGGACCAGTTTGGACCAAAGGCCCTGTCTATATGCTGTAGATTCTATGAAAAGGAGTGGAAGCAGAATCTTTTAATATTTTTAAGGCAGAGCAAGATAGCTGCTTCATGAACAAAGAGGTATAAGGTTATCAGGAATAAGGGGTTGAGGTTACAATTAGATCAGCCATGATCTTACCAAATGGTAGAGCAAGTTCGAGGGGTCAAGTAGCCTATTCCTGCTTTTAATTCATATGTTCGACAAATTACAAAGGAATTTAAATCATACAAAAGGGAGATGAGAGATACACTTGCTGGTTCTCACTTTTTCCATCGTATAAGTTTTCAACTTCTGATCAAACACAACACTGGAAAACATTTTGTGCAGATCATCACCTGACTTGACCTCAAGATTCTGGTTTAGTGTCAAGAGGACAAGTGTTCAGCACTGCAGACTAACCCCATTTTACAGGTTTCATTGAACTGAAACTCAATAAGGTCAAGGGCACTGTCAAACAAAAACATCTGCTGTCTTCATCTAACACTTTAAACAAATAAAACCATGGTGAAGAACATATTTGTTGTTTCCATCTGCAATATTTAGTTTTTGGTGATCGTTCAGTTCAATAACCTACATTTCAACTACATTAATTGAGCTAAGTATGATCTAACCAGTGGAATCCAAAACAAAAGCCGGCAATCAGTTTGCAAATAGTTCTTAAACACAGTCAGTCTATTACTTCCAATGACATAATGCAGGAGATTTGCCAAGTTTCCTTTGCTCCCAATGTTTGAATCTGCCAATGCAGGAAGATTTTGCATTCTGTCACTTGCTTACATCCTGTTTCAACCATTTATTAATTTATTTTTTTAAAACCCAACATTGCAAAAACCAAGCCAGTCAGCGGAGAACAAACAGTGCTTGCCATTCATTTCACTTGCAGCTGCCCAGACTTCTGGTAAGCTTTTGTACAGCAAGCTATGGTCATTAGAGGGCCATTTCAGTGCGGCATCCTCAATAGAATATCTGTGTAAACAGGGTAAGCAATAGCTTATTTCTTCAATCAATCGGATTGCAGAACTCTTAACAGTACATGGAGAGACAAAACCAGGAAGTCCAAGTTTAAATTAGTCAATGCAAACAGTACGCATAGAAACAAAAATACCTATTTTTAAATCCCCAACAATAATTTTCCAGTGCTAGACAGTTTGTTAGCAATTAAGATTCATCATCCAATTAAAAATTTATTTAAACATGGAATGGACAAATCCAACAATTTCTAGAGTGTTTACTGGGTACTTAGTGGGTAATTGGAATTTCATGCCCTTTCTTGAGTTTTAATACTGAGTCTCTTGTTGAGGTACAGGTGTAGCAAAGGTTGCGGAGGAGCAGGACAAAGTAAATAGCAATTTTCTGATTCAGGTATCTAACCGCAAACAGCTGAGGCCTAGCTAGTGAAGTATAAAAAGTTAACAAGTTTTGTTTTGCATTTTTTTTTAAAAAAAGTTTATTTATTAGTGTTACAAGTAGACCTACATTAACACTGTAATGAAGTTATTGTGAAAATCCCTTGGTCGCCACACTCTGGAGACAGAGGGTGGTGGTGGATGGTAAATATTCATCATGGAGTGCAGTTACGAGTGGTGTGCCTCAGGGATCTGTTTTGGGGCCACTGTTGTTTGTAATTTTTATTAATGATCTGGATGAGGGTATAGTTGGGTGGATTAGTAAATTTGCTGATGACACCAAAGTTGGAGGTGTGGTAGATTGTGAGGAAGGGTGTCATAGTCTGCAGGGAGACTTAGATAGGTTGCAGAGCTGGGCCGAGAGGTGGCGGATGGAATTTAATGCGGAGAAGTGTGAGGTAATTCACTTTGGTAGGAGCAACAGATGTGTCGAGTATAGGGCTAACGGGAGGACTTTGAATAGTGTGGATGAACAGAGGGATCTAGGTGTGTGTGTACATAGATCCCTGAAAGTTGGGAATCAAGTAGATAAGGTTGTCAAGAAGGCGTACGGTGTCTTGGCGTTTATTGGTAGGGGGATTGAATTTAGGAGTCGCAGTGTAATGTTGCAACTGTACACTACTCTAGTGCGGCCGCACTTGGAGTACTGTGTGCAGTTCTGGTCCCCGCATTACAAGAAGGATGTGGAGGCGTTGGAGAGGGTGCAGAGGAGGTTTACTAGGATGTTGCCTGGTATGGTGGGGAGGTCCTATGAGGAGAGACTGAGGGATCTAGGGTTGTTTTCGTTGGAAAGAAGGCGGCTAAGAGGGGATCTTATTGAAACATATAAGATGATTAGAGGTTTAGATAGGGTGGATAGTGATAGCCTTTTTCCTCGGATGGAGAAAGCTAGCACGAGGGGGCATGGCTTTAAATTAAGGGGGGGTAGCTACAGGACGGATGTCAGGGGTAGGTTCTTTACCCAGCGGGTGGTGAGGGATTGGAATGCCCTGCCTGCTGCAGTTGTAAATGCGTCTAGTTTGGGGGCGTTTAAGAGATCTCTGGATAGGTTTATGGACGAAAAGGGATTGGTATAGGCTAGTGGGTCATTGTTTTTGTAACTGGTCGGCGCAACATCGTGGGCCGAAGGGCCTGTTCTGCGCTGTAATGTTCTATGTTCTATGTTCAGGCACACAGAGGGAGAATTTAGCATGGCTAATGAAACTAACCAGCGCATCTTTTGGCCTGTGGGAGAAAACCAGAGCACCTGGGGGGAAACCCATGCAGACACAGGGAGAATGTAGACTCCACACAGGCAGTGACCCAAGCCAAGAATTAAACAGGTCCCTGGCATTTTGAGGCAGCAGTGCTAACCACTGTGCCATCCTCATGGGCTTAGCTTCTGACTAAAAATGAAGATGCCAACAAGTACATTTTGTCAGGATTTAGACAGCAAGAGCTGAAGTCTAGAGTCAATTTTTCTCTTCGTAACTCAGTACTTTTGAGGCCAAATATAGCACACCTATTGTCTTCCCAGTTAAAGGTTACATAATTCAGCGCAGACTGGGGACTGAATATGGTAACTTCCTGCTCCACTGTGAGATTGCCAGCTGGTGCACTGTGTTACACTTACTCTCCTCATCAATGTACACAAGAGACAATATTCCAGCAGATCCATTGCATGTGGCAGTAATTCTCCTCAAGGGGTCCTCTTGGAGGATTTCGTAGAAAAGAATGTATCTCTGTCTTCCTGTAATGGTGCCCCATACCTCCCCATTTTCTCTGCTTTTGATCCGTATTCCCCATTCTTTTTGCCAGTATCTTTCTCTATAAGGTTATCAAACATCTCATTCGTTTACTGGCTGCAACTGTCCATTTACCTCTCATTCTTCCCACCCCTCTATTTATTTTGTTTTTTCCAAGTTTTTATAAAATTTTCACTGTATGCCTCTTATACATGTTGCTACACTATTGTATGCAACTGTAACCTTTCAGTTAACATAAGAAATAGGGCAATAGGCCTAGATTTGATCACCTAGGATTATGGTGGATTTTCTATGTTAACTCTACTTTCCCACTGATGTAGAGGCTCAGCTGGAGCCAGGTAAAATACAGCGGCTTGAAAATAATTGGGGCTCAGGACAGGAGGCAACACAAGGACAGGATCTTGATGCTAGGAAGAAAATGGTATTGGGAGAGATAATTGCAGTGCAAATATACTATGCGGCACGCTTCTATGCTTCCTTCACATGGTGCCATTTTCTGTCCATTATATTGAATGGATAGAAAACAAGGGACACATGAGTGCAGGAGTGGAAAACTCCATCCACTTTGTACAAAACGTTAAAAATGTATTTATTAGTCACAAGTAGGCTTACATTAACACTATGATGAAATTACTGCGAAAATGCCCCAGTCGCCACATTCCAGCAGTCACTCAGGGACACCGAGGGGCAATTTAGCATGGCCAATATGTTTTTCGGACAGTGGGAGGAAACCCATGCAAACACGGAGAACATGCAGACTCTGCACAGATAGTGATCCAAGCCAGGAATTGAACCCAGGTCTCTGATACTGTGAGGCACGATGCTAACCACTATGCTGCCCTCAGGTTATGCAATTATTTTGTAGTTATTTACTGCACTGTATTTACATTACAATTTAAATTGCAATTTTGTATTTTGCTAGTACATATTCGATTGCCTTTTACTGTTTTAAAGGGTCACCCTGGAGCACAGTGCTGCAGACATTTTGTGAACTATTATCTCAGCCACTCCAAGGAGGTTATTGGAATATCATGCTCCTGGAAAGCAGCCCCTCTATTTTCACGTCACTTGCAAATATAGTTGGTTTGTTGCGTCAATTTCTTTATTTATAACACAAATATGGGGCTCTGAAAAATATTGGAATTCCACGCTCAGTTGAAGAAGGCAAGATCCCGTCAACCCAAGCCTTGTATGGTACATTGTTTACAGAACTTGCTACAGGGAAAGGAAAAGAGCCAAAAGCCACGTGCGTGTTGGAACTGATATCAGGAGGAGGACAAGGTTTGAGGTCCTGCAGTCAGTGTTTACAGAGCTAGGAAGGAAGGTCAGAAAGCAAGACATTCAAATTGGCTCTGACAAAGAATCATCTAGACTTGAAACATTGGCTCTATTCTCGCTACACAGATGCTGTCAGACCTGAGATTTTCAAGACATTCAAATTTTTGGGTTAATTTCAAATGAGATGAGAATAGAAATAAGAGGATATGACAGGTTAATGCATGGTTAAGAGACATGCTGCAAGAGGGAAGGCTTCATATTTCTAGGATAGTTATATGGCAGGAAGGACCTCTTCAAGAAAGACAAGTTATTAGCTGAATAGAACTTGGCCATTACTGTTGAACATAGGTTAACGGGGGCAGGTGTGTGTGTGTGTGTGTGTGTGTGTGTGTGTGTGTGTGTGTGTGTGTGTGTGTGTGTGTGTGGAGTTAAACAAATTTGGCTGGGATTTCACCATCAAAATGTGGTAGAAACCATCTCAATATGAAATACGGCAGTGGTTGATTTTGAAGATAAATCACTTGATCAGAAGATTCAATTGAGAAACAAAGTGCTTCAAACAGAGAATGTCACTGTAGTATAAAGGGTTAACAGATGGGGCATGCTAATGTATGACGTAGACAATAATGTACTACTGAATGTCACTCAGTCATATGTTCAACTCTCTAGAGAGGTTGGAATCATGCCTACAAGCAACATGCTACTGTAATCTGCTCAGATGGGGCACTAACAAACAAATGTTAGGCAGACACTATAGTATGTCTATAGGTTTGTTTACTAAGCAAGTCTCACATCTACGGTCCAGGATAGAATGACCATCTTTTAAAATGTTGAAAGCAGTGTGAGAAAAAAAATCAACGGAAATAGAAGCAAAGAGTACACAGGAAAGTATGCTAAAGTTAAAATAAAACTACTGGAAACAGCTGTGTCCAATTCTGGGTAACATGAAGGAGGATAAAAGGCTTTGAAGAGAATGCAGAAGCCATAATACAATGGTTTCAGGAACAAGGAATTGCAGTTCAAAGGACAGACTGAAGAAGCTGGGATTATTCTCCTAAGAGGAGAGAAGGAAAAGAGGTTTTTATAAAATGTGTGAAGAGAAATAGTTTTCAACAGCTGAAGGATTGATAACCAGAGGACACAGATTTAAGATAATTGACAATAGAGTCATAGGCAGCAAGGTGATTGCACAATGTTCAGTACCATTCACAACTCCTTAGATAATGAAACAGTTCTTATCCACATGCAGTAAGACCTGGGCAACATTCAGGTTCGGGCTGATAGGTGGCAAGTAACATTTGCGTCATACAAGTGATGGACGTAATGATTATAATTCTAACCATTCTCACCTTGACATTCAATGACATTACAATTGCTAAATTCCCCCATCAACAACATCCATAGGGTCATCACAGAATCTGACTCATAGATGTCATCACTGGCCAGAAACTTAACTGGATTGATCATACAAATAATGTAGCTACATGAATAGATTGGAGACTGGGAATTATGTAATGAGTAGATAATCCTCAGACACCCCAAAATCACAAGGTCAAGAATGTGATGGAATACTCTCCATTTTCCTGGATGTGTGGGGCTCCAACAACACTCAAGCAACTCAACACCACCTGAGACAAAGCAGCCTGCTTGACTGGCATCTCATCCATCACCTTAAACATTCATCTTTCCAGTGCTGATACATAGTGGCATTGGTGTGTATACCATATACAAGATACATGGCAGCAACTCACCAAGCCTCCTTCAACAGCACCTTCAAAACCAGAGACATCTACCATTTAGAAGGTCATGAGCAGCAGACAGATGAGAACACCACCAGTAAGTTCCCTCCAAACCACACATCATCCTGGCTTGGAACTATAATTGTGGTTTCTTCATCACTACTGGATCAAAATCCCAGAATTCCCTTTCTCATAGCATTGTAGTGCACCTAACACTGCATGGACTGCAATGATTCAAGGAAGGAGCTCACCACCACCTTCTCAAGAGCAATTAGGAATGGGCAATAAGCATTAGCTTTGCCTGCATTTGTCACATCCCAGAAAATAAAAAAATCTGTTCATTTAAGCAGGTCATTGCCAGGTTGGAATATCAAATAGGATATACTACTGGATTCTGAATCCTGTTTGGAATATTATTAAATTAGGTAAATTAGTTGGCAATGATAACCTCTGCAGAATTTGCTACTAAAATAACCAAAGCGAAAGTAATAGCTTATGAAGTGAGGTAGTGAGTTCATAAGGTGGTAGGTAGCATGTGCTCAAAATCTTGGAGACAATATGCTTTCAAGTTGTTTTTTTCTTACAGGGTGGTTTTGGTAGAACTTGTACTTAGATAAACTACCAATATTATGTTGAAACTGCTGCGCCTGACAGAAATAAAATGTTCACACCTCTGCGACCACCATCCCTTTCAGGTCTGGTTATTTTACATTCCAAAAGATGGCAACTTCAAATAATTATAGCTAATGGCTACCTCCTTTGGCATCTGCTCAAAAGAAGCAGCAAACAAGTGCTTTACTGCTTTGGTGCATTCAGATAGACATGTGTAACTTCTCAAATAATTCTTCATATGTTTTTATGACTGCTAAAACAAAATTTTCCAAAAAAAGTAAAAAAAAGTTTAAATATTCATTTATTATGCAGTGAGCCGTATTTAGTTGCCTGCTGAATTACCATGGAATCTAAGAATGTTTCCATGTGTAGGGAGACATCTTGAGAATTCAGCACATAAGAACACAAGAACTAGGAGCAGGAGTAGGCCATCTGGCCCCTTGAGCCTGCTCCGCCATTCAAAAAGATCACGGCTGATCTGTTTGTGGACTCAGCTCCACTTATTTGCCTGCTCACCATAACTTTTAATTCCTTTACTGTTCAAAAATTTATCTATCCTTGCCTTAAAAACATTCAATGAGGTAATCTCAACTGCTTCACTGGGCAGGGAATTCCACAGATTCACAACCCTTAGAGATGAAGTTTCTCCTCAACTCAATCCTAAATCTGCTCCTTCTTATTTTGAGGCTATATCCCTAATTCCAGTTTCACCTGCCAGTGGAAACAACCTCCCTGCTTCTGTCTGGTCTGTTCCCTTCTGAATTTTATGTTGCTACAAGATCTCCCCTCATTCTTTTGAATTCCAACGAGTATAGCCCCAGTCTACTCAGTCTCTCCTCATAAACCAGCCCTCAACTCTGAAATCAAACCTAGTGAATCTCCTCTGTACCCTCTCCATGCCAGTATATTCTTTCTGAAGGAAGCCAAAACTGCACAGTACTCTAGGTATGGCCTCACCAGCACCTTGTAAGCTACAACATAACCTTGCTGTTTTTTAAACTCCATTTCTCTAACAATGAAGGACAAAAGTGCAGCCGCACTTGGAGTATTGCGTACAGTTCTGGTCGCTGCATTATAAGAAAGATGTGGAGGCATTGGAAAGGGTGCAGAGGAGGTTTACCAGGATGTTGCCTGGTATGGTGGGAAGGTCTTATGAGGAAAGGCTGAGGGACTTGAGGTTATTTTCATTAGAGAGAAGAAGGTTACGAGGTGACCTGATTGAGGCATACAAGATGATCAAAGGATTGGATAGGGTGGTCAGTGATAGCCTTTTACCTTGGATGGTGATGGCTAACACAAGGGGACTTAGCTTTAAATTAAGGGGTGGTAACTATAGGATGAATGTCAGAGGTAGGTTCTTTACTCAGAGGGTAGTAAGGTCGTGGAATGCCCTGCCTGCAGCAGCTGTGGACTCGCCAACTTTAAGGGCATTCAAATGGTCAGTGGATAGGCATATGGATAACATTGGAATAGTTTAGATAGAGGGTCATTAGATTGTTGCGCCGACCAGTGGAACCATTGAGGGCTGAAGGGCCTGTACTGCGCTGTAATGTTCTATGTTCTAAAATTCCATTTGCCATCTTAATCACTTGCTGCACCTGCAAATCAACTCCTTGAGGTTCCTGCACAAGGACACCCAGGTCCCTTTGCACAGCAGCATGCTGCAATTTTTTACCATTTAAATAATAGTCCATTTTGCTGTTACTCCTACCAAAATGGATGACCTCACATTTACCAACATTGTGTTCCATAGCGGTATATTTTTTGATTATGCCTCTGTGGAATGCATGGACATTTTTCTACAATTAGACGTAGTATACAAAGGCAAGTCCTTTGTAGCTGTATATAAAAGCAAGTTTTGTTTGTAGGTATAATAATGCCTTTTTAAAAAACTGTTTTACTCTTACAGAATACAGTATTAAAAAACAGATTTTTGTAATGTTGATGAACAGATCACTGGAACCGTCTGCCCAATATGTAGAAGTAAACATGGTTAGGTTTTGATAGTAAATGCAATACAGAACAATTACAGATGTGTCACTATCTGGATTAGTGCTTGCTGGACACCTCACTATCTTACGGGAAGGATGCTGTGTCACTGGCAATGAAGCAGCAAAGATCTGCCCATCTAATAATACCCATCATTAGATGAGCTACAAGGAAAGGCAACAGGTGGCAAGTTTGTTTCAGTTGAGAAAAGGCCAAGTGGGGATTTTATCAAGGAACACAATATCATTCAGACTACAGTACTGACAAGCTAAGCATTGGACCCAGGAATGGCACTGGGGGTAGAGGGGGAGATGTTTCGGGTGGAGGAAGAAGTGAGATGATGTTCAGAAGAGGAAAGCTGAATGGATAGATCAGATATAACTCTGCCTTCCAAATATTATTTGTGATAACCAAGACTAGATTACAAAGAAAGAATGACTTGTACATTTTGCTGGAAAAGCATCCGATATATTTTTAGTACTACTTCTGGAACTCTGGGGTTGACTAAATAGACTAAGCACTCTTCTGTTTTTTCCCATTTTATGCTTGTTAAGCTTAATGTCACATAGATATGGATGTGTATGCAAAGTGTGCAAAAATTTAAAACCATCGCAATCCTGCATTTAAACAGTCTAAAAGGAAAAGGATTTACCTGTGTCAGATTCCCTCTGCTCACTCCTAGACGGACTGACAGTGAAAGGTAGTTTACGTTTCATAGAAGTTTTCTCTTTCACTTCCTTTTCCAATTCACTGCGGTCTATTTTAGGTGTCCTGTTGTAAGATGAAACTTTCTCTTTATTCTGAGAAGAAAAATATAAAGATATTAATACAAAACATCAGTCTTGTTCAAATGCTACGGTAATTTAAACTTTATGGGACAAACAAAGTGAACGATAAAAACTGCTTTTTTCGTTTGGATTAAAATTTAGCATTGCAACTACTGGCAAATTCTCCCACAATTTTATCAACTTGTCTGAAAGACTCAAAGTTGGGTGAAGAGACGCACATCTTTGCCTCTTTTGCATGAGGTGTTTACAAATTCAGTCGTTGGTTTCTGAATTCGTCACTCATCTTCAGTTGGAGTGTTTTCTTTAGAAAATTCTCTGATTCCAAGAACTTTTAATGTAGTGTCCTGTCATTTTAAGGTCAATTCTTCTAGGGATGATGGCCTTCCTACTTTGAGGGGGTTGAGCTATGAGGAGAGGCTGAATAAACTAGGCTTGTACTCGCTAGAGTTTAGAAGAATGAGGGGAGATCTCATTGAGACGTATAAGATGATGAATGGGATGGATAGGATAGAGGTGGAGAGACTCTTCCCGCTCAAAAAAGACAGTAGGACTAGGGGGCACAGCCTCAAGATAAAGGGGAGGCGGTTTAGAACGGAGTTGAGGAGGAACTTCTTCACTCAAAGGGTGGTGAATCTCTGGAATTCTCTGCCCGTTGAAGTGGTGGAGGCTGCCTCGCTAAATATTTTTAAGAAGCGGGTTGATGGGTTTTTGATAAGAGAGGGGATTAAGGGTTATGGGGAGAGGGCGGGAAAGTGGAACTGAGCCACAACAGATCAGCCATGATCTTATTGAATGGCGGGGCAGGCTCGAAGGGCTAGATGGCCTACTCCTGCTCCTATTTCTTATGTTCTTATGAATGCTCACACGTAGGTACAGAACATCCTTTATAGTACCGTCAGGATTGGCTTGAAGATTTTTCCTGTGTTTGTAAGAGGAACCAGTTCCTTATTGTGGCACAGCTAACCTAGTGACTGTCCACAAACATACAAACTTACTACTTGGAGTCTGCTTGGGTTTGTCTCAAAATGATATGGGTTTTATATTCAAGTTTCTTAAATATGTTGACACCGTGTGCTGAGTTGTCCTTCCTCACCTACCCCTGTGACTTTAATAGGTTTAAAAAAAAAGAGAGATTCTTTGGGAGGAAAAAAGCTTTCTGTTCCAATTAGTGACTTTCCGTACTTATAAAAGCGAATGAATTTATTAAGAACAAGTAAATAGGCTCTTTCATGAGTAAAGTTTATCTAATTAAAATGTTTCCACAGTCTGACATCACAGTCAGAGCTGCAGTGACACTCAATTTTTGTCAACCGGTCATCACTGAATAATTTCCATGTTATACAAAGGCAAATTGCTGCTGTTGATAGAATTCTTATCATTGTACTAAATTAGGAGAGGATTTCACTGACATGAGAGAAGGGGTTGGGTGGGTGGGTGGAGTTTAAAAGAGTAGGATAAAGAGTTGCAGAAAAACAAATAGGATTCTGTACACAATACAAAATCAAGCATGTGGGTGTTGAATTTGTACAACACATTTGTTAAGCCACAGTTGTGAATGTTTCGCGAAATTTGTAAGACATCAGGGCTTTATAAAGTGTACACCCAAGATTTACTGGACTGCAAGAAGTGTAAGGTTACAGTTATATAAAAGGGTTATGCATTTTTCACAGGAACATGGAAGGCTCTTGTTTATTAGATTAATAATACTTCTATTTAGATCCTGCAATTTAAGTTAGTCCTGCATTGATTCCCCTTTCCCATTAAATAAGCTTTCTCATCAGTCCTCCCAGAGTTCAACAGAGATATCTAAAAGTTAGACAGGTTTCAAGAAAATAATTTAAAGTAGTTTCCAATGACTGACTAACTGGCAAAAATTGGACTTAAATTTAGGATTGCTAGGAGTAAAATAAAAGCACATGTCCCCTTACCCACAGGAAGGATTATGAAACATGCAGTACTTTTTAAAAATTTGTTTAACGGGACATAGTTGCTGCTGGCTCAGCCAGCATTTATAGACCCTCCCTAATTGTTCTTGAAAAGACAGTGTGCTGCATTCTTGAATCACTGCAATTCATGCATTGTAGGAACACCCATAGTACTGTCATTAGGAAGGGAATTCAGGATTTTGGCCCAGATTCAGTGAACGAACTGCAATATAGTCCCAAGGGGTGGCATGGTAGCACAGTGATTAGCACTGCTGCCTCACAGTGCTAGCAACCTGGGTTCGATTCTCAGCTTGGGTCACACTTTCTGTGTGAAGTTTGCACATTCTCCCCATGTCAGAAGGGGTTTCCTCCAGGTGCTCCCATTTCCTCCCACAGTCCAAAGATGTGCAGGTTAGGTGGATTGGCCATACTAAATTGTCCCTTAGTGTCAGGGTGACTAGCTCAGGTAAATATATGGGATTATGGGGATTGGGCCTGGGTGGGATTGTGATCGATGGAGACTTGATGGGCTGAATGGCCTTCTTCTGCACTGTAGGGATTCTCTGATTCTAAGTTAGAATGGTATGTGATTTGGAGGGGGACTTGCAAATCACTGCTGCTCAAGCACACCTAGATGGTAAAGGCTACGGACCCGCAAATTAATGGGGCCTTGTTGCAGTGCATCTTCTAGATGGTACACATTGTACGTCAGCAATGTAGAGACTTATTGTTGAAGGTAGTGGTTGGGGGTGCCAAACAAGGAGGCTGCTTTGTCTTGGCTGGTCTTGAGTTTTGGGATTGCATTCAACCAGGCAAGTGCAGAATATTCCATCACATCCTGACTTGTGCCTACAGGTGGAGGACAGACTTTGAGGAATCAGGAGGTGGATTACTCACCAAAGAATCCTCAAGCTTCTGACCTACTCCCGAAGCCACAGTATTTATATGTTCCAGCCTTTGGTCAACGGTGACCCTAGGATGCGGAAGGATAGTAATGCCATTAAGTATCATGGGGAGATGGTTGGATTCTTTCTGGTCAGAGATGGTCAATGCCTGGCACTTGTGCTGGGAATGTAACCTGCCACTTATCAGGCCAAGCCTGAATATTACCCAGGTATTGCTGCATATGGAAACTAGCTGAGGAGTAACAAATACTAAGAACATTGTGCAATCATCACCACTTCTGAATTTATGACAGACGAAGATAATTGATGAAACAGCTGAAGATGCCGGAATACCCTTAGGAACCCCTGCAGCAATGTCCCAGGACTGAGATGATTGACCTCTAACAGCCATAACGATCTTTCTTTCTACTAGGTATGACTCCAACCAGTGGAGAGTTTTCTTCTCGATTCCCATTGTTTTCAGTTTTGCTAGGGCTCCTCGATGCCTCACTCAGTTAAATGCTGCCTTGATGTCAAGGACAGTCACACCCTTCTAGAGGGTTGACCCATGTCCATGTTTGTAATGAGGTCAGGAGCTGAGTGGCCATGGCAAAACACAAACAGAGCATTAGTAAGCAGGTTATTGCTAATTAACTATAGCTTGGTAGCGCTGGTGATGCTTCCATCCGCTACTTTACTAGTGACTGAGAGTAGACTGATGGGGCCATAATTGGCTGGTTTGGATTTGTCCTGTCTCTTGTGTACAGGATATACCTGGGCAATTTTCAACATTGCCAGGGAGATGCCAGTGTTATAGTTGTGTTATAGTCCTATTTCTTATGTTCTTATGTTGTACTGGGAACAACTTGGTTAGGGACACAGTTGGTTCTGGAGCACAAGTGTTCAATGGTATTACTGGAATGCTGTCAGGGGTCATAGCCTTAAGATCCAGTGCCTAAAGCTATTTCTTGATATTGCATGGAGTGAATCAAACTGGCTGAAGACTAGCATATGCTGGTGCTCTGGGCATGCCCTCCTGCATTCTTCATTGAACCAGGTTTGACCCTGGCCTGATAGTAATGGCAATGGCAGGCCATGATGTTACAGACTGTGCTTATATACACCATTTTGCTGCTGCTGATGGCACACAATGCCTCTTGGATGCCAAGTTTTGTGTTACTGGATAGGTTCATAATACAACCCAGTTAGAATGGTGTTAGTTCCTCAACACAATAGAGGCCTTGCAGGATGAGAGTCTGGAACTGGGATTCTACTTGAATTCCTCCCAATACAGGCAGCTGTGACAGATAGATTTTAGGGGGCACGGTCAAATAAGCTTTTCCCTCATCAACTGCTACAGACCCAGTCCAGCAGGTCCACCCTTTAGGACTTGAGCAGCTCAGTGAGATCATAGTGGTGTTACCAAGCCACTTTTGGTGATGGACATTGAAGTCAGAGTACCCAGGGTATATTCTGTATCTTTGCCATCCTCAGTGCTTCGTCCAAGTAGTGTTCAACATGGAACAGCACTGATACCTCAGCTTGGCAGGGGGCAGTGGTATCTGGTAACCAGATTTACTTGCTCACGTTTGACTTGATGTTATGAAATGTCATGGGGTCCAGCATCACTGAAGACTGCCGTGGGAATTCCCATCCAACTGTACATCACTGTGCTGCTGTTGCCTTTGATGGTGGTGGTGTTTGAAACATTGTCTGGAAGCTTTGATTCTGTGAGTATGGCTTTATCAAATTGTTGCTTGACTAGACTGTGAGACAGCTTTCCCAATTTTGGCACAAACCTCCAGGTTTTAATAAGGATGACTCTGCAGGGCCTGACAGCACTGGGTGTGTTGTCATTTCTGATGCTTAGAACAATGATGATGGTCCTTCTATTTGGTTTAATTCCTTTGAGTTTGTAGCAATAGGGCATTTAAGAGTCAACCACATTCTGTGGGGCTGGAGTCACACATTGGCCAGACTAAGTAAGGAAGCCAGATTGTCTTCCCCAAAAGATTTTACTAAACCAGATGGGTTTTTATGACAATTGACAATGGTTTGTTAAACCAGTTTTTAAAGAA
Organism: Carcharhinus amblyrhynchos; assembly: GCF_965287045.1. Taxonomy (NCBI): domain Eukaryota; kingdom Metazoa; phylum Chordata; class Chondrichthyes; order Carcharhiniformes; family Carcharhinidae; genus Carcharhinus; species Carcharhinus amblyrhynchos. The sequence continues at coordinate 111,887,077 of NC_137331.1, read as the reverse complement.
AATTCAGATTTATGAATTTAACTCAAATTCTATTGAGGTGGGATTTAATCCTGTGTCCCCAGAGCATTACTACACCAGTGTCATTACCACTACACCGCCTTCCCAAGAAGTGTTTGCTGAGGTGGAAACTGTAAAACTTAGGGAATTTGGAATGTTTGAAAATGAAAAATATAAAAGGTTACAGAAAAAACAGAAAAATGGGATTATCAAATTGCAGAACAACATTTGGCCCTATGCACCTGTATTGATGCATCTCTCCAGCTTGATCTATACACACAAATCCTATTAGACTATTTGGTCTCAGTGGCAGAATTAGCAAAAGGCATAAGCACAATATTCTGAATAGTCTTCTATGTTGCAATTTCTGAGTTATGAAAACTGCATTCTCAAAAAGAGCAATTTGGAGGGTGTGAAGAGGGTTTTGAATTGCGTTCACAAGAGTGTTAATATGTTCTTCTTAGGTAACCGAACAAATGGATTTAAAATAAGGACCAGTAAATAAAACCAGTAGGAGCAGCAGATCATATATCCCTTTCTAGTCTACTCCACCTTCTAATTAGATCATAGCTGACCTACTATAATACTAATGATAGTTACATAACGCAAATATTGGCTCTTAACCAATAGCACACTAAAACTACAGACTCTATGGTAGGCATTTATGATCCAGCTAGTTGAGATTTTATGATTTCAAATGGTGTTTTGACCTGGTTTGTTTTGATCTCTGAAACAAACAAAAATTTGCCTGCCAGAAATGGCAGATCAACTCTATCAGAGGGTTTCCTTGTTGGCAAAAGCAAGTTTAGCATGAGACCATAATTTCCTGCTATTAAAAAGCACATCACAAACAACAAGTACTCCTTTCCTTTTAACGTTATGAGAACAAAAAAGAGTTTTCTTCCTGTGACTTTCACCATCTGACCAACTTTTTCTTAAGTTGCATTTTGATTTGCAAGAGTAAAGATATTAACCTGTCTCAAAATGAACAAAGCACAGACATTAAGATACAGTGTCAAGTTGCAGAAGGCGCAAACAGTAGTAACAGGAGAAAGACACGTCAGAAGCTACAATTGCTCCCTCAGCAACCCGAGCTTTGTGGAGAAAGCTGAATGGAAAATTTCCACCAAAAGAAAACAAACATATGCAGTTCAAACAGTGCATCTTATAGATACAATACTTCTGGAGCAAATGGCAATGTGAACAACAGCTTCTTTTCCTGAACTGGTATACATGACAATTATGCAAGTTTCAAAACAAACCTAATTGTGTAGCTAAGACAATGGATGCACTTGATTTATTTTTAAAGCGTAATATTTAAAATGTTGCAGTGCAACTTTTGAATTACATAGCAAAATTTTGCTAATTCTGCCACCAGGATAAGGGACCTGCAATTCAAGCTAAACAAACATCAGTAACAGCAGTTAACCTGACCTATAAGCTACGTAAGGTAATGTAGGACAGTGGTCTCCAAATAGTCAACTGCAAACAACAGGTCAATTCTGGAGTCTCAAAAAGCCAATTGCTTTTGACTGTCGAATTGGTGCCAAAAATGTATGCGTCTTGGGCTGCTTGTGATGATGAGAAAGTCAACTCAGTGGCAACCGAAATGTATGATACTTGAGCTACTTGCGATGAATGAATCAGCTCATTACTGTCGAACTGCGCCAAAATGCACAGAACTTAGGCTTCTTGTGATGACAACAAGTCAGCTCATTGACTGCCAAGCTGTGGACTCAGCTCAGTGAAGACAACATGATGAGCGAGAAGCCAAGGTCCTCCATGAGGGTAAAAACCTACTATTTTCACCAGAAACAACAGAGTGAATTTATTTTACGAATGTCAAAGGCAAGACAATTTATCTCATTTTTCAGAGTGTACGTAGTCTTGAATAAGAGGTAATCTAGAATGGCATCACAAGACAATATACACAACATTTCAAGAAAATTTCCCTTTAAACAGTGCCATTCGGACAAGAAGTTAGGGGGTTAAAGGGAATGTTGCAAGCTGAACAGCCACTTTTCAAAATTTGTGGCTAAAGGCAAGGCGGACAAACATGTATCCTTTCATACTAGCCTTCTGCTGGCAAAACAAACTGTTCAATAATGGCAAAGTTATCAAGCAGGCAATGATGGTTGCTGCTGACACCTTGTTCAAAGGCTTTAAAAACAAAGATGAAATTATATCAACTATCAAAACCATACAGCTTGGTGCTTTAACAGTAGCCAGAAGGGTAGAATTGTTGTCCACGGATATGTCACAGCAAATGCACCAAGGCTTATCAGGCTGTGACTGTTTCTCACTGCAGTCTGATGAGTCAGTAGGCATGACAACTGCGGCTCAACTGATTTCCCCCCCCCCCCCTCTTGTATGAAATTCAAAGATGCAACAAGAAAGGAGGAATTCCTCACTTCTGGACAAAAAGTCTTAAAGTGCATCAAGGTAGATAAATCCCCAGAACCCGATGAAGTGCATCCCAGGATATTGTGGGAGGCTAGGGAGGAAAATTGCGGGTCCTCTAGTCAAGATATTTGAATCATCGATAGTCACAGGTGAGGGGCCTGAAGATTGGAGAGTGGCAAATGTGCCTTTGTTTAAAAAGGGCTGCAGAGCAAAGCCTGGGAACTACAGGCCAGTCAGCCTCACATCTGTGTGGGTAAATTGTTGGAAGGTATTTTGAGAGACGGGATCTACAGGCATTTAGAGACGCAAGGACTGATTAGGAACAGTCAGCATGGCTTTGAGAGTAGAAAATCATGTCTCACAAATTTAACTGAGTTTTTTGAAGGGGTAACCAAGAAGGTAGATGAGGGCAGTGCAATTGATGTTGTTTACATGGCCTTTGACAAAGTACCGCATAGTTGGCTGTTGCATAAGTTAAGTCTCACGGGATCCAGGGTGAGGTATCTAAATGGATACAAAATTGGCTTCGGTGGGTGTAGAGAGTTGTTTTTCAAACTGGAAGCCTGTGACCAACGGTGTGCCTCAGGGATCAGTGCTGGGCCCACTGTTATTTGTCATTTATATTAATGATTTGGATGAGAATACAGGGGGCATGGATAGTAAGTTTGCAGATGACACCAAGATTGGTGGCATAGTGGACAGAGAAGAAAAAGTTATCTCCGATTGCAACAGGATCTTGATCAATTGGGCTGACGAATGGTAGATGGAATTTAATTTAGACAAGCGTGAGGTCATGCATTTTGGTAAATTGAACCAAGGCAGGACTTACTCAGTCAATGGTAGGATGTTGGGGAGAGTTACAGAACAAAGACCTAGAGGTACCTGTTCATTGCTCCTTCAAAGTGGAGACACAGGCGGACAGAGCAATGAAGGCATTCGGCATGCTTGGTTTCATCAGTCAGAACATCGAATACAGGAGTTGGGGCGTCTTGATGTTGTTCAAGACATTGTTAAGGCCACACTCAGAATACTGTGTGCAATTCTGGTCACCCTGTTATAAAAATGACATTATTAAACTAGAAAGAGTGCAGAAAAGATTTACTAGGATGCTACTAGGACTTGACGGATTGAGTTACAAGTGAAGGCTGAATAGACTGGGACTTTTCTCTCTGGAGCGTAGGAGGCTGAGGGGTGACCTTATAGAGGTCAATAAATTAATGAAGGGTGTAGACAAGGTAGATAGTCACTGTCTTTTCCCAAAGGTAGGGGAGTCTAAAACTAGAGGGCACAGGTTTAAGGTGAGAGGGGAGAGAAAGTGTGCAATTATTTCCACACAGAGGCTGGTGAGTGTCTGGAACAAGCTGCCAGAGGTAGCAGTAGAGGTGGGTACAATTTTGTCTTTCAAAAAGCATTTAGACAGTTACATGGGTATGAAGGGATATGGGCCAAATGTGGGCAATTGGGATTAGTTTAGGGTATTAAAAGAAAAGGACAGCATGGACAAGTTGGGCCAAAGAGTCTGTTTCCATGCTATAAGCCTCTATGACTAAGAGGCAAGGATGTGTACAATAAATTTAAGAAGTACGTGACAGAGAAAAAACTTCCTATCAAGAAACTGGTTTCAATCACAACTAATGGTGTACCGTCAACGCTGGGCGTCAATTCAGGCTTTGTTGCACTTTGCAGAAATGATCCTAATTCCCCATCTTTGACAATTACGACTGTGTGTTACCCACCAACAAGCACTAGTGAGCAAGGTTATTGATTTTCCTCAAGTTGTCAACTCAATTCATGATATCATCATCTCACATGAGGACACCATCCACCAGGAACACAGTACATACTCTTGCAACTTGGCCAACGTTGCCTACCTGATACACTGCAGGAAAGGATATCCCGAGACATGGTACATTGTCGTAGTGTGGTATCGCCAACAGATGAATGGACACCGCTCGACAATCACCAGGCAGGAGTGTTCTGTTCCTGTCAGGGAACACTGCAGCAGTCACAGGCATTTAGCCTCTGATTTTCAGGTAAGCATTCTCCAAGGCGGCCTTCACGACACACGACAATGCAGAATCACTGAGCAAAAACTGATAGCCAAGCTCTGCGCACAAAGACAGCCTCAACTTGGATCTTGGGCTCATGTCACACTACCTGTAAGCCCCACGACTTGCCTCAGCTCGCAGAATCTCAGTAACTGTCCTGGCTGGAGACAATTCACAGCTCTTTAACCAGTGCTTAACCCTCTCTCTACTCACATTGTCTGTACCTATAAAGATTTGATTACTTGTAAAGACTCACATTCCAACCATTATCTCGTAAATTGAGTCCGTGTCTATGTATGCCCTGTTTGTGAACACAACTCTTCACTCACCTGAAGGAGAAACGCTCTGAAAGCTTGTGCTACCAAATAAACCTGTTGGACTTTAACCTGGTGTTGAGAGACTTCTTACTGAAATCAATTCATGCCAGGGCTCTGCAACATTACCTGTTCGTTTCATCACTCAATGAGTTTGATGCCATCCACAGTCAGCTAATTCTTCATGTAGATGTGAGATGGTTAATTCGAGGAAAAGTCCTCCAGAGACTTTTAGATCTTCTCCCAGAAATTGTCACCTTTCTTAAATCAAGAAATGAGGTGTACAGTGAACTGTCAGATAACGTGTGTTTGCTAGACTTGCTGTTTCTTATGGATGCAAATGCAAAATTGAATGAGCTGAACCATGAACTCTGCGGGGGGTGGGGGAATACTTGCCACACATGATCAGTACAGTGAATCCACTTCAGATCAGCCATGATCTTGTTGAATGGCGGGGCAGGCTCGAAGGGCTGGATGGCCTACTCCTGCTCCTATTTCTTATGATCTTATGAATATGTTCAGAACATAAGAAATAGGAGCAGGAGGAGGCCATCTTGCCCTTCGAGCCTGCCCCGCCATTCAATAAGACCATGGCTGATCTGAAGTGGCTCAGTTCCACTTTCCCGCTTTCTCCCCATAACCCTTAATTCCCTTGCCTACCAAAAACCTATCTACCTGTGTCTTAAATATATTTAGCAAGGTAGCCACCACCACTTCAGCGGGCAGAGAATTCCAGAGATTCACCACCCTTTGAATGAAGAAGTTCCTCCTCAACTGTGTTCTAAACTGCCACCCCCCCCCCCCACCTTATCTTGAGGCTGTGCCCTCTAGTCCTGTTGTCCTTTCTCAGCGGGAAGAATCTCTCTACCCCTATCCTATCCATCCCTTTCATTATCTTATACGTCTCTATAAGATCCCCCCCCTCAGCTTTCTAAACTCCAACAAGTACAGGCCCAGTCTATTTAGTCTCTCTTCATAGTCCAGCCCCCTCATCTCCGGTATCAGCCTAGTGAACCTCCTCTGCACTCCCTCCAAGGCCAAAATATCCTTGTGCAAGTGTGGCGATCAAAACTGCACATAGTACTCCAGCTGCGGCCTCACCAATGCCCTGTACAGTTGCAGCAAGACCTCCCTGCTTTTATACTCTATCCCCCTCACTATAAAGGCCAGCATCCCATTCGCCTTCTTGATCACCTGCTGCACCTGCAGACTGGGAATTTTTGCGACTCACGCACAAGGACCCCCAGGTCCCTCTGCACCGTAGCATGCTGCAGCTTTTCGCCTTTTAAATAGTAATCCCTCCTACTATTATTCCTGCCAAAGTGGATAACCTCACACTTGCTAACATTGTACTCCATCTGCCAGGTCCTCGCCCACTCGCTCAGCCTATCTAGATCCCTCTGCAGACTTTCCACACCCCCCGCACAATTTGCTTTTCCACTTGTCTTTGTGTCATCAGCAAATTTCATCACCCTACACTCAGCCCCCTCCTCCAGGTCATCTATATAAATGGTAAATAGCTGAGGCCCCAGCACCGATCCCTGTGGCACTCCACTAGTTACCAGCCACCAATCAGAATAGCACCCATTGATACCAACTCTCTGCCTCCTATGAGGCAACCAATCCTCTATCCACGCTAACACCTTACCCCCAACTCCATGCCCCCTAACCTTCTGAAGCAACCTTTTGTGTGGCACCTTATCAAACGCCTTTTGAAAATCAAGAAACACTACATCCACTGGTTCCCCTCTGTCTACCGCACTAGTCACATCCTCAGAATTCCAATAAATTTGTCAAACACGACTTCCCCTTAACGAATTCGTGCTGCGTCTGCTCTATCAAACAATTCTTCTCTAGATGCCTCGCCATTTCTTCTTTGATGAATGATTCAAGCATTTTTCCAACAACAGACGTTAAACTAACCGGCCTATAATTCCCTGCCTTTTGTCTGCTACCTTTTTTAAACAGCGGTGTAACATTAGCCGTTTTCCAATCTTCCGGCACTTCCCCGGAATCCAGCGAAGCTTGGTAAATAATCACTAAGGCATCTACTGTCACCTCTGCCATTTCCTTCAGAACCCTGGGATGCATTCCATCCGATCCTGGGGACTTGTCCACCATCAGTCCCACTAGTCGATCAAGCACTACCTCCCTGGTGACAGTAATCGCACTCAGTTGAAAGTGGGCCAGTGAGTCTCTCCAGTTAAAAAAAATAAAATTACTGAGTACTTCCCAAGTCTGGAGAAAATCCAACAGGAAAAAGGGTCCCATCCAAACAAACCCTGGCCACCTGAACAAATTGGAAAAAGAATCCAACAGACAATTTCAGGACTTAGACAAGATGGAACAAATTTTTGTCTCAATTCCTTTTCTTCAAGAAGTACATTGGAGAACTAACAGCAAATTTTCTGCACGTGTTTGAACAAAACAGTTGATTTGACATGGAAATAATCACCATGCAAAATGGCATAGAGCTGAAAGCTAGGTCAAGGGACAAAGACTTTTGGGGACTTCTGATATTATGTGCACTCAAGGTGAAAACCTATTTTGGCTCCACATACCTCTGTGAGATGGCTTTTTCCGCAGATGAAAATCAAGTGCAAGTATTGCACCAGTCTCACAGATGCCCATCTGATGGGCTGGATGAGCCTGGCTCAAATCACAACTCAGCACTCAGGTAGTGTGACACCTGTGCCTGCACAAGAGGAATAGCCAAGTATTATGCCAAAGTAAATGTTGGGGGTTATAGTATGTTGAATTTTTAAAGAGTAGATCTCATGCTGCATTTTGATACTAAAAGTGATCTTGTATTTTAAAAAGTTGGAGACCATTGATGTGGAATACAGCAAACAATAGAAACTTAACATTAATTCATTACTAGGGAAATTTACCTCAAGAAAATATGCTAGACTGTTTTGGGTTTTAAAAAAAAGTTTTAAAACTGTTTTTCAATTAATATTTTGTTGCCAGTTTCAGTAAAACAGAAAGATATCCCCTTAACGATATCTTAAAGATATCTTACACAAATACAGTTTTGCACTTTTCTGATTGAGAAATTAAAATTTAAAGTTGAAGCAGTTATTCTTTTTCAGAAGCCAACTACTGTCTGTACACTTCCAGCAATTTGTTTCTATTGCACCATGGTTGAGACCAGGGCAGTGACACAAACGCAATATTTTTCTAAACGTGTTTAGAATACACATTCTCAGGTACTGGCACATCCTAACTTCTGAAAGAATGCTTCTGGCATTTACAGTTTCTCCCCATGTTTATAGCAGAAGTATCCAATCTGTTATCTTTATAATGCAACTTTGTGCATTGCATAGAGACAGCAGGTCCCCAAGAGTCCTCAACAGATTCATGAATTTACATTACTCTAAAACCGTGGATATGCAATAATCCTAAATTGGAACACAATTAGGTAGGTGTCACAAGAAAATTCATATACAAACTTTGAAGCCTAGAAAATTAGTCGAGACAAACTAACTAAAAGTGCAATAGAAATGAAGTGTTCCAGTTTGCAGACAGGTGGACTATTTTTAGAAACTCTAACATCCAAGAACATTGGACTGAAAGAAAGCTCAAGACTTTTGTGACTACTTTGAAAACTGATGCACTAATACTAACACTGTAATGGAGTTACTGTGAAAATCCCTAATATGCAGGAATGCCCACACCACAAATGGAAGCAGACACCTTCAGATCTTTCTGTAGGTCACTTTCCACTTCCTCCACTATCTCCGAGCATCTTCAGTAAAAAGTGGCTAGGGGACAATTCTACAGTACTTAAGCCTCCCGTCAAAGCTCCCGAGCATCGTAAAGTAAAAGTGAGCAAAGTTTATTTATTAGTCACTAGTAAGCCTTACACAACACTGCAATGAAGTTACTATGAAATCCCCCTAGTCGCCACAACCCGGTTTCTGTTTAGGTCAAATGCACCTAACTGGCACGTCTTTCAAAATGTGGGAGGAAACCGGAACACCCAGAGGAAGTCCTCGCAGACAAAGGAAGAACATGCGAACTCCACACAGTCAGTGACCCAAGCAGGGAATCAAACCCAGATCCCTGGTGCCGTGAGGCAGCAGTGCTGACCACTCTACCACCATGCCATCATGGAAGCTAGTGAGCAGTCAGTCTGGATAATCTCTACCTAGTGTTCAAAGACAGCTGGACAGAACAAAAGTTGCATGGCCTAACGGTATCTATTGCACCAAAACGAGCTGGTGCTCTAACCAAGCTATTTTAGTGCAGTTGTGCCATTAACATCTATTAGACAGAGTGGAAAATTGCCAAACACAGCTTTGGTCTGCTCCAGAAAATCAGCTGGAGGAGGAGGATATAACAAGGGTCATTTTTGCACACTTTCAGAAGCATTTATTCACAATAATAAATTACAAGCAAGGACCACCTAACCTAACAACTACAGTTTAAATTAGTATCAATTTATAGGAGCACAAGTGCATCCCCAGATAATGCCTACTCTACCTGTCAATAATTAAACACAATTAGTATACAATTCATAACCTTAGTCATAGAAAAAACATAACAAATCTACCTGACGATTCTAATTCTATCAAAGTCCACTAATATTTGGCAGCACAGTGGCACAGCAGTTAGCACTGCTGCCTCAAAATGCCAGGGACTGAGATTTAATTCCTGCCTTGGGTGACTGTGGAGTTTTCATTCTCCCCACGTCTGCCTGGATTTCCTCCAGGTGCTCAGATTTCATCCCACAGTCCAAAGATGTACAGGTTAGGTGGATTGACCATGCAAAATTGCCCCTTAGTGTCAGGGAGATTAACAGGGTAAATGCGTGTAGTTACATGGATAGGGCCTACATGGGATTGTTGTTGGCGCAGGCACAATTGGCAGAATGGCCTCTTTCTGCACTGTAGGGATTCTATGAATATCAGCAAACTTAAAAGTGGTAACCAACAGCCCAAAACCAGAGTCCTACAGATACTGGAAATTTTATACAAATAGTTGATTTAATTTTTTTTCATGTCATATGGTGGTCACTGGCAAGATACCCCTAATTAGCCTTGAGGTGGAAGCGAGCTACCAATGTGAGCCACTGCAATCTGTATGATGCAAATATACCTGCAGTGCAGTCAAGTAAGAAGGGCCACAACTTTAACCCAGCATGATAAAGAAAAAGGCAACTTATTGCCATGCTGTGCAACTTGGAGGAAACATACAGGTGCCATTGCCATGCATTTGGTGTTCTCGTCCTTCTAGGTGACAGAGTGTTTGGGTGGTGCTGTTTTGAAAAAAGCTTCCCAGTGTCAAAGTAGGATCGTGTCTGGGGTAAAACATCACATCCTCACAATGATAAAATAGCACACTGTTGGGGTTTAGTCTGACTTCATAATATATCTTAGAGTTTTTGATCTGTACCTTATCAGCTAGGACATACAAAGAACAAAGAACAACCCAGCACGGGAAACAGGCCCTTCGGCCCAACGAGCCCGCGCCGCCGCATCACCCTACACCTATTCTACCCTGCATGTCTACAAATGGAACCCCTAACTTAGCCAGATTCAGGGAGAATAGTGTCAATTTGGTAAAACCAATCAGCCTAAGAGCACATCTTTGGGGTGTGGGAGGAAACCGGAGCGCCCGGAGGAAACCCACGCAACCACAGGGAGAACACGCAAACTCCCACAGACACAGGCCCAAATCCATGTATCTGCACAGCTAGCAGTGCTAGTCACCGAGCTGTTGCGGCACCCGTCTACCGGTCCAGGATCAAGCACACACACCGACACAAAGTACTAGGCCACTCCCGGAACTTCCAAGAGCAGCCCACGCACGACCCACCGTGTGCATGCCCCTCGTTTGACAACGAGGTGGACCTCCTCCTGCGGAATAAAAAGACAAAAGCGTTAATCTTACAAGCCTGCTTTTCCCGTGTCTACTGAGGTTCTAACCTTATTTAATAGCCCCTACCATAACCCTCCATCCAGGACATGGGAAGCACAGTGCTTATCACTGCTGACACAGCGCCAGGGACCTGGGTTTGATTCCCAGCTTGGGTCACTATCCCTGTGGGATCTGCATAGAGTTTGGTTAGGTGCAGAGACCATGCGAAATTCTCCCTCAGTGTACCTGTACAGGCAACTAGGGGATTTTCACAGTAACTTCATTGGAGTATGCCGACTAGGGGATCTTCACAGTAATTTCATTGCAATGTTAACGTAAGCCTACTTGTGACAGCAGGTCTGGCAGCATCTTCAAAAAGAAAAAGAGTTAATGGTGAATTTAGTTCTTGATGAATGGTTATTAACCTGAAATGTTAACTCTTTCTCTCTCTGCAAATGTTAGTGGACCTGCAGAACCATTCCACCATATTCTGTTTTCACTCCCATCTTACTGCTGATATTCAGTTGTTTTTTCCACGTTTGGACCAAGGCTGTAGTGAGGTCTGGTCCTGATAGAATCTAAACAGAGGACTGGTGGACAGATTATTGATAAATAAGTACTGTTTTGATAGAAAAATGCAAAATGTCAATGGAACTTTTCCATTGTGTAAATCAAATTGAAAATGGACAAAATGCAGCAATAACTGCCCAACATGGGTTCACTCTGCTCCCATGGACAGACAATTCTACACGTTATTGGGTAAATGCTGTTGTCATAAGGTTACTGCAACTTGGCCAGAGGCACAGCTTGTGTTGAAGCTCAAGTCTTCAAGCATTACAGCTGGGATGTTGTCAGAGCCCATAAGCATTGCTGTTTCCAGTGAACTCAGCCTTTTCTTGATAAAATGCAGACTAATTCAAATTAGTTGAGGGCTGGCTTCATTTGGAATGGGCATGATAATGGAACACCACCCCACCCCCATTACTTGTTTAATTGTGCACCACCATTCACAACTGGATGTAGCAACTTTGACCTGATCGTTCATCTCAAAGCATATGGCTTCTGTTTCACGTGTATAGTAGCTTCATCAGGTTGGTTGTACCTTTTATTTAGATAAGATCGGTACTCCTCTCAGCATGTTCTTTGACACCACCTCACTGTTCCAAGGTTGGGCACCTGCCTTGATGGCAAGGATGAAGAATATGCTGGACCTTGAGGTCACAAATCGTGGTGGTATAACCATTTGTCTGCTGTTGGCAGGTCACAAAGCCTCTAATTGTTTTCAGCAATTAGCTCTGTTCTAAACCTATTCTGTTTAGCACTGTGGTAGTGTCACACAAAACAATATGGGTGTTCTCACTGAAGGGGACAAGGCTGTACTTGACCAAATATGCCAAGGAGCTCCAACAAGATTGAGATCAATGCAAAAACTGTCATTACAATGGCAGCTGGAAATCTGACAGACAAGCAAACATGAATATGGTTCAGATGTTGTTCAGTCGAATCCCTGAAGTCCCAAGACATCACTAGCAGAGTTCCACAGCACAATAGCAGCAGCCCAACAACTTCCAGCTTTTTCAATTACTTGCCCATCCTCATTAGGTCAGAGGTGGAATTATTTGTTGACCAAAATGTTCAGTTCAATTCGTAACTAATATGGAACATCCAATGCAGTCCTCCAGCAAGATGACAAAAGGCTTGGACTATCGTTATGTGGCAGATACAAATTTGTCACTTGTCTGGCAATATCTTTGAATAAAAAAATTCTGTTCGAAATTCAACAGCAGCTTGGTCACCTATATCCCAATTATTAATTTTTGGGGTCTGCAAAAAGCAGAAGGCTAACTGGGCCAAGCACATGACATTGCAGCTGTAATAGTAGGGTCAGTCTATTCTGATGACCATTTAGAGCATGGAGGAAAGGAGAGAGTCTATTAGAGCACGGGTAGGGAGACAGGCAAGACTATTACAACGTGGGGAGGGAGAGAGGCAAGAATCCAATAGAAAGTGGGGTGGGAAAGAAGTCAGAGTCTAATAGCACGTGGGGAGGGAAAGTAACGAGAATCCATTAAAGCAGGGGGAGGGAGAGAGGTGTGAATTCATTAGAGCACGAGGAAGGAGAGTCAATTAAAGGGCAGAGCCACCACTAGGGCTGTCATATTCAGAGAATGATCAAAGTGCAAGGTCACATGGAAACAGGTAAGTGATTGATTGGTGGGGTAATTTTCTCCCTCACCTTTCAAAAGTGTGCAATTTATTAATAACTGTAAGGTTTTATTGGTACAATTAAGATTTGCTAGCAGTAGTAATAGTTATTGGGAGTAATAGGGTTTATTAATAATAATTAAGGAAAAGTAAATAATTAACACATCATAAAAAAGTGACAGGGCAAATGAAGAATCTGGGCACTTCAGGATACTAATGTGACATAGGGCAAACACATTTGCATTTTTAAAAATGGCATTGAGGCCTTTTGGCTAAGATGCAAATGAGATCGAGCACTGGAGGGGGTGCAATGCCTGCTCCCATCAACTTGGATCATGTAGATTGAGCCCAGGACGGGAAGAGAGCAGCCTATCTTCTCAGCTTGGATCTGTAATGTCTCGATGGTCGAGACTTTGAATGGATATAACCAAAAAGTGTCAACAACTTAAGGAACTTCATCTCAGTCATTGGGCTGGAGACAGAGCTGTGGACACTGCAGTGCATCAGGGAGGGGAACATTTCTTGGATACTTTAATGCAGAAGGTGGTCACACCTTTTAGCTTTGACGGAACTTCAGAGTTGGTCGACAGTTAGAGACAGGAGAGTGTGACAGCCAGTCAGGCATATGTACAAACCTAGCATGTAGTGATGGAGGAGCTTCAGCCCCTGGCTTTGTCCAACAAGTACGAGGTGTTTGATATTGTGTGAATGAGAAGGACTGTAGGGTAGATGAGGGACTGACCATGGTGAAGAATGCCATTCAAGTGGGTGGATCCAGAGGAGTGTGTCCATTACAGGAGACAATATAATCAGAGGAATAAACTATTCTCTGCAGTCGTGACAGGGAACTTTGAAGATTGTGTTGCCTGTCCAGTGCCAGGGTTAAGGACATCTGCTCATGGTTGGAGAGAAGCTTGGGGGAGGATCCAGTTGTCATGTCCATGTGGGACCCAATGACAGAATATTATTTCCTCGTTTTATGCAAGAGAATTTGGGGAGTTGAGGTCTGTATTAAAATACTGAGCATCGAAAGTAATCTCTGGATTATTACCTGAGCCATACAGCAATCGGCAAGGTGTAGATTACAGGAATAAATGCATGGTGCAATGTGGGAAGAGGAAGATTTATGGGACACTGACATCAGAACAGCAAGTTATTCCAATGGGATGGGCTCCATTTGAACCAGACTGGGACCACTGACCGAGCAACTTGTATCACTGAGACTGTGGAGAGGGCTTTAAATTAACAGGGAAGTGGGTAGGCTAAAGAGTGACATAAAGATCTAAAGAGAATGGTCAGGGTATCAGAACAGTAGTGGTGTGGGCAAAGACAAACAGGCTGGGACAGGAAGAGTTTAAACAAAAAAATGTACATTAGCAAATAAGGTCATTGCAGAGAATAGGTTCTTTATCTGAATGCATGAAGCATCTTCAAAAAGATGGATGAATTATGGCACAAATAGAGGTAAATGGTTTACATTTAATCACCATTACAGAAACATGGTTACAAGGTGATCAAGGTTGGGAAATAAATATTCCAGGACACAATATTGCAAGGACAAAAGAATGGCAAAGGAGGAGGGATAGACATGAAGATATTGAGAAAAGATTTGGCCTCAGAAGGTTATTAAGTAGAACCAGTATGGACAGATAATTCTGAACAGCAGGAGTCAGAAAATAATGACGAGTAGTTTTTAGGCCTCAATGATAGTTATACTGTTGGGTAAAGCATTAAACAAGAAATTGTGGAGTCCATAACAAAGGAAGTGTAGTAATTGTGGGGGACTCCCATCTTCATATACACTGGGGCAATAAAATAAGAATGGTTTAGAAGATGAGTCTGCAGTATTCTTTGTGACAGTTTCTTGGAATAATACATAAGAATCAGGAGCAGGAGTAGGCAACTCAGCCACTCAAGCCTGCTCCGCCATTCAATACCATCAAGATCCTGTCTCGGCCTCATCTCCACCTTCCTGACTGCTCCCCATAATCCTTCAGCCTGCTGCTAATTAAAAACCTATCTCCTCAAATTTGTTTAGTGTTCCGGCATCCATTGTGTTCTGGGGTAGTGAACTCTGTTCACAACCCTTTAAGTCAAGCCACCTCAGTCTAAAAGTATGGTCTCTCGTTCTAGAATGTCCACGACGACACATCCACTCTGCATCAACCATGTCAATTCCCTTAAGTATCTTACAGACCTCAATTAGATCTCCTCTCGTTCTTCTAAACTCCAGTGAGTATTGGCATAACCTACTCACTTTCTTCATAAGAAAGACCCTTCATTCTTGGAATTAATCAGGGAACATTCTCTGATCTGATCCTAATGTATGTATTTACGTCCTACTTTAAGGGTATCAAAACCTTGCACAGTACTCCAGAAGCAATCTCATCACTGTCCTATACAGTTACAACAGTACTCTCCTATGTGTATACTCTATTCCATAAGCAATGAATGTCAAAATTCAATTTGCTTCCTTACTATCTGCTGCACCTGCATACTAACTTCCTGCAATTCACGAGGACACCCAGTTCCTGCTGCACTGAAGTATTTGAATTTTCTCTCCATTTTAGATAATAAGTTGCCTTTTTATTCCTCTGATCAAAATGGATAACCTCACATTTATCCATGTTAAATTCCACTTAAACATTGATCTAATATTGAATATTGAAGCAGGAACAGTCGCCTCACTATAGGAAAGACGTAGAAGCTATTGAAAGGGTACAGAGGAGATTTACAAGGATGTTGCCTGGACTGGGAGGCATGCCTTATGAAGTTAGGTTGAGGGAGCTGGGACTCTTTTCCCTGGAGAGACGAAGGTTGAGAGGCGACCTGATAGAAGTTTATAAAATGTTGAGAGGAATAGATAGGGTGGATTCTCAGAGGCTATTTCCCCGGGTTGAAATGGTCGCTACGAGAGGACACAGATTGAAGGTGCGGGGAGGCAAGTACAGAAGTGATGTTAGGGGTAAGTTTTTCACTCAGAGGGTGGTGAGTGAATGGAATCGGCTGACGTCAGTGGTGGTGGAGGCGAACTCGCTGGGGTCTTTTAAAAGACTTCTGGATGAGTATATGGGGTTTAATGGGATTGGGGGTTATAGATAGGTCTATAGATTGGTAGGTGTTGATGTGATCGGCGCAACTCGTGGGCCGAAAGGCCTGTTTGTGCTGTAGTGTTCTATGTTCTAACAGGAGAAACTACCATGGGGATTGAGGAAATGATAAAAGCATTGAAAAAATATTGGGTGACTACCTTCACAGTAGAAGACAAGTTCCATATCAGAACTAAGATTATTGAGGGGCTAAAGAGTGAGGAGATTATCAGCAGAGATATAAGGGATGAAAATCCAACAAATCCCCTGGCCTGATGGCCTACTCGCTAGAGTCTAGAAGAGATGGTGGATAGCTATGATTTTCCAAAATTCCTTACAATTGGGAAGTAGTATATTTAGATTTCAGGGATGTAGTAATATTTAGATTTCAATACATTCAATAAGGTGTCGCACAAATGATTAATAGGTTGGTTAAGGGATGGCATGGGTAGGAGATTGGTTAGTGGCTAGAAAGCAGTGGGCTCAAAGTTGGCAGGCAATGAATGGGAGAGTGCCACACGGATCAGAGCTGGGGCCTCAGCTATTTACAATCGATATTAGTGTCTTAAATGAAGTGGCAGAGTGCAATATATCCAAGTTTTATGGTGATACCAAGCTAGGTAAAAATGTAAGATGCATGGGAGGACCATAGATAGGTCAGGTGAGTAGGCAACAAGATGCATTGCAGATGGAGTATAATATTGGGAAGTGTGAACTTATTCACTTTGATCCTAAGAATAAGAAAAGCAGAATATTTTTTAAAAGGGTAAGAAACTTGCAAGTGTTGATGTACTTGTCCAAGCAATGCAAAAAGTTAGCATGCAGGTGCAACAAGCAGTTTGAAAGGCAAATTGTGCTGTTGGCCTTTATTGCAAGGGCATTGGAGTACATGAATAAAAAAAGTCTTGCTACAGGATTTTGGCGAGACCACATATGGAATATCATACCCAGTTTTGGTCTCCACATTCAAGAAAGGATACACTGCATCAGCAATGTACAGCAAAGGTTCACTAAATTGGTACCTGGGATAAAAGCGCTGGCCACTGATGAGACGACGAGTAAAATGGGTGTATAATCATTAAAGCACAGAAGAGTGAGGTGCAATGTCACTGAAACTTGGATATATTCTGAAGGAGCTCGATAGCGTAGATAGGGGTTGTTTCTGTTGTTTGAGGAGTCCAAAATATGGGGAGGCAATCATTTAGGATTGTGGTGAAGAGAAATTACTTCACTCGGAGGGGTATGAATCTTTGGAACAATCCACCTCAGACAGTTGTGAAAGCTCCATCGCTGGAGGGACTGAGGCTAGGATATACAGATTTTTGGTGTCTCAGCAATTTGAGGAATATGCAAAGCCAGCAGGAAACCAAAGATCATCCAGGGTCTCAGAGTTTACAATAAATGTCAGAGGAACATCTGAAACAGGTCTCTATCTTGATTTAATAATGAGACAAGCTACTGGCTCCTGTCAAGCCTCCAGGGTCAGAGTGCCGAACAGTTCCGATCAGATTTGGGCCTGTCTGCATTATGCAGCGATAGCAATCACTTCATAGCCCCTGGAAATGACAATACAACTCTAACACACCAGCACATAGAAGAGGATTTCAGAACAGAACTGTTTTCTTATCTGGCAGCATTAATCCTGCATCTTGGAATACGTGCGAATAGTAGCACATATGAAATGCATTGTTTAAGGCCATTTGTTATGAAATATGCTTTAGGAGGAAGTGTCTTGTCACACTGATTAGGAATTTTTACACATGCCGTGACTCAGGATTGGCTTCAGAACCTCAGGAAAAGTAAAACGAGTGTGAAATTGTGTCGATGTAAATGGTGCGAAAGTGAGGAGGAACTGGCCTCACATTTTATATTGATGCCTTACACAATTCAGGCTCCCTGCAAAGATTCAAGACAAACTACATCTGGTCCTAGAACCATAAATGATTCAATCCAAAAATGTAGAATGTAGTAACTTTATTATTTTAATATTGTTTATTCAGTAACAAAGAGAACAGTGGAAACTAACAGGGAGGAAATAGAATACTGTGTCTAATTATGTGATAGGCATGAATTCAACGCTCTTCCAGTCAAAACTTTTAACTCCTGTCAGATGACAGATCTCAGTCTGACAAACCAAACAGGCAAAACATACAATCAGGCAAAAACAAATGCCAATGTTAATTCTAACTCTTCCTTTGAGGCCTCACATGAGTTTTTCCCGAGATAGGAAATTCAAATATTAATACAAATCTGCAAATCTAAACATACAAAAGGTAGTTGTGTAAATTTGTTTACAAGATTGTGCTGTGAAGCATGTCTTACCTTTCTTCCAGTCTGTTTCTCAACCATATTGCTGGTGCAATCAGAACTTTCAGTCTGTGCTGTCCTGGCAGACCCAGATTTGGGCATTTTACAGCTTTTGTTCCTTTCCCCCTCAGCTGCCTGTTTCAGGCAACAATATGATCATCCTTTATCTGAAAAACAGAAGTAGTAAAATGCATTTTTCTAATGGCAGTCAGAGTTTTAGAAGTGCAATTGACATTCTGACAATGTTTGGATTTTTTTTGTTAGGTTTAACTGGTGTCAGATAAATGAAATCATTAGCATGCTGCAAACTAAGCCTTAATATTAACGAACTTAACAGTGGCCCGACAAGGAACGCGGACATCTTTCCTGCATGGACAAACTGCACTTATTAAGCCAAGTAAATCAAGATGCAAGACCACAGGAAACAAACGGCAGGGACTCAAGTGCACTAAGAAGTACACTGTTGTTTAACTGACTAACACCAAGTAATCTAAACAGCAGTGAGCATTGGTAACATTTTCATATCTCAGCTAACCAGACCACCCTTATCATTAGGCTACTAATTACAAGGTTATTTGGCAACAAATAAGAAAATTCAATTCCTAGAAACATATTGACCCCCTCAAGATTCAATTGGACAACTTCAACTAGTCAAGTCATATTTGTGTCTAGAGCACAGTAAGGCTAGGCTGGTTCAGTGTGCCACAACCAGTCTGGTTCCAATTTCCCTTCATCAGGCTCCAACTTGACAGTTTACTATCTCTCCCTATCCATGCCAAGCTGAAAGAAAACATTTATACTTTTGGTCACAAATCCTCCTTAGTACTTGCTCTTCAATCTCTTGAATGTTACCTAATCTTCATAGTATTAAAGGAGTCCTTTTTAGACATGCACCTCATTTGTCTCGAGATTAATCTGCAATAAGACTTGATATTGAAGAGGAATAAAAAAATGACCAGAGCATTCCTTTCCCTTGCTGAGTGCTATCCTGAAGTATTGTCCAATTAAAAGTTGGCATTCACCAGAACAATTACAGAAATGACATCCTTCTCAAACGCAAGCTATAATACTTCAAATAGCACCCTTCAACTGTTATCCATTTCCCTTTCAAAACCACCATGCAATCTACTCAGATTTGTGCACCTTTTCATTGCATCAAAATGTCACTAACCAAACTCACAAATGGCATTTTCATGAACAACATGGTTGGAAAATCTTGAAGACCAAATGGGAAGATATCCCAGCTGGCTTTGATTCAGCATTTGGGCAGGGAGTGAATATGGAGAAAATGAACAGGGATAAGAGTAGAGAAGCAAAAAAGGGGTTATGGTGAACATTTATAAAACAGAGGAGTATGCAGAAAAGTTTGAGGAGAGTGATTCCAGGGATGAGGGACTTCAGTTACGTAGAAGGATGGAGAAGCTGGGGTTGTTTCCTTGTATGCAATATCTAATTTGAGATAAACCATAAATTTATCTAGCTAATCTCTGGAAAGGCCAAAATTACTGTCTTTGGCCTCCATCACAAACTCAATAATCCTGCTAATAACATCTATTCCTTTCGTCAGATAGGCTCATGGACTTAAAGAAAACACTCACAACCTTGTTACTTCATTCAGCCCAGATTGAATTTCTCTTTCCATAACCTCCACCGAAAAACCAGCCAATTACATACCAATTCCCCACAATCCATCTACTATCAAAATATTTCAAAGTGCTTTGGTCTCCTGGCCAGCCCATCATTCTCTGCCAAATTCAGCCCAAAATCTTGCTGCTTACATCCTAAGCTAGACAAAGTGCCTCTTATCCATCACTCATCCTTGTAGATATATTTTGGTATGTGGTCTTTCAATAGAATCACAGAAATCTTACAGCCTAAAAACAGGCCATTCGGTCCATCAAGTCTGCACTGACTCTCCCACGGAACATTCCACTCAGATCCTATCTCCTAACCTCGCATAGTTACCCAGCGAATTCCCCCGACTTACACATCTTTGGATACCAAGTAGTAATTTAGCGTGGCCAATTCACCTAACTTGCGTGTCTTCGGACCTGAAATTACTCAAATAACTGAAATACTCATACTTCAAAGTACTTCAAATTAAAATTCTCGTTTATGTCCAAAGCCCTTCATGAACTCACCTGGTCTAATCCTTAAACTACATTTGAACACTACAAATCATGTCCTCCTAAAATCACTGTTCTTTCCCTCTTCCATACTATTACTTTTTTAATATTAGTACATAATGTTTGGACATATTAGACAAACTTATTTACCTTAAATGCATAAAGTATATTTTAGAAAACAATTAATGGTGACAGTGTAGACAAATTTATTGATGTTATGATTTGACAAAACAGTCATGAGAAACTGTAGACTCATGCCATATTCATCTCCTTGTTGTTAGTGCACATTAAAGGCATAATTGAGCTGACAATGAAAATTGACACTTAGCCATTATATGTGTGCAGCTCATCAGTAACTTCAAACTAATTTGAAATGCAAGTTTATTTGCAGATTAGGCGCAACCAAAAACAAATAGTTGATGATAAGCATATAGAAAAGTCTCCTAGTTATAAACAGTAATAATTTGGTAGATTATTCTTTGCAGTATAGAGAGAGTCATTATGAAAATGATTTGTACTTATGATGACAGGTTACCCCAAAGGATGAAATACATTTGAAGTGTTGTCACAACTGCAATGAAATATCAGGGAATTTGCTCACAACCTGGTCCAAAACAGCAATGAAATACATGCACAGAATCTTTCTTAGTGATGCTGATTGAGGTATAAAGATTGACCAGGACACTGGCAGAATGTGCAGCAGGACTTCAAACAGTGCCATAGAATCTTTTAACATCCACCCGAGGTAGTAGGTGGGCACTCAGTTTGAGGCATTTTTGACAGTGGAGAACTGTCAAATGCCGAACTAGAGCATTAGCCTGAATTAGGTATGAGTGACATTTAACCCCCAACCATAAGACTCAGGAGAGTGAGACTGCACCAGTGTGGACTGAGAGAAAAAAAGAATCCAAACTACAGGAAAAGCTACATGGATGAACACCTCTCATTGCCATAGTGTGTTAATATATGGAGTAACTGAGGGAATGATAAAGGCCACCTAAAAATACACTGCAGCAGACATTGAAAGCGGCAAGACCTTGCTTCAAGGACAAGCTCGAAGGCCAGTCATCCAGTTCAGTTATCTCCCCTTGAGAGCTTGAAATAAATATAATTTGATAGTTCCTTGGTAAACTCCAACAAACACAATGAGAGAAGCAATAAACTCCAGAGCAAGGGATGATTGCATTTCTATATTGAATGTATTTTGCATGTATAAGTGAATACATTATGACTGCAGAGATTTATTGGGTGACAAGAAATTGAAGAATTGCTGAATTTTACAAGGTTTTTTGATAAGCTTCATTCACATGTAAGAAGATGTTAGAATTGTAAATCTGCTCCAGATCAAAATGAACTTGATGAAAAAAACCAGCCATATTTGTATAGCTTTGGCCAAGTCCATTTGAAGTATTCCATTCATTGCAACAAAATTTGAACTTGTCCACTTTGACAGGAAGAATAGAAAAGCAGTATATTATCTAAATGGAGACAACTTGCAGAATTCGAGGTTGAGCACTCCGAATATCCTGGTGATTAAAATCACAAAAAGTTAGTATGCAGGCACAGCACAGAAAGGAAGGCATTGGAATTGTTGTTTATTACTAGGGGAATGGAATCTAAAAGCAGTGGTATTTGCTACAGTTGGAAAGTGTTTGGGTGAGATCACATCTAGAATACTGTTACACTTTTGGTCTCTTTATTCAAGGAGGATGTAATTGAATCGGAAGCAGTTCAGAGAAAATTCACTCAATGGATTCCTGGGATGGAGAGGTATCTCTCGAAGAAAGACTGGGGCCTTTATCCATTGGAGCTCAGAAGAATGAGAAGTGACCTTATTTAAATGTACAAAGCCCTGAAGGAACTGGTTGGGGCAGATGCTGAAAAATGTTCCCCTTGTAGGACAGACTCGAACTAGGGGACATAGTTTGAAAATAATGGCTCTCCAATTGAAGACAGAAATTGTTGACAGTCTGTGGAACTCTCTCCCAGAGAATAGTGGAGTCAGGCCATTTAATATTTAATATTAATAATCAAGATGGAGCTTGATTGACATGGGAATCAAAAGGTATTGGGGTAGGAAGTAAAATGGAGTTGATGTCACTATGAAGGCAGCCAAGAACTTAGTGAATGGTAGAACAGGCACAAGGGGGTAAATGGCTTGCTCCTAATTTACATGTTTGCATGTCTTGGCATTGTAGAATCTCCCAATAATACCACTGATGTATAAAGATTACCTATTTCAGCTGAACATTGGATCTTTTAATACATCCCCAGGGCCTGATAACATACATCCCAGAATACTTAAGGAAGTGGCACTAGAAATAGTGGATGCATTGGTGGTCACCTCCCAAAATTCTATGGATTGTGGGACAGTTACTACAGAATAGAGGGTAGTTAATGTAACCCCACTATTTAAAAGGGAGGGGGAAGAAAACAGTAAATTATAGAACAGTCTGTAGTAGGGAAAATTCAAGAATCAATTATCAAAGCTTTTACAGCAGAGCACTAAAGGCTGGTAGAATCAACTCGAATTCTACTTTCGCATGCCGATAATGTAGTTAGGAAAGCCTATCAATGCCTCAACTTTCTCAGGATGCTAATGAAATTTGGCGTATCTGCTACAACTCTCACTAACTTTTACAGATGCACCATGGGAAGCATTCCTTTCGGTTGTATCACAACTTGGCATGGCTTCTGCTCTGTCCAAGACTGTAAAAACTAGAAAGGGTCGTGAATGAAGCCTAGTCCTCAAGCCAGCCTCACATCCATTGACACTGTCTACACTTTAATGAAAAGGAGACAGCATAATCAAGGGCCCCACCCATCCTGGACATATTCACTTCCACCTTCTTCCATTGGGCAAAAAAATACAAATGTCTGGGGTCCCATACCAACCAACTCCAGAATAGCTTATTTCCCTGCTGCCATCAGGCTTTTGAATGGACTGACCTCGCATTAAGTTGATCTTTCTCTCCACCCTAGCTATGACTTTAACACTACATTCTGCACACTCTCCTTCCTTTCCCTATGTACATTATGCTGTATTTGTATAGTGCACAAGAAACTTGGGACAATAATACGTCAAATCATAATCAAGGACCTCACGCACCCCAAACACACTCTCATCCACCTTCTTCCAACGGGAAAATTTTGCAAAAGTCTGAGATCAAGTACCACTGACTCAATATTAGCTTCTCCCCTGCTGCTAGATATTTGAATAGATCTACCTCATTACCTTGATCTTTCTCTACACACGAGCTATGATCAACACTATTCTGCACCCTCTCCTTTCCTTCTCTCCTATGTACTCTATGAATGGTATAGCATGCAAGAAACAATACTTTTCACAGTGTCCCAAAATATGTGACAATAATAAATCAAATTCCTTGAGGATGTAACTAGCATACTTGCCAGTGAAGGTGGCCTATTTGGACTTTCTGAAGGCTTTCAAAGTGCCATGTATGTAAAATTGAAGTGTGTGGGATTGCAGGTAGCGTACTAAGACAGATAGAAAACTGGCTGGCAGTGACCAATGAAGTGCTCCTGGGATCAGAGATAGGACCCCAACTATTCACTATATGTATTGTTTTAGACTAGGGAACTATTTATAATATCTCCAAATTTGCCAACGAACAAAGCTGGTTGGGAGGCTAAGCTGCGAGGATGATGCAAAGATGTTTCAGTGTGATTTGGACAAGTGCGTGGCAGGTGCAGTATAATGTGGATACATGGGAGGTTATCCACTTTGGTAGCAGAAAAGGAAGACAGATTATCTGAATGGCTATAAATTAAGAAGGGAATGTGCATCGAGACCTGGGTGTCCTCCATCAGTCACTGCAGGTAAGCATACAAGTGTAGCAAGCAGTTAGGTGGCAAAAGGTATTTGGCTTTCATAGCGAGAGAATTTGAATACAGGAGCAAGGATGTCTTGCTGCATTTATACAGGACCTTGGGGCACGAAGGGAAAGGAAGTCTTAAAGAAACCTAATAAAATTCTAACAGGACCAGGGAGGGTAGTTATAGGAAGGATGAACCAGAGGTGATAATCTGAAGATACAGAGTAAACCTTCTAGGACAGAGATGGAGAGAATTTTTTTTCATCCAGGAGTGGTAAGCCTGTGGAATTCGCTATCACAGAAAGCGAATGATGTATGTTTTCAAGAAGGAATTAGATATAGCTCTTGCAGTGAAGGGGGTCAAAATATTTGGTTGGGGAGGAAGGGGCTGAGGCTACATCAGGCCATCAAGTTGGATGATCAGCCATGATCATGATGAATCATACAGCGCAAAAAGAGCCCTGCAGCCCATCAAGTCCACACCAACACATCAGAAACACATGAACTCCCACCTGCCTGCATTTGGCCCATAGCATTGAATGTTATGACATGCCAACTGCTCATTCAGGTACTTGTCAAAAGGGTGTGAGGCAACCTGCCTCTATCACCCTCCCAGGCAGTGCATTCCAGACCATCACTACCTTCTGGATAAAAGTTTTTCCTCACATCCCTCCAAACCTCCTGTCCCTCATCTTGAGCCTATATGCCCTTTTGATTGACCCTTCAAGTGAGGGGACCAGCTGCTCCTCGCCACTCTGTACAAGTATCTCAATCAGGTCACCCCTCAGTCTTTGCTCCAGCGAAAACAACTCAGGCCTAACCAACTTCTCTTCGTAACTTAAATGCTCCATCCCAGGCAGCATCCTGCTGAAACTCCTCTGCACCCCTCCAGTGCAATCACATTGTTCCTATGACGCGGCAACCAGAACTGCACACAGTACTCCAGCTGTGGCCTCAAAGTTCTATACAACTCTAACATGACTCCTCTGCTTTTGTAATCTATGCCTCACTTGATAAAGGCAAGTGTCCTATATGCCCTTTTCACCATGCTACTAACATGTCCTTCTGCCTTTAGCGATCAGTGGACAAACATGCCAAGGTCCCTTTATTCCTAGTGTTCTACTATTCATTGAATACTTTCTTACCAAAGTACTCCTTCCGAAGTGCATCACCTCTCACTTTTCGGGGTTGAATTCCATCTGCCACTTTTCTGCCTACATTTTCTTGTAGCCCTAGACACTATGCCTCACCGTTAACCATCCAGCCAATCTTTGTCTCATCTGCAAAATTACTAATCCTACACCCCACATAATCATCGTCATTTATATAAATGATGAGTAAAAGGGTGTCCGACACAGATACCAGTGATACACCACTGCACACCGGCTTCCAGTCACCAAAGCAGCCTTCTATCATCACCCTCTGTCTCCTACAACTGAGCCAATTTTGAATTCACTTTATCAAATTTCCCTTATCCCATGTGCATTTACCTTCTTTATGAGTCTCCCATCTGGGACCTTGTCGAAGACTTTGTTGAAATCTATATAAACCACATCAACTGCAGTACCCTCATCTATCCACCTCCTCAAAAAGTTCAATCAAGTTGAATGAGTGAATGGTGGAGCAGGTTTGAAGGGCCAAGTTGTCTACTCCTGCTCCTATTTCCTATGTTTTTATCCCAACATCTGATGTACTTGTGACCCTTCCTCCATAAGAAATTAGCAATGATATTAAACAAGGAAAAAGATGAAAATATTATCACGGAATCACATTAAACAAGTAGGAGGTCATTCTGCCCAATGCACCTATACCAGCTCTTAGAAAGAACGAACCAATGAATGACATTCCCCTGTTTTTTCCCTGAAAGTCACGGCCACCAAGTCATCTCATCCTGCCTCATACACTGTGGAGAAAGGGCAGGAGAATGAAACTAGCCAAACTACTCTTGCAGGGGTTTTGCACAGCACTGATGGGCCAAAGTTTCATTACCTTTTCAGGCAGTACACTCGAGATCATTATAATATTCTCTGAACTACTCCATGCCCTGGTCCTTTTGCCAGTTACCTTTTAAAAAAAAATCAGTGTTCTCCAATTACCAAACCCACTGCTCGCGGAATGCTCATTTTCTTTATTTATCAAAACTGTTGTAATTTTGAAAGCATTTGTTTAATCAACCCTTAACTTCATCTGCTCCAAGAACAAGCCTCACTTCTCTGGTCTCTCCAGCAACCTGCTAACCTTCTCTTGAATCTCTGCTTCATCTGATCCAAAGCACTGACATTCTTTCCTAAAGTTGATGCCCAATACTTCAACTGAGTTCTATCTCGTGATTTTTAAGGTTTAGCATACTTTTAGACTCTATGACTACTCAATATGCTTTTTAAACAGCCTTCTCAACTTGTCCAACCACCTTCAAAGATCTATACAAATTCCTCGTGCGTCAGATCCTGAACCCTTTTAAAAATTGTACCATTTAGTTCATGTTGCCAATGCTCATTCTTCCTTCCAAAATGAATCATTTCACATTTCTCCACGATAAATTTTATTATGTATTTACTGCATGAGAGGACAGCACTTCTTAAGGTGCTTCCACACCTTTACTGTGTGGAAGCACAAAGGCAGCAGGTGCATGGGAACTCCACCACCATCAAATTTCTCATCCAGCCATCATAACTGGAAAATATATTGACGTTTTTGTCACTGTTGGGTTAAAAATCTTGTAGATGTTCAAGAAGCTGGTGTGATGTTAGTGTACCTTGAAATTTAAAAAATAAACATGCTCTTTGCAGCTCTCAGTGTTGCGAGACTGTAGAAGTTCTTTCACTGCCAATTCGATGGCTTAAAATGAGGTTGTTTATTTTTACTCTGGGATATTTTTATGACCCTGCATTGTTAGGAGGAAAACTGGTTGGCAAGTCGTGTGTTTTTGGACAGTTTTCTTTCCCTCCTAAGGAATTTAAGATTTCATTTTCTGTTTGGCTAGCTGCAGTTTTAGTTTTAGAAGGGATATCAAGCTGAAAAGAAGTGTTTCTCTCTCTCCCCCGCTAGTTTTCAAAATTCTGCTGGTTACCCGAAAGCAAGGTTTCTTGCCTTTCTGAAGAGTAGAAAAATCTGCTATTGGTGGCTCGAGTCTCTCCCTGGTGTTCTGGGAAGCTGTTTGGGCCTCAAACTGTTCTGGGTGTACTCAGAGGGTTGTTAGAAGTTACAAAGCTGAGAAGTCAGGGTTTCAATTCTCCAATCAAAAGGACTCAGTTCCAGTATCACATGAGCATTAGTCCTTCCTGTGTTAAACCTGTGGAAAAGGTTTTGGCTATGGGAAGTTTTGTTTGATTGCAACATTAAGATATTTTTGTTAAAGATCATACATTATTGTGGCTGTTTTGTTTGTAATTGATAGAAGTTATTGCTAATTTTCTTTCTATAGAACAAAGAACAATAACAGCACAGGAACAGGTCCTTCGGCCCTTCAAGCCTGTACCAACTATGCTGCCCGACTTAATTAAAACCCCACTACCCTTCCGGGGACCATATCCCTCATGTTAACTATATTCTTAAATAAACTTTGCTTGATAAATGCTCCCTAGTGGGTAATTTGAATCACACCTGAAGTGAACCATATCATGCTTACCCCAGCCAAATTCAAAGTGCAAAATGTATGATCCAAACGGACTTCATAAAACACTTGAGTTTCTGACCTGAATTATAACAGCAGTTCACTACCACCCTCAAGTGCAATTAGAGATTTGCAAGAAATGCTTGCCTTGCCAGAAACACCCACATCCTGTGAATAAATAAATCATGTCTACCCATTGTACCAATTGATCCAAGTCCTTATGAATCCTGCTATATTCTCTTAAGCAGTCCTAATAACAATGCTGAGGGAGGAAGGGGAGCATTTGGGTAAACCTTGTTCCAATTTGAAAAATGACTATTCATCACCAGTCTTATGTTAGCCCATTAAGGCTCCTTGTAGCCTTGATCCATTAATCCCATGGGTTTCAATTTTGCTAATAAGATGCAACCTCAAATATTTTAAGCATGCCCTCCGAGTTAAAAGCAGCCTTGTGTTTTTTTTAGTTGGAGTACCGGGTTGTCTGAGCCAATGTCCTTTTGCTGTTGAAAAGCCATACAATGGGTCTTTTAAATCTTGGCCTGATGCAATGTCCTGGAGTTGTACAATCGTTTTGAATTGTCTGGTTTGCAACTGATTGCCAGGTCAAGGTCAGGTGGTTCCTTCCCAGGGAAATCCAGGAGTTACTTTCAATTTGGCAGAAGCTGTTAGGACTCTGGACTGAAAGCAGTGCATTTTTGTCTTCCTGGTATTGGAAATTTCACTGGCTAGCTAGTAGCTAGAGGCAAGGACTGCTCCTCTCTCTAAGTGTGCTGAAAATTTCAGGGCCAAAAGACCTCAGCGTTTTCAACCGAACATCCAGAGGAAACCACAGCAGGGGTTGCAAAGCTGCAAAATCCAGCATTACGTGAGCATACTGATTTTCTGTGCTAAACCTAGGATGGGAGTGCATTTGTAGGGGTTTGTTTGGTACATTCAGCTGTTAAGGTATATACAATATTGTGTTTTTTTTCTTGTCTGTACTGGTAAAAGTTATTGCTAATTATATTATGTTAACTGAACTCTTAAACTTTGTCTGATAAAAGATGTGCAGGTTACACGCATTGGCCCCTTAGTGTCCTGGGATGCACAGGTTACTGGGATTATCAGGGTAAATGTGGACTTAGGGAGATGGGACGTGGGTGGGATTGTTGTTGGTGTAGATTCAATGGGCCAAATGGCTGCCTTCTGCACTGTAAAGTTTCTATGATTCCATGAAAAGTTCCCTAGTGGGTTACTGAATCATATCTGGAGTGAATCATCTTATGCTTATCTGTACCAAAGTTCAAAGTGCAAAACTTATGGTCTAGGCTGATTTCATAAAAATCCTTGGCATTTCTAACGTGGATTATAACACTAAAGTCTATTATGAGGCACTTTTCTCAAATATTGTTTGAAATTCCACATATACAGCATTAACACACTATCCTCCTCAACCCTCATGTCACTGAAGAGCTCAAATCAAATTGCCTTTAATAAATTTGTGGTGGCTATCCTTTATTAATCCGTGTTTTTCCAAGTTGCAATAAAGTTCTGTTTTGAATTATGGTCTTTGGGCAATCTATTGGGCTTATCTTTTTCCCTTTTTCAAAAAGGCTTATGGATATAACATTTGCAATCTTCCAGCATCAATCCCATATTAAAGGGGGATCAAAAGGTTATGGCTAAAGCCTCTGCTATTTCTACTCTTACTACTATCTCGAATGCACTGCACTTACTTTCCACTTTTATCTACTCGATTTCTGGACCTTCTCTCACTGTAACATTGGCAGTAACCTCTTCTTTTGTGAAGACGTATGCAACATACATCATTTAGCATCTCAACCCTAATTTAACTGAGTACGTGAAGGAATAAAGTTTACGAGGATTAAAGACAAGACCGTAAAGGCACAGGACTCCATACCAGGGTTATTACAAGACAAGCACTGGAAAGCTGCGCCAACAGCAGTTTGACATCAGACACAGACTCAGAATTTCATTTAGATTTAGCTGTGGCTGCATGTCAATTATATTTTCCTCTACAGCTGTAGAAGATAATTATGATCTTTGTAAAGTGGAGAGATCTTAAAAATTCAGAGCTGAGAAGTAGATTGCATTGTTGTGTTCTTGCCGTTCATGGTTGTGTTGTAGACGCATGCCTTGACGCTCAATTTTAAAATACAAATTTTAAGAACAGGAGTTAAAATAATGATGATCTAATAGGTGTTAAAAATGCAGAAAAACAGAACACAAGGAGATTATGACAGGAAAAAGAAGGAATTCATCTGGAGGCATTCCTGACTTGCATTTTAGAAAATATTGCTTTTTAGAAAGTGCTTTTAATGTAATAAAATTATCCCACAGCAATTCATAGGCATATAAACAGATAAAGGAAAGACTGACAACAAGCCAATGGAGACATTAGTATCAGTGACAAAAACATGGTCAAGAACATAAGAAATAGGAGCAGGAGTAGGCCATCTAGCCCTTCGAGCCTGCCCCGCCATTCAATAAGATCATGGCTGATCTGTCGTGGCTCAGTTCCACTTTCCCGCCCTCTCCCCATAACCCTTAATCCCCTCTCTTATCAAAAAAGTTTAGTTTTAAGGAGCATCTTAAGAGAAAGGAGTATTATAAATCTTGGGGTTTTGACTAGTGTGAGGTGGTCCACTTTGGTAGGAAGAATGGTAGGAAGGACTATTACTTACGTGGCGAAAAACTGCAGCAGGCGACGGTGCAGAGGGACCTCGGGGTCCTTGTGCATGAGTCGCAAAAACCCAGCCTGCAAGTGCAGCAGGTGGTCAGGAAGGCGAATGGGATGCTGGCCTTCATAGCGAGGGGGATTGAATATAAAAGTAGGGAGGTCTTGCTGCAGCTGTATAGGGCATTGGTGAGGCCGCAGCTGGAGTACTGTGTGCAGTTTTGGGCGCCGCACCTGCGCAAGGATATTTTGGCCCTGGAGGGAGTGCAGAGGAGGTTTACTAGGCTGATACCGGAGTTGAGGGGGTTGAGCTATGAGGAGAGGCTGAATAAACTAGGCTTGTACTCGTTAGAGTTTAGAAGAATGAGGGGAGATCTCATTGAGACGTATAAGATGATGAATGGGATGGATAGGATAGAGGTGGAAAGACTCTTCCCGCTCAAAAAAGACAGTAGGACTAGGGGGCACAGCCTCAAGATAAAGGGGGGGCGGTTCAGAACGGAGTTGAGGAGGAACTTCTTCACTCAAAGGGTGGTGAATCTCTGGAATTCTCTGCCCGTTGAAGTGGTGGAGGCTGCCTCGCTAAATATTTTTAAGAAGCGGGTTGATGGGTTTTTGATAAGAGAGGGGATTAAGGGTTATGGGGAGAGGGCGGGAAAGTGGAACTGAGCCACGACAGATCAGCCATGATCTTATTGAATGGCGGGGCAGGCTCGAAGGGCCAGATGGCCTACTCCTGCTCCTATTTCTTATGTTCTTATGTTCTTATGTTCTTAAGGCATAGTCATCTATTTTGGGGAAAATACATCAGGGATGCAAAAAAGGTCAGGACTGCAGGTATAGAGCTCTCAAATTTGTCAGCTGGAACAGTATGGGTAACAATCTGATTGCAAGAATTGGAGTCTTAAGTTTGTTGGTGAATCAGGAGCCAGCTCAGGGCAATGGGTGAATGGGACCTTGCAAAAGTTAGAGTGCGGGTACAGTTTTAGATAGACTCATGTTTAGGATAAGTGGAAAAGGGGAGTCAACCAGGAGGGCATCAATAGTCAAGTTTAGAGGTAACATAAGCATGGACAATTGATGGTTTCCTTACAAACAGACTGAGGCACATGCACAGAATGGCTACCATGGAGGTGAAAATGGGTGATCTCAGTAATGGAAAGGTATGGAGTTGGCAGCTGAGCTCAGGGTCAAATTGGGAACAGAGACGTACTGCTTGGTGCAGTCTGAATACTGGTCATAGGGGGAGATGGAGTCACTGGCAGGACTGTGTGGCGGGGGTGGTGGTGGTAAGACTATGGTTTTGGTGCTCCCAGTAGATAATTTCTGTCATTTAGTATTGCATGGCAGACAAGCAGTTTGACACAAGAGATGATGGAAGGGTTGAGAGAGATAATGAAAAAGGTAGAGCTACAGCATGTCAGTGTAAAGGTAGAGTAGAGAATTCTAAATATGAACATAGATTTTTCTTAACCCTCTCTTAGATTAACTTAATGCTCTTTTGTTACAGACTACTGGAAACAATCTGTATCTTTATCATAATTTTTCACAATCTTAAAGACCTCTGTTAAATCACCCTTAATGTCCACTGGAAGTTATTGATTTTGAAATCAAGTAATTCAGAGCTCTGCTTTACGCAAATTACATTGATGCTGTGCCACATTCACTGGAGAAGTTAATTTAAACAGTCTCAAGCTTTTAAGCACTAAATTCTTATTTTGCTGTACTATACTGCTGAATTTAATTTTCTTCATATAATCTGGAACAGATCAAGCTCTGGCAACTTTCTTTAAACAAACAACAAAGACAAATACAGCACAGGAACAGACCCTTCAGCCCTCCAAGCCTGTACTGACCATGCTGCCCAACTGAACTAAAACCACCTACCCTTCTGGGACCATATCCCTCTATTCCCATCCTACTCTTGTATTTGTCAAGATGCTCCTTAAACATCACTATCGTACTTGCTTCCACTACCTCCCTTGGCAGTGGGTTCCAAGCACCCACCACCCTCTGTGTAAACAACTTGCCTTGCACATCTCCTTTAAAATCTTGCCCCTCGCACCTTAAACCTATGCCCCCTAGTAATTGACTCTTTCACCCTGGGAAAAAGCTTCTGACTATCTACTCTGTTCGTGCCCCTCAATCTTGTAGACTTCTATCAGGTTGCCCCTCAACCTCTGTCGTTCTAGTGAGAACGAACCAAGTTTCTCCAACCTCTCCTCATAACTAATGCCTTCCATACCAGGCAAAATCCTAGTAAATCTTTTCTGTACCTCTCCAAAGCCTCCACATCCTTCTGGTAGCGTGGCAACCAGAACTGAACATTATATTCCAACTGTGGCCTAAGGTTTTATAAAGCTGCAACATGACTTGCCAATTTTTAAACGCAACGCCCCAGCCAATGCCTTCGTGACTACCTTCTCCACCTGTGTTGCTACTCTGTGACCTGTGTACCTGATCCCTTTGCCTATCAATACTCTTAAGGGTTCTGCTATTTACTATAAACTTCCTATCTTTCTTGGACCTTCCAAAATGCATTACCTCATATTTGCCTGGATTCAACTCTCCACCCAAGCCCCAAATGATCTATGTCCTGCTGTATCCTTTAACGGTCCTCATCACTATCTGCAAATCTACCAACCTTTGTCATCCGTAAGCTTACTAATCAAACCAGTTACATTTTCCTCCAAATCATTTACATATATTACAAACTGCAAAGGTCCCAGCACTGATCCTTGAAGACCACCACTTGTCAAAGCCCTCCATTCAGAAATGTACCTTTCCACTGCTACCCTCTGTCTTCCATGACTGAGCCAGTTCTGTATCCACCTTGCCAGCTCAGCTCTGATCCATGCAACTTCACCTTCTGCACCAGTCTGCCATGAGGGACCTTGTCAAAAGCTTACTGAAGTCCACATAGACAACATCCACTGCCCTACTGTCAATCACCTTTGTTACTTCCTCGAAAAACTCGATTAAGTTAGTGAGACATGACCTCCCCTTCACAAAGCCATGCTGCCTCTCGCTAATACATCTACTTATTTCCAAGTGGGAGTAAATCCTGTCTCGAACAGTCCATTCCAATAAGTTCCCCACCACTGATGTCAGGCTCGCTGGCCTGTAATTACCTGGATCATTCTTGCTATCCTTCTTAAACAAAGGAACAACATTGGTTATTCTCCAATCCTCTGGGACTTCCCCTGTCATGCTGTGGAGATGCCAGCATTGGGCTGAGGTAAACACAGTAAGAAGTCTCACACCACCAGGTTAACTCCCACTTACCTAATGAAGGAGCAGCGCTCCGAAAGCTAGTGGCGTTTGCTACCAAATAAGCCTGTTGGACTTTAACCTGGTGTTGAGACTTCTTACTGTACTTCCCCTGTAGCCAGTGAGGATACAAAAATTTCTCTCAAGGCCCCAGAAATTTCCTCCCTTGCATCTTTCAGTATCCTGTGCTATATCCCATCAGGCCCTGGGAATTGTCTCCCTTAAATGTTTCTCAAGAACCCCAATACCATCTCAACATGACTCAAACTATCTTTCCCAGATTCATCAACTACCAAGTCCTTCTCTGACGCCAAGTACCCCTTTAATACCTCGCCCATTTCCTCTGGCTCCATGCATAGATTCCCTTTCCTGTCCTTGAGTAGGCCAACCCTCTCTCTGGCTACCCTTTTGCTCTTCATATATGTACACAAAAAGCTTGGGATTTTCCTTAATTCTGCTGGCCAATGATTTTTCGTGACCCCTTTTAGCCCTCCTTACTCCTTGCTTAAGTTTCTTTCTACTTTCCTTGTATTCCACACTTGCTTCATGTGTTCCCAGCCTCCCAGCTTCAACAAATGCTTCCTTTTTCTCTTTGACCAAGCTCACAATATTTCTCGTTATCAAAGGTTCCCAAAACTTGCCATACTTATCCTTCATCCTTACAGGAATGTGCCAATCCTGAGTCCCTATCAACTTACACTTGAAAGCCTCCCACATGCCAGATGTTGATTTGTCCCCAAATATCTGCCCCCAATCTATATTCTTCAGTTCCTGTCTAATTGTTGTAATTAGCCTTCCCCAAATTTAGCACCTTCACTTGGGGGCTACACTTCTCTTTATCCAACAGTACCTTAAAGCTTACTAAGCTGTGGTCAGTGTCCCCCTATTGAAACATCGGCCACCTGGCGGGGCTTATTCCCGAATACCAGTTCGGTTCGGCCCCTTCCCTAGTTGGGCTATCTACATACTCCTTCGAGAAGCCCTCTTGGATGCTCCTTAAAACTAAGCCCCATCCGCACCTCTACCACTAAATGAATCCCTGTCAATATAGGGAAGTCAAAATCTCCCACAACAATCCTATTATTTTCACACCTTGCCAAAATCTGCCCGTATATGTTCTGCTATCTCCCACTAGCTGTTGGGCAGCCTACAGTTAACCCCCAACATTGTGACTACACCCTCCCTACTCCTGAACTCCACCCATATTGCGCCTTGCTGTATGAGCCCTCCAAGGTGTCCTCCTGCAGTGCAGCTGTGATATTCTCCTTAACCAGCATTGCAATTCCCCCACTCCTTTTATACCTGCTCCATCCCACTTGACACATCTGTATCCTGGTCCTTCCCTTAACCAACTCTCTGTGATAGCAACAACATCATAGTTCCAAGTACTAATCCAAGCTCTAAGTTCATCTGCCTTATCTGTTACACTTCTTGCATTGAAATAAATGCACTTCAGTCCACCAGACCTTCTGACCAGCAACCACACCCTGCCTGCTCTGAGTCTTACAAGATCAGTTCCATGATGGCATGATGACTTGGGCTAGCAAGTGGCAGGTAACATTGGCGCCAAGCAAATGGCAGGCATTTAACATCTCCAGCAAGAAAAGGCCCATCCACCTCTCCCTGCGCTTCAATTGTACTGTCACTGATAGAGGTGTTTATGGGCCAGCCCCCAGCAATGTATAGACTACAAGCAGGACAAGTATTAGATATTCTGAAATAAGTGACTCATCTACAGATTCTCTATTGCCTCTCCACTATTTACAAGGCTCAGACCATGAATGTGATGGGACCCAAAACTCGCTGAGGTAAAGTGCAGCTGGAAGAAGATTCATGATGCTCAATATCATCTAGGGCAGAGCAGTCCATCTGATTGATGATCCTACTACAGGAATTAATATCAAACACTACCATACTGTGGCTGCAGTATGGGCTATTTGTAAAATATGCTGCAGCAACTCACCAAGATTACTTTGACAAAGCTTCCAGTTCTGTTACCTTCCACCACTGAGAAGAACAAGATCAGCAAAATTCAAGAATACCAGTAATGTCTAGTTCCTTCAAGTACATCTTTCTGATTTGCACTTCATTGTTGCTGGGTTAAAATTCTGGAATTCTCTACATTACATCGCTTTGAGAACATTGTTAACATGGCAACATGCATTTAAACGTGCCTTTAACATGGTGAAACATCTCAAGGCAACTCATAGGGGCAAACAATAACACCCAGCTACATCATGAAAATGTTTAGAAAAGTGGCTAAACACTTGGCAAGCAGGTAGTTTCAAGAAGCCTCTTAACAGGGAGAAGAGGTGGAGGGAGGTTTAGGTAGGAAATTCTAGCGTTTTGGGCCTAGACATCTGAAGGTATGGCTGTCAAAGCTTGAGGAATAAAAACTGGGAATGTACAAGAGGCCAGATTTGGAAGAACAGGATTGGAAAGAGCTAGAGATAGGGAGGAATGAGACCCTGAAAAGCCTTGAAAACCAGGATAAGAACTTTTACGTATACAAATTGGCTCCTGGTCTAGCAATGCTTATGTGGCTTAGGGAGTTCAGGGATGATGAGTCACCAGAGCCTGGGTGGTATAGTTTTAGACAAACTGAAAATTATGCAAAATGGAAACAGATTGCTAGCCAAAGGAGCAGTGGAATAGTCAAGCTCTGATGTCACAAAGATGGAAATAGGAAGGCAGCCAGAGAGCACCTTCTCAGGGCAACTAGTGAGAGACAATGTTGATTTTTCTGGTATTACCCATACCTTTCAGAATCAGCTACTGGTCCCATTAGATTTCTAATAAAATTTATATTCAAAGATACATAAAGATTTTATAATTGGGATATCATGCAAACTGAGGTACATTACTAGGAAAATATTGGAAAGTTGTTCCAATAGGCTCACTACTAGGGCCTTGTTTTTCATATTACATATCATTTAATTAGACTCAACGTAGATAGCCTAATTAAGAAGTTTGCAGATAATATAAAACATGCTGTATATCTGATAGCTGTAGACAGATGAGGATATCAATGGGCTGTCAGGTGAGGAGAACAATGGCAAACAATTCAGTAAGTCTTACAGCACCAGATTAAAGTCCTACAGGTTTATTTGGTAGCACAAGCCACAAACTTTCGGAGCATAGCCCCTTCATTAGGTGAGTGGGAGTTCTGTTCATAAACAAGGCATATATAGATACAAACTCAACTTACAAAATAATGGTTAGAATGCAAGTCTTTACAGGTAATCAAGTCTTAAAGGTACAGACAATGTGAATGGAGGGAGGGTTAAGCACACATTAAAAAAGATGTGTTTTGTCTCCAGCCAAGACAGTTAGTGAGATTTTGAAGCCCAGGCAAGTTGTGGGGGTTACAGATAGTGTGACATGAACCCAAGATCCGTGTTGAGGCCATCCTCACGTGTGTGGTGTCATGTGTACAACTTGCCTGGGCTTGCAAAATCTCACTAACTGTCCTGGCTGGAGACAATACACATCTCTCTAACCTGTGCTTAACCCTCTCTCCACTCACATTGTATGTACCTTTAAGACTTGATTACTTGTAAAGACTCGCATCCAACCATTGTCTTGTTGATTGAATTTGTATCTATATATGCCCCATTTGTGAACAGAACTCCCATTCACCTGATGAAGGGGTCATTTTCCAAAAGCTTGTGGCTTGTGCTACAAAATAAACCTATTGGACTTTAACCTGGTGTTGAGAGACTTCTTACTGTGCTGCCCCAGTCTAATGCAGCCATCTCCATGAAACAGAATTCAAACCAGAGAAGGTAGTGTAAGGTAATGCATTTGCAAAGGCAAATAAGACAAGGAGAAATGGTAAATATAGAATAATGGGACGTATAGAGGAACAGTGGCCTAAATGCATGTCCAGAGATCCCAGAAAGCAGCAGAAATGCAAGATAAGGTGGGATATTTTCCTCAATTAGCTGAAGCAGTAGTGAGGTTATGTAACAACTGTATAAAACTCTAGTTAGGACACAGCTAGTGTACTGCATACAGTTCTGGTCACCAGGTCACAAGAGCAATGTGATTACAGTATGAAAGGTACATAGAAGATTTACGAAGATGTTGCTAAGAATGGACAATTTTGGCTTTGAAGAAAACTTGGATAGTCTGTGGCTTTTTCCTTGGGACAGAGGAGACTGTTTTAATTATGCAAAAATTATTAATAACTTGTAAACAATAGTTAGGAAAGATCTATTTTCTTTAGCAAAGAGGTCAATAACAAGACAGCATAGATTTAAAGTAATTGGTAAAGTCGTTAGAGAGCAATGGAGGAGAAATGTTTTCAGAGTGTGGCCAATGTCTGGAATTAACTGCTTGAAAAGGTGGTAGAGCAGAAACTCTCACTACAGTTAAAATGTACATGAAGTGCTGTAAATGACAGTGTTCCAGACCAAAAACTGGAAGGTGGAATCAGGCTTTTTACATAGCAGGGATATGATGGGCTAAATGGTCTCCTTTGGTGCTGCAAGCTTATATAGACAATACACTACTTAGTGCTGGCAAGCCCCTCCTTTCCTTTCATCACTATAAATTCAAAACCAAAAATAAATTGGAGATTTTGGGTTCCGGAATGTGGGTTAATAGAAACATAGAAAATCGAAGCAGGAGTAGGCATTCAGTCCTTTAAGCCTGCTCCGCCATTCATTTTGATCATAACTGATCATCGAATTCAACATCCTGATTTCCCCCCCCTCCCCCATATCCTTTGATCCCTTTAGCCCCAACAGCTATATGTAATTTCTTCTTGAAATCAGTCAGTTTCAACTACTTTCTGTCGTAGTGAATTCCACACATTTAGCACCCTCTGGATGAAGAGATTTTTCCTCACCTCAGTTCGAAAAAGGTTTACCCCTAATCCTCAAAATATGACTCCCTAGTTCTGGACTCTCTCAGCATTGGGAACATTCTTTCCAAATCTACCTTGTCTGACCCTGTTAAAATTTTGTAAGTTTCTATGAGATCCTCTCTCACTCTTCTAAACGCTAGTGAATATAATCCTAATGGATGTAGCCTTTCCTCATACGACAGGCCTACCATCCCAAGACTCAGCCTGGTAAACTATCACTCCCTCTATAGCAAGGTTAGGGATATGCAAAAGGGATATATCCTGGAATAGTTTGGTTTTTCATTTATATAAATTGTTCGTAGCACAAAATATCAACATTTCCTAATGATAATAAATGAGTAGGAACAGTAAAACGTTAGGAAGAATGTAGCGAGATATGCACACCCACCTATCTATTAAGTTCAAATAACTGCAGTATATTTGGAAAAAAAAGTGACAACATTCCAGCAATAGTACAAAGAATTTGCTCCAGAACTTGCTGCTCTCCAGCTGAGCTCTTCCAGTATAACTATAACACTGGCATCTAACAATGTGGAAAATCATCTAGGTATGTCTTGTGCATAAAAAGCATCCAGGCTACTCTTGATCAGTAAAGCAATGGAATGGGTTATCAACAGTGCTATCAAGCAGCATCTGCTCAGCAAATACTCTGCTCAATAATGTCCAGTTTGGGTTTCGCCAGGGTCACTCAGGTCCTGACCTCATTACAGACTGGTTCAAACATGGACAAGAGAGCTGACTTCCAGAGGTGAAGTGAGAGTGACAGTCCTTGACATCAAGGCTGCATTTGATCTGTGACATTAAGGAGCTCTAGTGAAAGTGGAATCAATGAGTATTGGGGGCAAACTCTCCCCGCCGGTTGGAGTCATACCTGGCACACAGCAAGATGTTTGTCGGGGGGGGGGGGGGGGGGTGTGTGTGTGTGTGTGTGTGTGTGTGTGTGTGTGTGTGTGTGGTGATGGTGTCAGTCATCTCAGCTCCAGGACATCACTGCAGCAATCCCTCAGTAGTGTCCTAGGTCCGACACCTTCAGGTGCTTCAATGACCTTCCCTCCATCATAAGGTCAGAAGTGGGGATGTTCATTGATGATTGCACAATGTTCAGCACCATTCACAACTCCTCAGATACTGAAGCAGCCCATGATCAACTGCAACAGGATATGGACAATATCCAGGCTTGGCCACATAAATACCAGGCAATGACCATCACCAATAAGAGATACATTAACCACTGCTCCTTGCCATTCAATGGTTTCACCATCACCGAGTCTCCCGCTGTCAACATTCTTCAGGTTACCATTGACCAGAAACTCAACTGGACTTGCCACATAAACAGTGGCTACCGGAGCAGATCAGATGCTAGGAAAACCGTGACTCCCCAAAGCCTGTTCACCATCTACAAGTCAGGAGTGTGATAGAATACTCCCCACTTACCTGGACAGGTGCAGCACCAACAATACTCAAGAAGCTTGACACCATCCAGGACAAAGCAGCCTGCTTGATAGGCACCACAGCCACAAACACCACTCGCCCCGCCACCAACGCTCAGTAGCACTGTGTTATATCAGCAAGATGCACCGCAGAAATTCACCAAAGATCCTTAGACAGCACCTTCTAAAGCCCATGATCACTCCCATCTAAAAGGGCAAGGACAGCAGATAAATGGGAATACCACCACCTGCAAGTTTCCCTCCAAGTCACTCACCATCCTGACTTGGAAATATATTGCCATTTCTTTGCAGTGATTGGGTCAAAATCCTGGAATTCCATCCCTAATGGCATTGTGGGTCAACCCACAGTACGTGGATTGCAGTGTTTCAAGAAAGCAGCTCACCATCACCTTGTCAAGGGCAATGAGGGATGAGCAATAAATGCTGGCTAGCCAGTGATACCCATGTCCCATGAATGAATTTTTAAGTATGGTCTTTGCAGTATGTTTCTTAAGAGAGGAACAACAACGACATTCAGGATTGCAGATAGACAGGCTTTCAAAGTGGTAGAATAGAAAAGTAATGCAAAATGGAAAAAAGTGGGATTCTGGAATTTAAAAATTGTGAAACTCAATATCTGAGAAAGGACTTTCATTTGCTAGAGTAAACTGCAGAGCTAGGCGAAACTGTTTCATTCAGGTTATTAGAACAAGAACTGCTTTATCGTACTTGCTATTGAGGCTAAAGAGAGCATCTTTTAAAAGATAACTGGATGCATAATTTGAGAGGTCACAGGGAAGGGGATTAGAATTGACAGTTCCATTTGAAGAGTGAGCAATTGCCCAGGTGCTGTAAGTCAAATGGCCTTCTGTAACCATTTTGATTCTATAATCATTGCAGTGTACATCCATATAGTATTCATTTGTTTATAGTTTATGAAACCATAATCATTTTATATTGTGACAACTATTTCATATCATTTTCCAGCAAACAGAAAAATACGAGTTACTCCTGAGGCTGCCTCCTACAAAGTAGTGGCTCTGTCAGATTTCTTTGTCTAGTCGGAAGAAATCCCAAGAAAATATTAGAACATCTTTGTAATGCATAGAAAAGGTTTTATATTTTCACTGGGAAATTCTTTTGCCAACACTTCTACAATGAATGAGCCAAGAAAGAAGAAAACCACTCCAGCTGCATCCTTTTTAATTTTGAACTTGACAACAAAACTTTATTTATTTGGCTCTTAGACCCAAGAGATTTGGCTCAATTTAGAAGTTGAATTACCAACTATACAAAACAGGATTTGTACACTCTTACACAGCTCTGGCACTTTTTGTATAGTAAATGTAATATTAATGAAGGGATTAGCACTGCAGGGTATAGACTCCCACATACACGTGCCTGCTCATGAGAGCGCTGCATACTACAAATGATTGAGGTCTGCATCTGCTGGCTTTGTTAACAATTATCTTGTTACTACACTAAGGAGTTCAAAAGAATTAAAACACAAAATTCACTCAAGTCTTTTTACTTTGCCTGTTCCCAAGTGGTGATTTCACGAAGTACCCTTAACTGTACATCAATGTAACCTTTATATTTACTCTGTCAGAAACCATTTTAACTCTTTGGTAAGGTTACAAATTAATGGAAAATTAACAGTTTATGCTGTACTCGGAAATGGATCAAGACTGACCGAACCAATTTTGTTGATGCAAGGTGTTAAATATGAACCCAAGAGCTGAAAACTTGAGTTTTAAACCCAACACAAAACCTAATTCCCAAAACCAGATTTCTTCAAGCTAAAAATGAAAAATCAGTACTTGTACTAATTATCATGGGTCTTCAAACAAGACAGCAAATAAAATGGTTGCTAACTTCAGCTGCAAGGAATAATACTACTGATATTTTTATGGCTGTGGATTCAATTTCATGCTTTCTGACTAGCCCATTGATACAGCTGTGGTGTAATGAGGTGAAAGATGAGACAGACGCAATCAAAGGGAATGATCAAACTGGGAAACAGTGTTTCAACTGAAAATACAGCCTTCACATTCACATCCTGAACTCAAAAGGAGATGCAAAAGGCCATTTGAAATATTTGTTATTATGTTTGACTGTTTTATAATTGATGTGTAATCAGAATTTCTTTCCAATTCTACTGATTCTTGCCCCCAGGGATTAAAGAATTCTACTGATTCTTGCCCCCAGGGATTAAAGAATGTTCTACTTAGGTAGAACCTAGGTAACAAAGGCCAAAAGAGTAAATTGATTCAAATGCTCAACTTTTCAAGCGAGTTTTTGTTTACAATACCAAAACAGTCTATTTATCCCACAAGATCTATTTTTATTTACAGTCCAAACCACTTCCTCACTAATATTGCAAAGACCACAGCATAAATGTCAACAAAGCAGATAAGACAATCTCATTTTCATGGCACCAAAATGCATGTTTAGGTCTATTCTTGCATTAGAAGGTGGCCTCAATTTTTTAACTCAAAGATATAGGTTTAATATTTGACTCACCTTAAAAGTAGGCAACACAGTATATGTTGCCAAGAAAGTGTGGAGTTTAATCATGTCCACACTGAATTGGTCATGCATGGGAACTGAGAGTCCTCCTGCACCAACATCAGCGTTTCACACTTTATACTCAGTAAACAAGTCAACCTGTTTTGGGAGGATTTTTCAAACTTCAAATATTAACTTGTATGCCAAATACTTAAAATGCATCTATGTTACTTCACCCAACTATTTACTCCATGCAATAGAAGTTTGACATTCTAGCCATTTGTGTAAAAAGTTTCTCCTGAATTACAATTGAATTTAAGTGTCTATGCTATGTTTATGGCTTCGAGTTTTTGGATTCCCCAATAAGTGGAAACATTTTCTCTGCATCTATGTGATCTAGTCCCTTCATATTTCTAAAGACCGTTCCAAGTCACTCTTCAGTCATCCATGTTCTGAGTTTTTCTGAGAGCTTATATTCAAGTTATTTCTGGCTCAATCCTTGTGAATCTTTTTGAACCTTCTCCAGTGCCTCTTTTTGTAATATACAGTCCAGACCTGAGCACATTACTGTGTGGGTTAACTAAGTTTCTATCCAAGTTTAACAATGTCTTGGACAGCAAGTTTTAATTTTATGAAGTTGATACTCATTAAATCAGGATATTTTTGGTTTAAAATTTATTTCTCCTTTTAACAGCTCTGAAAGTTCACGGTCTTGGTTGGGTTGTGACAAATGCAAGAAAGGCACATCTCCCAAGAAATATTAAAAAAGCAAATTAGAAAAAGAGGTTGTTCACAGAAAACAGATTTTAGGTGGTCACCAAAAAGTCAGCTGGGTGATTTGTGGGATGGAGGATGAGACGGAGGCAGAGATCTAAATTGCGGTGAGGAGAAATGGAAAAACTAACAAAACATTTGAAAGGAGATTAGTTTTTATATTGTTAATTGTTGAGACAAGTGTGATACTGGCTAGGCTACCAATGACTGCCCACCCCTAACTGCCCTTGAGAAGGTGGTGGTGAGCTGCATTCATGTGGGGCAAATAAATCCACAATGTTGTTAGGCAAGGAGTCAAGGGGAATTAAGTTAGAGCTTAGTGAGTGATGGAGTTCAATGAAAGAGATGATCCTTTAATTTTCTACCTTTCCCAGCCTCTGGTAACAGGGGAAGTCAAAGGTGAGAGTCGAGAGAAAGCGAGATCCCAAGGCAGCGGAGTGAGAGCACGAGGGTGTCGAGGTTTATATACAAAATCTGAAAGTGGCATCAAAGGAGGCCCACAAGAAGGCTGGTACTGTATATGCCTTTCAAGACTCACAGGAGAGACAAGTGATGAATGGCAGACTGAGTTATATTATAGCAAACTGAAGTGAACACCAAATTTAAGGTATGTCAGTGCAGTTCAGTCATATGGATTGTGCATCCTGCAGGGCATGGAACACTGGA
This sequence comes from Carcharhinus amblyrhynchos, assembly GCF_965287045.1. NCBI lineage: Eukaryota > Metazoa > Chordata > Chondrichthyes > Carcharhiniformes > Carcharhinidae > Carcharhinus > Carcharhinus amblyrhynchos. The sequence goes on along the minus strand of NC_137331.1, from coordinate 111,843,082 downwards.
CACAAAATGCTCTCAATGATTACATCTGAGGCAAGTGTCACCAGCTGCTGAACTCCAGGGTTGCAGAAATCACGCGGCAGCTGGAGTCACTGTGGTGCATCCACAAAGCAGAGGGCTATGTGGACAGTATATTTAGAGAGGTGGTCACACTGCAGCTCAGAAAAACACAGGCATAAAGATTCACTGCCAGAGAATCCAAGGGAAACAGGCTTAAGGCCATTAGACATAAGAGTAGAAGCAGACTATTTGATCCATCAAGTCTGCTCTGTCATTTAATGAGATCATGACTGATCTGATGCGATAACCCACAACTCCACTTCCTCATCATAACCCCATAATCTTTGATTCCCTATCCCAGCTTTGAACACATCTAAAGACTCAGCCTTTACAGCCCTCTGCAGTAAAGAATTCCACAGTATCACTGCCCTCAGAAGAAATTTCCCTCACTTGTGTCTTAAATAGGTAACACTTTATTCTGAGATTATGCCCTCTGGTCCTAGACTCTCCCACAAGGGGAATTAACGTCTTCACATCTACTCTGTGAAGCCCTCAATTCTAGATGTCTCAATAAGGTTGCCTCTTATTCATCTAAACTCCAAATGAGTATAGGCCCAACCTTCTCAGTATCTCCTCAGAAGAAAAAGCCCTCCATTCTTGGAATCAACCTAGTGAACCTTCTCTGCACTGCCTCCACAATCATCCTGAACACCAGTACCCCACAAGGCTGTGTTCTCAGCCCCCTACTATATTCCTTATGCACCTATGACTGTGTGGCCAAATTCCCCTCCAATTCGATTTTCAAGTTTGCTGATGACACTGTAGTGGCCGGATCCTAAGCAATGACGAGGCACAGCATTGGAAACAGACAGAGAATCTGGCAAACTGATGCTGCACAATAATCTCTCCCTCAATGTCAACAAAACAAAAGCACTTCAGGATGCATAAAAGAAGAACATGCCCCTGTCTACATCAGCAGGGATGAAGTAGAGAGTCGAGAGCTTCAAGTCTTCAGATTTCCTGATCACCAACAACTGCCCTAGTCCCTCCATGCCAACACTATGGTTAAGAAATCCCACCAATGCCTCTACTTTCTCAGAAGACTAAGGAAATTTGGCATGTCAGCTACAATTCTCACCAACTTTTACAGATGCACCACAGAAATGTTCTTTCAGGTCGTATCACAGTTTGGAAGGCTCCTGCTCTGCCCAAGACTGCAAGAAACTACATAAGGTTGTTTGCAGTCCAATCCATCACGCAAACCAGCCTCCCGTCCAGTGTTCTGTCTACACTTTCCGCTGCATTGGTGAAGCAGCCAGCATAATTAAGGAGCCCATGCACCCCGGACATTCTCTCTTCCATTGTCTTCCACTGGAAAAAAGATACAAAACTCTGAGATCACATACCAACTGACTCAAGAACAGCTTCTTCTCTGCTGCTGTCAGATTTTTGAATGGACTTACCTTGCATTAAGTTGATCTTTCTCTACACCCTAGTTATGACTGTAACACTACATTCTGCACTCTCGTTTCCTTCTCTATGAACAGCATGCTTTGTCTGTATAGCATGCAAGAAACAACTTTTCCACTGTATGCTAATACATATGACAAAAATAAATCAAATCAAATCCAATGCCAATATATCTTTCCTTGGGTGTTCTAGGTGTTGTCCAATTTGTGCCTTGTATAGTTTTAGCACTATTTCTCTATTTTTATATTCCATTTTCTTTCAAATAAAAAGACCAACATTCCATTTGCCCTTCCCATCTGCTGAACGTGCATGCCAGCTCATGATTTATGCACAAGGACCCCAAATTATTTTGTGCTGCAGCTTTCTAAGTCTCTCCATTTAAATAACATTCAGCTCCTTTATTCTTCTTTCAAAAGTACATAACTTCCCATTTTCCTACATTATATTCCATCTTTTTTCCACTCACTTAGGATATCCATATCTCTCTAATGTCACCCATACCACTTGCTTTCCCAACTATTTGTGTCATTCACAAACTTAGCACTAGTATATTCACTTTCCTTGTCCAAGTCATTAATATGCATGTTGTAAATAATTGTGGTCACAGCACTGATCCCTGTGGCACTCCACTACCAACAAGTTGTCATCCTGGAAATGACCATTTTATCCCAACTCTGTCTTCTACCAGTTAGCTAATCCTCTATACTAAATTGAACAGTCTGATGAATGTACAGTAGAGTACCAGGGCAAGAAAGCATCTAAGTTGGGGCAAAACTGGAACCCAGCTTCAAGTTACATCTAGGATGCAAGAATTGTGCAACAACGAGGGGAAACATTGCAAAAGCTGGTTTCCAAAAGCTTTTAAATTTTTTACCAATCAACAGCAAAGCTCCAAATGTTCTGGCGAAAACAGTCAACAGTGTCAGGAGATTATGGCCAAGATGGATTAAAAACAGAAAGCTTCAAAATAGGAGCTGAGAAATGCTGAACTATTTTGATGTTTTGAAGCTGAATTTTCAACTCCGAAACCCAAGAGACTGGAAACTACCAAAACCAAATACTTCAGCTATGCTAGAATACCAAGTACATTCTGCATTTTAGGGTAGGAACAAAAGACTTGCATTTATGTAGTGCCTTTCATGACCAAGACTTTACATCTGATGAAGTACTAAAAAATGTTTTCACTGTTGTGATATAGGAATTTACACCAGAGAATCCTTACTTGGAAATGCATTTTAAAAATATAAATCCTGGCAACAAGGTATGTGCTTTAAGCCTGCATGTTTTAGTAACCTGTTTACGTAGCCGTAACAGAATAGTTAAGTAACTGAAATTGGAAATTTGAAGAAACAAGCTGAAAACTGACAGATGTGAGTGTTTTATTCTCCTGCTGAAATTGGTAAAAATAAACAGTTATCATTTTCATTAATGAACTCCCTAACTCACACCCTCACTCCAGTAAATTTGTCAGACACGACTTCCCTTTAATGAAACCGTGCTGCGTCTGCTCTATCAAGCAATTCCCTTCAAGATGCCTCGCAATTTCCTCCTTAATGACAGATTCTAACATTTTACCTACCACAGACGTTAAACTAACCGGCCTATAATTCCCCGCCTTTTGCCTGGCACCCTTCTTAAACAACGGCGTAACATTAGCCGTTTTCCAATCTTCCGACACTTCCCCGGAATCCAGCGACGTCTGGAAAATAACCACCAAGGCATCCACTATCACCTCCGCCATTTCTTTCAGAACACTGGGATGCATTCCATCCGGTCCTGGGGACTTGTCCACAATCAGCCCCTCCAGTCTGTCGAGCACCGCCTCTCTAGTAACAGTAATGTCGTTAAGACCCTCCAGTCCTACCACCTTTCCATCGCTAACACCCGGCAAATTATTCACGTCCTCCTCCGTGAAGACAGAAACAAAAAAGTTATTCAATACCTTAGCCATATCCCCATCCCCTACCACTAGGTCCCCTTTCTCATCCTCTAAAGGACCAACGTTCACCCTAGCCAGCCTCTTCCTTTTTATATATTTATAAAAACTCTTGCTATCCTTTTTTATATTAAGCGCTAGCCCAGCTTCATAGTTTCTCCTACCCTTCTTTATCAACTTCTTTGTCAATCTTTGTTGACATTTAAACCTCTCCCAATCCTCTTCTCGCCCACTACTCTTAGCTACTCTAAATTCCTCCGCTTTTAACTTAACACTTTCCTTCACCTCCTTCGTTATCCACGGCTTATTACCTCTCCTCCTACGGTCCTTTTTGACCATCGGAATAAATTTCTGCTGAGCACCAAGAAAGATCTCCTTAAAGATCCTCCACTGCTCCTCAGCAGACCCTCCCTCCAACGCGCTCCCCCAGTCAACATTCGCCAATTCTTCTCTCATCCTACCGTACTCCCCTCTATTCAAACAAAGTACGTGTGTCCGGGAACCCACTTTCTCCTCCTCCATCTGCACCAGAAACTCCACCATACAATGATCACTCTCTCCAAGAGGATCCTTCACCGCAAGGTCCCTAATTCTACCTGCCTCATTACATATGACCTGGAGGAGGGAACCGAGTGTAGGGTGTCGAAATTTGCTGATGACACCAAGATTGGGGGAATGGCATACTGTGAGGAGGGTGTGGAGAGTCTGCAGAAGGATCTAGATAGGCTGGGCGAATGGGCCAGGAAATGGCAAATGGAATTTAATGTTGGCAAGTGTGAGGTGGTCCACTTTGGTAGGAAGAATGGTAGGAAGGACTATTACTTACGTGGCGAAAAACTGCAGCAGGCAACGGTGCAGAGGGACCTCGGGGTCCTTGTGCATGAGTCGCAAAAACCCAGCCTGCAGGTGCAGCAGGTGGTCAGGAAGGCGAATGGGATGCTGGCCTTCATAGCGAGGGGGATTGAATATAAAAGTAGGGAGGTCTTGCTGCAGCTGTATAGGGCATTGGTGAGGCCGCAGCTGGAGTAATGTGTGCAGTTTTGGGCGCCGCACCTGCGCAAAGATATTTTGGCCTTGAAGGGAGTGCAGAGGAGGTTTACTAGGCTGATACCGGAGTTGAGGGGGTTGAGCTATGAGGAGAGGCTGAATAAATTAGGCTTGTACTCGTTAGAGTTTAGAAGAATGAGGGGAGATCTCATTGAGACGTATAAGATGATGAATGGGATGGATAGGATAGAGGTGGAGAGACTCTTCCCGCTCAAAAAAGACAGTAGGACTAGGGGGCACAGCCTCAAGATAAAGGGGGGGGGGGGGGGGTTTAGAACGGAGTTGAGGAGGAACTTCTTCACTCAAAGGGTGGTGAATCTCTGGAATTCTCTGCCCGTTGAAGTGGTGGAGGCTGCCTCGCTAAATATTTTTAAGACGCGGGTTGATGGGTTCTTGATAAGAGAGGGGATTAAGGGTTATGGGGAGAGGGCGGGAAAGTGGAACTGAGCCACGACAGATCAGCCATGATCTTACTGAATGGCGGGGCAGGCTCGAAGGGCTAGATGGCCTACTCCTGCTCCTATTTCTTATGTTCTTATTGACTCTCCAACTTGCACCTTCTGTCAGGAAAGGGAATAAACAGTTTAATGCAGAACAGGGTTTTGGGGCACAGGTTCTCCAATTCAAATTTGTTGGTTTCAAATCATTACAACATCGATTTTATTGAGGGTGGGGGGTGGGGTGGTGCTGGTAGTTCAATCTACTTTGATTGCTTTATCACGTTGTAAGAACAAGGCTACCAAAGTCAGTTGAGTAGTGAACATGTGCTGGCTCTGATGTTTGTTGGTAATGCAGGTTTGCTTTGGCCATGATCTGAAGTGTGTGTGTGCAGGAAGCCTGGATGATAACAGAGGGAAAAAAGCTGAAGGTTTCTTCATTTGTAAAGATTGTGTCTGCTCTTGATTGTGTGAAGAATATTGTACCCGGCTCTAATGTGCAAAGGTTTAATCACTCCTGTCACGGATGGTATAATTATTAAATGGTTACAATTGCTCAGTAAAGTTAAAAAACATAAAAAGGAGGAAATAGATTGCAATTGGATCTGCAGAACTAGGAAATAAGCCCCACGGCAGCAAGTGCAACAAAAGATGTGCAAGTTAGGTAGACTGGCTGTGACAATTGCGCCGCAATGTGGGGGGGGAGGGAGAGAAGAGGAGGAGGAGGAGGAGGAGGAGGAGGAGGAGGAGGAGGAGGAGGAGGAGGAGGAGGAGGAGGAGGAGGAGGAGGAGGAGGAGGAGGATGGTTGGTGCAGATGCATGGGCAGAATGGCCTCTTTCTGCACTGTAGGAATTCTACATTATCTACACACACATGCACAGCAGTGTATCCCATCATATTGTGTATTAAAGTCATTATGAAGCCAGAAAGATCGAGGAGTGAAAACTATCCAGTGTCAGAGATAAAGTGTAATGTTGGGAGACTGCATCCCTGCCTCCACTCCTATAAGTAAACAACTGTCTAGAATCAAACTAGCATCATGATATTATGGTTATATGAAACATTAATGGAATTTTTTTTTTTGAGTATTTTGCACAATTCATTGGTGATTGACCTGTAGAGTAGAATTCGAGAGCTGACAGTGAGAACTGAGTGCAATACTTCAAAGTGGTATTGGTTGAAGGTTTTAAAAATAATGAGATCGTGACATAAAGCAAAAGCAACTTATATTTATTTAGCATCTATAAAGTAATAATCTGTCCTAATGTGCTTCACAGGAATAGTATAAAACAAAATACAAGCTAACAGATACAAGATTACGAGATGAAGATAGGAAAAATCAGCAGCTCCAATGCACCCCTCTCCAATGAGGAAGGGTGCTGGGAGGGATCTGTAGCGCAGAAGCAGTTGAAGGCACAGCCACCAAGATTGGGGCAATTAAAATCAGGGATGTTTAACTGACCCAAATTAGATGAGGACAAATACTTTGGATAGTTGTGAAACTGGAGGACGGATGTCAAAGGTAGGTTCTTTGACCAGAGGATAGTAAGGGCGTGGAATGCCCTGCCTGCAGCAGTTGTGGGCTCGCCATCTTTAAGGGCATTCAAATGTTCATTGAAAGGCATATGGATAATGTTGGAATAGTTTAGGTTAGAGGGTCACTGGATTCGTTCCACTGGTCGGTGCAACATCAAGGGCCACTATGTTCTATTAGAGAGATATGAGGGGTGAAGAACTGAAGGATATGAAAACAAGGATAAGCTTTTTAAAATTGCTCGACTGGGAGCCAACATGAATCAGCAAGCATAGTTGTGATAGGTGAAGATGACTTGGTGCAAGTTAAGTCATGGGCAGCACATCTTTGGACGATTTCAAGCTTAGGAATACTATAATATGGGAGACCAGCCAGGAATGAATTGGGATAGTGAAGTCTAGAGGCAACAAAGCTATAAACGAGGGTTTCAGCAGATGGGCTCAAAGAGGGCAATGTCAGGTAATGTTATGGAGGCCTTTGTAAGTAGCACAGTAGAATATGTGGCTGCAAACTCCTCTCAAGAGTCAAAGACAACTGTGAGTAGAGTGGTTAATTCTCAGACTGTTGTAAGGCAGAGGAATGGAGCTGGAAGCTAGGGAATGGAGTTTGGAGCTGGAGTCGAACTAATTATCCCAAAAGACAGAATGGCTTTGGGGGCTGCAAAGGCTTGCTTGACCAGCTGTGAAGATCAAGAGGGGAAGTTTTAACAAAGAATTTCTGAACTGATTGTAAAAAGGTAAGTAATGAGTAAGGGATCCAAAATAATTAGACTTGACCTGTTTTCAACTTGGATAATATTATGTAACATTACAAATGGCTTAATGATTGCTAAGTGATGATATTAGTAACTGCAGTAAACGTTCCTCAATGACCTGTTTCCCACAGGACTTTCTGTACCTTTCCAACATATTATCCAATGTGAATGAGAGAGAGAGAGAGAGTGTACCAAAGACAGACAATCTATGCATACCAGTACCAACACAATGACTGATTTTACATTTGGAACAAGACAACAGCATAAAACAAGCAAGACTCATTACACCAGAAGTAAAGATAAATGGAGGAAATTTGAATTCCAAAAGAAAGCCAAAATCTTAAAAAAAGTATAGATTTAAAAGGACGATGGCCATTAAAGGACTTAAAACCAGGCCCAAAAAGACATTATACCAGTTATATGCTATATATTTGTACAGATATAAATATGCCCAATACACAACAGGCCAGCCAACGATCCTATTGAATGATGTAAAAGGCTCAAGGGGCTGAATGGCCTACTTCCACTTATACTATGTTCCTAAATGATAAAGCGTATATTTATTCTTCACTGTCCATTCACTTAACGTAGAAGTTAAAATAGCCTCACATTCATTGCTTCGAGTTTCTAATTTTGTATTGCACATGATTCTTTCTTTTATACGAGACTTTATATGTCTAATTTTAATCAAACTATTAATAAGGATCATTTAAATAGGTTTTTATCATCGATGAAGACATTCTCCAGTTTTGACAGTTTTCAAAATGAGAGGAAGTCAATGAGAAAAAGGGTTAGAGATCCTGGTAAATTTGGAGATTTTTTTAAAATTTCAAATATTGCTAAAACTCAAGAAGAGGCAGAATTTAAAAAGGTCTAAGTAATCTCAGACAGCCTTTGATTGATAATCTCGGCTTCAAGGCATGAACTTGATAACTGCAACACTCCATTGTCAAAAACAAAAGTGACAAAGAATATACAGTGTCTAGGACAAGATAGGTCTCCTTCAAAAATTAAATTCCAGATTTCATTTCCTATCCTATCGGAAAAAAGAGAGTTTTCCAATAGTACCAACAAATACATTACTGCATAACTATGCTGGTGTCACAAATGCAACAGGGCCCATATATAGAGTAAGCAATAAAGGGTAAAAACAAAATGCTGCTGGAATCTGAAACAAAAAACGGAAAATGCTGGAAAGTCTCAGCAGGTCTGTCAACATCTGTGGAGAGAGAATAAAACCAATGTTTCAAGTCTGGATGACTCTTTGTCAGAGCAATAAAGGGCAATTTGTTTTTCTCATCCCATCTAAAGTGAGAAAAATATGCAAATTTATCTGTAGAAATCAGTAAAAATGATTTTAAATCGTGTCCAAGTAATAATGTAAGCAATTGTTGTGAAAGTAAGACTTTAAAGTCAAATTTATTTATTAGTCACAAGTAAGGCTTATATTAACAGTGCAATCAAGTTACTGTGAAATTCTCCTAGTCGCCACACTCTGGCACCTGTTCGGGTCAATGCACCTAACCGGTATGTCTTTCAGACTGAGGGGGGAAACCAGAGCACCTGGAGGAAACCCACGCAGGCAGGGAGCGAATGTGCAAACTCCACACAGAGACCAAGCCAGGAATCAAATCTGGGACCCTGGCGCCATGAGGCAAAAGTGCTAACCCTTGTGCCACCATTATATTTTAAATGGTCTCTTTTAAGGTAAAGCAGTATGTTCTGAATGGGAAATAATAATCATGCTGAAATCCGTCTGAAACATAAGATCAGCTGCCTTAGGGACAGAGGCCTAGGTTGAATCTCCTCAAGAAGTACTAGTTTTCACATATTGACACAAACAAGAGCAGCTGGTCTTATTGGATTCAGTCTCAGCAAGAGGTGACCTGGAGGAGAAGATTAAAAACTGACTGCTGTGCCAAGCAGAAAGCAAGACTGTTTTTCTCTTAACCCCCAGCAGGATGTTTGGAGAAACAAGACTTGCAGATTGTTAAAGGCCTAGATGTCACCAAAGGGTGTCTTGCTCTGGGAAGTCAGTTTGATCTCCTGCATGATCAAGTCCTTTCACTTGGTCACAGGAGATCAAGTGAAAGGATTTTTGAAAGAACACTGAAAGACTCTGCCTGGTGGGACAGGGAGAAGAGAACCTATTGAATCTCTGCGAAGACTTGAAGGTTACATATCTGCTGAGAGCATGGTGCAATGTACAAAGGTGCCATGGGGTTTTGGTTGTAGCAACTAACTGTGTGGGGAGAAAGGGATTATCTTTTGTAGTTTATGTATTAGTTGCCTACTATGTTAGTCAATGTGGATTTTTGAAATGTTTGTTTTAAAACATGAAACTTTGTGATGCAATTTTTGCACTGCTCATTGGGAAATTTGTCTTTTTAGTTATTGGTCTTTATGGGAATTCTATGGAATTCTCCAAAATATGATGAATTGACAAAGGAATGAGTAATCTGCTCATTAATAGCTTTGGCATCTTTAGATGTTCTTGGCTTTTCAAGACAGCAAAGATTAGATGCAAGGGATTTCAGTTAGGAGATTTTGAAAGCACAAATAACTATGAAATGAAAAAATATAATGGGTGTGCACTACAATATTAGATTTGACTTTGGTAAGTTTTAACATTAGTCTGCTTTGTAACACTATAAAGCTGGAAATATGGAGATTACTTGCTGCTAAAGAATTTAAATAAAAATAATTTAACGTGGACATATGCTGGAAATGGCCAAAATGGCAACATTTTCCCAATTCATAATTTGCATTGTGTACAAGGATGTTTTTCCACAATTTGATAAGGATTATTTATTAGTGTTACAAGTAGACTTACATTAACACTGCAAATGCCTTAGTCACCACATTCTGGCACCTGTTTGGGCACAGTAAGGGAGAATTTAGCATGGCTAATTCACCTAACCAGCAACTCTTTTGGGCTGATAGGAGGAAGTGGATATTGAGCAAGAAATTAAATAATTTTAGGAAAGCAGTTGTTTTGCTTCTTCTGGATTATCTAGAGAATTCATATACAGTATAACCCATAGTGTTCTTCACCTCTGGAACTTGGAGTCGAATTCAGTCTAAAGTAACGAGGTAGAATTGTCTTTGTATAATAAGCTTGTGTCACATGAGTTTTTACACATATTTCTCATGTTTAATGGCCAGGATTACATGCCCAAGACTGACCTCATTCACGATGACATGAAGTACAACTTCAAACACTCAATATCCTGCACTACAGAGCTGCTCAGCAGCCTTATAAGCTGCTAAGATAATGCAGAAACTACCGCAAAGAATTAAAAGTCATTGACAGCCAGCAAGTGCACAGATTGCAATAATTCACAAGAACATCTTCTCAAAACTTTTTGCTAGTTAGATCATAAGCAGAAGTAGACCATATGGCTCTCAAGTATGCTCTGCCATTCAATGAGATCATGACTGGTCTGATGCAATAATCTTCAAACTCTACCTGCCCATCATAAAATTTGTCTATCTCAGCCCTGAACATGCTTAACGATCCAGCTTCTACAACGCCACCCCCTCCATTCCTAGAGTCAGCCTAATGAACCTTCTCTGGACTGCCTCCAACGCCAGTACATCTTTTCTTCGCTTAGGGAATCAAAACTGTTCAGTTTTCCAGTTGTGATCTAACAAATGCCTTGTATAGTTTTAGCAAGACTTCCCTATTTTTATATTGCATTCCCTATAAAATAAAGGCCAACATTCCATTTGCCTTCCCCATGAACAGCTGAACTTGCATGCCAGCTTTTTGGGATTTATGTTCTAAGGATTCCCAAATCCATCAAGACTGCAGAAAGCTACAGCACATTCTCCACTTAAAAATATTCAGTTCCTTTATTCTTCCTTCCAAAGTTCATAACTTCACATTTTGCAACATTATATTCTGTCTGCAAAGTTTCTGCCGATATCTCTCTGCAGACTGTGTCATCCCAGCCACTTGCCTTCCCTATTTTTTGAATCATCTGCAAACTTGGCAATAGTACATTCTCTTAGGAACACTAGAGATGAAATCACTGCCTCAAACATAACCAATCCATGGGTTTTGTCAGACTTGGAGTTCGCAATATAAAGTTGTCAATCTGAGACAGAGACAAACAAATGACTTCAGGCTCTTTCTGACATATCATCAGACTTCACCTAATAAATACCAATCCATTTGTTATGGTGCTGTCAACCTCATTTGATTTGACCAACCATTTGGTGGACAAAGTTAACAATGTGTTAATAGATGTGTTTCTGGCAAAATGACCCTCAAATTTTACTCTAGCTATATTATCTTTTGTGAGCTGATAACATGTCACATGAAAATAATAAACAATGACTGTATTTAAGTGAATCAAGGTTTTCCACTCCGCAAAAATGAATAAAACACCATGGACAAAGTATTATTCCTTTTGTTAAGATCAACAGAAATTCCTCGTCATGGGTCTATGAGACAAACCTGGAATTTTCACTTAGGCAAGACCACAAAATAAGATGTGCAAAAGCTGGAGTCATCCTGTACTGCAGAGTTAAAGCACAATGCTGGGATACCACTGAGGAAACTTTACTTCTGACAAATAGTATGCAAGCAGTTGATGTTGGCTTCCATATTGGACATGTTCCATTCCCTATAAACATTTAAATAGGTGTGGACATTCCCAACATTCCACTTCAGAGTACCATGGGCCAGACCCATGTCATATCCAGAAGTTTAGCTAAACCTAGCCAGGTTACACCTTTAAAAACAACAGAAGTTTGTTTTAAAGTTGGAATTTTCAAAGAGCAATGGCATAATCTGAAACCAAAAAAGAAAATGCTGGAAAATCTCAGCAGGTCTGGCAGCATCTGTAAGGAGAGAAAAGAGCTGACGTTGAGTCCAGATGACCGTTTTTCAATGGTCAGCATTTTCTCTTTTGGTTTCAGATTCCAGCATCTGCAGTAATTTGCTTTTATATTAATGGCATAATCCAACTTCATAGTAATGCATTACTATACAGTGAGAAGTATTATTTCTTGTACACTATACAGAAAGCATACCATACATAGACAAGGAGAGAGCGCAGAATGTAGTGTTCCAGTCATAGCCAGGGTATAGAGAAACTTAATATGAGGTAGGTCCATTCAGAAGTCTGATGCAACAGGGAAGCTGTTCTTGAGTCAGTTTGTACGTGATTTCAGACTTTTGTATCCTTTTCCCGGCAGAAGGTGGAAGAGAGAACGTCCAGGGTGCTTGGGGTCCTTGATTATGCTGGCTGTTTTGACGAGGCAGTGTAGACAAGTCTTTGGATGGGAGGCTGGATTGCATAATGGACTGGGCTTCGTTCATGACCCTTTGTAGTTTTTTTGCGGTCTTGGACAGAGCAGGAGCCATACCAAGCTGTGATACAACCAGAAATAATGTTTTTTATGGTCCATCTGTAAAAGTTGGAGAGAGTTGTAGCAGACATGCCAAATCTTCTCAGCTTCCTGAGAAAGTAGAGGCGTTGATGGACTTTCTTAATTATAGCATCTGCATGAAGGTACCAGGACAGATTGCTGGTGATCAGGACATCTAGGAACTTGAAGCTCTTGACCATTTCCACTTTGTCCCCATTGATGTACCCAGGGCATGCCCTCCACTATGCTTCCTGGAGTCAATGACTGTCTCCTTTGTTTTGCTGACATTGAGGGGGAGATTGTCATTGCACCATTTCACCAGATCCTCTCATTCCTGCATTGTATCTCATCATTGTTTGATAGCCAACTCACTTTGGTGGTGTCATCAGCAAACTTAAAAATTGAGTTGGGAGGGAAATTTGGCCAGTCATAGGTGTATAAGCAGTATATAAGGGACTGAGAGGACAGCATTGCGAAGCACCAGTGTTGAGGATGATCATCGAAGTGTTGCTGCCTATCCTTGCTGATTGCAATCTGTGGGTTAGGAAGTCTAGGATTCAGTTGCAGAGGGAGGAGTTTTGTAGAAATAAATGGTGTTGAAGGCTGAACTATAGTCAACAAATGGGGGTTTGACATAGGCGTTTCAGGGTTGAGTGTAGGGCCAGGGAGATGGCATCTGATGTGCACCTGTTGTGACAATAGGCGAACTGCAGTGGATCCTGGTATTGATTCGTGCCATGACTAACCTTTTAGAGCACTTCATAATGATGGATGTCAGATCCACCAGCCAGTAGCATTAAGACACGTTGCCTGGCTTTTCTTTCATGCTAGGATGATGGTTGTCTTCTTGAAGCAGATAGGGACCTTGGATTGGTGCAAAGAGAAATTGAAAAGGTTTACAAATACCCCTGCCCTGAGAATACCACTGGAGGGGTATAATGGCCTAGTGGCATTATTGTTGGACTATTAATCCAGAAACTCTGCTAATGATCTGGAGACCCTGGTATAAATCCCATCACAGCAGATGGTGGAATTTGAATTCAATAAAAATAAATATCTGGAATTAAGAATTTACTGATGACCATGAAACCAATGTCAATTGTCAGAAAAACCCATTTGGTTCACTGGTGTCCTTTAGGGAAGGAAATCTGCCATCCTTACCTGGTCTGGCCTACATGCGATTCCAGACCCACAGCAATGTGGTTGACTCTCAACTGCCCATGGGCAATAAATGTTGGTCAGCCAGAATACCCACTTCTCATGAATGGATAAAAAAAAACCGGTCTGTGCAGGATCTGAGTGCATGTCCAGGTAACCCAATGGGGCCAGTGGCTTTCCATGGGTTGACTTTTGAGAGCATATCTCCATTAAAAATTAATCTAAAGAATAAGGCTAAATAAACTTGTATTGCGTTTCAAAAATATTATAGGGCGTTCAATCAACGGAGTTATCCAAATAGTCTCACTTATTCGCTCTTTCAATTTTACCATGATATATTTCTGTTTCAAGTATTTTTCAAATTTCTTTTTAGAAGTCATTATTGAATCAGCTACCAGTATTTCACTAAGGATTTTTTCCTCTCATTTTCACTTGTCCTTTGCCAATTACACTAAACTGCTCTCCTTTGGTTAACAATCTCTCTGCCAGTGGAAACTCTTCCTTCTTATTTACTCTGTTGAAACCCATAATTTTGAACACCTCTATCACATCTCCCTCAACTTTCCCTGTTCCGAGGAGAACAGCCTGTTTCTTTGGTCTGTTGAGAAACTATTTCGGAATGGTGAATGATATTTTGACTGCTGACACTTGGAAAAAGCCTAGGGCATGATCATACCAACCATTCACACCATGCGACTGCTGCAGCAAAGTCAGAGAATTTGCTGCCCAGCCAAATCTCCGTTCACTGCAGCAACATGGGAAAATTGTGCAGGCGTGAACTGCTGTAACATTCCGCTTCAAATCTTTTGAGCAATCAGTAGAACACATTGTCTGATCAAACATATGTCAGCCGTTGCTCAGTGGTAGCTTTCTCATCTCAGTGAGAGAATTGCGGGTTTAAGTCCTACTCCAGACATTTGAACAGAAAATACTGGGTCACTTTGGATGTTTACGGCAGTGACTCTCGAATGAGACAAAGTTTGGACACCGCCTATCTTCTCAGATTTAAAAAAAATCTCAGTACACATTTTGAAGAAGTGAAGTCCTTCTAGTATTCTGTCCAATATATTGCTGTATCATGATTTGACTTATTGTATTTATTATTGCAATGAGATATAGTGAAAAGTGTTGTTGCTTGCATGCTACAGTGCAAAGGGACCTGGGGGTCCTTGTGCACGAGTCGCAAAAATTCCCAGTCTGCAGGTGCAGGTGATCAGGAAGGCAAATGGGATGCTGACCTTTATAGCAAGAGGGATAGAATATAAAAGCAGGGAGGTCTTGCTGCAACTGTACAGGGCACTGGTGAGGCCGCAGCTAGAGTACTGTGTGCAGTTTTGGTCGCCGCACTTGCGCAAGGATATTTTGGCCTTGGAAGGAGTGCAGAGGAGGTTCACTAGGCTGGTACCAGAGATGAGGGGGTTGAACTATGAAGAGAGGCTGAATAGACTGGGTTTGTGGGGAAAAAGCGGGAAAGTGGAACTGAGCCACGACAGATCAGCCATGATCTTATTGAATGGCGGGGCAGGCTCGAAGGGCTAGATGGCCTACTCCTGCTCCTATTTCTTATGTTCGCGTACTATACAGTCAAAACATACCAACCATAGAATATGTAGGGGAGAAGGAAGACCCTTGCAAGCCTACTGCGATACAAATTGTTATGTTCCTTATATCACAAGTCAAAATCCTTCCATAGGTTGTAAAGTGTTTTGAAACATCCTGAGGTTATGAAATGTCCTGAGGTTGTTATTGGCTCTCTGAAAATGAAATCTTCTTTCACATTTGAGCTATCAATAACCTTCCTGCAAAGCTCTATGCACAAAGTAAACTTCCAAACCTTAGGAACGTTGATTTATTTTGAAAGTTCCATTAATTTACTGTTTCAAGTAATACTACACATATATGTTAACACACTGTATGGTCCTGAACCTATTACTCATCACTTCAAAGACAGATTACACCGATGGCTGGATTCCTCCACCCACACATACCTCCCAAGACATGCTTATAGCAGCTTTTGATGGTATCACTGATTTCTCCAGCAGCGTTGTAGAAATAGAAGCCAACAGTGCAGGAGGCGGCCATTTGGCTCATCAAGTCTGCACTGACAACAATCCCACCTCAGGCCCTACTCCCATAACTGCACACATTTACTCAACTAATCCCTCTAACCTCCACATCCCGGGACATTATGGGCAATTTAGCAAAGCCAATCAACCTAACCCGCACATCTTTGTAAATACATGATCTCACATAGCTTTGAAAGCATCAATACACTGGTAGCACAAGCAGATTGATAGACTGCCATTTTTTCCCTCAGATTGAGAAAATTTCCCAGCCTTCTACAAAAAAATGGCTTTCAGAAATAAAGTTGCAACTAACAATTTTAAAACAAATTCATTTGCACAATAATCTTTTTCTTCAGTGGCATTTAAACTGCCCTGCAATGTGAACAGGAAGGAAGTAATTTAATTGGGAAACCCAAGCATGATACAAGTTCTTCTTGAAGTGGTTCTACACTATAGAGAGGATATAGAATTGGTGATGTAAATGTAGAAAACAGATGTTTAAAATTAACATTGAGTTGAAAGAAATTTCTCTTCCCCCTTGGCCCCTCTGGTAGTGGATGTGCACAGACTCTCACCAAAAACAAGACATGAATTAATTCCTTGATTGAAGAAAAGCACCATAGGTCTGGCCCGAGGAGATTTAAGAGCAGCAGCAGAATTATCAGATAAAAATGAGACAGGATTTGTTCAAACAATGCTGTAAATATGGAAGGAAGCGCTCTGATAGCACCAGAATAATAGAATAATTGGATGATGAAATGCAGTTAAATGACTTATTTCAAATCATAGAAAAACGTACTAACAACCAAACCAACAAATAAATTAATTACTGGTTGCTTATTAAAATAAGGAAATACAAAAGCTAAATAATAAATAACAAGTCTGACAAACATAAATGAGTTAAAGGGATATACCAAGGCGCACAATACAACTGGAATCCAAGTAGAACAGATTAACTACTAAAATCAATAGTCTTCAATTCCCATGATATGAGAATACCAGTTATGCTTCCACATGAGGAGTCCCTCCAGCTGCCGGAGTTCACGATTTCAGTGGTTGGATTCACTTCAGGGCACATTAGGGGCTGAAAACACCTTGGTCCTACATTCTATGAGGTTGTTACCCCACAGCCACAGGAAATTCAGGATTAAATGTGTGGTTATTAGCAGGGTAGGAAGAGGCTTGCAGTGCAGGTATCATCCACGGAGTGTGGCACCCACAAGGAAGTTTAAAGCAGTGAATACCTTGAAGGAATGCAGTTCATCATGGGACACAGTAAACTGTATGAATGGAGTGGTTGTAAGCTTTCACAATCAGAGAGGACAGACACACTTTATTGCAGCCACCAACGTATTTTCTGCATGATGTCCCCTTGGTGCCTGTGTAAAAAGATACCAATAACAGGGTGTTGAACACGAGGAGGATGGGGAGCAGCTGGTACACATGGAAATTAGTAATAGACAGGAAAGAGCCGAGATCCCACAGTCAAAGCTTCAGGAGCTCAAGTAGGAGATCACAAAGTACTTATCGCTGGATTATGTGCACAGCTCATTGTGTCTGCACTGGAAGGCTGGAATTGAACCCAGGCCTCTGGTGCTGAGAGACAACAACGTTAACCATTGCTCTGATGGGGGAAATGCAATAGTCTAAATGATAAAAGCAAAATTACCATGGATGCTGCAATACGAAACAAACAGAAAAATACTGGAAAACTTCAGCAAGTCCGATAGCATTTACAGAGAGAGAGCAGAGCTAATGTTTCAAGTCTGAATGACTTCCTCAAAGCTCAATCCAAAGTAGTTTTAGAATGCACATCATAGAGTCAAAAGGATATGAAGCACAAAAAAGGCATAGAAACATAGGAAATAGGTGCAGGAGTAGGCCATTCAGGTCTTTGTGCCTGCACCACCACTGAATACGATCACTGCTGATCATGCACTTTCAGTATCCCACTCCTGCTTTATCTCCACACCTGTTGATCTCTTTAGCCACGAGGGCCACGTCCAGCTCCCTCTCACAGATACCTAATGAAGTGGTCCCAACAGCTTCCTGTGGTTGAGAAGTCGACAGGTTCACAACTCTGAGTGAAGAAGTTCTTCCTCATCTCAGTCCTGAATGGCTTAGCCCTTATTCTTAGACTGTGACCCTTGGTTCTGCACTTCCCAACGTGCCTGTCCAGTTCCCATCAGCGTTTTACGTTTCTATGAAATCCCTTCTCATTTATCTTGATTCCAGTGAGTACAAGCTCAGTCAATCCAATCTCTCATGTGTCAGTCCTGTCATTCCAGGAATCAGTCTGGTGAACATTTGCTGGACACCCTCAATAGCAAGAATGTCCTTCCTCAGACTAGGAGACCAAAACTGCACAATACTCCAGGTATGGCCTCACCAAGGTCCTGTATAACTGTAGCAAGACATCCTTACTCCTATACAGAAATCTTCTTGCTATGAAAACCAGAATGCCATTAGCCTGCCGTACCTGTATGCAAACATTCAGCGACTGTTCCATAATGACACAGGTCATGTTGCATTTCCTCTTTTCCTAAACTGCCATCATTCAGATAATAATTTCTTTCTTGTTTTTGCTATCAAAGTTGATAATCTCACATTTTTATCCACATTATACTGCATTTGCCCACTCCACTAGCCTGACCAAGTCACCCTGCAGCCTGTTAGCACATAGAATACACTGCCACCCAGCTTAGTGTTATCTGCAAATTTGGAGATATTGCGATACCTCACTAGTCACCACTGCCACTCTGGAAAGCATCCTTTTATTCCCATTTTCTGCTCCTGTCTGCCAACAGTTCTTGATCCCATGTCAATACATTACAGACAGGACTGTGGCGCAGTGGTAAGCAATGCTGCCTCGGTGCCAGGAACTTGGCTTTGATTCCGGCCTTGGTCATCGCGTGTGGAGTTTGCACTTCCTCCCTGTGTCTGCGTGGATTTCCTCCGGGTGCTCTGGTTTCCT
The DNA here is from genome assembly GCF_965287045.1 of Carcharhinus amblyrhynchos. NCBI lineage: Eukaryota > Metazoa > Chordata > Chondrichthyes > Carcharhiniformes > Carcharhinidae > Carcharhinus > Carcharhinus amblyrhynchos. The sequence continues at coordinate 111,824,329 of NC_137331.1, read as the reverse complement.
CCCACAGTCCCACCGATGTGCGGGTTAGGTTGATTAGCAGGATAAACGTATGGGGTTATGTGAATAGGACCTGGGTGGGATTGTGGTTGGTACAGACTCGATGAGCTGAACGGCCTCCTCTGTACTGTAGGGATTCAATGATACCATGAGCTTTAATTTTGTTCACTAATCTTTTGTTTGGGACCTTGTCAAAAGCCTTTTGAAAGTCCAGATACACAACATCCACTGGTTCACCCATGTCCACTCTACTGGTCACATCCTCAAAAAATTGTGGACGATTTGTCAAGCACAATTTCCCTTTAATGAATCCATGCTGACTTGGACCGATCCTGTCACCTCTTTCTAATTGCTCAGCTTTTACATCCTTAATAATTGACTCCAGCATTTTCCACTTCACTGATGTCAGGCTAACTCATCTATAATTCCCCATTTTCTCTCTCCCTCCTTTTCTAAAAAGTGGGGTTACATATCTACCCTCCAATCCATTAGAACTGTTTCAGAGTCCATAGAATGCTGGAAAATGATCACCAAAGCATCCACTTATTAGGGCCATTTCTTGGAGTATTCTAGAATGCAGAGCATCAAGCCTGAGGGATTTATCAGGTATTAATCCCAGCAATTTCCCCAATACAATTTCTCCTCCGCTGGATTTTAAATTTCTCCCAGTCCTTAGGTTTGCTACTTCTTTGGGCCGATTTATCTGCCTCGTCTTTGGCTTTAACATAATCCAATTTCCCTTGTTAGTTATGGATGAGCCACCTTCCCAGTTTTATTTTTACACCCTGTACAGGGATGTATAGTTGCTTACGTTCATCCATGTGTTCGTTAAATGTCTATCTTTGCCTGTCCATTGTCAACCCTTTCAGTATCCTTTGTCAGTTTATCCTAGCCAGTGCACACCTCACACCATCAAAGTTAGCTTTCCTCAATTCTAGGGCCTAGTTTTAGACTTAACTGTGTCACTCAATGCCACCCCCAACCTCACTACTACTGTTTGGTAGTCTGTACACAACTCTCACTAGCATTTTTGTCCTTTGGTGTTCTGCAGCTCCACCCATACAGATTCCATATTGTCCAGGCTAATAATATCCTTTCTTACTTTGGCATTAATCTCCTCTTTAACCAGCTATGTCACTCTACCTCCTTTCCATCAATTTTTCCTGAATACTGAATACCTCTGGATGTTACATTCCCATCCCTGGTCAACCTGGTGCCAGGTCTTTGTGATACCAATTACATCATATCCGTTAATTACTGTATGTGCAGTTAATTCACCCACCTTATTACAAACGCTCCTTGCACTGAGACACAGAGACTTCAGGCTGTTTGTTTTGGCATTTATTGCCTTCTTAGAATTATAATGGAATGTGGCCCTTTTTGTTTTTTGACTTTGGTTTCTCTGCCTTTCACTTTTTCTCTTACTGCCTTTTGTCTGTTCTTACTTTACTTCCCTCTGACTTCTTTTGGCCCATCACATTGGCGCCAGTCAAAGACAAACTACCTAACTACTCCAATCCCATTTTCCAGCCCATAGCTTTGTATGCTTTGGCATCACATCTAAATCCTTCTTAAATGTCATGAAGGTCTCAGCCTTCACCATCTTTTCAGGTAGCGATTCCAAATGAGAAAAAATTATTGGCTGTCATAAAAAAGACAAGAAGTGTAAAACATCTGCAGTAACACAAAACTTGGAAAGTAATCAACACTGAACAGGATAGCACCATACAGGTGAAATGATTAGACAAATGGAAGCATAACAATTTATGGTACAGGAGAGCATTGTGCTGTCTGGAAAAACCAGTCTAATCCCACTTTCCAGTTCTGTAGGTTATGACCTTACTAAAATCCACATAGGCTAGGCTACACCAAACACACTATCACACGCCCTCTCTATCAAGGCACAACCTTCCCATAAATATTCCTTGCTGACAGTATTTGATTAACCTGTACGGATGAAATTTAATTTAGAGAAATGTGAAGTGAAGCAAGAATGAAGAATGGCTATATAAAATAAATGGTGTAATATTAAGGCGATGCAGGAACAGAAAATGGCAGGGCCAATCAATAGAACAAAGGATCCTGGGCTTTATAACTGAAGAAGATACAAAAGCAAGGAAGATATGCTGATGTGTATAGGAAGGCTCTGCTGCCACTGGCAAGAGGATTGGTAAAGATACAGCAATTTAAGATAATTGGCAAAACAGCCTGGTGTATATAAGAAATAGGTGCAGGAGTAGGCCATCCAGCCCCTCGAGCCTGCCCCGCCATTCAATAAGATCATGGCTGATGAGAAATATTTTATTATATGAGAAATATTTTACCAGTTATGATCATCTGAAATGTGCTGCCTTAAAAGAGTGGTAGAACAGATTCAACAGTAAAGGAACTGAAAAAAGCAAAATCTATAGGGTCATGGAGGGCAGGGGCAAAAAAAAGAGTGGAATGCAACCAGTTGGATTACTCTTCTATCACGCGTGTAATAGCTCTTTGGAAGTACAGGAGGAGACCATCAACAATTCAAAGGCAACTGTCCAAAACTAATTTCCTGCAACGTAACAATTCAATGTAGGATATGTCGCATTTCTTCCTTTATTTTTTCCTCCTGCACTTTATTAGACATAACTTAAGCGCCTAACAGTATTGTTTTGGAAAAACATTCAAACATGCTGAGCACAGAATATTCCTTTAATTAATTAAAAAAAAGAACAACCTTGCAGTAAAATGCCCATTCTGAGCAAAGTTGCCACATTTTTCAACACTGCAATGCAAACATTGACAAGGGACAGAATGTAAAATAAACCAAAATATTCAATTTTAAAATTCTTCATAGGCACAGGATAACTTTGATCCATAGGGGAAAGCAAAGGACATTATTTTCACTCACTTCTTTAGTGAATGTCATTACACAAGACCATTTAAAAGGGGTGTGTGTGTGTGTGTGTGTGTGTGTGTGTGTGTGCGCGTGTAGAAGGGAAGGAGTTAGAAGCAATCATTTGAATTAAAAAGATTCTCAAGTGCCGAGATACATACAAATGATTACAATTTCTTAGGACCTCCTGTACGTCAAGAGAGAAAAAAGAACCTTTATCAGAATCTTCCACATCAAAAGTACTCTCTCTCTTCAAGATCTTTTATCCCTGTGTTTTCTGTAATTTTATGAACAAATTTATGGAACTGGCTATGCTTAACAGAGTAAAACATTTTGTGTGTTACCATATTTTGAAGGCCACAATCTATTTGCTCAAAGATGAGGAAACAATACTACTTTCCATCTCAGGCATTGTACTTTAGTGCCTGCATCAAATAACTTGGTCTTTTTCTTGCAAAGAAATTTTCATATGATAGGCAAAAGCATTAAAAAATGCACACTACACACTACTACATTTACTATATTCATTGGCAACTCGTGGTGGTGTGTGTGTGTTAGGCTGGTTGAGAGCCTCTTTGTAATATGCATATCATATAACTTAAGTGTGCAATTTATTAGTCTGCTGCCAAGGTGAAATTGTGTTCCTTAATGGTACAAAGTTTAATTACAGCTAAATAAACACTGGGTGAGTTTAATTGTTCTTTAGACTGCAGCTCACAAAACCCTGATTTGCTTGCTTCATAATAAAATGTCTGCGAAGTCAGAGGGGTTACAAAGTACAGACCCTGATTTCTGTGTAGAATGATTACCTTTGTTTCTTTTATTGAAGTGTGATATAGAAATTGGGTAATAAGACACAATGGAGATGAGATAGGAAACTCAATTCCTTTTTCATCATAGCAAAGTCAAAATTGTGCAGCCTTATACAATATGCATACTTAACATTGTTAAATGAGATAAAGTTCTATAAAAAGAAAAACAGAAAAGACCAACAACTGAATCCTATAATTATAAACAATGACATTTTGCTCCATATCCATCACAGTTATCTCAAAAGAAATAATGGTTTCCATTCAGTAACAAGGGATATATCAACCAAAAGGCATCTTAAATGATTGGCATAACACCTTGCTCAAATAATTTGCACAGCTATCCTATTACACAATTCCATTCATCACTTTTCTTTCTTTAAAATGCTTGTTGTAACAGGAAAAATACTCTAGCTGTAGAACCTGCTCATAGAAAACCACATCCCCAGGCCTAACTGTGAAGCATAGCAAAAGCCACAAATAGTGTTATCCATAATGTGAGTACTTGTTAGTTCAGTAACACAAGTTAGAATTTTATATACTTTTCTATTTGTAAATGTTTCACTTTCCCTTATCCGAAATGCTTCCCCTACTTCCCTGCTCTCAGCCTTTAACTGCTGGGTACATAATGCCCAACTAGTTTCCAATGCCACATGATCTCCAGACCATCTTAAAATTTTAAAAGGCAATGCCAAAACAGTAGTTTATTGCATAGCAGCTCGCCTGTGCTTTTTCCACTTGAATCTGGAATATGTTTCATCTGTAAAGAATTATAAGCAGATTGAAATCAGATACACTTTACTTTCATAATTTGTTAATATCCACTTGCTATGTCATCATACATTTGAAAACAACTTCTACTTATCAATCAGTTTTGCTGAGATTTGAAAGTGATAGAGGCTTCTATGTGACTAACATTTTATTAATTGAAAAGCTATTTAATTTTCTAACTGAACACCAATGGAATGTAGCAGATTAGCTAAATATACACAACATCAATTACTATCCCTTTCCCTGGGCCCAAGGGCCTCTTGCTGCACTGTAAAACTCCATGACTATTTTTAGATTATCTGGCTGTTATGACAAAGCTGTTTGTGGCAACTTACTGTGTGAAAACTGACCGCCAAGCTTCCTACATTGCAATAGCAAATAACCTTCAAAAGAAAAGTCACTGCCTTCAAAATAAAGAGATGTCTGGTGTTGTGAAAGGCACTGTATAAATCTAAAGTATTTCTTTTTCCTTACATTCCCACTTAGCTTAGATACATTATTCCCTGTCTCTTTGTCCAAGTATAAATTGTAACTAGTTAAGGTCCTAGCATCAATCCTTGCAGTACTCCATTAATGTCAGCCTTGAATATGCTCCATTTTTCCTTGCACTCTTGTCAACTGCCTGTTAAACAATCCTGTAACCACTCTGACATATTACCCTAAGTCATGTGCCTCATCTTGCATGTTAATCTTGTGCACGGCACCTTATTAAATGCCTTTTGGAAATCCAAGTATACAATATCCAGTGCTTCTCCCTCCCCCCTTCTTTACTTATCCTGATAGATACACGCTCAAGCAATTCTGAGATTCTTCAGTAACTTTGTCAAACAGGATTTCCCTTTTGTAAAACTATGTTGGCCTTGTGTACTGTTCAGATTCTTTACTAGTAAATTCCAATATTTTCCCAACAGCTGATGTCAGGTTAACTGTTTCGTTTTTGATTTTTTTATTTCCCTCTTTTCCTGAATAGCAGTGTTATATTTGCTAACTATTAATCTCAGACTGGACTAGAATCTGGGGACTTCAGAAAATCAGAACTAGTGCATCCGTTATGCCTGCACTTATGTATTTTAGAACTCTAGAATGTAAGCCATCAGAGGCACTCACGGTGGCATAACAGTTAGCATTGCTGTCTCTCAGTTCCAGGGAGCCGGTTCAATTCTGGCCTTGGGTGATTGTGTGGAGTTTGCACATTCTCCCCATGTCTGTGTGGGTGCTAACCCCGAAAGCTTGTGAGTATATTATCAAATAAATAGGTTGGACTAAAACCTGGTGTTGTCAGACTTTTCACTGGGTTTCCTCCCACAGCCCAAAGATGTGCAGGTTAAGTGGATTGGCCATGCTAAATTGCCCCTTTGGTGTTCAAAGGTGTGTACGTTAGATGGATTAGCTATAGAAAATGTCCGGGGTTAAGGATATGGATAGAGTGGGGGAGTGGGCACGGATGAGATACCTTCTGTTAGAGAGTAAGTGCAGACACGATGGGCCGAATGGTCTCTTCTGCACTGAAGAGATTCTATGACAAGGTCTTTGAATTTTGTCAGCTTGTACTTAAGTATGTCCAATTTTTTTTTCCTCTATATTTTAATTACTTAAGTTTCTCACTCAAGCCTCTTGGGAGTTATCCTCTATTTCTGCAAAGTAATTTGTGTCTACTATTGTAACAGACGGACAAAATACTTCAACATCTTTGCCATTTTCTTGTTTCTCCTGTCTCTGCCTTTGGAGGGAACATTTACTTTAGCTACTTTGCTTTTGATAAGAATAAGAAAAAGTAAATGTAAAGTTTATTTATTAGTCAGAAGTGGGCTTACATTCACCGAGCAATGAAGTTACTGTGAAAATTCCTTACTCGCCACACTCCGGTGCTTGTTTGGGTACACTGAGGGAGAATTTAGCATGGTCAATGCACCTAACCTGCACATCTTTGGACAGTGGGGAGAAACCAGAGCACCTGGAGGAAACTCACACAGACACAGGGAGAATGTGCAAACTCCACACAGTGACCCAAGTCAGGAATCGAAGCCGGTTCCTTGACACTGAGGCAGCAATGCTAACCACAGTGTTACCATGCCGCCAAGCACGCAATATACTTGCAAAAGCTCTTAAAATAGTTTTTAAAATATTCTTAGTTCTAGATTTTCCCTTTTCAATGTAGGGTGCTGGAGGACATGCCAGCAGCATGAGGCATAGGTGTCAACCTGGTGAAAATACAAAACAGGACTACTTGCGTGCTAAAAAACATTACCAACAAGAAATAGATACAGCTCAGCGATCCCACAACCAACGGATCCAGTAAAAACTCTGCAATCCTGCCACACCCCAGCTGTGAATGGCTATAGACAATTAAACAACTGACTGAAGGAGACTGCTCCACAGATATCTCCATCTGCAATGATGGAGGAGCCCAGCGCATGCAGGAGGACATACCAGACTTGCTTAAAAATGAGGTTTCAACCTGGTGAAGCTACAAACACAGGACTACTTGCATGCCAAACAGCAAATGATATACAGAGCCAAGCGATCCCACAACTAATGGATTACAACTAAAGCTTTGCAGTCCTGCTAAATCCAGCCATGAATGGTGGCTGACAATTAAACAACTCATAGGAGGCAGCTCCACAAACATCCCCACCTCAATGATGGAGGGGCCAAGTACATCAATACAAAAGATGAGGCTGAAGCTTTTGTAACAATTTTCAGCCAGAAGTAGTGCTGAGTGGATAATCCATCTCTGCCTTCTCCAGTGGTCCCCAGCATCACAGATGTCAGTCTTCAGCCAATTCAATTCACTCCATGTGACATCAAGAAATGACTATAGGTACTGGATACTACAAAGGCTATGGGCCCTGACAACATTCCAGCAATAGTTATGATTTGTGCTCCAGAACTAGTCATACCCATAGCCAGGATGCTTCAGGACAGCTATAAACACTTGCATCTGTCTAGCAATGTGGAAAATTGCCTTGTACACAATAAGTTGGACAAATCCAATAAGGCCAATTATCATCCCACCAATCTACTCGACCAGTAACGTGAAGAAAGAGATCATTAACAGTGTTATCAAGCGGCACTTACTCAGCAACAACCTGCTCATGAATGCTCAGTTTGGGTTCCATCACAGTCACTCAGGTCCTGGCCTCATTACAGCCTTAGTTCAAATTTGGACAAAAAAAGCTGAATGCAAGAGCTATTACCCTTGCCATCAAAGCAGCATTTGATCAAGTATGGCATCAAGTTGCCCTAGCAAAACTGGAATCAATGGGAATCAGGAGAAAAACACTTGGTTGGAGTCATACCTGGCATAAAGGAAGATGGCTGTGGTGATTGGAGGTCCATCATCTCAGCTCCAGGACATCACTGCCTCATGGTACTGTCCTGCACCCAAACATCTTCAGCTGCTTCATCAATAATCTTCCTTCTATACAAGGTCAAATGTGGGTTGCTTGCTGATGACTGCAATGCTCAGTATCATTCGCACTTCTTCAGATAGTGAAGCAGTCTATGTCTAAATGTGAAAGACCTGGACAATATCCAGGCTTGGGCTGACAAACAGCAATTAATATTTCTGCCACAAGTGCCAGGCAATGTCCACCTCCAACAAGGGAAGATCTAGCCATTGTCCCTTGACATTCAAATGGCATTATCATCGCTGAATCCCACACTAACAACATCGTGAGCATTACCACTGATCAGAAACTGAACTGGGCTAGCTATTCTCTCTTCCACCTTCTTCTGTTGGGAAAAAGATACAAGTCTTAGATCATGTGCCAACCGACTCAAGAACAGCTTCTTCCCTCCTGCCATCAGACTTTTGAATGGACCTACCTTGCAATAAGTTGATTTTTCTTTGCATCCTAGCTATGACTGTAACACTAGTTTCTTCACTTTCTTGCTTCCTTCCCTATGAACAATATGCTCTGTATAGCATGCAAGAAACAATACTTTTCACTGTATGCTAATACATATGACAATAATAAAATCAAAACAAAATATAAATACTATTGCTATCAGAACAGGTCCAAGGGTAGGAGTCTTGCAGCAAGAAACACATCGCCTGACTTCCCAAAGCCTGTCTAACATCTACAATACAAATAAGAAATGTTATGGGGTATTCTCCACTTGTGCTGTTGGAACTGTACTCCACCAGACTCAAGAAGCTGGACACCACCCAGGATAAAGCTGCATGTTTGATTGTTACCCCTTCCACAACTATTCAATCCCTCACCACAGATGAACAATGGCAACCATATGCATCATCTACAAGATGCACCACAGGAAGTCATGAAGGTTCCTTCGGCAGCACCTTCCAAACTCACGACCATTACCATTTAAAAGGACAAAAGCAGCAGATATCTCTGACCACCACAACCTGGAGGTTTCCCTGAAAGTCACTTACCTTCCTGAATTGGAAATATATTCACTGTTACGTCACTATCAGTAGGTTAAGATCCTTAGAACTCTCTAACAGTATCATGGGTGTACCTACAAGTGGTTCAAAAAGGCAGCTCACTACAAACTTCTAAAGGGCAACTAGAAAAGGGCAATAAATGCCAGTCTAGCCAGCAGCGCCCACATCACAAATGATTTTTTTTAAAAAAAAATCTTTTTGATTAACCTTTGCTTCTTTCTAAATCTCCCCCAAACCTCAGGCGTACTATTGTGTTTTGCATTATACTTCCACAGAGCACAGCAATCTGCATTTGTAACTCACTAATCTTATTTACCACATTCCACGCATTCCCATACATGCACAGTAACCCTAAATTTAGACTCTTCTGAACTCACCTAATTTACTATTTCCTCTTATTCCACTCCTACCTAATTAGGGACTATTCCCTTCTTGCTCACCCCCTAATATTCTTTGCCAATTTTTAATCATTCCTCTTTTCTACTTCTATATGTTGGTGCCCATCACACTGTAAATATAGTTCAAACTCTAGCTGCTAACTTAGCGACAAGCAAAAAACACTTGCCAGCTACTAAATGTAAAACAAAAGGAATGAAAAACAACATCTGCTTCCTCTTTGCACCCAGGATAAATATGCAGGTAGTATTTTATAGCTGTATGGTGATCAATTAAAAGAGTTTGTCACAAACAAGACTGAGAGTCATCTTGTAGATGCACTATGGGCAGGATATTAGCTCCCAGCAGTAATCCCAAACATATGGCTACCCATCTGCCTTAGCTATAATGGATACCACTGTTTGCCTCAACTTCTCAAAAGATAAATGTTTCTGCAATGTACCACAGTGTGAAAGGAGGGATTCCCTTGGGCATCTTAATGCCAATGAGTAGCTCAAATTTGTCCTTCATTGTGAATGGTCAGCACTGCTGCCTCACAGCACCAGGGATCTGGATTCAATTCCCTGTTTGGTCACTGTCTGAAGTCTCACAGCACCAGGTTTAACTCCAACCAGTTTATTTGATAGTAATCCCACAAAATTTCGGAAATGGTGTTCCTTCATCAGATGTGTGGAAGGTCACTGTCTGTGCAGAGTCTGCACGTTCTCCTCATGTCTGCGTGGGTTTGCTCTGGTTTCCTCCTACATTCCGAAAGACGTGCTGGTTGGGTACCTTGTCCGTGCTAAATTCTCCCTCAGTGTATTTGAACAGGTGGAGTGTAGCAACAAGGGGATTTTCACAGTAACTCTGCTGTAGTGTTAATGTAAGCCTACCTGTGACACTAATAAAAAAAATGCAGAATCTTACAGGAATATTCACTCATCATAGCAACTACTGCAACTATCTATTTGCTCAAATTGCAGATTCAATTAGTGTCTGAATGCCTCTCCAAGATCCTTCTCACAGGTGACCATGGATTACAGAAGCTACCAGCTGGAGGTGGTGCCAATTAAGAACTGGACTGAATAAAGACAGGAAATGACAAATTTCCTTTTCAATGACACAAATGATCAGGAATCCTCCTGTCTGATGACAAACTAGTAGAAGCATGGAGATAAAGGAGGAAGCATAAGTGGAGGAGGAGGGTTCATAAGAATGAGGGAGCAAGGGAGGTCTTGCTGCAACCGTACAGGGCACCGGTGAGGCCGCAGCTTGAGTACTGTGTGTAGTTTTGGTCGCCGCACTTACGCAAGGATATTTTGGCCTTGGAGGGAGTGCAGAGGAGGTTTACTAGGCTGATACCGGAGTTGAGGGGGTTGAACTATGAGAGGCTGAATAAACTAGGCTTGTACTCAATAGAGTTTAGAAGAATGAGGGGAGATCTCATTGAGACATATATGATGATGAATGGGATGGATAGGATAGAGGTGGAGAGGCTCTTCCCGCTCAGTAAGGACAGAAGGACTAGGGGGCACAGCCTCAAGATAAAGGGCGGGGGGGGTTTAGAACAGAGTTGAGGAGGAACTTCTTCACTCAAAGGGTGGTGAATCTCTGGAATTCTCTGCCCGTTGAAGTGGTGGAGGCTGCCTCGCTAAATATATTTAAGACGCGGGTTGATAGGCAAGGGGATTAAGGGTTATAGGGAGAGGGCGGGAAAGTGGAACTGAGCCACGACAGATCAGCCATGATCTTATTGAATGGCGGGATAGGCTCGAAGGGCTAGATGGCCTACTCCTGCTCCTATTTCTTATGTTCTTAAGAGCCAGATCACTTTAACTTAGTGATTGTTTTTATACATAAGAACCAAACTTAGGAAAGGTTATGTGCAAAGAGAAGGCATGATCAGGTTAATTTTGTCATCTGCACCAAAAGTAACATACACTGTCATGTGAAGAAGAAAGTTTTAAGGACTGTTTGCACTTGAGGAGCTATAGCTACCATGAAATATTATCTTCAGGACAAGCGGATTTACCAATAAATTCCACTTTAACAAAAAGAAAAAATATTGTCAGCTGAAGAACACAGAAGTTGTTTTGAAATTGGAGGAAATGCAAGAATGAGTTCAATTTGCAGATTCACCAACATTGGATTTGTGGGAGTCACCCACAGTAATTCATAAAGAAAGTATCTGCACATAAACTTAGAAGCGGAGGGGGCAGGAAAGAGAAGAAATTTCATCTCAATAGGTTTAGAATACTCAAAATATTAAGGACTATTGTGATCATGAAAGGCAGCAGGCACTTTGTAATAGCAGCTGTAACCATTCTATGAAACAGGTCCTGGTGAGAACACACAGTTGCTATGATAATTAAGAGAACACACCTTAGAATCTTAGTACAATGAAATAGTAAAATCGTTTTTCAACTTCAGTTATGCTACTTCTTTTGTGCTGAATTGCTTCCTTTTACTCTAATTGACAATTAACTCAAGTTATTTCAAACCAATTTTAATGCAAAACTCCAAAGAATATAGAGATTGCATATATAATGTGTTGTCAAGTGATTTCAATTTACTTATATAATCAAGCAATTGCTATACAAGTATAATATGCTGCGCAAGTGCAACTAATCTGAATTGATGTGAACATCTTGCCAATTTTCCCTGTTTCTTAGCTAGATTATTGCCTGGGTACAGCTCTGTGGCATTACAGCAGCACTGGGGACCTTGCACAAATTACTATTCTTATTCAAAGATCCAGACAACAAATTTTAATGATGGGGAAGTTAAGCCAGATCACGTCCACGCCAAAAATCGTGCACATTTCAGAAGGGTGACAGGACAACAATAAGGAATAGGAAACTGGTAATATTTCTGGTAATATTTCTCAATAGCACCGAGGCCAACTGTCATTCCCATGGACTAGCCAACCTAAGAATATGGGACCAAAAGAGAAAATGCCAGAAAATCTCAGCAGGTCTGGCAGCATCTGTAAGGAGAGAAATGAGCTGACGTTGGGTCCAGGCAATCCTTTGTTAAAGCACTCAAAGCTTTGACAAGGGTCGTCTGGACTTGAAACATCAGCTCTTTTCTATTCTTACAGATGCTGCCAGACCTGCTGAGATTTTCCAGCATTCTCTCTTTTGGTTTAAGATTCCAGCATCCGCAATAATTTGCTTTTAGAAGAAAATGTGTCCATCCTAATTTTAGTGAATCAATGCCACACGACAATATTAACCTGTAAAGTCAACAGGAATATGGACATGGACTATTAAAAAAAATTAGCAGATTCCCAGGTGACTAGTTTTAAATTAGGAAGTTTTCTTCCTAGCAAAGCTGCCATTGGTCTGTAGACTGGAGGATCATGGAGATTGCTGGTGTGCAATTCCCAGTAGCTCAGTGTTGTTAAAGCAGACATTGAAATCTGAGATGCAGACAGTGTGAAATTGATAAACATTCAAGGACACAGCAAGTCAATTAAGGTCAGAGAAGGAAAGGGAAAACAAAGAGTACCCAACATGCTCAACAACAATGCATCAAATAAATCATGTAGGATACAAAAGATCCTATATTACTTGGAGAGTAAGCAAGTTTCGTATCGACACATTTATCCTTCAATAAGGACCACTAAAATGCTTTTATTGCTAATTTGTCACATTGCTGTTCATGGGAACATGCTGTGAACAAACTGGAAACCACATTTCCCTGTACTGCAACAGTCCTGCATTGGCCGTGAAGGGTTTGAGATTGCTAGCAGTTAACAGCACCATATACACACTGGAAATCAAAATATACAAAAAAGGAAGAGGCCAAAGTGAAACATAGACCCCTTAGAAAATATGACTGGGGAAATAATAATGGGGGACCAGGAAATGGCAGAGGAGTTAAATACTGTGTGTCAGTCTTCATGGGCAAAATATATTTAATATTCCAAAAATATTAAATAATCAAGGGCTAAAAATGGGAGATGGAGGAGGAAATAAATAAATATGAACAAAGAAAAGGTGTGAGGGAAACTAATGGGGCTAAAAGCTGATAAGCCCCCTGGTCCTGACGGGTTGCATCCTAGGACAGTAAAGGCAGAAGCTACAGAGTTGGTGGATGCAATGTTAATCTTCCAAGAACCTCAGAACCCTTAAATTCTGGAAAAGTCCCAGAGGATTGGAAAACTGCCAAGGGAGAGAGACAAAACAGTTAACTATTGGGTGAATTAGCTTAACGTATCATTGGAAAGGCGTTAGACTCCATTATAAACGATGTAATAGTTTAGCATTTAGAAGTATATAATACATTTAAGCAGAGTCAGCGTGGCTTCAAGAATGGGAAATCGTGTCTGAAAAATCTATTAGAATTCTTTGAGGTAATGAGCAGGATAGATAAAGAGGAACCAGTAGATACGGTACGCTTGGGTTTTCAAAAAAGTGTTTGATAACATAAGAAATAGGAGCAGGAGTAGGCCATCTAGCCCTTCGAGCCTGCCCCGCCATTCAATAAGATCATGGCTGATCTGTCGTGGCTCAGTTCCACATTCCCGCCCTCTCCCCATAACCCTTAATCCCCTTGCTTATCAAAAACCCATCAACCCGCGTCTTAAAAATATTTAGCGAGGCAGCCTCCACCACTTCAACGGGCAGAGAATTCCAGAGATTCACCACCCTTTGAGTGAAGAAGTTCCTCCTCAACTCCGTTCTAAACCGCCCCCCCCCCCCTTTATCTTGAGGCTGTGCCCCCTAGTCCTACTGTCCTTTCTGAGCGGGAAGAGTCTCTCCACCTCTATCCTATCCATCCCATTCATCATCTTATATGTCTCAATGAGATCTCCCCTCATTCTTCTAAACTCTAACGAGTACAAGCCTAGTTTATTCAGCCTCTCCTCATAGCTCAACCCCCTCAACTCCGGCATCAGCCTTGTAAACCTCCTCTGCACTCCCTCCAAGGCCAAAATATCTTTGCGTAAGTGCGGCGACCAAAACTGCACACAGTACTCCAGCTGCGGCCTCACCAATGCCCTATACAGCTGCAGCAAGACCTCCCTACTTATATATTCAATCCCCCTCGCTATGAAGGCCAGCATCCCATTAGCTTTCCTGACCACCTGCTGCACCTGCAGGCTGGGTTTTTGCGACTCATGCACAAGGACTCCGAGGTCCCTCTGCACCGTCGCCTGCTGCAGTTTTTCTCCACGTAAGTAATAATCCTTCCTACCATTATTCCTACCAAAGTGGACCACCTCGCACTTGCCAACATTAAATTCCATTTGCCAGTTCCTGGCCCATTCGCCCAGCCTATCTAGATCCTTCTGCAGACTCTCCACACCCTCCGCGCAATTTGCCGTTCCCCCAATCTTGGTGTCTTCAGCAAATTTCGACACCATACACTCGGCTCCCTCCTCCAGATCATCTATATAAATGGTAAATAGCTGAGGCCCCAGCACCGACCCCTGGGGCACTCCACTAGCCACCAACCGCCAATCCGAATAGCACCCATTAACCCCCACTCTCTGTCTCCTATTTGACAACCAATCCTCTATCCACGCTAACACCCTACCCCCAACTCCATGCCCCCTTACCTTCTGCAATAACCTCTTGTGAGGTACCTTGTCAAATGCCTTCTGAAAATCAAGACCCCATCCACCAGCTCTCCTCTATCCACCACCCTAGAGACATCCTCATAGAACTCCAGTAATGTCATTCAGGCCCTCCAGTCCTACCACCTTTCCATCGCTAACACCCGGCAAATTAAGGCAGTGAGTGGTTCATTACCTTTTCAGTAACACTTCAAACAATTCCATGGCACACTCGCTTTTTCAGCTGAATCAAATGTTCATAAAACATGTTTACTTACATTTACTGTGGTTATAGTCTTACTGGAGAGCTTTGTAAAATACTGTATACAAGCTAAATAAGGTTCAAATGCATTGTTTCAAATCAACCACAGAGTACACCCTCTTCAACAACAAGCACAGACACACAACTCATATCTGTTCCACACACAGCAAGTACTCTGAGGAATCAAACTTATTTCTTCTTAGATTAGGGGATATAAAATAGATCTGGCAAAAAAGATGGATACAATTAATTTTGCTGCAACTGTTAGTAAAAGAAGACAAAAACTATGAATAAAAGCAACATGCAAATGCCATAGTTTTTCTGGTCACCATAGAAATCAATCATGTCTCAATTTGCCCTTTGGCCACCTGCATTTAGAATGCTCACAATTTAGAAACAAAAGACCAATACTTAACTTTTATAATATTTGATTTTCACAGGTTTTAGGAGTTGTAATTTTGAACAGAAAGTATCATTCCCCTCAGGTACAATCTCTAAAGGCTATCTAATAAGGTAAAAGTCCACATGATGGAGGTAGTATATTAGCATGGATAGAGGATTGACTATCTAATAAAAGATACAGTTGGAGTAAGAGTAGAATGGCAACCTGCAGAGTGCATCAGGGATCAGTGCTGGGACCACAATTATTTATAATATAAATTAATGACTTGGGCGAGGAAAGTGAACATACTGTTGCTAAGGTAGGTGAGAGTGGTGTGAACAAAACAGTCTACAGAGGGAAATACACCGAGTGGGGAAAAACTTGGCAGATGGAATATAATGCAGGAAAATGTGAAGTTACGCATTTTGGAAGAACAAAGGAGCTGAATATTATCTAAATGGAGAAAGACTACAGGAAGCTGCAGCACAGTGATTTGGGGGTCTTTGTGCAGAAATCACAAAGATAGCACGAAGTTCAGCCAGTAATGAAGGGGCAAATGGAATGGAGTCCAAACAGGGAAATCTTGCTAAAATTATGCAAGGCACTAATTAGATTACCCCTGAAATACTGTGAATAGTTTAGCTCCCCTAAGCAAAGATATATTGGCATTGGAGACAGTCCAGAGAAGGTTCACTAGGTTAATCCTGATTATGGAGGGATTTTCTTATGAGAAAAGGTTAAGTAGGTTGCGCCTGTACTCATTGGAGTCAAGAATGAGAGGTAGTCTCATTGAGACATCTAGGATTCTCAGGGGGCTTGATAGGGTAACAACCTCCCAGCAAATACCCATTGTGGGAAAGTCTAAGATCAGAGGGCATAATCTTAGAGTAAGGCTTGCCATTAAGACAAAGATTATTTTCTGAGGACAGTAAATCTGTAGAATTCTTTACCACAGAAGGCTATAGAGGTTGGTTTGTTGTATGTACAATGCTGAGATAGTCAGATTTTTGAATTAGTAAGGGAATCAAAGGTTATGGGGATAAGGTGGGAAAATGGAGTTGAGGATTAATGCCTCAGATCTCATGAAATGGCAGAGCAGACTCAATAGGCTGACTGGCTAAACTCTGCATCAATGTATGGTCTAATTCCTACGCCCCTGAATTTTACAAGGGCTCCTTGAAGCTTAGTGCTCCTGAAAGAGCATTGGTGAGTAAATACTGCTTGATAGCATTGTCCTTTAGCATGGCAACCTTCACAATGTAGAGTGATGGGGCAATAATTTGCTGGATTGAATTTGTCTGCTTTTTATGGCATACATCTCCTTTTGCCTGTCATCATCTTAATCTCTCCTGCCTTTCATTCATGATCAACAGTACATTTTGTTAATTCTGTCAATAATCCCCCGCCCCCAGTAGAACCTTGCTCCAGAAGCCCTGTCTCTGCTGGATCCCTCCCTTGGCCTCTTGCCATCCCTAGATCTCCTCATTATGAGCTACCAGTACCTCATAATCCATCTCACTTTTCTGGAGCACCTCTGAGCTTGCAAAGCCACATCTCTCGGGTTCAACTTTAACAGTCTCATTAAATCTGTTAGGGGTGCACGACAATCTCTACCTTGGACACTGAATATTCCAAGCATTCACTGATTGGAGATGGGATCTCTGGCCCTCACTCGAAGTCATATCTCAGAGCTGCTGGCCATTCCAGTCCTGTCCACTGCAGCTTGCTGGGACGAAATGCAATCGGTCTCCAAATTCCAGTCCCAAGAACAGCTTGGCAGATGGAATATAAGGTAGGAAAGCGTGAAATTTATGCACCTTGGAAATAAAGAATAAAGGAGCTGAATATCATCTAAATGGAGAAAGACTGTAGAAAGTTGCAGCACAGAGGAGATTTGGAGGTCCTTGTGCGTAAATCACAAAAGTCCAAGGCCTTGGTGCAGGAAGGGTGGCTGATATTGAAAAGAAACTAATGGGCAATAATTGGGGCAAGGGCAGATTAGCATAGGTCTCTCCATCCAAATATAAAATTGCTAGAGTTTGGGGCTTACTTCTGCTCTTACACCTTATCGTAAATTCCACAGGACTTTTGCTTGGTTTTGGATTTAAATTGACAAAATTGTCATTTCTGAAGAAACTACAAATAAAATTATCACAGTCTGATCTGTAAATTGCACATATCCTGCAAACTGCAGAAAACTTATACAAAGAGAACCCAATCATAAACGTGAGATATGCAGCATTTAACCATCTACAAAGGTCATCAGTTTAGAAACTGCAAAAATAATTACTGACAAAAGTAATCAGTCCCTTCACACTATTTAATAAAGCATCTTTCAAATGACAAAAAAATCCTATTTAGAAACAAGTATACAGATTCAAAAACATGCAGTAGGATTGATGCTTGCTCTGAACTTTCAATTTCCTTTCAGTACTGTAGCTCAGATCTTTATTGATACTGCAGGGGCAGCTAGCTAAAAACATGGCAAAATTAGGTCACATGGTCAGCAAGTTTATTCATTTTAAAAAATATGAAATATTATTTCTACCAGTTAATGAGGCGACAATGGGAAGGCACAAATTTAAGGTCACATATAATGTTTTATTTGGATTTGCATAAGTATCCAAAGAGTATAATTTTGTATCATAGGCTTAAAGGGGCACAGCCTACAAATTCAGGCCATAAAAATATCTAAATAAAGTCAAGAATCGATATTAATTGCCTAAAAATATTTAAAAGGGTAAGGGGAACAAGCTTGAGAATGGAATTGGACTGAAGTGGAAAAAACACAGACTTACAAAACTGCCAGTTTCTGAACTGCACCACTTGGATTCTACTGCAATTAAATTTAATCTGGGAAAATAAGAGGACATTTAGACTGCACTTATTTTTGAAACAATGATGGCAGTGGCTCAGTGGATAGCATTCTCACACAAGTCAGAGGTCTAGGTTCAAGTCAGGAGATTTGAATATAAAAATCTAGGTCAAATGCAGAAAAGCTCTAGAAAAGAGGAATACAAGAATAAGCAAAAATTGTAAAACATAATCTGAAGGCATCAGGATTTTTAAAAAATGTGTTCATGCAAGTGTCACTGGCCAGGCCAGCATTTACATCAGACTGGCATGAGGGCACAGTAATTAGCACTGCTGCCTCAGTGCCAAGGACCCAGGTTTGATTCCTGGCTTGGGTTAGTGTGTGGAGTCTGCATGTTTTCCCTATGTCTGTGTGGGTTTCTTCCAGGTGCTCCAGTTTCCTCCCACAGTCTGAAAGACATGCTGGTGAGGTGTACTGGCCATGCTAAATTCTCCCCCCCACCCTCCCCAAGTGTACCCGAACAAGCACGAGAGTATGGAGACTAGGGGATTTTCACAGTAACTTCTTGTGTAAGGCCACTTATGACTAATAAATCAATCTTTTCTTTAAAAAATTGCAAGTTTAATTAGCCCTGAAAAGAGCTGCTTCCTTGACCCATTGCAATCCATCTGGTATAGGCATGCCTAGAGTGGGAATTTGTTCCAGGATTTGACGTGCATATTCTCCCACTGTCTGTGTGGGTTTCCCCTGGGTGCTCCGGCTTCCTCCCACTGTCTGATATACGTGCTGGTTATGCGCATTGGCCATGCTGAATTCTCCCTCAATATACCCAAACAGGTGCTGGACTGAGGCGGCTAGGGGACTTTCACAGTAATTTCATTGCAGTGTTAACGTAAACCTACTTGTCATACTAATAAATAAACTTAAAAAAGGTGTTGATGCATGCGAACATGAACTCTCCATTACCTGATTAATTGCAAATTGTACTGAATTCACAGTGAACATCACCACATCTGACCTGATGTTAGATGCAAGCTGCAGGTGAAACATCGGAAGATCTGGGGTCATGTACCAACCGACTCGAGAACAGTTTCTTCCCTGTGGCCAGATTTTGAATGGACCTACCTTGCATTAAGTTAATATTTCTCTACATCTGAGCTATGACTGTGACACTACATTCTGCACTAACTCGTTTCCTTCCCTATGTATGGTTTGCAAGAAACAATACTTTTCAACGTATGAATACATGTGACAATAATAACTCAAAACAGATAGTTGGGCCTCGGGCACTATCTTAAGGAATTCCCGCAATGATATCCTGTAGCTGAGAAACAGTCTCAACCAAAATCCTTTGTGCTAGGTATGACTCTAACCAGTGGAGAGTATTCCCCTCGATTCCGATTGACATCAATTTTGCCAGGGCTCCCTCATACCACACTCAAATACTGCCATGATGTCTCACCTCTCTTGAATTAAGCTCTTCTTTCCATATTTGAACTAAGGCTATATTGAGGTCTAGAGTGGCTAAGCAGAATCCAAGCTAAGCGTCAGCAAGCAGCTTGTAATTGAGCAAGTGTTGCTTGTTAGCATTGTCAATGATGCCTCTCACTCAGTCTGCTCGATAATCAGAAGAGTGACAGGGTGGTAACTGGAATGGATTTGTCCGCCTTTAATCCATTGGTTTTAGATTTCTCCATCGTATAAATTGTTGTAATTAGTTGAAATTTGGAGTTCTTGCATTTGGCCTCACGAATGCAAGATGAAAAACTTCAAATAAATATGTGGTTCATATCTTTCAAGAAATGCACAAACTTAATGGGCCAAAGTGTTTTTAACATTCAGATGACATCAAAAAAGTGTATGAACAGAGTGCATTATTTTAAATTGCTGATATGCACTTATATGCAAATTAATGGAAATATCTGTTAATCCCTAAACATAGCCTAAAAGGGCTTGTGCCTGATCAAACTCTTGCCCTTGTGAAAAAGGGCAAAGATGTAGCCAAGCAAATAATTCACACACTTGACTTACTAAGTTCCAGTGACAAAGACTTCTCTGCAAATCAATCTAAGGATCACATCTAGTGCATTGCATCCATGATAAGGTACATGCATATTTTTCAGGGTAATTTAAATCTTATCCAAAATGAAAATGTGCAGGAATAGATCATTTTGTTTCTTGGGGGCAGGGCAGGATGTTGGGCAAAAAAAAATCACTTTCCCAAGCTCACTTTTACTTGATTTCATACTGAACAATCACGAGTTCTACTATATCCAGCTGTGCCTTAGTTGGCAGCACATCTGCCTCTGGGTTCAAGTTCCACTTTAGGTCTTAACCACAAAATCAAGGCTGTCAACTCAGTGCGGTACTGAGGGAATGTTGCTCTGTTGGAGGTGCCATCTTTTGGATTGGTTTTCCAATCAACTCCCCATCTGTTTACTCAGGTGTATATAAAGATCCCATGGCACGATTTCAAAGAGAAGCAGGGAGGATATCTCTGGTGCGAAGGCTAATACATTTATCCTTAAATCATCATCAGAAAAAACAGATTATCTAATCATTATTACTTTGCTGATTGTGGGGGCTTGCTGCCATGTTTGCTATATTACAACAAAGACTATGATATCAAGTACTTTTTATGATTTGATTTGTCACATGTATTAATATACAGTGAAAAGTATTGCTGCTTGTGCACAATTCAGACAAAGCATACTGTACATAGACAAGGAGAGGGTGCATAATGCAGTGTTACAGTCATAGCTAAGGTGTAGAGAAAGATCTACTTAATATGAGGTAGGTCCATTCAAAGATCTGATGGCAGCAGGAAAGATGTTCTTGAATCGGTTGGCATGTAAGCTCAGACTTTTATATCTTTTTCCTGATGGAAGTAGGTGGAAGGGAGGATGTCCAGGGTGTGTGGGGTATTGGCTATAATGAGGTTGGAATGATCTGGTCATCATGAAAACATTATAAAAGTAAAAGTCCACTTTAATTAAATCATTTAATTCTAGCCGACACTGCTAACAAAAGGAAACAGACTGCTTCAACCATATTTGAATATGCACAGGAGACATCACATGTGATACAGCATAGGAGACATTAAAATGTCCCTCTCCCACCCCAGTTAAGGATTAATATCAAAAGGTGGGATTTTAAAGAAACCAGATTGTGCAGAGTGCACTATTGAAGGTAACAACTAATGGAACATTTTTATACCCTGCAGATAATTTAGGGACATGCTCCTTGATACAGTAAAATCATGCCATGAAAAAGCTGAGATGAAATGTCAACAAAGGACCCCAAAGGCCACCCTATACAAGAAGTATAGATATCTACTGCTATGTAAAAAGTCCTGGAGAAAAACTGCAAATAAAGGAAACTGGCAACGAACATTTCCCATGACAATACATGTACAAACAAGTTGATGCAGAAATACCAAGGACACGACCCCAAGTACCTTAGGAAAAAATATGTTTACATTTTTTCAATCTTCATCAATTTGAACAGGCATCAGAAGTTTTACACTGGAATTTAATACTACAATGTTGTGAAAACATCATACTTACGCCAGAGTTTCAATTCAAACCAGTTTTTGTAATTATCCCACCCACCATAGAATAATTTTGTGCCTTCAGCTACCAAGTTTTAAGTTCTGGAATTCCCACCATTTCTGCTTCACCTTTTCTCTTTGTCTTTAAGATACTCCTTAATATCTGCCTCCTTGACCAAGCTCTGCCCTAATATCTGTGTCATGTCTGGTTTGATAATGATCCTCTGAGGCATTTTGGGACGTTTAAACATGTTTTTATGCAGCACCTTTTAACAAATAGTCAGTTGCTGCTGCAAGTGCTCAAGCTTCTACCAATGAACTTTCTTTGTTCTAAGCCACTCATATCAGACTTTTGCAGAATCCATAACAATGGTAGAAGTAATAAAATGAGTTGTTCAAAAAAGATTATACAAAAACAAAACTGTTAAAATCCAACCACGTACCTTCGCCAAGATGCAAGGTTGGTTCAGAACAGTTTGGTAATGATGAATGGGATGGATAGGATAGAGGTGGAGAGACTCTTCCTGCTCAGAAAGGATAGTAGGACTAGGGGGCACAGCCTCAAGATAAAGGGGGGGCGGTTTAGAACAGAGTTGAGGAGGAACTTCTTCACTCAAAGGGTGGTGAATCTCTGGAATTCTCTGCCCGTTGAAGTGGTGGAGGCTGCCTCGCTAAATACTTTTAAGACGCGGGTTGATGGGTTTTTGATGAGAGGGGATTAAGGGTTATGGAGAGAGGGCGGGAATGTGGAACTGAGCCACGACAGATCAGCCATGATCTTATTGAATGGCGGGGCAGGCTCGAAGGGCTAGTTGGCCTACTCCTGCTCCTATTTCTTATGTTCTTATGTAATATCTAATAACACTAGTCTAACAGGCAGAACCCTTTGTTTGCATCAGAATATTGATATTGGAATCAGGGTACATGTGGTGATAATGCTGCTTTCATTAAAATGGTCACTATTGCAAGATAGTTCTATTTTTACTTTGTTCTTATACAGAATAGCTAATTTAACCAAATTGGTTTAAACTGTTTACTGTCTAAACCTTTCAATGATAATGGTAAGAGTCTACAGTATTACAGCACAGAAAACACGCAGGCAGTCATTGGCCTGCATTATCTATGCCAACATTTATGTTCCACATGAGCCTCTACCACCATTCTTCACACACCCCCTATCAGTATATCCTTGGCTTCTCTCTAAATGCATGCATGTTATTCACCTTAACTACTCCTGGTGGGAGTACACTTTACATTCTTAAAAGTAAAAGTTTCTTCTGAATTCTCTGTTCAATTTATTAGCCATTAATTACAATCCCTAGTTTTGGGCCCCATACAAGTAGATATATTTCCTTCACATCTATCCTACTAAAACCTTTCTTAATCTTAAAGGCCTCTTTCAGGTCACCTCTTGCACTGATTACTAGAGAAAGTAACTCAGGCTGACCCTTTGTTGGGCTTTTCCTTATTTGATTTGATTATTGTCACTAATAGTATAAAGTATTGTTTCTTGTGCGCCATACAAAGCATACCACACAGAGAAGTAAAGGAGAGAGTGCAGAATGTAGTGTTATAGTCATAGCTATGGTGTAGAGAATTAATGCGAGGTAGGTCCATTCAAAAGTCTGACGGCAGCAGGGAAGAAGCTGTTCTTGAGTCGGTTGGTAAGTGACCTCAGACTTTTGTATCCTTTTCCCAACAGAAGGTGGAAGAGAGTACGGCCGGGGTGCATGGGGTCCTCGATTATACTGGCTGCTTTTCTGAGACAGCAGTAAGTGCAAACAGTGTCAATGGATGGGAGGCTGGTTTAATTGATGGACTGGGCTTCATTCATGACCTTTTGTAATTTCTTGCCATCGTGGACAGAACAGGAGCCATACCAAGCTGTGATAGGACCAGAAAGAATGCTTTCTATGGTGCATCTGTTGAAATTGGTGAGAGGTGTAGGATGAACTCCAGGACAGGTGGTGTTATACCAATTTGCTAAATGAATAGCTAGTTGGGTGCTGGGGCGTCAACTATTTACCATTTATATAGATGATCTGGAGGAGGGAACCGAGTGTAGGGTGTCGAAATTTGCTGATGACACCAAGATTGGTGGAAAGGCAAATTGTGCGGAGGGTGTGGAGAGTCTGCAGAAGGATCTAGATAGGCTGGGCGAATGGGCCAGGAACTGGCAAATGGAATTTAATGTTGGCAAGTGTGAGGTGGTCCACTTTGGTAGGAATAATGGTAGGAAGGATTATTACTTACGTGGCGAAAAACTGCAGCAGGCGACGGTGCAGAGGGACCTCGGGGTCCTTGTGCATGAGTCGCAAAAACCCAGCTTGCAGGTGCAGCAGGTGGTCAGGAAGGCGAATGGATGCTGGCCTTCATAGCGAGGGGGATTGAATATAAAAGTAGGGAGGTCTTGCTGCAGCTGTATAGGGCATTGGTGAGGCCGCAGCTGGAGTACTGTGTGCAGTTTTGGGCGCCGTACTTATGCAAGGATATTTTGGCCTTGGAGGGAGTGCAGAGGAGGTTTACAAGGCTGATGTCAGAGTTGAGGGGGTTGAGCTATGAGGAGAGGCTGAATAAACTAGGCTTGTACTCGTTAGAGTTTAGAAGAATGAGGGGAGATCTCATTAAGACGTACAAGATGATGAATGGGATGGATAGGATAGAGGTGGAAAGACTCTTCCCGCTCAGAAAGGACAGTAGGACTAGGGGGCACAGCCTCAAGATAAAGGGGGGGGGGGGGCGGTTTAGAACGGAGTTGAGGAGGAACTTCTTCATTCAAAGGGTGGTGAATCTCTGGAATTCTCTGCCCGTTGAAGTGGTGGAGGCTACCTCGCTAAATATTTTTAAGAAGCGGGTTGATGGGTTTTTGATAAGCGAGGGGGTTAAGGGTTATGGGGAGAGGGCGGGAATGTGGAACTGAGCCACGACAGATCAGCCATGATCTTATTGAATGGCGGGGCAAGCTCGAAGGGCCAGATGGCCTACTCCTGCTCCTATTTCTTATGTTCTTATGTAATATTGAGTTAAATGGGTTAAGTCAAAACAAACAGGCTTTTGAACACAGTAGGGGAGGAGGGGAAGTGCAAGAGAACAAGATTACTGCAATATAAAAAAGGTCACAGGTTCCTGTTGCTACAGACCTAAGCATTGAAGGTTTTCATAAAAGACTAAAGCTCAGGAAAAGCAATGATAGGAAGTAATGGTATGGTGCGATAAGACAGGAGGCCCCTCATCCCAGTCTAACAATGTTAGAAGTTCTACGGTTCATAAAAAACACCTACTTGTAATAAAGCCAGCAGGAACTAGATCATAAAAAAAGATAGGTTTCACTTACTAGAAACCTTTTGCTACCTTCACAATCAGGTTACACAAATAGACTTAAATAATCATGCTCACAATTTCCTCCTAAAGTTCCCTGCATACAGGGCATATTACTGTCTTATTCTTTTAACAGATTTGAAAAGATAAAGGAAATAAGTAGGACTGATCAATTTTCTAAATGAATGGAAAATGGCAACCAGATCAATGGGTATACAGTATTGACACATTACTGACTAAATAATCTAAATTGTGCTGAGATGACTAAGTTAACAGCACTTAATCAAAATTACACAGATGAGTCAGAATCTGGAGTAGGACATTCAACATTTCAGATCCGGCCTTTTCATTTTGCCAGAATATTAACCCATTTTTTCCTTTCAGGCAATTTGCTTGTATTTTAACTTTCCATAAATAGTTTTAAAAATATTAAATTTAGAAAAGGTTGCAAATTGTTTAATTACAAAAATAAATTCAGCTTCTTGGTAATTGAGTCTGATTTATATTGTGGACAAATGGCCATGGCAGCAAGAAAAACAAAGAAGTGAATGGAAATCTCCAAAAAATATTGATGTTATTCACCACTGTGACCAACTTCTGTCCTGTACAAAGTCTATGTATACCAAGAAGTACTCCAACTGCATTTTTCTAGCTCCTGAATTAGCCTGCAGTAACGGAGCATATTACATTTTAGATTAATTTACTTCATGTCAAGCTTTACTCTGCAAGTCAAGAGATCCTGTTGACTCTTACGAAAATTGCAATTAAAGCAGCATTACAAGGCTGATGCCTAGAATCCAAGATCTCCTACAGATGTAACAAGTTTATTTTTAAAACAGCAAGTTTGTACAAAATAGCAATAACAAAATCTTACATGTCAATTCAACAGCCTGTGAAACTGCTTTACTTCCCTACTTCTGAGCTTCCCTCCTTCTGTGCAACCATTTAAACAAAGTGAATTATTATTTTCTGGATTACGGTTGCTGGAAGACGCAACAGGCTGTGGCAAATTTGTAATTTGTTCAAATCTTTTAACTTTTAAATGTTAATCTTTTAGCATTTTCCTTTTAATCACCAGACTTAAGAGACAAAACCAGTGCATGAATCACAAAAAGCAAGCAGGCAGGTCCAAAAAGTAGAGGGTTGTCCTATCAAGGTAGGCTAAACAGCCTGAGTCTGTATTCCTTGAGTGGGGGGGTTACCTTAGTCAAACACAAGTCCCTGAGGGAGGGCTGACAGGTTAGACAGTGAGATGTTTTTATTAGTGGGACAGTCTCTAAAAGGGGACAAGGCTGCAAGGTAAACGGCCAGTCATTTAAAACTGAGATGCACAGAAATGTCATGTCATTTCGCAGAGGTGGGTGAATCTCTGGAAGGGTGGTGGAGGCTGAATCATTAAAATCAAAGTGGAGATAGATAAATGTTTAGGAACATAGGAATTAGTAGTGAGAACAGGCAATTCAGCGCATTCTGCCATTATATACGATCATGGCTGGTCCCAATCCCATCCTAACTCCACTTCCCTGCCTTTTACTCATATCCCTATACCCCGCATTTGATTAAATATGTATCTACCTCTTTCTTGAATCTACTGCACTCTAGGGCAGGGAGTTCCATAAATTCACAACCCTCTGAGATGCAGCTTCTCCTTATGTCTCAAACTTCTCCCCCTCCTACTCTGCAACTATGACCTCTTGTCCTAGACAGTTCTAAATGACTGAAAAGTTAGTTAATGCTTACTTTATCAATCCCATTGATTTTATATACCTCAATCAAATCCCCCCTCATTCTTCTATACTCCAGTGAGTAGAAGCCCAAGCTATTCAACTGGTCCTCATACGACAGCCCCTTCAAATCTGGAATCAATCTAGTGAACCTCTTCTGAGCCATCTCCAGTGTCACCACATTCTTCCTCAAAGAAGGTGACCAAAACTGAACACAATACGCCAACTGTGGTCTCACCAGTGCCTTATACAATTGTAACAACATTTCTTTACTTTTAAACTCTAGACCCTTTACAATAAATGCCAAGATTCCATTTGCCTTCCTTATAATATTCTGCACCTGCATCCCCACTTTCCGAAACTCAATGCACAAAGACATCCAGATCCATCTGCACAGATGCCTTTGGAATCTGTTTTCCATTTAAATAGTAATTTGCCCTTTTATTTTTCTGGCCAAAATGGATAAATCTTGCATTTATCCACATTAAATGCCATCTACCGGGTTCTGGCCATTTCCCTATGCCTGTCAATATGCACTTGTATAGTCTTCTCTCATCACAGTCTGTTTTCCCACCTATTTTGGTGTTGTCAGCAAATTTTGCTGTGTTACATCGTGCCCCTGCTTGTACATCATTGAAACAGATGGTAAATAGTTGTGGTCTGAGAACTGAACCCTGCGGGGCACCACAAGTTACAGGTTGCCAACTGGAGAATGACCCATTTGATAGATTGCAGAACAAAGGGGAAATGGCACAGAAAAAGAGTTGAGGTTCCATTGATCAGCCATGAAAGTATTGAATGGTGAGGCAAGCTTGAAAGGCCTGGCAGCTTTCTCTTGCTTCTGAATCCAGGCAATTATTTTCAGTATCTTAATTTTTGAAATTTTGATTAATTCTGATGCAGTGACATTTTAGTTTCTCCCTAGGAATATTACAAAAGCAATCATACACCCAAATTTTAGCTCAATGTTTTAATATTTTGTCTCCAGTCTATGTTTTAACAAATTATAAAACTGCAGCTCACTTGTTCATCACAGCATCAGGAAGTTGTACTCATTACAGATTACGCATATATAAAAATTCACATGGTAACGGATGGGAAGACAGCTTCTCAGGGGAAATTCAAAATAATTTTGAATTCACACTTGCTAACTTCTTTTCCCATTTGCACCGTCACACCTTAAAGAGCTTCCTTCAGCAGTCTGAAGCAAGAGCAGCAATTCCTTTTCCAATCAACGTCTGGTTCTAGCAATTCGTCACTTCTGTATTGCAAAATTCAGGGCACGGCCAACAACACAAACAACTTATTCAGGAACAACTAACAATTTTTAGTTTCTGACAGCTGACCTTTCCTATCAGCAATAAAAATGTCTTTCCCACACGCTGAGCGAGAAACTGAATCAATTCTGCAACAGTATATCATATCAAATTATGATACTATATACTATGCTGTATTTGCATAGTCAGATGCTGCATTTTGATTAAACATTTTCAGAGGATTTCTAAATGTGTACAATTAATATATGTATATTGACATTTAAACAGCATTTTACCTTTTAGAGATCTCTCAAAAACACAAACCTACAAAGAATTTGAATTAGTCAAATATGGCAGCCATTTTGTACAAAAAATCCACAAAAGAGGAGGGGAAAAAACAATTTCAATAATAGCATTGGTAACATTCTTTCCATAGCCAATGTAACTAATTACTGGACTTCTATTAGTGCCAAGGGATCTATGAAACTTATTTAAACAAAGAGAGGAAACTGGGAGTTCAATTTATTGCTGACGTGAGAAGGCATGAGGGGAATGGCAGTGGTAGTATCATGGTTCAACAAATGCTCCAGAAACGAGTTTCAATCCCACCGCTGCAGCTTGAGAAATTTAAATTCAACAAACAAACAAATCTGGAATAAAATGCTAGAAATGGCCAGAATGTCATAAAAATCCATCTTGTTCTTCACTCAAGACTGTGGATACTTGGTGGAATCTATATTAACCCAAATGAAAATGGATATAACATATTGACACAAGTATGAACAGATTAGGAATCAGGGGCCTGGACTTCATGATCAGTGCTTAAAATGATATTGCTTGCCACTAACCTTGAAGAAAACGGCCCACAAAGACATTGGATTTCTCTTGCATGCATTTCCTGTATCATAGGACATAGAACACTACAGCACAAACAGGCCCTTTGGCCCACAAGTTGCACCGATCACATCTATACCTACCAAGCCATAGAACTATCTGTAACTTCCAATGCCATTAGGTCCCATATACTCATCCAGAAGTCTCTTAAAAGACCCCAGCGAGTTCGCCTCTACTGCCACCGACGGCAGCTGATTCCACTCGCTCACCACCCTCTGAGTGAAAAACTTACCCCTAACATCTCCTCTGTACTTGCTTCCCAGCACCTTAAACCTGTGTCCTCTCGTAGCGACCATTTCAGCCCTGGAAAATAGGGTGGATTCTCGGAGGCTATCTATTCCTCTCATTTTATAAACCTCTATCAGGTCGCCTCTCAACCTCTGACTCTCCAGGGAGAAGAGACCTAGCTCCCTCAACCTAAAGCATGCCTCCCAATCCAGGCAACATCCTTGTAAGTCTCCTCTGCACCCTCTCAAAAGCTTCCACATCCTTCCTGTAGTGAGGTGACCAGAACTGCGCACAGTACTCCAAATGGGGTCTGACAAGGGTCCTATGAAGTTGCAGCATTACCTCCCGACTCCTAAACTCAATCCCTTGATTAATGAAGGCCAGTACACCGTACACCTTCTTGACCACATCCTCCACCTGCGAGGCCAATTTAAGAGTCCTATGGACCCAGACCCTAAGATCCTTCTGCTCTTCAACCCAGCTAAGACTCCTACCCTTGATATTGGACTCCTGCATCCCGTTGGTCCTGCCAAAATGGACCACTACACATTTATCCGCGTTGAAGTCCATCTGCCACTTCTCTGCCCAGTCTTGCATCCTATCTATGTCACGCTGCAACTTCTGACATCCCTCCAGACTCCACAACACCAACCTTCGTATCGTCGGCGAACTTACTAACCCACCCCTCCACTTCCTCATCCAGGTCATTTATGAAAATGACAAACAGCAAGGGTCCTAGAACAGATCCCTGGGGCACTCCACTGGTGACCGACCTCCATGCAGAAAAAGACCCATCCACAACCACTCTCTGCCTTCTGCAGGCAAGCCAGTTCTGGATCCACAAGGCCAAAGCCCCTTGGATCCCATGCCCTCTCACCTTCTCAAGCAGTCTTGCATGGGGGACCTTATCAAACGCCTTGCTGAAGTCCACGTAAACCACGTCCACTGTTCTTCCTTCATCAATGTGTTTAGTCACATCTTCAAAAAATTCAATCAGACTCGTAAGGCATAATCTGCCTTTGACAAAGCCACGCTGACTATTCTTAATCACATTATACCTCTCAGTGTTCATAAATCCTGCCTCTCAGGATCTTCATCATCAACTTACCAACCACCGAGGTTAGACTCACTGGACTATAATTTCCAGCGCTATCTCTACTCCCCTTCTTGAGCAAAGGAACCACATCCGCAATCCTTCGGAACCTCTCCCGCCTCGACTGATAACGCAAAGATCATTGCCAGAGGCTCAGCAATCTCCTCCCTCGCCTCCCACAGTGGCCTGGGGTACATCCCATCCGGTCCCAGCGACTTATCTAACTTGATGCTTTTCAAAAGCTCCAACACACCCTCTTTCTTGATATCTACATGCTCAAGCTTTTCAGTACGCTGCAAGTCTGCAGTACAACCACCAAGATCCTTTTCCATAGTGATTACAGAAGTAAAGTATTCATTAAGTACCTCTGCTATTTCTTCCGGTTCCATACAAACTCTCCCACCGTCACATTTGATAGGTCCTATTCTTTCACGTCTTATTCTCTTGCTCTTCACATACTCGTAGAATGCCTTGGGGTTTTCCTTCATCCTGCTTGCCAAGGCCTTCTCATGACTCCTTCTGGCTCTCCTAATTTCCTTCTTCAGATCCTTCCTATTAGCCGTACACTCTTCTAGATCTCTAACATTACTTAGCTCTCTGAACCTTTAAGCTTTTCTTTTCTTCTCGACCAGATTTATTACAGCCTTTGTACACCACGGTTCCTGTAACATACCATAAATTCCCTGTCTCTTTGCAACATTGCTATCAGAACTCCAGACAAATATTCCCTGAAAATTTGCCACATTTCTTCCGTACATTTCCCTGAGAAAACCTCTTCCCAATTTAAGCCTCCAATTTCCTGCCTGGTAGCCTCATAATTCCCCTTACTCCAATTAAACACTTTTCTAACTTGTCTGATCCTATCTCTCTCCAATGCTATTGTAAAGGAGATAGTGATCATAATTCTATCTTCAAAATGCTCTCCCACTGAGAGATCTGACACCTGACCAGTTCATTTTCCAATATCAAATCAAGTACAGCCTCTCCTCCTGTCGGCTTATCCACATATTGTGTCAAGAAACCTCCTGAGCACACCTAACAAACTTCTCCCCATCTAAACCTCTTACCCTAGGGAGATTCCAATCAATATTCGGGAAATTAAAATCTCCCATCACGAGAACTCATTATTACACCATGTGGGTTTACTATCAAATAAACTGGTTGGACTTTAACCTGGTGTCGTGAGACTTCTTACTGTGTTTACCCCAGTCTGACGCCGGCATCTCCACATCATTATTACACCTTTCCAGGATCTGCTTCCCAATCTACTCAACATCCCTATTACAATTGGGCAGCCTACAGAAAACACACAGTAAAGTTATTGACCCCTTCCTGGTCCTAACCTCTACCCACAGAGACTCCGTAGACAATCCCTTCATGGCGTCCATCTTTTCTGCAGCCTTGACACTATCTCTGATCAACAGTGACACTCCCTCTTTTGCCTCTGTCCCTGTCCCTTCTGAAACATCTGAAACCCAGCACTTGAAGTAACCAGTCCTGTCCCTGAGTCAGGATCTTGGATGTTGCTTATGCAGACTCCGGAAATTTCAATTTCAAATTGAACTAGGGTTCAGGGTAAACACATTCCTCTTAGAGTGAAGGGCAAGGCTGGCAGAAGTCAGGAACCCTGGATGCCTCTGGATAGAGGCCCTGGTCAAGAAGAAGAAAGAGGCACATGATGTGCATAGACAGCTAGGATCAAGTGAATCTCTTGAAGAGTATAGGGGTGTAGGAGTTGAGTTAAGAGAGAAATCAGGAGGGCAAAAGGGGACAAAAAATTGTTTTGGCAGATAAGGCAAAATAGAATCCAAAGAGCTTCTACAAATACATAAAGGGCAAAAAGAGTAACAAGGGAGAGAGTAAGCCCACTTAAGATAATCTAGGTGTGGAGCCATAAGAGATGGACGAGATCCTAAATGAACATTTCACATCAGTATTTACTGTTCAGAAAAGCATGGATGTTAGGGAACTTGGGGAAATAAATATTGATATTTTGAGGAGTGTCCATAATACAGAGAAGGTGGTGCTGAAAGTCTCAAAGCGCATCATAAGAACATAAGAAATAGGAGCAGGAGTAGGCCATCTAGCCCTTCAAGCCTGCCCCGCCATTCAATAAGATCATGGCTGATCTGTCGTGGCTCAGTTCCACTTTCCCGCCCTCTCCCCATAACCCTTAATCCCCTCTCTTATCAAGAACACATCAACCCGCTTCTTAAAAATATTTAGCGAGGCAGCCTCCACCACTTCAACGGGCAGAGAATTCCAGAGATTCACCACCCTTTGAGTGAAGAAGTTCCTCCTCAACTCCGTTCTAAACCGCCTCCCCTTTATCTTGAGGCTGTGCCCCCTAGTCCTACTGTCTTTTTTGAGCGGGAAGAGTCTCTCCACCTCTATCCTATCCATCCCATTCATCATCTTATACGTCTCAATGAGATCTCCCCTCATTCTTCTAAACTCTAGCGAGTACAAGCCTAGTTTATTCAGCCTCTCCTCATAGCTCAACCCCCTCAACTCCGGTATCAGCCTAGTAAACCTCCTCTGCACTCCCTCCAAGGCCAAAATATCCTTGCGCAGGTGCGGCACCCAAAACTGCACACAGTACTCCAGCTGCGGCCTCACCAATGCCCTATACAGCTGCAGCAAGACCTCCCTACTTTTATATTCAATCCCCCTCGCTATGAAGGCCAGCATCCCATTCGCCTTCCTGACCACCTGCTGCACCTGCAAGCTGGGTTTTTGCGACTCATGCACAAGGACCCCGAGGTCCCTCTGCACCGTCGCCTGCTGCAGTTTTTCGCCACGTAAGTAATAGTCCTTCCTACCATTCTTCCTACCAAAGTGGACCACCTCACACTTGCCAACATTAAATTCCATTTGCCAGTTCCTGGCCCATTCGCCCAGCCTATCTAGATCCTTCTGCAGACTCTCCACACCCTCCGCACAATTTGCCTTTCCCCCAATCTTGGTGTCATCAGCAAATTTCGACACCCTACATTCGGTTCCCTCCTCCAGATCATCTATATAAATGGTAAGTAGCCGAGGCCCCAGCACCGACCCCTGGGGCACCCCACTCGTCACCAACCGCCAATCCGAATAGCACCCATTGACCCCCACTCTCTGCCTCCTATTTGACAACCAATCCTCTATCCACGCTAACACCCTACCCCCAACTCCATTCCCCTGACCTTCTGCAATAACCTCTTGAGGTACCTTGTCAAACGCCTTCTGAAAATCCAGAAAGACCACATCCACCGGCTCTCCTCTATCCACTGCCCTAGACACATCCTCATAGAACTCCAGTAAATTTGTCAGACACGACTTCCCTTTAATGAAACCGTGTTGCGTCTGCCCTATCAAGCAATTCCCTTCAAGATGCCTCGCAATTTCCTCCATAATGACGGATTCTAACATTTTACCTACCACAAACGTTAAACTAACCGGCCTATAATTCCCCGCCTTTTGCCTGGCACCCTTCTTAAACAACGGTGTAACATTAGCCGTTTTCCAATCTTCCGGCACTTCCCCGGAATCCAGCGACGTCTGGAAAATAACCACCAAGGCATCCACTATAACCTCCGCCATTTCTTTCAGAACACTGGGATGCATTCCATCCGGTCCTGGGGACTTGTCCACAATCAGCCCCTCCAGTCTGTCGAGCACCACCTCTCTAGTAACAGTAATGTCATTAAGACCCTCCAGTCCTACCACCTTTCCATCGCTAACACCCGGCAAATTATTCACGTCCTCCTCCGTGAAGACAGAAACAAAAAAGTTATTCAATACCTTAGCCATATCCCCATCCCCTACCACTAGGTCCCCTTTCTCATCCTCTAAAGGACCAACGTTCACCCTAGCCAGCCTCTTCCTTTTTGTATATTTATAAAAACTCTTGCTATCCTTTTTTATATTAAGTGCTAGCCCAGCTTCATAGCTTCTCCTACCCTTCTTTATCAACTTCTTTGTCAATCTTTGTTGACATTTAAACCTTTCCCAATCCTCTTTTCGCCCACTGCTCTTAGCTACTCTAAATTCCTCCACTTTTAATTTAACACTTTCCTTCACCTCCTTCGTTATCCACGGCTTATTACCTCTCCTCCTACGGTCCTTTTTGACCATCGGAATAAATTTCTGCTGAGCACCAAGAAAGATCTCCTTAAAGATCCTCCACTGCTCCTCAGCAGACCTACCTTCCAACGCGCTCCCCCAGTCCACATTCGCCAATTCTTCTCCCATCCACCCCCCCTAGACTGGCTAAATCTAAGGGTCAGGGACAAAAGGGGGCTGCTGGGAGGAGGAAGGGGGGTGAGGAGCAGAGGCCTCAGCCTCTTAATCTGCATAACAGGTTTGAGGTTCTTGCTTCCACTCTGGAAGAGGACGAGGCAGGTGAGGTTGGTGAGCAAACTGCACACGGTACAGTGATGCAGCATGACATAGGCAAAGAGAAGGGGAAAAGGAACGTAGTAGTGATTGGGGATAGTGGGGTGAAGGGTATTGACACTGTCCTTTGTCACAATGACAAAGTGCACAGAAGGGTGTGTTGTCTGCCTGGTGCTCGGGTACAGGATGTCGCAGCTGGGCTGCAGAGGAATCTGGAGTGGGAGGGTGAGAACCCGGTCGTTGTAGTACATGTGGGTGCCGGCGACGTAGGCAAAGTGCGGACTGAGGATCTGGGGAGGGAGTATGAGAAGCTGGGAATGGAATTAAAAAGTAGAACCGACAAGGTGGTCGTCTCTGGGCTACTGCCTGAACCGAGTGCAGACGGGCGTAGGGTTGACAGGATAAAGGAAGTGAATGGGTGGCTCAGGGATTGGTGTGGGAGGAATGGGTTTGAATTTATGGGGCATTGGCACCAGTATTGGGGTAGGTGGGACTTGTTCGGGCGGGATGGGGTTGGTCTGAACCGTGCTGGGACCAGAGTGCTGGCGAATCGAGTAAAGAGGACTGTAGACAGGGCTTTAAACTAATTGGGGGGGGGAGGGTGCGAGGGTAGGTGACGTTACGAGGTCTAAAGTTAAGGATAGGGTACAGGTAAGGGAAGAGGCCGAGGATGTCCCAATTGGTGGCGTTACGGCAAATAGGGTCCAGGTGAAGGCTGGGATGAAAGCGCTTTATCTGAATGCACGAAGCATTCGGAATAAAGTGGATGAGCTGGTGGCGCAGATCGACACAAATGGATACGATCTGGTGGCCATTACAGAGACGTGGCTGCAAGGTGACAGGGACTGGGAGATGAACGTACAGGGCTATCAAGTGTTTAGGAAGGATAGGCAGGAGGAAAGAGGGGGTGGCGTAGCTCTGCTGATTAAGGATAGTATCAAGGTGGTAGCAAGGGATGATATCGGAGCCAAAGAGCAGAAAGTGGAATCGTTGTGGGTGGAGATTAGGAACAGCAAAGGGAGGAAGACGCTGGTGGGTGTCGTCTATAGGCCCCTGAATAATGATCTGGAGGTGGGGCGGGCTGTTAACGCGCAAATAAGTGCGGCATGCAGGAATGGGACGGCAGTAGTTATGGGGGATTTCAATCTGCATATTGATTGGTCGACCCATGTTGGACGAGGTGGGCTCGAGGAGGAGTTCTTGGAATGCTGCCGGGATAATTTCCTTGAACAGTGTGTGTTGGAGCTGACGAGGGAGCGAGCTATCTTGGATCTGGTGCTATGTAATGAGGCGGGTAGAATTAGGGACCTTGCGGTGAAGGATCCTCTTGGAGAGAGTGATCATTGTATGGTGGAGTTTCTGTTGCAGATGGAGGAGGAGAAAGTGGGTTCCCGGACACGCGTCCTTTGTTTGAATAGAGGGGAGTCAAGGTAGATAAATCTGTGAGACCTGATCAGGTGCATCCCAGGACATCGTGGGAGGCTAGGGAGGAAATTGCAGGTCCACTAGTCAGAATATTTGAATCATCGATAGTCATGGGTGAGGTGGCTGAAGATTGGAGTGTGGTAAATGTTAAGAACATAAGAACATAGGCCATCTAGCCCTTCGAGCCTGCCCCGCCATTCAATAAGATCATGGCTGATCTGTCGTGGCTCAGTTCCACATTCCCGCCCTCTCCCCATAACCCTTAATCCCCTCGCTTATCAAAAACCCATCAACCCCTGTCTCAAAAATATTTAGCAAGGCAGCCTCCACCACCTCAATGGGCAGAGAATTCCAGAGATTCACCACCCTTTGAGTGAAGAAGTTCCTCCTCAACTCTGTTCTAAACCGCCCCCCCCTTTATCTTGAGGCTGTGCCCCCTAGTCCTACTGTCCTTTCTGAGCGGGAAGAGTCTCTCCACCTCTATCCTATCCATCCCATTCATCATCTTATACGTCTCAATGAGATCTCCCCTCATTCTTCTAAACTCTAACGAGTACAAGCTGAGTTTATCCAGCCTCTCCTCATAGCTCAACCCCCTCAACTCCGGAATCAGCCTAGTAAACCTCCTCTGCACTCCCTCCAAGGCCAAAATATCCTTGTGTAAGTACGGCGACCAAAACTGCACACAGTACTCCAGCTGCAGCCTCACCAATGCCCTATACAGCTGCAGCAAGACCTCCCTACTTTTATATTCAATCCCCCTCGCTATGAAGGCCAGCATCCCATTCGCCTTCCTGGCCACCTGCTGCACCTGCAGGCTGGGTTTTTGCGACTCATGCACAAGGACCCCAAGGTCCCTCTGCACCGTTGCCTGCTGCAGTTTTTCGCCACGTAAGTAACAGTCCTTCCTACCATTCTTCCTACCAAAGTGGACCACCTCACACTTGCCAACATTAAATTCCATTTGCCATTTCCTGGCCCATTCGCCCAGCCTATCTAGATCCTTCTGCAGACTCTCCACACCCTCCGCGCAATTTGCCGTTCCACCAGTCTTGGTGTCATCAGCAAATTTCGACACCATACACTCGGCTCCCTCCTCCAGATCATCTATATAAATGGTAAATAGCTGAGGCCCCAGCACCGACCCCTGGGGCACTCCACTAGTCACCAACCACCAATCTGTTGCGCCTTTGTTTAAAAAAGGCTGCAGAGAAAAGCCTGGGAAATACAGGCCAGTGAGCCTCACATCTGTGGTGGGTAAATTAAACATAGAACAGCACAGCACAGGCCCTTCAGCCCTCGATGTTGCGCTGAGCTATGTCCAAACCCACGATCAAGCTATCCCATTCCCTATCATTCTGGTGTGTTCCACGCGCCTGTCCAATAACCACTTGAAAGTTCTTAAAATGTCTGACTCCATTATCACACCAGGCACTGCATTCCACACCCCAGCCACTGAGTAAAGATTCCACCTTGGACATCTGTCCTATATCTCCCACCACAAACCCTATGGTTATGCCCCCTAGTAACAGCTACATCCACCCGAGGAAATATTCTCTGAATGATGGGTTTTTGATAAGAGAGGGGATTAAGGGTTATGGGGAGAGGGCGGGAAAGTGGAACTGAGCCACGACAGATCAGCCATGATCTTATTGAATGGCGGGGCAGGCTCGAAGGGCCAGATGGCCTACTCCTGCTCCTATTTCTTATGTTCTTATGTTCTATCTATCCCCTTCAACATCTTATTAACTTCTATGAAGTCGCTTCTCCTCTGCTCCAAAGGCAAAAGTCCCAGCTCCCTCAACCTTTCCTCATAAGACCTACCCTCAAAACCAGGCAGCATCCTCGTAAATCTCCTCTGTGCTCTCTCCAAAGCTTCCACATCCTTCTTACAGTGAAGTGATCAGAACTGCACAAAGTATTCCAATGTCTCACCAAGGTCCTATACAGTTGTAGCATAACACCATGTCTCTTAAACTTTAACCCCGTTAATAAACACTAATACACTATATGCTTCCTTCACGGCTCTATCCACTTGAGTGGCAACCTTTAGAGATCTGTGGATATGAACCCCAAGATCTCTCTGTACATCAGAACCCTGCCGTTGACCCTGTAATCTACATTCAGGTTTGTCCTTACAAAATGAATCACCTCGCACTTATCAGGGTTAAACTCCATCTGCCACTTTTCTGCCCAGCTCTGCATCCTATCAGTCTCTTTGCAGCCTACAAACAGCCCTCCACCTCATCCACTACTCCCCAGCAAATTTACTAACCCACACTTCAGCCACCTCTTCCAAGTCATTGATAAAAATCACAAATAGCACAGGATCCAGCACTGGCCTGTGGGGTACACCACTGGTAACTGGCCTCCAGTCTGAAAGTTTTCCCTCCACCACCACTCTCTGGCTTCTATGAGACAGTAAGAAGTCTGACAATACCAGGTTTAAGTCCAACCAGTTTATTTGATAGTAAACTCTTAAGCTTTCGGGGTTTGCCCCTTTGTCAGGCGAATGGAGAGTTCTGGCTTCAGACAGAGCATACAACAGCACAGACAGTTTGTGCTGTTATATAAATAAATTGGTTGGACTTAAACCTGGTGTTGTCAGACTTTTCACTGTGACAATCCCCATGGACAGTGAGGACCCAAAGATCAAAGCTAAAGGCTCTGCAATCGCATGCCTTGCCTCCCAAAGCATCCTGGGATGTATCCCATCTGGCCCAGGGGACTTATCAACTCTCAGATTTTTCAAATTTGCTAATACATCTTCCCTCAGAAGATCTACCTCCTCCATCCTATCAGCCTGTATATCATTCTCATCTTCAAAAACATTGCCCCTCTCCTTAGTGAGCACTGAAGCAAAGTATTTATTCAACACCTCACTTATCTCTTCTGACTACATGCATATGTTCCCACTACTATCCTTGACTGGTCTAACTTCACCCTGGTCATTCGCTTATTTCTTACATAAGAGTAAAAAGCCTTGGGGTTTTCCTTGATCCAACCCACCAAGGACTTCTCATGCCCCCTCCTAAGCCCTTTTTAAAAAAAATACGTTGTAACCCTCAAGCGACCCAACTGAAACTTGTTTTCTCATCCTTACATATGCTTCCTTTTTCCTCTTGACAAGACAAATTGTTGGAAGGTATTTTGAGAGACAGGATCTACAGGCATTTAGAGATGCAGGGACTGATTAGGGACATTCAGCATGGCTTTGTGAATGGAAAACCATGTCTTACAAATTTGATTGAGTTTTTTGAAGGGGTAACCAAGACGGTAGATGAGGGCAGTACAGTTGATGTTGTCTACATGGACTTTAGTAAGGCCTTTGACAAGTTACTGCACGGTAGGTTGTTGCAAAAGTTTAAATCTTACGGGATCCAGGGTGAAGAGGGTGGCTGTAGAGAGTTGTTTTTCAAACTGGAGGCCTGTGACCAACGGTGTGCCTCAGGGATCAGTGCTGGGCCCACTGTTATTTGTCATTTATATTAATGATTTGGATGAGAATATAGGTGTGGTTAGTAAGTTTGCAGATGACACCAAAATTGGTGGCATAGTAGTCAGTGAAGAAAGTTATCGCCAATTGTAATGGGATCTTGATCAATTGGGCTAGTGGATTGACAAATGGCAGATGGAATTTAATTTAGACAGATGCGAGGTAATGCATTTTGGTAGACTGAACCAGAGCAGGACTTACTCAGTTAATGCTAGGGCGTTGGGAAGAGTTGCACGACAATGAGATAGAAACAGAGAGACATAGAACTACTACAGCACAAACCGGCCCTTCAGCCCACAAGTTGCGCTGAACATGTCCCTACCTACTAGGCTTACCTATAACCCTCTCTTTTACTAAGTCCCATGTATTTATCCAAAAGTCTCTTAAAAGATCCTATTGAATCCGCTTCCACCACCATTGCCGGCAGCCAATTCCACACACCCACCACGTGAGTGAAAAACTTACCCCTGACATCTCCTCTGTACCTACTCCCCAGTACCCTAAACCTGTGTCCTCTTGTGGCAACAATTTCAGCCCCGGGAAATAGCTTCTGAGAATCCACTTAATCAATACCTCTCATCATCTTATAAGAACATAAGAAATAAGAGCAAGAGTAGGCCATCTAGCCCTTCGAGCCTGCTCCGCCATTCAATAAGATCGTGGCTGATCTGAAGTGGATCAGTTTCAATTTCCTGCTTTCTCCCCATAACCCTTAATTCCCTTGTCTGTCAAAAACCTAGCTACCCGTGACTTAAATATATTTAGCGAGGTAGCCTCCACCACTTCAACGGGCAGAGAATTCCAGAGATTCACCACCCTTTGAGTGAAGAAGTTCCTCCTTAACTCCGATCTAAACTGCACCCCCCCTTATCTTGAGGCTGTGCCCTCTAGTCCTGCTATCCTTTCTGAGCGGGAAGAATCTCTGTACCTCTACCCTATCCATCCTTTTCATTATCTTAAACGTCTCTATAAAATCCCCCCTCAGCCTTCTAAACGCCAACGAGTACGGACCCGGTCTATTTAGTCTCTCCTCATAGGCCAACCCCCTCATCTCCCGTATCAGCCTAGTGAACCTCCTCTGCACTCCCTCCAAGGCCAAAATATCCTTGTGCAAGTGCAGCGACCAAAACTGCACACAGTACTCCAGCTGCGGCCTCTCCAGTGCCCTGTACAGTTGCAGCAAGACCTCCCTACTTTTATATTCTATCCCCCTCGCTATAAAGGCTAGCATTCCATTCGCCTTCTTGGTCACCTGCTGCACCGGCAGACTGGGTTTTTGCGATTCATGCACAAGGACCCCGAGGTCCCTCTGCACCGTAGCATGCTGCAGCTTTTTGCCCTTTAAATAGTGATCCCTCCGACTATTATTTCTGCCAAAGTGGATAACCTCACACTTGCTAACATTATACTCCACCTGCCAGGTCCTCACCCACTCGCTGAGCCTATCCAGATCCCTCTGCAGACTGTCCACACCCTCCACGCAAACACCTCTATCAGGTCACCCCTCATCCTTTGTCTCTCCAAGGATGGAAGACCGAGCTCTCTCAACTTATCCTCATAAAGCATGCCACCCAATCCCGGCAACATCCTTGTAAATCTCCTCTGCACCCTTTCTACATCCTTTCTGTAATGAGGCGACCAGAACTGAGCACAGTACTCCAAGTGGGGTCTGACCAGGGTCTTATACAGCTGCAGCATTATCTCCTGACTCCTAAACTCAATTCTTCGATTGGCATCTAGAGGTACATGTTCATAGCTCCTTGAAAGTGGAATCACAGGTGGACAGAGTGGTGAAAAAGGCATTCTGCATGCTTGGTTTCATCAGTCAGAACACTGAATACAAGCGTTGAGACGTTTTGTTGAAGTTGTACAAGACATTGGTAAGGCCACACTTGGACTAATGTGTGCAATTCTGGTCACTTTATTATAGGAAAGATATTATTAAACTAGAAAGTTTGCAAATAAAGATTTACTAGGATGCTACTGGGACTTGATGGATTGAGTTATAGTGAGGCTGAATAGAATGGGACTTTTCTCTCTGGAGCATAGGAGGCTGAGGGGTGACCTTATAGACGTCAATAAAATAATGAGGGCATAGACAAGGTAGCTAGTCAATATCTTTTCCCAAAGGTTGAGGAGTCTAAAACTAGAGGGCATAGGTTTAAGGTGAGAGGGGAGATATACAAAAGTGTCCAGAGGGGCAATTGTTTCACACAGAGGGTGGAGTGTGTCTGGAACAAGCTGCCAGAGGTAATAGTAGAGGTGGGTACAACTTTGTCTTTTAAAAAGCGTTTATGGGTAAAATGGGTATAGAGATATGGGCCAAACGCGGGCAATTGGGATTAGTTTAGGGGTTTTAAAAAAGGTGGCATGGACAACTTGGGCCAAAGGGCCTGTTTCTACGCTGTAAACCTCTGATTCTAAAGGAGTAACAATAATGGTATGTGCTCCAATTGGTATGATGTGACTAGAGGTGTCACACAGGCTGTTATACTGGAGCTTCAGCCTTTCATTGAATTTATAAAATGGTAGTCAACAATGGCTCAAGGGGTTACACTCTTGGCCGAGTTATAAGTCATAGGTTTAAATCTTGACTTTTCTCCCTCAAAAACTATTTTAGCTAAATGAATTTAAAATGGCAAAAGTAAGAATGGCAAATTTTTGTTAGGTATGAGTAGAAAGAATGTAGAACAATGGCAGATAAAAGGTGGTGAAATACAAATGGCTGAATTGCATACCTGTCTTTACCATGCACAGCACTGCACCTTCAACAAAGCAGCATTCCTCCTGCTAGGTTAAGTTTTGAAATCCTGGAGTTGGCTTTGAATTTTGTCCCAAAGTTGTGATTACTCGGTTGTCATTTGCTTTAAATTGTAAAAGTTCAAAACATTACAGGCTTCCACTCAAAGCAATTCCGCAAAACACAACTGGGAAAATCCACCGGGGATCTATAAATAGTA
Source organism: Carcharhinus amblyrhynchos (assembly GCF_965287045.1). NCBI lineage: Eukaryota > Metazoa > Chordata > Chondrichthyes > Carcharhiniformes > Carcharhinidae > Carcharhinus > Carcharhinus amblyrhynchos. Next base: position 111,781,751 of record NC_137331.1, on the reverse strand, counting down.
TCATCATAGCATTCTAAAATAATGATTGAATAGTTTCAAAATTAATAACTGAAGTCAAACAAAATAATTCAGCCCAAAATACAATACATGGAGGTACTGAAAGAAATTTCCTCAATTTTCAATTTGCATACAGTTTGGTGTAGGTTTATTGACCTTGTGTTGTGGGAGAAGACACTATTTAAAATTATTTTATGGTGCCAATTAGAATTTAATCACATTACACCAACATTCAAAGAGAGAACTGGGTCAATCCGACAACTAGTTTCAACAAACTAACTACACAGCAATTACCTCAAATGTAGATTCTTAATTGTTGCCATCTGTTATTGATAATTATAAATACAAGTAAAATGTAGAATAATACCCTCATTAAGAGGAGAAAATTTTAAAAATCTTGAAGTGGTTATTGTATTAAGAGGAAAAGTACAGTAAGCAAACAGATAAACAAATAGTTATAAAGGATACAGTAATTAGTATATTTTGATTTAACCTTTCACGTGTTTAAAAACTTGTAATATAAATTAAAATGCTAGGTGTAACAACAATATTTTGGAGGAGTAACAAGATCTTGAAAATGTATAGCACTTAATAATGCCAGGTAGTACATCATGCAGCAGGAATTACTTAACTGTGTGTAATTGATACAATTATTAAAACACTGGTAGGAACAATGAAATAATAGATTTAAACATTCAGCTGTACAAATACGTATCGAAATATTTTGTACTATCCAGTATATTATTGAAACGACAAGAGCAGCTGCTCCACAGAGGCCATCATACCTCAGCTTTGTATAATTGGTGCACACCATCACACTTGCACTCCCTCCTCACCCTGTTCACAATCTCCTGGGAGAGGCAAAAAAAACCTCACAATCTTCAGAAACAACAAAAACATAGGCCATCCATATTTTTATTTTTAAGAAGCAGCTGTGCCAAGTTTACCAAAATATATGTCACTGGAAAGCAGAGCAGTCATCTTAATAGATGACAACTGTGGAGTTCAAAAGAAATGCCTAAACCAAAAATTCCCACTGCCAGGCCAGCATCTGTAACCTGAGTGATAGACTGTAGATGTGATTTCTGTGATGAATTTACACCACATGAATGTGTGTTGCAAGGAGCGGTTGCTGCAGCACAATGCCAGCGCGCTTTTTATGTCACATGTCTGCAGGAGCGAGCCTGACGGCAATCCTTTGCCAAATGCTTTCAATATTATGAATTCATCCTACCAACAGAGGAAGCAGCTGCATCTGACAGAGTTTAGGATCCCACATAAGCACCAATACAAACTCAAAACACTGAACATTTGAGTTCTCTGTTTTGACTGCCAGCAGGCCCAAGCTTTGATTCCAGTGCAGTGTTGATGAGGGATTATAACTAGTAGTTATTTATGCAGTGCCAGGGGCTGCTGCTGTGCAAGTAGTAAGGAATAGGCCCAAGCGAGTGGGTCCAGCATCTAGACAGATGTAGAGGAACCACTACAGCCATTACATCTAATTCTGCATGACTACTGATGAAATATCTGACAACTAAGCCAGATGTCCCAATGAAACACTTCATTGCACTAAATATAATTGACAATTTCATGGAAAATTGTGCTGTGAGCAGGAAGCAAACCACAATCACCAAATGTTTTGTGTAATTGTAAATTGCAAAATAAAATTGTATAAATCTACCTACTTGCTTATTTTACATTGCTCCTGTTAGTTCATATTTTTTGCACAGCAGAGTGCAGTAGTATTTACACAGAACACAGTTGGGCTAGTTTGGGTAAGACTTTAGGGAAAAGTTCTCCTTCCATGCCATGCATTATACTGTCAGTTTGATAGCACTGCGCCAAATAATTTCAGAGCAAAGAATGAAGTGAAACAGGGCTGTATCCTAGCTCCTATTTTGTTGAATCCCCTTCTCCATGCTCCTGGCCTTTGTCTTCCTTGCAGATATGGCAGGCGACCATCTGCATACTAGGTCAGACAGCAAACTCTAATCTTACCCAGACAAAGCCATGCAAAAATATGCATGTTTTGATCAGAGAGCTCTTTGACACTAATGATGCTGTGATAGTCTTTTATGTGAAAACTCAGCTACTTATGGATTCTCTCTCCCAACCCTGTAACCTTTTCCCCCTAACTAGAAGCATTAAGAAAACCATGGACATGGGGGGAGGTGTCACATCTCTGCTCCCAACCATGCAAAATAATACCCCACTGGGGGTGCATAACGTCGGTTATACAGCACAGGAAAGGCCCTTCAGCTCATCAATTCTACACTGACAACAACTACCATTAAGGCACACCAATCCCATTTTCCTGCGCTTGTCCCATATCCTTGAATGTTATATTTCAAGTGCTCATCCATATTTTGTTTTAAAAGGTTATAAGGTTTCCAGCCTCCACTACCTTCTCAGGCACTACATTCCCCTGAAATAGTCCCAGTGATTCAGGAATCTAAAACCCTCTCTCCTGCACCAACTCTTGAGCCACACATCTGTCCTATTATTTCTATACTCGCTAGACCTAACTAGAAGCTGGGAATAACCTAGAGATTACAACCATTGAAGTTGTTTTTTAATCTGCTGCCTAGCTCCCTGAATTCTTGATGCAAGACCTCATTCTCCACTTTGCCCATATCGTTGGTACCGACATGCATCACGACTTCCAATTCACTACGCTCTCCTTTCAGGATGCCCTGAGCCGTTCAGTGACACCCCTGACCCTGGCAGCAGGGAAGCAACACACTATACTGGAGTCACTTCTTTGGCTGCAGAAATGCCTGCCTGCTCCTCTGACTAAAGAATCCTCTTCTTTCTCCCACCCTGTAGTCAAGCCGTTTGTGGTGCTATGACAATAGACAATCTATTTCTTAGTGTAAAACTCAATACATGCATAGGAAACACAGCTTGCACCTTTGCCCGGTCACAAAACATACACTGAATAGCATCAACCATCTTAGACCAAGGTACTGTGTTTTCAACACCTTGTTGTATGGCTACGAAACATGGACAATTTACAGCTAGCAAGAAAGGAAGCTCAACAAACTTCCATCTTCACTTGCTACAGCACATTGAGTAGCTCACAAAAAGAAACAAAACATCACAAATGAAGCAGCCCTTTCAAAGGCAAGGCGCCCAATTATGTTGGTACTTCTCAAGCAAGGATGACTTTTGCTGGCTTAGTACACAGGATGGAAGGTGGTCGCATACCTAAGGATTTCTTACATGGTGAGGTAGCCAGAGCCAAATGTACAGTAGGATACCCAAAGCTCTGCAACAAGAAAGCTTACAAATATGAAAGCCCTAAACAGCAATTCACGCACCTGGGAAACATTAACTGATACCAAAGAAAAATGGTAACATACCTGTGGTTTGGCATGATCATGGCAACAGGCATTAATGCCAAAAACAATACATAATGGCACGTGATAAACGCTTCACTTGCAGTAATTGCAGTAGAATCTACCTCTTGCATATTAATTCCTTCAGCAAAAGTCAAGTTACTTCATCCCCAACAAATCTGATTTACAGGTAGAAGGATGCTGATGAGGTTGGATAAGCTAAAGAATAGCAGAAGGAGGGTTTTTCCCCCCTTAATCTTATGTATCAAGAGCCCTGAGATGAACACCAATATTATGCATGGACATGGATAATTAAAACCGGTCCCAAACTCCATTCACTTTACCACTTCCTTTTTGTCTTTGTTTTTGGAATAGTAAGTGTAATATTAATGCAAGTGATTAGGTGGTTTATAATTTGTGGAACAGTGGATTTGCAAGCTAATTTGATAAATTAGAAATCTTTCTGGAGCACGAAACACCCCAAACTTAAGTCAATGCACCTGTGTTTTCAGCTGGTCACAACACCCCACTCTTGCTCCTGTTCCCAAATTGTTAACCTCAGTAATTCTGTAATTTATTATACACCAATTCAGTCACGTGATTTTCATTTCCAAACACAGCTTGCCCAACATGCATTCTACTTACCCACTGAATTTTGCATTCAGTGGATATTCTAACTATTTTGTTTGCTGCATGGAGGTGGGATAAACAAAAATAAAGTGGGGGAAAAAACCCAATTAATTTATCCCTACTTAAAACTAGACCTATCCAACTGTCAAGTACAAAGGATGGAGGAAAAGGCAATCATAGAGAGGAACAACCCATGAAAAAGGTGGGTGTACCTCCCAGCTTCATAAATCACACAAACTAATCAAGGTTCAAAGTGCATTAGGCAAAAAGAAATTAAGAATCAAATCCTGTGACATTTAATATTAGCAACAATGCAAACGTCAAGATATACAGCAACAAAATGCATCTGTAACAAGCGCACAAAATTACAAAAGACTCAAAGTGCTCAGCAAGAAACATACAGTTGTGGTAGCATGGTCCCTTTAAGGAGATGATCCTTGAGGGCCACTTGCTTGGGCTGGACCCTATGGAGAGGCAGTGCAAAAAGCTGAGCCAATCGGTTGCAAGGTGTGCATTCTGGGTTGAGGGGAATCTCAGCTGGAGCCAGGAAGGAGAAGGGAGTAGATGTGTATTACAATTATAAGACGCTTGTTTGACCCTTGAGTTGATAATAAGCCCTTTATAACTTGAAGCCACAACAAACTGCCTTCAAAGATACTGCAGCATATATTCAGATCTATATCACCAAATCACTTCTGCAATGTGCTAAAGTTGCTAAAGAAATGAAAATGCATCCTGCTAGTTTTGCGGAACATATTCACATGCACCAGATAAAATAACTAAGCATCCACAGCCTTCACAGCAGTGGCTTTGAAGTCATCTTTGTAATAGAGTCATACAGTGCAGAAAAGACCCTTTGGTAGTTTTGTTAGTGCAGATTCAATGAGTCAAAGTTGCGCTAATCCCTTTTTCAGCACTTGCCCTTTATTCCTGAATGTTATGAAATTTCAAGTACCTTCAGCCTAAACTACCTTCCCAGGCAGTCCGATCTGGACTTGGGGAAGATCAACACCATAAAACGCAGGAACAGAAGCAGGTCATTTGACCTATCAAGTCTGCTCTGCCATTCAATGCGATCACAGCTGACCTGCTAAAATCCTCAACTCCATTTTCCCACTGTATCCCCATAACTCTCGATTCCTTTCCTGATTAAACATCTGTGTCACAGCTTGAACAAATTTAACGACACAGCCTCCACAGTGCTGTGCTGTAAAGAATTCCACAGATTCAGCACCCTCAGAGAAGTTCTTCCTCATTGGTTTTAAAACGGGTAACCCCTTACTCAGATTATGCTCTCTGGTCCAAGACACACTCACAAGAGGAAATATCCTCTTAGCATCCACCCTGTCAAGCCCCTTAAGAATCCTATATGTCTCAAGGAGGTTGCTTCTCATTCTTCTAAACTCCAATGAGTATAGGCCCAACCCACTTTTAAATTCTTCCTTACCCAGGATCAACCTAGTGAATCTTCTCTGTGCTGCCTCTAATGCCAGTATCTCTCTCCTTAGACAAACAGACGAAAACTGTTCAAAAAAGCCGAAACTGGAAATAGAATCACAAACTTTCCTCTACCATCACCCTCTGCTTCCTGTCTCAGCCAATTTTAGATCCAAATGTGCACTCAGCCTTGGATTCCACGGGCCCTTACTTTCTAGATCCTTCTGCTACGAGGGGCCTAACCAAAAGCCTTGCTAAGGTCCACAGGGACCATATCTAAAGCGTTACCCTCAACAACACTCCTGGCTACTTTCACAAAATGAATAGCATGCAAAACAATACTTTTTCACTGTATCTTGGTTTGTGACAATAATTTAAATAACTGGATTAAATTGATCAAATCCATGCTGACTATCCCTGGTTAATCAGTGTCTATTCAAGAGCAGATATATTCTGTTCCTCAGACTCTTTTTAGTAACTTTCCAAGTTATAGGGCTGACTGCCCTATAATTTCCTGGTCTCTCCCCACCTCACTTTTTTAATATTGGGATGATGTTAGCAGTCCTACAGTCCACCAGTACCTCACAATGGCCAGAGGCCATTTGAAAATTTCTGCCAGTGCCCTTGATGTCTTCCTCCTTCGACATCTCATCCAGGTCTGCAAATTTATCCACTTTTAAAGTTGCTGAATCTGCTAGTACTACCTTGCCCTCTGTTTATTTCTAATATTTCACAGCCCTCCATGCTAATATCTGTATCTGCATCATCTTTTTCCATCACAGAGACCAACACAAAAGTATTCATTGAGGACTGTACCATGTCTTCCTGGTCCACACAATTACCCACACTTTTATAATTCTTAGGGACTCTGCCATATTGAGCCCTTGGTATTTCTCACAGGCTTCTGTCCCTTGATACCCAGGGTTCTCTGGTCTTGGTCTCACCCTTTGTTTTTATAGAACATATCTGTGTATTCTTACTACCTCCTCCTTGAAGAACTCCCATTGCTCTGACAGTTTTATCTGCAACCAGCTGCTCCCAGCTCTGATCTTAGTAAAATTAGCTTTTCCTCAGTTCCCAGTCTATCTTTATCCTTTTCCATCACTATCCCAAATCTAACTAAATTATGGACACCATCTCCAAAATGCTTGCCTACTGATAAGTCTTTCACCTGCCCAGGCTCATTTCCAAATATTAGGTCCAGAAATGCTCCCTCCCTAGTTGGGCTTTCTACGTACTGGCTAAAGTTCTCTGGGCTGCGATTTAAGAATTTTGCTCCCTTCCTACCTTGTACATCAAAAATTTCCAAGTTAATATTTGGATAATTATAATCCCCTATTACTGCCTTATCAATCCTATGCATTTCTGAAATTTGATTCCACATTTGACCCTCACACTCTGTGACTGCGAGGGGGCCTATACTACACATCAGAAGGGCATGTTTGTCCCTTTTGTGATTTTTAATTCGATCCATATGGCCTCATTTGGTGATCCTTCAAGGATATTGTCCTTCCTCTGCTTTAATTGATTCCTTAATCAATATCGCGAGCTCCCCAGCTCTTCTATCAACCCTTCCATCTCATCTGAATACCCCATAATCAGGAATGTTGAGCTTCCAATCCTGCCTACCTTTCAGCCAACTCTTGGTCACAGCTAAGATATCATACTCTATGTGCCTAACTGTGCCCTCAGCTTGTCTGTCTTATTCCTCAGGCTCCTTACCTCACTTAGTCATGCTAGGCTCACTTCTTTCTTATCTAACCTATGCTTTCTCTGCCTTTCAGACTCACTTACTGGTGTTTTAAATTCTAATTCCATCTCAGCTTCTCTCCTCTCTCAACTATATGTCACAATCCTACTCCTCTGCCAATTTAGTTTAAATCTGCCCCAGCAGCAGTAGCAAACCTCTCAATGAGGATGCCGGTCTCGGTCCTGTTCAGATGCAACCTGCCCAAGTCCCAGATCCTCCAAAAACAGTCCCAATGCCTCAGGAAGCTAAAGCCCTCTCTCCTGCACCATCTCTCCAGCCACATATTCATTTACTCTATGCTTCTGTTCGTATACTGAGATGCTCAGAAGGAATCTGGAGATTACTATCTTTGAAGTATAAAAGCAAATTCCTGCAGGTCCTGGAATCTGAAAGCCAAAGAGAAAATTTCAGCAGGTCTGGCAACATCTGTAAGGAGAGAAAAGAGCTCACGAGTCCAGATGACCTTTTGTCAAAGCTGGTCAAAACTATTGTTGAAGTCCTGCTTTTCAATTTCCGACCTAATTTCCTGAAGTCTGTTTGGAGGACCAAATTTACCTTTCTTCTTATGCCTTTGGTCCCATCATGGGCCATAAGCTCTGACTATTTTATTGTATGTTTCTATGTTGGCTAAGGTATTGAATAACTTTTTTGTTTCTGTTTTCACGGAGGAGGACGTGAATAATTTGCCGGGTGTTAGCGATGGAAAGGTGGTAGGACTGGAGGGTCTTAATGACATTACTGTTACTAGAGAGGCGGTGCTCGACAGACTGGACGGGCTGATTGTGGACAAGTCCCCAGGACCGGATGGAATGCATCCGAGGGTTCTGAAGGAAATGGCGGAGGTGATAGTGGATGCCTTGGTGGTTATTTTCCAAACGTCGCTGGATTCCAGGGAAGTGCCGGATGATTGGAAAACGGCTAATGTTACGCCGTTGTTTAAGAAGGGTGCCAGGCAAAAGGCGGGGAATTATAGGCCGGTTAGTTTAATGTCTGTGGTAGGTAAAATGTTAGAATCTGTCATTAAGGAGGAAATTGCGAGGCATCTTTTGCTTGATAGAGCAGACGCAGCACGGTTTCATTAAAGGGAAGTCGTGTCTGACAAATTTACTGGAGTTCTATGAGGATGTGTCTAGGGCGGTGGATAGAGGAGACCCGGCGGATGTGGTCTTTCTAGATTTTCAGAAGGCGTTTGACAAAGTGCCTCACAAGAGGTTATTGCAGAAGGTCAAGGGACATGGAGTTGGGGGTAGGGTGTTAGCGTGGATAGAGGATTGGTTGTCAAATAGGAGGCAGAGAGTGGGGGTCAACGGGTGCTATTCGGATTGGCGGATGGTGACTAGTGGAGTGCCCCAGGGGTCGGTGCTGGGGCCTCAGCTTTTTACCATTTATATAGATGATCTGGAGGAGGGAACCGAGCGTAGAGTGTCGAAATTTGCTGATGACACCAAGATTGGGGGAACGGCAAATTGTGCGGAGGGTGTGGAGAGTCTGCAGAAGGATCTAGATAGGCTGGGCGAATGGGCCAGGAAATGGCAAATGGAATTTAATGTTGGCAAGTGCGAGGTGGTCCACTTTGGTAGGAAGAATGGTAGGAAGGACTATTACTTACGGGGCGAAAAACTGCAGCAGGCGACGGTGCAGAGGGACCTCGGGGTCCTTGTGCATGAGTCGCAAAAACCCAGCTTGCAGGTGCAGCAGGTGGTCAGGAAGGCGAATGGGATGCTGGCCTTCACAGCGAAGGGGATTGAATATAAAAGTAGGGAGGTCTTGCTGCAGCTGTATAGGGCATTGGTGAGGCCGCAACTGGAGTACTGTGTGCAGTTTTGGGCGCCGCACCTGCGCAAAGATATTTTGGCCTTGGAGGGAGTGCAGAGGAGGTTTACTAGGCTGATACCGGAGTTGAGGGGGTTGAGCTATGAGGAGAGGCTGAATAAACTAGGCTTGTACTCGTTGGAGTTTAGAAGAATGAGGGGAGATCTCATTGAGACGTACAAGATGATGAATGGGATGGATAGGATAGAGGTGGAGAGACTCTTCCCGCTCAAAAAAGACAGTAGGACTAGGGGGCACAGCCTCAAGATAAAGGGGGTGCGTTTTAGAACGGAGTTGAGGAGGAACTTCTTCACTCAAAGGGTGGTGAATCTCTGGAATTCTCTACCCCTTGAAGTGGTGAGGCTGTCTCGCTAAATATTTTCAAGAAGCGGGTTGATGGGTTTTTGATAAGAGAGGGGATTAAGGGTTATGGGGAGAGGGCTGGAAAGTGGAGCTGAGCCATGACAGATCAGCCATGATCTTATTGAATGGCGGGGCAGGCTCGAAGGGCCAGATGGCCTACTCCTGCTCCTATTTCTTATGTTATGTTATTAACCCTCCCCATTCATAATGTCTTGCTGCAATTCCAGGACATCCTTGACTCTGGCACCCAGGAGGCAACAATCCATCCTGGAGCCATGTCTACGGCTAGTGAAGCACCTGTCAACTCCCCTCACTAACAAATCCCCCACCACTATTGCCCTTCTACATTTCGAGAAGTTGGACCACCCAGAGTGCCATATTCTTGACTCTGTTTGGCTTCCATACAGAAACTGTCACTCACTCTTCCAAAACTGAAAAATGGTTTGCATGTAGGATACATGTGGGAGAGTTCCTCAGTATCTACCTGGTTCCCTTCCTCTATCTGGCAGTCACCTATTCCCCCTCTGCCTGAACGTCGAGGTAAATTGCACCCTGAAACATGCATTTCTCAACCACACAAGTGCACTGAAGCACTCCCAGCTGCTGCTCATGCTTCAAATCCGAAGTTGAGTTGCTTCAGCTGGAGACACCTCCCGCTCACATGATCATCCAGGCGGCCAGGAACACCTAGGATTTTCCAAACAGCACAGGATGTGCAGTCAGGTGACTGAGTTCCCCAGTCATAATTAAACAAACATAAATCAGATTAGAAAAATCTTTTCATTTATGTCAGACAAACAATTGGAATCCCTTAATTATTAAGTTAGTTTTGAGGTTCTAAAATAGCTAAAGATTCTGTACTTACAGTTTAAGCTAAAATCAAAAATCCAGTTATTTCCCTATTGCTTGTGTTTCTTTCTTAAAAGTATATAGCTCCTTTCTAAAAAAGTGTACATTTTTTTCTATTTCTAAGCTACCTGATAACCCTCCCTAACAGCAGTTTCTCACCAATGAACATGTTTCTCCCACGATAAGCTAGCGACGACCTCGCACATTCTCACAACACTGGTATTTGAATATGAAGACAACAGGACTCGGTGGGGGAGGCCCTATTCAGCCATCTGGACACAGTGTCTAGTCCAGCACAGTTGATGTTGTAGGAGTTGTTGTTGTAGGCCGTAATTATGGGGGATTTCAATCTGCATATTGATTGGTCGACCCATGTTGGACGCGGAGGGCTCGAGGAGGAGTTCTTGGAATGCTGCCGGGATAGTTTCCTTGAACAGTGTGTGTTGGAGCTGACGAGGGAGCGAGCTATCTTGGATCTGGTGTTATGTAATGAGGTGGGTAGAATTAGGGACCTTGCAGTGAAGGATCTTGAGGGTTTGAAAATAGATAAGTCCCCTGGGCCGGACGGGATTTATCCTAGGATTCTGTGGGAGGCAAGGGAGGCGATTGCAGAGCCTCTGGCTCGGATCTTCAGGTCGTCGTTGGTCACCGGTATAGTGCCAGAAGATTGGAGGTTAGCGAATGTTGTCCCATTGTTTAAGGGGAACAGAGACTTCCCCGGGAATTATAGACCAGTGAGTCTTACTTCTGTTGTGGGCAAGGTTTCAGAAAAAATTATTAGGGATAGGATTTATAGTTATTTGGAGAGTAACGAATTGATTAGAGATAGTCAGCATGGTTTTGTGGAGGGTAGGTCGTGCCTTACTAACCTTATTGAGTTTTTTGAGAAAGTGACCAAAGAGGTGGATGGGGGTAAGGCAGTTGACGTGGTATATATGGACTTTAGTAAGGCGTTTGATAAGGTTCACCATGGAAGGCTTCTGCAGAAATTGCAGATGTATGGGATTGAGGGTGATCTAGGAAATTGGATTAGGAATTGGCTGGCGGATAGGAGACAGAGGGTGGTGGTTGATGGTAAGTATTCGACATGGAGTTCAGTTACGAGTGGTGTGCCTCAGGGATCTGTTTTGGGGCCACTGCTATTTGTAATTTTTATAAATGATCTGGATGAGGGTATAGTTGGGTGGATTAGTAAATTTGCTGATGACACCAAAGTCGGAGGTGTAGTAGATTGTGAGGAAGGGTGTCTTAGTCTACAGGGAGACTTGGACAAGTTGCAGAGCTGGGCCGAGAGGTGGAGGATGGAGTTTAATGCGGAAAAGTGTGAGGTAATTCACTTTGGCAGGAATAACGGATGTGTAGAGTATAGGGCTAACGGTAGGACTCTGAATAGTGTTGATGAACAGCGGGATCTAGGTGTATGTGTACATAGATCCCTGAAAGTTGGGAATCAAGTAGATAGGGTTGTTAGGAAGGCATACGGTGTCTTGGCGTTTATTGGTAGGGGGGCTGAATTTAGAAGCCGCAGCGTCATATTGCAACTGTATAAAACTCTGGTGCGGCCGCACTTGGAGTATTGTGTGCAGTTCTGGTCCCCACATTATAGGAAGGATGTGGAGGCTTTGGAGAGGGTGCAGAGGAGGTTTACCAGGATGTTGCCTGGCATGGAGGGGAGGTCATATGAGGAGAGACTGAGGGATTTGAGGTTGTTTTCGTTAGAAAGAAGGCGGCTACGAGGGGACCTTATTGAAACATATAAGATGATTAGAGGTTTAGATAGGGTGGGCAGTGATCGCCTTTATCCTCGGATGGAGAAAGCTAGTACGAAGGGGCATAGCTTTAAATTAAGGGGTGGTAGTTATAGGACGGATGTCGGGGTAGGTTCTTTATCTAGAGGGTGGTGAGGGATTGGAATGCCCTGCCTGTTGCAGTTGTAAATGCGCCTAGTTTGGGGGCGTTTAAGAGATCCGTGGATAGGTTTATGGATGGTAAGGGTTTGGTTTAGGTTAAAGGGTCATTGTTTTTTAACTGGTCGGTGCAACATCGTGGGCCGAAGGGCCTGTTCTGCGCTGTAATGTTCTATGTTCTATGATCCTCTTGGGGAGAGTGATCATTGTATGGAGGAGTTTCTGGTGCAGATGGAGGAGGACAAAGTGGGTTCCCGGACACGCGTCCTTTGTTTGAACAGAGGGGAATACGGTAGGATGAGAGAGGAATTGGCGAATGTGGACTGGGGGAGCGCATTGGAAGGTAGGTCTGCTGAGGAGCAGTGGAGGATCTTTAAGGAGATCTTTCTTGGAGCTCAGCAGAAATTTATTCCGATGGTCAAAAAGGACCGTAGGAAGAGAGGTAATAAGCCGTGGATAACAAAGGAGGTGAAGGAAAGTGTTAAATTAAAAGCGGAGGCGTTTAGAGTAGCTAAGAGTAGTAAACAAGATGATGATTGGGAGAGGTTTAAATGTCAACAAAGATTGACAAAGAAATTGATAAAGAAGGGTAGGAGAAACTATGAAGCTGGGCTAGCGCTTAATATAAAAAAGGATAGCAAGAGTTTTTATAAGTATATAAAAAGGAAGAGGCTGGCTCGGGTGAACGTTGGACCCTTAGAGGATGAGAAGGGGGGCTTAGTGGTAGGGGATGGGGAAATGGCTGAGGTCTTGAATAACTTTTTTGTTTCTGTCTTCACGGAGGAGGACGTGAATAATTTGCCGGGCGTTAGAGATAGAAAGGTGGTAGGACTGGAGGGTCTCAGTGACATTACTGTTACTAGAGAGGCGGTGCTCGACAGACTGGAGGGGCTGATTGTGGACAAGTCCCCAGGACCGGATGGAATGCATCCGAGGATTCTGAAAGAAATGGCGGACGTGATAGTGGATGCCTTGGTGGTTATTTTCCAGACATTGCTGGATTCCGGGGAAGTGCCGGAAGATTGGAAAACGGCTAATGTTACGCCATTATTTAAGAAGGGTGCCAGGCAAAAGGCGGGGAATTATAGGCCGGTTAGTTTAACGTCTGTTGTAGGTAAAATGTTAGAATCCGTCATCAAGGAGGAAATAGCGAGGCATCTTGAGGGGAATTGCTTGATAGAGCAGACGCAGCACAGTTTCGTTAAAGGGAAGTCGTGTCTGACAAATTTACTGGAGTTCTATGAGGATGTGTCTAGGGCGGTGGATAGAGGAGAGCCGGTGGATGTGGCCTTTCTTGATTTTCAGAAGGCGTTTGACAAGGTACCTCACAAGAGGTTATTGCAGAAGGTCCGGGGACATGGAGTTGGGGGTAGGGTGTTAGCGTGGATAGAGGACTGGTTGTCAAATAGGAGGCAGAGAGTGGGGGTCAATGGGTGCTATTCGGATTGGCGGTTGGTGACTAGTGGAGTGCCCCAGGGGTCGGTGCTGGGGCCTCAGCTATTTGCCATTTACATAGATGATCTGGAGGAGGGAACCGAGTGTATGGTGTCGAAATTTGCTGATGACACCAAGATTGGTGGAACGGCAAATTGCGCGGAGGGTGTGGAGAGTCTACAGAAGGATCTCGATAGGCTGGACGAATGGGCCAGGAACTGGCAAATGGAATTTAATGTTGGCAAGTGTGAGGTGGTCCACTTTGGTAGGAATAATGGTAGGAAGGATTATTACTTACGTGGAGAAAAACTGCAGCAGGCGACGGTGCAGAGGGACCTCGGGGTCCTTGTGCACGAGTCGCAAAAACCCAGCTTGCAGGTGCAGCAGGTGGTCAGGAAGGCGAACGGGATGCTGGCCTTCATCGTGAGGGGGATTGAATATAAAAGTAAGGAGGTCTTGCTGTGGCTATATAGGGCAATGGTGAGGCCACAGCTGGAGTACCGTGTGCAGTTTCGGGCGCCGTACTTATGCAAGGATATTTTGGCCTTGGAGGGAGTGCAGAGGTTGTTTACTCAGCTGATGTCAGAGTTGAGGGGGTTGAGCTATGAGGAGAGGCTGAATAAACTAGGCTTGTACTCGTTAGAGTTTAGAAGAATGAGGGGAGATCTCATTGAGACATATAAGATGATGAATGGGATGGATAGGATAGAGGTGGAGAGACTCTTCCCGCTCAGAAAGGACAGTAGGACTAGGGGGCACAGCCTCAAGATAAAGGGGGGGCGGTTTAGAATGGAGTCGAGGAAGAATTTCTTCACTCAAAGGGTGGTGAATCTCTGGAATTCTCTGCCCGTTGAAGTGGTGGAGGCTACCTCGCTAAATATTTTTGAGACGCGGGTTGATGGGTTTTTGATAAGAGAGGGGATTAAGGGTTATGGGGAGAGGGCGGGAATGTGGAACTGAGCCACGACAGATCAGCCATGATCTTATTGAATGGCGGGGCAGGCTCGAAGGGCCAGATGGCCTATTCCTGCTCCTTTTTCTTATGTTCTTATGTTCTTGAGTTTTATGTAAATACTTGAATTGCTAGCTTCAAAGAAATTAGTACTTGCATGAATCCAACAGGGCCATCTATAAACCAAGGTGAAATGGATAAAATTCCCATCACTCACAGGTTGGCGGTATCCCGAGAGCGATGGGAATTTTGTCTACTTCACCTTGGGGGCACAATGGTTAGCATTACCTTACAGCTCCAGGGACATTGGGTCACTGTCTGTATGGAATTTACAAGTTCTTCCCGTGTCTGCACAAGTATCCTCCAGGTGCTCCGGTTTCCTCCCACTCTCCAAAGACGTGCGGGTTAGGTTGATTGGCCATGCTAAATCTTCCCTTACTATCAGGGGAATTAGCAGGGTAAATAAGTGGGGTTATGGGGATACAGCCTAGGTGGTATTGCTGTCGCTACAGACTTGATAGGTTGAATGGCCTCCTTCTGCACTAGTGATTCTATGAGGATGATGCTTCATCCGTCAATGCTGTAAAGAACATTTACAACAACCCCTCAAATGTGAATCCATAGCGGCTGCTGATACTCTCCAGGCCATTTTCCTGGTAGAATCCATTGGTGAATTAATGTTGATGGGATAACTACAACAAACAGATTAAAAATTAAGACTGTAGCCCCAATGGTATTCCAACTGAGATCTTCAAAGCTGGTGGAGCTTTGCTCTGATTAGGCCATCCAGCACTTATCCTTAGGATTTGGGAGGAAAGAGAAACCTCCTACACACACCTCCACTCCCCGACTCTAGGAATGCAATAATTGTAACTATCTTCACAAAGGGAGATAAATCATGCTGTGGAGGACTAGTTTTTCTCTCATCCATAGCGGGGAAAATCCTGAATCATCTACTTCCTGTGGCAGAGGAAATTCACTCCATTGTACTGTGTGACTTTAGACCCTTCAGAGGAACCTCCAATATATTCTTTATGCCAGTGTAACATGACAAGAACACCAGGAACCCTTCATTGCTTTCATCAACCTGACCAAAGCATTTGACTCAGTTAACCCATAAGGCTTTGTGGATTGTGCTCCAAAGATTTGGATACCCAAGAAACCTCACCACAATCCTGCAATTGCTTCATGACGAAATGACCACAACGGTTAAGTGGGAGATCTGAACAATCATTGTCAAAATCAGAAGCAGGCTAGGCAAGACCATGTGAAAGTTCCTATGCTAGACACAATCCACTAGACAATGAATATTCACCTCAAAGTTCAACAGCTCTCTGAGTCTTAAATACCACCTAAATGGAAAACTTTAACCTCAGTTGTCTCTATGCCAAGACTAAAATAACCACCATAGATGTACACGATTGACTGTTTGCAGATGATTGCAGTGTTGTTGCCCACCCTACACCAGATTTGCAAGCTACCCAATCGCTTCAATTCTGCAAACAAAGAAATTCAGCCTGTACTTCAACCCAGGCATGGTCAGCCAAATATTCCACCTCCCATACGGTTTTTTTTAATTCGTTCATGCAACGTAGGTGTTGCTGGCTAGACAGCATTTATTGCCCATACCTGTTAGCAAGAAGGTGGTGGTGTGCTGCCTTTTTGAATCGCTGCGATCCACGTGCAGTATGTTGACTCACAATATTTTTAGGGAGGGAACTCCAGCATTTTGGCCCAGCAACTGCTAAGGAATGGTGATATTTTTCCAAGTCAGAATGGTGAGTAGTTTGGAAGGGAACTTGCAGGTGGTGGCATTCCCATGCATACTGCCCTTGTCCTTCTAAATGGGTGTCGTCGTGGGTTTGGAAGGTGCTGTCTAAGGATCTTTGGTGAATTGCTGCAGTGTATCTTGTAGATGGTACACACTGCCGCTATTGAGCGGTGGTGGTGAAGGGAATGGATGTTTGTGGATGAGGTGCCAATCACGAGAGGTGCTTTGTTCTGGATGGTTTAAACCTTCTTCTGTTGTTGGAGCTGCACCCATCTGGGCAAGTGGGGAGTATTCCATCACATCCTGGCTTGTGCCTTGTAGATAGTGGACAGGCTTTGGCGAGGCAGGTGGTGAGAGTTACTCATCACAGTATTCCTCACCTCTGACCTGTCCTGTAGCCACTATCTTTATGCAGTGAGTTCCACTTGGTCAACAGTAACCCCAAGAATGTTGGCAGTCAGGAATTGAATGATGGTAACACCACTGAAATATCATGTTGAAGGAGATACTCTAAACATGGTAAACATTATTTCTCATACCTGGGCTGTCATCTCTCTCAAAAGACCACCATAAACGAAGAGGTCCAACATCGCATCAGCTGCACCAGCTCAGCTTTCTACAGGCTACAAGTGTTTGACAACAAAGTCAATACACATACACACAGATGTTGTTATCACCACATTCCTGTGCTGCAGCAAGAGCTGCTCTGTGCATCAGTGACACACAAAAACACTAGAGAAATTCCATTAGCAAATGACTCCTATAGACATGCACACCACGGCCAGAAAAGATAGACTCTTACCTCCAGCTATTGCTTCCATCTACACCACAAAACCACTTCTTTAGTTCAACTTTG
The DNA here is from genome assembly GCF_965287045.1 of Carcharhinus amblyrhynchos. Classification (NCBI taxonomy): domain Eukaryota; kingdom Metazoa; phylum Chordata; class Chondrichthyes; order Carcharhiniformes; family Carcharhinidae; genus Carcharhinus; species Carcharhinus amblyrhynchos. The sequence goes on along the minus strand of NC_137331.1, from coordinate 111,764,655 downwards.
GCACCTCCGGAAGGCAATAGCACAGCCTCATTTACTTTACACCGTTACCAAGGCTGCTGCCTGTAATGCAAGACAAATACAGCGCTACTAATCACTTTATTAAATTAAAGCTCATTCAAACATACACAATCAAAAAATGCATTTCCAATAGCTTCAATATATGCCATTTACAATACAATTCTGGATTTATGAGTGTATTATAGATCTTTATGTCCATCGAGCACTGATGTAGACCAGTGAACTAAATGGCCTGATTTTGTCCTGCAAATTATATGTAACACGTAACACTATTGCGGAAGCGTGGTTTTGTAATAGTTCAAAAACATTGCCCACCAACACTTGAAAGCAATGGCCAATAAATGTGGTTTGATTAATACAATCATAAAATAGTCCACTACTGGAGATGGCCATTTGGCCCAGCAAGTCAGCACCAGACTTCAAGAGCAATCCAGTTAGCCTTCTACATGTTTTTCTCTGTACAGTATTCCCACAATTTTTGCTTCTTCAGTATTTATCCAATTTGCCTTTTAAAACTACTTGAATCCATTTCCACCACACTTTCAGGCAGTGCATTTAAAATCTTAACCATTACTGAATAAAAAGTTTTTTTTAAATGGTCCAATGAAAAGTCTTGCCTTCTGTTTCAAATGGGTGAAGGATAGGTAACTAGAGTTAGCCTGATATCAGCAGTGGGAAAGATGCCAGTGTCCATTATAAAAGACTATTTGGAAAGCATCAAGAGGATTCAACAAAACCAGCATTAGGTTTAAGAAAGATAAATCATACTTAACAAATCTACAGGAGCTTTTTGGGGATCTAACAAGTAGAATAGATTAGGGAGAACCAGAAGATGGTGTGATGTATTTGGACTTTCAGAAGGCTTTTGCCAAGGTCCCTCAAGAGGTTAGTGGGCAAAATTAAAGGACATGGGATCGGGGGTAATGTTTGGCATGGATACAGATTTGTTTGACAGACAGGAAACAGAATGGGAATGTGTCTTTTTCAGAGTGTCAGACAGTGGCTTGTGGGATATTACAAGGATCAGTGTGTAGGTCCCAGCTGTTCACAATATACATAAACAACCTGGACGACAGAACCAAATGGAAGATTCCCAAATTTGCTGATGAGACAAAACTGGGCAGAACTGTGAGTTGCAAGGAGGATGCAAGGACGCTTCATAGTGATTTAGATAAGTGGAATGAGTAGGCAAGTAGGTGAGACCACAACTGGAGTATTCCATGCAGTACTCGTTTCTCTACCTAAGAAAGGATACATTTGCCATAGAAAAGCGCAGCAGAGGTTCACTAGGATAATACTGAGGCTGGCAGATCTGTTTTATGAGGGGAAATTGGTTTGACTGGGCCTGCATTCACTGAAATTTAAAAGGATGAGGAGATCTGATTCTACCAGGATTTGACAGACTAGTTGCAGGGAAGATGTTTTCCCTGGATGGAGAATCTAGAAGTCTCACAACACCAGGTTAGAGTCCAACCAGTTTATTTGATAGTAATCTCACAAGCTTCCGGAAACAGTGTTCCTTCGTCAGGTGTGTGCAAGGTTCGTCAGGTGGTGTTGTGAGACTTCTTACTGTGTTTACCCCAGTCCAATGCCGGCATCTCTACATCATGGAGAATCTAGAACCAGTGACAGTGAGTGTCTCAGGATTTGTGATGAAGTGGAGGTGATTGAGAGCTTCACTTTTCTAGGTGTTTCTAGATTACCAATAATCTGTTCTGGTCCCTCCATGCTGACAGTATAGATAAACCCACCAAAGCCTTCTGCAAAATTAAAGGCAAAGGAAATTTGGCATGTGCGCTACAACTCTTACCAATTTTTTTTTTTTACAGATGTACCATAGAAATCATCCTTTTACAAGTTGGTATGGCTCCTGCTCTGACCAAGATTGCAGAAAAACTATAAAGGGTTGTGAATGTAGCCCAGTCCATCCACTGACTCCATCTACACTTCCTACTTCCTTGGGAAAGCAGCCAAAGACCTTAGACTCTCTTCCACCTTCTTCCATTGGGAAAAAGATAAAGTCTGAAAACACGTACCAACCAACTCAAGAACATCTTCTTCCCTGCTGTCATCAGACTTTTGAATGGTCCTATCATACAGTAAGCTGATCTTTCACTTCACCCTATCTTTAACTACAACACTATGTTCTGCACCCTATCCTTCTTCCCTATGTACTTTATGTAACAATTTGCAAACAATACTTTTCATAGTATCCCAATACACGTGACAATTACAAATCAAGTAATTTAGAATTATGATGAAAAATTTCTTCAGTGTAGTGAACCTGTGGAATTCTCCAAGAAGACTGTGAAAGCCAAGTCACTGAAGGTATTCAAGAAAGAGGCAGCACCGTGGCAGTGGTTAGCTCTGCTGCCTCAATGCCAGCAACCCAGGTTCAATTCCCAGCTTGGGTCACTGTCTGTGTAGAATCTGCACGTTCTCCTCGTGTCTGCGTGGGTTTCCTCTGGGTGCTCCAATTTCCTCTCTGTGCAAAAGATGTGCTGGTTAGATGCAATGGCCATGTTAAATTCTGCCTCAGTGTACAGGTTCCAGAGTGTGACGACTAGAGGATTTTAACATTGCAATGAAATTACATGAATGCAAGTCTGCTTATGACACAAATAAACTTTTAAGAGTTAAGATTTTAATGGCACCAGGGAGTATGGGGAAAAAGCAGGAAAATGACATTGAGATTGAGGATGACCCATGATCATACTGAATGGTGGGGCAGGCTCAAAAGGGCCAAGCAACCTACTCCTGCTTTCAAATAGATAGAAATTATGTAAACTCTTCCATGATTTTGAATGTCTCTCATCAAATCCCCTCAATCTTCTTTCCTCCGAGAACAACTCTAGTTTCTCCAGTCTATCAACATAATTGTAATCCCTCATCCCTAAAACTATGAAAACCCTCTCCATAGAATTCATATCTTTTCAACAATGTGATGCCCAAGATTTGGCAATACTGCAGCTTGGGCCAACCTAGTGTTTTGTAACAGGGTTTGCAGTACTTCCTTGTACTCTATGCCCCTATTTATAAAGCCAGAAATCACACATGCATTATTAACTACTTTGTTAACCTGTCCTCCCACCTTCAAAGATTTGTGCACAAACACCCCCAGATCTTTTTGTTCTTGCACCTAACGTTTGAAAAAAATAAAAAACAGCTGGTGCACAAAACCTATCATGTTGTGTCATAGTTCAACTTCTATACACAATTGATTCCTACTTCATTCAAACCTCTGGAAAGTCAAATGAAAAATACAAAACCAAGATTAAAAGAATTTAGACCAAATAATTTCTGTAAATTCCTCTACAACTGCCAAAAGCAATCAAAGACATTTCAGCATCCATGATGAATACTTTGCTACTCAAGAACCTTTTTTAAAAAGTTAAACTGTCATTCCACTACATTTCATTTTTACTGCCACTTTCATAAAATATATGGTGGGATATGGATTAATTGAAATTTTCAACACTGGAAAGATGTTTGTAAAAGATATCAAGGGACATGGAACAAAATAGGTAAGTGGAGCTTATACGGAGCAACAAGATCTAAAATGAAAGTCAAAGTCCCAGCGGACTTTGCTCTCCCTTTTTTTGACAGCAAGCATGGGCTGTGGTTATTTAAACTGAGGGTCACCACACCTGGCAAGTTTGAGAAGGAGGTGCCTTCATGAATAACCTCAGCCGGTACAGAAATTAAACCCCCACTGTTGGCAACACACTGCATCATAAACCACTATCCAGCTGACTGAGCTAACCGACCCCTTTAAGCAGTCACTATAGTCCCAGATGACCATAGGTTGCTCTCCTCTTTGAGGGAGAAAGCTGACTGGTGGTATTTAACCTGAGGACCATCACACCTCAGGCGAGGAGCACGTTGTGAAGGTGGGCCTCCATGAATAACCTCAGCTGATCCAGGAATTGAAACCCTGCTGTTGGTATCAGTCTGCATTCAGGCAGCAGAATAGTTAGCATTGCTACCTCACAGTGTCAGAGACCTGGGGTCAATTCCAACCTTGGATGACTGTGTGGATTTTTGCACGTTCTCTTTGTGTCTTCATGGGCTACGTCCTACAGTTCAAAGATGTAGGGGTTAGATGCATTGACCATGCTAAATTGTCCTTTAGAGTCAGGGGATTAGCAGGGCAAATACATGGGGTAACAGGGATAGAGCCTGGGTGGGATCATTGTCAGGCAGGTTAGATGAGCTGAATGGTCGTCTTCTGCACTGTAGAGATCCTATGCACCACGAACCAGCTGCCTAGTCACCTGAGCTAACCAGCTTGGTACAACAGGTTCAAGGGGCAAAAAAAAAAGACCACCTTTTCCAATATAACAAACATTTTAGGATTTCAACATCTTTTCCACTTGAGCTGTTCTGCTTCTTCCAGGCGAAGTGAAAAATTAAAACTTCCCTGAAATATTGAATTTGCTGTGTGTTGAGTTGATCTCCATATTTATACTTCTCCATCTACCCCTTCTCACGCCTGACTGTCAGGACTAGAGAAAATTCCCAACAGTCTTGTCTCCTTTGATGTTCCTTAGTTTTACCCAGTGTTTCCCAGTTGTGCCATTTTTATGACAATATTGTTACACTTCATTCTTTCCCTGACCTTTTTAAAGCTGGGAATATTTAGCTTTCAATCATGTAGGGTTAGGATCAAAACCGTTGCAGCTTCTACATCATACCTTTAAATTCAATTTTTGCTTTGAAATGTGTTTTATTTCGTAGGCGATGTCCATTTCCGTATAGCACTCCTTAAATAGGCAACTATTCCCACCCTATCCACGTGCAGGGGTTGTGCTTTTCCTCACTTTTTGACTCAGACTTTTGTTGTTAATATCCTGTAAATGGCTAACAAGTCAATTTAGTACGCTCACATTTGATACAAAATCAATCCTGCTTTATTGTTAATGCATGTTTTATATTTACTTTGTTAAGTATTTATATTATCTTGATCACCTTATGTACTCTTAACCTTTGCTCTTATCCTAAATTATTGCCACCCTGGGCCTCACTAACCATGTTGGTTCAAAGCCCTATCTAGTCCTATGAATCCCTTCCAAAGATCCTGGTTCAGATGCATCCCATCCCAGCAGTACAGCTCCCCACTGTTCCAATACTGATGCCATTGGCATATGAAAGTGAACTACCCAAATCCAGAGAAGTGCATTTACCTGATGTGAGGTGCTGCAGTATATCCTACAGACAGAAGAACACACTTCAAACATGATATGCCAATAGTGGTGGGTGTGTAGATTTATTATTGTCACATGTATTAGCATAGAGTGAAAAGTATTGCTTCTTGCCTGCTATACACAAAGCACATCATTCATAGAGAAGGAAACAAGATAGTGCAGAACGTAGTGTTACAATTGTAACTATAGCTGGGGTGTAGAGAAAGATCAACTTAACGTAAGGTCGGATGGTTCAAAAGTCTGATGGTTCTTGTGTCAGTTGGTACGTGACCTCAGACTTTTGTATCTTTTTCCCAATGGAAGAAGGTGGAAGACAATGTCCGGAGTCTGTGGGGTCCTTAATTATGCTGGCTGCTTTGCTGAGGCAGCGGGAAATATAGACAGAGTCAATGGATGGGAGGCTGGTTTGCATGATGAATTGGCTACATTTATGACCTTTTATCATTTCTTGCGGTCTTGGGCACAGCAGGGGCTATACCAAGCTGTGATATAACCAGAAAGAATGCTTTCTATGGTGCATCTGTAGAAGTTGCTGAGGGTCATAGCTGACATACCAAATTTTCTTATGGAGTACCAATCAAGTTCACCGCTCTTTCTTGGATATTGTTGAGGCAATATTACTGGAGTTGCATTACGGAATTGCAAGGTTTCCAAATCATACTCCAGGCTTGTGTCCTGTAGGTGGAGGCACTTTGTGGAATTAAACAATGAATCAACCATTCGCCAAAAAAACACAAGGCTCTCATAGCCAAACCATGTACATCATTGGTCCAGTAGAGTTTCTGAACAATGATAACCACCCCACCCCTAGGATATTGATGGGGGGGTTTCAGCAAAGGTGATACTACATAGTCATGGGGAGGTGGTGAGGTTCTCACTTTTGGGAAAGGTCACATGGAGCTCAGATGTTACTTGCTACTTATCAGCCCAGGGCTTGCTGCATAAAAACAAACTGCAACATTTTTCAGAATTATGAATAAAGCTAAACATGTGCAGATTAACCAGTCTCTCTTCTAATCTTACGATGGACAGAAGGTCATTGATCCAACAGCTGAAGGTAGCTGGACCTGGAGCATTGCTCCGAGGATCTTCTGCAGCAATGCTGAGGATGAGATGCTTGCCTTGTCTAATATACAGAACTATCTTCCTTTGAGCCAGATATGACTAACCACTCAGATTTTCCCCAATTGCAACTGATGTCAGTTTACTAGAGGCCTTTGTGCCATAATCAGCCAAATATTGCCATGTTGCCAAGAGCAGTAACTCTCATCACTTCTGAATTCAGCTTTTGTTTGGAGTAAACTATCTGGATTTTCCTCCCTCCTTATGTGTTGGACTTTCTCTAACTGACTGTCCAGCTTAACAGAGTTGCAGTGACTCAACAAGGCATTTCCCACAGATGTTGTCATTCTGGAAGAGCTCAGGTGATTCTAACATACCGCAGCCCTGCCACACACTGCTTGCGCTGCCACTATCCGTATTACTCCAATCCACACCACTTTCTCAAACTGGAAGCATTTCAGATTTGAAATTATTTTTTATAAACAGCTTTTTGCAACGTGCATCCTTGAAGTCATAGTCTTGTATCTGTGTGCAATTTTGATTTGATGTGTCATTTGTGGCAAACAGTGAAAAGTATTGTTTCTTGCACGCTATACAAAGCGTACTGTTCATAGAGAAGGAAAGGAAGGAGTGCAGAATGTACTGTTAGTCATAGCTAGAGTGTAAAGAAAGATCAACTTAGTGCGAGGTAAGTCCTTTCAAAAGTCTGATGGCAGCAGGGAAGAAGCTGTTCTTGAGTCAGTTGGTACATGATCTCAGACTCTTGTATCTTTTGTCTGACAGAAGGTGCAAGAGAGAATGTCCGGTGTGTGTGGGGTCCTTAGTTATGCTGGCCACTTTTCCAAGGCGGCAGGAAGTGTAAACGGAGTCAAAGGAGTGGAAGCCAATTTGCGTGATGGACTGGCCTACATTCACAACCCAGCTTCGATTTTTCAAATTTTTTTTACTCCGTTGATTGTAATTTCTCCTGGAAATCCATTGAGTAACGTATCATTTGTCTGCAGCTGCCCACCATTCATTGCGCCTGAAATTCTTGCTAATTACGGACAGAAAACCTATTCTAACAACATGATTAACTGTCTGATTCTTTTTTCATGTTTGTTCATGAGATGTTGCTAATGCTGGTGAGGAATGAAATGTATCGGATGATCAGTAGACTAATATATAGTTTAAGGTCATGCGGAACACAGACTTATATGTATAAGTTGCAAAAGTATGAAACTAAGTTAGATGCAGAGGGGTTCAAGTTGCCCTGCATGGATTTTCTAGAAAGAGAACTGCTACATCTAAGATTACCTCACAAGTGTTCATGGTGTAGTGGATAACATATTAGCCTAAGGAAGTAGAGAGTAGGGAAGTCAGTCAGTCATTTTCAGGTTGGGGAGATGCAACATTTAGAATTTGTATTACAGCTTGGACGAAAGGACCAAATGTACTGTAGCTAAATTTCTTGATAATACAAAAATTGGTAGGAAAGAAAGTTGCCGAGGGGACATAAGAGTCTATAAAGGGGTTTAGATAGGTTAAGCGAGTGGGCAAAAATTTGGCATAAAGTGGGGAAATTTGAACTTGTCCACATCCTATTTAAATTATTAGATTGCAGAACTCTATGGCAGAATGATCTAGGTGTCCTGGTACATCACAAAAGGTTGTGAATCAGGTACAGCAAGGGATTGGGAGGGCAGATAAAATGTTGGCATTTATTACAAGGGGAATTGAGTATAAAAGTTGGAAAATGTTGCTATAGTTGTACAGGGTCATTGTGAGGCTGCATCCAGAATGCTGTGCACAGCTTCAGTCTCCTTATTTCAGAAGAGACATAACTACATTAGAATCAGCTCAGTAAAGGTTCACACAACTGATTCCAGGGATAAATGGATTGGCTTATGAGGAAAGGTTGAGCAGGTTGGGCCTATACTTGTTGCCGTTAAGAATAAGTAGTAACATATAACAGCCTGAGGTAACTTGACAAGGTGTATGCTAAGAGAATGATGCCCCTAATGGGAGAGATAAGACCTGGCATTTTCCATTTAAGATTAAAACAAGGAAAATTTCTCTCTCTCGACAGTCTTTAGTCTATGAAATTATCTTCCCAGAGGGCAACAGAGGTTAGGTCATTGAATACATTCAAGGCAGAGTTAGATTTTTGACAATAAGAGTCAAGGGTTTTGGGAAGGCACAAACAAACGCAAGCTGAGTTGAAGCCATAATCAGATCTACCATGACCTTATTGAATGGCACTGCTGGCTTGAGAGGTTGAATGGCCTACACCTGGTCCCAATTTTTGTGATTGTGTTGTGGACTAGTTTCAGACAACTGGAGGTCTGGAATTCAGCTTGTTTCATTCAACGCCTTCAATTATATTTGACCTTTCAACAATGTTATCATTTCAAAATAAAACAAAATAATGTTTAAGGATTCCTTGTTTTGATTTGGTAAATACATTTGAACAATATTCCCTGAACAAACAACATTCTATTACAACCAATACTTATCGTCACACGTCCTTTGTGACTAACGTCCACGGGTTACCAAATTATCTTCAGCAAGAAGGGACAGGAAGAAACAAGTCAGAAAAAATTAGAAGCTATTTTTCTGGAAATTGGAATTGATAAAAATGAATAGTCCATCGACTTTATTCATGCTGTCACCAAAACAGAATTTCATGATGTTGCATGGGACACCTCGACATAAAATGTGTGCTTTCCACACAGCTCGCACTGAAACTTAAATTTCTGCAGACATAAGCAAATATATCTTTCTACAACTGCAAACAACGTTGATTAAATTATGCTGTACCACAGTCAATCCTGGCCTCAAAATAAGCAAAGATTGAGAAGACAACTATTTTTCTTCCAACTTTCAGGTTTCCCCAATAAGTTGTCCCATATCTCTGACTTGTTTTCCTGTATTAAACCTCCACAAAATCAAGGAACAAGTGGAAAGAGAGGCTCGCAAGAAATACTGAAACAACAAGCATATATACATGGTTTCAAAGATCATAAAACTATTTCTAATTGAAAAACAGTTATTAGAAAGTTAATGTTATAGCCTTCAACAGGATACGAGCAAGCCCCAATGAGAAATCTGGTCGGATAGCTTGTTGAAAGAGTTTTAGGATTCTATTGATAGTCAGAATTTCACCTTTAAATTGGTCAACATTAGTTGCTTGGAATGCATGACAGACAAAATTCAAAGTTCCAGATTCTTGCAAATTTGGAACCAAAATATGCCGGGCCACAAGTAATGGTTTGGTACAGGAAAACTAGCATTGGTTGAAAACTGAATATGCATGTAAACCCACTCCTTCAAATCCAAGTTACACTACATTCTCTTTAATTCTTATCCATCTTGACACTGCTCTGCAAAATATGCTTTGACTATTCATGCTTTGTTCTCAATTTGTAAAAATGCAGCAGGAAGGAAACAATTAGACATCTTACACAGAAAAGAAGTACTGCCCCTTAAATTCTGTGTTCATACACTAATAAGTAGCAGTATAATTCTCTCATCTGGTAGAATTGTGGGGGAGGGGAGGAAATAACACGGATATATAAAAAACAAAAAACATGCAGAACTAGAACTTTCCTAATACGGTGCTCATCATAGTTTGCTATTAACAAATTCCGGAAGACTTTTAAATACTACAGAGAAGATACATTTCAGTGGGGTGATGGTGGCAGTGACAATGCAGTTAGCTTCAGGATTAAAAGCTCGAGAGAAGGGAAATATTTTGGCCTGATTACTATCCAACTATCTAGTGGCCGTTCTGGAATGCAAGTACATCCATGCAAATGGATGACAAGGTTAGAAATCAGCTTGATTTTAGCTTCTCAGTCTAGTGACATCAACATTCAGACCCTATAACCATATATGAACACTGATGACAGTACTCGGAAAGGGGACGAGGAAAGGTTCAAAAATGAAAAAAATTAGCATGCTGTCAAAATATTGCACTCATCAGTTTTACTTTTCTTCATTCCTTGAAGCAAATACCACACAATTACAAACATCAACTCACTTTGTCTAGCACAACAGGGTTATGAAAACTATGTTGATTGCAAAGAAGAACATGAAAACACTGCTCAATGCTCTACTTGAAAATCCAGGTGTTACTAAAACTGAATATGGCCTATCACTTGTGGAGTCTAAGACACAAGCTAAAATCTTTTTTAAAAAGGGGCACATATTCAAAACCCAAATTTGATAGTGGAGCATTCAAACGTCAATATGCTTGTATGATACGTATAGTTTTTCTTTACAAGTATAATAGCCTTATTATATATCTTAGGCACAAAGGGAATAAATCAGTCTCCTGTCCAACTGGTTCCAACCTACCTTGCATAATGACTGGATCAACAGGATTGACAGACATGACTAAACTAAGCACATCAGCCATACCACTCTGCCTGAGAAACTGATTCAGGCTGTGGGCAAGCTCATTTCAGTCTACTCATCCTGTTTGTTTACAAAATGGTAGCCTGTCAAGAGTTTAAAAGATAAACAAACTGACTAGCAGTAGAACAGAACTGCACCATTAAAATATCAATGCAAGTAAGTTTTTGGGTTTCTTATTAATTTCCCTAAGATACCAGTCCATTTATTTTAACTCCCAAAACACAATTTTTTTATGGATCACTTACTACTCTATTCCATACATTTCCATCTCTTAGGTTCCCTCCATAACTTACAAGAAATCTTTCTCCCTTTTATCTGTAATTTGCAAAAAAACTGGAACTTGTGTTGCCATCCCAAATTATTTAAACACTACCATACACTTAAAGTGCACTTCAAAAATAACAGCACTTTAATACAATCACATTATCTTACAAAAATAATTAAAATGTCTGCAAGAAACCCAGAAAAATAGGAAATGGTTTAATAAAACAGTCACCATTCCGGGATTTGACTTCATGTTTAGCTGGCCTGACGGAATGAAAGTAAATTAGGTTATCTTTCCTCATTGGTGAAAGGGCCGAACAATAAATTAATTTAGTTTTTAATCCAGTAGTTCGCAGCCATGGGTTGACAAAATAAATACGAATAATTCAGCACAAATTGGTAGTCTTATTCAAAGTCCATAGAATATGTTGGTACAGAAAATTTAAACATTGTGCTTGTGCAGCAGGGTGTTAGCTTGAATTTGGGTTGAGATAATTGGGATTGGAAGAAGCAACTATTCCCTGGCAGCACATCCTTACTATCTTACACCGAAAGTCCTTTGATGTTCCAATGCTCTGAATTATCAGCCTCCTTCTCGCTGAAGCAAAATGCAGTCCAGAAATAGAAAAATCAAAGTCACATTCATCCTAGATTCAACACTAACGATCTACTGGCTTTGTTCACAATTTATAGTACAAACAGTAGACATCTTTTTTATTACCTCACAATGTGTAAAATTCTAATGAAATATTTTTGAAGGCACTCATGAAGGCAAACACAAAAAGAATCTCTGAATCTCACTGACCAAACCAAAATTTTTCTTCAACCTTCAGCACACCAAAATAGGTGCCATTTAAAAAACAAAGATTTTTGTTTATGTGTTAAGACCCCAAATGTGAAATGTCATATTCCATTTTAGTAACACAACTGGATTTAAATAAAGCAAAGCTCTTCAAAAAAAAAGGTACCAAAAAAAAGTACCAATCTATTCTTATAGATCACAGAACCCTGCAGTGCAGAAAGAGGCCCTTCGGCCCATCAAGTCTGCACCAAACAATCCCACCCAGGCCCTACCCCCATATCCCTACATATTATGCCCACTAATCCCTCTGACCTATGCATCCCTCGACACTAAGGGGCAATTTCTTAGCATGGCCAATCAACCTAACCTGCACATCTTTAGACTGTGGGAGGGAACTGGAGGAAACCCACACTGACACGAGGAGAACGTGCAAACTCCACACAGACAGCGAACTGCGCGGGGAATCAAACCCAGGACCCTGGAGTTGTGAAGCAGCAGTGCTAACCACTGTGCTAACCACTGTGCTACCGTGCCACCCACTTACTGCACACAAACTTTACAATTACTTTGCAAATTAAATATTGAAAAAAAATCAAGCTTTTCTTGTAAAAAAAATTGCAAAAAATATGCCTCAATATGAGTTGAGGACTGGATCAAGTTTGGTAGTTCATTGGTAAGCATATCCATTGACACTGACCTTGCAAGTTCAAATGTCAATAACAAACTCACAGACAATGTAATGGAACAATACCCATAGCATACAGGAATTAAAAAGTTAAGGGATGTAAACTTACAGGGCTTCATTCTCTTCTTATAAATAGATGGCTTCCAAAAAAGGGTGATCTTATGGGTGGGTGGGCAGAGGAAAAACTTGAATCAACGGCATTCATTTCTATAGTGGACCACAATTAAGTGGAGCCAATGGTTCATAGAACGGAGATAGTTGTTGGGGGAAATCGATTCTTGTAATGAGAAATAATATTTTGCAACAAAGCCACAGACAACACAACAGAAAAACAAAAATATGGATGGAAAACAGGTAACTCCATGCACCAGCATGGTCAATGGACCAAAAAGATTTTCCCTTGGGTTTGTAATTATCTGTAATAATGATTCTAGGTCTTAACATTGGCCAACACAGGATGCAAAGTTCAACTGAAAGAGGATGTGAATGATCTAAATCTAGATCTAACCTGATGACACAAGTTGAGTTGAAAGCATAGCAGCGAGAGCCTAAGATGAAACATTCTGGTTTCCCCAACATTGGGCTGAAGGAAATTTCAACTAGTGCACAATCTAATTCAGGTAAACATTTATTTTCAACACTCCTTCCATCTTTTGATACCTGTCCCTGAGGAGTCATTAAACCTCTTGCAATGTTTCCTACTACCATGCTTGGTCATCTATTTTACCTTCAGTTACATAGAGAATTTTTTTTCATTTATATGATACATTATCTACAAACAAGAGGGTCAGGTTTTATCACAAACAATGTTTAATTTTACTAATATTTAGCTGAAGAAAGTGTTGACTCATCTGCTTTAATCACCAGACAGGCAGTTCATTGCAGGGTATAGCAACACCCTTGGCATTGGATGGCGCAGACAAAGTTAGGTTATTGCAGCAGAAGCTGTGCCTCGTGGGTGTCACCCAGATATAGTATATTGGAAAAAAACAGAACATTGCATCTACTTCTCTCTCACCAGCCCAGTCTCAATGCCACCCTGCTCCTCCAGGCTAAGAATACAGCCTTTGGCGCATCTAACAAATTGTCCTAAGTCAACGCCTTTGACTTGTAAACGAAATGCGATTCAAATTCTAAGCCACTGGAAAGTGATATTTCGCTTCGAATCAAATCAGATACTTAATATACTATTTTCTATCAAACTGCTGAGAGAAAAAAATCTGAAGTACCAACTAAAGCCTGGAAGCTCACTACAAAAATTATATTATTCTGAAAAAGAGAAATGAAAAGAGGCCTCAGGAGAAATAATGTACGACACCATGATATAATGAACTCGTAGACGAATCACAACAGCCTGCTTCACTGTGCCTGTGCGTATTTTTTTGGGGGGGGGGGCGAGGGCGGATAAATTAGTGCCATTGGGGCAGTCAGAGCTGCAGTATGTGGTGCTTCGAAGCTCTAAATTTTAAGCTACAAAATGTCAGTTGCAAGAGCTCATTTCAATCTTACTGAAATAGCGCAATTTTTGCGCATAACACTTTTATGCAGCTATAAATAAAGCTTTTAAGAGCAACATAAAACCATTTCCTGTTTACAAAACTGGCCCTCATTCTCTTGGTGATCCAAATCGGATTTCAGACACGCACAAAAGTCACGATTTACGAAGATTTAAAATGTCTGCATTCCCGAGAGAATTGTAATTCGCACCACCAGACTGTTACATCGTAATTAAATCCAAGGAAATTGAATTAAATCTTCATCAACTCATACATAAATCCGAAACGTGGTTAGATGAGTCACTCATTATTAAAAAAAAACTTCCACCTAATTATCAACGGATTTGATTTGAATCACTTTCTCTTTTTTCCTCTAAAATGTTCCTCAACCAACCTGTGCCTCGATCATCCAGCACTTAATGAAATGGTTGACCAGACTCAGCTTCTTCCTTTCGTTACAGCAGCATCATGTCATTATGCGATTACTGGTATTATTTGCCAAGCGGATTCGGACAACCCACATACAAATGCTGCCTTACTTACTAACAAGCGACTATAAGCATAAAGCCATTTTAGTTCAACACAAGACGCGTCACGACTGCCGTGCCTCAGAAAGCTGCAGCACTAACAGAAACTGCCGTCTTTTCGAATTAAAGTGATCCCTCCACCACGAGCCTTTTAAAAAGTAACCCCCCCCCCCCATAGCATTTTAACATACGGCAAAATACACCCACAAACATATATTAGCAACAAATTAAAAGGGTTGCCCTCCACCACTACACAATTGTCATATGTACAAATATTTACTCCAGACCCCTCCAACACAAACATTTAAATTAAACCCTTTCAACAGCAGGTTGAGATAGGACAAAAAAAACCCCCACATACGTTAGCAACAAATCAAAGAGTCGCTCTCTCCCCAGCACAATTGTTATCTGTGCAAATATTTACTCCAAAACCCCTCCAACACAAACCATAAAATCAACCCCATCAACAGCATTTTAAGACAGGACAAAATAAACCCAAACATACATGAGCAACAAATTAAAAAGGGTTGCTCTCTCTCCACCACGACACAACTGTCATCTGTACAAATATTTACTCCAAACCCCTCCAACACAAACCTTTAAATTAAACCCCTTCAATAACATTTTGAGATAGGGCAAAAAAACCCCACAAACATACGTTAACAATAAATTAAAAAGGGTCGCTCTCTCTCTCTCTCCACACCATAATTGTTATCTGTGCAACTATTTACTCCAGAATCAGTAGGGGGGCGTAGTAAAGTGAAATAATAAGAGGAAATTAAAATAGAGATGGAATATTTAAAAACACTGAAAAAGAACCATTCAAAAAGGACATAGGTGATCCAGAAAGAGCAGGACAAGCTCCTGCTTCAGTCACAGCACATTATAACCGATGGCTGGATGGCTAGTTAGGGCAGAGGCCCTTTGGCTTCGCTCCTTTTTCCTCCGATTTAAAAGATTACTGGACTGGGCGGCCTGTATACATTACCTTATCGAAGGGACGTGGGAAGAGACGGCGTTGAAAATTGCTGGACCGGGGAGAGAGAGAGAGCGAGCACAGGAACAAGAATACACGGCTCAGTCCTGAACACTTCACCAGGGGAGAAAAAAAAAGCAATGACGGTGACTATAACGTGTTTGGGGATTTTTTTTGAGAGAGGGGAGGAAAATTAAAAGATGAAGAATACGTACAGATGTGAGTGTGTTGAAGGGAGCGATTAGAAGCGGCGAGACCTTTGAGAAGCTTCCATCTCCGGGACGGCCTTTGACTTTCCGCGGGCCCAACGCCCCCTCCGATTGGCCCGAACCCCCTCACGTGAGCCGCCAGCCCAAGCTTTTTGTTACGGGCCCGCTGATTGGTCCGTTTCCGGACTGCGGCCCGGCCCTTGTTCACGATCGACAATTTCAAAGGAATCTTTTACAGAAATAATTCCTCCCCCCCACTGCTGCTACCGCTAAATATGTTTCCCCACCTCCCTTTCCCCTCTCCCCTCTCTTCCTCAGCGGGTTTAATGTTGTATTGTGGTGAGAACTAACGGCTGCCCCCTCCTTCCCGGCATCCACCTGGCGGCGCCTCACAGCCCGTGACGTAACGTCTCCGAAGAGACTGGAATGTTCTAGAAAAGGAAGAGGGGGCTCCGTTACTCAGTCAGTCCAACCCGCGTAGATTTTAGCATTAAATTCGCTTCCGAAGTCTCTCTGTTAAACAAATTTAATTCGAAAGTTCGCTGGTTGGCAGTTAGTTAAGGTTGGTGATTTTACAAGTCATCGATTTTTTTTGTGTGTCGAGAGGGGTTGTGATAAATAAATATTCGAAGCCACGGTCGTCTCGGAGGCGGTTTGCTGCTGCATTCTTTTCATTAGAAAGGGGGGCGGCTGGTTGGTTGAATGGGGGGGGGGTGCGCGCAGGCGCTGTAACATGCGGCAGCTGTGTTTGCGGAGGCGATGTTCTGTATGTGGTGTGGTGGGGGAGGGGAAGAAAAGGGAAGGGCGAGCGTGCATGCGCCGACTGGGCGGACGGGTTGTGGGGGAGGGGAAGGGCGAGTGTACATGAGCGACTAGGCGGACGGGGGAATGAGTTCGCGCAGGCGCTGTAGATGCTTGATCGGTCACGCAGGGGTGGTTGATACGAGAGGTGGGGGGAGGGGCAGGTACTGCCTGAGTGAGCCGGAGTGTTTGTGATGTGGAGTAGTGGTGCGTGGGGGAGGGGACTGCGCAGGCGCCCTAACCGACGGTGTTTGCTCGTTGGAAAGGGCTAGCGTAGGCGCTGCTTAAGTGAGCCAGGCTGCGCGATGGCGAGTTGTGGCTGGTATGTGACGTGTGGGGAAGGGTTCGCGCAGGCGCAGCTGATGATTAGTGCTGCTTTGTGTGAGGCGGGGTGCAGGGTCAGGGAAGCGGCTTGTCGCAGTGAATGCTCGGCGAGAAGCAGGAAGCTGCTGTTACTACTTGGCGCATTGTGTGGGGGCGGGGTGGGTGAAGGAACCTGAGTCTGGGACCTTGAGAAGCGTTGTACACAACAGGCGTGGATGGAGGGAGATACTTAGGCAACAATGCGCCAACTAGAGCTGTGAGGAGTTGTTACTGTGACTGAATATTGGTGGATCACTTAAGGCAAAATACTGCAATGCTGCAGATGCACATTGGATTAAAGTTTATATTTAGTGTTGTGCCAGGTCCTGGCAAGAGAGGGGGAAGCTTGGCGGCTGTATGTCTGGGAACATTGCGCGCAGGCGGAGTGTTGCTGGATGGATATTTAATGTAGGGCTCTGGACGTTAATCCAAAAGCTCTGAAATAGGTGGAGTGGAGAGTGTTGCACAACCGTCGAGAAATATCCTGGGCAGTGCTAATAAACTTAACATTTAGCTACCTGACAGGAGTATTTTAATGATATAACTCCTTTTGGGTGTCACACAAGACGTGACTCAAATAATTGAGCATTCCAAATATTTCTCCAAAAGCGGATGTAGCAATAATGAGTCGTTGCGGCACAAGGGGGAGGCCTTTCGGCCCATGGAGGCCATGCCGGCTCTCGCTTTAAATTTAGTGCCTTTTCCCCACATTGAAAGAAAAATACAATGCTGGGAACAGACAGCATCTGCGGGGAGAAAAAAGTCAACCTTTCAGGTCGATGACTTTTCATCGGAAACTGAATGTGTTTTTAATACATTCTTCGAGTGCCGATTGTTAAATGTGTAGCCTTGTTCTCATTTTAAAATGCTGTATTCGTGATGTCTGTATACTCCACGCAGTACTTAATAAATAAACAATAAATATGAATAGCGTTTTGTGATTTTTAATGTGAAATATGTTGGTCCAGAATATTTAAGTCACTTTGGGTAATTTACATTTAAAGGATTGGAAATTTGGAAACTGCAAACCTCTGGCCATTATTTGCTTGTCAAATTTTCAGTGACGACCTGTGCATTTACTCCGTTTTGCCTTTTAAATTTGTGTTTCACAGTATGTGAATTAAGTTTTGAGCACTGCGTACCACTTTAAAATATCCCTAGTAGGAAAATAAAAGTAGTTAATTCACACACTTTCGTTTTCTACCATTGGTTGAAACATCCGCATTTGCCCGACGGGTAGAAAACTAAAAATGCCTCTGTCACGATTGTTAACCAGGAGGAAACATTTTGCCACCACCTCTTTAGTATTGTATAGCAGATGTTCGTGTTTTAGCTGCTTTGCCAATTTCATTTCGGTAACTAACAAGCAGAATGTATTGTAATGGTCTTTTTAAAAATCCAGTGTACGCAGCAATTTGGGCTTTGTATTCGGGCAGTTCTGTTCAGTGAGGCGAAAGACAAATCGTCAAACGGCATTTCTAAACGGGGATAACGTAGGGATACAGCCGCTTCATGAAATGTACAACTGACTAAATATTGGATGTTGGTTCTTGTAATGAAAATTTAGTGTCTATAGTGAACTTAATGTTGGTAATAAAACATTGTTCAAAGTAACTGTATTCAGAGCAGTAATTGCAAAGAAGAATTTTAAAAATATAGCGCCTATTCCAAAATAATTTTAGCTGCACTTTATTTTTCTGATTTTTAACAGCGTTTTTGAGTACATTTTAAAAGGTTTCGAGGATCTTCCAAGAAAGCATTGATTCCTTGCTGAAGAGCAATTTGGCTTCAAATAGGCTATTAAGAAACTACATAGGCAAGCCAGATTCTTTCCCCCATCATCTGACATTTACACACTTTCAGCAGGGTTACTCAAGACTCTTGTGTCCTGTGTCTTGCGTCCTGACGACTAAAGCTAATTATATAGTGCCTACCATTATCCAACTTGGATTTCTTACCAAAACTGAATTGAACGAGAAGAGTTTGGTCTGATTCTTTTACTAATTGTTGTTGCATGTATCAAGATGTTAATGATTGTAGCAAAGTATATGGTTTTCTCCTCTTCATTTATTTTACAAAATTCATGTGACAAGTATAAATAGTATTCATTAGTCTTTGAGCAGTGGGTTAAAACAACCAAAATCAGCAATAGTGATTTAGCTAAATCGCTAATTGTTTAAAAATGCTTGTGAATGCATTTTGGTAGAATCTGCTTTTGGTGATGGCAATGATCTAATGCTCACATTATGCTTGTCACAATTTACCTAAATTAGCCGCAATTTCTATTTTGTTGTACGGCATGCTCCATTTATTCTATTCATCATGCATTTACAACCATCTGATGCAGCTTAATGCCACAGGAAAACTTTAACCTGTTTACCAATAAATTATAAGAACCTTTGATGTTGCTTATAAAGTCAGTGCTATAAACTGCATATTTGAATTTTGTTTCATTCTTAACCGACAGCTGTTGATTTGGAGCAGAGCTTTAACAGCAGCAAAGTTTATTTGTGTTACAAGTAGACTTGCATCAACACTGCAATGAAGTTACTGTGAAAATACAAGTTGGATAGATACTATTTTTAATTTGTTTGGCTTTTAAAACTTTATAACATCTAATGTGCACTTGCAGAGAATACCATAGAATAGAAACAATCCATTTGCCCCCACAAGTCTTTTTTTTTCTATCCCATCTACCTCATCCCAGCCTTTCAGCCAATCTTTTTATTCCCTTGTCTCATGTTTTTCATGTTTTCTAGACAAATGAATATGACTAATTTCCCTATTATTAATTTGCAGCATGTGTTTATGCCCCCTAGTTTTGGATTTTCCCTCAAATGGGAACATTCTCTCTGCATCTACCCTGTTCTGACCCCTTCGTAATTTTAAAGACTTCTGTCAAGTAACCAAATTCTTCCTTTCTAAATAAAGCTCCAACATGTTCAACTTGGCAAATAGTTATCATCTCAATTCTGACACCATTCTTGTAATTCTCTTTACACACTCCAGTGCTTCATCCCTGTTACAAATGGAGATCAGGACTATGCACAGTCCTTTATTTGTAAGTGTCGCCTGTCCCAGGTCCAATGCATATTTAGTAAAATGTCACTAATTTTGAACTTATTCCCTAGAAATAAATCCCAGTGCTTTATTAGTGCTTTTAATTGCTTTGCTGATCTGTGTTACTTTTAGTAGGATCACCTGTATCCCTTAATCCCTTTGCTCTTCTATTCCATTCAGTTCCTTTTTTAAGGTAATTTGTTTCCTACCCAAGTGCATTTGCCACTTAACTGTACAATGCCATTTCTAATGTCTTATTACATTGTTCCTCAGCTTTTACTATGTTGCCAGTTTGAGATTAAATTATTAACGTAGATTATGAATGTGATTCCAGCACTGATCGTGGAACACTACTTTCCTCTTATTTGAATAAATGTCATTTACCCTTGCTATTTTTTTTCAAAGCCAAGTTATTTGATTTGAATGAAGTCCCAAATCATTTGAGACAAAATAATTGAACATCAAGCAGTGCTGGTAAAAGTTTTGGGGCCATGATGAAAGCAAGATCAAAGGAGTAGATTTTGAAGGAGGGAAGAGAGTAAGGAGGCAGGGAATACATGGAGAGCTTTCCGGAGTATAGAACAGAGGTTTCATTGTGTGGTTTGTCGACTAAGATGACAGCCAAAATGACTAAAACCATAATAGTCAGATATGGAAGGTATTCTGAAATAGCTTTCATTTATTTACCTCCACTTTCTGGATTACAAATTGTATAAATGAATGTTGCATTCAGACCATTATTAATGCAAAGTGGCATTCAAGGAAAGAATGCATGATTATGCTGCGTTTGCTATGTTTTAGTTTTTCTTAATTGACTTTGGCTGTCACCAGGTCATGCACCATATGCAGCCTGCTATTTGACATGTATTCTATAATAAAGGGGAAGGAACTGGAAAGGAAACTATCTAATGTTTGTGAAATGTATGGACCACGAAGATCCCAGTTTGATCCCTTTTTTATGCTGTTTAGATTTTAAACAAAATGTTGAGTGAGACACTGAAGGATTTCATGCACTCGCAGAACTATATCCTAGCATGTGGAGAAAGCCCATTTCCACTGGTACAAATCCTATTTTAAAATCTGACGCGTATATATGTATTCCAATCTCTGAATTTTTTTCATTGCTCCACACTGGATCATGAGCTTTGTTAAATTTCTGGATATTTTTTAATCTGTCTTTAGGGTCCTCACAAAGATGAGTTGTTTTTCACAAAGTTTGTGATATGCTTTTATAATTTCTGTAGTCTGATAGCTCTGTGAGATTATCCACTTTGGTAGCAAAAACAGGAAGGCAGATTATTATCCAGCCATAAGTTAGAGAGGAATGTGCAACAAGACTTCGGTATCCTTGTGCATCTGTCATTGAAGGTAAAAATGCAGGTGGAGCAGGCAGTAAAAAAGCAAATGGTATGCTGGCCTTAATAGCAAGGGGATTCGATTGCTGGAGCAGGGCAGTCTTGCTGCAATTATACAGGGCCCTGGTGAGGCCATGTAGAATATTGTGTGCAATTTTGGTCTCTTATCTGAAGAAGAATGCTCTTGCTATAGAAGGAGTGCAGAGAAGGTTCACCAGACTGATTCCTGGGAAGGCAGGATTGATGTACGAGTTTATGATCATGAATGGCAGAGCAGACTTGAAAGGCTGAATTGCCTCCTGCTCTTTATGTATACAAACATTTCTAATGCTGCTGAGTACTGTGTGCTGATTTGTGCTGTTAACCCAGTTAGTTGTGTTCAAATCCGTCAAATTTCCTCTATAGTGTCCTCTATATGCACTTGAAGGCTTTCACAACAGCCTTTGTCCAACCAAAAGGCTGCTCTAGTTAGTTATAAATAGTGGACATGTTAAATAGATAAAACTGTAGCAGTCTTTAGTTACTGTTATGATTTTTGTTTGCATGTGAAATACTCTTCATTTGCTAGTGCATGTTGCCCTTTTGTAGATGTACATTTTATTCACAGGATATCTAGTCATTGGCAAGGCCCATATTTATTATTCATTCCTAATTACGTGACCACCACTTTGAATCATTGAAGTCTGAGATGCAAATACTTCACTGGCTGGGGGTTTGACATGTAGCATTTGAAGTAATGGTTAATCTAAAGGCTTATCTGTGGAATACTTAATCATAGCATTTGACTACATTTTTGATGTGATTTTTGTTTTAAATATGGTTCTCCTCCAAATGGGTGGATAAAGCTATTTGGCTTAACATCCGCCAGTGGGGAAATGTTAGTCTATGCTAAAGGATGTAATAGCAGTGCATTTAGCAATAGAATCAAACAGTCAGCATGTTTTAAAGGAAAAATCATGCCTTAACAAATTTATTAGAACTTTGACATCAGGATAAAGGGAAGCCAGTAGATGTGATATACTCTGATTTCCAAACAAAAACCAATTAAGGTAATGCACAAAAGGCTACTCTAAAATGCTATACAAGGGTGGCACAGTAGTTAGCACTGCTGCCTTGCAGCTCCAGGGTCCTGGATTCAATTCCAGCTTCGGGTGACTGTCTATTCTCCCACTGTATGTGTGGGTTTCCTCCAGGTGCTCCAGTTTCCTCCCACACTCCAAAGATGTGCAGGTTAGGTGGATTGCCTATGCTAAATTGACCTTTAGTGACCAAGACAACTAGGTCAGATGGATTAGCCATGGTAAATGTGTGGGGTTACAGGAATAGGTCCTGGGTAAGATACTCTTTCAGAGTTGGTGCCGAGGTGATGGGTTGAATGATCTCTTCTATGCTGTAGGGATTCTATGGTTTTAAAGTAAGAATTCATGGTGTTAGGATAGTATATAAGCACAAATAGAAAATTGGCTAACTGAAAGACAATTGGGATAAGGAGCATTTTCAGGATGACAACCTGTAACTAGCAAATTAGTGTTGGGACCACAACTATTACAATATATAATTTTGAATAAGCAAGTGGTGAGGATGAGAGTGGGCAAAAACTTGACAGATGGAACATAGGAAAATGTGATGGTGTGCACTTTTCTAGGAAGAATATAGGAGCTGAATATTTAAATGGAGAAAGACTGCAGCATGAGGTCCCAATGCACAAATCACAAAAAGCTGGTATGCCAATTCAGCAGTTCATGGGGAAGGCAAATGGAACATTGGCCTTTATTTCAAAGGAAATGGAGTATAAAAATAGGGAACAAGGACAGAAGATACTGGAAAAACTCAAGTCTGGTAGCTTCTGTAAGGAGAGAAAGCAGAGTTAAGAACTTGAAACATTAACTCTATCTCCTTACAGATGCTGAGAAACCTTCCGGCATTATCTTACAGATTCTAGCATCTGCAGTAAATCTTATACAAGGCAATAGTTAGATCACACCTGGAATACTGTGAATGGTTTTAGTCCCCTTTATCTAAGGAAAGATATAATGGCATTGGAGGCAGTCCAGAGAAAGTTCACTAGCTTGATCCTGAGGTATGCAGGGATTTTCTTACAGGGAGAGGTTGAATAGGTTGTAGCTGTACTCATTGGAGTTTAGAATGAGGTGACTTTATTGAGACATACGGATTCTCAGGGCTTGACTGGGTAGATGTTGAGTGGTTGCTTTCCCTTGGGGGAGAGTGTTGGACCAGAGGGCATAACCTCAGAATAAGGGGTTGTCCGTTTGACAGATGAGGTTCTTCTGAGGCTAGTGAATCTATCATACTTTACCACTGAGGGCTCAGGTAGTGAAGTATGTTCAGGGCTGAGAGAAACAGATTTTAATTTTTAGTAAGGAAATTGAGGGTTATGAGTGTAAGGCAAGAAAGTGGAGATTATCAGATCAGTCAGAATCTCATTGGCTGAGCAGACTCATTGGGAAAATGGCCTACTTCTGCTCCTACGGTGGTAGTTTTGTGACCAAAGTAATGGTCCCGTCAATATTAAGTATGTAAAAATTAGCAATTTAAAATGATCCTTTTCCATTAAAATCAATGTGAATTTTAAAATGACATGATTTGGCACATAGCTGTTTAAGAATTAAGCTAAAATCCAGTATTAGGAATTATTTTGGAGTTGAGAAATCTTTTCCCCAGGCCACATGACCCTGTTGATTAGGTAGACAGCATTTTACAGAATGTTAACTGTGCTGGGAATTGTGAGCAACTATTTTAATTAGGTTCCTAGCTCCTGGTGTTTACGCTGTTAAAGCTGTTTTGTATAGCTCAGTAGTATACTTGAAAATTCAGTTTAATCTCTGATCCAAAAGTGTATACAATATAGCACAGACTAGCTTATACTTGCTAGAGTTCCAGAATCTAAATTACATTCTGCCTCCCCTCCCCCCCCACCCTGCCAAAGTATGATAAAGAACTTGAGTTAGAAAATTTTGTTTTGATGTGCCAATGAATTGGGGTGACTGGAGAATTGGCAAGAAGATGAGAAGTTGATGGATTACCTCCTGTGATAAGGCAGCATTTACTGAATAATCCTGAGTGCACTAATAATTAACAACTGTAAGATGCCTAGTCATGCTCACAATGTGGCTTATTTACTCAAGTGAAATATTTGTACACAGACCCATTCTCTGCAAGCAAAAGATAGTTTAAGCCTCGAGTCTTTTAATTTATTGCGGAGCCTTTACTTGCCTATTACTTCATGGCAATGCCTTGACCAATAAGAGTCAACATGCACCCTTTTTTTTTCCCCCAGTAGAAAAGTGGCATTCTTGCCTTTGTCCTGATGGGTGCAAGATGAAAAGCTTTAGCAACCTCTTCTTCAGTATTCAAGTTACGTACTACCAAGTGACTATTTTTTTGAGATCAGAAGGTGTTTGATAAAATGCCATACAGCAAAGCTGAAGATCACGAACTAAAAAGATCTGTAGCAACATAGATACAAAGTTGGCAGGAAATAGAGTAATGGTGAATGATTGTATTTTGGACTGGAGGAAGATATACAGTGGAGTTTCCCTATGTTTGGTATTAAGAACCCCTTTAGTATATAAGTCTAGACTTGGATGTACAGTGCACAATTTCAAAATTTGCAGATGAGACACCTTGGTAGCATTGTGAACTGAGGAAGATAGTGATGAAATCCAAGCAACCATAAGTTTGTGGACTGGATGGACAAGCTTAATGTAGGCACTTTAAAATGATCCTTTTAAAGTGGATGTAGGAGTAGAGTGACCTTGGTATAAATGTGCAGAAATTATTTAATGTGGCAAGGCAAGCTGAAAAAGGTCAGGAGTCATGAGCCCAAAGCAAACTTGAAGTGATGGATAAGATTAGGCATGAATTGTTAATGAATAATAATTGTTTCTGTGGTTCTAGAATAGAAAAGTATTTGACCCCAAGATGAGCTTCTAACCAAATAGCCACATCATCAAACTGCCAATTTCTATCTCAAGCATTGCCCAACTCTGCTCTGCCTCACCTTTTCTGTTACTGGAACCTTCATCTGTGCCTTTGTTAACCAACTAGCCAGTTTCACACATTTTACCCTCCCATAAACTTGAAGCCTTTGTCCTAATTTGCATAATTTAAGCTGTGCTACACTGGCTCCTGGTTTAAATTCTCAACCTTGTTTACAAGAATTCCCTCCTAAACCTCACCTCTTCACAACCTACCTCTTTGGCCTTCTGGTAATCTGTTCTAATATAGTTTTAATCATTGATGCCACTATTAAGTTTTACTACAGTGATAATGTCTGCATTCTACTGATTTCCAGATCACCAATTAATGAGTCTAACTGAGCAAAAATGCTCATGTCAATCTTGACTCATCTTAAATGTCATAGCAATTGATTTACAAAATAAATTGGTTCACATTTTCTAACTAGAAATCTAGAATCTTTTTGGCTAAACTTTTTGTTAGCGAAGCTCTTGAAACAACGTGAGCCAGAATAGCTTGTGGTATCAGAAATGTTTATAATCCCATAATAAAATATTTGGCAACTGTCGAATTGCATCAGTGACGCTGACAGCTTCAATTAATACTTGCTGCATCTGAATTTATACAATGTTCAGGTGTAGGGAATTGACTTACAAACTGAAGCAGAAGTCCACATCAGTTTGGCACCACCTCTGTGCCATCTGCAACTCTACATCCAAAAACCTGTTCCCACAATGTCCAGTCTGGGGACAGAACCTAATCTAAATTTAAACTCTGCAGTCATAAATCTGAGTTTGCTGTGAATTGTCTGTAATTCACTCGTGATTGAAAATCATTGCTGTCATGCTGTTCCAGGTTAATTCTTCACCTCCCCACCTGCCTGCCTTTGCTGAATTGGTAATTGTATAGCATTACTTTCTTTTAAGTTCTGGTTAGGCTGCTACCGCTCTTATGGACTCAAGGATCTGAAATGCAACAAAATGAGGATAGAAAATCACATATAGCTATCATTGACATTTAAGGTGGTTCAAGTTGTGGAATTGGGAATTTGTTTTGTTAATTGTGCCATATCCAATTTCTTCCGATTATAAGGAATTCTGCTGAGGTGGGTAGTTTCCCTAACTGGTGCTTAGCCTGTATCTACACACAGATTTAAGTATAATTTCTCAAATACCTTGTGCCGTTGCTGTCACTACAAGTTCAGTTCCCTTACTGGCTAATGTTATTCATGAATGCCCACCTTCTCAGCTTGCCTTGGCTGAGGTGTGGTGGTCATTTGAGTTAAATCATCACTAAGCTCTCTCCCTCAACAAGGAGAGCAGCCTCTGATCATCTGGAACTATGGTGACTTTGCCTTGAAGTTTCATCTTGAATTCTAAAAATGTAACTATTGCTTTACGTCAAGTGAGGTGAAATAGCGTCACTAAACATCCATTTATAAAAATGGAAATGAGAAAAATTACCAAAATCTTCAACAAATCTGTTTCCACAATTTTATTTTTTGCCTTCGTGGTTTCCTGTGTTCAGTGTGGGTTTAATCTGTCATGTTCTTTAAAGTAGTAGATCATGAAATTCCGGTTAATTTTGTTTGAAAGTTACATCATTTCCAGTTTAGTTTGTTTATTTTAGTGTCACAAGTAGGTTTAAATTAACACTGCAGTGAAGTTACTATGAAAATCCCCTAGTTGCCACACTCTGGCACCTGTTTGGGTATGCTAAGGGAGAATTTAGAATAGCCAATATACCTAACCAGCACATGTCCTTTGGACTGTGGGAGGAAACCCACACAGACACTGGGTAACATTTAAACTCCACGCAGTGACCCAAGCTAGGAATCAAACCTGGATTCCTAGCACTGTAAGGCAGCAGTGCTAACCATTGTGCTGCCTGCGATCTAGTCAGAATGACATTTTCCAATATACACTCTCCCCTTTCTGGATAGGAGAAAATGATTGGGATGTGGTTTAAAAAGAAAATCTAATACCTGTACAATTGAAATAGCTTTTCATGTAGGAAAAGAGAATCTGGGTAGTCTACCTGAATCTTTAATTAGTTTTTAGAATATGTGGCTTGCTGCAAGGCCAGAATTATATTGGCCATCTCTAGTAGGCCTGGTGGTGGGCTGTCACCTTGATTAGTTTGAATGGAATGATCCAGCAAATCAGAGGGCAGACATTGCTGTGGGGCTGAAGTTGGCCATGGCACACTTGAGTTTAAATTTCCAGATTTTTTTTATGTTGAGTTCAGATTCTCAAACTCAGTGCTATGAAGTTTATGAAATATTAGTCCAGTAACATAATCACCATTGCTATGTTTGTTGAAATTCAAAGTATTCAGTGGACATAGAACCAATACACAACAGCTGTTAGTTGTTTCACATTGCTCAATATGAGGTGGGCCTGTCAGCTGTTGAATTCAATCTGCAGGAATAGCATTTGCATATTTCAAGTAGAAAGTCCAGAAATTCAAAGTGGTATACATTTTAAGTTTTTATTCATGAGGCATTAGTGACTGGATCATCCCAGATATGGTAAGCTGCCTTCTTGAAATGCTGCAGTCTGTGAAGACACTCAGATATTGGGTAGGGAGTTCAAGCATTTTGACCCAATGTTTTCGTATCAAAACATTATGGAACTTGAGGGGAACTTGCAGGTGATAGTTCCATGTGGCAACTGCCCTTGTTCTTGTTAGAGGTCACTGGTTTGGCAGTATTGTCAACAAAACCTTGGCAAGTTGTGACAGCACATCTTGTAGGTGGTACACATTGCTACTCACAGGTGCTGGATGGAATAGTAGTCTAGTGGGCCACTTTGTTCCAAAGGGTGGTGAGTTTGTTTTATGGAGCTCCAGTCCTACTGGCATGTGGGGAATATTCCCTGATACTCCTGACCTGGTACCTTGTAGATGATATGCTTTGGGTAGTCAGCAGAGTTATTTACCATATGATAGTCAGCCTCCAACTTGCATTAGAGCCTGCCATGGTAGTTGAGTCCAGTTATTTTTCCTGGTCAGTGGTGACCCAGGATGTTGATGGGAAATTTGGTTAGATTCCTTTTTAAAACTGTTATTGTCTGGCACAAATGTTATTTGCTACTTATCAGTAGAAGCATCACCATTGATTAAAACTTACTACATGTAGGCACAGACTGCTTTGAGTTGCAAATAGAACTGAATGCTACTATAATCAAACACATCGTTGCTTCTCACCCTGTGATGGGAAGATTACTGATAAAGCAGCAGTTAGTTGCACCTAGGACACTAACCCTTATTCAGGGACTGAGCTCCAATTTATCATTTAGTTATGACTTCAATAGTGATTTCTGCCCTGAAACCTACAAAAGGGCTTCTTAAAATTGAGTGGCCCTAACAGCATTGTTAAGTGCTGCTTGATAGCACACCTTGAATGTTGGGACAGTAACTGGCTGGATTGAATGTATGCTTTTTGTGATCATCCCCTTTTGTCATCCAATTACTCCTGCCTTTCACTCATCACCAATATTCTATTTTGGGCTGGTGGGAGGCCAACAGGAATGCTATTTGAGGAATTTTATAGACCCCAAATCCAAGGAATGTAAAATTCTGCCTGGGAATTCTTCCTATTTTGAATTTTCTTTCCTTGTACATGCTTTCTCCTGTTTAGATCTGTAACTCTGATGTGGATTTCTAATCACTCTACAATAGCCTTTGGGCTCTCCCCTTTTCTGAATACAAGTTTAACTAATCCCCATCCACATCACCTATCTCTAGAGTCTGTCTGACCTGACAGCATTTTGTTTTACATCACAGTTCCTTGTAGTAATGTCCCATGCCCAACCATTTTCAACTGCTTCATAAAGGACATTCCCAATGTTCTGTCAGTTTAAGGTTAGCGGTAGGGCTGTCCACTGATGAATGTGGAATACTCTGTTCCATTCAAAATTTTCATAATAAAACAGCTCTTACATGCAGCAAGTCTTGGATAATTAACTTTTGTGCCCACAAGTATCAGGTAATACCTGTCTCAAATGAGTCCAAATGCTTCCTTGACATTAAATGGCATTATTGCTGAATACCCCACCATCAACATGTTCTTACACAGCCCAAGATAATGTTAGAATTCTCTCCACTTGCCTGCAGCAACACCATCATCCAGGATAAAGCAGTCTGATGGACAGCTATCCAACACCTTAAACAGCTATTCCCTTCATCAGTATGCTGACTGCAGTTTTAACTAGCTGCAGCATGCGGTGCAGAAACTCAAATTATTTGACCTCACCTTCCAGACCCACAACACACACTAGGAGGACAAGCGCAACAATATGCATGGAAACCCTCGTTTCCAAGTCAGAATATCGCTGTCAAAAATCTGAAACCTCTTATCCAACAGCATGGAATATCTTTGCCATGCACTGCAGCAGGTCAAGGTCAATTATAATATATAGAATATCTAACAATGCACAATCTCAAGTTGACTTAACACAATTTGACAAGATTATTGACCCGATGGGTATAAACTTTTGACATATTACATTTTAGGAACTTTATAAACTCTTCAGCCTAAACTAAATGCCTTTAAGGGGTAGATCCAAGGTAGTAGGAACATTTATTCTGGACAAGTGGGAGAAACTCAGATTTTGGGGTTCTTGCTTTGCATGTTTCTGTCAAGTAGATTTAAACAACATCCTGGAAATAAGAGAACACTACGGCCAGTTCTGTAGTTCGAGTGCACATAAACGTTTAAGTATTTAATAAAACAAAACAACATTTAGTTATGAACATTTTTATATACATTATACCTTGAGCACACAACATCATAGTTTCAAGACATAATTGATCATGTAGCTGGAGCAGGCTGGTTAAAGGCCTGACTGAATTCCAAAACCTGGTCCCTTGGGTGGTTCTAATAATGAAGTTAAACCTTTAGCAGGCTCACAAGAAAAACGTCCACTCCTAGAAAGGACAAAAGATAAAATAGAGTTACTTTTAGCAATCCACAAGCCATTCTGCAGTGAAGAATATGCTGCTGTTGAATAGTACAGACATTGGTACTATATCACAGGGCTAAGCCTCAATTTTAAACTTTAAAAAACCTGAATTTTTCCTGAATATTTTTAATCTTTTCTGATTAGCATATCAACAACTTGTATTTATTATGATGTCTTTAATTTGGTAAAACATCTTAAGACACTTCACAGGAATGTTAAGCAAAATCTGACAGTCAAGTGTGAAGATATTAAAGGTGACCAAAATCCTGTCGTGCTGTGGGTTTTAAGGGATCACGTTAACAGAGAGGTAGAGAAACAACAGAGCATTAGAGAAGGGAATTGCCTCAGTTGCGACAAAGATGGAATTAGTGATAAGGGAGACTATGGCTTTGACTTCCTAGTATTCAGTTCGGAGGAAATTTCTGCTCTTGTAGCACTGCATGTTGGACAAGCACTGTAACAAGTTAGGGAAAAATGTGGAGATGGTGGTGTTTGTATACGTGAGACGCCTGAACTGTTTTTGGATAAATATCGCCAAGGAGTAATCTTTGGGAATTCTTCCTCTCGGAAGTGGAGAGTGGATATTAAATATTTTTAAAGCTGTGTTAGATGAGTTTAAGGGTATAGAGAGTAGACAGAAAAGTAAGGCTACAATCAGATCGGCTATTACCTTATCAAACTGCCAAGCAGACTTGAGGGGTCTGAATTGCCTACTCCTATTTCATACGTATTCCTGCTGAGTAACTTTGACTTAAGAGCTACTGCTGCTTCAACTGTGAAGATTTCTGTACCGATTCATTAGCATACAGAACTTAGTGGACCCCATGGAACAGTTGAGGTTTTAGTGCCCCAAACACCAAACCCACTCTGCAATTTACTTCCTTGCTATGGCATCAGGCTCTCCAGACTTCTATTTTGAGGAGACAGTTAAGCAATGGCATGCAGATGAATTCCAAGAATTATAAGGCTCCAGTCCTCAAACTGTATTTTACACTCCCCTACCCAACCCTGAACTTGCTGAAATTAAAACAGATTAAATGAATGCTAGGTTTATAGGTTCTGACATGAGTAACAAAACTTCCACCACCCCTTGCATCATATCTGCTTGAGTTAACCATCTAATATCAGGAAATGGTATTAACCATTTGCTACTGCAAATTATAAATAAAGCACTACCTACAATTATGTGCCAATTATTTTGCACTTGATCAAAATGTTTGCACTTTATTTCCAAGAAGGACTTTTATTTTGAAGTCAGTTAATTTTCCCCTCATGGGGAAAAGAGAAAATTACTTTTAAAAAGCCCCTGGAATTCTTGCAATGCTACAGTCTCCTCTTGCTGAGCTTGATGTCTTCCAACTCAGTTGCAGAATGACTGAGTGTTTGAAAAATGATCTGAAAATAGGAACATGTTTGATAACAGCATCTGAAAATTAAATTTCAGCAGTAGGTTTAATTTTGAGCGGTGCAGTTCTGGCCACCACTGATCAGACAAATTGCATTTGCACAAGCGATGGGACTGACGTCCTTTGCTGCTTGTTATTCACATGACTGAATAACACAAAACTGATTAACTGAAGCTTTGAGCAAAATGTGTGCTTCAAAGAATGAACACAACCAACTGTTCAGTTAACAAGTTAATCTAGTTTATTTACAGTACATGGAACAGATTTTATACATTAGAATGTTTGAAAATTAGACTGATTTACATAAATGGCTAAATATAAACTGGGTCTATGAAACTTGACTCAAGTTGTCATTGGTCAATTTAAGCTAGGAAGTAAAACAGCTGTTGGGACATTCAGACATGCAGCTGCCTGTCCTAAATTCCAAAATACAAGAGGTTGTTTAATGTAACTGCCTTGCACATCCATGACAAGAGATGGAAATTATAATGCATCACTAGTTGCTGTTTGTTATAACTCTTTGCAGATTTTTAGATTAGTAATACATGTTAACATTATGGAATTTTATCAAATTACATTATAACCATCCATTTTTTCCTGTTACAAAAATTTTTTAAACCCTTTCTCAACAAGGTCAAATTCCCCTCCCTCTGCATTGTAGAGATAATACAAAAGAATATCAGCAATAATCTTTATCAAAAAACAGAATTACTTGTCTAGACTGACATGAATATAATCTCAGAACTATACCCATGTCTAAATTACCACCTTTGGGGAACTAAGATGAAGCTTTTTTAAAGAAATCTTCATAATCCTGAAATTATGGCAGTAGAGATAAGAAAATAATGCCCCAATTTATTTTAATGAGTACATAAGCAAGGAAGTGCAATAAATCTGAATTTTGTCCTGCAGTCTTCACTGCTGGCCCACCTCCTGCTCTTGACTCTGAAATTCTTTCACAGGTCCTGAAATATAGTTTTGTATGCTTCCCTTCCCTTAAGGGAGGCTGTCTGCAAACATGCTTCAGCCTAGTTAGTGGCTTTGCCACTCAGGTTTCAGTTAAAATGCAACTCTGGTTTGTCTGATGCAATACATCTCTGGCAGGTGCAAGTTCCGAGTATTTGAAATTACTCCAAGATTGGAAGTTGGGGAAGAAAGCACATCTAAATTATGAAGCACTGAATATAATATTTTGGTATAGCGGTTGCCATGGAAAGGATGGAATAGCACTGGATAGGGATTTAAAGGAGAACTGTTGCAATAAAGATACCATTGCACTGTAAATGCTGTGCAGATCTCTGGTAGTCAATTTTAAAAAAGCACCTTAGTACACAGTATAAATGTGTGCAAAATATAAAAGATAAGGGATTAACAGTATAGATTTAACATTCCATGATAGAATCTAAAATAATTTGGATTGGTTTAGTCTATATGCAAGTTTAAAAATCCTAAAACTCACTGCTGTTATACATAAAGCTCATTTCCTCTAAATCTTCCAAATGTAAATTTTAAAACATTGCATTTTACAGTATTCTTGCATTCTACTTACCTTGGGCCAGGTTTGGGCATTTTGCCAGCTTTTAATTCATCAATTATTTCCTCCATATCTTTTGTCGTTAGATCTTCCTGTAATGCAAATGTAACATTAATATCAATATGCAGTTATACAACTTGCTCTGAAGAAAAGTTTCAAGTATTTGAATGGAAATGTAGCACATCCCTATATACTTTAACAAAGGATACAGGAGTAGAAAAGCTAAAAATCAAAAACTCAAGGTTCAATTTCTGGTTCATTATAAGTTAGCTGATATCAGCCAGGGTTCCTAATCACTAATACAAAGTACAAATGTGAAGATTAGATGAGAACAAGACCTGTGACAGTTTACCAATGCTTACTGTATTGACAAGAAGAGTGGCACTTGGCTGAATCATTGGACTATACTCCAGGAAGAATCAGAAAAGGGGTAAATATTGACAAACATTATAAATCTAATCCACTGACTTATAAATCACATGTTCTTGAGCAAAATGGTTTAAAATGTTAAAAAAACATGTAAACTGCAAACTATTTAAAATCAGTTAAGTCATAACTAAGCAAGTTTATTTAAAGCTGTACAGTTGAAAATTAGAGCCAAGGGCTGGATAGTGTGTGTTGTGTATTAACAGACATTTTAATTTTCTTCAATTAGAAAATCATCCTGCTGTGAATCACATCGAAATCATATTTATTGAAACATTTAAAGACGAGTAGTATTCCAGTTGCTGCCATTAAAAGTTGAGCAGTCATTTGAAATTGGATTTAGTGTTGAAACTATTTCTTATTAACTATGGTAAAGATGTTGTTAAACTTGCCTTATTGTAGGAAAGCAAAAAACAATCCATTTCAAATACTTACATAATAATTGTCATTAATTTGCACCATTGGTGCATTGACGCATGCACCCAGACATTCCACTTCTGTGACAGTGAAAAGCTTGTCTGGTGTAGTTTCTCCAAGAGAAATACCTAAAGATGAAAAGAACTTAACTGAAAACACTCACTTTTAGAGACATATCAGAACCAACCTGGCTGGATTCACTTGTTTCAAAGTAGTTTTTTCAAAAATCCTTAATGGTTTAAGGGCTAGATGTCTTGCTTCCATTGCAATACAATTTTAGAAAAGGCACTTCTTGAAAAAAAGATAACTTTGGTAAACCATGATCAACAAAAATTGCTTCTTTTGGGCTTCTGTGCCAGATTCAATATTTAAAAATCATGACATATGCTTAATCATTTATATTGAATAAAGATTTTACTGCTGCCTTTGACAAATTACACAATTTACAATAGAATTGAAGATACCAGAATAAAAAAAAATTCAACAATTTACTGTTTAGCTATACAGTAAACAAATGTTAAATAAATACTATCTAAAATTTAGGTTGATAGTTTCAATGGTGAAGATAATCAATCACATTTTTCATGTTCCAATAGTCAAGCCTGTCAATTTCACATGGAGAGGGAAAGAAAAGTTTCCAATTGTCAGAGTACCTTGAAGAGCAAACAAAATTCTTCTGGTACTTTTACTAAAAGAAAATAGGAAAAAAGTTTCCTGCACGAGTTGTGATAAAGTTGCTACGGTGCAGAGGGACCTGGGAGTCCTTGTGCACGAATTGCAAAAACCCAATTTGTAGGTGCAGCAGGTGATCAAGAAGGCAAATGGAATGTTGGGCTTTATAGCAAGGGGGATAGAATATAAATGCAGGGAAGGTCTTGCTGCAACTGTACAGGGCACTGGTGAGGCCGCAGCTGGAGTACTGTGTGCAGTTTTGGTCGCCGCACTTGCGGAAGGATATATTGGCCTTGGAGGGAGTGCAGAGAAGGTTCACTAGGCTGATACCAGAGATGAGGGGGCTAGCTCGTGAAGAGAGACTGAACAGACTGGGTCTGTACTCGTTAGAGTTTAGAAGGCTGAGGGGGGATATCTTATAGAGACATATAAGATAATGAAGGGGATAGATAGGGTAGAGGTAGAGTGTTTCTTCCTGCTTAGAAAGGATAGCAGGACTCGAGATAAGGGCGGGGGGGGGGGGTGCAGTTTAGATCGGAGTTGAGGAGGAACTTCTTCACTCAAAGGGTGGTGAATCTCTGAAATTCTCTGCCCATTGACGTGGTGGAGGCTACGTCGCTGAATATATTTAAGTCACTGGTAGATAGGTTTCTGATAGACAGGGGAATTAAGGGTTATGGGGAGAAAGCGGCAAAGTGGAACTGATCCACTTCAGATCAGCCATGATCTTGTTGAATGGCAGGGCAGGCTCAAAGGGCTAGATGGCCTACTCCTGTTCCTATTCCTTATGTTCTTATGTTCATTGGTGGATTGTTTACAATAGTTCTGACAAACACAAATAAAGCATTGAGGAGGCTAGATAAAGGCTCCTGTCGTAAGAAGTTCCATTGTAGAGAACTCATCCTTTTTTATTTCTGGATACAAATTACAGCTTTTGTCAAGTAAGTCTTGACAAACCACTGCTGTGATCTCAGATGGAACACAAGGTGATGCACTTACGTGGTGCCATTCAGGAATGAGGTATTGGCAGAGATATTTTTCACATTCAATGTTACTAGTAAGTTCCATAAACAGAACTCGTCCAACCCAAAATAAGATGCTCAATACCTAGCTGAAAAATAGAGCAAACTGATATTTTTAGAAAGAACCTTAAGCTCTATATACCAGCAACTAATATCACAGGCCGTTACATAATTTCTCATTTTATAAAAAGGCATCATGTATAAGAACTCCAACAATGGAAGACACAGCTTATACTTGCTATACCATTCATTAATGGACATGAGCATAGCAAGATATAGATTCTTAGAACATAGAACAGAACAGTACAGTACAGGCCCTTCGGCCCTCAATGTTCTGCTGTGCTATGTCCAAGATCAAGCTATCCCACTCCCTATCATTCTGGTGTGCTCCATGTGCCTATCCAATAACTGCTTGAAAGTTCCTAAAGTGTCCGACTCCACTATCACAGCAGGCAGTGCATTCCACACCCCAACCACCTTGGACATCCTTCCCACATGAACTTTCTCATTATGCCCCCTAGTAACAGCTACATCCACCCGAGGAAACAGTCTCTGCATGTCCACTTTATCTGTCCTCTTCATCATTTTATAAACCTCTTTAGAGCGGAGGACGATGAGAGGTGAATTAAAGAGAAAAGCCCCAGCTCCCTCAAAAGCCTTACCCTCCAAACCAGGCAGCATCCTGGTAAGTCTTTTCTGCACTCTCTCTAATGCTTCCACATCCTTCTTATAGTGAGGTGACCAGAACTGCACACAATATTCCAAATGTGGTCTCACCAAGGTCCTGTATAGTTGCAGCATAACCCCACGGCTCTTAAACTCAAACCCCCTGTTAATAATCGCTAATACACTATGACCTCTTCATGGCTCTATCCACTTGAGTGGCAACCTTCAGAGATCTGTGGATATGAACCCCAAGATCTCTGTTCCTCCACATTCCTCAGAACCCTGCCATTGACCCTGTAATCCACATTCAAGTTTGTCCTACCAAAATGAATCACCTCGCACTTATCAGGGTTAAACTCCATCTGCCACTTTTCTGCCCAGCTCTGCATCATATCAATGTCTCTTTGTAGCCTACAGGAGCCCTCCACCTCATCCACTAGTCCAATCTTGGTGTCACCAGCAAATTTACTAATCCACACTTCAGCCCTCTCTTCCAAGTCATTGATAAAAATTACAAATAGCAGAGGACCCAGCACTGATCCCTGTGGTACACTGCTGGTAACAGTTGCCTCCACCACCACCCTTTGTCTTCTATGAGACAGCCAGTTACTTATCCAATCAGCCAAATTTCCTTCTATCCCACACCTCCTCACTTTTTTCATGAGCCTACCATGGGGAACTTTATCAAACGCTTTACTAAAATCCATGTATACAACATCAACTGCTTTACCTTCGTCTACATACTTAGTTACTTCCTCAAAGAATTAAATCAAATTTGAGAGGCAGGACTTACCCCTCACGAAACTGCGCTGACTATCCCAGATTAAGCTGCATCTTTCTAAATGGTCATAAATCCTATCTCTCAGGACCCTTTCCATTAACTTACCAAAGTAGTAAGACTTAACGGGCCAATAATTATCAGGGTCATTCCTATTTCCTTTCTTGGAGAGGAACAACATTCGCCACTCTCCGATCCTCTTGCACAATCCCCGTGGACAGTGAAGACCCAAAGATTATAGGTAAAGGCTCCGCAATCTCATCTCTTGCCTCCCATTGTATCCTAGGATGTATCCCATCTAGCCCAGGGGACTTATCCACCCTCAGGTTTTTCACAATTGCTAATACATCTTCCCTCAGAAGAAGATCTACCTCCTCCATCCCATCAGCCTGTATCACACCCTCAATACATGGCCCCTCTCCTTAGTGAGCACTGAAGTATTCATTCAACGCCTCACCTATCTCTGACTCCATGCACAAGTTCCCACTACCATCCTTGACTGATCCTAACCTCACCCTGGTCATTTTTATTTTTCACATAAGAGTAAAAAGCCTTGGTTTCCTTTATCCGACCTGCCAAGGACGTCTCGTGACCCCTCCTAGCTCTCCTAAGCCCTTTTTTAAAACTCACTCCAAGCTACCTTGTAACCCTCAAGCAACCCAACTGAACCTTGTTTGTCATCCTTACATATGCTCCCTTTTTCCTCTTGACAAGGCATTCAACCTCCTTTGTGAGCCATGGTTCTCTCACTCAGCCATTTCCTCCCTGCCTGCCAGGGACATACCTATGAAGGACACGCAATATTTGTTCCTCAGGGCACTGTTTTGGCAAAGCAATTGGATTCTTGTTCAATGAGCTACAAATCAGAGGGTTACAAATTGGGGCATAATCCTAGACCGTGACACACAACTTACCTTATTGTCAAACCATCTACTCAATATTGAATGAAGGCAATCTATTGGTGGATGCTTGCCAATTACTGTGATCATTCTACCTCACTAGTTTTCACTACTGGACACAACTTCAATAACTTTCATAAATAAACACTGATCCAACACACATTTATTCATTTGAGATTGCCGGTTTACTAGTTTAAAAAAAACAGAATACAGCTATTGGTGTTTCACTGTTGGTGGTTGAGGAACATTACAAGTTTAAAAAGTCCAACCCACCCAAAAGTCAATTCCTCACCCACACACACGATACTTGCTAACCCTAACTTTCAACAAGACCATTTTCAGAGTTTGAATCTGAGGAATGCTGTCACCCAACACGAAACGCCAGAGGCGAGAGAACCAAACAAATAATTTCTTCTGGTAGCTTTGCTCCATGGAGGTTTTCTCACCTGGTTCAAGCTCCACTCAGCACCTGAGCACTTGCAGTGCTGAAAGAATGCTGCTATTAAATCAAGATCCTTGCTGCCTATTCAGCTGGATATATATCATGGCATTCTGTACCTCCGCTCTGACCAACATTAATCTTGCAACCAAGAGTATCAAGGCAGAAAAATTGGACTTTACACACAACAGCAGTGAGATCAAAATGGGTGCTGTTTCTAACTACATAAATGACTATACATCAAAATTATTTAATTAGTTGAGTACTTCAGGATGTTCTAGAGAGACATGAAAAGACATCATGTTAAATAACTTACAAAACTGAAAGGAATGTTCGATTTTGGAATATGACTTTAAAAGTCCCTATTTAATCATTTTTAAATGATACATCATACTTTCTAATTTCCAAAAAAAGCAAAGTATCAATCATTTAGATTATTCTTACTGAAGAGAAAATTTAAGCCACAAATAAATAAATCAATACTAGAATATTTTTGTACGTTAGCTTTCAGTTTTTGTAAAAAAAAAATCAGTATCATCCCTGCTAGTGGTAGTGATAATACCATTACACAACTGGAGAGGAGGCGGTGGTGTATCACTAGACTCATAATTCCAAGACCCAAGGCAAGATCCAGAATTCTAGTTTGAATCTCACCATGGCAGATATTTGAATTCTAAAAAATATCTGGAATTAAAAGTGTTTAATGATGACTACAAAATCATTTGTCTATTGTAGTTTTTTTAAAAAAAAAATCTGGCTTACTAATGTCCTTCGGAGGGGGAGGGGGGGGGGGGAGCATCTAGTGTCTCTGCCTGGTCTGGTCTACATGCGAGTCCAGGCCCACAGCATTGCTGTACTTTCTGAATGGTCTGGAGGGTAATTAGGAAAGGGCAACAGATACTGGCCTGGCCAGTGATGCCCGCATCTCATGAATGAATAAAAAAAATTGATAAGTTACTTTAAGAACAAATGACTGGAGTATCCAGATTTTCTGCTTACCAAGTTTTTTCTTGATGCATTCTACAATGCTGTCAGAGTCACGCAGCATGCATGGTGTGGTTGTGCAGATCTGGATATGGAACTTTCCTATTGGCTTGCGGTTAAACATAGTGTAAAACGTTGCTACTTCATATACCCTCATAGCAGGCACATTCAGAAGCTCACCAACCTTTTAAAAGAAAGACATTATAGAAAGTGATTTGAAGATTTTGCTTCTTGAATAGACTCCAATAGAAACAGAATTGCAAATTCTTCAACTTCATCAATTCAGTCCCATATTTTAAAAATAACTCCATTTGAATGAAATTTATGCAATTGATATACCCAATACACATCAACATTAATATATATTTTGACATCTTCACTGAGCACAAATAAAAGCCCAAGGAAAGCTACTCTTTCTGAAATATGGAAATACAGTAATGTCTTCCATTTAAAAAAACTAATTGAATACATTCTTGTGACTCTGAATCTTTGTGGGAAAAGCTAACCTCTTCGTTCTTTGAACAGTACAATAGCAGTCTTATATTTAAAGGTATGCATATGGTCAATATATAAACAGTGTAACCAACAGGAATACAATAGTTGCCCCTTTTTGATTTGAATTTGATCTTCATTTCTTTCATTCACAAAGCCTCTAACGTTTCCCAGACAGACCACGATCACTTTTGATAAAGGCAAGTCCATATGCTGATCATTTAATAGCTTTATTTCATGGAATGGTTACAGTTACAACACAGGCAGCCATTTGGCATGCAGAGTCTGTGCCAGCTTACAAAAAGCAAATTAGCTAGTCCCATTACTCCATCCTTTGCCCATTATTTTCCCTTCACGTACTTATCCAATTTCCTTTAAGGCCATGATTGCATCTGCCTCTACTCTGCTTAAACTTTTTCCTCATTGATATTGGTTCGTTTGCCAATCCCTTTACATCTAGGTCCTCTGGTTTATGACCCTTCTGCTAACGAGAACAACATTTTAAAGGGGAACAATCCCAGATTCTCCAATCTATTGTCCTAACTTTAGGGGAGATGAAGGCCTAGTGATATTACTAGACTTTTTTAATCAGCTGTATGTTCTAGGGACCCAAGTTCAAATCCTACCAATGCAGCTGGTGGAATATGTATTCAATAAGAAAAAGTGGAATTAAAAATATAATGATGACCATCAAACCATTGTCGGGATAACCCATCTGGTGCACTAATGTCCTTTGGGGAAGGAAACCTGCCATCCTTACCTGGTCTATGTCATTTCAGAGCCACAACAATGTGGTTGACTTTCAACTGCTCCCCACCAAGGGCATCTAGGGAAGGGCAATGAATGCTGACCAGTTAGCAACACCCATGTCCCATTCTCATATCTTTTCTGCGCTCCCTAAAATTTTTGATTCCTTTCTAAATTGTATTGTTTAGAATTGGACACAATAGTCCAGTTGGGGTTGGACCATAATTTCTCAAGGCTCTCCATAACATCCTTGCGCTTTTGTACTCATTAGCTTACCAAGAAAAGCAGTGCACCTAGTACCAATCCATGGGAAACTCCATACCATCCTTCTGTCCAAAGAACAGTCATTTACCATAATTCTTTGGTCAGTTTTGTATTTCTATATACTAGACTGGCATCTAGGATGAAAAGGTTGTCTTATGAGACAAGTTAGGCCTTTACTCATTTGGAGTTTAGAAGAATGAGAGGTAATCTAATTGAAACAGATAAGATTGAGGGTTCTGTAAAAGAGTCATAATGAACTCAATGAACTTGGTTTCTTTCTCCACAGATGCTGCCAGACCTGAAATTATCCAGTGTTTCTGTTTTTATTTAAAGATTCTGAGGGAACTTGAAAGGGTAGATGCAGAGAATGTTTCACTTTGTGGTGAATTTAGAGCTAAGGGGCACTGTTTAAAAATAAGGGGTCTCCCATTTTGAGACCAAGATGAGCATTTTTTTTTCTGAGGGTTGTTCATCTTTGGAATTCTCTTCCATAGAAAGCAGTAGAAGCTTAGTCGTTAAATATATTCAGGGCTGAGCTAGACATTTTTTTAAAACAAAGGTGTCAAGGGAGCAAGTAGGTAGGCAAGCAGAGTTATGGCCACAATCAAATCAGTTATGATCCTATCGAATGGCACAGTAGGCTCACACAGCCAAATAGCTTACGCCTGTTCCTATTTCTTATATTAAAGTTGGCATAAGAACTGGAGGGAAGAAGTTTCCTAAAAGTGACACAGGTGGCCAAAATGATTAAGAAAGCATATGGCATGCTTGCCCTCATTAGCCAAGGGATTACACACAAGAGTTGGGAAATCACGTTGTAGCTATATGAAACCTTGTTTAGGCCGCATTTGGAGTACTGTGTGCAGTTCTGGTCACCACTCTACCAGAAGGACACGGAAACTTTGGAAATATTGCGATGAAGTTTCACCAGGATGCTGCCTGGTCTCAAGGGTGTTGGCTATGGAGGAGATGTTGAATAAACTAGGATAGTTTTCACTGGAAAAACAGAGGCTGAGGGGAGACCTGATCAACGTCTACAAAATTAAGAAGCATAGACAGAGCGGATAGTCGGGGCTTTTTTTAAGGGTGGAAGCATCAATTACAAGGGGGCACAAATTCAAGGTAAGGGGAGAAAGAAAATGTGTAGTGGAAGTTTTTCATAGAGAGTGGTAGGTGCCTGGAACGCACTGCCAGAGGTGGTGGTGGAAGGAGGCACATTAGCGATATTTAAGAGACATCTGGATAGGTAGATGAACAAGGAGAGAATTGAGTGATACTGACCGAGTCAGGGCAGAAAGCTTTTTCCCTTTAGTTTAGTTAGGGCATCATGATTGGCACAGGCTTGGAGGCCAAAGGGCCTGTTTTTGTGCTGTACTTTATTTGTTGTAAAAAAAAGTGTTATGATCTACAATGGACTGCCCAAGACTAGCGGAAACAAATTCAATATTTTCAGAAGGGATTTGAAAGGGAAAGACCAATGTAAAAGAACTAATTTGGCTAGGTCTTCCAAACAGCTAGCACAGTTACAATGGACTAAATGACCACCTTCTATGTGATATGATTTATTATCCGCGTTTATAAGTATAGTGAATGGGGAGAAGGAATGTTGGTAAAGTGTGATAAGTGCACATCATCATACTATATCTGGATGACACCAGCTGAAGTGAATAATTGGTCCTTTCTTATGCTTATCATTGACCATACCTCAGAGAATCCGACTCACATTCATCAAAAGAAAAATTGATTTACATTAATATTGAGCTAAAAAATCTCAAAATATGCCTGACATTTTACTATTGATTGCCAGCCACAATCTCATTTTGCTTATTTTAGTGAATGTTTTTGTCCTCTGGGTCCCTGACAGTTAATATCAAACTTGTAGTTCAAAATAACATGGATACAGTCTAGTGAGCTGAAAAGCAGCAGAGCAAGATTGCATTTAACTGT
This sequence comes from Carcharhinus amblyrhynchos, assembly GCF_965287045.1. NCBI lineage: Eukaryota > Metazoa > Chordata > Chondrichthyes > Carcharhiniformes > Carcharhinidae > Carcharhinus > Carcharhinus amblyrhynchos. The sequence goes on along the minus strand of NC_137331.1, from coordinate 111,721,800 downwards.
AACAGACCACCAACAAAAGTGTACCTGATTAGATCTGGAGTGCTGCAACACACAACAGATGGCTGACAATACAAGGCTTTATTCATACAGTATTCCTGAAACCAAGATTGTTTCTCAGTAATACTACAGAAACTGATCTGATAGTAGGAGGCTCCTTCAAAATGGTGACTTGCTGAAAGACTATCAAAGCAACATTATGTAGTATTTTTTGAAATAGGTAAAGGGAACAGACTGCATTATTTAAAAAAAATGGAAACACTGAGATGCAAAAACACACAGCAGATGGTCAGAATTGCAACGTTGAGTCATTCATATGGCAATATGGTGACTTTGGCTCCCTCTCAATAATTCTGAAAACACCATCTGATCAATCAAGGTGCAGCACTGAACAATTTAAAGGCCTCCTAAAGTAATTATTTCTTGGTGGGTCATTGCTTTATAAATCACATTAAAATGAACAAATTTGCCCACACAAATCTTTGCTCCTCTATTCATATACCAATGTTATTCATAGTTGTATATTACTAAAGTCAGAATTTTGCCTTTTAAAACTGTGACCTGGGGCAGGGTTATTTTTACATTTGTGAATCATGAAACATTTACTTTCAATCCAGCAAATTGAGCACTCAATTTTCAGGGCAGCCAGACATAAATTTATGGACCATATAGAACTCTTTTTAACTTTAGGATGTGGGTGATCCTATTATCAATCCCTTGAACTGCTACAACCCTTGTAGTGATGATGCTCACAATGGTACACAGTAAAGACTATGACCCAACAGTTATGTATATATCCAAATCATGATGATCAGAATGGGGTGTCTTATCAGATTTGCCATCACAACTCCAATGATGACTCTGCAGAATGTAAAGTACAGAAAGAACGCAAGACCCTTGGAAGCAGCTCAGGAAGTTGAAAAAAAACTGCAAAGCAGTTACCCATATAGCAGCCTTGTAAAGTTCCTACAGACATTCATTGACAAATATCTGCTTACAAGTTACTTACTCTGCTTGCATGGAATTTGATACAAGTTTTGTTTAATTAGGGGAAAAGTTGTTTAAAACTGTGTTGCTTTAAGCATTATGTGAAACTTTTCATTGTGATCGTTACTGACCTTGTTCATGGCAGAGATAGGTAGCCAACCATGTTGTCTCTGAGCCAAATCCAGTGCTGGGATTACAGCAGCTGATTTATGCCCTTCTGGATAACTACTGAGAATAACATCTAGCCGCTGCAAAAATGAACAATAAAAGCAAAATTAAATTCAACCATTGACTAAAATCATAAAGATTTGTCAGTTTGGAAGCAGTCATAGATATAGCCACGCTGTTCTACAGAATAAGGCATGGGTTTCACAATCCACCAAATGTTGGTGCATTATTAGAGGTAGGGAGGGCATGTGGGCAGAGCACCTGCATTTCTCAACTTAAGTGTCCCAAAGTAATTCACAGCCAAGATAAAATGAGAAAGAGCAAAAAGTTATGATTTTGCATTAAGATCATGAAAGCACCAAATCTATAACACAAAATGTAACAGCTTTAATAACTGATACTACCCAAAGTTTATCAAAACTTAACTGAGATGTATGTTTCAACATTTGTTATACTCCATTTCAATCCAACCACATCCTAAGTGCTTCAAATTCAATTACCTCAAGAGCAGTCAATGTTAAAGTAACGTACATATAAGACAACTCTCGATCATCCACACATCCTCTTCCCCAATCACACTGGTTGTCCCAGACAGTAGGTAATTTGACTAACCTGCGTTGACTGTTAGCAATGCTCGGATCGAGCATAATCAAATGGAGAGTGAGACCAGGAGATCAGAAGCTTAATTGAGTGGGGGTGGAAAGCAGCACTGAAGAATCCAGAATGAGCAAGAGCATGGCATCCAGCTTGAAACAGGTGAGCAGACTTTTGAAAACTGCTACAATTCTATCCATAAAATGACTTTTACATCACACCCACTTCTCATCTCCAGTCATCTAAATTTTCAGTTTTGCATGAGTTGCAGATGGCTCCAATTAGAATGGTGGAAATCCTGGCTCGAGCTAAAAACTCCTCAGGAATGATACAATGTGAAGACACTGGTAAGGGTGCAGACTAATGGCTGCAAGTACACACACACACACACACTTTCCACCTCAGCATTCTGCATGAAGAATCTCCAAAGACTGCAAACATGAAAAAGCACTCACTGTAAAAGTGAGTGTAAATAAACCAGATTCAGTTGAAGCTGATAGCTTTTAAGAATCTGGTTATTTTACCATGCACTTAATTGGGCAGCAGGGGCCTTTCCCAGAGGCTCTTTATTGTCCAGCAGCACCACTGGGAAGGTGGAGCTGGCACTACACCCACCTGATCGATGCCTTGGATCAAAGAAAAAAGTCTGACAACACCAGATTTTAGTCCAACCTATTTATTTGATAATATACTCGCAAGCTTTCGGGTTAGCCCCTTCGTCATTCACCTGACGAAGGGGCTAACCCGAAAGCTTGCGAGTATATTATCAAATAAATAGGTTGGACTAAAACCTGGTGTTGTCAGACTTTTTACTGTGTTTACGCCAGTCCAACGCCAGCATACCCACATCATGGATCAAAGAACCCAGGCCAGACAAGGTGGTGGCAAAGGGGAGTCACGGGTGGGAGGGGTTCAACAGGCCACAAGAACCTTACCAATCAGTGTGCAGCAATACCAGTATGGGGTTCAATCCCTATCCCAGCTATTTCGATATTTAACATTGCAAATATTTAATTGAATTCTCCAAAAAAAAAATACTTGGTGAAACTTCCAAAAGAAAAATGTCATGGTGCTCTTACCTTATAATTTTCTGGTGTGAAATCAAATGGTGTATCTGGATTGTTATTAGGCGTATCCCTATGCTTAAATGGAAAAAAATACATTTTAACATACACTGGTATTGGAAAGCAGCTCACTTCACTATACAACAATAATTCACAGCTTTTAGTGTCATTTAACACTTCAGCGAAGCAAGAATAACCAGACATCAGGTACTGGCGAAAGAAGGATTGTTTATGCAGTGAAGAGAAGGGGAGGCAGTGGCATAGTTGTATTGTCACTAGACTAATAATCCAGGAGGATTATGCTCTGGGGATTTGCGTTCAAGGTCTGAGTCCCCATGGACTTGAAATTTGAATTCAATAGAAATCTGGAACTAAAACTCTAATGATGACCATGAAACTATTGCTGATTGTTGTAAAAACCCATCTAATATCCTGCTGCACTTACTGGGTCTGGTATGTGACCACAACAATGTGGTTGCCTCAAATGCCCTAACAAACAGTTCAGGGCAATTAGGGATGTACAAAAATACACAGGCTCAGCCAGCAATGCCCACATAAGTAAAAAAGTTACAAGATGGAGGGGCATAAGAACATTCTAAAACACAGCAGGATATAGCCAAAGACTTTGGAGCAGAGGGAAAGATACAAAGGAGGACTATCAGAAGAGTATGTATGAATAGAGACAGGAGATCATGGAGATTATTGATAGGGACAAGGATTTTAAAAATTATGCATTTTAATAGGAGACAATGAATATTGATGAGCAGAGGTCATCCGGTGTGCAAGTTCTGGACCATTTTTTCTTTCAAAAATTAACATAGCAGCTCAAATCTGACGTTAAAGTGCAGTAGAGTTCTACTTTCAGTACAGCACTTAGCACGATGAGGTGCCTCATTACAGTTACAAGTTATATTCACCATTTACATTTCATGTCAAATATTCTCTTTTGCATACAAGCCAAAAGGTTTTATAAGGGTCCAGATCCCTGGTATACTACAGTAAGAGGGTCTTAAATTTTGGCCTTTGTTTTGAAGTCTTTGCTGCAGCTATCCAAAGCTTTAATATGTCATTCAGTTAGTCCTGAACTGCGGTGCAGCAAATCTGCAACATTGCTGTATACCAAAGAACATCTTTCACACACCTCACAGGCCTCTTTTAGGTTTTCATGTTTATCTTGGGAGTGTATTCCTGGGAACAGCCTGTAGAGCACAGAATCCTTCATTTCAGAATTGTTCTGTGTAAATCACAAAAACAAACCATTGCATTTCTTTCCAGATCTGCTTTGCAAAGGCACATTGAGGGAAGTGGGCAATTGTCTCTTCCGAACTGCAGCTGTCTTGGGAATGTTGTGCAGCAGCGCTGAGACCTCAGCAATGCATGATGGTTCTGACTGGGTGGGCCCTTCTCAACACCAACCAAGCCATCTCTGGGTGCTTGTTTGAAAGTCGTAGAATGCTTCATTGCCAAAAAGGAATTCTTTCCACTCAGGACGCACCATCTGCCTTTTTCCTCAAGGACTAGGGGACATTATATGTGGACTCCTGTCTGATGGATTTGTGGTCAAGGTGTCTTTGTGCACAAACTTTTCTAGACAGGACAGGTGGTATGACATGGTCCAACTCAACAGCGCATTCCTTGCATCGTGGCCAGACCCATCCTGTACAACACCAGGGACATGTAGATCCTCAGCAGGCAACAACATCGGGTATCTGCATAATACCCACAGCTTGTTGCAACTACACACAAAGTGACCATGAAGTCAAGAATGGTATTCCCCACCCACCTTCTTCATCTGTAGGTGATTAAATTCAGTCTACAGGGAACTGTAATGTTGTATTTACCCAAGGTACCATCATAGGGTTTCATCTTATCTACATCTTAGCTCAAGACTACAACTTAAAACAATGCATTTCTGTTTAGCAGTTTTTCTACTCAGCAGGAATGATTTTCAAACCATAAAGCTGCATACTTTAGTTAATTTGATAGCAATTATAATTCCAACATACATCTTACAATTTTTTGCCAAGACGCATGCTGTTCTCAGAAATATCCTGACAGTCACAGTAATGCATGTTCACATCATTCTATCCTACGTACAACTTTTAAAGACACTTTGCAAGAATCTGAAAATAATTTTTACATTTTTCTTTACATGAAATCACATGCAAAGTGACCACTCCAAACACAACAGCTGAAATATTTCAGTTAAGCCATCGTTCATAGATTCCTGATATACCATGTACCAAAGCTACTGAAAAATTATTTCAACCCACGTAACAAGTAATTAAAAGGTCCCCCTAATGACGTGGATACCATGCACTTGCTGAACTTGACACTTTAACAAAAACTATTTTTTGTATCCTACTCCCATAATTATGATATTCATGTTTTACATGTAGTAAATTAAACCATAGGGCAGACAGTGCAGAATTAATACTATATTTTACAAACACAATTTCCCAAGATAATGTCGAATGGAAGGTCAAATCAGTGATCTCAATGACAGATGAGTTCTCCTCTCGAATTCACACGGTCAGTGGTCTTGCATAGACACACACATCTCGAGGATGCTTGGGTGCGTGGTAGACTCCTGTCTGAGTGCAGCCATGCTCAGAAAGAATTTCACATTGGCTACAAGCTCTCCCTTGGGCATCAGTGTCCCACAATTTGAGACACCTCATGGCAATGCTCTCCATGTCCTTTAGCATGGTGCAGAGGGGTTTGCTGTATGGACTGCTACACACTTTTCACCTCCTTGCCATCACCTGCCGTTGTTACATATCTTGTTGCCTTCCACAGAGGACTCTCTATGCATGAATCCTCCTCCTTACCAGCAGGGATACGGTGTGGAGGGTGTTGCATACAGTCGCCCCATACAACTGCAGATTGCATTGGTTCATAAACTCCCAATATGCGTGAGTTTTTTGCGGCCTTATGGAGTCCATGGATCACATATACATCAGTTGCCCTAGGATGCACCCTTTTTTTAGTTTTGAGAAATCTCTACTTTCCTTTTGGTTGCTCTTCAGCCCCACGGTCCAGATCTTCAGACACTTGATGTTAAGGGGTTGGAGAGGGAGGAGGACCTGCTTGCGGGCCTGCTCCTGGACCTAGCCAAGCTGGCCATTAATACGTCCAGGCAACAGGTAATCAAGGGGGCTGTCATTATGACTGTCTCTTCCTCTTCCATAGCTACATTTGCTGCTAAGTGTATCTGGAAAAAGAGCATGTGGTACTGGCAGACACCATCGAGGCCTTCCATGCCTGATGGGCACCATGGGAACTGGGGTGCTTTACTGACCCCTTTAATCGCATTTTGTTTTGAAGCTTTGAGTTTTCTTTTGAACTTCCGTTTACTTTGATGCAGTATCCCTCCAAGGAACTGCATTTTTAATTTATCCAGGGTTTGTTGACTTAGTTTATCTGGTTAACGCAAAGAAGCAAAATTACATTTGACATAGGTAATAGTGCTGCTCATTTGTACTTCACTAGGATGTGGGTTAAGCATATTTTAACTCCTTCATCTACACTGGCTACAAGATTAAGACTTCCAACTTATTAACTCAAGTACCCCAGTTCACTGACGCTAGGAGTGAAAGCAGAGTTCTAACCACTGCAGCATTAGGTTAACCTAAAGTTTCCTAATTAAATTTCAAATTTAAGATCATGCTTTTAAAAAAATGCATGTTCTTATATTGTGCACCCAACTGCTTACCACAAACGAGGCTGCACCACTTCCTCCTGCACATTGAGTTGTCCTTTGTACATAACGGACTTGTCTCAGCTAGAATGCAAAAATCAAAGGTTAAAATCTCAGACCAATATCAGGGACTGAAATACTGTTCTATTGTGATCAATAACAATAGTAATGTCATTTTACATCATTTTTTATAAGTAGCTGATCCAAAACTACCTAATGGTCTGTTCTTAGGGGTCACTAGTTGACATAATTAAAGCAACTAGTAAGAGTATAATGAAGTTTGAAAATGTTTTTAAATTTTTTGTATTGCAGACAATACAAATCCATAATTTATTTAATGATTAAATATTAGCAAGCATTCAAAAGAGATTACTTAACTCAGTTTTACCATTTGTGGGATGGGGGAGGGGAGTATTGTAACTCTATCCATTTTGCCAATACCACTGAAAAATATATACAGAAGTACTCTTAACCTTTCAACGGCCAACAGTTTGAAAGTTGGTAGCCTAAGGTGATTAAAGTCAGGTCCTGTAATTTACCATGCAACTACGGTGACAAGACATGACAATGGGATGGCAGGACATGGCTCACATTCTCAGTCCTCCATAAGCAGGATTTGTAGCTGCAGTTTTCAGAGTAGCACAAGTGAACGAATAGGAACAGCTCCCTCACTAAATTATAAAAGGAAGTCTCAACATAAATAATGCACTGAAAAAAAAGGGACGAGGCAGTTGAAGAGACAGTGTATTTTTGTTGCTGTGAAGGTGACTACAGTTTTTTTTGAAAGCTAATGGAACATATAGAGACCATTTTCACTAAGAAACCGATTTATGGGATCGGGAGCTGAGGAAGTGCAGAGGGCTGTCCATATATTAAATATTTTCATTTGTCTTCAGTCATAAAACAGCTGTTCACGTTGAGCTTGTGACAGACAACTGGTTCTTGAAATGGCATTTCAAGAACTGCATCTTTAAAATTCCTCTTACAACAAATGATAGTGATTTTGAGTGCAACTCCAATCTCATGATGGACGGATTTATTTTCCTTTAAGATATTATACATTTTATAGTATTAGTTATAAGGATAAAAACTGCTGAGTGTCTTCGGTTTCAGAGGCTATCTTTTAAATCAAAATTAGAAAACTTCAACTGTTGGCAAGATCTTGTGAACACTGGCAACAGCACTGAAACTGCACTTCATATCCACATTCAACTACATTGTTATGCACAATGCCTCTACCATTCTTTAGACAGTGAGTTCCAGATACCCTCAAATTCTCCCTTCTCTCTGCCAAAACCTTAAAGTGCAAAACAAAGTAAGCAGTGAAAGATGATGGATGCAAATTCAAAAATGACTTTAAAAGGGGAATTGGATAAATAAAGAAAGATACAGTTGGGCAGGGGGAGTGGGGCTAATTGACTAGCTCTTTTAGAAAGCTGCCACAGAGCTGATAAACTGGCTCTCTGCATTATCACTGAGTCTTTCTAGCAGAATTGGAATTGTTGCAGACCAGTTATAGTGTGTAAATAAAAACTAATTTTGCATTTATTTCTACTCCACAGCTCCCCGAATTGTGCCATTTTAATTGTGTGGTTGTTTCTACAGCAACCAAATCAACAATGTAGGAGCACCAACTAATTTATTTAGTTGACCTTGGAGTTATCACTGGCAGTGAAGCACCTGTGTATAAACCTGCTGTTGAATACATTTGGGTGTATAATAGATTTAATTAGCTGATGAAAAAGGCAGTTGCTTGATTTCACCTGACTAGATTATTTGTTTTAATGAATAAGGGCTCAGCTGGTGGGTGCACTGCTCAGTTAAGAATCCAAAGGGTTCTTGATTCCAGGGTTTTCAATTAACACTCAATCAAGATTTTCCTGGCTTGATTAAAGTCAGAGACAGAAGGAATAGGCATGACTGGAAGAAGAAAATACCGTTGCTACTCTTCCTGGACTGTTATGTAATATTTCTTTCTCGAAAAATTATTTATTGTGTTGGGTGGGCTTGCTCAAATTATTTTTTATTAGTAATTGCACTAGATAGGGTACAAAGGAATTTATGAGGATATTACCAATGGACAATATTAGCTATGAGGTGAGATTGGATAGTCTGGGATTGGCAGGGGAGAGTCAATGATCAGGCAGGTTGATCTCCCATGCTGGGGGAGTCAAAGATCAGAATAGCCGATGCAATTTTTCAAAGCCATTTCTGCCTTTTGACCAAGAATGAAGTTTCAGACCAAGCCCAAGATGGCGTGCAATGCCTCATCATGTCAGCTTGGATCTTGATTGTCTCGAGTGCTCACCTGATGAAGAAGCAGCACTCTGAAGGCCTGTGATTCCAAACAAATCTGTTGGACTTTACCTGGTGTCGAAAGACTTCTCATTTTTTATTTAGTTTTGAACGTCAGTCTCTTATTTCCATTGTCTGGGTCAGATTCATTCTCACCCCCAGTGAAATTGGCCCTCCACCAGTTATTGCTCTTTGTCCTTTTCCATAGTTAACTTAAATCTTATGATACCAATCATCCCTAGATGTTCCCTTACTGACATTTGGTTCACGTGGTCCACTTCATTCCTCAGAACCAGATCCAGCAATGCCTGCTCCCTCTTTGGATCAGAAATGTATCAACGTAAAAATTGTCCTGAACATTCTTCAGAAATTCTTCCCCTTCTCTGCTCTTTACAATATTACTATCCCAGCCTATATTTGGATAATTTAAAGTCCTCCATTACAACTATTCTATAGGTACTGCACATCTCTAACTTCCTTGCAAATCTGTAACCCTTTATCTTTCTTACTAGTTGATGGCCTACAGAATACACCCAGTAGTGTAATGGCATTTCAGTTGTTTCTTAGTTCTATGCAAAATCGATTCTGTCCTTGACTCTAGTACATTCTCTTTTCAGCACTGAAATATTATCCTTAGTACAAGGTCTCTTATCATAGAGTCATAGAGGTTTACAGCATGGAAACACACCCTTCGGCCCAACTTGTCCATGCCTTTTTTTTTTAAAACCATAAGCTAGTTCCAATCGCCCACATTTGGCCCATATTCCTCTACACCCATCTTACCCATTTAACTATCTAAATGCTTTTTAAAAGACAATTGTATCCACCTCTACTACTACCTCTGGCAGCTTGTTCCAGGCTCTCACCACCCTCTGAGAAAAAATTGCCCGTCTGGACACTTGTGTATCTCTCTCCTCTCACCTTAAACCTATGTCCTCTAGTTTTAGACTCCCCTACCTTTGGGAAAAGATATGACTATCTAGCTGATTGTGTCCCTCATTATTTTATAGACCTCTATAAGGTCATCCCTCAGCCTCCTACGCTCCAGAGAAAACAATCCCAGTCTATCCAGCCTCTCCTTATAATTCAAACCATCAAGTCCCAGTAGCATTCTACTAATTTTTTTCTGTACGCTTTCTAGTTTAATAATATCCTTTATATAATAGGGCGACCAGAACCATACAAGTATTCCAAGCGTGGCCTCACCAATGTCTTTACAACTTCAACAAGACATCCCAAATCCAGTATTCAATGTTTTGACCACCAATGAAACGAAGAATGCCAAATGTCTTCTTCACCACTCTGTCCACCTGTGACTTCTCTTTCAAGGAACTATGAACATGTACCTCATGGATCTCGTTGTTCTGTAACCCTCTCCAATGCCCTACCATTGACTGAATAAGTCCTACCCTGATTAAATCTACCAAAATGCATCACCTTGCATTTATCTCCATCTGCCATTTGTCAGCCCACTGGCCCAATTGATCAAGATCCCGTTGCAATTGGAGATAACTTTCTTCACTGTCCATTATGCCATCAATCTTAGTGTCACCTGCAAATGTACTAACTATGCTGCCTATATTCTCATCCAAATCATTAATATAAATGACAAATAACAGTGGACCTAGAATCGATCCCTGAGGCACACCGCTGGTCATAGGCCTTCAATTTGAAAAACAACCCTCTACAACTACCCTCTGGCTTCTGTCAAGAAGCCATTTTTGTATCTATTTAGCTACCTCACCCTGGATCCCATGAGATTTGCAACAATCTACCATGCGGTACCTTGTCAAAGGCCTTGCTAAAGTCCATGTAGACAACATCAACTGCACTGCCCTCATCTATCTTCTTGGTTACCCCCTTCAAAAAACTCAAATTTGAGAGACATGATTTTCCACTCAAAGCCATGCTAACTGTCCCTAATCAGTCCTTGAGTCTCTAAATGCCTGTAGATCCTGTCTCAACACCATGCTCCCAAGAGACTGTGTCTTCATTTCACCAACACTATTTGCAGGCATTCATATACATGCATCTTTGCTGCCATCCTAGTAAATAAAAATGAAAGAATTAGGAGGATTAGACCACATGACCCCTTGAGCCTGCTCCACTATTCGATAACTAACTGATATGATCGAGGCCTCAAGTCCACTTTCCTGCTTCCACCCCATAGCCCTCGGCTTCCTTGTCAAATAAAAGTTTATCTTACTCAGCTCTGAATAACCTCAATGACCCATCCTCCCCTGCTCTCTATGGTAGAGCATTCCAAAGACTGAGAATTGGAAAGAAATTCTTTCTCATCACCATATTAAATGTGAAACTGCTCATTTTGAAACTGTCCCTTAAGAGGCCATATCCCCTCAGCATCTACCCTAAATGGTTCCCTCAGGATCTTATATATTTTGATAAGATTCATCCAAACTCAAGGAATTTCTGCCCTGACCATTCCTCACGAGATAGCCCTTTCATCCTCAGAATCAACCCAGTGAACCTTTTCTGAACTGTCTCAAATACAAGTATATTTCTTCTTAAATGAGATCAAAACTGTGCACAGTACTCTATATCTAGTCTCACAAATGCACTGAACAGTTGTAGCAAGACTTACAATAAAGACCAATATTTCAACTGCGTTGCTAATTATTTGCTGTACTTGAATGCTAAATTGTGATCCCTTCTGTAGGTCTTTATCTAATTCCTATTGTGCATTACCCAGAGTTGACCACAGCACTCCATCTAACGCCTAACAATGTTTTATGAATGTTGAGCATAATTCCCTGCTTTTAAACAATGTACCTCTACTTACAAAACTCAGGATCATGTATGTATTTTTACCAACCTTAACTCATCACCACCTTCAAAGACTTGCAGCCTTCCCCTGTTCAAAATCATAACATTATTCTCCCAAAATGAACCATTTCAACTTTTCTTGTGTTACATTTCATCTGCATGTGTCTATTTTACCATTCATTTTCTCCTAAAGTCTGTTACTAATCTTCCTCTCCATTTACATCATCAGCTGCAAGCTTTGAAATTATACCTTGTACTTCAAAGTCCAGATCACCAAAAGGAGCAATTGTCCCAACACCAATCACTGGAGATACCACTGCACTCTTACTTCAAGTATGAAAAACTATCTGTAGCACTATTCTCAACCCCCTTGCTAATTTCATATTTACACAGTCACTGCCCTGTCAATCCCACAAGCTTCAGTTTTATTTGGTCCTGTATCAAAAGCCTAAGTCCAAATATACTGCATTGATGACACTATCCTCATCAACTTTCTCCATTACTTCATCAAGAAACTCAAATCAGTAAAATATGATATGCTTTTAACATATCTATATTGGCTTTGATTTATTAACTTTTTGCCTGGAATATTTTTATCTGGCCTGGAATTGTAATTTTAACTTGCTATTCTTTTTTTTAAAGAGTACTGTAACATTTGTAATCTTCCAGATATATTAAATAGTCTCACAACGCTGGGTTAAAGTCCAACAGGTTTATTTGGAACCACGAGCCATATTTTGGGACTCACCTGAGGAAGAGCTCCTTCCTCGGGTGAGTCCCAAAATATGGCATCTTTCTCACAGTTAAAGCAGATTGGAAGATTGTGGCTTCCACAATTTCCACCTTTACTTCCCTCGACTAGGATGTATCCCATCCAGACTGAATGAATTTGTTTTCATTTTTAACTGTTCTCTACCTTTTTATTTCTTTATTGTCTTTCTTCATTTTTCTCCCCCCTTTTCCTCAAATTTACCTCTCCCCTCTGCCCCAAATCTTCATCTGTCACAGCTTATCCTCTGATTTCAGCTTCTCTAGCATTTGGCCATTCACACCGTTCTCTCAATGGACTGCTTAGTAGCCTTTCCCCTTGTTTTTGTGGCTATGACTCATCTTTCATTCCCTCACCCTGCAGTATAAATAGCTCCCTAAAATACTTATAGGATCAAGAGAAACACTTTCTATGCCTTTTAGCTTTGACAAAGGGTCATCTGAACTCAAAACATCAGCTCTTTTCTCTCCTTACAGATGCTGCCAGACCTGCTGAGATTTTCCAGCAGTCTCTCTTTTGGTTTAAAAACACTTTTAGACACAGCACTACCTCATCACCAATTATACTCCTTTAAAAATCAAAATCACTGGATAATACTAGAGCCAATTAACAACATTGTCAAACATTAAATATGTTTGAGAGGTACAAGGGCAATTTATTATTCACAATCTAATTCACGATCCACAGTTTATATAAAAAGTCAACTGATGGCAAAATCTGGCAGCATTTGCTGTATTTTGCACCTTATAAATCCAAGGCATTCAACAGTTTAGAAAAGAGAGAGGTGATCTCATAGAAATTTATAAAATTCTAACAGGATTAGACAGGGGAGATTCAGAAAGAATGTTCCTGATGGTGCAGGAGTCCAGAACTAGAGGTCATTGTTTGAGGATAAGGGGCAAACCTTTTAGAACTGAGATGAGGAGAAATTTCTTCTTCAATGGTAAATTTGTAGAATTCACTACCACAGAAAATAGTTGAGGCCAAAATGTCTGATTTCAAGAGAAATTAGACATAGTGCTTGGGGTTAAAGGGATCAAGGGATATGGGGGAAGGCAAGATCAAGATATTGAATATGATCAGCTACAATCAAAATGAATGGTGCAGCAGGCTCTAAGGGCCAAAAGGTCTACTCTTGCTTCTATTTTCTTTGTTTCTAAATGGTGAATATTTAAAATTACAAGTCAGTTCATTATTCACAAACTGAAGCAAAATTAATTTGTGGTCCTCACAGTTCACAAAAAGTGAACTGATGACAAAATTTAGCAGCATTTATCGTATTTAGCACCTTGCGTATCCAAGGCAGTTCAACTGAAACAATTAGATCAGGCAACAATGAATACTAAATCATAGAAACAGAGATAGAAGATGGGAGCAAGAGGGGGCCATTTGGCCCTTTGAGCCTGTTCCACCATTCATTAAGATCATGGCTGATTATCCAACTCAATGGCCTAATCCTGCTTTTGCCCCCATAATCTTTGATCCCATTTGCTCCAACTGCTATGTCCAACCACCTCTTGAATGCATTCAATGTACTGGCATCAACTAATTCCTGTGGTAATGAATTCCACAGGTTCACAACACTGAGGGAAGAAATGTCTCCTCATCTCTGTCCTAAATGGTCTACCTGAATCCTCAGACTGTGGCCCCTGGTTCTGGACTTCTCCACCATCCGTAAAATCATCCCTGTATCTACCCTGTCTAGACCTAGTAGAATTTAATAAATCTGAGATTCTCTCCTCGTTTTCCTGAACTCCAACTAAAACAATTGTAAGCTAGTCAATCTCTCCTCATACGTCAGTCCTACCGTTCCTGGAATCAGCCTGGTAAACCTTCACTACACTCCCTCGAGAGCAAGAACATCCTTCCTCAGAAAATGAGACCAAAACTGCACACAATTCTAAAGGTGCAGCCTCACCAAGGCTCTGTATAGTTGCAATGACACATTCCTGCTCCTGTTCTCAAAACCTCTTACAACGAAGGCCTTCTTTACCACCTGCTGCACCTGCAGACTTACTTTCAGTGCACAAGGACACCCAGGTCCCACTGCTCACACCCCTCTTCAAATTTACAGCCATTCTTGTATTTGCTTCCAAAGCGAATAACCTCACACTTATCAAAATTATACTGTATCTGCCATTGATTAGCCCACTCACCCAACCTGTCCAAATTATTCTAAAGCATTACAGTTTACCCTCCCATCCAATTTGGTAGCATCTGCAAACTTTGACATGTTACATTTTGTTCCCTCATCCAAATCATTAATATATATTTTGAATAGCTGGGATCCCAGCACCAATCCCACCAATTACTGCCTGCCAAATTGAAAAGGGCCTATTGATTCCTACACTTTCAAAGCAGGAAGTGGATCAGGGGCTGAACAAAGTGAAGATATTGAGCGCCAACGCATGAATTTTAATTTCAAATTCTTAAATTGCAAATGAATTTGAAACACTTCAATTGTAAAGGAAATGGAATGGGGATGGGGGTGTTCAGCCACAGTGACCAAATTACATAGTGTAAGCCCTATTAAACAGAGTCAATTAACAAGCGAAGAGAGCAAATTACTGCGGATGCTGCAGTCTGAAAACAAAAGAGAAAATGCTGGAAAATCTCAACAAGTCTGACAGCACCCGCAAGGAGAGGAAAGAGCTGACGTTTCGGGTCTAGTTGACCTTTTGTCAAAGCATAAAGGTATCAAGATTAGTAAGTGGACACGGTTTGAAATAAATGGGATGAACTGAGAGGAAAGCTGGTGGTGCGGTGAGAGTTACTGGTTGGGTGATGAAGGGTTGGAGGGAGCTCAGGGTGAAGCCGGCTTCTCTCTGAAGGTCGAGCCGCTCCCGCCGCCATGTTGACTCAGTCAGGCCTGGGGCCCGCGGGCGGCATTAACTAACTCACCCCCTTTTCAAACGGCTCCTACCACCCAACATAAAACAATACCCCGTTTCCAATTCCAAACGGGTCGACTTAACAAACGGCGTCGATCCTTACCGAGCGAGAGGCGGCAGAGCGGCACAGGCCCGGCAGTAACATGGCGGCGCGTCGCTCACCAACCGCCAGCATCGATACAATCACTGAGCCACTACACAACCTGGCGCACAGATCCTGCAATCAAACCCAGAGCGTCATCCCCATTCATTTCATGTAGCTGTACCAGCCTCTGCACTGAATCCATAACTAACCAGGTGTATCTGATATTTAATTAAACCAGCCTCTGCATTGAATCTATAACCAGCTGTATCTGATATACTGATTTATAAAACCAGTCACTGTATTGAATCTATAACCAGCTGTATCTGATATACTGGTTTATAAAACCAGTCACTGTATTGAATCTATAACTAACATGCTGTATCTGATATACTGGTTTCCAGATATTTAATCTACAGCTGTATCTGACATATAATCTTATACAACCAATCTACATTTAATCTATAATTAGCTACATCTGATATACTAACTTACATAGCCAGTCCAAGAGCAACAGATATATGGGAAGACCAGTACCCGAAGGTTCCCTCCCAAGTCACTCACCATCCTGACTTGAAAATCCTGACACAGCACATACTCTTGCAACTCAGACAACATGGTCTACCTAATACACTGTAGGAAAGGACGTCCCAAAGCATGGTACATTGGGGACACCACGCAGACACTATGACAACAGATGAATGAACATCGCTTGACAATCACCAGGCAAGACTGCTCCCTTCCTGTTGGTGAACACTTCTCTAAAGCTAGCGGGCATAGGTTTAAGGTGAGAGGGGAGAGATACACTTTGAGAAAGTGACCAAAGAGGTGGATGGGGGTAAGGCAGTATATATGGATTTTAGTAAGGCGTTTGATAAGGTTCACCATGGAAGGCTTCTGCAGAAAATGCAGATGTATGGGATTGGGGGTGATTTAGTTAATTGGATCAGGAATTGGCTAGCAGATAGGAGACAGAGGGTGGTGGTTGATGGAAAGTATTCGTCATGGAGTTCGGTTATAAGTGGTGTGCCTCAGGGATCTGTTTTGGGGCCACTGCTGTTTGTAATTTTTATAAATGATCTGGATGAGGGTATAGTTGGGTGGATCAGTAAATTTGCTGATGACACCAAAGTTGGAGGTGTGGTAGATAGTGAAGAGGGGTGTCATAGTTTACAGAGAGACTTGGACAAGTTGCAGAGCTGGGCCGAGAGGTGGCAGATGGAGTTTAATGCGGAAAAGTGTGAGGTAATTCACTTTGGCAGGAATAACAGATGTGTAGCGTATAGGGCTAACGGTAGGACTCTGAATAGTGTTGATGAACAGAGGGATCTCGGTGTATGTGTACATAGATCCCTGAAGGTTGGGAATCAAGTAGATAAGGTAGTTAAGAAGGCATACGGTGTCTTGGCGTTTATTGGTAGGGGGATTGCATTTAGGAGCCGCAACGTCATGTTGCAACTGTACAAAACTCTGGTGCGTCCGCACTTGGAGTATTGTGTGCAGTTCTGGTCCCCACATTATAGGAAGGATGTGGAGGCATTGGAGAGGGTGCAGAGGAGGTTTACCAGGATGTAGCCTGGTATGGAGGGAAGGTCCTATGAGGAGAGACTGAGGGATTTGGGGTTGCTTTTGTTAGAAAGAAGGCGGCTAAGAGGGGACCTTATTGAAACATATAAGATGATTAGAGGTTTAGATAGGGTGGACAGTGATAGCCTTTTTCCTCGGATGGAGAAAGCTAGCACGAGGGGGCATAGTTTAAATTAAGGGGTGGTAGATATAGGACAGATGTCAGAGGTAGGTTCTTTGCCCAGAGGGTGGTGAGGGATTGGAATGCCCTGCCTGCTGCAGTTGTAGATGCGCCTAGTTTGGGGGCATTTAAGAGATCCGTGGATAAGTTTATGGATGGAAAGGGATTGGTTTAGGTTAGAGGGTCATTGCTTTTTTTAATTGGTCGGCGCAACATCGTGGGCTGAAGGGCCTGTTCTGCGCTGTAATGTTCTATGTTCTATACAAAAGGGTCCAGAGGGGCAATTTTTTCACACAGAAGGTGGTGAGTGTCTGGAACAAGCTGCCAGAGGTAGTGTTAGAGGCGGGTACAATTTTGTCTTTTTAAAAAGCACGGGCATTCAGCCTCTGACCTTCGGGTAAGCGTTCTCCAAGGCAGCCTTCACGACACGTGACAGTGCAGAGTCGCTGAGCAGAGACTGATAGCCTAGTTCTGCACACATGAGGACAGTCTCAACTGGGGTTTGGGTTCATGTCGCACTATCTGTAACCTCCATGACTTGCCTGGGTTTGCAAAACCTCACTTACTGTACTGTCTGGAGACAATACACATCTCTTTAACCTATGCCTAATGCTCTTTGCACTCACATTGTCTGCATCTTTAAGACTGGAATTGTAAAGACTCGCATTCTAATCAGTAATCTGTAAACTGTGTGTGCTGTTATATGCTCTGTCTGAGACCAGAACTCTCCATTCACCTGATGAAGGGGCAAACCCCAAAAGCTTGTGAGTTTACTATCAAATAAATTGGTTGGACTTTAACCTGGTGTTGTGAGACTTCTTACTTGGAAATAGATTGCCATTCCTTCATTGTTACTGGGTCAAAATTCTGGAACTCCCTCCGTAACAGCATTGTGAGTGTACCTACACCTCAGAATCTGCAGCGATTCAAACTCCAGCAGGGTTTCTGGAACTAGTCAGTAGTAGAAATGAACCTTTGTGCAGCACAATATTATTACCTAGAACAACTATAATAACTTTAACATTAATCCAAAAGCACTTCACAGAAGTATCATAAAACAAAGTGTGACTTTGAACCACCTAAGGAGATATCAGGCCAGATGATCAATGAGATACGTTTATGGAGCGTCTTAAATAAGGAAAGTGAGGTGGAGAGGCTGTGGGAGGGCATTCCAGAGTTGAAGCCTTCGGCAACTGAAGGTGCGGCCACTGTTAGTGGAGCAAACAAAACCAGGCATGGAGAGAAAGCAGAATCTCAGGAGCTCAGGCCAAGGGTGAACAAGAGGAGTCTAAAGCTAGAGGGCATAGGTTTAAGGTGAGAGGGGAGAGATACAAAAGGGTCCAGAGGGGCAATTTTTTTCACACAGAAGGTGGTGAGTGTTTGGAACAAGCTGCCAGAGGTAGTGTTAGAGGTGGGTACAATTTTGTCTTTTTAAAAAGCATTTAGACAGTTACATGGGTACGATGGGTTTGAGGGATATGGGCCAAATGCGGGCAATTGGGATTAACTTAGGGGTTTTAAAAAAAGGGTGGCATGGACAAGTTGGGCCAAATGGCCTGTTTCCATGCTGTAAACCTCTATGACTCTATAAGCAGAAACTGAAACAGGAGAATCCATCAAAGAAAGTCGTGCAATGTTGGTCTGAGGAATCGGATGATCTCCTAAGGGGCTGCTTTGAGCCAGTGGACTGGTCAGTATTTAAAAACTCTGTGACCAGCCTGAATGAGTACGCCACTACAGTAACTAACTTCATTATTAAGTGTGCGGAAGAAGCAAATCTGTGGAGGAAATTTCTGCTCTTCTAATACTGGATATCGGATAGTGAGTGCAGTGAATGTATTTGTATGGAATTCCTTTATAATTGAAAACAAAACACAGCAATTCAGAATTCTCTTCAAGGAACTGTTCACAATGAGTGCTGGCTGGCAGATTATTGCTGAGGGTAAAATCCATGGGTTCTTTCTTGTTGACAAAAGGATTTTAACAAGCATTGTTAATATGTTCTTCAGTGACATTCAATTCATGGCTCCTGCTCTGACCAAGACCACAAGAAACTACAAAAGGTTGTGAATATAGCCCAATCCATCATGCAAACCAATCTCCCATCCACTGACTCAGTCTACACTTCCTGCTGCCTCGGC
This sequence comes from Carcharhinus amblyrhynchos, assembly GCF_965287045.1. Lineage (NCBI taxonomy): Eukaryota > Metazoa > Chordata > Chondrichthyes > Carcharhiniformes > Carcharhinidae > Carcharhinus > Carcharhinus amblyrhynchos. Next base: position 111,702,581 of record NC_137331.1, on the reverse strand, counting down.
AAAGCAGCCAACATAATCAAGGACACCGCGCACCCCAGACATACTCTCTCTCACCTTCTTCCATCAGGAAAAAGATACAAATGTCTGAGAGCATGTACCAACCGTCTCGAGAACAACTTCTTCCCTGTTTTGAATGGACCTACCTTGCATTAAGCCGATCTTCCTCTGCACCCAAGCTATGTACGCTACATTCAAAAACACTACATTCTGCACCCTCTCCTTTCTTTCTCCCCTAAGTACTCTGTGAATGATATGCTTTGTCTGTACAGTGTGTAAGAAACAATACTTTTCACAATATGTTAATACATGTGACAATAATAAGCCAAATCAAATTCATTGGCCAATTACAGAATGTCTGCGTGTTCAGAAAAATTAGGTTTAAATATCAGTAAAATAAATAAATGAAGCATTTTAGTGAAAAACAATACAGCATCTCAAATTAGGAAACAGTCTCTAGTGCCCCCTGTTGACGTAACTGGAATTAGACTAAAAAGCTGAAAGAAAGTGGCAAAAGCAATCAGAGGAATTTTTCATGTAATGTTATAGTATCAGTGGCAGCTACCATAAGCAATGCCACTTGTAATTTATCTTCCCCACCCTTTTAAGGGATAAAGTACCTTGTCCATCTTTTGTGCTCCAGTACCTTGCCAAACCATCATAATTCAAATGAGAGTCCACATTAAACAAGTTAGTTTATTGTGGGAGCACCAGAGTTGAACCCAATCTTCTGCATAAGAGTCTGTGTATGTTATTTACCCGACGTGTTTTCCAATCAGCAGCCAGGAAGGGGAAACCTGACTGATTTCCACCCTTCCTCTCTTCCCTAGGAAGTATTGGTCTTAATTGTGAGACTAAACTGAGGTCAGTTAAAACTCTGTACAAGCCAGAGAGTTGAACTGGGTTTTCCTGAGCTGTTTCACAATGTAAGAAGTCTCAGAACACCAGGTTAAAGTCCAACAGGTTTATTTGGTAGCAAACATTTGGTAACAATGGGCAGTGCATAACCGGTGGCACAGTGGTTGCACTGCTGTCTCACAGCTCCAGGGCCTGGGTTAGATTCCTGGCTTGGGTCGCTGTCCGTGTGGAGTTCACACATTTTTAAAAGTTAAAAGTATTTTATTTATTAGTCACAAGTAAGGCTTACATTAACACCGCAATGAAGTTACTGTGAAATTCCCTTAGTCACCACACTCTGGCGCCTGTTCAGGTAAATGCACCTAACCAGCACTTCCTTCAGTATGTGGGTAAAAACCGGAGCACCGAAAGGAAACCCATGCAGAACGGGGACAATGTGCAAACTCCGCATAAACAATGGCCCAAGCCAGGAATCAAACCCAGGTCCCTGGTGTTGTGAGGCAGCTGTGCTAACCACTGTGCTACCATGCCACCACACAGTAGCAGAAACCCAGTGTCTGCGTGGGTTTCGTCCGAGTGCTCCAGTTTCCTCCGACAGTCCAAAGATATGCGGGTTAGGTAGATTGACCATGCTAAATTGCTGGCATGTGTAGGTTAGAAGGATTATCGGGATAAATAGGCAGGATTATGGGGATAGGGCATGGGTGGGATAGTTGATGGTGCAGACTCAATGGCTGAATGGCCTTCATCTGCACTGTAGGGTTTCTATGATTTCTATAGCAACCAAACCAATGTGGGGGGATTGGTAGGGGTTCATATATTGCAATTTCAATATGAAAACCCATTGCCACTTGCCTTCTTAAAGTGGAATGATACATATTGCTGGAACTGGCTTGATGTTCTTATGATTTGGCTGTTCAGGGAGTGTGTATAATTAATGCATTGGCCATGCTAAATTCTAAATTATGTATTTCTGACCCTTGTTATCAGCTCTCATTTACATACTACTGAGTAGTTTGGGAATGGAGACAACTGGACCATTATCCCAAATACAACTGTAACTGGTCTTGAATAGACAGATGTCAGAGAGACTGTCACCAATTTTTACAGATGCACCATAGAAGCCATCCTTTCCAGGTGTATAACAGCTTGGTATGGTTCCTGCTCTGACCAAGGATCAAGAATCTACAAAGGGTTCTGAACGAAGCCCAGTCCATCATGCCTCCCATCCGCTGACTCTGTCTACACTTCCTGCTGTCTCGGAAAAGCAGCCAACATAAGCTAGAGCTCCACGCGCTCCAGACATTCTCACTTCCACCTTCTTCCATTGGGAAAAAGATACAAAAGCCACAGATCACATACCAACTGACTCAAAAACAACTTCTTCCCTGCTGCCATCAGATTTTTGAATGGACCAACCTCATATTAAGCTAATCTTTCTCTAGACTATGACTGTAACATTACATTCTGCACCTTCTCCTTTCCTTCTCCCCTATGTACTCTATGGTATGTTTTGTCTGTATATTGCACAAAAAATAATTCTTTTCACTGTAACCCAATACATGTGACAATAATAAATCAAATCAAATCAAACAAAGCCCTTGTTACAATAATATTTTAAATTACATTTAAACCTTATTGACAACATACTTGGAGGAGCAATGAGGGCCAGCAAGAATTTTGAAGCATTGATTTTTGTGATATTGCTCTTTTAGATAGCTACATAGAATGTCCTTGTCGATCTTCATTTGTTTGCAAAAGAAATAGGAATATTTTCTTCTTAAGGAAAGCTGCTCTCCCAGTTCCCCATTAGATCTCTTATGTGCTACAGAGGTGTACATACCAGCAATCTCCCTGGTTCAATCCTATATCAGTACTTTGTTAAGTTACTTTAGTTGAGAGGAGGTAGTGGTATAGAAGTAATCTCAACAGACTAATAATTCAGAGGCCTGGGCGAATGGTCTGGGGACACAGATTCAAATTTCACCACAGCAGCTGACGGAATTTAAATTCAGTTAATTGACATTCAATGGTGTTACCACCACTGAATCCCCCAGTGTCAACATCCTTGGGGATACCATTGACCAGAAACTCAACTGGACTTGCCACATAAAGACAGTGGCTACAAGAGCAGATCAGAGGCAAGGAATACTGTGGTGAACAACTCATCTCTTGACTCTCCAAAACCTATTCACCATCTACAAGGTACAAGTCAGGAGTGTGATGGAATACTCCCCACTTGCCTGGATGGTGCAGCTCCAACAACACTCAAGAAGCTTGACACCATCCAGGACAAAGCATTTGATTGGCACCACATCCACAAACATCCACTCCCTCCATCACTGACGCTCAGTAGCAGCAGTGTGTACTATCTACAAGATGGACTGCAGCAATTTACCAAAGATCCTTAGACAGCACCTTCCAAACCCACAATCACTTCCATCTAGAAGGACAAGAGCTGGACGTACATTGGAACATCACCGCCTGCGACTTCCCCTCCAAACCACTCACCATGCTGACTTGAAAATATATCGTTGGGTCAATATCCTGGAATTCCCTCTCTAACGGCATTGTGGGACAGCCCACAGCATGTGGACTGCAGCAATTCAAGAAGGCAGCTCATCACCACCTTCTCAAGGGCAACTAGGGAAGAGCAATAAATGCTGGCCAGCCAGCAATACCCATGTCCCATGACTGAATAAAAAGAAAATCTGGAATTGTAGAGACCCTGAAACTATTGCCAGAAAAGTCAATTTCATTCACTAAAATACTCCATCCAGCCTGACTCCAGTGTGGTTGCCAAAGTGAGCCATTTATATCAAACTGTCATGAAACCTACAATAAATGAATGAAACTGGAAGAATCACCCAGGCTAGGATCGCCAGGCTAACCACCGGCAGTGACATAAGAACATAAGAAATAGGAGCAGGAGTAGGCCATCTAGCCCTTCGAGCCTGCCCCGCCATTCAGTAAGATCATGGCTGATCTGTCATAGCTCAGTTCCACATTCCCGCCCTCTCCCCATAATCCTTAATCCCCTCGCTTATCAAAAACCCATCAACCCGTGTCTTAAAAATATTGAGCGAGGCAGCCTCCACCACTTCAACTGGCAGAGAATTCCAGAGATTCACCACCCTTTCAGTGAAGAAGTTCCTCCTCAACTCTGTTCTAAACCGCCCCCCCTTTATCTTGAGGCTGTGCCCCCTAGTCCTACTGTCCTTTCTGAGCGGGAAGAGCCTCTCCACCTCTATCCTATCCATCCCATTCAACATCTTATACGTCTCAATGAGATCTCCCCTCATTCTTCTAAACTCTAACGAGTACAAGCCTAGTTTATTCAGCCTCTCCTCATAGTTCAACCCCCTTAACTCCGGAATCAGCCTAGTAAACCTCCTCTGCACTCCCTCCAAGGCCAAAATATCCTTGCGTAAGTGCGGCGACCAAAACTGCACACAGTACTCCAGCTGCGGCCTCACCACCTCCCTATACAGCTGCAGCAAGACCTCCCTACTTTTATATTCAATCCCCCTCGCTATGAAGGCCAGCATCCCATTCGCCTTCCTGACCACCTGCTGCACCTGCAGGCTGGGTTTTTGCGACTCATGCACAAGGACCCTGAGGTCCCTCTGCACCGTCGCATGCAGCAGTTTTTCGCCACGTAAGTAATAGTGACAACGACAAAACCAGCCCTGTTGGCACAATCCTGTTTACTCAAACACCTGGGGGCTTGTGGCAACATTGGGAGAGCTCCCCACAGGGCTCTGATGGAAACATACCTTACAGGTAATGTCACAGACATCACTGTTAAGAATCATAGAATCCTACAGTGAAGAAAGAGGCCATTCAGCCCACTAAGTCTGCACCGACCACAATGCTAGTTCCCCTGATACTAAGGGACAATTTAACACAGCCCATCCACCTAACCCGCATATCTTTGGACTGCTGCTCCTTCATGAAAGAACAGCACTCCGAAAGCTCATGCTACCAAATAAACCTGTTGGACTTTAACTTGGTGTTGTGAGACTTCTTGCAGAACCGGTATCTCCACATTTTTGGACTTTTGGAGGAAACCGGAGCACCTGGAGGAAACCTACGCAGACATGAGGAGAACATGCAAACTCCACACAGACAGTGACCCAAGCCAGGAATCGAACCCAGGTCCCTGGCGCTGTGAGGCAGCAATGCTAATCACTGTTCCACTGTGCTGCCCGCTGTTATCTGGCGAGGTGGCTGGCAGCGGACGGCACAGTGGAACAGTGGTTAACACTACTGTCTCACAATAGTATACAATCAAGAGGGAGTTGCTCTGGAACTTCTCAAGATCGACTCTGGATCCCAGGAAGTCTCATGGTTAGCACTGCTGCCTCACAGTGCCAGAGACCCAGGTTCAATTCCCAGCTTGGGTTATTGTCTATGTGGAGTGTGCACATTCTCCCTGTGTCTGCGTGGGTTTCCTCTGGATGCTCCAGTTTCCTCCCACAGTCCAAAGATGTGCGGGTTAGGTTGATTGGCCATGCTAAATTACCCCTTAGTCTCAGAGGGATTAGCTGGGTAAATATGTGGGGTTACGGGAATAGGGTCTGGGTGGGAGTTGATGGGTCGAGTGGCCTCCTTCTGCACTGTAGGAATTCTATGGTTACCAGGTCAAACATGGGCAAGGAAGGTACCTGCTGATCACCACCATCCGCACTCCCCTCAGCAGTACTCCTCCATTTTAAACACCCTCAGTGCATTGAGGAAGCATTGAAGGTGGCTAGGGCTCAGAATATACTTGGGTTGGGGAACTTTCATATCCATCACCAAGAGTGGCTCTGTAGTAACCCCAACAGACAAGAGAAAAAAACACACTTGATCACATCCTCATCAATCCACCTGCCACAGAGGCATCTATCCATCTGTCCATGACGGTATCAGTAACCACGACACAGTTCTTGTGGACACAAAGTTCCGTCATCACAGTCATAATCCCATCCATCATGTTGTGTGGCACTATTAATGGATAAATTTCGAATAGATCTAGCAACTCAAAACTGGGCATCCATGGGACTTTGTGGGCCACCAGCAGCAGAATTGTACTTGACCACGTGGTGCATGGGAGCACAGTGGGACAGTGGTTAGCACTGCTGCCTCACAGCGCCAGGGACTCAGGTTTGATTCCTGGCTTGGTTCACTGTCTGTGTGGAGTTTGCACGTTCTCCCTGTGTCTGCGTGAGTTTCCTCCGGGTGCTCTGGTTTTCTCCCACAATCCAAAAGATGTACTGGTCAGGTGGATTGGCCACGTTAAATTGCCCCTTAGTGTCAGGGGGACTAGCTAGACTAAATACGTGGGGTTACAGGGATAGGGCCTGGGTGGGATTGTGGTCGGTGCAGACTCGATGGGCTGAATGGCCTCCTTCTGCACTGTAGGGATTCTATGATTCTATAACAATCTGTAACCTCATGGCTCAGCATATCCCCCACTCTACCATTATCACTGAGCCAGGAGATAACATAAGAACATAAGAACATAAGAAATAGGAGCAGGAGTAGGCCATCTAGCCCCTCGAGCCTGCCCCGCCATTCAATAAGATCATGGCTGATCTGAAGTGGCTCAGTTCCACATTCCCGCCCTCTCCCCATAACCCTTAATCCCCTCGCCTACCAAAAACCTATCAACCCGTGTCTTAAAAATATTGAGCGAGGCAGCCTCCACCACTTCAACGGGCAGAGAATTCCAGAGATTCACCACCCTTTGACTGAAGAAGTTCCTCCTCAACTCTGTTCTAAACCGCCCCCCCTTTATCTTGAGGCTGTGCCCTCTAGTTCTACTGTCCTTTCTGAGCAGGAAGAGCCTCTCCACCTCTATCCTATCCATCCCATTCATCATCTTATATGTCTCAATGAGATCTCCCCTCATTCTTCTAAACTCTAACGAGTATAAGCCTAGTTTATTCAGCCTCTCCTCATAGTTCAACCCCCTCAACTCTGGAATCAGCCTAGTAAACCTCCTCTGCACTCCCTCCAAGGCCAAAATATCCTTGCGTAAGTGCGGCGACCAAAACTGCACACAGTACTCCAGCTGCGGCCTCACCAGTGCCCTATACAGCTGCAGCAAGACCTCCCTACTTTTATATTCAATCCCCCTCGCTATGAAGGCCAGCATCCCATTTGCCTTCCTGACCACCTGCTGCACCTGCAGGCTGGGTTTTTGCAACTCATGCACAAGGACCCCGAGGTCCCTCTGCACCGTCGCATGCTGCAGTTTTTCGCCACGTAAGTAATAGTCCTTCCTACCATTCTTCCTACCAAAGTGGACAACCTCACATTTGCCAACATTAAATTCCATTTGCCATTTCCTGGCCCATTCGCCCAGCCTATCGAGATCCTTCTGTAGACTCTCCACACCCTCCGCACAATTTGCTGTTCCACCAATCTTGGTGTCTTCAGCAAATTTCGACACCATACACTCGGTTCCCTCCTCCAGATCATCTATATAAATGGTAAATAGCTGAGGCCCCAGCAAACAGATCAACCCTGGTTCAGTGAAGAGTGCAGAGGAACATGCCTGGAGCAGCCTAATACCTAAAATTGAGGTGCCAATTTGATGAAGCTACAAGATGGGACCGAACAGCTTAAGCAGCTTGTGATATACAGAGCTAAGTAAACCCTAAGTAATGAATCAAATCTAAATCCTGCAGTCCAGCACATTCAGACATGAATGGTGCTTGATAATTAAAAACTAACTGAAGGAGGAGGCTCCACAAGCATAACCATCCTCAATGATTTGATTTGATGTATTTTTTGTCACATGTATTAACATATAGTGAAAAGTATTGCTTCTTGCACGCTTTACAGGCAAAGCATACCATTCATAGAGAAGGAAACGAGTGAATGCAGAATGTAGTGTTACAGTCATAGCTAGGGTGTAGAGAAAGATCAACTTAATGCAAGTTAAGTCCATTCAAAAGTCTGACAGCAACAGAGAAGAAGCTGTATTTGTGCATTTTTGCATTTTTTTCCCAAAGGAAGAAGGTGAAAGAGAGAATATTCGGGGTGCGTGAGGTCCTTCATTATGCTGGCAGCTTTGCTGAGGCAGCAGGAAATAGAGACAGAGTCAATGGATGGGAGGCTGGTTTGCATGATAGAATTTGTAGTTTGTTGCGGTCTTGGGCACAGCAGGAGCCATAGCAAGCTGTGATACAACCAGAACAAATGCTTTCTATGGTTCACCTGTAAAGGTTGGTGAGAACCGTAGCTGACATGCCAAATTTCCTTAGTATTCTGAGAAAGTAGAGGCGTTGGTGAGCTTCCTTAACTATAGTGTCGGTATGGGGGGACCAGGACAGATCCAGGGTCTGAACACCTAAAAACATGAAGCTTTCGAACCTTTCTACTTCGTCTCCGTTGATGTAGATAGGGGCATGTTCTCCTTTGCACTTTCTGAAGTTGATGACTATCCCCTTCGTTTTGCTGACATTGAGGGAAAGATTATTATTGCTGCACCAGTTCACCAGATTCTTTATCCCATTCCTGTACTCTGTCTCATCATTGTTTGAGATCCCACCCAGTACGGTGGTGTTGTCAGCAAGCTTGAAAATGGAACTGGGGGGGAATTTGGCCACACACACAGCATATAAAGAATATAGTAGGCGGCTGAGAATACAGCCTTGTGGGACACTGGTGTTGAGGATGATTATGGAGGACGTGTTGTTGCCTATCCTTACTGATTGTGGTCTGTGAGTTAGGAAGTTCAGGATCCAGTCGCAGAAGGAGGTGCCGAGGCTCAGGCCATGGAGTTTGGAGATGAGTTTCGTAGGAATAATAGTGTTGAAGGCTGGGCTATTGTCAATAAATAGAAGTCTGACATTGTTGTCCTTGTTATCTAGGTGTTCCAGGGTTGAGTGCAACCATGAAGGAGCCATCACAAAGTTGAAACATTTGCATCAATCTTCAGCCAGAAATGCCAAGTGGATGATCCATCTAAGCTTCCTCCTAAGGTCCCCAGTATCACAGAGGCGATTCTTCAGTCCATTAAATTCAACGTATCAGGAAAAGTTGAAGGCGCTGGATACTGCAAAGGCTATGCGTCAACATTTCTGTAATAATACTGAAGACTTGTGCTCTAGAAGAAACTGCACCCTTAGCCAAGCTGTTCCAATGGGAAGACGGTGGCACAGCTACATTGTCAGTTAATTAGTAATCCAGCAAGTCAGAGTAATGCTCTAGGGACCTGGGTTCAAATCCCACCATGGCAGATAGTGAAATGTAAATTCAATAAAAGTTTAATAATGACAGTTGTCAATTGTACAGATCAATCTAGTTCATTAATGAAATCTGCCGTCTTTACCTGAGCTGGTACAAAGCTACAATACTGGCATCCACTCAGCCATGTAAAAAATTGCCCAGATATATCTTGTCCACACAAAGCAGCATAAATCCTACCTGCCTAATTACCACCCATCAATCTCCTCTCAATCGCTGTCAACAGTGAGATCAAGCGACACTTACTCATTGATGCTCAGTTTGGATTCTGCCCAGGTTGACCTCACTACAGCCTTAGTTCAAACAGGGACAGACAGCTAAACTCAAGGCAGCATTTGACTGAGTGGAACATTGAGGAGTTGTAGCAGAACTGGAGTGAATGGGAATCAGAAGTGAGGCGGGAGTGGGTGTGGGGGGATGTGTGGGGGGATATGGGGGGGGATATGGGGGGGGGGATATAGGGGGTGATGTAGGTGGCAGATGTGGGGGGGGGGGGAAACCATAGAGAGAATAAAGGATGTGAATGGCCGAATGGCAGAGAAGCTGAAATCAGAGGATAAGTTATGATTTCAGCTTCTCTGCTGTTTGGCCATTCGCACCCTTTATTCTCACTATGGACTGCCATTAGCAGCCTTTTGCCTTGTTTTTGTGGCTTTAACCCATCTTTCATTCCCTCACCCTGCGGTATAAATATCTCCCACTTTCCATGCCTTTTAGCTTTGATAAAGGGCCGACTGGGCTCAAAACATCGGCTCTTCTCTCTTCTTACAGATGCTGCCAAAGTGCTTGTGGTGTTGGTGATCAGTTATCTCAGTCCCAAAACATCACTGCAGCAATTTCTCAGGGTAGTGTCCAACCATCTTCAGCTGCATCATCAATGACCTTCCCAAGGGTCATGCCTGAGCTGGGATACCGCTGGAGCTGAACGCATATTTCTCAGGAATAAAGATTCTGCTAAGGCTCATTTTTTCTACAGCTTCAAGAATAAAATAATATTTCTCAAGTATTCCTTTCCTTCCCAAGGCTCTGCTGTCTGATATAGCATTTGGGGCAAATAGGATCAAAGGTTATGGGGAGAAAACAAGATTAGACGATTGAGTTGGACGATCAGCCATGATTGTGATGAATGGTGGCGGAGGCTTGAAGGGCCAAATGGCCTCTTCCTGCTTCTATCTTCTATGTTTCTATGACTACATTTAGTCCAGTAACTGAAAAAGAACTTCAGGCTGTGGGGAACTCCAAGACTTCCCCCTGGAAATGCATGTGAACAGGATTGGGTTTAAGAACATAAGAACATAAGAAATAGGAGCAGGAGTAGGCCATCTGGCCCTTCGAGCCTGCCCCGCCATTCAATAAGATCATGGCTGATCTGTCGTGGCTCAGTTCCACTTTCCCGCCCTCTCCCCATAACCCTTAATCCCTTCTCTTATCAAAAACCCATCAACCCGCTTCTTAAAAATATTTAGCGAGGCAGCCTCCACCACTTCAACGGGCAGAGAATTCCAGAGATTCACCACCCTTTGAGTGAAGAAGTTCCTCCTCAACTCCGTTCTGAACCGCCCCCCCTTTATCTTGAGGCTGTGCCCCCTAGTCCTACTGTCTTTTTTGAGCGGGAAGAGTCTTTCCACCTCTATCCTATCCATCCCATTCATCATCTTATACGTCTCAATGAGATCTCCCCTCATTCTTCTAAACTCTAACGAGTACAAGCCTAGTTTATTCAGCCTCTCCTCATAGCTCAACCCCCTCAACTCCGGTATCAGCCTAGTAAACCTCCTCTGCACTCCCTCCAAGGCCAAAATATCCTTGCGCAGGTGCGGCGCCCAAAACTGCACACAGTACTCCAGCTGCGGCCTCACCAATGCCCTATACAGCTGCAGCAAGACCTCCCTACTTTTATATTCAATCCCCCTCGCTATGAAGGCCAGCATCCCATTCGCCTTCCTGACCACCTGCTGCACCTGCAGGCTGGGTTTTTGCGACTCATGCACAAGGACCCCGAGGTCCCTCTGCACCGTCGCCTGCTGCAGTTTTTCGCCACGTAAGTAATAGTCCTTCCTACCATTCTTCCTACCAAAGTGGACCACCTCACACTTGCCAACATTAAATTCCATTTGCCATTTCCTGGCCCATTCGCCCAGCCTATCTAGATCCTTCTGCAGACTCTCCACACCCTCCGCACAATTTGCCTTTCCCCCAATCTTGGTGTCATCAGCAAATTTCGACACCCTACACTCGGTTCCCTCCTCCAGATTTGAAGTGATATCCTCTGTAATGTGTGTTCTGGATTCACGGTAAGGGTTATTACTCGAATGGAAGTGTGTGAGAGGGTTACCGATACTAATGGAACCATAAATGAGTAAAAGACTGAATGCTTCATGTTGGAAGGCGGGAAAATGAGACAATAAGCAGAGCAGAGTGATAGATGAGACTGGGTTCGCAACTCAGAGGTGTTGAGTTCAAGTTCCATCATGGCATGCTGTGGAATCGAACTCAATAAGGATATCACTTTGTGGATTAGCTCCAGAAAATAAATTGTATATGTTGGACTAGCACAGCAAAGCAACATATCACAGTGACCTGGACTAGACCACTTGTGATTACAGCCCAACCACATGTGGTTGACTCTTTAAGTCCTCTGAAACAGCCTTGCAAGTTGTAAAATCAATTTTTTTTTATTCATTCATGAGACATGGATGTTGCTGGCTGGTCAGTATTAATTCCCCTGTCTAATTGCGCTCTCTTGAGAAGGTGATGGCGAGCTGCCTTCTTGAATCACTGCAGCCCATGTGCTGTGGGTTGACCCACATTGCCGTTAGGGAGGGAACTCCAGGATTTTGACCCAGCTGGTGTGAAAGATCGGCGATATATTTCCAAGTCAGGATGGAGAGTGACTTGGCGAGGAACTTGCAGGCTGTGGTGTTTGCATGTAATTGTTAATCAAAGAAACTAGAAATAAGCAATAAATGTGACCAGCCAATGTTGATCACTTAGTACTAGGAACATATCTTTCAAAACAGATATTTATGTGAATCTTGGAAAATAAGATTAACATGGTGTAAATTAATCGATTTGTACCTCACTACAACTCCTCCAGAATGTCTTCCCTTTCCTGAATAAAGCCATGTTTTCTCCGCATATCAATTGAGGTGTTCTTTCTGACAAAGCCCACTCTCTGTTATTGGTGAACGTGAAGAGTTAGCACTGCTGCCTCACACTTCCAGGGTTTGATTCCCGGCTTGGGTGACTGTCTGTGTGGAGTTTGCAAGTTCTCCCCATGTCTGCGTGGGTTTCCTCTGGGTGCTCGTGTTTCCTCCCGCACTCCAAAGACCTGCTGATTAGGTGCATTGACCTGAACAGGCGCTGGACTGTGGCGACTAGGGGAATTTCACAGTAACTTCATTGGTGTTAATGTAAGCCTTACTTGTGACTAATACATAAACTTTAACTTTTAATTTAATCTCCTTTCCCTTAAACTGAAAGGAGTACAAAAACGTACATCTATTTAAATAATTTATTGCAAGCGACGGCGGTGAGTGTTTCCACCAATGTCAGTGTTTCCTCGCCCGCTCTCGTTGCATTTCTCAAACATTGACTTTTCTCCGACCTGTAAAGCTGAAATCCATGTCCTGTCTCTGCATGTTTGTATCAGAGAGAGGCTTACCCTTGTGCTGGGAGCCGTGCAGAACACATGCACACACCTACAGATTTTAGGTTCTGTACAATTCAAATCACCTGTAAATGCGGGAAGCTGTGTGCAGTGCCTAAAGACAAACCAACATGTTGATATTCCTGATAATCCTGTCTTCCCCACATTGCAACTTGATTGCTTAACAATGCGGGGGGGGGGCGGGGGGTGAGGCTTTCTAAGTTGCGATTGGACAGTCCAATCTTCAGACCACATCACCATATAACCTGATGGGTGGCACCAGGTATTGCGAAAACCACCCAAGTAAGCAGCAAATAAAGGGGTTGTCACATAGTTATCTTGTCTTTAGCAACATTATACAACACAGTGCTGTGTTGAAGTGTTTCCGAAGTTGCACAGACCTATGCACTTGTGTCATTTGACAGAGCTTTGTGTTTGAAAATAAACCCTCAGTCCTGTTGGCAGGCACTGTGTGCCTGGAGGGTGAGCTAGCCTGCCTGCCAGGTAGACGGGGCGGAGTCTGTGGGGGGAGGTAGTGGGTGGTAGTTATTCCTAGCTGTGCAGGCTCTGCTGGAGAGCTGCCCCTCCAGGAGACAGGTCAGCATGACTTCCGAAAGACTGTCCGCCACCAAGCTGGTCTACCACCCGGACCAAATCATCCAGCCAGACGCTCACGTTCCAGATTTGGAAACGTACAGGAGGCTGTACAGGAAATCAGTTGAGAACCCGGGAGGTAAGCTACTTTGAACAACTCAAGAGTCGAGCTAACGAACTCCAAGTTGGGTATTAAATATTCACCCACCTTTTCCACTGTAAATACTGGTGATCTAAGGTCGAGGTCTTTGTCCATCCCGGATCTTTCAGTTGGTGTTTTGTGTGTGGTTTGATGAAACAATCGCGCTCCAAACTTCAAGGACTTTTGCCTCTCTCTCCATAGCCAATATTCTGTGCTGGGGACAGCAGGCAAAACATTTTTCTCAATATCTGGAAGACTCTTTGCAACTTTGTCTAAATGCCTTCATCTGTCCGCGTCCTGACTCTCTGCAATCCCACACCATTCCTCTCGACCTCTCACCTCTTACACCCAGCTTGTCATCAGTTGGCTTCATTGCTCCTTATGTTAAATTTTGTTTGCTAACCCTCCCCTCCAAAAGCACACTTTATTGCATTGAAGGTGCTATATAAATGCAAATTGTGAAAGTTTTTGCAGCTGTCTTTTAGCAAGTTAACCTCAGGATTAACATTAGGTTACCATTGATCAGAAACTGAACTGGAATAGCTGGATTAACAACACAGCTAAAAGAGAAGGTCAAAGGCTAGGAATCATTATTGACCACCAACCATTACCCCCCTCCGCACCTTGCCTCAAAGACTGTCCACCACTTACAAGACACAAGTCAGGAGTGTCTCGGAAAACTGTCCATGCAGATAGTATGGCAGTGATGCAGTTTGGGAAGAGTGTCCTTGCAGGCAGTATCGCAGTGATGCAGTTTGGGAAGAGTGTCCTTGCAGACAGTATCGCAGTGATGCAGTCTGGGAAGAGTTTTCTTGCAGACAGTATCGCAGTGATGCAGTCTGGGAAGAGTGTCCTTGCAGACAGTATCGCAGTGATGCAGCCTGGGAAGAGTGTCCTTGCAGATAGTATCGCAGTGATGCAGTCTGGGAAGAGTGTCCTTGCAGGCAGTATCGCAGTGATGCAGTCTGGGAAGAGTGTCCTTGCAGACAGTATCGCAGTGATGCAGTCTGGGAAGAGTGTCCTTGCAGACAGTATCGCAGTGATGCAGCCTGGGAAGAGTGTCCTTGCAGATAGTATCGCAGTGATGCAGTCTGGGAAGAGTGTCCTTGCAGACAGTATCGCAGTGATGCAGTCTGGGAAGAGTGTCCTTGCAGACAGTATCGCAGTGATGCAGCCTGGGAAGAGTGTCCTTGCAGACAGTATCGCAGTGATGCAGTCTGGGAAGAGTGTCCTTGCAGACAGTATCGCAGTGATGAAGTCTGGGAAGAGTGTCCTTGCAGACAGTATCGCAGTGATGCAGTCTGGGAAGAGTGTCCTTGCAGACAGTATCGCAGTGATGCAGCCTGGGAAGAGTGTCCTTGCAGACAGTATCGCAGTGATGCAGCCTGGGAAGAGTGTCCTTGCAGACAGTATCGCAGTGATGCAGTCTGGGAAGAGTGTCCTTGCAGACAGTATCGCAGTGATGCAGTCTGGGAAGAGTGTCCTTGCAGACAGTATCGCAGTGATGAAGTCTGGGAAGAGTGTCCTTGCAGACAGAATCGCAGTGATGCAGTCTGGGAAGAGTGTCCTTGCAGACAGAATCGCAGTGATGAAGTCTGGGAAGAGTTTTCTTGCAGACAGTATCGCAGTGATGAAGCCTGGGAAGAGTGTCCTTGCAGACAGTATCGCAGTGATGAAGTCTGGGAAGAGTGTCCTTGCAGACAGAATCGCAGTGATGAAGTCTGGGAAGAGTGTCCTTGCAGGCAGTATCGCAGTGATGAAGTCTGGGAAGAGTTTTCTTGCAGACAGTATCGCAGTGATGCAGTCTGGGAAGAGTGTCCTTGCAGGCAGTATCGCAGTGATGCAGTCTGGGAAGAGTTTTCTTGCAGACAGTATCGCAGTGATGCAGTCTGGGAAGAGTGTCCTTGCAGACAGTATCGCAGTGATGCAGTCTGGGAAGAGTGTCCTTGCAGACAGTATCGCAGTGATGCAGTCTGGGAAGAGTGTCCTTGCAGACAGTATCGCAGTGATGCAGTCTGGGAAGAGTGTCCTTGCAGGCAGTATCGTAGTGATGCAGTCTGGGAAGAGTGTCCTTGCAGACAGTATCGCAGTGATGCAGTCTGGGAAGAGTGTCCTTGCAGACAGTATCGCAGTGATGCAGTCTGGGAAGAGTGTCCTTGCAGACAGTATCGCAGTGATGCAGTCTGGGAAGAGTGTCCTTGCAGACAGTATCGCAGTGATGCAGTCTGGGAAGAGTGTCCTTGCAGACAGAATCGCAGTGATGCAGTCTGGGAAGAGTGTCCTTGCAGACAGTATCGCAGTGATGCAGTCTGGGAAGAGTGTCCTTGCAGACAGTATCGCAGTGATGCAGTCTGGGAAGAGTGTTCTTGCAGACAGAATCGCAGTGATGCAGTCTGGGAAGAGTGTCCTTGCAGACAGTATCGCAGTGATGCAGTCTGGGAAGAGTGTTCTTGCAGACAGTATTGCAGTGATGCAGTCTGGGAAGAGTGTCCTTGCAGACAGTATTGCAGTGATGCAGTCTGGGAAGCGTTTTCTTGCAGACAGTATCGCAGTGATGCAGTCTGGGAAGAGTTTTCTTGCAGACAGTATGGCAGTGATGCAGTCTGGGAAGAGTGTCCCTGCAGACAGTATGGCAGTGATGCAGTCTGGGAAGAGTGTCCTTGCAGACAGTATCGCAGTGATGCAGTCTGGGAAGAGTGTCCTTGCAGACAGTGTTGCAGTGATGCAGTCTGGGAAGAGTGGTCTTGCAGACAGTGTTGCAGTGATGCAGTCTGGGAAGAGTGTCCTTGCAGACAGTATCGCAGTGATGCAGTCTGGGAAGAGTGGTCTTGCAGACAGTGTTGCAGTGATGCAGTCTGGGAAGAGTGTTCTTGCAGACAGTATGGCAGTGATGCAGTCTGGGAAGAGTGTCCTTGCAGACAGTATCGCAGTGATGCAGTCTGGGAAGAGTGTCCTTGCAGACAGTATCGCAGTGATGCAGTCTGGGAAGAGTGTCCTTGCAGACAGTATCGCAGTGATGCAGTCTGGGAAGAGTGTCCTTGCAGACAGTATCGCAGTGATGCAGTCTGGGAAGAGTTTTCTTGCAGACAGTATCGCAGTGATGCAGTCTGGGAAGAGTGTCCTTGAAGACAGTATCGCAGTGATGCAGTCTGGGAAGAGTGTCCTTGCAGACAGTATCGCAGTGATGCAGTCTGGGAAGAGTGTCCTTGCAGACAGTATCGCAGTGATGCAGTCTGGGAAGAGTGTCCTTGCAGACAGTATCGCAGTGATGCAGTCTGGGAAGAGTGTCCTTGCAGACAGTATCGCAGTGATGCAGTCTGGGAAGAGTGTCCTTGCAGACAGTATCGCAGTGATGCAGTCTGGGAAGAGTGTCCTTGCAGACAGTATCGCAGTGATGCAGTCTGGGAAGAGTTTTCTTGCAGGCAGAATCGCAGTGATGCAGACTGAGAAGAGTGTCCTTGCAGACAGAATTGCAGTGATGAGGTCTGGGAAGAGTTTTCTTGCAGACAGTATGGCAGTGATGCAGTCTGGGAAGAGTGTCCTTGCAGACAGAATTGCAGTGATGCAGTCTGGGAAGAGTGTCCTTGCAGGCAGTATCGCAGTGATGCAGTCTGGGAAGAGTGTCCTTGCCGACAGAATTGCAGTGATGCAGTCTGGGAAGAGTGTCCTTGCAGGCAGTATCGCAGTGATGCAGTCTGGGAAGAGTGTCCTTGCCGACAGAATTGCAGTGATGCAGTCTGGGAAGAGTGTCCTTGCAGACAGAATTGCAGTGATGCAGTCTGGGAAGAGTGTCCTTGCAGGCAGTATCGCAGTGATGCAGTCTGGGAAGAGTGTCCTTGCAGGCAGTATCGCAGTGATGCAGTCTGGGAAGAGTGTCCTTGCCGACAGAATTGCAGTGATGCAGTCTGGGAAGAGTGTCCTTGCAGGCAGTATCGCAGTGATGCAGTCTGGGAAGAGTGTCCTTGCAGACAGAATTGCAGTGATGCAGTCTGGGAAGAGTGTCCTTGCAGGCAGTATCGCATTGATGCAGTCTGGGAAGAGTGTCCTTGCAGGCAGTATCGCAGTGATGCAGTCTGGGAAGAGTGTCCTTGCAGGCAGTATCGCAGTGATGCAGTCTGGGAAGAGTGTCCTTGCAGACAGAATTGCAGTGATGCAGTCTGGGAAGAGTGTCCTTGCGTGCTGTATCGCAGTGATGCAGTCTGGGAAGAGTGTTTTTGCAGACAGTATTGCAGTGATGCGGTCCAGGAGAGAGTGTCCTTGCAGGCAGTATCGCAGTGATGCAGTCTGGGAAGAGTGTCCTTGCAGGCAGTATCGCAGTGATGCAGCCTGGGAAGAGTGTCCTTGCAGACAAAATTGCAGTGATGAAGTCTGGGAAGAGTGTCCTTGCAGGCAGTATCGCAGTGATGCAGTCTGGGAAGAGTGTCCTTTCAGTCAGTATCGCAGTGATGAAGTCTGGGAAGAGATTTCTTGCAGACAGTATCGCAGTGATGCAGTCTGGGAAGAGTGTTCTTGCAGACAGTATGGCAGTGATGCAGTCTGGGAAGACTGTCCTTGCAGACAGAATTGCAGTGATGCAGTCTGGGAAGAGTTTTCTTGCAGACAGAATCGCAGTGATGAAGTCTGGGAAGAGTGTCCTTGCAGACAGTATCGCAGTGAAGCAGTCTGGGAAGAGTGTCCTTGCAGACAGAATTGCAGTCATGCAGTCTGGGAAGAGTGTCCTTGCGTGCTGTATCGCAGTGATGCAGTCTGGGAAGAGTGTTTTTGCAGACAGTATCGCAGTGATGCGGTCCAGGAGAGAGTGTCCTTGCAGGCAGTATCGCAGTGATGCAGTCTGGGAAGAGTGTCCTTGCAGGCAGTATCGCAGTGATGCAGCCTGGGAAGTGTGTCCTTGCAGACAAAATTGCAGTGATGAAGTCTGGGAAGAGTGTCCTTGCAGGCAGTATCGCAGTGATGCAGTCTGGGAAGAGTGTCCTTGCAGACAGTATCGCAGTGATGAAGTCTGGGAAGAGTTTTCTTGCAGACAGAATCGCAGTGATGCAGTCTGGGAAGAGTGTTCTTGCAGACAGTATGGCAGTGATGCAGTCTGGGAAGACTGTCCTTGCAGACAGAATTGCAGTGATGCAGTCTGGGAAGAGTTTTCTTGCAGACAGAATCGCAGTGATGAAGTCTGGGAAGAGTGTCCTTGCAGACAGTATCGCAGTGATGCAGTCTGGGAAGACTGTCCTTGCAGACAGAATTGCAGTGATGCAGTCTGGGAAGAGTTTTCTTGCAGACAGAATCGCAGTGATGAAGTCTGGGAAGAGTGTCCTTGCAGACAGTATCGCAGTGATGCAGTCTGGGAAGAGTGTCCTTGCGACAGAATTGCAGTGATGCAGTCTGGGAAGAGTGTTCTTGCAGACAGTATCGCAGTGATGCAGTCTGGGAAGAGTGTCCTTGCGACAGAATTGCAGTGATGCAGTCTGGGAAGAGTGCCCTGGCAGACAGAATCGCAGTGATGCAGTCTGGGAAGAGTGTCCTTGCAGACAGTATTGCAGTGATGCAGTCTGGGAAGAGTGTCCTTGCAGACAGAATCGCAGTGATGAAGTCTGGGAAGAGTGTCCTTGCAGACAGTATCGCAGTGATGCAGTCTGGGAAGAGTGTCCTTGCAGGCAGTATTGCAGTGATGCAGTCTGGGAAGAGTGTCCTTGCAGACAGAATTGCAGTGATGCAGTTTGGGAAGAGTTTTCTTGCAGGCAGTATCGCAGTGATGCAGTCTGGGAAGAGTGTCCTTGCAGACAGTATCGCAGTGATGAAGTCTGGGAAGAGTGTCCTTGCAGACAGTATCGCAGTGATGCAGTCTGGGAAGAGTGTCCTTGCGACAGAATTGCAGTGATGCAGTCTGGGAAGAGTGTTCTTGCAGACAGTATCGCAGTGATGAAGTCTGGGAAGAGTGTCCTTGCAGACAGAATCGCAGTGATGAAGTCTGGGAAGAGTGTCCTTGCAGACAGTATCGCAGTGATGAAGTCTGGGAAGAGTGTCCTTGCAGACAGAATCGCAGTGATGAAGTCTGGGAAGAGTGTCCTTGCAGACAGTATCGCAGTGATGAAGTCTGGGAAGAGTGTCCTTGCAGACAGTATCGCAGTGATGAAGTCTGGGATGAGTGTCCTTGCAGACAGTATCGCAGTGATGAAGTCTGCGAAGAGTATCCTTGCAGGCAGTATCGCAGTGATGAAGTCTGGGAAGAGTGTCCTTGCAGACAGTATGGCAGTGATGAAGTCTGGGAAGAGTTTACTTGCAGACAGAATCGCAATGATGATGTCTGGGAAGAGTGTCCTTGCAGACAGTATCGCAGTGATGAAGTCTGGGAAGAGTGTCCTTGCAGACAGTATCGCAGTGATGAAGTCTGGGAAGAGTGTCCTTGCAGACAGTATCGCAGTGATGAAGTCTGGGGAGAGTTTTCTTGCAGACAGTATCGCAGTGATGAAGTCTGGGAAGAGTGTCCTTGCAGACAGTATCGCAGTGATGAAGTCTGGGAAGAGTGTCCTTGCAGACAGTATCGCAGTGATGCAGTCTGGGAAGAGTGTCCTTGCAGACAGAATTGCAGTGCTGAAGTCTGGGAAGAGTGTCCTTGCGGGCAGTATCGCAGTGATGCAGTCTGGGAAGAGTGTCCTTGCAGACAGAATTGCAGTGATGCAGTCTGGGAAGAGTTTTCTTGCAGGCAGTATCGCAGTGATGCAGTCTGGGAAGAGTGTCCTTGCAGACAGAATTGCAGTGATGCAGTCTGGGAAGAGTGTCCTTGCAGGCAGTATCGCAGTGATGAAGTCTGGGAAGAGTGTCCTTGCAGACAGTATCGCAGTGATGCAGTCTGGGAAGAGTGTCCTTGCAGGCAGTATGGCAGTGATGCAGTCTGGGAAGAGTGTCCTTGCAGGCAGTATCGCAGTGATGAAGTCTGGGAAGAGTGTCCTTGCAGACAGTATCGCAGTGATGCAGTCTGGGAAGAGTGTCCTTGCAGACAGAATTGCAGTGATGAAGTCTGGGAAGAGTGTCCTTGCGGGCTGTATCGCAGTGATGCAGTCTGGGAAGAGTGTCCTTGCAGACAGAATTGCAGTGATGCAGTCTGGGAAGAGTGTCCTTGCAGGCAGTATCGCAGTGATGCAGTCTGGGAAGAGTGTCCTTGCAGACAGTATCGCAGTGATGCAGTCTGGGAAGAGTTTTCTTGCAGGCAGTATCGCAGTGATGCAGTCTGGGAAGAGTGTCCTTGCAGACAGAATTGCAGTGATGCAGTCTGGGAAGAGTGTCCTTGCAGACAGAATTGCAGTGATGCAGTCTGGGAAGAGTTTTCTTGCAGACAGAATCGCAGTGATGCAGTCTGGGAAGAGTGTCCTTGCAGACAGTATCGCAGTGATGAAGTCTGGGAAGAGTGTTCTTGCAGATAGTATCGCAGTGATGAAGTCTGGGAAGAGTGTCCTTGCAGACAGAATCGCAGTGATGAAGTCTGGGAATAGTGTCCTTGCAGACAGTATCGCAGTGATGAAGTCTGGGAAGAGTGTTCTTGCAGACAGTATGGCAGTGATGCAGTCTGGGAAGAGTGTCCTTGCAGACAGAATTGCAGTAATGCAGTCTGGGAAGAGTTTTCTTGCAGACAGAATCGCAGTGATGCAGTCTGGGAAGAGTGTCCTTGCAGACAGTATCGCAGTGATGAAGTCTGGGAAGAGTGTCCTTGCAGACAGTATCGCAGTGATGAAGTCTGGGAAGAGTGTCCTTGCAGACAGAATCGCAGTGATGAAGTCTGGGAAGAGTTTTCTTGCAGACAGTATTTTTGAGAAGGTGACCAAAGAGGTGGATGGGGGTAAGGCAGTTGACGTGGTATACATGGATTTTAGTAAGGCGTTCGATAAGGTTCACCATGGTAGGCTTCTGCAGAAAATGCAGATGTATGGGATTGTGGGTAATCTAGGAAGTTGGATCAGGAATTGGCTATCAGATAGGAGACAGAGGGTGGTGGTGGATGGTAAATATTCATCATGGAGTGCAGTTACGAGTGGTGTGCCTCAGGGATCTGTTTTGGGGCCACTGTTGTTTGTAATTTTTATTAATGATCTGGATGAGGGTATAGTTGGGTGGATTAGTAAATTTGCTGATGACACCAAAGTTGGAGGTGTGGTAGATTGTGAGGAAGGGTGTCATAGTCTGCAGGGAGACTTAGATAGGTTGCAGAGCTGGGCCGAGAGGTGGCGGATGGAATTTAATGCGGAGAAGTGTGAGGTAATTCACTTTGGTAGGAGCAACAGATGTGTCGAGTATAGGGCTAACGGGAGGACTTTGAATAGTGTGGATGAACAGAGGGATCTAGGTGTGTGTGTACATAGATCCCTGAAAGTTGGGAATCAAGTAGATAAGGTTGTCAAGAAGGCGTACGGTGTCTTGGCGTTTATTGGTAGGGGGATTGAATTTAGGAGTCGCAGTGTAATGTTGCAACTGTACACTACTCTAGTGCGGCCGCACTTGGAGTACTGTGTGCAGTTCTGGTCCCCGCATTACAAGAAGGATGTGGAGGCGTTGGAGAGGGTGCAGAGGAGGTTTACTAGGATGTTGCCTGGTATGGTGGGGAGGTCCTATGAGGAGAGACTGAGGGATCTAGGGTTGTTTTCGTTGGAAAGAAGGCGGCTAAGAGGGGATCTTATTGAAACATATAAGATGATTAGAGGTTTAGATAGGGTGGATAGTGATAGCCTTTTTCCTCGGATGGAGAAAGCTAGCACGAGGGGGCATGGCTTTAAATTAAGGGGGGGTAGCTACAGGACGGATGTCAGGGGTAGGTTCTTTACCCAGCGGGTGGTGAGGGATTGGAATGCCCTGCCTGCTGCAGTTGTAAATGCGTCTAGTTTGGGGGCGTTTAAGAGATCTCTGGATAGGTTTATGGACGAAAAGGGATTGGTATAGGCTAGTGGGTCATTGTTTTTGTAACTGGTCGGCGCAACATCGTGGGCCGAAGGGCCTGTTCTGCGCTGTAATGTTCTATGTTCTATGACAGTATCGCAGTGATGAAGCCTGGGAAGAGTGTCCTTGCAGACAGTATCGCAGTGATGAAGTCTGGGAAGAGTGTCCTTGCAGACAGAATCGCAGTGATGAAGTCTGGGAAGAGTGTCCTTGCAGGCAGTATCGCAGTGATGCAGTCTGGGAAGAGTTTTCTTGCAGACAGTATCGCAGTGATGCAGTCTGGGAAGAGTGTCCTTGCAGGCAGTATCGCAGTGATGCAGTCTGGGAAGAGTTTTCTTGCAGACAGTATCGCAGTGATGCAGTCTGGGAAGAGTGTCCTTGCAGACAGTATCGCAGTGATGCAGTCTGGGAAGAGTGTCCTTGCAGACAGTATCGCAGTGATGCAGTCTGGGAAGAGTGTCCTTGCAGACAGTATCGCAGTGATGCAGTCTGGGAAGAGTGTCCTTGCAGGCAGTATCGTAGTGATGCAGTCTGGGAAGAGTGTCCTTGCAGACAGTATCGCAGTGATGCAGTCTGGGAAGAGTGTCCTTGCAGACAGTATCGCAGTGATGCAGTCTGGGAAGAGTGTCCTTGCAGACAGTATCGCAGTGATGCAGTCTGGGAAGAGTGTCCTTGCAGACAGTATCGCAGTGATGCAGTCTGGGAAGAGTGTCCTTGCAGACAGAATCGCAGTGATGCAGTCTGGGAAGAGTGTCCTTGCAGACAGTATCGCAGTGATGCAGTCTGGGAAGAGTGTCCTTGCAGACAGTATCGCAGTGATGCAGTCTGGGAAGAGTGTTCTTGCAGACAGAATTGCAGTGATGCAGTCTGGGAAGAGTGTCCTTGCAGACAGTATCGCAGTGATGCAGTCTGGGAAGAGTGTTCTTGCAGACAGTATTGCAGTGATGCAGTCTGGGAAGAGTGTCCTTGCAGACAGTATCGCAGTGATGCAGTCTGGGAAGAGTGTCCTTGCAGACAGTATCGCAGTGATGCAGTCTGGGAAGAGTGTCCTTGCAGACAGTATCGCAGTGATGCAGTCTGGGAAGAGTGTCCTTGCAGACAGTATTGCAGTGATGCAGTCTGGGAAGAGTGTCCTTGCAGACAGTATCGTAGTGATGCAGTCTGGGAAGCGTTTTCTTGCAGACAGTATCGCAGTGATGCAGTCTGGGAAGAGTTTTCTTGCAGACAGTATGGCAGTGATGCAGTCTGGGAAGAGTGTCCTTGCAGACAGTATCGCAGTGATGCAGTCTGGGAAGAGTGTCCCTGCAGACAGTATGGCAGTGATGCAGTATGGGATGAGCGTCCTTGCAGACAGAATTGCAGTGATGAAGTCTGGGAAGAGTGTTCTTGCAGACAGTGTTGCAGTGATGCAGTCTGGGAAGAGTGTCCTTGCAGACAGTATGGCAGTGATGCAGTCTGGGATGAGCGTCCTTGCAGACAGAATTGCAGTGATGAAGTCTGGGAAGAGTTTTCTTGCAGACAGTATCGCAGTGATGCAGTCTGGGAAGAGTGTCCTTGCAGGCAGTCTCGCAATGATGCAGTCTGGGAAGAGTTTTCTTGCAGACAGAATTGCAGTGATGCAGTCTGGGAAGAGTGTCCTTGCAGACAGTATCGCAGTGATGCAGTCTGGGAAGAGTGTCCTTGCAGACAGTATCGCAGTGATGCAGTCTGGGAAGAGTGTACTTGCAGACAGTATCGCAGTGATGCAGCCTGGGAAGAGTGTCCTTGCAGACAGTATCGCAGTGATGCAGTCTGGGAAGAGTGTCCTTGGAGGCAGAATTGCAGTGATGAAGTCTGGGAAGAGTTTTCTTGCAGGCAGAATCGCAGTGATGCAGACTGAGAAGAGTGTCCTTGCAGACAGAATTGCAGTGATGAGGTCTGGGAAGAGTTTTCTTGCAGGCAGAATCGCAGTGATGCAGTCTGAGAAGAGTGTCCTTGCAGACAGAATTGCAGTGATGAGGTCTGGGAAGAGTTTTCTTGCAGACAGTATGGCAGTGATGCAGTCTGGGAAGAGTGTCCTTGCAGACAGAATTGCAGTGATGCAGTCTGGGAAGAGTGTCCTTGCAGGCAGTATCGCAGTGATGCAGTCTGGGAAGAGTGTCCTTGCCGACAGAATTGCAGTGATGCAGTCTGGGAAGAGTGTCCTTGCAGGCAGTATGGCAGTGATGCAGTCTGGGAAGAGTGTCCTTGCCGACAGAATTGCAGTGATGCAGTCTGGGAAGAGTGTCCTTGCAGACAGAATTGCAGTGATGCAGTCTGGGAAGAGTGTCCTTGCAGACAGTATTGCAGTGATGCAGTCTGGGAAGAGTGTCCTTGCAGACAGAATCGCAGTGATGAAGTCTGGGAAGAGTGTCCTTGCAGACAGTATCGCAGTGATGCAGTCTGGGAAGAGTGTCCTTGCAGGCAGTATTGCAGTGATGCAGTCTGGGAAGAGTGTCCTTGCAGACAGAATTGCAGTGATGCAGTTTGGGAAGAGTTTTCTTGCAGGCAGTATCGCAGTGATGCAGTCTGGGAAGAGTGTCCTTGCAGACAGTATCGCAGTGATGAAGTCTGGGAAGAGTGTCCTTGCAGACAGTATCGCAGTGATGCAGTCTGGGAAGAGTGTCCTTGTGACAGAATTGCAGTGATGCAGTCTGGGAAGAGTGTTCTTGCAGACAGTATCGCAGTGATGAAGTCTGGGAAGAGTGTCCTTGCAGACAGAATCGCAGTGATGAAGTCTGGGAAGAGTGTCCTTGCAGACAGTATCGCAGTGATGAAGTCTGGGAAGAGTGTCCTTGCAGACAGAATCGCAGTGATGAAGTCTGGGAAGAGTGTCCTTGCAGACAGTATCGCAGTGATGAAGTCTGGGAAGAGTGTCCTTGCAGACAGTATCGCAGTGATGAAGTCTGGGATGAGTGTCCTTGCAGACAGTATCGCAGTGATGAAGTCTGGGAAGAGTATCCTTGCAGGCAGTATCGCAGTGATGCAGTCTGGGAAGAGTGTCCTTGCAGACAGTATGGCAGTGATGAAGTCTGGGAAGAGTTTACTTGCAGACAGAATCGCAATGATGATGTCTGGGAAGAGTGTCCTTGCAGACAGTATCGCAGTGATGAAGTCTGGGAAGAGTGTCCTTGCAGACAGTATCGCAGTGATGAAGTCTGGGAAGAGTGTCCTTGCAGACAGTATCGCAGTGATGAAGTCTGGGGAGAGTTTTCTTGCAGACAGTATCGCAGTGATGAAGTCTGGGAAGAGTGTCCTTGCAGACAGTATCGCAGTGATGAAGTCTGGGAAGAGTGTCCTTGCAGACAGTATCGCAGTGATGCAGTCTGGGAAGAGTGTCCTTGCAGACAGAATTGCAGTGCTGAAGTCTGGGAAGAGTGTCCTTGCGGGCAGTATCGCAGTGATGCAGTCTGGGAAGAGTGTCCTTGCAGACAGAATTGCAGTGATGCAGTCTGGGAAGAGTTTTCTTGCAGGCAGTATCGCAGTGATGCAGTCTGGGAAGAGTGTCCTTGCAGACAGAATTGCAGTGATGCAGTCTGGGAAGAGTGTCCTTGCAGGCAGTATCGCAGTGATGCAGTCTGGGAAGAGTGTTTTTGCAGACAGTATCGCAGTGATGCAGTCTGGGAAGAGTGTCCTTGCAGGCAGTATGGCAGTGATGCAGTCTGGGAAGAGTGTCCTTGCAGGCAGTATCGCAGTGATGAAGTCTGGGAAGAGTGTCCTTGCAGACAGTATCGCAGTGATGCAGTCTGGGAAGAGTGTCCTTGCAGACAGAATTGCAGTGATGAAGTCTGGGAAGAGTGTCCTTGCGGGCTGTATCGCAGTGATGCAGTCTGGGAAGAGTGTCCTTGCAGACAGAATTGCAGTGATGCAGTCTGGGAAGAGTGTCCTTGCAGGCAGTATCGCAGTGATGCAGTCTGGGAAGAGTTTTCTTGCAGGCAGTATCGCAGTGATGCAGTCTGGGAAGAGTGTCCTTGCAGACAGAATTGCAGTGATGCAGTCTGGGAAGAGTGTCCTTGCAGACAGAATTGCAGTGATGCAGTCTGGGAAGAGTTTTCTTGCAGACAGAATCGCAGTGATGCAGTCTGGGAAGAGTGTCCTTGCAGACAGTATCGCAGTGATGAAGTCTGGGAAGAGTGTTCTTGCAGATAGTATCGCAGTGATGAAGTCTGGGAAGAGTGTCCTTGCAGACAGAATCGCAGTGATGAAGTCTGGGAATAGTGTCCTTGCAGACAGTATCGCAGTGATGAAGTCTGGGAAGAGTGTTCTTGCAGACAGTATGGCAGTGATGCAGTCTGGGAAGAGTGTCCTTGCAGACAGAATTGCAGTAATGCAGTCTGGGAAGAGTTTTCTTGCAGACAGAATCGCAGTGATGCAGTCTGGGAAGAGTGTCCTTGCAGACAGTATCGCAGTGATGAAGTCTGGGAAGAGTGTCCTTGCAGACAGTATCGCAGTGATGAAGTCTGGGAAGAGTGTCCTTGCAGACAGAATCGCAGTGATGAAGTCTGGGAAGAGTTTTCTTGCAGACAGTATTTTTGAGAAGGTGACCAAAGAGGTGGATGGGGGTAAGGCAGTTGACGTGGTATACATGGATTTTAGTAAGGCGTTCGATAAGGTTCACCATGGTAGGCTTCTGCAGAAAATGCAGATGTATGGGATTGTGGGTAATCTAGGAAGTTGGATCAGGAATTGGCTATCAGATAGGAGACAGAGGGTGGTGGTGGATGGTAAATATTCATCATGGAGTGCAGTTACGAGTGGTGTGCCTCAGGGATCTGTTTTGGGGCCACTGTTGTTTGTAATTTTTATTAATGATCTGGATGAGGGTATAGTTGGGTGGATTAGTAAATTTGCTGATGACACCAAAGTTGGAGGTGTGGTAGATTGTGAGGAAGGGTGTCATAGTCTGCAGGGAGACTTAGATAGGTTGCAGAGCTGGGCCGAGAGGTGGCGGATGGAATTTAATGCGGAGAAGTGTGAGGTAATTCACTTTGGTAGGAGCAACAGATGTGTCGAGTATAGGGCTAACGGGAGGACTTTGAATAGTGTGGATGAACAGAGGGATCTAGGTGTGTGTGTACATAGATCCCTGAAAGTTGGGAATCAAGTAGATAAGGTTGTCAAGAAGGCGTACGGTGTCTTGGCGTTTATTGGTAGGGGGATTGAATTTAGGAGTCGCAGTGTAATGTTGCAACTGTACACTACTCTAGTGCGGCCGCACTTGGAGTACTGTGTGCAGTTCTGGTCCCCGCATTACAAGAAGGATGTGGAGGCGTTGGAGAGGGTGCAGAGGAGGTTTACTAGGATGTTGCCTGGTATGGTGGGGAGGTCCTATGAGGAGAGACTGAGGGATCTAGGGTTGTTTTCGTTGGAAAGAAGGCGGCTAAGAGGGGATCTTATTGAAACATATAAGATGATTAGAGGTTTAGATAGGGTGGATAGTGATAGCCTTTTTCCTCGGATGGAGAAAGCTAGCACGAGGGGGCATGGCTTTAAATTAAGGGGGGGTAGCTACAGGACGGATGTCAGGGGTAGGTTCTTTACCCAGCGGGTGGTGAGGGATTGGAATGCCCTGCCTGCTGCAGTTGTAAATGCGTCTAGTTTGGGGGCGTTTAAGAGATCTCTGGATAGGTTTATGGACGAAAAGGGATTGGTATAGGCTAGTGGGTCATTGTTTTTGTAACTGGTCGGCGCAACATCGTGGGCCGAAGGGCCTGTTCTGCGCTGTAATGTTCTATGTTCTATGACAGTATCGCAGTGATGAAGCCTGGGAAGAGTGTCCTTGCAGACAGTATCGCAGTGATGAAGTCTGGGAAGAGTGTCCTTGCAGACAGAATCGCAGTGATGAAGTCTGGGAAGAGTGTCCTTGCAGGCAGTATCGCAGTGATGCAGTCTGGGAAGAGTTTTCTTGCAGACAGTATCGCAGTGATGCAGTCTGGGAAGAGTGTCCTTGCAGGCAGTATCGCAGTGATGCAGTCTGGGAAGAGTTTTCTTGCAGACAGTATCGCAGTGATGCAGTCTGGGAAGAGTGTCCTTGCAGGCAGTATCGCAGTGATGCAGTCTGGGAAGAGTGTCCTTGCAGACAGTATCGCAGTGATGCAGTCTGGGAAGAGTGTCCTTGCAGACAGTATCGCAGTGATGCAGTCTGGGAAGAGTGTCCTTGCAGACAGTATCGCAGTGATGCAGTCTGGGAAGAGTGTCCTTGCAGGCAGTATCGTAGTGATGCAGTCTGGGAAGAGTGTCCTTGCAGACAGTATCGCAGTGATGCAGTCTGGGAAGAGTGTCCTTGCAGACAGTATCGCAGTGATGCAGTCTGGGAAGAGTGTCCTTGCAGACAGTATCGCAGTGATGCAGTCTGGGAAGAGTGTCCTTGCAGACAGTATCGCAGTGATGCAGTCTGGGAAGAGTGTCCTTGCAGACAGAATCGCAGTGATGCAGTCTGGGAAGAGTGTCCTTGCAGACAGTATCGCAGTGATGCAGTCTGGGAAGAGTGTCCTTGCAGACAGTATCGCAGTGATGCAGTCTGGGAAGAGTGTTCTTGCAGACAGAATTGCAGTGATGCAGTCTGGGAAGAGTGTCCTTGCAGACAGTATCGCAGTGATGCAGTCTGGGAAGAGTGTTCTTGCAGACAGTATTGCAGTGATGCAGTCTGGGAAGAGTGTCCTTGCAGACAGTATCGCAGTGATGCAGTCTGGGAAGAGTGTCCTTGCAGACAGTATCGCAGTGATGCAGTCTGGGAAGAGTGTCCTTGCAGACAGTATCGCAGTGATGCAGTCTGGGAAGAGTGTCCTTGCAGACAGTATTGCAGTGATGCAGTCTGGGAAGAGTGTCCTTGCAGACAGTATCGTAGTGATGCAGTCTGGGAAGCGTTTTCTTGCAGACAGTATCGCAGTGATGCAGTCTGGGAAGAGTTTTCTTGCAGACAGTATGGCAGTGATGCAGTCTGGGAAGAGTGTCCTTGCAGACAGTATCGCAGTGATGCAGTCTGGGAAGAGTGTCCCTGCAGACAGTATGGCAGTGATGCAGTATGGGATGAGCGTCCTTGCAGACAGAATTGCAGTGATGAAGTCTGGGAAGAGTGTTCTTGCAGACAGTGTTGCAGTGATGCAGTCTGGGAAGAGTGTCCTTGCAGACAGTATGGCAGTGATGCAGTCTGGGATGAGCGTCCTTGCAGACAGAATTGCAGTGATGAAGTCTGGGAAGAGTTTTCTTGCAGACAGTATCGCAGTGATGCAGTCTGGGAAGAGTGTCCTTGCAGGCAGTATCGCAATGATGCAGTCTGGGAAGAGTTTTCTTGCAGACAGAATTGCAGTGATGCAGTCTGGGAAGAGTGTCCTTGCAGACAGTATCGCAGTGATGCAGTCTGGGAAGAGTGTCCTTGCAGACAGTATCGCAGTGATGCAGTCTGGGAAGAGTGTACTTGCAGACAGTATCGCAGTGATGCAGCCTGGGAAGAGTGTCCTTGCAGACAGTATCGCAGTGATGCAGTCTGGGAAGAGTGTCCTTGGAGGCAGAATTGCAGTGATGAAGTCTGGGAAGAGTTTTCTTGCAGACAGTATCGCAGTGATGCAGTCTGGGAAGAGTGTCCTTGCAGACAGAATTGCAGTGATGAGGTCTGGGAAGAGTTTTCTTGCAGGCAGAATCGCAGTGATGCAGTCTGAGAAGAGTGTCCTTGCAGACAGAATTGCAGTGATGAGGTCTGGGAAGAGTTTTCTTGCAGACAGTATGGCAGTGATGCAGTCTGGGAAGAGTGTCCTTGCAGACAGAATTGCAGTGATGCAGTCTGGGAAGAGTGTCCTTGCAGACAGAATTGCAGTGATGCAGTCTGGGAAGAGTGTCCTTGCAGGCAGTATCGCAGTGATGCAGTCTGGGAACAGTGTCCTTGCAGGCAGTATCGCAGTGATGCAGTCTGGGAAGAGTGTCCTTGCCGACAGAATTGCAGTGATGCAGTCTGGGAAGAGTGTCCTTGCAGACAGAATTGCAGTGATGCAGTCTGGGAAGAGTGTCCTTGCAGGCAGTATCGCAGTGATGCAGTCTGGGAACAGTGTCCTTGCAGGCAGTATCGCAGTGATGCAGTCTGGGAAGAGTGTCCTTGCCGACAGAATTGCAGTGATGCAGTCTGGGAAGAGTGTCCTTGCAGGCAGTATGGCAGTGATGCAGTCTGGGAAGAGTGTCCTTGCAGACAGAATTGCAGTGATGCAGTCTGGGAAGAGTGTCCTTGCAGGCAGTATGGCAGTGATGCAGTCTGGGAAGAGTGTCCTTGCAGGCAGTATCGCAGTGATGCAGTCTGGGAAGAGTGTCCTTGCAGGCAGTATCGCAGTGATGCAGTCTGGGAAGAGTGTCCTTGCAGACAGAATTGCAGTGATGCAGTCTGGGAAGAGTGTCCTTGCGTGCTGTATCGCAGTGATGCAGTCTGGGAAGAGTGTTTTTGCAGACAGTATCGCAGTGATGCGGTCCAGGAGAGAGTGTCCTTGCAGGCAGTATCGCAGTGATGCAGTCTGGGAAGAGTGTCCTTGCAGGCAGTATCGCAGTGATGCAGCCTGGGAAGAGTGTCCTTGCAGACAAAATTGCAGTGATGAAGTCTGGGAAGAGTGTCCTTGCAGGTAGTATCGCAGTGATGCAGCCTGGGAAGAGTGTCCTTGCAGACAAAATTGCAGTGATGAAGTCTGGGAAGAGTGTCCTTGCAGGCAGTATCGCAGTGATGCAGTCTGGGAAGAGTGTCCTTGCAGACAGTATCGCAGTGATGAAGTCTGGGAAGAGTTTTCTTGCAGACAGAATCGCAGTGATGCAGTCTGGGAAGAGTGTTCTTGCGACAGAATCGCAGTGATGCTGCCTGGGAA
The DNA here is from genome assembly GCF_965287045.1 of Carcharhinus amblyrhynchos. NCBI lineage: Eukaryota > Metazoa > Chordata > Chondrichthyes > Carcharhiniformes > Carcharhinidae > Carcharhinus > Carcharhinus amblyrhynchos. The sequence continues at coordinate 111,671,326 of NC_137331.1, read as the reverse complement.
GAGTTTTCTTGCAGACAGAATCGCAGTGATGAAGTCTGGGAAGAGTGTCCTTGCAGACAGTATCGCAGTGATGAAGTCTGGGAAGAGTGTCCTTGCAGACAGTATCGCAGTGAAGCAGTTTGGGAAGAGTGTCCTTGCAGACAGTATGGCAGTGATGAAGTCTGGGAAGAGTGTCCTTGCAGACAGAATCGCAGTGATGAAGTCTGGGAAGAGTTTTCTTGCAGACAGTATTGCAGTGATGCAGTCTGGGAAGAGTGTCCTTGCAGACAGTATCGCAGTGATGAAGTCTGGGAAGAGTGTCCTTGCAGACAGCATGGCAGTGATGAAGTCTGGGAAGAGGGTCCTTGCAGACAGTATCGCAGTGATGCAGTCTGGGAAGAGTGTCCTTGCGACAGAATTGCAGTGATGCAGTCTGGGAAGAGTGTTCTTGCAGACAGTATCGCAGTGATGCAGTCTGGGAAGAGTGCCCTGGCAGACAGAATTGCAGTGATGCAGTCTGGGAAGAGTGTTCTTGCAGACAGTATTGCAGTGATGCAGTCTGGGAAGAGTGTCCTTGCAGACAGAATTGCAGTGATGCAGTTTGGGAAGAGTTTTCTTGCAGACAGTATCGCAGTGATGAAGTCTGGGAAGAGTGTCCTTGCAGACAGTATCGCAGTGATGAAGTCTGGGATGAGTGTCCTTGCAGACAGTATCGCAGTGATGAAGTCTGGGAAGAGTATCCTTGCAGGCAGTATCGCAGTGATGAAGTCTGGGAAGAGTGTCCTTGCAGACAGTATCGCAGTGATGAAGTCTGGGAAGAGTTTTCTTGCAGACAGTATCGCAGTGATGCAGTCTGGGAAGAGTGTCCTTGCAGACAGTATCGCAGTGATGAAGTCTGGGAAGAGTTTTCTTGCAGACAGAATCGCAGTGATGAAGTCTGGGAAGAGTGTCCTTGCAGACAGTATCGCAGTGATGAAGTCTGGGAAGAGTGTCCTTGCAGACAGTATCGCAGTGATGAAGTCTGGGAAGAGTGTCCTTGCAGACAGTATCGCAGTGATGCAGTCTGGGAAGAGTGTCCTTGCAGACAGAATTGCAGTGCTGAAGTCTGGGAAGAGTGTCCTTGCGGGCAGTATCGCAGTGATGCAGTCTGGGAAGAGTGTCCTTGCAGACAGAATTGCAGTGATGCAGTCTGGGAAGAGTTTTCTTGCAGGCAGTATCGTAGTGATGAAGTCTGGGACGAGTGTCCTTGCAGACAGTATCGCAGTGATGCAGTCTGGGAAGAGTGTCCTTGCAGGCAGTATCGTAGTGATGCAGTCTGGGAAGAGTGTCCTTGCAGACAGTATCGCAGTGATGCAGTCTGGGAAGAGTGTCCTTGCAGACAGTATCGCAGTGATGCAGTCTGGGAAGAGTGTCCTTGCAGACAGTATCGCAGTGATGCAGTCTGGGAAGAGTGTCCTTGCAGACAGTATCGCAGTGATGCAGTCTGGGAAGAGTGTCCTTGCAGACAGAATCGCAGTGATGCAGTCTGGGAAGAGTGTCCTTGCAGACAGTATCGCAGTGATGCAGTCTGGGAAGAGTGTCCTTGCAGACAGTATCGCAGTGATGCAGTCTGGGAAGAGTGTTCTTGCAGACAGAATCGCAGTGATGCAGTCTGGGAAGAGTGTCCTTGCAGACAGTATCGCAGTGATGCAGTCTGGGAAGATTGTTCTTGCAGACAGTATTGCAGTGATGCAGTGTGGGAAGAGTGTCCTTGCAGACAGTATCGCAGTGATGCAGTCTGGGAAGAGTGTCCTTGCAGACAGTATCGCAGTGATGCAGTCTGGGAAGAGTGTCCTTGCAGACAGTATCGCAGTGATGCAGTCTGGGAAGAGTGTCCTTGCAGACAGTATTGCAGTGATGCAGTCTGGGAAGAGTGTCCTTGCAGACAGTATCGTAGTGATGCAGTCTGGGAAGCGTTTTCTTGCAGACAGTATCGCAGTGATGCAGTCTGGGAAGAGTTTTCTTGCAGACAGTATGGCAGTGATGCAGTCTGGGAAGAGTGTCCTTGCAGACAGTATCGCAGTGATGCAGTCTGGGAAGAGTGTCCCTGCAGACAGTATGGCAGTGATGTAGTATGGGATGAGCGTCCTTGCAGACAGAATTGCAGTGATGAAGTCTGGGAAGAGTGTTCTTGCAGACAGTGTTGCAGTGATGCAGTCTGGGAAGAGTGTTCTTGCAGACAGTATGGCAGTGATGCAGTCTGGGATGAGCGTCCTTGCAGACAGAATTGCAGTGATGAAGTCTGGGAAGAGTTTTCTTGCAGACAGTATCGCAGTGATGCAGTCTGGGAAGAGTGTCCTTGCAGGCAGTATCGCAATGATGCAGTCTGGGAAGAGTTTTCTTGCAGACAGAATTGCAGTGATGCAGTCTGGGAAGAGTGTCCTTGCAGACAGTATCGCAGTGATGCAGTCTGGGAAGAGTGTCCTTGCAGACAGTATCGCAGTGATGCAGTCTGGGAAGAGTGTACTTGCAGACTGTATCGCAGTGATGCAGCCTGGGAAGAGTGTCCTTGCAGACAGTATCGCAGTGATGCAGTCTGGGAAGAGTGTCCTTGGAGGCAGAATTGCAGTGATGAAGTCTGGGTAGAGTTTTCTTGCAGGCAGAATCGCAGTGATGCAGACTGAGAAGAGTGTCCTTGCAGACAGAATTGCAGTGATGAGGTCTGGGAAGAGTTTTCTTGCAGACAGTATGGCAGTGATGCAGTCTGGGAAGAGTGTCCTTGCAGACAGAATTGCAGTGATGCAGTCTGGGAAGAGTGTCCTTGCAGGCAGTATCGCAGTGATGCAGTCTGGGAAGAGTGTCCTTGCCGACAGAATTGCAGTGATGCAGTCTGGGAAGAGTGTCCTTGCAGGCAGTATGGCAGTGATGCAGTCTGGGAAGAGTGTCCTTGCCGACAGAATTGCAGTGATGCAGTCTGGGAAGAGTGTCCTTGCAGACAGAATTGCAGTGATGCAGTCTGGGAAGAGTGTCCTTGCAGGCAGTATCGCAGTGATGCAGTCTGGGAAGAGTGTCCTTGCAGGCAGTATCGCAGTGATGCAGTCTGGGAAGAGTGTCCTTGCCGACAGAATTGCAGTGATGCAGTCTGGGAAGAGTGTCCTTGCAGGCAGTATCGCAGTGATGCAGTCTGGGAAGAGTGTCCTTGCAGACAGAATTGCAGTGATGCAGTCTGGGAAGAGTGTCCTTGCAGGCAGTATGGCAGTGATGCAGTCTGGGAAGAGTGTCCTTGCAGGCAGTATCGCAGTGATGCAGTCTGGGAAGAGTGTCCTTGCAGGCAGTATCGCAGTGATGCAGTCTGGGAAGAGTGTCCTTGCAGACAGAATTGCAGTGATGCAGTCTGGGAAGAGTGTCCTTGCGTGCTGTATCGCAGTGATGCAGTCTGGGAAGAGTGTTTTTGCAGACAGTATTGCAGTGATGCGGTCCAGGAGAGAGTGTCCTTGCAGGCAGTATCGCAGTGATGCAGTCTGGGAAGAGTGTCCTTGCAGGCAGTATCGCAGTGATGCAGCCTGGGAAGAGTGTCCTTGCAGACAAAATTGCAGTGATGAAGTCTGGGAAGAGTGTCCTTGCAGGCAGTATCGCAGTGATGCAGTCTGGGAAGAGTGTCCTTGCAGACGGTATCGCAGTGATGAAGTCTGGGAAGAGTTTTCTTGCAGACAGAATCGCAGTGATGCAGTCTGGGAAGAGTGTTCTTGCAGACAGTATGGCAGTGATGCAGTCTGGGAAGACTGTCCTTGCAGACAGAATTGCAGTGATGCAGTCTGGGAAGAGTTTTCTTGCAGACAGAATCGCAGTGATGAAGTCTGGGAAGAGTGTCCTTGCAGACAGTATCGCAGTGAAGCAGTTTGGGAAGAGTGTCCTTGCAGACAGTATTGCAGTGATGCAGTCTGGGAAGAGTGTCCTTGCAGACAGAATCGCAGTGATGAAGTCTGGGAAGATTTTTCTTGCAGACAGTATCGCAGTGATGAAGTCTGGGAAGAGTGTCCTTGCAGACAGTATGGCAGTGATGAAGTCTGGGAAGAGTGTCCTTGCAGACAGAATCGCAGTGATGAAGTCTGGGAAGAGTTTTCTTGCAGACAGTATTGCAGTGATGCAGTCTGGGAAGAGTGTCCTTGCAGACAGTATCGCAGTGATGAAGTCTGGGAAGAGTGTCCTTGCAGACAGCATGGCAGTGATGAAGTCTGGGAAGAGGGTCCCTGCAGACAGTATCGCAGTGATGAAGTCTGGGAAGAGTTTTCTTGCAGACAGTATTGCAGTGATGCAGTCTGGGAAGAGTGTCCTTGCAGACAGTATCGCAGTGATGCAGTCTGGGAAGAGTGTCCTTGCAGACAGCATGGCAGTGATGAAGTCTGGGAAGAGGGTCCTTGCAGACAGTATCGCAGTGATGCAGTCTGGGAAGAGTGTCCTTGCAGACAGAATTGCAGTGATGAAGTCTGGGAAGAGTGTTCTTGCAGACAGTATCGCAGTGATGCAGTCTGGGAAGAGTGTCCTTGCAGACAGAATTGCAATGATGAAGTCTGGGAAGAGTGTCCTTGCAGACAGTATCGCAGTAATGAAGTCTGGGAAGAGTGTCCTTGCAGGCAGTATTGCAGTGATGCAGTCTGGGAAGAGTGTCCTTGCGACAGAATTGCAGTGATGCAGTCTGGGAAGAGTGTCCTTGCAGGCAGTATCGCAGTGATGCAGTCTGGGAAGAGTGTCCTTGCGACAGAATTGCAGTGATGCAGTCTGGGAAGAGTGTTCTTGCAGACAGTATCGCAGTGATGCAGTCTGGGAAGAGTGTCCTTGCGACAGAATTGCAGTGATGCAGTCTGGGAAGAGTGTTCTTGCAGGCAGTATCGCAGTGATGCAGTCTGGGAAGAGTGTCCTTGCGACAGAATTGCAGTGATGCAGTCTGGGAAGAGTGCCCTGGCAGACAGAATTGCAGTGATGCAGTCTGGGAAGAGTGTTCTTGCAGACAGTATCGCAGTGATGCAGTCTGGGAAGAGTGTCCTTGCAGACAGAATTGCAGTGATGCAGTCTGGGAAGAGTGTTCTTGCAGACAGTATCGCAGTGATGAAGTCTGGGAAGAGTGTCCTTGCAGACAGAATCGCAGTGATGAAGTCTGGGACGAGTGTCCTTGCAGACAGTATCGCAGTGATGAAGTCTGGGAAGAGTGTCCTTGCAGACAGTATCGCAGTGATGCAGTCTGGGAAGAGTGTCCTTGCAGACAGTATCGCAGTGATGCAGTCTGGGAAGAGTGTCCCTGCAGACAGTATTGCAGTGATGCAGTCTGGGAAAAGTGTCCTTGCAGACAGTATCGCAGTGATGAAGTCTTGGAAGAGTGTCCTTGCAGACAGTATCGCAGTGATGCAGTCTGGGAAGTGTGTCCTTGCAGACAGTATCGCAGTGATGCAGTCTGGGAAGAGTGTCCCTGCAGACAGTATTGCAGTGATGCAGTCTGGGAAGAGTGTCCTTGCAGACAGAATTGCAGTGATGCAGTTTGGGAAGAGTTTTCTTGCAGGCAGTATCGCAGTGATGCAGTCTGGGAAAAGTGTCCTTGCAGACAGTAACGCAGTGATGAAGTCTGGGAAGAGTGTCCTTGCAGACAGTATCGCAGTGATGCAGTCTGGGAAGAGTGTCCTTGCAGGCAGTATCGCAGTGATGCAGTCTGGGAGAAGTGTCCTTGCAGACAGTATCGCAGTGATGAAGTCTGGGAAGAGTGTCCTTGCAGACAGTATCGCAGTGATGCAGCCTGGGAAGAGTGTCCTTGCGACAGAATTGCAGTGATGCAGTCTGGGAAGAGTGTTCTTGCAGACAGTATCGCAGTGATGCAGTCTGGGAAGAGTGTCCTTGCGACAGAATTGCAGTGATGCAGTCTGGGAAGAGTGCCCTGGCAGACAGAATTGCAGTGATACAGTCTGGGAAGAGTGTTCTTGCAGACAGTATTGCAGTGATGCAGTCTGGGAAGAGTGTCCTTGCAGACAGAATTGCAGTGATGCAGTCTGGGAAGAGTGTTCTTGCAGACAGTATCGCAGTGATGAAGTCTGGGATGAGTGTCCTTGCAGACAGAATCGCAGTGATGAATTCTGGGAAGAGTGTCCTTGCAGACAGTATCGCAGTGATGAAGTCTGGGAAGAGTGTCCTTGCAGACAGTATCGCAGTGATGAAGTCTGGGAAGAGTGTCCTTGCAGACAGTATCGCAGTGATGAAGTCTGGGATGAGTGTCCTTGCAGACAGTATCGCAGTGATGAAGTCTGGGAAGAGTGTCCTTGCAGACAGTATCGCAGTGATGAATTCTGGGAAGAGTTTTCTTGCAGGCAGTATCGCAGTGATGAAGTCTGCGAAGAGTATCCTTGCAGGCAGTATCGCAGTGATGAAGTCTGGGAAGAGTGTCCTTGCAGACAGTATCGCAGTGATGAAGTCTGGGAAGAGTTTTCTTGCAGACAGAATCGCAGTGATGAAGTCTGGGAAGAGTGTCCTTGCAGACAGTATCGCAGTGATGAAGTCTGGGAAGAGTGTCCTTGCAGACAGTATCGCAGTGATGAAGTCTGGGAAGAGTGTCCTTGCAGACAGTATCGCAGTGATGAAGTCTGGGAAGAGTGTCCTTGCAGACAGTATCGCAGTGATGAAGTCTGGGAAGAGTGTCCTTGCAGACAGTATCGCAGTGATGCAGTCTGGGAAGAGTGTCCTTGCAGACAGAATTGCAGTGATGCAGTCTGGGAAGAGTTTTCTTGCAGGCAGTATCGCAGTGATGCAGTCTGGGAAGAGTGTCCTTGCAGACAGAATTGCAGTGATGCAGTCTGGGAAGAGTGTCCTTGCAGGCAGTATCGCAGTGATGCAGTCTGGGAAGAGTGTTTTTGCAGACAGTATCGCAGTGATGCAGTCTGGGAAGAGTGTCCTTGCAGGCAGTATGGCAGTGATGCAGTCTGGGAAGAGTGTCCTTGCAGGCAGTATCGCAGTGATGCAGTCTGGGAAGAGTGTCCTTGCAGACAGTATTGCAGTGATGCAGTCTGGGAAGAGTGTCCTTGCAGACAGAATTGCAGTGATGAAGTCTGGGAAGAGTGTCCTTGCGGGCAGTATCGCAGTGATGCAGTCTGGGAAGAGTGTCCTTGCAGACAGAATTGCAGTGATGCAGTCTGGGAAGAGTGTCCTTGCAGGCAGTATCGCAGTGATGCAGTCTGGGAAGAGTGTCCTTGCAGACAGTATCGCAGTGATGCAGTCTGGGAAGAGTTTTCTTGCAGGCAGTATCGCAGTGATGCAGTCTGGGAAGAGTGTCCTTGCAGACAGAATTGCAGTGATGCAGTCTGGGAAGAGTGTCCTTGCAGGCAGTATCGCAGTGATGCAGTCTTGGAAGAGTTTTCTTGCAGGCAGTATCGCAGTGATGCAGTCTGGGAAGAGTGTCCTTGCAGGCAGTATCGCAGTGATGCAGTCTGGGAAGAGTGTCCTTGCAGGCAGTATCGCAGTGATGAAGTCTGGGAAGAGTGTTCTTGCAGACAGTATCGCAGTGATGAAGTCTGGGAAGAGTGTCCTTGCAGACAGTATCGCAGTGATGAAGTCTGGGAAGAGTGTCCTTGCAGGCAGTATCGCAGTTATGCAGTCTGGGAAGAGTGTTTTTGCAGACAGTATCGCAGTGATGCAGTCTGGGAAGAGTGTCCTTGCAGGCAGTATGGCAGTGATGCAGTCTGGGAAGAGTGTCCTTGCAGGCAGTATGGCAGTGATGCAGTCTGGGAAGAGGGTTCTTGCAGACAGAATTGCAGTGATGAAGTCTGGGAAGAGTGTCCTTGCAGACAGTATCGCAGCAGTGCAGTCTGGGAAGAGTGTCCTTGCAGGCAGTATCAAAGTGCTTTCTGGGAAAGAGAATTGCACTGATTTAAACCCTCTAAGAGAAACATGATCTCCTCATTTCAGTCTTAAATGGAAGATTTTAAATTTTTGCTCATGTTTCGAATCACACCTGAAAATGAATGCCTCTGTGGGTTATCCTCCCTAGCCAGTCTCGGCAAGATCCTATGTTTTTCAATAAGATCACATCTCATTCTGTTAAATCTAATAGTTTTAGTCCAACCTGTTCAACCTTTCCTCTCAAGATAAGTCCCTTATCCCAGGAATGAGTCAAGTGAGCCTTTTCCGAACTGCTTGAAACACAGCTGTATTGTTTTTCATGTAAGGAGACCTTATGATGAACATCTCATTTCAGATGTGGTCTCACCAGGACTCTGTTCACCTGCGGTAAAACTTCCCTGCTTTTATTTACCATTCCCTTTACAAATAACATCAATATTTCTTTTGTCTTCCTGATCACGTGCTGTGCCTGCATACTAGTATTTTGTGATTCATGTTCCAGGACGCCCAGATCCCTCTATAACAATGTGTTTTGCAATATCTCACCATTAAATAGTCTACTTTTTTTTATTCCTTTTGTCAAAGTTGGCAAGTTCACATTTTCCGACATTATACTCCATCTGCCAAATATTTTGCCCCTTCATGTAGCCTGCCCATGTCCCTTTGCAGACTCTCTACCTCTTCTTGAGAACTTAGTTTCCTATTTATCTTGGTGACAATAGCAAATGTAGTTCCCATGCATCCGATCCTTTCATCCATATAACTGATGTGGTTTGTTAATAGTTGAGGCTGCAGTGCTGATCCCTACAGGGAAGGATGGGACATTGATGTTCCCGGCACATCGCTGCAGAAGTTCCTCAGGGTAGAGAGCTAGGCCTAATCACTTTCATCTGCTTCATCAACGACCTTCTTTCCATCATAAGGTCGGAAGTGGAGATATTTGCTGATGATTACACAATGCTTAGCACCATTCATAACTCCTCAGGTACTAAGGTAATCCATACGCAGCAAGACCTGGGCAACATTCAGGCTTGGGATGATTAACTGGCAAGTAACACCGTGCAAGTGCCAGCCAATTACCATCTTCAATAAGAAAGAATCCAACCATTTCGCTTTTACATGCAATGGCATTGCCACTGCTGAATCCTCCACTATCAACATTCTGGGCGTTACCATTGACAAGAAACTGCACATGCCACATACATACTGTTACATTAGTAGGTCAGAGTCTGGGAATGCTGAGTTAGTAGCTCACTGAACTCTCCAAAGCTGGTCCAAATGTACAAGGCACAAACCAGGAGTGTGATGGAATACTCTCCCCTTGCCTGAATGAGCACAGCTCCAAGGGCACAAACTTGACACCATGCAGAACAAAGCAGTCTGCTTGATTGGCATCCCTTTCACAAACATTCATTCCGTCCACCACTGACACTCAGTAGCAGCAGTGTGTACCATCTATTAGATGTGCTGCAGGAACTCATCAAGGCTCCTTATGCAGCACCATTCAACCCAAGGCCACTATCATCTAGTGGGGAAAGACAGCAGATACATGGGAACACCACCACCTGGAGGTTTTCCTTCAAGCCACTCACCATTCGGACTTAGAAACAGGTCCCAGTTTCCTCATTGTCTCTGGGTCAAAATCCTAGAACTCCCCCTCCTAACAGTACTGCGGGTATACTGACACCACATGGCTTACAGCAGTTCAGAAAGGCAATTCACCACCACCTTTGCCCATCCCTAACTGCCCTTTAAAAGGTGCATCACCCAACGCTGGATATGAAAGTTAAATAAAGCATAATACATGAGTTGAAGTATCTATTTCCAGGCAACAAACTAGTTTATTAGAGATTATGAGCAGGGTGGATAATGGGGAGGCTGTAGATGTGGTGTAGATTTCCAAAAGGAATTTGATAAGAGTTCCACATCAAAGGTGGTTACACAAGATAAGATTGCACGGTGTAGGAATAACATATTAGCTCAGATAGAGGATTGGTTACCTAACAGGGTGCAGACAGTCGGGATAAACGGGTCTTTTTAGAGTTCACAAATTGTGACAGGCATAGATTTTTTTTTATCCATTCAAGGGATGTGGGTTTCACTGGCTAGGCCAGCATTCATTTAAAGGGCAGTTAGGGATGGGCAATGAATGCTGGCCTAGCCAGTGAAACCCACATCCCTTGAATGGATTAAAAAAAATCTATGCCTGTTACAATTTGTGAACTCTAAAAAGACCCGTTTATCCCGACTGTCTGCACCCTGTTAGGTAACCAATCCTCTATCTGAGCTAATATGTTATTCCTACACCGTGCAATCTTATCTTGTGTAATCACCTTTGATGTGGAACTCTCATTAAATTCCTTTTGGAAATCTACACCACATCTACGGTCTCCCCATTATCCACCCTGCTTATAATCTCTAATAAATTAGTTTGTTGTCTGGAAATAGACACTTCAACTCATGTATTATGCTTTATTTAACTTTCATATCCAGTGTTGGGTGATGCATCCGTCTCACAAAGAGTGTTTCTTTCTCACTGGGATAAGTCTTTGCTGAGAGTTAATAATCTCTTTAGAAGTTTGCCAGTGCAATTGGCAGTACTATTCTACCTTATAACCTAGTTTCCCAATTCATTTTAGCTAGATCTGCTTTTATACCCTTATAATTACTTTTATTTAGAGGTCAGATGTTCATTAATCACAACTTCTGCCTCTGCAAAGCCTGTCCACTATCTACAACGCACAGATCAGGAGTGTGTTGGGATACTGTCCACTTGCCTGGTTGAGTGCAGCTCAAGCATCATTTAAATAGCTCAACGAAGGAACCCAGTTGATCGACACCTCATCAGTTTTCCAAAATATTCAACACTGCTTCTGTGGTGCACTACTCTTCACTGGTGCACTACGATTGCGTTGTGTATTTTTTAATAATTTGTTCATGAGAGGTGGGCATTGATGACCAGGTCCACATTTAATGCCCATCCCTAATTATCTTGAAAAGTTAGTGCCAACCATCCTCTTGAACTGCTGCGGTCCTTGTAGTGTAGGTACATCAGCAGTGCTGTTAGGGAGGGAGTTCCAGGATTTTGACCCAACAACAGTGAAGGAATAGCAACATAGTTCCAAGTCAGAATGGCGTGTGGCTTGAAGGGGAACTTGTAGGTGGTGTTGTTCCCATGCATCTGCTGCCCTTGTCCTTTTTAATAGAGGTCCTGGGTTTGGAAGGTACATGAGAATATAATCATAGAATGTGGAAAGAGGCCATTTGGCCCATCGAGTCTGCACTGACTCTCCAACAAAGCATCCCACCCTGACCCCATCCCCATAACCCCATATACTTATCCCACTAATCCCTCTAACTTAACCATCTTGGGACACAAATAACAATTTAGCACGGCCAGTCCAGCTAACCTGGACATCCTTGGACTTTGGGAGGAAATCAGAGCACATCCGGAGGAAACTCACACAGACACAGGGAGAATGTGCAGGTTCCACACAGACAGTGACCCAAACCCAGAATTGAACCTGGGTCCCTGGCGCTGTGAGGTAGCAGCCCTAACCACTGTGCCACCGTGCTGCATATCTTCTGCAATTTTCTCTCCAAGCCATACATCATCCCGTCTTGAATTTGCATCACCGTTCCTTCAATGTTGCTGGGTTAAAATCCCAGAATTTCCTCACTAACAGTTCTGTGGGATCACAAAATAATACAGCAGTTCAAGAAAACAGCTCACTACCACTGTCTCAAGAGTAACAAGGAATAGCCAATAAATACTTGCTTTGCTGGTAAAGTTCGCACCCTCTGAATGAATGAAAAGTTGCAATAATCATCATTACCTTCATGACTAATCACGGATAAAATCATTTTAACCCATTGCAAATTACTGGGAAACAGCACTGCTTGCAAAAATCATCTGTTTTATTACTTGCAGATTCGTATAATTCTCCCCTTTTCTGAACAGAATTCTGGGGCGAATTTGCTAAAGGGTTTTACTGGAAAAGCCCTCCGACGGGATCAATTCTAGATTACAATTTTGATGTGACAAAGGGGAATGTGTATGTGAAGTTCATGGAAGGAGCAACAACGAACATCTGCTACAACCTCCTGGACAGAAACATACAAGAAAATGGCCAGGGAGAGAAAATTGCGTATTACTGGTAATCAAGGTTTTATATTTTCTCTTGCATATTTATTTATCTATGTGTTGTTTCAGTTTTTAAAAAGATAAATGCGTCAAAAATAGCTGTGGACCCAGCAGATAAGAAGTGTTCTAAACGTAGCTTTTGCTTGGACCTTAACGAGAACAGTTAGACAACATAGTCACTTTATTAATTCAGGAAATTCCTTCACAAGATGAATGTTCCATTTTCTGCGAAAGACACTGACTGGTATTGGAGTGTGCTATTTTAGCCAGTGGTAACCTGATGGTAACGAACCCAAATGGTTATTCTTCATATGAGAGAATAATGTGAAAGGCAAGAAGTGAAGGCTAAATGTAGACAAATGGAATGAGAGGAAATGGCTTGATCTGGATGGTTAGCACCAGTATCGCTCTTGTGGACAAAATAGTCTCCATGAAGTAATGTCCAGAATCCCTATGATGCATTGTACTGGGAGGTTATTTGAAAGCGGTTACTGGGTTGCCTGGTGTTGCTAATTTCCTTGTAAGGCTCTTGTTGAGGCACATGAATAGGTCACCAGGATGGCATCGCAGCTGCAGCAAGTATGTATGAGCTTGGTGCCGGGTGATATGGGCCAGCAGCAAAATGATAGAGGGGTGAAAAGAGAATCCTTGTCTGTCCCTTCAACTTTGATTCACCACATTGTTTTTTTTGCATAGAACCCCTGCAATGCAGAAAGAGGCCATTTGGCCCATCAAGTCTGCACCAACAACAATCCTCCCAGGCACTATCCCTGTAACCCTCCTGACACTAAGGGGCAATTTACCATGGCCAATCTACCTAACCCACACATTTTTGGAGTGTCGGAGGAAACCGGAGCACCCGGAGGAAACCCACGCAGACATTGGGGCTGGAATTTTACTGCCTCGCCTGCCCCAGAACTGCATTCTCTGTGGGCCTTGGGCGGGATCTTACAAACCTCGGGCAGGCGAGACGGTATAACTCTGGTAAAATTTCACACAGGCAGTTACCCAAAACCGGAATTGAACCCGGGTCCCTGGCGCTGTGAAGCAGCAGTGCTGACCTCTGTGCCATTGTGCCACCCTTCGTGGCGCGTAATTGTGGGGTGAACTGTATTAGATTGATGAAAGCATTAGGCTGTGCCCAAATAATGATTTTTTTTTTACAATTTTATGAATCTGCATTAGGTACACTGCATGCAAATGACCTCCACTCAAATACTCGTGCGTAGGGGAACTAGCCAGTATTTACGACCCATCCCTAGTTGCCCTTGGTGGGGGGGGCAGTTGGAAGTCAATTGCATTGCTGTGGCTCTGGAGACACATGTAGGCCAGACCAGGTAAGGATGGCAGATTTCCTTCCCTAAAGGACATCAGTGAACCAGTTGGGTTTTTCTGACAATTGACAATGGTTTCACAGTCATCAGTAGATTCTTAATTCCAGATATTTTTTATTGAATTCAAATTCCACCATCTGCCTTGGTAGGTTTTGAATCCGGGTCATCTGAACATCAGCTGTGTTTCTAGCGATAATGCCACTAGGCTAATGCCTTTGCTGTAGTTATCCTTAGATAAGAGTACTAGTGTGCATAGACGTGATTCATAGCAGCCCCCTTGCAAAATCTTGGATTTTACTTAACTGTCTTAAAGATTCATTGAATCTCTACAGTGCAGAAGAAGGCCATTTGCCTCATCAAGTCTGCACTGACCACAATCCCACCCAGGCCCTATCCCTATAACCCCACATATTTAGCCTTCTAATTCCCTGACACTGAGGGGTAATTTAGCATGGCCAATTCACCTAACCTGCGCATCTTTGGACTGAGGGAGGAAACCGGAGCACCCGGATGAAACCCATGCAGACATGGGGAGAACATGCAAACTCCACACAGACAGTCACCTGAGCCGGAATTGAACCCAGGTCCCTGGCGCTGTGAGGCAGCAGTGCTAACCACTGTGCTACCGTGCTGCCAATGCCAGCTTCCTGGAATTTTGAACAGACGCTCCCGGGCCAACATTTAGGGGCTTTGGGGGCCATATAGCAGCAGGCAGATTGCCGGTTTGCTAAATCTGATTTACTCTCTTCAACTATCCATTTATGGTGCACATGGTTTATAATCTATGACTAACCCCACCATAGTCATTTCTACTCTAATGGAAGGAATCCTGATATTCATTACCCACATTCAAGCTCCCTGAGACTTTTTATGAAGCAAAGCTTCATGTCTGGTGGACCCCCTGACCTTGCCCTAAGCCCTACACAGCCAAGGAATGACATAATCAATACACTGTGCTACCATTCAGCTATGTACGTGCTGAAACGTATAGTGTGTTTGAACCTACAGAAGCAATCAACCTTCACTAAAATTGATACACACTTTTCAATTTGAAAGCATGTATGAAAATGGATCATATTCTGCAACACAGTTAATGCACTTGGTCCATCTGGTGTAGCTATACCTGCAGTGCTATTAGGGAGAGTGTTACAGGATTTTGATCCAGTGACTGCAAAGGAACATGATCTATTCCCAAGTTAGGATGGTGAGTGGCTTAGAGGGGAACTTGCAGATTGAAGTGTTTCCATGTATCTGCTGCCCTTGTCCTTCCAGATGGCACTGGTCGCAGGTTTGGAAGGTGTTATTGAAGGAAAATTGGTGAGTTGCTGCAGTGCATCTTGTAGATGGTATACACCACTGCCACTGTGCATCATTGATGGAGGCAGTGGATGTTGAAGGTGACACGTGGGGTGCCACTCAAGCAGGTTTCTTTGTTCTGGATAATGTTGAACTTATTTAATGTTGTCAGAGCTGCACTCAACCAGATATTCCATCACACTGATTTGTGCCTTGTAGATGGTGGACAGGCTTTGTGGAGTTGGTAAGTGAGCTACTTGCTGCAGGATTCTCAGCCTCTGACCTGCTACAGTAGCCACAGCATTTATATGGCTAGTCCAGTTCAGTTTCTGGTCAATGGCAACCCATTGGATATTGATATTGGGGGAGACAGCGATGGTCATGCCATTGAATGTCAAGGTGAGATGGTTGGACTCTGTCTTGTTGGAGATGTTCATTGCCTAGAACTTGTGTGATTGAATGTTATTTGCTACTTACCAGTCCAAGCCAGGTCTTGTTGCATTTGGTCATGGGCTGCTTCAGTATCTGAGGAGCCGTGAATGGTGCTGAACATTGTGCAATCGTCAGTGGACATCCCCACTTCTGACCTTATCACATAGAGAAGGTCTTTGGTGAAGTAGCTGAAGATGTTTGGATCTGGGATGTTGCCCTGAGGAACTCCTGCAGTGATGTCCTGGGACTGAGATGACCGACCACAACCATCTTCCTTTGTGCTCAGTATGACTCCAACCAGTGGAGATTTTCCCTCAGATTCTCTCTGGCTTCCATTTTGTTATGGCTCCTTGATGCTACAATTGGCCAACTGCTGCCTTGAGATCAAGGGCAGTCACTCCTGTCTCAATTCTTGATTTCGTTCTTTTGTTCATGTTTTGACCAAGGCTGTAATCTTCACCAAGTCCCTCACCCCACAAACCATTCTGGTGAACCTCCTCACAAAGATATTCCCATCTTTTCTGTTGTGTGATGACCAGGACTAGATCCATTACTCTAGCTGTGGCCACTTTCCTGCTTTTGTACTCAGTCCTTGTGTTTAGGAAGCACATGATCGCAAATATATTAAGGTCTTGATGATCTTTCAGCCACTTTCAATATCTAAGCGCCCAAAACCCCAGACCCCTTTGTCCCTGCACACTCTTTACAAATACGCCCTGAAATTCACATATCCTTTTGTATCTTATCTGCAAAACTGTATCACCTCACGCTTCTCTGTATTAAATTCCATCTGCCACCTGTCTACCTGTTCTGCTATCTATGTCACAGTCAATTGTTATGTTGCAATCAATTGCTCTCATCCTCATTGTCCGCCAAACCTCATCACAAATTTTGAGACTAAGTGGGGTGGCATGGAGTGGCACAGTGGTTAGCACTGCTGCCTCACAGTGCCAGGGACTTGGGTTTGATTCCCAGCTTGGGTCACTGTCTGTGTGGAGTTTGCAATTTCTCCCTGTGTCTGTGTGGGTTTCCTCCGGGTGCTTCAGTTTCCTCCCACAGTCCAAAGATGTGCTGGTTAGGTGCATTGGCCATGCTAAAATTGAGATCAGAGTCAGGCCAGCCCACTCGGGAAGAAATGCGGGGGCAGCCACAGAGGCTGCCATGTGCCAAGGCAGAAAGGCCCTCCAGCCCTCACCCTCTTTTCCCACCTTTACGCTCCCCATACCCTCTATAGCCACCTCATGGCCACCACTCAGGCTGTTGGGCCCTTCATGTGCTCTATCCCAAGCTGTGCCCTTCTACCCGCACTCCTAGGTCCCTCATGCCCCTTGTATGAAGCTCTGCTCCTTAACCCATCCCTCAGAGCTCTCATTCCCCTATACCAAGCTCTGTCTTTCCACTCAGCCCATATGTTCTCTGGATGGCACACTGGCACAGTGGTTAAAACTGCTGCCTCACAGCACCAGGGACCCAAGTTCAATTGGCATGTCAGCTATAATTCTCACCAACTTTTACAGATGCACCATAGAAAGCGTTCTTTCTGGTTGTATCTCAGCTTGGTATGGCTCCTGCTCTACCCAAGACTGCAAGAAACTACAAAAGGTCGTGAATGTAGTCCAATCCATCACACAAACCAGCCTCCCATCCCTTGACTCTGTCTACACCTCCTGCTGCCTCGGCAAAGCAGCCAGTATAATCAAGGACCCCATGCACTCTGGACATTTTCTCTTCCACCTTCTTCCTTCAGGAAAAAGATACAAAAATCTAAGGTCACATACCAGCCAACTCAAGAACAGCTTCTTCCCTGCTGCTGTCAGACTTTTGAAAGGACTTACCTTGCATTAAATTGATCTTTCTCTACATCCTAGCTACGACCATAACACTACATTCTGCACTCTCTCATTTCCTTCTCTATGAACGGTAGGTTTTGTCTGTACAGTGCACAAGAAACAATACTTTTCACTGTATGTTAATACATGTGACAATAATAAATCAAATCAAATCAATTCCTGGCTTGGGTCACTGTGCAGTGTCTGCACCTTCTCCCCATGTCTGCGTGAGTTTCTTCTGGGTGCTCAGGCTTCCTCTCACAGTCCCAGAGATGTGCAGCTGAGGTGAATTGGCTGTGCTAAATTGTTGTCCCTTGAAAGAGACCTATGTTAGGTAGGTTAGCAACGTAAATGTGCGGGATTATGAGAAGAGGGAAGAGGGTGGGCCTGGATGAGATGCTCTTTTGGACATTCGATGGGCTGAATGGCTTCCTTCTGCACTGTAGGGATTCTATATCCCTTCATGCCCCCATGTCAAGCTCTGCTCTTCCCCTTCTTATGCCACCATGTCAAAATTTGCCCTTTCACCCACCCTATATCCCATATTGCCTGATAACAAGATCTGTCTTTCTACCCACCCTCTACGTCCCTTATGACCAATATGCCAAGCTCTGTCACTTCCATGCCCGTCGACCCACTGTACACTTTCTATAACCGATGAACATAATAGTATATACTAGCATGTGTAAAAAAAACTTTGAAGAAATGTAATGCATTGATATCTTTCTCCTATGTTTGAAACAAATAATCTGGACAACAAGGTATCAAATGTATGAATCATCCAAGCCCTCTGACATTTCAAAAACGACAATCATAAATATTGAAACTGGTTACCTTATGTCTACAAACATTATGAAATTTACAGCAGAGATCAAAAATGTCAATTAAACTATAATTCCCCCGGGGAGCATGTGTTCTTGTATTCTAATAGTTGTTTGGGTTCTCAACCAAGCATACATAATGAGGTTGGAGCACTAACTTAAAGGAAAGAGGTGTGGGAAGAAAATTAGTGCAGAGAATTGAGTGTGTAACAAAATAAAGCATTTAGTTGAGTTCAGGTCAGAGAACGATGGATGGTATTGAGATTAATTATATAGGAAGTATAACATTATTTTCTTAATCAGAATGATTTTTTGACATTTTTTCAGGGAAGGAAATGAGCCTGATGACTGCTCCACCATCACCTACTCTCAGCTCTTAAAGGAAGTCTGCAAGTTTGCCAATGTCCTGCGGACTTTAGGTGAATAATTCTTTTTTCCAGGCAGCAGTACAGAGCTCTTATCTTGTTTACGTAAGTAGAGAGCTCTGTTATTCCAGTAAGAAGAGCGCTGAGTTATTCCAGGGAGTAGGGTGCTGTGTTAGTCCAGGGAGTAGGGTGCTGCGTTACTGCAGGGAGTAGGGTGCTGCGTTACTGCAGGGAGTAGGGTGCTGTGTTAGTCCAGGGAGTAGGGTGCTGCGTTACTGCAGGGAGTAGGGTGCTGCGTTACTGCAGGGAGTAGGGTGCTGCATTACTGCAGGGAGTAGGGTGCTGCGTTACTGCAGGGAGTAGATCACTGTCATTTATTTGTTTTTTAATGCATTCATGGCAAACGATAATTTCTGGCAGGGCTGGCATTTGCTGCCCATCCCTAATTGCCCCTGAGAAGGTGGTGGCGAACCCCCTCTTTGAAATGCTGTTGTCCATGTGTTGTATGTACACCCAGAGTGCTGACTTTTGATTTTTGACCTAGTGACGGTGAAAGAACGGTGATATATTTCCAAGTCAGCATAGTGAGTAGCTTAGACGGGAATTTACAGGTGGTGGTGATCCCATGTAGCTGCTGCCATTGTCCTTACTGGAAGTGGTTGTAGGTTTGGGAGGTGCTGTCCAATCAATGAGCCTTGATGAGTTGCTGCAATGCACCTTGTAGATGGTACACACTGCGTCACTGTGTGTTGGTCGTGGAGAAGGTAAATGTTTACGTGAACGGTTGGGGTGTTGATCAAATAGGCTGCTTTGTCCTGGGTGTAAGAAGCAGGGAGTTCTGTTAATCCATGAGTAAGGCTCTCTCAATCTCATAAATAAGGTTCTGTTATTCCAGTGTACAGGGAGCTCTGTTATTCCAGTGTACAGCGAGCTCTGTTATTCCAGTGTACAGGGAGCTCTGTTATTCCAGTGTACAGGGAGCTCTGTTATTCCAGTGTACAGCGAGCTCTGTTATTCCAGTGTACAGTGTATAGAGAGCTCTGTCGTTCCGGTGTACAGGGAGCTCTGTCGTTCCGGTGTACAGGGAGCTCTGTCGTTCCGGTGTACAGGGAGCTCTGTCGTTCCGGTGTACAGGGAGCTCTGTCGTTCCGGTGTACAGGGAGCTCTGTCGTTCTGGTATACAGGGAGCTCTGCCATTCTGGTATACAGGGAGCACAGAGACCTGTGATTGCTGGGCCTTTAGTCTCCATGGTGTAGAGTATCTGTGACATTCCAGGAGGATTTTTTTCACACAGAGGTGAATGTCTAGAACGAGCTGTCAGAGGTGGTAGTAGAGGCGGGTACAATTTTGTCTTTTAAAAAGCATTTAGACTGTTACATGGGTAAGATTCATGGATATGGGCCAAATGCAGGCAATTGAAACTAGCTTAGTGGTCAAAAAAAGGGTAGCATGGATAAGTTGGGCCGAAGGGCCTGTTTGTATGCTGTGAACCTGTATGACGCTGTGATTGATGGCATTTGCACTCCCAGAGTATGGAATCTGCACATGGAATTATTGAAGCATTGTACGCTGAATGTTTTGCAGGAATAGGTTTTGTCTTGTACTCGTTAGAGTTTAGAAGAATGAGGGGAGATCTCATTGAGACGTATAAGATGATGAATGGGATGGATAGGATAGAGGTGGAGAGACTCTTCCCGCTCAAAAAAGACAGTAGGACTAGGGGGCACAGCCTCAAGATAAAGGGGAGGCGGTTTAGAACGGAGTTGAGGAGGAACTTCTTCACTCAAAGGGTGGTGAATCTCTGGAATTCTCTGCCCGTTGAAGTGGTGGAGGCTGCCTCGCTAAATATTTTTAAGAAGCGGGTTGATGGGTTTTTGATAAGAGAAGGGATTAAGGGTTATGGGGAGAGGGCGGGAAAGTGGAACTGAGCCACGACAGATCAGCCATGATCTTATTGAATGGCGGGGCAGGCTCGAAGGGCTAGATGGCCTACTCCTGCTCCTATTTCTTATGTTCTTATGTTCTTATCTCTGATACAGTTCTTTCAGGTTTCACAGAGGTAGCATATTGGCATTGGCACATCTCAGCCTTGGCCAATAAGGAATGGTTACCAACTTTCTTAGAACAGAATTTTGGCGAATTCTTTGGATGGAGTGAGGCCTCTTGTATTTTCCACAAGGTTAGCAGTGTTCACCGCTCTTTGGCTCATTGTGCACATTGTCATCTTCTGGCTTGTCAGGCGCATTGTGAGCAGATCTTGAGCCTGCTTTCTCCGTCTGTGGGATTGGCAGCAGGCGCTCACTATCCGACGAAACCTAAATGTCACGATTCTCACCGGCGGGATCTCGACTTCTGAGTTTTCCAGCTGGTGATCTAATCAGGTTCATGCCCTCAGTGGGCACGATCCTGATTTTAATACATTTGAATACATTTAAGTATAATTAAAGGTCCTGCCTCACCATATATTCCCCCCTTGATGTATTTTCAAACCTCGCCAACATGATGTCACATCGGCACAATTTACAACAGGTTCACCCAGATGTGAACCTGTCATGGGTAATTCCGCCCCCCCCCCCACAAACCAGGGGTGTAAAGGTGAGTGTAAGTCCTGGGGGAGAGGGACATGCCAGACAGTGGGCTGGCAGTGCTCCCTGGCACTGCCCTGGCACAGGTTGGCAGTGTTAGGTTAGTACCATTGCCACTCTGGCAGTGCCAGCCTGGCAGTGTCAGCCTGTGCTGGGGGGGGGGGCAGATCCCAGTGAGGGCATGGGGGGAGGGCGCAGGGAGGGGGGTTGGGTGGGGGTGGTAGATTTGTGGTGGTGGGTGGGAATGGACGCGGCCGCTGGGAGTGGGAGCGCTAACTGCCTCTAGCCCCAAGGTGAACATCACTCTGAACATTTAGATGTTTTCCTCTCTCACACCCTTTAAGATGCTCTCTTAAGATTCTCTCCCTGCCTCTCCATCTGTTCCTATAAAGTTCTTCTTAAAGCTGATCTCTTTGACCAAACGTTTGGGCACCTCGCCTCACGCCTCCTTCGTCTCGGTGTCCCTATTGACCTCAGGATGCCCCTGTGAAGTGTCTTTGGGTACCTTTCTACATGTTGGGTTCTGGTCTCGCTGGCAGTTCTTTTTTTGTGAATTGACTGGACTGAAGAGCCGATGGCTGTTGGTGAAGCCACAAATAGATTGCTGTCGCCTCTTTACGCAGAGAAAGGCGAGAATGAGAAACTTGCCGCCACAAGGAGAGGAGTAGTTGGGGGAAATAACATGTATGAATTTTAAGGAGGAAATTAGGTAAAGAGGGAAAGAGAGAAGGAAAGGGATGTCGAACGGGTGAGGGGAGACTCGTGAAATATAAACACTAGAATGGACCAAACGTGGTGAATGGTCTATTTCTGCACCGTACTTTCTACACAGATTGTGAAAATCTGTCGCTGGAATTCTACCGCCCCGCCTGCCACAGAACCAGAGCGAGCGAGGGTGGGGGGGCAATGGAAATGTCCGGTGACCTCGGGCGGGATTTTCTGGTCTTGCTCGAGCGAGGCCATGAAATCCCCCCCTGTGCGTGGAAAGGAAATCTACTGGAAATTCCTGAAAGGAAATGGAACAACAAAAAAAAAGGCATGATTTTTCTTGCTGATGGGCTGAGCTTTCGATAAGTTTTTTTGATTTAATTCCAAACACTTGACATCCAAAATCTTTCAATCAATCATAAATAAAAAGCAGAACACCTTATTCTCTTTACAGGGGTGCGGAAAGGAGACAGGGTTGCCATATACTTGCCAGTGATCCCAGAGCTGATATGTGCAATGCTGGCGTGTGCGAGAATAGGAGCAGTACATTCCGTTGTGGTATGTATGGAATGTCCAACTACTCGACGAGCACTTTGCAATTAAATAAATAAACCCCGGTGAGGGACCAAGGGCCATTGTAAGGTACACCGGTGAGAATACAGGAGTAGCACTCTGGGGTTGGGCAAACTTTGATTTGATTTGGTTTGATTGTTATTGTCATATGTATTGCGATACAGTGAAACGTATTGTTTCTTGCAGAATATAGTGTTACTGTCAGAGCTAGGGTGCAGAGAAAGATCAGCTTAATATATGGGAGGTCCATTCAAAAGTCTGATGGCAGCTGGGAAGAAGCTGTTCTTGGGGAATGTGACCTCAGCCTTTTGTATCTTTTGCCCATTGGAAGAAGATGGAAGAGAGAATGTCCAGCGTGCGTGGGGTCCTTGATTATGCTGGCTGCTTTTCCAAGGCAGCAGGAAGTGTAGACAGAGTCAATGGATGGGAGGCTGGTTTGAGTGCCGGACTGGGTTATGTTCATGACTCTCTGTAGTTTCAAGTTGGCATGACAGCTGAGACCTGCAAGTGAAGTTTCATGCATCCACTTGGACGGATGTAAATTGAGGTCAGGACAAAAACTCTCCTGATGCCCTGGTCAACATTTAGTCTGCAAACAACTCCACTAAAAATCGATCATCTGGTCATTCAACCGATTGATTTTTTTATCAAGACATGGTTGAGAGATGTGATTGACCACATTTAACAATATATTTCATTGACTGCAAAGCATTTTGTGACCCAGTTTGGTATTATGACCTTTCAGCTAATGCAATTCCATGGGGTCAGGAGCCAGCCAGGGGGCAGGAGCCAGCCAGGGGGCAGGAGCCAGTGAGGGGGCAGGAGCCAGCCAGGGGGCAGGAGCCAGTCAGGGGGCAGGAGCCAGCCAGGGGGCAGGAGCCAGTGAGGGGGCAGGAGCCAGGCAGGGGGCAGGAGCCAGTGAGGGGGCAGGAGCCAGCCAGGGGGCAGGAGCCAGTGAGGGGGCAGGAGCCAGTCAGGGGGCAGGAGCCAGCCAGGGGGCAGGAGCCAGTCAGGGGGCAGGAGCCAGTCAGGGGGCAGGAACCAGTGAGGGGGCAGGAGCCAGTCAGGGGGCAGGAGCCAGACAGGGGGCAGGAGCCAGTCAGGGGGCAGGAGCCAGACAGGGGGCAGGAGCCAGTCAGGGGGCAGGAGCCAGTGAGGGGGCAGGAGCCAGACAGGGGGCAGGAACCAGTCGGGGTCAGGAGCCAGACAGGGGGCAGGAGCCAGTCAGGGGGCAGGAGCCAGACAGGAGGCAGGAGCCAGACAGGGGGCAGGAGCCAGTCAGGGGACAGGAGCCAGTGAGGGGGCAGGAGCCAGACAGGGGGCAGGAGCCAGTCAGGGGGCAGGAGCCAGTGAGGGGACAGGAGCCAGACAGGGGGCAGGAGCCAGACAGGGGGCAGGAGCCAGTCAGGGGGCAGGAGCCAGTGAGGGGGCAGGAGCCAGACAGGGGGCAGGAGCCAGACAGGGGGCAGGAGCCAGTCAGGGGGCAGGAGCCAGTCAGGGGGCAGGAGACAGTCAGGGGGCAGGAGCCAGTCAGGGGGCAGGAGACAGTCAGGGGGCAGGAGCCAGTCAGGGGGCAGGAGCCAGTCAGGGGGCAGGAACCAGTGAGGGGGCAGGAGCCAGTCAGGGGGCAGGAGCCAGTCAGGGGGCATGAACCAGTTGGGGGTTGTTAGTTGATCCAGCCAATAACATCCATGCAGTGATAATGGTTGATGCTTGATCATATTGTCAACTATTTTAATATTACCTGTTGTGTACATGGTTTTCTTGCACTTGTGTCTGTGAATTTGCCACAGTATTTAATATCATTGTCTAATAAATAAATGAGTTCCCATTTAACACATCCCCTAATCTCAGGGAATATTCAGCAGGTTTGGCAGCATCTATGGAGAGAGAAACAGAGTTAACAAATCAGACCAACAACCTTTCACCAGAAGATGTGACATAGCCTGTGCCACACTATTTATTCACATAGAATCCCTACTGTGCAGAAGGAGGCCATTTGGTCCTTCGAGCCTACCCCAATAACAATCCCATTCAGGTCCTCTCCCTGTAACTCCACATATTTACCCTGCTAATCCTCCTGACACTAAGGGGCAATTTAGCATGGTCAATCCACCTAACCTGCACATCTTTGGAATGTGGGAGGAAATCTGAGTACCCGGGGTAAACCCACGCAGACGCGGGGAGAATGTGCAAACTCCACACAGACAGTGACCTGAGGCCGGAATTGAACCCAAGTCCCTGACCCTGAGAGGCAGCAGTGCTAACCACCATGCCACCCCAACCACTGTGCCACCATGCTGCCCCAACCATTGTATCACTGTGCTGCCCCTTCCCATTGATTGTCATGGACAATGTGCTCATTAAAACACTTTGTGCTGATTAATAGAAAATGGGAGTTATTCCAGCTGTTTTATATGTTTATTATTTAGTTTGCAGGTTTTTCAGCCGTGTCTCTATGTGACAGAATATTAGACTCCCAGTGCACCTTATTAATCACTGCAGGTAAGAACCCTCTTATTGATGTACAGTTATTCACTGTACACGCTGAAGTCTCCTGACCTATTCTTGTGAATAGTTGTACGGGTTGTGCTAGAAAACTTTGAACATCAGCATTAGAAAGCTGTGACGCTTCACCCTTCTGTTTTTCTCTGCCATTTAGATGGTTTCTACCGAGGAGAGAAGCTTGTGAACTTGAAGCAGATCGCAGACGAAGCTTTGGAGAAGTGCAAAGACAAGTGAGATTTCTGTCATAGCATCCTGTTGTGTTTGAGATTGTTGAGTTGCCTTATCTGAGAATCAGTCAGTAAGACCCAGCGCTTAGCCCATACTGAATCGTGACTGATGCAGAGAAGATACTGCAGAGGGTATTATTCCATATTGAATTTCATTTATGTTGGAGACCCTAAACAGGAGTCCTGAATAGCACGGTGGTTAGCACTGCTGCCTCACAGCGCCAGTTCAATTCCCGGCTTGGATCACTGTGTGGAGTCTGCACGTTCTCCCTGTGTCTGCGTGGGTTTCTTCTGGGTGCTCCAGTTTCCTCTCGCTGTCTGAAAGACGTGCTGTTAGGTGTATTGGCCATGCTAATTTCTTCCTCAGTGTACCCGAACAGGCACTGGAGTGTGGTGATTAGGGGATTTTCACAGCAACTTCATTGCAGTGTTAATGTAAGCCTACTTGTGATAATAATGAATGAACTTAAACTTAACTGGAGTTAAACAGATTTCCCAAATGAAATAAACATTTAGTTAAATAATTACTTAATGTATCCCACTTTATATGTGTCATGTTTTGCCAACAAAAATGTCTTAATTTCTCACAAAACATCCTAGTACTTCATTGTAAATCTGACAAGGTTATCCCTTGCTAAAACCATCCTTCCTTTTTTTTAATTCAAAAGAAGTAGAAATGCTAGTTGATAGAGTAGGAAAGGTTGCTGCTAATATCATTTCTATTACCAAGAAGAGCTCAGTGATAGATGAAGGTTGCACACTAAGTGTGGGGTTGATTGAGAAGATGCCCAGAGAGTAGCCTTACGGCTAGAATTAAATTTGTCTTATGTCAAATTCCATGTATTTGTCTGCATCGCCCTTTGAGTCATGCTGGCTTCTGTATATCACTTTCTATCAATCTCGTCATCATGCATTACTCTGTTAGATTTTTGATCCACAAGGGAATTAAGGGCTATGAAGGGCAGACAGGAGTGGGGAATTGAGGCCACATTCAGATCAGTCACAGTCGTATTGAATGATGGATCTGGTTCAATAGGCCGAATGGCCTCCCCCTCCTCCTATTTCTTATGATCTTATGTCTCCTCCAGCACATTTATCACGCTCAATCCTGTATATCACTGTGAGTTACACTGTCGCATTAATTATTAAAATTTGTTCATTAAGGGTGAGGGAAGTTTGCGCCATTTAAAATTCTGTGTGGAGTTCGCACGTTCTCCCCATGTCTGTGTGGATTTCCACCGGGTGCTCCTGTTACCTCCCACAGTTCAAAGCTGTGCCGGTTAGGTTGATGCTGAATTGACCCTAGTGTCAACTGGGGACATTGGCAGAGTAAATGTGTGGGGTTATGGGAATAGGGCCTGGGTGGGATAGTGCTTGGTATGGGCTTGATGGGCTGAATGGCCTCCGCCTGTACACTAGGGATTCTATGATTCTATGTTCTGATCAGTTTGCATGACAGTTATTTATTTTTCACGGTTTCCAAATAAATGAGTGCGGACTGGGAGAAGATCAGAGAGTGAGGGACACAATGGGCAGGACTTTCCCCTGCCCCACCGCTGCACGTTCTCCTGTGGCGGAGGGGGCTCACCATTGGCTGCCAGCGGGATCTTCCTCTCCCTTTGACGTGTGCACCATTTTGCATGGCTCACCTATCCTGCCAATGGGGAAACCTGCTGCAGCGGTGGGGAGGGGGAGAGTGGGGTGGTCACCTTTTGTGCGACCGGAAAACCCCATCAAACATGTCCACATTAGCGGGAAGAGGTGGGAAAAGGAATAGAACGTTTGAAACCAGGGAATGGCGATGGTGGAGCTGTGGGAAAAGCAGCAATTGTGACAAAAATTAACATAATTGTTACTAAAAAGGAATAGTGAATAATTCGGTCCCCACCAGAAAGAAAATTGACATTTGAAAAACAAGGAAGTCCTGCCAGAGCATACTGCATTTATAACTATTTTTTGACAGTTTGATTTATAATTTATTTCAGAGAGGATTTTATCGTGAAAAAGTGCATTGTGGTACAACACCTTGGTGACAAGGTGAAAAACAACCATGGACAGGTTTGCTGTAACATCCTACAGGTAAAATACTGATTCAATTCAGAAATAACAAAGTGATGACTAACGGCTGCTATGTTATATAATAAGAAAGGAAATCTTGGATAGGAAATAAGTCATTTGGCTCCTCACGTCAGCCCATTCCACAATGTCAATTTGTAAACAACCCCACCCATCACTCTCCCTCCTGCACTCAAGAACTCAATCTACTGGTACTCTCTTCTGGGGAGGTGGCGGCCTGGTGCTGTTATCACTGGGTTATTAATCCATAAAACTCAGCCGACACTCTGGGGACCCGGGTTCAAATCCCGCCATGGTAGATGGTGAATTTTGAATTCAATTAAGAAAAGTCTGGAATTAAGAATCTGCTGATGACCATAAAACCATTGTCGATTGTCGGAAAAATCCACCTGGTTCACTAATGTCTTTTTGGGAAGGAAATCTACTGTCCTTACCTGTGGTCTGGCCTATATGTGACTCAAGAGCCACAGCAATGTGGTTGACTCTACGTACCCTTTGAAATGGCCGAGCAAGCCGCCCAGTTCCAGGGCAATTAGGAATGGGCAATAACTGCTGGTCCAGCCAGAGGTACCCACATCTCTTGAACCAATAAAAAAGAATTTCACTGAGCGTATTTGATGTTTATGCACATTCATGTCTGCTATTAACAATCCAAAAGAGCAACTTACCTCTCCATAAGGGTACCTGGCCCTTCCAAAGGGGTCTCTGAACCTACCCAATGGGTGGTCTATCTCCCTAAAGAATTCTGCTAACTTGAGACTTTCTCCTGATAGGTCTAAAGTGCACAAGTTGTCTCTTGGACAACCCACTAGCTAAATTGGATCAAGCTGAAGGCAGTTGCCACTCATTCATGAACTGTGAATGTAAAAATTGCAATCTGTCCCCATTCTCCTGCCTCCTGGTGAAAATGGTAAGCGCTGGTTCAGTTCAGGACTTCTGGAATCAGGACTCTGATGCCGTGTTGGCTAAGCTGAAGACCACATTCTCTCACCAAACCAATTCAAGCCTTGGTTATCTAATTGTTGTTCTAACCTCACCTTACCCTGTTCTTGGCAGCCTTCTGCAACACACAATGGGGGGCAGATGTTATTGTCTAATGATGAGTATCAGGATGTTTAATCCTGGACCCAGTTGTTGCCTCCTGGTAGTCAGTTAACCTGGTGCAGACTAGGGAATGGACATTCCTGATAACTCCTTTTCATAGCTGCACCATTCTTACTGAGCACAGAACACACATTTCACAAACATCTCACAGAATCAACCAGCACTGAAGGAGCACCAACAGTCAGAGTGCAGGGAGGTAAGTTTGACCTGGAAATTCCCCATGTGGCTATTTACCTCTTAGCTTTGTTGTTACATTGAAGTATCATACATTCACAGCACTGGAGTGGGAACATTGCAAAATCTTGAATGACATTTCTTAACCTCTTGATTTTGGAATCGTCGTAGTGAAGTTTCAAAACAGTTCAGTGCCTTCCTGATCACTGAAATGAACGGAAGGAAAGTCTTGCAAGATTTATGAAGGGTGTACAATCCTCCATGTCTGACTTACCTCTCTGTACCTAGGCCAGACAATGCTTCAAGCCTGGGGGATAAGGAGTGGGCCTGATGGATACTTTTCTCATTCTGCATTTTAAGTAAGAAACCTCACGACACCAGGTTAAAGTCCAACAGGTTTATTTGGAACCACGAACTTTCGGAGCGCTGCTCCTTCATCAGGACTCAGCTGATGAAGGGGCACCACTCCAAAAGCTTGTAATTCCAAATAAACCTATTGGACTTTAACCTGGCGTTGTGACACTCCTTACTGTGCCCACCCCAGTCCAACGCTGGCATCTCCACATCATGCATTTTAAGCGGCAGCAAAATGGTAAATTCTGAAATATGTTAATGCCCTAATTCTTTGTGGTTTCGTCATAGTTATTCTGGAATTGTGAAACTGATGTGTGCTGGGACGTGCTAATGAAGGATGCCAGTGAACAGTGTGAGCCAGAATGGGTCAATGCTGAACATCCACTCTTCATCCTCTACACCAGTGGGTCTACTGGAAAACCCAAGGCAAGCCTTTGTCTGCATGTAATCTTCCCCATTGGAGATGACAGGGTGCCAATCAATAATATCTAACTTGTTCTTGCAGCGTCATTATGCTGAAAACAAGACTGTGTAACGTCTCCCGTTCTCTCCCGTTCTTGCCCACAGCCTCACAAGGGTAAAATAGTTTAAACTTCCATCAGACTTTCGTTCCTCCCACAAGTTTTTAAAACCCAACCTCATTCTCTTTATCGCAAGTTCCTCATTTGTTTTGATTTGATTTGATTTATTATTGTCACATGCATTAGGATACAATGAAAAGTATTGTTTCTTGCGCGCTATACAGACAAAATGTACTGTACATAGAGGGGAAGGAATGGAGAGGGCGCAGAATATACAGTCAAATCTAGGGTGTAGAGAAAGATCAGCTTAATATATGATAGGTCTATTCAAAAGTCTGATGGCAGCAGGGAAGAAGCTATTCTTTTTATTCATTCGTGGGACATGAAAGTCGCTGACTGGGCCAGCATTCATTGCCCATCCCTAGTTGCCCTTGAACTGAGTGGCTTGCTGGGCCATTTCAGAGGGCAGTTGAAAGTCAACCACATTGCTGTGGCTCAGGAGTCACATGTAGGCCAGGCCAGGTAAGGATGGCAGATTTCCTTCCCTAAAGGACATTAGTGAATCAGGTGGGTTTTCCTGAAAAACAACAATGGTCATCAGTAGATTCTTAATTCCAGGCCTTTTTTTTAATGAATTCAGATTCCACAACTTGCCTTGGCAGGACTCGAACCCAAGTCCTCAGACCATTAGCTGAGTTTCTGGATTAATAGTCTAGCGATAATACCACTAGGCCATCGCTTCCCTGAGCCAGTTGGTACGTGATCTCAGACTTTTGTATCTTTCCCAATGGAAGAAAGTGGAAGAGGGAATGTCTGGTGTGCTTGGGGTCCTTGATTATGCTGGCTGCTTTTCCAAGGCAGCGGGAAGTACAGATGGAGACAGCGGATGGGCGGCTGGTTTGCGTGATGGACTGGGCTTCTTGTGGTCTTGGTCAGAGTAGGAGCCTTCCAGCTGTATTACAATCGGAAAGGATGCTTTCTATGGTGCATCTGTAAAAATTAGCGAGAGTCATAATTTACCTCTTCTTTACTGCTGCTCATTTTAACCATGGTGATTTAGTGTATTGCAATCCTTCGCCATTCCCGTATTGGAATGGTAGTTATAATGGTTATATTAGTTGTGAGACTTGCACCATTCATCTGGAGACATACCAACAAATCAGCAGGGGAAGTTAAATTAACTAAATAAATCTGGAACAAAAAGCTAATATCAGTAATGGTGACCATGTATAACGATTGGGTTGCTACACAAACTTAAAGATCCCACTAATATCCTTCAGGGAAAGACCTTACCAGCTGAGGCTATATATAAACATCAGACTGGCAGCAATGTAGTTAACTCAAAACAGGCTCTCTTCACCTCCTTCTTCAGGGTAATGAGGAAAGGACATTAAATGGTGGCGTAGTCAATGACACTCACTTTCCATAAGTCAGTAAAAGTAGTTTGTGAGTAAATGATAGAATCATAGAATCTCTACAGAAGGAGGCCATTTGGCCCATCGCGCCTGTACCAACAATAATACCACACAGGCCCATCCCTGTAACCCCATGTATTTAACCTGCTAATCCCCCTGACACTAAGGGTCAATTTAGCATCCACCCAACCTGCACATCTTTGGACTGTGGGAGGAAACCGGAGCATCTGGAGGGAAACCCAAGCAGGCATGGGGGGCACATGCAAACTCCACACAGACAGTGAGGCTGGAATTGAACCCTGGTCCCTGATGCTGTGAGGCCACCGTGCTGCCCCTAAAGCACATCTATTAGTGCAATTTAATATGATTTCATAAATAAATGTACCCAACAATTTGTACATTTCCTTTCTTTCCTTTACCTCAGTGACCTCAATGACAGTAAGCAGTTTCTTTAGATCACCATAACATTTAAGTTGATGTTTGCGAATGGCAAAGATATTAAATTGTTGCAGTCTTCATCTCAACCCTTGGACCCAACTCCAAGAGGCTTCCAACCACTTTAGACACAGGAGGGTGGGGGTTGGGAGGTGTGTGATTGACCTGGCTTATTTACTGGCATTTTGCATCAATTCCTACAGCAACTGAGCTATAATCTCCACAGTGACTAATGACTGACTGCACATTGTAGCAGTGATAACTCACAGCTAGTCACAGGGCAATAACACAATTATTACTCAATGTGAAAGTTACTGATCTTTCCTTATATTTTTGTTTTCATTTTAGGGGGTGCTGCACACTGTTGCAGGATATCTGATTTACACCACAATCAGTTTTAAATATGTTTTTGACTACCACAATGATGATGTCTATTGGTGCACGGCGGATATTGGATGGATCACTGGACACTCATATGTAATCTATGGTCCCCTGGCAAATGGTGCGACTTGTGTTCTAGTGAGTAGAGACAGTATTCTGTACACCGTCTGGAATAGGGAAGGTATCCTGAAATGGTTTAGGTCAATTACAGAAGTGTGTGTGTGCGCGTGTGTTTGAATAGGTGTGTGAATGGGTGTGTGTATGTGAGTGAGTGTGTGTGAGTCTGTGTGTGTGAGTGTGTGTGTGTCTCACACACACACACACACTCTTGCAGGACTGGAAAATGCCACTAACACCCATGGCTCACCGCATCCGCTGCGGGAGAAGCTGCTGGCATCGGGGGTGGCACAGAAACTCTCTATAGAAACATAGAAGATGGGAGCAGGAGGAGGCCATGTGGCCCTTCAAACCTGCTCTGCCATTCATCACAATCATGGCTGATTATCCAATTCAATCGCCTGATATTCCAGACCAATATGACTCTTGTTCAGAACCAGGGAAGAGTCACATTAGACTGGACATGTTATCTCCACAAACACTGCTGAGCTTTTGCAGCCCTTCCTGGGGTTGTCTTTCTCACATCTCCAGCATCCGCAGAATGTTTCCTAATCTTATATTTTTGTGTGAATGGGTGTGTGTGTGTGTGTGTGTGTGTGTGTGTGTGTGTGTGTGTGTGTGTGTGTGTGTGTGTGTGTGTGTGTGTGTGTGTGTGTGTGAATGGGTGGGTGTGTGTGTGTGTGTGTGAATGGGGGGATGTGTGTGTGAATGGGTGTGTGTGTGTGTGTGTGTGTGTGTGTGTGTGAATGGGTGTGTGTGTGTGTGTGTGTGTGTGAATGGGTGTGTGTGTGTGTGTGTGTGTGAATGTGTGTGTGTGTGTGTGTGTGTGTGTGAATGGGTGTGTGTGTGTGTGTGAATGGGTGTGTGTGTGTGTGTGTGAATGGGTGTGTGTATGTGTGTGTGTGTGAATGGGTGTGTGTGTGTGTGTGTGAATGGGTGTGTGTGTGTGTGTGTGTGTGTGTGAATGGGTGTGTGTATGTGTGTGTGTGTGAATGGGTGTGTGTGTTTGTGTGTGTGTGTGTGTGTTTGTGTGAATGGGTGTGTATGTGTGTGTGTGTGAATGGGTGTGTGTGTTTGTGTGAATGGGTGTGTATGTGTGTGTGTGTGTGAATGGGTGTGTGTGTGTGTGTGAATGGGTGTGTGTGTGTGTGTGAATGGGTGTGTGTATGTGTGTGTTTGTGTGAATGGGTGTGTGTGTGTGTGTGTGTGTGTGTGTGTTTGTGTGTGTGTGTGTGTGTGTGTGTGTGTGTGGTGACATTGTTGGGAGAGACTGGGAAATTGCATCCATTAACTCTGTTTCTGTCTCCACAGATGCTGCCAGACCCCTTGAGTTTTTTTGACACTTTCTGTTTCAATGTACAAGATTTTCTAGCCAAGTAAAGGAGTCAGTAATGGTGTAGTATTTATTTTTTTGATCTCCCCGTGCCCATGCCCAATTGTTTAAGGGGCAGAGAGGGAGCAGCAGGCAGCCTGATTCCCAGTGTTGTGCAAATCAGTTTCTAAAGCCCTGTGCAGAGGTGTACCAGAAGATGTGCTGGTAAAGGAAGGAGGTGACTCGCCTGATAGGTTTCCCTCCAAATCTGTGCGAGTCGCTACTTTCTAGGTTGCCATGGCTACGGCTGAACCTCTCAATTCAGCAATTCACAGACTCACTGCTTAGAGACTGGAGTTACACCAGGAGCCTGCCAACAAAACTTAGGATTTGAGATTTGAGAAAGATAAATAATGGGTGTGCATGAATTGGAAGATTTTGCAGCAAACACATTCTGAGTAGGTTTCTTTCTGTTTTAGTTTGAGGGTCTGCTGCTGTATCCACATGTTGGGAGGCTTTATGAAATGATTGAGAAGTACAAAGTTACAAAGCTTTACACGGCGCCCACCGTCATTCGAATGCTCATGAAGTTTGGAGAGGAACCTGTGAGAAAGTAAGGAAGTTAGGAAGAGGCTTTGAAATATCCATTTGTGTGTATGACACATTAACCACAAACAGTGCAATAAAGTATCCAAAAGTAAGAAGTGTCATTTGGCTCAGGACCCAGGCTCTCGGCTATTGCAATTTTCCGGGCTGATCATGAAGGGAGGTGGCGTCGGAGTGGTGACGCTACCGGACTAGTAATGCAGTCTAATACTGTGGGGACGTGTGTTCAAATCCCATCACAGCAACTGCTGGAGTTTAAATTCAATTAATAAAATGTGAAATTGAAACCTAGTCTGAGACTATCATTAATTGTTGTAAAGAGCCATTGGGGTCCACTAATGTCCTTTAGGGAAGGAAATCTGCTGTCCTGACCAGGACTGGTCTGTACGTGACTCCAGAGCCACAGCAATGTGGCTGACTCGTATCTGTCCTCGGGAACAGCTAAGCAAGCCACTCAGTTCAAGGGCTATTAGGGATGGGCAACAAATGCTGGGCCTGGCCAGCGATGCCTACATCCCATGAAGGAATGAAAAAAAAGTGAAGGTGTCTTGTATCCTCTCCTTATTGTGAGTGTGGATCTGAGATAGACTGGCTGAACCCAACATCCTGTTTCAATATTGCGATTATTGTGCAATTCAAAGCTGAATGTTTGTAATGGATCCCTGAAGGAGTCTCGCTTATTCTAAAGCCTTGAAATGATGTTTTATTTAAATAACCATTGCAATTTCTGTAAGTACTTCAAACCTTTCATGATGATGATGGTGCTGTTTTCCAAGCTTTGGTTTCAGTGTGGGAGTGGGTGTCATCAGGATTGTAAATGGGTGACACAGTGGCACAGTGGTCAACACTGCTGCTTCACAATGCCGGGGACCGGGGTTCAATTCCGGCTTTGGGTGACTGTCTGTGTGGAGTTTGCAGCTTCTCTTCGTGTCTGTGTGGGTTTCCCCAGGTGTTCCAGTTTCCTCCCACAGTCCAAAGATGTGCAGGTTAGGTTGATTGGCCATGCTAAATTGCCCCTTAGTGTCAGGGGGACTAGCATGGTAAATGTGTGGGGTTATGGGGATAGGGCCTGAGTGGGATTGTTGTTGGTGCAGGCTCAGTGGGCCTCCTTCGGCACTGTAGGAATTCTATGAATTTTACAAACTGTGATAGAACATAGAACATTACAGCGCAGAACAGGCCCTTCGGCCCACGATGTTGCGCCGACCAGCTTTTAAAAAAAAACAACACTAACCCACTAATCTAAACCAATCCCATTTCGTCCATAAACCTATCCACAGATCTCTTAAACGCCCCCAAACTAGGTGCATTTACAACTGCAGCTGGCAGGGCATTCCAGTCCCTCACCACCCTCTGGGTAAAGAACCTACCCCTGACATCAGTCCTATAACTACCCCCCCTTAATTTAAAGCCGTGCCCCCTCGTGCTAGCTTTCTCCATCCTAGGAAAAAGGCTATCACTATCCACCCTGTCTAAACCCCTAATCATCTTATATGTTTCATCTGATAGTTTCTGAGAACAAGCTGGAGTCATGTCAGGCCAGACTATGATCTATAACTGTCTAAATATACTACTATAGTGAGCGTCTCTCTTTCGCTATGATCTGTCTGCAATTCAGGAAAGTTGAAAGGCTCTTCAAACTTCCTCTTCTTTTAACCACTCTTCACTTTTTCACCTTCCTCCCTTTTTACCCCCCAATCTTTCTCCTCCTCCTCCTGGCAGAGATACTGTGGCTGCCAGCAACTCACCAGTAGGTCATCCACGAGCACTGAGAGTGAATGGCAACAGGCTACCCCACTAACGGGGCACCTCAGAGAGCTTCCGTATAAATGTCCACGGGCGCTTTAGTTCCCTCCACAGGAATTGCTGCTTGGTAATCAGCTGTGGGAATCCTCCTTTCCCCCCATGAGAAATTCTTCAACAATGTTTTTATTTGTCTGGCTGTCACTGTTTAACAGTTTCAGAAGATGTGCAGTTTGTGTACAAGAGAGGATAAAGATATTCCAGTCATACAAGAGATACTTTTGTAGCACTTTGCATTTTGCAACTCTGTTTTTATCACAATTACCATTTGTTAACAAACTGACATCTCTCAGAAGTGAGTTTGATTCCACCCAAAGAGACTTTGCCCAAAATAAGGTCAGCGCTGCGATGCTTAAATTTAGTGTCTGATATTTATTATTTGTGAGGAGAACATTTAAAACAAACATTCTGACACATGAAACTACTTGTAAAAGTTCTGATGAGAAGTTGTACGTAATAAATTAATCCTATCTGTTCCATTTCACCGCCGGCTGACTGGTTTGCTGTGTTATTCCTAGAATCCTGTGTTTAGTGTCCGATGTTTTCTTTCCTCTCTGTTGCAGACATTTCAAGAATAACTTAAATAGCTGATGAAAGGCTATTTAAAACATAACTTATCTTCTCTCTTTCTTTTTCAGACGCACCATGGTTTACTTGCATTTTGACGTCTTATTTTTATTTCCAACTTAAGGGTTTATTTTTTTCTCCATCCCTGAACATTGTGGGGGCGGGGGGGCGGGGGGGTTGTGCGATCCTCCGAAAAAATTTTCAGTGCTGAATTTGTGGGAAAATTGGTGTAAATCACGATAGTTTTTTCAGTGGGAGTTCAGACTCAAATCTCCGCACTCTGTGCAATGCAGAGGTTACAATTGTGAATATCATTAAAAGCTCGGGGGGTGCGGGGCCTATTCACGTCGGAGTCTGACAGCTCCGGAACTCTGCGCATGTGCAATGACACTGATCTATCAGCCTGCAGTTTGCTGGCCAGTCCAGGACCCCTGCAGTGCTGCCCCTCCAGCGTCCCCCACGGCCCGATTCCGGCCCTCACAAGCATTCCCAGGACAACCCCCACACCCCCTGTCCCTGAGCACCCCAATCTCCACCTCCCTCATCTCAGCAGTGCAGCTCCCTCATCCCCCCAACCGCCCACCCTCCCATGAGAGACAGACCCCTCCCACGGGAGGCAGATCCCCCTTCCTCCCCCGCCCAGACTGCCCCAACTGCTGACCTTCCAGCCCCGACTGAATCCCAGTATTGACTGACAGCAGGACTCCCATCCCCACTGATCGCTCCCAGCTGGACCCGCCTCAGCTGGCCTCACCCCCAGCTGGCCTTGCCCATTAGACCCCGTCCCCTTGGCACTGCCCATTGCCAGGTGGGTGGTGCCAAGATGCCCCTTGGGAATGGGCAATTTGCGCCTTGAGCAGTGCCAGGGGCTCAGGCTGGCACTGCCAGGGTGCCCATGCCCAGGTGGCACCTCCCGGTGCCTGGCTTCCTGGGGTGGGGGGGGGGGGGCGCCGATTTCACCCTTCACTGCAGCAGGGTTCCCGCTAGTTCCCCGAAAGTGGGGAGCTACTGTAAACCCCACCGGAGTGAAATTGTACTGGCAGGGTGGGAGATGCTATCGTGTCTGGAGAATTCAATCCCGGGCCTGATAATCACATGCAAGTAATATTAAAAATAGATTAAAATGACTTGCCTGGTCTTCCTGCTGATTTCCTGCATGGTCCCAACTGTGCCGGATTTCCGGTGGTGGGGGATGTACATGTGTCAGGAACACATGTGCAAATCCCGCAAATTGGCGCATGTGCGAGTCTCCAACCCCACCTTTTCAGGTCAGAATGGGAGAATCACCCGCCCCCCCTCTTCCCCCCTCAATCTCTGCTGTGTTGCAACTTATCATTTTGGGTGTAGAGTATGATTTAAAAATCCTTCCTTCCCTCTGTAAGATGTTTTCTTTCTCACGTGACTGTTTCAGGTTCAATCTCACGTCTTTAAGGATTCTGGGCTGTGCCGGAGAGCCCATTAACCCTGAGGCTTGGTCGTGGTATTATAACGTCATCGGTAAGGGCCGGTGCCCCATTGTGGATACCTTCTGGCAGACGGAAACGGTGAGCATTCCAACTCAACTGGCATCCGCACAACTCCAAGGAGTGGCACGGTATTTTCTTTAGGTGCCCAGATCACCAACAACATGTCCTGGTTCCCCCCATGCCGACACTATTGTTAAGAAAGCCCACCAACGCCTCTACTTTCTCAAAAGACTAAAGAAATTTAGCATGTCAGCTATGACTCTCACCAACTTTTACAGATGCACCATAGAAAGCATTCTTTCTGGTGATCACATGTATTGGTACACGGTGAAAAGTATTGTTTCTTATGCGCTACACGGGCAAAGTATACTGTTCATAGAGAAGGAAAGGAAAGGGTGCAGAAAGTAGTGTTACAGTCATAGCTAGGGTGTAGAGCAAGATCAACTTAATATGGGGTAGATCCATTCAAAAGTCTGATCGCAGCAGGGAAGAAAGTATTTTTAAGTCAGTTGGTACATGACCTCAGACTTTAGTATCTTTTTCCTGATTGTAGAAGATGGAAGAGAGTACATCCAATGTGTATGGGGTCCTTGATTATGCTGGCTGCTTTTCTGAGCAGTGGGAAGTGTAGACAGAGTCAATGGATGGGAGGCTGGTTTGTGTGATGGACTGGTCTTCACTCATGACCGTTTGTAGTTTCTTGTGGTCTTGGACTGAGCAGGAGCCGTACCAAGCTGTGAATGTTGTTAAGTCATTGGGAGTGTGAGTATCAGGAAATGCTGGGAGTTTACAGCTGGTTTGTGTGTGTGATGGCACCAGACTCTTGATTGATGAGGCAGTGGGGAGCGACTAACCCTTGTTTCTCAGAAAGGTCAGGCTCTTCTGAAGTCAGATGGAGAAAATTGGTGGGGTTATATATTAAATAATGTGTAATACATATTATATAGAAGACAAAATGTGGAAACAGTGGAAGATTTTTCACCTTTAAAAATATATATTTCCCATCTTTCACATCATTATGAAGCTAATCTTGTTCTTAGATTTTCTAAAATAAGAGTAGAGGTGGAGATAGCAAACGGGCTTACCACAATCTTCCAGAAGCAGTCAGGCAAGTATAACCCCCTTCTCTCCAACTTGAACCACTGTTGCCCGCATTGCAAACCCCCCAAAGCAAGACAAAAAAATTCAAAATTTAACACTTACCTCCTAGCTCCCTCTTAATGCTTTGCTGCCAGGATCCCCCTTTTCAATTGTAACACCGAACTACACCCGCGTGACTTCCAGTAGCGAGGGTGGGTGAATATCACGTGGCCTCTGTAGCTGGGGTCAGTCCCACTAACGACATGGAGATGAAGGTATTTCTTAATTATTGGGTTACCGCCCACCCTGGGCAGAAACCTGATCAGGGCCGGCGGGCTGGCTCGGGTGAATCGTCAACAATTCCGATTTCCGGCTGACGCCCCATTCCTCGGGATTCCCGCCGGTCATCAAAAGGGTTCGGAGATTCGGCCCAGGAAGTCTCCAGGCCAAGGAAGGCGATACCCAAACAGACTACCAGAGATTGGGCAACCACACCAGTGTTGTGGAGCCAGAAAACCTCACAGAAGAGAGCGATGTCCAGCAATCTCAACGCAGTGGTTCCACTGAAAATGGCTTTGGAAAGCTGGGTATGTCTGGGGCTTCGAGATATGTAGAGGATCCCAAAACAGTCCATGAGATTGAGGCAACACACTAGGAAGTGCTTCTTGGATAAGATCCCAGATCCGGATTGTCCTTCTGGAATATTAACGTCCTTTTAAACAATCACCACTCTAATTTCAAGTTAGACACGGGAGCAGGTACTATTGCCCTCCAGGGTAAAGAACTGTGACTGAAAGACCTCTGGATATGGATGACAGACGCTGCTCCAGAATCCAACTTTCAGCCATTGGCATGCTCCAGTACGCCAACAAGCAGATAACCCAGAAGCTAATCATCTGAAATTAATCCTTTTCCACCTTCAGCAGGGATGCCTGAGTTGCCATTGATTTCCTCAAAATGACAAAATAAATCAGAACAACCTCTGCCATCAATTACAGAGTCCCGTGAGGTACACTAATACAGATTGTCGTGATGATGTGACTTGTGCATGAGTGATATTAATCTGTAATTTCATTAGCTAACCAAACATACACCGAACTATTTAGAAATGAATTTTTAAAAGATAAGAACAGACACTGAATAAAGTTGGCTGCCACAAGTCACCTGATCTAGGGTGTTACCACGACCAGTTTCTGCAAAGTTCTAACGTGGAATAAAATTCAGACATACCGTGGCATTCTTCACGGGAATTTCACACCTGAGGATGTCAAGAACCACTTCAGAGGGACATACTGAAATGTATTCAATCTATATTTACATTTCTACCTTTCCAGTGGAGACAGAAAGTCTGGCAGAGAAATGATTAAATAAAAGGTGTTTTCCCATCTCATCAAGATGGATAGGGACTCATTCAGTGGATTAATGACTAGGACATTGCAGAATTTAGTCACCCCTGGCGTGAAACAAAAGCACAATCAGATCAGACAGCAGATAAACAAATACCTTCTGAAACTATTATGGGGAGAGAGCATTCATGTGACTGAAGTTAAAGTAAAGTTTATTTATTAGTCACAAGTAAGGCTTACATTAACACTGCAATGAAGTTACTCTGAAAATTTCCTAGACGCCACTCTCCGGTGCCTGTTTGGGTACACTGAGGAAGAATTTAGCATGACCAACGCAATTAACCAGCACAGACTTTCAGACTGAGGGAGGAAACCAGAGCACCCAGAGGAAACCCATGCACCACCGAAAGAACGTTCAGGGGCACAGTGACCTAAGTCTGGTATCAAACCCAGATCCCTGGTGCTAACCAGTGTGCTGCCGCCGCCGCCACGCTCCTCCCCCACCCTCCATTTTGCAATCCCTTTAATATAGATTGCAAACATGCAAAAGCTGCCAATGGGGCAGTAGGAACTCCTGTCTCTCCTCTTCCAAGTTAAGACCCTATCTCTTACAGTTTGAAATCCAGCACAGAGATAGTGAATTTTCCACTGAAAGGAACCATAGGTGCAAAACTCACTGAACTCCTTTTGGAAAAAATGAATTTTAAAAAGAAATGATCTCTGGCAATCAAAGCTACATGAGCTTCCACTTCACCCCTGGAACTTCAAAATCACCGTGAAAAATCTGCCATAACCAAAAATCTGCCAAAACAGTGTACTTTCAATTTCCGTACATTTCAGCAATGAACTTTAATTTGTTTAAGAAGGTAACTACCGACAGTTTAACTTGTAAACTTTGCATGCCCATGAGTGTGAGTATGTTGCAAAGTCCAAGACCCAGGTTTACAATAAGTCTTTTCTTTAAATATGTAAATATTTTGCTACCTTTACCACAATAAAAACTGATCCTTTTTAGTTTTGAATCTCAGGAAAACTTGTTGGGCTGGTTTCCTACAATCAGTATGTAAATAGTTACGCACGGACACTGAGTAAATACATGCATCCTTCTAATACTTCACAAAACCTATTACAGTCAGACTTGGACGGGGTAAGATAAGGGAGGCATATCTTACCCCTCCTCGTGTGACTTTAACAAGATACTCTTGACTGGGACTTCAGCTCAGAATAGTCTTCAATCTTTGCGGAGCTGAGTAATCCAACCCCTTTGCAGATGGCAGCAGGATTCCTCTTTGATTGGACCAGCTAAACATTCAGATGGGCACCAAGATGTTCTGAGCAGAAGGTGCACAGGAGAACCATGAGTCCCAACCCCAACCTCAGAGTCCAAAAGTTGCTGTCACACAACCAGCAAAAACCATGGCAGCTAAGCTCCAGTTTTCACCTGAAACAGAAAGTCGGTGTTGGAACAGGAAAGCAGTGACCACCAACTCAGCAAAACAGCACCTCAGCAAGCCACAGAAATGAACGCTGTGTGGAAATGGAAGCCACATTGCAGGTTGAGCTCATGGATGTGGAACCTTCAAACCTGAGGGAAATGCACCTTCAATCCCAGAGATTCATGTTCAATCCCAGGAGATCCACCTTCAGTCCCAGGAGGTCCACCTTCAGTCCCAGGAGATCCACCTTCAGTCTCAGGAGATCCACCTTCAGTCCCAGAAGAGCCACCCTCAATCCCTGAGATCCACTTTCAGTCCCAGGAGATCCCCCTTCAGTCCCAGGAGATCCCCCTTCAGTCCCAGGAGATCCCCCTTCAGTCCCAGGAGATCCCCCTTCAGTCCCAGGAGATCCACTTTCAGTCCCATGAAGATCATGGTGGACACCTCAGAAAAAGAGAATGCCCATGTTTGTTCCATGAATGAACAGAGTAAACATTCCCTTTGGAAGGAACGGGCAAAACTCAGGGTGTGTGAACAAAGCAAATGCACTGTCGCTAAAAGGCACAAAAAGTCAATCCGATGGAGATGACCAAGTGCCAGAAACACAGAACAGGATGATTTCAATTTGAAACCAGTAAACAAGGTCTGTCCAAAGCAACTGAGCTTCCAAATATGACAGCAATGAGATATGGATGAATAGTCAAATCTCAGGACTGTCAGAATGTCATAGAATCGTCACAGATCCCTACAGTGCAGAAGGAGGCCATTCAGCCCATTGAGTCTGCACTGAGCACAATCCCACCCAGGCCCTATTCCCTAACCCTTCATATGTACCCTACTAATCCCCCTAACACTAGGGTTAATTCATCATGGTCAAACAACCTAACCAGCACATCTTTGGGCTGTGGGAAGAAATCGGAGTACCTGGAGTAAACCCATGCAGACACGAGGAGAATGTGCCAACTCCACACAGACAGTGACCCGAAGCCGGAATTGAACCCGAGAACCTGGTGCTGTGAGGCAGCAGTGACTTGGCAGGGTTTGGAGGAATAAGGAGTAGAATGTGAAGAAAGAGTGTATTGTAAATATGTTGAGTACAGATTGAAGGAGGTGTAGTATAAGGGCATTCGGCATAGCAAGGGTTAATGTGGGACTGGAGAACAGTGCCGCCCACATTATAATGTAAAGGTTCACATGACAGGAGACTGTAGAAGAGTCTGAGAGAGGTCAACATGAAGATAGCACCTCGATAAGGTTATGACAGTGACACTTCTTGCTTTTCAAGGCATTTCACTCTGCTGCCTTAGACAGTCACGGGTGAGGGAATGAACCTGACAATCTGCAATCACTCTACTGTCATCCTGAAACTGGAGCTGGATGAGATTGGGAAATCATACATCCATTAGTACGCTAATTCATCTTCCCACCTTCCCCAGTAGCTAAGTCGTGATCAAGTATTATGTGTGTGGATAAAGATAGGTGCGGATCAATAATTCACCACCAATGCTCTTGCTAGTTGTGCGGTTAGGTTGATTGGCCATGCTGAATTGCTCTTTAATGTTAGGGGGGTGTCAGGGGTATTAATAGAGCAAATATATGGGGTTTTGGGGATAGGGCCTGGCTGGGATCATTGTTAGTGCAGGCTCGATGGGCCGAATGGCCTCTTCCTGCACTGTATATATTCTAAACATTCTGCTGCGTGGAATGCCATGTGCTGTTAAATCAGCATTCCCGATGAGCCCACCTACCGGCTACATCACTGACCTGCTGTGTAGATACTGACCGTAGAAAGACAAACCTTCTTGTCCCTAAATCATCACAATTTCCTAAGGCTCCGAGTATTCCATAGGTAGGTTGAAAGGGGGATAACATTGAATTATACTGACCCACTCGCTGCCCACTGAACAAAGAGAACAATGATCAGAATATTGTGAATTCTAATCTGCACCTTTTATTGTCTGGTTTTTCTGTGCAGGGTGGCCCAATGATGACTCCTTTGCCCGCTGCTACGCCACTGAAACCGGGATCCACTGTAAGCTTTACTTCAATGGATTGCCTCCATTTTTTATTTCTTGACATGGTGTGAGCCATTTCCTTCCTGCACAACTACACTCCACAAACTGCATCCTTTCTCTGTTTGTCCTCCAGACTTTTCCATTCTTTGGAGTTCTCCCTGCAATTCTTAATGAACATGGCGAGGAGCTGGAGGGAGAAGCTGAAGGTTACTTGGTAGGTGCTCGGGTCACCTCAAACAGGACTTTCTGAAACCTGTGAACTGACTATTAATTAATTAATTTATTTATTTATTCGTGTTACAAGTAAGCTTACATTAACGCTACAGTGAAGTTAGCTTGGGACTCTGGCTTGGTCCAGTCTTGTCTTTTGATCGATCTCCTTAGGTCATATCTGGCTTTCTTGAATGTGTTATCTTTCAAAAGTTGAAAGCCTCTGATAGAGGAATGCTGCTGCTAGACTAACTATAGCTTTAAAGTTTATATATTATGTATTATTTTCACAAGTAGGCTTACATTACCACTGCAATGAAGTTACTGTGAAAATCCCAAAGTCACCACACTCTAGTGCCTGCTTGGATACACTGAGGGAAGATTTAGCATGGGACAATGCACCTAAGCAGCACGTTTTTTGAACTGTGGGAGGAAACCAGAGTACCTGGAGGAATCCCGCACAGACATGGGGAGAACATGTTGACTTATGACATTAACAAGTAAATATTAAAGTATATAGGATTCAGGGCTTTATTAATAGGAGCATAGAGCACAGGAGCAAGGAGGTTGTGCTGAACTTATACAAGACTCTAGTTA
This sequence comes from Carcharhinus amblyrhynchos, assembly GCF_965287045.1. Lineage (NCBI taxonomy): Eukaryota > Metazoa > Chordata > Chondrichthyes > Carcharhiniformes > Carcharhinidae > Carcharhinus > Carcharhinus amblyrhynchos. The sequence continues at coordinate 111,627,655 of NC_137331.1, read as the reverse complement.
GAAAGGAGTATTGTGTACTGTCCTGGGCGCCATACTATAGGAAGGATGTGATCAAGTGGAAAGAGTGCAGAAGGGAGTTACAGGAATGGTTCCAGGGATGAGAAACATTTGAGGGTAGATGTGGAGAGCTTGGCACTGTTCTCGTTGGAGAGAAGAAGGCGAAGACAAGATTTGATCGAGATGTTGAAAATCATGAGGGGGCTGGACAGAGTAGATGGGGAGAAACTGTTCCTGCCTGTAACAAGATCAATAACAAGAGGGCAAGATTTAAAATGATTTTCAAAAGAAACAAATATGATGTGAGAAAAAGTTCTTCACACAGCGACGAGTTCAGGTCTGGGATACGCTGCCTGGTAGTGTGGTGGAGGCAGGGTCAGTCAAAGCATTCAAGAGGGCTTTAGATGATTATTTGAATAGAAACAACATGCCATGGGGAAAAGGCAGGGGAATGGCACTAAGCTCATTTGGAGGGCCAGAGCAGATAGGATGGGCTGAATGGCCTCCTCCTTCATCATTACAACCCTGTGATTCAGGCAAATAATGAGCAGATAATCAATGTGTTCGATGTTGATTGTGGAATAAATCTTGGCTAGGGAGAATCCGTTGTTCTTCAAAATAGTGAATCTTGGCTCAGGTGAAAGCTGGAATTTCTGACAGTGCAGCACTCCCTCTGTACTGTGTCAGCAGAGATTTCCATTCTCCAGTCACTGCGGGGAGACTTAAATACACAAACTTCGGAGGTAAGAGAGGCACCAACTCAGTTACCGGGATGCTACTGGGACTTGCTGGTTTGAGTTATAAGGAGAGGCTGGACAGACTGGAACTTTTTTCTCTGCAGCGTAGGAGGCTGAGGGGTGATCTTACAGAAGTCTATAAAATAATGAGGGGCATAGAAAAGGTAGATAGCCAATATCTTTTCACAAAGGTAGGGAACTCTAAAACTAGAGGGCATAGATTTAAGGTGAGAGGGGAGAGAAACAAAAGGGTCCAGAGGGGCAATTGTTTCACACAGAGGATGGTGTCTGGAACAAGCTGCCAGAGGTAGTAGTAGAGGCGGGTACAGTTTTGTCTTTTAAAAAGCATTTAGACAGTTACATGCGTAAGATGGGGGTAGAGGGATATGGGCCAAATGCGGGCAATTGGGAGTAGAACAGTGGTTAAAAAAAAGGGGAGCATGGACAAGTTGGGCCAAAGGGCCTGTTTCCTGTAAACCTCTATGACTCCATGGTGCAGTGACATAGTAAACACACGGCACAATGTGTCAGTGCTCCTGGGGGTCTATGACAATGATATTCTTTAACTGGCGGGATTGTCCTGTTTTTGCCTTTGTTTCAGGTGTTCAAACAACCTTGGCCATCCATGCTGCGTACTGTGTACGGCGACAATGAGCGCTTTGAGATGACGTACTTCAAACAGTTCCCAGGCTTTTACCTGACTGGAGACAGTAAATCACTATTTCACTTTCAATGATTTCTTTTTACATGAATTATATGAATGAACATACTTTGTGACAAACCCACAGTTGCTTGGGTGTCTGGTGATTAGTTTAAATTACTTATTTCACTTGCTTTACACCAGAAAAATCACAATCTTGAAGGAGTTTTACAAGTATACAAGTTTTAGGAGCAGGAGCAGGCCATTTGGCCCTTCAAGACTACCCCACTATGCAACACGAACATGGCTGACTTGACCAACCTACTCTCGATAACCATCCACCCTCTTGTTTATCAAGACTCTGCTTCCACTGCCTTTTGAGGAAGGGAGTTCCAAAGACTCACTATCTTCAAAAGAGGAAAAAAGATTGTCTACCTATCCCTGTCTTAAATGGATGACCTTTAATTTTTAAACAGCAACCCCTAGTTCTAAATTCTCCCACAAGTGGAAACCTCCTTTACACTTTCACCTTGTCAAGACCCCTCAGGATCTTATATAGAATCACAGAATCCCTACAGTGCAGAAGGAGACCATTCGGCCCACTGAATCTGCACTGACACCAAACCCACCAAGGCCCTATCCCCATAACCTCACATATTTACCCCACCAAACCCTCTAACCTACCCACCCGGGGAGACTGAGAGGCAATTTAGTGTGGCCAATGCACCAAACCCGCATATGTTTGGACTGTGGGAGGAAACTGGAGCACTCGGAGGAAACCCACACAGACACGGGGAGAATGTGCAAACTCCACACAGACAGTGTGGACAGATGACCCAAGACGAGGAATTGAACCCAGGTCCCTGGAGCTGTGAGGCAGCAGAGCTAACAACTGTGCCACTGTGCTGTCCTGTTTCAATCAAGTCACTTCCTATTCCTGTAAACTCCAGCAGATATGAACCTAGCTTGTCCAATCTTTTCTAATATAACAACGCACTCATTTCTGGTATTAGTTTAGTAAGTCTTCTCTGCATAAGCTTCTAATGCATTTATATCCTATCTTAAATAAGGAGACCAATAGTGTACACAGTACTCCAGATATGGGCTCGCCAGTGCCCTGTACAACTGAAGCATAACTTCCCTAGTCTTACATAGAATGATAGAATCCCGACAGTGCAGACGGCCATTCGGCCCATCCAGCCCTATTCCTGTTACCCCACATATTTATCTGCTAATCCCCCTGACACTAAAGGGCAATTTAGCATGGCTAATCAACCTAACCCGCACATCTTTGGACTGTGGGAGGAAACCGGAGCACCCGGAGGAAACCCACGCAGACATGGGGAGAATATGCAAACTCTGCACACAGATGGTGACCCGAGGCGGGAAGTGAACCTGGGTCCCTGGCACTGTGAGGCAGTAGAGCTAACCACTATGCCACCGTGCTGCCCACAAATAACTGTATTTGTACGCTGTCCTGTTTCCTGTTAGCTAGCCAATCCCCTATCCATGCCAATATGTTACCCCCTATACCATGAGCTTTATTTTTCTGCACTTGATGCCTCAATACTGGGATATGTTCTGGTCTTACAAATACTCACACCCCAGTGCATGGTTTCAGAGTTCAGTGGTGTTTGGAATTGCATATTCATATATATACATTTATATAACATTTATATGATCATTATCTACGTTTAGCCTTATTCTGATTCAAATTGCCTATTTCCCGTTAGGGAACTGTTTTAAATTATTATTTTTGCTTCCCAGGAATACTTCTTTATTGGTGCCAACAGGTTTGATAATAGTCAGTATGTTGAAGAGTTTTTCTCATGGCGGATGTGAAAGTTTCAAATCGGGGTCTTGGGGCTTCACCATTCTCAACAAAATCTTTCAATCTTTAATGCGGGCAGAGGGCAAGATGTCAGGCTGGTGCCCAAGAACAGGGCTGGACAGGGACCATGTGCCACTAACTGGTCACCATGAGACATGCCTGCTGCTGGCATTGGGGGAAAGGCAAATTGTGCGGAGGGTGTGGAGAGTCTGCAGAAGGATCTAGATAGGCTGGGCGAATGGGCCAGGAAACGGCAAATGGAATTTAATGTTGGCAAGTGTGAGGTGGTCCACTTTGGTAGGAAGAATGGTAGGAAGGACTATTACTTACGTGGCGAAAAACTGCAGCAGGCGACGGTGCAGAGGGACCTCGGGGTCCTTGTGCATGAGTCGCAAAAACCCAGCTTGCAGGTGCAGCAGGTGGTCAGGAAGGCGAATGGGATGCTGGCCTTCATAGCGAGGGGGATTGAATATAAAAGTAGGGAGGTCTTGCTGCAGCTGTATAGGGCATTGGTGAGGCCGCAGCTGGAGTACTGTGTGCAGTTTTGGGCGCCGCACCTGCGCAAGGATATTTTGGCCCTGGAGGGAGTGCAGAGGAGGTTTACTAGGCTGATACCGGAGTTGAGGGGATTGAGCTATGAGGAGAGGCTGAATAAACTAGGCTTGTACTCGTTAGAGTTTAGAAGAATGAGGGGAGATCTCATTGAGACGTATAAGATGATGAATGGGATGGATAGGATAGAGGTGGAGAGACTCTTCCCACTCAAAAAAGACAGTAGGACTAGGGGGCACAGCCTCAAGATAAAAGGGGAGGCGGTTTAGAACGGAGTTGAGGAGGAACTTCTTCACTCAAAGGGTGGTGAATCTCTGGAATTCTCTGCCCGTTGAAGTGGTGGAGGCTGCCTCGCTAAATATTTTTAAGAAGCGGGTTGATGGGTTCTTGATAAGAGAGGGGATTAAGGGTTATGGGGAGAGGGCGGGAAAGTGGAACTGAGCCACAACAGATCAGCCATGATCTTATTGAATGGCGGGGCAGGCTCAAAGGGCTAGATGGCCTACTCCTGCTCCTATTTCTTATGTTCTTATGTTCTTATGTTCTTATTACCTGTGCTGGCATTACCTGTGCTGGCCCTACCCTGTGCTGGCCCTACCTGTGCTGGCCCTACCCTGTGCTGGTACTACCTGTGCTGGCCCTACCTGTCCTGGCACTACCTGTGCTGGCCCTACCCTGTGCTGGCCCTACCCTGGCCCTACCCTGTGCTGGCCCTACCTGTGCTGGCCCTACCCTGTGCTGGTACTACCTGTGCTGGCCCTACCTGTCCTGGCCCTACCCTGTGCTGGCCCTACCCTGTGCTGGCCCTACTCTGTGCTGGCCCTACCCTGTGCTGGCCCTACCTGTGCTGGCCTTACCTGTCCTGGCCCTACCCTGTGCTGGCCCTACCTGTGCTGGCCTTACCTGTCCTGGCCCTACCCTGTGCTGGCCCTACCTGTGCTGGCCCTACCCTGTGCTGGCCCTACCCTGTGCTGGCCCTACCCTGTGCTGGCCCTACCCTGTCCTGGCCCTACCCTGTCCTGGCCCTACCTGTGCTGGCCCTACCTGTGCTGGCACTACCCTGTGCTGGCCCTACCTGTCCTGGCCCTACCTGTGCTGGCCCTACCCTGTCCTGGCCCTACCCTGTGCTGGCCCTACCTGTGCTGGCCTTACCTGTGCTGGCCCTACCTGTGCTGGCCCTACCCTGTGCTGGCCCTACCCTGTGCTGGCCCTACCTGTGCTGGCCTTACCTGTGCTGGCCCTACCTGTGCTGGCCCTACCCTTTGCTGGCCCTACCTGTGCTGGCCTTACCTGTCCTGGCCCTACCCTGTGCTGGTACTACCTGTGCTGGCCCTACCTGTGCTGGCCTTACCTGTCCTGGCCCTACCTGTGCTGGCCCTACCTGTGCTGGCCCTACCTGTGCTGGCCCTACCTGTCCTGGCCCTACCTGTGCTGGCCCTACCTGTGCTGCATCTGTTTAGGGATTAGGAAACTACACTTTATCCGATGCTCTTAAAGGTGGGCAGCAATTGCTAAATAGGAGGTGCACTCTGGCTGCAGGGAAAGTGGAGCCTCAGGAATAAAATAATCGGAATAAGGCACCCAAAATTCAGCAGGAAAGTTCAGCTCAAGCCATCCAATCCAATCCATTTGAGAAGCATAATTTTGTCCTTAAATAGATCTTTGGTTAGACGGCATCTTATTGGCCCAGTTCCGGGCTCCCGTTATGGTGAGTGATATAGTGGCCTTAGGAAAGGTTCAGAAGAACTTTTGTGGTGGCGCAGTGGTTAGCACAGCTGCCTCATGGCGCCAGGGACCCGGATTCGATTCCCGGCTTGATTCAGTGTCTGTACGGAGTCTGCACGTTCTCCCCGTGTCTGCATGAGTTTCCTCCAGGTGCTCCGGTTTGCTGCCGCAGTCCAAAGATGTGCAGGTTAGGTTGATGGGCCATGCTAAATTGACCCTAGTGTCAGGGGGATTAGCTGGGGAAATATGAGGGGTTACGGGAATAAGGCCTGGGTGGGATTGTGGTCGGTGCAGATTTGATGGGCCGAATGGCCTCCTTCTGCACTGTAGGGATTCTATGACTCTAAGAATGATTGAAAAACTGGGTCTATTTACTTCATAGAGATATGGAGACCTGATAGAGTTATACAAAACCTGATAGCGTTATATTGCTGAAAAAAGAGACAATTTCTGTCAAAGCTTTTCATCTTGCACTCATCAGGACAATCCATAAGAGTACCAAAAGAGAGTGTTAAGAGTTATACGAAGTAGTCAGAAGGCTTGATGGTGTCTGCGACTTGTGCAGTGTGCGCTGAATCTCTGTACGCCGAGATCCTGAGGGGATTTGATTGGATGGATACTGGGAGAATGTTTCCTCCTGTGGAAGAGACTAGAACCAGAGGACACAGCTTAAGAATAAGAGGTCTACCACTTAAGACAGAGATGAGGAAAAGTTATTTTTCTCAAAGAGTGGAATTCTCTTCCACAGGAAATGGCAGAGACTCAATTTTGAATTCATTCAAGGTCGAGATCGATAGATTTTGGTTGGACAAACGAGACAAGGGTAATGGGGGGACAGACAGGAAAGTGAAGTTAAGACCACAATCAGATCAGCCACGATCTTATTGATTGGCAGAGCAGGTTTGAAGGGCTGAGTGGCCTATCTCTGTCCCTAAAGACCCATGTTCAAAAGGAGACCGGTTCCTGGAATGGACAGAGATCACATCTTGTAGAAAGTGATTGATTTAGAAGTTAACATACATGGTAATCACCTGGATTGAATTAAATCACCTGAGTTTGATTGTCTGACGTGGTTAGAATGGAATTTTCCAGAATTTGCTTTCCCTTGTTGTGTGAGGAGCCAGTGGGGTGAGGTGGGAGGGGGTGGGGGAAGGGAGGAGGTGTGGTTGGTGGGAAGACAGTGGTGGGTTGGGGATGAAAGTACGTTCCTGGCTTTAAGTGTTACCAATGGAGTGGCATGGTGGCACAGTGGTTAGCACTGCTGCCTCGTAGCGCCAGGGACCTGGGTTCCATTCCTGGCTTGGATCACTGTTGCGAGTTTGCACGTTCTCCCCGTGTCTGCGTGGGTTTCCTCCGGGTACTCCGGTTTCTTCCCACAGTCTGAAAGATGTGCGGGTTAGGAGGATTGGCCATGCTAAATTCTTCCTTATTGTTAGGGGGATTAGCTAGGATTAAATGCGTGGGGTTACCTGGGTGGGATTGTCGTCAGTGCAGACTTGATGGGCTGAATGGCCTCCTTCTTCACTGTCGGGATTCTATGATCAGATTCAGCTAAAGTAATGTTTCAGACTGATTTGAAAAGAAGCAACAGCCTCCTGTGCGATTCATCTTTGTAGCAAAATATGACTGAAAGCGACATTTAAAGGTGTTCCTTGCAGCTTTTTCTTTACAATTTGTCAGCTTACATGGATAAATAATTAAAGAGCTCAATTTGCCGCTAAGTGACTGCCAGTGTTTCTTACTGAAGGATTTGTTATCCAGGTTGCAGACGTGATGGCGATGGTTATTACTGGATCACTGGACGGATAGATGACATGCTGAATGTCTCAGGTGGGAATATTGTCACTTTACTCAGAGCTGTCTGGAATTTGAAACCAGAACATTAAATGTCATTTATGCATGAGGAATATTTGTGTGTGAATGTTTGAAAGAAATCATCTAGATCATGCCTTGCACTACTTTAGAATATTCCAAAATGCTTTGCCATCAATTGCACACTGTTGGAGTGTAGTCACTGTTGTAATATGGAAAAAAACAACACAGCAAGATCCCACAAATAGCAAGTGATAGCGGTTAGATAATCTACACACTGGTAGAAAACACATCTGGAACTTATGGTGTGCCGATGTCGGGACTCACCTGAACAATGCCTGGGGCTGTCTCCAGAGCCCAGGATGGAGGCCACTTGCAACCTTTGGCCTCGCAATATCACAGCAGCAGCAGGGCTACATCAGCAGTCACTCAGGTGTCCAGTGCATTGGTCACCTCCGCCACCCCCGCTTCCCAGCTTCTGTGGTTTGGTCCTTCATTTGACACGTAGATTGCATAGATTGGGAGACAGTTGTCTCTGTGCTGGAGACACTGCTGCTCAACATTGGGTTTTGGACTAGGAGTTCCTCTGTACAAGGGCAGGCTGGGTCAGCTAAAGTGGGCAGGCTGCTCCCCTCGGAGCTTCCCAGAGCAGAGGAATCGCAGAGTTTCAGTGTTAGCAGACTGTCCCCTGACAGCTGTGTCCAAGTAGGGCAGGAGAGCTTCCCAGAACTCTGCGGCACGGTGAGACAGTAGTTTGCACAGGGGCCTCACAACTCCAGGGACCTGAGTTCGATTCCCAATTTGGGTCACTGTCTATGTGGGGTCTGCACGTTCTCCCCGTGTCTGCATGGGTTTCCTCCAGATGCACCGGGTTGCTCCCACAGTCTGAACGACGTGTGGGTTAGGTGGATTGGCTATGCTAAATTCTCCCTCAGTGTACCCAAACAGGCGCTGGAGTGTGGCGACTGGGGGATTTTCACAGTAACTTCATTGCAGCATTAATGTAAGCCTACTTGTGACACTAATAAATATACTTTAAAAAAAGTCTCCATTCCCAATACAGCACCGATGCCTAATGCATTGGAGGATATTTGGGAGAACATTGCAACATTCATATTTATTAATTGTATCCACCCACCTGGGAGTTCCCCTCCTAGCCACACACCATCATGACTTGGAAATATATTTCCATACAAAGCGCTGGAACTCTCTCCTATAGCACTGTGGGTGCCCCTACACCACACAGACTGCAGTGGTTAAGCAAGTTGGCACACCACCACTTTCTCAAGGGCAATAGGGAATGGGCAGCAAAATGTTGGCCCTGGCAGGTATGCCCACACTCTGAAGAAGAATGAAGTAAAAATGATATTGAGGTATGGCTCACTGAGGTTACTTTCTGAGCAAACCCAATGGCTTCTCCATGTCAGATTGGAATTGGGACAATGTTAACTCAAAGAACAAAGAAAATTACAGTACAGGAACAGGCCCTTCGGCCCTCCAAGCCTGCACCGACCATGCTGCCCACCTTAACTAAAACCCCCTGCCCTACCGGCAACCATATCCTCTCTATTCCCATCATATTCACGTATTTGTCAAGGCGCCTCTTAAAAGTCACTACCATATCTGCTTCCACTACCTCCTCCAGCAATGAGTTCCAGGCACTTGCGACTCTCTGTGTAAAACATCTGCCTCGTACATCTCCTTTAAACCTTGCCCCTCACACCTTAAACCTGTGCCCCCTAGTAATTGTCTCTTCCACCCTGGGAAAAAGCTTCTGACCGTCAACTCTATCCATACCTCTCATAATCTAGTAGACTTCTATCAGATCGCCCCACAACCTCTGTCGTTCCAGTGAGAACAAAACAAGTTACTCCAGCCTCTCCTCATGGCTAATGCCCTCCTACCAGGCAACATCTTGGTCAATCCTTTCTGTACCCTCTCCAAAGCCTCCACATCCTTCTGGTAGTGTGGCGACCAGAATTGAACACTATATTCCAAGTGTGGCCTCCTCAACCTCATTAACATGTTCCATGTTTGGGTGACCTCTCACACACAAATAAGGGTGTGGTCCCAGGAACATGTCTGCTGCTAGGAAAGTGAGGGGAGCAGGTGTTTGAGTTCCTTGAGAGGCCCTAATCGGATCCACAAAAGAAAGTAAAAAGCTTCATCTGAATTGCCGCTTCTGCTTCAGATCCCCCTCTGAATGGGGTTTAGCTGTTGGGAAGGCTTCCTTATACAGATCACCATTAAAATAGTGCTCAGAGTCTGGGGACATCATCACGCTGTGGAGAACGAATCGTCCTGCTGTTGAAACCCAGGCCAGAATCTCCGAAGTGTTTTATGAAGTTAGCCTACACCCTAAGGGCGGGATTTTCTGGCTGCACTCGCCCCAAAACCAGAAAGCCCCATCCAAGGTCACCAGACCTTAGTATGGTCCGTCCCCTGCCTGCTACGATTCTCGTGGTGGATAGCGGATGGGAAAACTCCCTCCTTGGTTTTTTCATTTGATTTTGGCATGAGTGAGCATAAGGTGTTTTACTCCAGGTACGATTGAAGTGACTAGGAAGCTTTTATCAAACAAAGTTTATTTAAGAAAGTTAAAATATAGTAAAAGGTTTAGCATAACTTTTACAATTACAAAAATCAAACATGATACATATAAACCTTAACAGCTAGCTATCTATGATGTTCCAAATCAAACAACACCTCATAAACATACACCGCTTTCTAGACATGGCACAAGAAGCAAGTATACTCACATGATGCTGGATTTTGCAGTTTTTAAACACCTGCTGTGAATGTTAGAGTAAAACTTTCAATGTTAGAGTAAAACTCTGAGGCTTCCCAGTCCTGGAACTTTCAGCGCACCTGTAAAGAGAGAGAGAGAAAGTGAGGGAGACCGCTTTCTGTCTACAGTCCAAACAGCATCTGAGAAGAATGAAACTAAAACCTTGGATTTTTTTGTGGAAGAAAATTTGTCCCTAGGCATCACCTGACCTGTCAATCATCCCTATATCTAGCTCTACTCAGCAATCCCCAAAAGACCATAAAGCTCCAGAACTCTGCATTAATCCAGACTAAAAATAAACATGATGTCCATTATATTGCTTCAGTAACAATTAGAGGACACGAGTTGCAGGCATCACAGTGCCAATAAAATGCTAGGACCTGCTTTTAAAAACCTGCAGCGAAACATGATTAAAAACATTTCTTAAAGGCACAGTATCGTCACAGTGCTCACCACATCAATGTGTATTTTGAATCTTTGTTTTGACATTAACAGGTCACCTGTTGAGCAGTGCTGAGGTGGAATCAGCCCTGGCAGAGCACAATGCAGTAGTAGAGGTTGCTGCCGTGAGCCATCCACACCCGGTAAAGGGCGAATGTATTTACTGCTTTGTCACTCTAAAGGATGGGAGGGAATTGACTCAGTCCATCACAGACGAACTGAAAAACAAAGGTAACTTTGCCGAGTTGGACAAGGCTTAAATTGCTCTGGATACAATGGGGGAAGCGATAGCCTAGTGGTATTATCGCTAGACTATTATTTCAGAAACTTGAGACCCAGGTTCGAAACCCACTATGGCAGATGGTGGAATTTGAACTCAGTAAAAAATATCTGGAATTAATAATCCACTGCTAACAATGAAACCATTGTTGATTGTTGGAAAAATCCATCCCGTTCACAGATGTCCTGTAGGGAAGGAAATCTGCCATTCTTACCTGGTCTGACCTATATGTGATCCACAGCAATGGGGTTGACACTCAACTGCATTGGGCAACTAAGGATGGGCAATAAATGATGGCCTAACCAGCAATGCACATGTCCCATGAATAAATTTTTAAAAGTATGAGGTTCCAAATGAGGGAACCCAGGAGCAAACAAAAAATACTTCAATAAAAACCTCGGACCTGCAGCTTTATCCAACACTTTCTTTATTGGAAGGGAGACTTTTGGCAGGCCTGGGCCTGCTCAACATAAGAAGGTAAGAAGTAAGAGCAGGAGTAGGCCATTCAGCCCCTTGAGTTTGCTCCATCATTCAATAAGATCATGGCTGATTTGATTTGATCTTAACTCCACCTTCCTGCTTGTCCCCAGTACAAAGTCTGACAACACCAGGTTTTAGTCCAACCTATTTATTTGATAATATACTCACTAGCTTTTGGGGTTACCCCCTTCGTCAGGTGAATCACCTGACGAAGGGGGTAACCCCGAAAGCTAGTGAGTATATTATCAAATAAATAGGTTGGACTAAAACCTGGTGTTGTCAGACTTTTTACTGTGTTTACGCCAGTCCAACGCCGGCATACCCACATCATGTCCCCAGTACACCACACTCCCAACCCCTCACCCCAACTCACCGCCACACCCATAACTCTTAATCCATAACCCTTGCCAATCAAATATCTGTCTAACTCAGAGCCTTAGATAAATTCAATGACCAGGCCTCCACTGCTCTCTGGGGAGGTGAATTCCAAATACTGATGATTCTCTGAAAGAATAAATTTCTTCCCATGTCTTGTCTTAATTGGAGTGCCGGGAGTGCAAGGTGATACTCGGTGTGGATTCTGTGACAGAGCACAGTACATGTTGAGTTGGGGTGGTGATGGCAGGAAGGAGGGTGGTTCTGTACCTCTGTTTATTTCCTGGCCCTTGTGTGGGAGCCATGTACCCATTGTGTGTTCCCAGCGTCCATGCCGGAATTTTACCATCCCGCCAATTCACCACGGGAATCCAAGTGGGCGAGGGACGGAGCATGGAAAAGTCCGTTAACCTTGGGCAAGATTTTTTCATTTTGGGATGAGTGAGGTCGGAAAATCCTGCCCAATGTTTTTAATTTAAATTTACATGCATAGGTTTTCCTAACCTTCCTTTTTTTAATTCATTCATGGGACATGGGTGTCGCTGGCTGGGCCAGCATTTATTGCCCATTCCTAGTTGGCCTTAGAACTGAATGGCTTGCTGGACCATTTAAGAGTCAACCACATTGCTGTGGCTCTGGAGTCACATGTAGGCCAGACCAGGTAAGGACAGATTTCCTTCCCCAAAGGACATTAGCGAACCAGATGGTTTTTTTCCACAATCGCCAATGGTTTCATGGTTGTCATTAATTCCAGATATAAAAAAAATTTCATATCTCACCATCTGCTATGGTGGGATTCAAACTGAGGTGTCCAAAGAATTATCCTGGCCTTCTGGATAACTAGTCCAGTGACAATAGTGCTGTGCCACAGCCTTCTCTTTGATAGGCCTGTGACTATCTCAGCTATCTTTTGCTTCTGTTATCTGTTGGGTTTATTTCCACTCCTCTATCTGCTCTCTTTTCCGAGTAGCATTGTTGCTTACCTTAGAATTTATTTCAGTCCTTACTGAAATGTAGATCAATTTGATAACTCTGAAATTTATTTATTAGTGTCAGAGATAGGCTTACATTAACACTGCAATGAAGTTACTGTGAAAATCCCCTGGTCGCCACACTCCGGTGCCTATTCGGATACACTGAGGGGGATGTTAGCATGGCCAGTGCACCTAACCAGCACGTCTTTGGGACTGTGGAAGAAAATCAGAGCACCCAGAGAAAACCCTCGCAGACACGGAGAGAATGTGCAGGCTCTGCACAGACATTGACCCAAGCTGGGAATCGAACCCGGGTCCTTGGTGCTGTGAGTTGAAGAAGAGATGGTTGGAGGTTTGCTTGCATCATTGCAAGAAGTAGCGTGGTGTTAATAGCCATGCAGAGTGGACAGGCTGTGTTGTCAGATAGAGCCTAATCCTGATGTGAACCAGCACTGCCATTTTCAACCCTGCTGCTCTAGTTAACATCCTCTCTTCAAACAGACACAGTTGAGCTTGCACTGGGGCTACATGATAGATCCCTCATCTGTACTATTAAAAAGAATTCATCCAACTAGTTGCTTATTACTATTTACCAGTTGTTGCAGAGTTTGCAGTGTTCAAGGTTGTTGGAAGAGTTCAGAAAGGTTGGTAAAGTTCGCAGGGAGGGGTGTTTGACCTAATGCTTCTGGGTAGATCATGTATTCCCTGTCGTGGGGGCTAGATTACAGATTACCTATTTCTTTTAGTATGTATTCACTGCAGGGATTCCTCAGGTTTGTGTCCTTGGTCCAACCTTCCACAGCTGCTTCATTAATAACCTTCCCTCCATAGTAAGGTCAGAAGGGGGAATATTTGCACAGTGTTTAGCACCATTCACCACTCCTTAGATACTGAAGCACACTGTCCATATGAAGCAAGACCTGCACTAATTCAGCTTAGGCTGCTAAGTGGCAAGTAACATTTGTGCCACACAAGTGCAGGGCAGTGACCGTTTCCCAACAAGAGAGAATCTTAACCGTCTTCCTTGACATTCAATGGCATTCGAGAAATCCTCTAATCTTGCTAATATGTTACCCCCTACACAATGACCTCTTATTTAGTGTAATAAACTGATGTGGCATCTTGAACGGCGATATAGTTCCAAGTCAGGATGGTGAGTGGCCTGGAGGGGAACTTGCAGGTGGTGGTGTTCCCATGTATCTGCTGCACTTGTCCTTCTAGATGGAAGGGGTCATGGGTTTGGAAGGTGCTGTCCAAGGATATTTGGTGAACTGCTGCAGTGCATCTTGTCGATAATATACGCTGCTGCCTCTGAGTGTCCGTGGTGGAGGAAGTGAATGTTTGTCGATGTGGTGGCAGCCGAGCGGGTTGCTTTGTCCTGGGTGGTGTCAAGCTTCTTGGAGCTGCACCCATTCAGGCACCCATCCCTTTTTGGAATCAAAGTGCAGCACTTTCACAGATTCCCCTTTATTCTTGTTACTTCCTGGAAGAACTGTAATGTGGTGGGAGGGGAGAATATGATGAGGCAAATCTCTAAACATGTATCAGCAATTGCATTTATATAATGGCTTATCACATTGAAACGGCTGGGAAACACAGTTCACAATAGATTGCTTGTCATACACAATGGATGGTTTTTAATGGGATGTTGATGGAAGCATTGCTTCTTAAAATGTCGCTTTTATTTTGTGTTGTCCCCTTTCATTTCTGCACCTGACCCACAGATACTGCTTCATATCGATGTACAATTAGCCGTTCTTATTAACTGAGTCGGGCTGCTGCTTGCTGGCGGGCTATTGGATCACAGCGGAGGCGATTCTGCCCTTTATTTTCAGAAACACTATAGAATCGTTACAGTGCAGAAGGAGGCCATTCAGCCCATTGAGTTTACACTTCGCTCTCTGATAGACTATCTTACCCAGGCCCTTTGCCCCCCCTTATCCCCGTAACCCCGCACATTTCCCATAGCTAATCCATCTAACCTAGATATTTTAGGACACTAAGGGGCAATTTAGCATGGCCAATCTACCTAACCTGCACACCTTTGGACTGTGGGAGGAAACTGGAACACCTGGAGGAAACCCACGCAGACAGGGGGAGAATGTGCAAACTCCAGACAGACGGTGACCCAAGGCCAGAATTGAACCCGGGTTCCTTGGCGCAGTGCTAACCCACTCTGCCACTGTAAACTTGCACACACTTTACGTCGAGAGCTACTCGATAGTGATGAGGAGCAGAAGCTGTGGCTGATGTGTCTGCCTGCCTTAACCCGGGGGTGGAGGGGGTGCTGTAGTTCACTCGCACCCATTCAGCACGGCCTGGGGATTACAGAGTAATGGAGTGGAGCTTTCTGTCTCTTCCCTGGCCACAGGTTCCCTGATCTTTCCCACTTGAATTACGGTGTCAGCACTTGTTAGCTGTGCTTGTACTGAGAGCGCTGAGCGCTGCACCTTCGTGCTGTGGAACCGCCACTTACCGCAGGTTAATGTGACCCACAAATCAAGGAGCTGCTGATTGAGAGTGGGCTCGAAGTGAGGCAGGAATGGCAATAAATCACAACAGACTCACATCGAGACTGCAGGGCATCACCTGCCAGGGAGAAAGTGCTGACAGATGGGAAAAGAAAACAGAATATGCTGAGGACAATTTCAGTGAGCGGAAATTAAAATTTATAAAACAAAGGCAGCAGAATCATGCAATATGCAGCAGGTCAGTCATCAATGGAAAGAGAGGTCACTGGGTGCTGTGCTGAACTGTTTCAAATGCTGACAGAACGTGCCACTTATTTCCAGTATTTTCTGTGATCAGATCGCTTCCTCACTGGTTTAAAGTTCCTAGCTGGAAGTTGCTGGTAATATTTAGGGCAGCAATAGCTTGTTCCGAGACTGGCAAGTTCCTGAGCATGCGATAGGTCTCTGCGTCACGTGAGAGGCTGGTTACATGTGAAAAAGCTGCTACTTAAACTCAGCGAAACAATGAAAAGAGAGAAAGTACAGGCATCCCAAAGCGCAATGAAGATGGCAGCACGGTGGCACAGTGGTTAGCGCTGCTGCCTTACAGCACCAGGGACCCGGGTTCGATTCCCGCCTTGGGTCACTGTCTGTGTGGAGTCTGCATCTTTTCCCTGTGTCTGCGTGGATTTCCTCCGGGTGCCACAGTTTCCTCCCATAAGACATGCTGGTTAGGTGCATTGGCCATGCTAAATTCTCCCTCAGTGTACCTGAACAGGCGCTGGTGTGTGGAGACTAAGGGATTTTCACAGTAACTTCATTGCAGTGTTAATGTAAGCCTACTTGTGACACTAATAAATAAATGAATACTACTTTTGACATGTAGACATTGTTGCAATGTCTGCCAAAAGCAGGACAAACCCAAGCTGGCAAATTACTGTCCCAACAATCCATTCTGAATCCTTAGGAAAGCAATGGAAGAAGTCAACAGTGCTGTCAGGCAGCACTTACTCAGCAATAACCTGCTCATTAACGCTCAGTTTGGGTTCTGCCAGAGTCACTCAGCTCCTGATGACAGCCCTGGTCCAAACATGGATACAAGAGCTGAATGCCAGACGTGAGGTGAGTTACTGCCTTGACATCAAGGGAGTATTTGATCGAGTGAGGCACCAAGGAGCCCGAGCACACTGGAGTCAATGGGAATCAGGAGGAAAACTCGTTGCTGGTTGGATAATGTCTGACACAAAGGATGATGGCTTGTGGTTGTTGGAAGTCAATCATCTCAATCCCAGGATATCACTGCGGGAATTCCTCAGTGTCCTAGGCTCAACCATCTTCAGCTGCTTTAGCAATAAACTTCATCATAAAGGCAGATGGGGGGATGTTTGTACGATGAACAGCATCATTCACATCAGGGTGGCATGATGGCACAGTGGTTAGCACTGCTGCCTCACAGCGCCAGGGACATGGATTTAATTCCTGGCTTGCGTCACTGTGGGGTCTGCACATTCTCCCTGTGTCTGTGTGGTTTTCCTCCGGGTGCTCCAGTTTCCTCCCACAGTCTGAAAGATGTGTTGGTTATGTGCATTGGCCATGCTAAATTCTCCCTCAGTGTGCCCGAACAGGTGCCGGAGTGTGGCAACTAGGGGATATTCACAGTAACTTCATTGCAGTGTTAATGTAAGCCTACTTGTGTCAAAAACTTAAATAAACTTCCTGAGACATTGAGGCACTCTTATGTCCATATGAGGCAAGACCTGCAATAATTCAGCTTGGACTGGCAAGTGGCAAGCAACAGTTACGCCACACAAATGCCAGGCTATCTCCAACAAGTGAGAATTTAATCACCTCCCTTGACATTCAATGGCATTAACATTGCTGAATCTCCACTAGCAACATCCTGGGAGTTGCCATTAACCAGAAAAAGATCATTAGCTACAAGAGCAGGTCAGAGACTGGAAATTCTGCACAGAGTAACTCACCTGACAACGCCGTCCAAACTTGTTCACTACCTACACAGCACAAGTCAGGAGTGTGGTGGAATACTTTGCATTCCCCGGATGGGTGCAGCTCTAACAACACTCAAAAAGTTTTTGTGTTCAAAAAGCTTGACAGCCCGCTTGTTTGGCAGCAATCCACCACCTTTAATATTCATTCCCTCCACTACTGATACAGTGGCAGCAGTGTGTACCACCTTCAAGATGCTCTGCAGCAACTCACCAAGGCTCTTTAGACAGCATCTTCTGAATGTGTCCTGTACCAACTAGAAGGACAAGAGCAGCAGATGCATGGGAACATCCCCACTTCTATGTTCCGCCCCAACCTTCTCACCACCTTGACTTGCAATTACATTGTTGTTCCTTTGCTGTTGCTGGGTCAAAATCCTGTAACTCCCTCCCTACCAGCACCATCTGGGGACTGCAGCCATTGAAGAAGGCAGCACATCTTCCCAAGGGCAAGTAGGGATGGGCAATAAATGCTGACCTGGTGATGCCCACATCCCATGAAGAAATAAACAATAAAATGTAGAAACCTCAACCAATTTGAACACAGGAAAGTCCCAAAGACAGCCATGAGATAGTGCTTAGATAATCTGCTTGCTTTCATGTCTCATGTGAAGGAGTCCACCCCTGACACCCTCAGTGTTGCACTGGAGGATTGGCCTACCTGTCGTGTTCTAGAGCTTTCTGACTTAGAGGGAAGAGTGATACCAACCAAGTCACAGTTATCCAATTTTGTAGCATATATTAACCATGCCACAAAGATTTGTACTGGGACCCTTCCTGTTATATACATAAAAGATGTGGATGAAGATCTGGGGGGATTGTTTAGCAAGTTTGCAGATGACACCAAGATTGGTAGGGTGGTTAACAATGAAGAATTTCATAGGTTATAGGAAAATATAGATGGGTCGGTCAGATGGCAGAGCAGTGGCAGATGGTATGTAACCCTGCTAACTGTGAGGTGATACACCTTTGGAAGAAGTAACAGGAAAAGGGAGTATTTAATGAATGTCCAGAGGGATCTTGGGGTAATTATTCACTGAAGGCGGCAGAGTATAATTAAAAGGCATCTGCAACATTTGCTTTCATCAGTAATGGTATAGAGTATACAAGAGAAAGGAGGAAATGTTGGAGTTGTACAGAGTATTGGCTGGATCATAGCTGGAGCAGCTCTGATCATCTCACTATAGGAAGGATGTGATTGCACTAGAGGGAGATTCACAGAGAAGGTTCACCAGGATGTTCCCTGGGATGGAGCATTTGAGCTATAAGGAGAGATTGGATAGGCTTGGATTGTTTTCTTTAGAACAGAGAAGGCTGAAGGGGGGACATGATTGAGGTGTGTAGGATTCTGAGGGGCATGGTGAGTAGGGAGCAGCTGTTCCTCTTGGTTGAGGGTCAATCACGAGGTGGGGGCATAGTTTTAGGGTGAGGGGCAGGAGATCCACAGTTGATTTAAAGAACAAATAAAATTACAGCACAGGCACAGGCCCTTCGGCCCTCCAAGCCTGCACCGACCATGCTGCCTGACTTAACTAAAACCCTCTATCCTACCGGCGACCATATCCCTCTATTCCCATCCTATTCATGTACTTGTCAAGATGTCAGTAAAAGTCTTAAAAGTCAGTACAGTATCCGCTTCCACATCCTCCCCCGAGTTCCAAGCACCCACTACTCTCTGTGTCAAAAATCTGCCTCATACATCTCCTTTAAACCTTGCCCCTTGCACCTTAAACCTATGCCCCCTTATAATTGACTCTTACACCCTGGGAAAAAGCTTCTGACTAACCACTCTGTCCATGCCTCACATAATCTTGTAGATTTCTATTAGGTCTCCCCTCAACCTCCATCGCTCCAGTGAGAACAAACCAAGTTTCTTCAACCTGTCCTCATAGCTAATGCCCTCCATACCAAGCAACATCCTGGTAAATCTTTTCTGTACCCTCTCCAATGCCTCCACATCCTTCTGGTAGTGTGGCAACCAGAACTGAACACTATATTCCAAGTACGGCCTAATTAAGGTTCAATTAAGCTGCAACATGACTTGCCAATTTTTAAACTCAATGCCCTGGTCGATGAAGGCAAGCATGCCTTATGCCTTCTTGATTACCTTCTCCACCTGCATTGCCACTTTCAGTGACCTGTGTATCTGTACACCCAGATCCCTTTGCCTATCAATACTTTTGAGGGTTCTGCCATTTACTGTATATTTCCTAAGTGCATTAGACCTTCCAAAATGCATAAACTCACATTTGTCCAGATTAAACTCCATCTGCCATCTCTCTGCCCAAGTCTCCAACTGATCTATATCCTGCTGTATCCTCTAATGGTCCTCATCTCTATCCGCAAATCCACCAACCTTTGTGTTGTCTGCAAACTTACTAACCAAACCAGTTACATTTTCCTTCAAATCATGTATATACATTTAAGAAAAATCTTTTTCACTCTGAGGATGGTGGGAATCTGGAATACACTGCCTGGGAAGGTAGTGGAGGCTGGCAACCTTATAACCTTTAAAAAATACTTGGATGAGCACTTGAAACATCCTAACATTCAAGGATATGGGACAAGTGCTGGAAAATGGGATTAGTGCGACTTTAATAGGAGATATTCTCAGTGCAAACCTGATGGGTGGAAGGGTCTTTTTCTGCAGTGTATGATTCTCTGGGCCCAATTGTATCAACAATTTACACCCGTTTTCGGGTGTGAAATCACGGTGAATTGAGGCGTCAGGCCTTTATCGCAATCTGCACCCGAATCCGAGCAAATCACAACGTTACCGACACCCAATTCAAGCACGGATCCGGTCCATGTCCGAATCGGCATGCATTTAAACTGATTTAATGAGCTGCATGCCCAACTCTCCCACCAAATCCCACTTTACCTTCTTCTCGTCCGTTCCAGATCCGCACTGTAAGTGACCTGCAAAATAAAAATCTTGGGGGCGGGAGAGGAGGCGAGACAGAGCACCCTCTGAGTGGGTGGTGCAGGAGGGGGAGGAGGGTAAACCATCCTCTGGGGGTGAGATGAGGAGGCGGGTCAGATGTATCTCTGGTGGGGGGAGGGCGCGGCGAGAGGGCTGATAGTTGTCTGGTGGTGGGGGGGGAGGCCCGATTGCTCACTGGTGGGGCGGGAGGTGGGGGGGCAGGGGTGTCCACTGCCACTCTGCGGGTGACCCCTCCTCCTGGAGTGGACGTGCAGCCAGCAGAGATCAATCTGCCCCCAACACCTCCCATTAGTGAGCGATCAGGCCTCCCCCCACCACCAGACCTCGATTAGCCCTCTCGCAGCCCCCCCCCGCCGCCTTCCCTAGAGATACATCTGACCCGCCACCTCCTCCTCCTGCCCCCCACCCCCCCTCCACTTTCTGCTTTTTTTCCTCTTTCCCGATGCACGCGTGCTTGCGCATGAGCAGTTCAGAGCTCCGATCGTTCTGGCAGTGCTAAGCCCTGCCCGCAGTATGAATTGCACCAGAGCAAGCAGAAGGCGTATGGGCACGCGGCAAAGAGGATTCCGGGCTTGGATTTGTATTACGCCCGGATCCGGCCCAAATGGTAAAATCGGGCCCTATGAGCCCATGAGAAGGATGCTGCAGTGAGAAAGGGGAACATCACACTGAAGCAGTGACCCTTGATGCGTTTATCACTGTAAGTATTTTGGGAAGAAGTACTTTGGGAAGAAAGAATGGAAATATTTTCATTCCTTAATGCTGCTGCTCTCCACCTGGGCAAACAGCAGGACACAATCACTGGAGAATAACACAATTCAACTGACTAAAATCACTAACTATCTCTTCTTAAATTTGCAGTACGACAGAAGATTGGACCAATAGCAACACCTGACTACATACAGAATGCACCTGGGCTCCCAAAAACCCGCTCAGGTAAATCACGTGCCACAGGGGAGGCGATGGCCCAGTGGTATTATCGCTAGGCTATTAATTCAGAATCTCAGCTAATGGACCCGGGTTCGAATCCCGCCACGGCAGATGGTAGAATTTCAATTCAATAAAAAACACCTGGAATTAAGAGTCAACTGATGACCATGAAACCATTGCCGATTATCGGAAAAATTCATCTAGCTCATTAATGCCCTTTAGGGAAGGAAATCTGCCGTCCTTACCGGTTGTGGCCTATATGTGACTCCAGAACCACAGCAGTGTGGTTGACCCTCAGCTGCCCTCGGAATTGGCCTTGTGAGCCACTCACTTGTATCAATCACTCAAGTAGGCAACTCGCCACTATCTTATCAAGGGCAACTAGGGATGGGCAATAAATGCTGGCCAGCCAGCGACACCCATGTCCCACGAATGAATAAAAAACTGTGAAGTAGAATCATAGAATTGAATAGAATCAAAGAATCCCTGCAGTGCAGGAGGAGGCCATTCAGCCCATCAAGTCTGTAGTGACCACAATCCCACCCTATCTCGGTAACCCCACACATTTACCCTGCTTATCCTCCTGACAATAGGGTCAACTTAGCACGGCCAATCCAGCTAAATCACACATCTTTGGACTGTGGGAGGAAATGGAGCACCCGGAGGAAACCCATGCAGACATGGGGAGAATGTGCAAACTCCACACAGTATTGAGACTGTAGTAGGTGAAATTAAGACCAGTTGTAAAAAGCGCCCAGCCAACACCAGCACATGTTTCTTTTAACCAATCGTTTTTTCTTCTCCAAAGGTAAAATAATGAGGCGCATCCTGAGGCACATTGCTTGCAATGAAAAGGATTTGGGGGATACCTCCACCCTCATAGACCCGACAGTGGTGGAAGTTCTGTTCAGCCAGCGATGTCAGGCAGCTGCTTGAAAGAAAGCAGTGAATGGCCCGTTCCAATCAGACCCAGTACTGAACAGAGAGAGCCTCGAACAGACTGGTCCAAATAGGGGCCAGGAATTGCACTGCACAGATATTCTAACTAGCAATGTATTGTTAAAAAGAAATCATTCCAAATCTGCAATAACTTATCTCATTAAGGAATTGCTTTTTATAAACTGCTTCCCAATGTCTAATTATTTTTCTGAAGTGATTCCAGGATTTTATACCTCCTGTACTGTAAGGGGAGTTTATTCCACTTACTGATCCTTATGTGAAGAGGTATTCCCTACTATCAATCCTCACATTACCTCCCACTGATTGGAATTGATGTCTCTCATTCCTGTTTGCACAGTTTAAATTGTGCATGACCTTTTTCTACATCGCGAACAATATTTGTAACCTTTTCTAAATTAATCTCTCCAATGCCTCCTTTCCAAAAATTAAGTTATCCCAATTCTTCCTCTGGGTTTCCGACCTGTGGCACTCAGCTTTCCTGTTCTTTCTGGTGTTTGGATGTCTTCTCTGTCTCTCGTTGACCATCTCCTTCATATATATGCTATGGATTTGGTTTGCAGCATCACTGCTTGGAGAGGGTAGACTCCTTGTGTTCCTCTTCAGATCTGTGATACTCATCTTCAGCTTCAAATGGGTTTGCGTCTTTCATGTATTTCACCAATTCTCTATCTTCTTGAGGTGGCGGTGTTGAAAGAGATTTGTAATATTATGTTTGGCCTAAGCTGCTTTGCTTCATTGTCCCTCAAATCACACAGCATTTTCTTGCTTTCGCCCCAGCCAACCCTTTCTCTTTTTTCCCGTGGGATTTGTACAGATCACTTTCCCTCTGTGTCTCACTTTTAATCAGTTCACTGCAATGAAGTTACTGTGAAAACCCCCTAGCCACCACACGTTCAGGTACACTGAGGGAGAATTTAGTGTGGCCAATGCACCTAACCTGCACATCTTTGGACTGCGAGAGGAAACCAGAGCACCCGGAGGAAACTCACACAGGCACAGGGAGAATGTGCAAACTCCACACAGACAGTGACCTGAGCTGGGAATCAAACGCATGTCCCTGGTGCTGGGAGACAGTGGTGCTAACCACAGTGCCACTGTGCCATCCCAATATATGGCTTACATCGAATTTAACAAAACTGAAATATGTCATTCAGCCCAACTAGTTTATATTAGCATTTAGCCTCCTTATTCCCAGCTGCCGACCCATTTCCTACATCTCTTTGGTTCCCTTTCCCTTAACCACCAATCCAAATTATTCTGAAACAGTTTCATGGTACCTGTTTCGCTGCCTAACACCAGTAATGCATTCGAAAGTCCCACAACTCTATATGTAAAAAGCTTCCTGATGCACCCTATCAGAATCCTTACAATTCATCGTGAGCACTGTCCACTAATTTAGATTCCTCACAGTTTGTTTGTATCCACTCTGTCCCATCTTTTCAAATCATCGCATAATTTTCTCTGTTCGAACAAAAACAATTTCTCACGTCTTTCCTTCAAATGGAGATTTGATTATGCAATGTTTTATTAAAATATTAATTGTGATTAAAAGGAGCTTGTGAATATTTCCGTCCTCCCACTTTCTTCCACTTCTCTCCTCTGGGTGACAAATTCATCTTGGGCCGGATGGTCACAAGACTGGCTCTAAACCTTCCCACACTCGATGCTTATGGTTACAAAAACTCACTGTCATCCACAGTCGATTGGGCCAAATGTTCCCTCAACCGTGCTGGTGCACAGAAACTATCGTAGTGCCACGGTTGCTAGCTGAGGTCAGCTAATCGATATAAAACTGACAATAGAAACCAGGTGCGGAGGCAGTAGTATAGTGGTATTTTCACTGGACTAGTAATCCAGAGACCCAGAGTGATGATCTGGGGTTCGAATCCAACCACGGTCGATGGTGAAATTTGAATTCAATAATAATTTGGAATTAACGATGACCGTAAAACTGTTGTTGAAATAAAAACCCACCTGGTTCGCTAATGTCCTTTGGTGAGGGGAAATCTGGCCTACTTGTGACTCCAGATCCACAGCCATGCGGTTGACTCTTAAATACACTTGAAATGGAAGGCAGTAAGGGGCGAGTGATAAGTGCTGACCCAGCCAGCGACTCCCACATCCTGTGAATAAATATTTTTAAAAAATTCAATTTCAAAATTCCACAGAAAGAATTTCAAAAGATGCTCACAGTCTGCTCAGCCAATCACAGGCTGGTTTCGCCATGTATTGACTGTTGATTGGCTGCCACTGGTGAGCCAATGTAGGGTGAAACCAGCCTGTGATTGGATAGGGAAGCAGAATGTCATCAGTTGCTGGGTAAGATATTAATATATCTCTTTATGTCTGGGGAGTTTAGAGTGGAAGGGCAAGTTCATGGAGAGCAGCTGGGTTGGCACTGGCTGCCAGCAGTGAGGGTGTGCGGTAAGTGGTACAGGAACTGACTGCTGGTGTGTGAGTTTGGGGCAATGTGTGGGAGCTCGCTGCTTGGGGGTGCAGTGGGGGGATGGTGTTGGTGGTGAGTGTGGGGGGGAGAGTGCAAGGGATGGAGTGAGTGTGTGCGGGGAAAGTGTGAGGGATGGAGTGAGTGTGGGGTAGACGGTGAGGGATGGAGTGCGTGTGGGGGGATGAGTGTGAGGGGTGGAGTGAGTGTGGGGGAGAGTGTGAGGGATGGAGTGAGTGTGTGGGGGAGAATGCGAGGGATGGACTGACTGAGGGATGGAGTGAGTGGAGAAGAGTGTGAGCGATGGAGTAAGTTTGTGGTTGTGAGTGCGAGGGATGGAGCGAATGTGTGTGGGGGAGAGTTCAAGGGATGGAGTGAGTGTGTGGAGGAGAAGGCGAGGGATGGAGTGAGTGTGTGGGGGAGAGTTCGACGGATGGAGTGAGTGTGTGGGCGAGAGTAGGAGAGATGGAATGAGTGTGGGGGGAGTGCAAAGGGTAGAGTGAGTGTGTGGGGTGAGTGTGAGGGATGGAGTGAGTGTGTGGGGGAGAGTGTGAGGGAGGGACTGAGTGTGTGTGGGGGGTTAGTGCAAGGAATGGAGTGTGTGTGCAGGTGAGAGGGATGGAGTGAGTGTGGGGGAGAATGCAAGGGATAGAGTGAGTGTGAGGGATGGAGTGAGTGTGTGGGGGGAGAGTGTGAGGGATGGATTGAGTGTGGAGGAGTGTGAGCGATGGAGTGTGTGCAGATGAGGGATGGAGTGATGTGGGGGAGAGTTCAAGGGATTGAGTGTGTGGAGGAGAATGTGAGGGATAGAGTGAGTGTGTGGGGGAGAGTGTGAGGGATGGAGTGAGTGTGGGGGAGAGTTTGAGGGATGGAGTGAGTGTGGGGGAGAGTGGGAGAGATGGAATGAGTGTGTGGGGAGAGCAAAGGGTGGAGTGAGTGTGTGGGGAGAGTGCAAGGGACGGAATGAGTGTGGGGGAGAGTGTGAGGGATGGAGTGTGTGTGGGGGAGAGTGGGAGAGATGGAATGAGTGTGTGGGGAATGCAAAGGGTGGAGTGAGTGTGGGGCGAGTGTGAGGGTTGGAGTGTGTGTAGGGAGGTGAGTGCAATAAATGGAGTGTGCGTGTGAGGGGATGAGTGCGAGGGATGGAGTCAGTGTGTGTGGGGGTATGTGAGGGAGGGAATGAGTGTGTAGGGGGCTGAGTGTGAGGGAGGGAATGAGTGTGTGGGGGCTGAGTGTGAGGGAGGGAATGAGTGTGTGGGGGCTGAGTGTGAGGGAGGGAATGAGTGTGTGGGGAATGAGTGTGAGGAAGGGTATGAGTGTGTATGGGGGTGTGTGAGGGATGGAGTGAGTGTGTGGGGGCTCAGTGTGAGGGAGGGAATGAGTGTGAAGGGGGTGAGTGCGAGGGATAGAGTGAGTGTATGGGGGCTGAGTGCTAGGGAGGGAGTGCGAGGGATGGAGTGAGTGTGTGGAGAGTGAGTGTGAGGGATGGAGTGAGTGTGTGGAGAGTGAGTGCGAGGGATGGAGTGAGTGTGTGGAGAGTGAGTGCAAGGGATGGAGTGAGTGTGTGGGGAGTGAGTGCAAGGGATGGAGTGAGTGTGTGGGGAGTGAGTGTGAGGGATGGAGTGAGTGTGAATCTGCCTTATGCCCAATCTCAGTATTTCTCACTCAGTCTCACCACACACACGCCCACACACACACACTCCTGCTCACACTCATTGACCCCCTCACTGCCTGTTGATTTTTATTCTTTTTTAATGTAGCGATTTATTGCGATGACATTGCTGACCTTTTGCTGAACAATTTTTTTTTGCCTGAAAACCTGAACTTTTAAAAAGACTCAGTTTACTGCTCTGCCAAACCTTATATTTCCCAAGTTTGCTCATCTGCCCCTTGACTGAGAAAATATGCAAATGAGGCCTCTTGAGTTGAAAGATACACTGCAGCAACTCGCCAAGACTTTTCTGGTAGCATCTTCCAAAGCCACAACCTCTACTACAGGAAGGACAAGGGCAGCAGGTACATGGGAATATCACCACCTGCAAGATCCTAGTGTCTCACTGTCCTGACTTGGAAATATGTCGCCCTTCCTTCACTGTCACCAAATCAAAATCCTGGAACTCTCTTCCTAACAGCACTGTAGGTGCACCTACGCCACAGGGACTGCAGGGATTCAAGGCACACCACCATCATCTCAAGGGCAATTAGGGCAATAATTACTGGCTCTGTCAGTGATGCCCACATCCATGAATTAAGAAATAATGTACCTTATAATGTGAATTTATCAACTGAGCTGTCAGGGAGCTAGCTGTAATGAAATAAACCATTAACACCAGTTGACACTTATGCTTATATATTATGGGTGAAGCTTGCTGTTACAGCTACTTAGGAAGCAGCACTATTTAATGAACAGGGATTAAAAAACAGTTAGAATGTCAACTTGTTGTCAAGAAGAAAACTAATTATTCAGGGTAGACCATTTAGGACAGAGATGAAGAGACAATTCTTCACCCAAAGAGTGGTGAACCTGTGGAATTCAATACCACAGGAAGTAGTTGATGTTAAAACATTGAATGTATTCATGAGGCAGCTGGATATAGCACTTGAGGTGAACGGGATCAAAGGTTATGGGGAGAAGGCAGGATTAGGCTATTGAGTTGGACGATCAGTCATGATCATGATGAATGGCGGAGTAGGCGCAAAGGGCCAAATGGCCTCCTCCTGCTTCTATCTATGTTTCTATTGTAACCAATGTGATTAGTACCTCTCTTGCTCCTTCAGTTCTCTCTGAGTGATGTATTTCTCTAGAAGAAAGGACTGGTGAGTATTGTGAGAGGACACATCCATTAGGATAATCTGTCAAGTGTCAGCTTGTTGGACACAATGACATTTTTCCTGTCTCTAAATAATTTCAATGTATCATTCCCACTATCCCTGTTCTTACAGCAAGCTTACAGAGCTAATCCAAGGAGGGACCTTTCTACCCTGGTCCTGTGACTGATAACATTGTGTACATAATCCTTGAAACTAGTTTATCAGTAACGGTCTATCATTCTACTAATATTCCCACACTTTGAAAGCTCATGGGTGGGGTGTTTCATACTGAAGAAGTTAATTCCGTTTCAAGTATCATGATTGTGTTAATGCACTTGTTACTAAGATCACACACTGTGCCTTCAGCCGCATTGAACCCAATTCTAACTGTCTCTCCTGCCATCTCAGCCAACATAGCACAGATATTTCCCCTGGTCTATAAGGAACTTTTACCCAGTAAAGCCTGAAATGTATACTGAAATACTTAGAGGTGCCTCCAAATGGTAATACCATATCGTGCTTATATTTATTTAGCTGCTTGTGGTTAGTGGTAATAAAAAGCCTGCCTCAATACTTTGGACATATACAATTGCTAAACATTTCCTTCAGTAGAATGTGACACATTTTGCTTCCTGTTCTGGGCTACTGTTTCCCCCTCTGGCTGTGAGCACTGGTGAACTTTTCAACATCACTGTGCATGCCCCGTGAGTGATCCTGCTTCTGTATTTGCTGTACCAGCAGTGCCTGGCTCCTGCTATTTAGCCCTTGGAACAATGGGCCCATTTCATTACAGGTGGGTTCTGGGACAAATAGACTCGGGTGAGTGAAAAGCCACCTACTGACTGGATTAGCTTCCAGGGCTACCTGTGAAAGTAATCTCCGCTCCCAAGGCTCATTGGACTGCAACAAAGGAGCTGAATTACAAGTTATTAAGAGGAACTTTACTTCATAATTTCCTGTTTTGAAATATTGGGCCATCAGTTTAAAGTTTTAAAGTTTATTTATTAGTGTCACAAGTTGTTGTTCGTCCATCGTGATCGATCAGGACCTCAACACAATTAGTCATTTTGAGGCTGGTTGCGGTGTGTCCAAAGATGACTGATTAGGACAATTCGGGCACAGAATGTCCTGGCACGTTCAGTGGGCTGACATTAACACTGCAATCAAGTTACTGTGAAAATCCCTCTTTGCCACACTCTGGTAACTGTTCGGGTACACTGAGGGAGAATTTAACACAATCAATGGATCTAACCAGCACGTCTTTCAGACTGTGCGAGGAAACCGGAGCACCTGGAGGAAACCCACGCAGACACGGGGAGAACATGCAGACTCCACACAGGCAGTGACTCAAGCTGGGAATCAAACCCAGGTCTCAGATGCTGTAGAAACATAGAAGCAGGAGGAGGCCATTCGGCCCTTCGAGCCTGCTCCACCATTCATTACGATCATGGCTGATCATCCAACTGAATAATCTAATCCCGCTTTCTCCCCATAACCTTTGATCCCATTCGCCCCAAGTGCTATATTCAGCTGCCTCTTGAATACGTTCAATATTTTGGCATCAACTACTTCCTGTGGTAATGAATTCTACAGGTTCACCACCCTTTAGGTTGTGAGCCTGTGAGACAGCAGTGCTAACCACTGTGCCACCATGCCACCCGCATCATGTAGAATGGGGCATTAAAACTATTCAGGAGAAAGATGTGTCAATCTCATGTTAATTATTGTTCTCACTTTCTTAGGCCTTGTTCTGCTTTGTAGGAACAGTCTTCGCTCATTAGGGAATTCTAAAGCACTAATTGCCCCGGAAGACCCACTCTGACTTCACAACTGGCACATTGGCACAGTGGTTAGAACTGTTGCCTCACAGTGCCAGGAACCTGGGTTCGATTCTGGCCTCGGGTAACTATCTGTGTGGAGTTTGCACATTCTCCCCGGGTCTGTTTGAGTTTCCTCCAGATGTTCCAGTTTCCTCCCACTGCCCAAAGATGTGTGGATTAGGTTGATTGGCCTAATTAGGGGGATTAGCAGGGTAAATACATGAGGTTTTGGGGATAGAGCCTATGTGGGATGATTGCCGGTCCAGGCTCAATGGGTTGAATGGCCTCCTTCGGCACTGTTGGGATTCTATAATTCTATGATAACGGCAGCCTGCAGGTCTATGATAAAGAGCTGGTTCATCAAGTGTGTTCTATACTGTCATGGTGTAACCCATCCAACCTTATCCTGCTACCACACATTCACCCAGGGTGGCGGAGAAACCTCAGGGAACTTCCAGAACAGAAAATCACAGGAAACCACAGAGACAGTGTGACATATCCATCAGTGACCCACCTCCCGTCTGTCTGCAGTTATGTTGGCCACTTTCGGGAGCTTGTCCTGTTTAATGTCTATCACATGAGCTCTCAACTTGACGTTGAGGTCAATGACTTCGTAAAATAAACTATCTCTTATCTTTAGATCCCCAGTCCTCACTAAATAATCCAGCGTGAATAATAACATAAGAACATAAGAAATAGGAGCAGGAGTAGGCCATCTAGCCCTTCGAGCCTGCCCCGCCATTCAATAAGATCATGGCTGATCTCAGTTCCACATTCCCGCCCTCTCCCCATAACTTTTCCATATTACATTTAATTATAATAATTATCCAGATCTTCCCTTCTCTGGGTAGTTAGAGTCGGGACGTAGCCTGGAAGATGTTCTGCACACTCATTTGAGCCTCTGTGTGATGACTCTGTGGGAATTTCCGATGGTTAATTCCTCTGTACACTGTGACCCTCCAAAAAGTCCCCATCTCTGAGTTAGGGCCAGAGATGTCAAATGACACCGACTTACTTACCTGAACCGATATTGGCCTAAGGTTAATGAAATGAAATGTTATTGTTTCTGGTGCCTAGGTCGACGCCAGGTATTCCATTCAGTTTCATTCCTAATGGACTTTGTAGTGGTTTGATACAACTTCAGAGGGCATTTAGGGGACACCCACATTGCTGTGGATCACATGTAAATCAGACTGGATAAGGAGGGCAGATTTCCTTCTGTAAGGGACCTTGGTGAACCAGATGGGTTTTGTACAACAATTGACAATGGTTACATGGTCATTATTAGAATTTTAATTCCAGATTTATATTCAAATTCACCATCTGCCATGTAGGATTTGAACCAGTGTCCCCAGAGCATTATCCTGGGTCTCTGGATTAGGTATGTAGGGTGTTTCTCGTGTGTTGGTGCAGACTCGATGGGCTGAAGGATCTCCTCTGCACTATGTGACTCTGTGATTACTAGTCTGGTGACAATATCACTACACCATTGCCTCCCCAGAGAGCTGTCTTCCAGGTTTACAGTCAATGTGCAGTAAGTACACCTGCAGGGCAGTTAGGAAGGGTCCTCCTAGGTATTCTTGGGTACCCCGTGATAGTGAAAGAAGATTCTGTAAGAAACTATGTTCCTTTCCAGTCAGGCTTCCTGCATTGTTACACCTTATAACAAAGGAAAGCTAGTTTTCTGCAGCAAAGGAATCAGTAATCATTGTTATCTTATTTTCTTATGAATTATTGATTATTAAACCTCTGTACGCAAGCCTATTTTTATTCCTCACTCCCAATAGCATCAAAAACAATGCTTCAAACTCTCTCTATCATGCAGAATCACGCAACTGGCAGTATAACACCTCGCACATCAACCCTCAAACATTTGCTTTCATTTTATTTCATCCTGGACATTTTATCCCGACTTGGATCAGGGATGGTAAAAAGACGTAGCCCATGTGCCAAGCTTAAAAGTGCATGAGCCATGTAAAAGTAAGGCCAATTGCTTCCGACTCTTGCATGCACCTGCTGACTGCAAGGGTGCCATGGCGCTGGGACGTGCACCTGATGACTCCTTGCACGATTTCACGCGGATTTGTGTTAGATGCACACCTACTCAAGCTCCCTAAAATTTTGGCCTACATCCATTGGTTTCCCTTTATCTGCCCTTCTAGCTATTTCCACACAAAAAAATAAATTTGTCAAACATAATTTCCCTTTTGTAAAACTAAGATGACCTTGTTTGGTCATACTCTAATCTCCTAAACCCATTTTTAAGACTTCCTTAGTCACAGATTCTGATACTTTCCCATTGACTGGTGTCAGGCTAACTGGACTGTTTTCTTTCTTTCCTGAATAGCTGCGTTACAATTGCTGACTGTCTCAGAATCTCGAGAACTTTGGAAAATTATAGTCAGCTTTCTTTTAGAACCTCTTTGATGTAGGCCATCAGGTCCCAGGGTTTTGTCAGATTTTAGTCCCTTATGCTTCTCTACTAGCTTCTCTCAGCTGATGTTAGATATCTTAATCTCTCATTTCTTTTAGCACCTGGGTTAACTTTTATTTCTGGTTTGCAACTTGTGTCTTCTATTGGGAGGACAGACACAAAAATATTTGCCGAATGTCTCTGCCATTTCCTCTTCTCCATAATAGTTTCTAACATTTACTTTAGCTACTCTCCTCCTTTTTATATCCCTGTGAAAACTTTTATAATCTCTTTGTATATTCTTGGTTTGTTTATTCACACCTGACTGCATCCCTTTAAAGATATTCCATTTGCTTTCCCCTGAAGTCTTGTTGAACACCACCTCCCCCCAACTCAACAATTTCTTGTAATTTTCCATCACTTTCATGCTTGGAATTCTGCCCTTTAGACCATATGATGCTGCTTGCTCATAGTCTTAACATTCAATGGGTGACAATTCACAGTAAACATGATCATTCTGTAGTCACTGTTACCTGCGGTACAGGGCTTTCATTCCCTGCACATTGTCTGGGTCACATACAAATACCAGAACATGCTGAAAGCTAGTTCTTGCACAGGACAAGTCTTTAAATTCGAAGTGATGTTGACAACCTTAAATGAAAAGCAGTGTATTAAGCATCAACCACAGCCTTACTAAATTGCAGAATAGGCTTGAGGGACCATATGGCCTACACCTGCTCCTAATTCTTATGTTCTTGAGCATTTGCCAGAGTAGTTGCTGTCTAACTGAGTGTTATTACGTGGGATTTAATAATGGTAAAATTTATCTTACACCAGCTGAGACTGCACTATTTTTAAGGAGCTTAGCTGGAGTGGTTTTTTTATTGAATGCTGTAACTCATTTCCAGATGTATACCATAGCACTAACAGGGACATTTTTAGAGGTATTAATTAAACCTACGTAATGGACAGAGCCTCATTGTGCGGTACATTGCCAAAGAAGAAAATATTAATTTATAAAACATCATACATTGCCTTCGATATAACCAAAATACTTCACAGATTTCATTGTTGCAAATTCTCCCTCAAGCCACTTGATTTGAAAAGATACAAAAGAACAAAGAAAATTATGGCACAGGAACAGGCCCTTCGGCCTTCCAAGCCTGCACCAACCATGCTGCCCAACTGAACTAGAACCCCCTACCCTTCCAGGGATCATATCTCCCTATTTCCATCTTATTCATGTATTTGTCCAGATGCCTCTTCAAAACTCACTATCGTATCTGCTTCCACTATCTCCCCCGGCAGCAAGTTCCAGGCACTCACCACCCTCTGCATAAAAAACTTGCCTCGTACATCTCCTTTAAACCTTGCCCCTTGCACCTTAAATCTGTGCCCCCTAGTAATTGACTCTTCTACCCTGGAAAAAAGCTTCTGACTATCCACTCTGCCCATGCCCCTCATAATCTTGCAGACTTCTATCAGATCGCCCCTCAACCCCTGTCATTCCAGTTAGAACAAACCAAGTTTCACCAACTTCTCTTCATAGCCAATGCCCTCCATGCCAGACCTCATCCTGGTAAATCTTTTCTGTACCCTCTCCAAATTCTCCACATTCATCTGGTGGTGTGGTGATCAGAATTGAACACTATATTCCAAGTGCAGCCTAAGGTTCTGTAAAGCTGCAACATGACTTGCCAATTTTTAAACTCAGTGCCCTGGCTGATGAAGGCAAGCATGCCGTATGCCTTCTTGACTACCTTCTCCACCTGCATTGCCACTTTCAGTGACCCGTGTACCTGTACATTCAAATCCTTCTGCCTGTCAATACTCTTAAGGGTTCTGCCGTTTGCTGTATATTTCCTATCTTTATTAAACCTTCCAAAATGCATTACCTCACATTTGTCCGGATTAAACTCTATCTGCCATCTCTCTGCCCAAGCCTCCAAGCAATCTATATTCTGCTGCATCCTCTAATGGTCCTCATTGCCATCCGCAAATTCACCAACCTTTGTGTCATCCACAAACTTACTAATCAAACCAGTTATATTTTCTTCCAAATCATTTATATATATAAAACGAACAGCAAAGGTGCCAGCACTGATCCCTGAGGAATGCCACTTGTCACAGCCCTCCATTCAGAAACACACCCTTCCACTGCTACCCTCTGTCTTCTGTGACTGAGCCAGTTCTGTATCCACCTTGCCAGTTCACCTCTGATCCAATGCAACTTCACCTTCTGCACCAGTCTGCCATGCAGGATCTTGTCAAAAGCCTTGTACAGCTCCCACCTGCCCCTGAAGAGACCTCAATGATCCAGATATCTGAAACCCTCCCCCCTACACCAGCTGTTTAGCTACGTGTTGAGTTGCACTATCTTCCTATTCCTAGCCTCATAGGAATGTAGCACAGGGAGTAATCCTGAGATTACGACCGTAATCCTACTTTTAGTAGTAAAAGTCCTACTTTTTAACTTTCTACCTAACTTCCTAAACTGCTGCTGCAGGACCTCATCATTCTTCCTGCCTATGTTATTAGTACCAATATATACCACGACATCTGGCTCTTCACTCTCTCCCTTCAGAATGCTTTCTGTCCACTCAGAGATATCCTGGACCTTGAGATCAAGTAACAACTGACTCATAAAAACCCTACAATGCAGAAGGAGGTTATTTGGCATATCGAGTCTGCACCTACAACAATCCCACCCCAGGCCCTATCCCCACAAACCCACACATTTATCCTGCTAACCTACACATCCTGGGACACTATGGGCAGTCTGGCATTCAACTTAACCTGCACATCTTTGGATGTGGGAGGAAACACTCGGAGGAAACCCATGCAGACATGGGGAGAATGTGCAAATGCCACACAGACAGTGACCCTAGCTGGGAATCGAACCCGGGTCCCTGAAGCTGTGAGGCAGCAATGCCACTGTGCCAACTCAAGAACAGCTTCTTCCCTGCTACCATCAGACTTTTGAATGGATCTACCATATATTAAGCTGATCTTTCTCTACACCCTAGTTATGACTGTAACACCATATTCTGCACCCTCTCCTTTTCTTCTCCCCTATGTACTCTATGTATGCGAAGCGTGCAAGAAACAATATTTTTCACAGTATCCCAATACATATGACAATAATAAATCAAATAAAATATATCACTGTTCCTTGACTGTCACTGGGTCAAGATCCTGGAACTCTCTCTCTAACAGCACTGTGGGTATACCTATGCCACAGGGACTGCAACAGTTCAGGAAGGCAGCCCACCACCGCCTTCTCAAGGGCAATTAACGATGGACAATAAATGCTGGCCCAGCCAGTGATACCCACATCCCATGAAAGAATAAAGTAAAGTTGAATATAACTAAGCCCAGGAAGATTGACTGTAATTCCTGTGTTGAATAATAAAATGTTGATAAGATAAGAATGGAGCAGTTGTAGACACAACTCTGTGGATATGTGATATACTGGGTGGGGACGGGGGTGGGGGGGCAGGGAGGGGGGAAGGTATTAGAAGGCTGGTGGATAGTCCACAGAATGGGTTTGATTCCCATTCTGGCTGAGGTAGATTTTGGTCCTGCCTCCTTGCTCTGCCCTTGAAAGGCAGACAAGCCACAAAAACAGCCAAGGAAACAGCTCAGGACGAAGAAATAACGGTGATGATATAAATCCCATCCCAATCCTAGATTTCACACCAATCCCATTTACCAATGTGGCACAGTAGTTAGCACTGCTGCCTCCCAGCGCCAGGGACCCGGGCTCAATTCCGTCCTCGGGCCATTGTCTGTGTGGAGTTTGCACGTTCACCCCGTGTCTGCATGGGTTTCCTCCAGGTGCTCCAGTTTTCTCCCATAGTCAAAAGATGTGCAGGTTAGGTTGATTGGCCATGATAAATTGCCACTTAGGATCAGGGGGATTAGGAGAGTAAGTACGCGGGGTTACAGAAATAGGACCTGGGTGAGATTGTTGTTGGTACAGGCTCGATGGGCCACATAGCCTCCTTCTACAATGTAGATTCTATGATTCTAATTCTACAGCTCTTCTTGGTTTTTGTTCAGTCTTAGCAGTTAGTCTTTTTTTTTAATGATGTCCTCTGGTCATGATCTTCATTCTAAATCTATAAAACTAAGCACAGTTGTTTCCTATCATCCACCCAGCTGTCTATCTTGCTAGTGAGAAGTGACCTCGCCTGATGAAGGAGCAGCGCTCCAAAAGCTTGTGTGATTTCACATAAGGCTGTTGGACTATAACCTGGTGTTGTGCAACCTCTCACCATGTCCACCCCAGTCCAACAACAGCATCTCCACATTATAAGATTATGAAGGGTATGGACAGGGTGAGTAGGGAGTAGCTGTTCCCCTTGCTTGATGGTTGAATCATGAGGGGACAGAGATTTAGGGTAAGGGACAGGAGATTCAGAGGAAAACCTTTCCACTCAGAATGCAGTGGGAATCTGGAATGCACTGCCAGGGAAGGTAGTGGAGGCTGGCAACCTTACAACCTTTATTTGGATAGACACCTCAATCATGTCCCCTCTCAGCCTTCTCTGCTCTAAAGAAAGCAGCCCAACCCAAACCTATCTAAGCACTTGAAACATTCAAGGATGTCAGACAAGTTCAGGAAAATGGGATTAGTGCGCCTTTACTGGTAGATATTGTTGGTGCAGGCTCGAATGGCCTTTTCTACACCGTATGACATTTTTGGATGAGACACTTTGCTGTCGAATGTTGCGTCCAGAGGTTGAGAAATGACGTCACCGTCACTTTCTCTGTGGGGACGTTTGAAGAAATGGTCGACTTCTATCTTCAATAGACTCATTCAAATGTTTTGCTTTGTGCTTAAATGCCCTTGAGCTGCACGGCAGTACTGCAATCGTAATGCCAGCCTGAGATTGATTGGGTAATTTCAGTCTCTCAGCGCTTGTTTGATAAGCACACCCAAATCTTTCTCCTTTTCTGCCTCTCCATTGTGTACCCAGGGTTATCAAGGGTTGGTGACAAGCTGAAGGTCAGTGCTGAGTAATGACTGAAAAGCCTTTCATGTACCTTTACAACTGGAAAAAAGTGAACACTTTCATTGAGAGGGAGCTGTGTTAATCGCTTGGCTGACAGCCCATACAATCTTGATTAAAACGTAGAGCTCTTTGCATTCATTCTGAAATTGAAAGAACCAAAGATAACTCGAGGTAATAGTTCCTTACTGAGCAAGTAGAAGGTACTGCCTGAGAATGTGGCATAGTGAAAGTCAGTCGCGGTTTTCAAAAGAAAATTGCTTAAGCACCTGAAGGCAAGTAATTTCTAGGGCTATAGGCACAGTGGCACAGGGGTTAGCACCGCTGCCTCACTGCTCCAGGGACCCGGGTTTGAGGCAGACCCTTTTAAACAGCCTCTGCACACAGCAGCCCTGTGGTTGCCACTGCATTGTTTCCAGGAATGGCAGGCTTGACTCCAATCAGCTCCTGTCCCCTCCGGAACAAAAATGCCACCTTTGCGGGCACTTTCCCCAAGGCGGGGGCACACCCCCACGCCAGGAAATTTCCCCACTGCCGCTGCCTATCTCCAGGGTGAAAATGAAATGAAACTTTGTTTCTCCCTGTACAGAGGCTGTCTGACCTGCTGACTCATTCCAGCATTTTCTGTTTTTATTTGATATTGACACCAAAGGGGAGGCAGTTTAGAACGGAGTTGAGGAGGAACTTCTTCACTCAAAGGGTGGTGAATCTCTGGAATTCTCTGCCCGTTGAAGTGGTGGAGGCTGCCTCGCTAAATATTTTTAAGAAGCGGGTTGATGGGTTCTTGATAAGAGAGGGGATTAAGGGTTATGGGGAGAGGGCGGGAAAGTGGAACTGAGCCACAACAGATCAGCCATGATCTTATTGAATGGCGGGGCAGGCTCGAAGGGCTAGATGGCCTACTCCTGCTCCTATTTCTTATGTTCTTATGTTCAAAGTGATGTAACCCCACACTGCACAGTTTCAGCAGTGGAGGATTTCATCCAACTTACAGATCATTCTGCAAAGCAGTTAAAAATTAAGCTTTCCTGTGTACAGATCAATATTGAACCTCACTGTGTGATATGGCGGCATTGGGTGGCACAGTGGTTAGTACTGCTGCCTCACAGCTCCCAGGACCCGGGTTCGATTCCTGGCTTGGATCACTGTCTGTGCAGAGTCTGCACATTCTCCTTGTGTCTGCGTGCGTTTCCTCTGAGTGCTCTGGCTTCCTCCCACACTGCAAAGATGTGCAGGTTAGATTGATTGGCAATGCTAAATTGTCCCTTAATGTCCCGGTAAGTTAGAGGGATTAGTGGGGTAAATATGTAGGGTTAGAGGGATAGGGCCTGGGAGGGATTGTTGTCGGTGCAGAATTGATGGGCCAAATGGCCTCCTTCTGCACTATAGGGACTCTATGAAAGATCAGGGAATGGGGCTACCTGTGCTGCACTTGTTGAGAGCTGACATAGACACCAATGGAAAGAGTGGTGCTGCAAACATTCTATGGAATGACAGTGATAGCTCTCTATAAATTCCAACCAGGGAATGGTTTTCACTGCACTTTTTAATGATGTGCATTCATTTGATCTGTTTCATGTTCTCTGGGACTCAGTCTCAGAACTCTCTGTGACACATCAGTCACAATCATTGAAATATAAAATTAACTTACTTGTGTTCCACAAAGTGAAGGATGCCTGCTGTACGAATCTTTGTACAGAATTCCTGTGTTGTATTTAATGGGTTAATCTCTCCGTTAAAACAGCTGACGTCTCATCTGTCAATGAATATTCGCATCGTGTTACTGGGCAGGTCAGAGAAAAGTTTTAACGTCACAATGACACCCCCTACTGAATGGCAGTGAGTGTTGGCATATGTCAGGCCATCTGGCCTGTGCTCCTTCTCAGTGACTTTGCCAATCCGGCACCAACTTATAGCAGGTGCTCAAACACTAATGGTGGCTGCTGTTTAGTTCGACTTGTCTTTCCACGCTTAGGATTTTTAATTTTTCTGTGTGGCAGCTGGCTGGAAGTGTGAACCAATAACACCACAGTGAGGAACAAAGGGCAGCTCGATCGGAATGGACTGGGCGACTGTGTACCTCAATCAGTCCCGTTAAAGGATAGTGAAATTAACAATCCAGCAACAGAGATGTTAGTGTAGGGTAGAGCAGGTTAGTCCAATGTCAGATCACTACAGAAAGAGAAATGAAGAGCGAAAGATTGGTTTAAGACAGAGAGGATAGTCACAGAAAAGATATTTTCAGTAAATTTTTTTATTTTATACTTTTTGAAATGTCCAATAGTTAAAACCGGAAAGAATGACAGTCCACATATCATAGAGTAGAATCCCTACAGTGCGGATGGAGGCCATTTGGCCCATCAAGGCTACACCAACAACAATCCCACCCGGACCCTGTCCCCCACATATTTAGCCTGCTAATTCTCCCGACACTAATGGGCAATCCACCTAACCTGCACATCTTTGGACTGTGGGAAGAAGCTCGGAGCACCCAGAGGAAACACATGCAGACAAGATAAGAACATGCAAACTTTACGTAAACAATTACCCAAGGCCAGAATTGAACTCAAGTCCCTGGCGCTGTGAAGCAGCATTGCTAACTACTGTGCCAACAATGCCGTCCTTAATATGTAATAGTTACTTTTCAGTGGCTGGAAGTTTGCATTTTCATAAAGCTAATGTATGTCGGATGGCATCTTTTGAGTTTCTGAACTAAACTCTGCTTTTGCCTGTAAGAAATCACCATATAATTTGAGAAAATCTTAAGAAATCTATTAAATATTACAATGACGTGGAGTTGCCAGTGTTGGACTTGGGGAGGCACAGTAAGTAGGGTCACAACACCAGGTTAAGTCCTCACCTGACTCACCTGATGAAGGGACAATGCTCTGAAAGCTCGTGCTACCAAATAAAGCTGTTGGACTTTAACCTGAGACTACTTACTGTTAAATATTATAGCAATAGCGCTCTCTCTCACACACTTCCTTACAAGGAAAAGTTCCAATGCCAACAATGAAAAGTTTGAATGTGATACAACACTCCTTCATTCCCATCTATTTTCACAAATGTATGCATATTTTTAGGATAACTCAGGTTGCAAAATGTATCTTATGCTACAATGTTGTCAGTAAATACACAGACCCTGCAAACCAACAGGCAACCTGTGGTCAGATACACCCTACGCTGAAACAAAATGGTAGATGCCACTCAATCAAACTTCTGTGGATTTCTCCTTGAATTCCTCCAGATGATTATTACTCTGCAAGCCAACTGGCATCACTGGATTCTGGCTTCCACATGAGTGTTTTCCTAAATATGAGGGGCATGGACAGAGTGGATAAGGAGCACCTGTTCCCCTTAGCTTAAGGGTCAGGCAC
Source organism: Carcharhinus amblyrhynchos (assembly GCF_965287045.1). NCBI lineage: Eukaryota > Metazoa > Chordata > Chondrichthyes > Carcharhiniformes > Carcharhinidae > Carcharhinus > Carcharhinus amblyrhynchos. The sequence goes on along the minus strand of NC_137331.1, from coordinate 111,587,854 downwards.
AAAAGGACAAAAGTTGAAAGAGGGGCAGGAGGTTTAGAGGTGATGTGAGGAAAAGCTTTTTTATCTAGGGGGTGGTGACGGTCTGGAATGTGCTGCCAGTAGTGGGGGGGGGGGGGGCAGGGGCGGGGGCGAGAGCGTAGAGATGGGTTGCCTCACATCCTTTAAAAAGTATCTGGATGATAGTTGGCACATCATAACATTCAGGGCTATGGGCCGAGTGCTGGCAGATAGGGTTAGGTGGGAGTTCAGGTGTTTCGAATGTGTCAGTGCAGACTTGATGGGCCAAAAGCACTGTGTGTTTCTATGATTCTATGAAATTCCACTCTAAAATAGACATGCCTGTGAATCTTCTTCCAAACAATGCTTTCCTCAGTTGTTTTCAGAAGTATCCACTTCCAGGATTTCCAACTCTCCTCTCAGTATTCCTTTGCCTTGAGTTGCCAGATTTTAAGATCATGCAAGATCAGGAATCCCTCCATAGGTTGACCCAGTGCTGACCTCCTGATCTGCCTTTGAGAGGCCACCTCCAAGCATCTGCACTATTTCCCTCTGCCTCCAAAAACAGGCCTTTAATCAGTTGAGGCAGCTTGGGTAACTCTGCTGTACCTTTCCATTCTTGCCCCCAGAACAGGGTGGAGCTAGCAAACTAGCCAGGGCATAAAATTCCACACTTGCTCATTGTTGTCAGAGTCTAAAAGTTCAGTCCCGTGTCTCTGAATTACTAGTCCATGAATATAACAGGACCATGTCCTGTAAGACTCCATGAGTGATGGTCATCCTCTGTTACCTTGTATAAGTGGAAAATATTCATCTGTGAGCCTTTATCATTGATGTGCGAGTAGTATAAGTGTCTGGATCATATAGGATTAATGTGGAACTGAGAACAGTAGCAGCCACACAGTGGTGTAAGCAGGTACATGGCACAGGTCCAGGGGTCAGTGTGGTTTTGAGTAGAGATGGATAAAAACCCAAGCATTAAGATAGCTCCTAGCCTGCACCCATTTCTAAATATGCGTAAATAGTTCTATTGACATACTGAGGACTGCAAAGACTTCTTTAAGAGACATCATTCTGTGACTAGCACCTTCCTAACAGTTGACAACTGAGGGGAAGACAAGCAGACATAATGGGCGGTGTGATGGCACAGTGGTTAGCACTGCTGTCTCACAACACCAGGGACCCGGGTTCAATTCCCAGCTTGGGTCACCGTCTATGTGGAATTTGCACATTCTCCCCATGTCTGCGTGGGTTTCCTCCGGATGCTCCTGTTTCCTCCCACAGTCTAAAGCTGTGTGGGTTAGATTGATTGGCCATGATAAATTGGGATTAGCAGGGTAAATATGTGGGGTTATGAAGAAAAGGCCTGGGTGGGATTGTGGTCAGTGCAGACTTGATGGGCCAAATTGTCTTCTGGAGGGATTCTATGAAGGCTTGTCTTGTCTTCATCCAATAAGTGCCCATGTGCATTTGGGATATGGGCAGCTAGAAATTGAGCAGAAGGGGATTGCCTTTCTACCCTCACAAGTAACTCTTGGATTACCAACTCTGACCAGGACCCGCTAACTACTCACCACAATCTCAGAACCGAATTCAGTGTCTCCCTAATGTGTTCAGCCCTGCAAATCATTGACTGAAATGTTCAAGTGACTTGCCAACTGGGAAACATTTTATAATATTTTACCCCTTGGTCATTAATCACACAGCATACATCTTGATGTTATGACCAGAATGCAACAAACAACATTAAATTATGAGGTTTGAAATATGATAATATTGCATTCTTCGCTGCTGTAATATCTCTTCTTGTATTAGATTATTTACTAACAATGGCAGCAGTGTGAACTATCTACAAGATGCACTACGGCAGCTCGCCAAGCCTTCTTTGACAGCACCTTCTAACCCCGAAACCTTTACCATCTCCACGATGCATGGGTACACAAGCAAGTTCCCTTTCCAACGGTTTACCATTATGACTTGCGATGGATCTCACCTTCCCTTTATGTCACTGGATCAAAAATGTTCTCTTCCCTCTGCATGTCCTTTATCGTTATGTTCCCGTAGCACTGCCCCTCCAGTGGGAGAGGGAAAAAAGATCTAGGCTGTGATCTTATTCACTCATCCCACCAGTTGATTGGCCAGACACGCCAGCAAGATAGGATGAGAGGCGGAAAAACAGGATCGCACCCAGTTTTTTGGCTCTCGAAATCTTAATAGCAAAGACACTTGACATTATTCAAATGCCATGAGTCAGTCCCAGATGGCACCAATTGGACTTGTTTGGAATTACCACCTCAACACTCCAGGTCCTCACCAGTGAGAATCACAGACGGTCCCCACCAATGGGAATCAGATATGGTGGCCTCGCCGGTGGGGCCAGAAGCCATTGAAGCCACCCCCCCTTCACTTAATGTTTCTTCATTAAGTGCCTTATGATTGTGACTGGACCTCGTCCAAAAACCTCTATGATTCTCTCCTGTTTTCTCGCTTGTTGGACACGGAGGGTGGAATTTTACCGGTGCGTCTGTCCAAGTTTCACATGATCCCGCCCGAGGCCAATGGAGAATGCCATTCTCTGAGCCGAGCCCGCCCCCCGGAATTGGGGTGGCATGCCGGTAAAATTCCGGCCATAAGGTCAGGATTTTATGGCCTTGCTCATCGCGAAACTATAAAATCCCACCCAAGGCCAGTGGGCCTTCTCATTGTCCTCCCCTTGCCTGCTCTGATTCCCATGGCGGGCAGGACGGTAAAATTCCGGCCTTCGAATATTTTCCATAAAATTCTGCCCATGAGCTATTTTTGAACCCCTCCCTGAGTTATGGTTGTCAAGGTTGTTCTGCCACTTGCCAGTCACACCTTTCACCTTGAACATCCCTCTGCTCACTGCCTGTGGAAGCTCGTGCTGTCCCCATGACTGGTTTAAAGTAAAGTATACTTATCAGTCACAAGTAAGGCTTACATTAACACTGCAATGAAGTTACTGTGAAATTCCCCCAGTTGCCGCAGTCTGGCACCTGTTTGGGTTAATGCCAAATGTTGGAGGAAGCCCACGCAGACATAGGGAGAATGTGCAAACTCCACACAGACAGTGACCCATGACAGGAATCGAACCCGGGTCTCTGGTGCTGTGGGGCAGCAGTGCTAACCACTGTGCTACCGTGCCACCCAGCCAGACCCCCTGGTTTATTGTATGAAGATATATCCTCGTGTTAAATACAAACTCCTCTGTGATGTGCTCAACTACTTCCCATTATTCATAACGAATAATTTTTTTTCATTTTTTTGAGGTAAACCTTTGTAATCTGAATCCATCTTTAGAACAACATCATAACATTAGAAATAGATGCCTTCCAGGCTAAATAGATAAAAGTCCCAAAATGTTTGATACGTTCATATTGATAGATTCAGGGCAGCTGAACTCCAGTCAATAGTTCTTGATTTTGGGAGGTTTTGCATTTCATATTCTCCGAAGTGAAAGCTGAAACAAAAGCTCAGATTTATCAAACGTTACACTTTCCCCTTGAGTGACCTTAGCTGAGTATTTTACAAGGAGTAGGCACTTTTCCCTTTCTGAAGCCAGTACCGTATCCAGTCATCTCATTGCTGACCCTGACACTGATTTACTGTCCATGCATTCAGTCCTGCACAGCAACTATTAATCTCGTTTAGGTTTACATAATTAACTGCAGTGCCCGACCAGCTTGAAAAAAAAATCATAAACTACTGCTGTTTACTTCAGCACTTTCCAGCTACACAATGGGTTGTTGGAGCTGTTCTGACCTGCCCTGCCCACATTTCAATCACATGTTATGCAGTTGACATATGGTACAGTGGTTAGCACTGCTGTCTCACAGCGCCAGGGACCTGGGTTTGATTCCTGGCTTGGGTCACTGTCTGTGTGGAGGCTACAAGTTCTCCTCGTGTCTGCGTGGGTTTCCTCTGGGTGCTCTGGTTTCCTTCCACAGTCTGAAAGATGTACAGGTTAAATGCCTTGGCCATGCTAAATTCTCCCTCAGTGTACCCAGATAGGTGCCAGAGTGTGGCGACTAGGGGAGTTTCACAGTAACTTCATTGCAGCGTTAATGTAGGCCTACTGGTGACGTGAATAAATAAGGTTAAAATTTTAAAATCCTGGCCAGATAGCAAAAAGGTGCATTTGAAGGTTTTGTTATTACTGGGTTACAACTGCAATTCTTTGTCATTATTTTCTTTCCTTCCTTATTATGATTAATTCAGTAAAAATACTCTTCCCTGATGTTGCAATAGTCAGAATTTTCCAACTTGAGTATAAATATTGGCAAGTTACAGCAAGATAAAGACATTCAATCCAGATTGCAATTCTCATCAATCATCTTTCTGGTTAGCTCTCGTTTAGAATTCATACTTGGGTTCATGTAAAGTTAAATGATTCAGTTAGAGAGGCTGGAACTACCAGACCTGATCCATATTAGAGGGAAGCTATAGCCTTTATATCCAGAAGAATAGATACAATGGAGTAAAAATCATATTGCAGCTACGCAGAGCCCTGGTTAGACCAAACTGAGACACTGTGAGGGGCTCTAAGAATCACACCTTAGGAAGGATGTATTGGCCTTGGAGGGACTGCAGGATAGGTTTACTAGAAAGATATCTGGATTCCAAGGGTTAAACTATGAGGAGAGATAACATAAACTGGAATTGCATTCCCTGGAATTTAGAAGGGGCAATTTGATCAAAGTTTTCAAGGTATGATTGGAGAACCTTTGGGGAGGGAATTTTCCTCTCCCCCACAATGGGGATCGCAGTGGGCTGGGGGAAGACTATACAAAGATATGTTGGCCTTGGGTGGGAGTTTCTGGTTTTGGGGCGTTGCACAGCTGGAAAATCCCACTCTTTGTCTCTATACCTGTCCCTTAGGCCGAATATGATGAGGGCTAATTTGCTAAGTGGGATGGGTCCCTGGCATCAGAATTATAGAGTCCAAGAGGCTGGGCTTGTTGCTTTATTGGCGTTGGGTACGTTGCAATGATGTCATTTGGGGGCATCGCTGAGGCTAACATTGGTTGGGTCTGATGTCAGCAGTACAAAGAACAGCGCAGGAAACGGGCCCGTTTGGCCCCACAAGCCCACGCCAAGCACCCCAACACTCAGTGTGTGCCTTATTCAAGCCTTTCGTCGACCGACGACACTTTTGTCTACCTCTCGTGGACTCCACAACAAAGGGGTGCAAATTTAGGGAATTATATGTGCGCCTCATTAAGGGAGATCCAATTCAGGGACAATTTATTGACACCAACCGGCCTAAAAAGCACGTTTTTGGGGTGTGGGAGGAAACCGGAGCACCCGGAGAAAACCCACGCAAGCACGGGGAGAATGTGCAAACTCCCACAGACACTGACCCAAGCCGGAGATCCGACCTGGGTCCCTGTAACTGCACAGCAAACAGTGATAGTCACTGAGCTGTCGTGTTGCCCGTCAATTGGTCCAGTTTAAGCGTACACTAACGAATGTAGCGTTGAATGTGCTGTCAGAATGCTAAGCTTGAGGCCAGCTTTAGGTTGAGTGCTCAGATTGCAAATGAATACAAAAGCAATTTGTTCCTCTGGCTGATTCTGTTGGGTAGATATAGTGGATATCTTGTTCTAGCGCCCACCTGATTTGCACTGAAATTGACAGTTGGCCACATGGTGTGAGTGTCCGTGGAGGAACTAGGGTGCTGGTATCTTGTTGCAACGCGTGGAGGAACAACATTGAGCACAGAGGAAAAAGTGATGCTGAAGGAATATATTATTCTTGGAGTGTTCACAGCCCAGAATGAAGAGATGAATAATTGAAGAATCTCTTGTTTTTTTGGGTCATCTTCAGAAAGCCTTGACTTCACCTTCAGTTATCTCTGCCAGCTGATGCCACAATGTTTCATGTAGGGCCAATGATATCTTATGTGGAAAACTATCCGTCCTAACTGTGTGAATGAATGATGGCCATCAGCAACATGATATATTCAAAGAACAAAAACAGCCCGGGAAACAGGCCCTTTGGCCCAACGAGTCCGCGCCGCCATTTTAACATTACCAGTCCCCCCTCCACCCATGACCCTTATCTATGTTTATGGCCATCCACATTGAGGGAAACTAATTTAGGGACAATTTATTACCTCCAATCAGCTTAATAGCACATCTTTGGGTTGTGGGAGGAAACCGGAGCACCCGGAGAAAACCCACGCAAGCACGGGGAGAATGTGCAAACTCCCACAGACACTGGCCCAAATCCATGTGTCTGCACAGCAATCAGTGATAGTCACTGAGCTGTCGTGTTGCCCAGCATCTGGTCCAGTTTAAGCGTACACTAACGACATGAAGCACTAGGCCAATCTCGAACATCCAAGTGCAGCCCGAGTACAACCCATCGTGTGTATGCCCCTCGTTGGACAACAAGGCGGACCGACTTAAAACCTGTGAATTAAAAGAGAAAAACATTATTATCATACTACACCCTTATACATTACCAGGGACGTCCCAATGCTAATGAACCTTATTTAAAATATATCAATCAGAGCAATGCAGCAAACTTACTGATCCCCAAATTCAGAGCAATTCTGGAATTGGGATTATTCTTCCCTCCCCAATCTCACATTGAAAGTATTTCCTTCTCAGTGTGGCACCATGTGGATCAAAGTACAATCACTGAGTCTTGCCAAGCCTACTTTGTAACTCAGCGAGCAGACAGAAGCAAGCAGACAAAATGAAGGAGGCAGTCATCGACTTCAGGAAATGTAGTGGAGAACTTGCCCCTGTCTATATCAACGGGACAAAGTAGAAAGGGTCGGGAGCTTCAAGTTTTTCATGTCCGGATCTTCAACAACATGTCCTGGTCCCCCCATGCCAACACTATAGTTAAGAAAACCCACCAACGCCTCTACTTTCTCAGACGACTAAGGAAATTTGGCACGTCAGCCGCGGCTCTCACCAACTTTTACAGATGCACCATAGAAAGCCTTCTTTGTGGCTCCTGCTGTGTCCAAGATTGCAATGAACAATAAAAGGTCATGAATGTACCCCAGTGGATCTTGTAAACCAACCTCCCATCCATTGATTCTGTTTACACTTCCTGCTGCCTTGGAAAAGCAGCCAGCATAAACAAGGACCCCATGAACCGTGGGCATTCTCTCTTCCATCTCCTTCCATCGGGAAAAAGATACAAAAGTCTGAGGTCACACACCAACCAACCTTCTTCCCTACTGGCATCAGACTTCTGAATGGTACTACCTCGCACTAAGTTGATTTTTCTCTACTCCCTGGCTATGACTGTAACACTACATTCTGCACTCTCTTCTTTCCTTCTCTATGAACAGTATGCTTTGTCTGTATATCACACAAGAAATAATACTTTTCACTGTATACCAATCCATGTGACAATAATAAATCAATTCAAATCAGACTGATGCAACATGATTCACTTTTAGAAATTTCTCTAGGAAGTTCTTGGTTCAGGATGCCCTTGGATACTTTGGATGGAGATTAGGAATCTCAAGGCATGGGAAAATTTCCATCTAAGTTCCTGTTGACTGCAGTGCAATGTGGTGTGTGGGGCCTGGCAGAGGGTTGAATTGGACTAAATTTATTTGTCTGAATTTCCAGCTCTCCATGGACAGCCTGGGAGATGCTGGGCCTGTGAAATTGTGAAGGAATACAAGGTGGGATGAGGGGGAGGTGAAGGTGGGATGGGTGGGTGAAGATGGGGTGGAAGGTTGGGTGGGGGGAGATGAAGAGGGGTTTGGGCAGGGGGGGGTGTTGAAGTGCCTATTACCTTTGCACCCCATGGCATTCTGCCAGTACCAGGGAAGGTAGAGGCTGGCCCTCCTGCCCAGAGGCCAATTGAGCCCCCGGAGTGATCAATTTCTTCTCACTGCCTCTTGTGGAGGGGCATCTGCTGCACTGGGAAACCTTTCTGGTGAATTCTGGTGCTTTCCACGTGGGCTCGAGGCAGGTACAGTGGGGTGGGGGTGTGGGGTGAGCCTGGGGAGTAGCAGATTGGCAGAATCTGGTCTCCTAAGCAGGCACAGTGGCCGGGGCTCCCGTTGGCAACATCTCTCTTGCCAATGTCAATCTCTCCTCACCAGGGCCTGCCTGTATCGACCCTTACGACCTTACTCATCATGCTGTGAGGGCAGTGTCTGTCGCTGTGTCCTCTCACTGCAGTACCAGTGGTGGCCATCGCCCTCAGCGGCGCTGCTGAGATAGTTGATTTGCTGTCTCTCTGATTGGCTGGCAGCTCTTGGAGGTAGATTCCCATCTATTACATGGACACAAATCCCGGCATCAGCGAATTAGCTGCCGGATACATCTGGAATACGTCTGGAATACGTCTGGAATACACCTGGGAATCTCTCAGGTAGCCAAAGCGGGGTTCTCCCAAATTTCTGACCAATGGTGAGAACACTTACCACCCAGACAGAATTCAGTGTGATGTGTGTGAAATTGCGATGTGCAATATTTTCAGTGAATTGGTAAGACGGTGGTGAAATTCAATCCCAGCGTATTTTTGATGTGCTAAGGTGGGACTCAGGGCAATACTGTCTCAGCAGATGTTTGTTGTCCAGGTGTGTGAAGCATCTCTTTTTCCATCACATGAAAGAAGTGCCTTATCCAAACAACTGAATAACATAGCAACATTGAAGGTATGTGTAGGAGGAGGCCATTTGGCCCTTCGAGACTGCTCCGCATTCATTGGCTGATTGTTTAATGCCTAATCTTGCTTTCTCCCTGTAGCCTTTGATCCCATTCACCCCAGTTCCTTAATTGTGATTTCTCTTCTCCCATGTTCTGTATACTTTCTGAGTAAGGTGTTTTGAAACAAAGCTTATAATCTGATGTATTTCCTCTCTAATATTTAGTACTACATTCACCTATACTCTAATGTTAGTAATTGGATTACTTATATGTGATTTTTCCCTGGTCAGCAATTGAATTTGGTGGAATTATTTTCAGACAAAAGGACGGGGGGGGGTGCGATTCTCCCATCTCGCTGCGCTGCTTTCGTAATGCAAGGGGCCAGGAGATTTTAGTGGGGATCATTTCACAGGCTCCTTGCTAGGCATTATGGCTTTTGTGCGTCTACCAGCATCGGAAATTGGTGCAGAACTGCCTAATATATTCAGCATCTCATTTAAATATCATTTCAATGTAATTAGTGGGCCCAGGACAGAAATCACCGGGCCCACGAGCCTCCCTCACCCCTCTCTCCGGCCAGGAGTGGTTCACTCCAGCAGGGTTCGCTATAGCTCCTCAGATGTGGGAGATAGCCGCCCAATCCCACCGGAGAGAAGAGGGGGCAATCAAGACCCCCAGAGGGTCAAGCGCCAGGGGAGTGTCCCCTGGGAATTGCCACATTGTCAACCTGGGACCTTTAGCACTATCCAAGGACAAAGTGCTAATGCCCAGGAGATATAGAACAAAGAACAAAGAACAACCCAGCACGGGAAACAGGCCCTTCGGCCCAACGAGCCCGCGCTGCCGCATCCTCCCACACCTACCCTGCCCTGTGTGTATGCGAGTGGAACCCCTAACTTAGCCAGATTCAGGGGAGAATAGTGGCAATTTGGTAAACCAATCAGCCTAAGAGCACATCTTTGGGGTGTGGGAGGAAACCGGAGCGCCCGGAGGAAACCCACGCAACCACAGGGAGAATGCACAAACTCCCACAGACACAGGCCCAAATCCATGTATCTGCACAGCTAGCAGTGCTAGTCACTGAGCTGTTGCGGCGCCCGTCTACCGGTCCAGGATCAAGCACACACACCGACATGAAGTACTAGGCCACTCCCGGAACCTCCAAGAGCAGCCCATGCACGACCCACCGTGTGCATGCCCCTCGTTTGACAACAAGGTGGACCGACACCTGCGGTATAAAAAGACAAAAACGTTAACATGTAATTCTACATTTCCGGTGTCGTCCCGAGGCTCTGACCCTATTAATACCCTCTACTATAACCCTCCATCCTTGTTTCGCTCATGTGTAAGTAAACTCATGCTAAGTAAACCTTAAACAAGCCCAACGTGCCTGCCTCCACCACCCTACTCGGTAGCGCATTCCATACCCCCACGACCCTCTGCGTGAAGAACCTTCCTCTCATATCCAAATTATACCTCTTTCCCCCCCCCCCTTAGATCGTGACCTCTCGTAATTGTCCCCAATCTAGGGAACAGCCTACCACTGTTTACTCTATCTATACCCTTCAGTATTTTATATACCTCTATCATGTCCCCCCTTAATCTCCGTCTTTCCAAGGAGAAAAGTCCCAGTTTCTCCAACCTTTCCTCGTAACTCAGTCCTTCCATGCCAGGCAACATCCTGGTAAACCTCCTCTGCACTGTCTCCAGAGTCTCCACGTCCTTCCGGTAGTAAGGTGACCAGAACTGGACGCAGTACTCCGAATGCGGTCTAACCAACGTTCTGTACAACTGAAGCATTAGACGGCAGCTCCTATACTCTATACCCCCTCCTATAAAGGCTGGCATTCCATAAGCTTTCCTCACAACCTTCTCTACTTGTGTCGCCACCTTCATAGACTTGTGAACCTGCACTCCCAGGTCCCTCTGTATTTCTATACTCCTAATCGGTCTACCTTTTATCATGTAGCTCCTCTCTGCATTATTCCTTCCAAAATGCATCACCTCGCATTTGTCAGGATTAAATTCCATCTGCCATCTATCTGCCCAATATACCAACCTATCTATATCCTGCTGTGTCACCTGACATTCCTCCTCGGTATCTGCCAATCCTGCCATATTGGTGTCATCCGCAAACTTGCTGATCACACCACGTACGCCCTCTTCCAAGTCGTTTATGTATACTACAAAGGCGAGAGGTCCCAGTACTGAGCCCTGCGGCACACCACTGGTGACTGGCCTCCAGCCCGAAAAGGTCCCCTCGACAACTACTCACTGTCTCCTATTGCCCAGCCAGTTCTCAATCCACCTAGCTACCTGTCCGTGTATCCCATGCGCCTTAACCTTTTCTACCAGCCTACCATGAGGGACTTTGTCAAACGCCTTACTGAAATCCATATAGATGACATCAACGGCTCTCCCATTGTCAACCGTTTTTGTCACCTCCTCAAAGAATCCTACCAGATTCATAAGGCAAGACCTCCCTCTAACAAAGCCATGTTGCGAATCCCTAATCAGATTGCAACGCTCCAAATGCTCATACATCCTACCCCTAAGAATTTTTTCCAATAATTTTCCTACCACCGATGTCAAACTCACTGGTCTACAATTACCAAGGTTATCCCTACTACCCTTTTTAAACAGCGGTACAACATTAGCTACCCTCCAGTCTTCTGGGACCTCACCTGTGTCCAAAGAAGAGACAAAGATTTGCGCCAGAGGCCCAGCAATTTCATCTTTCACCTCCCTAAGCAGCCTGGGATAAATACCATCAGGCCCCGGAGCTTTATCTGTTTTTATGCTACCTAAAAACCTTAGCACTTCCTCCCTCATAATGGATATTTCCTTCCACTGATCTACAGCTCCCTCCAAGACAGTACACGACACCGAACCCCTCTCCTTCGTCAGGATCTCCCCCATTCCCTCAGACTCGATACATAACTCCCCTCCCTTGTCCCTAAGAGGACCAATTTTCCCTCTAACCACTCTCTTGCTCCTAATATAAGAGTAAAATGCTTTTGGATTTTCCTCAATCCTATCAGCCAAAGCCATTTCATGCCCTCTCTTCGCCATTCTAACTCCCTTTTTTAGCTCCCTCCTACTCTCTCTATATTCCTCCAGCGCACTCTCCGTACCCAGTTGTTTTGACCTAACATATGCCTCCCTCTTCTTCCTGACCAAGTCTTCGATACCTCCTGTAATCCACGGCTCTCTAATCCTACCTTTCCCAACCAATATCTTGGCTATTGGGCATTGGGCAGTGCCAAGGCAACAGGGCCTAATGGGGGTGGGTCCAATGGGAGTCGGGTCCTCTCGGGCAGGGCGATCGGTGGGAGTTTGGTGGGGGGGGGGTTCTCGCTACCACTCTGCAGTCAGGATCGGTGGGGGAGGGAGGGAGGCCAGCGATCGGGGCTGGCCATCAGGGTGGGAGATGTTGCTCTGGGGGTAGGTGGGTGGGGGGGGGCGGAGTTATTGGGGCTGTAGTGGGTGCAGGGATCGGGGGGAGACAGGAGATTGGGGCTGTTGAGGAGAGGGCGGCATATTGAGGCAGGCCAGGAGGGGAGTGGTTCAGGGCTGGACCTGGGCATGATTGGGGGGGCCAGTGATTGGAGCGTCAAAGAACAAAGAACAAAAACAGCCCGGGAAACAGGCCCTTCGGCCCAACGAGCCCGCGCCGCTATTTTAACATTACGAGTCCCCCTCCACCCATGATCCTTATCTATGCTTATGGCATTCCACATTGAGGGAAACTAATTTAGGGACAATTTATTACCTCCAATCAGCCTAATAGCACATCTTTGGGGTGTGGGAGGAAACCGGAGCACCCGGAGAAAACCCACGCAAGCACAGGGAGAATGCGCAAACTCCCACAGACACCGGCCCAAATCCATGTGTCTGCACAGCAATCAGTGATAGTCACTGAGCTGTCGTGTTGCCCAGCATCTGGTCCAGTTTAAGCACACACTAACGACATGAAGTAGTACTAGGCTATTCTTGAAACATCCAAGAGCAGCCCTTGTACAACCCATCGCGTGTATGCCCCTCGTTGGACAACAAGGTGGACAAGATCTTGTCAGATCTATTTATGGGATATGCCTTTCAATGTCTTCCCTCTGCATGTCCCTTCCTGGATTTGTAGTTTGTGACCCCAGACTTCTGCTACAGGTAGCTAAAACTGTCAACACAAATTTAACCTGCTAACGATGCTAGGCTGTGTGAACTCTTCACTCCTAATGGTCGCAGTTGCTTTTGTTTAATTTTATATTTAGGCTGTGAACAGCTTCAGGGCAGCTCCAGGAGATAGCTGTAGCTTGAATTTGTTGGTAATCATTCTTGGACTGAACTGTTCCCTCGCTTAATTAAATTTATGGCATTATATACTTGAATTGTCCATATTCAGTGCCTGGAGTGTGTGATAAATAATACCCACATTTAAAAATAACACCAAGTTCTCCACACACTAAATTACAAAATGACAATTTTATAACGATAGCCCATATGAAGATTAAAGTTCTTCACTATTATTTAATTATCTTTGTTACAAGCACCAAGAATGTTTTGTTGAATACACTGTCCAATGTTACGAATACTTTCAGGGATCTTATGAACTATACTGACCAGCATTTCTGACCATTGCTATTCCTACACTTCAACCAAACTAATTCCACTTCCTGATTCTGAGCCAAGATTCTTTCTCGTTCCTTTGCCTGGTTTGATTTCCGGCTTGGGTAACTATCTGTGTAGAATCTGCATGTTCTCCCTGTGTTTGCGTGGGTTTCCTCCAGGTGCTCTGGTTTCTAACCACAGTCTGAAAAATGTACTGGTTAGGTGCATTGGCCATGCTAAATCCTCCCTCAGTGTACAAGAACAGGTGCTGGAGTGTGGTAACTAGGGGATTTTCACAGTAACTTTGTTCAGTGATTTTGTAAGCCTACTTGTAATATTTACATTTAAACAGGGTTCCTTTTCCATTCTGCCTGTCCTTTCAATAAGTTGCATATGCTGAAATATTTATTTCCCAATTTCAGCCACCTTGTAACAATGTCTCTGTAAAGATGACTAGATCTAAATCCTTCACCTGTAATTGTGTCATGATGTCATCTATCTTATTGTGGAGACTATATGCGGTCAGATGAATTGCTTTTTATTTTATTTTCTTACAAATATTTCCTATGTGGACCCTTACTCATGATGTGGATGTGCCAGTGTGGGACTGGGGTAAACACAGTAAGAAGTCTCACAACACCAGGTTAAAGTCCAATAGGTTTATTTGGTAGCACAAGCCACTAGCTTTCAGGGTGCTGCTCCTTCATCAGGTGAGTGGGAGTTCTGTTCACAAACAGGACATACAAAAATATATATGTCTTTATATGCCCTGTTTGTGAACTGAACTCCCACTCACCTGATGAAGGAGCAGCCTCCAAAAGCTTGTGGCTTGTGCTACCAAATAAACCTGTTGGACTTTTAATCTGGTGTTGTGAGACTTCTTACTGTGTGGACCCTTACTCACCATTCTCAGTCCTCTCCTGTCTCTCTCTGCTTGTCTTTACACACACTGTTCCATTTTATTGTCTCAACTTTTCTGTCTTGATATCTGAAGTTCCTTTCACTCAAACCCTCCCTCCACCCTGGTTCAGTTCAGAGCTCTACTCAGGTTCCTAGTTATATGATTTGCCAGGACACTAGGTGGCAACATCTCACTTTATAAATCAAAATGAACACTTCAGTGCAGAAGAGTCTAGGTTTATACAATGTGCTTATTTGCGCCTTGGCTTCCTCAACTCAACAACTCATTAATAGATTGGCTGGTGAGTGACAAAATGTTGATCATTAATATTACTTGGAGCATAATAATAACTATTAATGGGTTTTCTTGCCTGATAAATAATCTGCACCAATTTTCGGTTCTGAATTTCTAATTACATTGTATGGCCATATGGAATTGGAATTTTACAGTGGATAAGCTGTGTCTGTGCCAGTTTGAAAAAGCTGTCGTGTTTCGATCCATCGCCCAGCACTTTCCCCATGTGTTGTATATTAAAGCGGACAGCTCATTTTAACAGCAGAGATAAAAGAATGAAAAGTTTGCCACACAGTGGGTTACTGAACCAGTTAGTAGAGCTTTATTAGTTAGGGTGTTGCTTGCCTACAGTCCAGGGTGGAAGAGAGAAAATGCATCACAAACCCCCTCTGACGATATCACTACGTCATCATGTGTCACACTACACAGAGATGCAATAGTTTACAATGCAAGCACTGTGCAAATTAGTAATCTGATCAACTACAGCTCCAGTTTCCTTTTGAAAGTTCTTATAGACTCTGCTTTAACCAATCGCTCGGACAGGAATTCCAGATCTCAACAAACTTTGGCGTAATGGAGGTTTTCTTCATTTCCTTCCTTTCATTCTTTTGCCAATTATTTTAAATAGATGTTGGCAAGTGGTGAGGGAACCAACAAGAAGGAAAAGCTTACTTGACCTTGTCCATGACAGTATTGATAGGAATTAGGAAAAAGATACAAAAGTCTGAGGTCATGTATCAACTGACCCAAGATCAGCTTCTTCCCTGCTGCTGTCAAACTTTTGAGTGAACTTACCTTGCATTAAGTTGATCTATCTCTACACCCTAGCTATGACTGTAACACTACATTGTGCACTCTCTCCTTTCCTTCTCTATGAACAGTGTGCTTTGTCTGTATAGCACGCAAGAAACAATATTTTTCACTGTATGTTAATATAGGTGACAGTAATGAATCAAATCAAATCAAAATCACCACATAGTCCTTGTGGAAACTAAGTCCCACCTTCACAATGAAGATACTTTCCATTGTGTTACATGGCACTACCCACCGTTCTAAATGGGATAGAATTCGAATAGATCTAGCAGCTCAAAACTGAGCATCCATGAGGCACTGTGGGCCATTAGCAGCAGCAGAATTATGTTCAACTATAACCGGTATCCACATGGCCTGGCATATCCCCCACGCTATCATTACCATCAAGCCAGGGGATCAACCCTGGTTCAGTGCAGGAGGGCATGCCAGGAACAACAGCAACAAGAATGAGGTGTCAACCTGTGAAGCAATATTTCAGGATTACTTGTATGCCAAACAGAGGAAGCAGCAAGTGATAGACAGAGCTAAATAAACCCACAACCAATGGATCAGGTCTAAGCTCTGGAATCCTGTCACATCTAGTTGTGAATGGTGGTGGGCAATTAAACAACTCACTGGAGAAGGGAGCTCTGCAAATATCTCTGTCCTGAATGGTAGAGGAACCCAGCACATCAATGCAAAAGATAAGACTAAAGCATTTACAAACTACTTCAGCCAGAAGTGCCGAGTGGATGATCCATCTCAGCTCCCTCCTGAGGTCCCCACCATCATAGATGTCAATCTTCAACTAATCCAATTCACTCCACGCGATATCAAGAAATGGCTGAAGACACTGGATACTGCAAAGGATATGGGCCCGGATGATACTCCAGCAATAGTGCTGAAGATCTTGCCATGTCCCTAGCCCAACTGTTCCAATTCAGCTACAACACTGACATCTACCCAGCAATGTGGAAAATTGTCCAGGTATGTCCTGGCCACATTAATAAGGACAAATCCAACCCAACCAATTACCACCCAATCAGTCTTCTTGATCAGTAAAGTGATGGAGGAATTGTCTACTTGCGATGAAGTGGAACTCCGTAATAACCAGCTCAGTAACGATCAGATTGGGTTCCGCCAAGCGGATGAACTCCACCGCATTTGTCCATATGTGGACAAAAGAGCTGAATTCTAGAGGTGAGAAGGGCCTGACCACCCCTAACATCAAGGCAGCAATTAATTGAATGTGGAACCAAGGAATTCTGACAAAACTGGAGTCAATGGGAATCAACGGAAACCCCTCTGCTGGTTGGAGTCACAAGAAACATAAAGAAAAATGGTTGTGACAATTGGAAGGCAAAAGTTTCAGTCCCAGGAAATCACTGCAGGAGTTCCTCAGGGTAGTGTTGGTTGGATATTGGAGAACCGCCACTAGGAAGCACAGGTTAAAAACAATGGAGCTTTATTTACAGGGTGGTGTTTACTATATGGCTGCTTCTTCTGTCTGGCAGTTTCCCTGCGCTAACGACTTGTGACGTCACTTCCGGTGAATACATGAATTTATTAATACGTAATACATTAATACTGCCTAGTGCAGCTATCAAGAATCAATATTAATACAGTAAAAGTGGCCGAGGCCCAACCATCTTCAGCTGCTTTGTCAATGATCTTCCCTCCATCAGAAGGTCAGGCATGGGAAGGTCCACTGACGATTGCAAAATTTTCAATACTTTTCACAACACTTCAGACACTGAAGCAGTCCATGTCCACATGCAGCAAGACTGAACAACATCCTTTGACTCCCTGGTCAACCAAAAATCTGTCTAATTCGGCCTTGAACCAAATAAGAACATAAGAACATAAGAAATAGGAGCAGGAGTAGGCCATCTAGCCCTTCGAGTCTGCCCCGCCATTCAATAAGATCATGGCTGATCTGAAGTGGCTCAGTTCCACTTTCCCGCTTTCTCCCCATAACCCTTAATTCCCTTGTCTGTCAAAAACCTATCTACCCATAACTTAAATATATTCAACGAGGTAGCCTCCACCACTTCAACGGGCAGAGAATTCCAGAGACTCACCACCCTTTGAGTGAAGAAGTTCCTCCTCAACTCCGTTCTAAACTGTCCCCTCCCCTTATTTTGAGGCTGTGCCCACCAGTTCTGCTATCCTTTCTAAGCAGGAAGAATCTCTCTACCTCTACCCTATCGAGCCCCTTCATTATCTTGTAAGTCTCTATAAGATCCCCCCTCAGCTTTCTAAGCTCTAACGAGTACGGACCCAATCTATTCAATCTCTCTTCATAAGCTAACCCCCTCATCTCTGGTGAGATATCAGCCTGGTGAACCTTCTCTGTACTCCCTCCAAGGCCAATATATCCTTTCGCAAATAAGGGGACCAAAATTGCACAAAATACACCAGTTGCAGCCTCACCAGTACCCTGTACAGTTACAGCAAGACCTCCCTGCTTTTATATTCTATCCCCCTCACTATAAAGGCTAGCATTCCATTCGCCTTCTTGATCGCCTGCTGCGCCTGCAGACTGGGTTTTTGCGATTCGTGCACAAGGACACCCAGGTCCCTCTGCACTGTAGCATGCTACAACTTTTCACCAATTAAATAATATTCCATCCTACTATTATTTCTTCCAAAGTGGATGACCTCACATTTGCCAACGTTATACTCCATCTGCCTAGTATACTTCATCTCCATCTATTCAATGACCCAGTTTTCACTGCTTCCTGTAGAAGAGAAATCCAAAGATTAATGACTCTTTCAGAGAAGAAGCTTCTCCTCATCTCTGTCTTAAATGGGAGATCCCCAGGGGAAGATCATATCAAAAAAATTCTAAGTGCTGAAAAAGCGTGAAAACAGGAAAGAGTCACATCCATTTTTTTCAGCAAATGTTTCAAATCTTAGAGAAAAAGTATGATTCACATCCATATGGGGAATGGGCAGACTTTATTCTTGCGATGATTGATGGCTGCTAGAGGGCGCCATTGCACATGCGCAGGATCTCCCAGTGCACCGTGTAAAGTGTATACAGTTAGTAGACTGAAAATCTGACATTGTCCTACCCTCCAATCGCAGCTCCTCCCCAGCTGATTGTGGCCCCCATTCATCCTCAGACCGATTGTGATCCCTGTTCAATCCCCCTCACCCCGCTGATTGCGGCCCACCATTCACCACCCCCACTGATCATAACCCCTGCCCACCACTCCCCGGCTAATCGCAACCCCTCAAACTGAATGGCAAATTAAACTGAGATGAATGGATCTTGTGTATGAAATAATTGTCCCTTTGCACTTTCTTAGGCAGCAGCAGATTGTGGACAGCTAGCCAGCCCAGTGGCTCTCCAAGTCCCCGGAGCATCCCTGGGGATGAACTGTCACAGTGCTCACTCATACCCTTCACCATCGCAGAGACACACACCTCAGTGGGGTATAGCTCAAGATTTGACTCTGGGTCACTTTCTGAAGAGCATCTCATTGACACATACCCACATCATTGGAGGCAGAGACAGCCCAGATCCCTGACACTCAGAGGGTCACTAGGGACCCGCTACTTGCCCAGTCCCAGTCAGCTGCCAACTCATGGTGAAGATGCCACAGCAGGAAGAGGGACATCGAGCAATGGTTTGATAGTCACTTGTCAGAGTAGGGCACACAATGAGGGATTCCCTCTGCATTCTGTCTGATGCCACAGCTCTGACATGCGAGCACCTTGAGGTTATCATGGGAAGGTTGATGACCAACATGGAGACCTTGTGCAGTAGGTCCTGCTGCATGACTCTCGGTCATGCATTTCATGGCCACACACTCTGGTGGGCACCATCAGGATGTAGATGACATGGGTACCAGGCACCTTGACCTCTCTCGAGACACCCCATCTCTTGCATGAGTCAGGGCGGGACCCCTTTGCACCCACAGAGAAGAGGATGACTGTCAGCTGGACACCCAGGGGCTCCAGTCAGGACACTCCAAGGGTGTGCAGCCATTCCAAGTGCCCACTGCCTGTGCTCAAACCAACTCCAGCCGGTGAGATGCTTCTACCCCTGAACAAGAAGCCTTTATGAGTCCAAGCCGCTCCAGGGGTCAGCCTACCAGAGGTCATCTGCCAACGTCAGCACAGGCATCAGGACATAGCAGTCAGCAGGTTTTCTCCACCTCTGCTGTGAATGTTGGGGCTGCACAGAGGCAGAGTGGTAGGGTTAGGAAAGTTAAACGGATTTGTTGTCACCGCAGGGTCACGGGAGCTCCAGCACTGTGAATAAACTGCACTTTTTGAAAAGTTTTCCATGGGTTTGTGAATGTAACAGTCAGATTAAAGCATTTTGGTTTGGATTTTGCAATCCCAAGTGTCCCCTTTTAAGATGAACATTTATGTTAACCTCAGTACAGCTTCTTTCCCTTGTGTGTTATCAGAGAGACGTGTGTAATTCCTTATTTAGAGTTTATGATGAATGAATTTTTAATCTTTAGTCCTCAAGGGATAACAATGGCGAATGAGGGCAAGTTAATTATTTGACTTTCTGGATAGCTGGGTTTCCTAACTGATCATGTCCCAAACCAAGACACGCACTTTAGGATGAGAGCCCTACACTGGTCTGTACTTCCTTCATCACAGTATTTGCTTCCTTACATGGTGTGGAAAGCGTCCTGGGGCAGCAGGGTGGTTAGCACTGCTGCCACACAGCACCAGGGACCTGGTTTCGATTCCTGGCTTGGTTCGCTGTCTGTGTGAAGTCTGCACATTCTCCCCGTGTCTGCATGGGTTTCCTCTGGGTGCTCTGGTTTCCTCCCACAGTCCGAAAGACGTGCTGGATAGATGCATTGGCCATGTTAAATTTTCCCTCAGTGTACCCAAACAGGTGCCGGAATGTGGCGACTAGGGGATTTTCACAGTAACTTCATTGCAGTGTTAATGTAAGCCTACTCGTGACAATAATAAATAAACTTTAAAATTTTATTGCCATGTTAAACTACTTTGCTGTTCTTCCTCGCTGGACTTTTCAAGATGACAGAATGGGAACATTTGCCTTCCTAAGTACCAACTCAACCTGCAAGTTAACCTTAAGAGCATCCTGAACTAGGATTCCCAAGTTCCTTTTCACTTCCTGTTAAGGTGCAGCCTGTTCCTCTTGGATAAGTGTCTTCTGTATTGGTTTGCTAATGTTAATTGCTAATTGGTTTGCTAAATTGGTTTTCAATTAAAAACTAATTTATTCTCTACAACTAAAAGAGCAAAATTTGGAAATCTGGATGATTACCGTCTATTGTATTGCATATTGTAAGTGGAGAACTGGACCCGGTTTATTACAAGGACCAGTCACTATAATGCTTAGTAGAGGTTTACAGCATGGAAACAGGCCCTTTGGCCCAACTTGCTCATGCCACCCAGGTTTTACCATTAAGCTAATCCCAGTTGCCCACATTTGGCCCATATCCCTCTATACCCATGTAACTGTCTAAATGCTTTTTAAAAGACAAAATTGTACCCGCCTCAACTACTACCTCTGGCAGCTTGATCCAGACACTCACCACCCTCTGTGTGAAAGAATTGCCCCTCTGGACCATTTTATATCTCTCCCCTCTCACCATAAACCAATACCCTCTATTTTTAGACTCCTCTACCTTTGGGGAAAAATGTTGATTATCTAATAATATATTCTATATGTATTTTCTAGTAATACATTCTTTCACGCTAGAGGTCACTGCAGTTTAACATCATTGTCTGAAATTCATGTTTTGAGTGCAGCGTATTTATTTTGTCGTGTATTTGTCTTTAATTTGTCTGACTGTAAGTGGGGTGACACAGACTATCGCAACAGCCAGTCATCACAAGGTTATAATCAATCATTCAAACAGACCGAGGGTTCATTTTGATGCCAGCTTCAATGAGAGTCTGGGAACAGAAGTTCAAATGAGCTGGACCTCCCATCAGTATCATAGCTGGTCACGGTCTGAAGTTGAGCCTCGGAGGCAGAGCAAATTAATTTACTCCTCCTCAGATGCAAAATGCTTTAGTTACGCAAAAAAGAGTTTGGAGCCGCAGATGAGTTTATTAAACAAGGGGCCATCCTTGTTTCAAGCTCTTGCACAAATCTTCCTTTATGTTGGGGAGGGGAGGGGGTATGTGAGGAAGAGATGAAACAGTCACGCGTCTTTTCTGTTGGGGGAGGCAGTGGTGTTGTCACTGGACTAATAACACAGAGTAACGCTCTGGTGAATTTGGGTTCAAGACCCACCACAGCAGATGGAATTTGAATTCAATAAAAATAAAAACTGGAATTAAAAGTCTAATGATGGCTGTAAAAGCCACTGTTTAAGGGTGGCACAGTGGTTAGTGCCTCACAGTGCCAAGAATTCGGGTTTAACTCCGGCCTCGGGTCACTGCCTGCGTGGAGTTTGCACGTTCTCCCTGTGTCTGCGTGGGTTTCCTCCGGGTGTTCTGGTTTCCTCCCACAGTTTAAAGATGTGCGAGTTAGGTTGTTTGGCCAGAGTAAATTGGCCCTTAGTGTCAGGGGGGTGAGCAGACGGGGTTATGGGGACAGAGCCTGGGTGGGATTGTCTTCTGTGCAAACTCGATGGGCCAAATGCCTCCTTCTGCATTGTAGGAATTAATTGATCATGTCACGTTTTTGTCACTCACGATGCGACACACAAGTGACACGGGCAAATGTTTATGGTGCAGCCTGGCATTTGCACAGTGCATCCGTAAAGCGACCAAAAAAAGGGGTTCACCAGTGCCCTATTAAAAGGTGATTATTAATAATCTTATGATTTTAATATAATTCTCCCCTTTGGCTGGTGGTGGTGGGTGGGGGGGTGGGGGGGGCGGGGTGGGGTGTGGTGGGGGGTGGTTATTAACCCCACCTCGACATGAATGAAAAATTGAAAATTGATTTTGAAACTGGGCCAGTCTCCATTTGGAAGATTGAAAAGGTTATCAGCAGTTGCCACATGTCCCGGAGTCTGCTCCTGTGTGTGTGTGTGTGTGTGTGTGTGTGTGTCGGTGGCAGCTGCTCAGTGCTATTTGTGTAGAAAGGGCAGGGCTACGCTCTCTTCTGTTCCAACCCGGGGTCTGCCGGGGATCTTCATTTTATTCCGACATGTGGCTGCGCTCGGGGAGGGAGGGAGGGTGACAGCCTGTGACAGCTGCCCCACTGTCTGCGACAGGAGAAGCGTTCGTCTGCTGAACAAAAGAGGGGAGGGAGGAAGCTGGTGCCTGAAGCAGACACGCGGGCAGAACGCAGCAGGGAACGCGCTGCTGGAGAATAATTTTTAATTTGTCATCCAAATAAGGAGAACCCGGAGCCGTCTGAATTTCAAGCATTTTTCTGAATCACGGCCGAAGTTGATGGAAATCCTTCATTCATCCTGGCCTCCAGCTGGCACGGGGCAGAGCCAATTTCCCTGGGTATAGTGCCCGGGGAGAATCTGAACAGGAGGTCCGTCCAACCAGGAAAATGGGTGGAAGTGTGCAGAGCCAGGCCTCTGTTCCTATTGAACTGCCCACAAGCATCCTGCCCTCAGCTGAGAAGGAATTCATAGCAATACATCTGAAGAACGAGAGCATAATGCTAAACTCACTGGACGAGTGACATGGAAACGTGGAAACTAGGAGCAAGATAGGCCATTTGGCCCTCTGAGCCTGCACCATCATTCAAGTCGCACCAACTTTTAACAATGCATCTTAGAAAGCATTCTTTCTGGTTGTATCACAGCTTGGTATGGTTCCCGCTCTGCCCAAGATCGCAAGGAACTACGGAAGGTCGTGAATGTAGCCCAATCCATCACACAAATCAGCCTCCCCCATGCACTGATCCTCTATTTCAACACCATACTCCAACGCTCTCTCCTACCTCTTGAAATCTTAGAGTTTAGAAATATATTACCTCTTAAATATATTCAGTGGCTTGGTCTCTAAACCCTTCTGTGGTAGAGAATTCCAGTTTCACCACTCTCTAATGAAGAGGTTGGTCCTCATCTTGTTCCTGAATGGTTTATCCCCTATCCCAAGACTGTGACAACCCCCTCCCTTTTTTTAAACCTCCCCCCCAGCCAGAGGAGGCAACATCCCTGTTTCCAGTCTGCCCAGTCCTGTCAGAATTATATATGTTTCAATTAGATCCCCTCTCATTCTTTTAAATTCAGTCTAAGTGAATATAGGTCCAGTCAATCAGTCTTTCCTCATATGGCAATCCTTCCATGCCAGGGACCAGTCTGCGCTCTCTCTATGGCGAGTAGATCCTTTCCTGGAGAATGAGACTAAAGCTGCACACAATACTCCAGCTGTGGTCTTACCAAGGCCCTGCACAGCTGCAGTAAGACATTCTGATCTATTCAAGGAAGCCAGATATGATCTAAGGAGCTCCATCAAAAATGGCAAAAGACAGTACTGGACCAAACTGGAGTCCCAGGCTAGCCACACAGACTCCTGCCAACTATGGCAAAGTCTGCAAGACATAACAGGCTCTAGGATGAAAGCTTGTAAAATTGCCAGCTCCAACGCACACCTCTCTGATGAACCCAATGCATTCTATGCCCGTTTTGAGCAAGAGGTCAGTGAGACCATGCCCTCCACCCTGGAAGCCCTGGATGAACCAATATCTGGGGTCACCATTGCAGACGTCAGAGCAGCTTTCTCAAAGGTCAACCCATGGAAAGGGACTGGCCCGGATGGGAACACAGATGAGAACTCAGATCCTGCACAGATCAGCTGATGGGGCTATTTGCAGACATCTTCAACCTCTCTTTACAACAAACTGAGATCCCTTTCTGCTTCAAGAAGACAACCATCATCCTGGTATCTAAGAAAAACCAAGTAGCGTGCCTCAATGACTATCAGTTGGTGGCTCTGACATCCATCATTATAAAATGTTTTGAAAGGTTAGACATGGCATGAATCAATTCCAGCCTCCCAGACTACCTGGAACCACTACAGTTTGCCTACTGCCGCAGTAGACCCAGAACAGACGCTATCTCCCTCGCCCTGCACTCAACCCTGGGGAACACCTCGATAACAAGGACACCTATGTCAGACTCCTATTTATTGGCTACTTCTCAACCTTCAACACTATTATTTCCACAAAAGACATCTCCAAACTCCTTGGCCTGAGCCTCGGTACTTCCTTCTGCAACTGGATCCTGAATTTCCCAACTCACAGACCACAATCAGTAAGGATAGGCAATGACACCTCCTC
This sequence comes from Carcharhinus amblyrhynchos, assembly GCF_965287045.1. Taxonomy (NCBI): domain Eukaryota; kingdom Metazoa; phylum Chordata; class Chondrichthyes; order Carcharhiniformes; family Carcharhinidae; genus Carcharhinus; species Carcharhinus amblyrhynchos. The sequence goes on along the minus strand of NC_137331.1, from coordinate 111,563,412 downwards.
CACAATCATCCTCAACACCGGTGCCCCAGCAGACTGTGTTTTCAGTGCCCTATTATACTCCTTATACACTTATAACTGTGTGGTTAAATTCCTCTCCAATTCGATTTTCAGGCTTGCTGACAATACCACCATAGTGGGTTGTATCTCAAACAATGACGAGACAGAGTATCATTAGATGGAGCTCTGTATCATTAGATGGAGCTCATGATCATGTAATTAACCATGGCAACAGTCAGCAGCCAAGGTCCCCTTGCAGCCAGCGCTATAGTTCTCATCCTTCTGCAAACATGGTGAAATGATGGCTTGTCTTGAGGAAGGTGCAAGCTGCTCGAGCAGCTGAAGCGATCTCCTGGTGAACCTTGCACCAGTGGTCACAAACTAGCTGGACATCAAAGGTAATGACCCAGGGTGGGACCTTCCAGCCCTCACACCCGCGAGCATCGTCTTCACACCCATGGGCATCGTCATGGGTAGGATGCGCCCTCCAAAGATTCCTGCCCCACCGTGACTAGGCCTGCAGTGTAGAGGCCAAAACATCCTGCCATAAGACCATTCAGCCCATCAAGTCTGCTTTTCCATTCCATGAAATAGTGACCTCTGAGATAATAATCTTCAACTCCAATTTCCACCTTATCCCCATAGCTCTTAATTCCCTTACTGAATAAAAATCTGCCCCCAATTGGCAGATCCACATGAATCCTATCAGTTACTCACTCAACCACGCACAAGTTAATAAGCGAGCAAGTGCCTGCATTTGTTACTCTTCTGTTTCCATGGAGGAAAGAGTGCCCAAGAAGACAATTATTGAGTTGGTAGCTGCACCATTGCAATGTGACTGGCTGATGTTAGCAGCGTTACCCCTGCAATGACTTAAAAATTGAGTGCTTTTTTTAATTCACTTATGGGACATGGATGTCACTGGATGGCCAGCATTTACTGTCCATCCCTAATTGTGCTTGAAGGGCAGTTGAAAGTCAACCACATTGCATATTGGTGGTCGACAGCATGGTTTTGTGAAGGAGGGGGTCGCGTCTCACAAACTTGATTGAACTCTTTTAGAAAGTGACAAAAAAACTTGACCAGGGCAGGGCAGTGGATATATGGATACATGGACTTTAGTAAAGTTTAATAAAGATAGGGTTCCTCCTGGCAGTTTGATACAGAAGGTGAAGTCATATGGGATCTGAGGTGAGCTGATAAAATGGATACAAAACTGGCTTGGGCATAGAAAGCAGAGAGTAGCAGTGGAAGGGTACTTTCTAACTGGAGGTCTGTGACAAGTCGTGTTCCACAAGGATCAGTGCTGGGCCCTCTGTTGTTTATAACATATATATATAAATGATTTGGAGGGAAATGTAGGTGGTCTAATTAGTAAATTTGTAGGTGATACAAAAATTGGGGGAGCAGCAGATAGTCAGGATTGTCAGAGGATACAGCAGGATATAAATCGGCTGGCAACCTGCGCTGAAAGATGGCAAGTGGAATTTAACCCGGACAAATGTGAGGTGATGTGATTTGGAAGGTCTACTGCAGAAGGAACATATACAGTAAATGGTGGAGCACTTAGAAATATTAGTATACAGAGGGATCTCGGTGTGCAGATCCACAGTTCTCTGAAGGTGGCAACTCAGATGGACAAAGTGGTCAAGAAGGCATATGGCATGCTGGCCTTCCTCTGTCAGGGCGTTGAGTACAGGAATTGGAACATCATGTTGCAGCTGTATAAGACTTTGGTTAGGCTGTATTTGGAGTATTGCGTACAATTCTGGTCGCCACACTACTGGAAAGATGTAAATGCATTGGAAAAAGTGCAGAACAGATTTACCAGGATGTTGGCTGGTTTGGAGGATATGGACTATGAAGAAAGATTGAACAAACTTGGATTGTTTTTATTGGAGTGTCGGAGGATGAGGGGGGTACCTGATAGAGCTTTACAAGACTATGACAGGCTTGGATAGATTGGGTAGTCAGAAGGGTCAATAGGTTGAAAGTGAGAGGGGGGAAGTTTAAAAGAGATGTAAGGAGCAAGTTTTTCACACAGAGGGTGGTGAATGCCTGCCAGAGGTGGTGGAAGCAGATTCTATAACAATGTCCAAGAGGCATCTGGTTAGATACATCAATAGGCAGGGAATAGAGAGATATGGACCACATAGAGGCAAGAAAATATTAGATTAGCGAGGCATCTGTGTTGGTACAGACTTGGCAGGCTGGAGAGCCAGTTCTTTGTTGTGGCTTTGGAGTCATATGAGGGGCAGAAGATTTCCTTCTCTAAAGAACACTAATGAACTAGATTGATTTTTCTGACAATCAACAGTAGTTTCATGGTCATCAGTGGACTCTTAATGCCATATTATTTTTTATTGAATTCAAATTCCGTCACCTGCCGTGGTGGGATTTGAACCCGGGTGCCCAGAACATTATCTGAATTTCTGGATTAATAGTCTCGTGATAATGCCACCAGGCCATCGCCTCCCTGCTACAAATGGGATACCAGCCAAGAGTTGAAACGCTCTTCAGAAGAGTCTGTGGGAATTCTGAGGTATGGGAAATCCAGTAAGTGAAAAGTTCCTTTCTCTGTTGCTAATCCTGATCTTAAAGGGGTAACCCTCTTGACAGTCGCAAAGCACACAAAAAAAATCTTGTGACATGAGGAAATAGTTCATGCAACGAGCAGTTAAGGTCAGGAAAGCATTGCCTGAGAGTGCGGTGGAGGCAGGTTCAATTCAAACATTCAAAAGGGATTTAGACTGTTATCTGAAAAGGAACGATGTGAGGAGAAGGCAGGAGAATGGCACCGAGTAAATTGTTCATTTGTGTGTAGACATGATGGGCTAAATGGTGATGTGCGAATTCTGTTATTCTGAATTCTGTAAAAGCAGAATACAACCCAGAGTTCCTCTATCTCTGCTATCTATTGAAGAGGATGGGCTGGAAGTTCCCCGCGGAAGTAATCATTTGGGAAGGAAATCTGATGTCCTTACCTGGTCTGGCCTACATATGACTCCAGAGCCACAGCAATACCATTGATTCTCAACTACCCTCCAAGGGCAACTAGGGATGGGTATAAATGGTGGCCAGCCAGCGACATCCATGTCCCATGAGTAAACAAAAAAATGGACACCTAGAACATGGTCTTTTACTGGTGCTGGGGCAGGTAATTGTGGTTGGAATTCTCCAACCTCGCCCATGGCTGGGATTTTCCAGTCCCGCTGCTGTGAATGGAGATGTGCTGAACGCTAAATTCTCCATTTTCACTGGCAGCAGTGATGGGTGTACAAGCACTTTGGCCTCTGAAAGCAAGCATGCAGGTAAAGCACACATGAGAGGACTTGAACATAGGAGCAGGAATTTGATTTGATTTGATTTATTATTGTCACATGTATTAGTGTGCAGTGAAAAGTATTGTTTCTTGCACGCTATGCAGACAAAGCATACCGTTCATAGAGAAGGAAACAAGAGAGTGCAGAATGTAGTGTTATAGTCATAGCTAGGATATAGAGAAAGATCAGCTTAATGCAAGGTAAGTCCATTCAAAAGTCTGACAGCAGCAGGGAAGAAGCTGTTCTTAAGTTGGTTAGTACGTGACCTCAGACTTTTGTATCTTTTTCCCCCGAGGAAGAAGGTGGAAGAGAGAACGTCCGGGGTGCGTGGGGTCTTTAATTATGCTGGCTGCTTTGCCGAGGCAGCGGGAAGTGTAGACAGAATCAATGGATGGGAGGTTGGTTTGCATGATGGATTGGGCTACATTCACAACGTTTTGTAGTTTCTTGCGGTCTTGGGCAGAGCAGGATCCCATACCAAGCTGTGATACAAGCAGAAAGAATACTTTCTATGGTGTATCTGCAAAAGTTGGTGTTGAAGAAGTGTTGTTGGGCTTTCTTAACTATAGTGTAGGCATGGGGGAACCAGGACAGGTTGTTGATGATCTGGACACCTAAAAACTTGAAGCTCTCGACCCTTTCTACTTCATCTCCATTGATGTAGACAGGGACACGTTGTCCTCTATACTTTCTGAAGTCAATGACAATCTCCTTCATTTTGTTGACATTGAGGAGAGATTATTGTCGCCGCACCAGTTCACCAGATTCTCCATCTCTTTCTTGTACTCTGTCTCGTCATTGCTTGAGATCCGGCCCACTACAGTGGTGTCATTAGCAAATTTAAAAATCAAATTGGAATGGAATTTGGCCACACAGTCATGGGTGTATAAGGAGTATAGTAGGGACTAAGAACACAGCCTTATGGGGCACAGTATTGAGGATGATCGTGGAGGAGGTGTTGTTGCCTATCCTAACTGATTGTGGTCTGTGGGTTAGGAAGTTTATGATCCAGTCGCAGAGGGAGGCCCATGCCACAGAGTTTGAAAATGAGTTTTGCGGGAATAATGACTTTGAAAGCTGAACTGTAGTCAATACTCTATATATTGAGGGTGTACGCACTAATACTCTGTATATCAAGAGTTTACTCACCAATACTCTGTACATCTAGAGTACATTGACCAATACTCTGTATATTGAGAGTACACTCACCAATATTCTATATATCGAGAGTACACTCACCAATACTCTATATATTGAGTGTACACTCACCAATACTCTATATATTGAGTGTACACTCACCAATACTCTATATATCGAGAGTACACTCACCAATACTCTATATATTGAGTGTACACTCACCAGTACTCTGTATATTGAGAGTACACTCACCAATACTCTATATATTGAGTGTACACTCACCAATACTCTGTATATTGAGTGTACACTCACCAGTACTCTGTATATCGAGAGTACACTCACCAATACTCTATATATTGAGTGTACACTCACCAATACTCTGTATATTGAGAATACACTTACCAATATTCTGTATATCGAGGGTACACTCACCAATACTCTGTACATCGAGAGTACAGTCACCAGTACTCCACATATTAAGAGTACACCCACCAATACTCTGTACATCTAGAGTACACTCACCGATACTCTGTATATCGAGAGTACACTCACCGATACACTGTATATCGAGAGTACACTCACTGATACACCGTATAAGGACATAAGAAATAGGAGCAGGAGTAGGCCATCTAGCCCCTCGAGCCTGCCCCGCCATTCAATAAGATCATGGCTGATCTGTCGTGGCTCAGTTCCACATTCCCGCCCTCTCCCCATAACCCAGAGTACACTCACCGATACTCTGTATATTGAGAGTACACCCACCAATACTCTGTACATCTAGAGTACGCTCACCAATACTCTGTATATTGACAGTACACTCACCAATACTGTATATATCTAGAGTACACTCACCATTACTCTGTATACCTAGAGTATACTCATCAATACTCTGTATATCAAGGATACACACACCAATACTCTGTATATTGAGTGTACACACACCAAACTCTGTATATTAAGAGAATACTAACCACTAGTCTGTATATCAAGAGCACACTCACCAATATTCTGTATATCAAGAGTACACTCACCAATACTCTGTACATTAAGAGTATACTCACCAATACTCCAATCACTATCCCACACAGGCCCTATCACTGTAACTCCACTTATTTACCCTGCTAATCCCCCTGAGTCTAAGGGACAATTTTGCGTAACCAATCAACCTAACCCACACACCTTTGGATTGTGGGAGGAAACCAGAGCGCCCGGAGGAAATCCACGCTGACGCGGGAAGAGTGTGCAGACTCTGCATAGACGGTGACCCAAGCTGGGAATTGTACCCGAGTCCTTGTGAGGCAGCAGTGCTAACCATTGTGCCATCGTGCCGCCCATCATCACCAACTCTCTCTTCTAACTGGAAAAGTCCTGAATGTTGTCTCTTTCAGACATATTGATCAGGATGAAACGAGAACAAGAATCCCCCGGTGAGGACATGGTCACATGCTGCAACCTCTTACTGAACTATCATTGTTGGAACCTTTGTTTCAGCTTCCTGGGCTGGAGCAGGTCCTCTCCCCAGCAGCTGTGACTTGCTGCTTGTTCAATTTTACCTTAACCCCTACCCAAATAAAAATATCATCAGTTACTACACACACTATTCAAACTCACTTTGGATTTCAGGAGTTATAAGCATTGCCAAGGGGCGGTTGCTGATTTAATCTTAGACCATTAGACCATAAGACATATGAGCAGAATTAGGCCATTCGGCCCATCGAGTCCGCTTCACCATTCAATCATGGCTGATACAGTTCTCATCCCCATTCTCACCATAACCTTTGATCCCCTCATTGATCAAGAACTTATCTATCTCTGCCTTAAGGACTCTCAATGACCTGGCCTCCACGGCCTTCAGTGGCAATGAGTTCCACAGATTCACCACTCTGAATGAAGAATTTCATCCTTATGTCACCTTTAAAGGAGCGTCCCTTAACTCTGAGGTTATGCCCTCATGTTCTAGTTTCTCTCACTAGTGAAAACATCCTCTCCACGTCCACTCAACCTGGGCCTCTCAGTATTCTGTAAGTTTCAATTAGAACTCCCCTCATCTTTCTAAACTCCATCGAGTATAGGTCCAGACTCCTCAACTGCTCCTCATTGACAAACCCTCCATTCCAGGGATAATTCTTGTGAACCTCCTCTGGATCCCTTCCACGCACATTCTTCCTTAGATATGGGGCCCAAAACTGCTCACAGTATTCCAAATGGAGTCTGACCAGAGCCTTATACAACCTCAGAACGGCTAAGAGGGGATCTTATTGAAACATATAAGATGATTAGAGGTTTAGATAGGGTGGATAGTAATAGCCTTTTTCCTCTGATGGAGAAATCTAGCATGAGGGGGCATTGCTTTAAATTAAGGGGTGGTAGTTATAGGACGGATGTCAGGGGTAGGTTCTTTACCCAGAGGGTGGTGAGGGATTGGAATGCCCTGCCTGCTGCAGTTGTAAATGCGCCTAGTTTGGGGGCGTTTAAGAGATCCGTGGATAGGTTTATGGACGAGAAGGGATTGGTTTAGGTTAGTGGGTCATTGTTTTGTAACTGGTCGGCGCAACATCGTGGGCCGAAGGGCCTGTTCTGCGCTGTAATGTTCTATGTTCTATGTTCTATGTTCAGAAGTACATCCCTTCTCTTGTATTCTAGCCCTCTAAAAATGAATGTGAACATTGAATTTGCCTTAATGGCCAACTGAACCTGCATGTTAATCTGAGCCCTGGAACTCCCTACCCAACATTGTCATGGTAATGTCTTCATCACACAGACTACAGCATCTATTGCCCATCCCTATCTGCTCTTGCTGTAGATGGAAGCTCACTCATCATTGCTTTTTCAAGAGCAGATAGAGATTGGCAATAAATGCTGGCCTTTGCCAGTGAATGTCCACAAAGGGAACAGTTGTGTGGAGTGAGTGTGACTTGTGACGAGAGAATCAGTTCTTATTGTCCGGGATCTACATTAACCTTTCCAGCTGCTTGCAGCTGTATTATTCCATTGAGTAATAGGAGACGCCAGCCAGCTGCTGTCTGGCTCTGAAACATTTTGCAATCTGTGTGAAGGTTCATAGTTGCTCTCTTTCTCTCTCTCTCTCTCCTGGTGAGCTTGCAAAACCTGGCAGTGTGCTGCTGACATTGACTGGACTCAGCCACCCTTTGCAGTACTCTACAGTAGGGAGTCTAGCCCAGACATGGCTGCTCTCTTTGCCATCACGACAGACTGTCTTTATGCAGCCAGCTGTCTTCACCGTGATAGGATGGATTACTCACATTTCTGCCACTCCTTGTCCTTTTAAACAGCCCTCGATAATCATCGGATCCTGACTGTGCAGAAGGGAGTCGTTCGGCCCATTGAGTTTGCACTGGCTCATCTCACCCAGGCCCTATCCTTTGTAACACCACATATCTACCCAGCTAAGCAATCCCTACCCATATTGGGATACTAAGGGGGCAATTTAGCATGGCTAAATCCCCCAACTACAAATATTGGGACACTTAAGGGGCAACTTAGCATGGCTAATTCCCCAACCTACACATTTGAGACACTTAAAGAGCAATTTAGCATGGCCAATTCACCTAACCTGCACATTTTTGGGCATTGATGTGTGACTTAGCATGGCCGATCCCCCTAATCTGCATATTTTTAGACTGTCAGCTTCTGGCAAAAAAAACCTCTTTTCCTAAAGCCCACTGGAATATCTATTGCATAGAATTTATAACCATTCAGCCCATTTAGTTTATTCTGGTACTTATACTCCGTGCCTCCTCTCACCTTGTTTATCAAACTCATCAGTACAGCCTTTTCCTTCCTCATGTACTTATCTGGCTTCCCCTTAAATATATATTTCTGCCATTCACCTCAGCTACATTATACAATTCAAGTTCCAGGTTCGGACCTAGCTTTGGCTAAAGACCTTTCTCCTGAATTCTCCACGAGATTTACTCATGATTTTTCTTATATTTACTACCTTTAGTTCTTGTCTCCCCTACAAACAGAAACATTTGGGGTGGTGCTTTCCAGCCCTTACCATTGGCAGGATCTTCCAGTCCTGCCAAAGGCAACACCCCCCCACCCCGTGGTGGGCTCCCCAGCGGCAGGACAGGTGAGCCACGAGAAAAGCTGTAGACATCGGCAGAGCCGGTAGGTCTCGACCATGGCCAACGTGAGTCGCCTTCTCCACCAGATAATACGCCACGGATGGGGGCTAGAAAATCCAGACCTTTCGCTCCTACTCCGTAAAAATCCCTTTAAAGACCTTTAATAGGACCAGCCCTCAACCTTCCCTTATCTTCAAGTTTCAGGTGGTCACAGCCTCTTATATGGCCCTTTTCTGACTTTGCCCTGCAACTCACTTCAAGGCTCGTACTGAGGGTCTGTTTCTGAGCTGTTAGAATGCCTAAGGCAGGATGAGCTTTCATTACGCTGTTGTTCAGTCCTTTTGGGGTTTACTTTTCAGGTTGGCTTGTTTACCTGTATTTTAAGAACCTTGGTATCCTGCAGCTGGAATCCTGTGTTGGTTAAGAGATTTGATTACACACATTATTCAGATTGCCCCCCACTCGATCAAAGGTCACGTTCTCTATGGATGTGAGGGTGATTGGTGAGCTTGGGAGCAATGAGGCAATCTCTGGATAGGAGACGCTACACTGAGGCACGAGCAGTCACCGTCCCTTTCACCATTCATCGGCTAACTTCAGGGTAACTTACCTTCTCAGGAGGCACAGTATCCAGCAATTGCCCCACGCAAGTCTCTCCAGCAGCCTAAGTCCTTCTAACGCTTGGAACAGTATTTCTCGTCACCTCATGCCAGAATGCAATAAGGAATCTATGGGCGGAATGGTGGCACAGTGGTTAGCACTGCTGCCTTACAGCGCCAGGGACCCGGGTTCAGTCCTGGATTGGGTCACTGCGAGGAGTTTGCATGATCTCCCTGTGTCTGTGTGGGTTTCCTCCGGGTGCTCCAGTTTCCTCCCACAGTCCAAAGATGTACGGGTTAGGTGGATTGGTCATGCTAAATTGCACCAATGTGTCAGGGGGACTAGCTAGGATAAATGCATGGGGTTATGGGAATAGGGCCTGGGTGGGATTGTGGTTGGTGTGGACTCAATGGACCAAATGGCCTCCTTCTGCATAATAGGGATTCTATGTTTCTATAGGCCACATGATATGAAGAGTAACCCAGTAAGGAGCAGTGTTGGCACATCAGTGTGCAGTCCATATACTTCAGTGGGCCCCAGCAAGATTGATGCAAGATTACATAGAAACTAGAAGCAGGAAAAGGCCATTCGGCCCTTCAAACTTGCACCGCCGTTCATTTTGATCATGGCTGATCATTGAATTCAATATTTTGATCGGCCTTCCCCCCCATATTCCTTGATCCCTCTAGCCACTAGAATCATAGAGTCATAGAGGTTTACAGCATGGAAACAAGCCCTTCAGCCCATCTTGTCCATGCTGCCCTTTTTTTTAAATGGCACTTAAGATGGTGCCATTTAGCCCATATCCCTCCATACCCATCTCCCCCATGCAACTGTCTAAATTAGAGCTATATCTAATTTCTTCTTGAAATCAGACAATGTTTTGGCCTCAACTACTTTCTGCGGTTGTGAATTCCACACATTCACCACCCTCTGGGTGAAGAAATTTCTCCTCACCTCAGTCCTAAAAAAAAACCTCAAATGATGGCCCCTAGTTCTGGACTCCCCCGCCATTGAGAACATTGTATTCTGAATCTACCTTGTCTAACCCAGTTAGAATTTTATAAGTTTCTATGAGATCTCCTCTCACTCTTCTTAACTCCAGTGAGTATAATCCTAACTGACTTAGTCTCTCCTCATATGAGAGATCTGCCATCCCAGGAATCAGCCTGGTAAACCTTCGTTGCACTCCCTCTGTAGCAAGGACATCCTCCTTCCTTAGATAAGGTCCAACATCTAGGGTGAGACTTTGTAGTCTTGCTTGTCCTGAAACCGTAAAATCAAGCCTGAGGTTAACAGACCGTCCCGTTGTCCATCCCTCGCCCGCTCTGGCTCCCATGGCGAGGAGGACGGTAAAATCCCTACCCCAGTGTCTTCTCCTCTTTACTTGTTTAATAATGACCGTGGGTAATATTTTTCTATTCACGTTGGAAGAAAATCAGCCTGTCTGACACATTCAAAGGAGTAAATGGACCAGCTGGTATTACTAGTGTATGGATAATTAATACTTTCATATCACATTCCTCAATGCTTTACTGTAGCAGATGGTGTAAACATATTTACTTTGATTTATTGCAGTCTATACAGTTACTTTTATTTCCATATTCTACCTGTAACACAGCCAGCACAAATTACTTTTGGCCTGAAAGTCAGAATTCTAGTACGTTGTAAAAATCTAAACCTTCTTGGTCAAGTCTCCCTAATGTTTGGAAATTAAACAACAAATGTACAGCATCCACAACTTGCCAGTAATACTGCACTCCACAATTGCAGCACACGGCACTTCTAAGCACTTTAACGTTTATTTTGCTAAGATTAAAGTAATCGATTGCCTGAGCATGTCCCTTTACACTTTCAAGTTTAATGTTTATTTATTAGTGCCATGCGTAGGCTTACATTAATACTGCAATGAAGTTACTGTGAAAATCACCCCAGTCGCCACGCTCCAGCACCCGTTTGGGTAGACTGAGGGAGAATTTAGCATCATCAATACACATAACCAGCACATCTTTCGGACTGTGGGAGGAAACCAGGGCACTTGGAGGAAACCCGTGCAGACACAGAGAGAACATGCAGACTCTGCACAGACAGTGACCCAAGCCGGGAATCGAACCCAGGTTCCTGGAGCTGTGAGACAGCAATGCTAACCACTGTGCCACCATACCATCATGTCTCCCTCACGCGTAACTACCCATCTGCCTCCCCTAATTGATCCTGCAATTGGAATCTTGTGTGTCTTAAGCACATTGATTACGTACATTGCTCAGATTGCCTCCACTTGATCAGTAGTCAAGTTCTGAATGGACGTGAGGATGTTGCGAAGTGTGAGCTTGTGGACTTTGAAACAGCCTGTGGACAGGAGACTCCATAGTGAGGCAGGATCAGCCACTGCCCCTTTCACTCTCATGGACTACCTTCAGGATAACTTGTCTCCTCAGGGGCTGCATTATCCTGGGAGAATCCCACGCAGTAATATTAAAGAGACCCAATTGAAACCGAGGGCAATTAAAAAGGTTTCCAAATCCAGTGCTGGTGGCATTAAGTATTGATCGGAAGTGAAACTCTTTAAACTCAGACTTGAAACGTCAGCTCTTTTCTCTCCTTACAGATGCTGCCAGACCTGATGTGATTTTCCAACATTTTCTCTTTTGGTTTCGGATTTCAGCATCCGCAGTAATTTGCTTTAATCCAGTCTTTAAACTTGTCCTCAGGTGAAAACATAAAATAGAAAACTGAGATTGCAGCAATCTCGATTGATTAGTGGTAAGCAGCAGGCAGAGATGTTTAACTTTGCTGTTAATTGAAACTGTGTCCCAGGGCCCTACTGAGTGCTTGGAAATAATTAAAATACATTCCCCTCTGTACTTCCCTTCCCGACTCAAAATTGTTTCAATGAATTGTAAAGAAACAGTTTGCCGTTATGAAATGACTTTTCCAATATTAGTTAGATAATAAGGAGGATGGCCTGGGTGACACTTTGTTCACAGAGAAACTGCTGCTTGTTCTTTCTCTGAATTGCTGCACCTCCTGTGGGGATTGGGTGCTAACTTGCTTGGCCATTGTAAAGGGCACTGAGAGTTGACAGTGCAGTGGAGGATTGCACTCATGTGCAACATGATTGCTCAGGGAATGGCTGGATCCCTTCCTGATATGATTTATTATTGTCACAGGTATTAGTAGACAGTGAAAAGTATTGTTTCTTGCACAGATAAAGCATACCATTCATAGAGAAGGAAAGGAAAGAGTGCAGAATGTAGTCATAGCTAGGGTGTAGAGAAAGGTCAACTTAACATAAGGTAGGTCCATTCAATAAAATCACCAGCACCAATGCACCCTCCCCGATGAGCCCAATGCATTCTATGCCTGTTTTGAGCAAGAGGTCAGTGAAAGCACGTCCTCAACCCCAGAAGCCTCAGACTAACCTGTATTTGAGGTCACCACTGCAGACGTAAGAACAGCCTTCTCGAAAGACAACCTGCGGAGACCGACCGGCCTGGATGGGGTACCCAGATGTGCACTCAGGTCCTGCACGGACCAGCTGGCAGGGGTCTTCTCAGCCATCTTCAACCTCTCTTTACACCAATCTGACGTCCCTATCTGCTTCAGATGGTCATTACCCCGGTACCGAAGAAAAGTCAGGCAGTGTGCCTCAATGACTATCATCCAGTGGCTCTGACGTCCAGGAACTGCTTTGAAAGGTTAGTCATGGCACAAATCTATTCCAGCCTCCCAGACTGCCTGGATCCACTACAGTTCACATACTGGTGTACCAGCAGATGCCATCTCCCTGGCTCTTCACTCAACCTTAGAACACCTAGACAACAAAGACAGCTATGTTAGACTCCTACTTATTGACTACAGCTCAGCCTTCAACACCATTATTCCTACAAAGCTCATCTCCAAACTCCATGACCTGGGGCTCGGCGCCTCCCTCTGCGACTGGATCCAGAACTTCTAAACTCACAGATCGCAATCAGTGAGGATAGGCAACAACACCTCCTCCAAGATCATCCTCAACACTGGTACCTCCGCAAGGGTGTGCCCTCAGCCCCTTACTATACTCTTCATACATGTATGACTGTGTGGCCAAATTCCTCTCCAACTCGATTTTCAAGTTTGCTGATGACACCACCATAAAGGGTCAGGTCTCCTATCAGGAGATAGTCATTGACCTCAGGAAGCGTAGCGTAGGACGTGCTCCTGTCTACATTAACGGGGATGAAGTGGAAGTGGTTGAGAACTTCAAGTTTCTAGTTTTCCAGATCACCAACAACCTGTCCTGGTCCCCCTCTCCCCCACCCCCATGCCGACATTATAGTTAAGAAAGCCCACCAATGCCTCTACTTTCTCAGAAGACTAAGGAAAGTTGGCATGTCAGTTACAACTCCCTTCACAGATGCACCATAGAAAACATTCTTTCTGGTTGTATCACAGCTTGGTATGGCTCCTGCTCTGTCCAAAATTGCAAAAACTACAAAGGGTTGTGAATAAAGTGCAGTCCACCAATCAAACTAGCTTCCCTTCCATCGACTCTTTCTACACTTTCTGCTGCCTCAGAAAAGCAGCCAGCATAATCAAGGACCCCACGCAACCTGGACATTCTCTTTTCCACCTTCTTCCATTGGGAAAAAGATACAAAAATCTGAGGCCAACGGTACTAACCGACTTAAGAACATCTTCTTCCTTGCTGTGATCAGACTTTTGAATGGACCAACCTCACATTAAGTTGATCTTTCTCTCTACACCCCAGCTACAATGATAGCACTACATGCTGCACTCTCTCCTTTCCTTCTCTATGTACAGTATGCTTTGTCTGTGTACTGCACAAGAAACAATACTTTTCACTGTATAATAATGCATGTGACAATAATAAATCAAATCGAATCAAAAAAAGACCAGGCAAGAGCAATCCTTTGGATCATGACAATGGAAGGGACACAGGAGGAGAGTGTGGACAACTATATCAAGGCTTTACACAGACTGAGAGGGGATAATGTACCATAGGAAATCTCAGCAGGTCTGACAGCATCTGTGGGGAGAGAATAGAGCCAATGTTTTGAGTCTAGATGACCCTATGTCAGAGTTGCGGTATTTTGCTTTTATATTATTCTAATGTGCCACAGGCATGGCCATGCTGTGATTTCTGTTTGAAAATGCCTCCACTGAAATCAGTTAATATTACCCTCCAAGCAATCAGCACATCAGGCCTGATACTGGACCTAGTCTATACAATCCTTACTGCCCCTCCCTCCACCCTCAGTACTAAAAGCAGAAATTACTGGGCACAGACAGTGAATCAGTCTGCAATCGTAGAGGCGGGAAGATAAGTTAATTCTTTGAGCGCTGATAGAGCTGTTTACAGATCTAATATTTTAGTTTGACTAATAGCATTGACCTGCCTTTAGATTTATCCCACTTATAGTGACCTGTTGCATAACCATCTCCACAATTAATTTTAAAGATGATTTAAAATTAAATATGAAATGACTAGATACAAGGCCAGTTCAAAGTGATGGGAGCAACATTTTGCTCAATTCTCAATTTACTGCATATGTTAATACAAAGGTCCCTGTTTCTGCAGACAGGAGGAATATGTAGACACATTGCAGCTGTATCAACTAATCAAGGCAATACACCAACCAATAAGAGACAAGCCGCCTGGTTGAAATTTCAAATGATGCTTGGCAGTTGACCGTCAGTTGTTATCAACTGGTGTATGCTCTTCGGCAACACCTCTAACAATCAAAGCCCACTTTCCAACCAGTCAGCATTCTTTTCTCATACAGTATAAAGTTGTTTCCCTGGGGATTGACATTCTAGCAATTGTCCTGATGAGTGCAAGATGAAAAGATTTGATGAAATATATTTTTCCCACAATATCAAAGTTTTCCACTACCAAAACTATAAAACGCAGTGAGAAATGTACAGGAACTAAAGGCTAAATGAATATGTGGTTCCCAACCCCTTCTGTAATGAGCATTTTGTTCCTTTTATGGATAAGCCAATGGGGAACCTGTTGTGGTTCCCACGTCGTCCTGCCTTTGGGAATTCTGGCCTGAATTTTACAGCCCCACCGGCCACAGGAATCGGAGAAGGCGAGGGATGGACAATGGGAAGGTCCGTTGACCTCAGGTGGGATTTCATGGATTTGGGATGAGCGAGAATGTAAAATTGTGTTTTATCCTGAGCTGTAGTAGTGGGCATGGTGGCACAGTGGTTAGCACTGCCACCTCACAGTGCTAGGGCCCTATGTTCGATCCCTAGCCTCGGGCCACAGTCTGTGTGGAGTTTGCACATTCTCCCTGTGTCTGCGTGGGTTTCCTCCAGACGTTCCTGTTTCCTCCCACTGTCCAAAGTGTATGTTGGCTGGCCATGATAAATTACCCCTTAGTGTCAGGAGGTTAGTAGGGGTTAATAGCTTAACACCATTTGGAAAGATGCAGTTTAATCTGGGATATCAGCACGATTTCGTGAGGGGTATGTCCTGCCTCTTTGAGGAGGTAGTGAAGTGTCTAGGTGAAGGTGGAGCAGTTGATGTCGTATACATGTAAGGCGTTTGATAAGGTTTCCCAAGGTAGGCTCATGAAGAAAGTAAGGAGGTGTGTGGGATAGAAAGAAATTTGGCTGATTGGATAAGTAACTGGCTGTGTCACAGAAGCCAGAGGGTGGTGGTGGAGGGAAAATTTTCAGACTGGAGGCCAGTTACCACCAGTGTACCACAGGGATCAGTGCTGGGTCCTCTGCTATTTGTGATTTTTATCAATGACTTGGAAGAGGGAGCTGAAGGGTGGGTCAGTAAATTTGCTGATGGCACCAAGATTGTTGGAGTAGTGGATAAGGTGGAGGGCTCTTGTAGGCTGCAAAGAGACATTGGTAGGATGGAGAGCTGGGCAGAAAAGTGGCGGATGGAGGTTAACCTTGATAAGTGCGAGGTGATTCATTTTGGTAGGACAAACTTGAATGCGGATTACAGGGTCAACAGCAGGGTACTGAGGAATGT
Source organism: Carcharhinus amblyrhynchos (assembly GCF_965287045.1). NCBI lineage: Eukaryota > Metazoa > Chordata > Chondrichthyes > Carcharhiniformes > Carcharhinidae > Carcharhinus > Carcharhinus amblyrhynchos. Next base: position 111,547,264 of record NC_137331.1, on the reverse strand, counting down.
GGAGGAACAGAGAGATCTTGGGGTTCATATCCATAGATCTCTGAAGGTTGCTATGCAAGTAGATAGAGCTGTGAAGAAGGCTTATAGTGTGTTAGTGTTTATTAACAGGAGGTTTGAGTTTAAGAGCCGTGGGGTTATGCTGCAACTATACCGGACCTTGATGAGATCACATTTTGAATATTGTGTGCAGTTCTGGGCACCTCCCTATAAGAAGGATGTGGAAGCATTGGAGAGAGCGCAGAGGAGATTTACCAGGATGCTGCCTGGTTTAGAGGGTAGGTCTTATGAGGAAAGGTTGAGGGAGCTGGGGCTTTTCTCTTTAGAGCGGAGGAGGATGAGAGGCAACTTAATAGAGATTTAAGATGATGAGGGGGATAGATAGAATGGACACGCAGAGATTATTTCCTCGGGTGGATGTAGCTGTTACTAGGGGGCATAACTATAAGGTTCATGGTGGGAGATATAGGAGGGATGTCCAAGGTAATTCTTCACTCAGAGAGTGGTTGGGGTGTGGAATAGACTGCCTGCTGTGATAGTGGAGCCGGACACTTTAGGAACTTTCAAGCGGTTATTGGATAGGCACATGGAGCAGACCAGAATGATAGGGAGTGGAATAGCTTGATCTTGGGTTCGGACATAGCTCGGCACAACATTGAGGGCCAAAGGGCCTGTACTGTGCTGTACTGTTCTATGTTTCTTTGTTTCTAGGTAGGGTGATGGAGATAGGGGCTGGGTGGGATTATGGTCAGTGCAGACTCGATGGGCTGAATGGCCTCCTTCCGCACTGTAGAGATTCTGTGATTCCACCTGGTTCCCGATCGGGGAGACTGGGCTGCTTTGGCACTGGGTCCAAGATTTTGTTAAAGCGGTTTGTCAATGCCACACTGCTGCCCTTCTTAATGCCCCGAAGGCACAGCAGATCATCAGAAACAGCAAATGCTGAAACTTTATTACAGCTAATGTCCCCGTCCATCTATTTCCCTCCTCCTGTTACCTGAGGTGACTACTGACCAAGAGAAGGGGAATTGGGAAACCGGCGCGTCTGTAGAAAAAGACAGTGGGAGAAAGCATTTGCCTGCTCTGTCGTGCAGACACGTTGCCATAACAACTTCATTGAAATGATCTGCAGAAGGCCAGATCGTCTGCCTGACCGCCTGTTGTTGTGGATAATACAAGGGGTCATGTCGATGTTTTCTTTCCCCTCGATTTCAGCTCAGCGGAGCCACTCATTCGCATACAGCTGCTGCCTTGCTCCAACTCTCCTTCCCAGCAACGATTGGTATGAGAGTGAATGCCACGCAGACTCCACACAGCAACACTTCGAGGAGAAATTAGTCTGTGCCTTTATTAAACAAAGCGTTGGACACTCACGAATGTAATTACCAATGTTAGACATTTGCACTAATTTTTAATCACATGTTTAAAAAAAAAACTCCCTTGTTAAGTTATTCCTAACGAAGCTCTCAGATTTCCTCTTGGTAATTATTGTGTGTGTCTGCAAGCAGAACTATTCAGCTTCTGTTGGAAGAAACAATGGTGGCGGTGGGAAGGTGGGCAGGGGGAGGGATGGTGGGGGTGTGGGGGATTTTGCGGTGGGGGGGGTGGGGGGAAGCGCTGTGAGAGGGGGGCTGCCTTGATCATGTTGAAAAGCGTCCAGTGCTGGCGGCTCACTGATATCATTCAAATGAAGCACATTCTCTGTGGTTCCGGCCCTTACCCAGTGCTGTGGCGTACGTGCCCAATGCCAGCCCACTGTTCACTCTGCAGGGAAACTGTCCATATAAGTTTAAGTTTATTTATGAGTGTCACAAGTAGGCTTACATTAACGCTGCAATGAAGTTACTGTGAAAATCCCCCCGTTGCCACACTCCGGCGCCTGTTCGGGTACACTGAGGAAGGATTTATCATGACTGATGCACCTAATCAACTTGTCTTTTGGACTGTGGGAGGAAACCGGAGCACCTGGAGGAAGCCCATGCAGACATGGGGCAAATGTACTGACTCCGTACAGACAGTGCCCCAAGACTGGAATCAAACTCGGGTCCCTGGCGCTGTGAGGCAGCAGTGCTAAACTTTGCCGCTATGACACCCCTATGACTACATCCTGAGAATTAATTAAAGAAATGGGGTTGAGCATCGGGTCCACCCAAAGGAAAATGAGCATTGGGCGCAGAATGTAAAGCCGGCAGGTGATGTGCTAACTCCAGTTACACAGTGCAGTCAAAGGTCAATTGCATCTAGGAAATTTAATATTTAATTTCATTTATTCATTAGTGGGGCATGGGTGTAGCTGGCTGACCAGCATTAATTACCCATCCCTTGTTGAGAGTCAACCACATTGCTGTGTCTCTGGAGTCACATGTAGGCCAGACCAGGTAAGGACAGCAGATTTCCTTTCCTGAAGGACATTAGTGAACCAGATGGGTTTTTCCGACAATCGACAGTGGTTTCAAGGTCATCAGTAGATTCTTAATTCCAGATATTTTTTATTGAATTCAAATTCCACCATCTGCCGTGGCGGGATTCAAACCTGGGTTCCCAGAACAGTAGCTGAGTTTCTGGATTAATAGTTTAGTGATAGTACCACTAGGCTGTTTCCACCCCTAGCATGTACTAAAATGGTTCAGGTTCAATGGTACCTCTTTCACATCACAGTTGTAGCTTCTGTTAATCAGATCAAATCATTCATTGGGCTGCCATTCTTTGGGGTGGAACAGATTAAACAAAACAGTGCTGGGAAGTGAATGAATTTATGTGCCTGTAAATTGCAATTGTGGTTTAAAATGGGTCCCATTAACTTTCCTGGAAATGATCCCAATAAGCAGCGACTGTGCCATTTAATAGCAGTGTCGTATTGCATAATGCCCATATTTCATGATGCGGGTAAAATATAATTCTGATGTTGTTACTGGAAACTATTTTACACTGCTCATGAGAACGACAGTAAATATGTTGGATTCTGTGCTTAGTAGTAACATGGAGTCAAGGAATTGTATGAATTAAATTGAATTTAGCCATGTCGAAACATACACAAAGTAACATAACAGTAGGTGATGCTGGAAATACATAACAGATTGGCCAGCATCTCATTTATTATTCTTTTCTTCCATAGTATAAGTCTTTCTGTGAAATTTATTTTCTTTTTTTGCTGCGTCCTGTGCCCTTACCATAGAACCATAGAACATTCCAGCACAGAAACAGGCCTTTTGGCCCTTCTTGTCTGTGCCGAACCATTTTTCTGCCTCGTCCCACTGACCTGCACCTGGACCATATCCCTCCACACCCCTCTCATCCATGAACCTGTCCAAGTTTTTCTTAAATGTTAAAAGTGACCCCGCATTTACCACTTCATGTGGCAGCTCATTCCACACTCCCACCACCCACCGTGTGAAGAACCCCCTCCTAATATTCCTTTTAAACTTTTCCCCCTTTACCCTTAACCCATGTCCTCTAGTTTTTTTTCTCCCCTAGCCTCAGTGGAAAAAGCCTGCTTGCATTCACTCTATCTATACCCATCATAATTTTATATGCCTCTATCAAATCTCCCCTCATTCTTCTACACTTCAGGGAATAAAGTCCTAACCTATTCAACCTTTCTCTGTAACTCAGTTTCTCAAGTCCCGGCAACATCCTTGTAAACTTTCTCCGCACTCTTTCAACCTTCTTAATATCTTTCCTGTAATTAAGTGACAAAAACTGCACACAATACTCTAAATTCAGCCTCACCCAATGTCTTATACAACCTCACCATAACATTTCAACTCTTATACTCAATACTTTGATTTATAAAGGCCAATGCTCCAAAAGCGTTCTTTACGACCCTATCTACATGTGACGTCACTTTTAGGGAATTATGTATCTGTATTCCCAGATCCCTCTGTTCAATTGCACTCTTCAGTGTCCTACCATTTACTTGCATGTTCTACTTGGTTTGTCCTTCCAAAGTGCAAACCTCACACTTGTCTGCATTAAACTCCATCTGCCATTTTTCAGCCCATTTTTCTAGCTGGTCCAAATCCCTCTGCAAGCTTTGAAAACCTTCCTCACTGTCCACTACACCTCCAATCTTTGTATCATCAGCAAATTTGCTGATCCAATTTACCATATTATCATCCAGATCATTGATATAGATGATAAACAACAATGGATCCAGCACTGATCCCTGTGGCACACCACTAGTCACAGGCCTCCACTCAGAGAAGCAATCCTCCACTACCACTTGCTGGCTTCTTCCATTGAGCCAATGTCTAATCCAATTTACTACTTCTCCATGTATACCTAGCGACTGAACTTTTCTAACTAACCTCCTATGTGGGACCTTATCAACGGCCTTACTGAAGTCCATGTAGACAACATCCACTACCTTCCTTTCATCCATTTTCCTGGTGACCTCCTCGAAAAACTCTAATAGATTGGTTAAACATGACCTACCACACACAAAGCCATGTTGACTCTCCCTAATAAGTCCCTGTCTATCCAAGTATTTGTCGATCCTATCTCCTTCCAATAATTTACCTACTACTGATGTCAAGCTTACTGGCCTATAATTTCCTGGATTAATTTTTGAGCCTTTTTTAAATGATGGAACAACATGAGCTATCCTCCAATCATCTGGCACCTCACCCGTGGATACCGACATTTTAAATATATCTGCCAGGGCCCCTGCAATTTCAACACTAGTCTCCTTCAAGATCCGAGGGAATACCCTGTCCGGTCCTGGGGATTTATCTACTCTGATTTGCTTCAAGACAGTAAGCACCTCCTCCTCTTTAATCTGTACAGATTCCATTTCCTTTCCAGAGAAGCTGGTCTCTGCCAGAGAACTCGTGCTATGTGTCCAATACAATTTTTGCATTGGCTCTCTTTGTTCCAGCACTCAGCCCGTGAGTGGCCCGCTTTTCCACAGCAATGACACGATTGTTGCTGGGTAGACATTCTCTGGGTGGCAGCCATTTTATGGATCCTCACGCCTGCAGCAAGGTGATTAGCCTCCTCAAAAACAAGCTCCATCAAAACATCTATCTCCAAAGCTGCTTTCAGATCCAAATTACATTCGATTAGCAATCTCCGTGTATAGCCTCATTCCTCAGCCCACAGACCAGACGGTCTCTGATCGTATCATCCAGATAGTCACCAAATTCGCAATGCTCTATGAAATGATTTAGGGTTGTGATAACTTGTGTTAAATCTTCTCCTTTTGGCTGATTACCCTTATGAAACCTAAAACACTCTGCAATAATTAATGGTTTGGGTGAATAGTGGTCCTCTAATATCCTAGTTAATTCTGGGTATGTTTTGTTACTGGGTTTCTTGGCCTGGACCAGACTCTGGACTAATTTAAAAGTCTTACTGCTGTCGGTGCTGTGAAATGCAGGTGCTACTATTTCCACAGGGATCTTGTTTGCTCGGAAATAACACTGAAATCTACCTGCATAGGACATCCAATTCTCAGATTCTTCCTAGAACTGCTCAATGGTGCCAAATTTCTCTGCTTTCTTACAGGAGTGCCAAGACCTGCTCAGCAATATTCCTTCAGCAGCTTCCCTTAATCTCAATGTTCTAGCTCATTTTTCAGATCGTAATATGAGCTAATTGTAGCAGCTTTTCTTAGATTTGATGCAGTGCACAAAATCTCTCTGTTTCATTCGACCTCTGCACCTCATCAAACTGTACCCAAAGAGCAAAGAACAAAGAAAATTACAGCACAGGAACAGGCCCTTAGGCCCCCAAGCCTGCACTGACCATGCTGCCTGTCTGAAATAAAATCCTCTATTCTTCCAGGGACCATGTCTCTCTATTTCCATCCTTTTCATGTATTTGTCAAAACGCCCCTTAAAACTCACTATCGTATCTCCCATGGCGAGCTCTGCAGCTGTAATCCACAGGGATGCCAGTTTTAATTTTCAATATGGACCTTCTCTTTTCTGCACAACAACCTAATCAGTCCGATCAATGCAAGGGGCAATTGACTGACCTGTTGTTGATTCTGCTCCAATGTCAACAGATTTGAAGTTTCCTGTTGGTGAGTGCAGCTCCAATTTTCTTTTTCTTCTTTGACTTCAAAAGGATTTATCCGGTCCTCGTCGCCAGTATTCTTTTTAACCTGTTACTCATTATTGGGGCAGCATGATGTCATAGTGGTTAGCACAGCTGCCTCACAGTGCCACGGACCCAGGTTTGATTTCTGTTTGGGTCACGGTCTGTGCGGAGTTTGCACGCTCTGCCCATGTCTGCATGGGTTTCCTCTGGGTGCTCCGGTTTCCTCCCAAAGTCCAAAAGATGTGCTAATTAGGTGCATTGGCCAGGCTAACATCTCCCTCAATGTACCTGAACAGGTATCAGAGTGTGGCGAGTGGAAAATTTTCACAGTAACTTCATTGCAGTGTTAATGTAAGCCTACTTGTGACACTCATAAATAAACTTTAAACACTGCTGTTGGACAGAAAAACATAAAGTGATAGTGCATGGGGTTGGGTGAAAACAGTAACACAGGTTTATTGAATAGCTGTTGACTTTACAGCGGCTTAATCTGAACTAAGGCAAAGGATGGAAAGCAGTCACAAACTATATACGTGACTAGATGCTTAAAGTGACAGCTCAACACAACAGCCCTAATGTATAACAATTCTTGTTTTGTTTTCGTTTGATTGCCATTAAAACCCAGCCCTATTTTATCCAATTGAAAACAATGGGATGAAAATGGAACTGTTTCTACAGGTTACCAAACCACCACGCGGGAAGTGAAGGTGAAATGAAAAGATATAAATTCAAATGCACTGAGTGTTTCGCTTTGCAGCTGGGAAGAGCAGGGTTGAGAATTAAACAAAGTACCAAGCTGCTGCCACTAGGCATGTACATGCCTTAATATGGAAACTGTACTCACTGAACTCATTACAGTTTACATTTCACATCTAAACACCCCTAATAGTAACAAGCTTAGATACGCTGCCTTAACATACAGTCATTGACCAAAAATGAAGCTTTTGATAAAGAGATTCTATCTCTTTATAGAAGGCCAGAGTTTAAGTGGTCTAGAAATGTGCAGGTCTGGCATTAAAGATGTTATGGCCTGCATTCAAAAGATACAGATTCAATTACTGCCAGCCTTACATTGCACAATTCATATTATTCAGGATTACTTGGCAAGCTGGTTGTTCACACTTTGACTAGTCCAACCTGAATTTCATTGTAGTCTATATGTTTGAATGAGAAATTCTCAATACTATAAAAGCAAAATACTGCAGATGCTGGAAATGTGAAATGAAAACAGTAAATTTGATTTGATTTGATTTATTATTGTCACAAAATCAGCTCTCCCACATTCTCTGGCTACTTCAAGCACCCACCCCACTCTCTTCAAGATGACCCCATACACGACAACTCCCTTCTGTTCCCTCAATCCCATCCTCACTAAGTTTGAAAACACACAACTCTTCTTCCCCATCCCAGTTGTAGAAAGTTTTGCAAAGGGCACCTTCAGGTACCACCCCCCAACCTTCCAAAGTTGGTGTCCTGACCCTTCCCACCCTCACAACCATCCCGGTGCTGTTACCATCCAGATCCCTGTCCATCCCTTGTTTCCTGCAATCAGGTTTCTGCCTCTCCAACAAAATGGAAATGACCCTGACCAAAGTACAGAATGACAATCCCTGCGTTGCTGAGGACAGTGCATCATCTTCCCTCATTCTCTTGGACCTGGGGATAACTGGCTGTTGGTTGGATTGGAGGCAAGTACGCAATGATGTTTCTCAGTGGTCAGTGCTAGTTTTCCCTGATTATACACACATTTATGTCATCGACTTGGGTGTACAGGGCATAATTTCAAGATTTGCAGAAGACAAAAGTTGGAAGGGTTATGATAAACTTATCAAGATAAACTCCAAGAGGGACATACACAGGATGGTTGAATCGCTGTACAAGTGGCAGATGGAATTTAATGCTGAAAAGGGCAAAGTAGTTAGCACTGCTGCCTCATGGCACCAGGGATCGGGGTTCGATTCCTGGCTTGGGTCACTGTCCATGTGGAGTTTGCACTTTCTCCCTATGTCTCTGTGGGTTTCCTCCAGCTGCTCCAGTTTCCTTCCAGAGTTCAAAGATGTGCAGTTTAGCTGATTGGCCATGCTAAATTGCCAGTTTGTTTCAGGGGGACTAGCAGGGTAAATAGGTGAAGTTACCGGATGGGCCTGGGAGGGATTATGGTCGGTGCAGACTCGATGGGCAGAATGACCTCCTTCTGCACTGGATGGATTCTATGATTCTGTGTCTCTATGATTAATAGGAAGAATAAGGAAGGGTAATATAAGGTGGAGGGCACAATTCTAAAGGGCATGCAGGAACAAAAAGATCTGGGAGTTTATGTGCACAGATCATTGAAGGTGGCAGGGAAATTTTGAATAAAAAGGCAAACAGAAATATGGGCTTCATGAAGAGAGTTAAAGATTACAAAAGTGAAGAACATTTACGCAACGCTGATTTGGCCTCAGATGGTGCATGGCATCCGATTCTGGGCGCTACATTTTAGGAAAGAATGAAGACTATCGAAAGAATATGAACAAAGAACAACACAGCACAGGAAACAGGCCCTTCAGCCCAATGAGCCTGCGCCGCCATTTTAACATTGTGAGTTCCCTCTTCCACCCGTGACCCTTGACTATGCTTATGGCACTCCACATTGGAAGCCAGATTGAGGGGAGACTAATTTAGGGACAATTTGTTACACCAGTCAGCCTAAGAGCACATTTTTGGAGTGTGGGAGGAAACCGGAGCACCCGGAGAAAACCCAAGCAAGCACAGGGAGAATGTGCAAACTCCCACAGACACCGGCCCAAATCCATGTATCGGCTCAGTGATAGTCACTGAGCTGTCAAGTTGGAAAAGATTGTTGAGAATTATTCCAGGATGAAGGACTTCTGTTGAGAAGATCGATTGGAAAAGGTGGAATTGATCTCCTTAGAGAAGACGAGATTGAAAAAGAAGAAAAATGGCAGCACAGTGGTTAGCACTGCTGCCTCACAGCAACAGAGACCTGGGTTTGCCTCTAGCCTCAGGTACTGTCTATGTGGAGTCCCCATGTCTGCGTGGGTTTCCTGCGGGTGCTCCGGTTTCCTCTCACAGTCCAAAGGTGTGCAGCTTTGTTGGATTGGCCATGTGAGGTTGCCCCTTAGTGTCCCAAGATGTGTAGGTTAGTGGAATTGGCGGAATAAATGGTTGGGGTGATGAGGCAGGGGATGGGCCTTGGCAGATGCTTTGCCGGAGAGTTGGTGGAGACCCGATGGACCGAATGGCCTCCTCCTGCACTGTAGGAATTCTGTGGGTGGAATTTTATGGCCTCGCTCACCCCAAAACTGTAAAATCTCACTCAAGGTAAATGGACCTTCCCATGATCTGCCCCTTGCCCACTCCGATTCCTGTGACAGGCAGGCCGGTAAAATTCTGGCCTATGAATGAATCACATTGAGAAACTTGATATCCTGAAAGTTTTGTTTCTCCCCTGTTGCACTGTCTGATACTTAGAATCAGGATACCAGAAGGTGATAAGAGCAAATTATTGTGGATGCTGGAATCGGAGAGAGCTCTAACACAGGGTCGTCCAGACTCGAAATGTTGGCTCTACTCTCTCTCCACAATGCTGTCAGACCCGCTGAGATTTTCCAACATTTTCTGTTTTTGTGATAGAAGGTGAGGTTGAAGTCATAGAATCATAAAATCCTACAAGGAGGCCATTCGGCCCACTGAGTTTGCACTGACCACAATCCCACCCAGGCCCTATTCTGATAACCCCTCATATTTATACAGCTAATTCCCCCTGACACAAGAGTTAATTTAGCATGGCCAATCAACCTAACCCACACATCTTTGGACGTTGGGAGGAAACTGGAGCACTCGTAGGAAACCCCGGCCATTCGGCCCATTGCATCTGCACCAACCACAAACCCACACTGGCCCTATTCCCATAACTCCTCATATTTATCCAGCTAATTCCCCCTGACACTCGGGTTAATTTAGCATGGCCAATCAACCTAACCCACACATCTCTAGACTGTGGGAGGAAACTGGAGCACCCGGAGGAAACCCACGCAGACACAGGGGGAATGTGTAAACTTCAGACGACCTGAGGGCAGAATTGAACTCAGGTCCCTGCCGCTGTGAGGCAGCAGTGCTAACCACTGTGACACCGTAACATCCACATAGTATAAGAACACTAATACTATTTGTGAAGGGAATAAGGCACAGCTTAAATCTTCCTGTACCCTAATTCAGGGATGCCATGGGCTATGGAAGTGGAGGGTGTACAATCCACATCGATTTACTGAGACCTGACCTTCTCTGATCAGGTTGAGCTCCAGTCCTGAAGCAGGGTGGGAGTTTCATTGTGTGATTTCCTGTCCCAAGAATAACAGGTGGAGAAATGTTCATTTCTCCAACATCGATGTATGTCAGAGCTTGAGATGGAGGAGGACTCACTCACACACCCTTGGGGCTATTTCTAATGCTCCTCAATACTGCACAGTTATGTTAAATTGATTCAATCACCTGATTATATTTAAATTATTCAAAGCGCTTGTGTATTTTTCTACCAATAATAGCCCGGGGTCTATCTATGAGGCAACAGTGCCAAGTCTGAAGTGTTATTGTAAAGCAGCAGTTTTCGTTGCCTATTACAGTGTGCGAACTGAACTTGTGCCGGGGTTCATGTTCCATTTCAACAAATATTCTCACGGTCCAATTATTGCCGCGCAATCTCCTCTCAACTATTTACAGAAATAGCCTTAAATAGCCTTAGCCTAAAAGCCCTGTTGACTCCTTTTGAAATCTCACAGGAGGATGAGTTGTTGATTCAACAGTCCTCGTCTGCAGTCAACATTGAAATAATAATAACGTATTGTGGGCCAAATGGCTTAAGTGTCCTTTAACAACAGAGCCCCACCCTCCAACCCCCCCAAGCCTTTGAAATCAAAAAAGACACAAAGCAATTCAATAGACAAATGAAGTATAGGTTTAGAAATGGACTTAATGAACATTTGAGAAAAGCTGCGATTTAAAATGAATTGTTGCACTTCTCTCTCTCTCCCTTTTGTTAAATTGTCAACAGATTCTTCCTGTAGTCTTTCCCTGACCTCAGAGTGAGTGCTGTTTATATCATATCAACTGTTAAATTGACTTTAAATATAAACTCCTCAGATTCAACCTTCATTTTGTTTAATGTGCTGTGACTCACTCCTGAAGGTGCTTTTCATCTGTAATTGTGTGTAAATGCATGTGTGAGTGCTTGTGTGTGTTCTGTGCGAAGGCAACGCGTTGGCACGGTGGTTAGCACTGCTGCCTCTAGGGGCCAGGGACCCGGGTTCAATTCCGGCCTTGAGTCACTGTCTGTGTGGAGTTTGCATGTTCTCCCCGTGTCTGCGTGGGTTTCCTCGAGATGCTACAGTTTCCTCCCACAGTCCAAAGATGTGCAGGTTTGGTCGATTGGCCATGCTAAATTGGCCCTAATGTCAGGCGATTAGCAGGGTAAACGTGTAGGGTTGTGGGAATAGGGCCTGGGTGGGATTGTGGTCAGTACACACTTGATGGGCCAAATGGCCTCCTTCTGCACTGTAGTGATTCTATGAAATTCTTGCATCTGTGAGTGTTTGTGTCAGCGTGTGAACAGTAAATCCTTTAACTCCGGCTAGTACAATGTGTTTCTTTGGATCACTGGAATCGGAGCGGGCAAGTGACGATGGGAAGGTCTGTTGACCTCGGGTGGGAGTTTACCATTTCGGGACAAACGAGGCTGTAAAATCCCACCCATCATCTGCTTTTTTTGTTGCCAGAATGCGTTGTTAAGTCACTGTCCCTTGCTGACAATAAGAGGGGAAACCGAAACGGTGGCTGCGATTCTCCCATTGTTAACAAGTGGAAAGTGACATTTGTGCCACACGAGTGCCAGGCAATGATCATCACCAGCAAGAGAGAATCTAAACCTTGCCCCTTGACATTCAAAGCCTTGCCCATCGCTAAATTCCACTCCCCAACTCCCCACCCGCCTCCCCTGTTATCAACATCTGGAGGGTTACTACTGACCAGAAACTGAAGTGGGCCAGCCATATAAATACTGTGGCTACAAGACCAGGTCAGAGGCTGGGAATCCTGCAGAAATAACTCATCTCCTGACTCCTCAAAGCCTGTCCACCATCGATAAGGACAAGTCAAGAGTGTGATGGAGTACTGTCTACTTGCCTGGATGAGTGTAGCTCCCAAAATACTCAAGAAGCTTGACATAATCCAGGAGCGACCTGCTTGATTAGTACCCCATCCAGCACCTTCAACATTCACTCCATCCACTACTGACGAACAGTGACAGCAGTGTGTACTACCTACAAGATGCACTGCAGCAACTCACCAAGGCTCCTCAACTGCACCTCCCAAACCTGCAACAACTACCAGCTAGAAGGGGAAGGGTAGCAGATGCATGGGAATATCCCCAGTTGCAAGTTCCCCTCCAAGTCACACGCTATCCTGTTTTGAAACTATATTGGCCGTTTCTTCAACTGTTGCTGGATCAAAGTTCTGGAATTCCCTCCCTAACATCACTGTAGCTGTTTACCTAGGCCAGTGCACTGCAATGGTTTAAGGAGCCAATGAATAACAAATGCTGCTTTGTTTGCAATGCTAACATTGAGCGATAGGAATAAAAAAATCTCTTTTTCAGATCTGGTGTTCTGTTTTCTGATTTGATCAGGCCAAAGTTGGATGTTCAGTTAGAATTCGAGCACATATTCTTACACACCCAGTTACCACTTAGTCTGTGCTTCACTGGAGGCTGGAGGCCCTTCTATTTCCCTGCTCTTACTGTCTGACTTGAGAACACCTTGCGACTGTCATGTTCAACTCCATTTAATGTTTATTGTGGAACGTTGATGGCTCATTATCGCAACTGTGCGACTTCTACACTCACGTTATTTGGTCCTTGGCACAGTGGTTACCACTGTCACCTCACAGGAACCCGAGTTTGATTCCCAGTTTGGGTCGCTGTCTTTGTGGAGTTTGTACGTTCTCCTGTGTCTGCGTGGATTTCCTCCGAGTGCTCTGGTTTCCTCCCACAATCTGAAAGACATGCTGGTTAGGTGCATTGGCCTTGCCAAATTTCCCCTCAGTGTACCTGAACAGGTGCCGGAGTGTGGTGACTGAGGGATTTTCACAATAACTTCATTGCAGTGTTAATGTAAGCCTACTTGTGACTCATAAATAAACTTTAAACTTTAAAATAAAAATCTGCACTTATATGGCACCTTTTAGGGATGTAAAATGCCGAAGAGGTTACACAGGAATGTTAATTTGTCAGCGAGATGAACAAGGAGATGTTAGGATGGGTGACTAAAACCTCTGACAAAGGTTTTTAGAAGCATCCTGAATAAAGAGACAGAGATGGGAAGGTGGTGAGATTTATTGAAGGGATTCTGCAGTTTAGAGCGGTGTTACCTAATTGGATTGTGATGATTGCCAAACTTGTGGTGAGCAGGTCACCATCAGAACCACATGATACAAAGGATGGGGTGAATCTCATAACGATCTCCCCGAGGTGAACTGCGATTGAAGGACAGAACAATAGGTAATATTTGTGCACTGCACTGCGGCAACAGCTGTGAAAAAGAATATTTTTAGTCGCAGCGTTTAATCACTACACGACATCCAGTTTTAGTGTAACAAGTTAAAATATTTCAACATGCTTTAGAATCTTAGAATCCATACAGTGCAGAAAGAGGTCATTCAGCCCACCCAGTCTGCACTGACAGCAATGCCATCCAGGCCATACCCCCGTAACCCCAAGTATTTATCCTTCTAGTCCCCCTGACACCAAGGACAATCTAGCACAGCCAATCCATCTAATCCGCACATCTTTGGATTGTGTGAGGAAACCGACGCAGACACGGGGAGAACTCTGTGTAGCCAGACAGTCACCTGAGGCTGGAGTTGACCCGGGTCCTTAGCATTGTGAGGAGCAGTGCTAATCACTTTACTCCCTACTTTAATTACATATCTTAATGGGCCGAGACTACAGTTTTTTAATGTTAAAGGTTTTTTCGCCTGCAGGATTTTCTACTTAATTTTGACACAACCACAAATTATGCCAGGGTCTGGAATCACACCCTCAGTGGAATGGACTGTCACAGTGTCCTATCATGTCCACCCGATTAAAATCCCTCACCTAATGAATAGCAACTACTTGCCAATAGTTTGTGGCTGATTTGTCATGTGCTGAGTGGCAAATTTATTGGCCAGGACTGGCTGAGAGCCAGACACAAGCTCACATGGCTTCCAATGGGAGATCTGGAAATACGGGACAGACTGGGATTGGAGGGGTTCAGAGACCTCAGGGAACTGTGCGGTTGGAGGAGGTTGTAGTGCTAGAGAGAGTCAAGGCCATGCTTATATATATTGGAATCTCTTGGTATTTCTTAAATCTCTTGGCACTGGAGGGGGTGCAGAGGAGATTCACTATTGATTCCAGCGTTGAGAGGATTGGCATATGAGGAGACACTGAGTAGACTGAGGCTTTATTCATTGGAATTCAGAAGAATGAGGGAAGATCTTATAGAAACATATATGAAGGGAAGTTGTTTCCACTGGCAGGTGAAACTGGAATTAGTGGATATGGCCTCAGAATAAGGGGAAACAGATTTAGGACTGAGTTGAGGAGGAACTTCTCCACCCAAAGGGTGTGTAATTGTGGAATTCCCTGCTCAGTGAAGCAGTTGAGGTTATCTCATTGAATGTTTTTAAGGCAAGGATAGATCATTTTTTGAACAGTGAAGGAATTAAGGATTATGGTGAGCGGGCAGGTAAGTGGAGCTGAGTCCACGAAAAGATGGTCCATGGTCTTATTGACTGGCGGAGCAGGCTCGAGGGCCTACTCCTGCTCCTTGTTCTTTTGGAACTGAGATATCTCCTCAAGAGTTACTCCACAACCAGGCATCTGGGAACACAGATCTTTATTCAGTCTACTCACTCCACATTTCAAATGTTGATTGCTCACTCGGGACAGTTCCCAACCAGCTCGCTCCACACCCCAGATCATATGACCCTTAAAGGGGCTATGCCCCAACATGCATAACAGACTGGAAGACCAATGAAAGTGGACCTAAATTAAAGAAAAGGCAATAAATATTGTTATTTTAAATTACTTCTGTTCTCATGGCTGATGTGTTGTTTCTTATCTTGGGTTCTGATTTTTTTTTAAAAAATTGGCCCAATTCCAGTCAAACAACCACCCAGGGCAAAGTGTTTAATATGGTCAAAGTTAGCCTGAGCAAAACAGTTTGTACATCAATGCTTTGGCTTCTCAAACTGAGACCAGATTTTGAAAGCGGCCGTCATATTGCTTACATTGGCCTGGACAGCTGCTGACTGTAATACTCTACTCGTATAGACTGCCAACGGCTGAACTGTAGCCTGAGCTCCTGCCAAGCAAGAATCCAATGAAGCATAGACTTCTGCTAAGGGGGAGGCGATTGGCCTAGTGGTATTATCACTAGATTATTTATCCAGAAACTAATGTTCTGGGGACCCGGGTTTGAATTCCGCCAAGGCCATTGGTAGAACTGAATTCAATAAAAAATATTTGGAATTAAGAATCTACAGATGACCATGAAACCATTGTCAATTGTCAGAAAAACTCATCTGGTTCACTAATGTTCTGATGTAGAGATGCCGGCGTTGGACTGGGGTAAACACAGTGAGAAGTCTCACAACACCAGGCTAAAGTCCACACGCAGGTTTATTTGCTAGAAAAAAGCCACTTGCTTTCAGAGTGCTGCTCCTTTGTCAGGTAAGTGGGAGTTCTGTTGCAATTTAGCACGGCCAGTGCACCTAACCAGCACATCTTTGGACTGTGGGAGGAAACTGGAGCACCCGGAGGAAGCCCACACAGACACGGGGAGAATGTGCAGACTCCAAGTGACGCAAGCCGGGAATCGAACCTGAGTCCCTGGCGTTGTGAGGCAGCAGTGCTAACCACTGTGCATTGGGTGGCGGCAGGTGCAGGGAGGAGATGGGAACTAAACCCTGGAGGGTGATTTTAAATGACAAACAGCAGGTATTATTGGCCTCAAGCGATTGCAATGGTGTCATTGCATGAACACTCAGTTTGTCTTTCCTTCCTTGTACTAGATTTTTCATCAGCAGCCACAGTAATGACACCCTGTGGTGCTCCCGACAGCTGCTTCAGCCTATTCGCTCTCACTGACATTAACTTTGAAAATGTCATTCTGTCCTTCTCCTGTCAAGATTTTTTAAAAATTCATTTATGGGCCATGGGCATCGCTGGCTGGCCAGCATTTATTGCCCTTCCCTAGTTGCCCTTGAGAAGGTGGTGGTGAGCTGTCTCCTTGAATTGCTGCAGTCCACGTGCTGTAAGTTGGCACATAATGCCGTTAGGGAGGGAATTCCAGGATTTTGACCCCATGACTGTGAAGGAATGGAGATATATTTCCAAGTCAGCATGGAGGGGAACCTGCAGGTGGTGGTGTTCCCATCTATCTGCTGCTCTTGTCCTTCCAGATGGAAGTGATTATGGGTTTGGGAGGTGCTGTCTAAGGATCTTTGGTGGATTGCTGCAGTGCATCTTGTAGATAATGCACACTGCTGCTACTGAGTGTCGGTGGTGGAGGGATTAAATGTTGGTGGACGTGGTGCCAAACAAGTGGGCTGCTTTGTCCTGGATGGTGTCAAGCTTCTTGAGTGTTGTTGGAGCTGCACCCATCCAGGCAAGTGGGGAGTATTCCAGCACACTCCTGACTTGTGCCTTGTAGATGGTGAACAGGCTCTGGAGAGTCAGGAGGTGAATTACTCACCACAGTATAAGAAGCTCATTAATGAGGTTAATTGGGGGTGGTGGTGATGATATGGTGTGTGTGAGAGGGGAATGGGGGTGGGGGAATGATGTGTGTGGGGGGAGTGGGGCTGGGACAGGGGGGGTTGGAGGAATAGTGTGAGGCGGGGAGTAGGATGGGGTGGGGGGGTGAGGCAATGGCGTGTGTGGGGGGAGTGGGCACGAGGTGGGGGAATGGTGTGTGTATGGGAGAGGAGTGGGGGTGGGGTGGGGGAGTGGTGTGCGTGGTGTGGAGTGAGGGTGGTGTGGGGGGCGGGGGAATGGCGTGTGTGGCGGGGAGTGGGGGTGGGGGAATGATCTGTGTGGGCGGAGTGGGGGTGGGGTGATTGTTGGAGGAATGGTGTCTGTGTGTGTGGGAGATTAGTGGGGGTGGGTTGGGGGAACGGTGTGTGTGGAGGGGAATGGGATGGGCTGGGGGGGGGTGACGGTGTGTGTGGGGGGAGTGGGGGTGAGTTGGGGGGTGGGGGAATGGTGTGTGTAGGGGTGGGGTGGGGGAGTGGGGGAATGGTGTGCGTGGGGAGGGGGAGTGGGGGTGGAGTGCCCTCCCTATGAGTGTTCTCTCGCCCGGCCTCTCCATCAATGCCCTCAAGCCCCTCTGCACCCCCTGCCCAAGCCCAGGCCTCCCCCTTCCTTTCTGAGATCTCCCGGGATTCGCTGCTGGGAATGTCCCAAACCCTGTCCGTTGCAGCTTCTGCTGGGAATTGAGAGCTTCCGGCCAATCAGACTGGCTGCCAGCACTCTGAGCCGGAACATCTTCCTGAGTGAAGGGCCAAATTCCCGTCTCCGGTTAGTTAATGTTTGTTGGCGTGTCAGGAGTGGGACAACCAGTATCAGCGCAATGTATTCAACACATGGAAGGACAAGGGGGAACAATCCTGTGGTGTGTCAAGAAACCGACACATCATCCAAATGTGTTATTTTCCGAGCATCGCCCTCACAAGCGATTCAAAAATCCTGCCTGACGTACCAGTCTTGGAGAATGGAATAATAACTGGGATATTTGACTGTGGCAGGCACCACACTGAAACCAAATCCTGCTTTCACTCCAGCTTCTGTACCACACCATCATCCGCAGGGATACTGACAATAACTGGGACACCACCTTTTTCTCAAAGGGCTGGTACAGCGGTTAGCTCTGCTGCCTCAAAAGTGCCAGGAACCCAGGTTCAATTCCCTGCCTCTTGAGTGTGGAGTTTGCACATTCTCCCCATGTCTGAGTGGGTTTCTTCCAGGTACTCCGGTTTCCTCCCACAGTCCGAAGGACATGCTGGTTAGGTGGATTGGCCATGCTAAGTTGCCCCTTGTCATCAGGGAGACTAGTTAGGGTAAGTGCATGGGGCTATGGGCGTAGGGCCTGGATGGGATTGTGGTCGATGGGTGGGATTGTGGTCAGTACAGACTCGATGGGCCGAATGGCCTCCTTCCACACTGTCGGAATCCTATGACTCTAACAGAATGATTTTACACAGTAAACTTACAGAT
Source organism: Carcharhinus amblyrhynchos (assembly GCF_965287045.1). Taxonomy (NCBI): domain Eukaryota; kingdom Metazoa; phylum Chordata; class Chondrichthyes; order Carcharhiniformes; family Carcharhinidae; genus Carcharhinus; species Carcharhinus amblyrhynchos. The sequence goes on along the minus strand of NC_137331.1, from coordinate 111,528,912 downwards.
ATTGAACGATTAATTAATACAGTATTATTGCCACTCAGGATGGGGCCAGTCAGATACACTTTGAGAACATATTTCCTGGTTCAGATCCGTTGGTAACACGGCTGTTGGTATATTTAACAATTCCACGACTGTAATGCTCAAGTGGGCAATTTGTAAATTGTATTTGATCTATGTTAAGGGGATAAGTAAGTTTAATATAATAAAGCTTTTTAAAATATAGAAATTGGATACCAGCAATTAAATACAAATGGTTTGGTGAATTTTATTGATTGAAACTCTGGCTGCATTTGTATTGGACTGGAAACGGAATAGCTCTCAAATTGCTAAACTCCTGCAGACAGGCATCTAATCCCAGAGAGACGGTCAGGAGGGTAATATGTAAATCTGTACTCGAAAACATTGTGGCCAGAACTTTGCCTTGACTGCGTGGGTGTGTGCCCTGTCTAGAAGCGTGTGAGATCGCGCGACAAGATGTCAGGCATGCGTTCCAACGTCACTGGGCTTGCGCGCAACATTATGGTCAGCGGATGTGTGCAGGAAGCTGAAGTAAAGTTTATTTATCAGTCACAGATAGGCTCACATTCACACTGCAATGAAGTTATTGTGAAAATCCCCTGGTCGCCACACTTCGGCACCTGTTCGGGTACACTGAGGGAGAATTTAGCATGGCCAATGCACCTAACCAACACGTCTTTTGGGTTGCAGGGAGAATCCGGAGCACCCGGAGGAAACCCATGCAGACACAGGGAGAATGTGCAAACTTCACACAGACAGTGACCCAAGCCGGGAATCGAACCCGGATCCCTGGCACTGTGAGGCAGCAATGGTAACCATTGTGCCACCCTGCTGCCCTAGCCGAAGTTCACCCCCCCAGCAACTAAGTGGGCAATTAAGCCCATTAAGGAGGCAATTGGTGGCGATTTTACCTGACTCTTCCACTTTGACAGTTTGGTGGATGGATGGGGTATTGTGTACAGCTTTGATCTCCTTATCTGAGGAAGGATGTTCTTGCTATGGAAGGAGTGCAGCGATTGTTCACCAGACTGATTCCTGGGATGGTGGGACTGACGTGTGAGGAGAAATTAAGTCGGTTAGGATTGTGTTTGCTGGAAGAAGAATGATGGGTTATCTCATGGAAACTAATAAAATTCTAACAGGACTAGTCAGGGTAGGTGCAGGAAGGATATTCCTGATGGCTGCAGTGTCCAGAACCAGGGGCCACAGTCTGAAGATATAGGGGTAAACTATTTTTAAAAAAAAATTGTTTATTAATGTCACAAGTAGCTTACATTAACACTGTAATGAAGTTACTGTGAAAATCCCCTCGTCGCCACACTGAGGCACATTTAGGACAGAGATGAGGAGAAATTTCTTCACCCAGAGAGTGGTAAACCTGTGGAATTTGTTTCCCTAGAAAGCAGTTGAGGTCAAAGTGTTGAATGTTTTCAATAAGCAGTTAAATATAGATCTTGGGGCAAAAGGGATAAAAGGATATCGGGGGAAAGTGGGATCAGGATATTGAATTTGATGATCAGCCATGATCATAATGAATGGTGGAGCAGGTCGAAGGGCTGAATGGCCTCGCCTGCTCCTATTTTCTTTCACAATAAGCACACTCCAGAGTTGACGAAAACAATCAGAGACATTTGAGAATTGGGAGGCTGCTGTCTGGTGCTTGACATTGAGGTGGAGACACAGTTTGTCCCATTTCTTTGAGCTCATTTCATTTTTACATTATTGCAGCTCCCTTGAGGCAGCTTCACAGTCACTACCAGCTTTCAGGGAACTCGTTGGAAATGCCCACCCTCATCTTCTCTTTGCTCAGTGCCCGCCCTCTTCCCACCCCTTCCGACAGCATTAACCCTTTCTTAGTGCCTGTTTCATACTGGGCCAGCCAGTGTGAAATGTTGTTCAGGGTCTGAACACGGCCAAAGGTATATATCACGTCTGCTGCGGGGCTACATGATTCCAGCCTGGGTTTGTAAGGGTTAATGAGTGGAGTCTTCCATAATGATGATGAGAACATGTAGACAGGGGTCTAGAGAGCGAATGGCCTCAGCAGTGTAGCACCTCATCATTGGTAGCTATACAGAATTCAGTTGCATTTAATAAACCAGTTATTGTTTGGACTTAGCAACATCTCAGTAATCTTTCTGAAGCTAAATTAACCAACAACACCAACAGCCAGTGTTCCTTGCTGCTTAGAACTTAGAATCTTCGAATCCTTACAGTGTAGAAGAAGGCCATTTGACCCATCGTGTCTGCACCAGTTCTCTGGCAGAGCATTTTATTCAGGTCCATCCTCTGCCCTATCCCTGTAACCCTATGCAGTTACCTGTTAATTCCCTAACCTACACAATTTTGGGCACTAAGAGGAAATATAGCATGGCCAATCCACCTAATCACATCATTGGACTGTGGGAGAAAACCCATGCAGACACGGGGAGAATGTGCAAACTCCACACCTGAGGCCGGAATTGAAGCTGGTTCGATTTATCAAAACGCACCACCTCGCATTTATCTAAATTAAACTCCATCTGTCATTCGTCAGCCCACTGGCTCAATTGATCAAGATCTCATTGCAATGTGAGATAACCTTCTTCACTGTCTACTGTGCCACCAATCTTGGTGTTGTCTGCAAACTTACTAACCGTGCCTCCTATATTCTCGTCCAAATCATGAATATAAATGACAAATAACAGTGGACCCAGCACTGATCCCTGAGGCACATCACTGGTCATGATGTGGGTATGCCGGCGTTGGACTGGCGTAAACACAGTAAAAAGTCTGACAACACCAGGTTTTAGTCCAACCGATTTATTTGATAATAGACTCACAAGCTTTCGAGGTTTCCCTCTTCGTCAGGTGAATGGAGAGTTCTGTCTGAGGCCAGAACTCTCCATTCACCTGACGAAGAGGGAAACCTCGAAAGCTTGTGAGTCTATTATCAAATAAATCGGTTGGACTAAAACCTGGTGTTGTCGCACATCACTGGTCACAGGCCTCCAGTTTGAAAAACAACTCTCTACAACCACCCTCTGGCTTCCGTCATCAAACCAGTTTTGTATTTAGCTACCTCACCCTGCATCCCGTGAGATTTAACCTTATGCAACAACCTACCATAATAAAGGGCGCAAATTTAGGGAATTGTATGTGCGCCAGATTAAGGGAGATCCAATTCAGGGACAATTTATTGACACCAATCAGCCTAAAAAGCACGTTTTTGGGATGTGGGAGGAAACCGGAGCACCCGGAGAAAACCCATGCAAGCACGGGGAGAATGTGCAAACTCCCACAGACATTGATCCAAGCTGGAGATCCGACCCGGGTCCCTGTAACTGTGCAGCAGACAGTGATAGTCACTGAGCTGTCGTGTTGCCCGTCAGATGGTCCAGTTTAAGCGTACACTAACGACGTGAAGCACTAGGCAACTCTCGAAGCGACATCCAAGAGCAGCCCTCGCACGACCCACCGCGTGTATGCCCCTTGTTTGCCAACAAGGCGGACCGAATCGCCTGTGGATGTAAAATACCATGCAGTACCTTGTCAAAGTTGTGGGATCTTGCTAACATTCGGAGTTCTATGAGCAATGCGACCGCAGGATATCAAAAACCAATTAAATCCTCCAAAAGGAACATACATTTTTTTCATATGAACATATCCAAATTTTAGATTAATTGATTGAAGATCTCAAAGGTGCAGATTGGGAATGTTAAAAATGAATAATAGTGACACAAAGCTATCCTGTACAATATAAATCCAGAACAAAATCCTAACTTTTCATTATGCCCCTCAGAGATATCTACATTCCTCTAATTCCAGTCTCTAGAATATCCTCAGTCTTATTCTCTGTATCATTGGTGACTGCGGCTGAAATCGGGGTGGGCGCGGCTCATAGAACAGAATTCTCTGTTGGCCTTGGGCGAGATTTTACGAGCCCGAGGCCTGGAACTCTGAAATTCCCTCGCCATTTCTTTACTTCTCTTTCCTCCGCTAAGACACTCCTTAAAGTTGACAGCTTTTGGTCATCTGGGGCTGCCGCTGTGTCAAACTCAGTTTCGGAATATTCCAAAAGACACCTTGGGGTGTTTAATTATGATAAAGACACCAAATAAAATACAAATTGTGGCTGCTATTGAATTTTAATGAAATTAAAGTCTGCCACATGAAAATAGTAATAATCAGGTATTAAGTGATTAATATAATGAAGGAACTGATAAACAAAAACAAGGGACAGAACGAAACAGGAACTGGAGCTGTTTAAAAGGTGTCCAAATTTGAATGTAGTTTTAACTAAGTATATAATCCAAGATTATAAAGGTTTGGCTGTGCACAGGGGGTGGAGCACAACAATGTCCCACTTTAAAGTTCATTCATGTCACAAGTAGGCATACATTCACACTGCAATGAGGTTACTGTGGAACTCCCTTAGTCACCACACTACAGCACCTGTTCAGATTCATTAAGGGAGAATTTATCATGGCCAATGCATGTAACCAGCACACCTTTTGGACCGGGGAGGAAACCTGAGCACTTGGAGGAAACCCACACAGACACAGGCAGAACATGCAGACTCCGCACAAGCAATGATCCAAGCCAGAATCGAAGGATGTGGGAGTTTTGGAGAGGGTACAGAAAAGATTTACCAGGATGTTGCCTGGTATGGAGGGTATTAGCTATGAGGAGAAGTTGGGGAAACTTGGTTTGTTTTCACTGAAACAACAGAGGTTGAGGGGGGACCTGATAGAAGTCTACAAGATTATGACAGGCACGGACAGAGTGGATAGTCAGAACTTTTTTCCCAGGGTGAAAGAGTCAATTACTAGGGGGCAAAGGTTTACGGTGTGAGGGATAAGGTTTAAAGGAGATGTACGAGGCAGATTTTTTACACAGATAGTAGTGGGTGCCTGGAACTCGTTGCCGGGGGAGGTAGTGGAAGCAGATACGGTAATGACTTTTAAGGGTGTCTTGAGAAATATATGAAAAGAACGGGAATAGAGAGATGTAGTCCCTGAAAGGGTAGAGGGTTTTAGTTAAATTGGTTAGGGCTGGAGGGCCTGTTCCTGTGCTGTAATTTGTTCTTTGTTCTTTGAACCTGTGTCCCTTGTGCTGTGAGGCAGCAGTGTTAACCACTGTGCCACTGTGTTGCCCCAATAATGTATAACAGGTTAAAAAGAATATTGGCGATGAGGACTGGACAATTCTTTTCGAGTCAAAAAAGGAAAAGAAAATCTGGAATGTCTGGGGATCTTTGTAAACCTGGACAGCCACTTCTGTAATAAGCATTTGCATTTTGAGGCACTTCAGCTCACAATTGTTGAGCTGTGGTACCATGATGCAAGAAGCCATTCAAATGTGGGGACTGAAAAGGGATGGGGTAATGATAGGGGACAATGTAGTCTGGGTAATAGATACTCCTCTTTGCAACCACTGCCAAGAAGTGTGTTGCCTGCCTGACTCCATGTTGCAGGATATCTCCTCAAGGATGGACAAGAACTTGTAGGGAAATAAGGAAGGATCCACTTCGACAAACACTATAGGTAGCATTATGAGTAAAGTTGTGCTGGCAGAATCTTTTGTACACCTGGCTAAGAGGACAGACAGCTATTACAATATGAGAACACCTGCACCCCAGAGGAAACTTTTTTTGATTTACAACTCAGATTCTCTGTTCTCCCCATGCAATTTCACAATGTTTGTTTGCACAATTTAAGTGGTTTCCAGGGTTTGTGTTTTGGTGCTGCATAACACAATCGAGGTGTAGTGCAATACAGCATGGAATTTAAACAGCCTAAATAATTGACTGATTTGCTATCTTGCAGTCCCTACTTTTTTCTAGAATACATTATCAATCAGTACCTTTTTCAAAGGCTTTTGTTTTAACACATACCACTATACACTACAAGGCTTATTGGTTCTACAAAGTGTAAAGTGGGTCAATGGGCATGGATGCATAGAGGGAAATAGGGGGCATGAGGGCTCTGAGAGATTGAGTGGGAGTGCAAATCTTGGCATAATGTTCTTCAAAAGCTTTCATCAGGAGCTGAGAAGATGGGTGAAAGGGCAGAGCTTGACAAAGAGGCCATGATGGGACATTGGTGTTGGGTGGGTAGGTGGTATAGATTGGCATAGGTGGCATTGGAAGGACCTTTTGAACTTACCTTTTGAAAAGGCCCCCTCATGCAGAGTCAGGATCACAACTCCTCCGAGGGGCCGTGAACCTTAATGCTTAAAAACCTGACCTGATCCAGTGAAAATTGCAGAGGAATAGGAAATGCCTCTCTCCAATGGGGCCAGCCAGTCAGGAATGCCGGGTGTGGGCTACTGACAGGAACCAGCTTGAACCCTTTGGAGCCAATGACAAAAATCACACAGTCCAGGAATGGGATTGAGAATCCCAGAAGCATAGAAAATAGGAGTGGGAGGAGGCCTTTCAGCCCTTCGAACATGTTCTGCAATTCATTATGACCCTGCCTGATAATGCAACTCAATAGCCTGATCCTGCCTTCTCCCATTGACCCCACTTGCCATTATTAAAGGGCTCCCAAGTCATCCCAATTCAGTGAAAATCCAGGCGTTGATTTGCTTTGAAACAATTGATGTTTTATTGAGGATGCGGACAGCCTCTTGTGTTCCTTTGCTTCACTATTGCAGTTTTCTCATGACTTACATCAACAATGGCTCGCATTATATATACACCAGCCTTCAACATAGGCTGGGATTTTCCGGCCCTTTCTGCCAGTGGGATCTTCCAGTTCCACCAAAGGTGACCCTACCCCCATGGTGAGTTCTCCAATGGCACAGATGGTGAATGGTGCATATAGAACATAGAACAAAGAAAAACTACAGCACAAACAGGCCCTTCGGCCCACAAGTTGCACCAATCATACCGCTACCTACTAGGCTTACCTATAACCCTCAATCCTATTAAGTCTCTTGTACGTATAAGTCTCATCACATATAAGATAATGAAGGGGATGGATAGGGTAGAGGTAGAGAGATTCTTCCCGCTTAGAAAGGACAGCAGGACTAGAGGGCACAGCCTCAAGATAAGGGGGGGTGCAGTTTAGAACGGAGTTGAGGAGGAACTTCTTTACTCAAAGGGTGTTGAATCTCTGGAATTCTCTGCCCGTTGATGTGGTGGAGGCTACCTCGCTAAATATATTTAAGACACGGGTAGATAGGTTTTTGGTAGGCAAGGGAATTAAGGGTTATGGGGAGAAAGCGGGAAAGTGGAACTGATCCACTTCAGATCAGCCATGATCTTATTGAATGGCAGGGCAGGCTCGAAAGGCTAGATGGCCTACTCCTGCTCCTATTTCTTATGTTCTTATGTTCTTACTCATCCAGAAGTCTCTTTAAAGACCCTATTGAATTTGCCTCCACCACTACTGACGGCTGCTGATTCCACGCACCCACCACCCTCTGAGTGAAAAACTTACCCCTGACATCTCCTCTGTACCTACCCCCCAGCACCTTAAACCTGTGTCCTCTCGTGGCAACCATTTCAGCCCCGAGAAAAATATGACCAATGGCAAGCCACCTCCAGGAAACCTACTGCAGGGGAGGGGGAGGGATGTGGAAAATCCCAGCCATTGTAGTATGTGGGTAACATGATGGCACAGTGCTTAGCACTTCTGCCTCACAGCACCGAGGACCCGGGTTCGATTCCCATCTTGGTGAAAATTTGCACATTCTCCCTGTGTTTGCATGGGTTTCCTCCGGATGCTCCAGTTTCCTCCCACACTCTAAAGATATGCTAGTTAGGTGCATTGGCCATGCTAAATTCTCCCTCAATGTACCCGAACAGGTGCTGGAGTATTGTGACTGAGGGATTTTCACAATAACTTCATTGTAGTGTTAATATAAATCTACTTGTGACACAAATAAAGATAGTGAGAAAGTTTACATTTTAAGTTGCTGTATTTTGGCCCAGGGATTTGAAATTCATGCTAGCACGTTAGTTTCAGTGTTACACGGCTCATTAGAATTTGCCAAGATGTGGCCTCTGCAGACATTCGAACGACAGACACTGTCTATATAGATTGAAGCAAGGGCCTCGTGACCTGCTGCCCTTATTCCTTCTGTTTCTGTGAGATCTCTCGCCGATGACTGTGTCCTCATTGTGTTCATGGTTAGTGTCCCCTAGACCATGTGGAACCCAGGCTCGATCAGCATTGGCCTTTCAACAGACCGACTGTGTACTCTGGCATTCCGAGCTAAAACAGCCATGAGCACTTCCACGCCAAGGGTCGATAAATATTCAGTAGTGTTTCATTCGCTACTGCACGCTGTCCTGGTAATTAATACAAAGTGTAGCATTTTATAATTGTGATAAAAGTGCTCATTGACAGAAGGGGGCACAGTTGACAGGATGGACAAGTACATCTTTGTTTAATTATGATTCAAGTCAGCCTCATCAGTGGGGGAAAAAAACTATGGCTCTGGCACACAGTCAGCGCATCAGAGACTGAAATGAACAATGACTTACACACTGCTGACTGCAGAGTAACTAAATCAGCAACTTGGATCTGAATGGATGCCACAGGGGAGAGGGAAAGCCCAGAACTTTTCTGATGAGTGTGAAGCTTTCTGTTTTCATCTTGTCAGTCGACATGCCCTCCAAGAATAGGAGGTTGACAGTGTACAAGATGCCAGCACTAAGCAGCGGAGAACTGATTTAAGGTTCTTAGGGAATTGATATTTGAATGATCAGAGCTGGCACCTCCTCAGCGGCTGGCAAAATGTGTCCGGAATTTGCGTAAAAGTTGTCCCGCGTTCCCATTCTTGCAAAACAAAAACTAGGATCCTGCCTTTCAAAGGAGTAAAGCGAACAACTACATTTTGGCTCCAGTTTAGCCTGTTGTGAAATTAAATGGAAGCACAAGTTTGGACTCAGTTTTCCTGAGGGAGGCTCTGTAATCTCAACACGATCTGGCCTCCAAAGGTGTAAATTTGTGATAATTGTGACCACCCATCAACACATACTTCAGCTCCAACCCATTCTTCCAGCTCAAAACTTGTCAAGCTAGTGGGATTCATAGCATCCAGGAGAAGGCCATGGGATGCCAGAGTGCCAAAGGCCACTGGTGCTACATCAGGGATGCTTCTACAGCACCAGAATATTTGGCAGTTGTGCTTCCAATTCATTTCACATTTAGCCAAGCTACAGGGGGTTGAGTAAAATTCTGCTGTTGGAGCAATCTCTCACAAACAGCAATATGGTAATGACCAGATAACCTGCTTTAAAAACATAGAAAATAGGAGCAGGAGGAGGCCATTCGGTTCTTCGAGCCTGCTGCACCCATTCATTATGATCATGGCTGATCATCCAACTCAATAGCCTGATCCCACCTTCCCCCCATATCCTTTGATCCCCTTTACTTTAAGTGCTATATCTAACTGCTTCTTAAAAACATTCAACGTTTTAGTATCAACTACTTTTTTGTGGTAGCGAATTCCATTGGCTGACCATTGTTTGGATGAAGGAATTTCTCCTCACCTTTGTCCTAAATAGTCTACCTTGTATTCTCAGACTGTGAACCCTGGTTCTGGATTCCCCCACCATTGGAAACATCCTCCCTGCATCTACCCTGTCAAGTACTGTTAAAATACAATAGGTTTCCCTCTTATTCTTCTAAACTCCAGTGAATATAATCCGAACCAACTCAATCTCTCCTCATATGACAGTCCTCCATCCCAGGAGTCAGTAGGGTAATCCTTCCCTACATTCTCTCTATTGTCAATACATCCTTCCTCAGATAAGGAGACCAAAACTACACATAGTATTTCTGGTGTGTGCTCACCAAGGCCCTGTGTAATTACAGCAAGATATCCCTGCACTCGACTATTTACGCTATGAAGGCCAACATACCATCTGCCTTCAATACTGCCTGATGCATCTGTGTGCTTACCTTCAGTGACTGGTGTCCAAGGACACCCAGATCTCACTGGGAAGGCAAAGCAGCAAGATTCAGCCCCACGAGGAATGGATTAGTTTATGACCCAGTTCTTCAACAGGACTCTAGACCAGCATGGTGGCACAGTGGTTAGCATTGCTGCCTCTCAGCGCCAGGTACCTAGGTTCAATTCTGGCCTCGGGTCACTGTCTGTGTGGAGTTTGCACATTGAATGAGAGCATTCAAATGGTCATTGGATAGGCATATGGATAATATTGGAACAGTTTAGGTTAGAGGGTCATTAGGTTGGTTCTATTGGCCGGTACAACATCGAGGGCCGAAGGGCCTGTACTACGCTGGAATGTTCTATGTTCTATTCTCTCCGTGTCTGTGTGGGTTTCCTCCAGGTGCCCCAGTTTCCTCACACAGTCCAAATATGTGCGGGTTAGATTGATTGGCCATGCTAAATTGCCCCTTAATGTCAGGGGGATCAACAGGGTAAATTGGTGGGGTTATGGGGATAGGATAGGGTCTGGGTGGGATTGTTGTCAGTGCAGGCTCGATGGGCCAAATGGTCTCATTCTGCATTACAGATTCCATGGTAAAAAGAAATTCTCCTCTAATCACAAAGAGACACTGCACCAACCCTCCCAATTTGTTGTGATAATGCACTCACCCACTGATGCCATCGTCAGCACAGACACAATCGTTGTTCTGCTTCAAATCTGTGACACATTGAAAGGAAGTTCACTCCTCTTCTAAGTGCTCACATTTCACTCTGACATTGCCCTTGTTTGTGCACGTGACCTATCTCCCCATCCTGCTCACAGCTTGCTGCTTCCCCAGCCTCAGCATGAAGTTGCCTCACATTTTTTCACAGCCCTGAACAAGAACCATACACTGGCTACTCGCAGAGAAGGTGGTTCATAACAGAAAACCAGAATTGCGGATGAGTGCATGCAAAAAGATTGATTTGTGACCTAACCAAGAGTGCCTCAGACAGTTAAAACTACTGGTTTCAATCAGCAAACACTCACAAAGACAGGGAAATGATGCTGGTCAGTGTTAAAGGCTGATCACTGATAGGTATCACTGTTAAATGGATGAAAAACAGTGTTTCATACATCAGATGCAGTGATGTGTGTATTACAGCAGTGTTGTATGTATTGGAAACAGCTGCACATTTTGAAAGAAGTATTGAAGATGTTAAAATCTTGCTATATTTAACAAAACAGTGATATTTCCATGAAAAGCAAGCTACATAGATTGAAACACGTGTGGCGATTGGTGCATTGTGAGGCAGCACTTTGACATGGGCAGTAGCTAACCGCCTTGGGCAGAAAGGGAAACCTGTCATGCTCTTTTCATTTCAGCTCCATTAGTTGTCTCTGCCTCAGACCTCAGTAGCTGTGAGCTGCACTGTGCATCTTCCTCTCTGTCTTTCCCACTTTCCAACAGGAAACTCCATTGCAACTTAACTCCCCGTTTGTAAACATTCTAGACGTTCCCCCGCCCCCAAAGATTATCTTTAGAAAGTTGAAAGCCCCAATAGAGAAATGCTGCTGCTAGACTAACTGTAATTTTAAAGATTATGTTTATTTGTTAGTGTCGCCAGTAGGCTTACGTTAACACTGCAATGAAGTTACTTGAAAATCCCCTAATAGCCACAATCCGGCACCTGTTTGGGTGTACCAATGGAGCATTTAGCATGGTCCAAGCACCTAACCAGCACGTCTTTCAGCCTGTCGGAGGAAACAGGATACCCACGCCGACATGGGGAGAATGTGCAGACTCCACATTGACAGCAGCCCAAGGTGGGAATTCATCCCTGGCGCTGTGAGGCAGTGGTGTTAACCATTGTGCCACCATGCTGCACTGTAAGGAAACTCTAAGGAAACAATTCAGCTCTAGCTTTAGCTGTGATGGCCACACTCTCTGTGGCTTTCCACAAACCATGCCTGCTTAATTTTGTAGACACGTGGTTAAAAGGTTACCCCAGTTGGTCCCCAGCTAAAACTAAATCAGACCTCTATCCTTACTCTTTGCAGAAATTAAAAGAGATCAGAATAACCTTTAGCAGATGAACAGATGCGAAATAAATAGTCCATTAAAAAAAAGTTCAACACTTACACTGCTGCCTATAACACAACACTTGAAGAATGAACTACAATCTAAGCACAAACTGGGTTGTTTTGACAACAGTGACAAACGCTGCTAACTTTATTTAAGCCAGTATTGTATGAGCCTGTGGGAAAACAGCTGTACATCATTGTTACCCTGACCTACCTTGACGTCATGTTGCAGTACCTGACAAACAAACAAAATAGTGGAGCAAAGATAAAGCCAAGAACTATTGCCTTAATTCATCCCTCACGCAGATTGCTCATGGCATAGTTTACAAGATCATGCTTTAACATTTTCAACTGATACTGAGACTCCCAAATGTTCCTTATAATTTACCCTTCCAGAGATTTAATATTTAAACCTCTTTAATAGCCAAACATTGTACAAAATGCATATTTAATTTGAGCACCACTTGTCACTAAGGTGACGGATGAGGTTATTTGTTCATGCTGAATGTATGGAGTGATTGGAAAATCAAATTTTGATGTTCTTTTTCTCGTATTTACATCTGTTTGACATCGATCCTTTTGTTAATGTCTTGTGTCAGCATTTCCCTCCCAGACTGAGATTTTCATGATGAGTCAGTAATTGTTGCCTCACTGGTGATTTTAACAACTGTCACTGGTATTGGCAAGGCAAATTTCATCACTTTGATTCTCATCACTTGGTGTGTTAATCTTAATGCTTTCTGTCTTTAGCCACCTGTCCATTTTCCACCATTAAGCCCTGGCAGCTAAAATTATAGCATGGCACACATAGCCAAATGAAACAAAGACAACTTTATTCTTTTTTATTAATTCATGTGGCATGGGTATTGCTGGCTGGCCAATATTTATTGTCCATCCCTAGTTGCCCAAGGGCAGTTGACAGTTAACCACATTGCTGTGGCTCTGGAGTCACATGTAGGCCAGACCAGGTAAGGACGGCCTCCCTAAGGGACATTAGTGACAATCAACAATGATTTCATGGTCATCCATAGATTCTTAATTCCAGGTTTTTGCAGTATTGAGTTCTGTTGTGGCGGGATTCGAACTCAGGTGTCCAGAACATTGGCTGAGTTTTGGTTGGATTGGACAGTTGCTGGACGTTGGGAACCACATTGTAATCCATCATTAGACAAATTCATCTGTGTACCCCTGGAAGGATATGGTCACCATAATCTGGGAACCTCTATGTCTTTGTGCAGTAAGGTAAGATAAAATACATTAGCATTTGGGAATATCTCTTTCTCTTTTGAGAGACCCAGGAGGAATTTTCCCATCCCGCCATGGGAATCATAGTGGAACCATGTAAAGATCTGTTGACCTCGGGCGGGATTTCCAGCTTGTCTGAATTAAGCTTTCAGGTATAGCGCCATCACCAAATGCCCCACCATTAACATCCTGGGAGGTACCATTGACCAGGGTCTGAAGTGGCCCAGCCACATAAATACCATGGTTACAAGAGCGGGTCAGAGGCTGGGAATTCTGAGGCAATTAATTCGCTTCCTGACTCCCCGGAGCCAGTCCACCAAATGACTAACATTTGGGAATCCCAGTATCAGTTGAAAATATTAAAGCATGATCTTGTAAACTATGCCATGAGCAATCTGCGTGAGGGATGAATTAAGGCAATAGTTCTTGGCTTTATCTTTGCTCCACTATTTTGTTTGTTTGTCAGGTACTGCAACATGACGTCAAGGTAGGTCAGGGTAACAATGATGTACAGCTGTTTTCCCACAGGCTCATACAATACTGGCTTAAATAAAATTAGCAGCCAGTCCACAAGGCACAAGTTAGGAGTGTGATGGAATGTTCCCCACTTGGCTGGATGAGTACATCTCCAACCACACTGAAGAAGCTGAACACTTGTAAGGAAAAAGCAGCCCATTTAATCAGTGCCCCATCCGGCATCTAAAACATTCTCTCCCTCCACCATCATAGGGGCAGCAGTGTGTACTGTATACAAGATACACAGTGACAACTTGCCAAAGCTCCTTTGACAGCACTTTGCAAACCCACAGCCTCTACCATCAAGAAGGACAAGGGCAAAGAGAAGGACGAATGAGAACACCACCACTTGCAATTTTCCCCCCAAGTCACTCACCATCCTAACTTGGAAATACTTCAATGTTGGAGTATCAAATCAAAACCCTGAAACTGCCTTCTTAACAGCACTAGACTGATAGCACAGGCTCAAGGCAGTAGCTCACCACCACCTTCTCAAGAGCAATTGGGGAATGAGCAATAAATACTGGTCTAGCTTACAATCCTCACATCACATGAAAAGATTAAAAGGAAACACTGGATATAAAGTTCCTTCTACAGTGTTGCAACAGCATGTCCTATCCCCAGCCTGGGGAGAACGTTCTCCTGCAGTAAAGCCCATTCCATTTAACGCACCAGCCATCCTCCAGTATTCTTAATGGAGTTAGCCAATTTTCTCTTATTCATTCATGGGACATAGATGTCACTGTCTGGCCAGCATTTATTGTCCATTCCTAGTTGCCCGAGGGCAGTTGAGAGTCATAGAATTCCTACAGTGCAGAAGAAGGTCATTTGGCCCATCAAGTCTGCACCAACAACAATCCCACCTCAGCCTTATCCCCGTATTTATCCCGCTACTCTATGCATCCCAGGACACTAAGGGATAATTTAGCATGGCCATTGTACCTAACTCGTGCATCTTTGGACCGTGGAAGGAAACCAGAGCACCCGAAGGAAACCACGCAGACATGGGGAGAACGTGCAGACTCCACACAGACAGTGACCCAAGCCAGGAATTGAACCCAGGTCCCTGGAGCTGTGAGGCAGCAGTGCTAACCACTGTGCCACTGTGCTGCCCCACATTGCTGTGGCTCTGGAGTCATATGTAGGCTAGACCAGGTAAGGACATCAGATTTCCTCCTCTAAAGGACATTAGTGAATCAGATGGGTTTTTACAACAATTGACGAGGTTTCAAGCTCATCAGTAGATTCTTAATTCCAGATATTTTTTATTTTCAAATTCCACCATCTGCTGTGGCTTGAACAGATTTGTACAATGTGGAATTCGTTTGAGTGTGTGGAAATTCTTTTCATGTAATATCCATTTATCAGAATTATACCTAGGTCCCCGAAATTGAAAAATTATGACCATCCACTCTCTAAGGCCAATGATGTTATAAGAACCTTATAAGAAGCCATTAATTAGAAAACTAGAAATTTTCTCACCTTGCCATATTTGAAAGTGGCGCATTATCCCAGTCATGGGGTTTGTAAATGGATAGGAAATTAATTGATTTGTGATGAAAGCAAAATACTGCAGATGCTGGAATCTGAAAGAAAACAGAAAACACTGGAAAATCTCAGCAGGTCTGATAGCATCTGTGGAGAGAGAATAGAGCCAATGTTTCGAGTCTGGATGAGCTCTCGTCAGAGCTCTGATGAAACTTAAGTAGAAACCTAGAACTGGCAAAAGGTCATCCAGACTCGAAACATTAGCTCTATTCTCTCTCCAATTGATTTGGGAATTGATTATTATAGATCACAACTACATTAAAAACAAATGGAGATGTCCTTTTAATAACCTGCATCCTGCTTAGTGTCTCTGAGATATAAGACCTAGAAATGACTTTTGTACTGTCAATGAATAAACATATGTCTACTCTATCAATGTCAGTATCTGTCTGATTGTTTTAAGTGTTAGCTCCCCAAAAGTGTCATTGGAAGATAGTTAGAGAGCATCCTAGAATCCCTACAGTGCAGAATGACCCATTCAGTCTGCACCAACAACAATCCCCCCGATACTAAGGTACAATTTAGCAATGCCAAACAACTTAACCCGCACATCTTTGGACTGTGGGAGCAAACTGGAGCACCCGGAGGAAACCCACACAGACACGGGGAGAATGTGCAGACTCCGCACAGGCAGTGACCCGAGGCCGGAATTGAACCTGGGTCCCTGGTGCTGTGAGACAGCAGTGCTAACCACTGTGCCAGCATGCCACTGCATAGTCACTGTCCACCTTCTGCCTTATTTGTTCTGCAACCTGGCAGTAGGGGGATCTGGAACGATTCCAGCGCTAATTCTGCAGTTTGTTGCTGATGGCTGGGTGAGGAAAATCATTTCAGCTCTGTAGGCAGTTGACTGTTTCCCCTGTAAACTGGAATTAGCGTGCCTGGAATTGGAAGCTCTCCAGTTTACACTGACTTCACTGCGGGGTCAGATGTGGCCCAGTCCCTCAGGCAGCACAAATTTATTGATGTGGTTTCCTGGTTGCATCCTGAAAGACTTTAAGCTGCGGGTGGACATTTGAAGAAAAGTTACAAGATTGTTCTTCCCGAGAGATTTGCGGGGTTTAAAGAAATTTCTAAAGCACGTCCGTACTAAATAATCACATGGGAGAAAGTGTAAGAAGCTTTCGGAGCCTGATTAACTGGGAGCAGGAAATATAAACAGTAAAATACTTGAGATACAGCAGCCCTCTGCTAAGTACCTCTCAGCTGTTTGAAATGGGACGTTTTTCATTTTTACATTTTTTGAAGCAAATATTGATTGATGGTGGCAAACTCTCTGGAGCTCTAGACGCTGACTGCTCTCCTCTTCCATGCAAAGAAAATTTAACTCCATCTGTTTTTATTACATGCCAGAGAGTGCAATCCCACTTTGTGAGGTAAAATAGTCGCATTTTTCATGCAAGCAACACTTGTCGCAGAACCACAGAATCCCGACAGGGCAGAAAGAGGCCATTGAAAGTTTTAAAATTAAAGTTTATTTATTAGTGTCACAAGTGGGCTTACATTCACACTGCAGTGAAGTTACTGACCTGGGTGTCCTTGTGCAGAGGGACCTGGGTGTCCCTGTGCAGGAATCTCGAGAAGTCGGTTTGCAGGTGCAGCAGGTAATTTGGAGGCAAAGGGAATTTTGTTCTTTATTGCTAGATGGATGGAGTTTAAAAACAGCGGGGTTATGTTGCAGCTGTGTAAGGTGCTGGTGAGGCCACACCTGGAGTACTGGGTGTAGTTTTGGTCTCCTTAGTTGAGAAAGGAATATACTGGCACTGGAGGGGGTACAGAGGAGGTTCACTAGGTTGATTCTAGAGTTGAGAAGTTGGCTTATGAGGAGAGACTGAGTAGACTGGGGCTATACTCATTGGAATTCAGAAGAATGAGGGGCGATCTTATAGAAACATATGAGATTATGAAGAGAATAGATAAGATAGAAGCAGGGAAGTTGTTTCCACTGGCGGGTGAAACTAGAACTAGGGGCATAGCCTCAAAATAAGGGGAAGCAGATTTAGGACTGAGTTGAGGAGGAACTTCTTCACCCAAAGGTTGTATCTGTGGAATTCCCTGCCCAGTGAAGCAGTTGAGGCTACCTCACTGAATGTTTTTAAGGCAAGAATAGATAAATTTTTGAAAGTAAAGGGATTAAGGGTTATAGTGAGAGGGCGGGTAAGTGGATCCATGATCTTATTGAATGGTGGAGCAGGCTCAAGGGACCAAATGGCCTACTCCTGCTCCGAGTTCTTATGTTCTTTTTACTGTGAAAACTCCCCAGTTGCCACTCTCCGGCACCTGTTAAGGTAGACCGAGGGAGAATTTAGTATGGCCAATGCACTTAACCAACGCCAAGGGCAGCATGGTGGTACAGTGATTAGCATTGCTGCCTCACAGAGCCAGGGACCCGGGTTAGATTCATGGCTTCAGTCACTGCATGTGTGGAGTCTGCACGTTCTCCCCATGCCTGCATGGGTTTCCTCTCGGTGCTCCAGTTTCCTCCCATAGTCTCAAAGACATGCTGGTTAGGTGCATTGACCTGAACAGGCGCCGGAGCGTGGCAACTAGGGGAATTTCACAGTAACTTCATTGCATTGTTAATGTAAGCCTTACTTGAGACTAAAAAATGAAGCTTACTTTTTCTAATCAAGTCTGCACTGACCACAATCCCACCCAGGCCATATTCCTGTAATCCCAAATATTTACCTTGCTGATCCCCCTGACACCAGGGTCAATTTAGTAATCATAGCCAATCAACCTAACCCGCACATCTTTGTACTGTGGGAGGAAACCGGAGCACCCGGAGGGAACCCACGGAGACACAGAGAGAATGTGTAGACTTCACACAGACAGTGACCTGAGACTGGAATTGAACCCGGGTCCCTGGTGCTGTGAGGCAGCAGTGCCAACCACTGTGCCACTATGCTGCCCAAAATCGTGGGGCATGCTGTGCCAGCTAATGGATTGAGAATATAAGAACATAAAAAAAAGGAGCAAGAATAGGCCACACTTTCATCTGTTCATTCAATAACCTAGACCTTCCTCACTTGTACCAAATTCACTTTACTGCAAATGACTCTGCAGCTGAGGGCGAGCCAGCCTTTGTGGATTGAAGGAAGGTGAGATAGAATAAATGAGTAAATGGAAATAATCCTTCCTCCCCAGCACACAGATCTCGAGTTGTATTTAATGGGTATAAGATAAAGAATGGCCAAGTTCTGCTCTACACATCATCCGATTCAACTGGGACACTATATATCCATCCACTGCCTCCCCCACCGCCCCACCTGCAAGAACAGGCTGGCAGGTGTCAAGAGGGTGGTTGGAGAGGAATTGGGGGGGGTGTTGGAAGGCAGAAAAGGGTGAGATCATGGGGCATGCTGTGCCAGTTAATGAACTGAGAACATAAAAATTAGGAGCAAGGGTAGGCCATTCAGCCTTTCAAGCCTGTTCCCCCCCATCCAGTGAGATCATGGCTGATCTTCTACTTCAGCCCTGTATTCTTGCACTATCCCTGCATCCCCCTTGATATTTTTAACATGTAGAAATCTATCCATCTCTGTCTTGAACATACTTTATGACTGAGCCTCCACAGCCCTTTGGGGTTGGGATTTCCAAAGGTTCACCAAGCTCTGAATGAAGAAATTCCTTCTCATCTCGGTCCTAAGTGCTCTGCCCCTTATTCTGAGTTTGTGTTTCCTATGTTTGGAAACAAAAGGTAGTTTTAGATTTATGCTTGTATGGGTAAACTGTTATTGTATGAAACTTTGGTGAGACCATGGCTAGAGTATTGTGTGTGTAGTTCTGGTCGCCACATTAGGGGAAATTAAAGAGGAAGCAGCTCTTTTAGCTTTGCTGTAAGAAAACCCCTACAGTGGGATAATGATTCAGAAAGCCAGTCAAGGACTGAAAGAGCAACAAGCTAAGAATCCAGAGAAATGAAGAAAATGTTCCAGAACATAGGGAGTTAAAGAGAACCAAGAAGAAATTGGAAATTACAAGAGGAATCTGTTCATACTTGACAAAGCTGAAAGGAAACTCCTTAAGAATGTTTTATAATGTCACTCCATGTTCCTTCTATCAAAATGCATCACTTCACACTTCTCTGCATTCAACTTCACCTGCCACCTACCTGCCCACTCTGCCAACTTGTCTATGTCCTTTTGAAGTTCTACATTGTCCTCCTCACTGTTTAAAATGCTTTCAAGTTTTGTATCATCTGCAAACTTTGGAACTGTTCCCCTCACCAAGACAATTTATATCTATATATAAATATATGTATATATATAAAGGTCTCAACACCAACCCCTGGAGAACGTCACGACAAAACTTTCTTCAGCCCGAAAAATACCTTTTGACAATTATTCTCTGCCCCCTATTGTTCAGCCTATTTTCTATCCATGTCACTGCTGTTCCTTTTATTCCATGAGCTGTGACTTTTCTCAAAAAATGTTGTCCAATTCCATCTTCAGGTACAATTACCCTCTCTGGATGTTTACATTTTTCAGCATGTTTAAAATTATCAGCTTTCAGTCTGTGCTGACCAGATGTGCTGGAAATTTTTGATGATCTGCATTAAGCTGGTTTCTTCCAACAATTTGTTGGTAAAACTTCCTGGATAGCAGCCAATGAGCCTTGCCATTGCCATCCTTACCACCAGATGAAAAGTTGAATCAGGATAATTTGGGAGTAATTCTGAAACGTTGACTCTTTAGGTGCATGTGATCTACTTCAGAATTAGATTGTGACATTACTGCATATCATTTATTTCTTTATTACTGTCACAAATAGGCTTACATTAACACTGCAATGAATTTACTTTGAAAATCCGCTAGTCGCCATCCTTCAATGCCTGTTCGGGTACACTGAGGGAGAATTTAGCATGGCCGATGTCCACTACGACTCCAACTTTTACAGATGCACCTTAGAAAGCATCCTTTCTAGTTGTATGACAGTTTGATTTGGCTCTTGCTCTTAAGACCGCAATAAACTACAAAGGGTTGTGAACGTAGCCCAAGCCATCATACAAACCAGCTTTCCGTCCATTGATCCCACCTACAGGTCCTGCTGCCTCTGAAAATCAGCCAGCATAATCAAGGACCCCGTGCACCCCGGACATTCCCTCTTCCACCTTCTGGGTGGCCTGGTAGCACAGTGGTTAGCACTGCTGCTTCACAGCTCCAGGGACCTAGATCTGATTCCTGGCTTGGGTCACTGTCTGTGTGGAGTTTGCACATTCTCCTTGTGTCTGTGTGGGTTTCCTTCGGGTGCTCCGGTTTCCTCCCACAGTCCAAAGATGTGGGGGTTAGGCTGATTGGCCATGCTAAATTGATCGTAGATGCATAGGTTGGAAAGGATTAGTGAGTATGTATGGATTGGGTGGGATTGTGGTCGCTGCGGACTTGATGGGCCAAAGGACCTCTTTCTGTACAGTAGGATTCTGTGATTGATTTCTATGAGTTCTTCTGTCAGGAGAAAGATACAAAAGTCTGATGTCACGTGCCAGCCGACTTAAGAACAGCTTCTTCCCTGCTGCCATCGGACTTTTGAATGGACCTACCTTATATTAAGCTGATCTTTCTCTCCACTAGCTATGATTACTATACTACATTCTGTACCCTCCTCTTTCCTCCTCTATGAACGGTATGCTTTGTCTCTATAGCGCGCAAGAAACAATACTTTTCACTGTATGTTAACACATGTGATAATAATAAATCAAGTCAAATCAGATAAACCTACAACTTTCTGACTCAGCAGCGAGAATGTAACTGCAGCTGACAGAATGATTATTGTGGGACCAAGTGAAAGGAGAGGAATCGAGAGCACGTGTGTATCCAGGAATGAACAAAGATCGAAGAACAATACAGCACAGGAAACAGGCCCTTCAGCCCTCCAAGCCTGTGCTGCTCATTGGTCCAACTAGACCATTCTTCTGTATCCCTCCAATCCCAGTCTGCTCATGTGACTATCCAGATAAGTCTGAAGTGTGTCCCCTAATTTTCAGATTCAGACATGAATCCTTTGGAGTGATGTCCCAATAGTTTTACACTGAAAATTGCTTCAGTAATTCTGAACTATATTTGGCAGTCATCAAGCTCTTTGCCAAACCAACAGGTTAGATCTTTCAGCAGGACGATAACGTGAGAAAAGACCAGAAAGAAATCTAGACATGCCTCGGTTCAGGTAGATAAAGAAGCACGAGGATTTTCTTTTCAAACTCCCTGTAATTTCTTCCTGCAATTTGTAATTGAAGATGACTACACAGGATGCACAGACACCTCACGCTTTATAGTTAAATCAATATTAAATGATGGCTATGTGAAAGCTCAGAGAATGCAGTCTGACCACTTTGGTCTGGCCTTCTAGCTTGTAATACACTTACTCTGCAGCCTTCCACTGGTATTTGGCTTCATGTAACATACCCTCCACAAATCCTGAACTCACTCCACTGTCATTTAGGAAATAGAAGTAGAGAAATCACATTAACGCGCGAGTATCAGTTTCCCGGAAGCCTTGTCTGTCAAGCCAATGGCATCCCCATTAATATTTTAACAGCGTGAATTTGAAAATGTAACAGCACTAAATGTAAGAGGATTGAAATTGCAAACAGTTAGGAAAATCGATCCAGTGCTTCAGACAGACAACAGCCGGAATTATCCGACGTCAGACACCCCGCCCCAGCTGCCGACGAGAATGGAGAATTTGGCTCTCAGCCAAAACTCCATTCCCTGCAGCGGGACTGGAGAATCTGAGTCGCAGGCGAGGTCGGAGAATTCTGGCCAACATTTGCACTTTACCTGTTGCATAACAGAAAGGTGCAGCTAAAAATGATTGTAACTAACAATGGTCACTGAACTACCTTTAATTTGATTTATTATTGTCACATATATTGGGATACAGCGAAAAGTATTGTGTCTTGCGTGCTATACAGACAAGGCATACAGTTCATAGGGGAGGAGGAAAGGAGAGGTTGCAGAATGTAGTATTACAGTCATAGCTAGAGAGTAGAGAGAGACCAGCTTAATATAAGGTGGCCATCAACTGAAGCTACTAATTAATTTATCTGTCACTACACTGCAGGAAAATACCAATGTTAGGAGCATGTGTAACACTACATTCTTCACCATCTCCTTTCCTTCCCTATGAATGGTATATGTTGCATAGTGGGGAGGCGTAGTGGCACAGTGGTTAACACTGCTGCCTCACAGCTCCAACGACCTGAGTTCGATTCCTGGCTTGGGTCACTGTCTGTGTGGAGTTTGCACATTCTCCCTATGTCTGGGTGGGTTTCCTCCGGGTGCTCCAGTTTTGTCCTACAGTCCAAAGATGTGTGGGTTACGTGGATTGGCCATGCTAAATTGCCCCTTAGTGTCCCAGGATGCATTGGTTAGAGAATTAGGAGGGAATTTATATGGGGTTACGGGGATAGGGCCTGTGTGGGATTGTTGTTGGTGCAGACTCAATGGGCTGAATGGCCTCCTTCTGCACTGTAGGGATTCTATGCTTCACTGTATACTCATACATGTGACAATAATAAATTACATTCATGGTGAAGGGAAATGAATGTTACTGAAAAGAACAGACCACACTGAAACAAAAAAATTATTCAGGGTTACTTCAACATTTCAAGGTGCATATTCTGCTGTATTTTGGGTGAGAATTTTCATTTTGCAACTGCAACAACTTGATGTGGAAAGCTGTACGTGGCATTGTGCACTACTAGATGAATTTCAATCAGGCTGTCTTTGGTGCTTTCACAGCGCTGCCACTGGATTTACAGCCCCTATAACTCAGTCACCGCTCAGTTATTTGGTAAGCAAAATTAAACATGAAATTGTTGCAAAAATCGTTAAATACCATTCTCCGTGTATTCTCTGAATGTAATAAATTGTAAATGTTGGAATCGTGCCTCCACAGTGCTCTTAGCAGTGAGATATTTGGACTGCGGCACTGCTGGCGCATTTAGATCATTCTTTTGATGATGCCCTGTTTTTGCCAGGTCTCTTATTCCCATTACACATTATGACATTGATCTGATTTAGTGGAACTATAAATGGAATAGAATTCTGCCCTGGTCTCTCTGCAGCCAAAGAAATATCAAATGCATTTAGGTTTGAAATATTGAAAGTTACAGCACCAATGTGGTCGCCCAGGTTTACATTCATTTTTGGTTAAGGATGGGAGGGAATTCCAACGGTTTGAAATTCCAGTTATTGCCAATTTCAAATCAACCCAAACTTTAAATTAAAACATGCAAGGTTGGTCTGTGGAATCAATGCCAGATTTGTTATTTTCTTTAGATGGGTGATCCTTGCAGCTCCCCATAGCTGGGGAGCGATCTCCGAAGACATCTTCAGCAAATTAGGAGACTGCCTGCAGGAATAAACAAGTTCAAAAGTGGCCAGCTCAGAAGAGGAAGCAGGGGTGTAATAGTTCCCAAAGTATGGCACCCGTGGATCTTCTGTCAGGGGCCATTTTCAACATTTTAAGAAATGACTTTTGACTTATTGCCACACGTGTTGGGGCAGCACGGTGGCACAGTGATTAGCATTGTTAGCTTACGGCAAAAGGGACCTGGGTTTGATTCCCAGCTTGGGTCACTCTCTGCGTGGAGTTTGCACATTCTCCCCGTGTCTGCGTGGGTTTCCTCCGGGTAAGTTTAGGGGAGACATGCAGGGAAAGTTTTTCACACAGTGGGTATTGGGTGCCTGGAAGACACTGCCAGTGGAGGTGGTGGAAGCAGGCATGTTAGAAACATTCAAAGGCTACCTTGATAGACACATGAACAGGAGGTGAACAGAGGGATAGAAATCATGTTTCGGCTTAGACTTGGTGGGCCAAAGGGCCTGATCCTGTGTGGTATTGTTCTTGTCTTGTTTCTCTGTTCCTCCTCATCCTTTTTAATTCTCTCAAGGTCATTCGGACTGTGATTTGGTTCTAGTTCGTGATGTCAAGTTGCAAGTTGTGTTTCTCAGTCATCTCCCCATTAACAGCTCTGATGGTGAGAACCCACTTTGTAGCAGAGAGGTTCGATAATTAAAAAGGAGTACGTTGAGAACTTCATTCTTCATCATCCAGCTTTGATGGTTCGAACAACTCTCTCATTCACTTGAGGATTCTGAGGTGAGTTGACCACATGAATGAACCCACATTCTTTTGCAAAATAGTGGAAATAATTCATTAGCAAACTGCAGACCTTGTCTGACACTGAAATGTCTGGGATGCCAAGTGTTAGACTGAATCCCTTCTAGTGAATGACTGCTTCCACTGTGCTGATTTGCAATCTATTCTCTTCAATCAATCGGGAGTAGTAATCAATGATCAGAAGATATATTCGTCCTTTAACATCAAATAAATCCATTCTCAGGCACTCCCACGGCCTTAATGAAAAAGTGGAGAGTGACAGTAGTTCTCTTTGCTCTTGGCTGTTCACTGCTTATGTAAGGAAATTCAAAATTAGTTCTTCAATAGAACAAACAATGCCTGGCCACTAGCTTAACTGCAGGGCTCCGGCTCGATATTTTGCTATCCCTAAATGACCTTGGTGAATCTTTTGGAGAATTATGAGCTCAAGTGTTCTTGGGGTAACTATTTTGTCATTGAAAACTCAGGGGATTATTAATGATTGTGAGGTGTTTTCTCTGTTTGAAGTACTGTTGTAGTGCTGGGTTGTTAGTTTAGTCTGGCCATTCTTCCAGACATTATTCCTTTACCTGAACACATTTGTCATTTTGCTGCATGTTTTACCTCCAGCAGCTTCTTTGTAGTAGGTGTATGGTAATGAGTGATGCCTATGTTTCCACTTCCTCAATGAGATGTAAATCATCTATCTTGGTTCCTTCAACTGGTGCTCTTGATGGTGCATCTGCTGTCAACTAGTATTTCCCTTGAATGTACTCAGTTACTGAATCATACCTCATTCATCTCAGTCTGAAGCTTTGAATTCTAGGCAGCATCTTTGCAATCTCCTGTGAGCAGCATGGTGGCACAGTGGTTAGCGTGGCTCGCCATGCTAAATTGCCCATGGTGTTCCTGGATGTGTAGGCTAGAGGGATTAGTGGGTGTAAATGTGTGGGGTTGTGAGGATAGGGCCTGGGGGTGGGATTGTTGTCGGTGCAGACTTGATGGGCCAAATGGCCTCCTTCTGCACTGGAGGGGTTCTATGATTCAGTTCTAAGCATGTCTGCCTGCTTAATAACCAGGATTTTTAATGTACAGCTGTACGTTGGTAGTTGGTATAGGGAGGTGTGGGAAGTTGTTGGCTCCTCCTCATGATATTCCCTCCTTTTTGAGGTGAGGTTCCTTACCTCTATGCCTCTCACATCCTCTGGTTAACAGTAGGCAGTAACAGTCGGTGGAATATGGATAACTATAAGGTGCCATTCCGGTGTAACTATATGGCTAACCAAAACAAAAAACACCCAAAGCAATTCTCACCCTTTAAAAAACCTTCCGGTCATAGCTCACAGATTTCTTGGTTTAATGACAAATCCTTACAGAGCAATTAGTTGTCAAAATCAATTTGTAGGCAGTGGCTTGCGGGTTAGGTGAGGAGGAGCAATGGTCCTGGTTAAATACCACGCTGCTGTATGGAAATCACTTGAAGTTATTTGCATAACATCGCCATGACAATGTATACGAACGCTTCAGTGAACGTGCTGAATGTTCAGACTTGATTGTCATTTAACAAGCTTGTTTTCCATGCTACTCTTTATTTATGACATGTTCTCAGGCGAGTGAATGAACTGGCGATTTGCCACCCATTGCGCTATCTGCGCACATCTCGAAGCCTGCAAGGGAAACGCAAAAGAAAGATATGGAGACCTCAGATCGAGCTTGCCAATTGTCAAGTTAAGTTGAGACTTTTAACTAGAGCTGGGGTTTATAGAATGCCTCTAAAGTAATAAATTGTCCCAAGGCACTTTACAATCGAGCTATCAGACTAAATTTGTGACTGAGTCACGTAAAGTGATATTAGGGCAGCAGACTAAAATCTCGGTCAACGAGTTGCTTGCTAATACAGAACTCAAGTACTGCTGTAAAAAGAAGCACCATATTAAGAAGCAGAGCCTTAAAGTTAATACTGTCTGGATTATTACCCGAGCCACATGCAAACTGGCATAGGACAAATAAGCTTAGAGAAATGAATGCATTGCTGCAAGATTAGTGAGGGAGTCATAGAGTCATGAAGGTTTACAGCATGGAAACAGGCCCATCGGCACAATTTATGCATGCTGCCCAGTTTTTTTTTAACCACTAAACTAGTCTCAATTGCCCGTGTTTGCTCCATATCCCTCCGTACCCATTTTACCCATGTAACTGTTTAAATGCTTTTTAAAAGACAAAATCGTACCTGCCTCTACTGCTATCTCTGGCAGCTTGTTCCAGGCAGTCACCACCCTCTGTGTGAAAAAAATTGCCTCTCTGGACCCTTTCGTACCTCTCCCCTCTCACCTTAAAGCTATGCCTTCTAGTTTTAGACTCTCCTAAATTTTGGGAAAAGTTGTTGATTATCTAGCTGATCTATGTCCCTCATTATTTTATAGGCCTCTATAAGATCACCCCTAAGTCTACTACACTCTCCTTATAACTCAAACCATCCTGGTAGCACTCTAATAAATCATTTCTGCACTCTTTCTAGTTTAATAATATCCTTTCTATAACAGGGAGAAGTGGGCTCCAGTTCATGGGGCACTGGCTTTGGTAGTGGGGAAAGTGCGATCTATATTGTTGGGACGGTCTACACCTGAACTGTGCTAGAGCTGATATTCTAGCCAGTCACTTAATGAGGGAAGTCGAGAGAGTTTTAAGTTAAATAATTGGGGCAAGGGATCAAAATCAGGAAGATGTGGTGTACCAAAGAGTAGGGAAAAGGCAAGATAGGTATTTGTATTGAAAATGAAAAACAGACCATGGCAGGAAGGGATAAAGAGTACAAATTCAAGAGTAAATCAGCAGGTTAAGGACAAACCTACAGGCTCTGTATCTACATGCACTTAGCATTCAAAACAAAACAAATAAACTGATAGTGCAACTAGAAACTAATAAGTAAGATCTGATAGGTAGTCTGGGTAGAAATAAGAAATAGCAAAGGAAAGAAGGTCTCTTTGGGAGTAACCTATAATTTCCCAAACAGTGGTTGGGCACAATAAATACTGGAGGTTTGTAAGTAAGGTTTGGCAATAATCATGGGTGATTTTTAAATGGAAAGAAATCTCACAACACCAGCTTAAAGTCCAACAGGTTTATTTGTAGCAAACTACCCAAGCTTTCGCAACACACTGTTCCCTCATCAGGTGGGTGGGAGTTCCTACATTTTGCTACAAATAAACCTGTTGGACTTTAAGCTGGTGTTGTGAGATTTCTTTCTGTTTTACCCCAGTCCAATGCTGGCATCTCCACATCATGATTTTTAAATGAACATAGACTGGAATAATCAAATTAGCGTTGAGAGGGAGTACTTTGAATGTATTAGAGATTGTTTCTTGGAGCAATATGGTGTAGAACCAAAGAGCAGGCTATTCTGGATTTGTTATTCTGTAATGAACAGGGAGTAATTCATGATCTCATATTAAGGATCTCCTAGGGAAGAGTGATCATAGTATGATAGAATTCAAATTTCAGTTTGAGGGTGAGAAACTGGAGTCCTACACTAGTATTCTGGAGTTAAATTAAAGTAATTATGTAGGTATGAGGACAGAATTGGCTCTAGTGAACTGGACAGGAAGGCTAAAAGGTTGGACAGTTGGATAGTTGAAGAGCAGCAACAGTTGTTTAAGGAGATATGCAATTCCTTAAAATATATTTCAGAGAGAAAGGAATATTGAGAGGAAAAGATATCAAAGCTAAGGCATACAATATTGCAAATGCCAGTGGCAGGCTGGAAGATTGGGAAACTTTTAAAGATCAACAAAGGGTTACTAAAGAAGTTACTAATAAAAAGAGAAAAAGTAAATTATGAAAGAAAACTAGCACAAAATGTAAAGACAGATAGAGAAAGCTTCTACAAGTATATAAAAAGGATGAAAGTTTTAGCTTATTTATTAGTGTCACAAGTAGGTTTACCTTAATACTTCAGTGAAGATACTATGAAAATTCCCTACAGTAGCTAAAGAGAATGTAGGTCCTTGGAGGGTGAGACCAGTGAGTTAATAGTGGGGAAAACAGAAATGACAATGATGCTAAATCAATATTTTGCCTCGGTTTTAACGATGGAGGACAGTAGTACCATGCCAATAGTAACAGAAAATGTGGAGGAAATAGAAAGGGAGGAGCTGGGAACCATTATCATCAATAGGGAAATAGTAATCAATAAACTATGGGAATTGAAGGCACTTAAGCCCCCAGGGCCTGATAGCCTATATCCTAAGGTTTTGAAGGAAGTGGCAGCAGAGATAGTAGATCCATTGGTTGTAATATTCCAAAATTCCCTGGGTGCAGAAACTTTCCAGTGGATTGGAAAAATGTTTATTGAAAAAGGGAGGGAAGCAGAAAGTAGGAACCAATAGACCAGTTACTTTAATATCTGTTGTTGGGAAATTGTTAGAATCGTTATTAAGGAAGTAATAACAGGACATTTGGAAAGTCAAAATGCTATCCATCAGAGTCAGCATGGTTTTATGAAGGGTAAATCATGTTTGACTAATTTTCTAAAGTTCTTTGAAGATGTAACAAGGGAAGTAGATAATGGAGGATCTATAGATGTAGTATATCTGGACTTCCAGAAGACATTTGAGAAGATGCCACAGAAAAGGTGAGTACACAAGGTTAGTTCACCTGGGATTAGGAGTAATTTATTAGCTTGGATAGAGGATTGGCTAGCCAACAGAAAGCAGAGAGTCAGGATAAATGAGTCTTTTTTGGATTGGTAAGATGTAACTAGTGGGGTGCCACAGGTTAGGGTTCCCGAGCCTCAACTATTTAAAATCTACACCGATGATTTGAGTAGTAAGTACCATAGCCAAACATGCAGATGACATTAAAGTACATGGGATAGTAAGTTGTGATAATGAAATAAGAAATTTACAAATGGATATGGATAGGTTAAATGAATGGGACAAAATTTGGCAGCTGGAGTTTATCCTGGATAAGTGTGAGGTCATGCATTTTGATAGGAAAAACACAAAGGCAAATAATTATCTAAATGGGGAGAAACTTCATCGTGTTTTGGTGCAGAGGGATCTGGGTGTCATTATGCATGAATTGCAGTAAGTTATATGCAGATTGTCATGTGAGTGTACATTTAAGAAAGTTTTTTTTAAATCATGCAGCTTACAGCTTCAGTGATGTCATTGGGGATGGAGCTAAGCTGTGGCAGTCAGCTAATAGGGGTTTCAGTTTCATTAGAGGCATTAGCCATGCCTAAATTCTCCCTCTGTGGAACTAAACAGGTGCCGAATTGTGGCGACTAGGGGATTTTCACAGTAACTTCATTGCTGTGTTAATGTAAGCCTACTTGTGACACTAATAAATAAACTTTAACTTTACTTTTTCCTTCACCGTTTGTGGGTCAAAATCCTGGTACTTCCTCTCTGACAGCACTGTGGGCGTACCTACACCGTAGAGACCGCAGTGGTTCCAGAAGGCAGGTCCCCACTACCTCCTCAAAGGCAATTAAGGATATGCAATAAATGCTGGCCCAGCCAGTGACGTTTACATCCCATAAATAAATAAAAAGTAGCTCAGGGTCAGCAGCTGAAAGCATGTCCTCCAGTGGCGGAGAAATGAAAATCGGGGCAAGTGAACAGGATTGGAGCAGCGCAGAGATTTCAGAGCACTGTGGGACCCGAGATAGTTAACGGGGAAAGCACTGGTCAAGTGAGGCTGCTTGTTACTGTATCAGACAGGCTGACCTGATTTATATAGCCACAGAATTGCTGTGAACTATTTATGGTGTTTTAACAGTCAGTTCCTGAACTAAATGACATTGAAGCCAGAGGGTGGATTATTCCCTTCCTTGGTTA
Organism: Carcharhinus amblyrhynchos; assembly: GCF_965287045.1. Taxonomy (NCBI): domain Eukaryota; kingdom Metazoa; phylum Chordata; class Chondrichthyes; order Carcharhiniformes; family Carcharhinidae; genus Carcharhinus; species Carcharhinus amblyrhynchos. The sequence continues at coordinate 111,498,687 of NC_137331.1, read as the reverse complement.
CCCAGATTAGGAAAGATTGGGAAATCTTTCAAAACATCCTGAAAGCTGCTCAATAATAGAGTTGACTAGAAAATGCATTTTTGTGTTTACGAGACATTTACAAAACTAAGAACATATTTTATTTGAGGCACATGATCAGACTCCATGACATTTCTCATAAAATTGTTGGAGATTTCCCAATGTCCGGAGCAATATCCATCCCTTGATTAACGACTTATATTTATATAGTGCCCCTAATGTAATAAAACAGCCCCAGCTGTTGCACAGATGCATTGTAAAACAAGATTGGACACTCAGTCACACAAGGGGATATTGGGCACGATATTACCAGAAGTTCATGCCCCGCTACCGCTGCAAGCGAGGACAGGGAATCTGGGGTCCAGTCAAATCTCAGTTCACTGCAACGGGAACAGAAAATCCCGCCAGTGTGAATGGCCGTAAGATTCAGCCCATTAGATTTGGAGACCAAAAGGTTGGTCAAAGAGATATGTTTTAAAAGCTTAGGTTTATTTACACTGCAATGAAGTTACTGTGAAAATCCCCTAGTTGCCACGCTCTGGCGCCTGTCCGGGTACACTAAGGGGCAATTTAGCATGGCCAATGCACCTGGACCAGATACTGGGCAAGATGACAGCTCAGTGACTATCGCTGATTGCTGTGCAGACACGTGGATTTGGGCCGGTGTCTGTGGGAGTTTACGCATTCTCCCCGTGCTTGCGTGGGTTTTCTCCGGGCGCTCCGGTTTCCTCCCACACCCCAAAGATGTGCTGTTAGGCTGATTGGCAGGAATAAATTGTCCCTAAATCAGTTTCCCTCAATGTGGATGGCCATAAGACATTAGACAAGGGTCGTGGGTGGAGAGGGGGACTGGTGGTGTTGAGATGGCGGCGTGGGCTCGTTGGGCCGAAGGGCCTGTTTCCTGGGCTGTTTTTGTTCTTTGTGTTGTTGTTCTAACCAGCACATCGTTCAACTGTGGGCGGAAACAGGAACACCTGGAGGAAACCCATGTAGACGCGGGGAGAATGTGTAGACTCCGCACAGACAGTAACCCAAGCTGGGGATTGAACCCGGGTCCCTGGTGCAGTGAGTCAGGTGTGCTAACCACTGTGCCACCGTGCCTTCAATGAGGAAAGTGAGGTAGAGAGGAAGAGAGGTGTAGGGAGGGTATTCTAGAGCTTGGAGTCTTGCTGTGTTAAACGGTTGCCCATTTCTCTGATATGCTAACAGTCAGTACACTTAGAAGTACCTCATTGGGTGCAAGCAGCTTTGAGGGGGGTGTAAAGAAATACTGGCCAAGATATTCCCCACTTGCAGCATGTTTTCCGGTGGTGGACGTGGCTCGCCATTGGCCGCCGGCGGGATCTTCCAATCCCGCCAAAGTTTACAGTGTTTTGTGCGGCTCTCCCACTGGAAAAATGCAAGTCTCCCTTGCTGGTTTCGCTAACTATTCGAAAATTCACATTGTAGCCATAGTCATTCAAATTAGTTCTCGTCAGCAATGGGAACTTTACCAAGTGGGCTCATTGACTGTTCTACAAGAGGAATCCCACAAATATACAGCACCCTTGGAGTGCACCATATATGGACACTGATTGCTAATTAGCTCCAGAAAAACAGCAATTATCTTCCTGAAAGGATCAAATGCTGAAGTTGCATTTTCCTCATAAAACGGAAGGATTTGTTTTCACTTCCAATTTGGTTCTTAAAATCTCAGCTATTTCCTTGAGAGTGTCTAACCTTTATCAACCTATGCCTCTTGCCTAATTAATTTGGTTCACATCAACATTAAGATGAAGACCCTACCCCCCAGCAAGCGGTATTTCACGGTCGAATAGCTGGAACTTGGAAGACGGGTTGCTGGTTTGCCTGGGGCTATTTGAATGTCAGACGCCGTTCTAAATCTGTCAGGGTTGAAATACAGTGCTGTGGCTTCACCAATCTGAAGCCGTACGTTGCTTTTCATTAAGCTAAATTGTGCTGAGATTCGGGGTTACTTGTCACGCATTCCCTGGTGAGCTATGAGGGAAAGAAAAGTAATTTTTCATTTTTGTATGAGTGTCAGGGGACGGGATGATTATCTACTGTTATTTTCAATATCAAGGAAACAGTCTCGAAGATGTAAAAAAATGCAATTGCCAGATCCTTATTTTCCCACAGCCGTCAGATGCCAATACAAATATTTTTGCAAGAAACAAAATGGATGCACCTGACTGGCTGAGTCCGCCCGATCAAATGTTTCCATGTTTAAATTGGCAGTGGGTACAGACTGACCTTTTACACGATAGAAAGGAAGAATGCTCAAAATATTCACTGTGCCTGGCCACATCTGTGGAGAGAAACACAAGTTAGCATTTCAGGTCACTGACCTGAGGTGTACACAAATAAAAACGTATCAGGCTTCTGCAGATCAACTGTGCTACATGGCAAATCACCATTTACCTTCCAATTTCGGCACATTTGTCCAGCTGCTCTCTTCCTTCCCTCCTGCTGTTACTCATTCAGGATGAATTATGATATATTTATCTGATAAGAGTCATGAAGATAAACAGCACGGTAACAGGCCCTTCGGCCCAACTCGTCCATGCCGACCAGGTTTCCGAGAAACTTAGTATCCCTACAGGGCAGAAAGAGGCCATTCAGCCCATCGAGTCTGCACCGACCACAATCCCACCCAGACTCTACTCCTGTAACCTCTCATATTTACCCTGCTAATCCCCTTGACATCAGGGTCAATTTAACACAACCAGTCAATCTAACTCACACATTTTTGGACCGTGGGAGGAAACTGGAGCAAACCCACACAGACTCAAGGAGAACATGCAGACAGTCACCCGAAGCCGGAATTGAACCCGGGTCCCTGAAGCTGTGAGGCAGCAGTGCTAACCCACTGTGCCACCGTGTCGCCCATATCAATTTCCTAAACTGAACTAGTCCCATTCATCTGCGTTTGGATCATATTCCTCTCAACCTTTCCCATCCATGTATCTGTGCAAATGTCTTCTAAAGATTGTAACTGTCCCACCTCGATCGCCTCCTCTGGCAGCTCGTTCCATATACCTGCCACCCTTTGTGTGAAAATGTTGCTCCTCAGGTCCTGGATAGATTGGTGAGGATGCTAATATTCTGGATTGCTTTTGGCATATGTCATTCACTTGGTGGGGGAGCCGCAATTTCTAACAGATTAAATTCTTCTTAACCTATTACTGTAGGGATATGTCTGTGGGTTAAAAACAGTTGAAAGTAAATGCTCTGTATTCCTTCCACCTTTAATTGCTTGCTGGCATTGTAGCTAGAAATGAAATAAAGATAATTAAGGGAGGATAGTTATTTTCTCACTTTATGCACGGTGGCACAGTGGTTAGCACTGTTGCCTCACAGTGCAAGGGTCCTGGTTCGATTCCCGGTTTGGGTCACCGTCTGTGCGGACTCTGCACGTTCCCCCCATGTCTGCATGGGTTTCCTCTGAGCACTCCTGCTTCCTCCCACAGTCCAAATGTGCAGGTTGGGTGAATTGGCCATGCTAAATTGCCCCTTGGTGTCCCAAGATGTGTAGGTTAGGGGGATTAACCATGGAAAATGTGCAGGTTATAGGTATAGGGTAGGGAACAGTGCCTGGGTAAGGTACTCTGTCGGTGAGTCGGTGCAGACTCGATGGGTCGAATGGCCACTTCTACACTGCAGGGATTCTATGATTATTGAACATGGAAATTATGGCACTAAAAAGAACAAACTTTAATGAGTGCACTGAGACATTGTACTATAATGAAGATGTTATAGAGGCGTGAATTCCTCTGTATTAAGGTGTTTTGAGTTAAACATTTTGGGGTTAATTGCCTTACACGTCAGCCCGTTAGCCATACTTAAACAGTTCAGGAAATATTCTGTCCTGTTCTTGCTCTTAGGATGTTCCTCCCAGGTTCCTTATGTGCTTTCTGGCAATACGCATTTGCCTGCTTCCTGTGGCTGAGGAAATCCTCCCAGAAGCAGTCTGGCTTTACATCTTCCAGAAGAACCTCTGACGAAAGTGCCGAGAACAAAGCCAGGAACTCTTCGATTGCCATCCTGACCTAAGTGTGTGACTCAGTAAATCACGGGGTTCAGTGGATTGAGCTGTGGATGTCCAAGAGACTTCATCATCATCGAGCAACTGTTTCATGTCCATGTGACCACACCTGTCTCGAGTGGGAGATCTGAAATGGAGTGGGATTTTTGGGGCGGAATTTTATGGAAAAAATTTCGAAAGGATCTTGATCAATTGGGCTGACAAATGGCAGATGGAGTTTAATTTAGACAAATGCAAGATGATGCATTTTGGTAGATTGAACCAGGGCAAGACTTACTCAGTTAATGGTAGGGTGTTGGGGAGAGTTACAGGGCAAAGAGATCGAGGGGTACATGTTCATAGCTCCTTGAAAGTGGAGTCACAGGTGGGCAGAGTGGTGACGAAGGCATTTGGCATGCTTGGTTTCATCAGTTAGAACATTGAATACAGGAGATAGATCGTCTTGTTGAAGTTGTACAAGACATTGGTAAGGCCACACTTGGAATATTGAGTGCAATTCTATTTACCCTATTATAGAAAGCATGTTATTAATCTAGAAAGAGGGCAGAAAAGATTTACTAGGATGCTACCAGGACTTGATGGATTGAGTAATAAGGAGAGGCTGGATAGACTGGGACCTTTTTCTCTGGAGTGTAGGAGGCTGAGGGGTGATCTTATAGAGGTCTATAAAATAATGAGGGGCACAGATCTGCTAGATAGTCAATATCTTTTCCCAAAGGTAGGGGAGTCCAGAACTAGGTTTAAGGTGAGAGGGGAGAGATACAAAAGTGTCCAGAGGGGCAATTTTTTTGCACAGAGGGTGGTGAGTGTCTGGAACAAGCTGCCAGAGGTAGTAGTAGAGGTGGGTACAATTTTGTTTTTTAAAAAGCATTTAGGCAGTTACATGGGTAAGATGGGTATAGAGGGATATGGGCCAAATGCGGGCAATTGGGATTAGCTTAGGGGTTTTAAAAAAAAGGGGGCCTTGGACCGAAGGGCCTGTTTCCATACTGTAAATCTCTATGACTCTATGACACTAAGTACCGAACAAGCATGAGGACGGGAGAAAATTGGACCGATTCTTTTTCGGTGAGCTCCCAGCCAAAATTGCAGGGCACTTAGTTAAAAAAAAAGCCAAGATGCATCACCTCTTAGCATCACTCAAGAGAATACAGACCTCTGTGCAACCTATCCTCATAATTTAGCTCTTTCAGCCCTGCTATCATTCTGAGAAGGGACAGCATGAACCCAGGGGACCCAAACAGCACTTTAAATTGGAACATGTGTGTTGTGTGCATCCACACAACATGGATAATGAAGCCAAAAAGGCCCAGGCAAAATACATTGGGAATTTTTTCTGGAGCCCAAGTCCTCATAACAATTACATGTTCTATTGCTGACCCTGGAGCCTCCCATTGTGACCATAATGTTCCCCCTGTATATACTTGCAGCCTAGTTGTGGACTCGCCAACTTTAAAGGCATTCAAATGGTCATTGGATAGACATATGGATAATATTGGAATAGTTCAGGTTGGGGGGGTTGTTAGATTGGTTCCACTGGTCGGCACAACATCGAGGGCCGAAGGGTCTGTACTGTGCTATAATGTTCTATGTTCTTGACTTTGTTAATAGCTTGAGCAGTACAACATTGGCAAGCTGTATTAAGAAACCTGATGACTCACACCATGGTTGGACCATTCAGTCAGAGGTCAGGGTCTCAAAATCATGACAGCCCCTCATGCTGCCTTACAGCGCCAGGGACCCAGGCTCAATTCTGGCCTTGGGTGACCGCCTGTGTGGGGTTTGCGTGTTCTCCCTGTGTCTGCATTGGTTTCCTCTGGGTGCTGCGGTTTCCTCCCAAACTCCAAAAGTGTGCAAGTTAGATTTATTGGCCATGCTAAATCGCCCCTTAGTGTTGGGGGGATTAGCAGGATAAATAATGGAGTTTAGGAGGATAGGGCCTGGGTGAGACTGTGGTTGGTGCAGGCCTTGAAGGGCCGAATTGGCCTCCTTCTGTGCTGTAGGGATTCTGTGATTCTATTCTATGGTTCTATGATCAGCCAGCTCCATTAACCAGTTGTACTGAAAGTTAAAATCGACCCCATATTAATAAGTCATAGGGAGGTTGAGGTGCAGGGTGGGTAAAAAGTCCAACTGGCCAGTAAGGACGCTGATCTGGATTTGGCTCCAGAGACTAGTCACAGATCATTGTTAAATCAGGTGATATGCAAATTAACAAGAAACTGTTCACTCCAGTGTATAGCAGGTTACAACATTGAAAATTCAGGAGTAAAAAAAAATCGGAAGGACCTTGGGGTCCGGGTCCATAGGACTCTTAACCGGCCTCGCAGGTAGAGGATGTGGTTAAGAAGGCGTATGGTTAACTGGCCTTCATTAATAGAGGGATTGAGTTTAGGAGTTGGGAGATAATGTTGCAGCTTTGTAAGACCCTAGTCAGACCTCTCTTGGAATACCGTGCTCAGTTCTGGTCGCCTCATTACAGGAAGATGTGGAAGCTATTGAAAGGGTGCAGAGGAGATTTACAAGGATGTTGCCTGGATTGGGTGGCATGCCTTATGAGGATAGGTTGAGGGAGCTTGGTCTTTTCTCCTTAGAGAGACAAAGGATGAGAGGTGACCTGATAGAGGTGTATAAGATGTTGAGAGGTATAGATCGGGTGGATTCTCAGAGGCTTTTTCCCAGGGCTGGAATGGTTGCTATGAGAGGACACAGGTTTAAGGTGCTGGGGAGTAGGTACAGAGGAGATATCAGGGGTACGTTTTTCACTCAGGGGGTGGTGGGTGAGTGGAATCGGCTGCTGTCAGTGGTGGTGGAGGCAAATTCGATAGGGTTTTTTAAGGCACTTCTGGATGAGTATATGGGACTTAATAGAATTGAGGGTTATAGGTAAGCCTAGTGGGTGTGGATATCATCGGCGCTACTTGTGGGCTGAAGGGCCTGTTTGTGCTGTAGTTTTTCTATGTTCTATGTTCTATTTTTCTATTAAATGATTTGCTGACCAGTCAGTTTTTATGGTGATTTGTTTTTTACATGCCTGATTGATAGTAAAATCATTGCTAAGGTGTAATTTAGTGAATAAATCAATAATGAGATAAAGAGAAATTAACTGAAAATCCTCAGATTGGCACAATAACTCTGTCCACACCTAGAGTAAAAAATACATTGCAGCTTTTCAGTCATGAACCACAGACACCTTTGACCTTTCACCCTGCGTAAACCTATCTAAAATTCTGCTATACACAACTCACTTGAGAACAAATAAGAACACAAGAAATAGAACCAGGAGTGGGATACCAGGCCCTGCAAGCCTGCCCTGCCATTCATTGTGATCATGGCGGATCTATGCTGGCCTCTGCTCCTTTTCTGTTCCATTTCCCAGCAGCCCTCTGTTCCTCAATCTATCAAATATTTATCCATCTCCACATTAAATACTTCTAATGATCTACTCTCTGTTACCTTTTGGGGCAGAGAATTCACCACCCCTTCGAGAAGAAATTTCTACACACCTCAGTTTTAAATGACCAGTCCTTTCTCTTGTGGCTATGTCCCCTTGTTTGAGACTCTCCCTGTGGTGACAACATCTCACCATCTACCCTTCAAGCTCCCTTAGGATCTTATATGTTTGAATAAACTCTTCTAAACTCCAAACAATATAGACCCAGACTATTTAGTCTGTCTTGCTACGTGTTCCCAAACTCATGGCAAGTCAGATTCAGCCCTCACCTCTGTGCTCGCTGACCCACATTAACTCCGCTCTCTACAACATCCTCCAGCCCCACAAACCTTCTGAGATCTCTTCACTACTTCAGTTCAAGTGTCTTGAGTATCTGGAGTTGGTCCAGGGAGAATGGGCGGCACGGTAGCACAGTGGTTAGCACTGCTGCCTCACAGTACTGGGGTTCCAGTTCAATTCCCAGCTTGGACACTGTCTGTGTGGAGTCTGCATGTTCTCTCCATGGGTTTCCTCCGGGTGCTCTGGTTTCCTCCCACAGTCCAAAAGACGTGCTGGTTAAGTGCATTGGCACCAGAACAGGCACCAGAGTGTGGCAACGAGGGAATTTTCACAGTAACTTCATTGCAGTGTTAATGTAAGCCTACTTGTGATCCTAGTAAACTTAAACTTAAAAATTAGAACATTCGATTCCAGAGGTAACAAAAACATGGATGATGGCACAGTAGGAAGTCTCACAACACCAGGTTAAAGTTCAGCAGGTTTATTTGGTATCATGAGCTACCATCATGGATGGTTGCTACAGCAGCAAATGAGCTGAGAAGTCAGTCAAGATTAGGCAGGTGGAAGTGGATGATCTCACTGACCAAGAGGAAGTGAGGTCAGAAGCTCAGCTCCGGGTCAAATAGGACATCAAAGTTGAAGACAGTCTACTTCAGCTGTGGACAGTGGCCTTTCCTGTCTCTGTAAGTTCCACCACCTCTGAGAAGACAATATTCCTTCAGTTCTGGCCTGCTGTGCATCCGCAACTTCTTTTGTCCCACCATTGACAGCAGCCTAATCCTTAAATTCTGGAATTCCCTCCCTCAGACGCCGCCTCTCCTGCTTCGTTTAACCTACTCCCTAAATCATAGCCATCTGACCATTCTTCTATTGGGGGAGACGATGGCCTAGTGGTATTATCACTAGTCTATTAGTCCAGAAACTCTGAGGACCTGGGTTTGAATCCTGTCACGGCAGATGTTGGAATTTTGAATTCAATAAAAAATACCTGGAGTAAAGAATGTAATGAAACCATTGTCGATTGTCGGAAAAACCCACCCCCAAGGAGGTGCTTGCAGCACCTTCTCCTGCTATTAACACACCCTTCGCTCATGATCAACACATCTGTGTTGCAACCTCTCCTAGCTCCCACCTGTCATTAATGTTTGACTCTTCTTCAGATGCTTTGCATCACCTTCTCGGATACAAGACAGAATCCAAATTTCTCCCTCCTTTTAACATAAGAACATAAGAACATAAGAAATAGGAGCAGGAGTAGGCCATCTAGCCCTTCGAGCCTGCCCCGCCATTCAATAAGATCATGGCTGATCTGTCGTGGCTCAGTTCCACTTTCCCACCCTCTCCCCATAACCCTTAATCCCCTCTCTTATCAAGAACCCATCAACCCGCTTCTTAAAAATATTTAGCGAGGCAGCCTCCACCACTTCAACGGGCAGAGAATTCCAGAGATTCCCACCCTTTGAGTGAAGAAGTTCCTCCTCAACTCCGTTCTAAACCGTCTCCCCTTTATCTTGAGGCTGTGCCCCCTAGTCCTACTGTCTTTTTTGAGCGGGAAGAGTCTCTCCACCTCTAACCTATCCATCCCATTCATCATCTTATACGTCTCAATGAGATCTCCCCTCATTCTTCTAAACTCTAACGAGTACAAGCCTAGTTTATTCAGCCTCTCCTCATAGCTCAATCCCCTCAACTCCGGTATCAGCCTAGTAAACCTCCTCTGCACTCCCTCCAGGGCCAAAATATCCTTGCGCAGGTGCGGCGCCCAAAACTGCACACATTACTCCAGCTGCGGCCTCACCAATGCCCTATACAGCTGCAGCAAGACCTCCCTACTTTTATATTCAATCCCCCTCGCTATGAAGGCCAGCATCCCATTCGCCTTCCTGACCACCTGCTGCACCTGCAAGCTGGGTTTTTGCGACTCATGCACAAGGACCCCGAGGTCCCTCTGCACCGTCGCCTGCTGCAGTTTTTCGCCACGTAAGTAATAGTCCTTCCTACCATTCTTCCTACCAAAGTGGACCACCTCACACTTGCCAACATTAAATTCCATTTGCCATTTCCTGGCCCATTCGCCCAGCCTATCTAGATCCTTCTGCAGACTCTCCACACCCTCCGCACAATTTGCCTTTCCCCCAATCTTGGTGTCATCAGCAAATTTCGACACCCTGCACTCGGTTCCCTCCTCCAGATCATCTATATAAATGGTAAATAGCTGAGGCCCCAGCACCGACCCCTGGGGCACCCCATTAGTCACCAACCGCCAATCCGAATAGCACCCATTGACCCCCACTCTCTGCCTCCTATTTGACAACCAATCCTCTATCCACGCTAACACCCTACCCCCAACTCCATGTCCCCTGACCTTCTGCAATAACCTCTTGTGAGGTACCTTGTCAAACGCCTTCTGAAAATCCAGAAAGACCACATCCACCGGCTCTCCTCTATCCACTGCCCTAGACACATCCTCATAGAACTCCAGTAAATTTGTCAGACACGACTTCCCTTTAATGAAACTGTGTTGCGTCTGCCCTATCAAGCAATTCCCTTCAAGATGCCTCGCAATTTCCTCCTTAATGACGGATTCTAACATTTTACCTACCACAGACGTTAAACTAACCGGCCTATAATTCCCCGCCTTTTGCCTGGCACCCTTCTTAAACAACGGCATAACATTAGCCGTTTTCCAATCTTCCGGCACTTCCCCGGAATCCAGCGACGTCTGGAAAATAACCACCAAGGCACCCACTATAACCTCCGCCATTTCTTTCAGAACCCTCGGATGCATTCCATCCGGTCCTGGGGACTTGTCCACAATCAGCCCCCTCCAGTCTGTCGAGCACCGCCTCTCTAGTAACAGTAATGTCATTAAGACCCTCCAGTCCTACCACCTTTCCATCGCTAACACCCGGCAAATTATTCACGTCCTCCTCCGTGAAGACAGAAACAAAAAAGTTATTCAAGACCTTAGCCATATCCCCATCCCCTACCACTAGCTCCCCTTTCTCATCCTCTAAAGGACCAACGTTCACCCTAGCCAGCCTCTTCCTTTTTATATATTTATAAAAACTCTTGCTATCCTTTTTTATATTAAGTGCTAGCCCAGCTTCATAGCTTCTCCTACCCTCCTTTATCAACTTCTTTGTCAATCTTTGTTGACATTTAAACCTTTCCCAATCCTCTTCTCGCCCACTGCTCTTAGCTACTCTAAATTCCTCCGCTTTTAATTTAACACTTTCCTTCACCTCCTTCGTTATCCACGGCTTATTACCTCTCCTCCTACTGTCCTATTTGACCATCGGAATAAATTTCTGCTGAGCACCAAGAAAGATCTCCTTAAAGATCCTCCACTACTCCTCAGCAGACCTACCTTCCAACGCGCTCCCCCAGTCCACATTCGCCAATTCTTCACTCATCCTACCGTACTCCCCTCTATTCAAACAAAGGACGCGTGTCCGGGAACCCACTTTCTCCTCCTCCATCTGCACCAGAAACTCCACCATACAATGATCACTCTCTCTGAAGATGTTATTTGGACTCGAAATGCTAACTCTATTTTCTCTCTCCACCAGGTGCTGCCAGAACTGCAGAGTCTTCCTTGCCCTGTCAGTCTCTGTTGCAGAATTTACTGGAGCCTGAAGGTTGCTTATACACACGCCCAAAATAACTCATGTTCTTCTATAACATACTGCCTAGAGGTTCTTTGGGGTTTTTTTTATTGATGTTTACACCTGCTCCTTCCTTCACGAACTCAAACTACTGAGTTCTACTGTTTAAGATAAAATTTATTTATTAGTGTCACAAGTAGGCTTACATTAACACTGCAATGAAGTTGCAGTGAAAATCCCCCAGTCGCCACACTCCGGCACCTGTTCGGGTACTCCGAGGGAGAATTTAGCACGGCCAATGCACCTAACCAGCACGTCTTTCAGACTGTGGGAGGAAACCGGATCACTCGGAGGAAACCCACTCAGACACGGGGAAGCAGACTCTGCACAGACAGTGACTCGAGGCCATAACTGAACCCGAGTCCCTGGCGCCGTGAGGCAGAGGTGCTAACCACTGTGCCACCGTGCTGCCCCACAGCATTGACCCACGTTGCGGAGAGAATAGATATGTGACAACATCGTGACGCGCGCACACACACACACACACACCCCTCCCCCCACCCCACCCCCCACAATGGGTGAAATGAGGGCAGACAACCCAGATTCTCATTTGTCTGTGCCTCTTGGTGTGTGATAATCTGAAGCGACAACAGTGTGTACACATGCATGGAAATATCCTGTTACAAAATACCTCAGGCAGGATTTAACAAGGAGGCGATAACAAAAACTTGACTTCACATTAGCATCAATAAATTAATAATGTATATCAGCGTATCAAAAGTTAATGGGCCCTGGCAGGAAAATAATTAGGATTTTATTTTCAAACCTGACAGTGAATGAGAAGGAGCAGTTGGTGCTTTTGGCTCCACTGTTCAGGGAAGCAGTGAAGAGATACGTATCAGTCATTGCTAATGTGAAAACAGCAGCGTATGGCAGACAGCTTGGTTCAACTCCTTGACTTTGTTACTATTTTTGGCTGAGTTGATATATTCCGTTTCGAGGAGCTGCTTGAATTATCGATTCACCACCAGCCCTGGGGATTTGGTTGTGAGCCACTGAAAATGTTACCTGTGTCTGTTCCGCTCTTCATCCAGTGTGGTTCTACAGGCATACAGTGAACTGCACGCTCCTTTCACGTCTCATTTCAAACAGTCCTCTGTGTGGCTTGTTGTTTTACAAAGACTAAATATCAATGGGCCAGCTCCAGGCAATTAAAAATAAAACGCCCAAACCTGCTGGAGAAACTGCTTTTGAAATTTAATTTCACTCATTTTCTCTTCCCCCAGATTTGTCCGCGATACGCCTTGTGACGCCTGGCTCCAAGATTGGCAAACACGATCGGTGTCGACATTTCAGTACAGCAGGGTGCCGAGGCAAACCTGGGGTCTGCCAAGGCAGCTGAGGGGGTGTCAGTGCAGGTAAGAGGGTGTCAATGACACTGATGCTGGACATTGATACTGATTGGGGTGCCAAGGCAGCTGAGAGGGTACCAAGTATGCTGAGAGGTGGGGGGGTGGGGGGGTTGTCCAGGCAGCTAAGGGGTACAAAGTCAGCTGAAGGTGATTTGAAAACTATAGAGCAACATAGGCTGATGCAATCCAATGCCAGCGCTGTAAAGAATGGCAAAACTGTCTACATTATTTGCCTTCAGCTGGCACTGCCAACCAGGTGAGACCTGCTGCAAGAACCATTAATCTGAAATGGAAGCTGAGTGGGAGATGGTAGTGGCATCGCAATGCAAATGGTTAAGTGTGATCTGTTGACTTTGTTGGGTGGCATTGTGGCACAGTGTTTAGCACTGCTGCCTCACAGCCCCAAGGACGCGGGTTTGATACCCAGCTTGGGTCACTGTCTGTGTGGAGTTTGCACATTCTCCCTGAGTCTGCGTGGGTTTCCTCTGGGTGCTCCAGTTTCCTCCCACCGTCCAAAGATGTGCAGGTTAGGTGGATTAGCCATGCTAAATTGCCTCTTAGTGTCAGGGGGATTAGGTAGGGTGAATATATGAGGTTATGGAGATAGAGCCTGGGTGGGATTGTGGTCGGTGCAGACTCAATGGGCTGAATGGCCTCATTCTGCACTGTAGGATTCTATGGATGTAGAGGCTGGTGTGGTGGTAAATGAAGGCAAGATAAAACCTTTTGTGGTTGAACAATGGGAGAAATGGAATGTAATGTATGGTGTAAAAGTGCATTGGGGAGGGTGGCGGTGAGACCTTTTCCATCAGATTGTTAAACTTCTGTGGCATTGTACTGTCACCTGGGTTTCCAGTGCTTATACCTCAACATTCTGTAGAGTCTGGAATGGTTCTGACGGATTAGAAGGTGGCAAATGTAACCCCACTATTTAAGAAATGAATTAAAACTACAGACCCGTTAGCCTGACATCAATAGCAGAGAAAATAAGGGATTTTCACAGTAACTTCAATGCAGTGTTAATGTAAGCCTACTTGTGTGACAGTAATAAATAAACTTTGCACTTCAATGCTAGAATCTATAATAAAGGATATAATAATGCAACACTTAAAAAATAATGGTAGGATTGGGCAGAGCAATCATGGTTTCACAAAAGGAAAATCATGTTTAGCAAAACCTGTTTTTTGAGGATGTAACTAGCAGAATAAATGAGGAGGAACCAGTAAATGTAGTTTTTTTTAGAGTTTCAGAAAACATTTGCTACGGTCCCACACAAGAGGTCAGTGGACAAAATTAGAGCACATGCGATTGTGGGAAATATTCTGGTGTGAATTGAGAGCTGGTTAATGGATAGAAAACGTCCTCTAGGAAGGAAATCTGTCATCCTTACCTGGTCTGACCTACCTGTGACTCCAGAGCCTCAGCAATGTGGTTGACTCTCAACTGCCCTTGGGCAACAAGGAATGGGCAATAAATGCTAGCCAGCCAGTTTGAATGAGTTAAATAAAAACCGAGAGTAAGAATGAATGGGTGATATTCAGGTTGGCAGACTGACTAGTTGTGTACCATAAGGATCTGTGCCCTGGAGTAACCCAAGGGAAAAGTCGTAGGATTTAAAGAAAATTTTTTGTTAATAGTTTGAATAGTTTTATGTATTAATTATAAAAATAATGAAATGGAGTAACACTGACACGGATGACTCATCAATTTGGGTAACAAGTGTTTATTCACTTTCCAATTGGCAGAGAAGGATGTTGCACTGGGATGATGGATAGATTGGACAACCAATGGCTGGAGTTTTGGGGTGCGGCAAATGGCGATAGGAGGTCATGTGATGAAACATCCAGAAGTTTGTCCAATGAGAGCTGGCAATCCAAAGTCAACTACTTTGATTGCATATTTTTCTGGCTGCCTGCGTTTAATATGAAGGAGCATTTTGTCTGACCCGAAACTCAGCTAATGCTCTGGGGACCCGGGTTTGAATCTCACCATGGCAGATGTTGGTATTTGAATTCAATAAACAAATCTGGAATTAAGAATCTACTGATAACCATGAAACCATTGTCACTTGTTGGAAAAACCCGTCTCGTTCACTAATGTCCTTTAGGGAAGGAAATCTGCCATCCTTACCTGGTCTGGCCTACATGTGACTCCAAAGCCACAGCAATGTGGTTGACTCTCATTTACCCTCTGAACAAGGGCAACTAGGGATGGGCAATAAATATTGTCCGGCCAGCAACGCCCATGTCCCACAAATGAATAAAATGTCAATTTTTTCAGTGTAATTTGTTTTCAGTGTAGACACTGCCTGTTGGACAGCTCACTGTGCAATGAAATCCCTGTTGAAGATTGACAGTGTGAGGATTTATTCTTTGTGAAGTTGTTAAAAGACTACCAGCGATGGGCATTCAAAAGCAGCAGATATTTCACTTTCGTCCTTTCCAGCTGTGTCCAGGTTTCTGAAAGGTAATTTGCCATCTGCAGTAGATTAGAGGAAATCGTGTGAATTTTCCAAGTTTAAAATAAAAATTGAACCATTGTCCTTGACTCACTGGCAGTCAGGAAGAGGTAATGACTAATAAACCTATATTGTCAAAAAAACTCATCAGTCAGGCAATGTGAACAACTTCTTCTGACACAGAATGAATCTGACACCAAGAGAGTTTATACAGTTGATGGCCTATAAAATCATAAGACCATAAGACGTAGGAGCAGAATTAGGCCGCTTGTCTCCATCCAGTCTGCTCCGCCATTTAATCATGGCTGATATTTTTCTCATCCCCATTCTCCTGTCTTTTCCCCATAACCCCAGATTCCCTTATTAATCAAGAACATGTCTATCTCTGTCTTAAAGACACTCAATGACCTGGCCTCCACAGCCTCTGCGGCAAAGAGTTCCACAGGTTCACCATTCTCTGGCTGAAGAATTCCTCCTCATCTCTGTTTTAAACGATCATCCTTTTATTCTGAGGTTGTGGCCCCTGGTTCTAGTTTTTCCTGCTAGTGGAAACATCCTCTTTATGTCATTCTATCCAGGCCTTGCAGTATTCTGTAAGTTTCAACAACAAGTGTTTCAATGGAATGTTATGGTAAGGTTATATAAGGCATTGGTGAGGCTGAATTTAGAGTATTGTGTACAGTTTTGGTCACCTAGTTACAGGAAGGATGTAAATAAGGTTGAAAGAGTGCAGAGAAGGTTCACAAGGATGTTGCAGGGACTTGAGAAGCTGAGTTACAGAGAGAGATTGAATAGGTTAGAGCTTTATTCCCTGGAGTGTAGAAGAATGAGAGGAGATTTGATAGAGGTGTATAAGATTGTGATGGGTATAGATAGAGTGAATGGAAGCAGACTTTTTCCACTGAGGCTAGGGGAGAAAAAAAACCAGAGGGCATGGGTTAAGGGTGAAATAAGAAAAGTTTAAAGGGAATATTAGGGGGTGCTCCTTCACGCAGAGAGTGGTGGGAGTGTGGAATGAGCTGCCAGATAAAGTGGTAAATGCGGGGTCACTTTTAACATTTAAGAAAAACTTGGACGGGTTCATGGATGAGAGGGGTGTGGAGGGATATGGTCCAAGTGCAGGTCAGTGGGACTGGACAAAAAATGGCTCCGCTCAGACAAGAAGGGCCAAAAGGCCTGTTTCTGAGCTGTAAAATTTCTATGGTTCTATGGTTCTAAGATCTCCCTCATCCTTCTAAACTCCAACGAGTACAGACCTAGAGTCCTCAACTGTCCCTCATACGACAAGCTCTTCATTCCAGCTGTTGGCACATACTCAATGGGCTGAATAGCTGAACACTGTAGATGTTCTAGGATTCTGTGGGTTCAGTGCTTAAACTGGACCAGATACTGGGCAAGATGACAGCTCAGTGTCTATCACTGATTGCTGTGCAGACACATGGATTTGGGCCGGTGTCTGTGGGAGTTTGCACATTCTCCCCGTGCTTGTGTGGGTTTTCTCCGGGTGCTCCGGTTTCCTCCCACACCCCAAAGATGTGCTATTAGGCTGATTGGCAGTAATAAATTGTCCCTAAATTAGTTTCCCTCAATGTGGATGGCCATAAAACATTAGATAAGGGTCGTGGGTGGAGAGGGGGACTGGTGGTGTTAAGATGGTGGCGCGGGCTCGTTGGGCCGAAGGGCCTGTTTCCCAGGCTGTTTTTGTTCTTTGTTCTAAGAGGTAGGAGAGATGGGATTTTCACATTTTTTTATCAGCAGTGGTAAAAAAGAAACTGGTTAAACTAAGTTAAGCATCAAAAACAGGCCTGTAATCTGTGTCGGATGCTGAATGATAATAATGATGACTAAGCTATTAATTGCTCTGCTAAAATTGGTATCACAGAGAAATGAAATTCGTGCTAACATATTAGGCATTCTCAAGCTAATATTGTCCCATCTTAACATTAGGGGCTTGAGACTGAGGTCCTGCTTTGAGGAAGCCATGTTGTGGGATCACAATATACTATCAAGATGTGTACTGAACTAAAAATATTCTTAATAAAAATTAAAGGTTACCAATTTATAGGAACAAGAGAAGGCCATTCAGCCCCTCAAGCCTGTTCTGTCATTGAATAAAATTGTGGATGATCTGCATCTTAAATCCATTTCCCCACTTGGATTCCATAACCTTTAGGTTTAGTTAAGATCTATCAGGCTTATTAATTGAACTGGAACCTAGTGCTCTTTTGGGAGAACATTCCACAATTCCATCAATCTCTTTGCAGAGTTTTATTGGCCTACCAGATCCCGGGGACGGGCTCGGAGAACAGCTTTCTCCATTGGCTTTGGGCGTGATTGTATGAACATCAGGCGGCCGAGCTGGTAAAATACTGCCCTTTGTGTGAAGTAGCATTTTCAATCGCTCTCCTGAATAGCCTAGTAATTGTGTTCAGATTACACCCCCCATCCTAGGCTCCACGACCAATGAAAAATTATTTCTATCTATCTACAGTAGTAAGACCTCTCATAATCCTGAATATACATGTGTAGAAGCTGGAGGAGGCCATTCGGTCCTCCGAGACTGCTGCGCCATTCATTACAATCATGGCTGATCATCAAATTCAATATCCTGATCTCAATTCAACTCCTCTTTAACCTTTCCTATTATAGAGAATAGAGTTCAGGAGTGGGTGAGAATAATGGGTGAGATAGTGTGTATCTCTTTTCATCATGTAACTCCCTGAGTCCTGGAAACATTCTGGTGAATGTGTGTTGCACTCCAATATAGCCTTTCTAAGGTATGGTGCCTAGAACTGTACACTACATCATCCTGTTTAAATTCAGCCCTCTAAAGGCTAACATCCCATTAGCCTTTTTGATTTTCTTTGTGCCTAACTACTATAGTTTAGGGATCTGCATAGATGGATGCCTAAATCTATTTAGGCCTCCAGTGTTTCTGATTTATTAAAAAGGTAGTTGGGTCTTTCCTTTTTTGGTTCAGAAAGGATGACCTCACACTTACCTACACTATAATCCAGTTAAACTTAATTGAGAAATTTCTCTTTGTAATGATATGCTCCCAACTGTTCTCCTTACTGTACTGGCATTTTTGTGTCATTGGCCAACTTGGCTCTTTATTGCGTCATCTAAATAATAAATAAATTACTTGGGGCACCAGTGCAGAGCCTTGAAGAGCATCAGTGGGCACCTTTCCAACCAATTCAAGAACATGCCCTTCACCTCTACCTACTGTGTTTCCTTTTGCCTCACCAATCTCCTGACCAGATCAATAACTCATCTTCAATTCCATAAATCGTGGAATCCCAGCAGTGCAGAAGGAGGGCATTCAGCCCATTGAATCTGCACTGACTTTGACAGAGTATTTTACACAGGTCCTCTCCCCCCGCCCTTTCTCCCGTAACCCCACAAATATACCTAGGGTAATTCTTCTAACCTACACACCTCAGGATACTAAGGGCAATTTACCATGGCCAATCCTAAACTGTACATCATTGGAGCAGGGGAGGCACAGTGGTTAGCACTGCTGCCTCACAGCGCCAAGGACCCAGGTTCAATTCCTGGCTGGGATGACTGTCTGTGTGGAGTTTGTACGCTCTCGTGTCTGCGTCGGTTTCTTCCGGGTCATCTGGTTTCTCCCAAACTCCAAACATGTGCGGGTTAGGTGGATTGGCCATGATAAATTGTCCATTAGTGTCATCAGGATTAACAGGGTAAATATATACAGGGATAGGGCCTTGGTGGGATCGTTGTCAGTGCAGGCTCGAGGGACCAAATGGCCTCTTTCTGCGCTGTGAAAATTCTATGATTCGAAACCAGAACACCCAGAGGAAACCCGCGCGGACATGGGAGAATGTGCAAACTCCACGCAGACAGTGACTCGAGGCTGGAATTGAACCCAGGTCCCTGGCACTGTGAGGCAGCAGTGCTAACCACTGTACTACCATGCTGACCCATCAGATACAACTTTAATTAACAGTCGTCCCTGTGGATCATTAAGGAATGCACTTATCAAGTTTTTACAAACTATAGATTGAATATTATATATAAATTACATTCCTACATCTCCCACTTTAGTTACCTGAAGCATTCAGTTAGGCTCATTAGACGTGACCTGCCCATTATAACCTCTTCAAGCCAGCTCAAATTTCCCAAAAGGTTTAATCACTTTGTCCATAATTAAAGATTCCTAAAAGTTTTCCAAGACAGATGTTAGACAGTTCCATAATTTTCTGCTCTCTCACTCTATCACATTTCTCAAATAATAGGGCTGCAACTGCAATTTTCCGATCTAAAGTCACGATTCCTGAATCGAAGGAGCTTTGGAAGTTTATGAGGAAAACAGCTGCAATGTCCTCACTAATTCCTGAAAAATCCTTAGGGGAGAACCATCAGGTCCCAGGGATTTGTCAGTCTTTAGATTTCTTTTTTTTACCCCCGTTGTGTTTACTTCACCTGATTGCTTTAACTTTCGTGAGTTCCTGTGCTTGACTCATTATTACTTTGTCTGGAATGTCAAGTATAATAAATATTCTCTTCCTAACCCTAACGTGAAAGCTGACACAGTGGGATGAATTTTACAGCCCCCTCTTGCGTATTTGAAGACAAGGTTTGGGGGGTGGTTGGGGCTAGTAAAATAAAAGGGGTGGCCTGCCCCCACCCCCGAGCTGTCTCCCAAATCCTGCACTCACCTGATGAAGGGGCAGCGCTCCGGAAACTCGTGATTCTGAATAAACCTGTTGGACTTTAACCCGCTGTTGTGAGACTTCTTACCGTGCCCAACCCAGCCCAACACTGGCATCTCCACATCATCCCATATTATGGTAAGGCGTCAGGCAGCCCGCTTTCCCTTAGGCCTATTGAGGTCCTTAAGTGGCTAACTAATGGCATCTTAAGGCCTCAGTCCATCTCCGTCACTGTAATATGTGCAGTGGGGAAGGAAGAGGCAAGGCCAGCAGCTTGGCAGCTTTCTGGGTAGAAAGGCAGGTTACCTCCTTTGGAGGGGGTCCCCTGTGCCCACTGAAGGCACCCCTCTCCCCAGGATTGTACCCCACCCACTCTCTTTATGCCTCCCCTCCAATGTCTAAACAACTGACACTACGCCCTTCCCTGCCAGGCAGATCCATTCAAAATCTTACCTGAACTGCAACATCCATGACGCCTCTTCACCGGAAACTAACTGCAGTTCCAGCAATGGCCATTACTCAAAATTGCCGTCGCTGGGATATTCTGAGAACCCTGGTTCAAATTGCACCGTGATAGATACAAAATCAATGAAAAATCTGGAATTAAAAGAATGAAACCATTGCCGATTGTTGTAAAAACCCATCTGGTTCACTAGTGTCCTTTAGGGAAGGAAATCTGTCACCCCTACCCGCTCTGGTAGGTCACAGGTAGCCTTACATTAACAATGCAATGAAGTTACTGTGAAAATTTCCCAGTCACTACACTTTGCTGCCTGTTCGGGTACACTGTAGGGGAATTTAGCGTGGCCAATGCACCTAACCAGCACAGCTTTTGGACTGTGGGAGGAAACTGGAGCACCCGGAGGAAACCCACGCAGACACAGGGAGAACGTGCTGAGTCCACACAGACAGTGACCTGAGCCGGGAATCAAACCCAGGTCCCTGGCGCTGTGAGGCAGCAGTGCTAACTAACCACTGTGCCAACGTACCACCCCACAGACTCAAAGATGGCCTAGCAAACCACTCAGTCCAAGGGCAATTAGGGATGGGCAATAAATGCTGATCTTATAGCAATGCCACATCACATCAATGAATAAAAAAAAGTGATCAGCAATAATTTTGGGACGGAGTCTAATATCAACTAGGGAGCTGGCAGATAGTTGCAGGAGGCTGGAGAGATTGTGGGTGGGGAGTTGTCGGACTTGCATACCTGCTTCCTCTTTCCCACAAATCATGCTTTGAAAGCATTTTCCTAATGGATGTGACTCTTCTTGCTTCCCTTCAATTGGCTTAGGCAGTGGGTTTCCAGGGCCGAGGAACACAGCCCTCACAGGTTTGTCAGCTCCCTACTCACATAGAAGCAGAGAGTGCAGAGGTTAGCCCTTCAGTCGATCATGTTCCCACCAACATGTCAATACTTTTAGCGATCTGTGGACAAACACGCCAAAGCCCCCTTGTTCCACAGAGCTTTCTAGTGTCCTACCATTCACTGAGTACTTTCTTGTCAAATTACTCCTTGCAAAGTGTATCATCTCACACTTTTTAGGGTTAAATTCCATCTGCCACTTATCTGCCCATTTGACCATTCCTTCTAAATGTTTTGTGGCCCAGGACACTCCACCTCACTGTTAACCACCCGTCCAATCTTCATGTTATCCTCAAACTTACTAATCCTACCCCTTACGTGGCTATGGTGGCACAGTGGTTAGCACTGCTGCTTCACAGTACCAGGGACCTGGGCTCGATTCCCGGCTTGGATTACCGTCTGTGTGGAGTTTGCATATTCTCCCCGTGTCTGTGTCCAGGTGCTCCAGTTTCCTCCAACACAATGAAAGACATGCTGGTTCGATGCATTGACCGGAACAGGCGCTGGACTATGACGACTGGGGGAATTTTCACAGTAACTTCATTGCAATGTTAATGTAAGTGCTACTTGTGACACTAATAAATAAACTTAAACCATCTATGTCATTTATATAAATGATGAATAATAGGGGGTCTGACACAGATACCAGTGATACACCACTGGACACTGGCTTCCAGTCACCAAAGCAGCCTTCTATCATCACCCTCTGTCTCCTACAACTGAGCCAATTTTGAATCCACTTTATCAAATTACCCTTATCCCATGTGCATTTACCTTCTTTACAAGTCTCCCTTGTGGGACCTTGTCAAAGACTTTGCTGAAATACATATAAACTACATCAACTGCAGTACCCTCATCTATCCACCTCCTCAAAAATGTCAATTAAATTTGTTAGGTATGACCGATCTCTAACGAAGCCATGCTGACTATCCCTGATCAGGCCTTGCCTCTCCAAGCGGCGATAGATGCTCTCCTTCAGACGTTTCTGAAATAGTTTCCCTGCCACTGATGTGAGACTCAGTGCCCTTTAGTTCCCGGTTTACTCTACAACCCTCCTTAAATAGCGGAAACACATTATAGTAGTTCGAGAAGAGTCTGAGCAGTTTAATAATGGATCAAGATTGGTTCATCAAACTGCTGGAATGTGACACTCCTTGCGTTATATTACTATTCCAGCTCAGCCAGCACCGGTAGACTAGCCGCCTGCACCAGCCAGCTCTAGACACATTTGTGACTTCCCATCTCCGATGTTGTACCACAATCACCTGCTCAAAATTTTTTAGCAAAGGTTTTTAAAGCACACGGTTAGCTGAATGGTTCAAATCAAAACAACCCTGCCATGTGGCTGAGACTTGAGCTGTTTAAATTGCTTGAACTATATACCTCTGGGAGTCTGTCTCCAGTTGTGGTCTAACCCAGAAGAGAAAACTGAACTTCAAGCTAGCAGCCTGTCTCTGACCTCCATCACCCTCAAAGTCAGATCTCCAGAAAGAATGTGTGAACTCATTTCCAGAATACAAGAATACTTTGCTGCATCTTCAGCCACCTCAGCCAAGTTCCAAAGGCAAAGACTGGGAATCCTAAGCCACCTGAAAGAACCCTCATTTTTCATTGACTAAGTGGATTCTACTCAAATTAAGTCGAATTAATATTTAAGTCACGGGTAGATAGGTTTCTGATAGACAGGGGAATTAAGGGTTATGGGGAGAAAGCAGGAAAGTGGACCACTTCAGATCAGCCATGATCTTATTGAATGGCGGGGCAGGCTTGAGGGGCTAGATGGCCTACTCCTGCTCCTATTTCTTATGTTCTGGTGTTCTTAATGCCAATGCTTTTTTGATATTTTTTAAGTAACTCTCAATTTGTAAATTTTTGATTAACCTAGCTTCAACTTGAAGCAGAGAGTTTCAGATCTCCGGTATCTTTTGTGTGAAGAAGTTCTTCTTGACATCACTCCTGTATGGTCAACTTTAATTTGAAGCTGAGGCGTTTTTAATTGTGGAGCCTTTGGCCAAAGGAAGCAATCTCTCTCTATCTATACCATCAAGTCTTTTGAACCATCTTAAGTTACAATTCCCAAGCAACTGAATAACCAAACACGGAAATGTGTATTCAAAACGTGACGGTAGAGTGTGCTAATGTAATCCAGCGCTCCCAGAGTAAATTAAAACAAGCCTCAGAAAAATCACTCACAAGTTAGGACAGCGAACTGGCTAAGCAAAGTCATGTCTGGTGCACAGTGAATTCTTAGCGACTTGTTACTATCATCTTTCTTAAGGTGGCACAGTGGTTAGCACTGCTGCCTCACTGCTCCAGGGACCGGGGTTCGATTCCTGGCTTGGCTCTCTGTCTGTGTGGAGTTTGCACGTTCCCCCCATGTCTGCATGGGTTTCCTCTGGGTGCTCTGGTTTCCTCCCACAATCCAATGACGTGCGGGTTAGGTGCATTGGCCATGCTCAATTGCCCTTTAGTGTCAGGGTAAATGCATGGAATTATGGGGAAAAGGCCTGGGTGAGATTATGTCACACAGAATCAATGGGCCGAATGGTCTCCTCCTGTACTGTAGGATTCTATGATTAGTGAAGACTGGTGACTAGAACTAGGATTCTTTGATAGTTCTATTCATCTTCATTAATTCGTTCAGAGGCTATTTTTAATATCTATTTCCAATGCCTAGTTAACAAGTGAAGCATTGAAATTAAGGGATATATTAACAACTTTACTGATAGACGTGCAAAAGAAAATGAAATATTAAGAGGGACCTATGACAACTCTAAGACATAAAAGCTAAAGTCCAATCCTCTTCCTGCACCTAATTTGCTCCTATTTCTTATGTTCTTGTTTTTATGCACTTAAGCTCTTATGTTCTTATCTTTAAGACTTGAATAACAGGTTAGCTGCAAAGACCTGCATTCTAATCAGTAATCTGTAAACTGTGTGTGCTGTTTTATGCTCTGTCTGAGACCAGAACTCTCCACTCACCTGACGAAGGGGCAAACCCCGAAAGCTTGTGGGTTTACTATCAAATAAATCGGTTGGACTTTAACCTGGTGTTGTGAGACTTCTTAATGGGGCTCAAAGCCAGAACTCCTGGTCCAGAGGCAGGATACTCCCCACTGCGCCACATGACAAGAAAAGTGAAAAGCCTTCTCCCCAGTTCTCACTCTTACCTCATGTGTTGCTCGCTTTTAACATCCACTTGTCAGATTTTTGACCTCTTTCCATTGGCCACTGACAACAAATTGACAACTTGAATGACGTAAAAAGTGCCGCTGGTGGATTCCATCACTTTCACCCCCAAACCTTGGTAATAGGTTTTGTGAAATAAAAGGGAAAGGGTGAACTGAAAAGGGAAAGCAGCAAATTGGGAGCTTGGCACGTATTACTCTAGCCAATAGTTCAAAGATCTCCCCATTGTTGGCAGTAACATGGCTATCACCTGCAAAACATTGATACAGATACAATCATAGATTATCATCCCCCTCAAAACATATGGGCTGGGATTATCCAGCCACCCTCATGCCAAAACTGGAAAATCCCACCCAAGTTCACCGGACCTTTGCACATTCCCTCATGGCAGGTTGGTTAAGAAGGTTAAGGCTCATGGGATGCAAGGAGAGGTGGCTAGATGGGTAGAGAACTGGCTTGGCCACAAGAGACAGAGGGTAGCAGTCGAAGGGTCTTTTTCCGGCTGGAGGTCTGTGACCAGTGGTGTTCTGTAGGGCTCTGTACTGGGACCTCTGCTACTTGTGATATATATAAATGATCTGGAAGGAGGTGTAACTGGTGTTGTCAGCAAGTTTGCAGATGACACGAAGATGGCTGGACTTGCTGATAGTGATGAACATTGTCGAGCAATACAGCAGGATATAGATAGGCTGGTAAATTGGGCGGAAAAATGGCAGATGGAATTTAATCCAGATAAATGCAAGGTGATGCATTTTGAAAGAACTAATGTAGGGGGGAGCTATACGATAAATGGCAGGGCCATCAAGAGTATAGAAACACAGAGAGACTTAGGTGTGCAAGTCCACAAATCCCTGAAGGTGGCAGCACAGGTGGAGAAGGTGGTGAAGAAGGCATATGGTCAGCTTGCCTTTATAGGAAGGGGTATAGAGTATAAAAGCTGGAGTCTGATGTTGCAGCGGTATAGAATGCTGGTTAGGCCACATTTGGAGTACTGCGTCCAATTCTGGTCGCCACAATACCAGAAGGGCGTGAAGGCTTTAGAGAGAGTGCAGAGAAGGTTTACCAGGATGTTGCCTGGTATGGAGGGTCTTAGCTATGAGGAGAGATTGGGTAGACTGGGGTTGTTCTCCCTGGAAAGACGGAGAATAGAGGTGTACAAAATTATGAAGGGTATAGATAGGGTAAATAGTGGGAAGCTTTTTCCCAGGTTGGAGGCGATGATCACGAGGGGTCACAGGCTCAAGGTGAGAGGGGCGAGGTATAACTCCGATATCAGAGGGACGTTTTTTACACAGAGGGTGGTGGGGGCCTGGAGTGCGCTGCCAAGTAAGGTGGTGGAGGCAGACAAGATGGCATCGTTTAAGAATTACCTGGATAGTCACATGAGCAGCCTGGGAATGGAGGGATACAAACGAATAGTCTAGTTGGACTAATGCACAGCTCAGGCTTGGAGGGCCGAAGGGCCTGTTTCCTGTTCTTTGTTCTTTGTCCACCCCCCCACCTCCCTTAGCAGTGTGTACTATTGACAAGATGCACTGCAGAAATTCACCGAAGATTCTCAGACAGCACCTTCCAAACCCATGACTAGTTCCATTTCGGAGGACAAGGGCAGCAGATACATGTGAACACCACCACCTGCAAGCTCCCCTCCAAGTCACTCACCATCCTGACTTGGAAATATATCGCCGTTCCTCCGCAATCACTGGGTCAAAATCCTGGAATTCCCTCCCTAAGGCATTGTGGGTCAATCCACAACACGTGGACTGCAGCGAATCAAGAAGATGGCTTTTTGATTTGATTTGACTTGATATATTTTTGATTTGATTTGACTTGATATATTATTGTCACATGTATTAACATACAGTGAAATGTATTGTTTCCTGTGCATTATATGGACAAAATATAGAGAAAGAAAGGAGAATGTAATGTTACGGTCATAGCTAGGGTGTAGAGAAAGAACAGCTTAATACAGTATGATATGGAGATAATGGTGTTGGACTGGGGTAAGCACAGTAAGAAGTCTCGCAGCACCAGATTAAAGTCCAGCAGATTTATTTGGTAGCACAAGGTAGGTCCATTCAAAAGTTTATGGCAACAGGGAAAAAGCTGTTCTTGAGTCGGTTGGTACGTGACATCAGATTTTAGTATCTTTTTTCCGATGGAAGAAGGTGGAAGAGAAAATAACTGGGGTGTGTGAGGTCCTTAATTATGCTGGCTGCTTTGCCGAGGCAGCAGGAAATGTAGACAGAGTCAATGGATGGGGCCTGGTTTGTATGATGGATTGGGCTACGTTGATGGCCTTTTGTAGTTTCTTGAGGTCTTGGGCAGAGCAGGAGCCATACCAAGCTGTGATACAACCAGAGAGAATGCTTTCAATGGTGCATCTCTAAATGTTCATGAGAGTCATAGTTGACATGCCAAATTTCCTTAGTCTTCTGAGAAAGTAGAGGCATTGGTGGGTTTTCTTAACTATAGTGTCGGCGTGGGTGGACCAGGACAGGTTGTTGGTGATCTGAACACCTAAAAACTTGAAGCTCTTGATCCTTTCTACTTTGTCCTTATTGATGTAGACAGAGGCGTGTTCTCCTTTACATTTCCTGAAGTCAATGACAATCTCCTTTGTTTTGTTGACATTGAGGGAGAAATTATTGTTGCTGCACAAGTTTACCAGATTCTCTATCTCATTCCTATACTCTGTCTTATCACACTTTGAGGTCTGTCTCACTATGGTGGTGTCATCAGCAAACTTGAAAATCAAGTTGGAGGGGTATTTGGCCACACAGTCTAGGTGTACAAGGAGTATCATAGGGGGCTGAGAACACAGCCTTGTGTGGCACTGATGTTGAGGATGATCACCATCACCTTCTCAAGGGCAATTAGGGATAGGCAATAGATGCCGGCCAGCCAGCCAGCAATGCGCATGTCCCATGAATGAATACAATGAAGAGGTGATATGGTACGGCATGATTGAGACAGAGGCCAGTGTATCTATGAAGAGGAGATGAGAAGCACATGGGAAGCAGAGGCTGACACGCTACTAATGATCATGAGGCAGTGGGATTAGTTTTGCCTTCTTCTAGCAAAGAGCTCACACAGAGGAGAAGGGTCGAATGGCTTTCTGTGGTGTAGGCCTCAATTCAATCTCAAGATGCAGATAGGTTTAACACATGCCGTGGCCTGGGAACTTATGACTGCTTTTGCCCCAAGTCCGAAAAATCCTGCCCAAGGTCAACGAACCTTTGCATGATCCTGTACCACTTGCAACGATTCCCTTGGTGGCAGGAATGGGAAAATTTTGTCCATGTAGTCAGTGCAAGAGTGTCTTCAACTCAGACTCTTGTGGAAAATTACTCAGCACATCTTAGCAGTGTGCAAAATTCCATTGCTCTTATATTCTGCTATCCATGTAATAGATTGCACTAGCTTTCCATTGAGTCTCTCCTGTGGTACCTTTCCAAATTGTATAAAAGAGGTTTTGTAACCCCACTGTCTTCTCTATATCCATCACCTCTGATATTTCTATGAAAAAAACATTCCATTCGGCTGATCAAGAGATCTGCCTCCCAGGATTCCACGCCAAATGGAACTGGATAAATCATGTGGCTCCAAGTGCTTGGGAATTTGTCCCATATTATGCTCTCTGTTGGGGGAATATTCCAGCAATGCTGTGCTGCTGGAGATGCTTTGCCTGTTAGCACTGTCTGTCCCAAATTAACCCCGCTGTGAGTCAGAGTAGCTGATAAGAGCTGCGAGCGGGGACAATTCTTCAACTGTGGCGCAAGATTGCAAAATGCTCATTAGGAAGGAAGACTAACTGGAGTGTGTGTAATTTGCTGGCTTACTATTTGGACCATATCTTGACATTTAATTGTGGCCTTTTTTCCAGCTGCTGAAGAGCTTTGGCTGAGCAAGTGTTCATTTTAATCTGAGTAATTTAAATAGCTCCAAAATACCCCAAATTGGCATCTAAAACGAAGAGACCTCCCTATAATAAATCAGAGCTATCTTATTAAACTCCTACCTCGAGGCCAGACTTGCCCTCTCAATTTAGAGTTAAACTTTACCTCCCAGTTTTACAGCTGCTCTACAGACTGCGTCATCTGTTGCTTCTGTGCTGCTCTGTTCACAGTGCATGCTGGATATAAATCCCAGTAATATGTGACCTCTACCTCACACCACAAGGACTGAAGGTTATTGACCAGCAGAGGTAGCTGTGCTTGTTTTAGATCACGTACTGTACACTGTATAAAGAAACTTCAACACAGAAATGTTACATCACAGCAACCCTGAGCTGATGAGTAACAGTTTGTTAGTTTAATATATACACATTTATAATAAATATAGAGATTTAAGAACATCTCCTTCCCGGGTTAGGTTGATTGGCCATGTTAAAAAATTGCCCTTAGCGTAGGTTAGAGGGATTAGTGGGTAAATATGTAGGGATATAGGAATAGGGCCTGGGTTGGATTGTAGTCAGTGCAATCTCGATGGGCTGAATGGCCTCTTTCTGTACTGTAGAGTTTCTATGATTTCTATGACTTTGAATTATCCTATTGCTCATTAAGTTGATCTTTCTCTACACCCTATCTGCAACTGTAACATTACATTCTCCACCCTCTCCTTTCCTTCTTCCCATGTACTCTATAAGTGGTATGCTTTATCTCGATAGAGCCCAAGAAACAATACCAATACATGTGACAATAATAAATCAACTCAAATATCTGTCAATTAGCTATTGTTTTTCTCTTTTAGCCTCAGGTTTATTTTTTGCATGATCCACTGGTGACCTGTCGGTAGAGTCATAGAATCCCGAACAGTGCAGAAGGAGGCCATCTGGCCCATCAAGCCTGCACCAGCAACAATCCCACCCAGGCCCTATCCCCGTATTTAGCCTGCAAACCCCCCCAGCATTAAGTGGAAATTTATCATGGCCAATCCACCTAAACCGCACATCTTTGGAATGTGGGAAGAAACTGGAGCCCCCGAAGGAAACTCACACAGACATGGGGGGAACGTGCAAACTCCACACAGGCAGTCACCCAAGGCTGGAATCGAACACGGGTCCCTGGTGCTGTGAGGCAGCAGCGCTAACCACTATGTCACCGTGCTGTTGCCAGGCCATTGCCAGTGTTGACCTTTCATTCACTGCTTGGAGAGTCTCTGTGAGATGCTTTCTTCCATATCTCTTTTTCCTATCTCCCCATGTGGAATGACTGGACGGCTTCCAATGCATGTTGCTCTTGACTGGACCACTGCCTCCCTGTGCTTGCTGCTGGGTCTGAGTGAGAGACAGAATGCAGTTCGTTCCTCCCTTGGACTTACTGCTCTTCTCCCTTGTGCCCCTGAAGAGGAAGAGAGAGAGAGGATGGAAGGTAGTCCACTATTGGTGCAGAGGAGATTAGGGGCTTCTGAGAGTAAAGTACTCACTAAGAGGTTGAGGAGAAGTAAGTCACAGGATCGGAGAGTGTTCAATGAATAGGAAATGTTGAAATGAGAAGAAAACATTGGAAATGTTTGTCGTTCTGGGAGAGAGGTAAGAGAGAGGCAGAAATAGTGATTGGACCACTGGAAAATGAGTCTGGAGAAGTAATTAGAGGAAACAAAGCAATGGCAGAGGAATTGAATAATTACTTTGCATCAGTTTTCACGGTGGAAGACACCAATGGCCAGAGCCCCAGGAGAATGAGGGGGCACAGGGGGTGTGCGAATAGAATGCTGCCAATTCCTGCTGTGAACAATAGGTAAATGAGCAAGATTTTTCTCCTTCTCCATGGCGTGTGTTGTGACAGTGGGGGTTGGCGTGCTGGGGGTGGCATCTTATGCTCCCACTGTTGTTAACGGGATTTCCTACTGAATGCACCCTCGCTGCTGGAAACCCACCATTGCCGGGATAAGATCCCAGCTTGGACAGCAGCAAGATTTTGGCAGATAACTCTGTCTCTTGTTCCACAGATAAAGCCAGACTGGCTGAGATTTCCTCGCATGTACTGTTTTAATTTCAGGTTTCCAGGGTCTGCAGTATTTTACTTGTATTATATAAGAGGTGACGCTATCTTTGGAATGAGAACGGCGAAGGAAGGCGGGGGGGGAAGTTGTCGGAGAGTACAGGGAGAGGAAAGGATTGTTGGCAGGTACAAAGCAGAAGGACGGAGAAATTAAAAATAGTGCTCATCTTATGTCCCTCTTGCCAAGTTCTGGAATTCTGCTTCCTGCATCAAATCCGTATCCTGGAACTCAGAGACTCAGCTATCAGCTGCACAGAGCAGGTCCTCCCCCCTCTGCGCCCCCCCCCCCAACCCAAATCTGTTCCACCAGTGCTTCTAGGATGGTATAATAACTCCAGGAGTCAGCTGTAAAGGAATGGTGTTTTATTGCACAAAATAAAGTAAAGCAAAATATAAGCCTGTGGTGAACACAAACAGATCTCAGCCGGGACAATACAATAATGGATCTACTCGGGGGCCTGCTTTATAAAGGGTTCAGCATCTGAGCTCCACCAGGTAAGGGAATTACCAATCACCAGGGAACTCGTATAATGTTTATTTATTCGTGTCACAAGTAGGCTTACGTTAACACTGCAATGAGGTTACTGTGAAAATCCCCTAGTCACATAAGAACATAAGAAACACTCCTGCAGCTGTTAGGGTACACTGAGGGAGAATTTAGCATGGTCAATGCACCTAACCAGCACATCACTCAGACTGTGGGAGGAATCCGGAGCACCCGGAGGAAACCCACGCAGTCGCGAGGAGAATATGCAAACTCCACACAGATAGTGACCCAAGCGGGAATCAAACCCGGGTCCCTGGCGCTGTGAGGGAGCAGTGCTAACCACTGTCTCACTGTGCCGCCCTACTCATATTCTATGGGCCCTACATGGAAGTCAATCAGTGATTCCCTGTGCAAGTCCGGGTGGAACTGGGGGTAGCTCTGTGACACATTAGCAAGAATCAGCAGTGTTTGCTGTTCGAATTGAATGCATCCTCCTTTTAAGAGGTGCATTCACAATTTCAATGGGCTATGGGCTGCACATTGGTGGGTGGCCCTCTACCAACACAGTTATCACCTGCTGATGATATTAGAATGAGTCCCAGCAATTCCAATCCTTTCATTGCCACATGGGGATGCTTGCCACCCCTGCCTGCCTGAATCCCACTTTCACATCAAGCTCCTCCTTCTGTGTTTACTTTTAAAAGTGGTTGGTTAGTAGTTTCTGATAGTATCAGCAGCTCTGTTGGTGGCTCTCTCACCTGAGTCATCGGTCGGAAGGTAGTGGGTGCAAGTCTCATTAATAAGTACGAACCCTGGCACTTTCCCAAGCAGCCTTTTAGAGGAATTTTAAACCCAGGCTCAGATGTAAAAGATTATTAGGGAAGGCGATTGTGTACTGACATTTTCGCTGGGTTAATAATCCAGACACCCAGGCCAATACACTGGGAACCTGTAATAGGTCTGTGGAGGTGGAAGTTCCTTCACCAAAATCCCTTTATTCACAAACTCTAACAGCAGTACACAGAGTGCTAGCCGTCAGCAGTTAACCTCCAGGGGTGTCAGAGGAACTGACACTCCCAGTTAAGTACAAGGCAAAGACTCCTGGATTGGTCCATCACTTAGATCCTTAATCAGGGAGTTCATACTCCAAATAGCCAACCTCAATGACCTGACTGAAATTATTATAGAATCCAGGTTTGAATCCCACCACAGCAGATGATAAGATTTGAATACAGTAAAAATCTGGAATTAAATTCTAATGGTGATCATGAGTCAATTGTTGTAAAAACCCATCTGTTTCACTAATGTCTTTGAGGGATGTCTATCTGCCATCCTTACTGGTTTGGTCTACATGAGACTCCAGAGCCACAGCAATGTGGTTGACTCTTATCTACCCTCTGAAATGGCCTAGCAAGTCGCTCAGTTCAAGGGCAATTAGGAACGGGCAATAAATGCTGACCCAACCAGCAATACCCACATCCCATGAATGAAGAGAGAAAATAAATCCATGGCACTATTTCAGTGAAGGTTGCAGGAGGGTTGGTGGGGGGGGGGAGTGGAATCGGCAGGGGGGGGGAGTGGAATCGTGGGGGGGGGGAGTGGAATCGGTGGGGGGGGAGTGGAATCGGTGGGGTTGGGGAGGGGAGGTGGTGGCGGGTTTATTCCTGCATTAGCTCAGATAGTTCTTTGTTTGGCAAGGGTTGGTATGAATACCACTGATCTTTCTCATAAATGGTAATGCCCTGGGCTTTGGCATAGGAGACAGAATTTCAACACGTTCAAACGAAGGAAAGCTTGGGAATGGAGACAGGATAGGAGTAGGCCTCAGAAGGATGTGAACTGGTGGGATGAGCAGAAACATGCCAGATGAAATTTGATGGAGGGGAATGGGAAGGGAATGATATCCAGGATAAGAGATTTCAGTTAACTGGAGAGATGAGGGAAGCTGGGGTTGTTCTCCAGAGAAGGCGAAGGGGAGATTTAATATTTTGATTTTGATTTATTGACATTATTTATTAACATACAATGAGAAGTGTTGTTTCTTGCACGTTATACAGACCAACCATACCTTCATAGAGAAGGAAAGGAGAGGGTGCAGAATGTAGTGTTACAGTCTAAGGTGTAGAGAAAGATCAACTTAATTAAAGGTAAATCCGTTCAAAAGTCTGATGGCAGCAAGGAAGAAGATGTTCAGTAATGAACGGTGTTGAGAGTGTAGATAGGGAGAAATTGTTTCCACTGGCAAGGTGATTGGTAACTGATGGGATGACTGGTAACCGATGGACGCACATTTAAAATAATTGACAAAAGACCCATATGGAACCATAGAATCCTTACAGCACAGAAAGAGGCCATTCAGCTCATCGGATCTGCACCGACTCTCTGAAAGAATAACCCCATGCGTTTACCATGGTCATCCACCGAATCTGCAAATCTTTGGCCTGTGGGAGGAATCCGGAGCACCCGGAGGAAATCCATGAAGATACGGAAGAATGCAGACAGCTATCCAAGGCTGGAATTGAACTGGGCCCCTGTGAGGCAGCGTTGCTAACCACTGTGCCACCCAATTCTCCTCATCTCTCCAGATGGCAGGTAAGGAGAGAGCTTTTGTTTTGTGAGTGAGAATGAGTTGTCAGGAAAGGAGATTCATGAGACTTAGAAGGGAATGGAATGTTTGAAAAGGAAAACAGTTGCAGGGTAACAGGGAAAACAGACAGAAAGTGAGACTCATTGATAGCTAATAGAACTGGCATAGGTATGATGGGCTGAATAGTCTCCCTTTTGTGCTGTAAAACGTAAAGGTGTAAATGTGTTAGAAACAGTTCAGAGAAAATTTACTAGGCTAATAACAGGAATGGGTTATGGGGAAAGGTTGGAGAGGTTATGTTTGTACCCACTAGTGTTTAGAAGAGTAAGAGGCAGGTACAATAGCAACATTTAAGAGGCATCTTGATAGATACATGAATAGGCAGAGAATCGAGGGAAACAGGTTATGTAGAGTCAGAGGATCTTTAGTTTAGGAAGGTGCCATGTGTCAGCATAGGCTTGGTGGGCCGAGGGGCCGGTTCCTGTTCTTTGTTCTTTGATCAAAATCTTTCAAATCCTCATGCTCATTGACAGGGCGGATGCAAAGAGGATGGTTCCTCATGTCAGAGAACCTGGATTTAGGGTCACTCTTAAAAATAAGGAGTCTCTCATTTAAGGCAGTTATGAGGAGAATATTTTTCTATCAGAGGGTCATGAGCCTCTGGAAATCTCTTCCTCAAAAGGCCATGGAGTGAGACGTTGAATATTTTTAAGGGAGAGCTGGATAGATTTTTGATTAATAAGGAGGTGAAAAGTTATTGGAGATAGGCAGGAATATAGGGTTGTTACAGTCAGAACAGCCATGGTCTTATTGAATAGCGGAGCAGGCTGGAGGGGCCGAATGGCTTACTCTTGCTCCTAATTCCTACCCTTGCATGTTCATATGTATTCTTTAATTCTATATGAAGTCAATGTGCCACAAGAAGGCATACATAGGAATCATTTGAAATAGGCTAGGCTGCGTATTCACTGCCACGAACACGCATATCCAAACATTATCCTCATCATTAAAGCTATCCCAATTTCAGATACAATACAAATGCACAAGGTTTGTAAATGGGATTATTTTTATCACCAGTAGCGATTGCAGACAGGACATTTTTCTCTGAATGCAGTCCAAGGCAAGCTGACCTACTTTTTAGCGACGTCTGTTAGGCATCACCTTATCAGCTCTGGATGGAAAGATATTCTCTTCTACATAATACTGTAACATTATAAAATGATTCTCACTGTGTTAAATTGCAAACTCATTGGTTTGTAGGGCCTGAAAGCTTACCATGTCCTGTGAAATATGAAGATATCATTGCCTCCAGTCCACAATGAAACCTACTGGTTTTGACCCTGGTGGTGTTTAATGAGTTTTTGCCCCACACTCTCAACTACAATGAAGAGGCGTGACAGTCAAGTGGTATTATCGCTGGACTATTAATCCAGAAACTCAGCAAATGTTCTGGGGATTGATGTTCGAATCCGGCCATGGCAGATGGTTAAATTTGAATTCAATAAAAAGAAATGTCTCGAATTAAGAATCTACTGATGACCATGAAACCATTGTCGATTGCTGGAAAAACCCGTCTCGTTCACTAACGTCCTGTAGGGAAGGAAATCTGCCATCCTTACCTGGTCTGGCCTACATATGAATCCAGAGCCACAGCAATGTGGAAAACGCGCAACTGTCCTCTGAAATGGTCAAGCAAGTCATTCAGTTCAAGGACAACTAGGGTGGGCAATAAACGCTGGCCCAGCCAGTAATGCCCATGTCCCACAGATGAATAAAAAATTAGTTGTATTCATTACCATTTTTGAGTTGATGGGTGTAATCTAAATGCTGTTGCTGAGTTAAACTAGGGACTCAAGGGGCTAATTCCAAAAGACATTGAGGTGGAATATAGATTAAGATGTAGATGGGATGCCTGGATCAGTGAGCTGAAGACATTGGAAGCTACTTTAATTTCTCATCACTTGTTCATGTTTATTGTTGCTGCTTCATTTGATCTCAACCGCGATCTTTGGCAAATTTGTCTGGCTCATCCTTCTTTTGGGGTGGCTGTCAACCTAATGGAAAGCAGGCTTTGGAGTCAAACTGACTAGGGGACATGGAGCAGGCAGAGGATATTGACAAACATTTGGGGCAGTCAAAACAGTGGAGGATGCTCCATAATCCCTCGCCGAAGACTTTGTGAGGTTGGAGAAACTCCATGTTCAAGGATTGGTGCTGTTCCCTGCATTTCTCCTGTAGCTGCCACACGGTGAAGATAGGGCGGAACTTTACTGGCATGCCCGCCCGAGGTTTGTACGATCCCACCTGAAGCCAATGGAGAATGCCGTTCTGCAAGCCTCACCCGCCCCCAGAATCCGGACGTACGTGCTGGTAAAATTCCAGTCTCTGTCTGTTTAGCCCTTTAATTGGTGGGATCCACATTCCGACTCTGGGAAGATTTTGATTTGATTTAATTTATTATTGTCACATGTATCAATATACATGTGACAATAATATAAAAGTGTTGTTTCTTGTGCGCTATACAGACAAAACATACCATTCAAAGAGAAGGAAAGGAGAGAGTGCAGAAGGTAGTATTACAGTCAAAGAGAAAGTATAGAGAAAGATCAATTTATTGCAAGATAAGTCCATTCAAAAGTCTGGCAGCAGCAGGGAAAAAGCTGTTCTTGAGTCGGTTGGTAAGTGAGCTCAGATTTTTGTATCTTATTCCTGAAGGAAGAAGGTGGAAGAGAGAATGTCCGGGGTGTTTGGGGCCCTTAATTATACTGGCTGCTTTGCCAAGACAGTGGGAAGTGTAGACAGGGTCAATGGATGGGAGTCTGATTTGCTGATGGATTAGGCTATATTCAAGACTATTTGAGGTTCCTTGTGGTCTTGGACAGAGCAAGAGGCAGACCAAGCTGTGATACAACCAAAAAGAATGCTTTCTATGGTGCATCTGTAAAAGTTGGTGTGAGTCGTAGCTGACGTGCCAAATTTCCTTAGTCTTCTGAGAAAGTAGAGGGGTTGATGGGTTTTCTTAACTATAGTGTCGGCATGGGGGGGACCAGGACACGTTGTTGGTGATCTGGACACTTAAAAACTTGAAGCTCTTGACCCTTTCTCCTCAGCCACAGGGTGAAGGTGAGTTAAGAGGACTCTTGTGATAACCTTCCCTGTACCAACAGCAGAGAGGTTCCTCTGCAGTTACTGCAGTCAGTCTTGCTACCTTTCTTGTAGTTGGTTGTGATTATGGCATCTCTGGGATCTCCTGGCATTTTCTCCTCCTTCCAAGGAAGGGAACACCTTCAGCGCAATGATGAAGGAGATGGGGAGAGAGGTCGAACTGTCTTGCTCTTTCAAAGAGTAAGCACAAGCATGGTGGACTGAATGCCCTCTTTTTATATTGCATGGTTCTAATAGGTTTTGGTGAATAGTAATCCTGAGTGAACCCAGACTGATTTTTCTTTTCCCTAGCCAGGGATTACTACAGCCAAAGACAGATCCGCTACAGGAAATATCTAACATCTTCTAACCTGACTTGGTGTAATGTCACACTGTGCCCATCACAAGGTTCATCATTTCAATGTACACAAGCAGATATTTACTGAATGTAATGAAGGTTGAAATTAAATGCTTAATGAGCTTGCCTACATTTGAATATTTATAATCAGGAAGTTAATTTGTAAAAGTGCAGTAAAAAAGCGAGGGAGGCAAAAGTGATTAAAACCAACTCACTGCGAGAATATCTTTCTTTTTATGGTTTCAGGTGTTTATTAAATTAAATGTTTATTGGCGGCACAGTGGCACAGTGGTTAGCACTGCTGCCTCACAGCACCAGGGACCTGGGTTCGATTCCAGCCTTATGTGACTGTCTGTGCACATTCTCCACGTGTCTGCGTGGGTTTCCTCTGGGTGCTCCGGTTTCCTCCCTCAGTCTGAAAGGTGAGCAGGTTAGGTTCATTGGCCTTGCTAAATTCTCCCTCAGTGTACCGAACAGATGCCGGAGTTGGCGACTAGGGGATTTTCACGGTAACTTCATTGCAATGTTAATGTAAGCAGACTCGTGACACTAATAAATAAACTAAAAAAAATTCACTCCTTCAAAGTAAAGTGAAAAAATATCCTCGTGAGAAAAACCATTTCTTTTGATATCATTGCCATGTATAATGAGTGCTTGATGATTATATTAAAACAATCTAATTGGACACCAGGTAGAATGTTATCTAATCAAAATTGCCAGGTACAATGTCATGTTTCTCCCTAATACTTGGATTGTAAAGAAACTATTCTAAAATAAGAAGCATCATGTTCTTCAGTGAACCAGGCTTTGAATAAAGAAACTAATGAATTTACCAAGAAATTATGATATTTTGCACCACAGTAAAGCTGGGGAAGACTTGCCCTCTGCATTGGCAAATACAAGTTTTGATGATACCATTTGACATGTAAAAATATTCATTACGTAAAAGGAAGGCCTAATGTTTTGAGAGATAACATCCATTTGTAGTCTGGGGATACAATGGCTGAGTATTATTTGTTTGTTTTATTTATTTATTAGTGACAAGTAAGGTTTACATTAACACTGCAATGAAATTACTGTGAAATTTGCCTAGTCACCACACTCTGGCACCTTTTCAGGTCAATGCACCCTAACCAGCACATCTTTCAGACTGTGGGAGGAAACTGGAGCACCTGGGGCAAACTCACGCAGACACGGGGAGAACGTGCAGACTCCACACAATGGCCCAAGCTGGGAATCGAACAAGGTCCCTGGCGCTGTCCGGTGGCAGTGCTAACCACTGTGCCACCATGCCATCACTACACTAGTAATCCAGAAACTCAGCTGATATTCTGGGGACCTGGGTTTGGATCCTGCCATGGCAGATGGTGGAATTTGAATTCAATAAAAGACAATTGGAATTAAGAACCTACTGATGACCATGAAACCATTGTCGATTGTCGGAAAAACCCGTCTGGTTCACTAATGTCCTTTAGGGAAGGAAATCTGCTGTCCTTACCTGGTCTGGTCTACTTGTGACTCCAGAGCCACAGCAATGTGGTTAGCTGTCAACGGCTCTCCAAGGGCAACCAGGATGGGCAAGAAATGTTGGCCAGCCAGTGATGCCGTTTTCCCAGTAATGAATCAAAAAATAGCGTGGAGCAGGCCCCCCCTACCACCTGGACTGCTCTTTCCTCCAGCCTGATTTCCAGGGCGTGGAAGTGAAATTAAAATCAGGGGCAATTTATTTTTCTTGCATAACTAATTAGAATGCAGGTAAGGAGGATAAACTCGCCATAGTCCCAGATATCCATAGGCTGCTGTCTCCTTTGAGGGAGAGACTGACAGGTGGTGAATTAACCTGAGGATCGCCATGCCTCAGGCAAGGGGCAAGGTTGGGAACCTCAGCTGATATGGGAATTGAACCCACACTGCTGGCACCACTCTGCATCACCAACTGAGCTGATCGACTCCTCAGTTACAATGTACTACAGTGAACATGGCAGCTGTAGTAGCTGGCCCCTTGGTGGGACATGCATCGGGAGGGTCATGCGACCCGATTGCCCAATGAGACTGGGCACAGGGATCTCAGTGCAGAGTGTGGGCTTTTGCAGCTGGAGTGGATTGGAGAGCTGGGAGTGTTTACATTGTGAAAGCAATCTGTATATTTACCTGTTTGTAAATGAGTCACTGTTCTTTGTTACCCTAACTGGTGGTCGCCAATCTTTGCAATTGCTGCAGTGGCAAATCTGGAAGGGCATTGCCACTGGCCATTCCACTTCCCACCATTCGAAATCAGAGCTCCACAGACCTTCCTTTAAATCTTTCCCGATGTCTCTTGAGCTTTATAAGATGTTGAGAAGTATAGATAGCGTGGAATCTCAGAGGCTATTTCCCAGGGCTGAAATGGTCGCTGTGAGAGGGCACAGGTTTAAGGTGCTGGGGAGTAGGTACAGAGGAGATGTTAGGGGTAAGTTTTTCACTCAGAGGGTGGTGAGTGAGTGGAATCGGCTGCCATCGGTGGTGGTAGAGGCGATCTCGTCAGGGTCTTTTAAGAGACTTCTGGATGATTTAATGGGATTGAGGGTTATAGATAGGCCTGGTAGGTAGGAATATGATCGGTGCAACTTGTGGGCCGAAGGGCCTGTTTGTGCTGTAGTGTTCTATGTTTTATGTTTGCCTGCTGTGAAGTAAACATTTGATGGGCAATCAATGCTGTCCTAGCCACTGACACCAATATCCCATAATAATGAATCAATAAGTAAAACAGAGACAATAGAGAGAAGCAGTGAAAGGAGATGGCGAGGGCAGAGCATGGCGTGAGCAGCAGCAGTGAATGTGACAGAGAAATTGAAGAAGACAAAGAGGGAGAGCTAGCTCAGCTGCCTTTACAAAAGAGAGCATAGGTACCTTTAACCAGGTGGTTTTAAGCTGTAGAAAGCAATATAAATGACACTAGTATTATATATGCAACATGTATCGAGGTGCTGCTGTTCCTCATTTATGGCTTAACGTTTTGTTATTTGTGGCTGAACCCTTAGTTGAGGGAGCAGCTCCAGAGTTTACAAGGTCCACTGTTGTGTTGAGACTACTTGCCCAGAAAAATAGCCTCCGTTACCAGGCTGTTCCTATTCCGAACTGAAACCTGCGTCTTATCAATGCTGGTTCAGCATGGCCAGTTTTAACATGTAACCCTAATTGGAGAATATGTTTCCTGGGATATCCACCATCTTCTCCTGTCTTTCTCACAAGATAGAATGTATCGCGCTTAAGGATGAATATGCATAGGCTAAGTTACTTAATCAAAAAATAAACAGAACCCAAACTTCACCGGCATGGACTCGATTGGCTGAATGACCTCCTTCTGTGCCATGAATGGTTCTGACATGACACTAAAATATCCGAGTAGATTTTCTGACTGGGCCTCCTTTTGTTTCTTAATGACATCGCCAGATTTTGGTCACTTGGTTGAATCAAACTGCTATGACATCTAAAATGAATGGAACCAGATGGACTGCCTGACATCAACCTAGGTGCCAGGAATGACAACAGCACAGAAACTCCTCTTTATTTCTCTAGTTCCCTTAAGTTGTGCTCTTTATATAATCGTTACTCCATGGTATGGATCTTATTATAGCAAAGCTGAGAGAGATGTTCCCTCTCGAGCCTTCTAAACCAACTGCTTCCAGTAGAGCTGTGACAGCTGCCTTCTTGTTCTCTACAGAGCTCCAATTGACAATCAGTTCAGCTAAACCTAAAACATATAAGCTTTTTAAAATCATTACAAGAGCCCGTTTACTAAGCAACCCTCCTGGTTTATTTATTTTTCACTCCATAGCCTGCTCTAAGCACAATGGAAGAACTGTTGAAATTAAAACCAACCTCCACACAAAGACCTTTGTCCAGCGCGATTCTAACTATAGATTTTTACCCTTCCAGGCACAGAAGCATTAAATTGAACCCACTTAAAATGAGATCTAATTTCTAATGTTTACCAATATAAATATAAAACTACCTTTGCTTTCCTAGCACGATCACCTCCTCAAGGGCAATTACAAATGGGCAATAAATTCTGGCCTAGGCAGTGAAGCACTCATCGTATGAAAAAATTTAAAAAAGGGATTTCTAATTCCTTAATTGGGAAGCAGTCAGCCAAATATTGAAGTGATAGCTGCTCGAATTGTGTCCGAATTGATGAATCATATCATAGAATCCCTGCAGTGTGAAGGAGGACATTCAGCCTATTGAATGTGCACTGACCTCAATCCCACCTAGATCCTATCCCATTAGCCCTATGTATTTACCCTGCTAATCCCCCTGACATGAGGGAACAATTTAGCATTTCCAACAACCCTAACCTACACATCTTTCAGACTATGGGAGGAAATCAGAGCACCCGAAGGAAACCCATGTGTCCATGGGAGAACGTGCAGTCTCTACACAGTAGTTACCCAAGGCTGGAATTGAACCCAGGTCCCTGGCACTGTGAAGCATCAGTGCTAATCACTGTGCCACTGTGCTGCATAACTGTGACTTGTTTTAGGATTCGATAAAGCATGAGGACTATTATTTACATGGCAAAAAACTGCAGCGTGCGACGGTGCAGAGGGATCTCGGGGTCCTTGTGCATGAGTCGCAAAAACCCAGCCTACAGGTGCAGCAGGTGGTCAGGAAGGCAAATGGGATGCTGGCCTTCATAGCGAGGGGGATTGAAAATAAAAGTAGGGAGGTCTTGCTGCAGCTGTATAGGGCATTGGTGAGGTCGCAGCTGGAGTACTGTGTGCAGTTTTGGTCGCCGTACTTACGCAAGGATATTTTGGCCTTGGAGGGAGTGCAGAGGAGGTTTACTAGGCTGATACCAGAGTTGAGGGGGTTGAACCATGAGGAGAGGCTGAATAAACTAGGCTTGTACTCGTTAGAGTTTAGAAGAATGAGGGGAGATCTCATTGAGACATATAAGATGATGAATGGGTTGGATAGGATAGAGGTGGAGAGGCTCTTCCCACTCAGAAAGGACAGTAGGACTAGAGGGCACAGCCTCAGGATAAAGGGGGGGTGGTTTAGAACAGAGTTGAGGAGGAACTTCTTCACTCAAAGGGTGGTGAATCTCTGGAATTCTCTGCCCGTTGAAGTGGTGGAGGCTGCCTCGCTAAATATATTTAAGACACGGGTTGATAGGTTTTTGATAGGCAAGGGGATTAAGGGTTATGGGGAGAGGGCGGGAATGTGGAACTGAGCCACGACAGATCAGCCATGATCTTATTGAATGGCGGGGCAGGCTCGAGGGGCTAGATGGCCTACTCCTGCTCCTATTTCTTATGTTCTTATGTTCTGATGTAACATAAGTTATTTATGGTTTCTTTGTAGGGGATATTAAAGATACCCCATGACGATTCTAGTCCTTTATTGTAATAAGACCTGAGAAAATATATTTATAATTCCTGTATCATTTCTAGCATTTATCCTGGTTTGGAACCTGAATTTATCTTTACAATTAAATGTAAATTCTATCAGGTTGTCAAGAGCAAGTCAAATGCACATTTCCTCTGAAATGATTGATGTTTGTAGAGAGTGAAAATCCCAATTCATTCCTTATTATTTTCTTTTCCGGATGTATTTAGTTGCACTCCAATACTACAATGAGAAGCTTCCAGTCCTGCAGTCGGCTCTCCTGTGAGACTAAGCTACTGCCATTCCTCCACATTGTAATTTATGTTCCTGTACTGTTTTTTTTCCCTCAAGGATGCTCTTCTATTTTCTCATCCTTTAAATTACATCCATGGAAATGAACTGTTCTGCCTTCATATGACTTTCACCAATACATCAGGAACTGACTCCTGGGATTTCTGCTGAGCTAGTAGGCCAGTGACACTGTCTTGTGAATTCTTCAAATGCAGGATGATGCATCCTCAGTCTAAATTCACTTGCAGTGTTATTAAACTTCCACCACCACCACTGGGACTGCAGTGTATCCTATCTACTGCAAGGAGCCAAGACTTCCAATGTCACCGCGGCACAGTGGTTAGCACCACTGCTTCACAGTGCCAGGGACCCAGGTTCAATTCCAGCCTTGGGTCACTGTCTGTGTGTCCTGTTTGCATGTTCTCCCCAATGACTGCTTGGGTTTCCTCCGGTTGCTCTGCTTTCCTTCCACAGTCCAAAGATGTGCACGTTTGGTGGATTGGCAATGCTAAATTGCCCCTTAGTGTCAGAGGCACTAGCAGGGTAAATATATGAAATTACAGGGGTAGAGTCTGGGTGGATTGTGATTGGTGCAGGCCCAATGGACTGAATGGCCTCCTTCTGCACTGTAGGGATTCCAAAAAACCAGTAACTTCCTCAACATACAACAGTGACAAATCTGAATTTTACCCATATTTGGCGATGGATGAAACTTTTCATTGTCTGTGGATGACTTTTTTTTCTCATTTGTTGGATTTT
Organism: Carcharhinus amblyrhynchos; assembly: GCF_965287045.1. Taxonomy (NCBI): domain Eukaryota; kingdom Metazoa; phylum Chordata; class Chondrichthyes; order Carcharhiniformes; family Carcharhinidae; genus Carcharhinus; species Carcharhinus amblyrhynchos. The sequence continues at coordinate 111,455,175 of NC_137331.1, read as the reverse complement.
CTGCAGTCCCTGTGACATGTTTTGTGGTGGCCGAACATTTTTGGTGACAAGGTCTTCTGAAACTCTGCCAACAGAGTTTCCAATTGTTTTCAGCCTCCATCTGCTAGCCATTTAATGCATAGTTTGTGATGCGTTTGACTACAGTTTTCCTGTTAATTCATCTTTACCTCATGTTAATTCTGGTTATTGGAATATAAGATATTGACAGCTTTATTGACTCTAAGAGTAAAATCTCTTCTGTTTATTTAGAACTGTGGAATCTTGATGCTTTATTCTTTGTAAGATCAGCTGTTCCCATGAGTTTCGCATTCTGGGAGCTTGTTTAAAATTGCTCTCCATGTATCAATTGGTGTCTGATCTAAAGCACTTCAAACAGCTTCATCGAGTCAAGATTGAATATTTTTTGTGATTGGCCTTATTTATGTGCCCTCTGGCACAAATATGAAGAACTCTATGGAGGGAACTTTCCTGTCTCGCCTTTCATGGGAATCAATAGCAGACAGGACAAGGACCATACAAATATCTGTTGACTATGGGCAGGATTTTCCGCTTTCAGGCAAACGTGGCCAGAAAATTCCTCTCTTGATTTTGAAGTAATTCTTGACTCCACTCTCCCTGCTTTGAAACATGTCTAATGGTACATTTTTACCACACACTACTACTTGACCCTGGACCTCAGCTCCGTTGGACAACGCCATCACCTTAATGTGGCTTTATAACAATGAAGCAAGAATTTGAAGAAAGTTGAGAGGAAGCCTTTTACGTGCCTTAGGAAAATATTGCTGCAAATATTTAACAAAAAGATCTCACTCACTCACAGCAAAGTGTCTTTTATGATTGGTGCTATGATAGATTGTGGAGTATCTATCATTTGTCAAATAGGATCTATCCATTGAATCTGTAAAGCAAATTTAATGATTGATTTGTGAAAATGGAATGTATTGTAAAATAATTGTAGGCCTATATTCATGATGATAATATATTCATGAATGTAGGCCCATTTCCTGGGGTAAGGCATGAGGGGTAATGCATTTACTGTAGTGCTGATTCCAATCTCTTAATAATCATGGAATGGAAGGAGACCATTCGGTCTATTGTGTCCATTCTAGCTCTCTGCAAGTGGAATTCATCCTGTCCTACTCCCTCATCTATTCTCTGAGGGTCTGCAATTTTTTTCCCCCACCATGTACTACGTGGATGGTACTTGTGAGGCCGTCTCAACTTGAAAACATCACTTCGTAGTGTTGTATAGAATTGGTGTGCAGAATGAAACCCCCAGTGAGAATAACCAGCCCCATTGTTATCCAACAAACACTAAAGATTATTTATTAAACTAAAGAAATGACAAATACACACTAATACAACTATAATACTCTAAAACAATTAAGTACATTAATTACCAAGTGTAATCACAGATGTATAGAAATTACCCCTTGCTCCAAACTATATATCTGTGATCCCTGAACACCTTAAGACTTTCTTATTCTCAAACAACATCCAAATTTAGTAAATTTATAAATCAAATCCAGCTTATAGTTACCACATAATACAAAGTAGATGACTGAGTCTGAGAAACTTCTATTTCTGGTCCAGTGAAGATATTTAAACTGCCTTTGCGAAAGTTCCTGCACTATCTTATATTATCCAGCCCTAAGCTTAAATCTCTTTCCAGATACTTAGTTTATAATAACAAATCAAAGGACAGGAGTCACCTCAACTTCACTGAAACAAAACCTTCGTTTTATTCGACATTTAGGTGCCAAACTCAAACTTACAAATGTTGCAACCACCGTTTCATTTCAACTCTTAACTTTAACTCTTTAACTTGAGCTTTCACACTCAGCCAATGATATCATCAGAAACCAATCACATTCAATCATGGTCAATGGAGTTACTCATAAACAACTTCCAAATGTTAATCCTAATCTGCATGTAAATTACAAAGCCTCACCATATATGGCAACAATGGCTCTGGCGTGTCTAGCATAGTGCAAATAACTATCTAGCATAGTGCAAATAACTATCCTTATTTGGTCAAGTGTCAGGTCACAGTTCACAGGACAGGTCATGACTCACGGCAGCCTTCCAACCTGCATTTGTGTTTAGATCTAAATTTACCAAAGTTCCCAACATGCTTGTCTGTCAATGTCACAATTGCTCATAGAGCCAATATTGCTGTTCTAGTTGTTTCTGTAACCATTTTTGAAATCAGTCCTTTGGCCATACTTGGCTCTAAGACTTCTTAGATATTATAATAGTCTCTTGGCTGTGAGATGTTAAAATAGCGTCTTGACTCTTAAATGTTACAATGTCTGCCTGCTATTATATACTAGTTCCTCTTTGATTTTCCCTTCAGTATATTTGGGTTGGCTATATCTCTCACATTCCTTGACACGCGAAATTAGCGTGTACCTCCACTGATCTGTCAGTCATCTAGGTAAGCTATTTCCTGATAACAGGGCTATTAATACCTGATTCTGACTGGATGCCTGCTAATCTCATTACTGGGAAAGGTTGTATCTCATCATCCCCTTTGAATGCTAACTACTGCTGCCCCTAGGCAAGTTTTTACCTGTTGCTGCACAAACCATTTGTACCCTGTCATTTTTAAAAAATTTTAAATTTTGCTGTTACTAGGCAGATCCATGACACCGTCACATAAATATCCCATTTCCTTTTAAAACTTGTGATTAAATCTGCCTCTACCACAATCTCAGGCAGTGCTTTCCTGATACTAAACATTGGCTGCTTAGAAATATTTTTCCAGCTTTGAAACCTTCTGCCAACAGGAACATTGCCTCGATCCTTCATGATTTTGAACACCTCTATCAAATCTCCTCTTAATCTTCACCTGTTTTAGTAGTCATTTGGTAATAACATATTATGTATCAAAACATAACATATAATACAATACATGTCCCTGAAAAAAGAGACATGCTGTCAAAACTTTCCATCTTGCACTCTTCAGGGCAGTTCTCAGGAATACCAATACTAAAGAGAACAACAATTTATACTGCATGAAAAGAAAGTGCAGGTTAGTTGGCAAGTGGACTCTGATCAGTAGAGGTATTGTTACGGAGAATTCACAAAGGAACAGATAACTATAAACTTTTGTTTAAAATAAAACCAGACAGGTGGACTCTGATTGGTCAAAGCATTTTTAAGGGGAATGAATGAGGGACTAGCTATCCCCTAATCTTTTGTTAAGTTGAAAAAAGTGCACTTCCTGCAGCCTCAGCAAAGCAGCCAGCATAACTAAGGACCGCACGCACCCTTGACATTCTTTCTTCCACCTTCTTCCTTCGGGAAATAGATACATAAATCTGAGGACACGTAGCAATCAATTCAAGAACAGCTTCTTCTCTGCTGCCATCAGACTTTTGAATGGACCTACCTTGCATTAAGTTGATCGTTCCCTACATCCTAGCTGTGACTGTTCCACTACATTCTGCACTCTCTCATTTCCTCCTCTATGAACGGTATGCTTTGTCTATATATTGCACAGCAAACAATACTTTTCACTGTAAACTAATACGTGTGACAATAATAAATCAAATCAAACATGGGAGGAAACCCACATAGACACAGGGAGAATGTGCAGACTGCACACAGACAGTGACCAAAGCCCGGAATTGAACCTGGATCCCTGGCATTTTGAGGCAGTAGTGCAGATACAATCTGCAACCAGTTATTGAGATGTATGGCCTATATACCTGGAACCACAATGGCACTGAAGTTCATATACCACATTACTTGTTTGTACAATGGGTGGAATGTCTTTTTTGCTTGATGACTGCATCCTGTTAGTGGAGGATGCCACTCAATTATTTAACCGGCCTGGTTTGAGTTGAACATAGGCTTGGCAGTTAACTGTTCCCGAGCCCATTCTCCAAGGCAATGCCTCTGACACAGTAAGAAGTCTCACAACACCAGGTTAAAGTCCGACAGGTTTATTTGGTAGTAAACACCACTAGCTTTCGGAACGCTGTTCCTTCGTCAAGTAAGTGGAGAGTTTTGATCACAAACAGGGCATATAAAGGTGCACACAGTTTATAGAATACTGATTAGAATGTGAGTCTTTACAGCTAATCTGCTATTCAAGATAATACACAATGTATCATATGGGCACATGCCTGCCGACGCAATGTGCAATTCTGGCCCACATAACTGATATTCCTCATCCTTGGAAACATTGCCCTGAATCTTTGCTGCACCCTTTCTAATGTCTCCACATCCCTCCCAGAAGGGTGGTGCCCAGAATTGGGCACAATATGGCAGTACAGCCCACGCCATAAAAGTTAGACTTCTTTGCTTTCACTCCGTACACCCTTATTTGCAATGCCCACGATGTTGAAGGCTTTATTAACTGCTGTGATTACTCATTATCGTTTAGGCAGATGAAGCATAATTTATGAGTTCTTCAACAGGACTTGACAGGTAATTCATGTTCATTCTCCCTCCCTAGAAAACCCCCGCTGTAGTTTTATCTCACTCTCATTGCACTCTCTCTGTGAATTCAGCTGTTGTAAAGGTTCAGGAGCTGGATCGGGAAGGTTTCCTGAAGCATCGATTTACCCTCATTGAAAAGGATGTTCTCATTTCTAAAACGTTTGAGAGTATTTTTCGTTTTCGGGTTTTCCTACCTAGGCCTTATTTCAAATTAATCAGCTAACTCCTACCCGACACGGCATAAAGCCACATTTTAACCAAAACACTTGGTTTTGGCAGACACAAGCTCTAATGTACTGACGTAACATGTTCATTACTGCAGTTCTAATAAGCTCATTAATCATCTCCAAAAGTAATATTGTGCACTAAACAAGCTGGCCACTCTAATTGGCAGGGCTGCCTTGTGTACTTGACCTTTCTTGCCCTTTCACTCCAATCAGCTGCCTCTTCCATATGCACTTACACTTTGATTGGTAATCTCGAATCACCCCTGAGAATTCTCGATAGTCAATAATCGAGTCCCATCTGATCTACTTTCTGTTCCTGGCCATGCTAGACATTGGGCCCTATTTTACCATTGCCTTGTGACCCGTTTCCAGGCGCAAAAACGTGGTAAAGTCGGGTGTGTGGCTATTATCGCGATCCGCAACCGCATTTGCGCAGGTTGTCACGTTACCGAAACCTGGGAATGGCGGCGATCGATTTGCATGCATTTAAATACATTTGCATACATTTAAATTGAATTCATGAACTGCCCGCCCAACTCTATCAGCATTTCCCCCCTTTACCACCGCATTCGCCAATCCGGAACCGCGCCTTAATGGGCCTGCTAAATAAAAGTCTGAATCGGGCGCTCCAGCTGCTGGTGAGAGCGTTCAGAGCTTTCAACGGCTCTCTGACTCAGATCAGTGGTGGGGGAAGGGAGACGGGCCAGATCATTCTCTGGATGGGGTGGGGGGAGGGGAGTGAGGCCAGATCGTTGTCTGGTTGTGGGGGAGGTGGAGGAGGAGGCGGGTCAGATGTAGCTCTGGCGGGACGGGGTAGGGGGAGAGGGCCGATCGTCGTCTGGTGGGGAAAACATAAGAACATAAGAACATAAGAAATAGGAGCAGGAGTAGGCCATCCAGCCCCTCGAGCCTGCCCCGCCATTCAATAAGATCATGGCTGATCTGTCGCTGCTCAGTTCCACTTTCCCGCCCTCTCCCCATAACCCTTAATCCCCTCTCCTATCAAAAACCCATCAACCCGCGTCTTAAAAATATTTAGCGAGGCAGCCTCCACCACTTCAACGGGCAGAGAATTCCAGAGATTCACCACCCTTTGAGTGAAGAAGTTCCTCCTCAACTCCGTTCTAAACCGCCCCCCTTTTATCTTGAGGCTGTGCCCCCTAGTCCTATTGTCTTTTTTGAGTGGGAAGAGTCTTTCCACCTCTATCCTATCCATCCCATTCATCATCTTATACGTCTCAATGAGATCTCCTCTCGTTCTTCTAAACTCTAACGAGTACAAGCCCAGTTTATTCAGCCTCTCCTCATAGCTCAACCCCCTCAATTCTGGTATCAGCCTAGTAAACCTCCTCTGCACTCCCTCCAAGGCCAAAATATCTTTGCGCAGGTGCGGCGCCCAAAAATGCACACAGTACTCCAGCTGCGGCCTCACCAATGCCCTATACAGGTGCAGCAAGACCTCCCTACTTTTATATTCAATCCCCTTCGCTATGAAGGCCAGCATCCCATTCGCCTTCCTGACCACCTGTTGCACCTGCAAGCTGGGTTTTTGCGACTCATGCACAAGGACCCCGAGGTCCCTCTGCACCGTCGCCTGCTGCAGTTTTTTGCCCCATAAGTAATAGTCCTTCCTACCATTCTTCCTACCAAAGTGGACCACCTCACACTTGCCAACATTAAATTCCATTTGCCATTTCCTGGCCCATTCGCCCAGCCTATCTAGATCCTTCTGCAGACTCTCCACACCCTCCGCACAATTTGCCGTTCCCCCAATCTTGGTGTCATCAGCAAATTTCGACACTCTACACTCGGTTCCCTCCTCCAGATCATCTATATAAATGGTAAAAAGCTGAGGCCCCAGCACCGACCCCTGGGGCACTCCACTAGTCACCATCCGCCAATCCGAATAGCACCCGTTGACCCCCACTCTCTGCCTCCTATTTGACAACCAATCCTCTATCCACGCTAACACCCTACCCCCAACTCCATGTCCCTCGACCTTCTGCAATAACCTCTTGTGAGGCACTTTGTCAAACGCCTTCTGAAAATCTAGAAAAACCACATCCACCGGCTCTCCTCTATCCACCGCCCTAGACACATCCTCATAGAACTCCAGTAAATTTGTCAGACACGACTTCCCTTTAATGAAACCGTGCTGCGTCTGCTCTATCAAGCAATTCCCTTCAAGATGCCTCGCAATTTCCTCCTTAATGACAGATTCTAACATTTTACCTACCACAGACGTTAAACTAACCGGCCTATAATTCCCCGCCTTTTGCCTGGCACCCTTCTTAAACAACGGCGTAACATTAGCCGTTTTCCAATCATCCGGCACTTCCCCGGAATCCAGCGACGTTTGGAAAATAGCCACCAAGGCATCCACTATCACCTCCGCCATTTCTTTCAGAACCCTCGGATGCATTCCATCCGGTCCTGGGGACTTGTCCACAATCAGCCCCTCCAGTCTGTCGAGCACCGCCTTTCTAGTAACAGTAATGTCATTAAGACCCTCCAGTCCTACCACCTTTCCATCGCTAACACCCGGCAAATTATTCACGTCCTCCTCCGTGAAGACAGAAACAAAAAGTTATTCAATACCTTAGCCATATCCCCATCCCCTACCACTAGGTCCCCTTTCTCATCCTCTAAAGGACCAACATTCACCCTAGCCAGCCTCTTCCTTTTTATATATTTATAAAAACTCTTGCTATCCTTTTTTATATTAAGCGCTAGCCCAGCTTCATAGTTTCTCCTACCCTTCCTTATCAACTTCTTTGTCAATCTTTGTTGACATTTAAACCTCTCCCAATCCTCTTCTCGCCCACTACTCTTAGCTACTCTAAATTCCTCCGCTTTTAATTTAATACTTTCCTTCACCTCCTTCGTTATCCACGGCTTATTACCTCTCCTCCTACTATTCTTTTTGACCATCGGAATAAATTTCCGTTGAGCACCAAGAAAGATCTCCTTAAAGATCCTCCACTGCTCCTCAACAGACCCTCCCTCCAACGCGCTCTCCCAGTCCACATTTGCCAATTCTTCTCTCATCCTACCGTACTCCCCTCTATTCAAACAAAGGACGCGTGTCCGGGAACCCACTTTCTCCTCCTCCATCTGCACCAGAAACTCCACCATACAATGATCACTCTCCCCAAGAGGATCCTTCACCACAAGGTCCCTAATTCTACCCGCTTCATTACATAGCACCAGATCCAAGATAGCTCGCTCCCTCGTCGGCTCCAACACACACTGTTCGAGGAAACTATCCCGGCAGCATTCCAAGAACTCTTCCTTGAGCCCCCCATGTTCAACATGGGTTGACCAATCAATATGCAGATTGAAATCCCCCATAACTACGGCCGTCCCATTCCTGCACGCCGCACTTATTTGCGCGTTAACAGCCCGCCCCATCTCCAGATCATTATTCGGGGGCCTATAGACGACACCCACCAGCGTCTTCCTCCCTTTGCTGTTCCTAATCTCCACCCACAACGATTCCACCCTCTGCTCCTTGGCTCCAATATCATCCCTTGCTACCACCGTGATGCTATCCTTAATCAGCAGAGCTACGCCCCCCCCTTTTCCCTCCTGCCTATCCTTCCTAAACACTTGATAGCCCTGTACATTCAGCTCCCAGTCCCTGTCACCCTGCAGCCACGTCTCTGTAATGGCCACCAGATCGTATCCATTTGTGTCGATCTGCGCCATCAGCTCATCCACTTTATTCCGAATGCTTCGTGCATTCAGATAAAGTGCTTTCATCCCAGCCTTCACCTGGACCCTATTTGCCGCAACGCCACCAACTATACTCACGCCCCCTACTCCCTCTATTATTGGGACATCCTCGGCCTCTTCCCTTACATGTACACTCTCCTTAACTTTAGACCTCGTAAGGTCACCTACCCTCGCACCCTGCCCCCCCCAATTAGTTTAAAGCCCTGTCTACAGTCCTCTTTACTCGATTCGCCAGCACTCTGGTCCCAGCACGGTTCAGACCAACCCCATCCCGCCCGAACAGGTCCCACCTACCCCAATACTGGTGCCAATGCCCCATAAATTCAAACCCATTCCTCCCACACCAATCCCTGAGCCACCCATTCACTTCCTTTATCCTGTCAACCTTACGCCCATCTGCACACGGTTCAGGCAGTAGCCCAGAGATAACCACCTTGTCGGTTCTACTTTTTAATTCCATTCCCAGCTTTTCATACTCTCTCCCCAGATCCTCAGTCCGCACTTTGCCTACGTCGCCGGCACCCACATGTACCACAATGACCAGATTCTCACCCTCCCACTCCAGGTTCCTCTGCAGCCCAGCTGTGACATCCTGTACCCGAGCACCAGGCAGACAACACACCCTTCTGTGCACTTTGTCATTGTGACAAAGGACAGTGTCAATACCCTTCACCCCACTATCCCCAATCACTACTACGTTCCTTTTCCCTTTCTCTTTGCCTATGTCCTGCTGCATCACTGTACCGTGTGCAGCTTGCTCACCAACCTCACCTGCCTCGTTCTCGTCCAGCCTGGAAGCAAGAACCTCAAACCTGTTATGCAGATTAAGAGGCTGAGGCCTCCGCTCCTCACCCCCCTTCCTCCTCCCAGCAGCCCCCTCTTGTCCCTGACCCTTAGAGTTAGCCAGTCTAGGGGGGGTGGATGTCACTTGCACCCCATTGATAATGGCACCCTCTCTCCCCCTGATGAGCCTCAGTGTCTGTAGCTCAGATGCCAGCTCATTTACCCTGAGCTGGAGCTCCTCTAGCAACCTGCACTTACTGCAGACATGGTCACTGGGATGAACCCTAGGGTCCACCAGTTCCCACATCATACAGAAACCACACATCACATGCCCCTCCATTATTCACTGTAGTAGTTTTGAAAAAATTTTTTTTTGTTTTTTTTTTGTTTTTCAAACGAACTCACCTGGCCTTTTTTCCTTCCAGCCCTTTTTGATATTAAGCCCTAGTAGCTCACTCTGCTTCCCCCTCACTCCGCTGCCCGCTCAGACGCTGCCCGCTGTCTACACCAGGCCTCCTTTTAAACCTGGCGCTGATTTAAAGCTGATGGCCCACAACTGCCTGCTAACCACTCCCTCAGAATTCTTAAAGCAGTAAATACAATAAATAAATGCTTTAAACAGTTCTACAAAGAACAAAGTGCTTTAAACTTATTTTAAACCGGTTTTTAACAGGTAAAATCTTAGCTCTCTCTCTGCTCCTTCACTCGTCTGCTCCAGCAAACAAGGGGAGGGAGGAGGAGGCGGGTCATATGTTCCTCTGGAGGGGGAATAGTGAGGCTAGATCATTGTCTGGCGGTGGGGGGGGGGGGGGGGGTGGTTTGGGGCGGGGGGGGCGGTGGTGTGAGGCCAGATCGTTCTCTGGGAGGGGGGGGAGTGAGGCTAGATCATTGTCTGGGGGGGTGGGGGAGCGAGGCCAGATCATTCTCTGAGAGTGAGGGGGTAGGGAGGCTAGATCTTTGTTGGGGAAAGGGGGAAGCCTGATCGCTCACTGTCTACACCCACTTGACTTTTTGAATCAGACAGTATTATTTTTGTGCATTGAGAACACAGGAGTCGGCCATTCAGCCCCTCAAGCCTGTCCCATTATTCAATCCTAAATGGTGTTTCACGGGGATTGTGCTGGAACAATGTCGCTCGCCATTTTTTAGACTCATAATTATGAAGCACAAAACCAAAATTGCGGGTGACGGGGAGTTGGGAAGGGCTACGGCAGAATATGAGAAGCAATCAATATAACGACAGAGTAGGGGTGTAAATAACATCTGAATTTCAATTTGATAATGTGAGGTGGAGGATTTTGATAGAAGACAAACGGGGAGGCTATCAACTCATTAGAAAGTGAGGGCCAAATAGGGGAGAGGGTTACTTTTACTCAGAGAGTGACAGAAAACTCCTATCCATGTAAATTAGATTCCTGTCAAACCTTTGGCCTGGTTAGGATCTGGAATGCACTGCATGAGGGTATTTTTTAAAATTCATTTGTGGGATATGGATGTCACTGGCTGGATAGCATTTATTGCCCATCCTTAATTGCCCATGAACAGAGGGCAGATGTGCCTCTGACATCACATTTAGGCCAGGCCAGGTAACGGCAGCAGATATCCTTCCCTAAAGGACGTTAGTGAACGAGATGGGTTTTTCTGACTATCAACAATGGCCATCAATAAATTCTTAATCCCAGATATTTTATACCAAATTCAAATTCCACCATCTGCCATGGCAGGATTCGAGCCCGGGTCCCCAGACATTAGCAGTTTCTGGATTAATAGCTCAGTGATAATACCACTAGGACAGCACCTCCCCATGATGGAGACAAGATCAATCGAAGAATTCTTAAGGGAATTAAACCATCATCTGTAATGGGATTATGTGTAGGACTACAGGAAAAAGCAGAGGAGCGGCAGTAAGTTGCTTCTGCAAGAGGGTTAGAATGGATACAATGGGCCAAATGGCCTCCCTCTGTGCTGGGAGCATTCTATGATTCTAGTTAAGGCTCCAGACCAGAAGCAACTCCAAGGAAATTGAGTCATTATTACATTGATGTTTGTAGGATTTTGTTATTAAATTGGTTGCCGTGCTCACAATAACTCACAACCGATTGGTTGGCTTCTGATGTTTTTGACATCATGCCGATGTGAAAGGTGCTATATAAATGCAGCGAGGAAGCCTGATGCCTTTCCTTCTTAGCATGATCAGCAATTAACTTGAACTCAAATTTGAATAAAAAGGTTTCTGATTAATATGTTTATTTTCTAATTAGTCATCCTAGAATAAGTGGAAAATTTATTTGAATGAATAACGAATGAGTCAGGCGGATTGCAATTGAAGGATTGCCCTGAACCTCAGGTTGAACTAAATTATGCATTTATGCAGCGTGACACTAGAATCTCAGCTAATACTGTGAATCACTGTAATTAGGAGGACTCATACACAATGCAATCAAAGACCAGGCCATCATTTCATTTCTCATCAATCTGGATCAATGTCAAAATAGCAGGACATCTTATCGGCAAGAATTCAGGCAGAGTAGCCTAAATATGTCATATTTTGATGGCATTATAAGAGTTATTTAGCTACTTTGGTGTTTAATAGTTAATGGATTAAGACAGGATTTCACAAACATTTCCAGCCATGGAACTCTTCTGAAGGAGGGAAGGAATCCTTAAGAAACATTTTTATTATGTTGACGAGTTAAATCACAAAACATTGATTATTTTTGTGCAATAGATACGAACTTAAAACTTAAAGGTCTGTTTTATTTCTGTTATGTATACATCTATTATAACTAAAAAGTTCTCTTACTCAACAAATTGTTAAGTCTTGTCTTGTTATTTTTAATGGGAGAGAGGATTCTGCTTCTTTTTGCTTATAAACTTGTTTAGTGTTAGGGGAATTGCTGGAGAGTTTCCCAAAAGAAGCAGGCACACATCTAGCGCTCTCATTCTCGCTCTCACACACACTCCCTTCTCTCTCACTCTCTCACACACTCAGCTCTCCCTCTCACTCTCGTTCTCACCTACACTCCCACCTCTCATTCACACACTCACCACTGCCTCTCACTCGCACTCACATCCACACTCCCACCTCTCTCACTCACTCACACACTCACACACCCAGTGCTCTCACTCACACCCACACTCCCACCTCTCTCACTCACACCCACACTCCCACCTCTCTCACTCACTCACACACTCACACACCCAGTGCTCTCACTCACACCCACACTCCCACCTCTCTCACTCACTCACACACTCACACACCCAGTGCTCTCACTCACACCCACACTCCCACCTCTCTCGCTCACTCACACACCCACACACCCAGTGCTCTCACTCACACCCACACTCCCACCTCTCTCACTCACTCACACACTCACACACCCAGTGCTCTCACTCACACCCACACTCCCACCTCTCTCACTCACACCTACCTCTTTCACTCACTCACTCTGACCCACACTCCCACCTCTTTCATTCCCACCTACACTCTCATCTCTCACTCTATCTCTCACTCACACTCCCACTTCTCACACTCTCATCTCTCTTGCGCTCTTTCTCTCACACACCCACACTCCCACTCCTCTCGTTCTCTCACACTCCCACCTCTCTCACTCAAAACTCTCAGCCACACTCGCATCTCTCTCACTGTCTTTCTCACTCATACACCCACCTCTCTCTCACTCTCTCACACATCCACACTCCCACCTATCTCACTCTCTCACACTCCCACGTCTCTCTCTCACTCACTCACACCCACCTCTCTCTTTCTCTCTCATTCACATTCACACTCTCATCTCTCTCTCTCACTCCCACACTCAACTCTCCTCTTATTCCTCTCACCCACACTCCCACCTCTCTCACTCACTCACACACCCACACTCCTACCTCTCTCACTCACTTACCCACACACCCAGCCCTCTCACTCTCTTACTCATGCTCCTATCTCTCCCTCTCACTCACACCCATCTCTCCCTCTCTCTCACTCACACTCACACTTCCACCTCTATCAGTCACACTCCCTCATGTCCACCTCCCTCACACATTCAGGCACTCACACTGTTACTCACACCCACACTTCCATCTCTCACTCACACCTACACTCCCACCTCTCTTAGTCACTCTTACACCAACCCCCCTCTCTCACTCACACACCGATCTCCCTTCGTCTCTCTCACTTACACACCAACCTCCCTCTCTCTCTCGCTTACACACCAACCTCCCTCTCTCTCTCACTCACACACTGACCTACCTCCCTCTCTCCCATTCACTCACACACCAACCTCCCTCCCTCTCTCATTCACTCACACACCAACCTCCCTCCCTCTCTCTCATTCACTCACACACTGACCTCGCTCACTCACACAGCTCTCTTCCTCTCTCTCTCTCATTCACACCCACACTCCTGTCTCTCTCTCTCTCACTCACTCACTCACGCCCACACTCCCATCTCTCTCACTCACACACCGACCTCTCTCACTCACATTTGGTGCATCTGAAAAAATCTGTATAAGGTGTTGTATGGTCAACTGAAGAGAAGAAAACCAAAGAGATTTGAAGACAATTTTATTTCCAAATGTATGGTGTTATAAAGTATAGGTATGTAATATATTTCCTTTTATAAAATGTTTGAATTGAAATGAAGAATAGTGGGCTGGTACTCGTGAATGATTTTTAAATCACTCACTAGTCGAATACAATGCTGAAAAATGATTAGATTCTTTGCTATTAGGAGGAACACAATACTCCTGAATTCAATCACCCTTCAACACATAGCCGGGGGCCAGTTTCCATGGAGATATTTATGGCCACTTAGTTGAAGTTTGAGTTACAGAAGAAACGCACAGAATTATAGCAACCAAACAAAATTGTACAGGACTTGGTGTAAAGTTGCTTTGACAATGTTATGATTCCAGCTGAGCCCTCGGATAAAGGATCACCCAGACTCGAAACATTGCTTCTATTCTCTCTCTCCCCACCGACGCTGTCAGACCTGCTGAGATTTTCCAGCATTTTCTGTTTTTGTCTCAAAGAACAAAGAACAACACAGCACAGGAAACAGGCCCTTTGGCCCTACAAGCCCGCGCCACCCATTTTAACACTCAGCGAGTGCCTCACTCCAACCCTTCTCCTACCTACAACTTTTGTCTACATCTCATGGACTCCACAATAAAAGGGTGCAAATTTAGGGATCCGCAGTAATTTGCTTTTATCCCCAGGTCAGTACCCTTGGTTCTTTGATTTACTGGTAAAATGGCAATACCACTTTGCCACCACCTCTGCAGTGGGTCTGTCCGTTCACCATGAATGTGGTGGGGCACTTAGCAGGGTGACTAGGTACCTCATCCATCTCTCAAATTAGCCGTGATCTCCTTAGGGGTGTAGGTGGCTGGGGGTGGGGGTGGACGGAGTGGGTGTTTCCTCCGAAGAGCCTAAGGGGGCCTGAAAGGGGGTTCCACCTCCCCCCTGGGTACAGCTACCAAGCTTCCAGCATGGCATGGGCAACCCCCTACCATGGGTAACATACCAGTGATGGCAGAATGAAACCCACAAGTGGTATTTAATTAATCTGAAACTTCTACTGAAAATCTGAAATAGGAACAAAAGTCTCAACAGGTCAGGTAGCATCTGTGGAGAGAAACAGTCTTGACTCAGGTCAAGATTATCCTGTTTTCCTGTACAGTGAACGTGGGGATTTGGATGGATTCTTAGTTTTGAGATGTGAGATGCAAGAACAAGGACAAGTTAAAAGCTCCCAGAACGTAAGAACCAGGAGCAGGAGTAGATAATTTAGCTCTTCGAGCCTGCACCACCATTTAACATGGTCATGGCTGATCTTTGATTCAATTTGATTTGATTTATTGTCACATGTGTTAACATACAGCGAAAAGTATTGTTTCTTGCGCATTATACAGACAAAGCATACCATTCATAGAGAAGGAAATGAGAAGGTGCAGAATGTAGTGTTACCATCATAGCTATTGTGTAGAGAAAGGTCAATTTAATGCGAGGTAGGCCCATTCTAAAGTCTAATGGCAATAGGGAAGATACTGTTCTTGTGGAGGAGGTGTCTGTCCTTAATGACTGCGGTCTGTGGGTTAGGAAATTCAGGTAGCAGTTGCAGAGGGAGGAGCTGAGCCGCAGATCATGGAGTTTGGAGATGAGCTTCATAGGAATAGTGGAGATGAAGGCTGAGCTGTAGTCTATGAATAGGAGTCTGACATAGGTGTCTTTGTTGTCTAAGTTTTCCAGGCTTGAGTGTAGAGCCAGGGAGATGGTGTTTGCAGTGGACCTGTTGCAGCAGTAGGCAAACTGCAGTGGATCCAGGCAATCTGGTCAGCCGGAGTTGATTCGCGCCATGACTAACATTTCAAAGCATTTCATAATGATGGATGGCAGTGCCACCAGTTGATAGTTATTAAGGCACGCTGCCTGGCTTTTCTTTGCTACTGGGATGATGGTCATTCTCTTGAAGCAGATAGAGACCTCAGATTGTTGTAAAGAGAGGTTGAAGATGTCTGTGAGTACTCCTGCCTGCTGATCCATGCAGGATCTGAATGCTCATCCGGGTACCCCCTCTGGGCCAGTTGCTTTCCGTGGGTTGACTCTCGAGAAGCCTGCTCTGATGTCAGCGATAGTGGCCTTGGATTCAGGTTTGTCTCAGGCTTCCCGAACGTGATTTCGCTGACCTCTTGCTCAAAACAGACACAGAATGCATTGAGCTCATCAGGGAGGGGTGCATTGATGCCGGCAATTTTACCTGCCTTCATCTTGTAGCCTGTTATGTCTTGCAGACCTTGCATAGCCGGTGGGAGTCCGTGTGGCGAGCCTGGGACTCTAGCTAGCTCCGGTACTGCCTTTTGGCATCTTTGATGGATCTCCGTGGATCATATCTGGCTTTCTTGTATAGGTCAGTGTCGCCTGACTTGGGCACCTCTTGGCGTTCTCATTTCTTGATCTCATCTTGGCTTCAAGTCCGCTCACCCGCTGTTCACCAGAGCTCTTCAATTCATTACTAATTAAAAACCTGTCATCCTTTCCTTAAACTTACTCAATGACCTGGCATCTGCCACACTGGGGAAAATGTTTGCCCTGATTCAGTGAAACAATAAAATGGTGAGAAATTTACACAGGATCTCAGTAGTTATATTCACCTTTATACTCACCCTGATGAGCAACCAGGTTTGACAATCATTTGTCCAATTTGCCTAATGAGCATCCAGAAAGGCAAAACACATAGTAACGGGATAGAATTTCTACAGCAGTGTAACCGACTGCCCACTCGAACCAGTGGAAAAACCTCAGAAATCCGGAAACACCATCAATGGTACATAAGAATACAAACAGATTCGGGGACATGAGGGCAAGTTAATTCTTGAAGCAAAATACCCGTGAACCAGCAAAGCGGTTAGGATTGTTTTAGCTGGAGTTCAGATGAATGAGGGGAGTGTCATAGAGAAAATTCTAACAAGACTAGGCAGGGTAGATGCAGGGAGGATGTTCCCGATGGGAGGGGTGTCCAGGACCAGGGATCACAGCCTGAGGATTCGGGGTAGACCATGTAGGACGGAGATGAGGAGAGATTTCTTCATCCAAATAGTGGTGAGCCTGTGGAATTCGTGACCACAGGAAGTAGTTAATGCCAAAACCAGTAAAGCTTAAGAGATTAGGATTGTTTTCGCTGGAGTTCAGACGAATGAAAGGGGTGCCATCGAGAAAATTCGAACAGGATTAGACAGGGTAGATGTAGGGAGGATGTTCCCATGGTGGGGGAGTCCAGAACCAGGGGTCACAGTCTGAGGATTTGGGGTAGACGGAGGTGAGGAGACATTTCTTCATGCAAAGAGTGGTGAGCCTGTGGAATTTATTACCACAGGAAGTAGTTGATGCTAAAACATTGAATGCATTCAAGAGACAGCTGGATATAGCACTTGGGGCAAAGGTTATGGGGAGAAAGCAGGATTAGGCTACTGAGTTGGATGATTAGCCATGATCGTGATGAATGGTGGAGCAGGTTCGAAGGGCCAAATGGCCTCCTCCTGCTCCTATCTTCTTCGTCTTCTTTTATGACATGGGGTCGGAGGTTGATTTGTAAATAGTTTATTAGATTAAAGAAATGAATTGTCAGGGGACAAATTTCTGTGTAGAGGGAGCAGGGAGTGCTGAGGGAGGGGACATGAGGGAAGTGAGGATGGGAGAATAGAGGAAACTAACTGGGGAGGGAAAGCAAAGGAGCCCATCAGGACTTTATTGAAAGAGTTGTAGAAATTTAAGAAAACAACACATCTTCTCCTGCTTAAATGTTAACTTCCCTCTAGCAATTGGCGGATAAGTGTGTCAGTTCTGTCAATGTGATCTAATTCATTTGGTGTCATAGGATCCAATGTTGCAGAAAGTTCCGCACAAATTGCTGAAAGCAATGGTTTTGAAAATGTAGTCCATGGCTGCAGGTTATGGTTCACGGTGAAGGAAAATAACATGTGAAAGATCGGGGTCTTAGTCTGTTCAAATATCTTCATCCTTCTCCCTGCAACTGTCAACCAGCAAGGATAACATTTATGAGGCGTTAGTGCTTGTTGCGTTCTTTCTGGCTTTGTTCTGTTATTATCACGCCAAACACACATTTAAAAAAAAAGCACTTGATTGCCTTTGGGATCAAATATCCAACATATGTACTGGTAGTCTGAAAGAGATTATTATGTTATCTGCAGAAAGCAGATAGAACATTCCCATTTAAGATCCCAACATATTATGTTAGATTTTCCATTTTCCGTTCATTCATTATCAATAGACAGAAGCACCTACCAATTTCATTTCTAAAGATTTATCTTAAACAGAGTACTGTCTGTCTCTTTAAACTGTCCTGTTTTAATCGGTCTGCTCATATCAAAGGTGTCTCATCGTGATCTAATTAATGAGCCATGGCTGATGTGTCAAAGTTAGATGGTTGCACTTTCTCTGACCTTTGTGTCGGCTTGTTCTGAAATGAAATGATTTATGACTTCCCTCTGTGGTGAAAGCATCTTCCCCTCCGGCAGTGTATTAATTGGAAAAGCGCGGATATTCAATGCAGTGTTAAAAGATTGGCTGGAGTAAAATTCCCCTCGAGCTGTGTTCTTGCAAGCAGTCTGACTTTTCACCCAACAGTCTGCATTACATTTCGAAACATGGAAGAGATTCGTGGCCACATTGCACTATCTTAAGCTATCACATCTTAATATCTCTTTAAGGACATATGTGGCAATCCAGGGAAAGGAAACAGCCTTTCACCTTGTGAAGAGATTTCATTAACTTCATTGACCTGTTGGTTTTCATTTCTTTAGCTGCCTGTGATCATTTCTCAGTTGTTAATTAAATGCATCAATCAGATTCTTGGCTTTGTTACACGGTTATAAAATGGGAACTAGACTTGGTTACCTTAAAGATGTGGCAGAGTCAATAAGACCATCAACTCCATCAGACTGGGGCAGCAATGGCCTAATGGTATTATTACTAGACTATTAATCCAGAAACTCAGCTAATGTTCTGGGGACCTGGGTTTGAATCCCGCTATGGCAGATGGCAGGATTTGAATTCAGTAAAAAAAATCTGAAATTAAGAATCTACTGATGACCATGAAACTATTGTTGATTGTCGGAAAAACCCATCTGGTTCACAAATGTCCTTTAGGGAAGGAAATCTGCCATCCTTACCTGGTCTGGCCTACATGTAACTCCTGAGCCACAGCAATGTGGTTGATTTTTAACTGCCCTCCAAGGGTAATTAGGGATGGGCAATAAATGCTGGCCAGCCAGTAATGCTCATGTCCACGAATGAATAAAAAAGCTCCATCTTTTTCCCTTTGTTGATTTATTTGTGCATTATTTTTATACTCCTCTACATAAAATATCTTCTGTAAAGATGATACTGTTTTACTTTTTTGCTTGTGTAGCTGAGGTTAGACTTTGTGATGTTAGGGCAGGAGATTCCCTTGAGCTGTGTGAATGTTTGCAGGGGCTCACTCCTCCCCCTCCTCCCCTCCTTGTCGCCATGTGTTTCGATGTCTGGAGAGGTGCCTGGACTTCACACAGGCAAATCTTCTTTTAGAATTTGCAAGAGGTCTTTGGAAGAGAGGCAGCCTGGATGAGTCAAATGAAACACATGTGTGGACTGAATAATGACAGATGACATTCAACTCAGGCAACTGCACAACACTACCCACAGGAGGACAACTCAACAGAGGTGGGAAGCAGGCAGCTTCCATCCTGGACAGACTGGGCACAACCTCAGGCTACAATCCTTTAAAACAGAGATGAGGAGGAATTTCTTCAGCCAGAGAGTGGTGAATCTGTGGAACTCTTTGCCGCAGAAGGCTGTGGAGGCCCGGTCATTGAGTGTCTTTAAGACAGAGATAGACATGTTCTTGATCTGTAAGGGGATCAGGGGTTAAGGGAGAAAGGCAGGAGAATGGGGATGAATGGCTATGATTGAATGGCACTTGATGGACCGAGTGGCCTAATTCTGCTCCTTGTAGTCTTATAATCTTATGGCCAGCAGAGCCACATTGATAGTTTAACCCCTGGGCAGAATTGACAATCTACCCTTCTGTTTCCTTCTTTCAGCTGGTTTTTAGTCTAATATTCTACCACGAGTCTCGCATGTGGCACAGACTGAGGATAAATTGCTTCAATCCTCTCAAACTACGTTGTTCTCAGTGTAAGGCCTGATATACTCCATAATCAAGATGATGAAAGTGGACAATGGTTTTGATACATACGAAAGAACATGTCAGCGGGAATATGCCATGGAAAAATGTGAGGTTATTCACTTTGGTAGGAGGAACAGACATGCAGGGTATTTCTTAAATGGCAAGAGATTAGAAAGCGTAAATGTACCAAGGAATCCGAGTGTCCTCATCAATAAGTCATTAAGAATTCATTTATAAAAGTTATTTTAAAAAGACTCAAAACTCACAGAAAATAGATTCAGTCACCTTTAGTGAATAGTTGTTTGAATGAAGGTATAGTGCACAACTGACAGGAAACAATAACAAACACCATTGGAGGATGCAACTCCATTGGAACTATTGACCCAAGCCCATCATTCTGGTTCCGCTTTCGCTTTTTATTTAACTTTATTCCATTTTATCACTCTCTCCTATCACTCAAACCAGCCTCCCATCCATTGACTCAGTCTACACTTCATTCTGCTGTCATGGCAAAGCAGCCAGCATAATTAAGGACCCCACGCACCCCAGACATTCTCTCTTCCACCTTCTTCCTTTGGGAAAAAGATACAAAAGTCTGAGGTCACATCCCAAACGACTCAAGAACAGCTTCTTCCCTGCTGCTTTTGAATGGACTTACCTTGCATTAAGTTTATCTTTCTCTACATCCTAGCCATGACTGTAACACTACAATCTGCACTCTCTTGTTTCCTTCTCCATGAACAGTATGTTTTGTTTGTATAGTGCGCAAGAAACAATACTTTTCACTGTATGTTAATACATGTGACAGTAATAAATCAAATCAAATCAAAGCAAATCTATCATCATACTCCCTTTTACTTCTGCCCTCTCAGATACACTGCTGCCCCAATCTCTTATCTAACTGAGATCAGTTCAACAGGCTGAACTGTGAGTCTTGGCAGAAGCCTGCGGGATAGCGGAGGGACAAATGGCTAATATTTATATGGGCACACTGCATGCTTTTGGAGTTGCCCATGACTTTGGTCAGTTATGGCGGAAAAGGGATTTCCTTACTGTAACTGATACACCAATCCATAAAAGGAGGGAAGTCCAAGACTTACTAGAAGCCATACAGTTGTCCCAGGAGGTATCAATTTTGAAGTGCAAAGTCCATACGACAGAAAACACCAAGAAAGCAATGAGAAATGCCCTCGCCGGCCAGGCAGAGAGGCTGCCTCACAATCCACCTGGTCAGTGAATAAACCCAGATGTGCAGACTGGGAGCGCTTAGTTGGACACAAGATCTGCAGAAGATGCAAAATGTGTGTGCATGGGAAGGAAAATGGATATGGATTGAGGCAGGAATGAAGTTATGTGAAGACGGTAAATGGAGACAAAGAGACACCGGGATGTCAGTAATACTCTGGGTGCTGATGCCCTTTCTAGCACAGCAGATCTATTTTTGAGGACATCTGGCCCCACAACAGATGATGGCGCGATTTCGGAAAAGCCGGTGGAGACGAGGAGCTAGGAAACACACCCAGCTGGTAGCAGACCATTGTGTCATCTGCCAGAAAAACAACCCGGGACCCATCACGGTAATGCCCCAACTAAGGCCCCCCGCACTGGCAGGACCATTCCAGGATTTACAAGGGGGCAGACCATGAGAAAATTGATCAGTGGTCTAAAGAACTGCCACTAAAAATGTGGGCATGAAGTCTTGGGATCAATTAAACTGTCCCAAAGCTATCTACCAACTCCCCCCATGGGACGCAATTCAGATTATAATCGTAATGGTGCCCGGATGAGTGGCAAAGAGACTACAAAGGGATGTGCAAATGGCTCTGGAGAATAGAATGTCAAGAGTTTGAGTAAAAATGTTGACTGTCTCTCAGCTCCTCTTGTCCATGCCAGCCATATCCTATCTCCTCCTCCCCATCTTCACCAAACTACTGGCTGTCTAATTTCCCCACCTGGCCCCCATGTTAGCCAATATTGTTCTGACGAAAGGTTATATATTGTGTGTTTATTTCAGATTTCCAGCTGCTGAAATATTTTGCTTTAGCTTTGTTAATGGCTTTCTCTTTTCAGGCATTCTCATTCTCTGTCTTTCAAACCTGTCAACATCACCCCCTGCTCAAAAATTAGCCCTTTATCCACTGTCCTTGCAAACTTGCCACTGCACACCTTCCTTGAATCTCCAAAGTACTTGGAGGACGATTTTATGGAAAAAGTTCTCGGGGTGAATTTCACTGTTCCATTTGCCATGGGAATTGGAGTGGGTGAGATCCAGACTGCAGGAATGTCCATTGACCTCGACTGGGATTTACCGGTTTCGAGGTGAGCGGGGCCAGAAAATCCCACTGTAAGTGTCCAATTAGCGTGAACATGGGAATATTTTTTAGGTGAGTCTTTACTTTGAATCTTATGCATATTGCCAAATAAAAAATGGACAAGACTGTTTCCAGCCACTAGATGGAGTGGGTGGGGCTTAACTCACCAGCCAGCCTGCTAAAACAGCAGGGGGAGCTATTGTGCATCTGTGTATGCACATGCACAATTGCAGCAGCAGAGGTCTGACAGCTCTGAGAAAGAGAGAGAGAGGGAGTTGTCAGGCCTCTGCTGCTGCACCTGGCCTCAATCTAGCCTCTCACCGCCACAACTATTGTGGTGGCCCACAGCCGATTGTGAGTCCCACACTGCACAAAAATCTTGTCTCCCCCCCCTACCACCGCCCAGACTAACCATGCCCCCCTCCTCACCACTAATCACGTGTAGAATAGTAGAGCTGTCCTCCTCTCTCCCCATACTGGTTGCAAGCAGAATGGCAGCTGGACCCCCCTCCCTACCTGACCGGACTGCACTTGCCTGGCTCAGTTCCTTTCAGACCCTGACCCTTCTGGCCCTGCCCCTTCAGGCCCCGCCCCCTGTCCACTGCCCAGTGGGCAGTGCCAAGGTGTTACTTGGGCAGAGCCAGGGTATCAGGCTGGCACTGCCAGACTTGCACTGCCCAAAGGGCATACCCAACCTTGCCCTCAACCTGTCTGGGTGGTCTCAATGGCCTCCAGTTCTATCGGTGAGGCCAACACGACTAGTCTCTGTTCGGGGGGAGCAGATGTTTTCCTCGCCGGGGAGAACCTCTCCCAGTGAGGCCTTAAAGCAAGTTAGCCTGGACGATTCAGCGCCAGGCTCGCTAAATACACGTTAACACTGTTTTAAATATATTTAAATAGTTATTCAGCCTTTCACTGGAAATGGGTGAGAGGCTGAATGAGCCGGATACCCAGTGCTGGTATGATGGCGAGAGATGGGAAATCAGTTGTGAAGCTGATTTCTCGCTCTCACGGGATTTTAGTGGCTAGCTCCGCCCATCAATGGATGGGGTAAGCCGGTAAAATCACAGCCCTTGAGTATGTTGGCCCTCTGGCAGTTTGTACCTTTTTCTAACCAGTGCAGATATCTTCATGAGGCTCAATGCAATTCCGAGTGATTTCAGTCTCTTTGAAGATGACAGGGAAATATTCCCGCAACAAAGCCTCCAGATTTGAATGCACCTGAAATCAGTCAAAAATCCAAATATTAATAAAACAACTTTATATGCCAAAATTGAATCTACTGTCATATCAACAATGAATAACATTCAATTGGAAACCAGGCCAAAAAACAAAGTGGTTGAAACCTTTAAGATAATTTTAATCTTGTCTGGATAAGAATTCTAACTAAACCTAGCAAGGTATTTTAGGTTGTACTGCAATACACCAACATGCAGTCTGAATAGATGGACTAGGAAATATGTGTTATGTCTTCCTGTGATGAATTGGGGGGGGAGGGGCGGGGTGCAATCTGGTGGCACAGTAGTTAGCACTGCTGCCTCACAGAGTCAGGGAGCCAGGTTCGATTCCCATCTTGGGTCACTGTCTGTGCAGAGTCTGCATATTCCCCCCATGTCTACGTGGGTTTCCTCCGGGTGCTCTGGTTTCCTCCCACAATCCAAAAGACATACTGGTTATGTCTATTAGACAGGCTAAATTTTCCCTCAGTGTACCCGAACAGGTGCCGGAGTATGGCGACTAGGGGATTTTCACAGTAACCATTGCAGTGTTAATTTTGTGACTAATAAATGAACTTTACTTTTTGCGTGCTATATCTCGCATGCTTTGGATCATTTTCCCACAGTAGTTCATCCAAGTAAGAATGAAGCTTGTTCACTCTGTGTCTTGAACAGGGTTGAGTTCTGGCAAATTGCACACATCCAAAGTCAATAGTAGAATTGAATTTTAACATTACATACCATTAATAAAATTGAAAGCACTTATTGACAGATAATTGATTGCTTCAAACAGTTGGCTAACAACTTTATAGGAATGTCACTGTGATGATACAGTGTCTTTAAGAAATGTATCTAAGCCATGTTCTTGTGCAGGATCTGTTGTAACAGTTTTATTTATTTAGAGCCATAGATCAGAATTTTACCTCCCAGCCCCCGCCCCGGGAATCGGAATGGACGAGGGATGGACAATAGGAAGGTGCTCTGACCTGGGGCGGGGTTTTATGTTTTTGGTATGAGTGAGTCCATAATCCCCACCAAGGTGTCTATTAGCATCCTGCATTGTTGCTGCAACAGTATAAATGCTTCTAACGGCTTGAAAATTGGTTTTAATCTGAATGAATGCTGTCCTGCTATTTTTCCCTTGGGATTTTGCAGCATTGGGCTTGATGAGATGAATGGCAAGTATGATCATGTGTTGGGGAAGCTGAGCTTACACAGGATATTCAAGTTGAGAGGCTGCTTTTAAGTAAAGAGAGAGAGTATTTCTTTTTCACAGAATCTGCCAGGAGATAAGTTTCTTTCTTGGAGATTCTGCAAAATTGATGTCAGAATCTCTGTCCAGGGTTAGAGTTTATTTATTAATGCCACAAGTAGGCTTAAATTAACACTACCAAGTTACTTTGAGAAATGTTAAAAAGCTAAAAATCCAGCATCACATGAGCCTACTTGTTTTTGTGCTAATTCTGAAGAAGGGTGTATGCCTGTGGTGTATTGCTTTAAATTGGAACAACAGAGAGAGTTAGCTGTTAAGGAATACACTTTGCCATGTTCAAGTCACAGTCATAGAGGTTTACAGCATGGAAACAGGCCCTTTGGCCCAACTTGTCCATGCTGCCCAGGTTTTTTTAACCCCTAAGCTAATCCTAATTGCCTGCATTTGGCTCATGTCCCTCTATACCATCATACCCATGTAACTATCTAAATGCTTTTCAAAAGGTAGAATTGTACCCGCCTCTACTACTACCTCTGGCAGCTTGTTTCAGACACTCACCAGCCTCTGCATGAAAAAATTGCCCCTGTGGACACGTTTGTATCTCTCTCCTCTCACCTTAAACCTATGCCCTCTAGTTTTAGACTCCCCTACCTTTGGGAAAAGATATTGACTATCTACCTTGTCTATGCCCCTCATTATTTTATAGACTTCTATAAGGTCATCCCTCAGCCTTCTATGCTCCAGAGAAAAAGTCCCAGTCTATTCAGCCTCTCCTTATAACTCAATCCAAGTCCCAGTAGCATCCTAGTATATCTTTTCTGCACTCTTCCTAGTTTAATAGTATCCTTTCTATAATAGGATGACCAGAATTGCACAGTGTACCAATGTCTTGTACAACTTCAACAAGACGGCCCAACTCCCTATTCAATGTTCTGACCGATGAAACTAAGCATGCCGAATGCCTTCTTCAGCACTCTGTCCACCTGTGACTCCAGTATTCTTAGTATCTTAATTGGTAAAAGTCATACTAATTGTTATTGTTATATCCCAACTGCATTCTTAAACAAAGCCTGTGGTGATCACAACTCCCAAACATTGACAATGGAATAATAGACCCAGTCAGGGGTCTGCTTTACACAGGGCTTGGTATTGAGGCTTCACCTGGTTAGTTAATTACTAATCCCTAGGGATCTCATATTTAACGAGTCCTACACGGAGATTAATCCGTGATTCCCCATGCAAGTCCTGGAGGTTATCGCAAGCACCATAGGCAGGAATTGCAGAATCCAAATGTGTTAAACAGTATTCAATAGTTAAATTCATGGTGCTGCAATCCCCATCTTCGTGAACAAGAGTTTATCCTAAACAAAGACTGAGGCCCAGATTTTCATCCCTCCGTACATAACTGCCAACTTTAACTGTTGTAATTAGGTGCTGTATAATAAAATAACAAGATAATAAGGGCTCCATCCTTCAAAGGTAAGTGACCATTAGCTTCACCAACACTTTGTAAGTGTACTTGAAAGGGCTCTTGCAGATTCAACATTGTTTAAAATCAGGAATTAATGGATTCTGTGCCTTTATCTTTCCAGTGGTTTAAAATCCAGAAATCTGTCAAGTCCTTAAGGCACAATTCCAGTATCATGATGGGAGAACACATGAGTCCTATAATTACACTGGGACATGTTTGAAAGGCTCATGAAACTGTCAAAATAAACAATCATCTATTCAAAGTCCTCTTGAAATATGGTTCAATAATATTAAATACTCAGGAAAATAAACAAACATTGTCATGATCGTGCACCTTTAAGGATTTTTTAAAAATCATGTTCTCTGCAGTTGTAAGCAGGTCTTTTGGTTTCATTGTTGCCAGGTTGTCTGCTAGAAATCCTTTTATTCCCGCTTCAATGGGATTTTGTTTATTTTCACTCTGGGTCTCAGGTACTTTCTGGGAATTGTTATATGACTCTGCATTATTAGGAGGAAGACTGGTTGGCAGGTCATGTGTTTTGGACAGTCTTCTTTTCTTCCGAGTGAATTCAAGATTTCATTTTCAGTTTGGCTGCTGGCTGTCTTAGTTTAGAAAGGGGTGGACATCAGACTGAAAATCAATGTTTCTCCCACTCCCTGGATATTGGAAATTCTGCTGGCAAGCTGGAAGCAAGGCTTCTGGCTTTTCTGGAGTACAAATTCTGCTATTGGTGGGTTGCTGTTTTTTTGGGAAGCTATTCTGACTCCAAACTTGTCTATGTGAGCATCAAGAGAACTGCAGCATCCAACCAAAGGACTAAGTTTCAGAATCACGTGAGCATTCATATTTTCTGTGCGTAGCCTGTGGCAAGGGTTTTGTAGAGGGAAGATTGTTTGATTGGAACATTCCACTTATTTATTGAGGGTTTATACAACATCATAGTAGTTTTTCTTTCTTATTTGCATTTGCTAAAAGTTATTGCTATATATTAACTGTATTCTTAAATAAACTTTGTTTGATAGAAGCTCCCTTTAATCTCTGTCCTCTTGTTCTTGATCCTTTTACAAGTGGGAACAGTTTATCCTCATCTACTCTGTCCAGCCCCTCATGATTTTGAACACCCCTCTCAGATCTCCTCTCAACCTTATCATCTCCAAGGAGAGTAGTGCCAATGGGCAGCATGGTCACACAATGGTTAGTACTGCTGTCTCACAGCCCCTCGGACCTGGGTTTGATTCCCAGTTTGGAGTTTGCACATCCTCCCCATGTATTTGTGGATTTCTTCCGGGTGCTCCAGTTTCCTCCCACAGTCCAAAGGTGTGTAGGTTAGGTGGATTGGCCATGCTAAATTGCCCCTTAGTATCAGGGGAACTAACTAGGGTAAATGCACGAGGTTACGGGAATAGGCTTGGGTGGGATTGGGGTCGGTGCAAACTTGATGGTCCGAATAGCCTCCTTCTGCACTGTAGGATTCCGTGATTCTATGGTTAGCAGGGTAACTATGTGGAGTTATGGGGATAGGGCCCGGGTGGGATTGTCGGTGGTGCAGACTCAATGGGCCGAATAGCCTCCTTCTGCACTGTATTCTACGATTAACAAGGTAACTGTCGGGTTTCGGCGACAGGGCCTGGGTGGAATTGCTGTCGATGCAGATGGGCCGAATGGCTTCCTTCTGCACTGTAGGGTTTTTATGATTCTAACCTCGCCAATCTATCCTCATAGCTGAAGTTTCACTACTGGGGCAGCTGTCATCCCTCCCTAAACCCCTTGCCTTGAAATGGAATGGAAAAGTTGGGAGTTGAGATAACATTAGTCTTTCAAATGTGTACATTCTTCTACCAATTCACTGCACAAATGTGTAACTGAGCCATTATTTGAGGTTGCTAGCTGTCTCGATCACACACACGCACTCACAATAAAGAACCTTAGGCATTGTACTAAAAAGTCCTTTTGCACTTACACTCCAAATGAATTTGAAAGGCGACATCAGATGTTGGAAATTCGGACTTTTTATTTACGGGTAAGTTATCTCTTACACTGAACCCTAAAGACATCCATGACAATATTCAGTTTGAACAATATCTCAATATTTTCCAAAAATTATCAATGCTGTACACAGACAGTCGAACTGTTACAATAATTTAGTTAAAAATGCTTTTTTTTTCCCCTAGTTAATGCAAGAAACACCAAGAATTAAAATACAGTACATGATTAACCTCACAACTTCATTACAGTGGATTCATCATCGTTTTATTCCTCATGTTTATGAGTGATGTTGGGGTACAGTAGCTATATACATGCACTAAAGTGCTATGGACCCAATAGCATGCAAGTCAAGTATTGTACCATCATACATCTAACTTATTAAGACTGTCCGTAACTCTCCTCTTTTTTTCTGCCTTTTGCTCTAGCAAAAGAAAATTAAAAAATCTATTTGATATAACTTCTTCTTTTTCTCTTGTCCCTACATATGTACGATGCAGCTCGCTTTCACCGAGTGCGCTGTCGACTCTTTGCAACAATATAACTAATGCTTTAATCGATATAAAGCACTTTTACAAATTCTCACTGGCATCAAATGTAGAATAAAATTAATGCTTTTATAAAAGAATAATATTAGGACTATTTTACATGAAAAACAATACAGTGCAATGTAAAAGAAAGGCAGCCCAAGTTACTGAGAGACCACTCCAACCCCTTCAACATCTCAGGATTCTGATTGCGTTCTCTTCCTCCTCACACATAGACTCTACTTTATACAGGCAATTACCTGGACACTATAACCGTCATATTGAGGTGTGCAATGCTGTACGGTAACACTGTGGATACTAATGTAAGCAATGATTTACAAGACTTTGTTGATATAATAGTTACAAATTTTATTGTAGATAATACTTTTGAATTTTTTTTTGCATCGGAAAAGAATCCCCCCCTGCCCCACCGCCACTTGACTTGATCTACTGTTTCCATGCAACCTTTAAGGGTGGCAAGCCAATCCTAGCTGTAGACATCTCCACAGATACCATTACATCCACTGTTGCTCAGGGTTCAGCTCAACGGAAGGCGCAACGTTGCGTGGACGGGATTAAGATACACATGTGGGTCGCTGTCTCCCCTCCTCCCTCACTGGTGGTGATCCTGTGGCTAATGGTCTGCTCCGAGAAATACGGGTAAACCCCCCTCCCAACTGCCAAGGCAGGTCTGGCCGACGGGCAGCCCTGCGAGTGTTAAATCCGTGTCCCCCACCTCCGCAAGGGGCCTCAGTGCTGTTCGCCACTGGGTTTCCAGCTAACTGGAACACTCCACTGAACACACGTCACGTGGATTGTAAACTTAACTGGGCTTCTTCCTGAATGTTTGAAAGCGGTGGGAGAAAGGGAGAGGGGAGGTTGGGGGGGGGGGGCCCTTTGTAATCTCTACATCATACATTTCAAACAGCTCTGTCTACTCTCCACAATGGCTAAATAAAATTACAGACTCCTAAACAATTGTTCTCCCACCAAATAAATCTCCATCCTCACAGCCAATGGGCACTGGCTAGCCTCAATTTGCAGTACAAATGTCTCCTTGTTTTATAGATCTGACACACATTTACTTCTCCGTTTCTGATCTGTCGAATCCTTAGAACTGCTGACGAGGACTGGCCGCTTTGTCGAGTTGCCGTGACTTGTGGATTTCAGTGTTCTCTATTACTGACCCGTGGATCACACGCTCTTGTGCTCTGTGTCGTGGTGTGGCTCTGTCGCATGTGCTTCACTGCTCCTGGGTTTCCCGGCTAAATCCCCAGAGGACGAAGACCGGGAGGCAGAGGGGGAGCGTGAAGCCCATCGTGACGGTGGACGTTGGTTGGCTGGCCTGGCAGGGCGCGAGAAGCAGAGTTCGAGTGGTGGAGCTACTGAAGACCGAGGTAACTCCTTACAACCGGGAAACAGAAGGAAAAAAGAAAAGAAAATTAGAATGTTGCAATGGCGGAAAAACAATCAGAAGCCTTATCAATCAGGTCTACCATCAGCTCAAATCAACTTCCCCTTCAACAGATTCTCACTGAGATGCCTGTCATAGAAACGAGAAGCTGGAGTAGGCCATTCGGCCCTTCAGGCTTGCTCCACCATTCGTTTTGATATTGGCTGATCACAAAAATCAATCTCCTGATCCCCCCCTCTTCCCCCCCATTCCTTGATCCATAGAGTCATAGAGGTTTACCTCACGGAAACAGGCCCTTCGGTTCAACTTGTCCATGCCGCCCAGGATTTATCACTAAGCTGGTCCCAATTGCCTGCATTTGGCCCATATCCCTCTATATCCAAAATATCCCTTTAGCCCCAAGTGCTATACCTAATTTATATTTGAAATCACACATTTTGACCTCAACTACTTTCTCTGGTAGTGATTCACCACTCTCTGGATGAAGAAATTTCTCCTCACCTCAGTCCTAAAAGGTTTACCCCGTACCCTCAAACTATAACCCCCTTAGTTCTGGGCTCCTCTACCATTGGAAACTTTCTTTCTGAATCTACTCTGTCTAATCCTGATAGAATTTTATATGTTTCTATGAGATCCCCTCTCATTCTTCTGAACTCCAGTGAATATAATCCCAGCTGACTTAGTTTCTCTTCATATGACAGATCTGTCATCCCAGGAATCAATCTTTTTTGTTAATGCATTCGTGGGACAGGGGCATCGCTGACTGGCCAGCATTTATTGCCCATCCCTAGTTGCCTGAGGGCAGTTGAGAGTCAACCACATTGCTGTGGGTCTGGAGTCACATGTAGGCCAGACCAGGTAAGGACAGCAGATTTCCTTCCCTCAGGGACATTAGTGAACCAGATGGGTTTTTTCCGACAATCGACAATGGTTTCATGGTCATCAGCAGATTCTTAATTACAGTTTTTTTTTTACTGAATTCAAATTCCATCATCTGCTGTGGAGGGATTCGAACCCCGGTCCCTAAAACCTGGCCTGGCAAACCTTCGCTGTACTCCTTTCATGACAAGGACATCCTTCCTCAGATAAGGACACATGTGCTAAGAACACCACTGGTTGTTACTCCTGATCTAGATTATACTTCACAGATATAAATGACTCCATTGGGTGAGATTTTAACACACTCAAACCCCTCCGCCAACACTGAGTTAAAATAGGGTTCATGATGTCAACAGTTCCAGTTGATTAAAGAAACGATTGGAATGGCAATGAGGAATTATTCTGGCAAGAAGCAGATTTCAAAATCATTGAACATCTGATCTCAGTTCAACTGGTTCAGTGATAAATGTTCACTCGATCTGACTTATTAACATTCAGGTCAACCCTTACAGCCACATCAGTGTAATAGATCCTAGACAATTTCATCAACAATTAATCCAATCCCCTCCTAGTTTTTCACAGTGCTAGTTGCCTACATGACAAATCATTCCCAGTATCCAATAATTGAATGCCCTTTTTAACTAAGGCTGAAGAACAGAGGGCTTATATATTCTCATGAGATCTGACAGCCACAATATTCAACTGCTCTTTATCCAGAAACATAGAAAGTGGAAGCAGGAATAAGCCATTCAGCCCTTTGAACCTGCTCAACCATCCATTTTGATCATGGCTGATTATCAAATTCAATATCCTGATCCCCAACCTTCCATTCCCCCATATACCCCTTGATCTATTTAGCCCCAAGAGCTATATCTAATTTCTTCTTGAAATCAGACAACATTTTGGTCTCAACTACAGTCTATGGTAGGTGGATGGAAAAATATCAGAGGACGGTTGAATTTTATTGATGTAATGTGCATTAGACCATGGTGTGAGGAGTCATTCTCCCGAATAGTACGCACCGACGAGACAACTAGATAATTAGCTCTTCTTAAAAGTATTGGTTTTTGCAAAGTATGGACATGCAAATGTTATGAACCACATCTCAACAATCGCTATCCACATTCACACATGGTCATTTGGGGTTGGTGCTCCATGAGCAGACACCACAGCTAGTGTAAACACGTTCAGGGTGAGAGGAGAGACAAAGTCCAAATAGACAAGTAAAAATACTTGGAATCCGAAAAATATCCGACTGGTTGATGTCAGAGTTGGTTGTTCTTGTTCCCAAGGAAGGCATTCTGTTTTAGAACCCCTAAACTCTGTGAAGTTAAGAAACCTTGATTGGTATGCCATCCAACATCTGAAACATCCTCTCCCTCCACCGCTAGCACACAGTGAGACCAGTGTGTAGCATCGACAAGATTCACTACAGCAACTCGCCAACACTCCTTCAACAGTACCTTCCAAATCTGCAATCTCTGTCACCATGAAGAACAGAGGAGCAGGCACATGGGAACACCACGACCTGTAAGTTCCCCTCCAACACTTCCTTTTCATTCATTCAAAGGGTGTGGACATCACTGGCTAAGCCAGCATTTACTGCCCTACCCTAACTGCCCCTTGATGGTGAGTTGCCTTCTTGAACTGCTGTAGTCCATGTATGCAGGTGCACCCACAGTGCTGTTAGGGAGGGAGTTCCAGGATTTTGACAGTGAATGAATGGCGATATAGTTCCAAGTCAGAACTGTGATTTGGGGGGAACTTACAGGTTATGATGTTCCCACGAGTCTGCTGCCCTTGTCCTTCGAGATGGAAATGATCGTGAGTTTGGAAGGTGCTGTCTAAGGATTATTGATGAATTCCTGCAGTGCATCTTATAGATCGCACACACTGTGTGTCAGTGGTGGAGATGGTTGAATGTTTGTGGACCAATCAAGAGGGCTGCTTTGTCCTGGATGGTGTCAAGATTCTTCAGTGTTGTTGGAGCTGTACCCATCCAGGCAAACAGGGGGTATTCCATTACACTCCTGACTTGTGCCCTGTAGAAGGTGGACAAGTTTTGGGAGTCAGGAGGTGACTTCTTTGCTGCAGGATTCCTAGCCCCTCATGGCTCTTGTAGCCAAAGTCCACAGTTCTGTGTCAAATTGAGATTTTTATTCCGACCTATTTGATAAATGAATAATTAGGAAAGAATTCCTCCAAATTAGTCAAACATGACCTGCCCTTCATGAACCTTTGCTGCGTCTTCCCAATGGGACAATTTATATCCAGATGTCTTGCTATTTCTTCCTTGATGATAGATTCAAGCATTTTCCTCACTACAGAAGTTAAGCTAACTGACCTATAGTTACCCACCTTTTGTCTACCTCCTTTTTTAAACTGTGGCATCACATTTGTTGTTTTCCAATCTGCAGAAACTACCTCAGAGACCAGTGAATTTTGGTGATTGTGAATTTTGGAGTCCAGTGAACTTTAGCAACACTGGCTAGTTTTTACTCGCTGGACCTAGAATACCTGACGCTAAAATAACCAGCCCTACTACCTTCCGTGGGTGCTTACCCCTGTTACCCTGACAGCAGGTTACATTCCACCTCACATGGATGTGAAGATCGTGCTGGATGAAGTATACATCACCACAAATAACCTCGAGGCAAACCATCCTGAGGCACTGTTCATCATGGCCGGGGACTTCCATCAGGCCAAGCTCAAGAGCGTCCTACCGAGGTATCACCAACATGTCCCCTGTTCCACCAGAGGCCCAAACATCCTAGACCACTGCTACACAAATATCAGACATGCCTAGCGCTCTATAGTCCGCCCACACTTTGGCAAATCAGATCACAAGGCTGTGCTCCTGTTCCCAGCTTGCAAAGAAAAACTGAAACAGCAGAACCCGTTAAAAAAAAGTTGTGCAACGTTGGTCGGAGGAATTGGATGATCTCCTATGGGATTGCATAGTAAGTAGACTGGTCAGCATTTAAAAATTCAGCAACCAGTCTGAATGAGTACGCCATTACAGAACTGATTTCATTAGTAAGTGCACTGTATGCCAAAGAAGCAAATCCGTGTATTTCCCAACTGGAGACCATGGATGAACAGGGATATCTACTGCTTGCTGAAGTCCAGGTCTGAGGTGTTCAAGTCAGACAACCCTGACCTATACAAGAAATCCAGGTATGACCTTTGGAGATTCATCAAAGATGTCAAAAGACAGTGCTGGACCAAGCTACAACCCCAGGGTTGCCACACGGATTCCTAGTGACTATGGCAAGGTCTGCAAGACACTACAGGCCACAAGGTGAAGGCAGGTAAAATCACTGGCACCCCTTCTGATGAGCTCAACGCATTCTATGCCCATTTTGAGCAAGAGGTGAGCGAGAGCATGCCCTCCACCCCGGAACCCTCGGGTGAACCTGGATCCAAGGTGACCAACGCAGACGTTACAACAGCCTTCTCAAAAGTCAATCCATGGAAAAGGACTAGTCCGGATGGGGTACCCAGACAAGTACTCGGATCATGCGTAGATCAGCTAGCGAGGGTATTCGCAGACATCTTCAACCTCTCCTTACATCAATCTGAGGTCTCTACCTGCTTCAAGAAGACAGCCAGGCAGCGTGTCTTAATGATTATCACCTGGTGGCTGTGACATTCATTTTTTGAAGTGCTTCGGAAAGTTAGTCACGGCACGAATCAATTCCGGATTGCCTGGATTTACCACAGTTTGCCTATTGCTGCAACAGGTCCGCAGCAGATGCCATCTCCCTCACCCTACACTCAACACTTGAACACCTAGATAACAAAGACACCAATGTCACATGCTTATTTATCGACAAGTTTCTAGGTGTCCAGATCACCAACAACCTGTCCTGGTCCCTCCACGCCAACGCTATAGTTAAGTAAGCCCACCTCTACTTTCTCAGGAGGCCACGGAAATTTGGCATGTCTGCTATGACTCTCACCAACTTTTACAGATGCACCATAGAAAGCATTCTTTCTGATTATATCACAGGTTGGTATGGCTCCTGCTCTGTCCAAGACTGCAAAACACTACAAAGGGTCATGAATGAAGTCCAGTCCATCATGCAAACCAGTTACCCATCCATTGACACTGTCTACACTTCCCACTGCCTGGAAAAGCAGCCAGCATAATCAAGGAGCCCATGCACCCCGGACATTCTCTCTTCCACCTTCTTCCGTTGGGGAAAAGATTCAACAGTCTCAGGATGCGTACCTAATGACTCAAGAACAACTTCTTCCCTGCTGCCATCAGACTTTTGACTGGACCCACCTTGTAATACGTAATAGTTGATCTTTCTCTACACCCTAGCTATGACTGTAACACTACATTCTGCACTCTCTCGTTTCCTTCTCGATGAACGGTATGCTTTGTCTGCATAGCAAGCAAGAAAAAATATTTTTCACTATATGTTACATGACAATAAGAAATCAAATCAAAAACCTCTCAGTAGATTCCCTTCATGATCCCCCTATTCATGAATCCTCTTCTTCATGAGTGCCCTCTCAATACCCTCCCTGCCTTCATACCCCAGTTCATGACAGTCCCCACTACATGCCCTAGTACCCTCAGGCTTCACGCACTTCATGCCTCAGCACCTTTTCCCTGCATCCAGCACCCTGGACATGCCAGGGCGTCAGCTGGCACAATCTCCAGCAATGTCCCCAACCACTGGGGGCTTCGAGCCACCACAGCCATGATGCCTGGGGTCCATCTGTGGAGGCCAGTAATGATTCTTGCCGTGTTCCTGCTGCGCCGAGGATTGGAAAATCCTGGGAACGGAGAAGATCCAGCCTCAGATGGACTAAGTATATTCAAATATGCTGGTCTAATCCTTACTGGATGGGAACCAGATTGTGTCTGGGAACAGTGGATGGGAAAATATCAGTGTGCTGCCGGCACAGAATGCACTAAACCACTCACTCGTGATCCTCCAGTCCCGCTCTGCTCCAACGCATTCTGCCCTGGGCACGACGCGGCTGGAAGATCGTGGCTATTGCACGCCGTGATTTTCCAGACTGGGTTGCGGGGGGAATATGCGTGTCAATATTTGCAGATGAACCTGACAGTATGTTATCAACAAATATAAATGCGTCAACATTTCCTGGGGGTCCTTTTTAATGTCTCGCTATTTGCAGGGGTCCTTGCTAATGTTTTAACACTTGTGGTGGTTCCTGATAATCTATTATTTGTAACATTCAGTTCGAAGGCTGACATTAAGTCACATTGTGGATGGCGCGCTTAAGTCACATGACAAAATGGAAAAGCCCTTTTGGTCAGGACTCTGTGCTCCCACGTCCCTTCACCAATGTCAGAGAGAGAGTGTGGATGAAGTGCTAAATATACAGCATACAAAAGGCGTTTGAGGTAAAAGGGATTTAGCCTCAGGATGAAAGCAGACAGATCAGTCTACTGACTGGATGAACTTTATTGTGAACTGAAGCTAATCACTTTATATAATAGTTTCTTCCCATCACCTTCAATCCTGAACCACTATGTCATTGACGATAATACCTGCAACAGAAGGTAACTTGGTAAATTGGAGATTTACTCTAAGCCAACCCAATGTGAGTGCTGGTTATGTGTCATACCCTGAACCATTCAACCATAAATCCTAAACTAGATTGACAAGATAAGCCCCAGCCACAACACTAGACAATGCGTCTGCAGGTACAGACAGGTACAGCGCACTATCTGTACCTGTAAAGACTTGATTATCTGAAAAGACTCGCATTCCAACCAGTGTCTTGCAATTGTATCTTTGTCTATATATGCCCTGTTTGTGAAACATACTGCTCCACTCACCTGATGAAGGAGCAGCGCTCCAAAAGCTTGTGATTCCAAATACATTTGTTGGACTTTAACCTAATCTGGGCCAAGGGCAGCAAATGCAAGTTCCCCTCCAAATCACTCACCACCCTGACTTGGAAATATATTGCCATTCCTTCAAAGTTGCCAGGTCAAAATCCTGGAACAGCACTGTGGGAGCACCTACACCACGTGGACTGCAGCGGTTCAAAAAAGCAGTTCACCACCACCTTCTCAAGGGAAATTAGGGATGGGCAATAGATGCTGGCCTAGCCAGTGATGTCCACATCCTGTAAAAACCTGCTTTTTGGCAGCATTCATCCAATGGACTGCAGAGTTTCTCCTTCATGGGTCGACATGGCTTAACCAGAAGGTACCAGATACCAATTCAGGGAAAGAACAGGGAGTGCAAGGGCACTGATCATCAGTATCTGCTTTATATCTGTGAAAAGAATGATATGTATCTCTAAAGAGACAAAACTAGGCAGGACAGTAAGTTGCAATGAGGAAATAGGAACCCTGAAATGGATATAGATAGGTTAGGAGAGTGGGCCATAAGATGGCAGATGCAGCCTGACTTGGGTAAGTGTGAGGTTATGCATTTTGGTTGGGAAAATAAGTCGACGACTTATTATCTCAATAGGGAGAGACTTCAGGCTGCTCTGGTGCAGAAGGATCTGGGTGTCCTTGTTCATGAATCACAGAAAACTAGCATGCAGGTACAGCAGGTAACAAAAAAAGCGAACGAATGTTGGTATTTCTAGCTAAAGTAATAGAATATAAAGGTAAGGAAGTATTGTTGCAAATATACAAGGCATTGGTTTGGCCGCACCTGGAGTATTGTGCACATTTATTTGAGGAAAGGTGTACTGGCAGTGGAGGGAGTTCAGAGGAGGTTCACTACATTGATTCCAGAGCTGAGGGGTTTGATGTATAAAGAGAGATTGAACAGTTTAGGTCTATACTCTCTGGAGTTTAGAAGAATGAGGGGAGATCAAATTAAGGTATACAAGATGGTAAAGGTATGGATAAAGTAAATGTGGAGTGGATGCTTCCTCTTGTGGGGCATTCTAGGACGAGAGGTCATAGCCTGAGTATAAGGGGTAGCAAATTTCAAACAGAATTGAGGAGAAACTACTTCCCCCAAAGGGTTGAGAGTTTGTGGAATTCATTATCCTAAAGTGTGGTGGATGCTGGGACAATGAGTACATTTAAGGAGTTAGATTTTTAATCAGTAATGGGTTGAAGGGTTATGGGGAGAAGACAGGAAAATGGGGATGGGGAACATATCAGCCATGATTGAATGTTGGAGCTGACTCGATGGGTTGAATGGCCTAATTCTGATCCTATATCATATGAATTGTAAAGCAAGTGCAAAATGTAGAACATGCGAAGAAAACAAGAATTCATAAAGTGCTGGAAACATACCACATGGGTGAAGATCAGAACAAAATAGAAAAGCTTTTGCGGCTGTCAGTCGCAATTACAGAGCAGGAGGCAACACTGGGCAAGGTAACAAAAGCAGAAAAACGCTGGAAAATCTCAGCAGGTCTGACAGCACCTATGGAGAGAGAATAGAACCAGCCATTGGAGTGTGGGTGACCCTTGGTCAGGGCTGCAGACAAGGAGAATCGGTCAAGATTTATGCTGTGAGGGTGAGGTGAGGTAGGGTAGGGCGGGGGGGTGCAGGCTGGCAGTGGGAATGGGGAGCTGTAATTGATAGGAAAAGTATAGACAAGGAGAAGAGTCATCCTGCCTCTAAACATTGGCATGTCTTTTCGTTGGCGAATCGCATCTGATTTTCCTTGTCTTCAACTCTGATGAGGGGTCATCCAGACTCGAAACTTTGGCTCTACTCTCTTTCCACAGACGCTGTCAGCCCTTTCTGTGATTTCCCATTTTCTGTTGCGGTTTCAGATTCCAGCATCCGCAGTGATTTGCTTTTATCACTGGGCCAGGTAAACTATACAACAGTGTGCAGAGAGGGTCAATCAACATGTCTGTCTCTCATAAGCATTTGCATGTAACTGACTCTCCAAATGTCTAAATTGTTTTCTTTAGTTTAGTTTATTTATTAGTGTCATAAGTAGGCTTACACTAACAAATGCAATGAAGTTACTGTGAATATCCTCTAGTCACCACACTCTGGCGCCTAAAACATTGACTAATTTTATTGTGTTGATGTTGTACAGAAGCTTTTTCCAAATTCAATTTCCTTACTGATGACGGTGTGATTCAAACCTGAAACCTCCAGGATTCTAACCCAGCGCTCAGCTATCATATGTGCCAAGTTCACATTTTTTGCAGAATAAATCTAAACTGGTCTAGGTTGGGTATTCCTGGATTCAGTGCTCTTCATTCCCCCCCCAAACATTATCCCCTCTAGGCCGTTGGTCAATATCAATGGACGAAACTCCAAATGAAAACCAGTGTCCAAGATTCTAAATTTGTCTGTGAAATTGCCCTTTATCGAACCCACAATGAGGTTGCTTTCTAAAACTTAAATTCTCTAACAGACGCCAATCTGGCAATGCAGGCGGCACTTCACACAGCAGTAGCACTGATTTAAATACTGCAGCTGCACTGTAACCTGAGCCACGGGCTCACTATTACACTTAATACCAACACTTTCCATTCCCAACGCAACGTGATATGGTGAACTTTGCTTTACAAAGGCTGGCCAAAAAGATGCAAAGTGGCATTGCTTTCATACGAAAGTGTCTCAGTAAATTCCTTTTGTTTGAGCAGGTGAAGAATTGGCCAAGAATTTGGTCATATTGCCATTACTCCCCCCTACCATGGAGGAGGTGATGGCCTAGTGCTATTGCCCCTAGACTATTAATCCTGAAACTCAGCTAAAGTCTTGGCAACCTGGGTTCGAATCCCGCCATGGTAGCTGGTGGAATTTGATTTCAATAAAAAAACATTGGGAATTGATTTGGAGGTGGCACAGTGATTAGCACTGCTGCCTCATAGTGCCAGGGACCTGGAATCTGATTCCTGACTTGTGTCACTGTCTATGTGGAGTTTGCACATTCTTTCCTTGTCTGTATGGGTTTGCTCCGGTTTCCTCCCACAGTCCAAAGATGTGCGAGTTAGGTGGATTGGCCGTGCTAAATTGGTTCTTAGTGTCAGAGGGACTAGCAAGGGTAAATGCATGGGGTTGTGGGGATAGGGCTTGGGCGGGGTTGTGGTTGGTGCAGACTCGATGGGTTGAATGGCCTTCTTCTGCACTGCAGAATTTTATGATTCAGTGAAGAATTTACTGATAATCACGAAAAACGATTGTCACAAAAACCCATCTGGGGTTCACTAACGTCCTTCAGAGAAGGAAATCTGCCATCTTTACCTGGTCTGGCCGACACGTTACTCCAGGCCCATAGCAGTGTGGTTGACTTTTAACTGCCCTCAGGCAGCTAGGGATGGGCAATAAATGCTGGCCAGCCAGGAAACCCATGTCCCACAAACGAATAAAACCAAACCACAGTTAGGGGACCATAAGTTTGAACTTAAATTGTATCACCTGGCATATGTCTGGATGTAAAAAATTAGAGATTTTAAGATGGTGGCATGTCCCTTTAAATTTGCAGTTTACAATCACCAAAATTAAGAAGATTTATTGCATTCTAAATTATGATGTTTAGACTTATTTTTCTTGCAAGATTAAACAGCTGCAGTCTATCAATTAGAATGGATGGAAATATGAAACCCAAAGTGAAAAGTGGTATCATTTCTGCGTGTTTTTCTTCCTAATCTCTTAATAATGTCCTATTCATTGAAGAAGGGGCTCCGTTAAGGTCTTGGCAGCAATATTGTGATATGGGAGCTCCTTATTACTTTTAGTACTTATTCAGAGCTTCTGAGTTGAAGAATGCTGCATTCCTTCTTTTATCTTGTATTTAAAGTGGGCTGGTAGATGGCGTTACAAATGAGTGACCAAATATGCCGTGACCTTTAGTTAGAGGCCTTTAGAATCACTTCCTAAACAACTTTCAGCAAAATTCTTGGCTCTTTCTGGGTTACTGGAGTGCTAAAAGAACAATTCTTGCCCTTTCAATACCTGAATTCTTCTGCTCCCTGTGGTTCTCAACAAGAGGCATTCTGATGACGTCAATGTGTATACACAAAAAACTCGATGACATTATGAGAGTGTTTTGTGTAGTTCCTGGGACTGACTGAAAGGTCAAGATTTTGGAGGTGAAGCCTGTTTAGCTGAGCTAAACCATTGGTTGGGAGCCTGGAACCAGAAAATAAGGGGGTTGCCACTTAGGACTGAGAAGAGGTGGGTAGCACAGTGGTTAGCACTGCTGCCTGTCAGCACCAGGGACTCGGATTCAATTCCAGCCTTGAGTGACTGTCCTTGTAGCGTTTGCACATTTTCCCCATGTCTGCATGGGTTTCCTCCGGGTGCTCCGGTTTCCTTCCAAAGGTGTGCAGATTAGGTTGATTGGCTATGCTAAATTGCCCCTTAGTGTCAGGGGAATTGGAAGGGTAAATACGTGGGGTTATGAAGATAGGGCCTGGGTGGGATTGTAGGTGGCCTCCCTCTGCACTGTAGAGATTTTATGAGGAGAAATTTGTGGATTGTTGGAATTCTCTACCCTGGAGAGCTGTGGAAGCTCAGTCATTGAACTTGTTTAAGGTAGAGATGGATAGATTTCCGATTAAGAATCTAAGGGTTATGGGGATAATGCGTGCGAAAAGCATTGAAGTGTCTGATCAGCCCTGATTGTACTGAATGGTGAAGCAGGCTCGATGGGCTGAATGGCCTATTCCTAGTCCTCTGTTCCTAAGCTGACTTGTTGAAATTGCTAGTCAAATTGCTGATCGGATTTGAACTCTTGACCCCATGGCATTAGTCTGGGCCTCCAGAAGATTCCAGAAGATGAGAAGCCATAGGTAAATGATAGCCAGAGCTCATGGAGTGAATCACAGAATCATCATAGGATCCCTATAGTGTAGAAAGAGGCCATTCAGCCCATCGAGCCTGCACTGACAACAATCCTATCCCCATAACCCTATGCATTTATCCTGCTAATCCCCCTGACACTAAAGGGCAATTTAGCCAATCAACTTAACCCACACATCTTTGGACTTTGGGAAGAAACTAGAACACCC
This sequence comes from Carcharhinus amblyrhynchos, assembly GCF_965287045.1. NCBI lineage: Eukaryota > Metazoa > Chordata > Chondrichthyes > Carcharhiniformes > Carcharhinidae > Carcharhinus > Carcharhinus amblyrhynchos. The sequence goes on along the minus strand of NC_137331.1, from coordinate 111,413,336 downwards.
CAAGGAAACCCACACAGACTCGGAGAGAATGGTGCAGACTCCATGTAGACAGTGACCTGAATCCAGGTCCTTGGCGCTGTGAGGCAGCAATGCTAACCACTGTGCCACCCTGCCTTGACAATCCTGTCAATGTCAGGCCCAAACCTTTTCTCAGCTATCGAGTGCTATGGTACCACTGAGATATCTGTACAGATCTGGGCCACTGGTCTCCATGGTTTGGAACTGGGTGAAGGTCTGAGGCCACCGGATCTTGCAGACTTCAGGCTCGCTCTGCAACAATGCCGCTGATGGAATGGAGCAATGGAATTTTTGAGGCCGATTAAATCACCTATTTTATTGCCCTAGAATATTACACTAGAGTTACAATTCCACACCTATATCCCTCAATGCCAAACATACTTAGTCCATGTTAACTTAAGAGAAACTACATGTTTCGTCTCAGATGCTCCAGGTTTAGTGCGAAGATCACACAATCACAGAACCATACAGTGCAGAAGAGGCCCTTTGAGTCCGCACCGACACATTAGAAACACCTGAACTCCCACCTAATCCCATCTATCAGCACTTGGGCTAAAGCCCTGAATGTGCCAAGTGCTCATTAAGGTACTTTCTAAGGGATGTGAGGCAACCCGCTTCTACCACCTCCCTCTGGGTATAAAAGTTTTTCCTCATACCCCCCCTAAACGTCCTGTCCCTCACCTTCAAGCTATGTCCCCTTGTGACTGACCCTTCAACTAAGGGGAACAGCTGCTCCTTTTCCACTCTGTCCATGTCCCTCATAAACTTGTCCACCCTGGTCAGGTCACCCCTCAGTTTTCTCTGCTCCAGCGAAAACAACCCAAGCCTATCCAACCTCTCTTCATAGCTTAAAATGTTCCATCCCAGGCAGCATCCTGGTGAATCTCCTCTGCATTCCCTCCGGTGCAATCACACCCTTCCGTTAGTGTGGCGGCAGACGCCTGATGTACTTCATGAAAGACAAATCACCATTGCTTAAGGGAGAACGCTCCAGGTTTCAGAGATTTAACTGCTCGTGTTGTAAGACACTGCGCCACCCCCAACTTAAGTCAAAGCCACTCATTCCTCTAAAACTGCATAGCTGAGAAGGTTTGGTGATGATAAACTTGATCAAAGGACGAAAGATCCAGTTTTCATGTAACAACACAGATAACTCATTTTTAAAGTAAAACCGAAGATCTCTCCGCCAACATTTATGAAACGGATAGTTCAAACATCGCTACAGTTGTTAATAAGGAACTTACAGCAGTGAGGCAGACAGGGTTAGAGTCCCCAGGGGGTGGTTAGTAAGAGAGTTTGGCTCTGGACAGAACAGACAGGAGAAGATAAGTAAGACAAGATATAGAGCAAAAGTTACACATTGACACAGTTGTTATTGAACAGAAAGACTTGAATTTTTGCGTGGCACCTTCCCAAAAACATTTTAGTGCTAATGAAGGGGCAGAATCTTCCTGTCCTTGGAAATCGTAACAGGCAGGAGCCCGACCACGCAAAGGTCCATGGACCTCAGACGGGAGTTTCCGGTTTTGGTGTGAGCACAGCCGGACAATCCCGCCAAAATGCAGTCACCGTTGTAATGTAGGAAATGCAAAAGCCAGTTTGCACACAGCCAGCCCCCATTAACAGCAACTGTGATGATTACTGGATAATCTGGTTTATTTTGGGGGGAGGGGGTTTGATTGAGGATTAACTGTCGGCCGGGGGAAATTCCCCAGCTCTTGTTTGGAATAATGCCATAGGATCTTTTACATCCAACTAAAAGGGCAGCTATGACTCCATCCAAAAATAAAAATGATACCCCTGACTCTGCAGCACTCCCTCGGAACTGCACTGAAGTGGTTTTTGTGCTCGAGTGCCTGGAGTGGGACTCGAACCGACAACCTGCTGACTCAGGACTGAGTGCAGCTGAGTCCACAGCTGCCAACCGGGGTAATAATAACAGATCAGGTTCTTGAAGGTTACGGGCAGCAATATTGCAGGACAGTCTCCAAATAGATCAGTCATTGAGGAAGAAACTGATACTCGGGCAACACGTCAGGGCTGGCAAATTTTCCTCAGTGACCCGGTTACAAAGTGGGAATTTCCAACAAGGTTTAACTCGCTCAGAATTCTGTGGCGGCTGGTGCTAATTGTTCTCCAATCCAAAATCAATTGGCAAATGGAGCATCTGGTCTGGCCGAATTGCCTCTGATCTGCTGCTTTAGATGTGATGAGGTTCGACCCATTTACTGTGGATCTCGAGACCAAACCGGGATGGAAGATCTCAACATACGCAGGCTGTGCACAGACCACTGAGTTCATACAACAGCTCGCATCGATCTAACCATAAGTAATACAAACCCACAGATTACATACCAAAGAGCATAAATCAAAAAGAAACAGCTGAAGAATGTAAATTTGATATATAATTACATTTATAAGTATATTTACAAATATAGTAACGCAAATCATTTCAAAGGTTTTCCTGTCCTCATTGTTGGTAAGAAAATAATTGGTTTAAGATGTCTCAGTTCAGAGATTAAAGGCCAGTGGGGAACCTGTCCTGGTTTCAGATATGTCCTTCATTTGTCTGCTTTTACCTGTCATCCTGCCCGCTACAGTAAACTGGTTCATTCACATGGAGAAGCCTTGTCTAAGGCACATCTACAATACAGTTCCACTCTTCTTGTAGGGGGAAGCTGGCAGATCAAAGGGCAGAGACAACCAGGAGAACAGACGGACCCACTTCATGGCAAATGCTGATTCCTCCAAGGGAAAGGTCACCATAAAAATGGACCGAGCAGTTAGCCTCAGAGACATAAAAACCATAGAAACCCTACAGAGCAGAAGGAGGCCATTCGGCCCATTGAGTCTGCACCAACAACAATCCCACCCAGGCCCTATTCCCGTCACCCCACATATTTATCCTGCTAATTCTTATAATCTATGCATCCCAAGCACAATTTCGCATGGCCAATCAACCTAACCTGCATATCGTTTGACTGTGGGAGGAAACCAAAGCACTCAGAGGAAGCCCATGCAGACATGGGGGGAATGTGCAAACTCCACAAAGACAGTGATGCAAGCTGAGAATTGGACCCAGGTCCCTGGAGCTGTGAGGTAGCAGTGCCAACCACTGTGCCGCCCACTCAGACAGTGACTCTGAGGCTTGGCCTGGCAGAATGCATTGGCATCATCTACAGAAAGATTCACAAGAAGAAATAGTCCATTTGGCCCAACTGGTCCAGACCCTTGTTCAGGCTACACACATGCCTCCCTTTACTCCTCTTCATTTAACATCAACTTATACTCCTCACCCTTTCTCCTGCTTGTGTTAACTTTGCTTTCTGTATCTATGAAATTTGCATCTACTATTCCTTGTGGAGGTGAGTTCCAAATTCCAATCCCTTTCTGTGTTGGATTTATTTGACTGTCTCGTAATGGAAGCCTCTCTTAAACTTTGCGATAGTGACCTCCTTAACCCTCTCCTTGCAAAGATAACCCACTCTTGTCCTCTCTTTTTCTGGTCATTGGCGTCAGACTGAAGCTAATGAGTTTAGAACACTTTATGAAGGTGTGATTTGGCAGAGTTAAAGCTGCACTGGCATTTTGATGGTGGTTTCTAATTTAATATTTTAAAAATAGCTTCTTCATTTGCCCCCCCCCACATGAGCATCTGGCATTTTCACAACTCTTCAAATCGTCACCACATTGTAAAAATAAAGCTTATTGGGATGATTTTTAAAATTCTTTCATGGGATGTGGGCATCGCTGGCTGGGCTGGTATTTACTGTCCATCCCTAATTGCTCTTGAGAAGGTGGTGGTGACCCTTCACCTGCTTGATCATTGCAGTGGTGTGGGTACACCCGCAGTGCTGTTAGGGAGGGAGTTCCAGGATTTTGACCCAGCGACAGTGAAGGAATGGCGATATGTTTCCAAGTCAGGATGGTGTGTGACTTAAAGGGAAACTTACAGGCAGTGGTGTTCCCATGCACAGTAGTTAGCACTGCTGTCTCACAGTGCCAGGGATCCAGGTTCAATTCTGGCTGGGGGTCACTGCCTGTGTGGAGTTTGTACTTTCTCCCCGTGTCTGCGTGGGTTTCCTCCGGGTGCTCTGGTTTCCTCCCACAGTCCAAAGATGTGCAGGTTAGGTGGATTCGCCATGCTAAATTGCCCCTCAGTGTTCCAAGATGTATAGGTTTGGAGGTAAATGGGGTAAATTTAATGGAGTAAATACATGGGGTTACGGGGATGGGGCCTGGATAAGGTGCTCTGTTGGGGAGTCAGTGTAGAACTGATGGGTCGAATGGTTTCCTTCTACACTGTAGGGATTCTATGATCTTCTGTTCTTGTCCTCTAGATGGTAGAGTTTGCAGGTTTGAAAGATGCTTATGAAGGAACTGTAACAGATTCATCTGGTAGATGGTACACACTGCTACCAATGTGTTTCAATGATGGAGTGGGGTTGGGAGGGGGGGGTTGTTGGGGGTGATGGGGAATGGATGCTGAAGGTGGTGGATGGATGCCAATCAATTGGGCTGCTTTGTCCTGGATGGGCAACACTTCTTGAGTGTTGTTGGAGCCGCACCCATCCAAGCCACTGGGGAGTGTTCCGTCACACTCCTGACTTGTGCCTTGTGGACAGGCTTTGGGAAGTCTGGAGGTGAGTTACTTTCCATAGAATTCCCAACCTGCTCCTGCACCCACAGTATTTATAGGGCTGTTGCAGTTCAGCTTCTGGTCAAAGGTAACCCCAGGCTGTTGATAATGGGGGATTCAGTGATGGGAGAACAAGGGATCAAGAGAAGATGGTTAGATTCCCTATTGTTGGTGATGGTCATTTGCTGGCAGTTGTGTGGTGTGGATGTTAATTACCACATCAGCCTCAGCCTGAATATTATCCAGGTTTTTCTTCAGTACTTGAGGAGCTGTGAACAGTGCTGAATATTGTGCAGTCCTCAGGAAACATCCCCGCTTCTGACTTTACGATGGAAGGAAGGTGACTGGGCCTCGGACACTAACCCTGAGAGACTCCTCCACTGCTGTCCTGGGAATGAGGTGACTGACCTCTGAGAACTACAATTAGTTTCCTTTGTGCTAGCTATTACAGTGGCTCCAGTTATACCAAATATTAGCTTGTGGAGTTACAAGCATTGGCTTGTTCTGTAACCCTACAGGCAGAGGGCTGGCTCCCATATCACTGGAGATGGGAGGGTGAGGGTTGATGCTTACACTGCTCAATTTGCTCTGGAGTTTTCAAACCAAACTACAGCAAAAAGTTTGAATTGAATTGTAATTGAGCTATCAGTCTCTTAGGAACATAGGATTAGAAGTAGGCCATTCAGCCCCTCGAGTTTGTCCTGTCATTCAGCGAGATCATGGCTGATCTGTACCCGATTCCATTATTCAGCTTGATCCACACCCATTTAGACCTTGGCTGACAAAAATTTAGTGATCCCAGGTTGAGATTTAAAATCACCAATGGGGCTAGCATCAATCTTTTCTTGTGAGAGGACAGTTTATACTTTTCCCACCCTTTTGGGTGGCACGGTGGCACAGTGGTTAGCACTGTTGCCTCACAGTGCCAGGGGCCTGGTTCGATTCCTGGCTTGGGTCACTGTCTGTGTGGAGTTTGCGCATTCTCCCCGTGTCTGTGTGGGTGTCCTCTGGGTGCTCTGGTTTCTTCCCACAGTCCAAAAGAGGTGCTGGTTGTGCAGAGGACATGCTAAATTTTCCCTCAGTGTACCCGAACAGGTGCCAGCGACTAGGGGATTTTCACAGTAATTTCATTGCAGCGTTACTGTAAGCCGACTTGTGACACTAATCAATAAACTTAAAAGAAACTCGTGTCGTTAAATATTCTTTAACTGCTCTCCTGAACGGCCTGCTTCTGATCTTGGGGTTAAGTCGCCTCTTCATGAACTCCTCAAACCAGTGGAAAAAAAATTTTCTCGATCACTTTATCAATTCCTTTCAAAATCCTAAAGGTTCCTGGATTACGGGTGACTAATTTGACGGCTTGTTCTCCTTCTGTTCTGGGAATACACAGCGTACAACAAAAGCAGCATCAGAATGCCAAAACACTTCTTCACAGGGGGATAGAATAATTTAAGAACAACTTACTCCTCTGGATAACGTGACCAATTCTCAGTTGCACGGTTTTGCTCGAGAGCTAATTTTAACTCCTGTTAGCAGCTGCCCGATTTACCACCTCGTTCCTCGCTCTTCTCACTCTCTTGCAATCACTTCCTGTTCTCCATCCCTGGCACCTTGCCCTCCTACCTTTACAGCTTCCAAAGCAGTTTGAGAACAGAAATAAATTTTGCATCCCCCCACCACCACCTTCCCCTCACCAATACTCTCCGACAGCTCAGTGATTTCACTCAGTTGGTGCTGAAAATCAGAGATCCTGCCTCCAGGTATTGGTCAGCGTTGACGCAACTGATCTCCAGCCTGGGTTGGTGATGCACTTGGCATCAGTTTGACTCTCTTGCCCTACAGGGGAAATCATTCAGGGTCCTAATCTCTATCCAGTCATCCTTGTTGGAAAACACCCATTGGTGTATATAGGATTGGGCTTCACCTTAAGGCCCTGTAGGGTTAAATCACTGGCCAATAATCGAACCATTGATTTGAACCATAGGATCCTTGCAGTACAGAAGGAAGCCATTCAGCCCATTGAGTCTGTACCGACTGTCCCCCACCCTATCCCCTCAACCCCACAATATTAACCCCACTAATCTCCCAGCCTACACATCTTTGGTCATTAACGGACAATTTACAATTGCCAATCCTAACGTGCACATCTTTGTATTGAAGCGAATGATGGTCCAAAGGTGCGGGTATGATGGTTTGAATGGCTCCTTCCTGCGTCATAACTTTTCTATGGTTCTACAACACCAGTGGAGATCTATCACTGTAAGAATGGGGCTTTCACAACAGGAAGGGAGAAGGAGTATGAAGTATATCGACACACACTCAATCCAAGTTGAGATATGTCAGTGGGGCTACTAGATAAAGGACACGGCAACAGGGCTGAAGGACGGGCAGTGCCAACCTCAGCAACAGCTGCACGGTTTTCAGCCCAGGGCAATGTCACTTGCCACGTGGTATAACAATGAGGAAGTCCCAGTATGCGCACTGCGTAAAGCACTGCCTCACAGCACAAAGCGGGCACTCAAGACAGATCCAAAATGGAAATTACACATTTAACCAAATCATGGATTCTCCCACAGATTTTGGTATGACCCGCATTCACCATTAAACAGCAACAGCATCGCAGAGCACACCAACTCCAGAATTGGTTCCAAAGTTACCGTATTGTCATCAAAATCCTTGGAAATGCTGACCGGAGAAGATACAATTTTATTTTTACTTTATTAACCAACACTTTTGTTCGCCAGCTGGTAAAGATACTTGCTTTGTTTGGCATTTGGCAAATTCTCAAACTCGGAGATTAAACCTGACGCTCAGTTAAAATTCCGGGTCAGCTTTGGAACCCCGGGCACACTCATGGTTCCCCAATGAACAAGTCAACAACTAGCTTCATCAGCGGGCCATATCTCAATGAACCCAATCCCCCACCACTCATACAGTGTTAGGACTCAGTTAAACGTAACTTCTTAAATAAAACCCCTGACACCGAATTGGATGGCTTCCCCTTCACCTGTCACAGATTGCAGCCACAGATCCTCTGCAAAGCACCCAGAAATATAGAGAGTATTTTCACGATTAAAGTTTTGGTTTCACAACAAACCGTGCGCTCTGTAAGAGTTCAGAGAGAGTAGGGATGGAGAATTACCTCAAGGGAGCCAGGGGATGCTCCATTTTCATCTTCTGTCTTTGTATCATCGCTGGCAGGGTTTTGCTTGCTCTTAGCTGGACTTTGTTCCTCACTAAAGGCCTGTTCAATAAGTTGTTTGTTTAAGATCCTGGCAGGGTTCTCAGGAAGTGCATACCCAGGAGAAAGAGACAGTCCCTGCCTCGCAGCTGGATCCTCGCCGTCTCCTTCCGCCTCCGATTCGATGGCCATGACGGGACTTGGCGATCTGCCTCGGACAGTCTTCAAAAACTCCTGAACCAAGACATAGTTTGACCTGGGCTCCGAGGGCTTCGGCCGACTTAGGGACCTGGACAACCTCTGGACGGTGTCACAAACTATGGGGGTGTGATCGATAATGTTGAACAAACTGGAAAGGCCGTCGTTAATGGTGGTGTGGACCGGGCTGTCTCGGGTGGTGGTCGATCTTGCCCAGGCTGACTCGTTGAATCCCTTCTGTGGGTTGCTGGGCAGGATTCGGTCTTTGGGCTGGTCAGGTTTGATTGCCGTTTTCCTTTGCAGCTTGGGCGAGCCGTATTTTGGGGAACAGCACGCGCGCTCGAACTTCGCCTGCATCTTCTCAACTCCGGGCGCCACCTGTTTGCTCCGCAAACTTCGCGAGGGCGACGACACCGGAGTGGAGCCTCCCTTTGGTGTCAAACACTTGTGCGGGCTGCTGCTGATGCCCCGGAGACACTCTGTCTGGAGACCCACACTGATGGTCTGGGTGGTCTGCGTCCCGGTACTTGTCACACCATTAGTCTGGCACGCAATGTCTTTGAACTGGGGATCGACTGAGTTGGAACGTATTCGGCTTATGACCGAATGTGCCACTTCCTTCATGTCGTCACTCATGTTGCCAGATATTTTAAGGTCATGCAGGGATGAGGCAAAGCCAACGGTACTACAGATTGGGTGCTCCATGGGACGGAGACCCCCCTCCAGCAGGTCTTTGTGGTGCTTGCCAATGTCACACGGCCATCGTCCAAACACGTCAGCTGGCCCACCCTTCGGCTCAACCACATTCCCATTGGATTTGATCTTGGGAAAGGCGTAATCTGAATCAACTACTTTGGTGCCATCTTTGTTCGGGTGTGGCGACCCATCAAACCTGCGGATAAGCGGCGGGCTGTGGTAGAGTCGCACTCCCATTTTATCCGGAACCATGCTGCTCCTCTGTAGCTGCTTTTGAGAGAAATCTGGGCCGCTCGTTGTGTTGGTCGTCACGGTGACGCTGCTTGTGAGGTACCAGGGGGTTGCCTGGAAAGGATCGGGGGGTAAACCGCTCACCATTATCTCACTCTCCGTCCTTTCCGGCCAGGCCTCTGTTGGTTTCTCTCTGCTGGTGTACTCCCGGGTTTTCCTGCTGAACTCTTCGATGTACTTCAGGTCATCTGGAGACAATGGAGGGGTCGCCTCATCCTTGCCGAGGTCTATCTGTAGCTCGGGGCCACTGGGTAAGTGTTTCTCGGGGAGGAATGGGGAACTGTCCATTAAACGTTGGAACTCTGACATGGAGGAAACCGACTTTGCCCTTTGAATAAAACAAGAACACTGTTAGCTGTGCCGTAGGAATTAAAAGTGACACTGCACAATCAAACAATAACTCAGACAAACCTGCGTCATTTCACACAACCAAGTTCTTTGCATCCTCTGCTGTGTGTACAAATGTAGAAGCCACAGCCCACAAGCAGGATTGAGGTGAAAAGATCATTAATCTGCTTTGTTTTGTCAGGATGTGGGTATGCGGGTGTTATTTTGTCAGCACAGGTTAAAATGGTAACCTTGACCGATACTTGGGGAAAGCCCCCTGCTCCGAATACTGACACATCATTATTATTGTCCAGCCAATAGAAAAGATGCTTGAGACCTTAGTATAGCATCTCAACCAAATGACGGCACCTCTGACAGGGCAGCATTACTGCGCTGGGGCGTTGGTGATTGTGGCTCGTATTCCTGGTGTGGGTCCAAAATCCACAATCTGTATATAGCTGAGTGCTTCCAATTGACCCAAGGTGACAGAGGAAAATATATTCTCCCCCTGTATCAGTCGGGTAGCGATTCATGCTGGGTTACAGGTAAGCAGGTGCTGTTAGCTCTTCAGAACCACACAATCGTCATGCGTGAACTTCTACAGTGACTGTTACATAGAGGTACATGGAATGTAAAGCACTGAAGCAAGCCATTACATAGAAACATAGAAAATAGGAGCAAGGGGAGGCCATTCAGCCCTCGAGCCTGCTCTGCTATTCACCATGATCATGGTTGATCATCCTACTCAATAGCACGATCCAGCCTTCCCACCATATCCTTTGATCTTTTAACCCCAAGTGCTATATCTAACTCCTTCTTGGAAAGTACAATGTTTTGGCTCAACTACTTACTGTGGTGGTGAATTTCACTGCTCTCTGGGCAAAGAAATTTCTCCTCATTTGTTTCTAAAAGGTTTACCCCTTGTCTTCAGACTAGGGCTGGGCACCCCAGTCATCGGGAACACCTTTCCTTCATCAACTCTTTCTAGTCCGGTTAGAATTTTAATTCATCCTGAAGCTTTCTCTTTTCTAAAGCAAATAATGGGGTCAGCTTTGTCCTTGATATGCATTTTCATTGGGATTGGGCTGAGAAACATTATCCGATTTCTTGTTTTCCTCTTTGTCTAACCCAGAGGTTAAGGTTTTGATTCAAGTTTTTTTTGTTTTAATCCAATTCAATCCAATCAAAGTCCAATTCAAAGACATTCCCAATCCGAGATGACAAGGCAGGCCTCCCACGTCCTGTCTTAGGCTCGGTCTACATGATCCAAGCTCTTTGGAGCAGGCATTGAGCCTCCTCCAAGGCTTGATCTCAACTGCATCTTAGCCAAAAGGCTGAGATGCTGCTTTAAAAAGTTGCTTCAAATGAAGCCTCAGTGTAAACTCATGACTTCATCCAAGAGCGGAATGCCAAAACTACATCTGGTCTTAGCCAAAAGGCCGAGAAGCTTTGACTCAGGTATTCCTGCAGCTAGCCCACTGACTGAATCAACATACTCGAGTAATCAAACTGAAGATCTTGCCTGCTTATACTCGTGCTGAACCAACTGAAAAGGAGGGGCATGGGTGTGTAATGGAGTGGGGGCGGGGGGGAACTGCAGTAGGAGGTGGGAAGTGTTGAGAACTTCTACTTACTTTAAACAACATTAGGAGAGTGATATTGTCACTGGGCTAGTTTTTTTAAAAATTCGTTTGTGGGGTAGGGGCATCATTGGCTGGTCAGCCTTTATTGCCCATCCCTAGTTACCCGAGGGCAATTGAGAGTCAACCACATTGTCGTGGCTCTGGGGTGACATGTAAGCCAGACCAGGTAAGGACGGCAGATTTCCTTCCTAAAGGATATTAGTGAACCAGATGGGTTTTTCCGACAATGGTTTCATGGTCATCAGTAGATTCTTAATTCCAGATATTTTTTACTGAATTCAAATTCCACCATCTGCTGTGAAGGGATTTGAACCCGGGCCCCCAGAACATCAGCTGAGTTTCTGGATTAATAATTTAGTGATAATACCACTAGGCCATCACCTCCCCAGAGTAATATAGACATCCAGGATAAAGCTTTAGGGACCTGGGGATTGTGGAATTTGAAATCAATAAAAATCAGGAATAAAAAGTCTCACGATGGCCATAAAGTAATAGTCTTAAAAACCCATCTGGTTCACTGGTGTCCTTTAGGGAAGGAAATCTGCCATTCTTACCCGGTCTGGCCTACATGTGACTCCAGAGCCACAGCAATATGGTTGACTCTGAAATGGCCCAGCAAGCCACTGAGTTCAAGAGGCAACAAATACTGGTTCAGCCAGCGATGAATGAATAAAAAAAAAACCCCCATTTGTCCTGAAATTAATGTAGATTAATGCAGATTTTGGGCAGCACAGTGGCACAGTGGCTAGCATTGCTGCCTCACAGCGTCAAGGACCCGGGTTTGATTCCTGGCTTGGGTCACTGGCTATGTAGAGTTTGCACATTCTCCCCGTCTCTGGGTGGGTTTCCTCTGAGTGCTTTGGTTTCGAAACACAGTCCATAGATGTGCGGGTTAGGTGGATTGGCCGTGCTAAATTGTCCCTTAGTGTTGGGTGGGTGGTTTAGCTGGGTTAAATGCATGGGGTTATGGGGATAGGGCCTGGGTGGGATTGGAGTCAGTGCAGACTCGATGGGTTGAATGACCTCCTTCTGCACTGTAGGATTCTATGATTCTATTGAGCTCTAAGCCTGTCAGCTGGATTCAGGTTTTGGCATTCAGGTTTGGAATTAGGCTGGGATGTAAACCTCTTTTCAGTTCTAAATATTATTTTTTCCAATCCAATCACAATGGTTTGAAAGGAGTGAATGATGACAGGAACACTTGAGATGGAAGAACCGTCTATTGCTCCAGCTGCTGTCAAAGAAATGAGACGACCCCAAAAATACATTCACCACAAATGCACTTTATTTTCCCTTACGAACATTCAATATTGGTGGAGAGGAAAAGACCAATTAATCTGTCAAGCCTGTCTCTTTCACTCAGCTCTCCCCCCCACTCTCCTTGACTCAGCTGTTCCCCCCCTCTCTTCAGGAAGGAACTGATTCACAGCGACCACCATCAGTTTCCTCATGTGAACATTACTACTAATTGTGTCAAGAAACCCTGGTATTGGATGGGAAATGGAGTGCAGTAAATTTCCCGCGGAGCTGGGTTGGCCGCTGAAGTTTAAGTTTATTTATTATTGTCACAAGTAGGCTTATATTAATACTGCAATGAAGTTACTGTGAAGATCCCTAATCGCTGCACTCTAGTGCCGGTTCGGGTACACTGAGGGAGGATTTAGATCTAACCAGCATGTCTTTTGGACTGTGGGAGGAAACAGGAGCAGACACGGGGAGAATGTGCAGGCTCCACACAGACAGTGACCCAAGCCGGGAATCGAACCTGGATCCCTGGCACTGTGAGGCAGCAGTGCTAACCACTGTGCCGCCGTGTTGCTGCTTCAAATTAAAGGGGAGGGTTTGGTGGTTGAGCCAGGTGAGGAGGAGGGATGGGATTCTTCCAGAACCTCAAACATCAGGGAATAAGATTTGTGAGGGGCTTGAAGATGCATTTACACTCCCCTAGATTCCACCAAAATCCATAAAATGACTCAAGCAGCCTCCAGTGATCCCTTTATATTCAGCTAGTTAGACTACCCTGTTTCGAGTTCCACTGGGCACGGGGTGGGGCAATCCCGCAGCCCAGGATGGTGTCCTGGGGACAGGGTTTCAAATCCCACCATGGCAGCTGATGGAATCTAAATTCAACTGATAATCTGGAATAGAAAGTGTAGTCTCAGCAAAATCATTGCCAACTGATGGACAAACCCATCTGGGTCACTAATCTCCTTTAGGGAAGGAAATAAATTCATCACAAATATACTCCATTTTCACTGACAAACATTCAACATTGGTGGACAGGAAAAGAGTAAATAGTCCATCAAGCCTGTCTCTTTCACTCAAAACATCCCCCCACTCTCTTCAGGAAGGAACTGATTCACATTGACCTACAACTGCTTCTTCACGTGACTATTACTAATTGAGTCGAGAAACCCTGGTGATGGAAGGGGTTGGGGAATCTGCCATCCTTATTTGGTCTGGCCTACATGTGACTCCAGAGCCACAGCTATGGTTGCTCTTAACTACCCTGTGAAATGGTGTGGCAAGCCACATAGTTCAAGGGCAACTAGGGAATGCCAGCAATGCCCATACCTCATGGAGGATTTAAAAAAAGCATGCCCAGCACACATTGCCAATTGAATTCTAAAATGGTATAGAACTTCTAAGTATATCATGCCTGACATTACAACGGTGACTACGCTTCTGAAGTATTTAATTGGCTAGAAGATACTTTGGGACACTCTGTGGTTGGGCCAGGCGCTATATAAATACCAATGCTCCTTTTTCCACTGTGCCTGCTGTTTGTGGTGGCAGCTGTGGTGGTGTCAGCTGGTAACCATTTCCCAACTGGGACTAAAATGGAAACAGGATAAAAGTCAGAGGCAGCAAGGTGGTAATTCATTCTATTTTTCTCAGTGTTTTAATTTTGCTATTGCCGCATTTTGGCAGGATGGTGGAGGAATCAATTAGCAATTTGAAATTGTAAAGCTGGTCTCAGTAGTGGTGAGCTCGTGGGTGCTTATGTTTTTATCTTACCCCACATAGGGAATCCCAGCTGAATGCATTGAGACGGCACAGTGCTTAGCACTACTGCCTCACAGCGGCAGGGACCCGGGTTCAATTCCCAGCTTGGATCACTGTCTGCGTGGAGTTTGCACGTTCTCCCCGTGTCTGCGTGGGTTCCCTGCGGGTGCTCCGGTTTCCTCCCACAGTCCAAAGGCGTGCAGGTGAGATGGATTAGCCATGGGAAATGTGTAGGTTCGAGGAGATAAGGCTGGGTGATGGGCTTGTGTAAGATACTCTGTCAGAGGGTCGGTGCAGACTTCTGCACTGTAAGGATTCTGATTCTATTCTATAATACTCTCATCTGATGCCTGCAGATGCCTATCTGTGGGAGTCACTGCCAATTCATTATTCAGCCCTCGCCCAGAGCAACAGAGATGAACTGTACACAGAGGAAGAGTTAAAGATTGCTCAGGGAGCCAGCAGGCACTAATTGAACATTACGCAACAAAATAGGATCGTGTACCTCTGAAGATTTGCTTTCCGAGTCTCTTTTTCCTGGAACTCAGCCGTGTCCTTGGTCTCACATATTTCATTCAGAGCCTGTAAAATGGAAAGAAGCACTCTGCATGTTACACAGAGCTTTATTCTATGACACTGCATTGACATCTGCACCATTACGCCCTATTGTTATGCTGTCTAACATAAAAACTTCACTAATCACATTCCAGAGAAATTTCAAACTTGCTTCAAGAGCGGTGTGTCAGATGGTATCACAAAATCCCTACAGTGCAGAAGGAGACAATTCGGCCCATCGAGTATGTACCGATCACAATCCTACCCAAGTCCTATCCCCACAACCTCACATATTTACTCTAGTTAGTCCCCCTGACACTAAGACCATTTAGCATGGCCAATCCATCTAAGTCGCACATCTTTGGAATCAGGGATGACACTGCAGCACCCAGAGGAAACCCACACAGACACTGGGAGAACTCCGCACAGACAGTGAGCCAAGCTGGGAATCGAACTGGGTCCTTGGCGCTGTGAGGCAGCAATGCTAACCACTGTGCCACCATGCTACTGGGAGCAGAAAGGCTGATCTTTCATACTCACTGAGAAACAATCACCACAACACAATGTATGTCTTTAACGACAATATTATCAGCCGCTCAGTCACACTGCATTAAATACTATACTCAGATCAGCTGAAACACGATTCTAACTTATTACCAGGTTCATTTAACTTTACACTGATTACTTTGATGATATACTTAGCACTGGAGAAATAGTTCAAAAGTCATATCCTCACTTCACACCTTTTAGCTCTTCACCTGAGACAAATGTCTAAACAACTTGAGTCATGCCTTTAATAAGAACATAAGAACATAAGAAATAGGAGCAGGAGTAGGCCATCTGGCCCTTCGAGCCTGCCCCGCCATTCAATAAGATCATGGCTGATCTGTCGTGGCTCAGTTCCACTTTCCCGCCCTCTCCCCATAACCCTTAATCCCCTCTCTTATCAAAAACCCATCAACCCGCTTCTTAAAAATATTTAGCGAGGCAGCCTCCACCACTTCAACGGGCAGAGAATTCCAGAGATTCACCACCCTTTGAGTGAAGAAGTTCCTCCTCAACTCCGTTCTGAACTGCCCCCCCTTTATCTTGAGGCTGTGCCCCCTAGTCCTACTGTCTTTTTTGAGCGGGAAGAGTCTTTCCACCTCTATCCTATCCATCCCATTCATCATCTTATACGTCTCAATGAGATCTCCCCTCATTCTTCTAAACTCTAACGAGTACAAGCCTAGTTTATTCAGCCTCTCCTCATAGCTCAACCCCCTCAACTCCGGTATCAGCCTAGTAAACCTCCTCTGCACTCCCTCCAAGGCCAAAATATCTTTGCGCAGGTGCGGCGCCCAAAACTGCACACAGTACTCCAGCTGCGGCCTCACCAATGCCCTATACAGCTGCAGCAAGACCTCCCTACTTTTATATTCAATCCCCCTCGCTATGAAGGCCAGCATCCCATTCGCCTTCCTGACCACCTGCTGCACCTGCAGGCTGGGTTTTTGCGACTCATGCACAAGGACCCCGAGGTCCCTCTGCACCGTCGCCTGCTGCAGTTTTTCGCCACGTAAGTAATAGTCCTTCCTACCATTCTTCCTACCAAAGTGGACCACCTCACACTTGCCAACATTAAATTCCATTTGCCATTTCCTGGCCCATTCGCCCAGCCTATCTAGATCCTTCTGCAGACTCTCCACACCCTCCGCACAATTTGCCTTTCCCCCAATCTTGGTGTCATCAGCAAATTTCGACACCCTACACTCGGTTCCCTCCTCCAGATCATCTATATAAATGGTAAATAGCTGAGGCCCCAGCACCGACCCCTGGGGCACCCCACTAGTCACCAACCGCCAATCCGAATAGCACCCATTGACCCCCACTCTCTGCCTCCTATTTGACAACCAATCCTCTATCCACGCTAACACCCTACCCCCAACTCCATGTCCTCTGACCTTCTGCAGTAACCTCTTGTGAGGTACCTTATCAAATGCCTTCTGAAAATCCAGAAAGACCACATCCACCGGCTCTCCTCTATCCACCGCCCTAGACACATCCTCATAGAACTCCAGTAAATTGGTCAGACACGACTTCCCTTTAATGAAACCGTGTTGCGTCTGCCCTATCAAGCAATTCCCTTCAAGATGCCTCGCAATTTCCTCCTTAATGACGGATTCTAACATTTTACCTACCACAGACGTTAAACTAACCGGCCTGTAATTCCCCGCCTTTTGCCTGGCACCCTTCTTAAACAACGGCGTAACATTAGCCGTTTTCCAATCCTCCGGCACTTCCCCGGAATCCAGCGACGTCTGGAAAATAACCACCAAGGCATCCACTATCACCTCCGCCATTTCTTTCAGAACCCTCGGATGCATTCCATCCGGTCCTGGGGACTTGTCCACAATCAGCCCCTCCAGTCTGTCGCGCACCACCTCTCTAGTAACAGTAATGTCATTAAGACCCTCCAGTCCTACCACCTTTCCATCGCTAACACCCGGCAAATTATTCACGTCCTCCTCCGTGAAGACAGAAACAAAAAAGTTATTTAAGACCTGAGCCATATCCCCATCCCCTACCACTAGGTCCCCTTTCTCATCCGCTAAGGGACCAACGTTCACCCTAGCCAGCCTCTTCCTTTTTATATATTTATAAAAACTCTTGCTATCCTTTTTTATATTAAGTGCTAGCCCAGCTTCATAGCTTCTTCTACCCTCCTTTATCAACTTTTTTGTCAATCTTTGTTGACATTTAAACCTTTCCCAATCCTCTTCTCGCCCACTGCTCTTAGCTACTCTAAATTCCTCCGCTTTTAATTTAACACTTTCCTTCACCTCCTTCGTTATCCACGGCTTATTACCTCTCTTCCTACTGTCCTTTTTAACCATCGGAATAAATTTCTGCTGAGCACCAAGAAAGATCTCCTTAAAGATCCTCCACTGCTCCTCAGCAGACCTACCTTCCAACGCGCTCCTGATAGAAAGCTGTTCAAGGCATCTCAGAGTTAGATATATTTACTAGTAGCACAAGTAGGTTTACATCCACACTGCAATGAAGTTACTGTAAAAATCCCCTAGTCGTCGCACCCTGGTGCCTGTTCGGGTACACAGAGGGAGAATTTAGCATGGCCGATGCATCTAACCAGCACGTCTTTCAGACTGTGACAGGAAAGCCATGCAGACACGGGGAGAATGTGCAGACTCCGCACAGACAGTGACCCGAGCTGGGAATCGAACCTGAGTCCCTGGCCTGTGAGGCAGCAGTTTTAACCACTGTGCCACCCAATTGAGTCGAGTTGGGCATCTGGCCTAAAGAGGATTAGATAAGCTGAAGGGCAGGCATATGACCCATGAGGTTGATTTTGATGAACCATCTGTAGAGTGGGAAAAATACATAAAGAGCTCGATCTTCTGACTGCACTCATTGAGTATTGTAGCTGGACCTCCATGGGGTTTAATGGAATTTCTACTGCAGTGTGGAGTTTTATCTGTGCCTTCTGTTCCCTATCCTGTTCTGGAGTGTTTCTCTGGCAATCTCCTTCTGCAAAATTCCTCCTGGTTTTTCACCAGATCAGAATGCTGCTTTTTCAATCTTCCAGGTTTTACAATTCTTCTCAAACTTCTGTGAGGTTTTAGGTTGTTCCGATAGCTGCTACCATGTTGGAAGATGTTGTGCGCAGTTCAGCAAGCCTCCTGATGAGTCTTGTAAAGTTTGACAGAAAGTTTTAATTAACTACTCACTATTATGGACATATATAATAAGGTCTAACCTAGGAGCTGTGTCTGTGCTGGGGAAGCACGGTGTCACAGTGGTTAGCACTGCTGCTTCACAGCTCCAGGGACCCGGGTTCAATTCCAGCCCGGCTCACTGTGTGTGTGGAGTTTACACGTTCTCCCCATGTCTGCGTGGATTTCCTCCAGGTGCTCTGGTTTCCTCCCACAGTCCAAAGATGTGCAGGTTAGGTTGACTGGCCATGCTAAATTGCTCCTTAATGTCCTGGGATGTGTATGTTAGAGGGATTAGCAGGGCAAATATGTGGGGTTTTGGGGATAGGGCCTGGTTGCTTTTGTTGTTGGCGCAGCCTTGATGGGCTGAACGGCCTCCTTTTACACTGCAGAGGTTCTATGATGATTTGTACATGTCTCTGTCCGGTGCAAGACTGCCCTCTAGACCTGGATCAAGTGGTTATTTATATCATACCGTGGCTAGTATTATACCCAATCACATGTTAATCCTTTCTATGTCTCTTTTAGCTCAGTAGAAAGCACTGACACTAATGTTAAAGTAAGGGGTGACCAGTCTGGCGATGGTGGAGACAGACACTGTTTAAATGGCTGAAAATTTAACACAGGGCAGAATCATGGAAGGACTTCACGTATTTGAAAGCACAATGAGCCAACGGGGGCAAAGCCAAGGTCAATACATGTGAAGGATTTGTGCAGAATTCCCATTCCACTTCTATGGAGAATGGAATTCTGGCTGATTTGGAGTTTACGTAAAATGAAATTCAAAAGGTCAGCAAGGAGGGCATTGAAAAAGATATCTGAGGGTGACAATGGTGTAGGTGAAGATTTTAATGGATATGGGTTTTTATTTATTCATGTCACAAGTAGGCTTACATTAACATTGCAATGAAGTTACTGTGAAAATCCACTAGTTGCCACACTCCGGCGCCTGTTTGGGTGAATTCAGCATGGCCAATTCACCTATCCAGCACGTCTTTCAGATTGTGGGAGGAAACCAGAGGAAAACCACACACAGACACGGTGAGAATGCGCAGACTTCACACAGTGACCCATGCTGGGAATCGAACCTGGGTCCCCTGGTGCTGTGAGGCAGCAGTGCTAACCACTGTGCCACAGAGGGGCAACATGTCTGAGGTGGATACAGGCAGTCTTGGTAATCAACTGGATTTGGGTGTAGGACGTCAGTGCAGGGATGAGGGTATCGAGCTGTGCAGTGTTGGCTTGAATCTGTAAAGAGGCTGGGGTGTGCTGAATTTCTGAGGGCAACCAAAACTTTTCTCACTGTTAGAATTTAGTTGAACCATGACTTGAGTTTTCAAAGATAGCTGTGGGAGCGGGCAGGTTGAAATATGGGTATCACCGGCTCTTCCGACATAGGTGCAACGTTTTTGGGTGATGTTGCCGAGGAGTGAGATTCGGATGAGAAACTGGAGAAGAGTAATGATGGGACCGATTTTCCAAGGTATGCCCAAATCTTCCCCCCCTCACTCGTGGTGGAGATTCTCCGGTGCTGCTGAAAGCAAATGGAGTTTTGGCTGAAATGCCAAATTTCCCGTTCTTGCTTGCAACGCCAAGGGTGAGGTCGGAGAATCCCGCTCGTAAGGTGGCAAGTTCAACCATAAATCCCCAAAGAAAAATGACTGAAACCAGCTAAATTAGGACTCCTAGCTCGCATTACCGAACACAAAGCAGGTTTACCAGGATGTTGCCTGGTCTGGAAGGTTTTTACGTATGAGGAGAGGTTGGATAAACTCGGATTGTTTTCACGGGAAAGGCGGAGGCTGTGGGGCGACCTGATAGGGGTCTACAAAATTATAAGAGGCATAGGTAGGGTGGATAGTCACAGAGGCCTTTTCCTAAGGTCAATTATGGGTCATTATAAGACCCACTGACCCATTAGTAAAGGTCAATTATGAGAAGGCACTGGTTTAAGGTGAGAGGGCGTACGTTTAGGGGAAAGTTTTTCACACAGAGGGTGGTGGGTGCCTGGAAAGCACTGCCAGTGGTGGTGGTGGAAGCGGGCATGTTAGCGACGCTCAAGGTGTATCTTGATAGATGAATGGGAGGTGAACAGTGGGATAGAAACTGCATATTGGCGCAGGCTTGGTGGGCCGAAGGGCCTCTTCCTGTGCTGTATTGTTCTTTATTCTTTATCGTCATTCTGAAAGAGTGACTGATTGACCTGAAACATTGATGGATGCAAAAAGTTTGCTACTGCACATTGGATTTAAGAAGACAGACTGTGTGTGACACGATGGGTCCCGCCATGGATGAGATCGGAGAACCCCACTTGTAATGTCGCAAGTTCAGCCATAAACTCCCAAAGGAAAAAAGACTGAGAGATCCTGACTGGCATAGAAAAACCTCGACCTGGCGAGCCATAATTTTAAAAAAAGTTTAAAGTTTAGCTAAATAGTGATAACTTTCACTCCCCTTGAGGTGGAGTTATCTCTTCCCCCGCTCGAGAGATGGAGCAGCTGTCACTGTGAGGTACCGCGTCGAGATATAGTAAATGCTTGCAGAATGTACCATGCCTGAATCCCAGTCGAGACCCTGATTAAAATGCAGTTCATCATCCTAGTCCACTGCTGTCGCAGCTCACAGGAGCAACAGGTCCCCTTGTCTGAGAGTTCAAAAGCGTTTTACCAGTTCTTGCTGAGGCTACACCAGGGACAGCTTGCAAAGACAAAGTGTTTCAGCGGACACTCCCCCCCCCCCCCCCCCCCCCGCTGTCCCCAGTTAATGCAACAAAAGCCAATTGTGTGAAGTTAAAGAGGAGCCTTGATATTTTTCCGCTGTGGAATTTGCAGTCAACATTCTTGGAAAGTAAGATTTAAAATGAGAAATGGTGGCTGGAAATTTCCCATCCCGCCCGTCGTGGGAATGGTAGCGGGCGAGACAGAAGATTTGGCGGACCACCTAAAGGTGCGCTGAGCTCAGGTGGGAATTTCTGGTCTTGGGGCCACACGCAGCCCGAAAATCCCACCCAGCGTCTTTAACCAACAAACACTGGCTGCAAAATAAGAAAATTTGTTTCTGATCAAAAATACAAGAATTCATGGGAATTAGTTCCCAATTCATCGAATCCCTACAGGGCAGAAAGAGGCCATTCGGCCCATCATGTCTGCACTCACCACAATCCCACCCAGGCCCTGTTCCCTATAATCCCACATATTCACCCCACTAATCCCACTGACACTAAGGGGCAATTTAGCAAGGCCCTAACCTGCACATCTTTCGATTGTGGGAGGAAACCGGAGCACCCGGAGGAAACCCACGTGGACATGGGGAGAATGTGCAAACTCCACACAGACAGTGACACAAGGCTGATTGTCCCAGAGTACCCACTCTGGAATTGTAATACACTGAACTCAATAACGCGATTTTTTAAAAACGGGCATCTTGACAAATATGTGAATAGGACGGGAAGAGAGAGATATGGTCTCGGAAAGGGTAGGGATTCTTCGTGAAGTCCGGCAGCATGGTTGGTGCAGGCTTGGAGGGCCGAAGGGTCTGTTCTTGTGCTGTAATTTCTTTGTTCTTCTATCTCTGTTTAAATATGTTCAAGAGGGAACTGGATGTGACCCTTGTGGCTAAGGGGATCAAAGGGTACGGAGAGAAAGTGGGAATGGGATACAGAAGGTTCCTAATCAGTCATGATCATATTGAATAGTGGTGCAGGCTTGAAGGGATGAATAGCCTGTTCCTGTACCTTTTGTCTATGTTTCTACACAGAGGTTGGTAAGTGCCTGGAACGTGTTGCCCGAGGAGTGGTAGAAGCCGATGTAGGAACAACGTTTAAGAGGCATCTTGACAGATACATGAATAGGCAGGGAATAAAGGGCTACAAACCCCATAGAGGCAAAGAGCCTTTAGCTTAGAAAGGTGCCATGTGTTGGCACAGACTTGATGGGCCGAAGGGCCTGTTCCTGAGCTGTACTGTTTATTGTTCTTTGAAGGAGAACAAAGAAAATTACAGCACAGGAACAGGCCCTTCGGCCCTCCAAGCCTGCCATGACCATGCTGCCCCACTGAACTAAAACCCCCTACCCTTCCGTGGACCATATCCCTCCATTCCCATCTTTTGGTCAGTTGATGTTAAGATTACAGATTACACATTTCCCTACAACATGGAAACCTAGCAGAGTTTATAATCTAACTGAGAAACGTGTCAATGGGATTTCCCATTGAATCCAGCCCATGCCACCTGAAAACCCGTGGTGCCGGTGCGCCATTGGCCTGACTGGAAAAATCCCGCCGTTACGAACAGCTGGAAGATCTCGCCCCCAATTACCAAATGCACCCAATTGACAAACTTGGCAAAATGACGCAGCATACAATTTACCAGATGGGTGCTGTAAACAGTATCAAATCTCTGTGAATTAAATGGTGCATTCATTAGTACAGCCACATATCAATATTCCGTTGACAGCGGATTCCGACTGGCTGAAGCCATACTTCGGACTAACCTCGCCAAGGCAGATTGCAAACGTTTTCCTCTTGCTTTCCAAGCTGCAAGGCTGAGGGCCCTCGGTATCACCCAATGAGTCAAGTGACAAGGCATCAAGGGACAAATTTGGAGGAGCGGGGAACCTGTTACCTTCCTGCCGAGCAAAGGAGGCGGCGTGTTCTCTGCGTGGCTGTTTCTCTGATTCCAGGAAAGGCCTGTGGCCTTGCGAGCGACGGCTGTGAAGGCTCTCGCGCGGCGGACATTGTCCGAAGGCCTCCAGCACTGGCTCCGGATGGTCAGTGAAATGGCCTTCTCCTTTCCGGGGCTTGCTCTGAAGCTGCATTGGGAACACAAGAGGGTGGTTTCTCACAGGCAGTTGTTGGAACAGCTGGAAATGAGATGGAGGCAGCTGTCGAGAATGTGGCATGATGGCGAAAATGGTCTGTAGATGAATCAGCACTGCTTTGTTGCTCCACGAGCATATAGTGGCTAACGAGTCTGGTATCCATGCACTGACCTCTGCAGTGTCCTGCACTCCGGGCAGCAATACTGGAGCAGCTGAAGGAGCTAACTTCAGAGGAGCCCAGTACACAGTGGCTGATAGAATGTAATGAGGACCCTCTCTCATGCTCAAAGCGTTACTCGCTACCCGACTGTAATCGCTGCTTTGTAGCAAGAGTTGAAGATTGTTGTGCTTCGTCAGGGTGGGATGATGGGCAGAGGGAGGCATGCGATCGTGGTTCAAGGCCCAATGAGGTTTTCTCCATGGCTGATGGAAATGAATGTTTTGTAACAGCAAATAATGAAAGCCCCCTCATCGCAAGCCACAGAAGTTAGAAGTGAAAGTTTATTTATTAGTCACATGTTATATTACCACTGTAATGAAGTTATTGTGAAAATCCCTAATCAGAAAGAGAGGATCTTATTCCAATACCACACTTTCACATCTAGAAATGACCATAAACCTTACCCAGAAATTAGTCTGCTCAATTTAAAGGCACAAAAGATATTATGGCTGGAATCTTCTGCTCTTGCTGGTGGCGAGGTTGGAGATGAACAATTAATTAGTTTAAAGTTTATTTATTAGTGTCACAAGTAGGCTTGCATTAACACTGCAATGAAGTTAATGTGAAAATCCTCTAGTTGCTACACTCCGGCACCTATTCGGTTACACTGAGGGAGAATTTAGCCTGGCCGATGCACCCTAACCAGCATATCTTTTGGACTGTGGGAGGGAACTGGAGCACCCAGAGGAAACTCATACAGACACAGGGAGAACGTGCAGACTCCACACACACAGCGATCCAAGCCAGGAATTGAACCCGGGTCCCCGGTGTTGCGAGGCAGTAATGCTAACCGGGGGGGGGGGGGAGGGGAGGTGAGGGTTGAGAGGAGAGGGTGCAGGCAGATCAGCCTCACCCCTCCACCCCACCTTCCCAACGCTCAGTCCCTCAGTGAAGGCACTGATTGATTTTGATCAGTGCTACCGTGAAAAGGCAGGGGATTGGCACAAAGTCATAATGCTCTCTTGGAGACACAGCACAGACGTGATGGGCTGAATAGCCTCCTCCTGCACCATAATAATTCTGTGATTGAGGGGACCAGCCCCCTCAGGCGCTGACAGGTGTCCCGCTTAGACCCACTTGCATCTGAATTAAACCAAGCGACAGTGAGGTGAGGCCCATCAGTGGTCATTAATTGGCCATTTTAGAGCCTCAATAGGAGGCAGACAGGAGAATTGATGATGGACCTCCCCATCCAGAAATTAATCTGATGGAGACGGGAAGACAATAGAGTTCTGGTTGGCCGCCACCCCATGCCCCTTAGTGTCCTAGAATGCGTAGGTTAGAGGAATTGCTGTCAGTGTAGGCTCGATGGGTCGAATGGCCTCCTTTTGCACTGTAGGGATTCTATGATGATTTCTATGAACATCCTCCTCCCCTTTACCCACCACATTACTCCCCTGCGGCCTCAGTAGCCCCGTGATCCTGGGACCATGGCCTCCCCTGCAGTGCTGCTGAGCACAAGAATTACCAGCAGCTCTGGGTAGGGAAGTCTCTCACCCAGGGTCTGGCCTCACCAGCCTCATCACTGCCTGATTGCCTTGTGGTTCAGTGGGCCTTCCTGGGAAGAGGCAGCGTGGCTCTCTCGCCATCTCTCCAGCTGGTAGGGACATCCCCCTCTCCCCCCACACCACTCCCCCTCCCCCCCCCCCCCACGCCTTTACAAGATTCTGCCCTGTGTAATTTAGATATATTATTATTTTGGATGAGTATTCTTATTTCCCCATTTTACTGTTTCTTTCTTTCTGCGATGGTAGTTTAACATTCACGCATGCAAACAAACACATTGCTTTTCAAAGGGTGAAAGTGGCGGAACAGTTTTATTTTTAAATTTAAATCACATCAGATCATAGTGCACTTCAGTTTTGAATGCGTGAGAGTGTTTTTCCAATGGGATCAGTTCTCCACTGGGTCTTAACACTTACACCATGCTGGTCAACTTACCGTTGCAGGACAAAGCCCTGTAATCAATCATTGTAGTAAAAACACATTTATTTTATAACACACCATCTAGCTATTCAAACTGGGAGGACGGATTTTTTTAGGCCATAAGATATAGTAGCAGAATTAGGCCATTCAGCCCATCTGCGCCACCAGTCAATCATGGCTGATAAGTTTCTCAATCCCATTCTCCCACCTCTTCCCTTAACCTTTGATCCCCTGACCAATCAAGAATCTATTTATGTCTGTCTTAAATCCATTCAATGACCTGGCCTTCACAACCCTCTGCGGCAATGAATTTTATACATTCACCACCCTCTGGCTGAAGAAATTTCTCCTCATCTCCGTTCTAAACCCTTTACTCTGAGGCTGTGCCCTTGCATCCTGGTCTCTCCTACTAATGGCTACATCTTCCCCATGTCCACTCAATCCAGGCCTCAATGAGATTCCCCCCCTCACCCTTCTAAACTCCATCGAGTACAGACCCAGAGTCCTCAGACGCTCCTCATACATTATGCTTCTCTGAACATCTGCTGGACCCTCACCAGGGCCCAGAATTGCTCACGATACACCAAAGCTGGTCTGACCAGAGCCTTATAAAGCTGTTGGATTAGGTCTGCGTTTTACTGATGAGTCACAGTTGCTGTGAGGTACCGTGAGCCACCTATACTCATGAAAGTGACCCAATTTGACACTAAGAGCAGGGGGCTGAGTTGAGGTTTGAACTGCCCACCCCTGCAATGGAAGATCCAACGAGGGTAGAATGATTGGTGTGTGGGTAGGTTGCCGCACCCTTGGTCAGTGCTGGCAAAAAATGCCGAAACCGCAGAATCTGATCCCACTTTCCATTTTTAAAGGTCTCCTGAGATGATCCAACTCTGCGAAAATCCGGATTTTCAATTGGAAATGATTTTTACAGGAGCTCAGGCGGTCATGGTTAGTGGATCATAGCAGAGATGAGGTCATAGAATCACAGAAACCCTACAGTGCAGAAGGAGGCCGTTCAGCCCATCGAACCTGCACCGACCGCAGTCCCACCTAGGCCTTATCCCCATAACTCCACTACTTTATCTCACTAATCCCTCTAACCTGCACATCCCGGGTCACTCAGGGGCAATTTAGCATAGCCAATGCACCTAACCCACAAATCTTTGGACTGTGGGAGGAAACCGGAGCACCCGGAGGAAACCCACGCAGACATGGGGAGAGTGTGCAAACTCCACACAGTCACCCAAACCGGGAATCGAACCCGGGTCCCTGGCGCTGTGAGGCAGCAGTGCCACCATGCTGCCCATTTGAAGTAGCCTTACCACCGATAATGATAAAATAGAGAAAGTTGTGTGAAGTCTATCCCACTGTTGTGTTGTGACCTGCGCACCTTGGCTGAGATTCTCTGGCCAGCGTTTCTCTTGGTGGCGGGATCCTCTGATCCCACCTCTGTCAATGGGAATTCCCACTGAAGCCATCCCACATCGCCTGGAAACCTGCGGCAGAGGGTGTGCCGCTGATAGGACCAGGAAATCCCGTCGGTGTGAACGGACGGAGAATTCCAGCCCTGGCTTTGTCTGGGAGATAGGTATCTTCATCACCTCACCTGCTGCCCAAATTCCTTTCCTGGTTAGAATGAGCAGATCCAGTTCTTTACTCATCAGTTTACCAGTTACTCTTCCCAAATAAGTTCCAATCCATAACCAATCCTTTGTCTGAACCTTTGCAGTTGTTTATACGAATCCCGCCACAGCAGATGGTAGAATTCGAATTCAATTAAAAAAATCTGGAATTACGAATCTACTGATGACCATGAAACTATTCTAAATTGTCAGAAAACTCATCTGGTTCACTGATGTCTTTGGAGGGAAGGAAATCTGCTGTCCTTAATTGGTCTGGCCTACATGTGACTCCAGAGCCACAGCAATGTGGTTGACTCTTAACCACCCTCTGAAATGGCCGAGTGAGACATTCAGTTGTATCACCGTCACCTTTTCAAAGGCCGGGTAATAAATGCTGGCCAGCCAGCGACACCCATATCTCACGAATGAATAAAAAATAATGTCCTCTCCTGTGAATCCTGCTGGCAGCTGCACTGGAACCTCCGCTTCACCTCACTTCTCTATTATTGTCTCAGTACCATTCTTTTCCCTGTTACTGAACCTTGTTGGTAGGCCACTATCATCTCTCTCATTATACTTTTCCGCCCAAGCTCTTTCTGACGAGGATCGCCGTGGAAACCGCAACCACTGTTAACCACGTCCCGAACGAAAATAACACACAAAACAAATACAAGATTGAAGAATCGGGGTTCTGGTTCATCAAGTCCGCCTCACATTATACTGGCCCGACCTCAAGGCCGCAAATTTACAGCTCGAAAGCACAAGAAGCCTAAAGTTTCGCTTGCCCCGTTCCAATGCAGGACTAAGGGAGTGCTGCACTGTTGGGAGAGCCATCTGTCAGATGAGATGCCAAATTGTGGCCTCACCTGCCTGCTCCCATGGGCACCATCCCCAAGAAGAGCAGGGCAGTGAAGAAGGCTATTGGCACACTGGCCTTCATCAGACAGGGCATTGAGTATAGGAGTTATGTTGCAGTTGTACAGGATGCTGGTGAGGCCGCACCCGGAATATTGTGTTCAGTTTTGGACGCTTTGCTACAGCAAAGACATTATTAAACTGGAGAGATTGCAGAAGAGACTTACAAGAATGTTGCCAGGACTCAAGGGACTGAGTTATAGGACTTTTGTCTTTAGAGTGTAAGAGACCTCTTATAGAGGTGTACAAGATCATGAGGGGAATGGATAGGGTAAATGCACTCAGTCTTTTTCCCAGGATTGGGGAATCGAGAACTAGAGGGCACAGGTTTAAGTTAAGAGGGGAAAGAATTAATGAGAACCTGAGGAGCAACTTCTTCACACAGAGGAAGGTAGGTATGTGGAATGAGCGGCCAGAGGAAGTGGTTGAGACAGGGACGTTGACAACATTTAACAGGTATTTGGACAGATACATGGATAGGAAAGGTTTAGAGGGATATGGGCCAATACAGGCAAATGGGGTTACCTTAGATGGGTATTTTGGTCAGCATGGTCCAGTTTGGGCCATAGTGCCTGTCCCCGTGCAGTAGATTCTATGATTCTAATTCTCTCCGGTGTCCTGGCCAATATTTATCTCTCAGTTAACATCACAAAAACAGAGGACCGCAGTGCTGTCTGCGGGACCTTGCTGTGCACAAACTCACTGCCACGTTTCCGACTTTACAACAGCGACTACATTTGAAAGAGTATTTCACTGGGTGCAGACTTCTGGCAGCCTTGCAAAGCACTACTTAAATGCAATCTCTTCTCTTTTTGAAAGGAAGTTTTGAAAGATTTAGTGAACGTTTAGCATTTCCTTCCCACACGTATCGTTTGGGCACTGCTGCGGAAGGTAAAATCCTGCCAACTTTTGTTTCCAGTGCTGTAAGTGTGGTTGAAGCGCTGGAAACTGTGACAAGAGTTCTTTATATGTGCATCGCGGTTGGAATGTGTCATCATTCTTTAAGCTTTAGGCTGGCAGAGGCAAAGGGCCAAATCACACAAGCAAAATAATAAGAGGCTGAAAAAAATCTGCTTCAATTAAATCTGTGTTATCGCCCTTGTCCAAAAACCTCAGGTCATTATTGTGACTGTTCTCTGCATCTCAGAGAAACTTAACCAGGAAGTTCATGACTCTGTTACAGTGAGGCCCTGAAAGAGACAGGATTGGTAAGAGCTTCCTTGTGGAGAGTTCAGTCACAGAATCCCTACTGTGCAGAAGATGCCATTCAGCCCATCGAATCTGTACCAACTGTCTGACAGAGTATTTTACTCAGACCCTCTTCCCCACCCCATCCCTGTAGCCCCACACACTCGCCACAGATAATCCCATCTAACCTACACATCTTGGGACGAGATTTTCCAAGTGCCCTCGCCCTGAAACTGGAAAATCCTGCCCTAGGTCAACAGACATCTCCATAGTCCACACCTTGCCCTCTACGATCCCTGTGGCGGGTGGAATAGGGACAATTTACTGTGGTCAATCCATCTAAACTGCACATCTTTGTGGGGGAAAACAGAGCACCTGGAGGAAACCCATGCAGGCACAGGGGGAATGTGCTAACTCCGCACAGACAGTTACCCAAGGTTGTAATTGAACCCGGGTCCCTGGCGCTGTGAAGCAGCAGTGCTAACCGCTGTGTCACTAACCACCAAGTCAAAGTGTTGGGCTTACTGCTCCCTTTTTTGTTCTCAAGGAGACAAATGCTTACTTGTGTTTCAGAATCAATATCTCTTCCACAACAGGTTAGGGGCAGCATGGTGGCACAGTGGTTAACTCTGCTGTCTCACAGCTCCAGGGACTGGGTTCGATTCCTGGCTTCGGTCACTGTCTGTGTGAAATCTGCATGTTCTCCCTGTGTCTGTGTTGGTTTCCTCCGGGTGTTCCGGTTTCCTCCCACATCTGAAAGACGCACTGATGAGGTGCATTGGCTGTGCTAAATTCTCCCTCAGTGTACCCAAACAGGCGCCGGAGTGTGGCGACTAGGGGATTTTCACCGTAACTTCATTGTAGTGTTAATGCAAGCCTACATGTGACACTAATGAGTAAACTTTACTTTTACTTTTCTTAACTTTACGGAAGTGGAAGAGGACAGACACAGAGAGTGAGTGATGCAATCCACCCTTGCTGCGTTAGGTAGGGTACAACGCACTAATACTGTGCAAAGCACTGAGATTGCGGGCCCAAACCTCCGAGCAGAAATGTGTCAAAAATATAATTGTTTGCAATAACGACTGGTTTTGTGCAGAGTATTAATGTGCTGGCGCAGCATATGACAGGGTCCAGCTCCGGTCGAAGTTTTGAGATGCTGACTGAAGCGGGTTAACCTTTTTGGAAAGCTGACAGACTTTAAAATCTCCACAGACTGAACACCCCAGACAGTGGCATCATTATATCGCCTGGGGCAGCTCCCAGCTGCTAAGAACATGGGTTGTGACACTGGATTCACAGTTAAACACAGCAGATCTCATTCAATGGCCAAGCCTATGTCACTTCCCATGAGGCTACGCGTTGTGCTAAATGTCTGCGATGTGACGCAATCACCCACTGAGATCTTCAGGGTTTGCGAAGCTTCATAAATTGTCAGTCTTTCTACAATGAAGCTTCCTTTAATCTTTACTCTACAACTACCACAGGGTTATCCTCAAAACAATCCCTTCCCTCCCCCATTGCTGGAGCATAATCCCTACTATTAAAAATAATTGGCTTTCTCCAAACTCAAATCTCCCAGCTGTCAGTGGTTCTGTACAGTAATAGAGTGGGACCAGTGGACAAAAATACTTCAAATTTCATTATCAAACAGAGACAGTTTGATCCACGTCAAACTTCCTTTAATCCTGAAAGACTAATCGTACAGGAAACTGTCTGTATAACATTACATTACAGCACCCTTTGAACGTATTACAAGCCAGATATTGGAAACCAGAATATTGTCTATTGTATTATTCATAACTACATTTCATCGAGTCATATACAGCATGGAAGCAGGCCCTTCGGCCCAACTTGTCCATGCTGACCACGTTTTCTGAACTGAACTCGTCTCATTTGCCTGCGTTTGGCCCATATCCCTCTAAACCTTTCCCGTGCATGTACCTGTCCAAATTTTAAACTATTTTAAATGTTATAACTGTATCTGCCTCCATCACCTCTTTCCACATTCCACATACACCCCACCCTCTGTGTGAAAAAGTTGCCTCTCAGGTCCGTTTTAAATCTTTCCCCTCTCACCTTAAACCTATGCCATCTAGGTTTGGACTCCCCTACCCTGGGGAAAATACCGTGACTTTTCACCGTATCTATGCCCCTCATGATTTTGTAAAGCTTTAACAGGTCACCCCTCATTCCCCGCTAAGCTCCAGGGAAAAACAAAAGTCCCATTCATTTGAATTCAATTTCTCACTGGAAGATCTTGCGCTTCTAGAAGTTTCTATCTAACATTTCGGCAAATGGGAAAACAGCCTCTGACAGATATTTCCAGCCTCGTTCTACAGCAGTGCTGAGCTTCAGAAAAAATACATTTTTCACATTCCAGACTGTCAAATGAATCTGCCTCTATACCAGCACTTTTGCACTCCAGCTTTCCTGTGAGGGTTAGCTACAGTCAATGTATTGAGAGATAATCAAATATCAAAGAATAGAGAAAAGTATAGCACAGTAACAGGCCCATCAGCCTTCTAAGCCTGTGCCAATCATGATGCTCCAACTAAACTAAAATAAAACCTTCTGACCTTATTTGGTCCATATCTTTCTATTCCTTCTTATTCATGTACCCATCCTGATGCATCTTAAATGTTGCTAATGTGCCAGCTTCCACCATCTCCTCTGGCAACATGCTCCAGGCACCCACTCTCTCTGTGTGAAACATCTCCCTTGCATATCTCCCTTAAACTTTCCTCCTCTCACCTTGAACCTGTGTCCCCTTGTAATTGACACTTCCACCCTGGGAAAAAGCCTCTGATTATCCACCCTGTCTATGTCTCTCATAATTTTATAGACCTCTGTCAGGTCTCCCCTCAGCCTCCAGTGAAAACAATCCTAGTTTCTTCAGCCTCTCCTTATAGTCAACACCCTCGAGACCAGGTAACATCCTGGTGAACCTTCTTTATACTCTCTCCAAAGCTTCCACATCCTTCTGGTTAAAATGAAAAGTTGAAATGAAAAGTGTGGATGAAGCAATTCTGGTCAGTCGTCAGCATCAGGGACAAGACAGGTCAACATTACAGTGACCTACGTCAACTGTGCAGTTTCAATGTTTTCTGAGATTAATCAGTCATTTTCGCAACAGGATTTCGCAATAAGTGTCATCGTAAAAATGGTGGACGAGGTCGAATTTTAAGGAAGTCTTACCCTCGAACATGGCACCTTGACAGCAGGAATGGGCCCCAGGCGTAAGTTGCCTGTGTGCGGTGCGAGGAGGCAGCTGGCATCACTGCCGTCTAAACTGCACATGGGAAACACAACCTGCACAAACTATTCCTGGTAGGAGCAGGTCTAAACCTTATAGAATCCTGTAGCGAGCTGGGGTATCCTTTTCAATATGGCCCTGGGACAACTATGGGAAAGCTACTGTACCTCTTGGTTTTGTTAAGAATAAACATGAAGTGTGTAAGAAATGCTCAAATGTATTAATTGTCAATCTCATTGGAATGATCAAAACTGTCAACAAAAACTGTCAGAACCAACTGTCAAAAGTGTCAAAATGAATGACTAAAGGCATTTAAACTTCCTTTTCATAGAATCCCTAGAGTACAGAAGGAAGCCATTCAGCTCATTGAGTCTACACTGACAAAATCCCACCCAGGTCCTATTCCCATAATCTCACGTAATCCCCCTAACACTCAGGGGCAATCCCACCCAGACCTGTTCCCCGTAACCCCAAATATTTACCCCGCTAATCTCCCTAACCTACACATCTTGGGACGCTAAGGGGTAATTTAGCAAGGCCAATCCACCTAACCTGCATATTTTTGGAGTGAATCACAACACTATAAACCTTTGGAAACAATGTCTGGAACGTTTCAACAAGTCATCATTTCACTCATTGACATAAACCTGAGGGCTACCAATACTAGATCAGTGAAGCTTGATTTCACAACCTTCTATTTCACAGTTTTGGTTTATTTATTAGTGTCACAAGTAGGCTTATATTAACACTAAAATGAAGTTACTGGGAAAATCCCCTAGCCGGGTACACTGAGGGAGAATTTAATGGCCAATGCACCTAACCAGCATGTCTTTCAGACTACAGGAGGAAACCAGAGCACTCGGAGGAAACCCATGCAGACACGAGTAGAACGTGCAGACTCCGCACAGTCACCCAAGCTGGGAATCGAACCCGGGTCCCTGGCACAGTGAGGCAACAGAGCTAACCACCGTTTGATAGATAGTTCCAAATGGTTAAAATCCCTTTAAAGTGGGACTATGAATGCAAATGCTTGCTTTATAAGGGATTAGGCATCTAAATGAATTGTTTGTTTTCATAACGATGCAATTGAAGAAATGTCAATATAGTAAATGGGTTTATTTTCTGAATTAGAGTGCTTTTTTTAAAGTAAGTCAGCAACAGACACATAGAACCTCGCAGGGGAAGTCCGCCCATGATAGATACTGGCTGAGTTGATATAATAGGTGTAATTGCAAAGTTGGGAGACATGAGTTGGAATGAGTTTGCACGAAGCTGGCATAGGGGCTATAAAGAGCCATGGGTAGATATAGGGGCATAGGTTGGCATGGAATATATGAGGAGTCATGGAGTGGGTAGAGGGGCATAGGTTAGCATGGAAGATATGAGCTACCATGGGCATGTGTAGGGGCATGAGGTGCTATGAGTTGGCATGGATGGGACATGGGGTGTGTGTGGAAGTTGAGGAGGGCGTAAGTGATGAGAGCCAGAGGGGTTTTTTAAAAATCTTGGACACAGCCCTGGAGCACAAAGATAGGCCTTCCACCCTGCCTGCCTCCACACCCGCCACTCATTCCAGTGGCGACCAACACCCTGGGAATGCCGTCACACCCAAACAAACATCTGAACATCGGGGACAGATTTTCCCAGGCCAGGTTTCTGAGAGTGAAAATCCAGGGATTTGTAAAATACATGTTGCAAAGCAAGTCAACAATTTTATCATAAATCACAGATGCTGAGATCTTTAGCTTAAAAATATGCCACTATATGTTTTAGACACACTCTGATTTTGTTTCTGTGTTTAACACTGATGAGTCCAGCCCTCACCAATCTTCAGGATATTTGAGTTACAGTTTTCAGTGGCAGGCTTATTTTGAGTGTTTTTTTGTAATCTCCTTGTGATGGAGATGCATTTCCAAGTGTAAACAGGTGTGAGAGCACTGTCAGACACACTCCTGATCTGTTAGCAACCGGCTCCGGGTACCATCTGCTTTCTCTGTTAGCTTTTGTCCCGTGTTTGGCTCTGTTGTCATCTCCCATCTGTTGTTCCTCTGTCTTTATCTCCAGGCCATTCCCAGCTCTGCTGTCTTGAGGATGTGAAATATATTACATCGGTTATATCTCCTGACTGCAGGAGGTATGGCTGGGCCCTCTGGCTAATTCCAGACTGAACCTTTTAAACGCCTAGCCGGATTGTATCGCAGCACAGGGCCTTGAAGGGGTTTCAACAGTTTCGCAAACAAGGCGGGTGATCAAGTGATATCAGCTGGCCAACCTGCCCTGTGGTCTGCAGTTTTAACCTGTTTTCCGGTGGCACAATGGTTAGCACAGCTGCCTCACAGCGCCGGGGACCCGGGTTCAATTCCAGCCTTGGGTGACTGTGTGGGGTTTGCAATTCTCCTTGTGTCGGCGTGGGTTTCCTCCAAGAGCTCTGGTTTCCTCCCACAGTCCAAAATTGTGTGGGTTAGGTGGATTGGCCGTGCTAAATTCCTTAGTGTCCGAAGGTTAATGAAGTTTATTAATTAGTGTCACAAGTAGGCTTACATTAACATGCAATATAAATCCCCCAGCTCTGGATCTGCTCCCAGTTTCTCAGGGTCCTGTTCATTGGTGGGTCTTTCTACCCCGCAGGCACAATGGTGCCACAAAAGCAGCACAAGATTGGAGAGTTGTGCTTGACGTCCACTTTCCAGTTGCATCGAATCTGAATACTTGTGGTTTAACTAGGGGGCGCATGTTCACCCAGAACCCCTGATTCACTGCAGCATTCTCAGATAATTTCCAGATTTTCTTTCAAATGATTGAATCAGAAGATTTCCAGATTTATCAAGCTGAAGCTGAGATTATTAAAACCAGGACAATGTGGGGCGGCACGGTGTTTAGCATTGCTGCCTCACAGGGCCAGGGATCCGGGTTCAATTCCGGCCTTGGGTCACTGTGTGGAGTTTGCACGTTCGCCCCGTGTCTGCGTGGGTTTCCTCTGGGTGCTCCGGTTTCCTCCCACACTCCCAAGATGTGAGGGTTAGATGGATTGGCCGTGCTAAATTGCCCTTCAGTGTCAGGGCGATTAGCAGAGTAAATATGTGAGGTTATGGGAATACGGCTTGGGTGGGATTGTGGTTGGTGGGCTGAATGGCCTCCTTCTGCACTATACGGATTCTGTGATGAAGGAAAATGCGAGCAGCAAGACCATGTTGGTGACTCTGGACTGTCGGGAGCTCGCCCCTTCCTCTACCATGATAATGGAGAGTAAGCAATCTCTCCCCGGTATTGCCATACCTGCTGCTGAGAACCCCCATACAGTGGGTAGTGGGGGTGGGGGCTGTGACAGTCTGCTGGTGGGCTGGCCCTATCTGAAGCACTGCAAAGGCCAGTTTGGGTGGATAGGCAGAATGGCCAGAAAAAAGCTAGCTCCAGAATGTGTTGTCCAACAGCAGGGTCTGGTCACTAAACCTCATTAACGAAGAATCAGAAACCCTTCACCTTCATATAATAGGAGCTGGGAACATGAGTTGGTGCTGGGGATGGGGGTGATTCTTTCCGAAGACTCACTGTCATAGCGTACTGCCACAGGAATGTACTTGCATTTTTCACGGCGCCTTGTGCAACCTCAGGACATCCTGAAGCGCTTGACAGCTAATGAATGTCTTCTTTGAAGAGTAGTTACTGTTGGAGAATGGGAATTATGTCCTGGAAACATGCCGGAACGATGAGGGAACTTAGTCCCTCTGTCCGATGTTTGTTATTTCTTGCAAAATTGTTAAAAGTTCCTGAAAGAACCTGTTTCTGGCTTCACTATCAAACAGCAATCAAATTTCCTTACTGAATAGAACATTTCAGCACCACACTATTTTTGCCTGTCAGTCTCTTCCTTCTAAATAAATCTTCTGTCCTTAAAGGTGAAGATTGCATTTTATTTATTGTGGAGAATAGCATTACCTCACTACCCCCTTCCCTAAAGCACCAGACCCTACAAACGAGAGGTATTCGTTTGGAAACTCTTCCATTGCAAGCTATTGTTGCAGTACCACACATCTGCTTTGCACAAACGCAGTGTCGCAATGGCTGGAAAGCCAAACTCTACAAAGGGTTGTGAATATAGCCCAATCCATCACGCAAACCAACCTCCCAGCCACTGACTCCGTCTACACTTCCCACTGCCTCGGAAAAGCAGCCAGCATAATCAAGGACCTCACGCACCACGGACATCGTCTCTTCCATCTTAGTCCATCGAGAAAAAGAGGACACGTACCAACCGACTCAAGAACAACTTCTTCCCTGCTGCCATCAGACTTCTGAATGGGCCTACCTCATATTAAGTTGATCTTTCTCTACACTCTAGCTATGACTGCAACACTACATTCTGCATCCTTTCCTTTCCTTCTCTGTGTACAGTCTGCTTTGTATGTATAGCGCGCAAGAAACAATGCTTTTCACTCTATACTAATGCATGTGACAAAAATAAATCAAACCAAATCAAATTGTCATCAATGGAGCCCAATGGCGAGTAGCTAGCTTAAACCACTATAATAAAAGCAAACTACTGCGGATTCTGGAATCTGAAACAAAAACAGAAAAATGCTGGAAAATCTCAGCAGGTCTGGCAGCATCTTTCGATAGAGA
The DNA here is from genome assembly GCF_965287045.1 of Carcharhinus amblyrhynchos. Classification (NCBI taxonomy): domain Eukaryota; kingdom Metazoa; phylum Chordata; class Chondrichthyes; order Carcharhiniformes; family Carcharhinidae; genus Carcharhinus; species Carcharhinus amblyrhynchos. The sequence continues at coordinate 111,376,505 of NC_137331.1, read as the reverse complement.
ACAGATTCAACGTTTCGAGTCTGGATGACCCTTCGCCAGAGCTCAGCCACTGACTGGCGTTTCGCGACAGTGTGACCTCTTTAACCCCTGACAGGCCCGCCCTTGTTACCCACCTGCTCCAGTTTGTTCTGTAGCTCCTTCATCTGCCACTCCCACTCTCGCCGCTCGCGCTCGAACCTGTCCAGCAGCTCCATCTTCTCCAGTTTCCAGTTCTTCTCAGCGTGCTGCAGCTGCCAGTGGAGATCCATCACCTGCCCGTGACTGTCGGCCAACAGCTTCCGGTGCTCCTCCCTCTCTCGCTTGAACACTTCTTTGGGGTCGATGGGGCCTTTCTTGGTGGACGGCTTCCCTCCCCGCTCTTCAAGCTGCCAAACAAAGTGTAGGTTCCCAATACCAAAATTAATCCCTCACGCTGAAGCATTTATTCAATTCGGACATCAAAAACTCTCCAATGAAATTAGATCTCTCCTAAAAGCCCCAATCAGCTTAGTTGCAGCTAGTGCTTAGTGGGTGAAAGCTCCATCTGAGTGAGGTGGATCTGGAAGGTTTCCAGGGGCAATCCCTTGGCAGTGCTGTATTAATGCAAGTCAGTGTGGAGCTAGTTAGTGGAGCAGAACAAGTGTCACATTTGACCTTTATGTCACAGTGAATAATATCAACCAGTGGTCCTTCCATTCATTGCAATCATCTTTGGGCAGCAGGCATGGGACAGTACTGGGTACAGATGGGAAGGCTCCGATTGTCACATGGCCTATTGACATCCAGCGATGCCTTTGAACACGTGGGTGGGAATTGGGTCTAGATCCATCTGGTAGGAGAATCAAGAGAGTCAACCATCTGGGACCAGGACTGATGCATCTAGGTGCAGAATCAACTGGGCTGTGTTAGCGTGTCACACCCTGTCCACAGTTAGGGGGAGAGGGCGGACATCAAGAACAAGGAGGGTCTGAGCTACTCCTGTGGGATCCAGAGCAGCAACCCTGTTCCTCTCAGCTCCCGTTCTTCACTTTATGGGGTTTCTTCTGGCCCTAGTTGGAGATCCAGGGCCTGTTTTTTTTCAGGATGGTGGGATCACAACGTTTTAGATGGTGACTGCGCTGCAGTGGACAGAAAAGGAAATGCGGCCGGACGCTGGAGTTGTTGAAGTTGGGGACCAGAGGCCTAGCTAAGCTCAAGGGCTTCCAGGATGGGGAGGGTAGGGAAGGCTTGGAGGTAGGCCCGGAGGGGTTGATTGGGGTCTCAAGGCGGGGAAGAGGTTGGGGGAAAGGTAGGTCTGGAGGCCACCGGACCTCAAGGGGGAGGTTCTGATGGCCTCCGTCCTAGGCACTGCTGATCCCAGCATTAAACTCACTGTGTGATCAGGGCAGGTGGGAACCAAGAGGGAAGCCTATCCTTTTGATTCTGTTACCCTATCCTCCCAACGCCATCTAAAAACCCACTGATGGTGGGAGCGTAAAACTCTGGCCCTGGGTGCTGGTGGAGAAACAATCGCTGCTTGGCCCTTAGATTAAATGGACAGTCAGGTTTGATGATACTATTTGTAAAACCTGCAATGCGGATGCGTTTGCCATCCGCACTTTCAAATTGCACTCGGCTAGCAAGGGAAGTGAGTGGTTGAGATTGAACCCTTTTTAGGTTGCTGCACCCCCTACTAACACCCCAGCCCCCCGCTAAGCCCCCACCCAGCTTTACCCACCCTCTCCGACCAGTCTGGTTTCCACCAAATGGAGGGATCTGGGGAGGGGGAGGAATTAACAGTTCCCTCTCATCGTCCATGATCACTCATGATGAATGACCCGTACTCTGAAGGCTGCTGGCACCTAGGCGACCGTACCCCAAACAAGAAAATCTGACCTTCACATTAGAAGAGAAATAAGGTAAACGAACAGAGGCTGTTGGACTTTCACTTTCATGTATCTATCATTCCAAAGGCTCACATCATGCTCTATTTGGCAGTATTGATAACCACTGCAGAGAAATTTCATTTTACCTTAAGGAATGGCTTTCAGCAGTTCTTTTTTTTTAAAGATACTGGTGATCGGCACTATTTAGAAAACGTAGCAAGTATATGAAGCTAAACTGAACACAATAGTGAATGAGAACTGTGTGCTTAAACCCATCTTTACCCAGTTCTGGAGGTTGTTGTTCCATCGCTAATGTACTGAACAAGGTAAATGTTTTCCACTTACCCGGGCTAGTTGGCATTTTTGCTCGGTGTACTCCATTTCCCAGGCAGCTTTCTCGCTGGCATACTGCTGCTGTAGTTCATAGCGACGTTTCTCCTCATCACTGAGCTCAGCCCCAAACTCCTCTAGAATAGACTTCAGGGCAATCAGAATCCTTCGGTTTTCCCTGGCCTGCAGGAACAAAGTTCGAATTACACTGACAGTACTGAACAGGGACAGGGGACTCGTTGGTGTTTATGACTCCATATGAACCTCTCGTTCATCTGCTAGCAGGTTCTTCCATTCCTTTGTTCCTCGTGTTTATTCCACTTCCCCTTAAATGCAACTGTTGTATTCTATTCACCACTGGCAGCTGTTCTTAAAGGATTTCCCTGGTCCCTTTCCTCAAATTTCTGTGCCATTTTCTCCTGAAGATGCTGATTCTCCATGTACCACCACTGCATAGAGAATCACAGGCCTAACTGACTATTCTTTATTTACAATGAACAAAGAAAAGTACAGCACAGGAACAGGCCCTCTGACCCCATCAAGCCTGTGCCAATCATGATGCCCTAATTAAACGGAAAAAAAAATCTTCTATCCTGACTCAGTCTGTATCCCTCTATTGTCTCCTATTTATGTGACTGTCCAGATGCCTCTTAAACGTTGCCAATGTGCCTGCTTCCTCTGGCGGCGCATTCCAGGCACTCACCACTCTCTGCATGAAGAACTCTCCCCGCACATCTCCCTTAAACTTTCACTCTCTTATCTTGAACCTGTGTCCCCTTGTAATTGATACTTTGAGCCTTGGAAAAAGCCTCTGACTATCCACCCTGCATATGCCTCTCATAGTTTTGCAGACCTCTACCATGTCTCCCCTCAGTCTCCGTCTCTCTCGTGAAAACAAACTTCTCCTCATAGCCAACACCCTCGAGACCAGGCACCATCCTGGTGAACCTTCTTTGCAAAGCTTCCACATCCTTTTGGTCGTGTGGTGACCAGAACTGCACAATATTTCACACGGGACCTAACCAAGGTTTCATATAGCTGCAACCTGATTTCGCAATTCCTGTACTCAGTGTCCCAGCTGATGAAGGCAAGCATGTCATGTGCCTTCTTAATCACCTTGGCCACTTGTGTTGCCACTTTTAGGGAACTATGAACTTGCACACCCAGATCCCTCTGTATATTATGTTAATGTTCCTATGAATTCTGACATTGACAGCATAATTCATACCTAAATTTGATCCTCCAAAATGCATAATCTCACATTTGTCTGGATTAAATTCCATCTGCCATTTCTGTGCCCAAGTCTCCAATCTATCTACATCCTGTTGTATCCTCTGACAATCCCCAGCACTGTCAGCAACTCCACCGAACTTCGTGTCATTCACAAACCTACTAATCAGACCACCCACATTTTCCTCCACATCATTTATATATATTACAAACAGAGGTCCCAGCACTGAGCCCTGCGGAACACCACTAGCTACAGATCTCCATTCTGCAAAACATCCATCCACCCCTACGTCTCGTATAATCAAGCCAGTTTTGTATCCACCTAGCCAGCCCAACCTGAATCCCATATGATTTTAGTTTTTGTACCAGTTTGCCATGTGGGATCTTATCAATCACCTTAAAGTCCATATAAACTACATCCACAGCCCTTTCCTCATCAATTATCTTTGCCACCTCTTCAAAAAACTCAAGTTGGTGAGATATGACTTTCCCCATACAAAACCATGCTGCCTATCACTGACTAGCCAATTTCCTGCCAAATGTGCATATATCCTGTCCCTCAGTATCTTCTCCAAAAGCTCCCCCACCACTGACATCAGGTTCACCAGCCGATAATTTCCTGTGTTATCCCTGCTTCCTTTCTTAAACAAGGGAACAATATTGGCTATTCTCCAGTCCTCTGGAACCTCGCCTGTGGTCAAAGAGGATGTTAATCACCAGAGATCACCATATCCAAAGCCTGACCCTAACCTAACCCCAACACCCACACGCACTTCCCAACAAGGATCACTAGGCCACAACTGACAGTGGCATCTCTCTCTCCTGATAAGAGGCACCAACTCTTCACTGCTGCTATTACACAACTGTTTGAACACAGAACCTACTGTAAGCCTTGGAACAATGTACAAGATTTCCCCTTTGTTAGCTGCAATATTTTAAATCAAAATACAATCCTAAAGTCTAAAATCAAATCGTGTTGTTTGGTTACAGGGCGACACTTTGTGCAAAGCTCTCAATTTCTGAGTAACCCAGATGACATTCACGAGAAGGTTTGAAGCTTTGTCAAAGATGCGGATCACAAGATCAGACCTGATAATTTCCACACAAAAGGGTTCACTCATCCAAACCTCTCTACTCTTCTTATTAAGATGGCAAATCAGGCGAAAGAGTGGAGAACTGCCCATTTCCGTGGAAACACATCTCAGCATTAGTCAGGAAGTTGGGGGTGGGGGGAGAGGGAGGAGGGCACATATTTCAAATGCCAAAACTTACAAAAAATTTGCACTTGAACACTTCACATATGACTTGCATTATAAAACATAACAGGCATTTTGAAACCATTAAACCCCACTTCTTAAAATCAAGTCTTGTGACATGAGCATTGTTGCAAAGACCCTTTCCATTCCTAAACATGGAGAACTGACCAGCATGTTAGAGTCTCTTGACGTTGATGATAAGGTGATGTGGTGGCACAGTGGTTAGCACTACTGCCTCACCACGCCAGGGACCTGGGTTCGATTATTACCTTGGGTCACTGTCTGCGTGGAGTTTGCACATTCTCCCCGTGTCTGCATGGATTTCTTCCAGGTGACCCAGTTTTCTCTCACAGTCCGAAAGATGCGCTGGTTAGGTGCATTGACCATGTTAAATTCTCCCTCAGTGTACCCGAACAGGTGCCTGCGTGTGGCGACTAAGGGATTTTCACAATAACTTCATTGCAATTTTAATGTAAGCCTACTTGTGACTAAGAAATGAACTTAAAAAATCTTAAGAGTGATAAGAAGTCTTAACAAAATCAGGAACCAACTATGGCCGTAAAAGTTGAGAAAGATCTAAGCAGTTTCGTGAAGATTACAAGAGGGATCAGATGGGAGTGTTTTCCACCCCAGATTTATTCAGATTGTATTGTGAAAATATTCTTGGGGAGAGTGAAAAGCTTCCTAGATTATTATTTGGTGGTTACCACTTTAATGATAAGGTACATCAATATTCTTATTGCAGGCTCCAAAGAGAAATGAGAAAGATTTTTAGATAGGGTAAGTAGTGTGTGAAAGGAGGAGAAAGGGCCAAGTAGAGATCATAAGAAAACAAAATGTCTAGTAGGATCCAAACAAGAATACCACAGCGTAAGATTGTAGGGAAGGGTCACAAAGGTGGACATTTTTTATTCATTCGTGGGACATGGGCGTCCTTTTAGATGGAAGTGGTCATGGGTTTGGAAAGTGCTGCCTAAGGCTCTTTGGTAAATTACTGTAGTGCATCTTGGTAGATAGTACACACTGCTCCTATTGAGTGTCTGTGGTGGAAGGAGGGGATGAGGTGCCAAATCTTATTACCGAGGAAATACGATAATAGTGGACGGATAGCGTCACCAAGAAATAAGGCAAAGGTTTGGAATGGCCAAAGGTGCATTTATAAAATGAAAAGGATTATCATCATCTCAAAATTAGCCAAAACTGAGAATCCTGGAATGCTCATCGATTTTTATATATGGAAGCAAGTATTGGATGATCAGAGCCTCGTAAACTGGATGAATGTACCGCCAACAAAGAGGATCCATGCCTCAATACCAAAGGAAGGTGGTGGCATAGTGGTACTGTCACTGGACTAGTATTCCAAAGACCCAGAGATATTCTGGGGACCCAGGTTCAAATCCCTCCATGGCAGATGGAGAAATTTGAATTCAATAAAAATTTGGGATTAAAAAGTCTAATGATGACCATGAAACCATTTTCAATTGTTGTAAAAACCCATTTGCATCACTAATGCCCTGGAAGGAAAGAAATCTGCCATCCTTACCTAGTCTAGCTTACATTTGACTCCAGGGCCATAGCGTTGTCTTACACTAATCTTAAATGCCCTCTGAACAAGGGTAATTAAGGATGGGGAATAAATGCTGGCCTTGCGGTGATGCTCATGTGCTGTGAAAAAACAAAGATGAACTTGGAGGTCCAAACTCTTAGGTCATGATGGTCATTACCACAAAGAGGGCCAAGGGATTGATTAAGAAGAGAAAAATACAGCACGGAAGTAAGCTTTCAGGGAACATAAAGACTGACACTAAGAGTTTCTATAGATATGTGAAGAGAAAGAGGTTGGTGAAGATAAATGTAGGTCCCCTACAGACAGAAATGGGGGAATGTATAATAGGGGACAAAGAAATGACTGAGCAACTTAATACATACTTTGGCTCTGATTTTAAAAGAGGACACAAATCAAATGCCAGAAATGTTGGAGAATGCAAGGTTTAGTGAGAGGGAAGAACTGAGGGAGATCAGTATTAGTAGAGAAATGGTGCTGGGAAAATTGATGGGATTGAAGGCAGATAAATCCCCAGGACATTAATCTACATCTCAGGAGTACTTAAGGAAGTGGCTCCAGAAATAGTGGATACATTGATGGTCATCTTCCAGGATTCGATAGACTGTGGAGCAGTCCCTCCAATTTTCAAAAAGGGAAGTAGAGAGAAAAGAGGGATTATGGACCAGTAAGATTAACATCGGTAGCGGGGAAAATTCGCGAATCCGTTATCAAGGACTTTATAGCGAAGCATTTAGAAAACAAAGGCAGGATCAGACAGAGTCAGCATGGAATTATGAAGGGGAAATTTTGCTTGGCAAATCTGCTGAAATTCTTTGAAGATGTAACTAATAGAGTTGACAAGGGGGAGCCAGCTGATGTGGTATATTTGAACTTTCAGAAAGCGTTTGACAAAGTCCCGTATAGGAGATTACCACGCAAGATTAAAGCGCATGGGATTGGTGAAAGTGTATTGAGATGGATAGAAAACTGGCTATCAGAGAGGAAAGAAAGTGTAGGAATTACTGGGTCCTTTTCAAATTGGCAGGCAGTAACTAGTGGGGTGCCATAGGGATCAATGCTGGGACTCCAGCTATTCACAACATGTATTAATGATTTGGATGAGGGAACAAATTGTAACATCTCAAAAGTTTGCAGATGCTACCAAATTGGGTGGGAGAGTGAAATGTGACAAGGATGCAGAGATCATTCAGCATGATCTGGAGTAATTGGGTGAGTGGGCTAATCAATGGCAGATGCAGTATAATTCGGATAAGTGTGAGATTATTCAGTCTGGAAGCAAAAACAAGAAGGCAGATTACTAACTGAATGGCTGTAAATTGGGAGAGTGAATGTGCTGTGGGACCTGGGTGTCCACGTGTACCAGTTGCTGACGGTAAGCATACAGGTGCAGCAGGTGGTGAAGAAGGCAAATGATATGTTGGCCTCCATTGCGAAAGGTTTCGAATACAGGAGCAGGGATATGTTGTTGCAAGGGCGTTGGTGAGGTCACACCTAGTGTATTGTGTGCGGTTTTGGTCTCCTTGTCTGAGGAAGGATGTTCTTGCTCTCGAGGGAGTGCAGCGAAGGTTTAATAGGCTGATTCCAGGGATAGTGGGAATGATGTATGTAGAGAGATTGACTAGGTCAGGATTGTTTTCGCGGAAGTTCAGATGAATGAGGGGGGATCTCATTGAGACTTAATATATTGGATATCACACTTCGGGCAAATGGGACCAAACAGGATTAAGCTACTGAGTTGGACGATCAGCCATGATTGTAATGAATGGTGAAGCAGAATTGAAAGGCCAAATGACCTCCTCCTGCTCCTATCTTCTGTTTCTATTAAATAACGATTTAGATTTTTAGATGTTAAATTTCAAAGGGGAGTAAGTGAGAGACTTTTATATTTTGGGGAAGTTAATTTCAAAGAAGTGTTAAGGATAACAGCACAGTGGCACAGTGGTTAGCACTGCTGCCTCAGCTCCAAGATCTGGGTTCGATTCCCAGCTTGGGTCACTGTCTGGAGTTTGCACATTCTCCCCGTGTCTGTGTGGGTTTCCTCCAGGTGCTCCGGTTTCCTCCCTCAGAACAAAGATGTGCAGGTTAGGTTGATTGGCCATGTTAAATTGTCCGTTAGTGTCCCGGGATGTGTACATTAGAGGGAATAGCAGGGTAAATATGTGGGGTTTTGGGATAGGCCTGGGTGGGATTGTTGTCGGTGCAGACTCGATGGGCTAAATGGCCTCCTTCTGCACTGTGGGGATGCTATAGTTTCTATCTGAAGAGAGAGTAAAAACTGTACAGGTGCAGGTGGTGGCAAGCTACCTGCAACTGAGTGGCTTGATAGGCCAGTTAAGATGTTGGTCTGGAGTCACATGGAGGCCTGAGCAGAAAACAATGGTAGATTTCTTTTCCTAAAGGACATTAGTGAACCAGTGATTGATTTTTAAGACATTCCTGTAGTTTTGTGATCAGTATTCACGAGACTGGCCTTTTATTAATGAATTGAAGTTTACACTCTGCAGTTGCCATGGTGGGATTTGAATTCATCTTGCTGGAGCATTAGTTCAGGCCTCTAGATCACTAGCCCAGCAACATTACCACTACCCTAGTAGCCCCAGTGCCAGCAAAATAAGTGATCACTTGATTGGTTTCTGGTGGTGTTGTTTGAGTGATAAATGTTGATCAGGAAACTAGGTGCCTGCAGTTGACTGATTAGCTCAGATGGTTAAGAGTGTGGTGCTAATGATGCCAAGGTTGTGGGTTTGAGCTCTGCAATTACCTGTGTATTTTGGGTCACAGTTTGAGGATAAGGGGTGAACCTTTTAGAACTGAGGTGAGGAGAAATTTCTTCACCCAGAGGGTGGTGATTGTGTGGAATTCACTCCCACAGAATGAATGGAGACCAAAACATTGTGCGATTTCAAGAACAAATAAGATATAGCTCTTGGGGCTGAAGGGATCGAAAATATGGGGGGGAGGGGGCTGGCGCGGAGGGAACGATGGAGGGGGAGGTAGGATCAGGATAATGAATTTGATGATCAGCAATGATCAGAATGAATGGTGGAGCATTCAAAGGGCTGAATGGCCTCTTCCTACTTCTATTTTCCATGTTTCTATGCCTTGCACCTTTTATTGAGCCCTTGGATTTTTCATGTCCTCTGGCACAGAGAGATGGCAATTCCGATGATTTTACTTGGAGGACTCTCCCTCCAATAATCTCCCAGATTTGCGCGTGCATGTCATCACAAATGGCGTGCTTACTGTCACTGAGTGACACTCGAGTCCATTATCTACTGACTCTGAGATTGAGCTGCAGCAGTTCAATGCAAGGCTATTATGGCTGCTGTCAAAGCAATGGAGTTTGTTGCTCTTAAAGAATGAACTAGTCGCAAGTATGGACGCAGTTTCCGGGACTCCTGCGCAAGCGTTTGAAAGACAACCATCACCTCCCCAGAGGAATATCATTGAGCAAAATAATGCAGCCACTACGCTGTCTACACCTTCTGCTGCTTCAGCAAAGCAGCCAACATAATCAAGGACCCCATGCACCCTGAACATACTCTCTTCCACCTTTTTCCGTTGGGAACAAGATACAAAAGTCTGGGGTCACAACTCAAGAACAGCTTCTGCCACGCTGTTTGAATGGACCTACCTCAAATTAAGTTGACCTTTCTCTGTACCCTAGCTATGACTGGAACATTCTGCACTCTCTCTTTTCTTTCTCTATGTACAGTATGCTTTGTCTGTATAGGGTGCAAGAAACAATACTTTTCACTGTATACTAATACATGTGACAATAATAAATCAAATCAAATCAAATCAAAAGCACATTATCAGGTTGACAACCACATAGATGGTTGTCAATCTATGCGGTTGATGGATCTGATGATATCATGCGATTCCCTCTCAAATCCCAGTTTGAAAATTGATGGCATACACGCTACCTTACATCCTCAGTCCCAAGTATGTCTAAAGATGCAGTGAAAACAACTCGCAAACAATGGGGAGCAGTGAGTCAGAGCAACTGCTGTTAATCTGGGGAAGTCTGCCAGCTGGCATGAGTTTCCCACGATTCGATTGAATCATGTTTCCTTTGTCTGGATTCAATTTATCGAAGAGGTTAAAAACCACTTGACTGGAGGAAAGGAAGTTTGTACGGTCAACTTGGATAAATAAATTTCCCCATTTTGACAGGCCCCCCTCACCTAATGACTTTCCAAGTCCTGGTCTCCTCCTGGCTCAGGATACACACTGTGTGCTGTCCGAGTTATCACTATTGTCAACGTTAAGTACATCAAAGCCACTTCACAATAACAATTCACAAGCAAAGTTGCAGCTTTCAAAATGTGATAAGGCAGAAAACAAAGCAGGAAATTTTAATAAAACTCACAATTTTTGAGTTAGTTGTGGACTTTTTCAGGTGATTCTACACTGGAGCCACTCCAAGTTTGGAAATAGCTTTCTCAGGAAATAATGCGGCCTCTCCACAAGCCAATGCCACCCTGGAGAATGCTCAACATTACTGTAGTTAAAGCCCATTTCTCTCCCCACTGTGTCTCCCGTGTACAGCAATGTTAGAATGGAGTATCAGCTTAATTCTCCATCTGAATTTGTTATTTTCACAGTTCCTCGTAAGGAAATACTTGGCCTAGTGCTACAGCACGGAGACTGGAAAAGACATCTCGCCCTCGGTATGTGGAAGCGCGCACTCAGGAGTACAAATCTGAAGCAAAACTGCATTTGTTTCAGTTGCTGCCACAGACAATAAAGTGCATTTTGCACAATATAGAAACATAGAAATAGTAAAGGAGGAGGCTGCTCCGCCATTCATTATGATCATGGCAGATCATCCAACTCAATAGCTTGATCCCACCTTCCCCCCCCCCATATCTTTTGATCCCCTTCGCTTCAAGTGCAATATCTAACTGCTTCTTGAAAACATACAATGTTTTGGCCTCAACTATCTTCTGTGGTAGTGAATTCCATGGACTCATCACTCCCTGGGTGAAGACATTTCTCCTCATCTCTGTTCTAAACTGTCTACCCTGTATCCCCAGGTTGTGACCTCTGCGTCCCGCCATCGGGAACATCGTCCCTGCATCTATCCTGTCAGGACTTGTTAGAATCTTATAGGTTTCTACAAGATTTCCCCCTCATTCTTCTGAACTCCAGTAAATACAATCCGAACTCAATTTCTCTTCGTACGTCAGTCGTGCCATCCTAGGACACAGTCTGGTCAACCTGCTCTGCACTCCCTTTACAGCAAGAACATCCTTCCTCAGATTAGGAAATTAAAACTGTACGCATGCTCCAAGTGCAGCCTCACCAAGGCTCTGTATAATTGTATCAAGGCATCCATGCTCCTGTACTTGAATCCTCTCACTATTAAGGCCATTGCTTGGAATAGAGGCAAAGCTATTAATTAATGAAAAGGTTCACATTCTACCAATAGCCTTTTCACTACAGGTTGACATGATGGTAAGATTTCACTTTAGTTGGTAGGGGAAAATTCAGACCTCCCCCCACTTCACTTTGCATATTAAATATTAAAATTCTGTCTTTCCTGTAAGTACACTGCAGGTTGAAATTGATTATGGATTACAAGGATGAATTACAACCAAATGGATTAATTGGAAGCTAAATTGCTGGGTGGGAAAGCTACGAGGTCAGGAGAAATGCAGGGCTAACAATCCAGGAAAGAATCTAGGGTGTAATTCCAGCGATGTATCGAATTGTGCCTGTTTACTTGATGGGTGGGTCAGGTTGTAACTAATTCCCTGCACTGTGAATATGGTCAGGTACATAAGAACATAAGAAATAGTAGGCCATCTAACCCTTCGAGCCTGCCCCGCCATTCAATAAGATCATGGCTGATCTGTCGTGTCTCAGTTCCACATTCCCGCCCTCTCCCCATAACCCTTAATCCCCTTGCTTATCAAAAACCCATCAACCCACGTCTTAAATATATTTAGCAAGGTAGCCTCCACCACTTCAACGGGCAGAGAATTCCAGAGATTCACCACCCTTTGAGTGAAGAAGTTCCTCCTCAACTCCGTTCTAAACCACCCCCCCCTTTATCTTGAGGCTGTGCCCTCTAGTCCTACTGTCCTTTCTGAGCGGGACATCCCTGGTAGCAACTGCCATCTTAGAATCATAGAATTCCTACAATGCAGAAGGAGTCCATTCAGCCCATTGAGTCAGCATCGACCCACCGACAGAGCATCTTACCCAGCTCCTATCTCCGTAACCCCACATATTTACCATGGCTAATCCCCCTAGGCTAATTCCCCTAACCTACACACCTTGGGACACCTAAGGGGCAATTTAGTTTGGCTAATCCTACAAATCCGCACGTCTTTGGAGTGCAGGAGGAAACTGGACCATCCGGAGGAACTCCACGCAAAGAACACGCATCTCCACACAGACAATAATGTGGAGATGCTGGTGTTGGACTGGGGTAGGCACAGTAAGAAGTCTCACAACACCAGGTTAAAGTCCAACAGGTTTATTTGGTAGTACGAGCTTTCGGAGCACTGCTCCTGCCTCACCTGATGAAGGGGCAGCGCTCCAAAAGCTCATGCTGCCAAATAAACCTGTTGGAATTTAAGCTGGTGTCGTGAGACTTCTTACTATCCACACAGACACTCACCCAAGGCTGGAATTGAACCCGGATACCTGGCGATATGAGGCAGCAGTGCTAACAACTGTGCTACCGTGCTGCACGATTTTGGTCCTCAAAAATCAGGAATGGCCATCTGGAGATGTAAAGCGCAAAGGTGCCCTGAGCATTAGCAAGAACGGAGCAACCTCAGCAGAGGTGGGAACGCTGAGTGTTTGCTGATAAATCTTCACTTTTACCATTGCCCGTGACTCGAGCATTTTTATCTGTCCTCAGCGACTTTGGCAGGCGACTGTCGCGTCGTAGGAAGTGCTGAGCATCAGAGGCCAGACAACGAGGGTGGAATCAAAGGGAGGTACGGACGAGGACAAGCCAGGCCGGGAGAAACTCAGAGATTGGAATTACTGAAGGTATCTTCAGTAATAAAACCTAGACAATTGTTTTTACAAAGCACGTGCAAGTTCTGTCTGGCAGGAAACTGGATTGAATGGTTAACAGCTGTCACTAAGAATGAGCGTATAGTTCAGCAGCAACGCATATCTGCAGAATGACGTTGGAGCTGTGACATTTGCTCCTGTGAAGGGAAAATTGGACAAATATTTAGAAGAAATACAAGGTAATGGAGGACGTGCAGAGCAGTGAGGTCGGTTCATGTATTACTCTAGAAAAGAGCATGCTGTTGAAACAATGTTCTGAGATGTCTTGCCACGTGGCTGCTGAAAGGCTGCAGTATCTAGAACTAGTAGCAATGGAGCTAGCTTTTCCCGTGGGGCTGTGAATAGAATCCGGAACCACTTCCAACTTCTGCTTCCCTTCCCCACCCCCAGCCCCCACCTCCAGGCACCCAAACTGGCCCCTGCCGGTGAGAGAAACTGGATGCTGTCTGGAAAATCCCAGTATTCACCATGGCCAGACCTCAGCACCTCACGCTGAAATTAAATGAAGTTCTTAAGTGCCTACTGATAGATTTTTTTAAAAAATTCTCTTTGAAAAAATGAAGCAGTCACTACATTTAACTTTCCTTAGCCCCTTATGAAATCAAGCATTTGTATTCTTGACCCATTTCAAGACTTTATAACCTCTTAGAACTGCCAATCAAGTTCTGAACTGGCAGGTACCCTACTGTAATAATAATAGGTTGTAAAATCAGTCATGCAGCATTGATCTTGTAATGAAAATCCTCAGGCTTATGTCAACATAAGCCTGAGAACAAATGGCAAATACAGATTAACATTGCCCACAGTTTTATCTTCAAGTATTTAAAAAGCAGGATACTTAAATGCTTTGACAGTTCTTCTGACAGTTCCAATGTGTTCTAATGAACATATGCATGTTTTCACACATATCCATGCCTAATTTTAACAATCCTAAAAGGGAAAATTGCCTCTCCCAGAAGTCTCCTTGCTTCTCTCGAAAAGCATCTGATCACTCCCAAATGTGTCACAGGACAAATTCAAAAGGGCTACCTTACCGCTTAAAAAGGGTACCCCACCACTCTAAAGATCTCCTACTGTTTTAGAGCTTCACCTACTAGGTCTCAAGAGAACATCCCAGTAGCCAGAATCAGATCTTACTTAAGGAATTGGCACGTTAACATGTGTAGCTCTCTCTGTGAACGTTAGAAACACTCCACCTTCCTCAGATAAAAATATCAGAGGCTGGGCTTGGGACTTCCTGATCCAGGCCTCAGCCATTTTTGCAAAGGCAGAGAGTCCCCCCAGTCTGTGCAGAAATGCCGGCCATCGTTTCAAGATAAGGGCTCAGCCAGTGAACACTAAAAGAGCAATTTCTTCACTCAAATGGCTGTGACCCTTTGGAGGTATGTGGATGCTCAGTCACTGGGCACATTCAAGGCTGAGGTAGAGTTTTGGGTGCTAAAGGAATCAGAGGGTTATGGGGATAGGGGTTGGAAGGTTTAGGTCTATTTATTTATTGGTATCACTAGTAGACTTATAAATAGTTACAGTAACTATAGTTATAGTTACAGTACCCTGGGTGTCACACACCAGCACCAGTTCAGATACACTGAGGAAGAATTTAGCACGGCCGATGTACCTAACCAGCATGTCTTTCACGCTGTGGGATGAAACCAGAGCACCCGGGGGAAACCTGTGCAGACACGGGGAGAATGTGCAGACTCCACACAGGCAGCGACCCAAGCCAGGAATCGAACCTGGGTCCCTGGTGCTGTGAAGCAGCAGTGCGCCACTGTGCCAGCCACACGTTTGAACGATTTGTTCAAGAGGGCAAGAGTCAGAGGTTGAAGTGTGCAACTCCTTTAGAGGAGGGCGGGAGGGCAGAGGGCGCGGGGGAAGCAAAGCTTGCCAAAGGCAAGTCCTATATTTTACAATCTTGTTGTTCAGATAGTGATCTACAGAAATCTGTTGTTCAGCTTGGCTGCAATCAGTGTGGAACGAGTGCCAGAGTCATCATTTCAACTATGAGTAGGTCATAGGAGACTCTATCCATCACAAGTTGACCCTGGGAAGTGCAAGCAAAGCAAAATGCTTTCAAGGAACCGAATGCTACTACTTCAAACAACCTCAGCTCCCTGTCAATCAATAGGCAGGGCAATTACCCAGCCTGTACTGTACAAGCTCAGGACAGCTTCCATGTGTTCGCTGTCAGCACAAAACTCTTATGAAACTGAGTCCCATGACTCATCAGGATATGTTTAGAAACCAGGCAGCGACATAACAACAATCGTTGTCATGTAAATAAAGTTTATAGAGATGGCTTTTAAAGGACAGAAGTGCAGTTGGCTTGCTCGGATTGTCTCTTGGGCTCCAATTAAAATGCATATGGGGGTGAAAACCACTCTTTCATTCAGAGTGGAAGCAATCGCCCCTCATACTGTGCTAATAGGCTACAGGAATGAGGAATTCGATTCAATCGTTATAACACAACACTATAGTTACTAAGAAAGCAGCTTCCCAAATTACTCCAGATGTCTTTTAACAAGGCAATGCAGCTCTGTAATATGAACATGCTCCTCCGGTACTGGACCTTCTCATGAATTCTAAATTTTTCTCAAGAAATGGCATTTTTTGGGTTTGAAGACACTAATCCACTTACTCCCACAACTCCCCACCCCCACAACTCCCCACCCCACAGCTCACCACCCCCACAACAGCAGAATGATCCTACTTCTCTTTACGATTGTGGATATTGTGCTGTCTGAGATAGAGAGGCGGGACACTTTGCGATCCCCTACAGTGTAATTGGAGGAACCGTTTAAAATTCACTGCTGCTGTTCAAGTTTCTCAGAAACTTGGCAGTGATGGGGAGGTTGGAGCTGTGTGCGAGCTCCACAAGGTAAATGCCTTTCCCTCCATCAGAAAGAGCTGGAACGTTTCGGAGCCCTGAAGAGGCCCTTTCTGATTTTGATTTGATTTATTATTGTCACATGTATTTACAGTGAAAAGTATTGTTTCTTACATGCTATACAAACAATACATACCAATCATAGAAAAAGAAAGGAGAGGGTGCAGAATGTAGTGTTACAGTCATAGCTAAGGTGTAGAGAAAGATCAACTTGGTGCAAGGTAGGTCCATTCAAAAGTCTGATGACAGCAGGGAAGAAGCTGTTCTTGAGTCAGTTGGTACGTGACCTCAGACTTTTGTATCTTTTTCCTGACGGAAGAAAGTGGAAGAGAGAATGTCCGGGGTGCGTGGGGTCCTTAATTATGCTGGCTGCCTTTCCAAGGCAGCTGGAAGTGTAGACAGAGTCAATGCAATTTACCCTCCCCCTGCAGATGGTAGTCTATCTCTCTGCTCCTGATGCCAGTTTATCCTGTCCTTTGCCACAGTGCCCAATCCTCTGCCCACAGCCCACCCCTCACTGCTGAATAACCCAGCCCCCGAATGGAGGATCCCCAGCTGTCTACTCCTGCCGTTGCTCTTTCTTTGTCTGTATGGCACCCAAGAAACAACAATTTTCAGTGTGTACTAATACATGTGACAATAATAAAATCAAATCAATAAGCATGACAAGGATCTGAATAATTAGAATGAAGTACAACTAGTTAAGTTCAGCGTGAACTCAGAATCACTGGCCTTGTCAGAGAATTTGGCCGTTTGCCCCTGCCCCTGCACCCCTGCAAATATGTCCTTTCTGGATTGATCTCAGTCCCACTTTTCTGACCTGCCCTCACACCTTTAGACTGCTGTGTCTAACAGCACCCTAAATGCGTAACATACTGGGCAGTGGTGGCACCCATCCAACTGCTCTTGGAATAGAACTGCCCCTAAACCTGGAGAAGGGGCATGTGCTGGGAATATGGTCGGAAGGGCTGGGTTGTAGTGAGACAGGCTGTCTGGTGAGAGCAGCATGTCTGTGATGAAAAGAAAAATGGGTGGCACGGTGACACAGTGGTTAGCACTGCTGCCTTACAGCACCAGGGACCCGGGTTCGATTCCCAGCTTGGGTCACTTGTCCGTGCGGAGTTTGCACATTCTCCTTGCATCTGCGTGGGTTTCCTCTGGGTGCTCCGGTTTCCTCCCACAGTTCAAAGACGTGCGGGTTAGGTGGATTGGCTGTGCTAAATTGCCCCTTGGTGTCAGCGGCACTAGCCAGGTCAAATGCATGGGGTTATGGGGATAGGGTCTGGGTGGGACTGTGGTCGGTGCAGGCTCATTAGCCGAATGGCCTCCTTTGACACTGCAGGATTGCATGATGAACACAACCTCTTTTTATCAAGTTCCTTTATCGTAAGGTCCGAAGGCACTTCACAGCAATGTGATCAAACAAAGTTTGACGCCCAGCCTTGTTAGAATAGATGAGGAGGAGTTTGGTCAAACATTTGGGGGAACCTTAAAAGGAGGAAAGAAAGATTCAAGACCTGAGCTGAGCATTTCAGTTGAAAACATGGCCATTAAATTCAAGCATACAGAAGAAACGGAAGGGCACAGATATTTTCAGAGGATTGTGAAGGTGGAGGATGTTTCCGAGATGGGGCTGGGGCACAGCATTGCTGTAACCTGGCGCTAACATCAATCAGGGAGTGCAGAGGTATCGGTGAGTGAGGTGGCAGAGTTCTGAATGAGCTCCAGGGGGACGGAAGGTGGGTGAGGAGAGGACCGAAATATGTCTAATTCCTTGTGAAGTGAGGCACATGCTGATTGTATACATTGACTGCAAGAACAGTGCACTCCCTCGCTGTCCAAAATATACACATTTCTTTTGTTTTTACAGTTGAAGTTGACGACGGTTCCATCAAGATATTAAGTTTTCTATAATTCGCTATGAAATATTCAGCATGCATGACCTTATTCATGGGGCCACGGTCAGCGAACAAGCTTGATGTCAACTTGTGGCCCACTGAGGTGAAGGAGGGCCACACACGTGGCCCACCCTTTAGCCTACATTGCCCAGCGCTGCTCTAGTGTTTGGCAGGTTTTGGTTTACTCTTAGAACCATTGAACCCCTACATTGCAGAAGGAGGCCATTTGGCCCATCGAGCCTCCTCTGACAACAATCCCACCCAGTCCCTATTACTCGTAATCCTTCGTATTTACCCTGCTAATCCCCCTGACACTAAGGAGTAATTTAGCACAGCCAATCCACCTAACCTGCACACCTTTGGAGTGTGGGAGGAAACCGGAGCACCCGGAGGAAACTCGCACAGACACGGGGAGAACATGCAGGCTTCACACAGAAAAGTAACCTCAAGCTGGGAATCGAACCTGGATCCCTGGCTCTGTGAGGCAGCAGTGCTAACCGCTGTGCCACGCTTATCGAATAGAATACTTGTTTTGGTCCAGGAAGACTTGATTTTAAAAATGCAGGCCAATAGCTAGAGACACAAAAAGCTACATTTACCACCTAATGCTTCTGGCTATAATTTTTTTTAAAACATCTCAGAATTGCAAATGATTGCTGGGTTGGGTCTGAGATTTGGTGAATGGGTTGGTGGCTGTCAGGAGATTTGACTGCAGGACACACAGATACAGCTCCTTCTCTTTTTCTCCCTTTAAAACACGCTTGCAAATAAAACCCTGAACACGGCTGTTAATTCAACGTCCATGGTTCAAAATCTGTCTTTTGAATGCTCTGATGCCAGCATAATGCTGATGCTCTGACTCGCTATGGAGGCATTCACAGCAGTCCCTAAATTCACATTGCAACCGGTACACAGCATTAAAAAACTTCCCCTGTTCAATGATCGAGTGGACACTCTGTAACCCTTGACAACTACTTCAATCACCATTAACCAAATCCACTGCGCTCTATACTCCTTAATAAACTATAATTGGAACATTCGTGGTGAAGGCTATTCACTGACAGCCACCAACCACACACCAGCTGATAAGAGTCATCTATCATTGCTCATGTCCCCAAAGTGACACAAGACATAAGAATAGGCTCACCCTGATGATAAATTAAATGACACTGTGTGATTTAGTGTAAATCTTTTCTCCACCTTCTCATTGCTATAATTTGGACACCAGAACTGGAGCCTAACCAAGGCTTGGTACAATACATAACTCTCTGTCTATCCCTATAGCAATGAACCCCAACAGCTTGTTTCTCTATATGGCATTATTAACCCATGTCACCATGGGTCACTATCAAAGGGTACGCACGGTGGCACAGTAGTTAGCACTGCTGCTTCACAGTGCCAGGGACCCGAGTTTGATTCCTGATTCGAGCTACTGTATGTGTGCAGCCTGCATGCTCTCCCCATGTCTGTGTGGGTTTGCTCCAGGTGCTCTGGTTTCCTCCTACAGTCCAAAGATGTACAGATTAGGTGCATTGACCATGATAAATTCTCTGTGTATCTGAATAGGTGCCAGAGTGTGACTACTGGGGGATTTTCACACTAACTTCATTACAGTGTTAATGTAAAATTAACCTACCTGTGACAATAATAAAAAAACCTTAACTTTAAAAATGATCAAAGGGCACTTTTTTCTATTCATTTGTGGGATATGGGTGTTGCTGGCTGTCCAGCATTTATTGCCCATCCCTAGTTGTCCAAGGGCAATTGAGAATCAACCACACTGTTGTGGCCCTGGAGTCACATGTAGGCCAGACCACGTAAGGACGGCAGATTTCCTTCCCAAAAGAACATTAGTGAACATTTTCCGACAATAGTTTCATGGTCATCAGTAGATTTTAATTCCAGATTTTTTTTATTGAATTCAAATTCCGCCATCTGTTGTGAGATTTGAACCCAGGTTCTCAGAACATTACCTCTGTTTCTGGATTAGTAGCCTAGCGAAATATCACTAGGCCATTGCTTCCCCTCTCTGCCTGAATAACTCATAGAATCAAAGGACTGCTACAGTGCAGAAGGAGGCCATTCGGCCCATTGAGCCTGCACTGATTCTCTGACAGGGTACCTTACGCAGGCCCTCTCCCCCCCTTCCTTGTAATCCCAGACATTTACCATCTCTATTCCATCTAACCTACATATCTTTGGACACTAAGGGGTAATGTAGCTTGGCCAATCCACCTACCCCGCACACTTTTACAGTGTGGGAGGAAACCAGAGCACCTGGAGGAAACCCCCACTGACACGGGGAGAATGTGCAGACTTCCGCACAGGCAGTCACCCAAGCTGGGAATTGAATCTGGGTCCCTAGTGCTGTGAGGCAGCAGTGCTAACCACTGTGCCATGCTTCTCCTTCTATGGTTTGGCATTATACTTTGATTAAGCTCCTTCGATGTTCTGTTAAGTTAAAGCTTTTATAGAAATATAAAGCCCCAAAATACTTGCATTTGTATGCTGATATTCATGGCCACCAGACACCTCAAAGCATTGTACAGCCAATGACATACTTGTTGAAGTGTAGTCATTGTTGTATTGTAGGAAACACAATGGCCATAACGTACACAGCAAGCTCCCACAAACAGCAACGTGAGCATGACCGAATAATTATGGGTTAAATATTGGACACGACACCAGGGTTAGTTCTTCAAAATGGTGGCATGAGGGTCTATTACATCCACCTAGCTGGGGCCTGGTTCAGTGTGTTATCTAAAAGATGGCACCTCTGGCAATGCCTGACAACCAGGCCCAGACATGACCTGAGGTGGCGAACCTTGCGAATCACAGACCCACAGTCACCTGCTCCTCGCAATCAATGCTACAGTCAGCAAGTGTCAAGTCTCACATTACTCCAATACTGTATCCTAAATAGGATCTGTAACTGTATCTGAGCTTCCCACATGATCAAACTCTGAATCTCATATGTGCTGTTGGGGAGTGAGAAGTGTAGGTCAGGCCTTTGCTTACAAGGTGGGAGGCAAAATGGAGAACAAACATTTCCAGACCGTAATAGTCTATTTTAAAGCAGCTTCGGGAGACAAGAACCAATTGGGAGATGTCATTTGTTGCAGATCATAGAATCCCTACAGGGCAGAAGGAGGCCATTTGTCCCATTGAGTCTGCAACGACTCTCCAAAAGTGCATCTTATCCAGGCCCATCCCGTCCCCCTAACCTCAAGTATTTACCCCGCTAATCCACCAACCTACACTAAGGGGCAATTTAGCACGGCCAATCCACCTAACCCGCACACCTTTGGACTGTGGGAGGAAACCGGGGCACTCGGACGAAACCCATGCAAACATGGGAAGAATGTACAAACTCTACACAGACAGTCATCCAAGGCAGGAATCAAACCCGGGTCTCTGATGCTGTGAGGCAGCAGTGCTAAGCACTGTGTCACTGTGCTGCCAGATGGAAGGTGATACGCAAAGAGAGTATCTCTTCGCAAGTTCCATGTGTTTTGATGTTTTGGTCCAATCCATTCTCCAGCACGCGTGTGAAATGGCAGAAGGTGAATAGAAACGTTTAGTGGTTGAAATGGCTTATTTGAGAAGTTATCTTGGTATTTCTAAAATTTAAAAAAAAACTAGGTTTGCATTTACATGCATTGCTAACGGGCGCAATCAATCTCTATTAATTAATCTATAACAGGATTAGACATGGAACGAGAGAAACCTCATTGTCAGAGTTATATGGCAAGCAGATGTCTAAAACTTTCCTGAGCAATGCTACACTCACCACATATCACACACAAATTACTTGTACACTACATCCCAGATCAACTCCTGTGTCCCCTACTTTGTGGAATTGTTTCAAAGAGCAATTAATTACTACTAGACTGCAATCGTCGGGAGACTGGAGAAACTACACAGTAAGTAAGAAATTTGAAAAGGGACCTAATTATCGAAAGGTGGCTCAGATGAGTTGGACACATGAAAATAATGAGTTAAGACAAATTGTTGCAGACTCTTAGACAGGAGGATCAAATCCCAGGGAGATCATGGAACTTCTAGTAAAATTATACTAACAACCATATTCAAGCTAAACAATTTAATTTGAAGGAAGCAGCAGGCCTAACTTAAAGAAAGTGGCTGCTGTCATTTTATTCAACGAAGAGCATGGTATCCCGACAGTGCAGAAGGAGCCCATTGAGTCTGCATCAACTCCTTGATAGAGCATCTTACCCAAACCCTGCTCCCATAACCCCACATATTTACCCCATTAATCCCCCCAACCTACATATCTTTGGATACTAAGGGGAGATTTGGCATGGTCAATCCACCTAATGTGCACATCTTTGGATGCGAGAGGAAACTGGAGCATCCAGAGGAAACCCACGCAGACACGGGGAGAGGTACGAACTCCGATAAGACAGTCACTCAAGACTAGAATTTAACCCGGCTCCCTACATTGTGAGGCAACAATGCTCACCACTGTACTGCCCCTGCTGATCTGATAATGGAAGTCACACAGCTTCATCAGCTGGTTCTTTTTCAAGATCAGTCTATAAATTCCAACTAAGCGAAGCAGGGGAGGAACGGGAACAGAATAACATGCGGGGAGGCGTGAGAGGGTGACACACACCTGCTTCTGGTGTTGAAGTAACTCTTTTGTTTGCAGCTGTGGTCTATGGTCTTCACTCCCTGCAGAGGAAAGCTGGGAGTATTCGGTCAGCACACACCCACTATCCTCTTGGTCAAGGTCTGGCTCTTTCTGTTCAAGAAGCAGGTTCAGTTCAGGCAGGTTTTCAATCTGTTCAAACTGAAAAGACATTATTGTACGTTAAACAAGATGTTGAAACTTTAACCATTCTGGTTCGCAGTTAATATTGCTGGAATGAACTTTAATTCATCTAAAATTCTCCCTTTCTGATACAGGTTCCATATCCTTAGTGCAAAAAACAGGAATTATTTGGGATCATAGACTCCCTACAGTGCAGAAGGAGGCCATTCAGTCCAGCGAACCTGCATCAACAACAATCCCACCCAGGTCCTATCCCCATATTTACCCTGCTAATCCTGCCAGCACTCTCACATGGCTAATCCACCTAACTTGCTCATCTTTGGAGTGCGGAAGGAAACCAAAGCACCCGGAGGAAACCCACGGAGTCACGGGGAGAATGTGCAGACTCCGCACAGACAGTGACCCAAACTGGGAATTGAACCCAGGTCTCTGTTGCTGTGAGGTGGCAGTGCTAACCACTGTGCCACCCTTCTCCTTCTGTGATTTGGCATCATAGCTTGATTAAGCTCCTGAGGCCAGAATTGAACCGGGCTTCCTGGCGCTGAGAGACAGCAGCACTAACCACTGTGCCACCCCAATGGGACGTTCACAAGTAGAAGCTAACATCCTTCTTCTGCTCAATCCTGACCTTCAACGATCTGGTGCTTACTGCACCTCACTCAGCTGTCTGGATCTAGTGGTTCAGAAGAAATGCTGACGTGAAGAGGCTACACAGGAGCAGTGTGCTTTCACAAGATCAGTTCAATTTAGCTGAAAACAGTCCTTCTGCCCCAGGAGTTGTCTGCCTCTAGCATACCGGGGGGGAGGGGGGGGGGTGGCGGCAGCGGCGGGGGCGAGAGAGAGAGGGGGAAGGAACCAAAGAAGCAGAATCGATCGTAGCCACTGTCTGTGATACCACTTGCCTGAGATTCCACCCTCGCCAACTGCAGCTCTTAAAACCCATGTTGGTCATTGCCTAACCATTCAGTCAATGTCTCTTGTCCTCTCTTGATGCCCTATGTTGAAGCCTGGGTTTTCTGTCAGGGAAACCAGTTAATGGCACAGAGGCCCCACTCAGTCAATCCAGCCACATTGGAACTACCACTGCTGACGTAAAGACACAAAATACTGAACACACACAACAGGCCAGTCAACACCAAAAATAACAAAGGGTGATTTTAATATTCTGGCCGCACCCTCTGTTAGATGGAGCACTAAGAGGTTCACAGGTGTTTCAGGATGGTTGACAAAGACAAACGGCAGGAGATGGAGAAAAAGATGAGAGCCACAGGGAGGGATGCGTTCAATGACTTTCATTTGGCTAAGTGGAGAGCAGTTGAAATAAAAGACCATGGACAGGATTTTCTATGAAGGAAAATATTCCCATACCTCATTGACCACTGGCCCAGCTCCCATCAGGAATCTTCAGACAATGCATTCTAAGGTCTATTTGTTGCCTTACCCTTCCCTGTATCCTATCCTTTACTGTGTTTCCAGATTCATAGAATCACAGAATCCCTATAATGCAGAAGGAGGCCATTCGGCCCATCAAGTTTGCACCAACCACAATCCCACCCAGGTCCTATTCCCATAACTCCTCATATTTACCCGGCTAATCCCCTGAAACTCGGGTCAATTTAGCATGGCAAATCAATCTTTGGGCTGTGGGAGGAAAGCCACGCAGACACGGGGAGAACATGCTAACACCACACAGACAGTTATCCGAGGCTGGAATTGAACCCGGGTCCCTGGCGCTGCAAGGCAGCAGCGCTAACCGCTGTGCCACCGTATGTCCTTGCCTACACTGTTTTCAACTATTCATTAAGTTTCACTTCCGCAGCAATAAATGTTGAAGACTGGAGAATGGCCGTGTACAGAGTTTGGCCTACCTGCAATATGTCCTCCCCATCGTACTCTCTCTTGCGGCCTTGCCTCCAGTGTTTGAGCAGCCATTTCAGTTTGACATAGAACAGGAACGTGCTTTGTTTGAATATCCTCATTTCCTGCAGCAGCAAGGTCCTCTCGTGGCTCCACGACTTCTGCTCCAGTCGGTTCTGCAAGTTCAGGCTCTGCACCTCAAAATCTTTCCTCAGCAGGTTCTTCCTGTTTTCCTCTTCGATCTGCGGCACAACAAGGTATGATGAGTGACACCACAGGTTTACCAGAACATAGAGCTAAAGATTCCAGTGTGATAAATCGCCCTGAGATTTACAAAAGGAAAGAGATCCCGGTTCCTGTTTCATATTCCAAACCCCACCTCACAGATACAGAAGTGTTATTGACACAGGCAAAGTTTTGACCACGTGGTCTTCGAATATTGAAGGTACACTCCTGAGCAAATGAATTTTGTTTCATTAAGCAATGGAACTGAAACAATTTTGAAAGCCTTCTTACATCTAATATCAGCATCAATCACTTAGTGGCCGCAAACACCTTTTATTTTATTCATTCGTGGGATATGGGTGTCGCTGGCTGGCCAGCATTTATTATCCATCCCTAGTTGCCCAAGAGCAGTTGCGAATCGACCAAATTGCGGTGCTCTGGAGTCACATGTAGGCCAGGCCAGGTAAGGATGGCAGATTTCCTTCCCAAAAGGGCATTAGGGAACCAGATGGGTTTTTCCAACAATCGACAATGGTTTCACGGTCATCGGTAGATTCTTAAATCCAGATTTTTTTTTTATTGAAGTCAAGTTCCACCATCTGCCATGGCGGGATTCGAACCTGGGTATCCAAAACATTAGCTGAGTTTCTGGATTAGCAATCTAGCTTTGACAAAGGGTCATCTGGACTCAAACCATCAGCTCTTTTCTCTCCTTACAGATGATGCCAGACCTGCTGAGATTTTCCAGCATTTTCTCTTTTGAACATAAGAACATAAGAACATAAGAAATAGGAGCAGGAGTAGGCCATCTAGCCCTTCGAGCCTGCCCCGCCATTCAATAAGATCATGGCTGATCTGTTGTGGCTCAGTTCCACTTTCCCGCCCTCTCCCCATAACCCTTAATCCCCTCTCTTATCAAAAACCCATCAACCTGCTTCTTAAAAATATTTAGCGAGGCAGCCTCCACCACTTCAACGGGCAGAGAATTCCAGAGATTCACCACCCTTTGAGTGAAGAAGTTCCTCCTCAACTCCGTTCTAAAACGCCCCCCCTTTATCTTGAGGCTGTGCCCCCTAGTCCTACTGTCTTTTTTGAGCGGGAAGAGTCTCTCCACCTCTATCCTATCCATCCCATTCATCATCTTATACGTCTCAATGAGATCTCCCCTCATTCTTCTAAACTCTAGCGAGTACAAGCCTAGTTTATTCAGCCTCTCCTCATAGCTCAACCCCCTCAACTCCGGTATCAGCCTAGTAAACCTCCTCTGCACTCCCTCCAGGTTTTTGGTTTCAGATCCGCTGTAATTTGCTCTTAAACTTTAACTTTACATTGTCTGGCTTCCCACAGACACAGGCAGGGAACTCCTCAACGATTTGGGTAAGATTCAGACCCTGATTCTAACCCATTGCATCATCCACTATTAACCAAATCTTGAATAAAGCACTGTATATAATTATAAATCCCACTGTGCAAGCATATAACAGAATGTTTTTAATCACCAATTCAACTGGAACCGTAATAAATAAAATGCCTGTAGCCATCCTTGGATCAACGACCTCAGATGGCAGGACTTAAAAGATCTGTGTTGGAAAAAGGAGGGATTCAGCCAGTAGCGATAAATTCTACAAATGAAATAGCATTTGTTACGTAAAATAATTATTACATTTTGCCAAAAAGTGCATATTTGTTTCCAAGGCAACTTAAAAAGTCTCATGATGAACCTGACTCTATTATTTTTCACATGAACACAATCCTCTGCCAGTGTTTCTCAGCCTCTGTAACTTTGCGAGAAATCTTCCCTGTTCATTTTCTCAGGATTGGCAGAAACTATTGCTTCTTTGTTACGCAGTGTGTGTGTGTGTGTGTGTGTGTGTGTGTGTGGGGAAGGACAACATCACTGTATCTGTAAGGTTCTGCGCAGAATTCTGGCCTGGAGCAACTATCCCTTATTCATTGAATCCTTACAGTGCACAGGGAGGCCACTTGGCCCATCGAGTCTGCACCGACAATGATAAGTTTTATACAGAAGATGGTGGAACTTGCTGCTGGCAGAGGTATTGGACGCATATATAACAGTGACTTTTAAAGGGTGTCTTGACAAACACATGAATAGAATGGGAATAGAGGGATACGGTCCCCAGGAGAGCAGGGGATTTTAGTTCAGTCGGGCAGCTTGGTCGCTGCAGGTTTGGAGGGCTGAAGGGCCAGTTCCTGCACTGCAATCTTCTTTGTTCTAATCCCACCTAGATTCTATCGCCATAACCCCACATATTCATCCCGCTAATACCTCTAACCTATGCGTCCCGGGGCACTAAGGGGCAATTTAGCACCCAACCCACACTTCTTTAGACTGTTGTCGCAGTGCTGAAAACTTCCTTTGGAAAGGTTGCAGTAAGCCCTGCGAGAAGCTTGAGCGAAAGTGACTCACCTTCCTTGAAAATGCAGCATGAAAGACAAGCATCCAGCCATGAGAATAAAAGCAATACAGTTATAGATTTCTACACAGTGCGGCAATGCATAGCTCAGATGGTTTTAGAAAGAACCCAGTATGGGTTAGTTGTTGACTTGCATACATAATGTCAGACGGCAGGGAAGTAGGCCATTCGGCCCTTTATTTCTGTTTCCAGTTCTATGTAAAAGCTTAGTCCCACTCCACTGTTCATTCCCCATAGCCTTGCAAAGTTTCCCTTTTAAAGTTTATAATCAGAGTGGCGGAGCTGGGAGCCAGATGCAAAGCTCACACACTGACTCCCCGTCACAAAAAACCAGGATCTTTCAATCCCGCCAAAGGCCCCATGGCGGATTCCCTGGAAGCGGGACAGGCGAGCCACACACAACACCATAGACATCGACGAGACCGAAAGATCCAGCGATCAATCCTGAGCCACCCTCTGCCACTGGGAAACATACACCAGCGGTCTGGAAAATACCACCCTCTTTTCTTTCTCAAAATATCTGCACCCAGATTTGCAAAGTAACCATCCTGAGAGGAGAGGTCTGATAAATTTATTATAATGGGGTCAGGATTTTTGTTACATCACTGGTGGGGGGAGGTGGGGACAATCACAATGACACTTTCCATGATGCAAAATGCAATTTGAGTCTTCCGTGAGGTTGTGCGCTCCTGTCATAAGAACATAAGAACTAGGAGCAGGAGTAGGCCATCTAGCCCTTCGAGCCTGCCCCGCCATTCAATAAGATCATGGCTGATCTGTTGTGGCTCAGTTCCACTTTCCCGCCCTCTCCCCATAACCCTTAATCCCCTCTCTCATCAAAAACCCATCAACCCGCGTCTTAAAAATATTTAGCGAGGCAGCCTCCACCACCTCAACGGGCAGAGAATTCCAGAGATTCACCACCCTTTGAGTGAAGAAGTTCCTCCTCAACTCCGTTCTAAACCGCCCTCCCTTTATCTTGAGGCTGTGCCCCCTAGTCCTACTGTCCTTTCTGAGCGGGAAGAGTCTCTCCACCTCTTTCCTATCCATCCCATTCATCATCTTATACGTCTCAATGAGATCTCCCCTCATTCTTCTAAACTCTAACGAGTACAAGCCTAATTTATTCAGCCTCTCCTCATAGCTCAACCCCCTCAACTCCGGCATCAGCCTAGTAAACCTCCTCTGCACTCCCTCCAAGGCCAAAATATCCTTGCGTAAGTACGGCGCCCAAAACTGCACACAGTACTCCAGCTGCGGCCTCACCAATGCCCTATACAGCTGCAGCAAGACCTCCCTACTTTTATATTCAATCCCCCTCGCGATGAAGGCCAGCATCCCATTCGCCTTCCTGACCACCTGCTGCACCTGCAAGCTGGGTTTTTGTGACTCATGCACAAGGACCCCGTCGCCATTCATGCCCAGCAAGAATAGTAGTGCAAAATGCTGGCCATTATCTCTTCCTGAACAGAACTGCAAATCAAGATTTGGGTTATGATCACACGTGAGATGGCATCAACTGAAATAATGAAGAATTGCTTTTCTTGCCGAATACTCATGGTGCAAAACTATCCTGACTTTTAACCCACTTGTTCTGAAAAATACACCAGTCTTTCTGGTTTCACAAGTGCTGCCTGACCTCTGCTTCCTCAGTCAAGTTGCCTTCCTTGATGTGTGAACCTAAGCTATATCGTTAGGTCATAAGTTCATAAGATATAGGAGCAGAATTAGCCCATTTGGCCCGTCGAGTCTGCTCCGCCATTTGATTGTGAGTGAAATGCTCCTCATCCCCATTTTCCTGCCTTCTCCTCATAACCCTTCAACCCATTACCAATTAAAAATCTAACTCCTTCTTAAATACACTCACTGTCAAAGCATCCACTGCACTTTGGAGTAGCGAATTCCACAGATTTCTTTGGGAGAAGCAGTTTCTTCTCAACTCTATTTTAATTTTACTCCCCTTGTCCTGAGATTATGACCTCTCGTCCTTGTATGCCCCAGCAGCAGAAACATCCGGTCCACGACTACTTTATCCATGCCTTTTTATACCTCAATTTGATCTCCCCTCATTCTTCTAAATTCCAGAGAGTATAGCCAATCTCGCTTCATACGAGAAACCCCTTATCTCTGGAATCTAGTTGATCACCCTCACCTAATATCCACACATGGGCTTTCCAGCTGAGATCACTAGGTAGCAATAAGAACCCAGCCGGTCTGGCAGTATATGTCCACAGAGAAACAGAGTTAATGTTTCAAGTCCAATATGGGGAGGCAATGGCCTAGTGGTATTATCACTAGACTATTAATCCAGAAACTCGGCTAATATTATTGGGAAACGCAGGTTCGAATCCTGCCATGGCAGATGGTGGAATGTGAAGTCAATAAAAAATGTTTGGAATTAAGAATCTACTGATAACCATGAAACCATTGTCGATTGTCGCAAAAACCCATCTGGTTCACTAATGTCCTTTTAGGGAAGGAAATCTGCTGTCCTTACCCGGTCTGGCCTACATGTGACTCCACAGCCGCGGCAATATGATTGACTCTCAACTGCCCCCTGGACAAGGAGCAAGTAGGGATGGGCCATAAATGGTGGCCAGCCAGCAACGACCACGTTCCACAAATGAATTTTACAAAATGACATCAGGTGGCATAATGGTCAGTGCTGCTGCAGGGACCCGAGTTCGATTCCTGGCTTGGATCACGTTTGCACATTCTCCCCATGTCTGTGTGTGTTTTCTCCGGGTGCTCCGATTTCTTCCCACAGTCCAAAGATGTGCGGGTTAGGTGCATTGGCCATGCTAAATTGCCCCTTAGTGTCAGAGAATGTGTAGGTTAGAGGGATTAGTGGGGTAAATATGTGGGTTTCTAGGAAAAGGGCCTAGGTGTGATTGTTGTCAGTGCTGACTCGATGGGCCAAATGGCCTCCTTCTGCAACCATAGGGATTCTATGATTGATCTTATTTCATCAGAGCTGAAGAGAGTTAGAGCTACGATAAGTCTTCTCCAGTTGTAAAAGTGGAGAGAGGAAAGTAAAGCAAAAGAGGTCAAGGATAGGTTAGAGAGCAGAGGAGATGGGGATGTCATGGACACAAGGCAAAGCGGGTGTTAGTGATAGTAGTAAAGACACAAAACATTGGTCCAAAGTAAGTATTAATAGCAGAATAAAGGTCAGGGCTGTCTGGCTGCAATAAGATGAGAACAAGGTTGGCATTGTGGGGGGGAAATCAAAATGGAGGAAAGAGTTCATGGTCCGAGTTCATTGGATAGAAATCAAGAACTTCTCCCTCACCTAAAGGCACTGGTCCAATAGTGATTGAAATGAGCTTCTGAGTGAGAGTAGTGGATTGAGACTAGGGATTACATTTGGGATTTCCTGATGCTATAGCATTCCAATCACCAAGGACACCATTCTTTCTCTTATGTGTAACTTCCCTGAGGACCTTGCATTGATCTATTTGAACAGTTTAACCTCAGCAATAGCCTGTACCCACCTCAATGATCTTGCTGGTGAATTTTTCATTTTCATTCTCCCGAAGTTGTCTTTCCTGTTCCAGACGATCCTGCAGCTCTTGGACAGATAGATCCTGTTCTGGTAAAACACGGGAATCCCTGAGCTGAGTGTTTTGCGAAGAAAAAGAAACATGTTCAGTTAAAGCCCATCAAGAGATATCCCAATACTTTCTCAGAACTTTTCCTCAAACCTTTCTCAGCTATCACAGAAGTGGTTATGAAGCTTCCACTCTTGGAGCTTGGATAGATCTCACTGCAGGTGACCATGAAATCTGAGGCTGTGCAAATTGTTAGCCCTGGTGAAAGTCCCAGTAGTAAGAGTGGACCAGCTGAGTGTGCCAGCTGCAATAAACTCCCTTCTGTCAGCTGCTTAACCGAAAAAGGCAGGTGGCAACAAAACGCGATTGTTCCCTTTGTTACTCACAACAACCGGCTGTGATGGCAGAAACAATCCAGACTGGATTTTGGGATTCAGATCAACATGGTGGCACAGTGCCTAGCACTGCTGCCACACAGCGCCAGGGACCCGGTTCGATTCCCAGCTTGGATCACTGCCTGTGTGGAGTTTCTCCCCGTGTCTGCGTGGGTTTCCTCCAGGTGCCCCGGTTTCCTCCCGCAGTCCAAAGATTTATCAAAAATTTATCAATTTATCAAGAATTAGTCCTTGATAAGAATGTACCTGTCAAGCAGGGAGGAAGTGGTCGAGCAAGGGAACCGTGCGTGGTTTACTAAAGAAGTCGAATCGCTTGTGAAGAGGAAGGAGATTATGTCAAGATGAGACATGAAGGTTCAGTTAGGGCGCTTGAGAGTTACAAGTTAGCCAGGAATGACCGAAAGAGAGAGCTAAGAAGAGCCAGGAGGGGACATGAGAAGTCTTTGGCAGGTAGGATTAAGGAAAACCCTAAAGCTTTCTATAGGCACGTCAGGAATAAAAGAATGACTGGGGTAAGATTAGGGCCAGTCAAGGACAGTAGTGGGAAGTTGAGTGTGGAGTCCAAAGAGATAGGTAAGGCACTAAACGAATATTTTTTGTCAGTATTCACACAGGAAAAAGACAGTGTTGTCGAGGCGAACACTGAGATACAGGCTAGTAGACCAGACAGGATTGAGGTTCATAAGGAGGAGGTGTTAGCAATTCTGGAAAGTATCAAAGTAGAAAATGGGCAGGATGGGATTTATCCTAGGAGTCTCTGGGAGGCTAGGGAGGAGATTGCAGAGCCTTTGGCTTTGATCCTCAGGTTGTCATTGTCTACAGAAATAGTGCCAGAAGACTGGAGGATAGCAAATGCTGTCCCCTTGTTCAAGAAGGGGAGTAGAGACAACCCTGGTAATTATAGACCAGTAAGCCTTACTTCTGTTGTGGGCAAAATTTTGGAAAGGATTATAAGAGGTAGGATTTATAATCATCTAGAAAGGAATAATTTGATTAGGGACAGTCAACACGGTTTTGTGAAGAGTAGGTCATGCCCCACAAATCTTGTTGAGTTCTTTGGGAAGGTGACCAAAGAGGTGGATGAGGGTAAAGCAGCTGATGTGGTGTATATGGATTTCAGTAAAGTGTTTGATAAGGTTCCCCATTGTAAGCTATTGCAGAAGATACGGAGGCATGGATTGAGGGTGATTTAGTGGTTTGGATCAGAAATTGGCAAGCTGTAAGAAGACAGAGGGTGGTGGTTGATGGGAAATGTTCATCCTGGAGTTCAGTTACTAGTGGTGTACCGCAAGGATCTGCTTTGGGGCCATTGCTGTTTGTCAGTTTTATAAATGACCTGGATGAGGGCGTAGAAGGATGGATTAGTAAATTTGTGGATGACACTAAAGTCGGTGGAGTTGTGGACAGTGCGGAAGGATATTGCAGGTTACAGAGGGATGTAGATAAGATGCAGAGCTGGGCTGAGAGGTGGCAAATGGAGTTTAATGTGGTTAAGTGTGAACTGATTCATTTTGGAAGGAGTAACAGGAATACAGAGTACTGGGCTAATGGTAAGTTACTTGGTAGTGTGGATGAGCAGAGAGATCTCGATGTCCATATGCATAGATCCCTGCAAGTTGGCACCCAGGCTGATAGGGTTGTTAAAAAGGTGTACAGTGTGTTAGCTTTTATTGGTAGAGGGATTGAGTTTAGGAGCTACAAGGTCATGTTGCAGCTGTACAAAACTCTGGTGCGGCTGCACTTGGAGTATTGCGTACAGTTCTGGTTGTTGCATTATAGGAAAGATGTGGAAGCACTGGGAAGGGTGCAGAGGAGGTTTACCAGGATGTTGCCTGGTATAGTGGGAAGGTCTTACAAGGAAAGGCTGAGAGACTTGAGGCTGTTTTCGTTAGAGAGATGGTTAAGAGGTGCTTAATAGAGGCATATAAGATGATCAGAGGACTGGATAGGGTGGACAGTGTGAACCTTTTTCCTCGGATGGAGATGGCTAGCACGAGGGGACATAGTTTTAAATTGCGGGGTGATAGATATAGGACAGATGTCAGAGGTAGGTTCTTTACTCAGAGAGTAGTAAGGGTGTGAAATGCCCTGCCTGCACCAGTAGTGGATTTGCCAACATTAAGGGCATTTAAATGATCATTGGATAAGCATAAGGATGATATTGGAATAGTGTAGGTTAGATGGGCTTTAGATTGGTTTCACAGGTCGGCGCAACATCGAGGGCCGCAGGACCTGGACTCTGCTGCAATGTTCTATATTCTCTGTTCGAAAGATTGTGTGGGTTAGGTGGATTGGCCATGTAAATCGCCCCTTAGTTTCAGGGGAATTAACAGGGTAAATATGTGGGGTTACAGGAATAGAGCCTGGGTGTGATAGTGCTCGGTACAGACTCGATGGGCCAAATGGCCTCCTTCTGCACTGTAGGATTCTATGATCACTGCAAGACATTTCCTCAGTGCTACTGACCTACAAGAAGCTCTCGACCCAGAGTGTTCCGGCTGTTTCTATTTGTAGAACAGTCAATGTCTCGTTTAACTCACAGTTCACTTTAAGATAATTGCCACGCTGTAATTAATAGTATATTGACACTCTTCACACAAATCTTTATAATAAAATTACCAACTGGAGAGACTTCGACATTAACATTTATTTAGTTTCCAGTTTTCAGGATTGCAGTAGCTAAAATATTTATAGTCGAGCAGTGGTCTCAGTACTGAGCTGTACTTGTCCTACTGCTTCTCCAAGTGTGGCCTTTTATCATTGCCTGCTGTCTCTGAATATTGGATTGTGCTGTTTCCAGTTACTATTACTCGTTAAAGGGCTTCCCACTAACAAACAACAGGAGATTTGACCTTACGGCAAACCTATATCTGCGTTGTGTTAAAACCACACGCTCTGGTTTGTTTTTGGAGTCACTTAAACGTTTGCTCACCACCAGAGACCAAAAGCAGCATCGCGGTATAGCCTTAACCACAGAAAGAGTGGGACTGCAGGATGGAGCGGGAGGATGTGAGTGATGACTGTCTCGCTGAGCTGAAAAGTTCCATTAAAAAAAAAAGACCAAATTAAATTGTATTTGCACGGCGGACTTCTCTGACCCCACCTGTGACTGGCAGTGATAGCGAGGCATGAACGGTCAGAGAATTCCAGCCAAGATTTTCCTGCCTCTCCTCAATTATGCGCCTCCAATTTTTCCCCAGCTTCACATTTTTTCCCTGCTACTCAGATTTCTCTGTCTTCTCTTTCATGGAATGGCACAGCACAAGGGGTGGCCATTGGGCCCATCATTATTATGTCAGCTTTTTGGTAAAGTTGTCTGATTAATCCGACTCCTTTTCCCAAGCCTCATTTGCTTTTCTTTCCACGCATTTCTCCAGTTTTTCTTCAGAGTGTTATTGTTGAATCTGCTTCATCACCCTTTCAGATAATGCATTCCAGAGTTAACGTGGGTGATCCTTTCTATCCGCTTGGCTGTTCGAGTAGCACTGTGGGCCAGGGGACATCAGCGGGGCCCTGGAGCAGGACTCATGACCAGTGTCCAGCTGATCGCAGATGGAGTTTAATTTAGACAAATGCGAGGTGATGCATCTTGGTAGATTGAATCAGGGCAGGACTTACTCAGTTAATGGTAGGGCATTGGGCAGAGTTACAGAACAAAGAGATCTAGGGGTACATGTTCATAGTTCCTTGAAATTGGAGTCACAGGTGGACAGAGTGGTGAAGAAGGCATTCGGCATGTTTGGTTTCATCGGCCAGAACATTGAATACAGGAGTTGGGAAGTCATGTTGAAGTTGTACAACATATTGGTAAGGCCACACTTGGAATACCGCGTGCAATTCTGGTCACCCTATTATCCTATTATAGAAAGGATATTATTAATCTAGAAAGAGTGCAGAAAGATTTACTAGGATGCTACTGGGACTTGATGAATTGAGTTATAAGGAGAGGCTGAATAGACTAGGACTTTTCTCTCTGGAGCACAGGAGTCTGAGGGGTGACCTTATAGAGATCTATAAAATAATGAGGGGCATAGACAAGGTAGATAGTCAATATCTTTTCCCAAAGGTCGGGGTGTCTAAAGCTAAAGGGCATAGGTTTAAGGTGAGAGGGGAGAGATACAAAAGTGTCCACAGGGGCAATTTTTTTACACAGAGGGTGGTGAGTGTCTGGAACAAGCTGCCAGAGGTAGTAATAGAGGCAGGTACAATTTTATCTTTCAAAAAGCAGTTAGATAATTACATGGGTACGATGGGTATAGAGGGATATGGGCCAAATACGGACAATTGGGATTAGCTTAGGAGTTCTAAAGAAATAGGGCAGCGTGGACAAGTTGGGCTGAAGGGCCTGTTTCCATGCGGTAAACCTCAACGACTCTATGACTATATTCACAACCTTTTGTAGTTCCTAGAATGAGCCAGTTAGGATTGGCCACTAAATGTGCGGAATGTCGGGTTGGGAAAAGAGATATTCAGCAGGTTGGCACTGGGTCACGGTATAATTGTGGGGCTGCCCCTGCATTCCTTCTTCTCCTGACTACAAACACTCAAACAAAAAATGTGGCAGGCTATATTTGGAACAGCGTCCAGCGCTCCCCCCGTCCTCCACACATCTACCTTGTAAAAACACCAGAGAGAATTTTCCAACAAGGGACTGCTGGTGCACACAGCACAAACCTTACAACTCATCTTTCTCTTGCCACTACCTGTCACTAATACAGTCTGAATAAAGATCTTCTCTAATGAGACACTTCCTACAGGGTTGTGGTTGGAGAATGGTGATGTGGGATACTGTGTGCTGAGTGCTCTGGAAGGACAGAAAGTTTTCAAAACTGACTGGCTGCCAGAAACAGAGAAAAGAAATACAAGTTTCTGCAAAGCAAGGTCATGATTGTGCAAGTCATGACCCCAGTCCTAGTGTGTAACTGGAATACTGAGTGTTCCTGTTGCAGAAACACAGTGTGGCCAGACTCCCAATCCTGAGAAAGGCCCCTGGCTCATTCCACAGGCCGCAGCCTTCACTTTGGGCTGTTTCTGGTATATCCTCATTTTTCTTGTTTTTTAAATTGACAATTTCCCATTTTCTCTGGCGAGTGGAGAGAGAGAGAAAGAATGAGAGAGACGGTGGTTGTATTGATGCACTGAGCTGTTACTGTGTTAACCCATCAGTCACCCCAACCCTTCCAGAGATGACGGAGTGGATTCTACGGGGTGGGAGAAGGAGACGGTTGCTGAGGGGAATGTCTTGCTCGCATACTCAGTACAAAGCTCGCTCTTGAGCTGACCAACTTCATGAGGTGCTGCCTAGCAGTGATGACACAGGGCGTGACCCCAACGAGCTGAGAGTGGCACACGAGGCCCTCAGCAAGAGGGAGTCCCACCCCCTCGGGAGTTGCCGGCCAGCGAGAGAGACCACCTAAATGGGTTGTCCTGCGCGCCAATAGTGGTTGCTACTGGGATTACAAGCAGTCTGAGGAGAAGGAACACGGATGCCAGACTGTGAGCCCAGGACTATTGGTTGAGGAGTATTGTGGAACCTGGGAATGGGGGTGGGGTTAGCACTGCTGCCTCACAGCGCCTGGGTTCGGTTCCCAGCTTGGGTCACTGTCTGTGTGGAGTCTGCACGTTCTCCCTGTGTCTGCATGGGTTTCCTCCGGATGCTCCAGTTTCCTCCCACAGTCCGAAAGATGTGCTGCTTGGGTGCATTGGTCATGTTAAATCTTCCCTCAGTGTACCCGAACAGGTGCCGGAACGTGGCTACTAAGGGATTTTCACAGTAACTTCATTGCAGTGTCAATGCAAGCCTACCTGTGACACCAATAAATAAACTTTAAACTTTAGGTGAGGGGGGCAGGACTGGTGGAGGATGTTGGGTGGGGGGAGGGTTCTGGAGGCCAGGGGTGAGGGTGGGTGGAGGCACATAAAGTGGGGGGCGTGTGGATAACCCCTGCTAGGCACACTGCATCCCTGTACAAAGCAGGTAACACCCTTTCCTCCAACTTTTTTACCGGATTTGGTGAAAAAGCAGGCTGGCCTCCTTATATTGTCTTCGCCAAGTGTACATTGAGGGAACAGGCCATTGATTGGCCAGTTAAGGGCCTCTATAGGAATATGGGAGGATGGGAGGGTTGGCTGATGCCAATTACCCATCACCATAAGATGTGGGAAAGCTCAGGGGATGGGCAGGAAGGTGGTGGGGTAACCAGCCTTACTAATTCACACACTATCACCACCTGCAAATCTACTGGCTGCAAATCGAAAGATTCTCTACCTTGTGTATAATTTCTCAGTTGATGTTGTCGGCACAGACTTTAGCAAGGTCTCTGACAAGGTATCGCATAGTAGGTTGTTGCATAAGGTTAGATCTCACGGGATCTAGGGTGAATTGGCCAAATGGATACAAAATTGGCTTGATGACAGAAGACAGAGGGTGGTTGTACAGGGTTGTTTTGGAGACCTGTGACCAGCGGTATGCCTCAGGGATCAGTGCTAGGTCCACTGTTATTTGTAATTTACATTAATGATTTGGATGAGAATATCAGAGGCATGGTTAGTAGGTTTGCAGATGACACTAAGATTGTTGACAAAGTGAACAGTGAAGAAAGTTATCTCAGATTGCAATGGGATCTTAATCAATTGGGCCAGTGAACTGACAAATGGCAGATGGAGTTTAATTTAGATAAATGCAAGGTGACGCATTCTGGTGGACTGTACCAGGGCAGGACTTACTCAGTTAATGGTAGGGTACTGGGGAGAGTTACAAAGAGATCTAGGGGTACATGTTCATAGCTCCTTGAAAGTGGAGTCACAGGTGGACAGAGTGGTGAAGAAGGCATTCGTTGGTCAGAACATTGAATACAGGAGTTGGGACTTCTTGTTAAAGCTGTACAATTCATTGGTAGGGCCACACTTGGAATACCAAGTTCTGGTCCCCCCATTATAGAAAGGTTATTATTAAGCTAGAAAATTGCAGAAGAGGTTTACTAGAATGTTGCTGGGACTTAATGGTTTAAGTCATAAGGAGATGCTGGATAGACTGGGACTTTTGTCTCTGGAGCATAGAAGGCTGAGGGGTGATCTTATAGAGGTCTATAAAATAATGAGGGACACAGATCAGCTAGATAGTCAATATCTTTTCCCAAAGGTAGAGGAATCTAAAACTAGAGGGCATAGATTTAAGGTGAGAGAGGAGAGATACAGAAGTGTTCAGAGGTGCAATTTTTTCGCACAGAAGGTGGTGAGTGTCTGGAACAAGCTGCCAGAGATAGTAGTAGAGGCGGGTACAATTTTGTCTTTTGAAAAGCGTTTAGATGGTTAAATGGGTAAGATGGGTATAGAAGGATATGGGCCAAATGCGAGCAATTGGGACCAGCTTTGGGGTTTTAAAAGAAGGACAGCACCGACAAATTGGGTCGAAGGACCTGTTTCCATGCTGTAAACTTCTACAACTCACTGGTCCGAAGAGGTGAGCAAAACTCCAGGATTTTGATAAATGTTCATGCCTTTGCTCATTATCTACTGTCATACATTGACAACATCCTGATTGTGTGGCCTGTAAAGACCTTTCTTTTTGCCTCCTCTGCAATCCTTCCATTTATTGATGATGAAAGGCAAAGGTCGCCCTCACTGACAATCTCAAATGTTAAAGCCAAACATCAGGACCGTGAGACTTTATATCACAGTTATGTTTCAAACTGTCTTTTTTAAGTTAAGGTTAAACAGAATGCCCTGGAATGGATGATGTTGTGAAGCTGTACTGAACTCTGCCCTCGTGATCTAGTTACCATGGGGACAGGGGATGCAGGTCAAGCTCTACTGAAGGTCTAGTGCATGTTTTAACTCTGGGACGTTCTTGCTCTCAAGGGAGTGCAGCGAAGGTTTACCAGGCTGATTCCGGGGATGGCAGGACTGATGTATGAGGAGAGGTTGACTAGGTTAGGATTGTTTTTACTGGAGTTCAGATGAATAAGGGTGGAGATCTCACAGAGACTTATAAAATTCTAACAGGACTAAACAGCGTAGATGCAGAAAGGATATTCCTGATGGTGAGGGAGTCCAGAACCAGTGGTCACAGTCTGAGAGTACAGAGTAGACCATTTAGGATGGAGATGAGGAGAAATTTCTTCACCCAAAGAACAGTGAGCCTGTGGAATTCATTACCACAGGAAGTAGCTGATGCCAAAACATTTAATGTATTTGAGTGGTGGCTACATATAGCACTTGGGGCAAATGGGATCAAAAGTTATGGGGAGAAAGCGGTATTGGGTTATTGAGTTGGACAAACAGCGATGACCATGATGATTGGTGGAGCAGGCTTGAAGGGCTGAATGGCTTCCTCCTGCTCCTTCTATGTTTCTATGACACAAAGGGAAGACTCGAGGGGGAAGTCAAACCAAGGGCTTTGAGGAAGAAGATCCACAATGGGTGCTGCTATGTCAGGAAGTAAAGGACTGCTTTTGGGGAGAGCACCAAGCAGAATGCTGGTTAGGACAGATCCCATGTTCTGAATGTGAAAAGTTCCTTACAATGAGGAGTCCATTTGATTACGCTCAAAGCACTAAGTGAAAGGAACTTTGTTTAAAAGGAAATAGGAAGATGTCCCCCAGCGAAGCAGGGAGAAAGAATCATATTAGAGATGGAGGAACTGGACTTTAGACCCAGGGTTACATGTTGAGAGAGAATATGGTGCAATGTATAAATGCAGGGTGGAATTTTCAGCTGTTTATAAAGTTTATTTATCTATTACTCACAAGTAGGCATACATTAACACTGCAATGAACTTATTGTGAAAAATCTCCTAGTCGCCTCACTCCGGCGCCTGTTCAGGTGCACTTAGGGAAAATCGAGCACTGCCAATGTACCTATCCAGACTGTGGGAGGAAACTGGAGCACCTGGAGGAAACTCACGCAGACACAGGGAGAATGTGGAGACTCTGCGTAGACAGTGACTCCAGCCAGGAATCGAACCTGGGTCCTTGGCACTGTGAGGCAGCAGTGCTAACCACTGTGCCATCCTGTGTTAAGACGTTAATTAGGAATACTTTTCTGTAATCTTGTGTATTAGATACCCTGTTAAGATAATGTTTACTCAATGTTGATCTTAGTTGGTTTGTTACAGTAAAAGTTTCAAAATGTGAAACCTTGATTCTTTGCACAGACTGTGGGAAATTCATATCACTTTTTAGAAGTTATCAGTCTCTATGGGGATTGTAAGAGAGGGAATCAAACCCAATCCCCCTGAATGGGAACATCACTCAAAATCCTTTCCCACAGAAATGCCGGCAGCGTTTCCTTTAGTTACCTCCATCCTGAAGCAGCTCTCGTTTTCCGCCCTGTATATTTTGTAGTCTCCGTCAGCTTTGCGGATTTGGTCCATGGCGCCTCGTGTCTGGAGGGTCTCTGGCTCTTCTCTGTGATCGGGGACCGGCTGCCAATCTGGCTGGTCCCTCAGTTTGGACTGTTGAGTGCATGGGCGATTTAACAAAAACAACAAAGGACAGGGGGGAAATAAAAAAAAAACAAAAATGGGTATAGTAGACGACTAAAAAACTACAAGACAAAGAAAAGCGTGAAAAGAAAAACCAACTTAAACACAGTGGCATAAGAGAGTGATGAAAACAGAACCAAAATGAGTATAAGCAAAATGATGGGCTGAAACATCTGAAAAGAAAAAAGAGAAAGAGAGGAGAAAAGAATGCAAACACTGGTTATGAGGCGCATGCAATGAAGGATGCATGAATCAAACCAACGGTAAGCTTACGGATCATGAAAGAATTTGGATACAAGGTTTGGCCTATCCTCGCAGCAGCCATGCAGAAAGCGTCATCCAAGGGTGGTCCCTCAGCCAGTGGCAAGTACCATCCGGAAATCACTGTCCTGCCCGTCCGAGGGCGCCGCGCGCTCCCTTGTGTCGAGGAAGGCGGGGCGCTCGATTTCATGGCATGTGCACCTTGTAGTCTTTCCATGGATCATTGTGAGTCTCGAACTGCTTCTGGAATTCTGTCGTTCAGCTCATGGAATGGGATTCCAAGGGAACCTGAGAAGCTCACAGCGATTAGAACTAATGCCCTCAATGAACAGATAAAGCTCCGTATTCTGTTGGTGTTAGCAATGGATAAATGACATGGGTGGCAACCTGTTCATTTTAAATGAGGTATTACCTTGCTTCACTTCTGGACAAATGCATTCAACATTTACCTGATAACCTCATCAACTGTAACTTTTAGGAAGTCTAGTGACTTTTATGAACTGCTCTTTGGTTGATTGTACTTCAACGTGTGATGTGCAGTGTCGAAGAGGTTAACATTTTCTGTTTCCATTTCCTCTTTCAAGGCAATGGGTCATACAGAGATAGGGGGTGGAATTTTCCCATCCCGCCTGCCGTGGGAATTGTAGTGGGTGGGGATGGACCATACAAAGGTCCGTTGACCTCAGGGGGGATTTTCTGGCCTTGGGGGGTGAGCGCGGTGGGAAAATCCCACCCAATATTTCCTGGTCAACAGGCCCATAGCAGTTTGCTGAAGTGGCTACCCTTGACATTTAAGAATGGATAGTGGGGGCCAGCAAACCCTTCCAACCGTGAAGAGCGCAGAAGATAAGCTCCAAAACTGTCCACAATCAACACAACACTCGCCGGCGATTAGCGACATGGGAGACAGAGGCGATTTGAAATTTGTACGTGAACTTTCCAATCTCATTTCCCCTCCCCAGTTGCTGCCATTTTCTATCCAACCCTGACCACAGACGGAATTGTAGCTGGAGAGATTTGACCAGTAGAACAGTGCTGGTGTCTTACAACCCAACAATATTTCTAGATTTCCCATGCCTAGCACTTACTTCAGAAACACTTTTTTCTAGGAAAGCACTATAAAAATGATCCCCAAGATGCCTAGCACTGAAATGGATAAAACTCCTGACCACTTTATATTTATCAGGGTATTAAGAATATTGATTAAGCTTAGGTATAAATTTTACTCAGCTGGTAAGTGCAAATCATGGCCTTTAACTGCTCCAGTCGATGTACGTAGCATCCGTTATTCAACCCCCTCAGCTATTCCACCATTCAACAAAGAACAAAGGAAAGTACAGCATAGGGACAAGCCCTTCGGCCTTCCAAGCAGATCATGATGTCCTAACTAAAATTAGAACAAAATTCTACTCTTACTCAGTCCGTATCCCTCTATTCCCTCATGTACCTATCCGGGTGCCTCTTGAATGTTGCTAACGTGCCTGCTTCCACCACCTCCTCTGGCAGCACGTTCCAGGCACCCGCCACTCTCTGCGGTACAAACTTCCACTACACATCCCCCTTGACCGATATGAGCCCGAATTCCATTTATACACTTCAGCCCCTGTCCCGCAACAGCCTTCATAGAATCCCCCGGCACACAGACAGGCCCTTCGGCCCATGTCAGCTAACCCCAATCGCCTGCATTTTTCCCATATCCCTCGAAATCTTTCCTATCTGTGTATCCGTCCAAAATAAAACAGCCTTGACTAACAAAAACTTGTGTGGAAATTTGTATTACTTTTACTTAACACTCCATTGCGATGAACGGGATGGATTGAAACATGAAGAAATGGAGTGGGACAATTCATAGGGGCAATAAACCCACCCCCCCCACCTTCACTATGGCCTTGCAAGATATAACCGTATGCTGTGGTGTATACTGGGTTAACTAGCAGGAAGCCAATCGGAGGGCCCCTGACACTTTCCCTGCCGTGATGAACCAACTCAGCATAATGCAGTTATCGATCCTGTTTGTGTGGCTCAGTGCGCCATTGCATAGCGAGCCTAGCCATTGAGCTATCAGGATGTAAGCTCTGCAGGCTCATTCTGTCACACCCGCGCCCTCATCTCTGTGCACACGCTCAAACAGTGCAAACAACGCTGTCACATCTTTTTTTTTTGCAAAGTTCAAAATCAAACAGGGGAAGGAGGACGGCAAAGGGTCTAGTGGGAGAAAGGCAGGAGAGGGGTGAATCATGCCTTTAAACCTGAGGTGAAGCCAATGAAATCTCAATGAAAATGCAAATCATTAATTCGCCCTCGTCCAGTTGAAAAAGTGCTGGGCTTTTATTTTGAGGATCAGATATTCTGAAAATGCCCAGGCAGCTGAAAAACTGGACTGTCCACTCTATATCCAAAACACTGCAAAGCCTATTTCTC
The DNA here is from genome assembly GCF_965287045.1 of Carcharhinus amblyrhynchos. NCBI lineage: Eukaryota > Metazoa > Chordata > Chondrichthyes > Carcharhiniformes > Carcharhinidae > Carcharhinus > Carcharhinus amblyrhynchos. The sequence goes on along the minus strand of NC_137331.1, from coordinate 111,333,031 downwards.
TTCCCAAAGCAGGCAGTTAAAACATGGGGCGACACGGTGGCATAGTGGTTAGCACTGCTGCCTCACAGCGCCAGGGACCGGGGTTTGATTCCTGGCTTGGGTCACTGTCTGTCTGGAGATTGTATGTTCTCCCCGTGTCTGAGTGGGTTTCCTCCGGGTGCTCCGGTTTCCTCCCACAGTCCAAAGATGTGTGGGTTAGGTGGATTAGCCATGCTAAATTGCCCCTTAGTGTCAGGGGGATTAGTTCAGTTAAGTGCATGGGGTTATGGGGATAAGGCCTGGGTAGGACTGTGGTTGGTGCAGGCCCAATGGGCCAAATGGCCTCCTTCTGCACTGCAGGGATTCTATGATTCAATGATATGGTTCATGCTGCTACTATTTCACTCACACAGCAGCTTGGCAGCTCAGGATTGGCACTTGAAAAGTGCAGCTATCAATATTCTGGGAAGATTTGTGCTTACAGAGGGGGGAATGCGTCTTTCTCCTGTCCTCGATCACCTCTCGTGAACAGCAGCTCAGGGCAGAAGAAGCTGCTTTGCTTCCTCCAACCTCTCCGTCTATCACTAAGAGAATATGGGATAAATGTGACCATTTTGCACTGAATTTGCCACCACACCTAATCTGCGATAGCCCAGGAACAGCAGCCTGTGAGTGGACACACTGCCCTCAAGGTTTACAGAGGTTAAACAACCAGCTTCTGTGCCCAGCAACCCACAATTTTCCCTGCATTAAAGGGAATGGCCAGAAAATCACGTGTATATTTCTTTAATGGATGGTAGGTCTAAAGTATGATCTACTGTAAAAAGAACAGATTTTTTTTTACAATCTGTAATTTGATTATTGCTACACTTTAAATAGCCTAATTATATCTGTAAGAAGTCTCACAACACCAGGTTCCTCACCTGAGGAAGGAGCAGTGCTCCGAAAGCTCGTAATTCCAAATAGACCTGTTGGACTTTAATCTGGTGTTCTGAGACTTCTTACTGTGCTCACCCCTGTCCAACACTGGCGTCTCCACATCATAATTATATCTCAGCCCGCCTCGATAAGCTTTGGAAACTCGGATGTAAATGAATATTATTCTCATTACAGTCTAACAGGCCTGCCTAATAGTCACTTTGCAAGTCTTGCCTATTAGGCAAGACTATTAACCAAGCGCTCCAAAAGCTAGTGGCTTTTGCTACCAAATAAACCTGTTGGACTTTAACCTGGTGGTGTGAGATTTCTTACTGTAATAGTCACTTTGACAATATTTCCAATCACTGCAGATGCTGGAATCTGAAACCAAGAGAGAAAATGCTGGAAAATCTCGGCAAGTCTGGCAGCATCCGTAAGGAGAGAAAAGAGCTGATGTTTTGAATCCAGATGACCCTTTATCGAGTTTAAATGGCCCTTTGGACAAAGGATCATCTGGACTCAAAATGTCAGCTCTTTTCTCCCCTCACAGATGCTGCCAGACCTGCCGAGATTTTCCAGCATCTTCTCTTTTGTTTTCCAGTTACGTTCGAGGCTTCACATCAAGATCCATGAGCTGAATACAGAATGTATTTAGTAGGGGTTTTGTTTTTAGTGTAGTTTGGTTTATGCTTTAGTAAAGAAGCGAAGTGTTACTTAGTTTGGAGGCAGTAGCAGGAGCAGCAGCAGTAGCATGTAATCTAAAAGCAGGCAGGCCCAGCTTGCTTACCTGGAAGTCAGTGATAAGCTCCTTGCCCATGGTGCCGACAGGAGAGTCTCGAGACATGGACGTCACCGAGGAGAGGAAGCTGGCGGATTCCGTCAGGTTTGGCATCGGCGACAGGTCATCCATCTGTTCCCTGAGCCCTTCCCCGAGGTGGTCAACCTTCTCCATGAAGGTGTGCAGCTCCGAGCGGAAGGCCTTCATCCTGCTGTTGATGGTGTCCAGGAGCTCAGGCTCGTTCCTGCTTTCACCCCTCTCGCCGCCTTCGCTGAAGCCCTGGTCCGGGGCGGTGCTGGTCACCAGCAGCTTGGCGTCGTAGATCAGGCTGTCGGTGTCCGTGATCAGCCTGTCGACAGTCCTGCCCAGGCGCTCGGCCTCCCGTTTGATGTTGATGAGGGACTCCGTGTCTTCCCTCTTCCTCAGCAGCTCCAAGGTGCAGAGGTCGGTCATGTCCGAGGGCTTGCTGCTCCCGCAGCCCGACGTCTTCTCGCACACCTCTTCGGAGTCGCTCTCCCCGCCGATGGGGCCCTCCCTCTTGGGCTGGGGCGGGCCCCTGCTCTCCTCGCCGTCGCTCTCCTTCTTGCCCGGGTCGCTCTCGGCGTCGCTGTCCCGGGGGCTGGCGGTGCGGAGGCCCAGGTGCGACGCCAGGTCGTAGCGCTGCACGTTGGAGATCAGCACGCGGTTCTCGTACTGGAGCTTCATCACTTTGCCGCTCAGCTCGTTCACCTGGAGCCTGGCCGCCTTCAGCTCCTCCTGGAGAGAGCCGCCGGCTTTCAGGGCGCCGTCCTCAATCCAGGTGGACTCCAGGCCGGGCCCGCACTTCAGGGTGTTGAGCTCGTTGGTCAGCTGCTTGTTGTGGTCTTCGATCTCGCTGATGGAGCGGCGCAGCAGCTCCGCCTCCTCCTCCACGAACTGCAGGTGCCGGCGCAGCTCTGCGGCCGACTCGACGGAATCGCCGTGCGGTGAGGTAGGAATGCTTGGGACGTGCTCCCGGCCGAGGCAGTCCTTATCGTGCTGGCACTTCATGTCGTCCATCTCGGCCTTCAGCCCCCGGTTCTCCACTTCCAGCTCCACGATCTTCCTGCCCAGAATGTTGGCCTCCTCCTCCACAAGCTTCAGCCGCAGCTTCAGCTCGGCCTCCCTGGTGCTGGGGGGTCCCCCGGCCTCGCCGGTGGGAAGCGGACTGTCCACGTCCCCGTAGATGGACCTGTACTTCTGCAGCTCGTGTTCCAGTTCATCCTTCTCCCGGCCCAGTTTGGCCATCTTCTTGCGCATCAAGGCGCCTTCCTCCTTCGCAAACTGGAGCTGGCACCGGAGGTCAGCGCTATCTTCCTGAATTTAGAAACATTAACAGGTCAATGAGCTCAACGGAAGGCAATCTTAAAACATCTATCAAGACAATAAAAGGGCCAGTTACCAGAGGCTTCCAATAATTTACTCAAGGATTCAGTCTGCACGGCTCTGAAAACTGATTCTGATGAGGTTAATCAGTGCTGGATTGAAGGATCTAAATGGATTCAAGGGCGGCACAGTAGCACAGTGGCCAGCTCTGCTGCCCCACGGTGCCAGGGACCCAGGTCTGATTCTAGCCTCGGGCCACTGTCTGTGTGGAGTTTGCATGTTCTCCCCATGTCTGCGTGGGTTTTCTCCAAGTGCTTCGGTTTCCTCCCACAGTCCAAAGATGTGCGGATTAGGTTGATTGGCCATGCTAAATTCTCCCTTAGTGTCAGGGGATTAGCAGAGTAAATATGCAGGGTTATAGGAATAGGGTCTGGGTGGGATTGTGGTCGATGCAGACTCGATGGGCCGAGTGGCCTTATTCTGCACTGTAGGGATACTATGATTCTATGTATATAACGTTATGTGCTTACGGTGCAGAATGACACATGGAAGAAGCTGAATGCTCACTCTGCCCAAATTTCCACTGATTTAAACAGATTGGCCATGCTCAATTGCCTCTCAGTGTCAGGGGGATTAACAGGGTAAATAGGTGGTGTTTAGGAGATAGGTCCTGGGTGGTCAATACAGGATCAATGGGACGAATGACTTCTTTGTAGGAATTCTATGAAAACGCCAATTGGTCGGAATTCCCTGAAAGCAGCATACCACATGTGGAAAGCCGTGGATTCTTAATTGCAAAGACTTTGGCATATCACAGGAAAAGGAACGATCACACTACATTCATTGACCCAGGAATTCAATGTGCACAGATCAAAGGGCTGAACACAGGCAGGGTTTTTCAATGTTGCAACTAAAATAGCCAACACATGGAGCTCTACAGTCTTTCCACAATATACCCAGGGAGACACCAGCAAGTTACTTCAATGTTCTTTTCACTTTAACTGATTTGGATCACTGAATGAAAAAAAAAGCAAGAAAGACTTGCATTCATATAGCACCTTTCATGACCTCAGGATGCCCCTGGGTGCCTTACAGACTATCCACATGCCGCAGGGTGAGTATGGACTGAATGTATTCCCGTTTAAAGCCTTGATTGCTGGCGAATGCCGTGCGATTAAAACTTTCATGCGGCCAATTTAAATCAATTTCTTTCAATCATTTCCATTTGCATCAACGTTGGTGGATGAGTAAGCTGCTGTGAAGTACGTGCCAAGCACCTCCCCAAGGGGGGAGCAGATTGCCCTGAAACAATCGGATAATAGCATTTACAAAGCAGCCCCTAATGTAGAGGAATGGCCCAGGGAGCTTCTGAAGGGCATTATCTGATAAAAAGCCCTAGGCTGCATTTGCATCAGGTTAAAGTGCCGCTAATGGTGACTGAAAACTATCTGATGAGGCAAAAAAATAAACCAATAAAGGCTCGCCACATTAAGCAGAATGCTGCAACGCCTCACTGAAGGAATTGTTTTATCTTCAAGCTAACTGTCAAAGACTGAAGGGAGAAAAATATCAGTACCTAGCTCTTACCAGGGAAAGGAATGCCTCACAGCGCCAGGGACCCGGGTTCGATTCCCAGCTTGGGTCATTGTCTGTGTGGAGTTTGCACATTCTCCGCTTGTCTGCGTGAGTTTCCAGCGGGTGCTCCGGTTTCCTCCCACGATGTGGATTGGCCAAGCTAATTTGCCCCTGAGTGTCAGGGGATGAGCTAGGGTAAGTACATTGGGTTATGGGAATAGGGCCTTGGTGGGATTGTGGTTGGTGCAGACTCGATGGGCCGAATGACCGCACTGTAGGGATTCTATAATTCTTTTCCAGAGTACTTGTTCCACAGCTTCCATTCTTCACACTTACCTACACACATGCGATAGTGACAAGCTACGTAACTATGGGGGGGGTATCACGGCATAGTGTGAAGGATCACTGGATGGCCAGCAAGTATGTCAAAAATGCATGATCATTTTTCCCCCTCTCTTTTCCCAGTCTTGGGGGTGGTTGCAGCTAAAGCAAAGTTTAATAAGGCATGGAGGATTGCTATCTCCACTGAGGGAGAAAATCCATCAGTCAGAGGCCACTGATGTTAGCCAAAGCCTGGAAGCAGGCTTGAAAGAGATGGGTCTGACATTGTCCCCATATAAAACAGATATACCGTTCTGGATACTGTTGAGGGAATGGCCCCTCAGAGGATAATAACAGCAGCACCCAAACTCGTAACACCACGATTGGCTCTAGTGCACAGGAGGGGAGTAATAGTCATAGGGAATTCAATTGTGAGGGAAATAGGTAGATACTTCTGTGGCCACAAAAGGGACTCCAGGGTGGTACGTTGCCTCCTTGTGCTGGGGTCAAGGATAGCTTAGAGGTGTTGCAGAACATTCTGAAGGGGGAGGGTCAACATAGATTCATAGAGGTTTTCAACATGGAAACAGGGCCTTCAGCCCAACTTGTCCACGCCGCCTTTTTTCAAACCCTGAAGCTAGTCACAATTGCCCACATTTGGCCCATATCCCTCTACATCCATCATACCCATATAACTGTCTATAGAGATAGCTGTCAGCCAATTGTCGTGGTATAAATGACAGAGGTTGAAAAAGGGATGAGGTCCTATACCGGATGGCACAGTGGTTAGCACTGCTGCCTCACACTGCCAGGGACCCGGGTTCAATTCCTAGCTTGGGTCACTTGGCCCATTGACATCAATCCTACCCAGACCCTATCCCATAATTCCATGTGTTTATCCTAGCTAGTCCCCCAGACACTAAGGAGCAATTCAGCACAGCCAACCCACCTAACCCACACATTTTTGGACCATGGAGGGAAACCGGAGCACCCGGAGGAAACCCATGCGGACGACGTGCAAACTCCACACAGACAGTGACCCGAGGCCGGAATTGAACCCAGGTCTCTGGTGCTGTGAGACAGCAGTGCTAACAACTGTGCCACCGTGCCGTCGTTAAGGGAATTATGGCCAAACCATGGCTTATAAGGGAAATTAGAGATAGTATTAGATTCAAGGTAGAGGCATACAAATTGGCAAAAAAACCCCAATAGGCTTGAGTATTGGGAGCAGTTTAAAATCCAGCAAAGACAGACCATGGGAGTGATTAAGAAGGGGAAAACAGAGTATGAGATTAAGCGCTGTGATTCCTGCTATGTCATTGGCAGGGGATGGTGACAATTGCAATGGGAACTCCTGTCAGTGTAAACCCTGTTTTGGGACTGCCACAGGGATACCCGCTCCCACTGCCAATTCACCCGAAAATGGGAGCGATAAATTCCACCCCCCCCCCCCACCCAATGCCCCCATCTCCCTACCACCCCCCCATGCCCCACCCCCCTCCCCCCCACCCCTCAAACAAATTTGTCTTTACAGTGGAATGATCTGTTTTGACAAATTGCCTGGTAATGTGGGCTCAGACTGGCTGGGGCTGGCAGCATTTCACTTGGATTCAGAACCAAAGAATGTAAAAGAAATTCGTACTGATTTTTAACGTTGGCTGTTGTATGAAGATCATTCTGCTGAAGCGTACACCAACAGGATGACAGGAGGTGAAGGCCTACTGCTAGTGCTCTGATATGTGGCGAGGAGGTTTAATTGGCACTGGGGAAACATTCCTGAGTCAGCTCTGTCCGCTGCGAGAGACGTCAGGCAGCCGTCATTTGTTGGTGGATTTGAGGGGAGCGCCAGCAGATCAGCTGATTGTGAGGAATGGGATGAGCAGGTGGGGAGAGGCTGAGCTTACCAGTAATTGGGAACTGGTGAAGGTCCAGTAACTTCAGAACATTAAATAAAAGACCTGACTCATCAGCCACGTTCCAGGCAAGGCAGCAGAATGCTAGAAGCAGGATCTTTGCCCTCTACAGCAAAGGCTGGGAACATGTTTCAGAGCTGCAAACAGCGTGCATTCCTACAAGTGCGGGCTGTCGCATTTATCAATAGCTGGCATAACTCTCACCTCCATCACCGTCCTCTGCCAACTTAACAACTAACCAGCAGAAAATATTTCTTCTGGATATCCAGTGGGGGATTGGACTGCTCATGCATCAGTAGTCCCGTCAATCGAGGAAAAGTTTAAGTTTATTTTAGGTTTATTTAGTAGTCACAAGTAGGCTTACATCAACACTGCAATGACACTAGTGTGAAAATTCCCTAGAGTCCAGCACCTGCCCAGGTACACTGAGGGAGAATTTAGCACGGCCAATGCGCCCTAACCAGCACGTCCTTCACACTGGGGGAGGAAACCAGAGCACCTGGAAAAAATCCACACAGAGAACATGCAGACTCCGTGCACACAGTGACCCAAGCTGGGAATTGAACCCGGGGCCTTGGCGCTGTGAGACAGCAATGCGAAAAGTGTCAAGAACGTCGGGGTTTCTGTGTTTTTTTGGTGACTTAACAAAGGCATTCGGATTTGTTCATCGTGATATTCTGGGACCTTCGAGAACACAGCCAGTTCAAGAATAGTGACAGGAATTTATACCTGATCCTGCAATGGTGGTGGCATCTTCAAACTAAGGCTGTGCGAAGGCAGCCTCTTTTTCCCATGTCTGTGTTACTCCCCCAAGCTCCTAAAGCTCTCCAATCTTTGATGCTTTATTCAGATGGATAGTGCTTAGTCCTTAAGGTCAAATAGTCATGGTACAGCTCATTCTAAGCCATCAGCCACAAATCACTGCGGTTTCAAGCAATAATGTTCCACATTAGATCATAGTCAAATTCTCCCACTTAGGTTATTGTGGCACGGTGGCACAACAGTTAGCACTGCTGCCGCACAGCGCCAGGGAGCCGGGTTTGATTCCCAGCTTGGGCCACTGTCTGTGTGGAGTTTGCAAGTTCTTCCTGTGTCTGCGTGGGTTTCCTCCAGGTGCGCCAGTTTCCTCCCACACTCCAAAGACGTATTGGTTAGGTGTACTGACCATGTTAAATTCTTCCTCAGTATATCCCAACAGGCGCCGGAGTGTGTAACTTCATTGCAGTATTAATGTAAAACGACTTGTGACTAATAAATAAACTACTTATACTTTCTCTCGTGGAACGCTGCAAATTAACGATGGAGTCACGAGTCACTCACGGGACTAGCTCCACCTCTGGCAGACTTGAACGGAGACACTTCTTGGAATGGATTAACCTGGCGACGCAAGTCAGGGGTATGGCAAGTGTTACCCACCCAAGGATTGGGAACCTGGATCTACAACCACCAAGCGACTTATCCATTCCACTTGCACAGGAGTATCACAGGCATCATGTGGCAGGAGATCTGACACTGATAATCTGAAAACGTGGCAACTGAATTGGAACTGAGGGCTCAATTAAAAAGATCCTGTGGTGTGGGTCTGACCACGTCATTCACCCGAGTGATTCAATGACGATTTGTACTCCAGTTATCATTATGCATGGAGTTTTAAAAATGCAGTGAACATCACTGTAAAGTCTTGCAGCATTAACCGGGATCACAATGGTATAATGTCTGGCAAGCTTGCAAGGCATGGTGTGGAGGTGCCGGCGTTGGACTGGGGTAAACACAGTAAGAAGTCTCACAACATCAGGTTCAAGTCCAACAAGTTTATTCGATAGTAATCCCACAAGCTTTCGGAATGCTCCGTTCTGAAAGCTTGCGGGTTTACTATCAAATAAACCTGTTGGACTTTAACCTGGTGTTGTGAGACTTCTCACAATGTTGCAAGGTCCAGCGTAAAGTGCCGGGTGTTCAAGGAACCTGCTCCACCCACTGCAGTGGGTTTTCAGTGTCATTAAACATCCATTGTTTCTCCCAGAGGAATGATGACTCATCCACAATGCAACAGGAGACAGCGGCAAACCATGAATTCAAACCGAATCATCAGATCGCTACAGTGCAGAAGGAGGCCATTCAGCCCATCGAGCATTGCACCAACACCAATCCCCAGAACCCCACGGACTTACCCTGCTAATCCCCAAGACACTAATGGGCAATTTACCATGGCCAGTTCACCTAACCCGCATATTTTTGGATTTTCATATGTATTAGTATACAGTGAAAAGTATTGTTTCTTGCGTGCTATACAGACAAAGCATACTGTTCATAGAGAAGGAAACTAAAGAGTGCAGAATGTAGTGTTACATAGCTAGGGTGTAGAGAAAGATCAACTTAATGCAAGGTAAGTCCATTCAAAAGTGTGGAATGGGGTGTGGGAGGAAACCGGAGCACGCAGAGGAAACCCATGAAGACATGGGCAGAATGTGCAACTTTCACACAGACAGTGACCCAAGCCAGGAATTGAACCTGGCTCCCTAACGCTGTGAGGCAGCTTTGCTAAGCACTGTGCCACCATGCCATCCAAGTACTTTTAAGTGAGTTTCGTAAATGCTGTCATTCATGTGTGTAAAATCTCTTTAATCTTCCCAGTGGATAAGTGCTTCATCCCTCTCCTCTCCTTCCCCAGCACCTCTGCTACTCCGCACTCACCATTCATGCAAAAAATCTACACAAGGAGATCAGGAATAAACCCTGGAATAAAAAGGCTGATTTTTTTTTTTATCAGCTTAAGTCAGAGACTCTTTAAAATCATTACCATTCTGGCAGGTTAACCTAAAGATATCTGACCCCAAAACAGCTGGAACTAACTTAAATGTGGAGGGTGAGGGGGAAACCATTACTGTGGAGTGGGGATGCCCCAGTGTCGATGCATTACCTGAGTCACACTTTTTTTATCTTTGTAAAGCTCTCGGCTCCCTCTTCTCTTCAAAGAACTCTGTAAGACACAAAAGGCCAAAGGGCTATTGTGAGAAAAAAAGATGAGGTAGTGTACACATTCACAATGTTTAAAACAAAATCACCATCCACTTATGTAACAGCTTACCACCTCTGTTAAAAAGGGAGGCAAATGGCAGAGGAACACTACAAAGCGTTTGCATACTAACAATTACTTTTAAACTTGTATCGGTGGTCAAAGACGTGACAATCTTTTCACCATTTCCTGAAAAGACTTTCAGTCACGTCATACACTCAGAAAGAATGCTTTCTATGATTTAAAGTTTATTTATTAGTGTCACAAGATGGCTTGCATTAACCAAAAGAGAAAATGCTGGAAAATCTCAGCAGGTCTGGCAGCATAGAACACTACAGCACAAACAGGCCCTTCGGCCCACAAGTTGCACCGATCATATCCATACCTACCAGGCCTATCTATAACCCTCAATCCCATTAAATCCCATATACTATCTGTAAGGAGAGAAAAGAGCTAATGTTTCGAGTCCAGATGACCCTTTGTCAAAGCTCAATAATCTTTTTTGGTTTCAGATTCCAGCATCTGCAGTAATTTGCTTTTACTTAGGCTTACATTAACACTGCAATGAAGTTACTGTGAAAATCCCCTAGTCGCCACACTCCGGTGCCTGTTCGGGCACACTGAGGGAGAATTTAGCATGGCCAATGCACACAGCCCGCACGTCTTTCAGACTGAGAGGGGAAACCGGAGCACCCGGAGAAAACCCACACAGACATGGGGAGAATGTGGTTGTTTAAAATTTACATCTTGTAAAATTACACTTCGCACATCAGATGTAGAAGTTTCAAGTATCATTTCAAACATCATACAAGTTCAAAGGTATCTCAATGCAGTCTAGGAATTGAACCTGGGTAAGCCTATTTGTGACACTAATAAATAAAGAAATGAACAAACAAAGCGCTTTATAACCAACAATGTATATTTAAACGGTCGTCACTCTTGTGATTTCAGCCATTATACCACAACTGTAAATATTCTTTGTTTTGTGATGATTTGAGTGCTGGTTCTCTTCCTTTTGGATAATCTCCTTCACGGCTGTGAAATTGTTTTCTGTTTGGTTCCACAGCTTCACCAGTCCTTGGTGTCTGCTGCCCTCGGGCTGGTTAGCAATCGGGAGCTGGTACTACTCCGGTGACCTTTGTGATAAGACTCCGTTCCTTCTTAAAAGCTGCCATTAATCACAGTCCTCCTTCACTTTGAACAGTTGATTATTTTCATGGATCAGGCTTCTGGCACAGCCAGGGTGTCGGACCCTCAGGGCAAAAACAATTAAGGGAGGCTTTGACGCGGGGTGGGGGGAAACCATATGAGTTGGCAGGGGCTGCTGGTGAACTGGTGAGAAAGGGGAGGTGGGAGGAGGTTTGCAGACCAAGAGAGGGAGGTGGGGGCTATTGAGCTGTTGGAGTTGGGGGGAGGTGGGATTCTGGCATAGCTCAGAGAGGGGGACAGAGAGAAGCAGCACAGGCACATGTACGCTCAGTGCAAACTTTGAATGCATGAAAAATGATTTCGGGACAGACCCCTTAATTCCTGGGTGGTTTGTCAGCCTGACTTCAGCGTAAGGGGGAGATAGCAGCGACACAGTGGTTATGTCACTGGGCTAGTAACCCAGACACCCGGGCTAATACCGCAAGTAGTTTATTTTAAAGTAAACCCAAAAGCTTTCGGAAACACTGTTCCTTCATCAGGTGTACACAACTGACGAAGGAACAGTGTTTCCGAAAGCTCGTGGGATTACTATCAAATAAACCGGTTGGACTTTAACCTGGTGTTGAGAGACTTCTTACTGTGTTTACCCCAGTCCAACGCCGGCATCTCCACATCAACACTGAGAAGGTCGTCAGTGCAAAATCACATTGGAGTTGACCTCTAAGAGATATGCCAGAACACCCTCTGTTGACTTCAGTTGTATCTCCTGTTGCTAGGCAGATGCGTGTGGCTTACACTCAGCACCTCTCTGGAGGCTAAGATCATGAAATTGACATGTGGAGAATGCTCAGGATTCCTTTCCCTGTCTGTCAGCAAACATGATGTGGAGATGCCGGCGTTGGACTGGGGCAAACATAGTAAGAAGTCTCACAACGCCAGGTAACATCGGATGACCCTGTTGGATTTTAACCTGGTGTTGTGAGACTTCTTACTGTATCAGCAAACATACAAGAGATGAGAGTACCATACTCATAACCAATGAAACGCTAACAGGTTATTACAACATAATATATCCTCAGCTTCCTCAGCCTTCCCCTCTCTCCTACCATCTACATGCTTTTGAGCCCTGAAGTTAACATTGCTTCCTCTATTTGGCTTTTCTCTCAGCAGTAATGGCTCTCTACCTCGCTGGCTGCGCACTCACCTTTGGAGTTCCAAGTCCCACTCTAGAACTTGAATCATAGAATCCTTACAGTGCACGGGAGGCCATTTGGCCCATCGAGTCTGCATCAACTCTTCAACAGTGCATCCCACCCAGGTCCTATTACCGTAACCTCATGTATTTACCCCAATAATCCCTCTAACCTACACATCTTGAGACACCAAGGGACCAATTCAGCATGGCGAATGCACCTATAACCATCACATCTTTCGGACTGTGGGAGGAAACTGGAGCACCTGGAGGAAACCCAAGCAGACATAGGGAGAATGTGCAAACTCCACACAGTCAAATTATCCAAGGGAATTGAACCCGGGTCCTGGGCGCTGTGAGGCAGCAGTGCTAACCACTGTGCCACCATGTCTTGGCCTCAAACCATCTCAGCTGACACTCTGGTGCAAGACTGAGTGAGTGATGCACTGCTGGAGGTGAAATCTTTTAAACAAGGTGCTAAACTCGCAGACTGTCGGATGGATGTAAAGAATCCCACGGCAGTGAACGGCAGGCATGATGACGAAAGAACAGCGTTCCGAAAGCTAGTGGTGTTTTATTATCAAATAAACCTGTTGGACTTTAACCCGGTGTTGTGAGATTTCTTACTGAGTGAACGGCAGGGCAGGTGCCCCTGGTGCTCTGGCCAATGTTCATTCTTTAATCAGCATCACAAAGGCAGATTATTGGTCATTATCACATTGCTGTTTGTGGGAGTTTGCTGAGTGAGTCTTAGCTGCTGCATTCCCTACATCACAAATGACTACACATCATGGATGCCCTTGGCTATGTAGCACTTTGAAACAGCCGGTGATTGTGAAAGGTGATAGAGAAATTCAAGCCTTTCTTTTCCTTTCTCACCTTTTCAAATCTGGCGTCCGTACTATAGAAACGCAAATGCTTTTTACAGATAGGGATCTCAGGGATGTCAACGTAACAAAGGCACGGACAATCGAGAGCTTTGCTGATGTAGAGGCTGAGGATGGAGCAGATTACATTTCTATCTGTGGGCAGCATCGGTTAATACTATAAAGTGAACGTTATGACCTTATATCAAACTGTTCTTGGGATCCTAGCCTGCACGAAACCAATACCCTCCTTCCACAGGATTATAAATGAGCTAAGAGTTCAGTATGTCACACGCTTCATCCTCACAGGTGAAACCAGTAACTTTGCCAGCAGAATGAGGTCACGGTCACAGCACTGAATGAATGAGCAACCCTGAACAGCAGCGTTCGGCCGTGCGATTGTCCGTGGATGTGGGTGAGAGTGCACTGCACAGACGCTGGGAATCTTTTGGCGCTTTCATCGCATTCCTCGGAATCCTATTTTGTCTTTTGTCAGCGTGTAGGAGGAGGCTCCAATCTCCAAGCTCACAGAGAGGCCCCTGTGCTTAATCTCCCTTTGTACCGTCGCGGACCTTGATCCGTCGCAGTGCCCGTTCCAGCCTCCCCATGTGTAATGTCTATTGTTGATAAATCAAAAATATTTGCACAAAAACAAGATTGTGTTCCTTAGATAATTGAAAATAAAAAAAATTCCTTGCCACTGGTGTCATGTTCTAGAGCTCGCTTGTAACAGCAAAGGGTAAGAATAGGAGATGAGTGAATTAGAACAGCCTTTTGGGTTTCTTTCAGTTTGAAATATGAGATTATTTTTATGAAGTATTTATTTATCATGTCCCTAAGAAATAGAATTATTCATGTCTACTATTAGGTTAGCACTGCCGCCTCACGTCAAGGACTTGGGTTCGATTCCCGGCCTTGGGTCACTGCCTGTGTGGAGTTTGTACTTTCTCCCCATGTCTGCGTAGGTTTCCTCCAGATGCTCTGGTTTCCTCCCACAGTCCAAAGATGTGCGGGTTAGGTGGATTGGTCATGCTAAATTGCCCCTTAGTGTCGGGGGATCATCAAGGTAAATTCATGGATTATCAGGGTAAATACAGGGGGTTATGGGGATTGGGCCTGGATGTGATTGTTGTCAGTGCAGATTTGATGGGCCAAATGGCCTTCTCCTGCATTGTAGGGATTCTATGATTCGATGAGATATGAGATTTTTACACAGAGATTGGAACGCACTGCCAGGGGTGGTGGTGCAAGCAGATATGGTAGTGGCGTTTAAGGGGCTTTTAGAAAAGCAAGTGAATAAGCACAAAATAGAGGGATATGGACCAAGGGCAGACAGAAGGGATTAGTTTAATCTGAATCATAAAATCATAGAATGTCTACAGCGCAGAAGGAGGCCATTCGACCCATTGGGTCTGCGCCGACAACAATCCCATATAGGCCCTGTCCCCGTAACCCTGCATATTTACCCCACTAATCCCTCTGACACTAAGGAGCAATTCAGCAGCGCCAATCAATCTAACCCACACATTTTGGGTCTGTGGGAGGAATCCGAAGCACCCAGAAGAAACCCACGCTGTCATGGGGGGAGCTCCACACAGACAATGACCCGACCAGGAACTGAACGTGGGTCCTAACGCTGTGAGGAAGCAGTGCTAACCACTGTGCCACCATGCTGCTCCTATTTGGCGTCATGTTCGGCACAGCATTGTGGGCCGAAGGGCCTGTTCCTGTGCTGTACCATTCTATGCTCTGTGAGTCTCAATAAAGTGATAGGAACGGGTTTGAACACAAAGCGATGTTGACCCCCACGTCTACAGGAGAGAGTCAAACCACACCACTGATATTTTATATGATCATTTTTCAGCTGCCCTCTTCGCAATGTGCAAGTTCATTTCTGATCTAAGGCACTGGGGATTTCCGCAGAGCAGAATGGGAGCCGGTTTCTCTCTTAATGAGAGAACCATGAAGAATGTGATTTATATCGTGCTTTGGAGCTCAAAGCAGTACAAAAAGAGCTCTTAAATTGGTGTCTTACAAATGTGACTTTTATTGGGATTTGCTGAGGGATGTGCTAATAGGTTTTATGGAGCACACGCAGTGCAGCGAGGGGCATTTTATAGAGTGTGTAAATTAAGGAGGGGGGGCACGTTCCAGATAGATGTAGAGAGTGGGCTCAGTGGCAGGCAGCTTTTTATTGGAGATCTATATTACAGAGGAGGGTGTGTTATTTAGAAGGGAGTTTAAAAAGTGGAAACACATCACAAAGAGAGACATTTTATAATGAAAAATGGGCTTTATACGTTACTGCACACAGAGGGGTACATTGAGAAGTCTCTGTTAATGAGGGGACTGTTAAAAAAGTACTCAATATACTGGGATATTGGAGTGTAATGTACTGAGGATGCAGTGGCACAAAAACGTCAGGCAACTTGATTAATTTTCAGCAAAGGCCATGAGAAAGACTTTTGTAAAACTCTAGGGCCACAAACTAGCTTGTAACTCACATTTCCTGCAATGCTGTAGCTCTGTTGTTCATAGTGGTCGATTCTACTTCACACCTTTATACCTTCTGAAGGTGCCACTGACCCACTGAGCCTCTGATGCACAGCTAAAATGGCAGGCTCCGCAAGACAGTCCCACTTGGGTCAAACACTACATATGAACTACCTTCTACTGAGGAAATTCAGCTCCAGTTGGCTGCAGCACAGAAAGCAGCCAGTGGTACTCATGAAAGAACCCATGTCGCTCCCAAATTTCATAGAATCCCAACAGGGCAGAAGCAGGCCATTCGGCCCACTGAGTCTGCCCTGACTTTCCAACATACCCAGACCCTATCCCGGTAACCCTACATATTTATCCTGCTAATCCCCCTAACCTACACATCTTGGGATACTAAGGGATAATTCTCCATGGCCAATCAACTCAACTTCCATATATTTGGACTGTGGGAGGAAACCAGAGTATCTGCAGGAAACCCGCACAGATACGGGGAGAATGTGCAAACTGGACACAGACAGTCACCCGAGGCCGGAATCGAACCTGGGTCCCTGGAGCCATGAGGCAGCAGTGCTAAGCACTGTGCCACCCACTGCCTGCAGAAGATAGGCAGCTAAAAATACAGGAGTGTGAACAAAAAGAAAGTAAATAATGAACAGGGTGTGTATGCAATTGAACAAACCTCAGGAGACTGAGGCAATTTGCTAAAGACTAGCTCCCTACTGACCCCAGCCACTTTAGCTAAAGTGAATTACCAATTCCTGTCAGCAGTAACCACATTGGATCCAGTGGCAAGTCCTTAAGACACGAAAGAAATTGTAAACCATGTAAAGCAAACCTTGTTCTTTTTTGCTCTTATGTAATAATAAACTTTGCTGGACCAAAAGATGGTTGTCACGTGTCACCTGATATCTGGAACTGTTAAAGTAACCACTGGAGACATACCCTGACAAGGTGCTCATGGAATCACAGACCTGGGACTGTCAAGGTCCATTTCCAAAAGGAACCACTGAAAGGAAATGGACTTCATTTGCATCTCTATAAGTGATACTTGACTATGATGCTTTGTCTGACAGTCAATATTTCAGCTTCTGTTGCAGCACACACATCTTCCAATGGAAATATGAGCACTGCAACGGAAGCTTAGATAGCTTTTATCACGGCTGTGGCCTCACAGGGCCTCCGACACTTGATTAGGGGGTGCTGCTCAGGGAGAGTGACGGTGCTCCACAGAGTGCAAACCTCTTCTCCTCTCTCAGGATGGTGGCATTTGATCTCCCGTCCTGCCACTCGAACAGGAGCCATCAGCCAAGCAGTCTATCTCCTGCTGCTACCCACGTTGAGATGATGCAGCCTAAAAGAGCGTCTACAGGGCCCAGAGCTGCTTGAAGGTGATTTGTAAGATCCTCCACAATCTCTTCCACCATCTATCAGCAGCCATGTTGCTGCCACTGGGCCGGCATTGTACAGGACAGGCAAAGGCACATAGAAGGCAGGCACAGAGGAAATAGAGAAGGGGCACAAAAACGCTGGAAAATCTCAGCAGACCTGACAGGGGAGAGAGTAGAGCCAATGTTTTGAGTCTAGATGACCCTTTGTCAGAGCTCTGCAGGCGGAAGTTTCTGGTTTTGGGTCAAACGTGGCTGGAAAGTCCCACTCATCGTCCCTGAACTTGTACCCCTGAAGCCCAAACAATGGGTCAGCTGAGGCCAAGTTTGCAGCCTGAGGGTCTGTCCTGCTCTGACCTTCAACCACACACTTATTCCTGAGCCATGTGTGAGCTGCCAGCTTGTTCCCAGTTTCCACATGTAAAAGTTGGCAGCCAGCTCTGGGTCCTGATTAGACAGTTTCAAAAATTCAACAGACACTTGGAGGACATTAAACTTCTTTCATCCCAGAGCCCTTTTTCAACTGAGATTTTTTTCTAAAGGAGTAAAAGTCTACTCAGATTTTCTTGGTGCATTCAGTTCATAGAAATCATAGAACCCTACAGTGCAGAAAGAGGCCATTCAGCCCATCAAGTCTGCACCAACCACAGTCCCACCCAGGCCCTATCCCCACATATTTACCCACTAATCCCTCTAACCTACGCATCCCCAAGACACTAAGGCGCAATTTAGAATGGCCAATCAACCTAACCCCACACATCTTTGAACTGTGGGAGGGAACCCATGCAGTCACAGGGAGAATCTGCAAACTCCACACAGACAGTGACCCAAGCCAGGATTCGAACCCAATCCCTGGAGCTGTGAAGCAGCAGTGCTGACCACTGGGCTATCATGCCACCTGATTGCTACACCCGATTGAATTTGTTTTGCTCTAATCTCTAACTGGCCTCAAATTGGTTTCAGTACCATTCAGCAGCACTGGCTAACACAGTAAAACAAACACACTAGCCGATCCCATCACCATGATAAAAGATTCACATTTGTCCTGGATAGCAGTGACACAACTCAAAGTTTCAAAGAATCACAGAATCCCTACAGTGAAGAAGAGGCCATTCGGCCCACTGAGTCAGCACCGACTCTCTGAAAGAGCACCCTGCTAGGTCCAAATCCTCACCCTAAGCCCTGGAAGGAATTCTGGTCCACCCGCTTTAAGTTTGAGATGTTAGAGTCGTTGTGGAGTCATCTTGCTCCAGCAGGGCAGTAAAATCCTGCCCATACAGTGCAGAAAATGTCTCTTCACCATGCTTTTTGTCACATCTCCTTATGCAGCTTATTTTCAATTTCTTTTGATAACTCTCTTATGATGGACCTTGAGACATTTTACTCTGTTCTTGGTGCAATTTGAAACTGAAAAGGAAATTTGGCATGTCAGCTATGACTCTCACCAACTTTTACAGATGCACCATAGAAAGCACTCTTTCTGGTTGTATCACAGCTTGGTGTAGCTCCTGCTCTGCCCAAGACCGCAAGGAACTACAAAAGGTTGTGAATGTGGTCCAATACATCATGCAAACCAGCCTCCCATCCATTGACTCTGTCTACACTTCCCGCTGCCTCGACAAAGCAGCCAGCGCAATCAAGGACACCCCGCACCCCAGACATTGTGTTTTCCAGCTTCTTCTATCAGGAAAAAGATACAAAAGTCTGAGGTCACATACCAACCGATTCAAGAACAATTTCTTTCCTGCTCCTGTCAGACTTTTGAATGGACTTACCTTGCATTAAGTTGATTTTTCTCTACATCCTAACTATGACTGAAACACTACATTCTGCACTCTCTCGTTTCCTTCTTTATGAACAGTATGTTTTGACTGTATAGTGTGCAAGAAGCAATACTTTTCACCGTATGTTAATACATGTGACAATAATAAATCAAATCAAATCAAGATGATAATAAATGCAACATGTTGTTGTGGATGGTGAATCAGAGAATTGTCACGGCTCACAAGAAGGCCATTTGGCCCATCATATCTGCACTAGCTCTCCAAATGAGCATCATGGCTTGGTGCCATTCCCCTGCCTTTTCCCTGTTTCTATTAAAGTAATCATTTAATACCCTCTTGAATATGTCAATGGATTTCGATATTCCTTCCCCCAGGATCAGTCAATGGGCAGGGTGTTAACTGCCAGATGTGATTAACTTGTTGGCTGCTCGAGATAAGGCCAGCTTTTCACTCCGACAATCACAACCAACAATAAAAGATCAAAATGCTCTTGTGTATTCAATCTGGTATATAACTTTGGGAGCTCTGGAGAAGCCAAGTTGATTTCAATTTAATCTTGAATGGAGAAAAGCTACGATTATCTGTCAAGACGCACAGTATACCCGTCTATCAGCAGTCGCAAAACATTTGTTGGAATAAACGTCCTCCTATTTCTTTGACAAGGTCGAGTCCCTGTCACCTCCCTGAATCTGACACTGGGCTGTCACGGTCTAGGGGGTAAATTACTTCCAGCATTATCCACTCAATAATCCTTTAACTCTGATGGGTACTGAAGAGTTGCTGAGAGTGGGCATGGAGGCCACTGCGGAGGACGGCTCTGAATCACAGAAAAAATATTGACTGACTGTCTCTCCAAAATGGCCGACTTGGACTCACATCCCAGTCGGGACTAAGAAGCCTCAGTGCTAACCATGATGTCCACAAAGCAGCTGTGCAACTTCATGTTTCTTGTATTCATTTGTTGGGTATGGACAGCATTTATTGCCCAAGCCTAGTTGCCCGAGGGCAGTTGACAGTCAACCACATTGCTGAGGCTCTGGAGTCGCACATAGACCAGGCCAGGTAAGGACGGCAGATTTCCTTCCCTAAAGGTGAACTGGATGTGTTTTTCTGACAATCCGCAATGGCTTCACGATCATCATTAGATTCTTAATTCCTTTTTTTTTCAGTTGAATTCAAATTTCCCCATCTGCCATGGTGGGATTCGAACCCAAGTCCCCAGAACATTAGCTGAGTTTCTGGATTAAAAGTCTAGTGGCAATACCACTGGGCCATCGCCTCCCCCATGTGCAACTAGATGAGGAATTAAGTACAGTGTGGATGGTATTTTCACCCCAACCCCACCACCGCTGCGGTGTGTTTGGTGATGGCGGAAGCACCTCGGTGCTGGCCTGTGGCGAGATCTTCCAGACCTGCCACTGCCAATGGGGTTTCCTGTTGTTTGCCCCGCTGGCAGGAAGTCACCTTTGGCAGGATCGGAAGGTCCTGCTGCCAGGAGTAGAAGGAAAATCCCATCTAGGAATCCCCCACTCAGAGAATATAACTGTGTTCCTGAGAAATCAAACATCGAGTGGAAAAACCTCAAGCGAATCAGACTTTCCCATTCAAACCAATGTCAAAGCTGCAGTTACTCTCTACTTTCCCCCATTCAAACATCATAGGCTGTAAATTGAAAACCTACACAATCCTAAATTCCTCTATTCGGAAAATAATTTTTAAAATATAATAAGTTGCATAATACGAATGAAATGTGCAAACCCTTTCTACCTATCTCCTACCCGCCTCCTCTCCCTCACTAACCGAGTCTCTCCCACTTGCTGCTTCCCAGCCCAATTCTCCTGTCCATCACTCCCTCTCAGAAACCTCGCAGTGGGTGAGGGTGGAGAAGAGGGGCAGTGAGATGGCGATAGTGAGCGTGGAAGCTGTAAGAACTGAGGTTGGTGGGTTGGAAAGGGGAGTGTGCGCGGAAGAGTCCAGCAGGGAAGCAGGAGAATCAGGGAGAGCAGCAGCAGCAAGTGGGTGACAGTCGGTGAGAGGGTGCGTGTATGTGTGAGGGAGAGTGTGTGCATATGAGAGAGAGAAAGTGCATGCACGTTAGAGACTGCGTGCATGTGAGTGCGTGTATGCAAGAGAGTGTGCATGTATGAGAGATTGTGTGTGTATGCCTGTGTGTGTGTGTTTGAAAGTGTGTGTGAGAAAGTGCATGTGTGTGAGAAAGTGTGTTTGAGAGAATGTGTATGTTTGAGAGAGTGCGTTTGTGTGAGAGAACAAGTGTGTTTGAGAGAGAGTGCACGTGCGTGAGAGAGTGCACGTGCGTGAGAGAGTGCACGTGCGTGAGAGAGAGTGCACATGCGTGAGAGAGAGTGCACATGCGTGAGAGTGCACATGCGTGAGAGAGAGTGCACATGCGTGAGAGAGTGCACATGCGTGAGAGAGAGTGCACGTGTGTGGGAGTGTGCACGTGTGTGAGTGGGTGTATGAGAGAGAGTGGGTATGTGAGAGAGTGCATGCGTGTGGGAGAGTGCATGTGTACGAGAGAGAGTGCATGTGTAAGAGAGTGTGAGTGTGTCAGAGAGAGTGTGAGCATGTAGGAGAGAGTGCGAGCGTGTGAGAGAAAGAGTGCATGCCTGTGAGTTAGGGTGCGTGTGTGAGAGAGAGCATGCGTGCATGTGATAGTGCATGGGGTGAGAGAAAGTGTGTGTGAGAGTGTGTGTGAGTGTGTGTGTCACAGTGCGTCTTTTTGAGTGTGTATGTGTGTGAAAGAGTGTGTCTGTGTGTGAGAGACTGTGGGGAGGAATGAATCTTCCCGTCCTGACTGCACAGGACGGGGTAGGGGATAGGGGGTGGGG
The DNA here is from genome assembly GCF_965287045.1 of Carcharhinus amblyrhynchos. Lineage (NCBI taxonomy): Eukaryota > Metazoa > Chordata > Chondrichthyes > Carcharhiniformes > Carcharhinidae > Carcharhinus > Carcharhinus amblyrhynchos. The sequence continues at coordinate 111,311,463 of NC_137331.1, read as the reverse complement.
GGCTGGGGAGGGGGGAGGGGAGTTGCAGGTCATGCTCCGCTGATCTTGGGTGGGATTTTCCAGTTTTGGAGCAAGCATGGCCGGAAAATCCCATCCAGAGAAAGAAAGAATGTGTGAGAAAATGTGAGTTTGTGTGAGAGCAGGTGTGTCTGTGCTTGCGAGTATGTGTATATGTGCATGCGTTTGTGTGCGTGTGTGTGTGCATGTGTACATGAGTGCAAGTGCGTGCGTGTGTGCATGCCTGCATGTGCATCTGTGCATGAGTATGTGTGTGTGTGTGCGTGTGGTGAAAACTGGCTAAATTTGAACACTGGTTAAAAGCATCAGCAGAGCTGGGAGCTGCACCTTCCCTTACCTTGTATTAAAACAACTTAACTGTGACAGCACTGTTTAAAACAATGGGACAGAGCATTGTAAATATTTAAATCAGCAAATTAAATGTCGTCTCTCAGAATTCTTGCCTCTTGCTGCTCATACGTTTTGGGATCATAAAAGGCAGGGACACTTACATAATGCTTTTTCACAAGCGCTGGGCATCTCACAATACAATCATCAAACAAAGGAGCAACGTCAAACCTGTGAGGACTACGTTACCATGAGAAACTATTACAAACCTCCCGGATAAATAACCTCCTGTCTGTCGCAGCTCGCTGCTCTACCATGTTACTCTCTCATTCATTTTGACTGGGAAAAGAAAAGTCTGGATGTTTAAGGTATAGTCACAGCTACTCACAAAGGTTTTGAATTCCAGGAACAATTATTTTTATTCTTTCATGGGATGACTAGCATTTGTTGTTCACCCTAATTGCCTTTGCACTGAATGGCATACTTGAGAGTTTTTGTAAATTGACTTTGTGTCTTTATATGTCCTGTTTGTGAACAGAACTCCCACTAACCTGATGAAGAGGTAGTGCTCCGAAAGCTTGTGGCTTGTGCTACCAAATAAACCTGTTGGACTTTAACCTGGTTTTGTGAGACTTCTTACTGTGTTTACCCCAGTCCAACGCTGGCATCTCCACATCATACTTGACCATTCCAGAGTAAGGCCTTTACAGGATATCTCACTTGTTTTAAAGATTCCTATCAAATGTTTATAAGCCTGCAAGATTTATTACATAGCTGCACTCGATGCAAACAAAGGCAAATTGTGCGGAGGGTGGGGAGAGTCTACAGAAGGATCTAGATAGGCTGGGCGAATGGGCCAGGAAATGGCAAATGGAATTTAATGTTGGCAAGTGTGAGGTGGTCCACTTTGGTAGGAATAATGGTAGGAAGGATTATTACTTACGTGGAGAAAAACTGCAGCAGGCGACGGTGCAGAGGGACCTCGGGGTCCTTGTGCATGAGTCGCAAAAACCCAGCTTGCAGGTGCAGCAGGTGGTCAGGAAGGCGAATGGGATGCTGGCCTTCATCGCGAGGGGGATTGAATATAAAAGTAGGGAGGTCTTGCTGCGGCTGTATAGGGCATTGGTGAGGCCGCAGCTGGAGTACTGTGTGCAGTTTTGGGCGCCGTACTTACGCAAGGATATTTTGGCCTTGGAGGGAGTGCAGAGGAGGTTTACTAGGCTGATGCCGGAGTTGAGGGGGTTGAGCTATGAGGAGAGGCTGAATAAACTAGGCTTGTACTCGTTGGAGTTTAGAAGAATGAGGGGAGATCTCATTGAGACGTATAAGATGATGAATGGGATGGATAGGATAGAGGTGGAGAGACTCTTCCCGCTCAGAAAGGATAGTAGGACTAGGGGGCATAGCCTCAAGAAAAAGGGGGGGCGGTTTAGAACAGAGTTGAGGAGGAACTTCTTCACTCAAAGGGTGGTGAATCTCTGGAATTCTCTGCCCGTTGAAGTGGTGGAGGCTGCCTCGCTAAATATTTTTAAGACGCGGGTTGATGGGTTTTTGATGAGAGAGGGGATTAAGGGTTATGGGGAGAGGGCAGGAATGTGGAACTGAGCCATGACAGATCAGCCATGATCTTATTGAATGGCGGGGCAGGCTCGAAGGGCTAGTTGGCCTACTCCTGCTCCTATTTCTTATGTTCTTATAGTTTGTTCCTATAATAGTTTATTTCAATAGTGACAAGTCTGCTTACATTAACACTGCAATGAAGTTACTTTGAAAATCCCCTAGTTGCCACACTCCAGTGCCTGTTCGGGTACACTGAGGGAGAATTTAGTTTAAGTTTATTTATTATTAGTCACAAGTAAGGCTTACATTAACACTGCAATGAAGTTACTGTGAAATTCCCCTAGTCGCCATAGTGTGATGCCTGTTCGGGTCAATGCACCTAACCAGTACATCTTTCAGAATGTGGGATGAACCCGGAGCACCCAGAGGAAGCCCACGCAGACATGGTGAGAACGTGCAAACTCCATACAGACAGTGACCCAAGGATCCCGGGTCCCTGGCGCTGTGAAGCGGCAGCGCTAACCACGGCACTGCCATGCCACCACAGGATGGACTACAGAAAAGCAATTTAGCATGGCCAATGCACCTAACCAATATGTCTTTCAGGTTGTGGGAGGAAACTGGAGCACCCGGAGGAAACCTACGCACACACAGGGAGAACCATGCGCACTCTGCACAGACAGTGACCCAAGCCAGGAATCAAATCTGGGTCCCTGGCACTGTGAGGCAGCAGTGCTAACCACAGTGCCGCCTCAGAATGGACTACAGAACAGGATGAACTACTGAAAAATGACACAGCAATGGACCAATGTGTACCACAAATCCCAACCGGCCCTCTCACCAGACTGAGCTGATATGACTTAATCTCTGCTCTGATGTAACTGTGTACCTGATACACTAAGGAGGTCCCTACTGTGTGCAACCAGTCACCCTCCTCACAAATTAAACACCTTTCCAACATTTGCTCGCAATGCTGTCTGTATGTCATGTTATACAATCCCTGGCCAATCCTCTGCAGCGAACCACATCACCTCTGACAATACTCCATCTGTTTTCACTACTTGCTACAAGTAAAATTGGACATAGACAATGAATTTTAGCAGAGAAATACCCGAGGAAAGAGAGAGGGCAGATAAAGAAAATCCAAAGTAAAATGATGTTCTTGTCGCTTGAGTTTGATCTTTTTTCAATTGCAGAAGTTTCATCAATATTTATCATAAATCATAATCGTAAAAGATAAGCTAAAACGGGTGAAAGGTCACAGAGCTGAAATTTCAATCCCTTGTTTCTCTCTCCACAGATGCTGACTAATCCGTGGGACATTTCCAGCACTTCCTGTTTTAATTTCAGTTCTCAGTATCCGGGATGCTTTGCTTTTGCGTTCTGGAGAAACGATTAATTTGCAGTATATAAACATCGCTCAATCACTGCAAGCAACTGGATAAATCATCATTTTATTTAAAGTTAATTTATTAGTGTCACAAGTAGGCTTACATTGACATTGCGATGAAGTTACTGTGAAAGCCCCCCAGTTGCCACACTCCGGCGCCTGTTCGGGTACACTGAGGGAGAATTTACAATGGTCAATCCACCTAACCAGCACGTCTTTTGGATTGAGAGAGGAAAGCAGAGCACCCAGAGGAAACCCACACAGACACAAGGAGAACGTGCAGACTCTGCACAGGCAGTGACCCAAGCCGGGAATCGAACCCGGATCCCTGTCGCCGTGAGGCAGCAGCGCAAACCACCATGCCGCCATCTCAGGAGTAGGTACTGTCATTTGTGTCTTGAGTTCTCTTTCCTCTAGTTCTTCAGGGCCCTTTGTTCGATAGACTCTTTCGACTTTGTGCTGCTTTGAATCAGACTCTGTCGGCTGTAAAATAAGCTAAATCCCGACCCACCTCCAACCCAGTGAGTGACACGGCACAACTCACTGGCTGACACAGTCATCCCGACAGACATTGTGCAATTCCTGAGGCATTCCACTCAAAAGCAAACTAAGATTTCCTGAGAGGCACACAGGGGAGAAAAAGCAACAGAATAAATTAGCCTCAGCCACGGCTGCACGTGAAGTGGAACCTTTGGCGAGGAGTTCCAGAGCGAGCCATTAGATGTGGAAATATCTACTGGCACAGTGGCGATCTATCACAGCAGCAGCACATCCCAGTCCAACGCCGGCATCTCCACATCATAGAACTGTACAGCACAGGAACAAACTCTTTGTCCCACAGTGGTGCGCCAAACATGATGCCAAATTAAACTAATCCCTTCTACCTGCCCTTGGTCTATATCCCTCTATTCCTTGCTTATTCCTGCAAAAGCCCCTTAAATGTCCCTATCGTATCTGCCTCCACCACCAATCCTGGCAGCGCGTTCCAGACACCCACCAACCTCTGTGTAAAAAAACTTGCCACTCACATCTCCTTTGAACTTTCCCCTCTCACCTTAAGTGCATGCCCCCTAGTATTAGACATTTCAACTCTGGGAGAAAGATTCTGATTGCCAACCCTATCTCTTCTTCTCATCATTTTATAATGTGGAGATGCTGGGTTGGACTAGGGTGGGCACAGTTAGAATTCTCACAACAAAAGGTCAAAGGCCAACAGGTTTCTTTGGAATCACCAGCTTTCAGAGCACTGCTCCTTCTTCAGGTGAGTGGAGAGGCAGGTTCACAAACACGGCATTATGTAGGCAAAGACACAATACTCATAATTTTATAGACTTCTATTAGGTGTCCCCTCAACTTCCGCCGCTCCAGAGAAAACAACTCTAGCTTGTCCAGCCTCTCCTTATAGCTCATACCCTCTAATCCAGGCAGCATCCTGGTAAACCTCTTCTGCACCCTCTCTGAAGCCTCCACATCCTTCCTGTAATGTGGTGACCAGAATTCATCGAAAGAATTTTACAGTTCCTTCCGCCGGTGGGATTTTCCAGAGCTGCTGAGGTCAATGGATGTTTGAAAGCCGCATTTTCCAGATCCACTGTAAAGGGGGCTGTAAAATTCCATCCGCAGAATCGTAGAAGTTTATAGCATAGAAAAAAGCCATTCAGCCCTTTGTATCTGTGCTGGCAGACCAGTAGCCATTCGGCCTAACCCCACTTTCCCATTCTAGGCCTGTACCTAGTAAACCACAGAATGTCAAGGGCACCTCCCAGAATTGTTTTAAATGTTGCCTCGACCCCCCTTTCAAGCAATGAGTTCCAGACCTCCACCACCTCCAGATGAAAGAATTTCCATTCGAATCCCCTCTAACCTCTGACTTCTTACTCAAAATCTTTCCTCTGGTTAGAGATCCCTAAAGCAAGGAATGCAAGAACCTCCTATTCATCAAGGCGAACAAAAAAAAGACCTTATCTCACAATGCGCAGTAGCACAGTGGTTAGCACTGCTGCTTCAGAGCTCCAGGGACCTGGGCTCGATTCCCGGCTTGGGTCACTGTCTGTGTGGAGTTTGCACATTCTCCTCGTGTCTGTGTGGGTTTCCTCTAGGTGTTCCAGTTTCCTCCCACAGTCCAAATATGTGTGGGTTAGGTTGATTGGCCATGCTAAAATTGCCCCTTACTGTCCTGAGATGTGTAGGTTAGAGGGATTAGTGGGTAAATATGTAGGGATATGGGGGTAGGGAATGGGTGGGATTGTGGTCGGTGCAGGCTTGATGGGCCAAATGGCCTCTTTCTGCACTGTAGGTTTCTATGATTCTATGAATAACTGATGGCCTTGTGATATTATCGCTAGACTATTAATCCAGAAACTCAACTAATACTCTGGGGACCCGAGTTCGAATCCCACCATGGTTTGGTGGAATTTGAATTCAATAAAATACATCTGGGATTAAGAATCTACTGATGGCCATGAAACCATTGTTGGAAAAATCCTTCTGATTCAACTAATGCCCTTTAGGGAAGGAAATCTGCCATCCTTAGGTCTGACCTGTATATGACTCCAGAGCTACAACAATGTGGTTGACTCTCAACTGCCCTCTGAATAAGGGCAACTAGGGATGGGCAATAAATGCTGGCCAGCCAGTGACGCCCATGTCCCACGATGAATTTCAAAAAATCAGTTGTTTTGACCAGTACAGTAAGAAATCTCACAACACCAGGTTAAAGTCCAACAGGTTTATTTGGTATCACAAACTTTCAAAGTGCTGCCTCTTTAATCTGGTGTTGTGAGAGTTCTTACTGTGCCCACCTCAGTCCAATGCCAGCATTGTCACATCACTGACATTGTGAATTGTCTAAAATCTGTTGGTACAAGAATAAATTGGGCATAGGTAATATTAAAATAGGCAGAAAGAAATGGTTAGGCTGAATTGAAACAGCAACTTGGAACAGAGATTCCCTGATAATTAATCATCAATCCTTCCCTTAAAGAAGATTATTAAAAAGGAATTTATAGGACCCTTGTCAGACCCCACTTGGAGTACTGTGTGCAATTCTGGTCACCTCACTACAAGAAGGATGTGGAGGCTATTGAGAGGGTGCAGAGGAGATTTACAAGGATGTTGCCTGGATTGGGAGGCACACCTTATGAAGATAGGTTGAGGGAGCTAGGTCTCTTCTCCCTGGAGAGATGAAGGTTGAGAGGCAACCTGATAGAGGTTTATAAAACGTTGAGAAGTACAGATAGGGTGGATTCTCGGAGGCTATTTCTCAGGGCTGAAATGGTCGCGACGAGAGGACACAGATTTAAGGTGCAGGGAAGCAAGTACAGAGGAGATGTTAGGGGTAAGTTTTTCACTCAGAGGGTGGTGAGTGAGTGGAATCGGCTGCCGTCAGTGGTGGTAGAGGCGAACTCGCTGGGGTCTTTTAAAAGACTTCTGGATGAGTATATGGGATTTAATGGGATTGGGAGTTACAGATAGTTCTATGGCTTGGTAGGTATGGATGTGATCGGCGCAACTTGTGGGCCGAAGGGCCTGTTTGTGCTGTAATGTTCTATGAATGGATCCCTCATGCACCCAAAGAGACTCAGTAATATTTTAAACTACCCGACAAACTTTAGCCAAGAAATGAAACTGCCATGACAACATCGCTGTGGGGAGTTGTGCTGACCAGAGCAGTAATCTTAGTTTATTGATTCATGGGTTCATCTGGGGTGAAGACCGTGACATTTATTCTCCATTGAAGTCCATGTCCCTTTTACTGGGAAATTGACCGAACATAGAACACTAAATGATCTTTGCTTTGGCGTCGCTTGTTGCTGGTGCTGAAAATAAAGAAAAAGATTGCAACAGTCACGCAAGGCATGATGCATTACAAATGAATGCGTCAGACATTCCTTTCCAGGCACTGGTAATTTGCAGGGTAGATTCAGAAAGAACGTTCCGGGTGGTGGGAGAATCCAGAACTAAGGATCATAATTTGAGGATTAGAGGTAAAACTTTGAGAACTGAGGTGAGGAGAAATTTCTTCACCCAGAGGGTGGTGAATGTGTGGAATTCGCTACCACAGGAAGTAGTTGTGGGCGAGATCGGAGAATCCAGCCCTTAGAATTTCTTTTTGGGAGCGGAGAGCTGATGTCAGGCCTGCCCTGAGGAGATTGGTGCCGGGGCACTACCCAGCCATTTCCCTGACCACCCCGGGGCCTTCAGTGGCCATCAAGCCTCCCAGCGGGACCACCGTGACTGGTCTCTGTTCGTGGAGACCAGTTGTGATTCGCGGTGGGTCCCCACTCGGCCAAGGGTCAGAGAATTGCAGGAACCATGAAGGCCCAGCTCCAAACCGACCCTGCCTATTTAAACGAATATGTCGGGACGCGGGGGCTGAGAGAGTCCCAAAAGTGGTCACTGCCAGCACTAACTGCACCACTGCCCCTTCCCCAGGATTATTCGCCCCACGCACAATTTGTGTCATAGAATCCCTACAGAGCAGAAGGAGGCCATTCAGCCCATCGAGTCTGAACTGACCACAATCACACCCGGGCTCTATTCCCGTAACCCCACATATTTACCCTGTTAAGAGCTACCAGCCAATCAGAGGTCTGCAATCAATCCTGTGATCAGCAGTGCCTCAGAGAAGAAGATGGCTGCTTTCGGTACAGCAACCCCCTGTGTATCCTGACCCTGAAGTGAGGTAAGCATTGGGGTTGTTTCTCTGTGCGGGTGTCGCATGGAGAGAGGTGCAGGGAAGTTGGAAGCATGGATAGAGGAATGGCTGTCTGTGACTACCCCTGACCCATGTCCAAGTTCTTAATAGTGCACAGAGAGACCCCTCACCCCTCCCCTTCCAGCTGCTTTGCACAGGTTAACCACTCCTGCCAGCCCACTTGCCTGGAGCTGTGAGAACTGAGGCCGGAAGAGGTCATCAACCGGCCACTTAACGGTCTCAAAGGAGACAGGACAGTCTACCATTGGCCTTCCTGCTCAGAGCTTATTTCAAGAGGAGACAGGGAGGCGTTGGCTCTCAGACCGGATGCTGGCCCACCGAATTATCAAGGCCCAACCAGCCTCCCCTTCCATCCTCGCCTCCAGTAGGGCCAGAAGGTTGGGCCTCAGTGTGTTTATTTGGGAGAGTACTTCCTGCCCAAGTTTTCCTGCATGCTTCATCGAGATTATGGAGTTGGAGATTTCTATTTGTGTCCAGGGGAGTCATGTGGCGTGCCAGAGAGTCTTGAAGGTCTCCATGGATGGGGAGCTCCTAGTCGCCAAGTGATTATATTACTGGACTAGAAATCCTGAAAACTATTCATTCAGAAGCCAGAGCCAGAGACATGAGTTCAAAAGTTGAGTTGAAAATTTAAACTCAATTGATCAAAAGTAAATCTGGGAATAAACAACTACACCGGAATTCACAATGGTTGAGAGGTAGAAATCTACAAGATTATGAGGGGCATGGACAGAGTGAACAGTCAGAAGCTTTTTTTCCGGAGAGGAAGACAGAGTGTGGGGGTTGCCTGGAACTCCGGGGGAGGTACTGAAAGCAGATACGAATGTGACTTTTAAGGGGTGTCTGGACAAATACATGAACAGGATGGGAATAGAGGGATATGGTCCACTGGCAGGGTAGGGGGTTTTAGTTCAGATGGGCAGCACGGTCGGTGCAGGCTTGGAGGGCCGAAGGGCCTGCTCCTGTGCTGTAATTTTCTTTGTTCTACTGCCTCGCCCACTATGGAATTGGAGCGGGCAAGAGGCGGATACCGGAAATGTCCATTGACCTCAAGCAGGATTTTCTGAGTGAGGCAGTAAAATCCCGCCCCTAGTATCAGTGGTGATCATGAATTGTTGTCTGATTCATTAATATCCTTTAGGGAAAGGAATCTGCCATCCTTACCCAATCAGGGCTATTTGTGACTCCAGACCCACTGCTTTCTCAAATGCCTGAGCAAGTCACTCCATTGTATTCAGGAAGGTAGCAAGAATGGTGATCCAAAAGTTCCCCAAGCCAACATGCCCAGCATCAAAGCACTAATCACACAAAGCCAGCTCCACTGGGCGTCACACGTTTCTTGTATACCTGACACCCAAAGCAATAGTTCTACCTGCAACTGGATCATGGCAGGAGATTCCCAGGAGGATAACGGGAATATGTTAGAGATTTCCTCAAAGCATTCCTGAAGAGGTCACACATCCTGCTGACTCAGGGGAGTCCCTGGCTTGTGACCAACCAAAAGGTTCATTCGCAAAGGCATTGAGAGGAAAAAAGACTTTAATTCGGCTGGAACAAATGTCCTGTGAGAGTGGTGGAGACAGGCTCGATTGAGGTATTCAAGAGGATTTGGATTGCTATCTGAAGAGAAAGAATGTGCAAGATTACGGCGATAAATCGGGAGATTCAGATTAGGTAAAATGCTCTTTTAGAGAGCCACTGCATACTCGTTGGGTCAAGTGGCCTCCTTCTACACTATAAAGATTTTACGAGACTCGGTCTGGCATGCACGGAGGTGATGTCAAGGCATCGGATTGAGTAAACAAGCCTCAAAGCACCTCATCTACCCAACCCAAAGATGTGCGGGTTAGGTGGATTGGCCGTGCTAAATTGCCCCTTAGTTTCAGGGGGACTAGCTGGGTAAAGGCATGGGGTTACAGGGATAGGACCTGGGTGGGAGTGTGGTTGGTGCGGACTCGATGGGCCGAATGGCCTTCTGCACTCTATGATCCTAACCCTTCAGGACCCAGGTGTGGCGGAGACGGCAGGTCGAGTGTGGGACTTAGCAGCCATCTCAGTACCCACTGAACCAGAGTCCAAACAAGTCGCTTTCAATGCCGGGGGACTGTCAAAGAAGATTCAAGGCGACAGCTCGCCATCACTTTCTCATGGGCAATGAACCTTGGTCCTGCCGGTGACGCCTTCATCCCAAGAATAGAAAGAAAACCGACTCCCAGTCGCAGCGTTCAGTGCTCGTGTTTCTTGCTCTTTAGATAACTGGATTTTTGAGGCCTGAGCTGTGGAATGTGGAAGACTGACTGACATCATCCTTTCTTTCCACAATAAGCCCTTCTTTGATGGTCTGGAACAGGCTCTGCATTATGAAAAGGCCGCATATCACAGGGTACTGCTGTAAGGCCCCGAGTACAGGAGAGTGGCATCACAGCATTGAAACCTATCACACACACACACACACACACATTGGGATAGCAGGTCTTAAATGTGAAAGCTTAAAATTCTGCTGAAACCTTTCAAGACTTTACGAATTGAAACATCAATAGGGAAAAAATATCTCTAAAATAATCCTGAGAACGTTATCAACCTTGCACAGTGCGCTGGTCCCTCTTTCCTGCTCCCAGGTCAGAGTAGATCCTAGAAATCGTAGGCCGCATTTTACACTGAGGAAAGGCTCCCCACAACCCTGTGTAGGCTTTGGAGATGAGCCCCGCCTTGGGGCTTAGACGGCTCACCACACTTTAATCTTCCATGCCATTTCCCTTTAATTACTAGGAGGCAGGACTTCTGTCCATCTCCAGGGGAACGTTCCCGCCTCACAGAGATGTCAGCCAATCAGAAGCCGGCTGCTCTTGCGCAGCGGCGATGCCGAGCAGGAATGCTGGCCACTGGTGGTACTGCAGGCGGAGGAGGACCCGGATAGTCAGGTAACACTTGGTGAGGGCCAGGCTGATGGACAGATCGGGGAAGGGTTGGGGGGGCATAGGGCACGGGCAAGGGTGGATTTGGGTGACCAATACCGTGTGTGTGTGTGTGTGTGTGTGTGTGTGTGTGTGTGTGTGTGGTGGGGTGGGGGGATAAGTGGGCCACAGATTGACACAGGGGCCAGGGAAAGGGGCAACCCCACTACCCTTTTACTGACCATACTGGGTTAAACCTGCAAGGGTACATGTTGGGTGCAGGACTCTCCTCATGCCCATTATATCAGAGCAGTGGCGGATTGGTATAAATGTCAACTTACGGACTTTAATTAGCCCACGGGTGGGTGACCTACTCACGTCTCCCCTGCTGTAGTTAAAACGGGAGCGGGGCAGGGGTGGATGGACCAGAAGTGGGTAGTCCGCCGGTGGCATGACTCTATGATTCATGAGTCAACCCACTGGTTTTCCACAGACATAACATTTTTTATTCATTCAAGGGACAGGGGCATTGCTGGTTGGCCTGCATTTATTGTCCATCCCTAGTTGCCCTTGGAGGGCAGTTGACAGTCAACCACACACTGCTGTGCCTCTGGAGTCATGTGTAGAGCAGACCAGGTAAGGATGGCCGATTTCCTTCCCTAAAGGACATTACTGAACCAGACGGGTTTTTCGAACAATTGACCATTTCACAGTCACTAGTTGATTCTTAATTCCAGATATTTTTTTAATTCAAATTCCACCATTTGCTGTGGCAGGATTTGAACTCAGGTCCCCAGCTGAGTTTCTGGATTAATAGTCTAGCGGTAATACCACTAGGCCATCGCCATCCCCGTGCTTCACCCATGTGGTACCCAGGGCTGAACTGGCAAACCGATGACTGTGCAGAGAGTGAAGATGGGTCGAGTGGCCTGTATTCTGTGTGGTAACCTCTGCAGTTTTAATGCAGGAGTCAGCTTCATTTTATTACTGAGAAACTTGGCAGTGTCTTGATGAAGACAAGCAACTGAAGTGCCCCACTTTCAATCACAGAATCAGGGCAGGAGTCACCTACTCAACAAGTTAAGATTGGTGAGAGTTGTATTGGATATGCCCAATTTCCTTCGTCTCCTGAGAATGTAGAGGCATTGGCGGGCTTTCTTAACTATAGTGTCGGCATGGAGGGACCAGGACAGGTTGGTGGTGATCTCAACACCGAAAAACTTGGAAGTTTTCGACCATTTCTACTTTGTCCCCATTGATGTAGACGGAGCATGTCCTCCATTACGCTTCCTGAAGTCGATGACTATCTCCTTTTTGAGAGATTATTGTCATTGCGCCAGTCCACCAGATTGACCTCCTCATAGTGGAAGAGGTGAAGCTTACTAGGTGCGTATCACCAACATAGCATCCCCACAATACAGAAAGAGGCCCCATCTAGCCTGCACTGACAACAATCCCACCAGACCCTACCTACCCCATAACCCCACGTACTTACTGTGCTAATCCCCGGGGAGAACGGGCAAACTCCACACAGGCAGTCACCCAAGGCCAGAATTGAACCTGCGTCCCTGGTGTTGCGAGGCAGCTGTGCTGACCAGCGTGGCACTGTGCCAAATACCATCATAAAAGTGAACATGTGACATTTTCACTCGCATGGAACTAAATTCGGATGGGGAATTAAACATGATGCGGTGGCCTTGTCAACGAACGTTTCTGAGACACTAATCCCTACAAAAGGCTGCCCGACCTTTCTCATCGGGAAGTCCGGGCTGCCTTTGAAACAGGATTCCGACATTATCCTTATCAGGAAAAGGATTTTTGGCCTGGCACCAAACTAAATTCCCCCGATCTCCGGGGATGGCAGGACCAGAGGCTGCCATCTATTATCCTCTTGTGCTAACGAATCAAAGGAATAATTTTCTTGACATTTCACAGGTTAATACTGGTAATAAAAATGGAGGGCCATGGGACTGTGCAATGTAAACGATGCGGCTTATAATAAAACAACCAAATTGCATTTGGCAGGATCAATGGTGAATGATCTGTACATCCAACTGGAGAATACACAAAACCTTTGCAAACTGGCAAAATAAAGATTCAGGATGGCGCATCTAAATGACCAGGGTTTCGAATAACACTGAGGAAACAGGTTGAGCGGTTTATAGTTTCACAGAACACTACAGCACAAACATGCCCTTCAGCCCACAAGTTGCGCCGATCACACCTATACCTACGAAGCCATAGAACTATCTGTAACTCCCAATCCCATTAGATCCCATATACTCATCCAGAAGTCTTTTAAAAGACCCCAGCGAGATCGCCTCTACCACCACTAATGGCAGCCAATTCCACTCACTCACCACCCTCTGAGTGAAAAACTTACCCCTGACACCTCCTCTGTACTTGCTCCCCAGCACCTTAAAACTGTGTCCTCTCGTAGCGACCATTTCAGCCCTGGGAAATAGCCTCCGAGAATCCACCCTATTTATTCCTCTCAATATTTTATAAACCTCTATCAGGTCGCCTCTCAACCTTCGTCTCTCCAGGGAGAAGAGCCCTAGCTCCCTCAACCTATCTTCATAAGGCATGCCTTCCAATCCAGGCAACATCCTTGTAAATCTCCTCTGCACCCTTTCAATAGCTTCCACATCCTTCCTATAGTGAGGCGACCAGAACTGCGCACAGTACTCCAAGTGGGGTCTGACAAGGGTCTTATAAGGATGGACTTGGGGGGAACACCCAAAAGCCTACATTGAACCCCAGGAACCAAACAACCAAGATGCCAACTGGAAAAGGAGCTCAGCAAGAACCTGGGAAGATAACCAGAGATTTTCAACCTAAAATGGAGCACTAAACCAATTCTTACTGTGGAGATAAGGGACACATGGGGATTACATTTGTGATAAAATACCAGTAGGGATGGTCTAGTGGTTTTATCGCTAGACTACTAATCCAGAAACTCAGCTAGTGTTCTGGGGACCTTGGGTTCGAATCCCGCCACAGCAACTGACGGAATTTGAATTTGAGTGCAATGAACAATATCTGGAATTATGAATCTACTGATGACCATGAAACCATTATCAATTGTCAGAAAAACCCATCTAGTTCACTAATATCCTTTGGGGAAGGAAATCTGCTGTCCTATCATGGTCTGGCCTACATGTGACTCCAAATCCACTGCAATGTGGTTGACTCTCAACTGCCCTCCTAGGGCAACTAGGGATGGACAACAAATGCTGGGCGGTCGGCGACACCCATGTCCCACAAATGAATATTAAAAAAAAGCAACCAATCTCACCCACAATGCTGGATGATTTTCTATTGGTAAAATCAGACATAGGGCTTAATAGATAAACAAGGAGAACATATCTTAAAGTGCAACATTCTTTCAGTGTACGGAAGATAATCACTTTGTTCCAGAAAGAACACAAACTGAACATATGCATCCCTCAGCTAAAAATAAAGAGGAGAGACAATTAGCAGGTACCTGACTGAGAATACATCTGCTGGAAAGTCATGGTACTTTCACACCTTAACAAAGCAAGGTTCTGAATTGACAGGAAGTTAAGATTTTTAATGGACTGAGGTTGGCTGTTTCTTCCTGGACTATAAATAATTACAATCAAAGAACACCTCAGACTGATTGTGCTGAGAAGTTTTTGTCTGACTGTGAATAAACAGCATGAGAGAGAAAACACAAGCAGTTCGGCTGCTGAAGCAGGTCGCTTCAAGGTTGCGAAAGGTTGGAGTAAATTGGGAGAGGGGAGTGTGCAGCGGGACCCAGGTGTCCTTGTGCACCAGCCACTGAAGGAAAACACGCAGTGCAGCAGGCGGTAAAGAAGGCAAATAGTATGTCGGCCTTCATAGCGAGGGGTTTGTGTTATTGCAGCTATACAGGGACTTGGCGAGGCAGTTTTGGTCTCCTTTCCTGAGGAAGGATGTTCTTGCTCTTGAGGGAGTGCAGCGAAGGTTTACCAGGCTGATTCGGGGGATGGCGGGACTGATGTATGAGGAGAGATTGATTAGGTTAGGATTGTTTTCGCTGGAGTTCAGGCAAATGAGGGCGGTGGGTTAAGGGGGGGGTGTGTGTCATAAAGAAAATTCTAACAGGATTAGACAGGGTAGATGCAGGAAGGATGTTCCTGATGGTGGGGGAGTCCAGAACCAGGGGTCACAGACTGAGGATTCAGGGTAGACCATTTAGGATGGAGGTGAGGAGACATTTCCTCACCTAAAGAGTGGTGAGTCTGTGGAATTCATCACCACAGGAAGTAGTTGATGCAAAAACATTGAATGTATCCAAGAGGTGGCTGGATATAGCACTTGAGATGAATGAAATCAAAGGTTATGGGGAGAAAGCAGGATTAGGCTATTGAGTTGGACAATTGGCCACGATCGTAATGAATGTAGAGCAGGTTTGAAGGGCTGAATGGCCTCCTCCTACTCCGATCTTCTATGTTCCTATGTATTGGAGAGACTGCAGCACTTTGACAAGAAGTCTCAACTCACCTTCCCAAGAGCAACTACAGACAATAAATAGTAGTCTTGGCATGGAATGCTAGCCAGAGAGTTTATTTTATAAGAAATTTCCGTTGCCAGGAGAAAGGGTGGGTTGACGGGTGGTCCGTGTGCCACACTTTAGCAGTGGAGTAAGACTCAGCAAAAACAAAGGAAAGTTCTGCTTTCTTTTTTCCCTGGTCTTGGACACTGAGGGAATAACATTGCTCCCTAGATAAGGACGCCAGAGGGTGTTTCCCACCACATGAATGACTGCACAAGTGAGAACGCCCTGTTGTAGAATTTAACCTTGGCAGCAGTGCTAAATGGCACCATCACGTCAGCAGCTTGTTACACACCCTGCTTGATATTCAGTTCCATTCAGGATTGAATATCAGCCGGGACAAATGATACATGGAAACGTGGATCAATAAAACTGCGGCTGCCTCTTGCTGTCCAGCTGCTCAGCATCTACCTTTATCAAGACACAAAAAGGATAAAAGGGGCAGCTGAAAGTTCAATGCACATGTCCTCCCCAGCCAGCTTTGTGATCTATTTGTGTCCCATTGGCAATGAAGAAATTGGGAAGAAAATTAGGAAGGCAATAATGTAGTGATATTGTCACTGGACGAGCAATCCAGAGACCTAGGGTAACGCTCTGGCGAACCTGGTTCGAATCCCACGAGGGCAAAATTTGAATTTAATAAAAATCTAGAGTTAGCAGTCCAAAGATGACCATGAAACCATTGATGATTGCCGTAAGATGATGAATGGGATGGATAGGATAGAGGTGGAGAGACTCTTCCCGCTCAAAAAAGACAGTAGGACTAGGGGGCACAGCCTCAAGATAAAGGGGAGGCGGTTTAGAACGGAGTTGAGGAGGAACTTCTTCACTCAAAGGGTGGTGAATCTCTGGAATTCTCTGCCCGTTGAAGTGGTGGAGGCTGCCTCGCTAAATATTTTTAAAAAGCGGGTTGATGGGTTCTTGATAAGAGAGGGGATTAAGGGTTATGGGGAGAGGGCGGGAAAGTGGAACTGAGCCACGACAGATCAGCCATGATCTTATTGAATGGCGGGGCAGGCTCGAAGGGCTAGATGGCCTACTCCTGCTCCTATTTCTTATGTTCTTATGTTCTTATGTAAAAACCCACCTGGTTCATTTTAGGGAAGGAAATCGGCTGTCCTTACCTGCTCTGGCCCTATATGTGACTCTAGAGCCACAGCAACGTGGTTGACTCATAAATGCCCTCTGGAATGGTCTACCAAACTACCCAGTTCAAGGGTAATAAGGGTTGGGCAACAAACACTGGCCTAGCCAGCAACGCCCACATCCCATGAATGAAGACAATTTCGAATTGCCCTGTTTGGGCAGGTGGGAGTGTATTATCCAAGTTGGGATGCTTTGCTGAATCAAAGGAACCAAACAAATGTCAGTTGCTGTCGTTCTGAGCAGATACTTTCATGATGGGGAGAAAACTGACTTCAACAGAAAAGAAGTTCAAGCTTGAGGGGGGAGGGGGGGGTGGATTCAGATCGTCCAGCTGTTCCTGCCAGTTTCCCGCTCCCACCCTGTTGGTGATAATCACCTTCAATGGCTCTGACTCCCCTCAGGGGAAAAGCTGCGGTTATTTTCTAAGTGGCCGTTGTAAAACCTGGACAGAGAAACGCTTCCTTGGAGCATGTTAGGCAAACTTTCCAAAGCTGCAGAGGGAAGTGCAATTCTGTAGCTGTTTGTGTGCGCTGCATGGCATTGACGTCAATGGGAGCTGTTTGTTTTTAATGGAATCTAATCACTGAGCTTTCTTTTAGATTTGACAGAGTTTGTGTGTGTTGTGTGTGTCCGTCAGGAAATACTAAAACAAAAAGCTGTGATCAGACTGGAAGCCAACCAGCTTGGGTGCTTTTCCCACACTGAGGGGAAGAAAAGTAGAGACGGCCAGCACCGGCCAATGCCATGGAGGCTGAGGTAAGTCGGCCCTTTCAACTGCAGAGCAAGAACATAGGAACATGAATAGGCCATTCAACTGTTTGAGCCACTTCCAACATTCAAACTGAATTCAAGGCAAAGGCTTCCAGAACTAAGCCTTGGATGAGAAGGAAGCCTGACTACAACTGTGGGTACACAGAAAATGGAAGTGTACAAACTAGAAGCAGGAGTCGGCCCTTTGAGTCTGCTCAGCCATTCATTTTGATCATGACTAGTCAACAAATTCAATATCCCGATCCCCCACATTTCTTGAGAGAAGACGCTAGAACATAGAACATTACAGCGCAGTACAGGCCCTTTGGCCCTCGATGTTGCGCCGACCAGTGGAACCAATCTAATGATCCTCTAACCTAAACTATTCCAATGTTATCCATATGCCTATCCACTGACCATATGAACGCCCTTAAAGTTGGCGAGTCCACAACTGCTGCAGGCACGGCATTCCACGCCCTTACTACCCTCTGAGTAAAGAACCTACCTCTGACATCCGTCCTATAATTACCACCCCTTAATTTAAAGCTGTGTCCCCTGATCTTTCATCAGCTTTGACAAAGGGTCATCTGGACTCGCAACATCAGCTCTTTCCACTCCTTACAGATGGTGCCAGACCTGCTGAGATTTTCCAGCAGTTTCTCTTTTGGTTTCAGATTCCAGCATCCGCAGTGATTTGCTTTTATTCCCATATCTCTAGATCCCTTTAGTCCTTAGGGTATATCTCATGTCTTGAAATCACACAATGCTTTGGCCTCAGCTACTTTTTCTGTGACAGTGAATTCTACACATTCACCACCCTCTGAAGAAATTTCTCCTCACCTCAGTTCTAAAAGGTCTACCACTTATCCTCAAACTATGATCCCTAGTTCTCGACTCCCCCACCATCGAGAACATTCTTTCTGAATCTATTCCATCTAATCCAATGAGAATTTTACAAGTTTCTATGAGATTCCTGCACTCTTCTAAACTCCAATGAATATAATCCTAACCAAATCAGTCTCTCCTCATCTAAAATAATCACAGAATTCAGCAGGAGGTTCCCACCTCTACTTTATTTTGCAGGTCATTTATTTAAGTTAATTTATGGGGTGTGGGCATCACTGACTAGGCCAGCATTTATTGCCCGTTGCTAGTTGTTTTTGAGACAGTGGTGGTGAACTGCCTTCTTGAATCGCTCCAGTTTATGCAGTGCTGCTAGGGAAGGAGTTCCAGGATTTTGACCCAGTGACAGTGAAGGAACGGTGATAGGGATCAAGGGATATGAGAAAGGAAGGGGTGGTGTGGGATTTGGGAGAGAACTTGCAGGTGATGGTATTCCCAGGTATCTACTGCTCTTGTCCTTTTAGATGGTAGTGGTCGTGTGTTTGGAAATTGCTGCCTAAGGATTCTTGGTCAGTTGCTACAGTGCACCTTGTAGATTGTACACAGTGCTGCTACTGTGCGTTGGTAGTGCAGGGAGTGGGTGTTTGTGGAGTGCTAATGAAGCCTAGTGTGCTGCTTTGTCCTGGATGGTGTCATGCTTCCTGAGTGTTGCTGAAGTTGCATCCACCCACAGCAAGTGGAAACTATTCCATCACATCCCTGACTTGTGCCTAGTAAACCATGATCAAGCAGGCAGTTTGTCCAGGACGAGGCTAGCCCATTGCACTTCGGGTGTACTGACACCTGCAATGTCCCCATTGCAGGATACTCGACAGCAAAATTTGTGCCTAGTAGACGATGGAAAGGCTTTGGGGAGTCTGGAGGTGAGTTACTCATGACATTACAAATTCAGAATAAGTGGGTGTAAGAGAAGGCCTAACCCGTAATAACATGTCTGACAAAAACCTATCAAACTCAGTTTTGGAAATTTCGCTGATCACCCCAGCATTTTAGCAAAATGAGTTCCAGATTTCCACAAAACTTTGTTGAAGGAGAACTTTGATAGAGTCATAGAATCCCCACAGTGCAGAAGGACGACATTCAGCCCATCGACTCTGCACTGACTCTCCGACAACGCATCTTATCCTGGCCTGTGCCCCATCCTATCCTGATAACTCCACACATTTACCCAATAAATCCCTCAACCGAGACAAATCTTTTTATACCTTTGGTACTTTATTCCTAATCATAAAAGCCCATTAAGTTCAGTCAGAGTCCCCAAATGAGGGACAAACCAGATCCAAGCTGACAAGACAAAAATATACACCCCTTCCTGGGCTTGATCTGAGTTTCATCTTAACCAAAAGGCTGAGGTGGCTTTGAAAAATTATATCAGGCAAAGCCTCGGTTTGATCTCATTGGCTACCCTGATCGCTTACTCCACCCTAGCTCAGGGAAACCACAATTGCAGGCGCCAGCACACCCTCAGTGCAATGGGCTAACCGCGTCCCCTGCATGATCATGGTTTCATCCCTGCCAGGTAACACCTTGGACACTATGGACAATTTAGCAGGGCCAATCCACCTAACCTGCATATCTCTGGACAGTTGGAGGAAACCAGAGCACCCGGAAGAAACCCACACAGACACGGGGAGAACGTGCAAATTCCACACAGTCACCCGAGGTTGGATTCAAACCCGGGTCCCTGACACTGTGAGGCAGCAGTGCTAACCACTGTGCCCCTGTGTCGTCCTAACTTCTTTCTTCACAAATAGTAGTTAAATACTAGAGGTGGGGACCTCCTGCCAAAAACTGTGATTATTTTCTGTGTATCCACAGGCAAAACACTTTGTAGCCACCTATGTTCCATTCAAGGCATATTCCTGGCAGCCTCTGCCTTGTATTCCTGACAGTAAGAAGTCTCACAACACCAGGTTAAAGTCCAAAAGGTTTATTTGGTAGCAAAAGCCACGAGCTTTCGAAGCGCTGCTCTTTCGTCACCTGACAAAAAAAGCAGCACTATGAAAGCTAGTGGCGTTTGCTAGCAAATAAACCTGTTGGACTTTAACCTGATGTTGTGAGACTTCTTACTGTGTTTACTCCAGTCCAACGCCGGCATTTCCACATCATTGTATTCCTGACAACAGGCTCCTTGTATTGCATGTTTCCCTATTCATTACATAAGCACAATAAGGACGGTGCCCAAACTCACTAACATAAACTGGCCCAGACTACATTTCAAATCAAATTAGGCTGCTGCTCTTTCTTAATTACACAAGATTTTTTGGCAGCAATCAACTGCATTTGCAGAAAAATTGCCCTCTTTGTCTTGACAACATTTGCTCACATTTATTCTTATTGGTACTATTGTATATTCTTCTCTTGGATTTTCTCAGTCTTTGTGACAAGCCACAGTTACAATTCCTACCAATGTTTCATTGTTATGCAGCACAATCTTTTCACAGTGCCTAAGAGTTTGAGGTTTAGAAGTCCAAAGAGTTAGAGAGTCTATTAAAGGCCTGGAGGCCCACAAGGAGGTTTTTTTCCCCCAAATAAACAAAAGCCTGAGGGACAGTCATTCCCTGGTTCATTCCCCATGGCAATGCTTTGACCAGTCAGCTCTCACCGACTTTTACAGATGCACCATAGAAAGCATTCTTTCTGGTTGTATCACAGCTTGGTACGGGCTCCTGCTCTGCCCAAGACCGCAAGAAACTACAAAAGGTTGTGAATGTAGCCCAACCCATCACACAAACCAGCCTCCCATCCATTGACTCTGTCTACACTTTCCGCTGCCTTGGCAAAGCAACCAGCATAATTAAGGAGTCCAGACATCCCGGGCATTCTCTCTTCCACCTTCTTCTTCCAGGAAAAAGATACAAAAATCTGAGGTCATGTACCAATCGACTCAAGAACAGCTTCTTCTCTGCTGCTGTCAGACTTTTGAATGGACTTACCCTGCATTAAGTTGATCTTTCTCTGCGCCCTAGCTATGACTGTAACACTACATTCTGCACTCTCTCATTTCCTTCTCCATGAATGTTATGTTTCGTCTATATGGTGCACAAGAAACAATACTTTTCACTGTATGTTAACATATGTGACCATAATAAATCAAATCAAATCAAACTGACTGGCCTGGTTTGAATTCAAAGGAGAGCTTGGCAATTAACTGTGCTCGATTACATTCTCAATGGCAATGCCTCTTCCTATCAGAATCCACTTGCCAACCAGTTAGCACAATCATCCCATGTAGTATAAATTGTTATTCCCTTTGCAATTGATATTCTTGAGAATTCTGTCCTGATGAGTCCAAATCATAAAACTTTGACAGTAAGTGTCTTTTTCAGCAAAACTTATAAGAATTTGCTTTGCTTACTGTCTTTGTTTTAAATAACAATAACGATTAGTATTACGCTATCAGCAGTGGTACACCTGCTTTCATTATCATTTCAGCCCCTCAATGAATTATGGCCATGCAACAATCTGTGGGGGGCCTCTGAACTCCGCCATCCGGTTGAATGGTGATTAGCAGTCTGCAGCATGCGCTAGATAGTCACTCACCCGCGATTTTCCCCAAGTTGTCCACCTAATGGCAAGAATACAGGCTCATTATCAACTGGAGGATAGCGAGGGGCCTTTTGAAACTTGGAGCGGCACGATGGCACAGTGGTTCGCACTGCTGCTTCACAGCCCCAGGGGCTCGGGTTCGATTCCCGGATTGGGTGACTGTCCGTGCGGAGCCTGCACGTTCTCCCCGTGTCTGCATAGGTTTCCTCCAGGCACTCCAGTTTTCTCCCACAGTCCGAAAGATGTGCTGATTAGGTGAATTAGCCATGCTAAATTCTCCCTCAGTGTACCCGAACAGGCGCCGGAGTTTGGCACTCAGGGGATTTTCACAGTAACTTCATTAAGTGTTACTTGTGACACTCACTGGTGTCATAAGTAAGCTTGCTAGTGACACTATTAAATAAATAAATGAAACCAGGGAGCCACGAGGAGACCCTGCAGCCTGGCAACACAGCAGGTTGGCCTCATAGGGAAATCAGGCAGAGGGACTCCAAAATGGAGCTGTCCTCTCTCCAACCCTTTCAAAGAGATGGAGGCGTGTGAGCCCTCTGCCTGCGACTGCTACAGAGCCAAAGCAGACAGAGAGGGGCCTCTGTGCCTGCCTGGGGAGATGGTGCTATCCCATCCCACCCCCACCCCAACCTCCCAACCCTCCATCCCCACCCTCGCCATCCACCTCCCCCACCACCAAGCCTCCAGGCAGCTGCACCTTACCCCACCACCTGTGGTGATAGGAAAATCCCAGTGGTCCTCTGACAGTTGGGACTCATGTGGCCGTTAACAGACTCAACTGGCTGCCCACTGCCTGAGGACAGGCGGCCCTGCCATCCCCTCCTTGCCGTCGATTCACCTCCCAGGAAGCGGCATGGGGTTGGGATGGAGCTGGGGGAAAGGCCCTGTAACACAGCAAAACTTCCATGCTCTCTGTTCCCAACTCCAAAGGGAGCTAAAAGTCCATGCCTGTGTGTTAGTCGTTGACTGCCTTACGCTTAATAAGCAAATCAAAGATCAAAGTGTATTCACCTATGATGGTACTTTTTTGCTTCACCCACCAACTTTTCCTACATATAGAATCTCTCCAGTGCAGAACGAGGCCATTCAGCCCATCGAGTCTGCATCAACCACAATCGCACCCAGCCCTATCCCCATAACCACATGCATATACCCTGGCTAGCCCCCCTAACACTCAGGGGCAATTTAGTATGGCCAATCCACCTAACCCACACATCTTTGGACTGGGGAGGAAACCCAAACAGACGCGGGAAGAAGATACAAACTCCACAGTCACTCAAGCCGGGGATCGAACCCAGGTCCCTGGTGCTGTGAGGCAGCAGTGCTAACCACTGTGCCACTCTGCCGCCCCATATAATTTTCAAAATCTTGTGCCTTTTAGAACCCAGATTCAAAGAGAACGTCTTCCTAAGTATTGAAAAGATATAATTGCTTCAAATAACATGAATGTGATCATAGAGTGTAATTTAAAACCTTCCGGGACTAATAAGGTTCATAGAGGTTCCATCAATTCAGTGACTGCCTTGCATGGAGTTCCACTTCAATCACTACTTCCCATGTGGCAGGCAATTTATCACTTCCATGGGCCAGTCAAATTTCAGTTTTGACACGATATTAGAGCAGGAAGAGAAATGTAAATCTGCCTTAATGTTGATTATTTGACTGTAATCTCAATGGTTGCAGACAAAAATCATACATTTCAGACTGGCATTCCAGCACTTAGGGTAAACCAGTCCCATAAAATGCATTTATTATGTATTATAAATCCAATGGCACAGTGGTTAGTACTGCTGCCTCACAGCGCCAGGGATCTGGGTTCCATTTCAGCCTCAGGTCACTGTCTGTGTGGAATTTGTACGTTCTCCCCATGTCAGTGTGGGTTTCCTCCAGGTCCTCTGGTTTCTTCTCACACCTCACAGTTGTGTGGGTTAGGTGGACTGGCCATGCTAAATTGTCCCTTAGTGAGAGGGGGATCTGCAAGGTAAATATGTGGCGTTATGGGGATAGGGCCTCGTTGGCATTGTTGTCAGTGCAGGCTTGATGGGCTGAATGGCCTCCTTCTGCACTGCGGGATACCATGAGGATTCTTTGATCCAGTAGGTGTTACAGACGATGATGTACCGGAGGCCCAAGTGAGAGTAGTGGTTTAAAAAACAGGAGAGAGAGAGAGAGAGAGAGAGAGAACCATTTCTCTCGGCACGGTGGCACAGTGGTTAGCACTGCTGCCTCACAGTGGCAGGGACATGAGTTCAATTCCTGGCTTGAGTCACTGCCTGTGCAGAGTCTGCATGTTCTCCCTGTGTCTGCGTGGTTTTCCTCCGAGTGCTCCGGTTTCCTCCCACAGTTTGAAAGACGTGCTGGTTAGGTGCATTGGCCATGCTAAATTCTCCCTCAGTGTACCCGAACAGGCGCCGGAGTGTGGCAACTAAGGGATTTTCACAGTAATTTCATTGCAGCGTTAATGTAAGCCAACTTGTGACACTAATAAATAAACTTTAAACATTCTGGTCACTTCATGATCTGAAGCTTAAGAATTCACTTAAGATTAAAAATGGGAAGAGTGCAGGCCATGTGACCCACTGAATTACATCACTGTCCGTGCCTAATTCTCTAATGATAGCAGCCAGCTGCATTTTGAACCGTTCTTTTGTCTCTCCTACCCTGGCAGATTACTTCAATCATTTATCACTCTCACAGTATCTGTTTTAAATATACTTCTCAGCTCTTTTAAGTTATGCTCACTGGCCTCACTCCATCACTCTTACTTCAAAAGGATTATCTCCTCTGTCATTTAATGTTCTATAGATCTCAGCGACGAGGTCCCAGCTATAAAGAAACAACTTTTCTCCTTTCTTCCCAAGGATGTGGGTGACACTTGCATGACTGTGTCTGTTGTCCTTCCAGCTTTAGTGTGGAATGATATGTTGCACCACTTCAGAGGGCATGTTTCTGAGTCACCCACACAGTGCCGGACTGGGATCATGTGTAGACCAGACCCTTCCCATTAGGACATGAATTAATCCGTTGGGATTTTACAATGAACCAGCACTTTTCATGGTATAAATCATTTTTGCTCCATTTCTACAGATGACCATATCAATTGAAAGCAATTCCTCAATTATATCCGGTGGGATTAGGGACTATTGATCCTGGAGTTGCAGGTCAAGCATAATAGTGTATTTATATAAAGCTCCCATCGTATCACCAGAACATCCTAAACTGATTCGCACACGGGGAAGGCATGATGGCATAACCGGTAATATAGCGCCAGAGACCTGGGTTCGATTCCCAGCTTGGGTCACTGACTGCGTGGAGTCTGCATGTCCTCTCTGTATCTGTGTGAGTTTCGTCTGGGTGCTCCGGTTTCCTTCCACAGTCCAGAAGACCTGCTGGTGAGGTGCACTGGCCATGCTGAATTCACCCTCTGTTTACCCAAACGGGTGCCAGAATGTGGCGATTAGGGGATTTTCACAGTAACTTCATTGCGGTGTTAATGTAAGCCGACCTGTGACACTAAATAAATAAACTTCCTTTTTGAAAAGCAGGCTTACATTAGATACCCTCCAATCTGCAGGAACCATTCCAGAATCCAAAGAATTTTGGAAAATGACCACCAATGGATCAACTATTTCTAGAGCCACTGCCACACTGATAAATAAACTTTAAAAACGCACACTTCTTTGAACTCACACCAAGTCCCACTCAGCCATTATCCCTGTACTTACTGATTCACATTGACTTCCGGTTCAGCAAAGCTTCAGTTGTAAAATTCTCGTCCCTCTTTTCAGATCCCGCCATGGTGTCACCCATGCTTCCCTTTCTCTGTAACCCCCTCCCCTCAAGGATGTCTGAGCTCCTTCAATAAAGCTGCTGCATAAATGCAAGTTGTTGTTGTAGTCACCCCTACAGAGACAAACATGGCAACAATGTGCACAGAGGTTCCCAACAAACACCAATGACTAGTTAATCCGCTGCGCAGCCTGCATTTCACCCAATCTTTGTTCACAGCTCATTCCATTTACACTGAGAGTCATAGAAACATAGAAAATAATAGCAGGAGTAGGCCATTCGGCCTTTCAAGCCTGCACCACCATTCAATATGATCATAGCTGATCATGTAGTTTCAGTATCCCACTCCTGCCTTCTCTCCATACCTCTTGATCCCTTTAGCCACAAGCAGATTCCTCTTGCACATATCTAACAAACTGGCCCCAACAGCCTTCTGGAGTAGAGAATTCCACAGGTTCACTGAGTGAAGAAGTTCTTCCTCATCTGATGAAGGAACAGTGCTCTGAAAGCTTGTGGTTCCAAATAAACTTGTTGGGCTTTAACCTGGTGTTGTGATGCTTCTTGCTATGATCAAAGGGTACAATTTTGTCTTTTAAAAAGCATTTAGACAGTTGCATGGGTAAGATGGGTATAGAGGGACATGGGCCAAATGCGGGCAATTGGGACTAGCTTAGGGGTTTAAAAAAAGGGGGCAGCACGGACAAGTTGGGCCGAAGGGCCTGTTTCCATGCTGTAAACCTCTATGACTCTAAAATGAATGATGGAGTGGGCTCAAAGGGATGGATGGCCTACTCCCTGCTTCTATTTGTTATGTTTCACAGGGAGCTTGGAGCCCATCCTTTCCAGCGTGCAGGTTGTGGCAGACTCCACGAGAGCACTTTCAGACCCAGCCACCACGCAGCTTCTTCTGGCCAGTGTCTCAGCTTCCACTGCAGCAGAGGCCGGAGATGCCACTTTGGCAGTAAAACAGCAACTATTGGTTTCCGAATTCGGCAGCAGTGTAATGAATTGCACATCAGGCACTTCCAGATGTCTCTGAACGATGTAATGAGCCCAGACATCAAAGGCAATTTTCTCTTCCTTCTATCACGGTGCTTCAAATTACAAGCTGCTTGACTTATAAAAACCGCCACAAGGTGAAAGGTAGTCTGAGCCTGGATAAAAACAAAATACTGTGGATGCTGGAAAACTAGAACAAAAGCAGCAAATGCTGTAAGATCATAGAATCAGTGTAAAGAGAGGCCATTTGGCCCATCGAGTCTGCACCGACCATTATGCCACCCAGACCCTATCCCCCTAAACCCATGAATTTATCCTGGCTAATCCTCCTGACACTAAGCGGAAATTTAGCATGGCCAATCCACCTAACCTGCACATCTTTGAACTTAGCAAGTCTGGCAGCATCTATGGAGAGAGGGGGACACTCTGAAGAAGAAATGTTGCCAAGACATTCACCCCACCCCTGCGCAGCGTGTTGTGTGTCAGCGGAGGCAGCCCGCCATTGGCCAGCAGTGAGATTTTCCAGCCCTACTGCTGTCAATCAGCTTTCCCATACTTTGCACTCGCCAGGGAAACTGCAGTACAGATGCTCCCTGACCTACTGCCATACTCCCTGACATACTGAACAGAACGGATTACTGTAAAGAAGTGTACCGACAACTAAACAATGAGGAACACTGCAGACAGTTACCCACAGATCCGACCAAAGAACACACTCGTCAACTCAACAATCTGATCAAGACCTTTGATCTGGACCTTCAGAGCACCCTCCGTGCTCTCATTCCATGTACTCCCCGCATTGGAGATCTCTACTGCCTCCCAAAGATACACAAGGCAAACACACCTGGTTGTCCCATCATATCGGGCAATGGAACTCTGTGTGAGAACCTCTCCGGCTATGTCGAGGGCATCCTGAAACCCATTGTACAAAGAACCCCTAGCTTTTGTCGCGACACTACGGACTTCCTACAGAAACTCAGCACACATGGAGCAGTTGAACTAGGGACAGTCCTTGTCACAATGGATGTCTCGACGCTCTACACCAATATCCCCCACAATGATGGCATTGCTGCAACTGCCTCAGTACTCAATGCTGACAACTGCCAGTTTCCAGATGCAATTTTACAACTCAACCGCTTTATCCTGGACCACAATATCTTCACCTTCAACAACCAGTTTTTCATCCAGACACACGGAACAGCCATGGGGACCAAATTTGCACCTCAATATGCCAACATCTTCATGCACAGGTTCAAACAAGACTTCTTCACTGCACAGAATCTTCAACCACAACTATATGATGATATCAACAAATTCCACCCCACCATCAGACTCACTATGGACTATTCCCCAGAATCAGTTGCATTCTTGGACACACGCATCTCCATTAAGGACGGTCACCTCAGCACCTCACTGTACCGCAAGCCCACAGACAACCTTACAATGCTCCACTTCTCCAGCTTCCACCCTAAACATGTTAAAGAAGCCATTCCCTATGGACAAGCCCTCCGTATACACAGGATTTGCTCAGATGAGGAGGATCGTGACAGACACCTCCAGACGCTGAAAGATGTCCTCATAAGAACAGGATATGGTGCTCATAAGAACATAAGAAATAGGAGCAGGAGTAGGCCATCTAGCCCTTCAAGCCTGCCCCGCCATTCAATAAGATCATGGCTGATCTGTCGTGGCTCAGTTCCACATTCCCGCCCTCTCCCCATAACCCTTAATCCCCTCTCTTATCAAAAACCCATCAACCCGCGTCTTAAAAATATTTAGCGAGGCAGCCTCCACCACTTCAACGGGCAGAGAATTCCAGAGATTCACCACCCTTTGAGTGAAGAAGTTCCTCCTCAACTCCGTTCTAAACCGCCCCCCTTTTATCTTGAGGCTGTGCCCCCTAGTCCTACTGTCCTTTCTGAGCGGGAAGAGTCTCTCCACCTCTATCCTATCCATCCCATTCATCATCTTAAACGTCTCTCGACTCATAGATCGACAGTTCCAATGTGCCACAGCGAAAAACTGCACCTATCTCCTCAGAAGACAAACACGGGACACAGTGGACAGAGTACCCTTCGTCGTCCAGTACTTCCCTGGAGCGGAGAAGCTACGACATCTTCTCCGGAGTCTTCAACATATCATTGATGAAGACGAACATCTCTCCAGGGCCATTCCCACACCCCCGCTTCTTGCCTTCAGACAACCACACAACCTCAAACAGACCATTGTTCACAGCAAACTACCCAGTCTTCAGAAGAACAGTGACCACAAGGCCTCACAACCTTGCCACAGCAACCTCTGCAAGACATGCCGGATCAGCGACACGGATACCATCATCACACACGAGAATACCATACACCAGGTACACGGTAAATACTCTTGCAACTCGGCCAACATTGTCTACCTGATACGTTGCAAAAAAGGGTGTCCTGAAGCATGGTACATTGGGGAGACCATGCAGATGCTACGACAACGGATGAATGAACATCGCTCGACAATCACCAGGCAAGACTGTTCCCTTCCTGTTGGCGAACACTTCAGTGGTCACGGGCATTCAGCCTCTTGACCTTCGGGCGGCCTTCATGACACACGGCAACGCAGAGTCGCTGAACAGAGACTGATAGCCAAGTTCCACACACGAGGACGGTCTCAACAGGGATCTTGGGTTCATGTCGCACTATCTGTAACCTCTGTGACTTGCCTGGGTTTGCAAAACCTCACTTACTGTACTGTCTGGAGACAATACACATCTCTTTAACCTGTGATCAGTGCTCCTTCCACACACATTGTCGGCCACTTTAGGACTTGAACAGCAGGTTAGGTGTAAAGATTCGCATTCTAATCAGTAATCTCTAAACTGTCTGTGCTTTATATGCTCTGTCTGAGGCCAGAACTCTCCATTCACCTGACGAAGAGGGAGTCCCCTCGAAAGCTTGTGAGTTTACTATCAAATAAATTGGTTGGACTAAAACCTGGTGTTGTCAGACTTTTTACTACTGCATTCTTCTAGCACCTTCCGTGTGCGTTATAGTCTATGTCTGCAGCGTTTGCACTCAGCTCCCTAGCTCCCAAATACATCAAGGCACTTTGCAACATTACAAATGCAATTGACATTAAAAGGTCCCAAGGAACATACACTTTACCCGGATCAAAGCAGCCAAGGATTTAAAGGGGCTGTAAATTCTTGTGCTCAAGCTTTGTAAAATAGAAGCTTCACAGGAGGTGTACTGGAGTTGGGGGAGGGAGCCTAACTGCGAGGAAATGGTTTGTGATCAGCAAGTTAAGAGAACAGAAATCTGGATTACAGCTTCAGCCATCTAAAAACCATTCCAAATTGAAGCCGAAGATTAATGGTCACTTTGGAATAATGTTAAATCTTTGGATTTGGGAATTTCACCCATCCACCCCCCAATTCAGGTCAGGGGGTTGAGGGGGTAATCAGCTGGTGAAACTAAAACTAGACACACATCATCAGGAAACCATAGGTTTGACGAACTATTCTGGAAGGGGGAAATGAATAAAACACAGTGAGTTGATAAAGAAGCTGACTTATCCTGCATTATCTTCAGCACCTTCTCCTTGGTGGAGCTGTGTATGGTGGTAGCCGCTGAAAATATCTGAGTCCTCGCCGAGTTTATTTCTCACTGGTTTGCTCTGGTGATGTCAGAATCACCAGGATCAATGATAGCCAGGGTGCACACTCTGTCGTATTCACCACAAGCTGCACCTAGCTCAATGTTGTTGCCACTGTAATGATGCACACCAGTTTTCACTAACATAGCACAGTACTCAACCTCAAATTTCCTCAAGGCTGGGCAGTTGTTGGCAAGAATAACCAACTTGGCTTTGCCATGGCGAATCATTTTCAAAGTCTGTTCATAGCCCAGCACATACTTGCCACTTTTCATAACCAGCGAAGTTGACGGACTCCAATGATTTTTTCGTCTCCTTGGCTGCGACCATCTTGCCCTGCCCGTGCTTGCTGAGAGAGAGGGAGGCGAGGAGTGGGTGCGGTGAACTCGGCAGTGCGGGTTTGGGCTCTGCTGCAGGAGGAGCAGCAGCGCCGGCGAGGCGAACCCAAGATGGCCGGAAGGCAGGTTCAATCTCATTGCTGTCCATCTCCACACACCAGGGTGCAGGTCAGACTCGGCTAAACGAGATAATTTATTATTCCATAATACACCAGACTTCCAAAAGGCAGCACTGACACTTCCAGGTTTCATTACATTTCAGAATTCACATTTCACATGGGCAGCACAGTGGCCCAGTGGTTAGCACAGCTGCCTCACAACACCAGGTGCCACTTTCAATTCCTGGCTTGGGTTACTGTCTACGCGGAGTCTGCACATTCTCCCTCGTCTGTATGGGTTTCCTCTGGGCGCTCCAGTTTCCTCCCACAGTCCGAAAGACGCGTTGGTTCGGTGCATTGGCCATGCTAAATTCTCCCTCAGTGTACCCAAACAGGTGGAGTGTGGTGACTAGGGGATTTTCACAGTAACTTCATTGCATTGTTAATGTAAGCTTACTTGGATGTCAGAGAATCATAGAACCCTACAGTGCAGAAAGAGGTCCTTCGGCCCATCGAGTCTGTACCAAACACAATCCCACCCAGGCCCTACCCCCATATCCCGACATAGTTTACCCATTAATCCCTCTAACCTATGCATCTCAAGACACTAAGGGCCAATCTTTTAGCATGGCCAGTCAACCTAAACCGCACATCTTTGGACTGTGGGAGGAAACCGGAGTAGCCGAAGGAAGCCCACACAGACACGAGGAGAATTTGACTGAAGTGAGGCCTTGCCTCCATCTTAAAAATGGGGATCTGAGTGCCCATAACCTCCAGAGTGAAAAGGTGCACAAGTCAGGAGTGTGAGGGAATACTCCCCACTTGCCTGGACAGGTGCAGCTCCAACAGCACTCAAGAAATTAGACACCATCCGGGACAAAGCAGCCCGCTTGATTGGCACCACATCTACAAACATTTGCTCCCTCTATCACTAACGCTCAGTAGCAGCAGTGTATGTTATCTACATGACAGTAGTTAACTGCCTCACAGCGCCAGGAACCCAGGTTCGATTCCCAGCTTGGGCCACTGACTGTTTGGAGTTTGCACACTCTCCCCATTTCTGCGTGGGTTTCCTCCAGGTGCTCCAGTTTCCTCACACAGTCCAATGATGTGCGGGTTAGGTGGATTGACCATGCTAAATTGCCCCTTAGTGTCAGGGGGACTAGCTAGGGTAAATGCATGGGGTTATAGGGATAGGGCCTGGCTGGGATTGTGGTTGGTGCAGACCTGATGGGCCGAATGGCCTCCTGTGCACTGTAGAATTCGATGATTCTATGATAAGATGCATTGCAGAAATTCACCAACGATCCTTAGACAGCACCTTCCAAACTCAAGACCACTTCCATCTGGAAGGACAAGGCCAGCAGATACATGGGAACACAAATTCCTGTCCAAGCCACTCACCATCCTGACTTGGAAATATATCGCTGTTCCTTTGCTGGGTCAAAATCCTGGAATTTCCTCCCTAATGGCATTGTGGGTCAACCCACAACACATGGACTGCAGCGGTTCAAGGAGGCAGCTCACCACCGCCTTCTCAAGGTTACCCAGGGATGGACAATAAATGCTGGCCAGCCAATGACACCCACGTCCCACAAACGAATAAAAAAAAACTTCAGTCATGACTTTTTTTTCCCGATCGTGATGAATAAAGAATTTTCTTTGGGCACAGATGATGCTGATTCTCACTGACATTTTGAAAGTAGCTGAAAAGGGGATTCTTCCAAAGAAAAGAAAAGTGGACTAAACTGTCCAAAAGTATCAGTGTGATAAAACGTGTCTACTTCAGTTTCTTTTTTTTTTGCCACGTATGATGATGCTCAGTGACATATGTCTGACAATATCTGTTGCTGTAGTTAGACTGAACTTTCCTGTGGTACCATAAATTCCCAACTTGGCACTGAAGGAGGGGAAATCTACCCAAAATACATGGCCCTTCTCATGGCATCGAATAGGAAAGTACAACAGATGTCCCTGAACCCCTGGCAATCCAGACTGTAAAATAGATGAACAAGAACATAATAGCTTACATTTCTATTGTAAAAGCGCTGACAATAAAATAACAAAAAGGTTGAAATTTATATGAAACTTAAGTGTGCCATCTAAAGGACGCTAAAGGGCTTTGCCCCAATAGCAGTAACGTCTGGACAGACAAAACCGGAGCAGGAGAAGACCATTCAGCCCGCATATTCAATAAGGTCATGGCTGATCTGATTGAGGTACAAATTCCACTATTCCCAATAACTGTACGGACATACAAAACTTGCATTTAACACAGTAAAGTGTCCCAGTGCTCCTGGCAGAAACAGGAATAGAAGCTGACACTGTGCCAAATAAGGAGATATTATGCTCAAAAGCTGGGGCAGAGAAGTGGCTTTAAAGAAGCATTTGTGCACCCTGAATTGCTTTGCCCTGGTGGAACAGATCTGCTTATACAGGCCGGGATTCTCCCAGAACAAGTTCTAAGTTCCCAATTTGCAGGAAAATGGGAGTATATCCCACTGTTTTTTTTAAGCGTGATTTCCAGAATGAATCTCCGACACTCTGTACACCACAGAGAGCACAGTAAGCAGTCTCACAACACCAGGTTAAAGTCCAACTAGTTTATTTAATAGTAATCCCACAAGTTTTTGGAAACACTGTTCCTTTGTCAGGTTTGTGCAGCCCCAGTGGGGTTCACTCTGGAGCCTAATTCTGTCCAAGAGGCTGGCAGCATACTGCAGAGCGGTCAACTGCGCATGTGCCGACCTGCTGGAGTGGAGGTTGGCACAGTAGCCCTTCATTGTTGGTCTCCCGATTGCTGGCCAGCCCCATGACCCTGCATCGCTGGCACTGCAATTCCCACTCTCCCCAAATGCTGGTCTCCCAGGCCAGTTCCTGCCTCAACAGTCCTGCCCCCTCTCCCTTCCTCCTGGACAGTCCTACCCCCTCTGCAGCTTTGATCCCCCTCCCACCCGGATGGCCAGCCCCGATCAGCTCTTCCCTCCCTCTGCGAGTGATCCCAATGCAAAGTGGCAGCAGGTCCCTCCCACCTCCAACAATTACCCCACAACAGGTCCCACTCCCTTTGGTCCCACTAGGTCCCCTTTCTCACCCTCTAAAGGACCAACATTCACCCTAGCCAGCCTCTTCCTTTTTATATATTTATAAAAACTCTTGCTATCCTTTTTTTATATTAAGCACTAGCCCAGCTTCATAGTTTCTCCTACCCTTCTTTATCAACTTCTTTGTCAATCTTTGTTGACATTTAAACCTCTCCCAATCCTCTTCTCGCCCACTACTCTTAGCTACTCTAAATTCCTCCGCTTTTAATTTAACACTTTCCTTCACCTCCTTTGTTATCCACGGCTTATTACCTCTCTTCCTACTATCCTTTTTGACCATCGGAATAAATTTCCGCTGAGCACCAAGAAAGATCTCCTTAAAGATCCTCCACTGCTCCTCAACAGACCCTCCCTCCAATGCGCTCCCCCAGTCCACATTCGCCAATTCTTCTCTCATCCTACCGTACTCCCCTCTATTCAAACAGAGGACGCGTGTCCGGGAACCCACTTTCTCCTCCTCCATCTGCACCAGAAACTCCACCATACAATAATCACTCTCCTCAAGAGGATCCTTCACCAAGGTAGGACTGGAGGTTCTTAATGACATTACTGTTACTAGAGAGGCGGTGCTCGACAGACTGGAGGGGCTGATTGTGGACAAGTCCCCAGGACCGGATGGAATGCATCCGAGGGTTCTGAAAGAAATGGCGGAGGTGATAGTGGATGCCTTGGTGGTTATTTTCCAGACGTCGCTGGATTCCGGGGAAGTGCCGGATGATTGGAAAACGGCTAATGTTACGCCGTTGCTTAAGAAGGGTGCCAGGCAAAAGGTGGGGAATTATAGGCCGGTTAGTTTAACGTCTGTGGTAGGTAAAATGTTAGAATCTGTCATTAAGGAGGAAATCACGAGGCATCTTGAAGGGAATTGCTTGATAGAGCAGACGCAGCACAGTTTCATTAAAGGGAAGTCGTGTCTGACAAATTTACTGGAGTTCTATGAGGATGTGTCTAGGGCGGTGGATAGAGGAGAGCCGGTGGATGTGGTCTTTCTAGATTTTCAGAAGGCGTTTGACAAAGTGCCTCACAAGAGGTTATTGCAGAAGGTCGAGGGACATGGAGTTGGGGGTAGGGTGTTAGCGTGGATAGAGGATTGGTTGTCAAATAGGAGGCAGAGAGTGGGGGTCAACGGGTGCTATTCGGATTGGCGGACAGTGACTAGTGGAGTGCCCCAGGGGTCGGTGCTGGGGCCTCAGCTTTTTACCATTTATATAGATGATCTGGAGGAGGGAACCGAGTGTAGGGTGTCGAAATTTGCTGATGACACCAAGATTGGGGGAACGGCAAATTGTGCGGAGGGTGTGGAGAGTCTGCAGAAGGATCTAGATAGGCTGGGCGAATGGGCCAGGAAATGGCAAATGGAATTTAATGTTGGCAAGTGTGAGGTGGTCCACTTTGGTAGGAAGAATGGTAGGAAGGACTATTACTTACGTGGCAAAAAACTGCAGCAGGCGACGGTGCAGAGGGACCTCGGGGTCCTTGTGCATGAGTCGCAAAAACCCAGCTTGCAGGTGCAGCAGGTGGTCAGGAAGGCGAATGGGATGCTGGCCTTCATAGCGAAGGGGATTGAATATAAAAGTAGGGAGGTCTTGCTGCAGCTGTATAGGGCATTGGTGAGGCCGCAGCTGGAGTACTGTGCGCAGTTTTGGGCGCCGCACCTGCGCAAAGATATTTTGGCCTTGGAGGGAGTGCAGAGGAGGTTTACTAGGCTGATACCGGAGTTGAGGGGGTTGAGCTATGAGGAGAGGCTGAATAAACTGGGCTTGTACTCGTTAGAGTTGAGAAGAATGAGGGGAGATCTCATTGAGACGTATAAGATGATGAATGGGATGGATAGGATAGAGGTGGAGAGACTCTTCCCGCTCAAAAAAGACAGTAGGACTAGGGGGCACAGCCTCAAGATAAAAGGGGGGCAGTTTAGAACGGAGTTGAGGAGGAACTTCTTCACTCAAAGGGTGGTGAATCTCTGGAATTCTCTGCCCGTTGAAGTGGTGGAGGCTGCCTCGCTAAATATTTTTAAGACGCGGGTTGATGGGTTTTTGATAAGAGAGGGGATTAAGGGTTATGGGGAGAGGGCGGGAAAGTGGAACTGAGCCACAACAGATCAGCCATGATCTTATTGAATGGCGGGGCAGGCTCGAAGGGCTAGATGGCCTACTCCTGCTCCTATTTCTTATGTTCTTATGTTCTTGGCATTGGTGGGCAGTGCCAGTTTGCCGCTTGGGAAGTTCTGGGGGCCAGGCAGGCACTGCCCACGGGACAACCCAACCTCATGGAAGGGTCTTCATGGCCTCTGCTCCCTCCAATGAGGTCAGGCTGCCTGTTCCCCATTAGTAGGGAACAGGAGTAAACCCCACTGGAGTGAACCACTCCTGGTGGTGGTGGTGGGGGGGGGGGGGGGGGGGGGCACATATGGTTGGGAGGGAGACGCCAATGGGCCTGCTAATAAAATGGATACAGCGATTTCCACATTGTAATCAGCTCTGTGCCGCTTTCCATGAAATGGCCTCTACTGATGTCTCTCGGCCCATCATACAGCCCGAGCAGCGCAGCGGGCGGAGAGAATCGCCCCCCCCCTCCACACCCCATAATGCTTAGGGTTACGGTTCAATTTAAGAGAATTGGTGGGATTCTCCGATCTCGTCCGTGGATGTCCCACTGCAAGTGAGAACCAAGACCGTGACGTTCCGGACAAAATTCCACTCACTTTCAGCGGCCCCGGAGAATCCCAGCCGCAAACAAGGGTGGAGATGTTCGGTGAACATGATCCCCCTCAAATCTCATTTTCGTTTCTCAATGGACGGATGGTTTTATTCTGCCTCAGCTGGGCCCGAGAAACAGAATTAATTCCGTGTATTTCTACCCTGCCCTCTTTTTTAAATGAGATCTCCGTAACATAGCACACATAAAGATGTGCTAAATGACATTTTGTCCTCTTAAGTAGTTGTAGTGTTTTCCTGGCAAAGCTGAGTGCATAAATCAAGATTATTTTAAACAGTGAAGACTGTAGCCATTCTCCATGCCTTAATATAGGCAATGCAGCAGACATTGCAAAGTACAGCAGCCACAGCGAGAATAGATTTTTCAACAGTCTCTGGCTTGGTCTTGTTTGATTTTGTTTCCAGTTTCACAACAGCGATGACATGTACTTCATCTGCCTGTAAAATAACTTGGAATATCCCTGAGCTTATGAGAGGCATTATGTTAAAGCAACTGTTTTCTTCTTTCTAATTGACAGAACCTTCCAGCGCAGGAGGCCATTCAGCCCGTTATGCCTTTGGCGGTTCTTTGAAACAGCTGTTTAATTTAGTCCAACAATTTGCACAGTGGTTAGCACTGCTGCCTCACAGTGCCAGGCCTCAGGTCACTGTCTATGCGGAGTCTTGCACATTCTTCCCATGTCTGCATGGGTTTCCTCCGGATGCTCCAGTTTCCTCTCACAATCCAAAGATAGGTTGATTGGCCATGCTAAATTACCTGTTAGTGTCAGGGGGATTAGCAGGGTAAATATGTGGGGTTGGAGGGATAGGGCCTGGGTGGGATTGTGGTCGTACAGACTCGCTGGGCCAAATGGCCTCCTTCTGTACTGTAGGGATTCTTTGAACCCAGGGCTGGAATTCTCTGGCCGTTCATGCCAGCGGGATTCCTAGACTCCATATTCCTCATGTACCTGCTCCACTTCCTTCTGAAAGATCCTATGGAATGCTCTCTTCATTCCCCCTCTGGTTCTCTAGCCAATTACTTTCCTTCCTTCATTGCCTTGCAGGAGAAACAGTTTCTCCGTACCTCCTCTGTCAACACTCCTCATGATTTTGAATCCCTCTCCCCTTAGCCTGCTGCTTTCAAAAGAGATCAATCCCAGCTTCTTCAATTCCTCCACGTAATATCTGTCCTTAAATGCGGTGTCCACAATCCTTCACTGGGGGTCCAATCACTGATGCGCAATGGTCCATCATCACTTTGTAGTTCATGCATTCAGTGCTCCTATTTACAAAGCTAAGGTGCACCGTGTTCCCTTCGTCAACTTGCCCTTCCCTTTGTCAATATGCTCCTCCCAGGTCTCCGTGTTTGCACCACTCACCCCACCTTCTTCAGAATTCAGTTTCCATGTTCCTCCCCCAACTAATTCACATTAAGTTGCATCAGCCACATATCCGCTCATTTCACCAGTCTGTGTCCTCCTGATGTCCAATTCTGGTCGCTATTTACCACAATGCCAAGTTTCATATCGTCTGCAAACCCTGAAACTGTATTCCCTATCCTCGAGGCCAGGTGATTTATATATGATTTATATATAACAAAAAGCAAACAGTCACAATACTGACCCCTTGCTAGCATCACGGTGGCCAAGTGGTTAGCACTGTTGCCTCACAGAGTCAAGGACCCGGCCTCCTACAGTGCAGAAAGAGGCCATTCGGCCCAACAAGTCTGCACCGACCACAATCCCACCTAGGCTCTATCTCCATATCCCTATGTATTTACCCCAGCTAGTCCCCCTAACACACCTAAGGGGCAATTTAGCATGGCCAATCAACCTAACCCGCACATCTTTGGACTGTGGGAGAAAACCGGAGCACCCGAAGAAACCCATGTGGACTTGTGGAGAATGTGCAAACTCGACACAGACAGTGACCCGAGGTTGGAATCAAACCCGGGTCCCTGGCACTGTGAGGCAGCAGTGCTAACCATTGTGCCACCGTGCCACCCATGGCCTTGGGTGACTTTGTGGAGTTTGTAAGGTTTTCCCGTGTCTTGAGTGAATCTCTGGAATTCTCTGCCCGTTGAAGTGGTGGAGGCTGCCTCGCTAAATATTTTTAAGAAGCGGGTTGATGGGTTCTTGATAAGAGAGAGGATTAAGGGTTATGGGGAGAGGGCGGGAAAGTGGAACTGAGCCACAACAGATCAGCCATGATCTTATTGAATGGCGGGGCAGGCTCGAAGGGCTAGATGGCCTACTCCTGCTCCTATTTCTTATGTTCTTATGTTCTTATGAGTGGATTTCCTCCGGGTGCTCCGGTTTCCTCCCAAGATGTGCAGGCTAGCTGGATTAGCCATGGTAAATGTGTGGGGTAAGAAGAAGGGGGCGAGGGGGTAAGATGCAGACTCTAAGGGCCAAAAGGCCTCCTTCTGCACTGTAGGGATTCTACAGGACTCTACTGCATACTTCTCTCTGATCAAACACAAAAAACACATTCAGTGTTATTCTGTCTCTCTACAAAAGATGAAATCCTAAGCAAACTAGTTTATTTGGAATTTACCCCTGGTATCAGCAACCCAACCCTCTGCCATCTTGTCTCACCAGCCAAAACCAGTCTCGCAGAAATGGATATTTCAGCAAGAAAAACAATGCAATGGCGTTCAGTACATCTGAACATAAGCTGTCATTCTGATTTCTTTTAATGTAATGGGAGAAGGATTTCTTCTCCAAAGCAGGTTGACGAATGCAACGCTTTCCATCCCATGGTTGGCCTGTCGCAGAGACACAAGGAGGGATGAAACCTGCGAGTGTGAGATGGTGCATTTTGGTAGCAGGAGCCAGCCACCCCTTGAAAAAAGATTGTCCAAACAGGATGGAGGTGAGAAGGCTTTAAGGGCGCAGATTCACAAATCGTTAAAGATAAGCTGGCCTACATTGTGAGAGGTTTCGAGTACAGGTGCAGGGGTGTGTTGTTACAACTATACAGGGTCTTGGTTAGGCCACACCTAGAATATTGTGCACAGTTTTGGTCTCTCTTTTCTGAGGAAGGATGTTCTTGCTGTCAGGGAATGCAGTGAAGTTTATCAGGCAGATTCCAGGGATGGCGGGACTGATGTATGAGCAGAGATTGACTAGATTAGGATTGTTTTCATTGGAGTTCAGACGAATGGTCGGGGGACGGGAATCTCATAGAGACTTATAAATTCTAACAGGGTAGATGCAGGAAGGATGTTCCCGATGGTGGGGGAGTCCAAAACCAGGGGTCACAGCCTGAGGAATCGGGGTAGACCGTTTAGGATGGAGGTGGGGAGACATTTCTTCAAATGTCTCACCAAAGAGTCGAGAGCCAGTGGAATTTATTATCACAGAAAATGGTTGATGCCAAACCATTGAATGTATTATTCAAGAGACGGCTGAATATAGCACTTAGGCCAAATGGGATCAAAGGTTATGGGGAGAAAGCAGGATTAGGCTATTGAATTGGAGCCACGATCATGATGAAGGACGGAGCAGGCTCGAAGGGCCAAATGGCCTCCTCCTGTTCCTATCTTCTATGGTTCTACATTCACAACACCATCAAAATGCAGAGATAGCACTGGGCTTCATTTCTAAAGGAACAGAGTTCAAAAGCAAAGGATAGAAGTTTAGCCATGCAGACTATGATGAAAAATATGGCACACAATTCCGGTCTGTACCAGTGCAAAAAAAGGATATTGCAAAAAAATGGATAGCGCAATAAAAGATAAATGGCAAATGTGCAAAAACAATTCCAAGTATGTTACCAGAATTGAGGGGTTATAACTAGCAGGGAAGACTTTAAAAGCTAGGGCTCTTTAATCTAGAAAAGAGAAGACAGTTGACCTGACACAGCTCTTTAAAATTGCAAAGGGAGTTTGATTGTTAACAGTAACTTCACTACAGTGTTAATGTAAGCCGACTTGTGACACTAATAAATAAACTTTAAAACTTATGCTTTGACTTCCCGATGATTCCAAAACCAGGGCCATAAATCTAAACGAGTCTCTAATAAATCCAAGGAATTCAGGAGGAGCGTCACTGCTCAGATAACACTGAGAGTATGGAACTGCTACTACAGGGTATGGTTCAAATCATCAGCAGCGGTGCCTATAAGGGTAATCCACGTATGTTCAAGAGGATGAAAACAGAATATTTTAATTGGGTGAGATGAAGTAATTTGGGAAAAAGATTTTTGAGTAGCATAAGCACAGTTGTAGTTATATTGGTTAAATGACCAGTTTCTGTACTGCAAAATTCTATATAATTCTACGTGCATCTAGAAATGTCCAGTTTTCTGCCAAATTTTGGACTGTTTTGTTGCAGGTCTTTGGGCCTTGTGGGAATTGCCTGAGACCTCGTAATCTCATTACCCACAGCAGCTTTGCAGCCCGGAGAGAAACAATATAAAAACCAGAACTGGCGAAAAGTACAGAGTGTGATGGAAATCTGGTGGCCCAGCGATGTTGATTTGATTTGATTTGATTTATTATTGTCACATGTAAAAGTTAAAGTTTATTTATTAGTCACAAGTGAGGCTTACATCAACAATGCAATGAAGTTACTGGGAAATTCCCCTGGTCGCCACAGTCATGCTAAATTGCCCCCTAGCGTCAGGGAATTAGAAGGGTAAATATGTGGGGTCATGGGGCGAGGTGGGACCGTGGTCAGTGCAGACTCGATGGGCCAAATGGCCTCCTTCTGCACTGTAGGCACTCAGCACGTCAGCTATCAGCATCAGAGGAGAGAGAAACAGAAGTTAACATTGTAGGTTAGTGACATTTTGTCAGACCCTGAGTCAGTTTAGCTCAGTTAGCTGGACAGTTGGCTCCTGATGCTAACAGTGCAAGTTCAATTCCTGTACCGGCTGAGGTTAGTCATGAAGGCTCCGTCTTCTCAACCTCTCCCCTTGCCTGAGGTGGGGTGATCCTCAGGTTAAAATACCACCAGTCAGCTTGCAAAGAGGAGGGCAGCCTATGGTTCATCTGGGTCTGTGGCGACTATACCTTTTGGTTGGCACTGGGGTTAGCACTGCTGCCTCACAGCATCAGGGACCTACATTTAATTCCAGCTCCGGTGGCCTTCTGTGTGGCGTTTGCACATTCTCCCTGAGTCTGTGTGGGTTTCCTCCCACAATCCAAAGATATGCGAGTTAGATGGATTGGCCATGTTAAAAATTGCTCCTTAATTTCGAGGAATTATCAGAGTAACTACGCAGGGTCATGGGGATAGGGCCTGGGTGAGATTATTGTCAGTGCAGGCATAATGGGCCGAATGGCCTTCTTTTGTACTGTAGGGTTTCTACAATTCAATTCTAGCATTCTTTCATTCTGAAAGGTGCTTTCTGGAATTGCCTGGCTTGCTGAATACTTCCAAACTTTAACATTTTTTTCATAGAATAGAACGGCCTCCTTCTGCACTGTTGGGATTCTATGTGATGTTTTTATAGAATCATACAGTGCAGAAGGAGGCCATTCTGCCCATTGAGTCTGCACCGACCACAATCCCACTGAGGCCCCATCTCTATAACTCCATGTTGTTTCCCTGCTAATCCCACCGAAAGGGGCAATTTAGCTTGGCCAATCAACCCAACCCACACATCTTTGGATTGTGGGAGGAAACTGGACTACCCGGAGGAAACCCGCGCAGACACAGGGAAAACGTGCAAACTCCACACAGACAAGGCTGGAATTGAAGCTGTGAGGCTTTTAGAATATAGAACATAGAACACTACAGCACAAAGAGACCCTTCGGCCCTCAAGTTGCACTGATCATATCCCTACCTACTAGGCCTACCTATGACCCTCAATCCCATTAAATCCCTACCAATACCAAATTAAATTTGGTATTGCTACCAAATAAACTTGTTGGACTTTAACCTGATGCTGTGAGACTTCTTACTGTGTTTACCCCAGTCCAACACCGGCATCTCCACATTTGTGGGGCAGCAGTGCTAACCACTGCCACCGTGCCGCCCAATATCTCAGATACTATAAGGGATTACAGCCATTGACCTGGATCTCCTGCAGACAAACCCACTACTTAAAGCTTGGAGAGGCTGAGAGGGGATCAAATCATTCTTCTGGCTGATTACTCAGCAACCTACTTCAGTGCAACAAGATCTCTAAGCTCCCGATTTCATTCCTCCTTTGAGAAATCAGTGTCCTGATAAATATAACACACTTCAATCTCCTGTTTTAATTAGCTAGGCCTGAAAAGGCTCATCACTGACCTACTTCTGTCAGTGCGCCTGTGAATAACCTTTGTTGTAACAGCAAGAAAGAATGGGCAAAACAAAATTACTTCCTGTTGTAATGCAAAATAAAACTCAGGTACTGCATTAGTCAGTCCTGGGTTGCCCATTAAGCAATTAGCAATCTGGCGTGGAGCTCAGATTTGCTGTAAGTGTCGAACCTATTTCCTGTGTGGCTGCTCTCGTTACACTTTATTTTACCATTCTTTAAAGATAACACTCCATTGTTGGAAAAGGGCACATCCTCTGACTCACCGCGGACAGTGAGGGTGTAACATTTAACCAGTGGAGCTTTATTGTATCTGTGAGGGAATCACACACTCAATCAGGAGACCATCAAAGAAAAGGCAGCCATTGTATCGGAAGGTCTGACCGCCCCCCCCCCGCACTTCCCTCTCATTAGCTGCTCTAGCCCAGTCACTCCATTGTGGGGGGGAGCCTGCTAGCCTCACCTCACAAAGCCTGGAACAGACAATGGGAAAATTGCTCCTGCTGCTTCCATTACTGGGAAATAAAGTCAACCGTGGAATCACAGCACTGTACTTGCACAGGAGGAGGTTATTCAGCCCGATGTGCCTGCACCAGCTCTCTGTAAGGTCCACCGAGGTGTTTCCACTCTTATTCTGCAAAAGCCCTAGAATTTTTGTGGCGCTTCAGATAATTATCCAATTCTCTTTCAAAGGCCACAGTTGAATGTACCTCCACCACCCTTCCAAGCAGTGCATTCCATATCCTAATCACTTGCTGTGTAAAATAATGTGTTTCCTCATGTCACCTCTGGTTCTTTTGACAATTCCCTTAGACTGGTGGCCTCTGGCTGTTGGCCCCTGCACCAACGGGAACAATTCCTTCCTACCTGCTTTTTTTTTGGTTACCTTATCTTAGCCCGTTATAATCTTGTCCACCTCTATGAGGCCTCAACTCAATCTCTATGCTATCAGGAGGGAAAAAAACAGCATTTCCAACCTAACCTTGTAACTAACGCCCACCTCCTCCCCACCGCCCCCCCTTCCCCCCACATGTACAACTGCTGGAACCAATCTGGTAAATAAGAACATAAGAAATAGGAGCAGGAGTAGGCCATCTAGCCCCTCGACCCTGCCCCGCCATTCAATAAGATCATGGCTGATCTGAAGTGGATCAGTTCCACTTTCCCGCTTTCTCTTCATAACCCTTAATTCCCTTGTCTATCAGAAATCTATCTACCTGTGACTTAAATATATTCAACGAGGTAGCCTCCACCAGTTCAATGGGCAGAGAATTCCAGAGATTCACCACCCTCTGAGAGAAGACTCCGTTCTAAGTGCAGAATGTGTTCCGCAGCCTCTGAAAGACCTTAACATCTTAAAGTGTGGTGATGTGATGACCAAAACTAGACACAATACTCCAGCTGGGACAAGACCAGAGCTTTGTAACGATTTGTAACTCTTTGTACAAGATCATGGACATGGACAGGATGGATAGGGAGCAGCTATTCCCCTCAGTTGAAGGGTCAGTCATGAGGAAACAAGGTGAGAGGTAGGATGTTTAGGAGGGATGTGGGGAAAATCTCTTTTACCCAGAGCGAGGTGATGGTCTGGAATGTGCTGCCTGGAAGGGTGGTGGAGGCAGGTTGCTTCACATCCTTTAAAAGTATTTTGATGAGCACTTGACACATCATAACATTCGGATGGGATTAGGTGGGAGTTCAGGTGTTGCGAATGTGTCAGTGCAAACTCAATGGGCCGAATGGCCTCTTCTGCGCTGGATAATTCTACGATAACCACTAAGATAAAGGCAAAATGCTGTGGATGCTGGAATCTGAAGCAAAAACAGAAAATGCTGGAAAATCTCAGCAGGTCTGACAGTCTCTGTGGGGAGAGAATAAGGGCAATGTTTCAAGTCTGGATGACCCTTCTCTCCACAGATGTTGTCAGACCTGCTGAGATTTTCCAGCATTTTCTGCTTTTGTTTTAGCTTAACTATCCAGTTTCTGTACTCAACGCCTCTATTTATGAAGCCTAAGGTCCCACATGCTATACTTAAGCACACTCTCAATATAAAAACAAAATACTGCAGAGCTGGACGTCTAAAATCGAAACATAAAATGCTGGGTAAACTCAACAGGTCAGGCTGCAGCTGTGGAGAGAGAACCAGAGTTAATGTAACACTATAATAGAGCTCTGACGAAGAGTCATCTAGACTCGAAATGCTGCCTCTATTCTCTCCCTACAGACGCTGTCAGACCTGCTGAGATTTTCCAGCATT
Organism: Carcharhinus amblyrhynchos; assembly: GCF_965287045.1. Taxonomy (NCBI): domain Eukaryota; kingdom Metazoa; phylum Chordata; class Chondrichthyes; order Carcharhiniformes; family Carcharhinidae; genus Carcharhinus; species Carcharhinus amblyrhynchos. The sequence goes on along the minus strand of NC_137331.1, from coordinate 111,266,465 downwards.
TTGTGTCTTTGTTTCAGATTCCAGCATCTGCAGTATTTTATTTTAATCTTAATGTGACGCTAACTCTGCTTCTGTCTCCACAGACGCTGTCAGACTTGCTGAGTTTATGCAGCATTTTATGGTTTTATTTTGCTCTCTCGTTATGTCCTGCCACCTCAAGGATTGATGCACAAGCACCTCCAGTCATTCTGCTCGTCGATTTTTCAGAACTGTGCCATTGAGTCGATATATTGCCTCACCCCAACCCTTTTGCCAAAAAGCATTCCTTCACATTTCTCTGCATCAAGTTCCACCTGCCACTTCTCTGCCCATTCCGCAAACATCATTATGTCCTATTGCAGGCAATCTTCATCATGTTCGGCACACCTCCAAGTCTCAGTACCTTCTCCAATAGCCCCACTTCCTACCGAAAGGGCAGTTCCCTGAACTGGACACTGTCATCAGTCACTGATTCCACCAGTCTGTGTCCTCTTGAGGTTTAGCATTAGTCTTCTCCCGTTTCACTATACTTTCAAGTTCTGCGTCATCTGTTAATGTTTACTCTGTGCCCTTGCTCACCAAGTCCAGGTCACTGCTATCCATCAAGAAAAGCAGAGTCTTAATACCTGCTGTTCTGCGTTTCCTGTCGCTCAGCCAACTTTGTAGTTGTGTTGCCGCCGACCTTTTCAGTCCTGGGACTTCAACATTTTTAGAAAGGAAAGAGGTTTCTAGACTCTAAAGATGTCAAGGGGTATGGGAGAGAGTGTGGGAGTATGGCGTTGAGATAGAAGATCAGTCATGATCATACTGAAGGACAGAGCAGGCAGAATGGGCCGAATGGCCTACGCCAATTCTTAGTTTCTCTGTTTCTCACATGGCTAACTCTTTATCAAATGCCTTTTGATAAGTCCACTGCTTACAGCACATCAGTCATGTTCGCCTCATTAACCATTATTTCATTGAACAATTCATGCTCGGCAAAGTAAGGAAGAAAAACATTGTGCCTTTCACAACCTCAGGATGTTCCACAGTTCTTTACAAGCGATGTAGGGATATGGGAGTAGGGCCTGGGTGGGATTGTGGTCGGTGCAGATGCGATGGGCCAAATGGCCTCTTTCTGTACTGTGGAGTGTCTATGATTTCTATGATTTACGATTAAAGCCACTGAAACCAGCCTCCCATCTATTGACTCTGTCTACATTTCCCGCTGCCTTGGAAAAACAGCCAGCATAATCAAGGACCCCACATACCCGGACATTCTCTCTTCCACCTTCTTCCACTGGGAAAAAGATACAAAAGTCTGAGGACACGTACCAACCGACTCAAGAACAGCTTCTTCCCTGCTGCCATCAGACGTTTGAATAGACCTACCTCACATGAAGTTGATCTTTCTCTACCCCCTAGCTCTGACTGTAACACAACATTCTGCACTCTCTCATTTCTTTCTCTATGAACAGTATGCTTTGTCTGTATAGTGTGCAAGAAACAATACTTTTCACTGTATGTTAGTACATGCAACAATAATAAATCAAGCCAAATCAACATTGGAAACACAAATGAGATCCTTGCACCGCAAAGTCCCACCTACAGCAGAATAAGAATGACCAGATAATCTGATTCGGCCACATTAGTTGAGGGATAAATGTGGAGCAGGGCACCAGAGAGAATTCTCCCTCAAAATAATTCCATGCTTTTATTTACATCCACCTCAGGAGGGCGGGTTGGCTTACTTCCAATGGTGCAGCATTCCAGCAGTGTTATCCTGCAGCATCAGCCAAGGTTTGGAGCCTTAGTCTCTGAAATGAGATTACGATTTGCAAGCCACTGGTGTAGACCTGAGGATACAACCTACTGAGCCAGCAGCTGATGCTGGATAAATACGCTGGTGAAAAGCTGAAGGGAAAAGAACACTCTGAGGATAGGTAGAATAAGGAACTACACTTCTGGCACCAACAATCCTTGGGAAAGCTCTCTCTCCACAGCACTTCTCATACTCTCTGGCTGTACAAGGAGAGACGGTTGAAAGACAGGATTGAACTAATAGAGAGCAATCGGAGCCAGACCCTTCTCCTTGACCAAACACAGATTCCCAAGCCCTGGAACGAATCGGCACAGTGGTTAGCACTGCTGCCTCACAGTGCTAGGGACCAGAGTTCGATTCCCGGCTTGGGTCGCTGTCTGTGTGGAGTCTGCACATTCTCCACGTGTCTGCGTGGGTTTCCTTCGGGTGCTCCAATTTCCTCCCACAGTCCAAAGATGTACAAGTTAAGTGAATTGGCCATGTTAAATTGCCCCTTAAAGTCAGGGGGACTAGCTAGGGTAAATGCATGGGACTATGGGGCCTGGGTGGGGCTGTGATCGGTGCAGGATCGATGGGCCAAATGTCCTCCTTCTGCACTGTAGGATTCAATGATATGAACTGACACTTGGGTCACTGTCTGTGCGGCGGCTGCACATATAAAGTGCAATTTAATAATGAGGGATTAGCAACGTTGCTAAACCACTTTACTTCAAACTGACAGCCTATCTAAACTCTGGTATTAAATTACAGCTCTGTCATTCCAAGTATCCCTTGATTCTACTCAAAACACTGTGCGACACTGAGGTATAGAATAAAAGCGACATTTCACACTCATGGTGGCACAATAAAACAGCAGCTCACCCCTGCACATTAATAATGTTCATAAAAGTAGAATAACATCTCTGTAACAATTCAGGGATGAAAAGTCAGCTGGAATGCCAGAAACATGAGTTCGTTCAGTCGGTAACTGAATGAAAAAAGGAAAATTAATCCATTCTGACTGGTAGTGCAGATAAAAAAAATTGCATAAAACGAATGGATGTTATAAAAATTGGTCAGGAGAAAAACAGAAGATAAAATGCAGGAGGAAGACATTGTTGAAACATGCAAGTTTCTGAAGGGAATAGACAGATTCAACTTCAGAAATATGTTTGCACTACCTACCAGATCTAGAACAGAAAGCAAAGGGGAGGTAGTGGCACAGTGGTATTGTCAGTGGGATAGCAATCCAGAGACTCAGGCTAATGCTTTGGAGACCTGGGTTCGAATCCTGCCATGGCAGATGGCGAAATTTGAATTCAATAGAAAATCTGGAATTAAGAATCTACTGACAACCGTGAAACTATTGTCAATTGTTGTAAAAACTCATCTGGTTCACTAATGTCCTTTAGAGAAGGAACTCTGCTGTCCTTACCTGGTCTGGCCTACATATCTCTAACTGCCCCCTGAAATGGCCTAGCAAGCAATTCAGTTCAAGGGGAATTAGGAATGAGCAACAAATGCTGGCTCAGCCAGTGACGCCCACATACCATGAAAGAATAAAAAAGGCTCAGAAGATGGGAATGCATGAGACTGGACACAGGCCCTAGCGCCTAACCTGTCCATGCCGCCTTTTCTTTTAAACCACTAAGAAGTTGGCGAAGTGTTCAATGGATTGACCATGTAGTTGCTCAGGACAAATGTAATGTGGGAAAAATTCAATGGAAATCAGTTGGATTTTTGAGGGAATCAGTAACTAGGAGGCATTAATGAATAGGCAGATTGCCTGCTACTCCTCTGCGCACAGCACAGCAGCTCCTGTCTTCATGTGTAATGTTATCTTTTCAGTGTTGACCGAGTTGCTGTGTATTTCCAACATTTTCTACTTTTATTTTGTTGTTGTTCAATTTTCAATGGCCCCCTTGAAGGGGAGGTGGTGGTGTAGTGGTATTGTCACTGGACTAGTAATCCAGGATAATGCTCTGGGGAACCTGAGTTCAAATCCCACCATGGCAGATGGTGAAATTTGAACTCAATAAAAGTCTGGAATTAAAATTCTAACGATGACCATTGTCATTAAAAATCCATCTGGTTCATTAATGTCCTTTAGGGAAGGAAATCTGCCATCCTTACCTGGTCTGGCCTACATGTGACTCCAGATCCACACCAACGTGGCTGACTTTTAAATGTCTTCTGAAATGGAGGGCAGTTAGGAATGAGCAATAAATGCTGGCCAGCCAGCGACACTCACTTCCCGTAAAATGAATAATAAAAAAACTCTTTGGTTACTTCTCTTAACTTCCGCTCAACTTCCCTGCCCTTTTGTGAAGGAGTTCTGGATATTTTTCACTGTGTTGAAGACTGCACAAGACTGACTAAGTACAAGTTATTAAGTCCGTCTAATCGGATTCATATTTCTATTTATGACACTGAGCAACTCCCCGTGGTTTGAAACTGCGACTGATAAGGGTGATTTGTAGTGACAGTTCTTCCCTCGAACCATAAGAGGTGACTAGGCCAGCACAATGTCGCCACTGTCTACGCAGTGGGTCTCACTATCACAGAGTGGGGAGGAGGGTTGGGGAGCATGACTGTCAGAAAGGCACACAATCACAGGAAACAGATATCCTGGATGGATCCTGTTTACTTTCAAGCTCATTTCAACATGAAACACTTTCAATATTTAAATTGGCAGTCAAGTTGCGAGAGCGCCAATGGGCAACTACGAGATATTCAGGCAACTATCTCAACCCTTGTACATGTTTCTTGAAATGTCCGCCACCATTCAGGTGAGATGCTGCCCGGTCCGATATCGGGAACTGCAGCACACACAGCTGAGTCATGTTGTAAGAGGGTGATGTGGTCTGTTGTGACGAAGGCTGCAGAGAGGTGAAAGGGTGGCGGGGGGGGGGGGGTTATACACAAAAGTCATGGCCACAGGAAATGATGCCTGCGACTTTGTTTCTGGCTGTAGGGAAAAGCGGAAATCTGATTCGAGGAACGCAAACGGGGAGCCACAGGAAAAAATGGGCATGGATCCGAGGGCTTTGAAGAGGAAAAGGAAACTCGGGATGGGTGATACTTTGGAAAGATAGAGCAATCGAGCATGGGAAACGATCACTTGTTCTTACTCAGCTTTGTGCAGCTTTTTACACAGTGAAACATATGGTCCAATTGCTGGTAAATGGGATTCGTATAGATTGGTATTTGATCGATCAGCATCGAAAGAGTCGGCCAAAGGGCCCGTTTCTGTACTGTATGACTTTGTTAGGTCAAAGTCCAACAGGTTTATTTGTATCACAAGCTCTCGGAGCGCTGCTCCTTCATCAGGTGAGTGGAGAGTTGGATTCACAAACAGGGCATATATAGACACAGACTCAATTGCAAGATAATGGTTGGAATGCAAATCTTGACAGGTAATCAAGTCTTTACAGGTACAGACAATGCGAGTGGAGAGAGGGTTAAAATCAGCTGAGTGCTGTATGTATCTGTGACTCTCCATGACTCTATTGCAAGGTGTCTCAACAAAGGGGCAAGGAAACAGAGCAGGAGTTAGGAGAAGAGTTAACAGGTGTCTGAAGACATCAAATAAGTGATCGGTTCATAACTCGTGGGGTGATTTCAAAAGGGTCAATTCCTACAAAAGGAATCATTTACAATATCAGTAGCATGTGAGCCAGGGTGGGCAGTCAGGAGATTGGCAGGAGTTGGGATTCATGGTCACATCTGAGCAATGAGGGGGCATGAGGACAGAAACTCGAGGGGTTAGGGTTCACAGCTATGGAAAGGTTCAGTTTGGTGGGGAATGGGAAGAGAGGCGGTTGATCAGACCTTCTCTAAATTTGTTACCAAGAAATCTATCAGTAGCTCCCACTTGAGAAAGATGTGGTGGAGGGAGCAGCAAGAATGGAATTATGGTTTATGATGCAAAACAAAAGAGCCAGGGGTTACCTGCGCGCTCCAGGTTGGTCCCAGTGATTGTAGCAAAGGAGAGCAATGCCCACCAAATCTTGACTTGGTCCAGCTGGATCTGGTGACCAGTGGTTCACACCGTTAGACCTGAGGGAGTGAAGGTTAGTGTTGTACCAGGGCAGGAACAATGGGGATGCAAGATAGAGAAAGCTTTGCTGAGGATGAAGATATCAAAAGGTGGAGTTGAAAGTGAAGGAACGACTAAACTATTGGGAAGGCGATGGCCTAGGGGTATTATCGCTGGACTATTAATCCAGAAACTCAGCTCATGTTCTGGGGACCTGGATTTGAATCCCGCCAAGGCAGATGGTGGAATTTGAATTCAACAAATAATATCTGGAATTAAGAATCTACTGATGGCCATGAAACCATTGTTGATTGTGGGAAAAACCCATCTGGTTCACTAATGTCCTTCAGGGAAGGAAATCTGCCGCCGTTACCTGAGACTCCAGAACTGCACCAATGTGGTTGACTCTCAGCTGCCCTTGGGCGATTGGGATGGGCAACAAATGCTGGCCAGCCAGTGATGCCCATGAACCAAGAATGAAAAGAAAAAAGATAATGGTTGCAGAACTACTGCGATTATCGGGAATTTGAGAGTCAGGGTGTAAGTTTTCTTTTCCTGGCTGGGTGCAAGAGGTAGTGGGATTGAATGATGTTAGGATGATATGTGTGACAAGGGAAACAAAGGAATAACTGGAGATGGCTGGTCATTTACAGGAGTTTAGAGGCTACGGGAGACAGTGATGTGTGAGGAAGTGTGGAAAAGGGCCAACTGAGAGATATGAACAACTAGTAGACTATAGGATATTTTCCCTCATGGATGGAAGGAACAGGGCGGCATGGTGACACAGTGGTTGGCATTCCTGCCTCATAGCGCCAGGGGTCCGGGTTCGATTCTGTCCTTGGAGTCTGTATGGAGTTTGCACGTTCTGCCCGTGTCTGTGCGAATTTCCTCTGGGATCTCCAGTTCCTTCCCACAGTCCAAACGTGTGCAGGTTAGATGGATTAGCCATGATAAGCGAGTGGGATTACAGCGAAACGGCCAGGGTAAGATGCTGTCAGAGAATCGGTGCAGACTTGATGGGCCAAATGGCCTCCTTCTGCACTGTAGGGATTCTATGATTCTAAATAAGAGGGAAAGTGTGTTATAGGAACTGTTATTGTGTGTTTTATGATGGCAAAAGATATTAGCACGAGTTTCTTTTCCCAGATAGTGCTGCAGGTCGCTGGGAAGAACTTAAGATAGAGGCACCATAAAACTCTTCAATGTGTTTCCAAATAATAATTTTATCAGCAAAATACTGTCTTGGTTGACAAGATAAGACTGGTATTGCTTGTTCACAAAAGGCATTCCACAACTAATGTATTGCATTCACAGTAAAGTAAAAGGTCTAATCTTAGTGGGGTAAAGTACCATGTGAACACTCCCAGTGCAAATGAACAGATTATAACAATTTGACAACTCTCCATGTATGTACAATTTCTTGCTCTGTGCTCTTTGTGGTTGACTGGCTGTCACCCTATAGCAGGATGGAGGTGCTTGGCAGTGTGTCTACTTTCACCAGCATGGAGACTTCTGGTTTCTTGACAGCCAAGATTTGCATCAAATACACTAAATATCTGCAGAGCTGGACTATGAGCGTCCAACGCTGTTCTGTGCCAGGCACTGAAAGAGGTGAACAGTCCCAGCACCCTCCCCCCCGACATACACACACACACACAACTCCACCTGACTGTTTGCTGTTCCTCACTATAATGCTGGCTGCATTTAAACTCTGCTTCCGTGTTATTTTTCTGCAACGGTATCGGAAAATGGGAGTGTTGGAACAACAGGTGAAGGAATATTAACAGTGGAGGTGGCAAGAGGATGGAATGCGGCTGAAAGATGGGTTAGACTGGGCAAGGGAGGATATACTTCAACTCTGATTTATGCGGCTTAAGCAGGAAAATCTACCAAGATATTACTCTCCTTAGTGCTGAGCGATCAAATTAACTGTAAACCCCAACACCGTGGGTCCTATAATGTTGCTCCTGTTCTATAATTTGCAGCAATTATACTATTTCATTCTTATCCTAAGAGAAAGGGAAATATTTCCAACGCTGAACAAATTAAAATTCAACACACGAGTGCACGTTTCTTTTTCCGCTTTAATATCACTGGCTCGACAGCGCTGGTTGTAAGACGGGGCCTGCATATTAATTGATGCCTTTGCCCCGGCATTGACTGCGTTGAAGGCCCCACATAATGCCCGGCCACTGAAATCAATGTGTATTTTATGCATCAGGTCACCGCACAAAAGCCTTCATTCATGACCAGACTGAACTAATTTGTCTGCTCAACAATGACACCAAGAATCAGCAAAAGATGATACTTCACAGTTTTCCCCCCTTCCTTATCAGGAACAGCTCAGTTCTGTGCAGCCTGATTGTGTGTCTCTGCACAATATGATTTCTATGCTCCTTTCTAATCCATTAATACATCCTCCACTCTTTATGCAGAATGACTTGCGTCCCGGAGAATGGAAGGATAGGCGACAGCTGCACATTAATAAAGATACAACTTGCATCTCATTACAAGTTTAAAAAAAAAATAAACTGACAAGCATTTCCACTCTATTCCCCCAAGTGCAGGCATTCAGTTTCCTCCACTTCAGTTTTTCAACGTGTGATTTATATTGGGAAACCACTCGCAGTGATTGCACGTCGCAAATTCATCTGGTTTATTGCGATAGACTGCCATCGCAAAGACCAGGAGGACATGTGCAGCTGCCCTGGAGGTGTGCTCGCAATGATGGGAAAGGGTGGTACAGACGTTCAATCAAGAAGAGATTGACATTCCCCAATGCAGGCTTTGGCTAATCCCATGGTTTCTCCACACGGACATGCATCATGTTTTGGAAAACTGCTGAGGGGTATTTATTCAAAGGAATACTGTTATTGAAAGAATGTTGGCCTTTATTCTTTCTGACATAGTTTTATTGCGCTGGTGATGACTAGCAGATGTTAGCGGAGTTCGGATATAAAAGATTCCCAGCTGGGATGCATCACAATTGGATCCCGGTTTCTGACAAACTTTGAATCTCCTCCAACTCCAAGTTTAAATCAGGTCTCGAAAGTTGACTTCCTAGTATCGGTAAAGTTATTAAAACAAGCCATGCAACACAAGATGCTGGCCATTCTTCCCTTTGTCTGGATGCTATATTATCTTAGGGAGTGCCTTCAGCCAGGCTACATAGCACCACCCACCACTTTGAGTGCTCCTCTACCACAAGACAAATAAATTAGATAATGAGGAAATTGAATATCTCATCCAGTAAGCCACCAACCAGCAGGTTTTACTTATATTTTAAAAATCCTTTAGTTGGTGTTAGTCACTCTCCATTGTGTCAGGAGAATCCACAGGAGATAGAATACATCCAGCTGTGCAGTATTCAGAGAGGAGCATTTCTGCTATGTACACCTCAACTGGGAGACCAGGTCAAAGCAGGAATATTCCTGACAGGGAGAAGTTCAGGGACTTCTGTGGAAGCCTCACTATGCACAACTGTAGCGGCCAGTTTTTTTTTCCCATTCCTGTCAGCTACTCTGGAGTAAAACTGGAATAATTTCATGGGTGCATTAAGAAAAAGCTTTTCTTTTCATTTATATTTTTACAGTATGGTAAGAGAATTCATCGATGGTATTGAACGTCAAGCTGAGGTGGTTAGAAGCGCTCGTAATTGGGAGTTGTATTCGGCTGGCATTGCTGCCTCACAGCGCCAGGGACCCAGGTTCGATTCCAGCCTTGGGTCACTGTCTGTGTGGAATTTGCATGTTCTCCCCGTGCCTGTGGGGGTTTCCTTCGGGTGCTCCCACTTACTCCCACAGTCCGAAGATGTACGGGTTAGGTGGACTGGCCATGCTAAATTGCCCCTTAGTGTCAGGGGGACCAGCTAGGGTTTATGGGGATGGGGCCTGGGTGGGATTGCATTCAGTGCAGACTCGACTGGCCCAATGGCCTCCTTCTGCACTGTAGGATACTATGAAATGGCGACTTTACTTTTAGTTTGTCCAAATATATTCTGTTGTCTTTTTTGAATATTCAGTTTCTTCCTAAAATGAGGTTCCATTGCTGGTCTCACTTTGAACCATTGTAAATATACTCTGCATCACTGGAGATTAATCTATTTTGGGATCTTTAATCCTGACCAGGACCTCTATACATGTGATGTCAAACTCATTAAGTTTAATTATAGGAAGACTGTGATGGTTGGCCTGGAAGTATTGCCTTCTCTAGGGAAAAACTCCAGGAAATTATCATTTAGTAGGTTAAATGCTTTTAGTCTGACCTTGTTTAAATCCTAAATTCTTACATTATCCTGTTATTCTAACACTGCTAGCCTGTAATCTAGGTTTTGTATATGGACAGGACTACACTCAGCTGCAATAATGCATGTGGCAGGTGAAGTTCATGTGAAGAATGGTTCTTTTGGCAAATTTTTTGATTTGATTTATTATTGTCACACACATTAACATACAGTGAAAAGCATTGCTTCTTGTGCGCTATACAGATAAAGCATGCCATTCATAGGGAAGGAAACAAGAGAGTGCAGAATGTAGTGTTTCAGCCCTAGCTAGGGTACAGAGAAAGATCAGCTTAATGCAAGGTAGGTCCATTCAAAAGTCTGACAGCAGCAGGTAAGAAGCTGTTCTTGAGTTGGTTGGTACATGACCTCAGACTTTTGTATGTTTTTCCCAATGGAAGAAGGTGGAAGAGAGAATGTCCGGGATGTGTGAGGTCCTTGATTATACTTAATTAAGTTAGGAGAGGAATATTTACCCTAGGTATAGCAGGAGGATGGAGAAGAATAAGTTACAGCAAAACAATTAGTTTTTCCACCACTGACCCAAACACAAACGGACTTTCTCCATTTTTTTAAGCTAATCTTGTTCATTTCTTAAATTATACAACAATACTATTGGATATCATTACAATAGCAATATCAAAATTGAACTCACTGGATATCATCATATTGTCAAGATATCTGATTGAACATCAAGTATCTTCAAATTGGTTGATCCCTGGGATAAAGGGGTTGTCCTATGATTAAATGCTGAGTAAATGGGGTCTACATTCTCTGGAGTTTGGCAGAGTGAGAGATGGTCTCCTTGAAACATACAGGGCAGATAAGTGGATGATCCATCTCGGCCTCCTCCAGTGGTCCCCAGAATCACAGATGTCAGTCTTCAGCCAATTTGATTCACTCCACGTGATGTCAAGAAACAGCTGAAGACACTGGATACTGCAAAGGCTATGGGCCCTGACAACGTACCTGCAATAGTATTGAAGACTTGTGCTCCAGAACCTGCCGCACCCCTACCCAAGCTGTTCTGGTACAGCTCCAACACTGACAACTACCCGGCAATGTGAAAAATTACCCAGGTATATCCTGTACACAAGAAACAGGACAAATCCAACCCAGCCAATTACTGCCCCATCAGTCTATTCTCGATCATCAGCAAAGTGATGGAAAGGTTCATCACAGTGTTATCAAACAGCACTTACTCAGCAATAACCTGTTCCTGGGTGCTTGGTTTGGGGTCCACCAGGGTCACTCAGCTCCTGACCTCATTACAGCCTTGGTTCAAACACACAGTAAAAAGTCTGACAACACCAGGTTTAAGTCCAACCAATTTATTTGATAGTGAGTTTACTATCAAATAAATTGGTTGGACTTAAACCTGGTGTTGTCAGACTTCTTACTGTGTTTAACTCAGTCCAACACCGGCATCTTCACATCAAACACACAAAGCCAGAGGTGAGGTGAGAGTGACTGCCCTTGACATCAAAGCAGCACAGGGCGGCATGGTGGCACAGTGGTTAGCACTGTTGCCCCACAGCGCCAGAGACCTAGGGTCAATTCCGGCCTCAGGTCACTGTCTGTGTGGAGTTCGCATGTGCTCCCCATGTCTGCATTTCCTCTGGGTGCTCCGGTTTCCTCCCACAGTCCAAAGATATGCGGGTTAGGTTGATTGGCCATGATAAATTGCCCTTTAGTGTCAGGGGAATTAATGGGATGAATGCATGGGATTACAGGGATGGGGCCTGGGTGGGATTGTTGTTGATGTAGGCTCAATGGGCCAAATGGCCTCCTTTTGCACTGTTGGGATTCTATGATTTGGCCGAGTGTGGCATCCTCAGTGAAACAGGGGGAAAACCCTCTGTTGGTTGAAGTTATACTGGCACAAAAGAAAATGGGTGTGGTGATTGGAGATCAATCATCGCAACTCTAGGATATCTCCGCAGATGTTCCTCATGGAACTGTCCTGTACCCAACCACCTTCAGCTGCTTCATCAATGACCTTTTTCCATTATAAGGTCAGAAGTGGGGATGTTCGCCAATGATTGCACAAAAGTCAGCACCATTTGTGACTCTTCAGATAGTGAAAAAGTCCATGTCCAAATGCAGCAAGATCTGTAAAGTATCCAGGCTTGGCTGCCAAGTGGCAAGTAACATTCACATCATGCAGGGGAGCGGCACGGTGGTACAGTCGTTAGCACTGCTGCCTCATACTGCCAGGGACCCAGGTTCAATTCCCGGCTTGGGTCATTGTCTGTGCAGAGTCTGCACATTGTCCCCATGCCTGCATTGGGTTTCCTCCCGAGTGCTCCAGTTTCCTCCATGACTGTATGACACATATGCCAGGCAATGACCATCACCAAAAAGAGACACTCTAACCAGGCCCCTTGACATTCAATGGCACTATCATTGCTGAATCCATCACAATGATCATTCTGGGGATGACCACTGACTAGAAACTGAACTGGACTAGCAGACAGACTAGCTCGATTAGGATTATATTCACTGGAGTGTAGAAGAGTAAGAGGGGATCTCGTAGAAACTTATAAAATTCTAACAGGGTTAGATAGGGTAGCTTCAGAAAGAATGTTCCCAACGGTGGGGGAGTCCAGAAAGAAGGGTTATAGTTTGACAATAAGGGGTAAACCCTTTAGAACTGAGGTGAGGAGGAATTTCTTCACCCAGAGAGTGGTGAATCTGTGGAATTCACTACCACAGAATGTAGCTGAGGTCAAAACGTTGTGTGATTTCAAGAAGAAACTAGATCTAGCTCTTGGGGCTAAAGGGATCAAAGGCTATGGGAGGAAGGGGTGATCAGGATATTGAATTTGATGATCAGCCATGATCAAAATGAATGGTGGAGCAGGCTCAAAGGGCCAAATGGCCTACTTATGCTTCTAGTTTTTATATAAATAATGAGGGAACTGGAGCAGGTCAAAGGCTAGGAAACCTGCAGTGTGTAACTCACCTCCTGAGTCTTCCAAAGCCTGTTCACCATTTATAAGACCCAAGTGTGATAGAATATGCTCCACTTGCCTGGATGGGTGCAGCTCCAACACCACTCATGAAATTTGACACCATCCAGGACAAAGCAGCCAACCTGATTGCTACCCCTTCCACCTCCGCCACTGTGAACAATGGCAGCACGTGAACCACCTACACGAGGTAGTTCAGGAACTCACCAAAGTTCCTTGGACAACACCTTCCAGACTCACGACCGCTACCATCTAGAAGGACAAGAGAGACAGCTACCTGGGAACATCACCACCTGGAGGTTCCCCTCCAAGTCATTCACTATCCTGACTTGGAAATATATTGCTTTTCCTTCATTGTCACTGGGCCCAAAATCCTGGAATTCCCTCTCTAACGGCAATGTGGATGTATTTACACCTCAGGGACTGCAGCGGTTCAAGGAGGCAGCTCACCATCACCTTCTAAAGGGCAACTAGGGATGGGCAATAAATGCTGGCCTAGCCAGTGATGTCCCCCCCACGTCCCATGAATGATGGGCTCGGGGATTTAGGACAAATCTCAGGATATGGGCATCAGTCATTTAGGACTGAGATGCGAAGAGATTTCACGATTCAAAGGGTTTGGAATTTTCCACCCCAGAGGGTTGTGGATGCTCCATCGTTGAAGATATTTAAGGCTGAGATGGTCAGCTTTTGGTTTCTCGGGGTATCCAGGGAGATGGGAAACTGGCAGGAAGGTAGAGTTGAAGCTGAAGATCAGCCCTGGTTGTGTTGAATGGCAGCAGAACAGGCTCCATGGGTTAAACGATCTACTCCTAAGAAAGACTAAGGAAATTTGGCATGTCCTTTATGACTCACACTAATTTCTACAGAAGCTGAAGTCATTCTTTCTGGCTATATCACAACTTGGTATGGCTCCCGCTCTGACCACAGGGAACTACAAAAGGTCGTGAATGTAGCCCAATCCATCAAGCAAACCAGCCTCCCACCCACTGACACTGTCTACACTTCCTGCTGCTTTGGAAAATCAGCCAGCATAATTAAGGACCCCACGCACCCCGGACACACCCTTTTCCACCTTCTTCGATCAGGAAAAGATATAAAAGTCCAAGGAGGCATACCAACTGACTCAAGAACAGCTTCTTCTCTGCTGCTATCAGACTTTTGAATGGACCTGCCTCGCATTAAGTTGATCTTTCTCTACACCCTCGCTATGACTGTAACATTACATTCTGCACTCTCTCTTTCTCTTCTCAATATACGATATGCTTTGTCTGTATAGAGCGCAAAAAACACTTCTCACTGTATACTAATGTGACTATAATAAATCAAATCTGTTCCTACTTCTCAAGTCCTCAACCGCAGAGGTTAATTGACTTAAAGTCAAAGATACTGTCACATTGCTCAGAAATCTGATCTTAGAAATCATAAATGTATCAATCTGATTTTGAAGTTACAGGCATCATCACAGTGTGGAGGAACCCAAGTCAAAATATGCTCATAACTATGCCAATGGCAAACTATGTAGAGTAGCACTGGCAGATGCTTAGAAACAATTAATCAATTGGGTGGCACGGTGGCACAGTGGTTAGCACTACTGCCTCAGTGCCAGGGACATGGTTCGATTCCAGCCTTGATCAACTATGAAGTTTGCACATTCTCCTCTGGGTGCTCCGGTTTCCTCCCACACTCCAAGATTAGGTTGATTGGCTGTGCTAACTTGTCCCTGAGTGTCAGGGGGATTAGCAGGACAAACACATGGGGTTACGGGGATAGGACTTGGATGGGGTTGTTGTCAGTTCAGGCTTGATGGGCTGAATGGCCTCCTTCTGCACTGTAGGGGTACTATGATTCTGTTCTACTATGCGTTTCTGCTTAGCCGTTGTGTTGCATGGTAACAGGATCCAAGCTGGTTGGTGAAGTTAAAACCAGCACACAGAGCTTTTCTTTAAAGAGAGGGTTTATTGCATTTGTCCAGTCTCATGGCTTACACCCAGTGTCCCAACTATCACCTATTTATACGTTCTCAAAGTGCATAATCAAACAGTGCCCTTCACCTGTGTATCCTATCAATAAAATTAACATGCCATTTATTCTGCACAGCTCAATAATATCATGGAAGGGAGCAATGGGTGAAAAGCAATGAAGAGCAAATATCCTTTGAAAGTGGAACTGAGCAGCGACAGATCAGCCATGATCTTATTGAATGGTGGGGCAGGCTCGAAGGGCTAGATGGCCTACTCCTGCTCCTATTTCTTATGTTCTTATGTTCTTTAACAGTGCTAAGAAAATCTAGTATGCTAAACAAACATATGGGTGGCACAGTAGCACAGTGGTTAGCATTGCTGCTTCACAGCTCCAGGGATCCGGGTTCCATTCCCCGCTTGGGACACTGTCTGTGTGGAGTTTGCACATTCTCCTCGTGTCTGCGTGGGATTCCTCCAGGTACTCCAGTTTCCTCCCACAGTCCACAGATGTGCGGGTTAGGTTAATTGGCCATGCTAAAATTGCCCCTTTAAGTCGTGAGATGCATAGGTTAGCGAGATTAGCAGGTAAATATGTAGGGATATGGGGGTGGGGCCTGGGTGGGATTGTGGTCGGTGCAGAGTCGATGGGCTGAATGGCCTCCTTCTGCACTGTAGGGTTTCTACGATTCTATGAAACATTGCAACAGGAAGTCTGTCAGCACCAGATTGAAGTCCAACAGATTTATTTGGTATCACGAGCTTTCGGGTGCTCCTTCATCAGGTGAGTCAAGTGATGATGAGCAGCGCTCCGAAAGATCGTGATACCAAATAAACCTGCCGGACTTTAGCCTGGTGTAGTGAGACTTACTGTGCTTACCCCAGTCCAACGCCAGCATCTCCACATCAAGTGTTACAAATAGATTAGGTGGATTGTGAATACCTTCTAACACACCAGTGGTCTTTTAATCCTTATGTCAACATTAACTGAGTCATCAGTGCAAAATTCAATAAATTTCTCTATTATTCACAAAACATGTTACAATGATCACAATGGTCAACAGCAATCCTCCCGAACACACACCTTACTGCGCCATTTGGATACAGATGCTCACGCCTGAACACAAAGTGTAAAAATCTTCAGGACAAATAACATTGATGAGATTTACCTTGATGGGGAGTGTTTTACTTGGTTTGCCATTACCAGGACAGTAAAACAAAGCAGTAAAAATCCACAGTTATTTGAGATACACATCACAAGAATTCAGGCTTGAAGAACAGCAGTGCTGGAGTCCATAATAGTCCAGATGGGCACCTTAAAGTGTATAAGCAATGGAGTGGTATAACAAAGTAACACTAAATCTCTCCTTGTCAGTACATTCTCATTGTTTTGTGTTGTAAACTGATATAGCTGAATGACACATTCTGCTTATTTTATGTCCTGGCACGGAACAGCAGTGCCAATGGCAGTGACACACTGGTCAATGCAAGAGTGTTATTTGCTGGACCTACAGAAAGCCTATCTCTCCATTACATCCGTCCATCTGAAATCCTTCTAACAACGCATAACACCCGCCAGCCACGGGAACCAGAGTGGGCAAGGGTGGAGCATGGAAAGGTCCGTTGACCTCAGGTGGGATTTTGTGGTTTCCGGATGAGCGAAGCTGGAAAATCCCACCCAACAGGTCTGAGGGTCTGGAAAACACATCACACTATAGTGCGGCATGGTAGCACAGTGGTTAGCATTGCTGCCTCTCAGTGTAGGGGACTGGATTTGATTCCCGGTTCAGGTCACCATCTGTGCAGGGTCTACACATTCTCCCTGTCTCTGCAAGGGTTTCCTCTGGGTGCTCCCATTTTCTCCCACAAAAGATGTGCTGGTTAGGTGCATTGACCATGCTAAATTCTTTCTCAGTGTAACCAAATAGGCGCTGGAGTGTGGTGACTCGGAGGTTTTCACAGTAACTTCACTGCAATGTTAATGTAAGCCTACTTGGGACACTAATAAATACATTTTAAAAACTAAGCTGCCTGGACTTAGAAAAGTTGGGTGTCTTTTGGGGAAAGGACTGATACTTCAACAAGGATACTTCAACAAGTCCAGGTTCAGAGAACATTGAACATTACAGCACAAACAGGCCCTTCAGCCCACAAGTTGCACCGATCATATCCATACCTACTAGGCCTATCTATAACTCTCAATCCCATTAAAATCCCATAGGACTCTTTGAATCGGCCTTGCAGGTGGAGGATGTGGTAAAGAAGGCTTGTGGTGTACTAGCCTTCATTAATCGAGGGATTGAATTTAGGAGTTGGGAGATAACGCTGCAACTTTATAAGACCCTTGTCAGATGCCACTTGGAGTACTATGTGCAGTTCTGGTCACCTCACTACAAGAAGGATGTGGAGGCTATTGAAAGGGTGCAAAGGAGATTTGCAAGAATGTTGCCTGGATTGGGTGGCATGCCTTATGAGGATAGGTTGAGGGAGCTAGGTCTTTTTTCCCTGGAGAGACAAAGGATGAGAGGTGACCTGATAGAAGTTTATAAGATGCTGAGAGGTATAGATAGGGTGGATTCTCAGAGGCTATTTCCCAGGGCTGAAATGGTCACTACGAGAGGACACAGGTTTAAGGTGCTGTGGAGTAGGTACAGAGGAGACGTCAGGGATAAGTTTTTCAGTCAGAAGGTGGTGAGTGAGTGGGATTGACTGCCATCGGTGGTGGTGGAGGCAAACTCGTTGGGGTCTTTTAAGGGACTTCTGGATGAGTACGTGGGATTTAATGGGATTGAGGATTATAGGTAGGCCTGGTAGGTAGGGGTATGATCAGCACAACTTGTGGGCTGAAGGGCCTGTTTGTGCTGTAGTTTTCTATGTTCTATGACAGAGAGACTCTGCCTACATGGACTTATCATTAACTTGGCCTGAAGATTCCTTAGTGTGGTGATGGACAATGTCAAGCTCCTCGCTGACTGAAACCAAATATAGTGCTGTGCTCAGCTCCACTCAGAATGTCCGAAAGAAAATCGCTATCATGGTCTCACATTACCAACGTCAAGCAGAAAATTGTATGGCTGTTTCTTTCTCGTGCAGCATAAGAACATATAAATAAATGAAAGCGTAGCGACTGGGTAAAGACCATCAGACATTCAACTGACATCCACAAAATTGATTTCAACACGTACTATCTGCCTTACCAATGGATCCTTTGATATCATATCCAATTGTTGTGCCCATTTACACTGTCCAGTTCAATAATCACCCAGAGGAAAGAAGGAACAGGAGTGGGCCATTTAGCCCCTCAAGCCTGTTCCACAATCCAGAGGTTTCTGGTAACTCATTCCATAAGTCTAACTACCTTTTGGGTGGCAAAGCTTTCCTTTCCTTGTTCTTATGTCCTAACTTTACTACCTTTGATCTTTCAGCTCTTGAGATCCTAACCTCAGAGTTCTTACCCTAACTCTCTTCACCTCCCTATCTCTGTCTCTCTCCTCCTGCTTCAAAGCCACTTCTTTGAGGAAGCCTTTGGTTACCTGTCGAATATGGCCAGAATTTTACCGGCACGCCCGCCCTGGAATCATGGCTCACAGAATGGAATTCTCCGTTGCCCTCAGGTAGGATTTTACGAGCCTCGCCCGAGCGAGGTCGTAAGATACCGGTCTAAGTATCTCAGTCAAATCTTGTTGTTTCCTGTGGGAGTGCCTTGGGACATCTTACTCCATTAAAGATGTTTCATAAATAAAAGTGGTTATTTAAATTCCAGCCCCTGGCATCCAATCCCTTCAGCACATGGGAAATTTGCCAGGATTAAATTTGACAATTTCCTTCATGGGGGCGGTACAGTGGCACAGTGGTGGAAACACGGTGGCACAGTGGTGGAAACACGGTGGCACAGTGGTGGAAACACGGTGGCACAGTGGTGGAAACACGGTGGCACAGTGGTGGAAACACGGTGGCACAGTGGTGAGATGTGCTGCCTCAGAGCACCAGAAACCCAGGTTTGATTGGGTCACTGTCTGTGTGGATTCTCCCCGCGTCTATCTGTGTTTCCTCCGGATGCTCTGGTTTCCTCCCAGACGTGCTGGGAGGTGGATTGGCCATGCTAAAATTGCCCCTTAGTATCAGGGAAGTTAGCAAGATAAATAAGTGGGGTTATGGGAATAGGGTGGGATTGTTGTTGGTGCAGGCTTGATGGGCCGAATGGCCTCCTTTCGTACCATAGGTTTCGATGATTCCACACGAACTTCAGTTTGGTCGCCTTAAGTGCGCCTTATGAATGGACAGAAAGAATTTGACACTGGTGCACGCGAGACTTTGCAGTTTGTGTGGTGTGCTATTGCAATAATGGTGACATAGGGGTAATGTCACTGGACTAGTAATCTAGCAGCCCAGGCTAATGCTTTGGGAACATGGGGTTCAAATCCCACCATGACAGCTGGTGTAATTTTAATGAATAAACCCGGAATGTAAAGCTAGTCTCCATAATGGTGACCACAGTTGTAAAAACCCATCCGGCTCGCTAATGCCCTTTAGGGAAGGAAAAGTGTCATCCCTACATGGTCTGGTCTACATGTGACTCACAACTGCAATAGCCCACCTAGCCACTAAAGCCAAGGGCAATTATGGATGGGCAACACACCCACATCCCATGAAAAAATAAATTAGAAACACAATCAATACATTGGACTTGAAGCAATTTTCCAAGGTCCCACACTGGGAAGTTCCGAAGAACAAAGGAACCTTGGCATGTTTGTCCATGGATCGCTGAAGGCGGAAAGGCAGGTTAACAGGGTGGTGAAAAAGATATATGGCACTCTCACCTTTACCAATCGGGGTATAGATTACAAAAATAACCTGAGGAGACTTCGATCTATTACCAAAGTGAAGGAGACTGTTCTGAGAGATTTTCTCTTTGCCGATGACTGTGCCCTGTATGCTGGCTCAGAGCCAGAGACACAAGTCATTATGGACAAATTTTCCATGGCTTGTGACAACTTTGGACTCACCATCAACATTAAAAAGACCGAAGTAAATACATGAGACGCTCCTCATGCACCGTATACAGGACCCATAATCATTATCAAAGGGGTGAAACTACAGGCAGTGGATCAGTTCACTTATCTTGGCAGTATCCTCTCCCAAGCAGTGACTATTGACACCGTAGTTAACTGCAGAATAGCAAAGGCAAGCTCTGCTTTCAATAGACTGTGCTCCACTGTATGGGAACATCGAGGAATCAGTCCAGCAACAAAACTGAAGGTCTACAGCGCTGCGGTTCTCACTACCTTCCTGTATGCCTGTGAAATGTGGACTGTGTATTGAAGGTATGCAAGACAGCTCAATCATTTCCACATGACTTGTCTTTGCAGAACATCACGCATTCGTTGGAAAGACAAAGTACCAGACACTGAAATTCTCTCTAGTGCAAGTCTATCATCAGTCCACATGCTGCTGATGAGAGCACAGACCCGTTGGGCAGGTCATGTCATCCGTATATCAGACGCGCGCATACCCAAGCAGCTCCTTTTTGGGGAACTCTCTGCTGGGAGGCGCTCGCATGGAGGGCAGAAGAAATGTTTCAAAGACACACTCAAAGCCTCCCTGAAGTCACTTGACATTGACACGACCACCTGGGAAACGCTGGCACAAAACCGCCCTACCTGGCACTGCCTCATCCACAAAGGCTGTCAAGCTTACGAAGCAAGGTGTATTGCTGAAGCACAACCTAAACGTGAGCTGCGCAAATCCAGAGCCACCAGCGCAACAACGACAGTGTCTGCACAAGTCTGTCTAATATGTGCCAGGATATTCCGTGCCTGAATTGGCCTGATCCGTCATCTTTGGACACACTGCAACCAGCCTCAAACTGACTAATGGTGTCGAGGTCCTCATCAATGACGATGGACGAACAACAACAGATTACAAAAGCAGAGAGGTCATGATGGAGTTGTGTTGAACTTTGATGAGGCTACAGCTGGAGTACTGTGTGCAGTTCTGGTCGCCACATTATAGGAAGAACACGAACACACTGGTGGGGGTGCAGAGGAGATTCACCAGGATGTTGCCTGGAATGGAACATTTAAGTTATAAAGGGAGGTTGGATAGGCTTGGGTTGTTTTCTCTGGAGCAGAGAAGACTGAGGGGTGACCTGATTGAGGTGTTCAAGATCATGAGGGACATGGACAGGGTGGATAGGGGGCAGCTGTTCCCCTTAGTTGAAAGGTCAGTTACGAGGGGACACAAGTTAAAAGTGAGGGATGGGAGGCTTCGGGAGGATTTGAGGAAAAGCATTTTTACCTAGAGGGTGGTGACAGTCTGGATTGCGCTGTCCCGAAGGGTAATAGAGGTAGGATGCCTCACATCCTTTAAAAAGTACCTGGATGAGTACTTGGCACACCATTACACTCAAGGCAATGGGTCAAGTGCAGGCAGGTGGGATTAGATGGACAAGTCAGGACCTTTCATGTGTCGGTGCACTGTAGTATTCTGTGATTCTGTGTTAACAATATCTCCTGAACAAGTAGAAAACTGGCTTTGTCTTTTACAATGACTTTTCAACCATGAAAGCAAAGTAATGACTAAACCATTCAATTATGTTAGGTCCTATCAGAGCAGATGATATACAAACATTGTAAGGAACAAACATCAAAAAGGGAAACATTGCAAAGAATGAATTTCATTAATTTTTTATATGTAGACCCTGTATTTTTACTGGGAATTTACAATGTGAGGGAGTTGGATTGCAGAGGCACAGGCATTAACCTCAAGTGCTTGAACAATAAGTGCCCATAATTCAGCTCCTTCAGTTAAGAGTTCAGTAACTGCTCCAAGAGAGTTCTGATCTTGCCAGGACTTACGATTTAAATATAAAAACATGCAAAAAGACAGCAAACAGAAGTCAAAATGTATAAAAGACAGTAATAAATCTCTGCAATGCTCCTGACTTGAGTCTGCATGTTCTCCCTGTGTCTGTGTGGGTTTCTGCAGGGTGCTCTGGTTTCCTCCCACAGTCCAAAAGATGAGCAGGTTAGGTGGATTGGCCGTGATGAATGCTCAGGGTACGGGGATAGGGTGGGGGAGTGGGCGTAAGGTAGAATGCTCTTTTGGAGGGTCAGTGCAGTATCGGTGGGCCGATTGGCCTCCTTCTGCACTGTTGGGATTAAATGGACTCATTAAGTTAATCCTTGGTTGCCAAGACATTATTACGCCAAAAAGGTATCACTGCATAGATGAAGTATTGATGAATTGTACAGTGGAGCTCTCTCATGTGGAACGCACTATTACACTTTGTTACATTTACCTTGCAAAACAGCCAGCAACCTGACTTTGATGGTGATGCTACAGTTTCACTGAAAGGACACAAGTGTTTCTGATGATTCACATATTCTCATTTCCCCATGACACCAGGTACATGACATCATTTGCATCAAATGTAAAGAATTACCAACAGCACCACTTTCCTCATACAGGGTGGGATCGTTCACTCAGCCAAACAGCGTAGGCGAGCATTCTGCTTCGCACATTGCCAATTTGTACAGAATACCTGACCAACATTAGGAAAGATCCCCGGATACAAAACAAAAGTCACGGTTACACCCTATGTATCATATGCAAGCAAAGTTGCTTTTTTGCGTTGCTTTCAAAGATCCTACAACGCAAAGCTGGTGGGTTTCCCAATGCGGTTGATTAGAACAAACAAGATAACCTTAACATGAAACAACACTGTACCATAAGAGGGGGGTCTGAGACCCTCAGCTCACCTCTTTGATCCTGTCCAGCTCATTCTGCAGCGTTTGCTTGGAGATTTCTACTTCGATTAGTCTCTGCCGAAGGGACTCGTTTTCATCTTCCACGTTGACACGTTTTTCCTCCACACTTTCCAGCTCGTGGTGCAGGCGTACAGACACATCTTTAGCAACCTGACAGCAACGGCAGAACAACAAAGTCAACCTAGTTTATAAGTTGCTGCCGTGCCCTGGAAATATCTCCTTCAAAATAATCCCTCAAGGCTCTGCAAGTAAGCACACTGCATAACCTGTTCCAGTGTCATAGAGAGCAGCTTCGATCCATGCTGCATTCGGAGTTTGTTGACAAGGCTAATGGGCACTACAGGTACTCTCATTGTTCCTTAGCTAAATTACTGAACAGGCTCAGAAAGAATGATCACATGGTTGAATTGTCTGAGGACAATGCTTTTGGAATCATATCCCTGCGAAGGTCAATGTCTACGGTAGGGGGAAAAGATCTTGAAGCAATATATTTTTGTTGTGGATATCAGATACTTGTTTCACAATGAGCTGCCCTTTTGGGTTCCTCGCTGTGTGTTTATTTAATGAGAAAAAAAGTTCTGTAAATTAATTTTCATTTAAATTTCAGTACACATGCATACACGCACACACACACGCATAGACACACACACATATGAGCGTGCACACACGCTCACACGTGCGCGTGCACACACGCTCACACGTGCATGCGTGCACACACGCTCACACGTGCATGCGTGCACACACGCTCACACGTGCATGCGTGCACACACGCTCACACGTGCATGCGTGCACACACGCTCACACGTGCATGCGTGCACACACACTCACACGTGCATGCGTGCACACACACTCACACGTGCATGCGTGCACACACACTCACACGTGCATGCGTGCACACACACTCACACGTGCATGCGTGCACACACACTCACACGTGCATGCGTGCACACACACTCACACGTGCATGCGTGCACACACACTCACACGTGCATGCGTGCACACACACTCACACGTGCATGCGTGCACACACACTCACACGTGCATGCGTGCACACACACTCACACGTGCATGCGTGCACACACACTCACACGTGCATGCGTGCACACACACTCACACGTGCATGCGTGCACACACACTCACACGTGCATGCGTGCACACACACTCACACGTGCATGCGTGCACACACACTCACACGTGCATGCGTGCACACACACTCACACGTGCATGCGTGCACACACACACATGCACAATTCTGACTATTTTCACTTAACATTTGAAAATATAAGAAAAGTTAACAATATAGAAAAAGTAATTCAGCCCATCAAAATACATTGGTCCATTGAAACTCAGTTTGCTACATCATAGAATAAAGTTGTGACTCAGTTGGTAGAAGTCTTGCCTCTGAGTTAGAAGGTTGTGGATTCAGGTCCTGCTACAGGAATCAAGTTTAACAATTGATGCTTTACGCTCCTGTGCAGCACTGAGGGCTATGTTATCAGAGGTCCCATCTTTGGATGTGATGTTAAATCAAGGCATTGTCTCTCCTCTAAGATGGATGTAAATGATCCCAGTAGGATTTCAAAAAAGAGCTGAACGTTAACTCTATTTAGCTAATATTTAGCCCTCAACCAACAGGACAAAAACCAAATAATCTGGTCATTATCACACTGTTGCTTGCTGTGCGCAAATTGGCTGCCACATTATATTTGATGGATCCTACAATTGGCTTCAAAAATCAAATAATGTAAACTTCACCCCTTGTACGTTATATTATTCACACCACTCCATTTACAGAGCAGTTCCAATTATATAACTGGGTTCTCAATGGCCCATAGATGGATATGCATCTTTCTGTCATCTATTTTCTGACTTTTCAAGTATTACTATTTATGACAACACTGTGCCTTTAAGAAATGTATTTTTGTCATGTTTCTTGTGCAGGATTTAGTTTAGCAGTCAGTTCTATTAACCAGTGCGTTTTGTCTGTAATCTGCAGCCTCTGTTGATATTGCAAAAGGATAGTTGCTCTGAATTGCTAGAATGTTTGTTTTACTCTGGGTTATTTTAGTGTTTACCCTGGTGTTTTTCAGAGTAGGGCTTGATTAGATTGATTAAAAGGAAATCATGTGGCTGAGTGGGACTAGGCTTACACAAAGAAATAAGCTCACTTGCTCTTGGGATCTTTAAAGAGAAGAAGCTCTGTGTGTGTCTCTTTCTTGATTTGGAGAATGGGATCTGCCAGAAAATAAGACTCTTCCACTCTTTGCTGCTGTATGGGAGTCAAAAGTCAGTTTCTTTCTGTATCTTTCCAGGAGGGTTAAAAGACTGGAAATCTAGCATCCACGTGGGCTGATGTGTTTTTTTGTGCTAACTGATTTTGAAGAAAGATATGCGTCTATGGGGATATTGCTCACATTGGAACTATAGAGA
Organism: Carcharhinus amblyrhynchos; assembly: GCF_965287045.1. Lineage (NCBI taxonomy): Eukaryota > Metazoa > Chordata > Chondrichthyes > Carcharhiniformes > Carcharhinidae > Carcharhinus > Carcharhinus amblyrhynchos. The sequence goes on along the minus strand of NC_137331.1, from coordinate 111,241,256 downwards.
TAGCTACCTCTTCAGAATTATACCTTGTCATATTTAAGTATTTCGATTGGCAAAAATTATGCTAATTCATTTTTCTGTATTTTAACTGTGTTGTTAAATAAAGTTTGTTTTAATAGAAGCTTCCTAGTGTGTCAATTAAATCATATTTGGAGTGAAATATCTTATGCTCACCCTAAGGCCAAAATCAAAAAAGGTTGGGGTCTAGGCTAACTTCATAATGTATCTTGGAGTGTCTGATCTGGTCCCTAACATGTTTCATTCCATTCATAAAAATTGATGAACATGTTCACACTTCACCAAGATCCTTTTGAGCTCATGACAGTGCTGCACACAGGTAGGGAATCTTAATGTTGCCTGTGTTTTACTCTAACCTCAATAATAGTGCATGGTTCAGGAAAGTATGATATTTTTCTGACCTGTCGATGGCTGGAATAGTAGCATTCAATTGTTTAAAACCAGACTGTCAGCCGACTTTGAAAATATATATTCGAGAGGACTAGAAAACTAAAACAGGGATGTACTGCTGAGGCTTTATAAGACTCTAGTCAGAGCACTCATAATGATTCTGAGAGCACACAGTTAGCTGGTATGTAGATCTGTACAGAACTGCTTTATAAATGATCCATAGACAATTAGAATTTAGACTTGCATTTAGGTGAAGCTTCTTTTTGTCCATAAAAGTACATTTGTGGTGTTTGCTTATCCAGGACTTCACCAGCATTGAGTCAAAAACATGATTGTATCTTTCCCTATAAATATTAAATTTAAAGCTTATTTATTAGTATCACAAGTAGGCTTACACTGCAATGAAGCTACCGTGGCTGTTCGGGTACACTGAGGGAGAATTTAGCATGGCCAATGCCACCTAACCAGCATGTCTTTCGGACTGTGGGAGAAAACTGAAGCACACGGAGGAAACCCATGCAGACATGGGGAGACTCCACACAGACAGTGACCCAAGCCGGGAATCAAACCCGAGTCCTTAGCGCTGTGAGGCAGTAGTGCAAACCACTGTGCCAGCCATATGCTGACAAAATTTCCTGGCAAAATTGTTGTGCACTTACCATACACACTTACTACTTCGATGATGTATAAGAGAATGTATGACTGTGGCAATTCACAGGAATACAATTGTTTATGAATGACTCATAAATAAAAGAAGATGTATATGACTGAGCATGAATGAAACTGGTTAAGTAGCAGTTTATTAGTCAGAGATCCAGTGAGGGAGGTTAATGATTCTGAGAGCACACAGTTAGCTGGTGTGTAGACCTGTACAGAGCTGCTTTATAAATGATCCAGAGACAATTAGAATTTAGACTTGCATTTAGGTGAAACTTTATTTTGTCCATAAAAGTACATTTGTGGTGTTCACTTATCCAGGATTTCACCAGCATTTAGTATAAGTCAGTACCTATTTTGTTCAAGTGAACGGTTGATCCGGAAGCAGTAAGCAAAATTTTTTTACAATATTTCGGGAATCTGAATTATTTTTAAGAATTTTTGAAAAGGACTTTTAAGAGTTTGCATCAATTGTAAAGGGTTCAAATCTTGGATAATAAAAAATAGTTGGCCACATGGCTCTTGACCTGGAAGCAGGACCAACAGGAAGTTAGGATAGAAAAACACTGTGATCAGACAGACTAAGAAGAATTGCAGGCAGGAAATGGAAGGTGAAAGCAATCAGCAGACAGACGCAGACACAAAGAGAGAGTGATGAGTGACAGACAAAATCAGAGAGAAACACACTGATTTCTGGTGAGGAAAAGAGGCAAATTCCTCTCAGGAAGAGGTCAGTTTTTCTGCTTGGCAGAAAAGGAGAGGATGCTCTTGGAAGCCCTTTGCAAGCAGCCTAAAAACCGGGTCTAAAACCAGGAAAGCTGAGAGACAATAAACAGTAAGTGTTTTAGAGCAGCCAAACCAAACTTGGGTGTTAGTGGTTCGTTGGTTGAGGAAGACTGGAAAGCTATGCCATCAGGATTGACGTGACCCCAGTGAGGGAGAGAGGGTTCACAGATATGAGCCTTGTTGGTGTTAACTGTATCTGGAATCTCAAATAAGAACATAAGAACATAAGAAATAGGAGCAGGAGTAGGCCATCTGGCCCTTCGAGCCTGCCCCGCCATTCAATAAGATCATGGCTGATCTGTCGTGGCTCAGTTCCACTTTCCCGCCCTCTCCCCATAACCCTTAATCCCCTCTCTTATCAAAAACCCATCAACCCGCTTCTTAAAAATATTTAGCGAGGCAGCCTCCACCACTTCAACGGGCAGAGAATTCCAGAGATTCACCACCCTTTGAGTGAAGAAGTTCCTCCTCAACTCCGTTCTGAACCGCCCCCCCTTTATCTTGAGGCTGTGCCCCCTAGTCCTACTGTCTTTTTTGAGCGGGAAGAGTCTTTCCACCTCTATCCTATCCATCCCATTCATCATCTTATACGTCTCAATGAGATCTCCCCTGAATTACAGATGCCGATGAATATGACTTGAGGGCCAAAGTGATTGACAGGGAGAGATCCAACGTACAAAGGGCCATGTTAGCAAGACTCTGAGATGGCACAGGGTGCCACATTTTCAGGCAGCGATTAAGATGCATGGCGATTGCAAGAGATGTTACATTTCATGAGGTGGATAGTTACAATGGGTATAACGGGTATAGAGGGATATGGACCAAATGGGCGGCACGGTAGCACAGTGGTTAGCACTGCTGCTTCACAGCTCCAGGGTCCTGGGTTCAATTCCCGGTTCGGGTCACTGTCTGTGTGGAGTTTGCACATTCTCCTCAAGTCTGCGTGGGTTTTCTCCGGGTACTCCAGTTTCCTCCCACAGTCCAAAGATGTGCAGGTTCGGTTGACTGGCCATGCTAAGAAATTGCCCCTTAGTGTCCAGGGATGCATAGGTTAGAGGGATTAGTGGGTATAATATGTAGGGATATGGGGGTAGGGCCTGGGTGGGATTGTGTTCGGTGCTGACTCGATGGGCCGAAGGGCCTCGTTCTGCACTGTAGGGTTCTATGATGATTCAAATGTGGACAATTGGGATTAGCTTAGGGGTTTTCTTAAAAAAAAAGGGCAGCATGGACAAGTTGGGCCGAAGGGCCTGTTTCCATTCTGTAAACCTCTATGTATTATTGTTGCATCGATAATTTAAAGTGAAATTTATCTTTTTTTAAAAAGATCAAGTCTCATCTCCCTGTTAATTCATTTTTAATTTGTGTTGGTTCTGATCCATGTTGAAGTGAAAGTTGCGAGAAGCGAAATCTCACTGGTAATTTCTTTCTTTGGGGGCCGTGTAGTAAATTTAGTAATTTTTGGTGAGATTGCAGCAAGGGAACGAGGCGCAGCGTGACCAGGCCTTACCTTCAGATCTTGCTCCAGGTTTCTGATTAGCTCGCCGTCCACCTGGCCAGTCTGGGCAACTTTCAAACTCTTCTGTTCGGCTTTCCTGAGTCGGTACTGCAGTATCCGGCAGTTTTTGTTGGCACGGTCCAACTCTCGGCGGAGTTCCTGCAGCTGGTATACATCTTCCTCCAGATAGCTGTCCCGCATCTCTTCCATTTCCGAACGGAGCTCATCCAGCTCATCCTGGGAAATTAAACACAAACACAGCACTTATTATAACATTCATAGGAGCAGAATTAGGCCATTCGGCCCATCGAGTCCGCTCTGTCATGGCTGATCTGCTCCTCATCCCCATTTTCCTGCCTTCTCCCCATAACCCTTCAACCCATTACCAATTAAAAATCTGTCCGCCTCCTTAAATTTACTCACTGTCCCAGCGTCCACCGCACTTTGGGTAACGAATTCCACAGATTTGCCACAATCTGTGGCACTAACGATGAATGAAAAGTGAAGGAGCCACACACTGTCCCCACATGCAAAATGAAGATCCCTTTGCAGAGTGTGGTGGCACGAGTGCCAATGAAGTGAATGGAGGTGGCATTTGGGGTGGGTGGGATATTAGACGGCAAGGGCGCTGATTCAAGCCCCACTCTTCCCCATTTCTGAGCTGAGTCACCTAATGCAATGGCATGGTGGCACAGTGGTTAGCACCGCTGCCACACAGTGCCAGGGACCCGGGTTCAATTCTGGCCTTGGGTGATTGTCAGCGTTTGCAACTTGTTCCCCGTGTCTTCATGGATTTCCTCCGGGTGCTCTGGTTTCCTCCCACAGTCCAACGATATGCGGATTAGGTGAATTGGCCAAGCTAAATTGAAAGGGCATAAGTTTAAGGTGAGAGGAGAGAGATACAAAAGAGTCAAGACAGGCAATTTTTTTCACTCAGAGGGTGGTGAGTGTCTGGAACAAGCTGCCAGAGGCACTAGTAGAGGCAGGTACAATTCTGTCTTTTAAAAAGCATTTAGACAGTTATATGGGTAAGATGCGGGTAGAGGGTTATGGACCAAATGCGGGCAATTGGGTCTAGCTTAGTGGTTAAAACTGGACAGCATGGACAAATTGGGTTGAAGGGCCTGTTTCCGTGCTGTAAACCTCTATGACTCTCTGACTCTTAGGGCAGAATTTTTCCAACACACCCCTTCGATTCCCCTAGCAGGCAGGATACGGTAAGAAGTCTTACAACACCAGGTTAAAGTCCAACAGGTTCACTTGGTAGCAAATGCCACTAGCTTTCGGAGCACTTGCTGCTCCTTCATCAGGTGAGTGGGAGATCTCTTCACAAACAGGGCATGTGAAGACGCAAACTCAATTTACAGAATAATGATTGAAATGAGACTCTTTACAGCTAATCAAGTCTTAAAAGGTACAGACAATGTAAGTGGAGAGAGCATGAAGCACTAGTTCGAGATGTGTATTGTCCCCAGACAGGACAGTTAGTGAGATTTTGCAAGTCCAGGCAAGTCATAAGGGTTATAGATAGTGTGACATGAAGCCAAGATCCTGGTTGAGGCTGTCTTCATGTGTGCGGAATTTGGCTATCAGTTTCTGCTGATAGCGCAGAATTTGGCTGTCGTATTTCGTGAAGGCCGCCTTGGAGAACGCTTACCTGAAGATCAGAGGCCGAATGCCCGTGACGGCTGATACGGACCATGCAAAGATCCTGACCTCAGGCAGGGTTTTTGGCCCTTCGTGTTGGGGGAAATAACCGCGTAAATATGTGGGAGTATGGAAATAGGGCCTGGGTAGGATTGTTGTTGGCGCAGACTCGATGGGCCAAATGGCCTCCTTTTGCACTGTAGGGATTCTTGGAATCTAAGGTGGGAGAATTGCGGTGCCTTCCAGCTGAGGAAAAAGGGGACAAGAGAGTCACAGCTGGCATCGCCCGAAAGATAGGGCAGTGGAAGCAGATGGGGCCCAAGAGCACCACTTTCAGTTCGGGCAGTGAGAAAGAAAAATGAGGAACAGGAAAACGTTTGTTCAGGGAAGTATTCTCTTTTGGGCACAAAACAATGTGGAAATAAAGGTTCAATTTCACAAATCTCACATTTTCTACTTGTCATAAAGTCATAGAGGTTTACAGCGTGGAAACAGGCCCTTCGGCCCAACTTGTCCTTGTCACCCTAAGCTAGTCCCAATTGTCTGCATTTGATCCGTATCCCTCTATAGCCATCTTACCCATGTAACTGTCTAAATGCTTTTTAAAAGACAAAATTGTACCCACCTCTACTCCTACCTCTGGCAGCTTGCACCAGACACTCATCACCCTCTGAGAAAAAATTGCCCCTCTTGACTCTTTTGTATCTTTCCTTCTCACCTTAAACTTATGCCTTCTAATTTTAGACTCCCTACCTTTGGGAAAAGATATTGATTATCTAGCCGATCTACGCCCTTCGTTATTTTATAGACCTCTATAAATTACTCCAAAGCCTCCTACGCTCCAGGAAAAAAGTCCTAGTTTTTCCAGCCTCTCTTTATAACTCAAACCATCAAATCCTGGTAGCATCCTAGTAAATATTTTCTGCACTCATTCTAGATTAATGATATCCTTTCTGTAATAGGGTGACCAGAACTACACACAGTATTCCAACTGTGTTATGAAGATCATTTTAAACAAATAATTATCAATGACATGGTGGTTATTATTGCTGCTTCATAGCGCCAGGGACTCGGATTCGATTCCTGGCTTGGATCACTGTCTGTGTGGAGTTGCATGTTCTCCCCGTGTCTGTGTGGGTTTCCTCCCACACCCCAAAGATGTGCTATTAGGCTGATTGGAAGTAATAAGTTGTCCCTAAATTAGTTTCCCTCAATGTGGATTGCCACAAAAACAATAGGTAGGGGTCATGGGTGGAGGGGGGGACTGGTAATATTAAAATGGCGGTACGGGCTCGTTGGGCCGAAGGGCCTGTTTCCTGGGCTGTTTTTGTTCTTTGTCCACATATACAGTGACCCAAGCTGGGAATCAAACCCAGATCTTTAGCTAACCACTGTGCTACCGTGCCGCCCCTAACACACACGTTCTTCAATTGAACCGTTCAAACCCAGTCTGTGGATCAAACCTCCAAACTACTCAGAAAGGAAGTATGAACAGAGGTTGTTTCACATCTATGTTCCGAATAATTACAAACCACTACCTGCAAACAATCACCCGACATCACCTGTAAATAGGAACTTGCTTCATCTGAATCAAGACCTGAACACTTGTTAGAGATAACTGGTGTGCGAGTTATCCAGAATGAGCCGTAGATGAAGAAACCTCACTCACTACCAGGACACTAAGAGACTATGTAAGGTTTTAATAGGAAGAAAAGTGTGCGCGGGAAACCAATAGTTTTCCGATATGTTCCCACAGCTGGGAAGGTTCTTCACCAACAATACGTACACTATCATACCAGATGTCAGCATTACCGGCAAGGCAAATATTGCCCTCTTCCTAATTGCCCTTCAGAAGGTGGTGGTGAGTCCCCACCTCTTGAATCGTTGCAGTCCAGCAAGTTATCATAGCTGCCTCACATCGCCGGGGACCCGGGTTCAATTCCGGCCTCGGGTCACTGTCTGTGTGCAGTCTGCACATTCTACCCCTGTCTGCACAGGTTTCCTCCCACACTCCAAAGATGTGAAGATTAGGCAGATTGCCCATGCTAAATCAGTCTTCAGTGTCCCAATGTGTAGGTCAGGGGGATTAGCTAATGGGTTAAATACATGGGGTTACAAGGGTAGCGGCTGGGTGGGATGCTCTGTTGATGAGCCAAATGGCTTCCTTCTGTACTGTAGAGATTCTATGATTCTATGTATTGTAGGTTGCCACACTGCTGTTAGGGATGGAGTTCTGGGGTGTGGACCCAGTGACAGCGAAGCGGCAGTAATATAGCTACAAGTCAGATGATGTGTGTCTTGGAGGAGCATTCCTAGTTGGTTGTGTTCCCATAACTGAATTTAATGGACTCCGGGCTCAATAGTTCAAACTCTTAAATCTGGCGGCTGTCACTTTTACTGTGGAACTGATGGCAGTTCCTGGTGTCAAATAAAAGACTTCCAGCGGGTCACTTATAAAGAGGAGGGTGTGGCTGAGATCGGGCCCCTAACATCTTGTTAGCAGTTGGGGAGTAACATAACACCATTGTCCTTCTAGGTGACAGAGATCATGGACTTGGAAGGTGCTATTGAAGGAATCTTGGCAAGTTGATGCAGTGCATCTTGTGGTTGGTACAGACCGTTGCCCCTGTGAACTGGTGGTGGAGGGAGTGGATGTCTGTGTTAGTGGACAGGGGCAAGTGGGCTGCTCTGTCCTGAATGGTGTCAAGCTCTTTGGATATTGTTAGAGGTCTTCAAGTGAAGAGTTACCCCATCACACAATTACAGAATGTTTTCCAAATAAATACATGATTAATGAGAATGGATAGGTGGCACATTGGTTAGTACCGCTACCCTACAGTGCCAGGGATCTGGGATCAATTCCGTACTCGGGTGATTGTCATTGTGGAGTTGCACGTCCTCTCCGTGTCTCTGGGTTTCCTTTGGGTGCTCCAGTTTCCTCTCACAGTCCAAAAATGTGCAGATTAGGTGGACTGACCATGCCACATTGCCCCTTAGTGTCCCAAGATGTGTAGGTTAGAGGGATTAGGGGGCTAAATACAGGGATAGAGTGGGACCTGAGTAAAATGCTCTGTCACAGAGTCAGTGCAGACTCAATGGGCTGAATGGCCTCGTTCTGCACTGTAGGGATTCTATGGTTCTATGTAAAGAACTGAGGCTGAGTGTAAAAACAGAAAATGCTGGAAAACCTCAGTAGGTCCGACAGCATCTATGGAGCGAGAATAGAGTTAACGTTTCGAATCCGGTATCAATTATTCAGATATAAAGCGAGGGAGAAATGTAATGGACTATATACTGTATAAAGGGGGAGGAGTAGCTGCTGAGAATATGTCAGTGATAGGTGGGAGCTAGGAGAGATTGCAAATAAGACGTATGGGTAGGAAACAGAGGAAGCATTAATGGCAGTGAGAAGTTCTGATAAAGCTTCTGATTGCAGCATTAAGGTAAAATAGCAGGAGGTGTTAATGGGAAAACAAAGGATGAGAGTAGTCAGCACCAATAACTCGTTAAGTTTATTTATTAGTGTCACAAGTAGGCTTATATTAACGAAGTTACTGTGAAAATTCCCTAGTCGCCACACTTTGGCACCTGTTGGGCTACACTGAGGGAGAATTTAGCATAGCCAATGCACCTAACTAGCACATCTGTCGGATTATGGGAGGAAACCGGAGCACCTGGAGGAAACCCACGCAGACACGGGGAGAACGTCCAGACTCTGCACAGACAGCGACCCAAGCTGGGACCCAACACGGGTCCCTGGTGCTACCAGTGCTAACCACTGTGCCAGCCCACCCCTGTATCCCAGCATCCTATTTTATTGTGACGACTGTTAGCTGTACCTTCAATTCAAACAAATTAATCCTCTTCCAAACTACCTTTGCTCGTTTGTGACGTTCCTGACGTCTGTGTTCATTGCTGGGGGGGCATCATTTGTGAGGCAGCAGGGCTAAATGACTAGAGCAGCCTCTTACAATCCCACAGAGTGCAGGACTCCTTAGTAAATTCTAATGATTGAGATCTGAAAGTTGAACTCTTGACTATATATCCTTTGTGCTCTTGCCAGATTTATGTTACTCCCCAACTGCTAACAAGATGTTAGGGGCCTGATCTCAGCCACACCCTCCTCTTTATAAGTGACCCGCTGGAAGTCTTTTATTTGACACCAGGAACTGCCGTCAGTTCCACAGTAAAAGTGACAGCAGCCAGATTTAAGAGTTTGAACTATTGAGCACGGAGTCCATTAAATTCAGTTAGTTCACGGATTGTCTTTAAGAAGAGAGAACGCTGTTATTTGACAAGAGGTGTGGGGGCGGGGAAATACTCTGAACCTAAAGTAACGCTCTCCGTACGCTGTAAGAGTAATCAAGAAGGTGAACTGTCCATTTTCTCGGGGATAAAGGAACCAGCTGCGACCACCCCACATTTCAGTCACTGTGAAATTCCTGCTGCAGTCTCAAGATGTAACGTTCTTCACAAGGTCACCTCCCATCCATGGGGAAATCATTCTGCAATACGTGAGCTTCCGTTTATATTTCTCAAGTAAGTTTTCCATTTCTGAAATGTTATGAAGAGTTTCTTCTTGTGGATCCTTAATTTTTTGCCATAAAGCAGGCCCATCCCCCACAAGCTAATGGATGCGGGCAGACGATCCATATTACATCGCTGTTGATTGATGCTCTGAGTGCTGAATACGCTCACCCTTGCATTCCCCGTCATTCTTTTCAGAAGCACTAACCTCCACTTCGGAACAGCAGCTGCTGGAATCATTGATCCAACAGTGTGAGGCTCCCCAGACTAACTCTGCTAAACCTGCTATAAATCTGACTGCACCTATCATAAACACTTCAGCATCGCCCAGCCAATCCAAATACGGAAATTGAAACTAAGTGATGGAACTTTCTCCTCTCCAAGTGATGTGCCAACAATCCCCTCAGCTGGTCACTGTTTCATTGTTGTCTGTAGAACCCCAGAGCAGTTTGTGAGTCCGCAATGTCCGTAGTTTTTTTTTTCATTCTTTCATGGGATGTGGGCACTGCCTTTGCACATCCCTAGTTGCCCTTGAGAAGGTGGTGATGAACTGCCTTCCTGAACCAATGCAGCCCAGGCAGTGTAGGTACAGCACAATGTCGACAGGAAGCGTGTTCCGGGTTCGTGACCCAGCAACAGTGAAGGAACATTTCCAAGTCAGGATGGTGCGTGACTTCCTGGCAGCAAGCCCGGATGGTCCGATTGTTCAAGATCAAAGGATGTCTTGGACTGTACTAATGATGTTTTTTTCAATTCATTCATGGGATGTGAGCTGGCTGGGCCAGCATTTATTGCCCATCTCTAATTGCCTTTGAACTGCTAAGCTGTTTCAGAGGACATTTAAGAGCCAACCACATTCCTGTGGGTCTTGAGTCATTTGTGGGCCAGATAAGTGCAAGGTATGTACAGCTGGAAACAATGAAAGCAGTCTGAGTTCACGATAGTAAACTTTGAGTCTCCCAAACTCCCAGAAAGGTGTTGAAAATATTAGGTTGTAAACAACTGTGCTGTAAATTGTCCATTTGCTTTTAAGATGAAAGACAGTTTGGGTCAATAATAGCTAATTAGCATTGATATAAGGTACCTAGATATAAGGCCCAACAGATTCATGTCATCTTGGGGAAGGATACAGAGGAAGCCATTTTTGAGATCAGGTTACAGGCTTTCCTACAAATCAATGAAATCAGAGACAGACAACAGATATTCGTTGTCAGGGAGTAAAGACCACTGATCTGGATGCAAAAGGGTGACTCTAGTTACTTTAAGAGATGCATCCCATGGTTATCTAAGAATTCTAAGAGAATCATTGGCTAGAGGAATCATCACAACAGTCTTTGCTTGCTGGTAGTGGATTTAGGGACTTGCATGAAGTGCCAGGAAGCACCTGGAGGCAGTCTCTTAAAATTACTTGGTAAGATAGAGCAATGTACACCCGTTGCAAGCAGGGAGCAACTTTGGACTGTCTGCTGCAAGGAGTGTAATTCCTTGGAGAGTGCTATTGGATGATAAGTATAAAAGGAGAACATTTCTTTCTGCAATTTGAAGTACAAGTTAACTACAAAAGAGAAATGGTGTTTAGTCAGTATTGTTTCCCTTTTTTGTCATTTGTTACAGTAAATGTTTTAAACAATGAAACGTTGCCGTGTCTTTCAGCAATTAACTGGAATTCTGAATCCCTTTTTAAAAATTATCAGTCTCTATGGAAATCATAACAGTGGATAAAGGCTAGATTATGTACATTGAGAAGGGGAAAGCTACATGGATGCAACTGATAAATAATATTTAGTTGATAAAACTACAGGGTAGGGGTCCTGAACATACTGTGTCAATTCATTTTGATCAAATCCATTTATCCATCTTTGCCTCATATCCCTTTATGCCTTTATCAAATAAAGGTAAACCTATCTCAGCCTTCACAATTTTAACCACTCTCAAAATAGTGAGCACATACCCTAAGTTTATTTGTTAGTGTCACAAGTAGGCTTACACAGGCTTTTCACATTAAGTTCATTGCAGTGTCACAAATAAGCTTACTTGTTACACTGCAATGAAGTTACTGCGAAAATCCACTGGTCACAACACTCCAGCGCCAGTTCGGGTACACCGAGGGAGAATTTAGCATGGCCAATGCACCTAACCAGCATGTCTTTCGGACCGTGGGAGGAAACTAAAGCACCCAGAGGAAACCCACATGCAGACACAGGGAGAGCGTGCAGACTCTGCACAGACAGTGACCAAGCCAGGAATCAAACCCGGGTCCCTGATGCTGGGAGACAGCAGTGCTAACCACTGTGCCACTATGTCATCCTTTGATGATGGTCACACATAAGCTGAACATTGATGAAATGGAAACCTTTTGGTGGGTGGCATGGTGACATAGTGGTTAACACTGCTGCCTCACAGCTTCAGGGACCCAGGTTCGATTCCCGGCTTGGGTCACTGACTGTGTGGAGCTTGCACATTCTCCCCATGTTTGCGTGGGTTTCCTCCAGGTGCTCTGGTTTCCTCCCAGCGTCTGAAAGATGTGCTGATTAGGTGCGTTGATTTGAACAGGCGCTGGAGTATGGCGACTCGGGGTATTTCACAGTAACTTCATTGCAATGTTAATGCCTTTCTTGTGACTAATAAATAAATAAACTTATAACCAAAGAGAAATATCTTTAGCTGGCCCAATGGAGCTCCGACAGCCACATGCATGCAATCCATTGCACTTTGACCTTTTATGTGGCCAATGATACATGGGGAGTCTCTGGCTCTCTCAGCCTGACTAACATCATTGGTGGTGAATGAGATAAAGTAATTCGCTCTCCTAAACATTGCATCCATTACTGCTTTTACATGCTGATGTTCCCAACCCTGAGAAATGACACAAATGTCTCCAGCTAGAGTAAATCCTTTGCATAAATTTCGTGGCCATAGTCACCTTGAGGGCAACAGGCATAAGGGGCAACCAACACAATTTGAACTGTTGTCCCCAGCCAGTAATTCATAAAGGGAGGTCACTGCCCTCCTGGAGTGATGTAGTCTGCAGAGACACTGGCGATCTCAGAGCTGAAGGTAATTTATCCTTTGCCTGTAGACTTCTGTGCAGGATACTGTCTTCTCTTATCTCGGACCTCGTGCTGTTGTTTTTCCTCTGCAGGCCCTGGCTCAGCAGCAAGCCCTTCACTTACTGGACCCAGGGTACTCTGGTCTCTGGATAGCTAAAGGCCCCCTGTCTCCTCCTCACCGGCGGAGTCTCCTCCCGAGTGCACAGTCTCCATGGGGCTGGCAAATTCCCCTGGTCTATCTGGAGGAGTCCTCACCCTTGAGGTCTGTCTCCCGCCTCCCTTTCCTCTCACCGTCTCTCCTTATTTGTAATGGCAGCCTATAAAGAACTGAAGAAATAAAGTATACCAACAGCCAAACACTGTCACCTTCTGCAGCAGACTCTGCGGTCCAATGTGGTTCCATTTGGAGTCCTTTCTATTTGCCAATTGCCACCTCCTCATACCAAGCATAAAGCATTCCCAATATTTTTCCTACGCAACTACCAAAAAATGGAGTGAGCAACTTAAGTTATAGTCAGTTGCCTCTTTAATGAGCTCAATAGCCAGCTAACTGTTCTTTTTCAAAATGGCTGATTTTGGCACACACCTGATGTTTATATGACCATAGAGTGATGGGATGGCCCCTCCTCCTCCCTATGTCACCACTTACATGGGGTGGGATGAAGAGGGTCAGGAAATGGGCAAATGGCCTGTTTAATTTGTGGCTGAATAATAGAGCCCAATAGGTGCAGTGCAGAAAACAATATTCTAAACACAGTCTGACCAAGGCTCTGCATGACGATATCACTCTGTGTCACTTTAGTTCCCAATCCCTATGGGATAAAGGGAAATATTCCATTAGCTTCTGATTACTTTTTATACCAGTTCAGAAGCTTTTAGTGGTTCATGCACAAAGACACATAAATCCCTTTGCTTCAGCTCCTAATCTCTCACTGTTGAGGAAATATTCCAGTTTCTCTTTCTCCGATCCAATGAGGATAACTTCACACTTACCTACATTGAATTCCATCTGCCCTGGTTATACCCATTCAATGAATATGCCTGCACCCCTTCTTAACTTCCTCCTCCTACCTAACCAATTTATTGAGCCTCCTGACTTCATGTCATTTGCAAACTTAAGATATGACGCATTATAATTCTTCATCCAAATTATCAACATACATTGATGAGCTGATGCATCAACGCAGGCCCCTGGATTGGGGGGATCACTTATCACAATCCCGCTATCAGAGAGTGAACCCTTTATCCATACTCTTCGCCATTTGCTTCACAACTAATGAGCAACAGAAATGTACGTAGATGTGATTATCAACATCAGGTGAAACTGCAGCTGTTATTAAGGAGGCTGATCTGATTCTAGGTGTCAGCTTATGTGAGGCGCCAGGGTGGCACAGTGGTTAGCACTGCTGCCTCACAGAGCCAGGGACTTGGGTTCAATTCCCAACTTAGGTCACTGTCTGTGTGGAGTCTGCATGTTCTCCCCATGTCTGCATGGGTTTTCTCCGGGTGCTCCGGTTTCCTCCCACAGTCTGAACGATGTGCCGATTAGGTGCATCAGCCATGCTAAATTCAGTGTGCCCGAACAGGTGACGGAATGTGGCGATTAGGGGATTTTCACAGTAACTTCATTACAGTGTGAATGTAAGCTGACTTGTGACACTAATAAATAAACCTTAACTTTAAATCTTTAAACTTTATATGTAAATTAGAGCTTGTCATATTAAACTTTATAAAACATTAAACTCTATCTGGAACACTGTGTGCAAATATAGCCAATTGTGTTAAAAAGAACATTTTACTTCAAGAGCTCCTTGAAGTTTTCTAATTATATTGCCAATGCTAAGTTCACAGTATAATTTATAGTGTTAACAAAACTGTTGCCGAAATCTTATGGTCTCGCTGATGGTGCAGGTTTCCAAACAACGAGAGGTGCATTCAACGCGAATTGCCATAATGGCAGGACTATAAGATACCGCCATCAGGGAACACATCCTGCAACAGCAGAGAGGGAGAAAACTCCCACCCCATATCCACTGTCAGTCAGGTCAGTAACCCGAGGGTATGGATTTAACGCAAGTGCCAAAAGAATCAGAGGCAAAATACAGGGTGGCACAGTGGTTAGCACCGCTGCCTCACAGTGCCAGGGACCCAGGTTTGATTCCTGGTTTGGGTCACTGTCTGTGTGGAGTTTGCACATTCTCCCCATGTCTGTGTGGGTTTCCGGCTCTGGCTCCCTCCCACAATCCAAAGATGTGTGGGTTAGGTGGATTGGCCATGTTATATTGCCCCTTAGTGTCAGGGGGATTAGCTAGGGTAAATGTATGGTATATGGGGATAGGGCCTGGGTGGGATTGTGGTCGCTGCAGACTCGATGGGCTGAATGGCCTCCTTCTCCACTTCATGATTCTATGAATCTTTTTTTACATAGCGAGTAATGATCTGGAATGAACCACCCAAAAGGATTGTGGAAGTAGATTCAAGAGTAATTCTCAAAGCAAATTAGTTGAATATCTGAAGGGAAACTACACTGCAAGGCTGGGAGGAACAGGGCTAATGTAACGGCTAACAGTCACCTCAGGCATTCTTTGTGCTGTAACTTTCCAATGATCCTGTGGCATTATCCCCTGACACCTTTAGGGAATTTACAGGACTTGTTACATATGTATCTGAAAAGGTATTCAGGACTCTTAGAGGAGAGGGAGATCAACCCCAAGTTATTGTTCATGTGGGGACACATGACATAGGGAGGTTAACGGAAGGGGATATTAAGCAGAGATTTATGGAGTTGGGGTGGAAACTAAAGGCCAAGACTGATAGAGTGGTTATCTCCGGACTCTTGCCTGTGCCACGAGATAGTTTAGAGAGGAATAGAGAAAGGGAAAGTTTGAACTTGTGGCTGAGAGGATGGTGCAGGAGGGAGGGGTTCAGGTACTTAAGCAATTGGGGCTCGTTCTGGGGAAGGTGGGACCTCTATAAGAGGGATGGTCTACACCTGAATCAGAAGGGGACCAATATCCTGGGGGGTAAGTTTGCTAGGGCTATGCAGGGAAGTTTAAACTGATTCGGAGGGGGGGAGGGATCCTGAGTAGAGGGGTTGAAAGTGAGGGGTGCATGGATGGGGACTGCAATGCATGGCATCGCAGGGGTGGGGTGGAGCAGGGTTTGAAATGTGTATACTTCAATGCGAGGAGTATTCGCAATAAAGTGGGTGAACTTGCAGCGTGGATCAGCACCTGGGACTTCGATGTTGTGGCCATTTCAGAGACATGGATAGAGCAGGGGCAGGAATGGATGCTGCAGGTCCCGGGGTTTAAATGTTTTAGTCGAAGTAGAGAAGGAGGTAGAAGGGGGGGAGGGGTAGCATTATTGGTCAGGGATTGTATCACAGTGTCAGAGAGGAGGTTTGATGAGGACTTGTCTGTTGAGGTAGTATGGGCGGAGATTAGAAATAGGAGAGGAGAGGTCACCCTGTTGGGAGTCTTTTATAGACCTCCTAAAAGTTCTAGAGAGGTTGAGGAAAGGATTGCGGAGACGATCCTGGTTAGGAGTGAAAGTAATAGGGTAATTGTTATGGGGGATTTTAACTTTACTAATATTGATTGGAATTGTTATAGCTCTAGCTCGTTAGAGGGGTCAGTTTTTGTGCAAAGTGTGCAGGAAGGTTTTTTGACTCAGTATGTAGATAGGCCAACTAGAGGTGAGGCTATATTGGATTTGGTGCTGGGAAATGAGCCAGATCAGGTGTTGGATTTGGAAGTTGGTGTGCATTTTGGTGATAGTGACCACAATTCGGTTACGTTCACCTTAGTGATGGAAAGGGATAGGCATGAGCCTCGGGCCAGTGGTTTTAGCTGGGGGAAGGGTAATTATGAGGCTATTAGGAGAGAATTAGGAATCATAGGTTGGACTAGGAGATTACAGGGATTGGGAACGTCCGAAATGTGGAGTTTTTTCAAGGAGCAGCTACTGCGAGTCTGTGATAGGTATGTCCCTGTCAGGCAAGGTGGAATTGGTAAGGCTAGGGAACTGTGGTGCACCAAAAAAGTTGATTCGTTGGTTAAAAAGAAAAAGGAGGCTTATGTTCGGATGAGACGTGAGCACTCGGATAGTGCACTAGAGAGCTTTAGATTGGCTAGGAGGGAGTTGAAGAGCGAGCTAAGAAGGGCTAAAAGAGGACATGAGAAGACTTTGGCTGATAGGGTTAAGGAGAATCCTAAGGCGTTCTATAGGTATGTCAAGAACAGAAGGTTGGTTAGGGCAAGGTTAGGGCCAGTTATAGACGGCAGAGGGAAGTTATGTGTGGAACCGGAGGAGATTGGTGAAGCATTGAACCAATATTTCTCTTCGGTGTTCACGCAGGGGGACATGGATATAGCTGAGGAGGACACTGGGTTGCAGGGGAGTAGAATTGACAGTGTTACAGTTGATAAGGAGGATGTGCTGGATATTCTGGAGGGTCTGAAAATAGATAAGTCCCCTGGTCTGGATGGGATTTACCCCAGGATTCTCTGGGAGGCAAGAGAAGTGATTGCAGAGCCTCTGGCTCTGATCTTCAGGTCGTCGTTGGCCTCTGGTATAGTACCAGATGATTGGAGGTTAGCGAATGTTGTCCCATTGTTTAAGAAGGGGAACAGAGACTTCCCCGGGAATTATAGACCGGTGAGTCTCACTTCTGTTGTGGGCAAGGTTTTGGAAAAAATTATTAGGGATAGGATTTATAGTTATTTGGAGAGTAATGAGTTGATTGGAGATAGTCAGCATGGTTTTGTGGCGGGTAGGTCGTGCCTTACTAACCTTATTGAGTTTTTTGAGAAAGTGACCAAAGAGGTGGATGGGGGTAAGGCAGTGGACGTGGTGTATATGGATTTTAGTAAGGCGTTTGATAAGGTTCACCATGGTAGGCTTCTGCACAAAATGCAGATGTATGGGATTGGGGGTGATCTAGGGAACTGGATTAGGAATTGGCTAGCAGATAGGAGACAGAGGGTAGTGGTTGATGGTAAATATTCATCATGGAGTTCGGTTACAAGTGGTGTGCCTCAGGGATCTGTGTTGGGGCCACTGCTGTTTGTGATTTTTATTAATGATCTGGATGAGGGTATAGTTGGGTGGATCAGTAAATTTGCTGATGACACCAAAGTCGGAGGTGTGGTAGATAGTGAGGAAGGGTGTCATAGTTTGCAGGAAGACTTAGACAGGTTGCAGAGCTGGGCCGAGAGGTGGCGGATGGAGTTTAATGCAGAGAAATGTGAGGTAATTCACTTTGGTAGGAATAACAGATGTGTTGAGTATAGGGCTAACGGGAAGACTTTGAATAGTGTGGAGGAGCAGAGGGATCTAGGTGTATGTGTACATAGATCCCTGAAAGTTGGGAATCAAGTAGATAAGGTTGTTAAGAAGGCATACAGTGTCTTGGCGTTTATTGGTAGGGGGATTGAATTTAGGAGTCGTAGTGTTATGTTGCAACTGTACACAACTCTGGTGCGGCCGCACTTGGAGTATTGTGTGCAGTTCTGGTCCCCACATTACAGGAAGGATGTGGAGGCTTTGGAGAGGGTGCAGAGGAGGTTTACTAGGATGTTGCCTGGTATGGAGGGGAGATCCTATGAGGAGAGGCTGAGGGATTTGGGGTTGTTTTCGCTGGAAAGAAGGCGGCTAAGAGGGGATCTTATTGAAACATATAAGATGATTAGAGGTTTAGATAGGGTGGATAGTGATAGCCTTTTTCCTCTGATGGAAAAATCTAGCACGAGGGGGCATGGCTTTAAACTAAGGGGGGGTAGTTATAGGACAGATGTCAGGGGTAGGTTCTTTACCCAGAGGGTGGTGAGGGATTGGAATGCCCTGCCTGCTGCAGTTGTAAATGCGCCTAGTTTGGGGGCGTTTAAGAGGTCTGTGGACAGGTTTATGGACGAAAAGGGATTGGTTTAGGTTAGAGGGTCATTGTTGTTGTTTTTTTTTAACTGGTCGGCGCAACATCGTGGGCCGAAGGGCCTGTTCTGCGCTGTAATGTTCTATGTTCTATGTTGCATGGTCCGGTAGAAGTACACATAAAATGCAGCTAGGGTTGTGGGATCGTGAAGAATCAGGAGCCCACTGCCTGAAAGGATGGGAGAGACGGGAACCTTCACCACATCAAACAAGTATTTAGACGATCAGGCAAAATGCCACAGCATACAAGGCTACAAGTGGTGGAAAACGGGATTAGGACAGGTGCTCAATGGCCAGCACAGACACGATGGGCTGAAGGGCCTCTTTCTGTCCTGTACGACTCTAAATCCAGCAACAAACTTTCCAAGCACCTTCAAGCATAGACAGACAGGATACTCAAAGCACTTCAATGCACTTAAAGGTCAGACTAAAAATATGAAATGAATTTGTGAATAACTACAGTCACAGAAAGGAACTAATCCATTTGGAAAGGTAGAAATTCCAGTCAGTGAACTACAGAAATTCTCAACTTGCTCACATTACATTCCTTAGTGTGCCAATATTTGTTACACACACTTTAACTGGTTCAATTTATTAGCATTATCACCCATGTGAAAGCAGCACTTGTGGATTAAGTATATTAACCATTTGCAAACTAAACGCTCTTTAAACAGCCTATGTGTCTAATGTGACATGATAAAGATCCACATTGCAGAATTTATTGCTCAAATACAAAATTAGTAACCTGACCGCAATAACTTCCCCAAAAATAGTCAGCAGTTGGGGAGAAAAAGAGAATCAAACAGGTGGTCACCGAGCGTGCCGACATCAGCTGTAATGACAAAAACTTATTCTGGTGTCTTAATACCACAAGCACCAAACATTGTGCTCTGTAGCTGACCCCGATTGAAAGCCAAACATTCTCACACTTGTACAAGGGAACTACCTGTCGCTGCACTTTTAATTAACTCTGTGGCAAAACTGTAAAATCACCAATGTACCCAAATGAAACAAATCTCCCCAGCTCCTCAATAATGAGCAGTAACAGGCAGGCACTCTATCACCAATTCATCACTCAGACTGCCAGTTTACTGATAGAACCAGTCACAGTCTAGCTGATGAACACAGTAGGGCAGCCTAGGACACAAGAATAGGAACCGAGAACACCATACTATTGCTCAAGACTGCTCCACCATTCAATACAATCATAACTGATCATAGAATCATATTATCCTCACTGTACAGAAGGAGGCCATTTGGCCCATCGAGTTTGTACCAACCACAAATGCACCCAGGTCCTATTCCCATAACGCACTGGTTAGGTGCATTGGCCATGCTAAATTCTCCCTCAGTGTACTGAATAGGCAATTAGAGGGTTTTCCCATTTACCTTGCGAATCCCCCACACATTAGGGTCAATTTAGCATAGCCAATCAACCTAACCCACACATCTCTGGAGTTGATCCTTTGACTCAACTCCATTTTCCTGTCTGCTTTCCATATCCCTTGTTTCCCTGAGACACCAAAAATCTAACTTAGCTTTAAATATGAATTTAACGATGGGTCATCCACAAGCCCCTAGGGTAGATAATTCCAAAGATTCACATCCTTTAAATTAAAAGTTTTCTCCTCATCTCAGTCTTAAATGCTTAGCTGACCTAATCCTGGGACCTGTGCTCCAGATTCCCCAGCCAGTCTCTCACTATCTACGCTGTCAAGCCCTTTCAGAGACTTCTATGTTTCTACAAGATCCTCTCTAATTCCCGGCTTGGGTCACTGTCTGTGCAGAATCTGCATGTTCTCCCCGTATCTGTGTGGGTTTCCTCTGGGTGCTCTGATTTCCTCCCGCAGTCTGAAAGACATGCTGTTTAGATGCATTGGCTGTGCTAAATTCTCTCTCAGTGGATCTGTACAGGCACCAGAGTGTGGTGACTAGGGGATTTTCATAGTAACTACATTGCAGTGTTAATGTAAGCCTTACTTGTGACACTAACAAATAAACTGTAAACTTTAACCTCAGCCTCAGGTTACAGGGCGACACTGTAATCACAGAAACCAATTTAGTGAATCTTCAGTGTTAAGTCTCCAATGCAAATCTTTTCTTCCTTAAATATGGAGACCAAAACTGCACACAGTATTCCAAGTGTGCTCTCACCAGAATCCTGTACATTTGCAGCAAGACTTCCTCATTCTTTCAATAGAGGTCATATGACATTTGCTTCCCTAATTGCTTGCTCTATCCACGTGTTAACTTCGTACGTTCTTGCACGCCCACACCTAAGTCTCTCTCAACACCACATATTTCATGTTTTTTAATAAAAATTGTTTTCTCTTCTTACCACTTCCTACATTATACTCCATCTGCCATTCACTTAACCGGTCCATACTCTTTGCAGCCTCTTTGTATCCTCTTCACAACTTATATTCTCACCCAACTTTGTATGTCAGAAAACCTGCATTCAAAATTATTGGTCCCCTTGTCTAAGTTATGAATATGAAGTTCCTGTGCTACACTATTGCTAAATGGTTAGCACTGCTGCCTCACAGCGGCAGGGACCCCGTTTGATTCCTGGCTTGGGTCACTGTCTGTGCGTAGTCTGCACGTTCTCCCTATGTCTGCATAGGTTTCCTCCAGGTGCTCCGATTTCCACCCACAGTCTGAAAAACGCACTGGTTAGGTGCATTGGCCATGCTAAATTCTCCCTCAGTGTACTGAATAGGCAATTAGAGGGTTTTCACAGTCACTTAATTGCAGTGTTAATGTAAAGTTAAAGTTTATTTATTAGTTTCACAAGTATGCTTACACTGGCCATGCTAACTTCTCCCTCAGTGTACCAGAACAGGTGCTGGAGTGCGGCGATTCAGGGATTTTCATGGTAACTTCATTGCAGTGTTAATGTGAGCCTACTTGTGACACTAATAAACAAACTTTAATTAATGGAATACTTATGAAATTATCCACTATACTTTCCTTCTGAAATAAAGCTCAATTGAATGACCATCTATAAACAATCCTCCTCAATGTTGACATGATTTAAGATAAGGGAAGTGATGGAGGAGGGAAATGCCCACTTGAACTGTGAAAAGCATTGTGATGAAGTATTGCTGATGGCAGGTCAGTCACTTGTAGTGGGTGTAATCTGAGATGATAAAGTGAAAGTTTCACACAAGAAGGTTACTGGTACAACATTAAAACATATTGATCAAAACTCAATCTTTTCATAGAATGCTGGCACTAATGCATTGTAAACACCGAATGATATCACTACTATTTATTACATATAAATACATTACACAGTCTTCAGGCAACCGGACAGTCATTCAAAGGAAGTGTGTACTGTGGCCTCTGCACATCATTCAGGAATCATACTTTGCGCAATCACACCCATTATATGGGTAATTATATGTCTAGCTGGGCTATCTATATGCCTATGCAGTTACACAGAGAAACTCTGGTACATATTACAGTGCATAATAGACATTTAGCAAATGTAGGCAACACAAACACACAAAGTGTGTGTGCAGCAGAAAGCTATGTTGAGTCCACCAAACCTGGATCCATTCCAGCAAAACTTGGAATCCAAATTTTGGCAACACGAAAGTTACTTTTTAGAAACATTTTTTTTAAAAAAAAGCCTTTTTGAAAAGTTATTTTTAAAACTCCCAATCCAGCACTCTGAACCAATGCTGCAGGCAAACAAGAATTATGCGGTCAGTTTTGAATTGTGAGTTAGCACCACTCAACTGACCATTTGTAATCTGTTTACATACAAAATATCGAAACAGTGCAATTGCTGATTATGAACTAGCTCTATTCTGGTCAAGCCTGATTTCGTTTCATACATCCAGTGGGGCAGCAAATGGCTATCCCATGTTCCAAAATAGAAATGAGGGGCAACATCTCCCAGCCGTCTCTATAACAAAGAATATGTAAATGATCCAAGCGGAATATGAATAAGCTTTTGTTGTAACAGCTTAGTGAGGGGAATCAGTCATCGAGCCAGAATACTATTAGCTCAGACCTTCAGGTTCAGTGCCTTGTACAGCAATATATGCAACATAATGCAAAGGCAGATGTTATTATCTGTCAAAGTGAGTGTGTTATTACCATGGCCCCAGCTGACTAATAAGGAACACAGACTTAGGACATTAACTGACTTGTAGCAAACTGTCACTTTGTCGTTAGTGATATACATCACCCAGACACTCCATGTAATTTTCTGCTTATCATTACTGGGTCAAATCTTGCTGTTGCAGGACATCTAATGGCGTCTGCTACTGGTCAAACATTACACGTTTCAGACTTTTAATTTTTCTTGCGGGACAATTTGCTGATCGTGTGAGCTGATAATGTCACACATGACAGAAACTGAACATTTGCATCTGAATGACCAGGGCTAACAACTGTATCTCATTAACCAATCAGATTGAAGGCAAAAGCAGTAGAAGAACTGGGATGGAAATGAGAACGGGTGAATTTAATGTCAAAACAGGTACCAAAGGAAAATAAAGAGGGGGGAAAAGAGCCAGGAAGTAAAAGTTATTGAAGATCTCCAGCTACAATTAAAAGCCGAAGGAATGAGACCTCACACTTGAAGCTGGCAATAATGGGCATACTACTAAAAGCTACTTTGATTTGAAAAAACCTGACTTAGCTTTCTGTCCATATTTACCAGGCAGACAGAGCAGCTTCATACCATTCAATGGTGAGTTAGGCAGACGCCGTTTCCAAGAAGCTCATAGCAAAGAGGTGCAACAGGGATAGCAACATTTGGACTTCTGAGTGGAACCCATTATCTGCCCCTCTGTTGTAGGGGCAGATAGTGTATAAACAACAGGGAGCAACGTTAGTCTCACCCTTACTTTGACAGGCAAATTTGTCCCATTATAATCGCTGGTTCTGATGTGCGTGTGTGTGGGTTACTTTTTTTTTCCTTGTGTCAAAGTGTGTGCACAAGCCTGTGGAACTTCTGCAGTTAATAAGCACTGTGGGTGCTCTGGCAACGTGTGTGTGTGTGTGTGTGTGTACCCACTGCACCGTTCAAAAAATGCTCATTATGTCAAATTCAACTGTTTCTCTCTCTCGGAAACAAAATGCTTATTTATCCGTCTGGTAACAGGACTTTTTTTTAAAAAAGAGGCCAGTCAGTCACAAAAGCAAACGGCAGCACTATCCAACCAGATCTCCTCTGTTCACTCAGCCCCATCCGCCAGACATCTCCCGTTGGCTCTTTTCAAATTTGTGCAATGTGACGGGGACTGATGGGACTGTTTGAAACCAGATCCCCGCAGCGGTATAAATCAACAGCGTGCAGAAGCGCCGAGTGGGGAGAAAAGGCAGTGGGATTGGTGTAGCATCTCACGCTACTACTCCGACCCCCAGCTGCAGCTCAGCCGATAGGAAATACTTCCCTGATATTTATTAGTTTTTACAGATGGCAAGTAATGCACTAACACATGATTGTAAAATAACAGGGGAAATCATCTTCAGTTTAAATTAGGCGGGGAGGATCATAAATTTTATTGACGAAATAATCAACATCAAAGTCATAACTGGATAAATGAAGGGATCTCTCAAAAAACAGGTTAGGGGACTAAAATTAGAATCATTAACAAATCATACGGGGGGGGGGGATGTTGATGAGAGAATTTACACATGAAATCTTAAGGAGCAGAATGATAAATGATGGATCATAAGTTTTACTGACAAAATAATTAGGGGACTGGATCAACTCATAACTGGAGATCATAAATGAGGGAATCTCTCAAAAAACAAGTTGGGGGATTAAAATTAAAATTATAATTGGAGATTATAAGCGATGTGATTGTCAAAAACACGTATGGGGCCATAACTAAAATCATAATCAAATGATATGTAGAGTGAGCAATTAAGGAGATGTTAGGGACAGAATTTACACATGAAATCTTAATAAGGGAGATGATAAAAATAATTTAGTTATAAAATAATTAGGGAGCTGAAATTAAAATCATAGCTGGAAAACATAAACGTGAAGATCGCTCACAAAACAAGTTAAGGGACTAAAATTAAAATCATGATCAAATCATGGGGCTGCGATCAATGATGTTAAAGTCAGGGGTTCTGAGAAAAAGGCGGGAGAATGGGGATGAGAAAAACAGTCATGATTGAATGGTGGAGCAGAATGGAGGGCCGAGTGGCCTAATTCTGCTCCTATGTCTTATGGTCTTGGGACAGGATTTACACATGAAATCTTCATAAGTTGTGGGGAGGGTCAAAAAAGTGATAAAATAATTAGGGGACTGACATTAAGATCATAACTGGAGATCATGATTTGATTTATTATTGTCACATACATCGATATACAATGAAAAGTGTTGTTTCTTATGAGCTATACAGACAAAACGTACCACTCATAGAGAAGGAAAGGAGAGAGTGCAGAATGTAGTGTTACAGTCATAGCTAGGGTGTAGGGAAAGATCAACTTAATACAAGTCCATTCAAACTGAATGAGGGGGATCTGTCAAAAAACAAGCTGGGTGAACTAAGAACAAAATCATGATCAAAAATCATATGGGGGGGGGTGTGATCAACTACGGGCAGAATTTACACATGGAATCTTAAAAAGGGGGAAGATAAATGAGGGACTCTTGGTAACAAGAAAAGGAGGAAGATTTAATAATGAAAAGGGGGGGAAAATCATGCCCTTTTGTGCTGTCTAAGGGGAGAGGGTGTTGGAGATGAAGTTTGGGGGAGAACAGGCAATCCTCACTCACCTTCAGGTAGTCATTCTCTGAGCGCAGTTCCTCAATCTCCCGGAGCATCTCCTGCTGCAGTAAGCTGCTACTACTGCTGCTCTCCAGCATCTCGGCCGGGCTGCCAGCTTTGCCTGGCCGCTCTCCGTGCCTGGCTTTGGGCGTCCTAAGCGGGGCTTGGGCGGATTTGAGCGGGGAGCGGCGCTGCTGCTGCTGCTGCTGGGGGTGCTCCTCGGGGCAGTGCGGCGCTCCGGCCGCGGCGGGCTCCTCTCCGCCCTTCCTGCCGCCCTCGGCGTCGCTGGAGCCGGTGGTGCAGGACTCGGCGTCGCTGGTGGTGGGCGGCTCGGGCTCGGGCAGCGGCTCGGAGGCGCAGTCGGACAGGTCGGAGCTGCTGTCGGTGTGGCTGCCGCGGGGAGCCGGCCCCGGGCTGGCCTCCAGCAGGAGGCATTTCTTGGCTTTCCTGGGCTGGCTCTTGTGGTGGTGATGGTGGTGGTGGTGGTGGTGGTGATGGTGGTGGTCTCCTGCTCCTTGCTGCTGCTGTTTGCCCCGGCTCTCCTGCTGCCCCTTGGAGGAAGCCCTCCTGGGCAAGTGGGGGGCAGACAGCGGCGACTTGGCCGAGGGGCAGCCCCCCTTGCCGGGGGAGGAGGAGGAGGCTTTGTCCTTGGCTGCCAGGGCGCTGCTGCTGCTGCTGCTGCTGCGCCGGGACAGGCGGCTGTGGGCGACTTGTTGCTGCTTGGACAAGGGGGCGAGGGCCGGCGAGGGGGCTCCAGCCGAGGGGGGCAGCCCCCCGGGCTTGGCAGGCAGGCAGGGCTTGGCCGCCGGTGCTCGGCAGTGAAGATCCTTCAGGGGTCTGGCCGGGGAGGGGGCTCGGTTCAGCCGCTTCTTCTCCACATACTGCTGCTTGATCTCAGTGCTCCCATTCACCGTCTCCATCCCTGCACACCAACAGCCCCACGCTCTGCAATCCCCACCTTGCAATACACACACCAACAAGCTCTCTCTCCTTTTCTCTGTGCATCACTTCTCCCTTAAACAGGATGATATTTTTCCTCCTCTCTCTCTCTCTCTCCCTCTGTGTCTTCTGGCAGCCCAGGTCCAGTTGTCTCTAAAATCCAGCAGCACACACTTGCCTGGAAAATGGCAAATGGGTCCACATTTCTTCTGGGTCCTTCCCTCTACATCTCCTGTCTTAATCTCCCTATTTCCACCAGTCCAGCCTGTGATGTGGCAGTGAATTCTCTGCCTCCCTTGCTGGGCTCTGGGCTAGGTTTCCTCCATGCTTCTCTCTCTCTCTCTCTTTCCTTCTCTCTGCTCCCAGACCTGATTGATTGAGAGCAAAAAATAAAAAAGCTGCAGCCTCGCCTGACGCCAGTAGCTGAACGCATGCGTGTGTCCTGAGTCAGTCTCCAGTGTAAGCAGGCAGGCAGTGCTGGTGTAGTGTAGTAAATCCAGTTTGAAGCCCTGTGCGTACTCCTCAAAAAACACACGCTTCATTTGCATAAAATTGAATATTTAGTCTTTTTTGCGGGGGGAAGGTCTCTATCTTTGTTTGTGATTTGAACCAAGCTTGCCAACTCTCCAAGACTGGCTTGGAATTTCTTAGAATTAAAGATCAATATTTCAAAAAAAACACACACTCTGCAACACTCACTTGGGCTGCAGGGTGGTACAGTGGTTAGCAATGCTGCCTCACGGTGCCAGGGACCCAGGTTCGATTCCCGGCTCGGGTCACTGCGTGCACGTTCTCTCTGTGACGGCGTGGGTTTCCTCCGGGTGCTCCGGTTTCCTCCCACCAGTCCAAAGATGTGCGGGTTAGATGGATTGGCCGTGCTAAATTGCTCCTTTGTGTCAGGGGAACTAGCTAGGGTAAATGCATAGGGTTTTGGGGATTGGACCTGGGTGGGATTGTGGTCAGTGTAGATTCAATGGGCCTCCTTCTGCACTGTAGGGATTCTATGATTCTATCCTAATTCTGGCAACATCTGTGGAGCGAGAATAGAGACGTTTTGAGTTGGGTCATCCAGACCCGAAACGTTATGTGGAATTTTCCCATCCCGCCCACCACAGGGATTGTAGTGGGCTGAAGGGGCAGACCATGGAAAGGTCCATTGATCTCTGGTGGAATTTTCAGGTTTTGGGGCGAGTGTGGCTGGAAAGTCCTGCCCAAATTCTCTACTCTCTCTCCACAGATACTGTCAGACCTGCTGAGGTTTTCCAGCATTTTCTGTTTGTGTTTCAGATTCCGGCATCCTCAGTAATTTGCTTCTATCTCAGGACACTTTAGTTTATAATCCCCGGTATCTGAGCTATTACTCACCCCCTCAGTCACCACCACAATAACAGATTACCTTGATCATTGCTGTTTAAGTTTGCTGCTGTGTAAATCATTGCAATGACTATGCTTCACAAGTACTTCATTGGTCGTAAAACACTTCGAGACACCTGGCGGTCATGAAGAGCGCTACATAAATGCAATTCATTTTGTAGGTTTGAAGGCAGGGGAGTCATACATGCAACCTCCAGGAATACATCCAACTCAAGCTCGCAACCCTGGCCATAAGGTTTAATTTTTTTTTGATTTATTATCACATGTATTGATGTACAGTGAAAAGTATTGTTTCTTGCCTGGTACACAAAGCATGCCATTCATAGAGTGCATAGGGGAGAAGGAAAGGAGAGGTTGCAAAACATAGGTAAGGTTAATTAAGGACCCCACACACCCCACTTCTTCTATTGGGAAAAAGATATCCAAAAGTTGGAGGACACATACCAACCAACTCAAGAGCATCTTCTTCCCTGCTGCCATCAGACTTTTGATCTTTCTCTATACCCTAGCTATGACTGGACCACTCCTTTCCTTCTCTATGAATGGCATGCTTTGTAAAGCGCGCAAGAAAAAATACTTCTCACTGTGTACTAACAATATACTAATAATAAGTTAAATCAAATCAAAAGTTAAGAGAATGATCAGCTTAATATATGAAACAACCATTCAAAAGTCTGATGACAGCAGGGAAGGCAATGGCCGAGTGGTATTATCGCTAGACTGGGGTCCTGAGTTTGAATCCTGCCAGGGCAGATGGTGGAATTTGACTTTAATACAAAAAAATCTGGAATTAACATTTTCTGACAACCATAAACCCATTGTCGATTGTCAGGAAAACCCATCTGGTTCACTAATGTCTTTTCGGGAAGAAAATCTACTGTCCTTACCCAGTCTGGCCTACGTGTGACTCTAGAACCAAGACAATGTGGTTGACTCTCAACTGCCCTCTGAAATGGCCTAGCCAAGGGCAGCTAAGGATGGGCAGATAGCGACATTCATGTCCCACAAATGAATAAAAAGCAAAGCTGTTCTTGAGTCTGTTGATATATGCTTTAAGACTTTGGTTGGGGTGAGGGGGAGAGCGCAGAGGGGGGATGGAAGTGAATGGATGGATGGAATGGAATGTATGGATGGAAGTGAAACATATTTATTTATTTACTTATTAGCCACAAGTCGTCTTACATTAATACTGCAATGAAGTTACTGTGAAAATCCCTGAGTCGCCACATTCCAGTGCCTGTTTGGCTACACTGAGGAAGAATTAGCATGGCCAACAACATCTTCAGACTGTGGGAGAAAACCACAACTGAAGCACCTGGAGGAAACCCACGCAGACATGGAGAGAACATTCAGACTCCATACAGACAGTGACCCAAGGTGGGAATTGAACATGGATCCCTGGTTTGAGGCAACAGTATTAACTACTGTGCCACCATGTCGCTGTGCTGTGCAGGTGCATAACTAAGCTTCTCAGGCATCAACCAACTTCTGCTGCTTACTAATTAACACCATTGTAACATGTGCTAACATGAACCACGTCCCCCTGCTCCTTATGCTTCTGCCGCTAAGCTGCTCAACATACAGGGCAGAGTTGACTTCCAGCCCTTGCAAGGTGATCTGCATGCAGTGAACAGCACCTTGCATTCTGGAACAGATTGCAATCTGAGTGAAACTGCATACTCAACCTCACCTCTCAAGCAAGAGAGAATGAAATGCAGTTAACTCTCAAAGAGTTGCATGGACACATGGATGGTAAACTGCAAGACATTGCAAATATTTCTAATTCCAACCT
This sequence comes from Carcharhinus amblyrhynchos, assembly GCF_965287045.1. Taxonomy (NCBI): domain Eukaryota; kingdom Metazoa; phylum Chordata; class Chondrichthyes; order Carcharhiniformes; family Carcharhinidae; genus Carcharhinus; species Carcharhinus amblyrhynchos. Next base: position 111,211,906 of record NC_137331.1, on the reverse strand, counting down.
GGAAGGACATCTCCAATGGTCAACTTCACAACCACTGACCATGCAGGCCTCACCCTGCTCCAGTTTGCGATTGGTGGTGGCAGCAGATAAGATCATAAGATGTACGAGCAGAAGTAGACCACTCAGTCCATCAAGTCGTTCTACTCGCCATTCAATGAGATCATGACTGATCTGATAATCCTCAAATCCACCTTCTCATCTTGTCCCTGTAATATTTAATTCCCTCTAAGAGAAGAAATTTCTCCTCATCTCTGTCTTAAATGGGCAACTCCTTACTCTGCGATTATGCCCTCTGGTCCTAGACTCTCCCACAAGGAGAAACATCTTTCAGCAGGTTTCATTAAGGACTTACTTATGGAAGCACAGACATTGTGTGAACCTATAGTTCCAGGGCCCCGATCCCAATGTAGGGCTGCGTGTGCTTTGTATTTATTCTTGGAATGTGAGTGTCATTGTCAAGGCTGACATTTATTGTCTTTGAATAGTGGTGAGCTACTTAATGAGTAGCTTGCTTGGCCATTACAGGGTGCAATCAATCATATTGGTGTGGGTGGACTTAAATGCAGGCTAAACTGGGTAAGGATGGCATAGTTCCTTATTAGTGAACCAGGTGGCTTCTATGACAATCCAGTAGTTTTATGGTCATTATTAACATTTCATTCTTAACATTTCATTCTGAGCTGATTAATCCAATTGAATTGAAATTCCCCTGGGTGCTGTGATGGGATTTGATCTCATGTCTCCAGAGCATTATCTGGCCCTCTGGATTACTGGTCCAGTCATGATGCAGAGATGCCAGCGTTGGACTGGGGTAAACACAGTAAGAAGTCTCACAACACCAGGTTAAAGTCCAACAGGTTTATTTGGTAGCAAGAGACACTAGCTTTCGGAGCGCTGCTCCTTCGTCAGGTAAGTGGGAGTTCTGTTCACAAACAGGACATATAAAGACACAAACTCAATTCACAAAATGCATCTTTGTAGAAACTTGATGTCTGTGTCAATATGTGCGATCTTCTCGGAGATCTTCTCCACTTGGAGCCGGCAGTTTGCGGTGTCGATGGTAGTCATGATGTTGGGACGCCAGCGTTGGACTGGGGTGGGCACAGTAAGAAGTCTCACAACATCAGGTTAAAGTCCAACAGGTATACTTGGTAGCAAAAATCACTTGCTTACGGAACGCTGCTCCTTTGTCAGGTAAATGGGAATTCTGTTCCCAAACAGGGCATATAAAGACACAAACTCAATTACAAATGCATCTTTGTAGAAACTTGATGTCTGTGTCAATATACACAATTATCTTGGAGATCCTCTCCTCTTGGATCCCAGTCCAACGCCAGCATCTCCACATTGTGACTACCATCAACACCACAAACTGCCGGCTCCAAGTGGAGAGGATCTCCAAGAAGATCGCGCGTATTGACACAGACATCAAATTTCTACAAAGATGTATTTTGTAAATTGAGCTTGTGTCTTTGTATGCCCTGTTTGTGAACAGAATTCCTACTTACCTGACGAAGCAGCAGATTTCTGAAAGCTAGTGGATTTTGCCACCAAATAAACCTGTTGGACTTTAACCTGGTGTTTTGAGACTTCTTATTGGTCCAGTAACAGTACTGCTGCACTACTGTCCCCATGGGAGCCCAGAGTAGCTTTGAGGGGATAGAAACTAGAAGCAGGAGTAGGCCTTTCGAGCCTGTTCCACTACTCATTTTGATCACAGCAGATCATTGAATTCAATATCTTGATACTCCCTTCTCCCCATATCCCTTGATCCCTTTAGCCCCAAGAGTTATATCTAATTTCTTCAGAAATATATCTAATTTCTTCTCTGTGTGAAGGAATTTCTCTTCACCTCAGTTCTTAAAGGTTTATGCCTTATCGTCAAACTATGACCCCTAGTTCTAGACTCCTCACCATTGACAGCATTCTTTCTGAATCTATCCCGTCAAACATTCTCAGAATTTTATAAGCTTCTATGAGATCCCCTCTCTTCTAAACTCCAGTGAATCTAGGAAAAGATTTCTAGAAGACAGGCAATTAGGAGGCCACCTCTGGGACCTTCATCCAATTAAGGAAGCTGAATGGACTCTGGAGTCAGAAAAGCCAATGGGAAAATCCACGGCTGTTGGCATCTGATCCATCGGGAGAGGTGTCTCAAAGGACTTGTACTTGAAACAAACCACAGCTGATAGGCCATAACTGCAGCCAATCCATGCTTGGTTGCTTTGCCATGCATGCATCTGCCACCTCCAGCTCCATTCCCAGCTGCCACCTTTCCATCTGTGCACTCCACATTGGGGCGCTTATCCACTATCTGAAAAATCTTCAGTAGACCTACCCACCTACCCATTTTCTATCCCCCACTGTCTACCCCTAGAGACTGAGTACAGGAAGAAGATAGACAACCTGGTGAAAAGGAACGATGACAATAATCTCTCCCTCAATGTCAATAAAATGAAAGAGATAGTCATCAACCTCAGGAAGTGTAGTGGAGAACATGCCACATTGACATCAAAGGTGATGAAGTGAAGATGGTCGAGAGTTTTAAGTTTCTAGGTGTTCTATCATGAATAATCTGTCCTGGTTCCTCCATGCCAATGCTTTAGTTAAGAAAGCCCGCCAACGTCTTTACTTTATCAGAAGTTTAAGGAAATTTGGCATGCCCACTATGACCTTCACTAATTTTTACAGATACAGCATAGAAAGCATCCTTTCTGGTTACATCCCAGCCTGGTATGGCTCCTGCTCTGTCCACGACCGCAGGAAACTACGAGTTGTGAATGTAGCCTCATCCATCACACAAAGCAGCTTCTCATCTACTGACTCCACCTGTACTTCCTGCTGCCTCATGAGGCAGCCAGCATAATCAAAGACCCCACGCACCCCGGACATTCTCTCTTCCACCTTCTTCCTTTGGGAAAAAGATACAAAAGCCTGAGGACACGTACCAACCAACTCAGAATCAGCTTCTTCCCTGTTGCCATCAGACTTTTGAATGGATCTATCATGTATTAAGCTGATCTTTCTCTAAACCCTATCTGTAACTGCAACACTACATTCTGCACCTTTTCCCTTCTCCCCTATGCACTCTGTGAATGGTATGTTTTGTCTGTACAGTGCACAAGAAACAATACTTTTCACTGTATCCCAATACATGTGACAAAAATCAATCAAGCTATCATCCTGAAAATGCAGGCACGTGCTGGCAGACCATCATGCCAGTTGGTAGCACAATGCCAAAATGTCCACTTCCAAGCCTGCCTCACCTTGGCACAAACATTCTGCTTGTTTTGTACCTTGCTGAGTTCCTGTGGATGAATTGTTCCCTGAGCATGCTGAGAGTCCTTTTCCCCTGCTCCTCCTCCCTCTTCCAGCAGCTAGTCCTATTCTGTGTTGGCTCTGCTCATCCTCCAAGTCATGCTGTGCTCCGTGGAAACTGCAACTAGTGCGTCCATATCAGGGGCAGCTGCCCTGAAGCCAACAAGAACTCCTTCCTCACCTGCCACAGCACTCCCTGTAGAATTTCTCAACTTTAAACAACCCTGGAAAGCACCGAAAACATCTGCCCAATTGATGTAAGAGCCGTAAGCAATTATCCAGCAACTAAACTGTAAGTGATGATTTCTTTAAATAGTGCTAACAGGGAGGATTATTCCTGATGCTAAACATGTGTTGAGCTGTGCAAAGTTAAGAGAGGGCATTAGCTGGGGCATTGCAAACTGATTGATGTCATGATTTACCCTCTCTGCACACTTTTAGCAGATCATAGAATCCCTACAGTGCAGAAGGAGGCCATTTGGCTCATCGAGTCTTCACCAATCACAATCCCACCCGGGTTCTATCCCCATAACCCCTCTTATTTACCCTGCAAAGCAGCCTCTCATCCACTGACTCTACCTACACTTCCTGCTGCCTCATGAAGGCAGCCAGCATAATCAAAGACCCCACGCACCCCGGACATTCTCTCTTCCACCTTCTCCCATAACCCCTCTTATTTACCCTGCTAGTCCCCTGCCACTAAGGGGCAATTTAGCACGGGCAATCAACCTAACCCACACATCTTTGGACTTTGGAAGGAAACTGGAGCACCCGGAAGAAACCCACATGGACATGGGGAGAATGTGCAAACTCCATCCGAGGCCAGAATTGAACCCAGGTTCCTGGCGCTGTGAAGCAGCAGTGCTAACCACTGTGCCACTGTGCCAACAGCGCAGTTGTTCACTGCAGCCACAGTAACATCTTTACCAATATGGCATCTGGTGCAACTCACCCCAGGAGTTTGCATGCCTGCCCTAGCACCACAGTTGACATCAGTACAGCCAAAACAACAGGCCATTCAAACCTCACACAGCACATTTCCAGGCTTGTAAATGCCTTTTTCTTTTGGGTCCATTTCTCAGTAGATTTTATTTTGTGACTTGCACTCAAAATATCAAAACTGGACCCAATGGCTGCAAATGGCTGTGGGTGGCACAGTGACACAGTGGTTAGCACTGCTGCTTCACAGCACCAGGATTCCAGGTTTGGTCCCTGGCTTAAGTCACTGTCTGTGCACTTTCTCCCGTGTCCACATGTGTTTCCCTTGGGTGCTCCGGTTTCCTCCCATTGTCCAAAGATGCATGGGTTAGGTGGATTGGCCATGCTAAAATTGCCCCTTAGTGTCAGGGTGATTGGCAAGGTACATATGTGGGGTTACTGGGATACAGCCTGGGTGGGATTGTTGTTGGCACAGGCTCGATGGGCTGAACGGCCTCCTTGCGCACTGCAGGATTCCGTGAAAAACCATCATGACCTTGAAATGGGATAGCACAGTGGCACTATGGTTGGCAATGGTTAACATCAGGGACCTGGGTTTGATTCTGGCCTTGGTGACTGTGTGGAGTTTGCACATTCTCCCTCTGCCTCCATGAGTTTCCTCTGGGTGTTCTGGTTTCCTCCCACAGTCCCAAAGACGTGTAGGTCAGGTGGATTGGCCATGCTAAATTCTCCCTTAGTGTCCCAAGATGTGTAGGTAAGGTGGATTGGCCATGCTAAATTCTCCCTTAGTGTCCCAAGATGTGTAGGTTAGGTGGATTAGCATGGTAAATGTCTGGGGCTACAGGGATAGGGCGGGGTTGGACCTGGATAAGATGCTCTGCTGGAGAGTTGATGCAGACTCGATGGGCCAAATGGCCTCTTTCCACATTTTCTATGATCCTATGGAAATTGGGAGCACATGCAGTTGAAAGATGACTGCGCACAATTGTCAAACTAATTTGCCCAAATATAGATTTTGAAAAGTTAGTTTGCTAAGTGTTGTCCATCTTCTGTCTGAGACTTAGTAACATTTGCCAACCCTGACTCAATTAACTGTATCTTCACATAAAAAGCAGATTTAAAACTCTAAGAAGCTAAGGCAGACTTATTGCTGCACTTGTGCATGTTTATGTTCTGATTGCATAACTGACTACAGCAGGGAAAAAAAAATCACACCGTTAGTGTTTGCTCTCTAATATAAACACACTGTATATGTTGTGTCCTTTTAAGGTCAGAAGGAGTAAGTCTGAACTCCTGGAATAATTTCACACTGTATTGACAGAGACAAGCCAGAAGTCCATTTACCAGCATATGTATGAAGAAACATGTGCAGATGTACAAATCACCTTTAAATGGATAAAGGTCTTTGATGTACTGCTTCCACATCAATAGCAGCACTGTGTGATTGGATTTCAGGATAGCTAGCCAGTTTAGTAATCCCAGCAAAATTGAAGTTGTGCATTCTTGTATTTGCGCTTGAATCAGTAACACAGTCATGACAACTTTCACAATGGACTCCTATTCCATACTTTAAATCAATGACCCACACAGCTTGTCCGATGGTACATGGTGGAGCAGTGGTTCTGTTCACAGGACTAGTAATCCTGAGACGCAGGCTATTGCCCTGAGGGCACGGGTTCAAATACCATCACCGCAGCTGGAGTGCGATGCAATAGTCTCCACTTGCCTGGCTGAGTGCAACAACACTAAAGTAATGTTGTCTCATTACGGCAAGGATGTGGAAATAATGACTAACACGAATGTTGCCTCATTACAGGAAGGATGTGGAAGCCATAGAGAGGGTGCAGAGGAGATTTACAAGCTCGTTGCCTGGATTGGGGAGCATGCCTTATGAGGATAGATTAAGGGAGCTCGGCCTTTTCTCTTTGGAGGGACGAAGGATGAGGGGTGACCTGATAGATGTGTATAAGATGATGAGAGGTATTGATTGAGTGGATAGTCAGAAGCTATTTCCCAGGGCTGAAATGGTTGCCACAAGAGGACACAGGTTTAAGGTGCTGGGGAGCAGGTACAGAGGAGATGTCAGGGGTAAGTTTTTCACTCAGAAGGTGGTGGGTGCGAGAAATGGGCTGCCGGCAATGGTGGTGGAGGCGGATTTGGTAGGGTCTTTTAAGAGACTTTTAGATAAGTACATGGAACTTAATAAGATAGAGGGTTACAGGTGAGCCTATTAATCTCTAAGGGAGGGATATGTTCGGCACAACTTTGTGAGCCAAAGGGCCTGTATTGTGCTGTAGTTTTTCCATGTTTCTATGTTTTTAAAGAAGCTCAACACCATCACAAAGCTGGTTGATCGATTGTCACATATCCACCAACATATACTACTTTCACTATCAACACTGCGTGTGTGCCATTTACAAAATGTACTGAAGGAGCTCGCCAATGTTCCTTAGACAACCATCTAGCTCCCATCTAGAATGACGGGCGTAGCGGATGCATGGAACACCACCACCTGCAAGTTCTCTTCCAATGACTCACACCAGGGCTTTGGTCAAAATCCTGGAATTCCCTCCCCAGCCGCACTGTGGGTATATCTACACTACGTAGCAGTTCAAGAAGGCAGCTCACCACCACCTTCTCATGGGCAGCTCGGTAGCACAGTGGTTGGCACTGCTGTCTCACAGTGCCAGGGACATGGATTCAATTCCGGTCTTGGGTGACTGTCTGTGTGAAGGTTGCACGTTCTCTCTGTGTCTGTGTGGGTTTTCTTTGGATGCTCCGGTTTCCTCCCAAAGTTCAAAGTTGTGTGGATTAGGTGGATTGGCCATGCTAAGTTGCTTCTTAGTGTAAGGAGGACTAGTTAGGGTAAATATGTGGGGTTACGAGGATAGGGCCTGGGTGGGACTCAATGGGCCGAGTGGCGTCTTCTGCATTCTAGGCATTCTATGATTCTCCAGGGTAAAAATAGATGGCAATAAATGCTGGCCTAGCCAGCGATACCCACATCCCATTTATAAATGCAAAAAAAAGGTATTGTCTTTTAGGGAAGGAAATCTGCTCTCCATCATCTGGCCTGGCCCATATGTGACTCCAGATCCACAGCAATGTGCTGGACACTTAATTGCCCTCTGAAATTAATTGGCAAGCCATTCAGTTCAAGTGAAATTATGGATGGGCAACAAATGTTGTCCTTGTCCACAATGCCCAAAGCTTATTAACAAATAAAAAATACGTGGCAGGGGAGTGCAAAATGGAAAGATGTAGCAGCTGTTAGTGGGCTGTAGTTCACCATAAAAAGGGAAGTTGTGATGATAAAACAAATTGTTTTCATGGGACCAGTAGAAATGTGCACAACACTGCTCTCCTTAGAGTAAATAACATTCACACCGCACAAGTTCCAGGCAATGACTACCTCCATCGAAAATCTAACCATTAGCCCTTGGCATTACCATTGCTGAATCCCCACTATCAACACTCTTAAGCTTACCATAGAGCAGAAACTGAAACAAACTCTCCACACAAACACTGTGGCTACAAGAGCAGGTCAGGAATCCTGTGGCAACTAACTCATCTCCCGACTCCCCAAAGCCTTTCCACAATCTCCACTTGCCTGTCTGAGTGCAACAACACTAAAGTAATGTTGTCTCATTACAGCAAGGATGTGGAAATAATGACTAACACTAATGTTGCCTCATTATAGGAATGATGTGGAAGCCATAGAGAGGGTGCAGAGGAGATTTACAAGCTTGTTGCCTGGATTGGGGAGCATGCCTCCACTTCCACAATCTACAAACACAAGCCAGAGGAGCAGTGGAATCCTTTCTCCTTGCCTGGATGTGTGCAACTCCATCAACCCTCAAGAAGCTTTATACCACCTGGGACAACTTGAATGGCACACCATCCACAAACATTCATTTCCTCTGTTACCAATGCACAGTAGCAGCACTGTGTACCATCTACAAAGTGAACTGCAGGAACTTACCAAGGCCATGACCACTGCTATCTGGCAGGATAAAGCTTACTCCCTTAATATTCCAAAGCTAGAGAGATGTATTAACTAAGATTAATGTGATGATACCGTGTCTTTAGGAGATGTTTCATATCATGTTTCCTGGGGGGCGGTATGTTTGAAATTCATCTGTTTTACATAGTGCAGATTTGTCTGCAAAATAGGCTGCTCACATGCTGAGAATGCAAACTAGTGGTTGATGTTTGCTGGGATGTGTTTGCTTTAATTGGAGTTAATGCAATTTTGTTTATTTGGTTTTCCCCCTGGGGTTTCAGAGTAGGGTTTAGGTTGGGTTGATTGACAGAATAATGTGTTTAGGGGGAGGAGCTGAGTTTATAGGGAAAAGAAAGCAATTACTGCCGCGTTCTGAAAGAAGCGAAAGATCTTTTTCTCTTTCACTCTGGAAGCTGCTGTTTGGGACTTGCGAGGAGAAATAGGTCTCTCTCTGTCTCTCTCCCTCTCGAGGTATTATGGAGACTTGAGGAATAGCTGCCCAAGTATCAACATGTAAGGCTGTGTGTTGATAACTGATTTTGAAGAGGAGTTTAAGCCTATAAGAACATAGAACATAGAACATAGAACATAGAACATTACAGCGCAGAACAGGCCCTTCGGCCCACGATGTTGCGCCGACCAGTTACAAAAACAATGACCCACTAGCCTATACCAATCCCTTTTCGTCCATAAACCTATCCAGAGATCTCTTAAACGCCCCCAAACTAGACGCATTTACAACAGCAGCAGGCAGGGCATTCCAATCCCTCACCACCCGCTGGGTAAAGAACCTAAGAGGAATATTGTTTGAATTGGAACTAATAGACATTGGTTAGCAGTTAAGAATTATGTCTTGTCATGTTTAAGTTCTTTAATTAGTAAAAGGTAAGCTACTTGTTATAGTTAAACTATATTGTTTACATAAAGTTTGTTTTAATAAAAGCTTCCTAGTGGGTCAATAGAATCACACCTGGAGTGAAACACTTCATCCTCACACTAATGCCAAAACAGAAAAATTGTTGGAGTCTAGTTGGGCTTCATAACGCACTTTGGGATTTCTGCTCTGGTACACCAACATTAGTATAAACTAAATTTCTCCAGTACAACTTAACCTTAGCGTCAGAATTGGAGCCTTGATTACATCAGTAAACTTGTTCCAGCTCCTGCATATCCTCACATTTTGTTTTGACTGATAGCTTGTGCCAAAAGATCATTGTGCTGTACAATTACACTCACTTGAAATTGATTTCAGGATCACACAAACAGCCATTAGTAAATCGGATGGGTTTTTATAACAGTTGTTCCATGGTCACTATTATCAAGCCATATTTCAGATTTATTAATTAAATTCAAATTCCACCAGTTGCCAAGATTGGATTTGAACACCGGGCAACTGGATTGCTAGTCCAATGGCATCACCACTGCCTCCCACTACCAACCAAAGGAAGATTTCCAGGACTACAAGTTAGTCCTAATTTGGAACACAAGGGGAAAGGGAAATGGACAATTTTGTAATTTAATGTAATCCACTTCTTCTCGGCCTTTTGGCTAAGATCAAGTGTGGTTTTGGCATCCTGCACTTGGTTGAAGTCATGAGGTTACACTGAGGCTTTATTTGAAGCAATTTTTTTTGAAGCAAATGAGATCAAGCCATGGAGGAGGTGCAATGCCTGCTCCCATCATCTTGAACCATGTAGATCAAGCCCAAAACAGGAAGTGAGATGCCTGTCTTGTCAGCTTGGATTGGGAATGTCTCATTTATTGAGACTTCGAATTGGACTTTGATTGGATTGAATTAGATTAAAAAAAATCCACTTCTCAAAGTGAAAAAATAATAACCACAATATAACAATGTTTATTGAGCAGTTAAAGTAAAGAATCAAGTTTCATTGTGCAGTCCAGCATAGAATCAGTGGTGCAGTGCAGAAAAGGCCCTTCGGCCCATCGAGTCTACACCAACAAAAGTGTGATAATCCCATTTTCTTGCATTTGTCCCTCATCCTTGAATGCTATGATATTTCAAGTGTTCTCCCAAATATTCTTGAAAGGTTGTTAGCTCTCCGGCATCCACTATCTTCTCGGGCAGTGCGTTCTAGATTCCCACCACCCTCTGAGTGAAAAAGTATTTTCTCAAATCCCCTCTGAATCTCCTGTCCCTTACCCTTGTCCTACAGTTAGAATTAATAAGTAGAGATGGACCATAATGGGACATGCTGATCAAATGGCTTACATTTTAAAAGCTCCCAGTGCAAGGGAACAGAAACTGAAGGAGGTGAGGCACGGCACAGTTTTGAGGCCTTGAGAAAGAATTATTAAAGAAAACTGGCAATGTTTAATTTTGATATATTGAGGATGTTCAATGAAGGAAAGGGTGTAGGATATATTTAAAGTGTGCATGAACAAAATTAAGCAGTGACAACAGGACCAACTATCATAGTGTTACTACCAAAATAGGAAGGAGTACGCAATAGTGAGAACTTAGCCTGAAAGGGACCTGCTTTTTCTTGCATATCTTTGGAGAATTGTAGGAAACACTGTGCTTGGAAAGGCACAGAAAGCCTACACAGTAGCTCTGTGAAAGGACGGGAACATATTGGGGTCAAGCAGGAGTGTGACACAGATGGAAGTCTGTCATCTTCACCGCTTTAGAATCTTTAAATCAAGTCGCTAAGCAACTCAGAGACAAAATTTCACGAGATGACTCACAAAAGGTACTCAGCTCATCCGCAACCATCAGCACATTCTGCAAGTTAATGTTCGCTTCCCCAGTAACTGCTGCGATGCCTTCATTTTAGTGAGGCCCCTGGGGAAATCAAGTTTATCCTTTACACACACACAATGCCGGTGTGGTGACTTAAAACATCAGCAGAATGCAGACATAGGCCGGAGCTCTCCCACCTCACCACCACTGAATTGGTGTGGGCAAGACTCCAACAACGGAGATTTCCATTCAAATTGGGCGGAAATTTCCGGTCTGGCCCGAACGAGGTTGTAAACTCCTGCCCATAGCGAATAGCTTATCTCCCATAGAATTATTGTTGAGCAAACCCTCGAAGTAGCATCTCTGGTGTCTGGGTGTGCAGTTCGGGGAAGATCACGTTTCACTAAATTGATTGAGTTTTTTGAGGAGATGACAAGAATAATTGATGAGGGAAAGGCGGTGGATGTTGTATATGTAGACTTTAGTAAGGCATTGGGTGGAGCACATGGAGGCCAAACATTAACATCCGAAAGAGGGTGCAGAATGGAGAGAGTCTCACCCACCCATCTCATCAAGCCCCACCTAGTAAACCTGTGGCAGAGTCCACGGCTCCATTGGACTATCCAGCCACCGCAGAACCCACCGCCCCAGAGTGGAAGCAAGCCATGCTCAACCCTGAACGACAGTCAAAGAAGGAGAAGAGTGGTGTAGCAGTATCGTCTCTGGGCCTGTAATCCAGGAAGCCAAGGTGAGGACTTGGGTTCAAATCTCACCACAGCAAATGGTGAAATTGGAATTCAATTAAAAAAAAATCTGGAATTAAAAAGTGTAATGATGTGTTAACATTCTGAGTCAAATATGACGCTTTCTTCACTTTGGACTTGAAACGTTAACACTGCTTCCCTCTCCACAGATGTTGTCAGACTCGCTGAGCATTTCCAGAACTTTCTGCTTTTATTTCAGATCTCTAATATCCATAGTATTTTGCTCCTCTTTATTATTATTATTTATTATTTATTCCTCCTGAAAGATGTGCTGCTTAGGTGCTTTGGACATGCTGAATTCTGGCTGGGGATTTTCACAATAACTTCATTGCAATGTTGATGTAAGCCGACCTGTGACACGAACAAATAAAGTAAACTTTACCTAAAATCATGATTCAGCTCAGAAACAATGACGTAGGGAAGAACAGGGTTTTAATCATGTTGTGGAAGTGGGTGATTAGTTAGTTAGATGTTAATCTGGGATAATAGATTTAGGATTAGTCCTGGTTCTACACACTCAGCCAGTTCGGACGGCGCAGAGCAAACACAAATATGAGGCTTGATGGATACGACTATAATTTTTGCTGAGACATCAGGGAGGGAGGGTCTGGGAAATGGTATAAACGTCTCAAAGTTGACATTCATACCATACCCATGCTCTGTCATGTTACAGCATGAGGTCATCTCCATCTGTCGATGGGAGGGTTTCCAATTTCTTTCAGACATCAGTATCTATTCTGGGCCAGGGAGAAGCTCTCCCTCATGTGTGTTCTTCCTGTGTCTGCGTGGGTTTTCTCTCACAGTCCAATATGCAGGTTGCATTGATTGACCATGAGAAATTGTCCCTCAGTGTCAGGGGGACTAGGAGGGTAAATATGTGGGGTTGTGTGAATGGGGCCTGGGTGGGATTGTTGTCAGTGCAGGTTTGATGGGCCAAATGGCCTCCTTCTGCACTGTAGACTCTATATAACAGACTGCCAAGGGAGCCTTTACATTTCCTTGGAAAAGCTGACACAGCCACAATTTAACATCGCATTGCAGCACCGCCCCTCCCTCCCCCACTCAGTGTCGCACTGAAGTGTAAGCCTGGATTATACGCGCAAGGCCTCAATCCACAAACTTCTGACTCAGAGTGCTACTGCCTAACCAAGGCTGACAACTGTTATTAAACATACACACACACACACACACACGGACACAAGCATGGACAGACACACACGCACGCACACATACACGCATACACACACCTCCGAAAACACATGTGCACACACACATGCGCGCACGCATGTACGAACACATGCAAGCACACATGCATGCATGCACACACAAACATACATACACACATGCATACGCGCGCACACATGGACATACACACATGCATGCACACACACACATGCACGCACGCACATACACGTACACACATGTACGCGCACACGCGCACAAACACAAATGTATGCGCACGTACACACACATGCGTGCACACGTGTGCACATATGCACACACTCACGCACATGCATGCATATATGCATGCGCACACAAGCATGCACGCATGCACACATGTGCGTACACACACACACACACACATAATCCTGACATAACATTCCACTAGCAGAAATGGATCTGAGCATGAAGTCTGCCGATGTCCAGTGACCTGGGGAGATGGTGGCGTAATGGCAACGTCAGTCGATGAGAAATCCAGAAACCCAGGCTAATGATCTGGGGATGGCAGCTGGTAGAATTTGAATTTAATGAATCGTGCTCCTAGACAAGCTCTTCCATTACATCTACCCATTGGCATCTATCCAGCAATGTGACAAACTGTCCAGGTATATCCTGTTTACAAAAAGCATGACAAATCCAATCCAACCAATTACCTCCCCATCACACAACTCTCAATCATCAGCAAAGTAATAGAAAGTGTTGGCATAGAGGGATATGGGATAAATGTGGGCAATTGGGACTAGCTTAATGGTAAAAACTGGGCAGCATGGATAAGTTGGGCTGAAGGGCCTGTTTCCTTATGGTAAACACCTATGACTCTATGATGCTAAAGTGTTGTCAATAATGTTATCAGGCAGCGATAACCTGCTCACTGACCCTCAGTTTGGGTTCCACTTGGAGATGCAATGGTACAGTGGAACTGAACAGACTGAAATCTCAGCATTCACGGCAAAGCCTGGGAAACTGGGTTCAAATCCCATAATGGTAGATGGTGAAATTTGAATTACATAAAAATCTGGAAGTAAAAGTCTAATGATGACCATGAAGCTATTGTTGATTGTTATAAAAACCCATCTAGTAAGGTAGAAAATCTGCCTACATGTGACTCCAGATCTCAAATACCTTCTGAAATGGATGGCAGTTAGGAATGGGCAATAAATGCTGGCCTAGCCAGTGGCATCCACTTGCAAATGAATTCAAAAAGACTTAAAACTCCTGACCTCGTCTTAATCTAAACATGAACAAAAGAATTGAACTCCAGTGATGAGGTGAGGGTGACCGCCCTTGATACTAAGGCAGCAACATTTGACTGAAAAACTATAGTCACTAGAAACCAGGGGAAAACTCTCCACTGATTGGAGTCACACGCGGCACAAAGGAAGACGGTTGCTGTTGTTGGAGGTCAATCTTCTTAGCTCCTGGACATCAGTTCCTGAGGGGAGTGTTCTCAGCCCAACCATTGCTTCATCAATGACTTTCCTTCCATCATAAGGTCAGAAGTGGGGATGTTCGCTGATGGAAGCACAATGTTCATTTGCAATCCTCAGATACTGAAGCAGTCCGTGTCCAAATGCAGTAAGACCTGGGTAATATTTAGGTTTGGGTTGGTAAGCGGCAAGTAACATTCACTCTTCACCACTTCTAGGCAATGACCATCTTAAACAAAAGAGGATCTAACTATTTCCCCTTGACATTCAATGGCAACTATCACCAATGAGTTACCATTGACAAGAGGCTGAAATATTATGGCTCCAAGATCAGGTCAGAGGCAGAGAATTTTGCAGTGATATCTCATCTTCTGACTCTCCAAAGCCAGCCCACCATTTACGAAGCACAAGTTGATGGAATGCTCTCTACTTGCCTGGATGAATCCCAATGACACTTAAGAAGCTCAACACCATCCAGGAAAAAGCAGGCCAATTAACTGGCACCTAATCCACCACTTCCAACATTCACTCCCTCCACCATCGACACAGCAGTGTGTACAACTTATAAGATGCAGCAAGACTCCTTCTACAGCACCTTCCCAAACTCTTGATGTCTAATACTTATAAGGACAAGGGCAGCAAATGCATGGAAACACCAGCATCTGCAAGTTTCCCTCAAAGCCTAACACCATCCTGATGCAGAAATATATCGCCGTTCCTTCACTGTCACTGTTGCAAAAACTTGGAGATCTCTCCCTAACAGAACTGTGGCTTTCCTATACCACATGGACTGCAGCAGTTCAAGAAGGCAGCACTGCAGCACCTTCCCAAGGGCAAGAAGGGATTTGCTGGCCTAGCTGATGATGTCTACGTCACCTAAAATCATTTGTAAAAACCCAGCCACTGTAGAAGCCCAACGTAGTCAGGAAAAGTTGTCTTTGTCTGTAAGGGTACATCAGTGGCACTTACCCTCATCTGATGTTGGTGAGCCTAACTAGTTTGTAGGGTAATATCAGTGACCGTGTCTTTTATATTTTAATTTAAATGTCTGTTCATATTTCATTTAATTTCAGTATAATACATGCAGGGTTATATAGAGCAAGCCCAGAGAGCCAGGCCTCATCAGAGGGAAGGAAAATGTTAACGCAGACAGCTAGAGGCCTGCTCTGCTGACAGATAATGATTAACGCACGCTATCAACTTCTGATGTGCTGGAAGTTGCTCTGAATTATCAGGACACTAGGAGGACCAGCATTAAGACAGCCAGGCTCCATATAGTGTATCGACTCCAACCACAGGGGCTGTGGGAACAACTATTTGGCAGCCTTCACGACACACGACAGCGCAGAGCCGCTGAGCAGAGACTGATAGCCAAGTTCCGCACACATGAGGACGACCTCAACCGGGATCTTGGGTTCATGTCGCACTATCTGTAACCCCCATGACTTGCCTGGGCTTGCAAAATCTCACTAACTGTCCTGTCTGGAGACAATACACATCTCTTTAACCTATGCTAATGCTCTCTCCACTCACATTGTCTGCACCTTTAAGACTTGATTACTTGTAAAGACTCACATTCCAACCATTATTTTGTAAATTGAGTTTGTGTCTTTTTATGCCCTGTTTGTGAATAGAATTCCCTCTTACCTGACAAAGGGGCAGTGCTCCGAAAGCTAGTGGCATTTGCTACCAAATAAACCTGTTGGACTTTAACCTGGTGTTGTGAGACTTCTTACTGTGTTTACCCCAGTCCAATGTCAGCACCTTCACATCGGAATAACTATAGGCAGATTTTTTTGGACAGCTCAGCCAGAACAGTGGAAGTAATACTGTGATGGGGTATTTCACTGCACTTAAGGCTTAGATCAAGGCTCTCACTTTACAGGGAGGATAATGAAGCAGGCTTGTGCCGGGCTGGGAACCAAGCAGCGATTCCATGTCCCATACCACCTGCAGAGTTTAGGAATGATGGAATGGATGAACAGGACTCTTAAAAACAGTCTAACAAAAAGAACTTAGTGGTGCCAGGACAGAGTTGAGTAAAAGTCTTGCCTGCTATGCTAATGAAAATGCGAGCAACCCCAACTAGAGGGACGGAACTTTGAACTAATGACTGGGAGGGCATGGCGCTTCCCAATGATGTAGTGACCGGGAGCACAGAGATCTGTAATGCAAGGGAGAGGCTGTTCTATTTTGTCCACCATCTGGCTGCACAGCTGCACAGTTTAAAAGGGGAGGCGGTAGATACACTGAGAATCAGAGACTGGGAAAGAGAGAAGGAAAATATCCAAACCCAGAACCCCAAGGTGGGGGATAAAGTAATGGCCAAAGTTCTTCCTGAATGAGCAGGTCTGCAGCCCTGGTGGGTAGGACCCCACAAGGTGATTGTTTTAAGGGATACACGTGCCTTGGTAGATATGAAAGATTCGCCAAGGTGGAAACACTATATGCAATTAAAACTTTATAAATAACCTAAAGAGACCTAATTTTTCCCCGACTGGTGGGGATAGTGTTACCCTTTTTCCCCAGAGTCATACTTTTGTTGGTGAGCCGTACGAGGATTTGGGAGGCACCAATGGTCCACGTGGAGGGGGACACCTGCCTGGACAATATGTCTGCTCCCCGTGGCAGGGGGACAGGTGAATGGATCAAGAAACCGGGCACCTGGATTTCAGACCGAGTGACCCCTGCTAGCCACCGGACGCAGGTTACTACACCAGTATGGGAAAAACCATGCTGTGCCCCTCTAGAGACCCGGAATGCTGATTAGGATCAAAGACCCAGGCTGCGGACGGGGATCAGACACTGTGAGACACGCTACAGGGTGGCGCTTGCTGCACGAACTGATTCCCCACACCCTCTGAAATGGAACTAAAAACAGAAACGGACTCATAAGAACATAAGAACATAAGAAATAGGAGCAGGAGTAGGCCATCCAGCCCTTCGAGCCTGCCCCGCCATTCAATAAGATCGTGGCTGATCTGAAGTGGATCAGTTCCACTTTCCCGCTTTCTCCCCATAACCCTTAATTCCCTTGTCTGTCAAAAACCTATCTACCCGCGTCTTAAATATATTTAGCGAGGTAGCCTCCACCACTTCAACGGGCAGAGAATTCCAGAGATTCACCACCCTTTGAGTGAAGAAGTTCCTCCTCAACTCTGATCTAAACTGCCCCACTTATTTTGAGGCTGTGCCCCCTAGTCCTGCTATCCTTTCTAAGCGGGAAGAATCTCTCTACCTCTACCCTATCTATCCCCTTCATTATCTTATACTCAGAGGGACACTTGGTTATTAAGGGGATATATGATACACAACCAGGGTTGGATATGTGGAATGATACATGTAACATTACGGGACCAGTACGGGGGTGAAGATATTCGGTTCACGTTTAAATTTAACGGTGAGGTGGGCTGATCTTCCTCCCTTCGTATGGGATCCTGGCCTTGAGGGTCAGTAGTATCAGGAATGCTGTATCCATGTAACAGATAGACTCAGATGTAGGGAGATTAAATGTTGTAACTTTAGTACTTGTGGATATCAAAAGCCTACCCGATGCCCACAATTGGTTGACCCCCCTTCGGATGGATAAGTTAAGATAGGGAAACATAAAACCCAACTACACAATATCACAATAGCATTCTTAGAAATAACAATCATGTCTCCAGGTTGTTGGAAGTTTTACACTCCAAGTGCCACAATCACCCCAGTGCCATTAAGTGGGCAAAAATTAGACTACAGGAGACCATAGACAACTATAATTATAGGACAACTCCAGAATCTAGACTACACAGGCAGAGCAAAAGGCACACATTTGGAGACATTGCAGGGTTATTTGACAGTGCAAACTCAGTCATGAATTCAGTGCCGCAAGCTGAGACAAACAGTTATGCCTCCTGGGTAGCTGCAGAAGTCAGAAAAGGGCTGCAATCTGGGGCATACAGGACCGAGTAGGCACTGACTGCCATGGACCTACAAGGGGAGGGGCCCTTGTAGGTCTTGGACAAGGTATCTGCGGGTATAATTAACACAAGCACCAGCAAAGGGAGGAGCCTGCCATAGCCTTGCTAGAGATTCGATTGATAGTACCTGGGCTGACACCGAGGACTTGAGATTCAGGACTACCCCGCGGAACCTATCTCCAAATACCACATGCACCTTCCGCAACAAAGTAAACTTCCTTAACATACACAGGGGCAGGCATGAACTGGTGGTCACAAGACCAGGTGGTAGGCCAGTAAAGGGAGGGATAAAATTTATTGTGGCAATCCCACAGGAGAACCCGTCCACGGGAACCTTTAGCTATCGGTTTGAGTCATTATCGGTTTGGGAACAGTGTGCAGGAGGGCTGGGTCTATCGGACCGGATCCAGGGGATAAATAGCCCACCAAAGTGACCTGGCATACACGAGCACTGCGGAGTGCTGTTCGGAGTCGGCACATTACATAGTGTGTGCCTGTCGGACCGTTGAACCCTTGTCAAATAACAACAAGGTAATAGTCAGCCAGCAGAAGAAGCTTTCAAAGCCATACAGGTCGGACCAGCGCAGTAGTGTTTCATCACACCAGAGACAGAGATAATCACGGGGGCGTCTCCTGTGTGGCAGCAGTCACAGCTTCCATCTGCAAGTAACAGACTCTTGAACAGTGGGGGAATTTCACCTCCCCAGACAAACGTCAGGCCATCTATTTGGGCCCTGGTGAGATGACTCACTGTACATTGACAAAACACCAAGCAGAATAATCCGACAGGCCTCGCACCAAGCAACAGATCTTGCTCAGGAATATGTCAGGCAATCAACAGATCAGATAAGCCATGGGAGGATCCAGATGGACTTAGCTATCCAGACTGCCACCCGGGCGGGAGCTTCCGGGACACAACATTAGTGGGATATATTCGTTCCAGAGTCAGTAGGCAACTGATTAACAGGCATAAGAACATAAGAACATAAGAAATAGGAGCAGGAGTAGGCCATCTAGCCCTTCGAGCCTGCCCTGCCATTCAATAAGATCTTGGCTGATCTGAAGTGGATCAGTTCCACTTTCCCGCTTTCTCCCCATAACCCTTAATTCCCTTGTCTATCGAAAACCTATCTACCCGTGACTTAAGTATATTTAGCGAGGCAGCCTCCACCACTTCAACGGGCAGAGAATTCCAGAGATTCACCACCCTTTGAGTGAAGAAGTTCCTCCTCAACTCCAATCTAAACTGCACCCCCCTTATCTTGAGGCTGTGCCCTCTAGTCCTGCTATCCTTTCTAAGCGGGAAGAATCTCTCTACCTCTACCCTATCCATCCCTTTCATTATCTTATACGTCTCTATAAGATCCTCCCTCATCCTTCTAAACTCCATGAAGGAGTTTATGGAGAAGACGGATGGGAGATAATTAGAATAGGGATGACTGTCAGAATGGGAATGGTGCTGGCGTGGACAATAGTTATGTACTGTCCACAATGGAAAGTGGGTAAAATTCAGACTGTCCTTCAACATACCCCACTAGCAGCCCTTTGCATTCGAGAAGGGGAGAAGCTAATGGCTGTTACTCACAACAGGGAGGTTTAGGACACTTTCCATGATCTGGAGGGCTGGCCATCCGAAGGATCCGGTACCGTGTCCTCAACAATGACCAAGGCAGGAGAGCTTCCATGAGGACAGGCAACAATATCCACAAGCTATAGTTTAGAATACTAAAGGGCGCACAGACACCAATAGATGCCTATTAGTGGCTTTCTTGGATATGACCAAGAGTCAGCAGGAAGGATTGTTGTAGGGCAATATCAGGAATCGTGTCTTTTATATTTTAAATTATATTTCCATTTATATTTTATTTAATTTCAGTATAATACATGCAGGGCTACATAGAGCAAGCCCAGAGAGCCAGGCCTTACCAGAAGGAAGGGCTTAATGCAGACAGCTAGAGGTCTGCTCTGCCAACAGGTAATGATCAACTACTGATGCACAGGAGATTGTTCTGAATTATCACAACAATGGAAGAACCGGCATTAAGACAGCCAGGCTCCATATAGTCTAGGGAGGGCATAGTCTTCTGTAAAACATGACCATCTAGCCGGGGAGGGGGGTGGGGGGAAATGATTCACATATAAAAGCAAATTACTGTGGCTGCTGGAATCTGAAACAAAAAGAGAAAAATGCTGGAAAATTTCTGCAGGTCTGTAAAGAGAGAAAAGAGCTGACGTTTCAAGTCCAGATGACCCTTTGTCAAAGCTGACAAAGATTCACAAAGTGACAATGATTCATGTTTCATTGTAAATCAGTTGGGCAAATACAACACTTTGACATTATAATTGGGTAAATGGAACTGTCCAGTGAACTGATTAACGAAGCTGTACTGAACAATGCAGTCTGCATAACGAGATTAGAAGAACCATCTTGTATGTGACTCGAGGAATTAATATGCCAGTGTAAACCTTTGTGACTTGAAAAAGTATATTAACCTGTACCAATCTAACAGAGTAAGAAGTCTCACAACACCAGGTTAAAATCCAATAGGTTTATTTGGTAGCATGAGCTTTCAGAGTTTCATTCCTTCTTCAGGTGAGCGACACTCCGAAATCTTGTGCTACCAAATAAACCTGTTGGACTTTAACCTGGTGTTGTGAGACTTCTTACTGTGCTTACCCAAGCCCAATGCTGACATCCCCATATCCAATCTAACAGAGGCAGAGAAGGACTCGCAGGAAACCTGATATTTCAGGCCAAGTTCCAGCTCTCCTTCATGTATGAGGAATAAAAACTTTTCTTGAAGTTCGACATTGTCCCCAAGACTCGACTGGTTTAATTTTCCTCCTACACGAGCAAGACTGAATCCTTCACAATCCAAAGGTAAAAATAAACACAAGGTCAATTCAACTCTGAAGGAAGCTCTCAGGTGTTATTTATACATGCACAATGCTTTTGACTGAAGTCCTCTGTGAAATTCAATCCAGGCTGGCGAAAGTGCTGTTGATCTTCTGTAAGGGTATACAGAGTGCAATCTCCCAGACCCTCCCACCGGGGGAATCAGACCAACTAGATCCTTCCTACCCAAATTTAAAGTGGAACTGGATTGAATTGCAGAATCTGGCCCTGTTATTCCTTGTACACCTGTGACAGTATGGCCAAATTCCCCTCCAACTCGATTTTCAAGTTTGCTGATGACACTACCGTACTGGGTCAGATCTCAAAACAATAATGAGACAGAGTGCAGAAAAGAGAGAGAATCTGGTGAGCTGGGGCAACGATAATAGTTCCTCCCTCAATGTCAACAAAATGA
This sequence comes from Carcharhinus amblyrhynchos, assembly GCF_965287045.1. NCBI lineage: Eukaryota > Metazoa > Chordata > Chondrichthyes > Carcharhiniformes > Carcharhinidae > Carcharhinus > Carcharhinus amblyrhynchos. The sequence goes on along the minus strand of NC_137331.1, from coordinate 111,190,263 downwards.
AGTAGATAGTCATCGACTTCAGGAAGAGTATTGAAGGGCGTGCCCCTGTTACATCAGTGGGGATGAAATGGAAATGGTCGAAAGCTTCAGGTTTTTAGGTATCCAGATCACCAATAACCTGTCCTGGCCCCTCTATGCCAACACCATAGTTAAGAAAGCCTACCAATGCCTCCACCTTTTCAGAAGACCAAGGAAATTTGGCATGCTTGCTGTGATTCTCATCAACTTCTACAGATGCACCATAGAAAGCATTCTTTCTGGTTGTATCTCAGTTTGGTATGGCTCCTGCTCTGTCCAAGACCACGAGAAACTATAAAGGGTCATGAACGAAGCCCAGTCCATCACACAAACCAACCTCCCACTCATTGACACAATTCATGCTTCCCGATACCTCGGAAAAGCAGCCATCATAATTAAGGACCCCACATACCCTGGACATTCTCTCTTCCACCTTCTTTTGTTCGGAAAAATATACACAAATCTGAGGTCACGTACCAACCAACTGAAGAACAGCTTCTTCCCTGCTGCCAGCAGACTTTTGAGTGGCTTTACCTCGCATTAAGTCGATCTTTCTCTACACCCTATCTATGACTGTAACACTGCATTCTGCACTCTCTCCTTTCCTTCTCTATGAACGGTATTCTTTGTATAGTGCACAAGAATCAATACTTTTCACTATATACTAATACACGTGACAATAAATCAAATCAAATCAAATGTTACTCAGGTTGCACCTTTCATCTTCAGTAGAATTTAAAGGCAACCACTCTTCGTGGTCTAATTGTCAACACGTTTTAAAGCATACCCATCATAGTTTGTCTGAGGCTCTGGTCAGTGGACGTGCTGAAACCACTGAAGATCACACTAATCCTCATACCTAATCCATTTTCTCATATCTCACATCCCCCTCATCCCACAATCTCTTCTGATTACAAGTTGCAATGGTGAAAACATGCCCCTCTTACTTCCCCCCAACCCTTTCACCAACACACAAGAAGTGGAATTCTGGCTGGGCAGTGGAGGAACAGTGAGATGAAAGGATAATGAAGTCAAAAGTTAAAGTTAATTTATTAGTGTCACAAGGAAGGCTTACATCAGCACTGCAGAGAAGTTACTGTGAAAATCCCCTAGTTGCCACACTCCAGCGCCTGTTTGCGTACACTGAGGGAGAATGTAACATGGCCAATGCACCTAACCAGCATGTCTTTCGGACTGCGGGAGGAAACTGGAGCACCCAGAGGAAACACACGCAGACGAGGTGAAAATCTGCAAACTCCACACAGACAGTGATCCAAGCCAGGAATCGAACCTGGGACCCTGGGGCTATGAGGCAGCAGTGCTAACCACTGTACCAACATGCCGCCCCTTCGGCTGCACAGCGCTCTATGTCACCTCACTGCACCATTATGTGATTTCACATTCACAGCCACCAGCCCAGTCACTGACACTGTTCATTGCTCTTGGCAGTTGGATCAGAGGCAGAATTTACATGCGGTGGTGAAACTCTGGGGGTGAATGTGCTGTAGGCAGATCTGTGGGCAGGGATAGGACTGAATCCAGCTCCAAGGCAGGGGGGGCAAAGCCGCACGTCTGATTTGCTGAAGAGGGTTCAGATGAGGACTTCGATGGGACAGCCCAGAAGAAGAAGTATGATGGATATGCAGAGTGAAGTGGCTGCTCCTCTGGGAAGTCTATTATACTGTGCAAGAGGCCAGCCATCCTATTAAAATCTTCAATAATGGTGGCTCGTTCGATGGCTATTGCCTTTCTCTTTGCAGAAGAAGATGTTCCTCATTAGGGGAGGGAACCTAGGAGAGTGAGGGGCGCACAGTTCAAGGAGATCCTTGATCCAGAGAGGCACAGTGGTTTGTATTGCTGACTCACAGTGCCAGGGATCCAGGTTCAATTCCTGGCTTGGGTCACTGTCTGTGTGGAGTCTACACATTCTCCCCATGTCTGTGTGGGTTTTTTCCAGGTGATCTGGTTTCCTCCCACAGTCCGAAAGACCTGCTGGTTAGGTGCATTGACCCGAACAGGTGCCGGAGTGTGATGACTAGGGGAATTTTGCAGTCACTTCATTGCAATGTTAATGTAAACCTTACTTGTGACTAATAAATAATCTTTAAGGTTAAATCCCAAGAGACAACATTTAAATAGTCATTGACAGGGGCGATCATTTTTACCCATGATTACAAACTATCCTCTAAATGAACATCATGGATTTTCTACAGGTACAAGAATGCCACAGGCCCACCTGATGATACCCTAGACTAAGGCAATCTCTAACCAGGCTGGACTGTTGACCAATTTTCCCATCATGCCACTCCTTCATTCGTACAACTTCACACCTGCTTCTCTCAGCTGCTGCTTCACTGTTCCTCAGTGTACCCAAACAGGCGCCAGAGTGTGGCGACTAAGTGACTTTCACTGTAACTTCATTGCAGTGTTAATGTAAGCCGACTTGCAACACTATTAAAAATTTTTTTAAAGATCGTTCTAGTGCTGAGATCAATGTAATCACAGACATATCAAAACATGCTGTCTTGGTCTCTGCAATGTGATGGTGATTTGCAAACCGGTTGGTCCTTTACCAATTCTTCTGCGCATGCCTGCTGAACACTCTAAAATAAAAGGTTTGGCTGTACAACATCAGGAACAATGTTGTCTTTGCTACTTGATTGAAGGGACAATTCTAGGGGTTGACGAGAGTCCCCAACTGTTATAAGAACATAAGAACATAAGAACATAAGAAATAGGAGCAGGAGTAGGCCATCTAGCCCTTCGAGCCTGCCCCGCCATTCAGTACGATCATGGCTGATCTGTCGTGGCTCAGTTCCACTTTCCCGCCCTCTCCCCATAACCCTTAATCCCCTCTCTTATCAAGAACCCATCAACCTGCTTCTTAAAAATATTTAGCGAGGCAGCCTCCACCACTTCAACGGGCAGAGAATTCCAGAGATTCACCACCCTTTGAGTGAAGAAGTTCCTCCTCAACTCCGTTCTAAACCGCCTCCCCTTTATCTTGAGGCTGTGCCCCCTAGTCCTACTGTCTTTTTTGAGCGGGAAGAGTCTCTCCACCTCTATCCTATCCATCCCATTCATCATCTTATACGTCTCAATGAGATCTCCCCTCATTCTTCTAAACTCTAACGAGTACAAGCCTAGTTTATTCAGCCTCTCCTCATAGCTCAATCCCCTCAACTCCGGTATCAGCCTAGTAAACCTCCTCTGCACTCCCTCCAGGGCCAAAATATCCTTGCGCAGGTGCGGTGCCCAAAACTGCACACAGTACTCCAGCTGCGGCCTCACCAATGCCCTATACAGCTGCAGCAAGACCTTCCTACTTTTATATTCAATCCCCCTCGCTATGAAGGCCAACATCCCATTCGCCTTCCTGACCACCTGCTGCACCTGCAAGCTGGGTTTTTGCGACTCATGCACAAGGACCTATCTCAGGTGGGGTGTGACCTCCTTGTACAGAATCTCTTGCGGAGGACGGGTTTCTCTGCCACATACGATACACAGGCTGTACTATCTGAATATCAGTATGCAATGCTGGTTCTGTCTCGAACCTCCTTTCCTGCTACTCCTTCCCCAGCACAGCAAAGTGAGACTTGCTGTTGCTCGCACTCATTGCTTAGTAACAGAAACCCTGTGAATGACGGGTCAGTATGTCGGCCTTTTCCAAATTGCTTATGCGTGGCAGGAGTTTCGAGGTGACAGTTAGTACCTCACAATTAAACTGTTAAAGTTTAATTATTAGAGTCGCAAATCTGCTTATATTAACACTGTGATGAAATTATTGTGAAAATCTACTAGTAGCCACACTCAGGTGTTTGTTCGGGTACACTGAGGGAGAATTTAGCATGGCCAATACACTTAACCAGTATGTCTTTCAGACTGTGAGCGAAAGTGGAGGACCTAGACAAAGCCCACACAGACACAGGGGAACGTACAGACTCCGCACATTGACCCAAGCCGGGAATCGAACCAGTGTCCCTGACTCTGTGAGGCAGCAATGCTAACCTCTGCGCCACCGTGCAGTGTTAATATGTAAAATTACCACAGCTAAATGAACAGTTAGATCAAACACAACCCTAATGTATTGAAGAATTTGTGCCCATTAATCTTTTGGTGGTAAAATGACTTGCACATAATTTGAAACCCTAAGTGCTGAAGGCAATTGATGTTCTCATTGGTGATTGTGGAAATAGCAGTGAAGCATAAAGGTCAGCTTCGGATTAAACATTTCAGAGACAATTTGCAGATGACTGCCCCAAGTTAGCTTGTTCTAAGGCAGCACAGACCCTACAAGGTGATGAATAATAAGCTGCAGATGTGTGCTTAACACACATGGAATCCATTCACTCTTTCAGCTCAGCTGCAGGAATGAGATGATCTTTCTCTTGGAAACACAATGCAGCCGAACAAATATAATCATTGCAACACTCAAAGCTGTATTGGAAGATAGCAGTAATAGGAAGAGGAAAGGTAATGGGCAATATTCCCACATTCCCATAAAATCAAATATGTAGTTAAAAAGATGGACAATTATTCCTGAATCAATGAAGGTAGCAGATCTTTCAGGGGGGACAGTTTGCAGATGCATAAAGATGATGACAGCATTAAGGATGATGATTGTGTGGAGATGCCAATTTCTAACCATCATCAACTCTGCAAAAGATTCATGCAAGAAATCTTAATTTGACAGAGATTTTATTTCTGCCTTTAATTTTATCAGTTGTAAGCTTGGCACTGTGAGTAAGTTCAGGAGAGGTGAGATGGTTTATCAACAGTTTCATTCTAGTTTGTGAGGCAGTGGGATTACAGCAAGGCATTAACTTCTGCTTCAGTAGAAACTGGAGTAGCATGGCCTGTGAAGGATGGGTTTGTTCCGAGGGCCACGTGACAGGCGAGGACCCTATGGGCCATGCCAGCCGGAAGCTGAGCCGATCGGCAGGAGGGTGAGGACCACGGGCTGAGAAAGGACTGGCAGTTGCAGCCCGAGAATCCAGAGCAGCTGTTAGACTTGTAGTCCACTCTTTTATTGTTGTACATGTATATATCCATATATATTATCTATTCTGGTGGCAATAAAGCCTTTATAGTTAAAGTTGTATTGAGTCACCATCCATCTATTACATGGGCGACGAGGAAAATATTGAAATTGCTGAGGCTTGAAGCGTCCAGCTAGAGCGGCAAGAGACTTGAGCGTCGAAAGTAAGACATAAGGTACATAAACTCATTTTGCAATGCCACTGATAAGAAAGATTGATCCAGAGGTCGATGACTGGGAACAGTTTATAGAAAGGCTGCGATAATATGTTGCTGCAAATGAAATAACCTCTGAAGACAAGAGGAAGATTATTTTGCTAACAGGCTGTGGCTCACAGACTCAGAATTTAGTGAGAACATTAACATTGTCACACATTTGGTGAGGCGGCATGGTAGCACAGTGGTTAGTGCTGCTGCCTCACAGCGTCAAGTACACAGGTCTTGGGTCACTGTCTGCGGGGAGTCTGCACGTTCTCCCCGTGTCTGTGTGGGTTTCCTCCAGTTGCTCAGGTTTCCTCCCACACTCCAAAGATGTGCTGGTTAGGTGGATTGGCCATGCTAAATTGCCCCTGAGTGTCAGGGGAACTAGTTAGGGTACATGCATGGGGTTACAGGGATAGGGTCTGGCTGGGATTGTTGTCAGTGCAGACTCAATAGGCCAAATGGCCTCCTTCTGCATTGTAGGGATTCTATGATCCTTGGATTCTACAAAGTCACTTGACCAGATCGTAAAGCTGGCCAAAAGTCAAGTTAACCCCCTCCCCTTGATCATGATGTTGAGATACAAATTTCAAACGGCAATCTGTGAATCGGGGGAGATCATTTCAGATTTCATAGCAAGACTTAAGGGATTGGCAGGACACTGCGAATTCAGCCCAACATTAGCTGATATATAAAGGGACAGTGTAGTCTGTGGTATAAGCAGCCCAGAATTCAAAAAAAAGGTTACTGGCAGAGACCAAAATTATCATAGAATCCCTACAGTGTAGAAGGAGGCCATTCGGCCCACTGAGCCTGCACTGACCACAATCCCACCTAGCCCCTATCCCCTGCTAGTCCCCCTGACACTAAGTGGAAATTTAGCATGGCCAATCAACCTAACCCGCAACATCTTTGGACTGTGGGAGGAAACCGGAGCATCTGGAGGAAACCCACACAGACACGGGGAGAATGTGCAGTCTCCGCACAGACCAAGTCGGGAATGGAACCTGGATCCCTGGCACAATGAGGCAGCAGTGCTCGCCACTGTGCTGCCATGTGGAATTGGCCCAAACAACTGAGTAACAGAGTTGCAAGGTTTGCAAGACGTGCCAAACATTTGTTGCGGGGAATGGTTATGGTGCAAAATAGCCCAGGAGCGGGTGCAACAGCGCCCAGTGGCAGAGGTGTAACAGTGAGGATTGAAGTGTGCTTTCAATGTGAAGGAGAACACTCCCAGGATGTTTGACGATTCAACTGTGTGCTTCAAGTGTAACAGGAAAGGTCACTGAAAGTCATGGGGCAAAGCAACCAGTACAGTCAGTGCAAAGGGAAAAAACAGTGACTGCTAATTTAACTTCTGTAAACAGTCTGGATAAGGAAGGAACCAGGGAAGGGTTCTGAGTTGTTCACCCTAAATCAGGCCAAGCTAAACAAGGTGCCCCCCGCCCCGCCCTGCCCGTAGAGATAACATTGCTGGTAAATGGCAAAGCGCAGAAAAGTTAAAGTTTATTTATTAGTGTCACTAGTAGGCTTACATTAACACTGCAATGAACTTACTGCGAAAATCCCCTAGTCTCCGGTGCCTGTTCGGGTACACTGAGGGAGAATTTAGCCTGGCCAATCCACCTAACCAGCACATCTTTCGGATTGTGGGAGGAAAGTGGTCAGGAAGGCGAATGGGATGCTGGCCTTCATAGCGAGGGGGATTGAATATAAAAGTAGGGAGGTCTTGCTGCAGCTGTATAGGGCATTGGTGAGGCCGCAGCTGGAGTACTGTGTGCAGTTTTGGGCGCCGCACCTGCGCAAGGATATTTTGGCCCTGGAGGGAGTGCAGAGGAGGTTTACTAGGCTGATACCGGAGTTGAGGGGATTGAGCTATGAGGAGAGGCTGAATAAACTAGGCTTGTACTCGTTAGAGTTTAGAAGAATGAGGGGAGATCTCATTGAGACGTATAAGATGATGAATGGGATGGATAGGATAGAGGTGGAGAGACTCTTCCCGCTCAAAAAAGACAGTAGGACTAGGGGGCACAGCCTCAAGATAAAGGGGAGGCGGTTTAGAACGGAGTTGAGGAGGAACTTCTTCACTCAAAGGGTGGTGAATCTCTGGAATTCTCTGCCCGTTGAAGTGGTGGAGGCTGCCTCGCTAAATATTTTTAAGAAGCGGGTTGATGGGTTCTTGATAAGAGAGGGGATTAAGGGTTATGGGGAGAGGGCGGGAAAGTGGAACTGAGCCACAACAGATCAGCCATGATCTTATTGAATGGCGGGGCAGGCTCGAAGGGCTAGATGGCCTACTCCTGCTCCTATTTCTTATGTTCTTATGAAATCTGAGCACCTGGAGGAAACCCATGCAGACATGGGGAGAATGTGCAGACTCCGGATAGACAGTGACCCAAGTCGGGAATTGAACCCGGGTCCCTGGCACTGTGAGGCAGAGTACTAACCAGTGTGTCACAAGTGGATATAGGGGCAGCTGCCACAGCGACACGGGAACAGGTATTTTGTCATCTGCAAATGGGGCTCCAATCCTTAAGACTAAGTGCATCAGGTGCCATGTTGTCTACGTATACTCAAGAGACACTGCAGACTTCAGGTGCCGCGACAGGAACAGTGACATATCAGAACCAAAAAGCAAAGCTGCCAGTGCTGGTAATCAAGGGTCTCATAGTTTGTTTAATGGAATGTGATTGATTAAAACCGGCTAAATTATCTGGCATTATTAAACCTGAGGAGAGCAGTAATGGACACAGGGTATACCCAGGCGATCCCTACAGTTAGCTCAAGGCTGCCAAGTCTGGCTACTAGAATTCCAGTGGAGAATGGGGGTCTGAGCAATCCATGGATGAGGAGATGGTGGAGCCTGAAGCTGCTGATCCAGGATTAATGAGCCGGCCATTCCCATCTATGTCGTCTGGGCACAGGAGCCTGCCCCTGAACTGAGGCACTCTAACAGATCCAGGAAGGCCCTGGACTGTCTGAACCTTTGAAGAGTTTTCCAGAGGTTTTTTTTTTGGATGTCCTTCTTGTATAAGATATGATGTGCCTACTGATATTGTTCTTTGTTTCTCCTCGGGAAACTCTTGATTTTGGGGGAAAGCAGTGTAGTAGCATAATCTTTGAAGTGGAGGAGTGGGGCGGGGGGGGCACGGTGTTCCGAGGGTTGCATGACCAGCGAGGACCCAAGTGATCTTCACACAAAGGGTTGTGAATCTGTGGAATTCCCTGCCCAGTGAAGCAGTTGAGGCTGCCTCATCGAATGTTTTCAAGGCAAGGATAGATAAATTTTTGAACAGTAAAGGAATTAAGGGTTATGGTGAGTGGGCGGGTGAGTGGAGTTGAGTCCACGAAGAGATCAGCCATGATTTTATTGAATGGCGGAGCAGGCTTGAGGGGACAGATGGCCTACTCCTGCTCCTAATTCTTATGTTCTTTTTATGATTGCTCCGGTGGGAAAATGAGCCAATTGCCAGGAGGGCGTAGGTCACAGGTCAAAGAGGGGCTGGCAGTTGGACCACGGGAGTCCAGAAGAGCCATCACATTTGTAGCATAGTCTTATCTTGTTATACATACATTATATATATTATGTGCTCTGTTGGCAATAAAACCTTTATGGTTAAAGTTACATTGAGTCACCCTTAATCTATTACAGAAACATTTCAATAAAAGAGGCAGCAAATAACTTTTTTAGACTAATTTGGAATTTTTTAACTTCCTAATTTCCTAGTGAAAAGCAGGTTGAATGCTGGAGCAAGTTTTTGGTGCCAGAAGAAATATACTTTGCAACCAAACAGATAAATTGCTGGATTAGCTGCCTCAGTGAGATCCAAGTCCCAAGACTGAAACTCTGCACCATAACTAATAAACGGACTCGCCTCAAATTCCCTGACCTCTATTCCCAAACTTGTGAGTCATACAAATGTCAAGGATGCTCTGAGACTGACAGCATGCATAACTAGTCCAGTGTAAATCAGAGACATAGATAAAGCATACTGCTGCAATCATAGTAACTAATAGAGTCGTAGAGGTTTACAGCATGGAAACAGGCCCTTCAGCCCAACTTGTCCATGCTGCCCAGTTTTTACCACTAAGCTAGTCCCAATTGTCTGCATTTGGCTCATGTCCCTCTATACCCATCTTACCCATGTAACTGTCTAAATACTTGTTAAAAGACAAAATTGTACCTGCCTCTATTACCACCTCTGGCAGCTCATTCCAGACACTCACCACCCTCTGTGTGAAAAGATTGCCCCTCTGGAACCCTTTCATATTTCTCCCCTCCCACCTTAAACCTATGCCGTCTAGTTTTAGACTCCCCTACTTTTGGGAAAAGATGTTAACTATCTATCTTATCAATGGCCCTCATTGTTTTAATGTCCAAGTAGTATGAGGTACTTCAAAGTGGCGGCATGGTGGCCCAGTGGTTAGCGCTGCTGACTCATGGTGCCAAGGACACGGGTTCGATTCCCAGCTTGGGTCACTGTCTGTGCGGATTCTGCATGTTCTCCCCATATCTGCATGGGTTTCTTCCTGTTTCCTCCTACAGTCTGAAAGTTGTGCTGGGTAGGTGCATTGGCCGTGCTAAATTCTCCCTCAGTGAACCCGAACAGGTGCTGGAGTGTGGTGACTCGGGGATTTTTCAAAGTAACTTCATTGCAGTGTTAATGTGAGCCTACTTGTGACACAAATAAAATAAACTTTAGAATTGTACTGCAGTCAGGGGAGGGAACAAGGATGGGATAGAGGCTAGCTCACTGGAGGGTGAGGTCACATATGGGAGCTGCTACAGAGGACCCAGGTGAGGAGCTAAATGGGCTGGACTACAGCAAAGTTCTGATGGGTTTACACAGCAAAATGCATTGGGAAGGCTGCCAGAAAGCTTTTTGCCCTGACAACAACCCGGCTGTAGTACTCAAGACTTGTACTCCAGAGTTAGAATCATAGAACGCTACAGTGCAGAAGGAGGCCATTCAGCCCATTAGGTCTGCACTGATCACTGTCTTCACAATCCCACCCAGGTCCTATCCCCATCACCCCATTCATTTACCCTAGCCAGTCCCTCTGACACTGGGGTCAATTTAGCATGGCCAATTCACCTAACCCGCACATCTTTGGAATGTGGGAGGAAACTGGTGCACCTGAAGGACACCCACGCAGACACAGGGAGAACATGTAAACTCCACACAGACAGTGACCTAAGCCAGGAATCGAACCCAGGTCCCAGGCACTGTGAGGCAGTAGTGCTAACCACTGTGCCACCGTGCTGATTACAGTACAAGACTGGCAACTGCTGAGCATTGTGACCAATCGCCCAGGTATGTTCTGTCCACCAAAAAGTAAGACAAATCCAAACCAGGTAATAATCGCCTCATCATTTTCTCTCATCAGCAAGGTGATGGAAGGTGTCATTGACAGTAATATAATGTGGCACTCACACAGCAATAACTTACCTACTGATATTCAGCTTGGTTCCACAAGGGCCATTTGGTTCCAGATGTCACCACAGCCTTGGTCAAAACATGGACAAAAGAGCTCAATTCAAGAGGAGAGGTGAGAGTGCCTGCCCTTGACATCAAGGCAATATTTGACCGAGTGTGTCATCAAGGAGCCCTAACAAAATTGAAGTCAGTGGGAATCAGGAAAGCTCTTCACTAGTTAATCATGCCTGGCACAAAGGAAGGTTGTTGTGGTTGTTGGAGGTCAATCATCCCGACTCCAAGCATTACTCAGGAGTTCCTCAGGAAAGTATTCTAGTTGGTTTTGAGGAAGTGATGAAAGTGCTTGATGAGAATAAGGTGGTGGATGTTGTCTATGTGGACTTCAGTCAGGCCTTTGACAAGGTCCATCATGGCAGGCTGTTACAGAAAGTGAAGTCGCATGGGCTCAGAGGTGAGCTGACAAGGTGGACACAGAACTGACTCAGTCATTGATGACAGAGGGTAGCAGTGGAAGGGTGTGTTTCTGAATGGTAGGACTGTGACAGGTGGCGTTTCTCACGGATCAGTGCTGGGGCCTTTGTTGTTTGTAAAATATATAAATGATTTGGAAGAAAATGTAACCAGTTTGATTAGTAAGTTTGTGGACAGCACAAACGTTGGTTGATTTGTCGATAGCAATGAGGAACATCAGATGGTACAGCATAGAGGTCTCTTCCTTCAAATCACAATGGGACAAAGCTGACAAAAGTCCAACTTCAATCAAAAAGATTTGATGATGAAGCTGATCCAATCAGGTCGTATCAGCAAAGTGTGCTAAAACAATAACAACCTACATTTATATAGCACCTCTAATATCCTAAGATGTTTCACATCATTAAATAAAATTTGGCACCAAGTGATAACACTTTCACAAGAAATAGGAGCAAGAGTCAGCCATTTTGCACCTCAGTTCTGCTCTACCTTTCAATGTGACCATTGCTAATCCAGTTGTGGCATTAACTCCACTTTCCTGTCTCTCCCCCCACAAGCCTTGATTCTTTTAAAAGGAAATACATTCAAACAGATGATCAAATGTTTGGTCATAGAGGTAGGTTTTAAGGGAGGACCGTGAGGGAGGCAAAGAGGTTTATGGAGGGAATTCCAGAGCTTATGACCTTGGCAGTTGAAAGCTCCTTCACCAATAGCAGAGAGCTAAAATCGGGGATGCTCAAGAGGGGCGAACTGGAAGAGTGCAGATATCCTGGAGGGTTGTAGGGACAGACATTAATATATTAATTTATAGGCCTACCATGAGCACGATGTAATCTGGGAACAGAATGGCTCTTTGAAGGGTTTGGTTTTATCCAGTTACTAGCTCTGTGGTTCCCAGTGTGCCATGGCATAATTGTGTGCTGGGAAGACCCACCAAGTGTACCATGAGAAAAGATTCAAAGGTTCAAATGATTCACACAAAACCTAACTTCAGTCTTCAACTCTGTGGTTGGCATTTCCAAGACCCGAAGAATCTTAGGCCTCCTGTGCAAAAACTGGCTGGGAAAGAACTGCACATGCGTGGTTTCGATTTTTATGTTGGTGAGGCCCATGCTTAAGATTACCAATTTTATTCCTTGGTGGGACATGGAGTCACTGGCTGGCCAGCATTTATTGCCCATGCCCAGTGCCTTTAGAGGGTAGTTAAGAGTCAACCGCATTTCTGTGGTTCTGGAGTCACATGTAGGCCAGACCAGGTAAGGACGGCAGATTTCCTTCCCTAAAGGACATTAGTGAAACAGGTGGGATTTCCCAACAATAGTTTCATGGTCATCAGTAGATCATTCACTCAAGATTTTTTGCATTGAATTCAAATTCTGCTGTGGTGGGATTTGAACCTAGAACATTAGCTGAGTTTCAGGATTAATAGTCTAGCGATAATACCACCAGGCCATCGCCTCCCCTTTTAATGAAGACAAAGGCTGCATGCAGCTGCACAAAAGGCGAGAACTCAAAAAGAGTGCAAAAACCTTGGGAGAAGTGGGAGAGACAGGGAGAGGTTAAAAAAGACAGTGAGAGGACAGGGAGAAGTTAAAAACAAAGTTCCCAATAAGGGAAGAAGACAGAGAAAATAGAAAATTTCACAATTTTTTTCATATAGAAGTCTGCCATGGCATATCAAAGATTGAGAACCACTGATCTAGCTTACAGGTGGTTCACACTCCATGGTGTGAGCTCCAGGGCCCTCTTGTGTTATCCATTGCTAAGAGCTCTTCCCACTTTTTTCACCTGGACAAGGCCATAGAATGGCTGGATATTTGAATGTCTGTGTGCACAGTACAAATTTAAGCTAGTTAATATAAAAGTGGCACAGTTGTAAGCACTGCTGCCTCATGGCATCAGGGACCCAGGTTCGATTCCTGGCTTGCGTCACGGTTTGTGAACATTCTCCCCATGTCTACATGGATTTCCTCCAGGCGCTCCGGTTTCCTCCCACAGTCTGAAAGATGTGTCGGTTAGGTGCATTGGCCATGCTAAATTCTCCCTCAATGTACCCGCAGTGAGAAGTCTCACAACACCAAGTTGAAGTCTGACTGGTTTATTAGGTAGCACGAGCTTTCAGGTCGAACGCTCCGAAAGCTCACGCTACCAAATAAACCTGTTGGACTTTAACTTGGTGTTGCGAGACTTCTTACTGTGCTTATCCGAGTCCAATGCCGGCATCTCCACATCAGTGTACCCAAATACACGCCGGAGAGTGGCGACTAGGGGATCTTCACAGTAACTTCATTGCAGTGTTAATGTGAGCCTACTTGTGACACTAATAAATAAACTTTATTTCTGAATATAAAGTAACCGTTTTCACCTCGCAAGGTGGTTAGCCTTACAGTTGGACTTCTTGGAACCATTTCGATGTTGCGGAGGCCAATTTGTGAAGACATGACAGTATTTGTCCTGTCTGTCAGCACCCCCTACTGCCCAATGCTGAATGATTGAGTTGCAAAGTGACAGCAGTGCTGGAACCGTTAGTGTGAACCCCGTTTGTGAACATGACTCCCACTAACCTGATGAAGGGGCAGCGCTCTGAAAGTTTGTGGCTTGTGCTACCAAATAAACCTGTTGGACTTTAACCTGGTGTTGTGAGGCTTCTTACAGAACCACTAATGTTAAGAAGAACCCCAGAAACCTGAGCAGAAGGGTAGGAATTTATTGTGGGCTAATATCTTTCCACAATTTTTAATATTTAACATAACGAGCCATGGAGTTTATGTTACTAAAAATAAGTAAGAGGCAGCTTGCTTTATACTTATTTATGTCTGCTTGCCATTTTATTTGAGGTCAGTTGGACTAACGATCGAGAGAGATGTGAAACAGGTTTTCTACTGCCTATTTTATTGTCACACAAAGTCAAAATGACCCTGGTTGAAGTTGACATGAACAAGTTAATGATTGCAGTGGGAGCTCTCAGATTGAGACAGTACAGGGTCGGAGGAGGACATCTGGCACAGCATTGCCTGTGCTGGCTCTCTGAAGGTAGAATTCCACTGATTTCCCCCATATCCTGCCAATAATTCCCCTTTCACTATTCTCATCCATTTCATTTTTCAAAATGACTATGCATTCTTCTACCACCATTGTCTTCTGCATTCTTAGACCACCAATCTTCTACCACCCGAGCAGCACTTTGGCGCAGTGGTTAGCACTGTTGCCTGACAGTGCTAGGGACCTGGGTTCGATTCCTGGCTTGGGTCACTGTCTGTGTGGAATCTGCTCATTCACTCAGTGTCTGCATGGGTTTCCTCCGGGTGTTCCAGTTTCCAACCACAGTCCAAAGATTAGTGGGTTAGGTGGATTGGTCATGGTAAATTGCCTCTTGGTGTCAGGGGACTAGCTGGGATGATGCATGGGATTGTAGGATGAGATTGTGCAGACTCAGTGGGCTGAATGGTCTCCTTCTGCACTGTAGAGATCCTATGATTCTCCAGCAGAGTGTTTATGTTCTCTATGTTGGAAAAATATTCTTCCAACCTCACCTTTATTCTGTTTTGGTGAGGACTTTACAACCTCCAGCCGCTGAATCACTTAATTACCAGTGAAAACCGCTTTTCCCACTTTACCGTCTCCATGTCAAAGCGGCATAAATATTAACCAGCACGTCAAAATGTAGCTTGAGGAGAAAAGTAATCCTCAGAACATGGTGAGAATTAATAAGCAAATTTTATTAATCATAGTCATATGATCAAGATAACTCACCTACTGGGAAAATAAAACAAGTAAATGATTTATGATGTCTCTGAAATCTTGTTCCACTTGAAAGTCTGCAAGCATAAAGGCTCGGCATAAAGCTTCATAAATTCATTTTACGCAGGAGAGTGCATTTGCCAAACTGGCTGTTAAAAATAACTGGAGAGCGCCTATATCTTTAAGCTCGCGGTTTATGAGGTGTAGCATTTTGCAGGGCTGCTTTCGCGATGCATGCTTTGAGATTAACACACCATCCTGACTTGGAACGATATCACTGTTCTTTCATTGACTGTGCCTCGAAATCCTCTAATTCCCTTCCTGATGGCACTGCGATGTTACGATTCCAGCTGCGCCAGACAGGTTAGATCCGGCAGGGTGGCACAGTGCTTAGCGCTGCTGCCTCAAAGCACCAGGGACCTGGGTTCGATTCCCGGATTGCACTGTCTGAGGGGAGCCTTCACATTCTTCCCGTGCCTGCGTGGGTTTCCTCCAAGGGTTCTAGTTTCCTCCCATAGTCTGAAAGACGCGCTGGTTAGGGTGCATTGGCTATGCTAAATTCTCCCTCGGTGTGACCCAAACAGGCGCCGGAGTGTGGCGACTACAGGATTTTCACACTTTTGCAGACATGGGGAGAACGTACAGACCCCGCACGGACAGTCACAAACCCAGGATCCCGGTGCTGTGAGGCAACAATGCTAATCACTGTGCTGCCCTTGAATATTCATATTTTTTGGGACAGGAAAGTTATGTTTGTACAATAAAAAGATTCTATTTTGAGAAAATAATACTTTTGATTGGTAAATGTTCCCATTTTGGGCAATCACTGTCAGTAAAAAGCACTCCTGGACTGTCTCCTGTATCAAGCAATACTCTCTCCATCCTGTGTAAAAAGATCAGCGCAATTGTCCATTTTAATTTCACACAGCACTATCGCAAGAGTGTCCAACTGGTGCTATTGTAAAAAAAATGTCTGCAGGATATGGACAAAATTTGCAAGCTTGCATTTTTTATTTGCCTACATCAAACGTGAAGGTGATGGTGCGTCTTCTCTGTATATTGTCACAGTCCTGGCACACAATAAGAATTCAATGGGGAATATAAGAATATTGATCCATGAAAAATGAAGGAACTGTTATACGTACAAATCTGGATGGCGTGTTACCTGAGGAGGAATACGGAGGTGATGATGTTTCCACACATAGGTGCACTTTGACGGCATGTGGTAACGGTCCGGGGGCTGGAATGATTATGATATTCGATTTGTGACAAGGGAATGTCGTATTGGTACAGTGAGCAGTGAAGTTCTGAGTTTGGTGTTATGGAATTTTTACAAACTCATTTACAGGAAGTGGACATTCCTGGCTGGGTCAGCATTTATTGCCCATTCTTAGTTGCCTTTGAGAAAGTGGTGATAAGCTGCCTTCTTGAACCGCTGCAGTCCCTGAGGTGTAGATATACACGTTGTGCTGTTAGGGAGGGAATTCCAGGGTTTTGATCCAGCGACTGCGAAGGAACTGCCATATATTTCCAAATCAGGAAAGTGAGTGAGACGGGAGGGAATCTGCAGGTGGTGGTGTTCCCAGGTATCTGCTGCTCTTGCCCTTCTGAATGGTAATGATCGTAGGTTTGGAAGGTGCTGCCTAAGGAACCTTAGTGAGTTGATTTGATTTGATATTTGATTTGATTTATTATTGTTGCATGTATTAGCATATGGTGAAAAGTATTGTTTCTTGTGCGCAATACAGACAAAGCATACCGTTCATAGAGAAAGAGAGGAGAGTGTGCAGAAAGTAGTGTTACAGTCATAGCTAGGCTGTAAAGAAAGATCAACTTAACGCAAGGTAAGTCCATTCAAAAGTCTGATGGCAGCAGGAAAGAAGCTGTTTTTGAGTTGGTTGGTACATGTCCTCAGACTTTCATATCTTTTTCCTGATGGAAGAAGATGGAAGAGAGAATGTACGGGGTGTGTGGGGTCCTTAATTATGCTGGCTGCTTTGCCGAGGCAGCAGGAAGTGTAGACAGAGTCAGTGGCTGGGAGGCTGGTTTATGTGATGGAATGGGCTACGTTCATTACCTTTTGTAGTTTCTTGTGGTCTTGAGCAGAATTCCTGCTGTGCATTTTGTAGATGGTACATATGGCTGCCACTGCTCATTGATGATGGAGGGATTGAATGTTTATGGAAGGGGTACCAACCAAATGGGCTGTTTTGTCCTGGATGGATGTGTCAAACTTCTTGAATGTTGCTGGAGCTGCTTGGAGGGCTGAAGGGCCTGTCCCTATGCTGTCCCTATGTTCTTTATTCTTATTAGCCCAAGCTTGACTGTTATCTGTAGATTGCTTTAGTATCTGAGGAGTCATGCATGGTGCTGAATGTTGTGTGATCATTGGCAAAGGTTAAAAACTTGTCCCCCAAGATGAATACCCTTTACCTTCAGAAATACAAAAAGGTATCTCCTCACAAAGCAATTATAGAGGTTAACAAAGCTGTTAAATCAAAAATAAAAATGGGAGGCACTGGAAATTCTCAGTAGGTCAGACAGTATCTGTTCAGAGGAATGGCCTGAGTTTCATATTCCTCCACTAATGGCTGTTTTGGCAGGAGGGAGGAGGGCGGGACATGAAATACAAGGAACTGGCTTCCGTGGGGCAGCACAGTGGCACAGTGGTTAGCACTGCTGCCTCACAGCACCAGGGACCCGGGTTCAATTGCGGCCTCAGGTCACTGTCTGTGTGGAGTTAGCATGTTCTCCCCTTGTCTGTGTGGGTTTCCACTGGTTTCCTCCCACAATCCAAAGATGTGCTGGTTGGTTGATTGGCCATGCTAAATTGACCCTAGTGTCAGGGCGATTAGCTACAGTAAATGTATGGGGCTATGGGGAGAGGGCCTGGGTAGGATTGTGATCAGTGCAGACTTGGTGGGCTAAATGGCCTCCTTTTGCACTGGAGGGATTCTGTAATTCAGGGTTGCCACTCAATCAGCCTCATAGTGATTTTTCTCATACCCCAACTTGTGTCCTTAGAGGGCCTCGGTAGTTAGGTTGGCAGGAGGGGGCAAGCCTGAAAATGGCCAGGCTTTGGCCTCATTTAGAAGGGGGTGGAGGGACGTCTCCATCAGAAATTCCCTTCTGACTTTAAGCTTAACTCTTAAGCCCCCTTAAGGTCTGCTGGTTGCCAGACCCCCCTATCACTCCCCCCACCACCAACACTCCCCAATTGTCCACTTACCGTACCCCACCCCCAGACATTCCCTACCCTTCCTGTCTTGGACTCTGAAAACTTATCTTGCCATCAAGTCCCGGAAATTAGTCTCAGGGTATTGGTCTCTCCACTGCCGCTCCTGTCCCCCCTGGGACTAGAGGGCTGTTGGCCAATTGGGATGAGTCGCTAGAGATATGCTCCCCGCCAACTCTTCAGGTGGCAGGAAGGGAAACCCCACCAACCAAACCATTCAGGCCCATGTTTCCACACCATATGACTCTTCTTCAAAGCTTTTATTTTAGCTGTTAAATCAAATTTAGCTGCTAAATCCTGCTCTGTCCAAGACCGTGAGACACCACAAAAAAATGCGAACGAAGCCCAATCCATTACGCAAACCAGCCTCCCATCCATCGACACCGTCTACACCTCTGGCTGCCTCGGAAAAACAGCCAGCATAATGAAGGACCCTACACACCCCAGACATTCTCTCTTCTACCTTCTTCCATCAGGTAAAAAATACAAGATTCTGAAGTCTCATACCAACCGACTCAAGAATAGCTTCTTCCCTGCTGCCATCAAACTTTTGAATGGACCTACCTTGCATTAAGTTGATCTTTCTCTCCACCCCAGCTATGACTGTGACACTACATTCTGCACTCTCTCCTTTTTTTCCTTTATAAATGGTATGTTTCATCTGTATAGATGAAACATACCGTACTGTGGGCAGCACGGTAGTGCAGTGGTTAGCACTACTGCTTCACAGCTCCAAGGTTCTGGGTTCGATTCCTGGCTTGGGTCACTGTCTGTGTGGAGTTTGCACGTTCTCCATGTGTCTGTGTGGGTTTCCTCCGGTTTCCTCTCATAGTCCAAAGATGTGTGAGTTAGGTTGATGGGCCATGCTAAGAAATTGCTCCTCGGTGTCCAGGGATACGTGGGTTAGTGGGTATAATATGTAGGGATATGGGGGTAGGGCCTGAGTGGGATTGTGTTTGGCGCAGACTTGAAGGGCCTCTTTCTGCACTGTAGGGTTCTATGATCTATACTGAAGAAACAATACTTTTTACTGTATGTTAATACATGGGCAGCACAGTAGTACAGTGGTTAGCACTGCTGCTTCACAGCTTCAGGGACCTGGATTTGATTCCTGGCTTGGGTCACTGTCTGTGTGGAGTTTGCACATTCGCCCTGTATCTGCGTGGGTTTTCTCTGGGTGCTCCGGTTTCCTCCCACAGTCCAAAGATGTGTGGGTTAGGTTAATTGGCCATGCTAAATTGCCCCTTAGTATCCCGGGATGCATAGGTTATAGGGATTAGTGGGTAAAATATATAGAGATAGGGCCTAGATGGGATTGTGGTCGGTGTAGACTGAATGGACTGAATGGCCTCTTTCAGCACTGTAGGATTTCTGTGATTCTGTGATGTGACAATAATAAATCAAATCAAATCAAACTTCTGCCTCTTCGCCCCGAGCTATGTTGTCCTCTAGTGACTCCTGGTGGCTTTTCGATATTTCTGCAACTGCTCAGAAAATTAACCTATATAAATCACATTTGCAAATTATTTTTTAATTACCAGTTAAATTCTTAGCTAAAGTTTTTTTAAGTTTATTTATTAGTGTCAGAAAGTTGGTTTACATTAACAATGCAATGAAGTTACTGTGAAAATTCCCTTGTCATCATACTTTGGTGCCTATTCTAAGGGAGAATTTAGCAAAGCTAATACACTTAACCAGCACACCTTCAGACTGTGGGAGAAAACCAGAGCACTCAGAGGAAACCCATGCAGCCGCAGGTAGAACAGGCAGAGTCTGCACAGACAGTGACCCAAACTGGTATTCGAACCTAGGTCCCTGGAGCTGTAAGGCAGCGGTGCTAACCACTGTGCCATCACGCTGCCCTTCGAGAGTGCTGATTGAGCAGCTTCTTTCCTGCTGCTGTCAGATTTTTGAATGGACTTACCTTGATCTTTCTCGACATCCTAACTATGACTGTAACACTACATTCTGCACTCTCTTGTTTCCTTCTGTATGAATGGTATGCTTTGTATAGTGCGCAAGAAACAATACTTTCACTGAATGCTAATAATCAATTAGCATACAGCAAATCAGTTGATTGCTGCATCCAAAGTGCTCAGATGCTTCCATTTTAACTGTGGCCGACATGCTGGGCAGAAGACTTCATATTCAAGAAGTTTAAATGACTGCAAAAAACCCAGCCTGCAGGTGCAGCAGGTGGTCAGGAAGGCGAATGGGATGCTGGCCTTCATAGCGAGGGGGATTGAATATAAAAGTAGGGAGGTCTTGCTGCAGCTGTATAGGGCATTGGTGAGGCCGCAGCTGGAGTACTGTGTGCAGTTTTGGGCGCCGCACCTGCGCAAGGATATTTTGGCCTTGGAGGGAGTGCAGAGGAGGTTTACTAGGCTGATACCGGAGTTGAGGGGGTTGAGCTATGAGGAGAGGCTGAATAAACTAGGCTTGTACTCGTTAGAGTTTAGAAGAATGAGGGGAGATCTCATTGAGACGTATAAGATGATGAATGGGATGGATAGGATAGAGGTGGAAAGACTCTTCCCGCTCAAAAAAGACAGTAGGACTAGGGGGCACAGCCTCAAGATAAAGGGGGGGCAGTTCAGAACGGAGTTGAGGAGGAACTTCTTCACTCAAAGGGTGGTGAATCTCTGGAATTCTCTGCCCGTTGAAGTGGTGGAGGCTGCCTCGCTAAATATTTTTAAGAAGCGGGTTGATGGGTTTTTGATAAGAGAGGGGATTAAGGGTTATGGGGAGAGGGCGGGAAAGTGGAACTGAGCCACGACAGATCAGCCATGATCTTATTGAATGGCGGGGCAGGCTCGAAGGGCCAGATGGCCTACTCCTGCTCCTATTTCTTATGTTCTTATGTTCTTATGTTAACATATAAGACCCTTGTCAGACCCCACTTGAAGTGCTGTGTGCAGTTCTGGTCGCCTCACGACAGGAAGGATGTGGAAGCTATTGAGAGGGTGCAGAGGAGATTTACAAAGGTGTTGCCTAGATTGGGAGGTATGCCTTATGAAGATAGGTTGAGGGAGCTAGGGCTCTTCTCCCTGGAGAGACGAAGGTTGAGTGGCGACCTGATGGAGGTTTATAAAATGTTGAGAGGAATAGATAGGGTGGATTCTCGGAGGCTATTTCCTAGGGCTGAAATGGTCACAACGAGAGGACACAGGTTTAAGGTGCTGGGGAGCAAGTACAGAGGAGATGTTAGGGGAAAGTTTTTCACTCAGAGGGTGGTGAGTGAGTGGAATCGGCTGCCGTCGGTGGTGGTAGAGGCGAACTTGCTGGGGTCTGTTAAATGACTTCTGGATGAGTATATGGGATCTAATGGGAGTGGGAGTTACAGATAGTTCTATGGCTTGGTAGGTATGGATATGATCGGCGCAACTTGTGGGCCGAAGGACCTGTTTGTGCCGTAGTGTTCTATGTTCTATAACTTGTCATAACTTAACGAATTGGGAAAGAAGCTTCGTTATAATACTCTTCCAAAGGTATCAGTAAATTCAGACCCAAACTAAACTGAAAGATTTATTGCTCAGGAATCACTACTTGGCTTATGGAACTGGCTAAAACGTTTTAGTTTATTGGTCACTTATTTGTTGGCAGCTGGCTGATTCCAAAATTAGTAGCCATCTCTCTAACTAACGAATTCAGATGAGTCAGTAAGGCACGCTGCTTGGTTTTTCTTTGGTACCGGGATGATGGCCGTTCTCTTGAAGCGGGTAGAGACCTCAAGATTGGTGTAAAGAGAGAGAATCACATTTGCAGTGAAACATCCAATGCTCTCACTAATGCCAAAAATCAAAAAACGTTGGGTTGAGGCTCATTTCATAATATACCTTGGAATTTCTGCTCTGGTCCCTAACAGTACTCTCATTTAATCGCCTCTCTCAGTATATTTCCACTTACTGTGTCGTCCCTTTTACTGTTTGACTTCTCCAAACACAACTCCATCTGCCACTTTCCTGCTGATGACACCAAGATTGGGGGAAAGGCAAATTGTGCGGAGGGTGTGGAGAGTCTGTAGAAGGATCTAGATAGGCTGGGCGAATGGGCCAGGAAATGGCAAATGGAATTTAATGTTGGCAAGTGTGAGGTGGTCCACTTTGGTAGGAAGAATGGTAGGAAGGACTATTACTTACGTGGCGAAAAACTGCAGCAGGCGACGGTGCAGAGGGACCTCGGGGTCCTTGTGCATGAGTCGCAAAAACCCAGCTTGCAGGTGCAGCAGGTGGTCAGGAAGGCGAATGGGATGCTGGCCTTCATAGCGAGGGGGATTGAATATAAAAGTAGGGAGGTCTTGCTGCAGCTGTATAGGGCATTGGTGAGGCCGCAGCTGGAGTACTGTGTGCAGTTTTGGGCGCCGCACCTGCGCAAGGATATTTTGGCCCTGGAGGGAGTGCAGAGGAGGTTTACTAGGCTGATACCGGAGTTGAGGGGGTTGAGCTATGAGGAGAGGCTGAATAAACTAGGCTTGTACTCGCTAGAGTTTAGAAGAATGAGGGGAGATCTCATTGAGACGTATAAGATGATGAATAGGATGGATAGGATAGAGGTGGAGAGACTCTTCCCGCTCAAAAAAGACAGTAGGACTAGGGGGCACAGCCTCAAGATAAAGGGGAGGCGGTTTAGAACGGAGTTGAGGAGGAACTTCTTCACTCAAAGGGTGGTGAATCTCTGGAATTCTCTGCCTGTTGAAGTGGTGGAGGCTGCCTCGCTAAATATTTTTAAGAAGCGGGTTGATGGGTTTTTGATAAGAGAGGGGATTAAGGGTTATGGGGAGAGGGCGGGAAAGTGGAACTGAGCCACAACAGATCAGCCATGATCTTATTGAATGGCGGGGCAGGCTCGAAGGGCTAGATGGCCTACTCCTGCTCCTATTTCTTATGTTCTTATATCATTTTGGAGCTTCTACACTACCCATCACATGGCTGATTTTCATATCTACAAATTTCCCAGTCATGCCCTGCATAATCAAGTTGAAATCTTTATTTTGTTAAAAAAAGGCAGCGATCTCATCACCAAACCCTGTAGAACACCACTTGAAACAGCTTTCAGTTGTACAGGGCATTGGTGAAACCACGTCTGGAATATTGTGTACAGTATTGATGTTATTTAAGGAAAGGTGTAAATGCATTAGAAGCAGTTCCGAGGTCTATGAGACCAATATCAGGAATGGGCAGGTTGTCTTGTGAGGAAATGTTAGAAGGGTTCGGGTTATATCCACTAGAGGCGATTGATCAGCCATAATCAAATGAATGGTGTAGCAGGCTCAAAAGGGGTGAATGAATTACTCCTGCTTCTAGTTTTCATGATTTGTTTGAAACATGCAAGATGCAGGGGGTATTGATTTGACAGAGGGAGGATGTTTCAGTTTTACAGCACAATGGTCTTGCAGCCCATTGTTCTGTGCCAGCCTTCAAACAACTATCCATTCTTGGTCAGCCGTTGTTCTGTTTCAAATGCTCATCTTACCCACATTGACAACCATTTCAGGCAGCAACTTTCAGAATCCCACAACCTTCAGGTGAAGAGATTTTTCTTAAATCCCCTCCTATTACTCTTGAATCTATGCCTCCTGGTTATTGATCCCTCTAAAAAAGGGAAAAAAATTCCTAATACCCTATGCCCCTCAATTTTGTACACCTCAATCAGGTTCCCCCTTCAGCCTTCTCTAAGGAATTCAATCCCAGTCTCTCTTCATAGTTGAAACACTCCAGCCCGAGCAACATCCTGGTGAATCACCCCTGCGCCCGCTACAACAATCACATCCTTTCTGTAGCATGGCAACCAGAATTGCACACAATACTCTAGCTGTGGCATAACAAGCACTTTATACAACTCCAATATATCTTCCTTGCTTTTATATTCATTACCTAGGCTAATGAAAACAAGGTTCCCATATGCTTTCTTAATCACTTGCCACCAGGATTCTATGGACACGAACCCCAAGGTACCTCTAGTGTCCTATTGTTCAATGGGTATTCCCTTGCCTTGTTAGTCCCCCCAAAATACATCACCTCATACTTTACACAGTTAAATTCTATTTGCCACTCCCCTGCCCTTCTGACCAACCAGCCTACATCATCCTACAATCCAAGGCTTTCCTCCTCGTTGTTTACGCACCAATTTTCGTACCATCTGCAAACTTACTGGTCCTACTTTCATGTCTAGAAATTAATGTACACTACAAACAACAATGAACCTAGCACCAATCCTGGCAGTACACCATTAGACACAAGCTTCCAGTCACAAAAACAAACTTCATCCCCCACCTCCAAGCAAATTTTGGATCCAAATTTCCCTGGATTGCATGGACTCTTACCTTCAAGTCAGAGAATGGGAAGACGATGGCCTAGTGGTATTATTGCTAGACTATTAATTCAGAAACTCAGCTAACGGTCCGGTGACCCAGCTTTGAATCCTGCCATGGTAGAATTTGAATTCAATAGATGACTATGAAACCATTGTCGATTGTCAGAAAAACCCAGCTAGTTCACCAATGTCCTTTAGGGAAGGAAATCTACTATCCTACCTGTTCTGGCCTACATGTGACTCCAGATCCATAGCAATGTGGTTGACTCTCAACTGCCCTCAGGCATTTAGGGATAGGCAATAAACGCTGGTCAGCCAGCAATGAACCACATCCCACAACTGAATAAAAAAATCTAGAACTAGGGTTCACTTAAAAAAAAATGAGGGGTCACTCAAGTCTATCTGCAACTCTTCCCTGTGAGATAGTGATATTGTCACTGAACTAAATGTTCTTTAGGGAAGAAAATCTGTTGTTCTTAACTTGTCTAGTCCACATATGACTCCAAATCCAAAGCAATGTGGTTGACTATTAATTGCCCTCAGGGATGGACAATAAATGTTAACCCAGTCAGCAAGACGCACATCCCAAATTTAAAAAAGTTAGCACAGATAAACCAGAAGGCTGTCAGCTAAAGTAAAGCTTATTTATTAATCACAATTAGACTTACATTCACACTGTAGTGAAGTTATTGTGACAATCCCTTAGTCGCCCACTGCAATGTGTGTTCAGGCACACAGTGAGAATTTAGCATGGCCAATGCACTTAACTGGCACATCTTTTGGACTGTGGGACGAAACTGGAGCACCCAAAGGAAAACCACGCAGACACAGGGAGAACATGCAAACTCCACACAGTGATTGTGCAGATGAAGGCAAGACAGATTTTTTGCATGAAAATATTAAAACAAAAACATTTTTTTTTGCAATTTGAGCTCTCTTGGATTTGAGGAAAAGCAAACTATATCCAAGGGATGCATACAGAATATTACATGCAGATTTTATTTACCTAACTGGCATCAGAAGGAAACCAATTCATTTATTTAACTACATTCAATGGCCAATGAAAACACTTCTATACATAATATCCACAAGTTATACAATATGAATACACATTTGTCATCTTATGAATAAAAAATCCTTACAGTCTCTAATGTCCAACAAACCTTACTAAACTCTTGATTGTATCTCACGCTTCTTTCCAAATTGAGTTAGGTGGTTTGTGCACATCTTCTGCCTTGCACTTATATAACAAGATTTTAAATAAATGTGTTTCATATTCCAACAAAATGTGATACAGGAACACTATGCAGCAGACATTTCCTTCTCTCTCGGTTGCATCCAACTTCTTTTTATTCATAGATGCCCTGCTTCACTTTCTTCAAACAAGACTAAAAATATAAATTTCAAGCCTGGAACTTGGCCAATGCATTGTTCATTAAAGTATCACCGAAAACTCCCACAGTGATAGAAAACAGAGGTTTAATATACATTGTGCCTTTGACTTCCCAATTACAGCTGTGCTGTCACAGGAATCATCAAGTACCTTCCTTCGAGGCTCAACCTCTACATTATTCCCTCTTGTAAGGGAGAATAGAGTTTGAGTCAAGAACGCTTCTTTGAAGTTTGCATGATTTATGTCTGCTCTAGTTGTAAAGGTAACAGATGCCTGTGTACCCTGTACCTAAAGGAACCTTACAGTCCAAGTGATCCAAGTACCAGTGGCGTAGTTGGCAAAGTGGTTAGATGGTCTCTTGGAGAATTGGTGGATATTTCATGGGCTGAAAGACCTCAATCCTCACTGTAGGGATTCTATGAATATTCCATTGCCCTTTTCCATGGTCAGTTAGTACAAACCTATTCAAAACTGCAATCAATAAATGAGGTGGGGGGTATCCTCTATTCAATGGTAATAAAACACGTTTAAAAGTTCAATTTTATTTTGCTACAATAATTCAATTATGAAACTTTTTTTAAACTTGTACACTCCCCTTTAAAAAGGAAACTCTATGAACAATCTGCTCAAAGGTTCTGGGGTCACAGAAAAGACTTGCAGACAACGTAGTACTTTGTTTCTCAAATGTCTTAGTAGCACGTAAGGAATGATCTGCTCTGATGTGCAGCGATGGTTAAATAGGAAAGGGAAGATCCAAATTTGGAAGTTGATTTTCGTCTTTTGAGGACCTAAACCTATAAATTATGGGTGCAGCAACTAGTCAGTATTGAAGCTGAATTAACAAAGGTAACTTCTAAGGGACAAGGACAGAAATAGTAATCATGTGCATCATCAATAAGTCTGTCCAGTTCATTTGAATACAATCCAAAACCTTGAAAATGTTGCTACGTTTTGTGAAGCATGGTAAACATTCTTTGCAGGAAGGTCGGGAATGACCTTAGTGAGCAGGGAGGGACCCAAATCTACAGCAGTTGACCCACAAACATACATCACACCCCAAGCTAACATTTAATGATGCCTAAAATTAAGGTCAATAAAAATTCTTCCACTTTTGCTGAAGCTTTTCTTGAGAAAACACATATACAATATAGCTGTTAATCACAGGTAATAACTAAGTATCTGTGTAGATGGCATACATAGCCCAATCCATCATGCAAGCCAGCCTCCCATCCACTGACTCCCTCTACATTTCCCACTGCCCTCGAAAAAACAGCCAGCATAACCAAGGACCCTGGACGTACTCTCTTCCACCTTCTTCTGTCAGGAAAAAGATACATAAGTCTGAGAACACGTAGCAACTCAAGAACAACTTCTCCCCTGCTACCATTAAATTTTTGATGGACCTATCATATATTGATCTTTTTCTACACCCTAGCTATGATTCTAACACTATATTTTGCACTCTCTCCTTTCCTTCTCTCCTTTGCATTCTATGAATGATATGATTTGTATAGCGCGCAAGAAACAATACTTTTCACTGTATCCCAACACGTGACAATAATGTCAAAACAAACCAGGTTGCAGCGGTTAGAACCAGTTAGAAAATCAAGGAATGACACTGAACAACGCTCATCTGTACAGCTGTGAAAACCATACATCTCCCCACATGCACAAGAGTTGCATTCTTATATAAAGATGTGAAGACACTGCAGAACTAAGGCACTAACGTACCTTATCTGCAATTTCCATATTCCTCTGTGGATTAGATCACTGTCAATATTGCTTTGTTTAGGAATTAAAATGCAACTGCTTAGTTTTAGGTATATATAGTTTAATAGGTCACAATTTTACATACCATGCTTACATTTTAATCCATCAAATAAATTCAGCTACACCAACAAAAGAGACAGACTTCACTTTTTAAATAACACATGCACTAATGGGTTGGAAGACCTACTTCATACTCCACATAAAGCAATGTCTTCGAGCACAATCTGGAATCAACAGCCGTGTAGGTGCAAAGTGAATCTGTCCTGTTGTGGGTTCAACGATACACAATGTTCTTTAAGTTATCAAAATTACTTCCTTGACCATTAATATAAACAATGAATACTGTACTCTTATTTGACATATTTCTACAATAATCTGCAATACTGGGTACGGAAGCTACTTTGTTGCTCGTATTACGAGCCATGTCTGAAGTGGGTTTTCTTTTCAATTAAAAACGCACCCATTTTACAATGTGCTTGGCACCTGAAATCGAAACTCAACAACATTATGAGGGAGTGCTGCTCACTGTTATAATGCAAGTGTGAGGTGCAGTCATTTGCACAATCAAAACGGTTCTGAACAGACCAAAATTTAAACATTTGATCTTAATAAGGCAACTTCTATAAAATGCCCACTTGAAATTTCATATACATAATAAAATACCCATCTAAAATCTTAGCCCACATCACCCCTAGCTTTAGTGCTTCCAAAGTGAGCACGAATAGTGTTTCTTAACAGTCAACTTTTTGATGAGTGCTAAGGCAGGAACTTTTGCTCCTACCATTATATATAATGTTATGTCTTTGAAACAAAAAGATTCAAATTGCATGATCTTTGTCTGCCACTGTGCATTCGTCATTCTTTGCAGCAGATCAGGGACAACTCCTTCATGATAGAAATGGTGTACACTGTGCTTTTCTGAGCGACTAGAGTCGCAATTTAGTGTGTTACCTTTTAGTTCCCAACACTTGAAGGCTGAGGGAGGAAGAAGTGCATATAGCAGTCTCTGCACCAACACACAAATGCACTCAACCAAAACCGTGTACCTAATGGGATTCGCTCCTCCAAAAATATATACCAAATCTGCTTTATTAGTTCCTTTGTAACGTGCATATCTTGCAGTATTCAGGAGAGTAGTGTTTTAAAGTGCCGTACTGTGGGGAAACGGCAGTCTTGCACTATTTATTAGACAGCCATTTTCTGCGGACTGATTTTTTAAAAAGAGTACCAAAAAAACTCCCTTTCAAACTCATTAGAAACACGTGGTACTGCACGCCAACAATAAATACAGTACTAGAATAGAAAACATCAACTTTGCCAGAGATCAGAGGATATTTTAAAAAAAACCATGTGCAGTTATTCTGAACAGTGTCATTTGATCCTATACCATTTTAAAATCTCACACATAGACAAAGTTAGTCTGAGCTCCTCTGATCATTCCTACAAAGTGCAACGATGACAACGGCGAGGCTGATTGTATCGCAGCGACGCACAGACATGGGTATGAGCATATTATGGCGTGGGGAGCAGAGAAGTGCTGGTCAGCAGCAGCGAACGTGCGGTCGAAGCGGTGGCAGTTCCGGAGGAATTTCGGGCTCCGGTTGCAGTGATAGGATGCTATTCGATAATTCGCGCCTGGGTACATCGGGCATCTGAAAATTAGGGTGGAAACAAAAATAACACTTTTCAAAATCAGTCATGAGAGAATCCCAGGCAAAAAGCTCAAGCACACTTCAGAAAAAGAAAACAAACTTTACACAATAATAAACAATCCTCTAATGCTTAATCATTTCTTTGTAATTTTCCAAGGTACTGTTCAGTATTCTAGAATGTTCCAGCACAGAAAGACAGACACATTTAAAGAAAACTTAGATAAACACAGGAGAAAAACATTTAGAAGGCTTTACTGTCAGGGCTAAAGAAAGACAAGTAGGAGGATGTTCACGTGAAGCATAAACACTGGCTGCAAGGCAGCTGGTGTTGTGGAACACATTGATAAACAAATTGGAGAGGATTACACTTGGTCTGTTGTGTTACAGCAAATTTAGCCACAGGTCATTTCCCAATGGTGCAGGATGTCCATCTAGCCCAGCATGTGAGAACACTTGCTACCGAGAGGGGGCAGTCCTGAGATTGGATAGGCTGTTGTTAAAATTGGAAGTCAGTATTTCGTCAAGGCTAACCTATGATTTTGGTGTTCATTTGCTCAGTTTGCTAGGAAATAAATTGCTAGCACTATATATCACTGGGCAATGCATGACAGCAATACCAACTACGAACAGTCAACATCCTCATGCATCATCCA
Source organism: Carcharhinus amblyrhynchos (assembly GCF_965287045.1). Lineage (NCBI taxonomy): Eukaryota > Metazoa > Chordata > Chondrichthyes > Carcharhiniformes > Carcharhinidae > Carcharhinus > Carcharhinus amblyrhynchos. The sequence goes on along the minus strand of NC_137331.1, from coordinate 111,160,342 downwards.
TCAGATCATATTTCTTTGAAAGTGGAAGGAAAAGTAAGAAACATTCAATAAAAAGATAAAATCAAGAACAGACTGATACAAAATCCTTATTTCTCAATTGCAGATTTCTATCCTTGATGGATAGGACCCTTGACCACACCAATTATCATGATGCTTAGTTGTACCCAAAATGTTGTTTCTTGAGTCTTTATGGTCAAACCCAGGTGTGACCTACCATTTAAGAGGCCTGCCCATCTGCGTTCTGGACCAATCTTTTGTTTTTTTACTTGTCCTAGCACATTGTCTTGGAGCCCATCCCTTCTGTCATTTAACTGCTTCTGCCTTCCACCCCATCACCAACCTTCCCCTTAGTTCTTTCTTCCTCTCCCTCTTTTCCTGCCTCCACTTATTCAGTAAGCATTACATTTCTAATGTTTTGTACAGGCAATTAAAGGCGGTCAATCTGAAACATTAACTCACTTCTCTCTCCACAGAGAGTGGTGGGAGCCTGGAACTCGCTGCTGGGGGAGGAAGTGGAAGCAAATACAATATTAAGTTTTAAGGGACATCTGGACAAATACATGAGTAGGAAGGGAATAGAGGGATATGGTTCCCCAGAAGGATAGGGGGTTTTAATTCAGATGGCTAGCATGGTCAGTACAGGCTTGGAGGGCCAAAGGGCCTGTTCCTCTGCTGTAATTTTGTTTGTTCTTTATTGTAGATGTTGCCCGACGTGCTGAAAATTTATAGCATCCTATTTTTAGTATTTTGTATGAATGCTTTGAAGCTGCTGCCATGAAGTTGGGCGGCACGGTAGCACAGTGGTTAGCACTGCTGCTTCACAGCTCCAGGGACTCGGGTTCGATTCCCGGCTTGGGTCACTGTCTGTGTGGAGTTTGCACATTCTCCTCGTGTCTGCATGGGTTTCCTCCAGGTGCTCCAGTTTCCTCCACAGTCCAAAGATCTGCACCTTAGGTTGATTGGCCATTGTAAGGTTGCCCCTTAGTGTCCTAAGATGCTTAGGTTAGAGGGATTAGCGGGTAAAATATGTTGGGATATGGGGGTAGGGCCTGGGTGGGATTGTGGTCGGTGCAGACTCGATGGGCTGAAGGGCCTCTTTCTGCACTGTAGGGTTCTATGATTCTATGTACAAGAACACTAACCAGTTGGAATGATAATACTTTAGACCCACATTGCAATTAATTAAAACATATACGCCACTTATGGACTGATCTTTAAAATGCAGCATTCTGAGCCCAATGAACTCAATTGCTCTGAACCATATATAAAGATCACAGCAGTGTTACAGTAGACACTGTTGTTCTAAATCTTTTGTCCTTCAATTAAATGAACTTGCCTTATTTAAGATATCATCCACAAGCTTCAAAAAAATCTCACTGACGTTATAGTTGTCTTTTGCGCTGGCTTCACAGAAACGCATCCCAGTCACCTGAAGGGCAAACTAAGGAAACAAAAGATTAAAGATGTTTAGCAAGGCATCTGTAGCCAGAAGTTCATTTTTCTTTTAAATTAAGAATGTCCCAAGATGTGGCAAGGATACAAATCTTGGGAGAATCCAGCTTTGAGTCCATACACTGTCAACTTACAGTACAATATTGTGTACAAGGCAGGGAAGGACAATGTGAATGCAGACACATTGAGTCATCTCTCTTTATGGGATATGCCACCTGAGGTATTGTTTCCTCTAATGACAATTTTTTTTACTCGAGAGACTTGCATTTTCCCCAATGAATGCTACACAGATTAAGCAGTGGAAGGGTAAAGATCCTATTCTATTTTAAAATCAAGAGAATTCTGATGCAGGGATGGCCTGCTGTTCTAGAAGATGATGGGTTGAAACTTTATATGAAGTGCAAAGATGAGTTAAGTGTGCAGAACAGTTGCATACTATAGGGGTTGAGAATTACCGTTCCATCCCCTGGTCATTCACAAGTCATGGATGAAATTCAAGAGGATCATCCAGGTGCCTCTTGAATGAAACGTCTAACCAAATTATAAGTTTGGTGGCCCAATATGGATCGAAACTCGGAGAATAGGGTGAAATTCTATTCTGAGCGTCAGATAAACTAGAAGATGGTGCCACTGGCATTACTTCATCCTTGGAGTGACCTGATCGACCATAATTCAGACTTCACGTGGCTATTGCAAGACCTTTCATGAATCATACGTTTTTTGTTTTTCTACAGCATACTCTTAAGTGGTTAGAATGACATCACGAGTAACATTACAGCTCCTCTTACAAGAGAAGCTGCATCAAGTGCTTGCAACCCATGGATTACCAGATCATCTCGTTTAGGATGATGGCACTATGTTTTCAAATGATTTGTTTCAATAATTTATGCAAAAGAACAGTTTCCGCCACATGTGTACCACGCCATTACATCCAGCTTCAAATGGTTTTGGTTGAGCAAGCAGTTCAAATTTTGAAAGAGGGATCGAAGAGAAGGGCAGGTGATACTTGGGAACCAGGCTCTCAAGATTCTTGTTCCAGTATCGTATCACACAACAGTCAACAACAGGGATCTCTCCAGCTGAATGATTGTTGGGTAGAAGATTGAAGTCTCACCTAGATTTGCTTCATCCAGATCTCAGAGCAAAGTGGGCAGGAGACAAGAGTAGGCAAAAGGAGAGGCATAGCTACCATGCAAAGGTGACAGTTCAAAATGGATTATCACACTTATATCAGGAGCTTTGCTAGCAACCAGAAATGGTTATTGGGAATAATTCTTACTGAAACTGCACAACAGAAGAGTTGCTCACATGCATCAAGATGATGTTATAACCGAGTCAGCAAGTTTCAGATAATTTGATAGAAAGCAAAGCTGTTGTGGACATTCACCAGGAAGTGGTTCCTGTTGCACAAGACTTTACTGTGGGAGTGGATGAGGAACATTCAGGCATAGATTCTCCATCATCTTCAATGTCTAAAGATCAAGATCAACTGACACAAGATCCACCAGTGGTGGTGGAATCACCAGCAGTACTGCATAAATTACAACGCAATCAAAAAGCTCCTGAGTGACGTATAGTTGAAATTTTACTTTCACTGTACTTCTATTCTGATGGGGGATTGAAATTTCAGGGTGGACTGGGGGATAAGAGAGAGAAAAGGTGTTAGAATGTTGTAGTAGCATCTATGAAAAATGTTTTTACGATGTCTTTTAGTGAGTTTGATGTAATCAGCAGTGTGGGCTTTGGAAAGTCTGCTGCAACCATATGTTCTTTGTTCAACAACTGTGTGCCTGTTGCTTCTGTTTTCGTAGTTCTTATTCCCCACAAAATTGCCAGCCTCTGACCTGCACTTGTAGCCACAGTATTTACATGACTGGTCCAGTTAAGTGCCTGGTCATTGGATCATGTCAGAGGTACACATGGTAAAGTCAGCAGATTTATTTCTCTGAAGGACATCAGTGAACCAAATGGGCTTTTACAATAATCGTCTCATGACTACTGTTGAAATTCCGGATTTATTGAATTTAAATTGCATCAGCTGTCACATTGGGATCTGAACTCATGTCCCCAGAGCAGTCGCCTGAGCCTCGGTATTATTGGCCTGTGACATTATCACTATGCCACTATCTCCTCCCAAATCATTTGAGGAGTTGTGAATGAAATTGAAAATGAGTGGCACGTTGGTTTGCACTGCCACCACAGTGCCAGGGTGGTGGTGTGTGTGTGGGGTGGTGGAGACAAGGGTCTGGAGGACTCGGAGGCCGTGGGTTGGCTCTGAAGCCTCAGGTTGGGACTGTGACTGTACTATAGTTACCCAGAAGTAGTTTTAATTTTTCAGGTTTCTTCTGGGGAAACTATTGATTCAACCTCATTGGATACAATCCAAAATGGCTCCCATTGCAGGGCAACTGCCCAGGGAAAGTTTGCACTTCTGGACAACTGCCACATAAATCATATCCTGGGATATCAGGAGGGGATTCCTCAGTTTATTTTTGGAGTTAACCCCCCCCCCAATATAACACTGGGGAGTTCCGAAGTTACAGCCCAATTGTATAATCTCTCTCTCTGTAAATAGGTATATAAGGTGTAAACACATAAATGCTCCAATGTTCCATCCTTTACTGGCCAGTTATCCACATTCTAACATGGGACGCTGCTCTGAGGAACTCCTGCTGCAATGTCCTGGGACTCAGATGATTGATCGAGAACTGTCTTCCTTTGGGCTAGGTGTAGCTCCAACTAGTGGAGCGTTTCCCCCCTGATTTTTGTTCTGTCTCCTTGATGCCACAATCGGTCAAATGTTGCTTTGATATCAAGGGCACATGCTCTCACCCCTGGAAGACAGCTCTTTTGTCCATGCTTTGATCAAGACTGCAATGCAGTCCAGAGCCATGTAGTCCAAGCAGAATTCAAACTGAAATAAAAGCAAAAAACTGAACATACTGTATTCTCTCCCCACAGATGCTGTCAGACCTGCTGAGATTTTCCAGCATTTTCTGCTTTTGAATTAGAACATAACATAAGAAATAGGAGCAGGAGTAGGCCATCTAGCCCTTCGAGCCTGCCCCACCATTCAATAAGATCATGGCTGATCTGTCGTGGCTCAGTTCCACATTCCCGCCCTCTCCCCATAACCCTTAATCCCCTCTCTTATCAAAAGCCCATCAGGCCGCGTCTTAAAAATATTTAGCGAGGCAGCCTCCACCACTTCAACGGGCAGAGAATTCCAGAGATTCACCACCCTTTGAGTGAAGAAGTTCTTCCTCAACTCCGTTCTAAACCGCCCCCCCCCCCTTTATCTTGAGGCTGTGCCCCCTAATCCTACTGTCCTTTCTGAGCGGGAAGAGTCTCTCCACCTCTATCCTATCCATCCCATTCATCATCTTATATGTCTCAATGAGATCTCCCCTCATTCTTCTAAACTCTAATGAGTACAAGCCTAGTTTATTCAGCCTCTCCTCATAGCTCAACCCCCTCAACTCCGGCATCAGCCTAGTAAACCTCCTCTGCACTCCCTCCAAGGCCAAAATATCCTTGCGTAAGTACGGCGCCCAAAACTGCACACAGTACTCCAGCTGCGGCCTCACCAATGCCCTATACAGCCGCAGCAAGACCTCCCTACTTTTATATTCAATCCCCCTCGCTATGAAGGCCAGCATCCCATTTGCCTTCCTGACCACCTGCTGCACCTGCAAGCTGGGTTTTTGCGACTCATGCACAAGGACTCCGAGGTCCCTCTGCACCGTCGCCTGCTGCAGTTTTTCTCCACGTAAGTAATAATCCTTCCTACCATTATTCCTACCAAAGTGGACCACCTCACACTTGCCAACATTAAATTCCATTTGCCAGTTCCTGGCCCATTCACCCAGCCTATCTAGATCCTTCTGCAGACTCTCCACACCCTCCGCACAATTTGCCGTTCCACCAATCTTGGTGTCATCAGCAAATTTCGACACCATACACTCGGTTCCCTCCTCCAGATCATCTATATAAATGGTAAATAGCTGAGGCCCCAGCACCGACCCCTGGGGCACTCCACTAGTCACCAACCGCCAATCCGAATAGCACCCATTGACCCCCACTCTCTGCCTCCTATTTGACAACCAATCCTCTATCCACGCTAACACCCTACCCCCAACTCCATGTCCCCTGACCTTCTGCAATAACCTCTTGAGGTACCTTGTCAAACGCCTTCTGAAAATCAAGACAGACCACATCCACCGGCTCTCCTTTATCCACCGCCCTAGACACATCCTCATAGATCTCCACTAAATTTGTCAGACACGACTTCCCTTTAACGAAACCGTGCTCCGTCTGCTCTATCAAGCAATTCCCCTCAAGATGCCTCGCTATTTCCTCCTTGATGACGGATTCTAACATTTTACCTACAACAGACGTTAAACTAACCGGCCTATAATTCCCTGCCTTTTGCCTGGCACCCTTCTTAAACAACGGCGTAACATTAGCCGTTTTCCAATCTTCCGGCACTTCCCCGGAATCCAGCGACGTCTGGAAAATAACCACCAAGGCATCCACTATCACTTCTGCCATTTCTTTCAGAACCCTCGGATGCATTCCATCCGGTCCCTGAAGGACTTGTCCACCCAAAGCCAGTCAGTCTGTTCCAAAACAGCGTTGGTCATCACTGGATCAATCTATCCAGCAATGTGGGATACTTGCCACATGCATGTCATCCTGGTACCAAAAAATCTCAATCCAGGGGGATAATTGGCTGGATTGGATTTTTTGTACAGATGACATGCATGGGCAGTTTCCCACATTGCTGGATAGATGTCAGTGTTGCAGCTGTTTTGGAACAGCTACTAGCTTTGGAGGACAAGTCTTCGGTCTTACTATCAGATTGTCAGGGACCATAACCTTTGCAGTATCTAAAGCCTTCAAATGTTTCTTGATACCACGTGGAGTAACTCGAATTGGCTGAAGACTGGCATCTATGATCCTGGGATCCTAGGGGACCATTGGCCCTTTCAGCTGAAAAGTGTCAGTCCAGTAGAAATCAAGTTAGAAGCAGTAATGGTCAAATTGGATAATGTATACCAAAAGTGAGATCATGAGGCATATAAAATAGGTAAAGGAATGAAAAAGATTAGTTCAAAATATTAAAATCTGTGAATAAGAGTGCACAGATTTGAGATAAAGATAGATTCAAGACAAAGTTTGGAAATTCTACTTCTCACTAAGTGTGATCAATGTACAGCAGGCACACACAAGAAGTGTAACGGAGTTGAAATTTCAAGCATGTTTTAACAACTGAATCTCTCTGCAAGAAAAAAGGCCAACTCACTGTCCTCATCTATAATTATCTTGCGATCTCGCTGTGTACTCTTACCATCGAGCATCTTATTTTCCATGGCAATGGTAAACATTAGGATTAATTCCCTGTGGTTAGAGTTTGAGCAAGAGTTTTAAACAAAGGACTTTCCGACCAGCATTACTCTGGGAAGTCCCATATCATGACAGTGAGTCACATTTTAGGATTGTTTCTTACCTTTTCTCCCTGCTGTCGAGAGATCGCTCGGTCAACTTCACAGTCTAACTTATTTCCCACTAATAGTAGCTCTGCATCTTCTGAAGCATACTGTGCAACACAAAACAAGAAAATGAATATTTGTTTGGAGTAAAGTGATGGAATACATACAAGGGCTGTACAAATAAACTGAATGGGTAGATAGACTCGAGATATTTTGTTGTTCAGCTTCAGTAATTGTGTGTAAAATGAATACAAGACGAACAAAACATAAACCAGCGTATGAAAGTCACCAACTTTGACTTGGCACATCTACTTGTGCACTCAAAAACCAGTGACCACTCCCATAAGCTAAAAATAATCTGGTTTTATTTTGTCCATTCCATTTTAGTTTCCTTAACCAAATAAACTTGTCCCAAAGAAAGGCATCCAGCACAAAGCAGCTGCTCGATTGCCTCCTCAAACACCACCTCCAACATCCACGCACTGTGTTCCACCTACAAGATACGTTGCAGCAACTCATCAAGGCTACTTTGACATCACCATTCAAACATGCAATCATGACCATCTAGGGTAAGAACAGCAAATGCATGGAGCCACCTGCAAGCTCACCTCAAGCCAAACACCATCCAGACTGGAACTATAATCATTATTCCTTCAGTATCACTGGGTCAAAATCATGGAACTGCCCCCCCCCCCCCCCCCCACAAATAACACTGTGGATGTACCTACACTTTAGTGTGCAGCAGGTCAAGGCAGTAGCTCACTAACACTGCCTTAAGAGCAATTAGGAATGGGCAAGAATAAATGCTGGCCTAGCCAGCACAATCTATGACAAAAAAGACATTTTTATTGTACCTGTCCTGAGGAACTCCCAAAATACATTACATCCAATTCATTATTTGTTTCTATTTTATAATTATAGGATGTGGACATCACTGGTAAGCCCAGCATTTAGCGCCCATCACTTGAGGCGATCGAATAGCTTCTTGGCAATTTCAAACAGTTAAGAGTCAATGGCTTTGTTGTGGGTCTAAAATCAGCAACTGGATAAGGACAACAGATTTTCTTCCCCCAAAGGATATTGGTGAACCAGATAGAGTTTTGGGACATTCTGGTAGTTTTCCTCCCTATTGCAGCTTTCTACTTAATTAATTGAATTTACATTCCTGAGATGCAATGCTGGAATTTGAACTCATGTCACTGGATCATTAGTCCAGGCCTCTGGATTACTAGTCTAGTAACAGAGTCGCTAAACTATCATACTCTGGTTATTTCACCTCAGCAACTCTCAAATGTAGACAAAACTGGCAGCCGATTTCTATACAGTAAAACATAAACGAGCAGTTACACCTTTTGGGTGACTGGGGGATTTTCATAGTAACTTCACTGCAAAGTTAATGTAAGCCTACACTAATAAATAAACTTGAAAACTTTATTTTGATTAAGGAATCAACATTGGTCAGGACATTGGAAGAACTGCTGATCTTCAAAAAAGAACTGAATAGACCCCCAACCCCCTGCCCCCCCCACAATCAACCCCCAAATGAGAAGGAGCCTCAGTTCGACATCTCATCCAAATAATGGCACTTCTGGCAATACACCATCATTTGGTATTGCACTGCAGTATCAGCCTTAGTAATGTGCTCATATCTTGAAGTGGAGTTGAATCCAAATTCTTTGAATGCAGGTACCAAAGTGCTACCACAGAGCCTAGTATTATTTTGGTTATCGTCTACTGCACTGGGTACTGTGCATAATTGTTCTAAACAAGAACAAACCTTAGCCCAACTCTCAGGATGAAAGTCCGATTTTGTAAAAGGAACTGAAGACTAATGAACGCATCCAGCATTAGATGAACAAAAACCCCCTTTCACTAAATATTGGGGAGACTGAAGCTGTTGCCTTTGGTTTCTGTTCCAAACTCCATTCCTCAGCTGTCTCTATCCCACTCTCTGCAGTCTGTTCACAATCTTAGTCTCAGTTGGTCGTGAGTCAAGCTTGCTATCTAATATTCATGCCATCAATATGACCACATCTTTTCATCTCTGTAACACTGCCTGATTATACCTGCCTCAGTTTATTTGCTGCTAAAATCCTCATTCATGCTCATGTTACCTCTAGATTTGACAACTCTAGTGCCCTCCTGGCTGGTCTCCCAACTTGAGGTTGTCCAAAACTCTGCTGCCCATGACTTAACCTTCAGAAAGTTCTATGCTCCTATCATCCCTGTGCTCGCTGACCTATATTGGTTCTCAGCCAAACACCACCTTGATTTTAAAGTTTTCAACAAATCCCTCCATGGTATCACCCCTCCCCATCTCTGGAATCTCCTCCATCCCCACAACTCTCCAAGATATACGTGATCCCCTAAATTTTGGCTTCGTGTACATCCCCAATTTTAATTGATCCATTTTTGGTGGCCTTGCCTTCAGTCACCTCAGCTCCAAGCTCAGAGTACCCTTCTAACAACTCTCCCACTCCTTACCTCACATTACTCCTTTAAGATACTCCTGAAAACTCTCACTTTGACTGAGCCTTTGGTCATCTAGCTTAATATCTAATGAGGCTCAGTGTCATAGTTTTTGATAATGTTCCTGTGAAGCGTTTGGTCATTACAATTGAAAGGCATTACATAAATATTTGTCGTTGCAGAAAATTTAACATAGAAACCTGCCAATTTTTCCTGACCTAACAGCAATTTCACCTGGCTGAAGCACACAATGATGATCATTACGGTAAATAAAAATATCATACGTTTGCAAATACCAAGTTTCTCCATGAAGGTTGGGTGAACAATTACTCTGCACATAAAAATAGACAGTGGATGCCCTGGCATTGTGCAGAGATTACAATTCCATGTCTGCAAGTGATACAATACCATTCTAACAACATTCTGATTATTTCAAATGTAATCATTTAGGGGGCAGTTGCTTTGAGCCCGAATCATTTGCTGCTCTTTCTCTTGTTATTCTGATAAGTGCGAGACCACATGTTCGCAAGTTTTTTTTTGTGAAGACATTCAGGCAGGGAGGGCAGGGGATAAAACAAAAATAAGAAATCAAAATGTGAGACAACTTCTACATACCCAAACCTTATGTCAAAAATCACACACAAGCCTTCCTCCTTGGTGACTCATAGCAGTGCCCTCAATTTAGTAATCCTCTTTGGTTATGATGGTTAGGGTTTTTAGTGCACCAGTCATTGTGTTAGAAAAAGAGGCATTACATCAGGCAGCAAATGTTACCCAGACCTTTTGGCAAACGTAAACTGTGATTCCATCATAAAAACATGGGTAAAGTTGCAATTAAAGTCCACTTAGAGGACAATTTTTTGCCAACCTGGATTTAAAAGTCACTGCTCAGCTATTTTGATTAAAATACCAACTAAAATCAAGGAAAACAGGATTGAGAGGCAGTACAAGTCTTGAAATTTTACCATTAATCTTGGAAATTCAGGTCTATTGACTTAGTACAGCAAATAATAGACATTTAAAGAAGCTCAAAATGTGGCAGCATGGTGGTAGTGCTTAACTTTGCTGCCTCACACCACCGAGGAACCATTCCGGTCTTGGGGAACTGTATAGAATTGGCACATTCTCCCTGTGTCTGTGTGGGTTTCCTCTGGGTGCTCCAGTTTCCTCCCACAGTCCAAAGATGTGCAGATTAGGTGGATTGGCCATGCTAAATTCCCCTTAGTGTCCCAAGATGGTTAGGTTGGAGGATTAGCTGTGGTAAACATGTGGGGTTATAGTAATAGGATAGAGGTGAGGGGTAGGGCTGGTTAAGATGCTCTTTTGGAAAGTCACTGCAGACATGATGGGCCAAGTGACCTCCTTCTCTAATGCAGAGATTCTGAGTCTAAAATTCTTTTCATTCATTTAAATAATTTGAACTAACGACATGAAGAATGAGCCAAACTGCAAATCTTCATTACCTTGTCGATCATTTTCATCCATTTTGGTACATCGTCAAAAGTCTCTTTTTTTGTAATGTCATACACTAATATAATTCCCTTGGCACTTCTGTAGTATGCTGAAGTAATGCTGTTGAACCTCTCCTGCCCTGCAGTATCCCTGGAGAAAAAAAGTGATTAAAACAAAATCAAGAATATTCATAGTTGGGAGTATCAGAGAAATACATCCATTCTGGTACGTTGTCCAGTTGGTTCATTTATCCCATGCCACCACCCTAATCAAAACATTTGAGTTCTGCAGTCATGTCACTCGTCCAGAACTCTGCAATAGAGGTTCTCATAATCCTCAGTGTTAGGATTCACAAGATTTCTGGTTTATTAAAGTCATTTAGTCAGAACAGTTCTTCATCCAAATATTCAGCCTTCAACATTTATCAGCTGCTAAATGATATAAAACATTGCCGCAGATTATTTTAAGCACATGTTTCTCTGGGTGAATCACTGCAGCAGCGATGGCCAATGGTGCTTAACTTATAAAAAAGGCTTCAATGCTGTTCTTTTATATTATTTTGTTTAGCTTGACAGGTAAATGCAAAGAGTTGTATTAGGTTCAATAACCTTATTTGACCTGGATGGGGCAGAAGGATAAACACAAGTGGTCAGTATCATCAAATGCACAACACAGCTTGAATAAAGTAGTACATTTTACCTCCTTAAGCTCCCGTAGATACAGTGTTATTATTTGCCAGCCTCTTGCAGCCAGATCTTAAGAGTCACACAGATGAGGAATGAGAACACACAGACAGTTAGAAATTAGACTACTGTTAACTGAAGACTATGGATGAATAAGGAATCTCAAGAGTGACGCAGCAATCCAAAGCCAAGGTCCTGCTGGGACGTGTTGGGGGTGGGCTGAGTGTTAGTAAGCTTTTTATAACTGTTCAGAAGAGTCCATGACAACAAAGACAACTGACAACAAACCACGTGTCACACAGACTTTTATCTGCCAGAATATCTGCATTACTCATTCTCACTGACAGGGTAGTATGGCAGCCAGATGTAATTTGGAAGACTGGAATCCTATGCACCATGTATTAGTACACACAGTAGCAGCCATCCTGCAAGTTTATGTTAAATAAGACCAAAGACTGGAACACTCAACATTGGCACAGGTGGTTTAAGACTCTTCAGAGACTATCAAGGTAATTCTTACCTTTCATTGTTTGCAAATTCTTATTTCTGAATATAGTTTACTCCTGACAAACAGAAGTAATTCTTTGCCCACAAAAACTGATTTATTCAATAATCTGAGTTACGTGACTTTTTAATTAAGACTGTTACAGTTCAATAAAAGGAATAAAGACATTATTTGAATTAGTAGGAAGAACTAACACTAACTGAACACAATTTTAAATGTTAAGGTGCTCCCTTATATTCTCACACTACTTATACTTGTTTCTGCTTAGACTGCTCAGGTAGAAATACCATATGTTGCACAGACAGGAAGCACAGTTTCTGCTATAAAGAAAGTCATGATAACCTTTTCTCTTTCGTCTGCAACAAAGGGATGAAACATAGGAAATATTTCACCATTCACCTGGGGGTCAAAAAAAGAGGTGGTCTACTGGATTAGCTTTGCTATGGCTGATTCGAGGTGCAGTCAATAGGGCTTGAAAACAAAGTACCCAGACTGGAGATGTTACTGCTGAGGCAGAGGTACAGCGCGAAATGATTGCTGAGGGCACGTGATAAAGGAATGATAAGAATGTGAACAGAACACAACACTGTCCAGGACACTTTTGCTATTTCCTTGCCACAGATCTTTTAAGATGGCATAAATATAGCCAGTGTGAAGCAGTCTGGAGAAGGGGAAATAAAGCCTGTTTTAAAATCTGGGTTAATCTTTAAACTATTTACTACAGTTGTGGAAGAATTCTGTCAATAAATACAATAGAAGTCAAAATCCATCTTCAGTCAGTGTTCTTTTCTTAAATTTTAAAAGTTGGTGCACAATATGCTGCATTCCAATTGGTCTCAACACTTTAGGGCTGTATCAGATGATATAATGCCTCAAAACATTACTGCATGAGCTCTCATCAGAGGTAGAAAACCAGCCAATGCCAAGAATGAGGTTGGAAGAGAAGTTTCATCAGTGAGGCGTAATGGAAGAGGAATGGACAAGTCAATGGCTGGAAACGCGTAGGTCACTTACCAGATTTGTAATCTAATTTTCTTCCCTCTTAGTTCTACTGTTTTGATTTTAAAATCAACACCTATAGACAAAATACAGTAAAAGGAAAAGGAGGAATAAGAAGCAAAAGCAAATACAAGATCGAATTCAAAAGCAAAAAGGCAAACAAGTTACCATTTCCAACAGGATACATAGCATTCTGTGAAAGCAAATAACTGGGAAGGATGGAGCAAGTTAAGCCACCCAACACACGAGGAGCAATATTGTAACTTTATGCATTCGATGTACAGGTGGATGAAATGCATGCATTCTATATTAGAGTATAATATTACACAATAAAAAATGTTGGTAACATATCAGTTACACTAGTATGGGACCTTAAGTTTACAACTGAAATACTCGTGCATAAATTAAAATACACAGAGCCTGAGCGGACCAGGATATGTTATAAAAGTCAGTTATGGACAAAATCAGGGAACTCCGTCATCACCTTTTTACTGAAGTAAACTTCTCGCAAGGCACTGCATAACTTGCTGCTGTCTGTGTGGGTGATTTAGCTAAAGTCTTGCATTCACTTTAAATTTTGGATATAGAATCCAAATTTAATTTTCACAGTATACAGCTAAATCCTCACTGCCTGCTGGCTTTTAGCCACTTTTATCACCAGTAAAAATAAAAATCATGTCTTTTTTTCCTCTTATTTTAGTCACTTGTCCTTTAGACCAACTTGACCCACATTTATCATGTCTACATACAGCAGGTGCAGATGTTGAGGTCATGTAATGGTATAGTGTCATTGGACTAATAATCCAAAAGCCCAAGCTAATGCTCCAGGTCATAGGTTCAATGCCTTGGTGGAATTTAAATTCAATTAATAAATCTGAAATATGAAGCTGGTCTCAGTAATGGTGACCACGAAACGATCATTGACTGTCATAAAAACCTATCAGGCTTTTTAGGGAAGGATATTTGCAATACTTGCTTGGCCTGGCCTACATGCGACTCCAGACCCTCAAAAAAAATGCAACTGACTGCTCACTGCCCTCTCAGACTCACTTCAAGCCCATTAGAGATGGCAACAAGTCATGGACTTGCCATTGACACCCATGTCCCATTAATGAATAAAGTCAAATTTAACCAAAAGTGGCACCAAGAAACGTAAGAAACTGAGGTTCATGGCACAGTGGTACAGGGTGGTTAGCATTCTGCCTCCGTGCCACAGAGCTGGGTTCAATTCCCAGCTTGGGTCACTGTCTGTGTGAATTCTACACATTCTCCCCTTGTCTGCTTGGGTTTTCTCCGGGTGCTCCGGTTTCCTCCCACAGTGCGAAAGACATGCTGGTTAGGTGCATTGGCCATACTATATTCTACCTCAGTGTACCCAAACAGGTGCTGGAGTGCAGCGACTAGGGGATTTTCACAATAATGTTGTTGTGTTGTTGATGTAAGCCTACTTGCAACACTAACAAAACACAAAACCGGAAGTGATCAAAACCAAACCAACACAGAACGAAGGTTGTGGTTATTCATCAGAATATTTCTGCAGGAATTCCTGAGCACAGCATCATCTGCATAAAATCAACATCAACATCCTGACGTTTAACAATATCAAGAGCAGAGCGGAGACTACCTGTTCTCATTATTTGGCTCTGCAATGCTTTGACAACAAGGACAGCACAGTGGTTACAGTAAGTCTCACAACACCAGGTTACCACCAAACCACAAACCAAGAAAATCGCACATATCGACACAGATACCACCGGCACAGTGGTTAGCGTGGCTGCCTTACAACACTAGGGACCTGGGTTCAATTCTGACCTCTGGTATTGCGTGGAGTTTGTACATACTCCTCGTGTCTGCACAGGTTTCCTCCGGGTGCTCTGATTTTCTTCCACACTCTAAAGATGTGCGGGCTACGTTGATTAGCCATACTAAGGAACATTAGCAGGGTAAACACGTGGGGTTACGGGGATAGGATTTGATTTATTATCAAATCAAAAAAAAAGATTTGCTCCTCTGCTACTGAACCTCACACCCCCCAATCTCCAGGATGAACTATGGCAACTCACCAAAATGGACAACAGGGCCAATGTCACAGGAACATCATGATCCACAAGTTATTTTCTAAATCACATACCGTAATTATAGTATCATTCCTTTACTATAGTTAAAATTCTAAAATTCATCAAATACCAATGAGGGAGCACCATAAGGTCCGTCACTGTTCAGGTCTAGCACCATCTTTTCAAGAGAAAATAGGGATGAGCAACATGGCCTGGTTAGCATTGCCCACATTCCGAACATATTTCCTTACGTGCCTTATTTAAGGAAGCCAATCACTGCAAACCAAAGGTGCAAATAAAATATTTGCTGTCTGATACAGCACAGCCAATTACTGTGTTAAATGGCATGGCCAATTTGACAGCAAGACCAAAACAGCTAGCAGTGAAATACATTTACCAAGTGATAACACCAAATTGCACACTATTCTGTAGCATTAATCACAACCAGTTTGGAGAATGAACAGTGCAAAGGATCTTCTTTTTTTCCTCCAACCTTCTTTCGCATCCAGAAAGGTGGTTTGAAAGTTGAAGCTTTAAGTTCTGTGGAATCCCACCAACACGCAACCAATTTCAGTGCCGCAAATTTGCTCATCTCATTCGTATTACAGGATGCAGCACTGACTTCAGCACACACAAGCAATGGTTTCCTCATCATTTTCGGCTGTCAAACAGTCACATTTTCTTTCATTCATTTGATTTCCCCAATAGCATCTCTATACTCAATTCTTTTATATAGCCTGCTTTACTTCAGTCTGATCTGACCAGGCTTCGGTCTGAGGAGGGTGGCACTTAAAGCACACTCAC
Source organism: Carcharhinus amblyrhynchos (assembly GCF_965287045.1). NCBI lineage: Eukaryota > Metazoa > Chordata > Chondrichthyes > Carcharhiniformes > Carcharhinidae > Carcharhinus > Carcharhinus amblyrhynchos. The sequence continues at coordinate 111,144,429 of NC_137331.1, read as the reverse complement.
CACTGCTGCTCCCATCCCAGGGTTATTCAACTGCAGCTACGTGTAGGCTCAACTGGAGGCTATGAAATCTCCAATAAGGTGGGCCTCAAATGTTAAATGCCTGGAGAATGTCACCAATGGGACTAAACATCTGGTATTGACCACACACTCAGCAAAAAGGGCTTCGTTCTCTCCATTAACTTATTTCTCTCCTCCGCATCCTGTAGCTAAAAGCCTGCTAGCTGCAAGAAGTACAAGTAGTAGCAAAAAAAATGAACGACCCAGTTTAAAAGACACAGGTGAAATGAAAGGAGTGGAATTAAATTTGCCCAAATTTGTCAATGTTCTGTGCACAGTATGACCTACAGATTGATTTTATACACACACTATTCTACATATATCTCACCAAATTGGTACAACTAAATCCCCATTTTTCTAGTCTTCAGGTGGGAGAACAAACACACCATCAAATCAAGGCTGTGAACTACAGACCAGATTTATAAAAGACAACATATATACAGCAGCTTTGGGAAAATTGGAAAAGCTCTTTTAAAGAATTTTCAATTAGCCCTAACGCTTAAAACAAAAAGGCAAAGAGAAAAATGGAACATTGTAGATGTTTTTAGCTTGATATAAAGTAAAAACAATCAGGTTGTTCTATATATTTGGTTCTAATTATAGCTGATAAAGTAAAGCTACTTTCCAAAAAGCCAAGTGTATGCAGAAGCAAAATGCCAAATATTCCAAAAAATGGCAACGGTTCCAGACACAGCTGTAATCAGTTGGTGGAAAGGGTGGGGAAGAGACAAGATTCCTGCTCAGGAATCTGAATCTCCGTAAAAGATATGTTGGACTTAGAAGATTCAGCAGAATATACCAGGGCTTAAATGCTCATGTTATGGTGCAGGTGTCATAAAGCTGGCTGGCATTTAGAAGATTGAGGGAAGCAATTTAATAGCGGTGCTTCAAACGTTAGAGGGATTGGACAAACTAAATTTCCGTTCTTGAGGAAATTCTGAACGAAGAACCACAATCTTAAATAAAGACATTTTCAAGATGGACTTCAACAGTTTGTACTTTAAGATGCCATTTGTCTGTATATTTAATTCTCTCACATGGAAAGGTTTATTGAAACACTGGAGATTTTGCTGAAATACAAGGCAATGAATTTGCAACTACAGTGGAATCCTACAAATTAGGAGTAGACCATTCAGCCCCTTAAGCCTGTTCTGCTGTTCAACAAGATCATGGCTCATTTGATTGTAACCTCTTGCTTCCCCCAATAACCTTTCACCTCTTGCTTATCAAGTATCCATCTACCTCTGCCTTAAAGCAGCACCTTACTTTTAAACAGTGACCTCTGAGTTCTAGGTTCTTCCACAAGAGAAAACATCTACCCTGCCAAGACTCCTCAAGATCTTAGGGATTCAATCAAGTTGCCTCTTACTCTTCTAAACTCCAGCAGGTAAAAATCTTGTCTGTCCAACCTTTTTCCATTAGAGAATCCAGGTATTAGTTGAGTAAACTTTCTCTGAATTGTTTTCAACACATTCACATCCTTCCCTTAAATAAGGCTAATACTGTACACAATACTCCAGATGCTGCCTTACCAATACTCTGCATAATTGAAGTATAGCCTCCCTACTTTTGTAATCAGTTCCCCCTTACAATAAACAATAATACTCCATTAGCTTTCTTCAAATCTTGCTGTACCTGCTGACTTGCCTTTTGTGATTCATGCACTACGACACATATCTCTCTTCACCTCAGAACGCTGCGATCTCTTACCATATAGATAATATACTTCTTTTCTTATTATTCCTGACAAAATAGACAATTTCACATTATACTTGCCAGATTGTTTCCCACTCTCTTAAGCCCGTCAATATCCTTTGTAACGCCCTTATGTCCTCTTCACAAGTTATTTTGTCTCATTTGCAAATTTAACAATAAATGACTTGGATGAAAGGATCAACATAAAAAGTTGAGGCCCCAGCAGTGGCAAACCCACTCAATCACATCCTGCCAACCAGAAACCTGCCATTTAAGCCTATTTTCTGTTTCTTATTCTCATTACACTCAGGAACAATCTTCTTGCAATTAGGAGTTTGGGGCAACAAACACCAAACATAACTGTATTCATGTTATTTAAATATGGGGGAGACGATGGTGGCAATATTACTGGACTAATAATTCAGAGGCCCAACCTAAACACCCTGGGCACATGGGTTCACATCATAGCAGTCGATGGAACTTAAATTGTTTTTTTTTAATTTGTTCTTTCACTATTCAATTTTGCTCACACCATCATCCCTTTTCTAATTTCATCATTTGTTTTCCACCTTTTTTGTCTCTGACACCCACCAACCATCCCACCCTCCTGCCATACCTCAGTACCTGCTTAGCGTGGGACGACACAGTGGTCAGCACTGCTGCTTCACAGCTGCAGGGACCTGGGTTCAATTCCTGGCTTGGGTCACTATCTGTGTGGAGTTTACATATTCTCCTCGTGTCTGCATGGGTTTCCTCCGGGTGCTCCGGTTTCCTCCCACAGTCCAAAAATGCGTAGGTTAAGTTGATTGGCCATGCTAAATTGCCCCTTAGTGTCCTGAGATGTGTAGGTGAGAAGGATTAGCGGGTAGATATGGAGGTAAGGCCTGGGTGGGATTGTGGTCAGTGCAGACTCGATGGGCCAAGTGGCCTCTTTCTCACTGTAGGGTTTCTATGATTACAACCTATCACATTTCTAACTTCTGACAGTTTTGGTGAAAGGTCACTGACCTGACATTTTTAAACTCTAATTTTTCTCTCCCAAGATGCTGCCTGACCTGCTGAGTATTTCACAAATCTTTACTGAGGGGAAATGCATCTACCTTTGCATTATTCATCCCTTTCCCCAGCCAAACAAATCAAACGACTAAATTGCCAGTGTTAACCAATTTTTAAAAATTGCATTTTTCACAATAATATGATTATATTTAACATCTCTCACATTTCTGATGATTTCTACACTACATTCGGCACTCTCTCGTTTCCTTCTCTATGAACGGTATGCTTTATCTGTACACCGCGCAAGAAAATACCTTTCACTGTATGTTAATACATGTGACAATAATAAATCAAATCAATGATTTCAGTGCCTAGAAGGCTTCAGCCTCTTCCAAAAATGAAATCAGTGTCGAGTGTTTGTGACACTGAGCAGAATTTGACTTGTGGAGTCGGAGCAGATCCAACATACCTCATCCTTCAGGATTAATCAGTGCCGTTCAATCTGTTACACTGAATAGCAGATGTGCAACTTCACTCATTACATTTAATTACACTGAGATATTGTAGGTGGAAGCTGTAAATATTCTAATGCAACCATCATATACTAGACATGAGACTTCTTTTTCTACCCAATGTCAGAGCATCCATTTCTCAACAATCTCAGTGGCTAATATGCGACCGTGTAAATTTGCACCAGCAATCTCATTGGTCAAATAACTTTCCAACACTGGATTCACTGGATTTTATACTAACATCTATAAGTGCAGGTGGGTGGGAGATTAGGGATTCAACAGTTTCAATTTTTACTTGACTGTTGAGCTCCAGCTCTGTGCAAAGCCCAGAACAAGACCCATCCCCAATACATAATCATGATGTGAAGATGCCAGCATCGGACTGAGATGGGCCCAATAAGAGGTCACATTAACACCAAGTTAAAGTCTAACAGGTTTATTTGGAATCACAAGCTTTTGGAGCGCTGCTCCTTCATCAGGCGAATCCTGATTAAATGTTCACTCACCTGATTAAGGAGCAGTACTCTGAAAGCTCGTGATTCCAAATAAACGTATTGAACTTTAACCTGGTGTTGTGAGACTTCTTACAATACATAATCAGATATAGCAGTGATTAGTGGAGCACCACTGCTGCTATTCCAGAGGTGGAGTCTGAAATAGATATACAGCCTTACTCCATGCCATACAGATTTGTTGGTTTCCCGAGTTTCAACCAGCTCCGGAAATCAGATGATCCGAGTAGCTGAAGTTCGGTGGCCCTGGATGATGACTGACAAAGCAGCCTGAATCTGAGCCACTATTACGACAAAACAAAGGAAGCTTGAGCTGAGAAATCACTTCTATCGCACAGATGGGCCCATCAATCGTTGGAATTGCAGCCCTAGCTTGAGCTACTTGAATAAACAGCTGCCTCATCATAGCACTTGACACTGAGAGGGTGCAATAAGTTGTACTGTGCAAATCAGTGCACATTGCTTCCAAATACCCAGAGCAGCTTCTGATTCCACACTCAGTCCTTTGCAGAGGCTCCAACTGTTGTCAATAAGAAACATCACTGGTCTACAAAGAAGAATTGGACGGTCTAACTTCATTTAGGTAAATTAATTTCCAATACAAATCTAATAACAGTCTTGGAACTTCAGACTTGCAAAACTAAAACCACGCTTAGCCTTCAATTCTCATTCTCTTGCTCCTTTTTTCCCTTCATGCACACTATTCCCCAATTCCTGAAGTTCCAAAGAGTAAAATCAATCGACGTTAACTTGTCTAAACTGTTCACAGAGAAGTATGGTTTCCAAGTTGAATTCATTATCCCCATTTTTGGTCACTGGTTTGATTACTCCAAGCGAACATTTCATCAATGTTAACAGAAGTATTAGAAGTATCCGATGAAGGATCACCCACACAAAATGTTATCTTGGACGCTGCCAGACTGGTTTAAAGTTTATTTATTAGTGTCACAAGTAGGCTTACATTAACAACACAATGAAATTACTGTGAAAATCCCCTACTCACCACACTCTGGTGCCTGTAGAAGTACAGGAAGGAGGATTTAGCAAGGCCAATGCACCTAACCAGCACGTCTTTCAGACCGAGGGAGGAATACACCTGAAGGAAATCCCCGCAGACCCAGCGAGAACGCACAGACTCCCCACAGAGAGTGACCTAAGCCGGGAATGGAACCCGGGTCCCTGGCGCTGAGAGGCAGCAGTGCTAACCACTGTGCTGTTGTGCAGAGCATTTCCAGTTTTTTGGTTAGCACTGTTACCTTACAGCACCAGGGACCTGGGTTCGATTCCTGGCTTGGGTCACTGTCCACGTGGAGTTTGCACATTCTGTCCGTGTTTGCGTGGGTTTCCTCAGAGCTCTGGTTTCCTCCCACAGTCCAAAGATGTACAGGTTAGGTGCATTGGCCATGCTAAAATTCCCCTTAGTGTCAGGAGATTGGTAGACTTAATAGGTAGGATTATGGAGATATGGGCTGGGTGGGATTGTAGTCAGAGCAGACTCGATGGACTGAATGGCCTCCTTCTGCACTGTAGGAATTCTATGATTCTATTATTTATCTCAGGTTTTTTGCACTTGCGGTTTTGTGCCTTTGAACTTTTCACCAAGTAGTCAAAGATAATCCATTCACAGTCAATTCTGTGACTATCCTTTATATGTGGGGAATATAGAAGCGGTGGGTAGGAGTTGTAGACAGTGAGGATGGATGTTACAGTTTGCAGAGGGACGCAGATAAGCTGCAGAGCTGGGCCGAGAGGTGGCAAATGGAGTTTAATGCGGAAAAGTGTGAGGTGATTCACTTTGGTAAGAGTAACAGGAGTACAGAATATAGGGCTAATGGAAGGACTCTTGGTAGTGTCGACGAGCAGCGAGATCTCGGTGTACACGTGCATAGATCCCTGAAAGTTGGCACCCAGGTTGATAAGGTTGTTAAGAAGGCGTACGGTGTGTTAGCTTTTATTGGTAAAGGGATTGCATTTCGGAGCCGTGAGGTCACGTTGCAACTGTACAAAAGTCTGGTGCGGCCGCACTTGGAGTATTGCGTACAGTTCTGGTCGCCGCATTATAAGAAGGATGTGCAGGCATTGGAAAGGGTGCAGAGGTGGTTTACCAGGATGTTGCCTGGTATGGTGGGAAGGTCTTATGAGGAAAGGCTGAGGGACTTGAGGTTGTTTTCGTTAGAAAGAAGAAGGTTGAGAGGTGATCTAATTGAGGCATACAAGCTGATCAGAGGGTTGGATCGGGTGGATAGTGAGAGCTTTTTTCCTCGGATGGTGATGGCTAACACAAGGGGATATAGCTTTAAATTAAGGGGTGGTAATTACAGGACGGATGTCAGAGGTAGGTTCTTTACTCAGAAGGTAGTAAGGGCATGGAATGCCCTGCCTGCAGCAGTTGTGGACTCGCCAACTTTAAGGGCATTCAAATGGTCAGTGGATAGGCATATGGATAACATTAGAATAGTTTAGGTTAGAAGGTCATTAGATTGGTTCCACTAGTTGGTGCAACATCGAGGCCCGAAGGGCCTGTACTGCACTGTAATGTTCTGTTCTATAAGCGACAGAACTCCCATATCTCAAAATTAGTAATTGACTCAAAAATATTTATCCAAATATATTCAAGAGTGCATGAATGAAATGCAATAAAATCATGGCAATTATTCACATTCCAGATTACTCGGATCTAAACATGTTTATAACTTCACATTAATGTGGACAGATGCTTTAGTATACATGGGTGTCAGGAAACAGATTCAGCAACACTCATATAGCACGTTTAACAAAGTAAACGTCCCAAGGCATTTTAAAGAAGCATTACCAAACTGAACTTGACATCGAGCTACATCATGAGATTGCTTGATCAAAGAGGTAGGTTATAAGGGGTGTTTTAAAAGAGGGAAGGTAGTGAGGAAATCCAGTTGAGGCCTCAGTAGATGCTATTAGAGAAGCAAAGAGGACATGCCATTCTGCTTTAATCCCACCTTCCCTGGCAGCTTAGATTCAGAGGTTTACAGCATGGAAACGGGCCCTTTGGCCCAACTTATCCATGCCATCCTTTTTTTAAACCCCTAAGCTAGTCCCAATTGCCCATATTACCCATATAACTGTCTATAAGCTTTTTCAAAGACAAAATTGTACCCACTTCTACTACTACCTCTGGCAGCTTATTCCACAGGCTCATCACTCTCTGTGTGAAACAACTGCCCCTCTGGACACTTTTGTATTTCTCCCCTTAAACCTATGCCCTCTAGTTTTAGACTCCCCTGTATCTGGGAAAAGATATCGACTATCAAGCTGATCTGTGCCCCTCATGATCTTATAGACCTGTATGAGATCACCCCTCAGCCTTCAATGCTCCAGAGAAAAAAGTCCCAGTCTATCCAGCCTCTCCACATAACTCAAACCATCAAGTCCCGGTAGCATCCTAGTAAATCTCCTCTTCACTTTTTCTAGTTTAATAATATCCTTTTTTAATTGGGTGACCAGAACGGTACACAGTATTCCAAATGTGGCCATATCAATGTCTTTGACACCACAGAGAGAAAAAAACCCAAACTAAAAGGAAATTGTTGATTCTTCTTCTGTGGCACATCACTGCTGCTGGGGCTTAAAATGTTGTTTGCAGACACTGACAGTGTGTGGGGTTCAAGGGTTAATGGACTCAAAACGTTAACTGTGTTTCTGTCTCACCACAACAGCTGTCAGACCTGCCCAGTCAATCCAGCATTTTCTGTTTATACTTTGAAATGTTGTGCTGGCTTTAATATAAAAAAGATAAACAAAGCACCCAGTCTCCAGTACCAGGTATCCCTGGACACTGGGATACCCACCACCTTGCCCCTTCCATGCTGAAAGGGGGGAGGGGGAAGGTTGGTAAACACTAGGTGGCCTGGGGGAGGGATGAGGGTTGCTCTTGAACACAGTTCCCAGGATGAGGTTGGGGAGATCCCATACAATGGATGACCTGTATCAGTGGCGAGATCATGGACCATGGGTGCTCCAGAATATTTGGGAGGGGTGGGGGAATCTGGACATTGATACCACAGGGTGGGGGATTCTGGGCACTGGGTGTCCCAGTATGTGGAAGATTCTGGACATTTGGTGTCCCAATGTGTTAGGTTGGTGGGGGGGGGGGAATCAGGAGAGAGAGATCTGGACATTGGGTGTCCCAGTGTGTTGAGTAAAGGAGGAAATCTGGATACTGGGTATCCCAGGGTGTTGGGTGGGGATCTGGACACTGAATATCCCAGTGTGCTAGGTGGGGGAAAGAAGGTCTGGAACTGGGTGCCCCAGTGTGTTGGAAATCTGGACACTGGGTGTCCCAGTGTGCTGGGTGTGTGTGTGTGTGGGGGGGGGGGGGGGGGGGTGTTTGAGTATTGGGTGCTTCCTCCCCCTCCTTCCCCACACCTACCCACGGTGGATTTGCAGGCCTCGCTGAAGGTGTCGTCGGTGAAGCGCTCCATCAGGCTGGTCTTCCCCACTCCCCGGCTGCCGATGATGATGACCTGCAGCTTGTAGTCGGCCGGCCGGGGCGGCTGCCTCCTGCGGCGGGAACTGGCAGGGCTCGGCTTCGGAGAGGCCCCGCCGGCCGGCAAGCTGTTGGCCGAAAGCGACCGGGAGTTGGAGTTCAGGCCGCCGCCGCCGGGCCCTCGCCTCTTGGGTCCGGCTGTCCGATCCATCGGCCTCGCTACCGCCGCCTCTTCCCTTCCGCCAACAACAATCCTCGGCCTGGAAGACCCGACCAGACTCCTCCAGTATCCCACATACCACTGCGAAGCCGCCTGGAGGACCCAATCCGACTCCTCCAGCATCCCACATGGCACTGGGAGGGCCGCTTGACGTCACGCCCCCCCCTCCTTATTAATATTAAAGAGCTGCAGCATTGCCTCAACCCACCAGGGGGCGGTAGAACAGGGCTTCAGGCGCTATTTACACGCGATTTTCCGTGAGTGGGTTACGCGTGTTAGTTATGTGTGAACAACAAGTTGTATTTATTTCGCGCCTTTAATGCAGCTAAACGTCCCAAGCCACTTCACAGGAGAATTAAAAGTACAATTTGACACTACATATGGTCAAAGATGTATGTTTTAAGTTTTGAAATTTTATTCATTAGTGTCGCAAGTCAGCTTACATTAACACTGCAATGAAGTTACTGTGAAAATCCCCTAGCCGCCATACTCCGGTGCCTGTTTGGGTACACTGAGGGAGAATTTAGCATGGCCAATGAACTAACCAGCACGTCTTTCAGAGCTGATTAAGCACATTGGCCATGCTAAATACTCCCTTGGTGTATCCAATAAGGCGCTGAAGTGTGGCAACTCGGGGATTTTCACAGTAAGTTCATTATAGTGTTAATCATAGAATCCCTACAGTGCAGAAGAAGGCAATTTAGCCACTGAGTCTGCACCGACCACAATCTCACCCATGCTCTATCCCCATAACTCCACTTACTTACCCTGCTAGCCGCACCACCCCCGCCCCCCACCAACACTAAGGGGCAATTTATCATGGCCAATCAACCTAACCTGCACATTTTTGAACTATGGGAGAAAACCAGAGCACCTGGAGAGAAACCACACAGACACAGGGAGAATGTGCAAACTCAACGCAGACAGTCACCCAAGACTGGAATTGAACCCGAGTCTCTGGCACTATGAAGCAGCAGTGCTAACCGCTGTGTTACCAGGCCACCCCATAGTAACAATGTAAGCCTACTTGTGACACTGATAAATAAGCTTTAACTGTGGGAGAAAGCAGAGTACCTGGAGGAAACCCATGCAGACACGGAGAGAACATGCAGACTCCACACGGACAGCAAACCAAGCCAGGAATTGAACCCAGGTCCCTGGCACTGTGAAGCAGCAGTGCTAATCACTGTGCCATTAAGATTAAGAGGTAGGTATTAAATGGTGGCCCAGGTAGCAACTGCCTTCCTTGAGAGGAAGCATGCAGTGTCCATGGGCACCATTAAGGCCTTCCATGTGCATTGGGTGTGTATTATTAACCCTTTTAATCGCCTTTTGATCTGATGTTTTAAGTTTAATTCCTTCTTTGTCTTTGTTTCCTTTAAGGGGCTGCCCTTCTTGCGTTGGCCCTTAGTTTCTTTAATTTAGTTGTTTGCAGAGAGGATATTCCAGAACCTAGGGCCTAGACAAACTGATGCCAATGGTGGAACAATTTAATACCAAGTGTAGATATACCAATTGGGAGCAGGAATGGGCCATTCAGCCTTTCAAACCTAGAAGATCATGGCTTATCTGATTGTGGCCTCAATTCTACATTTCTCTCTACCTGCAATATTTTTTGACTCCTTTGTCAGTGAAGAACCTATCTAACTTAACGTTGATGCCAGCATTGGACTGGGGTAAACACGGTAAGAAGACTCACAACACCAGGTTAAAGTCCAGCTGGTTTATTTGGTAGCACGGGCTTACGGAGCGCTGATTCACCTGATATGGGGCAGTGCTCCCAAAGCTTGTGCTACCAAATAAACCTGTTGGACTTTAACCGTATACCCCAAAATGTTAAACATAACACCATTTCTTGTCACAACAGCAAAGATGAAAATATATCCAATATTTAGGATTGGATAAGTTAATATGACATTCATATGGGCACCACTACATATAGGGCCTTATTTTTCCATTTTGATGTCAAGTGCTGGGTGGACTTGAAACTAGGAGTGTTTCAGATGCGAATTTTAGACCCATTCTCTGGCGCCCCCATACACACTCTGACTGAAAAAATATCAGTGAGTCTGAAGCGTGCTGCAGAAGCTTACGGGTGGAGCTTAACACACCCAAAACCCTACAGCTCCGATCGGCACCTCCAACTGCGCCTGTACAGAAAAAAAATGATAGAATGCTCCTCCCCTGCCACCTCCCTCCCTGGGCTGAATAATGCCTCCCCCTGGCCCCTACAGACATTGCCCTATCCCCACAACATTACTGACTCCCTTATCTCCCCCTCTCGCCAACCAGACTGATCGAGACTTCCCCCCTTCCCCATCCCCCCCCACTGATCTTGGGCAGAGTGGCAGCAGACCCCTCCCTCCCCCCTCACTGATCATAGGCAGAGAGCCACTGGGCCCACCTATCCCCATCTACCCATGATCTCAAGCAGAGAGCCGTCGGATGCCTGGCTCCTACCTCCTCACTAGCTGGAGTGCCCGAGTTAGACTTTTGTACAGTGTGTCTGTTTTGCGTTGAATCTAGATGGGTGAACACAGTGGTAAAGGGGGAAGTGCAGCCCATTTAGTTGATTTAAATGCATGGTCCCGATCACAGCCATTTTCAGGCCTTAGTAAGAGGGAACTGGTGCAGAGACGGGCGCAGATCGCACTACTCACCTCATGCCTGACTTTACCAACTTTTTGTGCCCGAAAACGAGTGCAATGCAATGATGAGATTGGGCCCCTCGAGTAATAAAGGTTTGCAGCATGGAAACAGGCCCTTCAGCTCAACTTGTCTGTGCCGCCCTTCTATCTTTACTACTAAGCTAGTCCAAATTGCCTGCATTTGGCCCATATCCCTCTATACCCAGCTTACCCATATAACTGTCCAAATGCTTTATAAAAGACAAAATTGTACCCATCTCTACTACAACCTCTGGCAGTTTGTTCCAGGAACGCACGACTCCCTGTGTAAAAAAAAAACTCTCTGGACTCTTTGTATCTCTCCCCTCTCACCTTAAACCTATGCCCTCTAGTTTTAGACTCCCCTGCCTTTGGGAAAAGATGTTGACTATCTAGCTGGTCTGTGCCTCTCATTATTTGACAGACCTCTATAAGATCACCCCTCAGCCTCCTACACTCCATAGAGAAAAGTCCCAGTCTATCCAACCTCTCCTTATAACTCAAACTATCAAGTCCCAGTAGCATCCTAGTGAATCTTTTTTGCAGTCTTTCTAGTTTAATAACATCCTTTCTATAAACCTTAGGAACATAATTTTAATTTTTGTAAGACAATAAAAAACTCATAAATATATGAAGCAAAATTCAAAACCAACAGCAGAGAATATTTAAATACCATTAATTTAAGAGTGTGAATATTTCAGATATTTGTTCATTCAAGGAGTTTGTTGTCTTGGGCTAAAGCAGATTGCTTCCACCCTGGGGCTGGTATTTAACTGCCTCATTTGGGCGAGGTTAGTAGAATGGAAATCTCTGTTGGCCTGGGGTGGGATTTTACAGTCTTACCCAAGTGAGGTCGTAAAATCCCGCCCTTGGTGTTGCGTTTGAGATGGAGGTGAGATCCCAGCCATACATTCATCATCAAAGGCGTCCACTTCCACCTAGATAACATTGCTTGCTTTTGAGACTCTCATTTTTGCAGTTTTTAACTTTCATATTTGCATTTTCCGCCCTACATAAGCTTTATTTTATTCAGAACTCTGCTGCCTATATCTTAACTGGCACACCTCTCGTCTCTTTACTTATTGACTTAAAGGGGCTCCAAGAATAGTAACACTTCAATTTTAAAGTTCATATACTTAGTTTTAAGTTAAGTTTAAATTTGTTTATTAGTGTCACAAGTAGGTTTACATAAACACTGCAATGAAGTTACAGTGAAAATCCCCTAGTTGCCACATTCTGGCGCCTCTTCGGGTACACTGAGGGAGAATTTAGCATGTCCAATGCACCTAAACAGCATATCTTTTGGACTGTGGGAGGAAACCGGAGCACTCGGAGGAAACCCATGCTGACACGGGGAGAACGTGCAGACTCCGCACAGACAGTGACCCAAGCTGGGAATCGAACCTGGTGCTGTGAGGCAGCTGTGCTGACCACTGTGCCATGAGGATTTAATGCATCAAATCCATTAAAAGTAACTTGCTGCTATGTGTTATTAGCAACGTTGACCTGCCTCCATCCCACAGCCAGGAGAATTTGATGCTTCTATCCTGGGTCCCTGGTGCTGTGAGGTAGCAGTGCTCATCACTGGGCCACCCATGGCCTTTCCCAATCTGTTGTCTTTACAATCATTTATTTCATTCCTTCATTACTTTTTAGCTTTCCCAGTCCACTGGATTTCTGCTTTCAATTATATTTCTGTAAGCTTTTTTTAAGCTTGACACTGCCCCTTGCTTCACTTGCCAAAAATATAATGATTTAGGCATAGAGATCAAGAGTAATAAAAGGCAATAAAAGGCTGGGTGGGAACGTAAGCTACGAGGAGAGCACAAAGCAGTTGAAATTATACAGGGATTTGGTGAGGTCACAGCCCGAGTGTTGTGTCAGTTTTGGTCTCCTTTTCTGAGGAAGGATGTTCTTGCTCTCGAAGGAATGTAGTGAAGGTTTACCAGGCTGATTCCAGGGATGGTGGGACTGATGTTCGAGGAGAGACTGACTAGCTTTGGATTGTTTTTGCCGGAGTTCAGAAGAATGAGGGGGGATCTCATAGAGAAAACTCTGACAGCATTAGACAGGGTAGATGCAGCGAGGACATTCCTGATGATGGGGGAGTCCAAAACTAGGGGTCACAGCCTGAGGATTCAGGGTAAACCATTTAGGACGGAAGTGAGGAGACATTTCTTCATCCAAAGGGTGGTGAGCCTGTGGAATTCATCAACACAGGAAGTAGTTGATGCAAAAACATTGAATTTATTCAAGAGGTGGTTGGATATAGCACTTGGGGTGAATGAGATCAAAGATTATGGGGAGAAAGCAGGAGTAGGCTATTGAGTTGGATGATCAGCCATAATTGTAATGAATTACGGAGCAGGCTCAGAGGGCCAAATGGCCTCGTCCTGCTCCTATCTCCTAAAAAAAAGAAATGAGATACAGGTAGGTGAAATGAATGTGTAACAATGTGACGAGTAACAAGCTCATTTACCTTGGTAGGAAGAATAGAAAAACAAGATGTCTTAATGGAAGTATGATGTCATGAGAGTTTGGGCAACATTATTGCCGGGGATACCGAGACATAACATAGACACCCAGAACTCCAAGTCCAACTAATAAACAATTCATTAATTAACCATATGAAGACACATAGCCAAGTTCATAGTTGTGAAAACAAAAACAGTCCGAGTTAGTGAGGTGAGCCTCATCCAGTCCTTCGTCAAATTCCAAATCAGGTTTATATCCACAAAGCATATGGTGAATTTGCACACAGCAGGTGACCCACAAAGGTCAGTGACCCACACCAGTCAGTGACCCGCACAGGAGGTAACCCACACCAGTCAGTGACCCACACAGCGGGTAACCCACACCAGTCAATGACCCACACAGGAGGTAACCCACACCAGTCAGTGACCCACACAGCGGGTAACCCACACCAGTCAATGACCCACACAGGAGGTAACCCACACCAGTCAGTGACCCACACAGGAGGTAACCCACACCAGTCAATGACCCACACAGGAGGTAACCCACACCAGTCAGTGATCCACACAGGAGGTAACCCACACCAGTCAGTGATCCACACAGGAGGTAACCCACACCAGTCAGTGATCCACACAGGAGGTAACCCACACCAGTCAGTGACCCACACAGGAGGTAACCCACACCAGTCAGTGACCCACACAGGAGGTAACCCACACCAGTCAGTGACCCACACAGGAGGTAACCCACACCAGTCAGTGACTCACACAGGAGGTGACCCACACCAGTCAGTGACCCACACAGGAGGTAACCCACACCAGTCAGTGACCCACACAGGAGGTAACCCACACCAGTCAGTGACCCACACAGGAGGTGACCCACACCAGTCAGTGACCCACACAGGAGGTAACCCACACCAGTCAGTGACCCACACAGGAGGTGACCCACACCAGTCAGTGACCCACACAGGAGGTAACCCACACCAGTCAGTGACCCACACCAGTCAGTGACCCATACAGGAGGTAACCCACACCAGTCAGTGACCCATACAGGAGGTAACCCACACCAGTCAGTGACCCACACAGGAGGTGACCCACACCAGTCAGCGACCCACACAGGAGGTGACCCACACCAGTCAGTGACACATACAGGAGGTAACCCACACCAGTCAGTGACCCACACAGGAGGTAACCTACACCAGTCAATGACCCACACAGGAGGTGACCCACACCAGTCAATGACCTACACAGGAGGTGACCCACACAGCAGGTGACCCACACAGGCTGGTGGCCACATCACATTTGAGTCTATTCATACAAAAAAAGCAGCAAGTTAAGTTGGAGTATAGCAGGCAATTAGAAGGTCAACAGCAAGTTAGCCTCTATTGCAAAGGAACATAAAAATGAGGAATTCTTGATACAATAGACCACATCTGGGCCAGGACTTTGCAGTTCTATTGAGGATTAACCCAAATAACGCGTGGTGAGCTCTCAAATCTTTCAAATTTTTAATTACTTGTGCACAAGTGAGAAAACAACACAGCGCAAAGCATTGCAGGCTGTTCTGCTGATTCATACAGAAAATGCAACAGTTATAGTACACCGTATCTTGCTTTTTGGATTTTTATTATTGAAAAGGGTCTTATTTTCATCTTGTGGCCAAGGCTGGAAGCAGTGTTTACGGAACGAACACACGGTTTAGATTTAGTTGCTTATCCCGAGTATGTAAACGCTGCGGCCTTATTGAAGGCCTTGTTTGGATAGTAATCATTTTTTCATTACTTAGCAGAGTTGTTTGTCATAACTTAATTCCACAGTTCCTCCCATCTGACAGGACATTATGGCCTTTTTGAAGTAAAAGGCAAATTATCTGGTCCAATGCAACAGCGAGGGAGTGGAAGGCCATGAAGGAGCTGTAAAATCCTGCCCCGGGTGTACTGTGCACACTTTTGGTCTTCATATTGAACAGAACATATAGTTCTGGTGTTGGGACATCCTGGAAGAGATTTTGAGTTTTTTCTTAGCAAAGTAAACTTTGTTTACATACTCAGCTACGTGCAGGACTCCAAAACACGACAGGACAGAGTTACTGCTTCTCTCTCAGATTCTCCCCACTTCCTTCTGCGTGAAATCACTACTACACCTCAGACACATGCTCATTAGCTATTGTTACAGCAGTGTTAGAGTTAACTCTGCGTTCTGCAATAATGCTTAATGAACTTGGATCCAGCTGCACAAAAGCACCTACCACAGGCAGTGTTAAAACACCATCAGGGTTAAATGATGTCGCAAGAGAGCTACTGGGGGGCCTGGAGGGGGTGAGGATCTCTCTTGTTGGCAACGGTCGCTGCCTGGCACTCATGTGGTGTGAAAATTACTTGTCGCTTATCAGCCCAAGCTTGGATATCGTCCAGTTCCTTCTGTATTCTGTAGGGGCCATGGACTGCTTAATCTGAGGAATTACCAGTATGGCTGAACATTGTGCAGTCATGAATGTCCTTGTGTTGGAGGGAAGGTCATTGATCAAGCAGCTGAGGGTAATTGTTTTTTATTCATTCGTGGGACTTGGGTGTTGTTGGCTGGTCAGCATTTATTACCCATCCCTAGCTCCCCTTGAATGCAGTGCCTTGCTAGGTCACTACAGAGGGCAGTTGAGAGTCAACCACATTGCTCTGGCTCTGGTATCACATGTAGGCCAGACCAGATAAGGATGGCAGATTTCCTTCCCTAAAGGGCATCAGTGAACCCGGTGGGTTTTTCTGACAATAGACAGTGGTTTCACGATCATCAGTAGATTCTTAATTCCAGGTATTTTTTATTGAATTCAAATTCCATGACCTGCTGTGGCAGGATTTGAACCCGGGACCCCAAAACGTTAGCTGAGCTTCTGGACTAATAGTCTCAGTGACAATACCATTAGGCCAATGCTTCTCCCCTAAAATCCTGCTCTGAGAAACTCATGATGCTGGGAAGATTTCAAAGAGCTCGTGCTGAAAAATTGTCTGTCTGGTCTAAAGGCAGTGAGGTGAATTAACATTAACTTACCGTGACGCACCAACAATCAAACCAATGACACAGGTTCAGAACAACTCCAAACTCTTACTTCCACAAGCTTCCTTTTTCACAATAGTAGAAAGTTATTATTTCTTTTTAAAGATTTGTTATTTGTTTTCCAAGACATGTTTAATCCTCAAGACCAGGATGCTGTCTGGTCTCAAGGGTTTTGGCTATGAGGAGAGGTTGAATAAACTGGGATTGTTTTCAGTCGAAAGATGGAGGCTGAGGGGAGACATGACAGAGGTCTACAAAATTATGAGAGGCATAGACAGGTTGGATAGTCAGAGGCTTTTTCCCAGTGTGGAAGTGTCAATTACCAGGGGATACAGGTCCAAGGTGAGAGGGGAAAAATTTAAGAGAGATGTGCCGGGGAGGTTTTTCATGCAGAGAGTGTATGTGCCTGGAACACACTGCCAGAGGAGATGATGGAAGCAGGCACATTAGCAACATTTAAGAGGCATCCGGATGAATACTGAGAGAATAGAGTAAGGGCAGAATGTTTTTTTAGTTTAGTTAGGGTATCATGATCAGCATGGGCTTGGAGGGTCAAAGGGCCTGTTCCTGTATTGTACGTTCCTTTGTTCTTTGTTATTGATTTGATTTATCATTGTCACATGTATTAGTATACTGTGAAAAGTATTGTTCTTGCGCGCTGTACAGGCAAAGCATACCGTACATAGAGAAGGGAAGGAGAGGGTGCAGAATGTAAGGTTACAGTCGTAGCTAGGGTGTAGGGAAAGATCAACTTAAAGTAGATCCATTCAAAAGTCTGATGGCAGCAGGGAAGAAGCTGTTCTTGAGTTGGTTGATATGTGACCTCAGACTTTTGTATCTTTTTTCCAACAGAAGAAGGTGGCAAAGAGAGTGTCAATGGATGGGAGGCTGGTTTGTGTGATGGACTGGGCTTCGTTCATGACCCTGTGTAGTTTCTTGTTGTCTTGGGTAGAGCAGGAGACATACCAAGCTTTGACAGAACCAGAAAGAATGCTTTCTATGGTGCATCTGTAAAACTTGGCAAGAGTCATAGTGGACATGTTGAATTTCCATAGTCTCCTGAGCAAGTAGAGGCATTGATGGGCTTTCGTAACTATAGTGTCAGCATGGGGAGACCAGGACAGGTTGTTGGTGATCTGGACACCTAAAAACTTGAAGCTCTTGACCCTTTCTACTTTGTCCCCATTGATGTAGGCAGTGACATGTCCTCCACTACGCTTCCTGAAGTCGTTGACTGGCATTTTGTTGACATTGAGGGAGAGATTATTGTCATCGCACCAGTTCACCGGATTCTCTATCTCATTCCTGTACTCTGTCTCATCATTTGAGATCCGACCGACTACGGTGATGTCATCAGCAAACTTGAAAATCGAGTTGGAGGGGAATTTGGCCATATTAGGAGTACAGTAGGGGGCTGAGGGACAGCTTTGTGGGACACCGGTGTTGAGGATGATTGTGGAGGAGGTGTTGTTGCCTATCCTCACTGATTGCGGGCTGCGAGTTAGGAAGTTCAGAATCCAGTCACAGAGGGAGGAGCCCAGCCCCAGGCCACGGAGTTTGGAGGTGGGTTTTGTAGGAATAATAGGCTGAGCTGTAGTTAATAGGTAGGAGTCTGACATCGGTGTCCTTATTACCCAGGGGTTCCAGGGTTGAATGTGGGGCCAGGGAGATCGCATCTGCTGAGGAACCTATTGCAGTGGTAGGTGAACTGTAATGGATCCAGCCAGTCTGGGAGGCTGGAATTGACTAATATTTCGAAGCACTTTATAATGATGGATATCAGAGCCATAGGATGATAGTCATTAAGGCATGCTGCCTGATTTTTCTTTGGTGCCAGGATGATGGTCATCTTCTTGAAGCAGATAGGAATGTCAGATTTGTGTAAAGAGAGGATAAAGTGTCTACAAATACCCCTGCCAGCTGATCCACGCAGAACCTTGTCATGTTGATGATGGAACAAAGGAGCTCCACTGTGTTTAAATTTAATGTTATCAAGAGCATCTGACACAACGACCAAGCATTGGACTGAATTATTGATGTATGTAAACCAAGCATGCAATATGAAATAAATGTCATTTAGTTATACAATTCTATTGCGCTCCAAAATGTACACATTCCAATTCTGCTCCTGAGCAGGTCTGCTGAGCTCTCAACCTGCAAAAGAAAAATCAATCATCTGAATCTTTAACACTCAGAGGAACAACACAACGTTTAATACTTGTTCTGAACATTGGAGGAAATTGAAAGCTGATTGTACGTTTGATCTTGATGAGACACCATCGCTCTCACATGGGCGGTTCGAAATAAATGTTCTGCAATTTTCCGCAGTCGTGTAAGTGTGTTTTTGATAGCTGTTCGGCAGCCTAAAAGATAAATGTGCTTGTTAGCAAGGATAAGGATTGGGTCAGAGCACTCACCTACTCATTGACTTATTTCAGTTCATTTAAGCAATGCTTAAATACTAAAGTGTTTATGTGCAATGTTTAATTATTCCCTGCGGACCTGCAAATGTTCCAGTATCTCTTCTGTTTATAAAAGCAAATCACTGCGGATGCTGGAATCTGAAACCAAAAGAGAAAAGGCTGGGAAATCTCAGCAGGTCTGGCAGCAAGGAGAGATGACCCTTTGTCAAAGCTTTGACAAAGACCTGCTGAGATTTACCAGTGTTTTCTCTTCTGGTTTCTCTTCTGTTTATGTACAGAATTAGCATTCCAATTACACCCAGAGAAATGAAGAATCTTGCTTGAGAAATTGCAAAGGACGCTATGTGGAGTTTGCACGTTCTGCCCACATCTGCGTGGGTTTCCTCTGGGTGTTCCAGTTTCCTCCCAAAGACCGAAAGATGTGCGGGTTAGATTATTGGCTATTCTAGATTGCCCCTTAGTGTCCCAAGATATATAGGTTAGGGGAATTAATGGGGTAAGTACATGGGGTTAAGCCAAAGGTGTAATGGTTAGGTTGATTGGCCGTGCTAAAATGCTTTGGAGTCAAGGGATTAGAAGGGTTGATACTTGCGTTTATGGGAATAGGTTCTGGGTGGGATTGTTGTCGGTGCAGGCTCGATTGTCCAAATAGCCTCCTTCCATCCTCCGTATGTATTCTATGATTCTATGACACATTCACTGCGCATGCAGTTGCAGTGCCTGTGATATCACTCTGAGTGACACCACAGGTAGCTGCATGGCCCAAATTGTCCAAGGAGTGGTAATCACCCTCACGTTGCCACTCCCCACCTAGTTTTCTCCACCGTGCCAGAGCTCCACGTTTCTGGCTGGGACTTCTGATCCAGTGAAGCTTGCGCACGCCAGTGGAAGAGGGACTGCAGCCGGAGTGAGATTCAGCCAGAGTGAGGGTATCAGAAATTTGAAGCTGAGTTGGAACTCGGTGCTGAGGGGAAAGAGGCGCTCACCTTTGGGAGGATTAGAGAGGTAGACCTGCGAGGCAGACTCAAGGTAGAAAGAAATCAAACCGTCATGTCACAGCAGTGATTGGCTGTGACCGGTAAGCAGTTTTTCTTTTTGTTGTTGTTAAATTAACTGTAAAGTTAAATCATGGCAGGAGATCCCAGACTTGCGTCAAGCTCCTCTTGTGCTACGTGGGAAATCAGGGACCCTTCTGGTGTCCCTGGCTCCTTCACGTGTAAGGAGTGTGTCCTACTGCAGCTCCTGTTAGACAACTTGACAGTACTGGAGCTGCAGGTGGATTCACTTAGGAGCATCCATGATGCTAAGGAAGTCATGAATAGTACATTCAATGAGTTGATTACACCACAGATAAAAACTACTGAGGAGGTAGGGAATGGGTGACCACCAGACAGAAGAAGAGAAGGAAGGCAGTGCAGGAGTTCCCTGCAGTCACCTCCCTCCAATGCAGATGTACCGTATTGGATACTATTGGGGGAGATTGCTCACTGGGGGAAGGTGGTAGCTCCCAGGTTCATGGCACCGTGGCTGGCTCTGATAAACAGGACGGCAGGAAAGAGTGGCAGAGCTACAGTGATAGGGGATTCATTTGTAAGGAGAATAGACAGATGTTTTTGCGGACTCAAACTAGACTCCAGGATGGTATGTTGCCTCCCTGGTGCAAGGACCAAGGGTGTCTCGGAGTGGTTACAGGTCTTTCTGGAGGGGGAGGGTGAACAGGGGTAGGGAGGCATATAGGCAACAATGATATAGGTAAAAAGTGGGATGAGGTCCCACAAGCTGAATTTAGGTAGTTAGGAGTTAAACTAAAAAGTAGGACCTCAGATGTAGTAATCTCAGGATGGCTACCAGTGCCACATGCTGGTCAGAGTAGGAATGTCAGAACAGCTAAGATGAATACGTGGCTTGAGAGATGGTGCAAGAGAGAGGAATTCATAAGACCATAAGACTATAAGATGTGGGAGCAGAATTAGGCCACTCAGTCCATCGGGTCTGCTCGCCATTCTATCATGGCTGATATTTTTCTCATCCCTATTCTCCTACCTTTTCCCATAACCCCTGACCCCCTTATTAATCAAGAATCTATCTATCTCTGTCTTAAAGACACTCAATGGCCTGGCCTCCACACCCTTCTGCGGCAAGGAGTTCCACAGTTCCACCACTCTCTGGCTGAAGAAATTTCTTCTCATCTCTGTTTTAAAGGATCGTTCCTTTAGCCTGAGGTTGTTCTAGTTTTTCCTACGAGTGGACACATCCTCTCCACATCCGGTCTATTCAGTTTTCATAGTATCATGTAAGTTTCAATAAGATCCCCTTCATCCTTTTAAACTCCAACGAGTACAGACCCAGAGTCTTCAACCATTCCTAATACAACCAGCTCTTCATTCCAGGGATCATTCTTGTGAATCTTCTCTGGACCCTTTCCAAGGCCAGCACACCCTTCCTTAGATAGGGGGCCTATAACTGCTCACAATAATCGAAATGGGGTCTGACCAGAGCCTTATACAGCCTCAGAAGGACATCCCTGCTCTTGTAATCTAGCCCTCTCGACATGAATGCTAACATTGCTTTTGCCTTCCTAACCTGCACGTTAACCTTAAGAGAATCTTGAACAAGAACTCCCAAGTCCCTTTGTGTTTCTGATTTCCTAAGCATTTTCCCATTTAGAAAATAGTCCATGCCTCTATTCCTCCTTCCAAAGTGCATAACCTCACACTTTTCCACATTGTATTCCATCTGCCATTTCTTTGCCCACTCTCCTAACCTGTCCAAGTCCCTCTATAGCCCTCCTGCTTCCTCAATACTACCTGTTCCTCTATACATTTTTGTATCATCAGCAAACTTAGCGAGAGTGCCTTCAGTTCCTTCCTCCAAATCATTAATGTATGTTATGAAAAGTTGTGTTCCCAGTACTGATCCCTGAGGCACACCACTGTTCATAGGCTGCCATCCTGAAAAAGACCCTTTATCCTCACTCTCTGCCTTCTGCCAGTCAGCTAATCCTCTAGCCATGCCAAGATCTTACCCTTAACACCATGGGCGCTTAACTTATTTAACAGTCTCCTATGCGGCACCTTGTCAAAGGCCTTCTGGAAATCTAAATATATCACGTTCACTGGTTCTCCTTTATCTAACTTCCTTGTCATCCCCTCAAAGAACTCTAACAGAATTGTCAGACATGACTTCCCCTTGACAAAGCCATGCTGACACAGTCCTATTTTATCACGCACTTTCAAGTACTCTGTGATCTCATTTTTAATAATGGACTCTAAAATCTTGCCAATGACCGAAGTCAGGCTAATTGGCCTATAATTTCCTTTCTGCTGCCTCCCTCAATTCAAATTCCTGAGACATTGAAATCGGTTCTGGGGGAGATGGGACCTGTACAAATTGGATGGTCTGCACTGGGCAGGACTGAGACCAATGTCCTAGGGGGAATGTCTGCTAGTACTGTTGGGGAGGTTTAAACTAATGTGGCAGGGGGATGGGAACCGATGCAGGATGTCAGAGGGAAGTAAAGTGGGGACAGAAACAAAAGGCAGTAAGTGGAAAAGTGGAAGACAGAGAAATCAAGGACAGAAATCAAAAAGGGTCACAGTACAGAGTACAGAGATTGTGGAGAACTCAGTGAATGGGTCCAGTAGACTAAGAGAAATAAAACACAGGGAGAGTGTACAAAACATGACAGGACAGCTGGTCTGTGCTTGCTTTAACGCAAGGAGTATGACAGGTAAGGCAGATGAACTTCAAGCTTGAATTACTACAAAGAACTATGATATTGCGGCAATTATGAGACCTGGATGAAAGAAGTGCAGGTCTGGCAGTTTAGCATTCCAAGGTTTAGATGCTTCAAGCGAGATAGAAAGGACGCTTTAGTGGTATCATGCAGTGGGGCCATATTGGTAGAACTCAGGAACAGGAGCAGTGCAATCACACTGTTGGGGTTATATAAGAGACCTCCCAATAGCCAGTGTGAAGTAGAGGAACTGATATAGCAACAGATTATGGGAAGATGTAAAAACAGCAGGTTGTTGCGATGGGCAATTTTAACTTCCCCTAGTCTGGGATTCCTTTATTGCCAGGGGCTTGGAGAGGGGCAGAGTTTGTTCACTGTATCCAGAATTGCTTCTTGAGGTGATGTGAAGACAGTCCAACTCAGAAAGGGGCTACCTGGTTCTGGGAAATGAGCCTGGACAGGTGATTGATGTCTCAGTGGGAGACCATTTTGGGAATAGTGATCACAATTCTATAAGTTTCAAGGTACTTGTAGAAAGTATCTACAAGTATAGTCCCAGAATGAAAGTACTAAACTGGGGGGATGGCTGTTTGAGGGTAAATACACATCCGATATATGGGAGTCTTTTCAAAGTCAGTTGTTAACGATTCAGGACACGTATGTCCCTGTGAAAATGAAGGATAAAGATGGCAAGATTTGGGAACCCTGGATGACAAGAGAGATTGTGAGTTTAGTGAAAAGGAAGAAGGAGGCATAAATAAATTTCAGGGAATTGAAAATGGATAACGGTCTTGAGGAATACAAAGATAGCTACTTTCTCAGAAGACTAAGGAAATTTGGCATCTCAACTATGACTCTCACCAACTTTCACAGATACACCACAGAAAACTTTCTTTCTGTTGTATTGCAGCTTTGTATGGCTCCTGTTTTTCCCAGGCCGCAAGAAACTACAGAAGGTCATGAATGTATCCCAATCCATCACGCAAACCAGCCTCCCATCCATTGTGCCTGTCTGTACTTTCCGCTGCCTCGGCAAAGCAGCCAGCATAATTAAGGACATTCTCTCTTCCACCTTCTTCCGTCGGGAAAAAGACGCAGAAGTCTGAGGTCACATAGCAACCGACTCAAGTACAGCATCTTCCATGCTGCCATCAGATTTTTGAATGGACCTACCATATACTAAGTTGATCTTTCTCTACACTCTAGCTATGACTGTATAAATATCTCCCACTTTCTGTGCACTTTAGCTTTGACAAAGGGTGATCTGGACTCGCGACATCAGCTCTTTTGTCTCCTCACAGATGCTGCCAGACCTGCTGAGATTTTCCAGCAGTTTCTCTTCTGGTTATTGAATTTGATGATCAGCCATGATCATAATGAATGATGGAGCAGGCTTGAAGGACCGAATGGCCTACCCCTGCTTTTGGTTTCTATGTTTCTATGACCTCAACAATGTGAAATCCATCCAATTTTTAATTGGAGTCACCTCATTTCAACCGTTTCCCGTGTAACAGGCAGAAAGTGACAGATCAGTGGGTCCCTTGGGTTAGAAAGTCTTATCAGGCACTGGGCGAGTGCAAGCTGCCAATTCGAAGGCAGGGCACAGACTTCCTTGCAATAAAATAAAACAAACTTTAAAAATTGCTAAAAAGAAACAGGTGGAGTTTTGTTTCCGCTGGTGACTTCAGTTAGTTTGGCGAGATCATTCAATGGGTCACCAAGTTTGGAATTGGTTCTTTGGGCTGCGTTGTTGCAAATTTCTGCTGCTTACCACAGCGCCTGTGAGAGGCTGGAGAAGGGAAAGAGTTGATCATAAGTTTAGATAAATTATGAAGCAAATTCTTGGCACGGATTTCCAACAGCAGTCTAAAGGGACCAAGGTGAAGTTTAAAGTTTATTTATTATTAGTGTCACAAGTAGGCTTACATTAACACCGCAATGAAGTTACTGGGAAAATCTCTTAAGTCGCCACACTCCGGCACCTGTTCGGGTACACTGAGGGAGAATATAGCATGGCCAATGCGCCTAACCAGCACGTCTTTCTGACTGTGGGAGGAAACTGGAGAACCCGGAGGAAACCCACATAGACATGGGGAGAATGTGCAGACTCCACATAGACAGTGACCCAAGGTCAGGAATCGAACCTGGGACCCTGGCACTGTGAGGCAGCAGTGCTAACCATTGTACCACCATGCCACCCCTAAAAGTGAGATGTGTAGGTGCTTATAAATGAGAGACTAATTCTTTACATTTAATCCTTTTGTGTTACAGCGTGTGGAGAGAAAGGCCAGAATAAGAAGTGACTATTGTGCGTTGCTGAAAGTGGGAGTTTATCAGCTTTGAATGATATTTTGCAGATCCACTACCTGGCTAGGTTGAGACTGTAAGAGAAAATGTCTACATCTATAACTTGGCATGTCCTACAGCACAGGCAAAATGTCCAGCCGGCCGTGGGCTCAAATCCCATTGTGGCCGGCTCCAGTTTCCTTCCATAGTCCAGAGCTGTACAGGTTAGGGATTGGCCATTAGTGTCCCAGAATGTTTCCGTTAGGTGGATTAGCCATGGTAAACTGGAGTTGTGGGGATAGGGTTGGGTGATGGGCCTGGGTAAGATGCTTTTTTAGTGAGTTAGTGCAGACTTGATGGGTTGAATGGCCTCTTTCTGTACTGTAAGGATTCTGTGAATCTATGACTGCCCTTTATTTTGGAACATTCAACCCTCTGAAATGATAATGGCCACAGCTTCACACCTGTGCCAGTGAATCTGTCAATTTTTTGTTCCATTTCAGGTGCCCTTCGCCTCTCTCACTCATAACCAAAAACAACCAGTGAGTGTGAATCCTGTACTCAGTCTCCTTGTTCCCAGAGCAAATTTTTTTCCTGGAAGAGGTTACCAGTGGCTTATTACTTGAGCATCACCACTCTGCATCAACTATGGCTAAAGAAGTCATTTCTGCTCTAACCACCTGCCATTAGCATGCAGGAAGGATTTTGTAGGTTGTCAGTCAACCTATTTGACTGAATCATAGAATCCTTCTACAGTGCAGAAGGCCATTCGTCCCATTGAGTCTGCACTGACCACAACCCCACCAAGGCTCTATTCCCGTAACCTCACATATTAACTTTGCTAATCCCCTGACACGAGGGTCAAATTAACACGGCCAATCAACCTAACCCATACATCTTTGGACTGTGGGGAGGAAACCAGAGCACCCGGAGGAAACCTGCACAGACACAGGGAGAACGTGCAAACTCCACACTGGCAGTCAACCAAGGCCAGAACTGAACCTGGGTCCCTGGTGCTGCGCTGTCAACCACTGTGCCACTAGTTTTTTGAATGTTCCTTCCTTGGCCATCAGTTCTTGAGGTGGGACATGAACCGAGAGTTTCTAACTCAGCGGTAAGTACTTTACCCAATGTGCCGCTGGACCTCCATCTTATACCCAGTACTTATCCCGTGGATGCTGGAGATCTGGAAATCTGACAGCATACGTGGAGAGAGAGAAAGAGAGAAAGAATTCATATTTTGAGTTCACTATGACTCTTTGGAACGAGAAAGAAATAGAAATGTGATGGGTTTTATGCTGTTGAATAAAGGGGGTCAGGTCAGAGGTTGGTAGGGCCAAAGAGGTTAAATGGCAACAATGTCATGGAATAAAAGACATAGGGAGTGGTAATGATAGGGTTAAACACTAAAACTTTGACCCAATGTTAGTGTTAATAGCAACTAATAGCTTAACCTAAAATTTGCTGTTCTATTTATTCTGCAAGTTTTTGTATGAGAAAAACACAAACCTTTTAGTCCACTTTTTCTACGTTTCCAGAAATTTCGATGCGTATGAATTATCCAGATACAGATAATTTTCTGCTATCTGCTTTCCTCACTTCCAAATTTACCTTCACATTTGGAGCGGAATTTTCATGCAAAGGTTCATTGACCTCGGGCGGGATTTTCTGGCTTTGGGGTGAGTGTGGCTGGAAAATCCTGCCCTTTGCCTCATGAATGACTCAAAAATAAACTAAATGCTAACCATCATCAATTTCAGGATAACTCTTGTTACTTTCTTTGAAAAGCTACAGAGAGAAGGTAAGAGCGTAAGGGTGTAGGATGGGTAAGATAAGTTAGTAAGGGGTTAGGTGGCAGGTGAGTAAGGTGGCAGCTGGGTGAGGCTAGAGGGTGGCAGGTCAACAGTGTGACAGTGGGTGAGCTGGTAGGATGGCAGGTGTGTGAGTGGGCAGGTGGGTCGGGGGGTTAGTTGGGAGTGGTTGGCAGATTGGGTCAGCTGAGGGGAGTGTCCTGTGGAGGGGGCTAGTCAGATCAGGTAGAGAGAGAAGGGGTGGGGGGGGGGGGGGTGGTGGTGGCAGGGGATTAGTATGAGTAATTTGGGAGTCAGTTGCATAATTCCCCTAGGTCTTTTTTTCCTTCTTCCTAGGTAGCTAACTAAGTAAGTAAGTCAGAATCGTCCAAAATCTTTAACTCAGAGTTGAAGACTTTGTTGGAGGGTCCCTGGGATTGGGAATTTGCAATCGGAAGTTCTAACATCAGAGGAAATTCCCACAGAATCCTAGCACTGGGGCTTCCAAAGGGTCCCATAGCACATCTTCGTACATCCGGTCTCCGACTTCCTGGATATTGGAAGATTTGGGATACGGCTTTGACTCTCTCCCGATCATTGTCCCATCCCTAACCATTTGCCTCCTCACTAGCTGCCATGCTTGCTGATTCGCTTGCTGCCCCACTATTCCCGACGCCTTCCCCATTCACACTGCGATGAAGTTACTGTGAAAATCCCCGAGTCGCCACACTCCTGTGCCTGCTCGGGTGCACTGAGGGAGAATTTAGCCTGGCCAATGCACCTAACCAGCACGTCCTTCAGACTGTGGGAGGAAACCAGAGCAACCGGAGGAAACCCACATAGACATGGGGAGAATGTGCAAACTCCACACAGAGAGTGACCCAAGCCGGGAATCGAACCCGGCAGAGGTAACAACTGTGCTACCGTGCCACCCTTCATCTCTCCTACCTTAACTTCACTGAGAAGCAATGTGTCAGCTGTCTTCACTTCACCCAGAAGTCTATCACTGAGTCACGTCACCTGCTGCAGGGCAAACCTCAAACTAAATCGTGGATAGCACTGCCTGCGGCTGACAAGATCACGGCACTCCTTAACTTTTATCCTTTTCACTTTGTTGAGTTATTCAGGCTGAGGCCTTTTTTAAATTTAATCATGAGGCATGAGTGTCGCCGGCTGGCCAGCATTTATTGCCCATCCCTAGATGCCCTTATTCAGCTGTGGCCCTGGAGTCACATGTAGGCCAGTCCAGGAAAGGGTGGCAGGTTTCTTTCCCTACAGGACATTAGTGAACCAGATGGGTTTTTCCAACAATTGACAATGGTCCCAACAATTGACAATGGTCATCAATAGATTCTTAATTCCAGATATTTTTTATTGAATTCAAATTCCACCATCTGCCACGTTGGGATTCGAAGCCGGGTCCCCAGAACATTAGCTGAGTGTCTGGATTAATAGTTTATGGATGATACCACTAGGCCATCACCATCCCCAATTGGTATCGGTAACATCTCTGTTTGTTATGCATCACTGCATTGGAGAAGTGACTAAGATTCCCTGTGTCAGAAGGAATACCTCAGTGACTTTTCCATAGGACAGAGTGAAGGAGGGCAACAAAGAGAAGTAAGCTTTGCCTGTACTTCATGCTTCCCTTGGGCCCATGGTGGCACGGACTGCAAAACTGGCCGACATGATCTCCATTAGTGAATAGACTCAATGGAGAGAAATACCCCTTCTTTAATGGGCAGTTTCTTTGAAATCAGGTGTGGAGCATTATGGAGTTCTGTGTCCACATTCACCCTGTGTACTACCTTTATTCCAATCAGGTCACACAGTAGCAAGGCTGACCGCTCCGGTGTGGAAACTATGATTCTTCTTCGTATCCGAGGTACAGATGGAGTGTACACCTCCAGTGAGAGCTATGCTGCCACCAGGAATACCGTAGGCAGCACGCTGGCAGAGTGGTTAGCACTGCTGCTTCACAGTGCCAGGGACTTGGGTTTGATTCCCAGCTTGGGTCACTGTCTGTGTGGAGTTTGCACCTTCTCTCTGTGTCTGTGTGGATTTCATCCGGGTGCTCCGGCTTCCTCTTAAGACTCCCAAACTCTGGAACTTCCTTCCTAAACCTCTGCCTCCATACTTTGCTCTCCCTTAAAACATTCCTTAAAGTCTACCTCTTTAGCCAAGGTTCCCGCCACCTCGGGAAAGCAGCCAGCTTTATAAAGAGCCCCATGCACCCTAGACATTCTCTCTTCCACCATCTTCCGTCAGAACTCAAGGACAGCTTCTTCCCTGCTGCCATCAGAGTTTTGAATTGAACTACTTCGCACTAAGTTGATCTTTCTCTACACCTTAGCTATGACTGTAACACTACATTCTGCACTCTCTTTTTCTTCTTTATGAACAGTATGCTTTGTCTGTATGGCACGCAAGAAACAATACTTTTCACTGTATGCTAATACTTGAGATAATAATAAACCAAAAGATTTTGGTTATCTGTCCTAAAATCCCCCTAAGTTTCTTTGTGTCAAATTGTGTTTTAAAATGTTTCTGTGAAGTGCCTTTGGATGTTCATTATGCTGAAGGCGCTATACCCATATAAGTTATTGTTGTTCTCCATCAGCACTTCAATGGAGCAGAACAAGACATTACCTCATTGCACATCCTGCCAGGAGAAATTGCTTCCTGTTTGAAATAAATCAACCTCGCAGCATTGCGACCATTTCATTTCTCACGCTGATTGTATCAATTTATATCAGGATAACATTTGGGATTTTCAGTTACCCACAGAGCATTATCAAACAATGAAGTCCCCACTGCAGCATAGATAGTGGAGGTCCCACCATATTCCTAAGACTTGGCCTTCACTATCTTTATTCTTTTTTTTAATTCATTCGTGGGACATGGCGTTGCTGGCTGGCCTGCATTTATTGCCCATCCCAAGTTACCCAAGAGCAGTTGAGAGTCAACCATGGCTCTGGAATCACATGTATGCCAGACTGGATAAGGACGGCAGATTTCCTTCCCTGAAGGACATTAGTGAACCAGATGGATCTTTCCGACAATTGTTTTGTGGTCATCAGTAGATTCTTAATTCCAGACATATATTATTGAACTCAAATTCCATCATGTGCCATGGCGGGATTCGAACCTTGGTCCCTAGAACATGAGCTGAGTTTCTGGATTAATAACCTAGCGATGATACCACTAGGCCATCGCCTCCCCCACCACCGCCCCCCGCCCCCCCCCACCACTTCCCCCCCCCCAAAGTATTTTAAATACTTTGATCACAAATTATAAATGAAACGTTCCCAGGTGTAGCATACAACATTTCTAGTGTAACACTCTGGGTCTTTAAAACACATACCTCATCATGAAGAAGTGGAAAAGGATCAGTGTGGGTACTTTGCTCTGTCACTCTGGGTGGAACTGGAGGGATTTTATTTTGTTTACAAGATGAAACAGTACTTCTAGATTTGGGAGGTAATGGTGGAGGTGCAGAATAAGCGTCACAACCTTTGAGCAATGTATAGTCCTCAGCTGATAAATGTTCAATAGTTTTGGACAATGGCAGATTCTGGACTCCCTCGCCAGTGAAAGGTGAATCGTTGCTTGTTATCGTCACCATAACTTTCATAAGATCTACAGGTATTTCAAAGGGTTTGGCTGAAGCATGGGTGCGTTTAGCAACAAGGTATTTCATGTTAACTTCACCATCGACTTTTAGTTCACTTGTGTCAAATAGGAGATCACTCGGAAGGGACTCATCTTTGGCAATCACTTTTGCGTGACACGGAGGGTTGTGCTGGGCAAGGAGTTCCTGGATGGTGAACCTCTTTGTGTCCTCTAAAACTTCCAAAAATTCTCCTATTGCATGCATTGGGAGCAGGACTTTATCACACGTGCAGCACTTCTCACATTCCAGAACAGGTATGTATTGCTGTTGCCTTTCAACAGATGTACAAACGTTTACACGCTTGATTGCACGGAATCCATCGCCTACTCTAAACGAAGATGATCCTTCGATGTCTGCAGCATATCGTTGTGTAGCAATGACTTTGATCACTCCGCTTCTTTCCCTTGCAAGAGCTAAGTCATAAACTGATTGGAACGTTCTAGGAACTCTCTGAAATATACCTCGGTAGCTGCGAGGAACAAGAAAATGTTTCCTGGCAGAGTGCTGGCAAACTTCTGTGACAAGGTACTTTTTGACTTCTGCTCTTTGCAAGATGGTGAGGCACTTTCCAACTTCAAAAGCTGTTGGGTTGCATCCCTGGCTCATGGCGATGAGGCCGCTTTTGTCTTTGACGCCTAGAATCTGAACGGTCAAAGGAAACTTATCATTTGGCATGGCGTAAATGTCTTCCAGACACATCGATGCGACAGAAGGGTTCCCCGTCACCGCATCAGTGATATCAACTACTTGGAAATCCAGTTGAGTTGGGATCATAGTTTCTGCTCCTCCTACAGCCAGGAAACAGAAGCAAATTACAAAAGAAAACCGTTTCAGTTGGCATTATTCACAGCGAGGATGTGGAAGTTGCTCAGAGGGGCTTTAGTGAATAAAAAGCTTGAGGTATGAAGAGCGTCTGAGGACTCTGGGTCTGTACTCGATGGAGTTTGGAAGGATAAGGGGGGATCTCATTGAAAGTTACAGAATACTGAAAGGCCTGGATAGAGTGGACGTGGAGAAGATGTATCTGTTGGCAGGAGAGACTCGGATCGGAGGGCCCAAGCTCAGGGTAAAGGGACAATTCTTCAGCCAGAGGGTGGTGAATCAATGAAATTCGTTGCTACAGAAGGTTGCAGAGGGCAGGTCATTGAGTGTATTTAAAACAGAGATAGAAAGTTCTTGATTGGGGAGGGGTTCAAAGGTTACGGGGAAAAGGTAGGGGGAGAATGGGGTTGAGAAACTTATCAGCCATGATGATGGAGCAGACTCGATGGGCCGAATGGCCTAATTCTGCTTCTATATCGAGTGGTCTTATGGCCTTAGTAGGACTAATGTTAACTAGTTGGCATTTAGGTTACTTCGCAAATTGAGAATGTCTGCCAGAAATGCAAAGTCATCACAAATTTTAATTTCAATTAAACTTAATGGCAGAATTGAAAACAGAAATTGCTGGAGGAACTCAGCAGCTCTGGCAGCATCTGTGGAAAGGGAAAAAGAGTTAATGCTTCAAGTCCAATATGACTCTTCTATGGAAGAATAGTCAAACCACCAACGCCTCTACTTTCTCAGGAGGCTAAGGAAATTTGACATGTCCACCACGATTCTCACCAACTTTCAAAGGTGCACCATAGAAAGCATTCTTTCTGGATGTATCACAGCTTGGAGTGGCTCCTGCTCTGATAAACACCTCAAAAAACTACAAAGGGTTGTGAATGTAGCCCAAAGAGACTCTTCCCGCTCAGAAAGGATAGTAGGACTAGGGGGCACAGCCTCAAGATAAAGGGTTTAGAACGGAGTTGAGGAGGAACTTCTTCACTCAAAGGGTGGTGAATCTCTGGAATTCTCTGCCCGTTGAAGTGGTGGAGGCTACCTCGCTAAATATTTTTAAGATGCGGGTTGATGGGTTTTTGATAAGAGAGGGGATTAAGGGTTATGGGGAGAGGGCGGGAATGTGGAACTGAGCCGCGACAGATCAGCCATGATCTTATTGAATGGCGGGGCAGGCTCGAAGGACTAGATGGCCTACTTCTGCTCCTATTTCTTATGTTCTTATGTTCTTATGTTCTTATGTTCAATCCATCACACAAACCAAACTCCCATCCATTGACTCAGGCTCCCCCTGCCTCAGAAAAGCAGCCAGCATAATCAAGGACCCCACACATCCTGGACATTCTCTCTTCCACCTTCTTCCATCAGAAAAAAGTTACAGAAGTCTGAAAACACGTAACAACCGACTCAAGAACAGCTCCTTCCCTGCTGTCATCAGGCATTTGAATGGTCCTATCACATATTCAGGTGATCTTTCGCTTTGCCCTAACGGTAACTGCAGCACTATATTCTGTACCTTCTTCCTTCCCCTCCCCTATGTACTCTATGAATGGTATGTTTTGCCTGTAGCAGTTCACAAAAAACAATAATTTTCACTGTATTCCAATACATGTGACAATAATCAATCAAGCTTGTTCTGAAGAATAGTCATACTGGACTCCAAGCATTAACTCTGTTTCCCTCTCAATAGCTGCTGCCAGAACTTCTTAGAATCCCAACAGTGGAATTGAGTCATGCCATGGCTAGCCTTTCGAAACATTTTATAATGATGGATGTCAGAGCCATTGGACGGTAGTCATTAAAGCATGCTGCTTGGTTTTTCTTAGGTACTGGAATGATGGTCGTCTTCTTGAAGCGAGTAGGGATCACAGATTGTTATAAAGGGAGGTTGAAGATGTTTCTGACTACCTCTGCCAACTGATCCGCGCAGGACCTGAGCGCATGTCCGGGTACCCCACCTGGGCCAGTTGCTTTCTGTGGGTTGACCTTCAAGAAAGCTGTTCTGACATCTACAATGGTGATCTCAGATACAGATTCATTCAGGGCTTCCAGGGTGAAGGGCATGCTCTCGCTGACCTCTTGCTCAAACTGGGTGTAGAATGCATTGAACTCATCAGGGAGGGGTGCATTGGAGCTGGCGATTTTACATGCTTTCATCTTGTAGCCTGTTATATCTTGCAGACCTTGCCATAATCTATATTTATTGCAAGGGGAATGGAATATAAATGTAAGGATGTTTTGTTACAGTGATACAGGGCAATGGTGAGACTACATCTGGAATACTGTTGGTCTCCTTATTTAACAATGGATATATGTGCATTAGAAGCAGTTCAGAGACAGTTTGTTGAATAGATACCTGGAATGGGGGCTTTGTTTTATGAGAAGTTGGACAGGTTGGGCCTAGCTCCATTGGAGTTTAGAAGATTCCCCCATTTCCCCCATATCCTTTGATCCCTTTAGCCCCAAGAGCTATACATAATCTCTTCTTGAAATCACACAATGTTTTGGCCTCAATTACATTCTGAATTCCACACATTCACCACCCTCTGGGTGAAGAAATTTTTCCTCATCTCAGTTCCAAAGGGATTTACCCCTTATCCTCGAACTATGACCCCTGGTTCTGCATCTCCCATCATCAGGAACATTCTTCCTGAATCTAACCTGACTCACCATGCAAGAATTTTATAAATTTCTACGAAACCCCCTCTCACTCTTCTAAATTCCAATAAATACAATCCTAATTGACTTAGTCAATTCTCATATGACAGACCTGTCATTCCAGGAATCAGTCTGGACAACCTTTGCTGTATTCCCTCCACAGCAAGGACATCCTTCCTCAGATAATGTAGATAGATTCTTGACAATAAAAAGAGTGAAAGGTTATCAAGAAAAGGAGGAATTCTGAAGTATAGGCCTTATCATTCATGGATGTGGGCATTGCTGGCTGGGCCAGCATTTATTGCCCATCCCTAATTGCCTTTGCACTGAATAGCTTGTTAGGGCAATTCAGACGGCATTTAAG
This sequence comes from Carcharhinus amblyrhynchos, assembly GCF_965287045.1. Classification (NCBI taxonomy): domain Eukaryota; kingdom Metazoa; phylum Chordata; class Chondrichthyes; order Carcharhiniformes; family Carcharhinidae; genus Carcharhinus; species Carcharhinus amblyrhynchos. Next base: position 111,110,035 of record NC_137331.1, on the reverse strand, counting down.
AGTCAACTACATTGCTGTGGTTCTGGAGTCATATGTAGACCAGACCAGGTAAGGACGGCAGGTTTCCTTCCCTAAAGTGAACTAGATAGGTTTTTTCAACAATCGACAATGAAGTCAAATTTCACCATCTACTGTGGTGGGATTCGAGTTAGGGCCCCTAGAACATTACCCTAGGTTTCTGGATTACTGGTCTAGACACGACACCACCTCCTCCCCAATCTGATCAGCCACGATCTTATTGAATGGTGAAGCAGGCTAGAGGAGCTGAGTGGTCTACTCCTGCTCCTAATTCATACGTTCGTATGTTCGTATCATCAGTTATTTGTTCCTCAATTTCACCATAGCTCCCTTATGTCCCCTCTACACCTTCTGCCACTTATCTTGAAGCTCTATCCCATCGTTCTAGAATTCTCCACAAAGGAAATCAAAGGTCTTGGATGATTTTTCTTTTGATTTATTGGAAGGTAATATGGAAACCATGAACAGAAAGAGTTGGAAATATTCAGCAAGTTGTGCAGTGGATGTGGGGGTGGGTTCTCCACCTTTCTTTCTGAGTCTAATATAACTCTGAAGGAGAGTATTTGGGCCATAAACTACATCAGAAAATCTAGGCTGTAAATAGGCACCTACCTGTTAGTAATGCCTTGACCGTATAAGTGGGTTGAAGGACCAATTGGCCACTGAAGTCTTTCGGAAACATGGAGAAACTTTCTTTGCATTCTGGGATTCCCGGAACAGGCTTTACAGTGCGGGTTCGGCCGATTGGGATCTTCCACGTTAGTATTTGATCAAGCGTGTAGTAGTTGTCATCGTGACATTCTTGGAACATCCCTCTACAATTCATTGGTAGATATACGACTGGGTTATTTTTTCCTTTAATGAGCTGGCATTTCAGCATCTTGCCGCTGAATCCTTCCTCAATTCCAAGCAGTGCCAACTTCTCACCTTTTTTAAGAATGCCGCCTTCAGCCAGGGAAATTTTTATCTTGTTCTGGAACCTTGGCTGCTCAGCCCTCTTCTCCCCTATCTTTATGCAGCTTACCAGATCAGCCACGGTCTCGTACGTGCCTGGATCTGGAACGAGCAGAAATTCCCCTAAAATAGAAAACAAAGCAATGAAGAGGAACTGGCATGGTTTGGACTCGCTCCTAAAAAAATTAGAAAAGTTTCTTAAAGAAATACCTCTACAATCCCCTCCCCCGACCTTGCCTCTTCTTTTCTGAAGGAGTTGTTAATTTCATTAGTCCCATTCGATTTTATTTAAGGGTCTATTTTTCTTGTGTGGACAGTGAGCAATGCTGAGATAATCAACAGATGACCTCTTGTTTCACTCACCGATGTGAGTGTCCCTGGAATTTATTACCCATGGGCCGGCATGGTGGCACAGTGGTTAGCACTGTCGCCTCACAGTGCCAGGGAACTGGATTCGATTCCCAGCTCGGGTCACTGTCTGTGTGGAGTCTCCCCGTGTCTGCGTGAGTTTCCTCCGGGTGCTCTGGCTTCCCCCCCACCACACAGTCCAAAAGACGTGCTGGTTAGGTGCATTGGCCATGCGAAATTCTCCCTCACTGTACCCGAACAGGCGCCAGAGTGTGGCGACCAGAGGAATTTCATAGTAACTTCATTGCAGTGTTAACGTAAGCCTTACTCGTGACACAAATAAATAAACTTAAAACCATCCTTAGTTGTCCTGCGTGTGGGAGGTGGTGGTGAGCGTATATCCTTGCAGTCCGGGTGGTAATAGTGCTCCCACAGTGCTGCTAGGTGCGGAATTCCAGGATTGTGATCCAGTGAAGATGAAGGAATGGCAATATATGTCCAAGTCGGAATGGTCTGTGATCTCACAAGGGATATTGTAGGTGATGGTATTCCCATGTACCTGCTGCTTTGTCTTTCAAGACAGTGGAGGTTGTGGCTTTGGGTGGTGCTGTCGAAAAGGTCTTGCAAGTTGCCTCAATGCACACATTGTGCCAATTCTGGGTTGTATGGAGGTTTAAGGTGGTAGGTAGATGGTTGTCAATCGATCACTTCTGGAGCAGAACCTGGGCAAACTACAATCCTCAGGCAACATCTGGCCCACAGGAACTTTTGCCCAGGGTTATACCAGGGAAGTATAGAATCACAGAATCCCTGCAGTGCAGAAGGAGGCCATTCAGCCCATCAAGTCTGCAACGGCCACAATCCTACCCAGGCCCTAATCCCCTAACCCCACATATTTACCATTAATCCTCTGTCACTAGTGGCAACTTAGCATGGCCAATCAACCTAACCCCCACATCTTTGGAGTGTGGGAGGAAACTGGAGCACCCGGAGGAAACCCATGCAGACATGGGGAGAACATGCAAACTCCACACAGAAGGTGACCCAAGCCGGGAATCGAACCTGGGTCCCAGGCACTGTGAGGTAGCTGTGCTAACCGCTGTACCACCATGCCGCCCTAAGTAAGCACAGTATATGTGTGAAATAGATTTAAAATACAAAATAACTGAGAAACATCAGGCCATTCCTTTTGAAAATGTTACTTGCCCCACACACATACACACAGGCACACATATACACACACACATATGCATACACACATGTGCACACATATACACACATGCACACACATACGGGCACACACATATATGTACACATGTGCACACACACACACATACACGTGTGCACAACTCACACCCACACACACACACTCACACACACATGTGATGCTCTGGATCACAGAATGTAATCCCCAATCATAATACAGATGAATGGTTGTTGCTTAGAGGTCAGGGCATGTTCTTACTGTAGGATTTGAACTGGAGTTCAAGCATTGAGTACATGTCCAAAAGTGTAGCATTCACCACCCCCCCCGACCTCCTCATCTATAAGGATCACCTGTCTGCCCTATTTCCAAATCTCCAATGTTCCTGGCAGAGTTTAGGGGAAGTGGGAGGACCAAGAGAAAGCAGCTAATGTTAGGCCCTATCACTGTGCGCAGATGGAAAAGGACAGTGATGTAATTGAAAACCAGTTAAATGGACTAATAACAGGTATTCGCTAATATGGCATAGGGCCAGAACCAAAACCAGTATAAAGAGAAAGCACACAGAGACATCATTACCACAGTGCTCAGAATGACCTGGAAGGAGGGATAGACGGAGTTGGGAAGCGGGGATAGAATGTACAATAGCCAAATTTGCAGACAACACTAAAAAAGTTGGCAAAGCAAGTTGCAGTAAGTTGCCAATAAAAAATTTGCAAATGTGTATGGATAGGCTAGGTGAGTGGGCCAAAATTAGAATGTAACAAGGATAAATGTGAGGTCATCCATTTTGGTCAGAGGACTGAAAAGGCAACTTATTATCTAAATGGAGAGAATTACGTTTCAGCGTAGAGGGATCTGGGTGTCCTTGTGCATGAATCGCAGGAAGTTAGTATGCAGGTGCAGCAGGTAATGTAGAAGACAAATGGAATTTTATTGCTAATGGAATAGAGTATAAAAGCTGGAAGGTGCTATAGAAACTGTATAAGGTATTGGTGAGATTGCTTCTGGAGTATTGCGCATAGTTTAGGCCCTCTTACTTGAGGAACGATGTAAGTGTATCAGAGATGGTTCAGAGAAGGTTCACTGGACTGATCCAAGGGATGAAAGACTTGTCTTATGAAGAGAGATCGAACAGTTTAGGCCTATATTCACCAGAAGACTAAAAAGAGATCCAGTTGAGGTCTATAAGATGCTAAAGGGGATTGGTAGGGTAGACATAGACTGGATGTTTCCCCTTGTTGGACATTCTAGAATGAGAGGCAATAGTTTCAGGCTAAGGGATTGGCAGAATTAAAACAAAAATGAGGAGGAACTACTTCACTCAAAGGGTCTTTGAGTGAATCTGTGGAATTCTCTAGCCCAGAGTGCAGCGGACGCTGGAACACAAAACACATTAAAAGAACGAAGACAAAGAAAAACACAGCACAGGAACAGGCTCTCAGGCCCTCCAAGCCTGTGCTGCTCATGATGCCTAAACTAAAACCGAATCCACTTAGAGAGTCCGTATCTTTCCATTCCCATCCTAAGGAGGAGATAAATAGATTTTTAATTAGTAACGGGATGAACGGTTATTGGGAGTGTGCAGAAAGCAGGAAAACCTTCTAACTCCTCTTCCTGCCGATGCTACCTGACCGACCCAGTGTTGCTTAAGCAATTTTTAATTCTAGACTGAACCTCAAGTGTTGACAGGTTCACAGTAAGCAAACAAAAAGGAAGTAGTTTTGTTATTGAACTGATGATTACCGTGGCAACATTGCGGGAAAACAGAATGTCAGATTCCATGTGTACGTAGACAATACCTCACTGTCATCTCGCTCATCAATTCTACCATCTCAAAATGCACAGAATGCACATTCGGCATCCAACACTAACTCAATATTCGGAAGACTGAATCCATTGTCTGTGGTCATAAGCTCTGTTTCCCAACCGTTAGTCCCAGTTCCCACCCTGGTAAGCGTCTGAGGATTAACCAGATCATTCATAACCTTGATCTGACATTTTAAACCAGAGATAAAGCTCTGACCAGGCCATCACCAAGCCCACTCCTTCCAGATCAGGTCAGTCATCACATTCTGTCTCTACATGGAATCATAGAATCCCTACCATGTAGAGGGAGGTTATTCAGCCCATGAAGTCTACATCAACACTCAGACAGAGTATCCCCATCCAACCCCTATCCCTATAATTACCGATTAATTCCCCCCCCTAACCTCCACATCTTTGAACAAAGGGTCAATTTAGCATGGCCAATCCACCAAACCTACACATCTTTTTGGACAATGGGAGGAAACCCACACAGACACAGGGAGAAAGTGCAAACTCCACATAGACGGTGACCTGAGGCCGGAATTGAATCCGGGTCCCTGAGGCAGCAGTGCTAACAATTGTGCCAACGTGCCACCTCTTCACCTCATGGCATTAATGGGATTGGGAGTTACAGGCAGTTCTGTGGCCTGGTAGGTATGGATATGATCGGCTTAACTTGTGGGCCAAAGGGCCCATTTGTGCTGTGGTGTTCTATGTTCTATTGGCTACTGAAACCCTTTATCTGTGCCCCTGTGAACTCCAAACTTAACTATTGCAGAAGAGTCCCGGATGCCCTCCTACATTTTACCCTCTCTGCAGGTGGGAAAGAAACCTTGGAGGCTCCCATTTATTTAGGGTTGGAAATCACTGTCAAATTAATGAAACTCTACCAATTTCCCTTTGTCCTTGTTGTAACAAAGGCATTAACTCATTGTCTTTGATGTAACTTCTAACACTGACATGGTTATAGAGCTTTCAGCCACCTGTATCCTAATCTCTGCCCATGTGGCTCAGTGTCAAGATTTGCTTGGTAACACTGAAGCACCTTGGGACAATTTTGCTACTTTCCAGGCACTACATAAATGCGAGTTGTTGGGACTATTGGTGACCACAGAAAACCTGCTCTGTACAGAAAGCCGGTTTAATTGTTCTGAGAACATTTTTTCTGGATTGAGGTGCAGAATTTAATGTTTGTGATATTTGAAGTATTGATTTGATTTGATTTTTTATTGTTACATATATTGGGATGTAGTGAACAGTATTTTTCCTTGTGCGCTTTACAGGCAAAGCATACTGTTCGTAGAGTATATAGGGGAGAAGGAAAGGAGAGGCTGCAGAATGTAATGTTACAGTCATAGCAAGAGTATAGAGAAAGATCAACTTAATGCAAGGTAAGTCTATTCAAAAGTCTGATGGCAGTATATTAGTTGGACTCAATTTTTTTGTGTGCGCTGGTGCACTGGACTAAATAATTTTCTTCCAAATGTCTGTTTATCCCAGAGCTATCTATTGGCAGTGTGTAACAGGCATTAATGGGTCACATTAAAGCAGCACAACAGCTGGAAGTATTAACACTGGCAAGTTGATATTGCCACAATATTTCAGTAGGTGGCAGCAGAGGATCATAGGTCAGAGATTATACAAAGCCAAGCACTGGGAGTTTTGCCGCTGTACAATCCATTAGCCCTTTATCAACACTCTGAAGAAGCGCAAAGAAAATGCTGCGCTTTATATTCCCTCGAATGTATGTTTGGAGCCACAGAACAACCGCCATTGCATTTAGAAGCAAAGAAAGAAAGCACTTGTATTTTATGGGTGGCACAGTGGTTAGTGCTGCTGCCTCACAGCGCCAGGGATCCGGGTTCAATTCCAGCCCTGGGTCACTGTCTGTGTGGAGTCTGCACATCCTCCCCGTGTCTGAGTGGGTTTCCTCCGGGTGCTCAGGTTTCCTCCCACGGTCCGAAAGATGCGCTTGTTAGGTACTTTGTGTCATTGTTTAAAAAAGGAGGTAGACAAAAGGTGGGTAACTATAGGCCGGTTAGCTTAACTAGTAAGGAAAATGCTTGAATCTATCATCAAAGAAGAAATAGTAAGACATTCTGGATATAAATTGTCCCATTGGTAAGATGCAGTATGGGTTCATGAAGGGAAGGTCATGTTTGACTAACTTGGTGGAATTCTTTGTGAACATTTCACATGCAGCGGACAGTGGGGAACCTGTGGATGTGGTGTATCTGGATTTCCAGAAAGCATTTGACAAGGTGCCGCACCAAAGACTGCTACATGAGATAAAGGTGCAAGATGTTATGTGTAATGTATTAACGTGGACAGAGGATTGGTTAACTAACAGAAGGCAGACAGTTGGGGTAAATGGTGTTTTTTTGGTTGGTGATCAGTGACTAATAGTGTGCCTTAGGAATCAGTGTTGGGACTGCAATTGTTTACGATTTACATAGATAATTTTGAGTTGGGGACCAACAGTAGTGTGTCAAAATTCGCAGATGACACTAAGATGGGTGACAGAGCAAAGTGTGCAGAGGACGCTGAAAGTTTGCAAAGGGATATAGGTAGTCTCAGTGAGTGGGCGAGGGCTGGCAGACGGAGTACAATGTGGGTAAATGTGAGGTCATCCATTTTGGTAGGAATAACAGCAAAATGAACTATTATTTAAATGGTAAACAATTGCTGTGCAGAGGGACCTGAGTGTTCTTGTGCAGAGGAAACTGAGTGTTCTTCTGCAAGAATCTCAAGGAGTTGGTTTGCAGGTACAGCAGATAATTAAGGAGGCAAATGGATGTTGTCCTTCTTTGCTAGAGAAAGGGAGTTTAAAAACAGTGAGGTTATGTTGCAGCTGTATAGGGCGCTGGTGAGGCCACACCTGGAGTACTGTGTACTGTTTTGGTCTCCTTACTTGAGAAAGGATATACTGGCATTGGAGAGTGCGCAGAGGAGATTCACTGGGTTGATTCTGGAGTTGAGAGGGTTGGCTTAAGAGGAGAGGGACTAGCAGAGTAAATATGTGGCTACGGGGGGAGAGCCTGGGTAGGACTATTGTTGGTGCAGGCTCTTTCTTTTTATTCATTTGTAGGACATGGGCATCTGCCCTTGGAGGGCAGTTGAGGGTCAACCACATTGCTATGGCTCTGGAGTCACATGTAGGCCAGACCAGGTAAGGATGGCAGATTTCCTTCCCTAAAGGACATTAGTGAACCAGGTGAGTTTTTCTGACAATCGACAATGGTTTCATGGTCATCAGCAGATTCTCAATTCCAGATTTTTTTAACTGAATTCAAATTCCACCATCTGCCGTGGCGGGATTTGAACCCGGGTCCCCAGAACATTAGTGGAGTTTCTGGATTAATAATCTAGCGATAATACCACCAGGTCATTGCCTCCCCTGATGGGCCAAATGGCCTCCTTCTGCACTGTGGAGATTCGATGATGCTTCTATGATGCTAGCCCAGAGTCTTAGAGATGACTGTGCTGCAAGAGGTGCCATGGCTAATATCATAATCATTACTGGATAAAACAAAGAACAAAGAACAACACAGCACGGGAGACAGGCCCTTTGGCCCAACGAGCCCACGCTGCCATTTTAACATTGTGAGTGCCCTCTTCTACTTATGACCTTTGTCTACGCCTATTGGACTCCACAGTAGAGGAATTATAACCAGATTGAGGGACGTCTAATTTAGGGACAATTTGTGACCACCAATCAGCTTAAGAGCACATTTTTGGGGTGTGGTTATTATTCCGTAATAGATAAACTTGAAGCATTAAAACCCTCTGCACAGAGCTTCATACAATGGAAGTACATATTGGCAATTCTGACATGCAAATCATGCCTAGTATTCTCAAAGGCCTATTTCCTAATATAAAGTTTATTTATTAGTCACAAGTAGGCTTGCATTAACACTGCAATGAACTTGCTGTGAAAATCCCCTAGTCGCCACACTCTGGCACCTGTTTGTATACACTGAATTTAGCACGGCCAATGCAACTAACTAGCATATCTTTCGGACTGTGGAAACCCACACAGACACGGGGAGAATGTGCAGGCTCCACACAGACAGTGACCCAAGCTGGGAATTGAACTAGGGTGCTCAGCGCTGTGAGACAGCAGTGCTGACCACTGTGCCACTGTGCCGCTGTCTGTGATCCTGCTATGTTGCTCTGTTGATTTATAAAAACCCTCGCTCGCTTTGTAAAGGCAGGAAAGTCTCTCTATAAAGTTCTTTTTCTTTTCTGATAAAATTGGCAATAAATTTTAACAGGAGTGTTTCAGGTGATAGTAAAAAATTTACATAACCCCTGCAAAACAGTGCTGTACTTTTAATCAGCTCCACTGGTGTGCAACATTTAGGTATTTCCAATGATGCAAATTTAAAAACAAGCTAATGTATGGCAAACCACGCAAAACTGATAAGGAACACTTGTGAATAAATGTTTAACCAAATTTTCTCTTAAAAATATTTCTCAACGTTTTTATTTCTTCTGCTTTGGAAAGTTTATTTAGCAAACTGTACCCTACGTGCGACCACTAGAATGGTTGAGTATCGTATACACCCTCAAGACACACAATAAGACGTCTTTTCGCGAGTCAGAGCAGACAATGGTCAAGGAGAGAGCAAGCCTCTTGCACACTTATGAACTGCTAAGGACTCCAGCCATCAACCCCGGGTGATCTGACTGCTGTAATGGTCTACGCCAAATAGAATCATCCTGCGAATTTGCAGTGTTCCTTCACATTTAATCCGCTGCAGAATTATTACTGCGCCATTCGGCAGAGAGCTCAGAAACACTTTTAAATCAGGATGACGCAGCTTTAAGAAGTGGCAAGATATAGCCAGAGTATTGATCGCGCAATAGGGTCAGGTGAGGTGGTGGGGGGGCAATCTCTCTCATCCTCCTTCATCTTTTACTGGATTCATTTTAAGACCCATCCATCCAGAGACCGTTCCGTAAATGAGCTAGCTCATCGGCTGGGCTGGAACCCAACAATTTTATGTTGAGTGGTACAAGCACTAATAAACATACCTTTTAAAAGGTTTGTGAAGAAGAGCAAGCAAATGGCCCTGCTTGATTTATAACTGCCAAGTGGGAAAGAAACCTTGGAGGCTCCCATTTATTTAGGGTTGGAAATCACTGTCAAATTAATGAAACTCTACCAATTTCCCTTCGTCCTTGTCGTAACAAAGGCACTAACTCATTGTCTTTGATGTAACTTCTGACGCTGACATGGTTATAGGGTTCTTCATCTCAATACGGCGTACATATTGATAGTGTACAGGAATAATGAGATCTGGAGTGGAGATTTTTAAGGTGTGAGTGAAGGTCGGGGATTTAAACAAAAATGCAAAGTATAAACAGTAATCCTGGAGCAGTCATTTTAAACAATACAGGTGATATTGAAGTTGGAAACCTGTTTAGATACAGTTGGAATATTTCATACAACTTCAAGGCTTTCTATACATGAAACAATTTTTTTTTTAAACTGGTAAATGATCTCTGAAGGTGGAAAGGCAGGTTAATCGAGTGGTGAAAAAGGCACATGGTACCCTCACCTTTATCAATCGGGGTATAGATTATAAAAGCAGAGAGGTCATGATGGAGTTACATAGAACTTTGGTGAGGCCGCAGCTGGAGTATTGTGTGCAGTTCTGGTCACCACATTACAGGAAGGACATGAACACACTGGAGGGGGTGCAGGGGAGATTCACCAGGATGCTGCCTGGGATGGAACATTTGAGTTATAAAGAGAGGTTGGATAGACTTGGATTGTTTTCTCCGGAGCAGAGAAGACTGTGGGGCAACCTGATTGAGTTCAGGATTATGAGGGACATGGACAGGGTGGATAGGGAGCAGCTGTTCCCCTGAGTTGAAGGGTCAGTTACGAGGGGACACAAGTTAAAAATGAGGGAATGGAAAATTTAGGAGCAAGTTGAGGAAAAATATTTTTAGCCAGAGGGTGGTGATGGTCTGGAATGCACTGCCTGGGAGGGGAGGCGGGATGCCTCACATCCTTTAAGAAGTGCCTGGATGAGTACTTGGCACACCATAACATTCAAGACTATAGGCCAAGTGCTGGCAAGTGGGATGAGGTGGACAGATCAGGGCATTTCATGTGTCAGTGCAGACTTGATGGGCCGAAGGGTTTCTTCTACATTATACTATTGTGTGATTCTGTGATTCACAGGTATGGTCAACAGTTACTGCCTGTAAGAATCACTGCTGCTCACAGTGCTTTTGCCCTGTAACAGTTTAATCTAACTAAGTGCCTTGCTAGGTCATTATTTTATTCATTTACAAGACATGGCTGGTTAGACCAGCATTTATTGCCCATCCCTAGTTGGCCTTGAGAAGGTGATGGCAAGCTGTCTTCTTGAACGATTGTGGTGCAGGTATGCCCACAGAGTTCCAGGACTTTGACCCAGCCACAGTGAAGGAACGGCAATATATTTCCAAGTCAGGATGGTGAGCGACTTGGAGGGGGAACCTTCAGTGATGGTGTTCCCAGGTATCCGCTGCTCTTGTCGTTGTAGATGGTCGCAGTCCTAGGTTTGGCCAGTGCTGTCTAAGGAGCCTTGGTGAGTTCCTGCAATGGGGAATGGACTGTGTGTTTGTGGAAGGGGTAGCAATCAAGCAGGCTGCTTTGTCCTGGATGGCGTCGAGCTTCTTGAGTTCTATTGGAACTGCACCCTTCCAGGCAAGTGGGGAGTATCCCATCACACATCTAACTTGTGCCTTGCTGATGGTGGACAGGCTTTGGGGAGTCAGGAGGTGAGTTACTCACTGCAGGATTCCTAACCTTTGACCTGCTTTGATAGCCACAGTATTTATATAGCTAGTGCAGTTCAGTTTCTGGTCAATTGTAACACCCAGGGTATTGATAATGGGGGATTCAGCAATGGTATTGCCATTGAATGTCAAGGAGTAATGATTAGCTCCTCACCTGTTGAAGGTGGCCATTGCCTGACACTTGTGTGGCGCGAATATTACTTGCCACTTGTCAGCGCAAGCCTGGGTATTGTCCAGATCTTGTTGCATTTGGACATGGACTGCTTCAGTATCTGAGGAGTCGCGAATAGTGCTGAACATTGTGCAATCATCAGTGAATATTCCCACTTCTGACCTGATGTCAAGGACAGTCACTCTCATCTCACCTGTGGAGTTCAGCTATTTTGTCCATGTTTGAACCAAGGCTGTAATTGAGGTCAGGAGCTGAGTGACCCTGGTGGAACCCAAGCTGAGCATCTGTGAGCAGGTTATTGCTGAGCAGTGTTGCTTGATAGCACTGTTAATGACCCCTTCCACCACTTTACTGATGACCTTGAGTAGACTGATTGGGTGATAATTGGCCAGGGTGGATTTGTCCTGTTTCTTGTGTACAGGGCATACCTGGGCATTTTTCCCCATTGTTGGGTAGATGTCAGTATTGTGGTTGTACTCTAACCTACACATCCCTGGACACTAAGGGGCAATTTCTTAGCATGGCCTATCAACCAAACCCCGCACATCTTTGGACTGTGGGAGGAAACCAGAGTACCCAGAGGAAACCCACGCAGACACGAGTAGAATGTGCAAACTCCACACAGACAGCGACCCGAGCCAGGAATCGAACCCAGGACCCTGGAGCTGTGAAGCAACAGTGCTAACCACTGTGCTACCGTGCCGCCCACGTAAAGCACTGTGGCTGCCATCGAGAGATTTGAACTCATATCTCCAGAAGCATCAGTCCAGGCTTCTGGAAAACTAGTCCAGTTGTTCTTAAGTTTACCTTCACACACACACACACACACACACACACACACACAGACACACACACACACACACACACACACAGGCATGCACGCACACACATTTTCCTTTTGGGGAATAGTAGGGAAGTGGCAGCAGGAATCCTGAGCTGATTATCACCTCGTTAAACCATGCTCCTTCCATAACCAACAAGTCCTGGTGTTGGACTTGTGCCTGGATTTTCCATTCCAGGGATAGGTACTGAGCCATGAGACCTTATTCTAATACAGCAACATTGCCACTATGCTATTGTCCCCATATACATTGTGCAATCTCTCAGACAGCTGAAGGTTCGATGCCCCGATTTTCTAATAAGCATGTTACAAATATGCGACTTGTGTTTTGAACAGTCTCTTCTAATTTCAGGTTAAAAAAAAAGTCCCGGAATGGGGTAAATAATGTTATAGTGTGTTCTGTCCAGGTACAGGACCTTGTCATTTGGTTGTCATGGTGACTGAGATCCAGGCTGAAACCAGTAGAAACTTGAATGCTAGCTTTTGCGCTTTGACACCAATGAGGGGAAGCTGGATATAAACCCTTTGGGGGGTGGGGGGGGGCAGGCACCTTACAAAAAATATTCTAAGTGCCGAATGAGCATGAAAATGGGAGAGTTTCAGATCCGTTTTTTGGGCTAGTTTGAAAATGCAATCTTGCAGCACTTTATTGCAAAAAGTGCATAATTTGCTTCCTGTCAGCAGGAGGAGGGGGAGGGGCCTAAGATCACCGGAAAGCCAGCTGCTCATACTCGGGAGTGCAATTGCACAGGCACCATCCCCCCTGGAAATGGCCCACGTTCGCTGGCTTCCCTGGTCCATGACCCCCACCTGGCCCAGTCTATTGCTGGCCGAACCCTCTCCCTGAAACCCCAGCCCAGCTGATCTGACCACCTCCCCCCTCACCACCTACTTCTGGCCCAGCTGATGGGCAGTGAAAGGCGGGGGCTGCCTTCTCTTTCTCGTGGGTCTTCAGTGGCCCCTGGTCTCACCGCTGATGCCATCACACCAAATCCCCGCTGATGGGGCCTATACGTGAGGACTTTCTCCAGCAAGGCCGTTGAGGCAAGTGTGCCAGGACATTAGCCTCCCGAGCTCACTAATTATAATTAAATTCAATTGAAAATATGATTAAATATTGAAATCAGCCTTCTGATTATCTAGAACATAGAACAGTACAGCACAGTACAGGCCCTTTGGCCCTCAATGTTGTACCGAGCTGTGTCCAAATCCAAGTTCAAGTTATCCAACTCCCTGGGCCAGGTAAGATTGTGAAAGGTGAGAAATCAGACACAAACCTGATTTTCCACCTCTTGTGCAATCTTACTGCTTGCTCCACCTATCGACTGGCGGGACAAGAAGTTAAGATCGCTGCCTTGGATTCAGATGGACAAAAGTTATCTGGAGAGGAAGAGTGGAGTTATAACTCTAAAGTTGTGAACAAGGTATAGTGAAAATTGACTAAAATTAGACCAGGAATGACAGGTCATAGGAATGAAGGTACACCAAAAGATTGGGGTGGGGGGGAGGGTGGAAATCTTACCAAAAATTCTAAGTGCTGAACGAGCGTGAAAAAGGGAGAGGATTGCAGCCTTTCTGTTGGCAAGTTTTCAGATATGGTCTTATGCCACTTAGTGCCAAAAAAGAGCCAAAGTGTGATTCATGCCAGTAGGGGGAGTGGATAGAGTCTATTCACACTGGAAAGCCAGCTGATCACCAGCAGAGGGCGCCATTTTGCATGTGCCGATCCGTCAGCATTCTGTGCAAAGTGCATATAGAACACTGAAGATCTGACACTCCACACACCCTCCTGGGTATCACCTCCCCTCCTACTCCCCCACCCACCACCCCTCCCTCCCCAGATATCACCCCCCACAGCACCCGCTCCCCTCCCTCACCCCACCACCAGTGACTGGTGTGGCAGCCCGGTAAGAAAACTAGATTCTGGAATGTTTCAATACAGTATGTAATGGAACATTGCTATAATTGGATGCCAAATCAGCATTACCATGAGAGAAACAAACATGTTTTGAAGCAATTTCTTCATTTTTACTATTGTTTGGGCACAAAACACTTTACAATAAAATGACTACTGTAGCATGTGTAAGATAATTGGTTAAATATTTGAAAATGAAGAATATAGACAATGAGCTACATAAGTGAAGTTCCAATATTGAGCTATAGAACAGCTGGCTCTACTCAATTCCAGTTGGGTCACATGGCCCTTTGCTTTAATGTAATTTATATGGGTTACAAGACTTACATGTTCAATGAAAGCCCAACATGGAGTGTTTTTTTTATTAGTTCATGGAATGTGGTCATAGCTGGCTGGGCTGGCATTTATTGCCCATCCTGAGGGTCATTAAGAATCAACCACACTTTGTGGTGGATCTGGAGTCACATGTCAGCCAGACCAGGGAACAATGGCTGATTTCCTTCCTGAAAGGATATTTGTGAACCAGATGGGGCCTAATCAAGCTATACCACCTCCTCCAGGGCAACTTGGGATAGGCAATAAATAAGAACATAAGAAATAGGAGCAGGAGTAGGTCATCTAGCCCTTCGAGCCTGCCCCCACCATTCAATAAGATCATGGCTGATCTGAACATGTAAATGGCACAGTCTTCAGGATCTTTTCAAACCCATGCAGACATGCTAAGTTTAAGCTTCTTTATTAGTGTCACAAGTAGGCTTGCTTAACGCTATAATGAATTTACTGTGAAGATCTCCTAGTTCCACACTACGGCACCTGTTTGGGTACACGGAGGGAGAATTTAGTATGGCCAATGGACCCTAACCAGCACATCTTTCAGATGTGGGAGGAAACCTGAGGATTTGGAGGAAACCCACGCAGACACAGGGAGAACATGCGGACTCTGCACAGACTCAAGCCAGGAACTGAACTTGGGTTCTTGGCGCTGTGAGGCAGCAACTACTGTACCACCGTGTCACCACCTCTTAATGACGGAGAAAAAGAAAACCTCACGTTCAATGTTCCCTCCGTGATGATTTGGAAGTTATTGCGCATGTGCGGCCGTCAAAAAATATAGAGGCCATGCACTGAAACAAATCACCCATTTATTCGAAAAACAAAGTAGACGCTACACAGAATCATAGAATCCCTTCAGTGCAGGAGGAGGCCTTACTCAGGCCTCACACCCCCTCACTCCTCCCCCATCCTATCCCCGTAACCCTATTTTACCATGGCTAATCCACCTTACGTACTCATCTCCGAACACTAAAGGCAATTTATCAAGGCCAATTCACCTAACTTAAGTATCTTTGAATGCGAAAGGGCAATTTATCATGGTCAAACTACTGAATCTACACATGTTTGTACACTAAGGGCATGTTATTATGGCCAATCCACCAAACCTGCATGTCTGTGGGAGGAAAATAGAGCACCCGTTGGAAATTAACACAAATATGGTGAGAAGGATGGCACGGTAGCACAGTGGCTAGCACCGCTGCCCCACAGCTCCAGGGACCTGGGTTTGATTCCTGGCTCGGGTCACTGTCTTTGCGGAGTTTGCGCATTCTCCTCATGTCTGTGTGAGTTTCCTCCGGGTGCTCCAGTTTCCTCCCACATTCCAAAGATGGGCAGGTTGGGTAGATTGGCCATGCTAAATTACCCTTTAGTGTCCTGGGATGCATAGGTTAGAGGGATTAGTGGGGTAAATATGTGGTGTGTTGGGGAGAGGGCCTGGGTGGCTTTATTGTCAGTACAGACTTGATGGGCTGAATGGCTTCCTTCTGCACTGTTGGGATTCCATGATGAATGTGCAAACTCCAGACATGCAGTCACCCAAGGCCAAAATCAAACCTGGGTCCCTGGCAGTATTAATTGTATTAATGGGGCACTTTACATGACATCAGCATGTCTCAAAGTCAATGAGTATTTTTGAATGTGATGGCTGTTGCAATTCAGGGAATATGACAGCCAACTGAAAGATGACTGCATCATGTACCCAGCCAGTCCCAAAAAGCCTAATGAGCTAATGACCAGATAATCAACTTTAGTGACTCTGGTTAAGGGATAAATTGGCTCGGACTTTGGGGAGAATGAGGCCAGGTACTGGGGCAGGAGGAGGTCTGAAGTGAGCATCAGAAATGAAATCAGAGTGAGCTGCACTGACTGAGTGTCGTGTTTTCCCTTCTCTGCACGCGATTGAAGAAATCCTGTTGCGCAGAAAGAGTAAGAGAATTGGCATGAGTTTAATGAATGTTTTTCTGTAATTATCTCTCTTATATATTTAATGGAGGATGCATTCCAATAGGCAGCTCACCACCACCCTTCTCAAGGGCAACTTGGGATGGGCAATAAATGCTGGCCAGCCAGCAAAGCCCATGTCCCACGAACTAATAAAAAAAAGGTCCTCTATTGCAACTAACGTTTTTGAAGAGCTATAATTAAATTAATAATTTACCATATCTTTGCCGTAATCATATCGTTGCCCAAGGGTTAACAATTACCCTCATCTTTTCACAAACCGGCAAAATTATGTTATCTTAGTTTTGAACATAGCATTTTTTTCTTTTAAGACTTTTTAGTACCACACTCCGTAATGTGTAAAGCCAGAAACAGATCAGGCCATTTAACACTTTACTTTGATGGGTTAAAATATTGCCATATTGATATTAACTACAATTGGACATTTCACTGGAATCTTACAGCAGCTTTTCCCATGCCGCTCTGAAAAAAATTCCCTTTTCTGGCTGGAGTCTACCAGTCAGAACTAACCTTCTTGAAAAAAAGGGCAGCACAGTGGCACAGTGGTTAGCACTGCTGCTTCACATCGCCAGGTACCCGGGTTCAATTCCCGGCTCGGGTCACTGTCTGTGTGGAGTTTGCACATTCTCACTGTGTCTGTGTGAGTTTTCTCTGGGTGCTCTGGTTTCTCCCCACAAAGATATGCGGGTTAGGTGGATTGGCCGTACAAAATTGCCCTTTAGTGTCGGGGGGCCTAGTTAGGTTAAATGCATGAGGTTATGGGGATTGGGCCTGGGTGGGACTATGGTCGGTGCAGACCTGACGGGCTGAATGGCCTCTGTTTGCACTGTTTGATTCAATGATTCTAAATTGTGAGCAGTTCTGGTCATCTCACTATAAGAAGGATGTGGAAGCATTGGCGAGAGTGCAGAGGAGATTTACCAGGATGCTGCCTGGTTTGGAGAATAGGTCTTATGAGGAAAGGTTGAGGGAGTTGGGACTTTTCTCTTTAGAGCGGAGGATGATGAGAGGCGACTTAATAGAGGTTTATAAGATGATGAGGGGGATAGATAGAGTGGACATGCAGAGACTATTTCCTCGGGTGGATGTAGCTGTTACTAGGGGGCATAACTTTAAGGTTCATGGTGGGAGATATAGGAGGGATGTCCGAGGTAGATTCTTCACTCAGAGAGTGGTTGGGATGTGGAATACACTGCCTGCTGTGATAGTGGAGTCGGACACTTTAGGAAGTTTCAAGCGGTTATTGGATAGGCGCATGGAGCACACCAGAATGATAGAGAATGGGATAGCTCGATCTTGGGTTTGGACATAGCTTGGCACAACATCGAGGGCCAAAGGGCCTGTACTGTGCTGTACTGTGCTGTGTTTCTATGTTCTAAAGCAAACACCAGCATTACAATTTAACTCAAAGGGTGGAATTTTCAGGCTGCGCTCACCCCGAAACCGGAAACTTCTGCCCAAGGACCTTTCCGTGGTCCGCCCCTCCCCAGCTACAATTGGCGGAATGGGAAAATTCACTCCACAACACTTACCTCAAGAACACTTTCTCTATGACTGTAAGGCTACCTTCTGAACCCTCTACTTTCCTTCTCTATGTACGGTATGCTCTGTTGGTACAGCGTGCAACAATACTTTTCACTGTATACTAATACATGTGACAATAATAAATCAAATCAAATTAGGTCAAATTAGGTCAAAAAGGCTGTCAAGTCTACTTGTGGAATATGGAAGATGTCAGTGTAAAACTAGCAGCACTTTTTGCCCAAGTTTACCTGTGGGCTGTGGATATAATTTAGGATTTTTCTTTAATAGCATCAATTCTCAGTATAAATTTTGAGTTGTACGTGGTTGCTAAATTAAACACTGCGCCCGGGATGCCTCTGCACTGAGATGGTGTGAATAGTTAATGGCTCTGCCCGCTTCCTGTGGCCTGCTGAAGTGGAGAATGTGCTGCAGAAGGAAAGAACCAAGAGACCAAGAGCAAAGCACTCTGGTGCAAGCTCAGAAAATTTACCTTGAAACTACCTTCTCTGACTTAGCGCAACTGAGCAATTTAAATCCAACTCATGGTTTCAATTTGGATTGGGACACCTGCTCTAGAGGAGGGCAGGTGATAGGTTTCGAGGGTGTCGGCTATCAGGAAAGGTTGAATAAACTGGGATTGTCTTTACTGGAAAGATGAGGTTGAGGGGAGACCTGATAGAAGTCTATAAAATTATGAGAGGCATAGACAGGGTGGATCGTCAAAGGCTTTTTCCCAGGGCGGAAGTGTCAATTACAAGGGGGCACAAGTTGAAGGTGAGAGGGGCAAAGTTTAAGGGAAAGGTGTGGGGAAAGTTTTTCACACAGAGAGTAGTGGGTGCCTGGAACTCCATGCCAGAGGAGGTAGTGGAAGCAGGCACAATGGCAGCATTTAAGAGGCATCTGTATGGATACATGAATAGGGGGGGAATAGATGGATTTGGACCAAGTAAGGGGAAGAAGGTTTTTTTTCATTTCGTTAGGACATCATGATTGGCATGGGCTTGGTGGGCTGAAGGGCCTGTTCCTGTGCTGTACTTTATTTGGTTCTTTTTTGATCTTTGAAATGTAATGAATTGAGAAGTGGCAATTTGCTGTCTTAATGACTGAAGGTGAATCTAAGTAGATCTGTAATCCCAAGCGGGCGAACTATGTAAAGGGGAGATGATGGCGAGCACTGAGGAATAGTTTGATTTTCTGCATACTCAGCTTTACACGCTCACCGCTGAGCTCGGGACAGTTTTGAGGCCTCTCCAAAGGAAGTTTTAATATGCAGGGCATTGTAAAGAAATAAAAATAGAAAAAAACAAGGAAGTTATAAACAATAGGAAAAAGGGTGTGGGGCAGAAACAGGAACAGCAAACAAGTACATGAACCTTAACATACAAGATAAACTGAAACACGTTAATACCAGCCCATTGAAGAGGTAAACAAAGAATAAGAACTTTGACTGAACTATAAAAACACGATTATAATCAGCAAAACATTTCTTAATTCAACAAAACAAAAGCATCCCTTGTATTTGGGATGACTTTTGCCCTGCACTATGCTGATGTTATTACTAATGAGATGGAGTTACTGAATTTATTCATTTTAAGGGGACCCATTCATCATTTCAGATGTTTTTGAGGCAACCTTATGAGTCATAGAATCCCTACAGTGCAGAAGAGGCTATTCAGCCTATCAAGTCTGCACTGACTCTCTGAGAGAGTATTTCATCCAGGCCCTCTCCTCCCGTTCTATCCCCGTAACCCCACACATTTCCCATGAGTAATCCATCTGACCCAGACTTCTTGGGACACTAAGGGGCAATTTAGCGTGGCCAATTCATCTAACCGGCAGGTCTTTCGGACTCTGGGAAGAAATCCTCACAGATACGGGGCGAATGTGCAGACACCACACTAACAGTCAACTGAGGCCAGAATTGAACCTGGGTTCCCGGAATCCTGCTGGCAGTTGTCCTAACCCACTATGCCACTACTTGTAGAAGCCCTTGTAGAATGCATTACTGAATTGCTATGTTAAAGCTTAAGGTTTTTTTAAATGTATTAGTCACAAGTAAGGCTTACATTAACACTGCAATGAAGTTACTGTGAAATTCCCCTAGTTGCCACAGTCCGGCACCTGTTCAGGTCAATGCACCTAACCATCTTTCAGACCGTGGGAGAAGACTGGAGGAAACCCACGTAGACATGGGGAGAACGTGCAAACTCCACACAGACAGTGACCCAAGCCAGAATTGAACTCGGGTCCCTGGAGCTGTGAGGCAGCAGTGCTAACCACTGTGCCACTGTGCTCTAAGGATGGATTATTGTGCTCTAGGGATGGATTGCTGCTTCACTCAGCAATGACTGGGCCAGCTCACAGGTAAAGCTGCAGGGTCACTGTTGCTAAATAAACAGCATCATCAGTAGATGATAGATGTTTAGCTCCAAGATGAGTTGCTGATCACAGTCTCTCCACATACGACAGACCTGCCATCCCAGGAATCAGCCTGGTAGACCTTTGCTGTGCTCCCTCTATAATGATGACGTTGATATAAGTCAGTTAGGATTATATTCACTGGAGTTTAGGAGAGTAAGAAGGGATTCCATAGAAACTTATAAAATTCTAACAGGGTGGATTCAGAAAGAATGTTCCCGATGGTGGGGGAGTCCAGAACTAGAGGTCATAGTTTGAGGATAAGGGGTAAACCTTTTAGAACTGAGGTGAGGAGAAATTTCTTTGCTCAGAGGGTGGTGAGTGTGTGGAATTCACCACCACAGAAAGAAGCTGAAGCTAAAACATTGTCTGATTTCAAGAAGAAATTAGATATCGCTCTTGGGGCTAAAGTGATCACTGCTTATGGGAGGAAGGGGGGATCAGGATATTGAATTTGATGACCAGCTGTGATCAATATGAATGGTGGAGCAGGTTCGAAGGGCCAAATGGCCTACTCCTGCTTCTAATTTCTGTGTTTCTATGTTTCTCTGTCACGTCACATAACTTAATAAGCTCAACTGGTAATGAAATCATCAAAATAACTTTTGTTACCACTAGGCCTGACTGCTTAACCACACTCCAGACTGGCCACCCACACAATGCGAAGCCATGCAAAACCCCTACCCAGTCCCAATCACCCACCACCCATGTCCTCACTGAACCTACCCTAGCTCCCAGCCAAGCAATGCCACATTTAAAAAATTCTCTCCCTTGTGTGCACATCTCCCACCTGACCCATCGCATCTCTGTCATTCCCTCAAGCCCAGTGCCTCCCCTCCATGTTTACACACAGCACACCATTAGACTATACAGTATTTTGTGGTGCTCCTCCTATTCTCTCCAACGGTCTTGTAAAATCTTTTTTATCTCTACAACTTCTAAAACGCCAATCGAAGTGCTTGTTGCAATTGTCTTTTGGCCTCAATTTATTCAGCAGGGTAAAGAATATGATAAACTTTGAGGAGATTCACTATCTCCCATTTTTCCTGACCCATAAGATATAGGAGCAGAATGAGGCCTTTCAGCACATCAAGCCTGCTCTGCCGTTCAATCATGGCTGATAAGTTTCTCAACCCCATTCTCCCGTATTCTCCCCATAATCTTTGATCCCTTGCTATCTATCTCTGTCTTAAATACATTCAATGATCTAGCCTCAACAGTCTTCCGTGGCAGTGAATTCCGTAGATTCACCATCTTCTGGCTGAAGAAATTCCTCCTCATCTTGGTTGTAAAAGGTTGTCCGTTTACTCTGAGGCTGTGCCCTCGGATCCGTGTCTCTCCTACTGATGGAAACATCTTCCCCATGTCCACTCTATCCAGGCCTTTCAGTGTTTGTCATCCCCACAGGTCATTGTTGAGTTTTATTAGCTTCAACAGAGCTTAGGTGATCAACTTTTTAACAAAGTTAAACCAATGTGGGTTTATTTATTGTACTAAAAACAGAATTATTCTCGATGATGATGAAAGTATGGTTAATAAGGCTCCCTTGGCAGGTTGAGATGAATACTTCACAGAGCTGTGAAAAACAGCGGGTAACCTGCCTGATGGAGAGATAGAGGTGGTGACGATTCAACTTCTCTGCTGAAATTCTTTATTCATGGCACAATGAAAAAGACACACTTGACACTAACACTTGACTAGATGAGCCAGGTTTCAACATTTGCCTGCATTAGGCTGGGATGTGAGGTCATGATAGCAAGTCTCTGCAAACTATGCTGCGTCTAGTAACAGTGCCCTTCTGAGCCACATAGTTTCCTGAGTTCCAGTCCATTCTGATGATCAAATTCTACCGCTGCCAAAGTCCAGGAAAACTGCAGCTTGTAAATCAGAAGCTAAAGTTGCTGAGGAAATGTGTGACTCTATTGGAAAAGAAATTGTTATCAAGGCACCAGGATAGATTAAAGTGTTGGTGGAAATCACAACATCGAAGGTGACTCGTGATGTGTTCCACTGTGTCTCCACAATGATAATGTTCTGGGCACCCGGGTTCGAATCCTGCCATGGCAGTTGGTTGAATTTGAATTCAATAAGAAATATCTGGAATTAGGAATCTATTAATGACTGTAAAACCATCATTGACTGTTGGAAATACTCATCTGGTTCACTAATGTCCTTTAGGGAAGGAAATCTGCTGTCCTAGCCTGGCCTACATGTGACTCAAAGCCACAACAATGTGGTTGACTCTCAAATGCCCTCAGGCAATTGGGGATAGGTAATAAATGCTGGCCAGCTAGTGACGCCCATGTCCCACAAATGAATCCGCCTTCCTCCCATATTCCTTGATCCCTTTAGCCCCAAGAGTTATATCTATGGAACACAATGTTGGATTCAGTTGTGATGTCTTCTTTGTTCAAAAAAATAGTCTGGTGATGTTCACTGCGTATTCTTATATGTGGTTCATAGCTATCTGGGACAAGTACTGGAAATTGTGCCTATTACAGAATTATACTCACAGGATGTGAGGCTTGAGATGAGGCACAGTGGCACAGTGGTTAGCACTGCTGCCTCACAACTCCAGGGACCTGGGTTCAATCCCTGACACTGTCTGTGTGGAGTTTACACATTCTCCCTGTATCTGTGTGGGTTTCCCCTGGGTCCTTTGGTTTCCTTTTATGGTCCAAAGATATGCAGGTTGGGGCCACATGCCAACTGACTCCAGAACAGCTTCTTCCCTGCTACCATCAGACTTTTGAATGGACCTACCTTGCGTTAAGTTGATCTTTCTCTAGCTATGACTGTAACATTACATTCTGCACTCTCTTGTTTCCTTCTCTATGGGCGGTATGCTTTGTCTGTGTGGCGTGCAAGAAACAACACCTTTCACTGTATGCTAATACATATGACAATAATAAATCAAATCCAATCAAATCAAATCAAAAATCAAGGGTTAGGTTGATTGGCCATCCTAAACTGCTCCTTGTGTCCCTGGGTGCCTAGGTTAGAGGGATTAGTGGGATAAATATGTGGGATTACAGGGATAGGGCCTGGGTGGGATTGTTGTCAGTGCAGACTCGATGGGCTGAATGACCTCCTTCTGAACTGTAGGGGATTCTATGATTCCAGGAAGCAGAAAATCAGAAGAGAATAAAAGAATCCTTTTAATTTATGAAGACTAATATACTTCCTTGTGTGCTGCTGGGTGCCTGACAAAAACCTATTTCCTTATGACTTATTAAGTTACTCATTTATCCACTGGTTTCGCTACAGTTTTTCTGTGTTTACCAGGAACATGGTGCCATCTGAGCTCCACATCAGCGCAAGTTAAAGCTCCACCTACTTTTAAATTTGACTTTGCAGCGACCCTGTGCAGTAACAGGTTGTGCCAGTACGGTCAGGTATGAGAAGATATTGTCACAAGGAAGTACTGCACAGTGATATTCTTTGATCCTTTCTGTGTGGTTTTAAATTTAGACTGCACCTAGACATGGGAATATTAAAAATGATGACCCCCCAAGAGAGATGCTGCTAAAATGGGAATTGCATCTGGTCTGCTGCACCTCGTCTTAGTGCACTCTGTCTTGGACTGCTTCAGTCTTCCGACATGAAGCTGGTAGCTGGTAGCTGGTAGCAGGTATCAATCGCTCCATTGGAGTTTGATATTCTGCCACAGAAGTGAACTATGTATGGGTGTGGGAATAATAAAGAGAGCTAATTACTGACAGTAAAGCAAAAGAGAATATCCGATGTGTTGGCAGTGAAAGCTACAGACGTGCTAAGAGTATTTGTGTATGAACTGTGCATTGAGTGTGTATGTGTATGGATGTGTATGTACGTCTGTGCATATGTATATGCATGTGTGTGCATGTATGTGCTTGTGTGTGCACATGTATTTTGTGTGCATATGTGCATGTATACATGCGTGTATGCATGTGTGCGTATAAATCGGCCCTATTTCACATCAAGTTGTCCCCATTTTTGGACGTGAAAACTTGGTAAAGTCGGGTGTGAGGCGAGTAGTGCGATTCGCACCTGCCTCCGCGCCAGTTCCGCCTTTACCAAGGCCCGAAAATAGTCACGATCAGGACCACACCCGAAATGGTTGCGATGGCCACGTAAATGAGTTTGCGTGCGTTTAAATTGACTTAATGGGCTGCACGCCCAACCTCACCGACACTTCCCCCTTTGCCACCGTGTTCGCCCATCCAGAATCGGCGCGAAACGGACATGTTCCACAAAAGTCCGATTCGGGCACTCCAGTTAGTAAGGAGAAACTCGGTGAGCTTGACGTCAGCGCTAGGGAAATTATTGGAGAGGATTCCTTGAGACAGGATTTACTCCCACTTGGAAATAAGTGGAGTAGCAGTATTCTCTGACGATATGTTTTGGCTCTCCTCTTGTTTTCCCGAATCAACAATTAAAGGTTTAATTTTTATATCTTAATAGCAAAATTATTAATAGCAACAAATAGTATAGCCAGTCACAATGACCACATCAGAAAGACCATTTAATGTGTCTGTGCTGGCCCTTTGAAGAAGTCAATCGCTCAGTCCCATTTCCCTGCTCTTCCCCAGAGCTCCAGAATATTTCCCATTGGAAGGATTCATCCCTTTTCAATTTGAAACTTGTTGTTGAATCCCCTACCAACATCCTTCAGCTAACGCCTTCCAGATCCTAACAACTTGCTGCATATTTTTCTCCTGATGTCTCACCCGTTTGCCAATTACCTTGAACCTGTGCCCATTCTTTCTTGCCAACCCTTCTGCCCTGGGAAACAAATTCTTCTTATTTACTCCATCAAGATCTTCCTGGTTTTAAACATCTCTATTCAATATCCCCTTCACTTCCTTTGCCCTGAGGAGAACAATTCCAGTTTAAGGGCGGCACGGTAGCACAGTGGTTAGCACTGCTGCTTTACAGCTCCAGGGACCTGGGTTCGATTCCCGGCTTGGGTCACTGTCTGTGTGGAGTTTGCACATTCATAAGAAATAGGAGCAGGAGTAGGCCATCTAGCCCTTCGAGCCTGCCCCGCCATTCAGTAAGATCATGGCTGATCTGAAGTGGCTCAGTTCCACATTCCTGTGTCACTTCCCAGTTCCATTCTCCCTGTGTCTGTATGGATTTCCTCCGGGTGCTCTCGTTTCCTCCCACAGTCCAAAGATGTGTGGGTTAGGTTAATTGGCTGTGCTAAATTGCCTGTTAGTGTCCTGGGTTGTGTAGGTTAGAGGGATTAGTTGGTAACATATGGGGATAGGGCCTGGGTGGGATTGTGGTTGGTACAGACTTGATGGGCCACATGGCCTCTTTCTGCACTGTAGGGTTTCTATGATTTCTAGTTTCATCAGTCCCTCAGGTAACTGACGTCTTTCCTCTTTTGTATCCCTCAATGAAATCTCTCCTGATCCTTTAATCTGGGTGTTGGCAGTATTGTAAATGTAGCTAAAAGGAAAGTACGCCCAACTCACTGAATATGTGCTTGATGCAGCGGACATAGCAGTCTGTGTGTTTATTTTAGTTTATTTTTATTAGTGTAACAAGTAGGCTCACATTAACACTGTAAGAGGTCTCAAAACACCAGGTTAAAGTCCAATAGGTTTATCTGGAATCACGAGCTTTCTGAGAGCTGCTCCTTCATCCAAAAGCATTCCAAATAAACCTGGTGTTGTGAGACTTCTTATTGTGCCCACCCCAGTCCAATGCCAGCATCTCCACATCAGTACATTAACACTGCAATGAAGTTACTGTGAAAATCTCCTGGTCGCCACTCTCTGGCTTGGGTCATTGTCTGTGTGGAGTTTGCACATTCTCCCCATGTCTGCGTGAGTTTCCTCCGGGTGCTCCAGCTCCCTCCCACAGTCCAAAGATGTGCGGGTTAGGTGGATTGGTCACGATAAATTGCCCCTTCGTGTCAGGGGGACTAGCTAAGTTAAATGCATGGGGTTATGGGGATAGGCCGGGAGGCGAGATCGGTGCAGCCTCGATGGGCCAAGTGGCCTCGTTCTGCACTGTAGGGTTTCTATGAGGTCACACCCACACCATTGACAACAGCTCTACATAAGCATGAACTTGGCACCTTCACCTCTGAGGGGGATTCTGGAGGGGTGCCCTCAGTCAGCTGGCATCTGCCACACTGTGCACTGGGGGCAGCAGAGAGGACTCAGGGGACACAATAAAGTCCAACTCGGGGCTGGGAGTGCATGTCCCAATCTTAGAACATTTAGATTGAAACTGATAGTCAGTAATGTGCCGATATAAAGTACCAGCTGATTGATAGTATGACTTGACTTGGTGGATTGGCACCGTGAACCCTGAGTGCTCTATAGCTGCTATTTTGAATCCTAATGGTTTAATTTCTGCTTGTATTGTGCTGACGGTGATAGCCGAGTTGAATGCCAGCTGGCTGTCACTTCTATTCAGCTAAGATACGTGTTGTGAAAAGACGTTTGCGCAATAGTACCCGATAACAGAGGGACATGTCTCTGTGAAAATCCTTTATGTTCTAGCTTAATGGAGACATCGGCTCATTTAAAATAAATTGGCTAACACTTCTGTTCAAATGGCAGATTAATGAATTCACGCGAACGCATTAAGTATGTGCTAAAACCAGAAAGGCCTAATTTCAAGCTGATGTTCAGGAAATGACTCCAGCATAATCATTGTGAGGTCATTGCATGCTAGTTCACTCAGAATAACACGTTCACTATCTGTATTGTATTAGATTAAAGTTCTTTGTTATAGCTTACTGGCACAAGAAGTAAAATCAAATATGAGGGTTAAAGTCCTCTCGAGGGCACCGTCACTATTTGGTAATTTTAGTTCCTGTGAGTGCAAAGCAAGGAACCTTGTATTATCCTCAACAACAAGGGAGCCCTCGCATTCATTTTGTAGGTCACTTACCCTCCGGTGGGAAGGTGATGGCCTGGTGGTATTATTGCTAGACTCTTAGTCCAGAAACTCAGCTAAAGTTCCAGGGACCTGGGTTCAAATCCCGTCACGGCAGGTGGTGGAATTTGAATTCAAGAAAAAATGTCTGGAATTAAGAATCTGCTGATGACCATAAAACTATTGTGGGAAAAACCCATCTCGCTTACTAATGTCCTTTAGGGAAGGAAATCTGTCGTCCTTAGCTGGTCAGGCCCACATGTGATTCCAGAGCCACAGCAATGTCGTTGATTCTCAACTGCCCTCCGAAATGGCCTAGCAAGCCATTCAGTCCAAGGGTGATTAGGGATGGGCAATAATTGCTGGCCCAGCCAACAATGCACATGTCTTATAGCTGAACAATAAAAAAGCTAAGAGAGTGGAGGAATGGTGGATTTTGCGATCTGGACATTAAATTATGTTGCCAGTTTGACAAATTGATGAAGCAAATATATATTACAATATATAGTATCATACTACATATTTATGACTATATATATATAATTATATTATAACATTATCAAAACCTCATGCACACTCTGCTGGTCTGGAAGCTGACATGAGGCACGCTCCCAGCCATGATCTGCCCCAGATGATGTTTACACATTGGCTGGCCAATTAACAAGCAGGCAGGGAGAAATGGGCACTGGGTAAGGCTCAATGCTGCCGGAGAGGGCAGGAAGATGGTGGGCACTGAGAAAAGGGAGAGTGTGGGCTGGCCTTTCTGATGTACTCCCTCAGGTGGACAGCCACTGCGGAGTTGTCCCGGGAGCTGCAGACCTGTCCAATAAGAAATTGCAATTGGGGAACCCTGCAAAGAGCGTTAGGCAGCAGGTCCAAGCACAAACTCAGTTCCCGGACACCTTTTCAATTTTATTTAAGCCCAGACATTTCATTCCACCTTGGATCCAGGTTGCAGCTAAAATGTAAATGTCACCTGGCCAATCGGCCTGCCTGATAACTGTAAAAGTAGACGGGCCAAATAGTGTTCAATTGGCCCCTTAATGAACTAAATTTCCTGCTTGATTATTGATGTGTGCGATTCCGCTCGCCCTGCGACCAAAATATTGCTCAAGTGTGTGAGGACATCAGGACTTGACATCCTCTCAGCTGGTTTCATGCACTTCTGGGTTTGGGGCACACCCACCTGGGCAACGTGAGATCCTGGCCAATGTCTCCATTTACCTCCTGATGCTGCACAATACGATTTATTGTTAAACCAAATCTGGGGGTAAGGTGAGGGATCCAACATTGCTTCGATCTCACACACACAGTAGGAGGCAAGATTCAGCCCACCATCCCTCATTGTTAACATTGATGGCAGATGTCAACCCACCCATTTCACAGAGGAGGGCAAAGCCTTCACACTTATTACAGCAAGAACCACCAGTTGCGTGCCTGCCTTTGGAGCAAATAAGCACAGAATTGAGAGATTGGCTGACATGTTTTTGGATGGTTCAATCCATCAAGTTGGTTACGTAGGAATCTGTAAGGATTAATTGAGAAGACAGCACCAACCAATGGTTTGATTATCAACCCTTCATAAGGTTGCAAACAAGAGCAATACTGAAGGGCGATGGAGATATATCCAGGAGAGAGAACCAGTGCTTTCTTCTTTCTGCTGTTTGGCAGCTTTATATAGGAATTGATGTGTCTCAAAATGAAGTTTTCTCTCTGCGCTTTCTAAACATAGCTTCATTTGTCAACTTTGGAAACTCAGAGGTGACACATCTATCTCCCGTCGAACCGTCTGCCAAAGCTTTCCTACTTTCTTAAGGCATCTATGAACCAATTTGAGGCTGGGATCCATAGACCGTAAACTAACCACATACAAATATAATTGGGTAAAGCTCCAGAAAAAGGCAATGATAGAAAGAGTGGATATATTTTTCCAGGCTGCTTTTTTGAAGGCACCACAAATAAAAATAAAACAGGCTCCTGAGACCAATTTCAATTTGTGTGTGTAATGCCCCCCTGAATCGATACAGGCATGGGGATCACCCCTTGTAGAGTGCAGTATCACACTGACATGAACCCAAAGCGTGCAATGGGCATGGTTTATCTCATCAAGCTCACAATGCGAAGCAACTTGATCATAAATGGGACATTTAAAAAACAGAACTGGCAAGTGTCGAATCCTGTGCGTGACAGACAACGTTAAAATGACATGGGAAGCTCTGAAGGGGAAAAGCTGTAACGAGCTGATAAAACCTTTCACTGGAGGATTTAGTTAGTAGGTGAACAGTGTCTGATTCTTTTTATAGTAAAGTCTATTTATTAGACACAAGCAGACTTACATTAACACTGCAATGAAGTTGCTGTGAAAATCCCCCAGTCGCCACACTCCGGTCCATTAAAGTTTGAAAGTTTATTTATTAGTCACAGGTAAGGTTTAGATTAACACTGCAATGAAGTTACTGTGAAATTCCCCTAATCACCACACCAGGGCGCCTGTTCAGGTCAATGCACCTAATCAGCACACTGAGGGAGAATATAGCATGGCCAATTGACCTAACCCGTGGAAGAAAACCAGAGCACCCGGAGGAAACCCATGCAGACATGGGAGAATGTGCAAACTCCACACAGACAGTGACCCAAGCCAGGAATCGAACCTAGGTCCCTGGGGCTGTGAGTCAACAGTGCTAACCACTGTGCCACTGTGGACTCACCAGCTATTATTACTTACTTCTACCCACAATAGGAGCATGTCAATGAAAGACCACTTCAGCACAATTAAGAATTAAGAAACTATAATCATTTCAAGCAAACATCAAGCAAACTACTCACCTTTATAGAAAAGGGGCACATCCAAAATTGTCTTCCTCAATCGACCTCTTTCCAGCACCGCAGCTTTGAGTTCAGTTGGAATTAAGTCTATGATCTTAATAACATCTCCTGGAGAAAAGGAGAAACTGTACAAGGTTCCTGTATATAAAAACAAATTAAGGGGAGGGAAAAAAAAAATCAATAGTCCGATAAAGTTCAGGAGATTGGCTTATAAAAGAAATAATCTACGTTAATTTGTCCATTCAAACTGTGCAATAATATGTCATCAGTTTTCTGGTCTCTTCTCCCGATGTGTTGATCTCCCTGAGGTGCAGTGGACAGCTCAGAACTCTGTTGGCAAGTTATTCTACTGTTGAGGCACTATGGTTGAATCTGCTGACATTCTTATCTGATGGGCCATGCCAGTTTATTTAGCACACGATTCGTTGCATCACTCAATATTACAGCCCATAAGTGGGCTCTTCGTCCCATTATGTCTCTGTCAGCTCCTTGAAAGGGTTCTCCAATTAGAGCCATTTACTACTCTTTTGCAACAGGTCTGCAATTTCCTCCCCTGCAAGCCTTTTCTTTTGGGACTTATTTTTGGCTCTGCATCCTTTCGCTGCATTAAAAAAAGTTCTCTTCATCACACCCCCAGCACTTTTGCAGATGTTCCTTCCGCCAGTGGAAACTATTTCTCCTTATCTGCATAACTAAAACTCTTTGCAAACCTGACTGGAGGTCTTGTGGCACCGTGTGTAGCGTCCTTGCTCTGAGCCAGAAGCTCTGGGTTTGAGACCCACAATAAGAAGTCTCACAACACCAGGTTAAAGTCCAACCAGTTTATTTGACAGTAAACCCACAAGCTTTGGCGGAGGAACAGTGTTTCCGAAACCTTGTGGGTTTACTATCAAATAAACTGTCTGGACTTAAACCTGGCGTTGTGAGGCTTCTTACTGTGTTTACCCCAGTCCAACACCGGCATCTCCACATCATGACTTCGGAACCCACACCAGCACTTGATGGATAATATGACCAACCAGAATCAGACCGATATACTTCATGGAAACAGGCCCTTTGGCCCAACTCATCCATGCAGAGTTAAATTGAACTAGTCTCATTAGCCTGTGTTTGGCCATATCCCTTTAAACCTTTCCTATCTATGTACCTGTCCAAATGTCTTAAATGCTGTAATTAACAGGTTGAATGCCAACCTGCAAGTCTTTCCAAACATACCAATGGCTGGGGTAAAGAGTGGGAGAGGCTCGTGGTCAGCCATACTTGATGTGGTGTGGCGTCTCTCAAACTAAAAGCCTCTGGAGACAGGCTAGCGACCTGTTCCTGGCAAAAAAAATCCTTGCTATGTGAACAGATGAAAGTCTGCCTTGTGCACCATTAGGTGAGGGAAGAGAAACTACAACAAACCTGACTGATGTTGTTTAATTTCCCAACTCATCAGTGCTAAGACAGAACTGAATTGCCAAGCTAGCTAATGCCAGCTAACATAATACAGGACATAATGTGTGGGCAAAATGTGGGACCTGTGGATTGTAGGGTTCAGGCGAAAATGCATTTTATTACCCCTTTTAACTATCATTTTGTGCAATGCAGTCAGGTTGCCTGTGTCATGAGTTGTCCACATTAACAATACTATCTGTTCTTACATTGAACTCTGTTGAAGATTGCCATTTTGGAGAATAACAAAAAAAATCTAATGGTGAAAAATTGTGGTCCAATTTCCCTCTGAAAGCCTAGAATGTTCTTGCACCAATTTCATGTATAGTTGCAGACAAGTGCAGAAATAACTCTAAATGGATAGCCTAATTGTGGGGTGACTTTCTTTTAATGTACCTTCCTACGTACAGTGAGATCTTGCTGTAATTAATGCCATTATGAGCTTGGGAAGGTCATATTGTGGCCCTTGCTATCCTTGGGGAAGGGGAAGAGGAGGTTGGAGATATAAAGCAAAATTCAGAAAGTTTTGGCAAGAAGGAGAGAGAGAGAGAGAGAATGTAATGTTCTAGTTCTCATAGAATCCCTACAGTGCAGAATGAAGCCATTTGGCCCATTAAGTCTTCACCGATCACAATCCCTCCCAGGCTCTAACTCCATAATCCCACTTCTTTAACCTACTAACTCCCCGACACTAAGGAGCAGTTTAGCATAGTCAATCAACCTAGCCCGCACATTTTTGGACTGTGGGAGGAAATTGGAGCACTCGGAGGAAACCCACACAGGGACGGGGAGAACATGCAAACTCCACATGTCACCCAAGCCGGGAATTGAGCTTGGGCCTCTAGTGCTGTGGAGCAGCAATGCTAACCACTGTGCCACCCCATTTGCACCTTGTATCATTGCACTAAATATTAAGTACACCATATTTTGTAAGTATGGGTGGGATTTTTCAGCCACACTCGCCCCAAGGCTGGAAACCTCTGCCTAAGGTAAATGGATCTTTGCATGGTCCATGTCCCGCCTGCCATGGGAAGATCCTACCCATAACAGTTTACAACGTTATCTGGAAGAGGTTGGAGGTGGATGGGGTGTATAGATTTTCCTCTTTAAGTCAGCGAAAGGGCTTGAGGGGTAAACTATTAATCACAAATTCATGTGGTTTTCTGATTGTTGTGTGTGGCACATCACTCTAGCATTTGTCCCTCTCTTATCCGTTCCGCACACACCCTGACAATACATAGGTCAGACATTCGTCAGTTCCTGGGGCTAATTATTCCTCAAACGGGTGGCTAGTCAGTCACCGGGGCTTATAGCTTGAGGGGCACTGCACCGCATTAAGTGTAGCCGCACTCACACACGCACAAAGTAATGGTCAATTTAGCATGGCCATTCCACCTAACCCACACACCTTTTGGACTGTGTAGGGAAACTGGAGCGCCTGGAGGAAAGCTGTGCAGATACGGGGAGAATGTGCAGACTCCAAACAGACAGAAACCTAAGGCCGGAATTGAACTCGGACACCTGACATTGTGAGGGTAAAGTATGAATGTTTAAGGTGCTTTATAAAACAATCTCTTTACTATTTTTGAAAGCATTATTAACCTATTGATATTCAGTGATTTAAATTTAAACAAAAGTATTATTTCATGGGAAACGCTTGTCATTGGCTAAGCTAGCATTTTTAATTTTTCATCTTTAATTGCTCTTGAGAACTGGCCTTCTTGAACTGCTGCGGTCCATGTGGTGCAGGTACACTCAGAGTGACCCTGTGATAGTAAGGAACGATGGTATATTTCCAAGGATAATGCGTTGCTTGGACTCTGACAGTGTGTGGTGTTGGTTGAACTTCTTGTTAACCAGGCAAACCCAAGTTTCATCATTATCTGTGGGTCCTCTCATGACTGATATGTTCAATGCAAGATGGACATGGACATCTACAGAACGTCAAAGTAAAGTTTTTAAAAGTTTATTTATTAGTCACAAGTGGGCTTACATTAACACTGCAATGAAGTTACTGTGAAAATCCCCTAATTGCCTCACTCTGGCGCCTGTTTGAGTACACTGAAGGAGAATTTAACATGGCCCATGCACCTAACCAGCACGTGTTTTGGACAGTGGAAGGAAACCAGAGCATCTGGAGGAAACCCATGCAGACACGGAGAGAACATGCAGACTCCACACAGACAGTGACCCAAGCTGGGGATCAAACCCAGGTCCCTGGAGTTGTGAGACAGCAGTACTAACCACTGTGCCTTCGTGCTGCTTGGCATGAACTGGCAGTTCACGTTATCATTGTTGGTGCTTGGGGGAATCCCTGTTGCACCACCTCTGACCTTCCTCTGGGCATATTGTAAATTGTGAGTTTGGCACTCGGTTACAGTGGATTTTCATAATAGGCTGAGAAATTGCAAGTTGGGACATTCCTGATGTGTTCCTGAGTTCTGGAAAAGCTGGAGTTGGGGTTGCCTGTCTTGGGACTGGCCTGAGATAGAAATAAATGCAAAGGCTGGCAGGTTAGAATGTCTGTGTCTATTCACTGGACATTTCTGTGGGTGAATGCTGGGCCCAATCACCCTAAATATCCCCCATCCATCTCCCAAGCTCCCTCCAAAAAGGCATGCTCTTCAGTACCCCAAATGTCCCCTCTAATTCTTCATGCATCTTTCATATCCCAATGCATCTTCCATGCTGTTTCATTTTTCCCAAGCTCCTCATGTCCCATGCAGCTTCTTAGAAGCTCACAATAATGTCAAACAAACACATATACTATCAAATTCTGCTGAAAAGAACTCTTTCCTTATAGATACTCACAGCAAAACAAACAAAGAGCAATTTAAACATCTCTTCAACACATTTCAATATTATTGAATGCTCATGAAACTGTCAATCAAACAAAACTCATCGCCCCCCGTCATAGCTGCGTAAGCAACTCAAGCTGAAATAAAGCCATTATTGGGGTTTGGAGTCTAGCAAAGCATTTTTCATTGCCCAACTGTATGAAAAAAAACTCCCAAACACAATAAAATGGAACCTTTGAAGTTGCCTGACCAGATAGCCATTAGTTCAATTTTTTCAAAAAGCTCAACAGATAGATTTGAATCAAATAAGTCAACCATCTGTTCAGGTACTTCAAAGGCTTAACAGTTGTCTGGACTTGAAAATAAATGTAAAAATGAAAGCACAGTTTCAAGTTGACAAATTGATATCTGATTATCAATATGGTTGGATGCAGAAGGATAATTTATCCACTGGAGAAAGTACTCTAATACATCTGAACACTTTTCCAATGCTGGTCAATGTAATGGCCATATTCAGAGCTATATGAGCAATTATATTCATTGCAATAAAATCACAATTAACTGATCATGCAGCACGTAATTGTGACATGTAAAGTTTGCAATTAAAACAAAAATTATCTATTAAGATGTCCACAAAGCAAATCAGGCTTCCCATGATTTTCATGAACAGGGTGACCCGGTGTGTTTTGCACAAATTTCAGGAACCCACCACCTCGCTGAAGATCTCAAACTCAGGGAAATTCTAAACCAAAGCAAACATTTAAAAATGATATTCGGGCATCATGATTCCCTTGACTGTCAAAATAGCAACTGGCAGGAATGCGATGGGAAATTTGAGTTTACCACCCTCTTCACCTCCATTCTCAGCTGCCTGCTGCAGGCTTGCTCAGCTTTGGAACAGAAAAATCTGGCCCAGAGTTGCAAAGCCTTGTCCTGCCCTTTTAGAATGTCCTTATATAATTTGTACTGTCACCTTGCTGTTGGTATCCATATCATTCAGTAATATTTGAGCTGCAGTAACCTCAAAATTGCATGTCTGAGGTTTGTGTGATATTGTTTCAGGAATTTTGAGATTGAAAGGATCAGGAAATCTTATAAAAATGCAGATAAAAGCAAAATATTGCGGATGTTCGAATCTGAAACAAAAACAGGAAAGGTCAAAAAATCTCAACAGAGGAAGAGGAACAAGATAGAAAGCAAGATTTTAGAAGTGGACAAATGAAGCAATGGAAGAAATAAAAATCTTATTTATTTCATTAATCTATTTTTTTGCTTCATATTCTTTTTATTTACTTTATTTCTTCCATTGTTAATTTGTCCACTTTTAAAAGCTTGCTTTTCATTTTGTATCCACAACCCCCACTCCCCCCTTCACCCCATTAGGGCCACATGTCTCACGTTGTCCTTTGACACAAAGAACAAAGAACAGGGAACAATACAGCACAGGAAACGGGCCCTTCCGCCCTCCAATCCTGTGCCGCTCATTGGTCCAACTAGACCATTTGTTTGTATTCCTCCGTTCCCAGTCTGTTCATGTGGCTATCCAGATAAGTCTTAAATGATCCCAGCGTGTCCGCCTCTACCACCCTGCTTGGCAGTGCATTCTAGGCCCCCACCACCCTCTGTGTAAAATACGTCCCTCTGATATCTGAGTTAAACCTTGCCCCCCTCACCTTGAACCTGTGACCCCTTGTGTTTGTCACTTACCTTTGCTCTGCTATTTACACATTCCAATCTCTTGAAGGGCTGCTATTAGCACCATTCTCAGCCTTTATCATCACCATTTACATTCCCTTGGTCTTTTTGTCTGTGCCAACTGTCTCAATTACAACTTCCCCTCCCTTACAATATAAATCTCGTCCTATTTTCTTTGTCTTCAACTCTAACAGAAGGGTATCCAGACTCAAAACGTTGGCTCTACTCTCTCTCCTCAGATGCTGCCAGGCCTGCTGAGATTTTTCAGCATTTTTCTGTTTTTGTTGTAAAAATGCAGAATCGTCACTTACTGTCTGGGTATTCCTGCCGTGAGTGATAATGCTACCCAATCTACACCGCTATTTTATGAGATGCATTTCAAACTTCACTGGCTCTCAAGTTCTTTAGGACATCTTTAGGATGTGAAAATGTTCTACATAAACTGGTTTCTTATTCAGATTTCCTGATCACATTTGCGCACCACAATTACTACAGTAACACACTCTGCCCATTAGAATATTTCCATGCCCATTACACTTTACACAGGGGAAGCAATGGGCTAGTGATATTATCACTAGATTATTAATCCAGAAACTCAGCCAATGTTGGGGGGATCTGGATTCGAATCCCATCACGACAGATGGTGGTATTTGAATTCAGTAAAAAGTATCTAGAATTAAGAATCTACTGATGACCGTGGTTGATTGTTAGAAAAACTCTCTTGTTCACTAATGTCCTTTAGGGAAAGAAATCTGCCATCCTACATGTGACTCCAGAGCCACAGCAATGTTATTGACTCTCAACTGCCCTCGGGGAACTAGGGATGGGCAATAAATACTGGCCCAGCCAGCGATGCTCATGTTCCATGAATGAATTAAAAAGGTACTATTCACTTTATCCACTCTGTATACACCTATCTCACTCTTTGCCTTCCTGGGATGGTTCCAGTAGAATTTGTTTTCACAAGCATTGGCAGGCTGGCTCGTGGTTAATTGGTAGTTGGATAAAATCGGGGGCATTTAAAAATTGGGTCAGTTGTTTTGTCAGGATCCCATTTTACGATATTAACCCATTTCATCTCCGGTAACTTATGTAAAACTCATGTCCCAGGCTAACACTTCCAGCGCAAACCTCAGACCATTTATGCATACAAAAAATATGAACACAGTTGCCTTACGTAACTCATGTTTCTCTAATCCCAAAAGAGCTTTATCACTCATCTAGATCCTTGAGTTGTGAACATTCAGTAGGTGTAACCTAACTCTGGCCATTTTTTTTCTGACTGTGAGGTCATTTATTTAATTCGGTTGAATGAGTCTGTTTGGGAGGGAATAGGGTGGGTATAGTGTTGGCTTAGGGTAGACCTTAAAGACGTATGGTAGGAGCTTGTTGAAGATGCACATAAAAAAAGACAAAAATATGTGATTTTGCAACGGATCATGCTGCTGTTTAAGTTTTAAACAGCTCTTTGTGAACCATAGCAACAATGAACACAAGGGTCAAATAGATGTCCCATCTGTATCAGCGCTACTTGAATACAAATGTGTTTCTCACTTTCGTAGGAAGTGTCCTAATTCAACTTGTATGATGGCAAGATGCATGAGGAACAGTGTCAATTCTTTGTGATCTGGAGCAAGTTCACATTTTTTACATATACATTTTTTCAACATGGTCTTAATTAACACTAGATGAGTAATACGCTGCTTGAATCATTATAGGATCATCCAATCCCTACAGTGCAGAGGAAGGCCATTTGGTTCGTCGAGGCTGCCCTGACAGCAATCTCACCCAGGCCCTATCCCCATCACCCCATGTGTTTACCTGGCTAATCCCCCTGATACTAAGGGCCTGATTTTACCATTTTCATTCTAAGTGCTGAATCTGGGCTTAATTCAGATCCGACTTGGAAATCTGCTTTCAGGCGCCCCTGTACACACTCAGTCTGAAAAAAAAATCGCGAGTCCCATTCGTGCAGCGGGCGGGGCTCAGCGCACCTGAAATGATCGGAGCTCTGAACTGCGAATGCGCAATTGGGAAAAAAAATTTGAAAAAGCGCGCCCGTGTCGGATCGCTCCCGGGCCGCAGAAAGAGGAGAAAGCAGCCCAGGAGTGCAAAGCAAGAGCGATGGCCCCCACAGGCATCACTGTCCCCCTTATTCACTCACCCCCTGCTACCCAGACAGATCGCGACTCCCTGGCCGCTCCCTCCCCCTTCCGATTGCCCGCAGAGTGGCAGCGGATCCCCCTGCCCTCCTCTCCCCCCCCATCAGTGAGTGATCGGGCCTCCCTCCCCGCCAGAGATGCATCTTACCACTTCCCCCCCCCCTCTTCAGCGGCTGGAGCGCCCGATTCAGACTTTTAGTCAGCAGGTTCATTTTGGCGTGATTCCCGATCAGCGAACGCGGCAGTAAAGGGGGAAGTGCTGCTAAAGTTGGGCGGGCAGTTCATTAATTCAATTGAAATACATGCAAATGCATTTAAATCGCCGTTGCACCCATTTCGGGCGTGTTTTGGATTGCTGCCGTTCCTGGGTTTCGGTAAAGTGGCTGTCTGTGCGGATGTGGGCGCAGATCGCATTAATGGCCTCACGCCAAATCTTACCACATTTTTGCGCCCATTTTTGGGTGCAACACAATGGTAAAGCAGGGCCCTAAGGGTCAACTTAGCAAGCCCAATCAACCTAACCTGCATTTCTTTGGACTGTGGGTGGAAACCGGAACACCCGGAGAAACAGACACAGGGAGAACTTGCAAACACCACACAGTCACCCGAGACCGGAGTAGAACCCATGTCCCTGGAGCTGTGAGGGAGTAGTGCTAACCACTGTGCCGCCATTCTGCCCATTAACCTGCTTTATTACACATTTATTGAAGATACAGAAAGACAGTTATTTCAATAGGTAAAACAACTTTATAGAATTATATCAAAATAATGAATACGCAACTTTATTGTCCGCTGTAACTTAAAGTGGATAACTCCTCTCCACTCTGCCCAGCAGTTTGGGGAAAATCCGCTATCTGCTGTCTCTCGTCTTTACTCTTTTTGGTAGCACTACTTCTGCTTCTGTTTAGTTGCGTCAGGATCCCAGATTAATACCCATGTTACGTCAGCACTTATATGGGTAAAACTAACTTCTTTTTATGGGACATGGGCTTCGCTGGCTGGCCAGCATTTATTGCCATCCCTAACTGCCCTTGAGAGGGCGAGAGTGAGCTGCCTTCTTCCGTCGCTGCAGTGTACAGCTGAGTGGCTTGCAAGGCCATCTCAGAGGGCAGTTGAGAGTCAACTACATTGCTGTGGCTCTGAGGCCACTTGTCGGCCAGACCAGGTAAGGATGGCAGATTTCCTCCCCTACAGGAAACAGATGGGTTTTTCCGACAATCGACAATGAGTTTATGGTCATCAGTAGATTCTTAATTCCAGATTTTTTAAAAATTGAATTCAAATTCCACCAACTGCTGTGGTGGGATTTGAACCTGAGTCCTCAGAACATTAGCTGAGTTTCTGGATTAAAAGTTTAGCGATAATACTACTAGGCCATCACCTCCCCCTAAATTCTGCTGGGATGGTTATCCTGATAAGTCAGACTTTTAAATGGAAATAATCTAAAGATAGGTCTTGACAATTTCCAGTGATGGGGCTGTGACTATTTTCTTCGGCACTGTATTCCATTGTGAGATTGTATTGGAAATAAAGATCGTTAATACCCAACTTGGAAACAAACAGTCTTTGTAGTTTGTGTGGATGATTAGCTCACATCATTGTCGGGGGGAACCAGGTCATTCTGGTTCCTGTCAATTCCCACACAACCATCCCATATTTTATCGGACATAGACTGTTTTTCTCTCTCCCTTCCTGCAAAGATTACCTACATTGCCTGGCTGCTTTCATAGATCGGCCAGCTTTTTTCAAAATTCTGGCTCCAGAGGAATACTCTCACTTAATATTCTCTCACTTGTATTATGCATCAGTGCAAATACTATCATTATAAACTCATAAACCAGCTATGAATAAATAGGAAATAAAAATGTTTCCAGTGCTATCATGCTACATTGCGAATATGGCTGATAGTTTGTGAATTATTAAACACGCTCAGTGGTAGAAATGTTATTTTATCATAATTGTGTTCCATCGTAAGGGACCTATTAGAGTGACCCACTAATGGGCACAGGGGTTCAAACCCCACCATGGCAGCTGGTGGAAATTGAGTTCAGTTAATAATGTTTTTTACCTATTTGTCCATGGGATGTGGGTGTCCTTGGCTGGGCCAGCATTTATTGCCCATCCCTGAGGGTATTTAAGAATCAGCTACATTCCTGTGGGTCTGGAGTCACAAGTAGGCCAGGCCAGTTAAAGATGGTGGATTTTCTTCCCTAAAGGACATTAGTGAACCGGATGGGTTTTTACAATAATGACAATTAGGTTGGCCATGATAAGTTGCCCCTTAGTATCGGGGGATTAGCAGGGTAAATATGTGGCGTAACAGGGATGAAACTTGGACAGGATTGTTGTTGGTACAGGCGCAATGGATCAAATGATCTCTTTCTGTACTGTAGATTGTATGACGTCCTATGACAATAGTTTCATGGTCATCTTTAGAATTTTAATTCCAGATTTTTATTGAATTCAAATTTCACCACCTGCCATGGTGGGATTTAAACCTGGGTTCCCAGAGCATTATCTGGGTCTCTGGGTTACTAGTTCAGGAACAACAGTACTATGCCACCACCTTCCCTGGAAGTGAAAGCTGGCTTCTATCATCGATTGTCATAAAACCCTGTCTGGTTCACCAATGGCCTTTGGGGCAGGAAATCTGTCAGGTCTCACCTACATATAAGAACATAAGAACATAAGAAATAGGAGCAGGAGTAGGCCATCTAGCCCCTCGAGCCTGCCCCACCATTCAATAAGATCATGGCTGATCTGTCGTGGCTCAGTTCCACATTCCCGCCCTCTCCCCATATGACTCCAGACCCACAGCAGTGTGGTTGACTTTTAACTGCCCTCTGAAGTAACCTCACAAGCCACTCAGTTTGAAGGCAATTGGGGAAGGATACTAAATACTGGGTTTGTGAGCAGCACCTACATCCCACTGAACAATAGAGGCATAAATGATAACTATCTGCAGGCTGCACTTGAATCTGCCACCTGAGAGATTATTCATAGGGTAGTGGAACAATGCAGGCAATCTCTACCACAGGTACTTGTTCCAATGCCTCTGCAACATGGCTTTTGAATGACTCTAGGGAATTCTGAATGGTAATATATATTGTGGAGCACAGAATCACCCATTCCATCCAATTAGACCATGATGTATTTGTGTCTCATGCCACCATTTCTTACCACCCTCTCCCCTACCCCCTGCTTCCAGGGTATTTCCAAAAAAAGAAACATGCCGAAGCTTTCTGATTGGTGGAGGGGTTGCCAAGGATCGGTTAACAGTGACTGATAGTTAACTCCCAAGCATCATTGGAAAATTTAAACCAAGCTAGTTTGGCCAATCAGAGATCACTTGCCCACCAATCAGCATTGTCTTCTCATTCTGTACAAAGTTGTTGTTCATCTCCTGAGATTGGCATTCTTGCCATTGTCCTGACGAGTACAAGATGAAAACCTTTGACAAAATGTCTTTTTTCAGCACTACTCAAGCTCTGTGCTAACAAACCACTATTAAATCCAGCATTCGTTTGATAAGGTGCCTCACAAGAGGTTATTACAGAAGGTCAGGGGGCATGGAGTTGGGGGTAGGGTGTTAGCGTGGATAGAGGATTGGTTGTCAAATAGGAGGCAGAGAGTGGGGGTCAATGGGTGCTATTCGGATTGGCGGTTGGTGACTAGTGGAGTGCCCCAGGGGTCGGTGCTGGGGCCTCAGCTATTTACCATTCATATAGATGATCTGGAGGAGGGAACCGAGTGTATGGTGTCGAAATTTGCTGATGACACCAAGATTGGTGGAAAGGCAAATTGTGTGGAGGGTGTGGAGAATCTGCAGAAGGATCTAGATAGGCTGGGCGAATGGGCCAGGAACTGGCAAATGGAATTTAATGTTGGCAAATGTGAGGTTGTCCACTTTGGTAGGAATAATGGTAGGAAGGACTATTACTTACATGGCGAAAAACTGCAGCATGCGACGGTGCAGAGGGACTTCGGGGTCCTTGTGCATGAGTCGCAAAAACCCAGCTTGCAGGTGCAGCAGGTGGTCAGGAAGGCGAATGGGATGCTGGCCTTCATAGCGAGGGGGATTGAATATAAAAGTAAGGAGGTCTTGCTGCAGCTGTATAGGGCATTGGTGAGGCCGCAGCTGGAGTACTGTGTGCAGTTTTGGTCGCCGCACTTATGCAAGGATATTTTGGCCTTGGAGGGAGTGCAGAGGAGGTTTACTAGGCTGATGCCGGAGTTGAGGGGGTTGAACTATGAGGAGAGGCTGAATAAACTAGGCTTGTACTCGTTAGAGTTTAGAAGAATGAGGGGAGATCTCATTGAGACATATAAGATGATGAATGGGATGGATAGGATAGAGGTGGAGAGGCTCTTCCCGCTCAGAAAGGACAGTAGGACTAGAGGGCACAGCCTCAAGATAAAGGGGGGCGGTTTAGAACGGAGTTGAGGAGGAACTTCTTCACTCAAAGGGTGGTGAATCTCTGGAATTCTCTGCCCGTTGAAGTGGTGGAGGCTGCCTCGCTAAATATTTTTAAGACGCGGGTTGATAGGTTTTTGATAGGCAAGGGGATTAAGGGTTATGGGAGAGGGCAGGAATGTGGAACTGAGACACAACAGATCAGCCATGATCTTATTGAATGGTGGGGCAGGCTCGAGGGGCTAGATGGCCTACTCCTGCTCCGATTTCTTATGTTCTTACGTTCTTATTCTGGTGGAGCATAGAATTGTGGTCAATAGATTGAAGATGAAGACAATCATTTGCTCTAATGATGCACAACTCAGCTGTGTAATATCACGACAAAAGGCAATGAATGGTATTTTGCCTCTCTCTGACAGTGTCACCTGGCTAAGAGAACCGATCGATAGTCAACTGGTAGAGTTGGCAGGTTTTTTAAATTCATTAATGGGGAGTGGGCATCACTGGACAAGGCCAAGATTTATTGCCCATCCATAATTACCCTACAACTGAGTTACTTGTTAGGCCATTTCAGAAGGTATTTTAAGAATCAACCACATTGCTCTGGCTCTGGAGTCACATGTGGGCCAGACAGCGGATTCCCTTCCCTAAAGGATATGACTGAACCAGATGGGTTTTTATGATAATCGGCAATGGTTTCATTAGACT
Organism: Carcharhinus amblyrhynchos; assembly: GCF_965287045.1. NCBI lineage: Eukaryota > Metazoa > Chordata > Chondrichthyes > Carcharhiniformes > Carcharhinidae > Carcharhinus > Carcharhinus amblyrhynchos. The sequence continues at coordinate 111,066,823 of NC_137331.1, read as the reverse complement.
ATCATTAGACTTTTCATTCCAGATTTTTATTGAATTCAAGTTTCACCATCTACTACAGCAGGCCCCCAGAGCATTAGTCCGGGTCTCTGGATTACTAGTCCACTCTACCCTGGTGGCTATTCTCACCTGTGTGTCTCCGGCAGGTTCTGTTTGCCAGGACTGTGGGGGAGTTGTCATGATTCATGTCATCACACCCTCATGCCAATGTGACCGGACAATTTATCGTGGAGGGGATGCATTCAGGTTTAAAGACCTGATTGGAGCTGTTACATTTGAATTAATACAAGTTGGGATCCTGACTTTTAAAGTCGGGATTTATGGTACACCATTGGTGGGGGGGCAGGCAGGAGGGTATTGGGGTGGGAGGGAACGATGGTTTAGGGAAATCCTGTTGCATAAAAACTGCTTTGGGTGCTCCCACACAATTCCCCTTTCCCTCTGTCATTCCCATTCCCCTGAAAATGGGAGTGGAAAATCCCCCATCCCAAACGTCACTATGCACCTCAATGATATAACACGCAAAATACCGACTTGCGTTAAACAGATTCTCCAGGCACATCTGAGACAGTGATAGCAGCGTACGAATTCTGTGGAGTTTGTACTCCAAGTCTATCAGTGCACATAAAAACAGCAATGTTTAACTACATGGTGCACTAATGATGTGACACGGAGCACATAATCAGCTATTAGCGCTGGTGATCAAGTGTATGATCAAAGAGATAGGTGGTAAGAAGGCTCTTAAAGAAGAACAGGAAGAGGGACAGATGGGAAGAGGGGCAAAGAGGTTTAGAACATAGAACATAGAACATTACAGCGCAGAACAGGTCCTTCGGCCCACGATGTTGCGCCGACCAGTTAAAAAACAATGACCCTCTAACCTAAACCAATCCCTTTCCATCCATAAACCTATCCACGGATCTCTTAAACGCCCCCAAACTAGGTGCATTTACAACTGCAGCAGGCAGGGCATTCCGATCCCTCACCGCCCTCTGGGTAAAGAACCTACCCCTGACATCCGTCCTATAACTACCACCTCTTAATTTAAAGCTATGCCCCCTCGTGCTAGCTTTCTCCATCCGAGGAAAAAGGCTATCACTGTCCACCCTATCTAAACCTCTAATCATCTTATATGTTTCAATAAGGTCCCCTCTTAGCCGCCTTCTTTCTAACAAAAACAACCTCAAATCCCTCAGTCTCTCCTCATAGGACCTCCCCTCCATACCAGGCAACATCCTGGTAAACCTCCCCTGCACCCTGTCCAAAGCCTCCACATCCTTCCTGTAATGTGGGGACCAGAACTGCACACAATACTCCAAGTGTGGCCGCACCAGAGTTTTGTACAGTTGCAACATGATGCTGCGGCTCCTAAATTCAATCCCCCTACCAATAAACGCCAAGACACCGTATGCCTTCCTAACAACCTTATCTACTTGATTCCCAACTTTCAGGGATCTATGTACACATACACCTAGATCCCTCTGTTCATCAACACTATTCAGAGTCATACCGTTAGCCCTATACTCTACACATCTGTTATTCCTGCCAAAGTGAATTACCTCACACTTTTCTGCATTAAACTACATCCGCCACCTCTCGGCCCAGCTCTGCAACTTGTCCAAGTCTCTCTGTAAACTATGTCACCCCTCCTCACCATCTACCACACCTCCGACTTTGGTGTCATCAGCAAATTTACTAATCCACCCAACTATACCCTCATCCAGAACATTTATAAAAATTACAAACAGCAGTGGCCCCAAAACAGATCCCTGAGGCACACCACCTGTAACCGAACTCCATGACGAATACTTACCATCAACCACCACCCTCTGTCTTCTATCAGCTAGCCAATTCCTGATCCCATTAACTAAATCACCCTCAATCCCATACATCTGCATTTTCTGCAGAAGCCTCCATGGTGAACCTTATCAAACGCCTTACTAAAGTCCATATATACCACGTCAACTGCCTTACCCCCATCCACCTCCTTGGTCACTTTCTCAAAAAACTCAATAAGGTTAGTAAGGCACGACCTACCCTCCACAAAACCATGCTGACTATCTCTAATCAATTTAGGGAGGACAATTCAGAATTTGGGACCTTGGTAGATGAGGGGATGGTCACCAATGGTAGAGAGGGATGTAGAGACTTTGGAGACTTGTAAGGCTGGAGGAGGTTGGACACAGGGAAGGGTGAAGCTGTAGAGGGATTTGAAAAGAAGGGTGGGAATTTTTAAATTGAGCTGTTACTGGGCCAGGAGTCAGCTGGAGATGGGCATATTGGACTTGGTGCAATTTAAGATTTGATGAGATTCGGCCATGTGGGAATTGAATCTAAATCCCCAGAGCATTACCCTGGACCTACGAGTCTAGTGGCAATACCACTTCACCACCTCCTCCTCAACCAGCTGTTCTGTTCCTGTCATATTGGGCAACAGATAAGTATTGGCCTGGGCACCAGGGCAGAATCCATGTCCTTCTTTGAATATTGCCTTTGGAACTTTTACATCCACCTTCAAGAGTAGCCAAAGCTTCGCCTTAACATCTCAGCAGGACTGTGCTGAAGTGTCGTCTTAGATTACCTGCTGAAATCACTGAAAAGGAACTTAAATACACAAACCTCTGCTGCAGAGATCAGAGTGTTATCAACAAATGAAGACTAGCTTGAAGTATTTGACAATCATGAGCTCTAATGAGTCTCTTTTTGATGCTTCATAACTTCATGACTAATGCTTATTGCAATCTATTTCCCTCTTCACCAACTGTTGGAAACATTGCTCTTTCGATCCGCTGCGATAATCCAAACCTCTTTGTGGTCTTTTATTAACATCCTCAGATGTAGGGACCTGCTTGACAAGAATTAAGAATCCTTTGGAAAACAGCCATCTGCTTGATTTTACGTATCATTTTCCACAATGAATATCCAATTGCCCTAACAGAACTCTGCTGCAATTAAAATCAAACTGTTTTTCCATCATTGAATCACTATAGTGTAGAAGGAAGCCATTCAGCTCATCGAGTTTGCACCAACTCTCAACAGAGCATCCCACCTCGGCCCTAGCCCCGTAACCCCACTCATTTACCCACTAATCCACACATCTTGGGACACACTAAGGGGTAATTTAGCGTGGCCAATCTAATTAACCTGCACGCCTTCGTGCTGAGGGAGGAAACCAGAGCACCTGGAGGAAACCCACACAGACACGGGGAGAACGTGCAGACTCCACACAGGCAGTGACCCAAGGCAGGAATTGAATCTGGGTTCCTGGTGCTGTGAGACACTGCACCACCGTGCCACCCTCATTACTGAAGTGGATGTTACATTTTTCAATAGCTAATACAGGCATAGTAATGTAGAAAAAAGGGTTTTGCAACATGCTTTACCTTGTAAATAAGATCCACTGATCACCTTTACTGTCCTGTTCAGGTTGTGTAGATTCAGAGACTGGATAAAGGAGTGCCAGTGTTGTATTTTTGGTTCACTACCTCGATCCATTTTCCTTCTTTTTTCACGTGCACGGAACTAACACCTCACTGGAACAGTAAAATCAAAATACATTGGAAGTGGCAAAGTGCTCACTTTTTTTGCTCACAATCCTCCAAAGCCTACCAACTGGTTAATGTCAAAACCACACTAGTCAATGATCACCTATTGTTCTACAATCATTTGTAATGCTTGGAAGGTGTCTCAAATCTGTGGTTTTGGGCTGGTTCCAACCATTAATTCATACCATACAGCACTTTGTTATCTTGGTTGCGTAAACACAGACGCTATGATAACTATAACTACATTTACAAAGAGCTTCTTCTGCATGTAATATATTCACAGTTCCTTTTGCACAGGTCATAAGTAAAACAATGTTAGCAATGACTAAACTATGCTCAGGGCTAGATTTCCAATTAGCCTTTAATGATTTGCCAAGCTGTAATGCTCATTTAACCTGGAGCCTCAACTGCCGAAAATGCAAACATATGCAAAGCTTCCAATAATTTGTCCATCTGTTGCCCCATGAAATTAAAAGCTGGAGAGGTTCATTCCAATCACGTATTGGTGCTGACACCAATTCATCACTAATCCTGAACTTCAGAGGGCTGGTTAATACTGGTGTGAACAGATCATTTGTGGATTATGAATAGAGGCCTGAGAATGTTTTTTTATTTATTAATGGGACATGGGTGTCACTGGCTGGCCAGCATTTATTGCCCATCCCTATTTGCCCTTGAGAAGGTGGTGGTGAGCTGCCTTCTTGAATCACTGCAGTCCATGTGCTGTAGGTTGACCCATAATGCCATTAGGGAACAAATTCCAGGATTTTGACCCAGTGATTGTTAGGGCACAGTGATATATTTCCAAGTCAGGATGGTGAGCGGCTTAGAGGGAAACTTGCAGGTGGTGCTATGCCCATATATCTGCTGCCCTTGTCCTTCTAGATGGAAGTGGTCATGGGTTTGGAAGGTGCTGCTTAAGGATCTTTGGTGAATTGCTGCAGTGCATTTTGTAGGCAGTACACGCTGCTGCTACTGAGCGTTGGTGGTGGAGGGGTTGAACGTTTGTAGGTGTGGTGCCAATCAAATGGGCTGCTTTGTCTGGGATGGTGTCAAGCTTCTTGAGTGTTGTTGGAGCTGCACCCATCCGGGCAAGTAGGGAGTATTCCATCACACTCCTGACTTGTGCCTTGTAGATGGTGGATAGGCTTTGGGGAGTCAGGAGGTGAGTTATTTGCCGCAGTATTCCTAGCCTCTGACATGCTCTTGTAGCCACTGTGTTTATGTGATGGATACAGTTGAGTTTCTGGTCAATGGTAACCCCAAGGATGTTCTCAGTGGGGGATTCAGTGATGGAAACACCATTGAATATCGAGGGGTGATGGTAAGAGTGTCTCTTATTAGTGATGGTCATTACCTGACGTTTGTGTGGTGCAAATGTTACTTGCTACTTGTCATCCCAAGCCTGGATATTGTCCAGATCTCGTTACGTTTGAACATGGATTGTTTCTGTATCTGAGGAGTTGCAAACTGTGCTAAAAATTGTGCAATCATTGGCGAACATCCTCCTTTCTGAACCCTTAATGGAGGGAAGGTAATTGAAGAAGCAGCTGAAGGTGGTTGAGCCTAAGACATTACCCTGAGGGACTCCAGCAGAGATGTCCTGGAGCTGAGATGACTGACCCTCCACAACCACAACCACCTTCCTATGTACCAGGTATGAATCCAATCAGTGGAGAGTTTTCCCCCCGATATCCATTTATTCCAGTTTCGCTCAGGGTCCTTGATGCCACAGTCGGTTGAATGCAGACTTGATGTCAAGGGCTGTCACTCTCATCTCACCTGTGAGAGTTTAAAACTATTATGTAAGACATGCATCAATGCTCAGAATGAGTGCCAGCATCAATGCATGTCTGAAAGTAATACCCCTCAGTGCCTCCTTTTGCTGTTCCTGTGCCTAAAAGAGGGCCCAATCCAAAGGCAATCCTTCCTCCCCTGTACTCTTCCCTGGACAAGAGGATGTAGGAGAAGAAGCAGGCCATTTGGCCCATTGACTTTACTCCCCAATTCAATGTGATAGAATCTACAGTGCAGAAGGAGACTACTTGGCCCAGTGAACCTACACTGACAATAATCCCACCTAGGTCCTATCACTGTAACCCCACATATTTACCCTCTTAATCCCGCTGACACTAAGGGACAATTTATCTAAACTGCACACCGTTGGAGTTCATGATTTATCTGATGTGACAATCCTCAACTCCAATTTCCCACCTTATCCCCATAACCCTTGATTCCTTTACTGATTAAGTGTCTGCCTATCTCAGCCTGGAACACACTTCATGACCCATACGCAACAACCCTCTGTAGTAGACAATTCCACAGATTCACCACCCTCTGAGAGAAGAAATTCCCCCTGTCTCAGTCTTAAATGGCTGACCCCTTACTCTGAGATTATGTCCTCTGGTCCGAGACTGTCCCATAAGAGGAACTATCTCAGCAACTATCCTGTGAAACCCCCTGAGAATCCTATATGTCCCAATAAGGTCATCCCTCATTCTTCTAAACTCCAATGAGTACAGTTCGAATCTACTCAACATCCCCTCAGAAGAAAATCCCTCCATAAGACCATAAGACTTAGGAGCAGAATTAGGTCACCCAGTCCATTGGGTCTGCTCCGTCATTCAATTATGGCTGATATTTTTCTCATTCCCATTCTCCTGTCTTTTCCTCAGAATCGCTGATCCCCTTATTAGTCAAGAGCCTATCTATCTCCACCTTAAAGACACTCAATGACCTGGCCTCCACAGCCTTCTGCAACAAAGAGTTCCACAAATTCACCACTCTCTGGTTGAAGAATTCCTCCTCATCTCTGTTTAAAGGATCATCCCTTTAACCTGAGGTTGTGCCCTCTGGTTCTAGTATTTCTGACTAGTGGAAACATCCTCTCCACGTCCACTCTATCCAGGCCTCACAGTATCCTGTAAGTTTCAATAAGGTCCCCCCTCATCCCTCTAAACTCCAACACGTACCGACCCAGACTCCTCAACTGTTTCTCGTACGACGTGCTATTCATTCCAGGGATCAATCTTGTGAACCTCCTCTGGACCCCTTCCAAGGCCAACACATCCTTCCTCAGATACAGGGCCCAAAACTACTCACAAAATTCCAAATGGGGTCTGACCAAGCCTTATACAGCCTCAGAACTACATCCCTGCTCTTGTATTCTAGCCCTCTTGACATAAATGCTAACATTGCATTTGTCTTCCTAACTGCCAACTGAACCTGCACGTTAACCTTCAGAGAATCTTGTGACTCCCATGTCCCTTTGTCTTTCTGATTTCCTAAGCATTTCCCCATTTAGAAAATAGTCTATGCCTCCATTCCTCCTTCCAAACTGCATAACCCCTCACTTTTCCACATTGTATTCCATCTGCCACTTCTTTGCCCACTCTCCTGGCCTGTCCAAGTCCTCCTGCAGCTCCCTGGCTTTCTCAATACTACTTGCCCTCTTCATATCTTTGTATCATCTGCAAACTTAGCAACAGTGCCTTCAGTTCTTTCCTCCAAATCGTTAATGTATATTGTGAAAAGTTGTGGTCTCAGCACTGACCCCTGAGGCACACCACTAGTCACCGGCTGCCATCCTGAGAAAGACTCCTTTATTCTCACTTTCTGCCTTCTACCAGTCAGTCAATCCTCTATCCATGGATCTTACTCTTAACACCATGGGTTCTTAACTTATTTAACTGTCTCCTATGCGGAACCTTGTCAAATGCCTCCTGGCAATCTAAATAAATCACGTCCACTGGTTCTCCTTTATCCAACTTCCTTGGTACCTCCTCAAAGAACTCTAACAGATTTGTCAGACATGATCTTACCTTGACAAAGCTGTGCTGACTCATTCCAATTTTTAACATGCACTTCCAAGTACGATCTCAACTTCAATAATGGACTCTAAAATCTTGCCAATGAGTGAAGTCAGGATAACCAGCTTAGAACATAGAACATAGAAAAACTACAGCACAAACAGGCCCTTCGGCCCACAAGTTGCACCTATAATATCTCTACCTACTAGGCTTACCTATAACCCTCAATCCTATTAAGTCCCATGTACTCATCCAGAAGTCTCTTAAAAGACCCTATCGAATTTGCCTCCACCACCACCGACAGCAGCTGATTCCACGCATCCACTACCCTCTGAGTGAAAAACTTACGCCTGACATCTCATAAGACCATAAGAACATAAGAAATAGGAGCAGGAGTAGGCCATCTGGCCCTTCGAGCCTGCCCCACCATTCAATAAGATCATGGCTGATCTGTCGTGGCTCAGTTCCACATTCCCGCCCTCTCCCCATAACCCTTAATCCCCTCTCTTATCAAAAACCCATCAACCCGCGTCTTAAAAATATTTAGCGAGGCAGCCTCCACCACTTCAACGGGCAGAGAATTCCAGAGATTCACCACCCTTTGAGTGAAGAAGTTCTTCCTCAACTCCGTTCTAAACCGTCCCCCCTTTATCTTGAGGCTGTGCCCCCTAGTCCTACTGTCCTTTCTGAGCGGGAAGAGTCTCTCCACCTCTATCCTATCCATCCCATTCATCATCTTATACGTCTCAATGAGATCTCCCCTCATTCTTCTAAACTCTAACGATTACAAGCCTAGTTTATTCAGCCTCTCCTCATAGTTCAACCCCCTCAACTCCGGCATCAGCCTAGTAAACCTCCTCTGCACTCCCTCCAAGGCCAAAATATCCTTGCGTAAGTACGGCGCCCAAAACTGCACACAGTACTCTAGCTGCAGCCTCACCAATGCCCTATACAGCTGCAGCAAGACCTCCCTACTTTTATATTCAATCCCCCTCGCTATGAAGGCCAGCATCCCATTCGCCTTCCTGACCACCTGCTGCACCTGCAAGCTGGGTTTTTGCGACTCATGCACAAGGACCCCGAGGTCCCTCTGCACCGTCGCCTGCTGCAGTTTTTCTCCATGTAAGTAATAATCCTTCCTACCATTATTCCTACCAAAGTGGACCACCTCGCACTTGCCAACATTAAATTCTATTTGCCATTTCCTGGCCCATTCGCCCAGCCTATCTAGATCCTTCTGCAGACTCTCCACACCCTCCGTGCAATTTGCCGTTCCACCAATCTTGGTGTCATCAGCAAATTTCGACCCCATACACTCGGTTCCCTCCTCCAGATCATCTATATAAATGGTAAATAGCTGAGGCCCCAGCACCGACCCCTGAGGCATCTCCTCTGTATCTACTCCCCAGTACCCTAAACCTGTGTCCTCTTGTGGCAGCCATTTCAGCCCTGGGAAAAAGCCTCTGAGAATCCACCCAATCAATACCTCTCAACATCTTATACACCTCTATCAGGTCACCTCTCATCCTTCGTCTCTCTGAGGAGAAAAGACCGAGTTCTCTCAACCTATCCTCATAAGGCATGCCACCCAATCCAGGCAACATCCTTGTAAATCTCCTCTGCAACCTTTCAATGGCTTATAATTTCCCGTTTGCTGTCTCCCTCCCTTCTTAAACAGCGGTGTTACATTAGCTACTTTCCAGTCCTCTGGGACCCTCTGTGCCTGATGTGATTCCACCAATGCCTCCACAATTTCCTCAGCTATCTCTTTTAGAACCCTGGGCTGTAGTCGATCTGGTCCAGGTGATTTATCTACCTTCAGACCTTCCAGTTTTCCCAGAATCTTCTCCTTAATGATGGTTACGACACTCACCTATGCCCCCTGACTCTCCTGGAGCTCTGGAATCCCACTGGTGTCTTCCACTGTGAAGACTGATGCAAAGTAACAATTCAGTTCCTCTGCCATTGCTCTGTTTCCTATTATTAATTCTCCAGCCTCATTTTCCAGTGGTCCAATGGCTATTTTTGTCTCTCTTTTACCGGTTATATATTGAAAGAAACTCTTCCTATCTTCTTTTATGTTACTAGCTAGCTTACACTCGTTTTTCGTCTTCTCCCCCCTTATTGCTTTTTTAGTTGTCCTCTTCTCGCTTTTAAAGGCTTCTCAATCCTCTGGCTTCCCACTAATCCTTGCCACTTTGTATGCTTTTCCTTTTGCTTTTATGCTATCCTTGAGTTCCCTTGTCAACCATGAATGCCTCATCCTTCCCTTAGCATGTTTCCTCCTCCTTGGGATGAATTTCTGTTGGTGCCTCGCGAATAACTCTCAAAAACTCCTGCCATTGCTGTTCCTCTAATTTCCCTGTTAGGCTCCCTTTCCAATCAACTCTGGCCAGCTCCTCCCTCATGTCTTTGTTGTTACCTTTGTTTAATTGTAACACCATACCATCTGATTCCAGCTTCTCCTTCTCAAACTGCACAGTAAATTCTACCATATTGTAGTCACTGTTCTCCATGGGTTCCTTCACCTTAAGTTCCCTAATCAAGTCTGCCTCATTACACATCACCAAATCCAGAATTGCCTGTTCCCTAGTAGGCTCTGTCACAAACTGCGCCAAAAAAACCATCTCTTAGACATTCCACAAATTCCTCTTCTTGGGATCCTCTGCCTACCTAATTTTCCCAGTCCACCTGCGTATTGAAGTCCCCCATGATTATTGCAACATTGCCTTTTTTATATGCCTTTTCTAACTCCTGATTTATTTTCTGCCCCACATCCTGACTACTGCTAGGGGGCCTGTACATAACTCCCATCAGGGCCTTTTTACCTTTGTGATTCAGGCAAATTGTGCGGAGGGTGTGGAGAGTCTGCAGAAGGATCTAGATAGGCTGGGCGAATGGGCCAGGAAATGGCAAATGGAATTTAATGTTGGCAAGTGCGAGGTGGTCCACTTTGGTAGGAAGAATGGTAGGAAGGACTATTACTTACGTGGCGAAAAACTGCAGCAGGCGACGGTGCAGAGGGACCTCGGGGTCCTTGTGCATGAGTCGCAAAAACCCAGCTTGCAGGTGCAGCAGGTGGTCAGGAAGGCGAATGGGATGCTGGCCTTCATAGCGAGGGGGATTGAATATAAAAGTAGGGAGGTCTTGCTGCAGCTGTATAGGGCATTGGTGAGGCCGCAGCTGGAGTACTGTGGGCAGTTTTGGGCGCCGCACCTGCGCAAGGATATTTTGGCCCTGGAGGGAGTGCAGAGGAGGTTTACTAGGCTGATACCGGAGTTGAGGGGATTGAGCTATGAGGAGAGGCTGAATAAACTTGGCTTGTACTCGTTAGAGTTTAGAAGAATGAGGGGAGATCTCATTGAGACGTATAAGATGATGAATGGGATGGATAGGATAGAGGTGGAGAGACTCTTCCCGCTCAAAAAAGACAGTAGGACTAGGGGGCACAGCCTCAAGATAAAGGGGAGACGGTTTAGAACGGAGTTGAGGAGGAACTTCTTCACTCAAAGGGTGGTGAATCTCTGGAATTCTCTGCCCGTTGAAGTGGTGGAGGCTGCCTCGCTAAATATTTTTAAGAAGCAGGTTGATGGGTTCTTGATAAGAGAGGGGATTAAGGGTTATGGGGAGAGGGCGGGAAAGTGGAACTGAGCCACGACAGATCAGCCATGATCTTATTGAATGGCGGGGCAGGCTCGAAGGGCTAGATGGCCTACTCCTGCTCCTATTTCTTATGTTCTTATGTTCTTATGTTCTTACTCACGGAGATTCTATGCCTTCTGATCCTATATCACTTCTTGCTATCAGATTAACTTAATTCCTTATTAACAATGCAACCCCGAGCCCTTTTGCCCATCTGCCTGTCCTTCCAATAGGACACATATCCTTGGATATTTCAATCTCAGCCACATCTCCGTGATGCGTACAACATTGTACTGGCCAATTTCAATGTGCTCGTTTACCTTGTTCCATGCCTGGGATCAACCTAATGAACCTTCGCTAGACTGTCTCCAATGCCATTACATCTTTCCTTAGAAATGGAGACCAAATCTGTTCACAAGTTTTCCAGGTAGGGCGGCACGGTAGTTAGCACACCTACCTCTTAAGCACCAGGAACCTGGATTCGATTCCCAGCTTGGGTCACTGTCTGTGTGGAGTTTTGCACATTCTCCCTGTGTCTGTGTGGGTTTTCTCCGGGTCCTCCGGTTTCCTCCCACAGTCAGAAAGACACGCTAGTTAGGTGTATTGGTCATGCTAAATTCTCCCTGAGTATACCTAAACAGGTGGCGACTAGGGCAATTTCACAGTAACTCCATTGCAGTGTTAATGTACGCCTTACTTGTGGCTAATAAATACATTTTACTTGTACTTGGGTGTGGTCTAACTAGTATCTTGTATAGTTTTATCAAGATTTCCCTATTTTTGTACTCCATTCCCTGTGAAACAAAGGCCGACATTCCATTCACGTTCCTCATTACTGGCTGAACTTTATGCCAGCTTTTTTGTGATTTATGTGCAGGGACCCCCAAACCCCTCTATGCTGCAGCTTTCTGCTGTCTTTCTCCATTTAGTTAATATTCAGCTCCTTTATTCTGCCTACCAAAACGCAAAGCTTCACATTTTCCTATACTGCAGCTAGAATTTTCTGGCTGTTCATGCTGGCAGGAGCTTTTGATCTCATCGCCAGTGAATGCCATGCCTCCTTCTGCCCCAAGAGCCATGCCACGGGGAGGCAAGAAACCTACTACCCCCCCCCCCCCCCACCCCCGCACCCCCCAGCACCCCCACATCGCCTGTCTGCCATATGTAGCACAGTGGTTAGTGCTGCTGCTTCACCGTTCCAGGGACCTGGGTTTGATTCACAGCTCGGGTCACTGTCTGTGTGGAGTTTGCACATTCTCCTCGTGTCTGCGTGGGTTTCCTGCAGGTGCTCCAGTTTCCTCCCACGGTCCAAAGATATGCAGTTAGGTTGATTGGCCATGCTAAAATTGTCCCTTAGTGTCCTGAGATGCGTAGGTTAGAGGGATTAGCGGGTTAAAATATGTAGGGATATTGGGGTAGGGCCTGGGTGGGAACGTGGTCAGTGCAGACTCAATGGGCCGAAGAGCCTCTTTCTGCACTGTAGGATTCTATGACTCTATGATATTCCATCTGCCACATTTTGCCCACTCACTTGATCTGTCTATATCCCTCTGGAGACTCTTTGGTGGAATTTTACTGCCCTGCCCACCATGGGAATTGTAGCGGGTGGGAGGGGGGGCGGTTGTAGCGGGTGGGAGGGGGGGCGGTGTTCGCGGACCATGGTAAGGTCCACTTACCTCGGTTGGGATTGTCCGGCCTTGGAGCGAGCACAGCTGGAAAATCTCGCCCTTGGTGTCATCCACGCCACTTGCCTTCCCACCTATTTTTCTGTCATTCTCAAACTTGGGAAAAGTACATTTGCTTCCCTCGTGCAAATCATTAATATATGTCGTAATAGTGGCCCCAGTGTTGATTCCTGTGGCACTCTGCAGGTTGCCATCCTGAAAATGCCCCTCTCAACCCAACTCTCAGTCTTCTATCAGTTAGCCAGTCCTCTATACTTGCTAATATAGTACAAGTGCAGGTTCAAGTGTTGTGCACACATGATGCCAGGTCTACTTCACAGTTACAACAGCCTGAAATGTGATTTGGGCTTCTTGTGAATATTCCACTCCTGTCACGGAACCCGTCTGATGAAAATGGAACATCCCAGCCAAGATTCAACATTTCCTCCTACACAGAATGACATAATGCAAAAAACAAAGTACAATGGGGAAGACAGTCAGTACTGAACTGTTGTGAAGAATCATAGAATCTCTACAGTGCAGAAGGAGGCTATTCAGCCCATCAAGTTGGCATCGACTACAATCCTACCCAGGCCCTATCCCCGTGATGTCATGCATTTACCCTTGCTAGTCCCCCTGACACTCAGGGGCAATTTAGCATGGCCAACCCACCCAACCAACACATCTTTGGACTGTGGAAGGAAACCGGAGCACCCGGAGGAAACCCACACAAACACAAGGAGAATGTGCAAACTCTACACTGACAGTGACCCAAGGCCAGAATCGAACCTAGGTCCCTGGCACTGTGAGGCAGCAAAGCTAACCACTGTGCCACCATTGCCACCTAGGGGATATTTTAGTAGATTAAAGATGCTCCATGAATGCAATTTGTTAACTTAGCAATGATTGAAGAGCATTGCTCCCAAATGCTGAGACTCAGTAGCAGTTAAAGGGCAGTGCCTTCCACTTCAGGGCAACCTGTAAACCACACAGACCTTACGCAAGGCATATGGCCTGCTTGTCTTCATCATTTGGGCATCGAGTATAAAAGATGACAAGTTATGTTACAGCTGTATAAAACTTTAGTTAGGCTGCATTTGGAGTTTTACATAGAACATAGAACATAGAACATTACAGCGCAGAACAGGCCCTTCGGCCCACGATGTTGCGCCGACCAGTTACAAAAACAATGACCCACTAGCCTATACCAATCCCTTTTCGTCCATAAACCTATCCAGAGATCTCTTAAACGCCCCCAAACTAGACGCATCTACAACTGCAGCAGGCAGGGCATTCCAATCCCTCACCACCCGCTGGGTAAAGAACCTACCCCTGACATCCGTCCTGTAGCTACCCCCCCTTAATTTAAAGTTATGCCCCCTCGTGCTAGCTTTCTCCATCCGAGGAAAAAGGCTATCACTATCCACCCTATCTAAACCCCTAATCATCTTATATGTTTCAATAAGATCCCCTCTTAGCCGCCTTCTTCCCAACGAAAACAACCCTAGATCCCTCAGTCTCTCCTCATAGGACCTCCCCACCATACCAGGCAACATCCTAGTAAACCTCCTCTGCACCCTCTCCAACGCCTCCACATCCTTCTTGTAATGCGGGGACCAGAACTGCACACAGTACTCCAAGTGCGGCCGCACTAGAGTAGTGTACAGTTGCAACATTACACTGCGACTCCTAAATTCAATCCCCCTACCAATAAACGCCAAGACACCGTACGCCTTCTTGACAACCTTATCTACTTGATTCCCAACTTTCAGGGATCTATGTACACACACACCTAGATCCCTCTGTTCATCCACACTATTCAAAGTCCTCCCGTTAGCCCTATACTCGACACATCTGTTGCTCCTACCAAAGTGAATTACCTCACACTTCTCCGCATTAAATTCCATCCGCCACCTCTCGGCCCAGCTCTGCAACCTATCTAAGTCTCCCTGCAGACTATGACACCCTTCCTCACAATCTACCACACCTCCAACTTTGGTGTCATCAGCAAATTTACTAATCCACCCAACTATACCCTCATCCAGATCATTAATAAAAATTACAAACAACAGTGGCCCCAAAACAGATCCCTGAGGCACACCACTCGTAACTGCACTCCATGATGAATATTTACCATCCACCACCACCCTCTGTCTCCTATCTGATAGCCAATTCCTGATCCAACTTCCTAGATTACCCACAATCCCATACATCTGCATTTTCTGCAGAAGCCTACCATGGTGAACCTTATCGAACGCCTTACTAAAATCCATGTATACCACGTCAACTGCCTTACCCCCATCCACCTCTTTGGTCACCTTCTCAAAAAACTCAATAAGGTTAGTAAGGCACGACCTACCTGCTACAAAACCATGCTGACTATTTCTAATCAATTCATTACACTCCAAATAACTATAAATCCTATCCCTAATAATTTTTTCTAAAACCTTGCCCACAACAGAAGTAAGACTCACCGGTCTATAATTCCCGGCAAAGTCTCTGTTCCCCTTCTTAAACAATGGGACAACATTCGCTATCCTCCAATCCTCCGGGACTACACCAGAGACCAATGACGACCTGAAGATCTGAGCCAGAGGCTCTGCAATCAGTTCTGGTCACCACACTACTACTGGAGATGGTGCAAAGAAGGTTCACCAGGGTGTTGCCTGGTCTGGAGGGTTTTCATTTTGAGGAGAGGATGGATAAACTCGAATTGTTTTCACTGGAAAGGCAGAGGCCGAGGGGAGGCCTGAAAGAAATTTACAAAGTTATGAGAGGCATAGACGGGGTGGATAGTCAGAGGCGTTTTCCCAGGGTGGAAGGGTCAGTTACAAAGGGGCACAGGTTTAAGGTGAGAGGGAGTGAGTTTAGGGGAGATATGCGAGGAAAGTTTTTCACACAGAGGGCAGTGGGTGCCTGGAACTCACTGCCAGTGGAGGTGGTGGAAACAGGCATATTAGCAACTTTCAAGGTGTATCTTGATAGTCACATGAATGGGAGGCAAACAGAAGGATAGAAACCTCGAATCGGTGCAGGTTTGGTGGGCTGAAGGGCCTGTTCCTGTGCTGTTTTGTTCTTAGTTCACTACACATGGTGTTCCAGCATTGCCACTGACCATCAAGCAGACCACAGTTCTGAACTTTTTATGCCCTATATCTTTCCAGAAGATATGGAAGGAGGTGAAACATTCAGAAGATGCCAAAGCTGGAGACAGAAGTTGATCATGAGGATGTATCTCCTGAATCATTGGTTTAATTAGATTGAGATAAACAATGAAGAATGGTTCGGCACATGAACAGGCCCTTCGGCCCACCAAGCCTGCATCGATCGCATTGTCCTATTGAGACCAACTGCCTGTATTCCTCTATTCCCTGCCTGTTCATGTGTCTATCCAGATAAGTCTTAAATGTCGCTAATGTACCTGCCTCAACCACCTCACTTGACAGTGCATTCCAGACCCCCATCACCCTCTGTGTAAAAAACTTCCCCCACACATCTCCACTGAGCCTTTCCCCCCTTACCTTGAACTTGTGCCCCCTTGTAATTGTCATTTCTGCCCTGGGAAAAAGCTTCCAACTCTTCACCTTATTTATGCCCCTCATAATTTTATAAACTTCTATCAGGTTTCCCCTCAGCCTCTGTCTTCCCAGGGAGAACAATCCCATTTGTTCAATCTCTCCTCATAGCTAATACCTTCCATACCAGACAACAAACTGATAAACCTTTTCTGTACTTCCTCTAAAGCCTCCAAGTCCTTCTGGTAGCGTGACTAATTGATTGAGCTGTTCCTTCCAGTAAATCCTTTGTAAACATGCCTAAGGTACCTGCACTGTGTGGTGTGTGAATTATGTCAGCGTATTCTTTTTAATGCTGGCATATTCTCTGTAATCTGCTATTTACTCAACATGATTCCTTCATGGGAGGTTTTAAGTGTATTGTACTGCAGGATTCTCCCCAGAATCAAACTCAATTTGTAAAATAATGGTTGGTTGGAATGCGAGTCTTTACAGGTAATCAAGTCACAGACAATGCGAGTGGAGAGAGGGTTAAGCACAAGTTAGAGAGATGTGTATTGTCTCCAGCCGGGACAGCTATGAGATTTTGCAAGCCCAGGGAAGTCATGGGGGTTATAGGTAGTGTGACATGAACCCAAGATCCTGGTTGAGGCCATCCTCAAGTGTGCGGACTGACTTGGCCTATTTACTTTTATTTTACAGTTGCACAGTGGTCAGGACTGCTGCCTCACATCTCCAGAGACTCAGGTTTAATTCCGGCCTTGGGTCACTGTCTGTGCGGAGTTTGCACATTCTCCCCGTGTCTGTGTGGGTTTCATCCAGCTGCTCCAGTTTCCTCCCACAGTCCAAAGATGTGCAGGTTAGTGCAATGGCCTATGCTAAATTGACTTCAGTTTCTCAAGATGTGTAGGGGGATTAGTGGGGTAAATACTTGGCATTATGGGGGTAGGGCCTGGGAAAGACGTTCTGTCACACAGTAAGAAGTCTTACAACACCAGGTTAAAGTCCGACAGGTTTATTTGGTAGCAAAAGCCACTAGCTTTCGGAGCGCTGCCCCTTCATCAGGTGAGTGGGAGTTCTGTTCACAAACAGGGCATATGAAGACACAAATTCAATTTACAAAATAATGGTTGGAATGCGAGTCTTTACAGGTAATCAAGTTTCAAAGGTACAGACAATGTGAGTGGAGAGAGGGTTAAGCACATGTTAAAGAGATGTGTATTGTCTCCAGCCGAGACAGTTATGAGATTTTGCAAGCCCAGGCAAGTCTTGGAGCTTACGGGTAGTATGACATGAACCCAAGATCCCTGGTTGAGGCTGTCCTCAAGTGTGCGGAACTTAGCTATCAGTTGTTTCTGCGTTATCGTGTGTCGTGAAGGCTGCCTTGGAGAATGCTTACCCGAAGATCAGAGGCTGAATGCCCGTGACTGCTGAAGTGCTCCCCAACAGGAAGATAACACTCCTGTCTGGTGATTGTTGAGCGGTGTTCATTCATCCAACGTCATAGCTTCTGCATGGTCTCCCTAATGTATCATGCCTCAGGACATCCTTTCTTGCAGCACATCAGGTAGACAACGTTGGCCGAGTTGTAAGAGTATGTACCTTGTACCTGGTGGATGGTGTTCTCACGTGAGATGATGGCATCCTTGTCGATGATCTGGCATGCCTTGCAGAGGTTGCTGTGGCAGGGTTGTGAGGTGTCGTGGTCACTGTTGTCCTGAAGGCTAGGTAGTTTGCTGCGGACAATGGTCTGTTTGAGATTGTGTGGTTATTTGAAGGCAAGAAGTGGTGGTGTGGGGGTGGCCTTGGTGAGATGTTCATCTTTGAGGTGTTCTGTCAGAGAGTTGGCGCAGACTTGATGGGCTGAATGGCCTCTTCCGCATTGTAGAGATTCTTTCAGTAAAGTGGATAACTTAAAGCAGCGAAGAGTAAAATCTTGGAGGCATGCTGGTGGTGTTTTACACTAAGTGCCTCCAGTGTTTTCTGCCTCAGTTGCAGAAGCAGCAATAGTTCTCTCGCCTCTTTTGAGAACAATGGATTTTTGACAACAATGAGTTACAATCAGGTCGTGGTGAGAGTGCAGTTATTGAGATCTGCGTGTGCTTCCTGCTGATAAAGCCCATGTTTTGAGTGCAGCAGAGTGATATCTGTACAGAGCAGTGCCCATGTTCAGATGCCCACCCTGCATTGGCAGTGGGCACAGTGTTACTTTCAGCCCAACTCTCCCATAGCCTGGAATGTCCATAAGACTGCAACTCGATTTCAAGAAGAAATTAGATATAGCTCTTGGGGTTAAAGGGACCAATGGAAAATGGAGGGGGGTAAGTGGGATCAGGATATTGAATTTAATGACCAGCCATGATCAAAATGAATGGCGGAGCAGGCTGGAAGGGCCAAATGGCCTCCTCCTGCTTTTAGCTACTATGATACTGGTTTCACCGAACAGGCTGATTTATTGTTTCAGATGCTTAACTTCCTTCCAATTGCTCTTCACAGATAATGAAGAGGATCAGTGCCTCTCCTTAATGGCTAGACCCTGTGTAGGAGTGAATAGCTCCTGTTTTAACACATTGACTTAAATAATAAAATTATTTCTACAGCTTTAGATGTAAATTATCCCACAACATTTTAACCGTTCATCCAAAATAGCACCAACAGTAAATTCTAGGCTTTAAAATGACAATAGTTCAAGGACAGTAAAACGTTTTAGATGACGCATTTTACAGAAATGATACCAGTAAGTTGATGCCAACACCCCCACAGTGCTTTCCAGCCACCTTCAGTGCTCTGACAGATTGTTAGAAGTTACTGTCTGTGACATTAGCGTACAAATGCTTCAGGTATTTTTATTATATTCCTTTGATGTTATTTTGAACCATTTAAAAGATCAGACAGCCATTTCAAGCTTGTTGGATTTCATGTTTGCTCTACAGGGTTGTATCTTCTCCCTGTGCAGCACCTTGACTAGCCTTGCAATCAGCATGATTAATATTATGCCCCCCCCCCCAACTGCTTCCCCTTTTCTACATTCTACCTCTGTCCCATCCCCCAAATCCCCCCCCCACAACACTCGCTCCCACCCACCCACCCTGCCACCACTCCTCCACCTCCCCACCCACCCCCCCCAAAACATTTCCATCTGTCACAGCTTATAGTTTCTCTGCTGTTTGGCCATTCACGCCCTTTATTCTCTCAGTAGACAGCTATTAGCAATCATTTACCCTGGATTCTGTGGCTATGACTCATCTTTCATTCCCTCCTCCTGCAGTATAAATATCTCCCACTTTCGGTGCCTTTTAGCTTTGACAAAGGGTCAGCTGGACTCGAAACGTCAGCTCTTTTCTCTCCTTACACATGCTGCCAGACTTGCTAGATTTTCCAACGTTTTCTCTTTGCATTTCAGATTCCAGCATCTGCAGTAATTTACTTTTATACAATGATTAATATTTTGATTTGATTTGCTTTGATTTATTATTGTCACTTTATTAGTATACAGTGAAAAATATTTTTTTGCACACTATACAGACGAAACAAACCATTTATAGAGAAGGGAAGGAGAGAGTGCGGAATGTAATGTTACAGTCATATCTAGGATGTAGAAAAAGATCAACTTAATGCAAGGTAGGTCCAGTCAAAAGTATAATGGCAGCAGGAACGAAATTGTTCTAGAGTTGGTTGGTACGTGACCTGAGACTTTTGTATCTTTCTCCCGACAGAAGAAGGTGAAAGAGACAATATCCAGGGTGTGTGGGGTCCTTAATTAGGCTGGCTGCTTTTCCGAGGCAGTGGGAAGTGTAGATAATGTCAATGGATGGAAGACTGGTTTGCGTGATGGATTGGGCTACATTCACGATCTTTTGTAGCTTCTTGTGGTCTTGGGCAGAGCAGGAGCCTTACCAAGCTGCGATACAACCAGAGAGAATGCTCTTAAAGGTGCATCTATATATGTTGGTGAGAAGTGGGGGTGTGGGGATGGCCTTGGCGAGGTGTTCATCTTCATCGATGACTTGCTGAAAGCCCTGGAGAAGATGTTGTAGCTTCTCCGCTATGCACAACCCCACAACCTCAAACAAACCATTGTCCGCAACAATCTACCCAACCTTCAGGAGAACAGTGATCACGACACCACACAACCCTGCCACAGCAATCTCTGCAAGACGTGCCGGATCATCGACACGGATGCCATCTCATGTGAGAACACCATCCATCAGGTACATGGCACATACTCTTGTGACCCGGCCAACGTTGTCTACCTGATATGCTGCAGGAAAAGATGTCCCGAGGCATGGAACACTGGGGAGACCGTGCAGACGCTACGACAACGAACGAATGAACATCTCTCGACAATCACCAGTCAGGTGTGTTCCCTTCCAGTCGGAGAACACTTTAGCAGTCACTCTGATCTTTGTGTAAGCTTTCTCGAAGGCGGCCTTCATGACACACGGCGACGCAGAATCGCTGAGCAGAAACTGATAGCCAAGTTCCGCACACATGAGGATGGCCTCAACTAGGATTTTGGATTCATGTCGCACTATCTGTAACCCCCATGACTTGCCTGAGCTTGCAAAATCTCACTAACTGTCTCCGCTGGAGACAATACCCATCTCTTTAACCGGAGCTTGGCCCTCTCTCCACTCACATGTCTGTACCTTTAAGACTTGATTACCTGTAAAGACTCACCATTATCCAGCCATTATCTTGTAAATTGAGTATGCGTCTGTGAACACAAGTCTTCACTCACCCAATGAAAGAGCTTGAGACTCCGAAAGCCAGCGCTGCCAAATAAACCTGTTGGACTTTAACCTGCTGTTGTGAGATTTCTTACTGTGCTTATCCCAGTCCAATGTCGGCATCTCCACATCATGGGAGGTAATTGTCAGTTTCTGGAAAGGTATTTCAGCTGCTCAGCACTTCACTAATTTTCAGCCGTACTTCCCTGCTACCAATCATCACCATGGCACTCTGATAAGAGTTGTTTTCGCAGCAATCAATAAGAATTAATTATCATTATTAATACTAATCAGTAGTGACGTTTGAAAACACAATCATAGCTGGGTTAAGATCAATGCCTAGCAAACAGGAAAATATAAAGTATAAAAGCAAATCAAAGCACAGCAAAAGTAAAATGCAAAGTACAAAATTACAAAAAGTAGTGTTTGCAGGCTTCAGGCTTACTATTTGCCTTCCTAATTACTTGCTGTACTTGCATACTTGTTTTCAATGACCGGTATACAGGGACACCCTTTTATACATCAACATTTTCCAATCTATCTCCAGTTAAATAGTACTCTATCAGTTTATTTTTATTTGAAGTGGATATCTTCACATTTATCCACGTTTTACTGCATCTGCCACACATTTGCCCAGCTATTTTCAGTAACTATTCTCTGTAGGCAAAAGCAGTACAGAAGGAGGCCTTTTGGTCCATTGGGTCTGCACCAACTCTCCGATACAGCATCCTGCCCAGACCCTATCCCTGTAACCTCACATATTTATCCCACCAACCCCCCTAACCTACACATTGGGACACTAAGATATAATAAAGAATGGCCAATCCTGCACATTTTTGGACAGTGGGAGGAAACCAGAGCACCCAAGGAAACCCATGCAGACCCAAGAAGAACATGCAAACTTCACACATACAGTGAGACAAGACAGAATTGAGCCTGGGTGCCTGGTGCTGTGAGCCAGCAGTGCTAACCACTGTGCCAATGTGCTGCCCAGTGCTGCCTGTCTGAAGCATGGCCCACCACCTGTCTCCTTGCTCCTTCATACTAGAATGGAGGTTTATCAATCAAGGATTGATTACAATTGGTGGGCCTCATGTGTAGACAGTACAGCAGAATTACTTACTTCCTGCAAATGTGTCTGTTGCTGGAACGGCACACATCAATGAGTAAGTTTTGGATGTTCATCATCACCTTTTGGAAGACTGTTTTAATTTGGTTTGTTCGAATTGAAAGTGGATTTGGGGCGGCATGGTGGCAGTGGTTAGCACTGCTGCCTCACAGTGCCAGCGACCCAAGCTGGATTCTGGCCTCGGGTCACTGTGGAGTTTGCACATTCCCCCTGTGTCTGCGTGGGTTTCCTTCCACAGTCCAAAGATATGTGGATTAGGCTGATTGGCCAGGCTAAACTGACCCTAGTGTCAGGGGGATTGGCAGGATAAAAATGTGGGGTTACGGGGATAGGGCCTGGCTGGCATTGTGGTTGGTGCAGACTCGATGGGCTGAATGGCCTCCTTTTGCACTGTAGGGATTCTATTAGTGGTGCTCCTTTCAAAGGTGGGGGTGGGAGGGCACTTTGATCCTCCTGACTGAAAGGTTGGTTCAAAAGAGACATTAAGTGGAGCTGGTCTGTAACTGTGGTTGTTGCTTTGGGAGGTGGTTTGCTGTAATGTGTAACACTGTCAGTAAAGATTCAAAAAAAGAAGTGTACAAGCAAAAAGGATGAGCTGTACTTTCAGAGCCAGATTCATTATAGGGAGGGGACAGCCGAGTGGCATTATCACTCGACTATTAATCCAGACACTCAGCTAAGGGTCTGGGGACCCCAGTTCGAATCCCACCACAGCAGATGGTGGAATTTGAAATCACTTTAAAAAAATCTGGAATTAAGAATCTACCATGATTGCTGGAAAAACCCAACTGATTCACTAACGTCCAGAAGGGGAGGAAATTTGCTGTCCTTACCTGGTCTGGCCTATGTGTGACTCCAGCAATGTGGTTGACTCTCAGTTGCCTTCCTAGGGCAACTAGGGATGGGCAGTAAACGCTGACCAACCAACGACCCCCATGTTCCAAGAATGAATAAAAAATGTCATGGCAACAGGCAATCTCAGTTAACTGAAGTATTTTCTTTTCCTTCAGCTGTTGGAGGTCAAAATGATAAAATGAGTGTGTCCGCAATGATTAAAATAATTAATTCTGGCTTCCTTTCTTTTTTTTTCATCTGGTTAAGTATGGGATTTACATAGGGGAGAATGATTTCCAGTTCCTAGGCAGAGGCTGACTCGAAGGCGGGTTCCAACTATACCTTACTGACAGAACGAGCAATCCAATAAATTTATCGTGGGAGGGATCCAATGCATAAATTGTTGTGGATTATCAAAGAAAATTCAGGAACGGCTGGAAGTGGATGGACTGTGCACGAAGGAGGGAATATGATCAACTGATACAAACTCAGTAATTCGTGGGCTTGTATTCAGATTGGAATTGGACAGAGAGAGAATATTGGTGATCAGTGTACACTGAGTAAATCAGATGGCACAAGCATCATCTACCTAGCTCAAGGATCCTGCTATCTTGTTAGAAATGGTCTCTTAATTGTATTTCTGAAATTAAAATTAAAAATGCTTCCTTTGATGATTTTGACAGCACAATAGAACCATAGAACCCTGTAGTACAGAAAGAGGCCCTTCGAGTCTGCACCGAACACAATCCCACCCAGGCCCTACCCCTATATATTATACCCACTAATCCCTCTAACCTATGCATCCCTGGACGCTAAGGGGCAATTTCTTAGCACGGCCAATCAACCTAACCCGCACATCTTTGGACTGCGGGAGGAAACTGGAGCAAACCCACGCTGACACGAGGAGAATGTGCAAACTCCACACAGACAGTGACCCGAGCCGGGAATCGAACCCGGGACCCGTGAAGTAGCAGTGCTAACCCCTGTGCTACCATGCCGCCCAGGTTGAAGGACATTTTGAAAACGCATTGACGCGTCTCACGTGAGAAATATTAACCTCATTTTTAAAGAGCAGCTTTGAGGAAAATAAGTGGGTTGCCTTTCCAGAAGGGATTTCATTAGATGAAAATGCTGGTTTTTGGAAGGGAAGAGGAAGTGAGGCAGGAATTAGCTGAAGGAAGGCCAAAACAAGACGAACAGATGTGACTGGATCTGCAGGCTCTGATGTGGCAGGAAACTGCTGAGCTTAGCCGGCTTGACTTGTTCTTGCCAGGAAGCAACTTGATGACTGTGAATTGTTGTGGGATATGAGAGTGTAAATCGGGGAGGATTGAAAAACAACGAGGTAAAAATAAAGTCTCACGGGAAGAAGCTACGAGTGAACCCCCGCCTCCCCCCCAAAACTTGGCAAGGGAACTATTTTCTCACAAGTAAAAATGACGCAAAGCTGATTAGAATCTTGTTGAGAATGGTTTGCTGATAGCTGCCATTGAAATTTGTCAGGCATGCTTTTCAGCACAAGTGGTGAAACCCTGAGGAAAAATAAGGAAATTCGGCATGTCCACTACGACTCTCACCAACTTTTACAGATGCACCATAGAAAGCATTGTTTCAGGTTGCATCACAGCTTGGTATGGCTCCTGCTCTGTCCAAGACCGTAAGGAATTACAAAATATTGTGAATGTAGCCCAATCCATCAGGCAAACCAGCCTCTCATCCATTGACACTGTCTACACTTTCCACAGCCTCAGAGAAACAGTCAACATAATTAAGGACCCAATGCAACCCGGACATACTCTCTTCCATCTTCTTCCATCGGGAAAGAGATACAAAAGTCTGAGAACACGTACCAACCATCCCAGGAACAGTTTCTTCTCTGTTGCCATCAGGCCTATGAATGGTCCTATCACACATCATGCTGATCTTTGTCTTCACCCTATCAGTTACTGCAACACTATATTCAGCACCCTACCCTTTCCGTGTCCCCAGTGTACAGTATGTATTGTCTGTAACAGCTCGCAAGAATTAATACTTGCCACTATATCCCGATGCACCTGACAATAATAAACGTAGATTTATCAGAATGTAGATTATTATACAGGAGCAATCCATTAGCTGGCTCTTGACAATAATGCTCACTCTGCATTTTAAGAACACAAGAAATAAAAGTAAGTGTAGACCGTATAGCTCTCTGGTCAATGCAGTCATGGCTAATCTTCTGCCTCTACTTCACTTTCTTGCCTGTTCCCCTTGGATTCCCTGAGAAATCAAAATCTGTCTGTTTCACTATATTCAACAATGAAGCATACTTAATCTAAAGTTTATTTATTTATTAGTCACAGGACGGTATTTATTAGTCATGGCACGGTAGCACAGTGGTTAGCACTGCTGCTTCACAGCTCCAGGGACCTGGGTTCGACTCCCGGCTCGGGTCACTGTCTGTGTGGAGTTTGCACATTCTCCTCATGTCTGTGTGGTTTTCCTCTGGGTGCTCCGGTTTCCTCCCACAGTCCAAAGATGTGCTGGTTACATTGATTGGCCATGTTAAAAATTGTCCCTAGTGTCCGGAGATGCATAGGTTAGAGAGATTAACGGGTAAATATGTAGGGATATCAGGGTAGGGCCTGGGTGGGATTGTGGTCAGTGCAGACTTGATGAGCTGAATGGCCTCTTTCTGTACTGTAGGGTTTCTACGATTCTATGAAGTAAGGCTTACATTAACACTGAAATGAAGTTACTGTGAAATTCTTCTAGTCTCCACATTCCGGCACCTGTTCAGGTCAATGCACCTAACCAGCACATTGTTGGACTGTGGGGGGAAAGTGGAGCATGCAGAGGAAACCTATGCAGACACAGGGAGGACATGCAGGCTCGTCGCAAACAGTGGCCCAAGCTGGGAATCAAACCCGGCTCCCTGGTGGCGTGAAGCAGCAGTGCTAACCAATTGTGCCACCGTGCCATCAATCCTCGGGGGGGATGGAATTCCAAAGATTCACAACTCTTTGAGGGAAGAAATTTCTTCACATCTCAGGACTAAAAGATTGTTCATAGAATCCCTACACTACAGAAGAAGGAGATTCAGCCCACAAAGTCTGTACCCACAACAGTCCCACCCTATCCCTGTAACCCCACATATTTACCCTGCTAACCCCCCCGGAACTAGGGGCAATTTAGCACAGCCAATCAACCTAACCTGCACATCTTTCGGACTGTGGGAGGAAACCAGAGCACCCGGAGGAAACCCATGCAGACACGGGGAGAATGTGCAAACTCCACACAGACAGTGACCAAGGCCAGAATCGAACCTGGGTCCCTGGCACAGTGAGGCAGCAGTGAAGGCGGGGCAGCACAGTGGCACAGTGGTTAACAGTGCAATCTCACAATGCCAGGGATCTGGGTTCGATTCCTGGCTTGGGTCACTGCTCATGTTTCGCCGGCAGGGGGGGGGGGTTTGCACATTCTTTCTGTGTCTGCGTGGGTTTCTTCCGGGTGGTCTGGTTTCCTCCCACAGTCCAAAGACGTGCAGGTTATGTTGATTGCACCCCATATTCTGCGATTCCACTCATTATGCTGTGCTTACAGAAGATGGTGATGCAGTGGTAATGTCGCTGGACTAGTAATCCAGGGGTCCAGGCTAATTCTTTGGGAGCATGGGTTCAAATCCCATCTTGGCAGATGGTGAAATTTGAATTCAATTAATTCTGGTCCCTCCATGCTGACACTATATTTAAGAAAGCCCACCAATGCCTCTACTTTCTCAGAAGGTCAGGAAACTCAGCATGTCCGCGACAACTCTCACCAACTTTTACAGATGCACCATAGAAAGCGTCCTTTCCAGTTGTATCACAGCTTGGTATGTCTCCTGCTCTGCCCAAGACTGTAAGAAACTACAAAGGGTTGTGAACGAAGCCCAGCCCATCGCGCAAACCAGCCTCCCATCCATTGACTCCATCGACACTTCCCGGTGCCTCGGGAAAGCACCAGCATAATCAAGGACCCCCACGCAACCCCCGGACATTCTCTCTTCCACCTTCTTCCATCGGGAAAAAGGTACAAAACTCTTCGGTCACATACCAACCGACTCAAGAACAGCTTCTTCCCTGCTGCTGTCAGGTTTTTGAATGGATCTACCTTTTATTAAGTTGATCTCCTCTCCTTTCCTTCTCTAGGAGTGGTATGTTTTGCCTGTATAGTGCGCAAGAAACAATACATTTCACTGTATACTAATACATGTGACAATAATAAATCAAATCAAATCTGGAATGTAAAAGATGGTCTCAGTAATGATGAAACTATCAGCAATTGTGATAAGAAAGGTTGTTAGGGAAGGAAACCTATCATCCTTACTAGGCTGGCCTACTTGTGACTCTTGATCCACAATGCTATGTGGTTGACTCTTAACTGCTTTCGCAAGGCATTCAGTTTAAGAGTAATGAGGAATGGGCAACAAATAATGGCCAGGTCCCACACCCCATGGAAGAGTAATAAAAATATCAGGAGCTGCTGGCTTGGAAAATTAATTCTCACATATCTTGCTACTAATTCTGTGCCCCACTTGTTTTATTTGACCCGCTGGGTGTGTGTGAAGTGGATGCATGCCGTCAGGAGAATGAAGGATGTTCCTTCAACAGAGTTTCACCTCTTTAGGCTATTTTTGTATCAACACATACCTCCATGTATCCCCTGCAGGTAGAGCAGCAAGAAGCCTAATTACAGAGCTCCATCACTCTCTCAAACTGACTACAGAGACAGTTTAATTTAATATTGCTGCTAAGGTTGAACAATGTACTCTACAACATAGCATTCCTTTACCTGTTAACCATGCAAAATGACTGGATGAGCAAATAGATCTCATTGCAATGTTTAATCTTCACAGTGGATGTTCCAGGTTCATTCCGTGAAGCACGTCAGCATTAATTCCCGCTTCCAGCAACAAATCTGTACCTCCAAATTAGACGGATAGCTCTCCACCTTGCAAACAAAAGCGCAGAAGCAAAATGCTGGAAATCGAAATGCTAGAAATAGAAAAAGCTGGAAATAGCGAGCTAGTCTGGCAGCCTTAGCGAACAGGAAAACAGGGTTCACATTTCAGAGAGATGGCCTGTCATTAGATCAGATGCATGGCGTATCTCCCACGATGCGGCAAGAGCGGCATCTCAAGGAATGCTGAATATCGTAACAATGTCTCGAATTGTAAGATTGTAAGTTCATAAGATACAGGAGCAGAATTAGGCCATTCAGCCCATCGAGTCTGCTCCGTCATTCAATCATGGCTGATATGCTCCTCATTCCCATTCTCCTACCTTTGCCCCATAACCCTTCAACCCATTACCAATTAATAATCTGCCTAACTCCTCCTTAAATGTACTCACTGTCCCAGCATCCACTGCACTTTGGGGTGGCAAAGAATGATGGGTGGATTGGATATACGATGGGTGGAATTTTAATTGGGATCCATGTGGAATGATTCAGGCCTGGAGACTGTCATTGAGGAAAGAGATATGACTGTGAACGTGAGCCTTGGGCGATACCCGGTCAAACACGAGAAATGTAACCAGAAAGCGATGAAGGTTAACTGGGTGAAATAGACAAATGGAAATCTGAACAGAGAGAGCGCAGGAATTCTCTCGAGGTGAACAGCCCTGGAAAAGAAATAGCGGCAAATTAAGCACAGTTTTGATGGAAGTTCATTGGTTTGAAACATTGGTCGGAATTTTACCGCAGAAGGCTCGCAGAACGGAATTCTCCATTAACGTCGGGCAGGATTTTACGAACCTCGCCCGAGCGACATCGTAAAATGTCAGCTATTAACTCTGGGCTGTATTTTACGTGCTCCTGGTGGGTGTGTTTCCCTTGGGGTGAGTGCAC
Source organism: Carcharhinus amblyrhynchos (assembly GCF_965287045.1). Lineage (NCBI taxonomy): Eukaryota > Metazoa > Chordata > Chondrichthyes > Carcharhiniformes > Carcharhinidae > Carcharhinus > Carcharhinus amblyrhynchos. The sequence continues at coordinate 111,038,090 of NC_137331.1, read as the reverse complement.
ATAAAATAAGGGGGGTGTGGGGGCAAGGCATGTGTCCATTCCACCGCCTTCTTCTTGAGCTCATCCTCCTAATATGGTGTGTGGGTGAATGAATAATGAAGGGGCAATTAGACTTGTTGTCAAGCCAAATGATTCTGATAATACACTGGCTAAGATGTAAAACATCTGGCATAGGCAGCTGGTCAGGTGCGTGCAACCCAAATTTTTAGCTTCAATATTAAAATGGTGGGAAGGAAGGGCTTGCTGCCCTTTGCCAATCATAGAGTGGCTACATAGGACACAGAACATAGAGCATAGAACAGAGAAAAACTACAGTGCAAATAGGCCCTTCGGCCCACAAGTTGCGCCGATGATATCCATGCCTACTAGGCTTACCTATAACCCTCAATTTTATTAAGCTCCATATACTCATCCAGAAGTCTCTTGAAAGACCCTATCAAGTTTGCCTCCACCACCACCGACGGCAGCCCTCACCCATCACCTTCTCAGTGAAAAACTTACCTCTGACTCTCCTGTGTACCTACTCCCCAGTACTTCAAACCTGTGTCCTCTCGTAGCAACCATCCCAGCCATTGAAAAAAGCCTCAGAGTAAACTGCCCATTTCCTGCCTATCCACTCCCCCCCTTAAACCACACCCCCCTCCTCACCAGTATCCCCCCACTCGGCTTGGCCCCACCTCCCCAAACCCTCTCAGTCTAAGACTCTGGACTTACCTGCTGGACCTTGATCTTTTCCTTCTGACAGTGACCACTAGTGCCTTCCTAGTGCTGCCAGAACTGACGGAGATGCCAGACAAATGGATTATCCAGGACGGTGATTCATCAGTGAGGGGTAGAAGTCTCACTCAGCATCCATCCTAAGGCACTTTAACCATCGCTCTTTTGACGTGCAATGACATTGCCATTGCTGAATCTCCCACTATCGACATCCTGGTGGTTACCATTGACCAAAACCTCACCTGGGCTAGCCATCTAAATGGTGTGGATGCAAGAGCAGGTCAGAGGACAGGGATTCTGAGGTGAGTAACTCACTTCCTTACTCTCCAAAACTCGTCCACCATCTACAAGGCACAAGTCAGGAGTGTGATGGAATAGTCCCACTCGCCTGGAGGAGTGCAACTCCAACAATACTCAAGAAGTTTGACACTATCCAGGACATAACAGCGCACTTGATAGCTATCCCTTCCAGAAACGTTCACTTCCTCCACCAATGACTCAAAGTGGTGGTATTGTGTACCTTCCACAGGAACCCACTGGGTGGAATTTTTCTAAGTGTCCAGTCAGCATAAAAACATGAGGGGGTTGCAGTTTAGATCAGAGTTGAGGAGGAACTTCTTCACTCAAAGGGTGGTGAATCTCTGGAATTCTCTGCCTGTTGAAGTGGTGGAGGCTACCTCGCTAAATATATTTAAGTCACGGGTAGATAGATTTTTGATCGACAAGGGAATTAAGGGTTATGGGGAAAAAGCGGGAAAGTGGGACTGATCAACTTCAGATCAGCCATGATCTTATTGAATGGTGGGGCAGGCTCGTAGGGCTAGATGGCCTACTCCTGCTCCTATTTCTTATGTTCTTATGAGGCTTCTTGATACATTTTTTTGGGTGAGTTTTCACTCCCAATCTTATGGACTTAGACATTGAAAATATGGTCCAGGCCTTTTCTAGCTGCTGCAGGCAGTGGGCTGGGCTTAATTTGCCAGCCAGCCTGTAGAGGGAAGTATTGCGCATGTGCAGACCCCTGCGTCTGTGCGTGTGCAATAGCAACTGCAGAGGGAGCTATTACACATGTGCTGATTCTACACAAGCACAATTCCAACAGCAGAGGTCTGACAGGCAGAGACCTGTCAGGCCCCTGCTGCTGCAGGCAGCCTGAACAAAGCTCCTGCTCCCGCAACTGCGGGGGCCCATGGCCGATCGCATGCTCCACACGGCCAAAAATACAGTCCCACCACCTCTATACCACTGCCCAGACCAATCACACCTCCCTGGCAACCACCACAAAGCAGAATGCCCTCTCCTCGCTGATTGCAGGCAGAGTGTGCAGCAGCTCCCTCCACCCCAATTAGGCAGCCCTTTCAGGCCTTGGCCCCCCCATAGACCCTGCCCCTTGGCCCCACCCACACAGACCCTGCCTCCTGGCACAGCCCAACAGGCATTACAGAGGTGCCAGGCTGGCATCATCCCCTCCTTGCCATTGGCCTCCGGGGGGGCCTCAATAGACTCCTGTTCTACCAGTGAGGCAAACAAGACTGTTCCCCGTTTATGGGGAGCAGGTGCTTTCCTCACTGGAGAGAACCTTTCCCGACGAGACTATAAAGGCAAGCGAGCCTGGACAATGGGGCGCTGGGCTCGCTAAAGACAAGCAAATTAACATTAAAATGTATTTGAATAATTTATTGATCCTCTCTCCTATTTCCGGTAAGAGGCTGACCTCACCGGAAATCCAGCTCTCTTAAGATCACAAGCGCCCAGAAGTCGGACGTGATCCTGAAATCTCGGCACTCGCGCGATTTTAGTCTCGCTCTGCCCATTGGAGGGTGGTAGAATCCTAGCCACTAAATCTCCCGAGACAACACCTTCCAAACCCATGATCACTGCCATCTGGAAGGACAGGGGCAGCAGACATATGGTAACACCATTACCTACAAGTTTCCCTCCAAGCCACTCACCATCCTGACTTGGAGATATATCACCATTCCTTCACTATTGCTGGGTCAAAACCCTGAAACTCCCTCCCTAACAGCACTGTGGACTGCAGAGATTCAAGAAGGCAGTTTTACCACCACCTTCTCAAGGGCAGTCAGGAATGGGCAATAAATGCTGGCCAGACAGCGACACCCACGTCCCTTGAATGTATTTTTTTTAAAACTTCATATTATGATCAGTAGAAACAGAAATAAGACACAAAGATTAATAGTGATTGTGAAGCATTCATTTTTTGATCAGTTAGTTTTTTTAAAAAGTAGGAAATTAAGCAGGTAAATAAATGCTTGAAATTTTCTTTTTATTTATCTAACGTGCTGCTTCAACTAACTCAACCAAAATATTTAAACAAAACACAGCCCATAGTCAATGGCACTTTGTAATAACCTTGATTGGACTGAGAAATTTGAACTCTTGTTCCTCTACGCTCCATTGGTTTGCTCCCATTATTCTCCTCATCCTGCTTTTATTTCCATACTTCCTGAATTAGTTCCATTTCGACTCTCCCTGCTCCTGCTGCTGCTGCTTCTCAAGAATTGAACGCCAGGAGACTCGAGAGTATTTTCCTTCCTGGGCTATTGTTTATCTGAGCCATGCACCTTGAAACCTCCCGTGTTCGCAATTCCTGCGACAGGATGCAGCGCAGAGGTCTCCCATTCCTGCCGTCCCGTCCTTGTGACCCACTTCGCCGCATTGTTCCTGAAGAGGGTGCCAGGTGCGAGATTTCTGTTCCCTGGTCTCTGAAATTACAAATCCAGGAAACGGCAAACGCAAATGGAATTGGTCAAACTGTTGTAAAGCTGCTAATTGCTTTCTTTCATCCGTGAATTCACAAAAAGAAATTATATTTGCAACATGTTCCAGGTTCAATTTCCACTCCGAGGATTTGCTACAAAAAGCTGACACTCTGGTGCTGTGCCGAGTGAGTGTTGTACTGCCGGAGATGTTAATCTTTTGGATGAGATGTTAAACTGAGGTCCCACCTGGTTACTTAAATGGGCATAAAAAATCCCATGGCACTATTTTGCAGAAGAGGTGGGGAGTTATCCCTAGTGTCCTGGCTAAGGTTTACAGAATTATGAGTGGCATGGACCATGTGGATAGTCAGATGCTCTTTCCTAGGATAGAAAAGTAAAATACTAGGGGACATAGGTTTAAGATGCATGGAGAAAAGTTCAGAGGAGATGTACGAGGTAAGATTTTTACACAGAGAATGTTCTGCCTGGGGAGATGATGGGAGCAGGTATGATAACAGCATTTAAGGGGCAGCTAGACAAACATAAGAACGTAAGAAATAGGAGAGGAGTAGGCCATCTAGCCCTTCGAGCCTGCCCCGCCATTCAACAAGATCATGGCTGATCTGAAATGGATCAGTTCCACTTTCCCGCCCTCTCCCCATAACCCTTAATTCCCCTGTCTATCAGAAATCTATCTACCCGTGACTTAAATATATTTAGCGAGGCAGCCTCCACCACTTCAACGGGCAGAGAATTCCAGAGATTCACCACCCTTTGAGTGAAGAAGTTCCTCCTCAACTCCGATCTAAACAGCAACCCGCCCCCCTTATTTTGAGGCTGTGCCCTCTAGTCCTGCTATCCTTTCTAAGCGGGAAGAATCTCGTCAGCTTCATGGAGAATACATGAATAAGATGGGAATGGAAGGATACGGACTCTGTGAGACCAGATGGTTTTAGCTTAGGCAGGCATCATGATTGGTGCAGGCTTAGAGGGCCGAAAGGCCTGATCCTGTGCTGTACTTTACTTTGTTCTTTGTTCTTTGTAATAATTATCCCTTAGCGAGTATCACAAAATAAAGGTTGTCTGATCAATATCACATTGCTGTTTGTGGGAACTTGCTGCGTGCAGATTGGCAAATTACATTTCCAACATGACATGGAGATTGCACTTCAAAAATACCTCCTTGGTTGCCAAGTACTTAGAGAGGTCTGGTAGTCACGAAAAGCCAGATATAAATATAAATCTTTCTCACAAGATGCATATCTCTTAGTGTCTGCTGCAGTTATGATCACATTGCCTCTATAAATGCTTATTGCTTTCTTTCTGTGGTGATTGCTCCTTTAAGGGCAACACAGCAGAGTAAGGGCCACCTGGCCTGGGTGACCAACCAGGACTTAGAGTAGGGAAGGAGGAGGAGTTCTCCTAGGCAGAGGTGTTGCAGAAATAGCTGCAAACATGCTGCTGCTCTTGAAGATAAAGCTGTTTTCATTCACTAATGAAGTCTCTCAAGGTCCCCTCTTTCATTGCTGGGTGGCAAAACTAGCCTTTGTGTATCAGTGGGGAGTTGAGTTGCAAACCAACAGCTGGAAATGAAAAGCTAAATCATTTGTTTAAAGGCTTGAATTACCCCTTAGAGCATCACAATCTTGACAATTCAGGATAAAAGGTATTATAGAATCCCTACAGCACGAAAAGGGACCATTCGGCCCAGTGAACCTGCACCGATCACAATCCCACCCAGTCCCAGTCCCTGTAACCCCACATGTTTGCCCTATTAATCCTCCTGATACTCAGAGGTAATTCAGCATGGCCCATCAGTCTAACCTGCACATCCTTGGACTGTGGGAGGAAACCAGAGAAAACCCACGCAGACATGGGAAGAATGTGAAAAACTTCACACAGATAGTCACCTGAGGCCAGAATTGAACCCAGGCCCCTGGGGCTGTGAGGCAGCAGTGCTAACCACTGTGCCACTAGTATGAGCCCTAGATGGCTATTGAAAAGTCAATGGTGGGCACATAATGGCCAAGGAAGGGAATATCAGTTGTGCTGAAAAGACTAGGAGAGCGAATGGGAAAAATAGAGATGTTAAAATTAACAGTTTATTTGTCTCACAAGTAGGCTTACATTAACACTGCAATGAAGTTACTGTGAAAATCCCCTAGTCATCACACTCTGGCACCTGTTCGGGTACAATGAGGGAGAATTTAGCATGGCCAATGCCCCTAAACAGCATTTGCTTGGCAATGTGGTGGTTTAGTGATGGGAAGATTGTGATGGAAGAGAGAGAGAGGGAGAGAGATTTCATGGGGATACCCTTTTTGTTGGGAAGGGAGTAATCTTATTGGTGGTTAGTTACTCTGTCACTGTCAGGATTGTAAAATCCTCAAAGCTGTAGATTTTATAAAATTGAATTTTTCCTGATTTAATTCCTTTAGTTCAAATATGTTTAAAAATGAATGTCTACACATGTGAATAAGTCAGTCAGAGTTTATTTGTGTAGCATGAAGTACCAGGTGATAATACATGTTGACAGGAACAAATTGAAGTTTCGCAAATTGGTAAAATGTTTTCACACTTCTATTTAAACTTGATTAAAGACATTTCCTGCATTACAGCCTTTGGCTGCATCAGCCCGAAAGTCTGGAATCCCTCGAGTATTGTCTTCCTTTTCACCTTCAGTAAGTAGTCTCAAAACACCAGATTAAAGTCCAACAGGTTTATTTGGTAGGATGAGCTTTCAGAGTGCTGCTCCTTCATCAAGTGAATAATAAACCAAATAAATCTGTTGGACTTTAACCTGGTGTTGTGAGACTACTTAATGTGCCTTCCCAGTCCAACGCCGGCATCTCCACATCATAGTTTTCACCCTTCGCCTCCAGAAAGATGTTGCAAATTGAAACTATCTCTTTGACAACACTTTCATCTGCCTTGATATCCCCTCACATAGCTTAGTGTCAAATTTTGTCTGGTTATTCTCCCATGAAGCACCTTGGGGCATTTTATTATGCTAAAGGTTCTACATAAACGGAAATCTATCAGAAGAAAATGGACATGAGTATCACGATGTGTGATTAACCTCTGCTCCTTTATTCTAGTAGAATGTGCTTGTAGAATGCAGTCCAGAGCTAACGTATCAAGTCATAGGATCCCTACAAGTGCAGAAAGAGGCCATTCAGCCCATTGAGTTTGCACTGACCACAATCCCACTCAGGCCCTATCCTCATAACCCCATGCATTCACACTAGCTAGTCCCCCTGACACTAAGGGGCAATTTATCATGGCCAATCCACCTAACTTGCACATCTTTGGACTGTGGGAGGAAACTGGAGCACCCGGAGGAAACCAATGCAGACACAGGGAGAATGTGCAAACTCCACACAGACAGTGACCCGAGCCAGGAATCGAACCCAGGTCCCTTCGCCTGTGAGATAGCAGTACTAACCACTGTGCCACCATTGAAGAGTGGTTGCCCAAGTCTTTAAAACTAGCTTGCACTGTTGAAAGCCATCCATACCATTTAAACAGTGGGGAGGTAAGGAGACCCTCGAGACACTGAGAAGGCAATGGGAGCTGATAACCATCAGTATCTAGCCTGAGAACCTGGATGCAGTGCAGAGAAAAGTTTAATGATTTCCCAAGAGTGGTCAAAGTCAGTAATTACATCTTCATATGCCTTATCCTTATAAATGAACCAATAGCTTCTGCTATGAACTTGGCAGAGCCCAGTAATGTTTTAAAAAAAATTTGAAATTGCAATTATGCATTGAAAGGTTGAAGCCAAAGATTCCATGGTTTAAAGCAAAAGAATCAAATGAAACAAACATAATACTATCTTGAGGAATTACCTATATTCTAAAACCCAGAATAAAAGAACAAAAAGTTAAGAGTTAAAACAGTTAACAGAAGTTAAATGACAATACATTTGTGGTTGATTATAAATAACAATTTACAGATTAAATGGCAGTTACAACTAAGATAGAAACTACAAATTGACTTGGCAGTCACTCAGCACATATGACAGCAATCTTGGTCACAGAGACTTTCAGGACTCTGTTTTCCTCAAGAAGCATTTCAACTCCCTCTTATGTTTGAGGGTTTAGTCTGATTCTTGGCTGAGGCAACGTACAACCAAACCAGGTTCCTTGGGCAAGGTCTTCACCAGAAATGACAAGTGTCTGCTGCATCTCCTCAACTTGGCTTATGGCAGTTTAGATGTGGTTAACTCTCAACTGCCCTCGGGCAATTACGGATGGGCAATAAATGCTTGGCTGTGGAATGCCCATGTTCCAGGAATGAATAGAAAAAGATGAGGACATGTCCCCAGTGACACTGGAAGAGCTGGAAAAGCCCACACTGATCAGGCAGCATCTTATTCGAGAGTTCAGTCAGGTAAGTGATTTAAGCTTCCCAGAACATTTTCTGCATTACAACATTTTTAAAATCATTAAAAACATTTTGCAATTTTCACTTCTGTAGCTTATGAAGATATATTTATGTCGAAAGTAGTTACAGTCATTGCGTTCCTGAAGTGGGGAGAGAGTTCTTTTTCCTCCAGATCGAGTGACCAGAAACTCAGCAGCTTTGAAAGCCTCAGCTGGAGAACCATTAAGCCCACAGGCTGTGTTACTGCCCATCTGTTTGATTTGCTTGTTGCAGCTCTCCCATTGACAGTGGTTCACCCATTGATCCTGCCACAGTGATCCTGGGAATAACCTGGGGAGTATCAGCCGGCCCTGTGGATTCATTATTGTGGAATTGTTGGAAATGTTACCTCTGGCTTTGATGACTGGTATTATCATCAAGAAGAGAAATCCCATCCTGTGAGCAAAGAGGATTCTGTCCGTTTGGCCTCGATCTACAGATGACCCTGGTGGTTTCACACAAAAGGCAAGTGATGACAGAGAGGATATTGTTGGATTTCATGGGCTTTCTCTTCCCTCACCCTGACTTTTATCTTCTGGACTTGTCTTTGGGTGTCAACGTTGAGCTGTTGGCATGCTACCATCTTGACCTATGACCTTCGGTTGTTCTGCCAGGCAAGAAAGGCTGCTCGCTTTTATTCCAGGAAGTTCTGCATCACTGTCATTGAACCGTTCCTGTGATGATGATATTTGAACCCCATACTCTGGACACTAAAGTCTAGTATGGCTGACTTTATTTCATCTTATTGGTATGAAATTGAGTTGGACGTGTGAACATTTGGTTGTGAGCTGTATTGGGAACTCCTGTCTGGTCGGGTTGCCTTCGGGCTGAGATATTGATCTTCTTCCTCTTGCAGTGTTGCTTCTTGTGATGTCTTGGTTGCTAGGTAGATGTTCATCACCAAATCAATGAACAGTCCAGTCCGCTGGCACAAGTGATACAGACATCATTTAGATCCTTGACGAACAATAACACAATCCAGGAGTTGCCAGTGTCCTGATCCAGGATGCCTCATGTGGTTTAGTTTTTGTTCTGATGGTGGAAGAGGATGACAGGGAAGGTGGAGCAGAAGGGAGGTGTTGATCTTCCGGGTTGCACTGGGAGGAACATCACCTCATCTTCCGATTAGGCACATTACAGCGTTCTGGATTTAACACTGAGTTCAACAATATTCAAGAGTAAACTTCCCCCTCCATCTTAAACACTCCCCCTTCCCCCTGCGCCCCACTTTTTGTAGCTTGCTGTCAGTTGTTTCTCGGCTCCCTGGGCTGCCCCCTCCTCCCCCTCCTGGCCACCTAGCCCTGGCTGTTCAGTTGCTCCCATTAACACATTCCGCTATCTCATCTTTTGCCGCTTTTCATTCCAAAATGGTACCATTAACACTCCCTTTTGTCTTGGGTCCAAGGTAAATTTGTCAGTATCTCCTTTGTTCAGACCCATCCCTGTTCCTTTATTATGCCTCTCTTGTGGGCAGCACGGTAGCACAGTGGTTAGCACTGATGCTTCACAGCTCCAGGGGCCTGGGTTCGATTCCCGGCTCGGGTCACTGTCTGTCTGGAGTTTGCACATTCTCCTTGTGTCTGTGTGGGTTTCCTCTGGGTGCTCCGGTTTCCTCCCACAGTCCAAAGATGTGTGGGTTAGGTTGATTGGTCATGCTAAAATTGCCTCTTAGTGTCCTGAGATGTGTAGATTAGAGGGATTAGTGGGTAAAATATGTAGGGATAAAGGGGTAAGGCCTGGGTGGGATTGTGGTCGGTGTAGACTCGATGGGCCGAAGGGCCTCTTTCTGCACTGTAGGGTTCAATGATTCTATGATGATTCTATCCAACTCGGTATTTCTGTACATTTCTACCTTTCCTCAGATTATTTAGACCTAAAACGTTAACTCTGCTTCTCTGCCCACAGATGCTGTCAGACCTGCTGAGTTTATCCAGCATTTCTGATGATGCAATGGGCGATGTGGAAGGAAGTTATTCAGAGAGGTCAGGAGGTGAGAAACCTGTGGCTTTGCATGCAGGAGCAATGGGTAACCTCAGGCCCATGCTGTTAGTACAGAGAGTACAAATGAACTAGCGTTCCATGAGTGGTTATAGCGAGAGCAGAACATGGATAGTGAGAGGTATCTGGTCAGTGCTAACCTGCTGCAACATGCTTTCACCAACTTGGTTCAAAATGTGAGTAATTTCAACACAGGTCTTTGCCAGCACCAGCTAAGAACTCATTAAACACAGACTGAAATGAAGCAAATCTCAGTTCAAATTATAGTGGCTGCATCTTTCTGGTCAGCAACAGCCCAGTGTAGTAACAGCTGAAGCAGAGGAACATAAGAACTAGGAGTCAGAGTAGACAATTCAGCCCCTCGAGCCTGGTCTATCATTCAATACAATCAGGGCTAATCTCATCTTAGCCTCAACTCCACTTTCCTACCCATTCTCCATAACCCTTCAACCCCATTACCAATTAAAAATCTGTCTATCACCTCATTACTCAATGTTCCAGCATCCACCATGCTTTGGGGCAGTGAATTCCACAGATTCATCATCTTTTGGGAGAAGTTTCTCCTCATCTCTGTTTTAAATCTGCTACCACTTATCCTAAAACTATGACCTCCCATTCTGGGCAGCCCCACAAGGGGAAACATCCTCTTCATGTTTATCCTGTTAATTCTCGAATGCATCTTATAGACCTCAGTTAGGTCTCCATTCATTCTTCTTAACGTTGGAGAGTATAGGCCTAAACTGCTCGATCTCTCTTAATAAGACAAACTCCTCTTCTCTGGAATCAGTCTTGAGAATCTTCTCTGAACTGCCTCCAGTGCCACTACATCCGTCCTCAAGATGACAACCGTGCAAACTACTGCTGCTGCTACACTGCCTCTGGCACAAGGGAGGTCACTTCATAGGGAAGAGGGAGACACAGGAGGAATTAAAACCCTTCACTCTCAATTCTACCTCATTGGCACCTCCGACAGTTTTTATCATGAGGGTATTTATTCATCGATTTGAGTTGGCACTTAGGAAGGCTATGGACATAGCTCGGCACAACATCGAGGGCCGAAGGGCCTGTACTGTGCTGTACTGTTCTATGTTCTAGCTGAGATAAGGAGGGATTTCTTCAGCCAGAGGGTGGTGAATCTGTGGAATTCATTGCCACAGAAGACTTTGAAGGCCAAACCATCGAGCATATTTAAGACAGTGATAGATGGGTTCTTGATTGGTACAGGGATCAAAAGTTACTGTGAAAAGGCGGGAGTATGGGGCTGAGAAACTTATCAGCCATGATTGAATGGCAGGGCAGATCTGATGGGCCGAATGGCCTCCTATATCTTATGGTCTTTTGGTCTTATTTCTGTTCCATTCTTTATTCAGTTATATTTACCACTATATTTGACTGCACACTGTGTACTGTTCCAATTGACTTGATATGTATTGTTTTGTTGCCTGCGTTATTTTTGATATATTTATGCCTTTAATTAAATATTCACTGTTTCGTTCAGATTTCTTGTTTGTTCAAATATGTTATTAATAGTTTTATTTATGATTATATTAAAGCATTTGCTGCTGCGGATGTTTGTGCCACACATTACCAAAAAGTGTTCTGTAAAAAAGAATGATTCGCGTGAAATTAATGAGAAACGTTACAAAATGTTAAATATTTAAAAACACATTTTTCTTTACATTTGAACAGCTCTCTTAGCTGGAAACGCTTCCAAATGTTTGAAACGGTCATTTGTTTAAGTTCCAATGAAGAGTTATGTTATCTATTTCAGCGAGGGAGGGAGAGAGAGGGAATTTATCTGTCTTGCTGGGGGGGGCGGTAAGCTTGTTCAGAGGTGGGGGGATGTGTTACCCAGCTGTCTGGATGGAGGTGTACTCACAATCCCACCTTCAAACCCACCTGCTTCTCCTCCAAGACCAGAAAGATTCCATCTGTGGAGTGATCTTCATGAGTGGACATCAGCCACAGGGAGGTGACAGCTCCCAAGAAGAAGGTGAGCCCCAAAACAAGTTCTTGGGCCAACTCAGGACGGAATTCTTACAAACAATTCGAAGGGTCAGCAGGGCGCGAAAACGGTGGGTGGGGTTTGGCAGCCTCGCTCGTCCCAAAACCGTAAAATCCCACCCTGGGTCAACGGACCTTCCCAGGGACCATCCCTTGCCTGCTCTGATTCCCGTGGCCAACAGGGCGGTAACATTCTGGCCAGTAGATCTTTTCAGTGAGGTAGTTATGGGGAATTTATGGCACCCTGTGCAATTCAGAGGCCACAATGTGAACCTTGTCAGTAAGGGGGATGAAGTCTGAGCTCACTGCGAGGCTCTGGGGGCACCATTGCACAGGCACCCTGATCTCCCAGTTTACTGCGTACACAGTGTAGATCTGTCACTATCAGTCCAATCCCTATCCTCCCCCCCTGCCCCCTGGACATTGCTCCCAGCCCCATCCCCAATTGCTGCCCCCTGCTGATTAACCCCCCGCCCCATCAATGTTCACCCCGGCTAATTTCACCCCCCACCACCCCCGATCGCTGCCCCGTGGATACTGCCCTGCCCCACTCCCCACCACCCAGGATGCTTTAATGGCCTCTGGTTCCATTGGCAAGGCCATCACACCTGGTCCCCATGCATTTTTCCCATGAATCCCCCTAACCCTCAAATCTTGGGACACTAAGGGGGTTTTAGCATGGTGAATCTTCTGAAACATCCTCTTCTTAAAATCTAACCATTGTGGGTTTCCTCTGGATGCTCTGGTTTCTTCCCACAGTCATGATGTGGGTATGCCGGCGTTGGACTGGTGTAAACACAGTAAAAAGTCTGACAACACCAGGTTTTAGTCCATTCACCTGATGAAGAGGGTGTCCCTCGAAAGCTTGTGAGTATATTATCAAATAAATAGGCAGAACTCTCCATTCACCTGACGAAGAGGGTGTCCCTCGAAAGCTTGTGAGTATATTATCAAATAAATAGGTTGGACTAAAACCTGGTGTTGTCAGACTTTTTACTGTGTTCTTCCCACAGTCCAAAGATGTGGGAGTTAGATGCATTGGCCATGCTAAATTGCCCCTAAGTCTCCCGGAATGTGTAGGTTAAAGGAATAGCGGGGTAAATATGTGGAGGTTATGGGGATGGGATCTGGGTGGGATTGTGGTTGGTGCAGACTCAATGGGCCGAATGGCCTCTTTCTGCACTGTGGAACCTTCACATCCTTGGACTGTGGAAGAAAACCAGAGCACCTGGAGGAAACCAACACAGAAATGAGGAAAATATGCAAACTGCACACACACAGTGGCCCAAGCTGGGAATTGAACCCTGCGCCCCTGGTGCTATGAGGCAGCAGTGCTAACCACTGTGCTGCCTCTTCTTAAAATATGACCATTGTTTAGGATGCTGTGCTACTTGAAAGGATTTAGGATGAGATGAGAACATTTTGCGTCATTACTTATTTTAATTTGAGGAAATGGACTGTTGGTTTGAAATTATATATTTTCATTGACAATGTCACAGCAGGTGGACAACAGATGAAGAAAGGTATCACAGCAGCGATTGACATCTGGAATGCTAGTCTGATAATTCTTTATTGGACAGTCAATGACCCGAAATACAAGATAAGCAAAAAAAAAGTTGACAATATCATTCTGTGGACAATACGAAGGTTCCGGAAAAATGATTGTCACTCACTGTGCTTCACATAGAGTTTTCTTCATGAATAAATAATCAGATGATTCATAAATATTTACAATATAAACAAATGAGAAAAAAAAACCTAAAAATAAAAGCTTTGGCTCATTCATTTCGGGGTCGGATGAAGTTCTGGCTTCTGTTATTGTTTTGGCTGCAGGTTTGAGTTGACAAGCAAGTGGAACAATTAGGGTAACAATCACAACAGAACGTAAGTAACAGAAAACTTTACATGTACAAATAGTCTGTTAAGTCTATATTAGCCACATACATTAAATGTTATTTTTTTTTGAATATAAGGATTATAAAGGTAATCAAGAACTGTATTCCCCACAAAATGGAAATAGATACTGTGTCGTGGACAGAGATCCATTCAGTGACCCAGTACCACAAGCAATCTAGTTCATCACTGGAAGTTGACTAATACCAGAACTGATACAAAATGGTTGACACGGAGAGCTTGATCTCCACTCGAATCCATTTGAATCTAAAGTCAGTATCATCCACTGATTTGTTTTGGGGAACTTGGGCTTTCCAACGTATTTATCATTTTTAAACTACTCCATTTTTTAAAAACTTTTTATTTTGCTTCTTAACCATTCCCTCAGACATTTCAAAATGGCCTCCGAAGGTCAGGCCCATTATCTCAGCCTTCCCTTTGCTTTCAGTGAGAAAGAGCCAGAAAGCAGGGGAAATGCTAAATGCTGACATTGTCACAGGAATGCAAGCGAGGATGAAATGAGAAGAAAATTTATTTGGAAAGTGAGATCGATCCTTGCCCCCAGGCGTGTGCAATCTACTTCATCATGGACTCTCTGGCAGCACAATTCTTTCAGATAGGGACACAGAGAAGAAAGGTTTAATATACAACACTGTCTAACTATGTCTCTCTCCCTGCGAGCATAATGGTGAATATAGCCCCCAAGGGAGAGAGAGATAAAGCTAGATAGTGGCCTGGCAATGCCTCCTGGCAGAGCCTGGCACTGTAAGAAGTCTTACAACACCAGGTTAAAGACCAGTTAGTTTATTTGGTAGCAAAAACCACTAGCTTCACAAACAGGGCATATAAAGACACAAACCAGCCTAGCACTACCAGGTTGGCACCATTCCCATGCCAAACTGTGCCCAGAGGCAGGCCCAAGTGGGAATCTCATGGGGGAAGGATTCACTTAGATTCGGTTGTGGACCGGGAGTGGATGGAGGAGTGAGGGATGAGAGCGGTGCCCATCGGGGAGGGTGGGGTGGGTGCAACCTCAGGCTTCGGTGAGGAGAGGGGCCGATGACCGGGGGGGGGGGGGGGGGGGGGGGGGCGTGGGGCAAGGAGCCAATGATTGAGGGGGTGGGGTAGAAGTGACGTTCCAGCTCTGATTGGTTGGGGAAGAGTTTGGAGCCTGAGGCCTCTGTGGTGGGCTGGGGGGCGTGGAGTGGGTTGGGGAGGAGAGGTTTCTTCCTGTTATGATCGGGGTATTCTTTAAAGATGGTGCCCTGATCTCGGTGCAGCTGAGTTTTGCCGGTGGGTTGAGCGCCCCTCTCTGCCCCACCACCGCATGATGCCATGAAACTTGTCCCCTTGATTTTTTTTTGGCAGAGTGTCGTAGGATCTGAAGGGAAAACACCCATTTTTTTGGTGAGGCTCTGTTGAACGGGAAAGAGCTGATTTTGCTGATAAAAGCAAGATTAACAAATTTACAGGAACAACTGACTTTAATAGGGTGCCTTTGATGTAGGAAACAGTTTCAAAGCATTTCACGGGAGTGGACAATGGAAACATTGACACAGGTTATTTGGGAGTGAGAGTACTGACCAAACATTTGGTCAAACAGGTAAGTCCTACAAATAAAGGGGGAGAGGAGAGTTAGCAAGCGCAGGCATGGTGAGTGAATGGGACTGTAGGTTTGGACAAGTTCAAGTATACGGTGGGTAGAAGATGAAAAGCCCTTGAGGAGGGTCTGTCATGTGATGTGGGTGTCACTGACAAGGCCAACATGTGTTGCCAATCCCTAATTGCACTTGAACTGAATTGCTTGCTAGGCCATTTCAGAGGGTAGTTAAGAGTCAAACACATTGCTATGAGGGCCTGGAGTCATATTAGACCAGACCAGGTAAGGACAGCAGATTTCTCTTCTGGGAGGATTTGAGTGAATGGATGGGTTTTTCATTATTCTTTGTGGGATCGAAGTGTCGCTGGCTGGCCAGCATTTATTGTCCATCCCTAGTTGCCCTTGAAGGGCAACTGAGAATCAACCACGTTACTATGGCTCTGGAGTCATATGTAGGCCAGGCCAGATAAGGATGGCAGATTTCCTTCCTTAAAGGACATTAGTGAACAAGGTGGGTTTTTCCTGACAATTGACAATGGTTTCACGGTCATCAGTAGATTCTTAATTCCAGATTTTTTTTATTGAATTTAAATTGTACCATCTGCTGTGGTGGGATTTAAACCCGGGTCCCCAGAACATTGGCTAAGTTTCTGGATTAATAGTCTTGCGATAATACCACTAGGTATTATAATACCTATTATAATACCACTAGGCCATCACCTCCCATAAATGGTCGATGATAATGGTCACCACTATTGAGATGAACTTCATATTCCAGATTTATCTTGTGGACTGAATTTAAATTCCACCAACTGTCATGGTGGGATTTGAACCAATCTTCCCATGGTATTAGCCTGGCCATTGGGCTATTAGTCCAGTGATATTTCCACCATGCCCACTTCTCCCCATGCAGTAACAAAAGACTAGAGCCGGAGTTTTACTGTCTTTCCCGCCAGGGTAATCAGAGCGGGTGAGGGGCAGACCATGGAAAGGTCTGTTGACCTGGGTTGGGATTTTACGGTTTCAGGATGAGCGAGGCCGTAAAATCGCGCCCCTAGATGAGGGTTTCAGCAGTGCTTGTGATTTTGGTGATGGAGAGGATATGAGGTTAGAGGTCAACTAAGATACCGAGGTCACAAAGAGGTCAGGCTCAGCCTGAACCAGGGGCCGGGAAGGGGAATTTATGGCTGGGGAAAAGAGTTACCTCTTTAGATGAATTCCCAGCATGCCAGTAGCAACTTGCATCAACACAAGCAGAATTGCAAGGTGCCAGTAACCTGTGGAGGGTGACTGGCTGTCTGTTCAGTGCCAGTTAAACTTCCTGCATGGGAAGGAGAGAATACAGGATTGAATGGTGGTTCCTCAACTCCTGGCCTTTGTATGTGGAGTTGGGGGAATGGAGAGGGGATTGGATCGTGGTCAGTTAGGCCAATTAAAGGAAACTGGCTGGGGGAGGAATGTCCTGGGATCTCAGGAGGGGGATGGGCTAGGGCTGATGGAGCGCTAGGGGTCAGGAGATCTAGAGCTCTCTGAGCAAGGGCACTCCAAATCTTCAAATTGAGGTGCATTCCAGCTCCCCCCCCCCCAAAAGCCTTTCCTGCCTAAAATCAAGATTGTTAACCATTTCTGTTTGGCAACATACTCCAACTATTGCCCACCAGCCTAAGATTAAAGCTGGGTAGGAAAAGGCCCTTAGGAGCCTTAATAGGGGCATAGACATGAATCCTTTCCTAGGCCCTGCCCACCCAATGTCAAATGGTGCCTAGGCCGGGGCAGGTGGGAGCTTGGAGAGAATCCCACACGCGGCATTTTATGCTCCCCCAACACTCCCCCGCGCCTCAGAACCCGCTGGGGTAACCGAGTGTGAAATTCTAGCCCAAGGTTTATTTTCTTAAGATGTTAAAAAACTTGATGGGTGGTCCGATTGAGATCTTCAAGCTAATAGGGAGTAGGTACAGAGAAGATGTCAGGGGTAAGTTTTTCGCTCAGAGGGTGGTGGGTGAGTGGAATCGGCTGCCATCGGTGGTGGTGGAGGCAAATTCGATAGGGTCTTTTAAGAGACTTCTGGATGAGTACACGGGACTTAATAGAATTGAGGGTTATAGGTAAGCCTAGTAGGTAGAGTTAAGATCCGCACAACTTGTGGGCCGAAGGGCCTGTTTGTGCGGTAGTTTTTCTATGATTTTGTGATTCTATAAAAGAATTCAAAGGGAAAGAGTTATAGAATGATACTGCAGAGATACTGAGACCATTGGCTCATTGTACCTGTGCCAGGTTTGATGCAGAGCCAACCTCTTGGGTTGGGGAATCCTGGAAAAGTTAATGTAGAACATTAAATTTAGAATTGGGCCATTTAAGAAGACTCAAAGGGAATGTGAAACTCACTGTCCCAAAGGTGGATTGGCCATGCTAAATTGCCCCTTAGTATCCCAAGATGTGTAGGTTAGATGGATTAGGTATGATGCAGGGTTACGTGGATAGGGTAGGGGAGGGTGGTAAGATAGTCTATCGGAGAGTCAGTGCAGATGGGCCAAATGGCTTGTTTTGCATTGTCTGGATTCTATATAAAGCCAGTCAAATGCTGGGTCGATCAGAATTTTTGAGACTGAGGTTGGTAAAAATTGTAAACTCAAAGTATCAGAGGAATAGAAGGTGGATGGCTGAAATGGAGTAGAGGTACAGGTCAGCAATGGCCCCCAACTGCATGGTGGAACAAACATGAGGGGTTGAATGTCCTTCTCTTGCTCCAATATCCCTGTCATCTGCACTGATAGGGAGGTGCCTTTTAATGTAGTGAAGAATCCCCAAAATGCTTAAGAAGAGACAAATATGAAGAACAAATATGAAGGCCAATGGAGAGGAAGGGTGGAAACTTGTGTCAAACAATGGAGGAAGGTTGGCACCAAGTAAAGAAATGGCGATTGTGAAGAAATTGTGACTTTAGATATGAATGTCTCTGAACACAGTCATGTGCGCAGAAAAATATACCAAGTGCATTGACTATAAAGATTTTTTTTAACCTGGCAAAACACTAGAGGGACTCCTGATCAGGAAGTGAGGATAGGGGAGGATACAGACTCAGTGCTGGTGAAATCTGGAATAGTTGATTAGAAAATGCACTTAGAGCCAAGAAAACAGGTCAGTTCGGCCTAGCTCTAATTTATCACTATTGGTATTAGTCAACTTCTCTGGACTGCCAGTAAAATGTCTTGCGTTTTAAAAAAAAATTGTGCTCTTTAATTACACCAGCTAACTAACAATGCTCGGAGTAATGTGTATACATTTAATATGAATACTGAGTTCAATTGAAATATCAGACAGCTGCAGTATAGATAGCTGCTGGATCAAAGTAAATGGTTGGCAGTGCAAGCAGATTTTTTTTTACAGTCTCTCTCACTCTGAGCTCCCGGGAGGGACCCAGCTTTGTAGAATTTAAAAAAAACAAAGGAGAAGCATTGGCTTGTACAACTGAGGGCCGTCGAGGTGAAGCTCTCTTGTCATGGTTCGCCGGTGGAGCCTGTGTGTTCTCGGCGTGTGGACGGGATGGGCCTCATCAGCTGCAGCTCACCTTGCATCAACCAGAATTCAAGCACTCAATCGCCACCTCATAGCAGAACTTGTACTGATCCTGGAAGAGAAAGGCAGCTTAACATTTTGACCAAGTTCCTTCCCACTCATCTAACGTTTGAACAACCTTCAGACCTTTCAAAGTAGGGAGACGTCATTCAGCCAAAAGGGGAAGTTAAAGTTTATTTATTAGCGTCGCAAGGAGGCATACATTAACACTGCAATAAAATTACTGAGAATATCTCCTAGTTGCCACACTCCGGCACCTGTTTCGGGTCACTGAGGGAGAATTTAACACCTAACTAGCACGCCTTTCAGACTGTGGGAGGAAACCGGAGCACCCGGAAGAAATCCACATTGACACGGGGACAACATGCAAACTCCAAATATACAGTGGCCCAAGATGGAATCGAACCTGGGTCCCTGCTGCTGTGACGCAGCAGTGTTAACCATTGTGCCAGTAACAGGGAGAAAATACCACACAGTTTACATCAATGTGAGGTGACTCGAATGGGTTCGATTCCAGCCTTGGGTCACCGTCTGAGTGGAGTTTGCACATTCTCCCCGTGTCTGCGTGGGTTTCCTCTGGGTGCCCCGGTTTCCTCCCACGTCCAAAGATGTGCAAATTAGGTGGATTAGCCATAATCCCAAGATATAGATTAGGGGGATTAGTGGGATAAATACTTGTGGTTATGGGGTAAGCCTCGGTCAGAGTTTGTGCAGACTCAATGGGCAGATAGGCCTCCATCTGCACTGTTGGATTCTTTGATTTGACTTCTGAGAGTAAATCCTGTGAATTAAGGCCCCAGGTACCGTTTGGAGAGAGTTGGGCATGGAGATGACTGTCAGGAGTCTAGCCGTACAGAAGTTTACCTCCGAAAGGAGTTTGTGTCAGGAGAAGGATAATGCGCTTGTACAAAGGCACTGCTCCTCGGCAAAGCATCCTTTAGCATTCACCTGTCAGATAGTGGGCTCTTTGACCATGTGAGAATCACAGATGGCCGCACACGTGAACCTCTCGAGCAAATTGCCCCTAGGACTGTGACCCCCCCCGCCCCCAGCCCATTCCCCCCCCACCTCACCTCCCCACCCACCCTCGCCAATTTGTTTAACACAAAAACAAAATGTTGTGGATGCTGGAATCTGAAACAAAAAAACAGAAACAGAAAATGCTGGAAAATCTCAGCAGTTCTGACAGCATCAATGGAGAGATAATAGAGCCAATGTTTCAAAATATCAGCTCTATTTTCTCTCCACAGATGCTGTCAAACTCCTGAGACTTTCCAGCATTTTCTGTTTTTGCTGCTGATTTCCACGGTATATCTTGCTTTTGTGAATTAAAAATTCAATGCGGTAAAATTTCTAAATCTATCGCTACGAAAATTTGAAGTACGTTAAAAGTTTGAAGATGGCAGTGATCTCTGCAGCAAAAGCACACATGATGTGAAGGTGCCGGCGTTGGACTGGGGTAAACACAGTAAGAAGTCTCACAACACCAGGTTGAAGTCCAACAGGTTTATTTGGTAGCAAATGCCACTAGCTTTCAGGGCTCTGCCCCTTTGTCAGGTGAGTGAGGTGATCTTGAGTCAGGTGATCTCATCTGATGAAGGGGCAGCACTCGAAAGCTAGTGGTGTTTGCTACCAAATAAATCTGTTGGGCTTTAACCTGGTGTTGTGAGACTTCTTACTGCACTACAGATACAAGAGGATTGTCATTCTCACTGTGCCACTATTAGAGCACTGGGTCTGTAATAAATCTGAGGTGGAAGTCCCTTCACCAAAATCCCTTCATTTACAAACTCGAACAGCAGTACACAGAATGCTAGCAGTTAACAGACTACCTCCAGGGGTGTCAGAGGAACTGACACTCCCAGTTAAGTACAAGGCAAACACTCCCTGATTGGCCAATCACTTAGATCCTTAATCAGGAGGTTCATACTTCAATAGGCCAGCCTCAATTGCCTGATTGAAGTCATTACAGAGTATAATATCTGTCAAAAGAATGTTATTCTTTGGGTCAGGATAAGCTGTGATGTTGAATAGGCTGACAGCACAACATCTAGCCTCACATTTAAGTCAAATAGCCACGTGAGCAATGGGCCCACAGAATGATCTCTGTCCAGAATTACTGGAGAGGGGGAAATGAGGAAATTGATTCCGGAGATGAAAGCGTTGACGTCAGAGGAGAGATTACACGGTTTGGTCTTGTACTCGCTGAAGGATGAGAGGGGATCTGATCGAGGTATTGATGAAGTAAATGTAGACCAAGTGTTTGCTCTAATGGAGCAATTTCCAACGAGAGGTCACAGGTATAGGTTGAGGGGCGGTAGATTTAATACTGAGATGAGAAACTACTTCTCGCAGAGGATGGTGAATTTGTGGAACTCGTTGTCCCACGGCACGCTGGAGTTGAATGGTTTCAAGAGGGAGATGGACAATAAAAAAAAAGGAAAGAGGGATATGGGGAACAGGTGGAGAGGTGGATTTGAGACCAGGGAGAGATCAGCCATGATCTGATTATATAGCAGTGTAGGCTGGACAGGGTGGATAGGGAACAGCTGTTTCCCATAGTTGAAGGGTCAGTTGTGAGGGGACACAAGTTAAAAGTGAGAGGTGGGAGGTTTAGGGGGGATTTGAGGAAAAATGTTTTTACCCAGAGGGTGGCGATGGTCTGGAATGCGCTGCTTGGGTGATGGAGGCGGGGTACCTCACATCCTTTACAAAGTACCTGGATGAGTACTTGGCCCATCGTAACATTCAAGGCGCTGGGCCAGTGGGATTAGATAGGCAGGTCACAGCCTTTCATGTATCGGTGCAGACTCGATGGGCCGAAGGGCCTCTTCTTCTAGCTTATGAGGAGAGATTTCTAGCTTATGAGGAGAGATTGAGTAGGTTGGGCTTGTACTCATTGGAGTTTAGAAGGCTGAGGGGGGGATCTTATACAGACTTACAAGATAATGAAGGGGCTAGGTAAGGTAGAGAGATTCTTTCCACTTAGAAAGGAAACCAGAACTACAGGGCACAGACTCAAAATAATGGCGGGGGTGAGGGCAGTTTGGAACAGAGTTGAGGAGGAACTTCTTTTCTCAGAGGGTGGTGAATCTCTGGAATTCTCTGCCCGTTGAAGTGGTGGAGGCTACCTTGTTGAATATGTTTAAGTCACGGGTAGATAGATTTCTGATTGATAAGGGGATTAAGGGTTATGGGGAGCAGGCGGGAAAGTGGAACTGATCCACTTCAGATCAGCCATGATCTTATTGAATGGCGGGGCAGGCTCGAAGGGCTAGATGGCCTACTCCTGCTCCTACTTCTTATGTTCTACACTGTAGTTTTCTGTGATTCTGTGGAAGGGCTGAGTTTGCTACATCTGCTCCTGTTCTGTATATTCCGATGTTTATTAAATAGTAAGCTACCCCTTTTAATGATAATCATTTGAATGAAAGAGAAGCAGTATTTTGACCGTCACACAAAATCCCTTAATCCGATCTGTCTCCAAATGGGATATGAAGGAAACATATTTTCTAATAAAGAAGATTGTCGGTAATTTCTGCACAGAATGAATGGGGGGGTGGGGGGGCAGGGAGGTGGTGAGAGAGCGTTCTCTTTATTCCTTGCTGTATATCTTGGCTTTGTCACTCTGCAGCACTGAGAGTTTGGGAGCCCTCGTGGATGTTTGAGCCCACTGTACAGTTGTGATAGGCAGGCGTTTATGGATGAAAGATGCACGCTTATTATTCATGGAGAATAATTAAAAACCACAGGAGCTCATCTGTGTCTTGAGTTGGCACTTACCAGCAGGTCAACCATATTGGGCTTGTTGTTTCTCAGTGTCTTCACAGCATGGAACACATCGACTGCACGCTGGTGTCGAAGCATCTCGCACACAATACTGATTGCACAGAATGCTCCACTGCGCCCACCACCATTCCTGCAATTGTGTCAAAGTTTGAACATTATTCCCCGCTTGGATCATTAGGTCCAGATCTCGGTATACACACACACACACACACACACACACACACACACACACACACACACACACACACACACACACACACACACACACACACACACAAAACTCCAAGGTTAATTCATCCTTCACAAATTCACAATGTGAAATGATTACCAAATGGCATTCATTGTTGCACAATGCAGCAGAACCATATTCTCAAAGCTACCAAAGAACATAAATCAACACGGAATGGTTCATATCTCTCAGTGTTCGCTTCCTTATCCTGGCTGTGTCAAGTTGTGGACATACATGTAACCAAACAAACATATGAATCCGGAGCAGGAATAGGCCATTCAGGCCCTGGAGCTTGTTCTGCCATTCAACAAGATTGTGGGTGATCTGAATGTCATCTCAACCCCACATTCCTGCCTACCCCCATATCCTGTGACGGCCTTGTCAATTAAGGATCTTACTCCCATTGCCTCAAAAACAATGACTCTGTCTCTACTACTCTCCGCATTAGAAAGTTCCATTCCTCGAAATTCACCTCATTTCTATATCAATTGGGAGACCCCATATTTTTAAACTGTGCCCTAGTACTAGTCTACTCTAGTCTCTCCTTTCAGTATCCACCTTGTCAAGTCCCCTCTGGATCCTATATGTTTCAGCAAGATCACCGCTTTATTCTTCTGAGCTCCATGAGCAACAGGGTGGTACAGTGATTAGCATTGCTGCCTCACAGCACCAGGGACCCAGGTTCAATTCTGGCCTTGGGTCATTGCCTGCGGAGTTTGCACATTCTCCCTGTGTCTGCATGGGTTTCCTCCGGGTGCTCTGCTTTCCTCCCACTGTCCAAAGATACGCGGGTTATGTTGATTGACCATGCTAAATTGCCCCACAGATGCTGGCATTTTCTGTTTCAGATTCCAGCATCTGTAGTATTTTGCTTTGATCTAAATTGCCCCTTAGTGCCGGGGGGGCTGACAACATAAATATGTGAGGTCACAGGCCTAGGGATTGCTGTTGGTGCAGGTTTGATGGACCGAATGACCTTCTTCTGCACTGTGGGGATTCTATGATTCTTCAATAAATTCAGGCCCAACATTTCTTCATAGGATAACCCTCACATTCCACGCATCAGTCGGGTGAACCTTCACTGAGCTGCTTCTAATACAGTGTTATCCTTTCTTAAATATGGAGACAAAAACTGTACACAATACAACAGACGTGACCCCACCAATGCCCTGTAAACTGTTGCAAAACGTCCCTACTTTTATATTTCATTCCCCTTGGAATAAACAACAACCTTCCATTTGCCTTCCTAATCATTAGCTGCATACTAACTTATTGTGATTCAGGCTCGAATCCCTCTGCACATCAGAGTTGCAGAATGTCTCTCCATTTAGCTAATACGCTGCTTGTTAATTCTTCCACCTAATTCAGACTGGTTTGCATTTTTCTACATTATACTCCATCTGAAGGATTTTTTGCCCACTCATTTAATCTATCTGCATCTCTTTTAAGACTCCTTGATTCCTCTTCACAACCTGCTTTCCTACCTAACTTTGAGTCGTCATCAAATTTAGCGACCATACCTTCAGTCCCTTCATCCAAATCATTAATATAGTATCACAGAACCCTTACAATGCAGAGGTTGGCCATTCGGCCCATCAAGCCTGCACCAACAACCCACCAGGACCAACCCTCGTAACTCCATGTATTTATCTTAGCTAATCCCCCTGACACAAAAGGGCAATTTAGCATGGTCAGTCCACCTAACCCACACATCTCTGGACTATTTATATATGAGCAGTTTATATATACATATAAACATTTAAAATTTTTAAAGTTTATTTATTTATTAGTCCCAAGTACGCTTACGTTAACACTCTGGCACATGTTTAGGTACACTGAGGGAGAATTTAGCTTGGCCAATGCACCTAACCAGTGCGTATTTCGGACTGTGGGAGGAAACTGGAGCACACGGAGGAAATCCATGCAGGCACAGGGAGAACAGAGGACTTACATTTGCTACCTTCCAATCTGATTGCACCTTTCCAGAGTTTAGGAAATTTTGGCAAATAAAACCAATGCATTTACTATCTCGGCAGCCACTTCTGGAAGATCCTAGGATGAAGTCCAAATAGATCTGGGAACTTATGAGATTTTAGTTCTAATAATTGTCCCAGTACTCATTCCCTGGTGATTGTGCTGGTTTTAAGTTGCTCCCTTGTTTCACCTCTGGATTTGTAATTACTTCTGGGGTGTTACCTTTGTCCTCTATAGTGGAGACAGAGGCAAAATATCTGTTCAATTCATCCATCATTTCCTCATTTCCCATTATTAATTGCCCATTCTCTCTCTCCAGAGAACCAGCCCTTATTACTTTTTCCTTTTTAACTACCTGTAGAAATTCTTACTCTCTGTATTTATATTTCTAGCATTCTTTCTCTCCTTCTCTAATTTCTCCCTCTATTATTCTTTTAGTCATTTTTTGCCGTTGTTTAATATTCTGTTCAATCTTCGGAGCTGGGCCATTAATCTTTATGGAATTGTTCGCTTTTTGTTTCAGTTCTGATGCTATCTTTAACTTCCTTAGTTAAGCAACAGGTTAACTCTTCCATTAGAGTCTTTCCTTTTTTCCGAAATATATCAGCTTTTACAGATGCACATAGAAAGCACTCTTTCTAGTTATATCACAGCTTGGTATGGCTCCTGCTGTGCCCAAGACTGCAAGAAACTACAAAGGGTCATGAACGAAGCACAGTCCATCACTCAAACCAGCCTCCTGTCCATTGACACTGCCTATACTTCCCGCTGCCTCAACAAAGCAACCGGCATAATTAAGGACCCCGTGCACTCAGGACATACTCTTTTCCACCTTCTTCTACCTGGAAAAAGATATAAAAGTCTGAGGCCATGTACAATGTACTCAAGAACAGCTTCTTCCCTACTGCCATCAGATTTTTGAATGGACCTACCTTGCATTAAGCTGATCTATGACTGTAACACTACATTCTGCACCCTCTCCTTTCCTTCTCTATGAATGGTATGCTTTGTCTGTATAGTGTGAAAGAACCAATACTTTTCACAGTATACTAATACATGTGACAATAATAAATCAAATCCTTTGCTGAGTGTTATGAAATATTTCCTTTGACGTCTTACATGGCATTGCTCCTGAGTTATCCTTTAGCCTAACTTCGCCAATTCACTTCAGCATCTTCCTGTTAGAAGGAGATGGAGTTGGCCATTGACCTAAGCTGGGCCTCGTCAGTCATGGTTCAGTTGGTAGCAAGTTTTGGCTTTAAGTCCCACTCGAGAAACATCAGCCCAGAGAGAGCCCCATACTCCCTTTCTGTACCTGCATATAAATCTTTTGTGATTCATGTGGGAATCACCCTGTACCTCAGTGTTCTGCAATGTCTCCCCATTTAGCTAATATGCTGCCTATTATATTCTTCCTGCCAAAATGGACAAGCTCACTTTGTCACAGTGACACACTGTTGGAGGTTCTTTGTTATTATTTTATGGGAAGTTGGCATGGCTTGAATTTGTTGCCCATCCCTAATTGCCCTTGAACTGGGTGTCTTGCTTGGCCATTCAAGCAGGAACTTAAGGGCCAACCACATTGCTGTGGCTCTGGAGTCATACATAGACCAGACCCAGGTAAGGTCAGATGACAGATTTCCTCCCCTGAAGGGGCAAGGACAAGGGCATCAGTGAACTAGATGGTTTTTTTCTAGTTGTCATTGAAATGCCACAGATGGAGACCAGGTAACTTGGTATATCAAGTGTGTGGTTAGTGCTCTGTTAGGCTTTTAACAGTTTAATTTTTTCATCTCTGAATGGTGTCTGAAGTCTACCCATAGCGTTTCCAGATTTTGGAATCCTTGACTGGAAAGGTTATAGTGTGCAGGACATATGTAGGATCAAGTGAATTCCTATGGTACACACAAGTCTTAAAAGTACATATTCAAAATCAGAGGATTGTTAATCATCTGGAATTCCAATTGCACCCTAGCACAAGGGCAAGGAGTCCGCTCCCACTCTTACCAATACCATCTTGATACTTCCTGAGAAAAGCTCATTCCAGTTGGTGGGTTAAGAGTTCTCTTTTATAATTTCAAAGTTACAGCTACAGCAACAGCAGTGAAAATAGTTCAAATTTTCTAGAAATCTACTTTGGTTGCTAACTCACGGGTTCTCCTCTGGTGCCAGGCCCCTTTGTGTAGCTGTCAATCAACTGTTCAAGAACATGTACATCAAGTTTAAAGTTTATTTATTATTATTATCACAAGTAGGCTTACATTAACACTGCAATGAAGTTGCTGTGAAAATCTCTAGTGCCTGTTCGGGTACACTGAGGGAGAATTTAGCATGGCCAATGCACTTAACCAGCATGTCTTTTGGACTGTGGGAGGAAACCGGAGCACCCGGAGAAAACCCACACAGACATAGAGAGAACGTGCAAACTCTGCACAGACAGTGACCCAACCTGGCAATCGAACCTGGGTCTCCAGCACTGTGAGGCAGCAGTGCTAACCATTGTACCACTGTTGCGCAGGGAGGAAAATCCCTGTCGATGAGTTGGGGTCAGCAGGAAATGGAATTTAGGTCAGCCTGAGTAATCTCAGTAAAATAAGAAATAAAATCTTACAGTATGAGAAATGGAAAGTTGAAACAAGATGAAACTACTGCACTGATACAAATTGTACTTGAACCCAGTCTCGGAAAGACTGACTTCTCCAATGTGACATTTCCATTACCTACGCTATGTGTTGCTTGAGTGAGGCTGACTATGCAGTGCTAAATTGTGACAAATTATTGAACGTTGATGGTTCGCTGGCACTAGGATTGAGACAGCACAAAGTAATTGCACGCAGTCAGCAGTGAAAGAGGAGACTTCCAGCACATCAGTGTGAGTGGGCGTCAAATCCACGCCCAAGAGTGAACAGTGTTCTGCACTCCTGCATTCCCAGTAACAAATCTGAGCACAGCCTGGAAATTCCTTCCTCCAATCTTTGACTCATGATGTGTGTGAGCCTGCTTCTCAGCAGAGAGCTGGCAATCGTGGGGCAGTGTTTTTTATCCTGATGTGGGACTGGGAACAGTGGCTGGCAGCTATATAATTAAACGTCAGTGGACACCTTGCTGGTTTGCCAGCACCGTTCTCCGTGTCTACAAGGGGTTCCTCTGGGTGCTCCAGTTTCCTCCAAAGATGTGCAGGTTAGGTTGATTGGCTATGATAATCTCCCTGACACTAAAGGACAGTTTAGCAGAGTAAATACGCGAGGTTACGGGGATAGGACCTGGGTGGGATTATTGTTGCTTGATGGCCAATCTCTGCACTGTAGGAATTCAAATGATTTTACTAATGGGGCATTTACAGGGTAGATATGGGGATAGAACCTGGGTGGGGATTGTTGTCACTGCAGGCTTGATGGGCCAAAAGGCCTCCTTCTGTACTGTAGGGATTGTATGATTCTGAACAAAATGAAGATCATATTGGAGGAGAGAGAGTGTACTTACAGGCAGTGGACCACAGTCCGGCCCTCTCCACCATCATACTCCTCCTGCCACTTCTCCACTTGTCTGATGAGCTTCAGGAAGGAACGTTTCGATACGGGGTTGTCTCTGTACATCGGCCAGCCCAGGAACTGGAACTGCTGAACCATCCGATCGCCATCCTGAGGCTGCTTGGCCACGTGCGCACCAGCAGGTGAGAAGAAAGGGAAAGACATGTCACACTACATAACCTGGCTAAGAATCATCAGCGTCACTGCTGCCTTTTACTTAATGCAGCCGTGAACATTGAGTGGTGGGGCTGCCGTAACTCCGGGATTGGAGTTTCCAGGAATTAATGACCAGTCTCCGGGACAATGCTGTGTGCAATCCTGGAGAAAGATTATCAGAACTTTAAAACAAAATTGTATTTTATTTTTGTCATTTTCTCTCAATGTTTCCTCTTGGCAGATAGAAAAATATTGAAAATGGGAAAATAGAGGGCTGTTTAACTGACAGTCAAACATCATCCCATTGGGCAACGGGTTCTTCTCCTTTCCAATTGGCTCTGGAAGGCATTGCGTCACAGGGTGGATGTGTTAGCCAACAAATGGCTGGCGTGTGGGTGGGGTGGGGTGGGGGAGTGGGGCAAGTCATGTGATGAAACCTCCGGGAATATACTTAAGTACAGTTGGCAACCCTACTGGTTGGTGAGAAACAATATTAAGAAAGCCTCGATGTTCCCCCCCGCCACCAAATAAAATGCACCCCGTTTCCCATTTCACTGATACTTTTTGTCGGAAGGTTTGATGTATTTCAACTCTCTGACTGTGCTCATTATGAGGCCGGGTTTCACAGTGAAGGGGAGATTTTGATGGAGAACAGGACCAGTGACGGAGAGTTGAGGTGGACTGCTCTACCAGAGTGAAGGTTAGCTGATTCTAATAACTGGGCGCAGTGATCATATCATGAAGAGGTTGGCAGGACAACCACCCCGGCAATAGTGATCTTTCACTATAGATTTGAAAAATTGAGGCTGGAATTCTGGGTGGGATTGTGGTTGGTGCAGACTTAATGGGCCGAATGGCCTCTTTCTGCACTGTAGGGTTCTATGAACTATTGGCCGTTCATATCCCGCTGCCAACAAGAATGGAGAGCTGATGCTCAGCCAAATCTCCATTCACAGCAGCGAGTCCCGGAGAATCATAGCTGCGGGCGAGGTCGGAGAATTCTGGCGATGATCAAGTGACCTGTCTTGAGGTGGGGTGCCGTCCTCTGGCCGTTCACGCCAGTGGGATCCTCCTGCCCCCTCCCCCCACTGCAGTGAACGTAGATTTGGCTGAATGCCAAAAACTCCATCCTCTCCGGCAGTGGCAGTGGAGCACGAACGGCCGGAGAATTCCAGAACATTCCAGTTCTACTTTCCCTCCATCTCCACATTGTTGTCCCTTGAAGACGATGGCCAGAACTGTCCACTGTGCTTGGGAGCAGCCAAGCTCCGGACTGTCCCTCAGCCAGTTAAACACAAGGCAGCCATTCACAACACTGATGGATTTACAAGTCGATGATTACGAAGTTACCCTTCCTTTCAGAAAAACAATTGCTATCTTGCAGATTTGATAGTGACTTCGAAGGGACGTGTTGACAAATACATGAATAGGATGGGAATAGAGGGAGATTGTCCCAGGAAGGGTAGGGGGCTTTGGTTCAGATGGACAGCATGGTCGGGACAAAGGGCCTGTTCCTGCGCTGTAATTTTCTTTGTTCTGAACTGAATCACTGAATAAATATTGCTCAGACTAAAATAATAGGGCAGGGGGAGTGTGATAATGGATTAGATCCACCCACTCAACCCTTAACACATCAATGATGGTGAAAGGGTGAAAAAAATACACTGTTATTTAAATCCTTTCTCTGCTAAACCAGCAGCACATTTCTTCGCTGCCATCCGCTGTTTAAATTCATGCCCAGTCTAAACATTTTAATAAACAAGTGTTAACGTGAACGTGTTCAATATCGATAACAATCCTGCCTTAAAATGTTAGCACTTCACAACAACCATTTTATCCTTTAATGGAATTTTTAATATATCCTTCAATTTATTGCTACCGATTAAAGTCTGATTATAGTACTTTTTAAAATTGGGCAATTTTCAGGACTTAAGTACCGTTCAGCGCCGATGTTGATAGGTTTGGATTCACACGTTGAATGCAATGTCGAGATTCTTTCCCTTTTTCACATTAATACGTAGAGGTAATGCCTAATATCTTTTATGAGCTATTATCGAGTGCGAGTGAGGATTTTAACACGGGGAGTTGAATTTGAAAAGGGATGGGAGGACTTTTTTAATAGATTGATTGCACTCAGAGTGACACAAAGCAGGTCCTTACCCTGGCCGCATTGTAAATTCGGAATATTCGGCTGATAATGTCTTCCTCCAAGTTGGCTGATACAAACTCCACCTGGAGGGGCCCGTGCCGATGGACACCGTTTTCTGGCCAGTACTGGGGGCACAGCTGGTTTGAGAAAAGATGAACAAGCATTTATATCAGCTAAACATGATTAATATCCCGATTAGAAGCCTTGCATTTCTATCATGTCCTAGTTATGCTCTCAGAAACATCTCAACGTACTTTATACACAATGAATTTCTTCAACTGGTCTTTGCTGAAGCTATGCAGGCAAGTGTGGCAACTGTTTTACAAACAAGATCCAAGAAATAGCGATAAGTTGAATGATCATTATTCTGCCTTTGCTGGTGGCTTTTGAGAGAATTGGACAATGCCACAGATGTCCCTGCTTTTCTTCAAATAGTCGGAGAGTCATACAGCACACAAACAGGTCCTTCGACCCACCACGTCAATGCTGACAACAAATACCATTATTTACTAATCCCATTTACCAACATTTGGTCCATAGCCTAATATCATTGAATCATAAAGTGCAGAAGAAGGCCTTTCAGCCCATCAAGTCTGCACCGACATGTGAGAAACACCTGACCACCCACCTAATCCCAACTACCAGCACTTGACCCACAGTCTTGAGCTGTGCCAAGACTTTTTGAAGGATGTGAGGCAGCCCGCCTCTACCACCCTCCCAGGCAGCGCATTCCAGGTGGTCACCACCCTCTGGGTACAAAGGTTTCTCCTCACATCCCACCTTAATCTCCTGGCCCAAACCTTGAACCTATGTCTCCTCGCGACTGACCCTTTGACTAAGGGGAACAGCTGCTCCTTTTCTGCTCTGCCCGTGCCTTTCATAATCTTGTACACCTCAACCAGGTCAGTCTTCTCTGCTCCAATGAAAACAACCCAAGCCTATCAGAGGGACCTGGGTGTCCTTGTGCAGGAATCTCAAGGAGTCAGTTTGCAGGTACAGCAGGTAATTAAGAAGGCAAATGGAATTCTGTTCTTCATTGCTGGAGGGATGGAGTTTAAAAACAGTGAGGTTATGTTGCAGCTGTATAAGGTGCTGCTGAGGCCACGCATGGAGTACTGTGTACAGTTTTGGTCTCCTTACTTGAGAAAGGATATACTGGCATTGGAGAGTGTGCAGAGGAGATTCACTAGGTTGATTCCAGAGTTGAGAGGGTTGGCTTATGAGGAGAGACTGAGTAGACTGAGACTATATTCATTGGAATTCAGAAGAATAAAGGGGAGATCTTACAGAAACATATAAGATTATGAAGGGAATAGATAAGATAGAAGCAGGGAAGTTGTTTCCACTGTTGGGTGAAACTAGAAGTAGGAGCATGGCCTCAAAATAAGGGGGAGCAGATTTAGGATTGAGTTAAGGAGGAACTTCTTCACACAAAGGGTTATGGATATATGGAATTCCCTGCCCAGTGAAGCAATTGAGGCTACCTCATTGAATGTTTTTAAGGCAAGGATAGATAGATTTTTGAACAATAAAAGAATTAAGGGTTATGGTGAGCAGGTGGGTATGTAGAGCTGAATCCATGAAAAGATCAGCCATGATCTTATTAATTGCAGAGCAGGCCTGAGGGATCAGATGGCCTACTCCTGCTCCTAGTTCTTATGTTCTCATTTATGTTCTTATCCATTCACTCCTCATAACTTAGATGTTCCACCCCAGGCAGCATCCAGGTGAATCTCCTCTGTACCCTCTTCAGCACAAGAACATCCTCCCTCTAATGTGGCAACCAGAACTGCGCATAATGCTCCAGCTGTGGCCTTGCCAAAGTGCTCTACAGCTCCAACATGACTTCACTGCTTTTGTAATCTATGCCTCAAGTGATAAAGGCAAGTGTCCTATATGCACATATGGGAGTTTGTATATTCTCCTTGTGTCTGCGTGGGTTTCCTCCGGGTGCTCCGGTTTCCTCCCACAGTCCAAAGATGTGCAGGTTAAGTGGATTGGCCATGCTAAAATTGCCCCTTGGTGTCCTGAGATGTATAGGTTAGAGGGATTAGTGGGTAAATATGTAGGGATATGGGGATAGGTCCTGGTGGGATTGTGGTTGGTGCAGACTTGATGGGCCAAATGGTCTCTTTCTGCTCTGTAGGGTATTTATGATCTATCTATCTATGATATGCCTTTTACACCACACTACTAACATAGAGTCATAGAGGCTTACAACACGGAAACAAGCCCTTCAGCCCAACATGTCTGTGCAGCCCTTTTTATTTAACACTAAGCATGTCCTTGGTGATTTAAATGCTCATCCAGATGCTTCTTAACTGTTGACAGAGTACTTGCCTCTACCACCCTCACGGGTAGCGTGTTCCATATTTCCACTACCCTCTGTGCCATGGAAGCCTCAGTTTAACACTGCCAGGGGCTAAGACCTCCCACTATATTTTTATGCAATATATCATCATGGCTACTTCCTAAAATATTAAAAACAGGACAAAGAAATGCTAAAAAGTCTGAAGCTACGTCAAATTGTAACCCTCAACAAAAAAAATTCTGGCAGTTTGACAGAAGTTGATGCCTCGTTATCTCTGAAGAGACATAACCACCCTATGAAAGAGCAGAGTGAATGACACAAAGGCCATTTACATTTCAAAAGCCAGGTCTGGTCACAGGGATCTCCTAGTCTGCTAGCACAAAGGATTGTGCAACCTGCTTTCAAATTCTTAATGGTCGGAACACTAGCAATCTCAGGAACCCAGAAAGAAGAATTTACGCCCCTGGGTAAAGCCAAAGTGGAGAGGTGGGAGTCAAGTCACATGACTCCCCCACCCCAGCTGGGGGAACTAGTTACACTATCTTGCTGGACTACAAGATAATCTGCCACTTTCTGTCGAGCAAACAACAGCTCAGAATAAGGGCTCGACTCCTGGTCACTATCTATGCAGTTTCTACTGCAATTTCCGAAATTCTATACCATTGCCGACAAGACTAATTCATCTTGGTTTACCCATTTTAACTTGGCAGTCGTTCGAACTGAACAATCCAGCATCATTCTTCTGATCTCGGTGATCTTTTTCAAATATTTAAAACATCTCCATTTTATTGAAAGTGTGCTCTGTCAGCGATCTCTGCAACTTCTTATTTCTCTGGCCGTATGGAGAATCTGCTCCTCTCTCCCTTTGACATGCCGGGTTTTTCCATCAGTTTCACCACAAGGTCCAGCCACCTTGATCGTGGTCCAAGGGATTGTTTGTAAAACTTTTTAAAGCTTTGGAACTTGCAGCCTGCAGTCTCTCAGTGCTCCCCACTTCACGAGGCAACTGGGAGAACCACACTGTCACCAGGATTGAATGCCAACACTCACCTCGGGTGAACAGCTACTTTTTTCTGGGGTCATAGAAACATAGAAACGAGAAGCAGGAGTAGGCCATTCGGCCCATCGAGCCTACTCTGCCATTCATCTTGATCATGGCTGATCATCGAATTCAATATCCTGATCCCCCCTTCCTCCGATATCCCTTGATCCCTTCAGCTCCAAGAGTTATATCTAATGTTTTCTTGAAATCACACAACATTTTGGCCTTAACTACATTTGGTAGTAGTGAATTCCAAACATTCGCCAACCCCTGGATGAAGAAATTTCTTCTCACCTCAGTTCTAAAAAGTTTACCCCTTATCCTCAAACTATGATTCCCAATTCTAGACTCCCCCAGCATTGGGGACATTCTTTCTGAATCTACCTTCTCTAATGCTGTTAGAGTTTTATAAGTTTCTGTGAGATCCCCTCTCACTCTTCTAAACTCCAGTGAATATAATCCTAACCAATTTAGTCTCTCCTCATACGACAGGCCTGCCATCCCAGGAATCAGCCGATAAACCTTCACTGTATTCCCTCTATAGCAAGATACGGACACCAAAACTGCGCATAATACTCTGGTTGTGGCCTCACCAATGCCCTATACAACTGCAGCAAAACATCTCTATCCCTATACGCAAATACTCTCGCTACGAAGGCCAACGTACCACTTGCCTTCTTTACTGCCTGCTGTAACTGTGTGCTTACTTTCAGTGACTGATGCACAAGGAATCTAGCATCATCTCATGCTCTAGCATTGCTGGCTGGTAAAGACATCCGTCTGCATTTAGGGAAGGCCCCCCCGCCGGTGAAAAGTTAAAGTCATAAAAGTGACATCTAAGCAACATGCACACATGCGAACTTAGACTTTCAAAAGTGTTTCTGTGTAGCTGCCAAGACTCCATATTCCTGTGTGAATTCCAGAGCAGCCAAAGTCCCTGGATACCGTTTCTATTCAAAGTGATTCAGTAATATGAACTCCTCACATGTTGTGCAACTGGATAGTTCCTCCTCCGGATTCACAAAGCAGCATTTCCGAGCAGACGACTTAAGCTGGCTTGTAATGTGTACTTAATTAGTCAGTCTCCATTGTGTATGTGTTGACTCGCGTACAATTTCTTTTGAGCTAAAAGTCCTGACAACTGCTGTGACAAGGCAGGAAAATTTGGTCCTGTCTGCGTGGAGCTCGGTTCTTGAAACAAGAGACAAGTATGCAAACACACTGAACTCCCATTTTGCAAAAAGATGCCTAATGATAACAAGAGAGCACACATTGAAACACAGGTTTGCTGTGACCTGAGCTATTGGCTAAAAGACAAAATGTTGCCAATCATTCACGGTTCTGGTTCCAAGTCAAACAATTTCTCAAATTCATGAATTATTTTATTCCATCGGATTTCCAGTGGTGAGTGTCTGGAATGAGCTGCCAGAGATAGTAGTAGACGCAGGTACAATGTTGTCTTTTAAAAAGCATTTGGACACTTACTTGAGTATACGAGGATATTGAGTAAATGCAGGCAAGTGGGACGAGCTTAGTGGTAAATAAAAGGGGTGGCATGGACAAGTTGGGCCGAAGGGCCTGTTTCCATGCTGTAAACCTCCATGATTCTATGACTCAGAACATTGGGCAGGATTTTCTGGCCTCATGCGTCCTGAAACCATAAAATCCCGCCTGTGGTCAAAGGACCTTTCCTTGGTCTGTCCTCGTCCATTCCGATTCCCATGGCAGGCGGGCCAGTAAAATTCCGGCCAATATTTCAAAATCCAGTTGAGATCTGTGGTAGCATCTTCAGAATAATAAGCATGGTATAAACAATGTTATCAGTGGGTCACAGAGTGCAACTGTGGAGGTGGGTTAGAAATATTATGCAGGTGCCAATCTAAAATGGCTGCTATATTTGGGGTGTCCAAAGTTAGCAGGCAGGTAGAGCAAGCAATCAGGAGGGCAAAGGGCACACTGGCCTTTTTTCAAGGAGACTGGAGCACAAGAATAATGCTATAATTCAACAAAGAGTGAGGGAGGGCATCCCAGAAACAGCACCAGGCACACCTAAAAATGGACATGAAGGTGCAATAAGCAAAGAACAAAGAAAATTACAGCACAGGAACAGGCCCTTCGGCCCTCCAAGCCTGCACCGACCATGCTGCCCGACTAAACAAAAACCCCGTACCCCTCCGTGGACCGTATCCCTCCAATCCATCCTATTCATGTATTTGTCAAAATGCCTCTTAAAAGCCACTACTGTATTCGCTTCCACTACCTTTCCTGGCAGTGAGTTCCAGGCACCCACCAACCCCTTTGTAAAAAACTTGCCTCGTACGTCTCCTTTAAACTTTACCCCTCGCACCTTAAACCTGTACCCCTTAGTAATTGACTCTTCCAGGGCCATTTGCATGCCAAACAGCAGAAACAGCACAAGAAGGCTATGTGATCCCATAACCAAAGGATGAGATTGAATCTTGGCAGTCCTGCTACACCCAATCGTGAATGGTGCTGACAACTAAAGAATTCACTGGGGAAGGTGACTCCACAGATATCCCCATCCCCAATAGGGTGGCACAGTGGTTAGCACTGCTGCATCATAGCACCAGGGATCTGGGTTCAATTCCAGCCTCAGGTCACTGTGTGGAGTCTGCACATTCTCCCTATGTCTGCATGGATTTCCTTTGGGTGCTTTGATTTCCTCCCACAGCTCAAAAATGTGCAGGGTAGGTGGATTGGCCAGGCTAAATTGACCCTAGTATCAGGGGATTAGCAGGGTAAATATGTGTGGGGTTACAGGGATAGGACCTGCTCACTGACGCTCAAGTCCAGGTTCTGTCGCTGAATTTGTGATTTTATTAGCATCTTGACCCAAACATGGACAAAAGAGCTGAATGCCAGAGGTGAGGTGACATCATTTGATCAAGTGTGGCATCAAGAAGCCCTAGCAAAACTGGAATCAATGGGAACCAGGGAGAAAATTTCCACTGGTTGGAGTCGTACCTGGCACAAAGGAAGATGGCTGTTGGAGATCAATCATCTCAATCCCAGGACATTACTGCAGGAGTTCACCAGGGTCGTGTCCTAGGCCTAACCATCTTCAGCTGCCTCATCAATGATCCTCCTTCCAATGTAAGGTCAGAAGTGGGGATGTTCACCAATGATTGCACATTGTTCAGCACCATTCATGACTCTTCAGATACTGAAGCAGTCCATGTCCGAATGCAAAAAGATCGGGACAGTATTCAGGCCTGGGCTAACAAATGGAATGTGACATTTGTGCCACACAAGTGCCAGGCAATGACCATTTTCAACAAGAGAGAACCTAATCATCTCCCCTTTACATTCCATGGCATTACCATCATTGTATCTCCCTCGTCCATCAATATCCTGGGAGTCACTGTTGACCACAAATTGAACTAATTGATCTACTCATTCTCTTATTTCTTCTGTTCCTCAATCTCCAGGTGAACTTTCCCTATCTGCCTGCCACAGGAATCACAGTGAGCGAGGGGTGGACCATGGGAAGGTCTGTTGGACTTGGGTGGGATTTTCCGGTTTTGGGGCCAGAAAATCCTGCCCCTCATGTCCAAAATGTGTAGGACGCAAATAGTGTAAAAAGAATTTATTAGACTTCATTCTGAGGGGGGCGGGGGGGGGTGGTCAATAAGTATAGTCTGCAGGGAGTGATAAAGAAAGTTATGAATGGTTCATGAATAAACATCTAAGATCACTCTTCATATTACAGTGCAAATTCTGGCTGTTTTCAGCTCATTATTGTTACCTCTGCAACTAACTGAGAAACAAGCAGTATTTGGAAGTGGAAGCTATTGAGAGGGTGCAGAGGAGATTTACAAGGATGTTGCCTGGATTGGGAGGCATGCCTTAGGTTGAGGGAGCTCGGTCTCTTCTCCCTGGAGAGTCAGAGGTTGAGAGGTGACCTGACAGAGGTGTATAAAATGTTGAGAGGTATAGATAGGGTGGATTCTCGGAGGCTATTTCCCAGGGCTGAAATGGTCGCTACGAGAGGACACAGGTTTAAGGTGCTGTGGAGTAGGTACAGAGGAGATGTCAGGGGTAAGTTTTTCACTCAGAGGGTGGTGAGTAAGTGGAATCGGCTGCCATCGGTGGTGGTAGAGGCGAACTTGCTGGGGTCTTTTAAGAGACTTTTGGATGAGTACATGGGATTTAGTGGGATTGAGGGTTATAGATAGGCCTGGTAGGTATGGATATGATCGCTGCAACTTGTGGGCCGAAGGGCCTGTTTGTGCTGTAGCATTCTATGTTCTATTTTCATTGCTGTTTTTAGACTGTTGGAATTTGTTATTTTATCTGTTCCTTATGTTTCTCCGGCAGTTAGCTTCCCAATAATAGATTGGTCCAGCTGCCTCTCACTGGATTCCTGGGGGTACACTTCTCCACCCAAAACATTGGCACAAGACGTGTGACAAACATAACATTAGGGATTTGAATGGCTCCTGAAAAAAATGTTACCCTGACATTTTTAATGCACGATCAAGATGTTTAGCATGGCAAGGTGGTCAGAATTTCTGATATGTACACCAAACAAAGTTTATTCATTAGTCACAAGTAGGCTTACATTAACATTGCAATAACGTTACTCTGAAAATGCCCTAGTCGCCACACTCTGGCACCTGTGGGAGAATTTAGTAGAGCTAATGCACCTAACTAGCACGTCTTTCGGACATTGGGAGGTAACCGGAGCGCCTGGAAGAAATCCATGCAGACACAGTGAGAATGTGCAGACTCCACACAGACAGTGACCAGAGTGGGGAATTGAACCCGGGTCCCTGGTGCTGTGAGACAGCAGTGCTAACCACTGTGCCACCGTGCAGCCCAGTGCAGCTTAGTGGAGGAGAGCAGACTAGCTATATATTCTGAGAATTCCTTCCCCCACAACAGTGAGTAAAAGCTTCTAAGTTGTATGAGGGCATTGCAGTGCACACAACAAATATTTAAAGGCACATTTTTGGACCAGCAATTTATTGACTTGAGCACCAAAGCTAATGATGTTTATAAATTAACTGAAGCAAGGAAGGCAGATGGTGAAGCGAAACAAGAAATTCAATAATGGCTGTCAGAGCAATGTGCATTCCGGTCACTTTCCAGGTGTCCCCGCTTATCGGCCAACTCCGGATTTACCATCTAATTAGGGATGGTGGGCAGGTTGAGGAACAGGGAGAGCCAATCGGTACACTGTCAGCCTTTGCAGCAGCTAGGGTGTCAGTGTGCTGCTGGGACGGGAGCCAACCAATCGGTGCGCTGCTGGGATGGGAGCCAACCAATCGGCGGGCTGCTGGGACGGGAGCCAATCAATCGGCGGGCTGCTGGGACGGGAGCCAACCAATCGGTGCGCTGCTGGGATGGGAGCCAACCAATCGGCGGGCTGCTGGGACGGGAGCCAACCAATCAGTGCACTGCTGGTACGGGAGCCAACCAATCAGTGCGCTGCTGAGACGGGAGCCAATTGGCACACTGCCGGGATGGGAGCCAATCGGTGGGCTGCTGGGAGGGGAGTCAGCCAATTGGCGGGTTGCTGGGATGGGAGCCAATCAGCGGGCTGCTGGGACAGCAGCCAATCAGCACACTGCTGGGTTGGGAGCCAATCGGCAAGCTGCTGGGACGGGATCCAATCGGCGGGCTGCTGGGATGGAGGCCACAAGGGAGGAGTGGGGAAAAACCCCTTTGTGAAAAGGCTGAGGGAACAGGCAGCCATATTTGTTCGGCGAACACTGTCTGGCAGAGAAGTCTCTGGGAGCTGGCCTTGCCCTGGCGTGCCTCTGCCACCGGATCCCCTCAATTATGCCACGTGTGTTTATTTTCTTGCCGCCGTGACATTCTGCTTTGTTGGCATCTCCTCTTTTTACGAATGCCCTGCCAGCTGCAGTTGTAAATGCGCCTAGTTTGGGGGCGTTTAAGAGATCTGTGGATAGGTTTGTGGACGAAATGGGATTGGTTTAGATTAGTGGGTTAGTGTTGTTTTTTTTTTAAAAGCTGGTCGGCGCAACATCGTGGGCCGAAGGGCCTGTTCTGCGCTGTAATGTTCTATGTTCTATGTTCTATGTTCCTCTTGGTAGCCAAGGTTCTGCCAAGGCTTGGGGTCTACATGACACTACCAAAGTTGAATTACCCTTGAAACTGCTACTAATTGCCCAGTTAACAAGCTTAATTGGCTGCCTGCTGCTGTGAGGTGGCCTGCAGTCGCTGCGTTCGAGCTGCCTGTGGAAAAAGAACATGTCGGGGGAGATGACACAATGCATTTGTCTCTGATTTTGTTCATCCCCAGCTGTCAAAATCCTTCTCCAAGGGCTTCTTCCTCTTATCTCTCTCTCTCCGTTCACAGGTCTCGCCCGCCTCGCTAATTCATCGCTGTTTCCAGCATTTTCTGTTTGTGCTCACAAACGTGCCGTCCATCAGCCAGTGAGCACCGTGCACGAGCAGCTCTCGATCACAGTAAATAGCTTCACATGGGTTAAAATATAAACCGCAATCTCCTCTGTTTGTTTAATGGGATGAGTGGATTGATAACCTGCTACACTACACTCAATTAGAAAGGGGCAGGAAAGGCTTGTTTATCACTCTGAATATCCAATTCACAGACCTGACAACAGTTGTGACAATAGTCAGTCACCAATCAATTGAGGTCTTATAAAATAGCTGCACAGTCAGTAAATCTATCACTACATGTTACCTGAGGCATTTTGTCTCACATATTCGGTTTATAATAAGAACATAAGAAATAGGAGCAGGAGTAGGCCATCTGGCCCTTCGAGCCTGCCCCGCCATTCAATAAGATCATGGCTGATCTGAAGTGGATCAGTTCCACTTTCCTGCTTTCTCCCCATAACCCTTGATTCCCCTGTCTATCAGAAACAATTATCCCAGAAACAATTATCCCACTGATTCTAGAACAGCTTCTTCCCTGCTGCCGTCAGCCTTCTGAATGGAGCTGCCGTGCATTAAGTTGATCTTTCACTGCACCCTAGCTATGACTGTAACACTGCATTCTGCACTCTCTCCTTTCCTTCTCTATACTCTGTCTGTATAGCGCGCAAGAAACAATACTTTTCACTGTATGTTAATACAAGTGACAATAATAAATCAAATTTAACTCACCATCAGCCTGAAAGGGCACCATTAAGAGACATGCATGATTAAACGCTAAGGGAAAAAGGAAATCTCAGAATCCCTGCAGGTTTGACTTGTAACAGGGTATAATTGTGATATTATTTGTTTTAAAATCTCACAGCCACTCAGGCCTGACAAGCTGAAAGCCTAGACTTTGCTTCAGTAATTGATTGCAAAGGTCAGAAACATTTTCAATAAGGGGTCTAAAGCAAAGTGCCTGTAAAGAAGGTCCATTATGTGTCGGTTGCTGACTTCAATTTACTTATTTTATCCAACTGAAAACCTCACGGAAGTCTTTCCCATGATTGCGCTCATTTTCTTTCAAGAAAGAAAATGTCAGGCGCTCAATAGATATGAGGATTTATTACTTTTTTCCACTACACTCTGGGGAGGATATTCAATCTCTTTCTGAGGCCCCGGCTGTGGCAGGGGTTGAATAGGTTTCTTGAGGGCAGCTCTATACAGAGGCTATTTTGGAAGAAAATGAGGAGATTTTCTCATCTTTTCTCCATCTTTATTTACCTGGTCTGGCCGACATGGGCAGCATAGTGGCACAGTGATTAGCACTGCTACCTCACAGCGCCAGGGACCCAGGTTCGATTCCCGGCTTGGGTCACTGTCTGTGTGCAGTCTGCACATTCTCCCTGTGTCTGCGTGGGTTTCCTCAGGTGCTCCAGTTGCCTCCCACACTCCAAAGATGTGCAGGTTAGGTGGATTGATCATGGTAAGTTGCCACTTAGGGTCAGGGGGACTAGTAGGGTAAATACGTGGGGTTACGGGGATATGGCCTGGGTGGGATTGCAGTCGCTACAGACTCGATGGGCCAAATGGCCTCTTTCTGCACTGTAGGGATTCTCTGATTCAATGATATGTGACTCCCCAGACCCACAGCAGTGTGGTTGGACTCTTAGTCATTCTCAGGGGCAATTAAGGATGGGCAACAAATCTTGCCAGGCCAATGCTGCCCACATTCCATTAAATAATGAAATCCACCCCCTGGCCCAGTAAACACTGAAATAGAAAGAGGTAAAGAACCATATCAGCAATGGTTTTTGGTCTCCTAATGCAGAACATACAAACATACGCATTAGGAGCAGGAGTAGGCCATTCAGCCCCTTCAGCCTGTTCCAGCATTCAACATCTGATGGCCGACCTGGCTGTCGTTTTAGCCCCACATTCCCGGCTATCCCCAATAACCTTTCACCCCTTGGTTAATCACAAATCCATCCCGCTCTGCCTTCAAAATATTCAAAGCCTCTGCTTCCACTGCCTTTTGAGGAAGAGAGTTCCAGAAGCTCTGACCCTGAGAGAGAAAACATTTCTCCTCAATCTGTCTGAAGTGAGCGACCCCTTATTATTTTTGAACAGTGGCCCCCAGTTCTAGATTATCCCACAAGAGGAAACATCCTCTCCACATCCAGCCTGTCAACACCCCTCAGGATCTGAGAGGTTTCGATCAGTGAAGGCATTCTTGCTTAAATTGTACAGGATTACTAGAAAAGTTTTTCACACAGTTGCTGTGTTTTGTGCATTACAGCAGTGACTGCATTTCAAAAGACCTTCTTTGGTTAGAACATAGAATCCCAACAGTGCAGAAGGAGGCCATTCGGCCCATCGAGTCTACACAGACCGCACTCCCAACCAGGCCCTATCCCCATAACCCTAGACATTTACTCTCTTGGTTCCCCTGACACTAAGGGGCAATTTAGCATGGCCAATCCACCTAACCTGCACATCTTTAGGCTGTGGGAAGAAACTGGAGCACCTGGAGGAAACCCACGGTTGTAAAGGACTTTGGGACATGCTGAGGAAAAGCAGATTTTACACATTCCTCAATCAAAGCTTCCTGGTCTTTGTTCCCCTCAACACACAGCATTAAGCAACCGTGTAAATCTTCAGTGTATCTAGCTTGAGTGACCATGTTAATCAGGAAAGCATATAAACCTCATAATCCAATAGAAATTTTGTGTTAAAAAAAATCCCATTTCCTTCCTCAGATTAATCCAGTCATGCTGGAAAGGTCATCAACCTGAAATATTTCTCCCTCCACTAGAATCATAGAATCCTACAGTGCTAAAATAAGCTATTCGGCCCATCGAGTCGGTACTGACAACAATCCCACCAGGCCCTATCCCTGTAACCACACGCATTTACCCTGCTAATTCCCCTGACACTAAGGGGCAATTTAGCAAGGCCAATCAACCTAACCCACACATTGTTGAACTGTGGGAGGAAACCAGAGCACTTGGAGGAAATCTGCACAGACACAGGGAGAATGTGCAAACTCCACACGGACAGTGATCTGAGGCCAGAATTGAACCTGGGTCCCTGGCGCTGTGAGGCAGCAGTGCTGACCACTGTGCCACCACACCTGCTGAGCACTTCCTTCATGTTTACACATACCTGTGCAGGGTCCATATCATTGAGCATGACGATTGACGTACAGTGATAGTCCAAGACAAGTCTCCAGAAGTCCTTCACAGTGTTTGGTAAGGGATGTTGGGTAACAATGAAAGCTGAAGGTTGCTTATAACTCTGTAAGGAGGAAGCAAGAGTTAGGTTGGTACGACAGTTCATAAGTCCAAAAGTTCATAAGATATAGGAGCAGAATTAGGCCACGTGTGTCCACTCCGCCAATTGATCATAGCTGATATGCACCTCATCCCCATTTTCCTGTCTTCTCCCCATAACCCTCCAACCCATTACCAATTAAAAATCTGTCCAACTCCTCCTTAAATTTATTCACTGTCCCAGCACCCACTGCACTTTGGGGTGGCGAATTCCACAGATTTACCCTTTGGGAGAAGTAGTTTCTCCTTAACTCTATTTTAAATTCGCTAGTCCTTATCCTAAGACCTAGTGAAG
This sequence comes from Carcharhinus amblyrhynchos, assembly GCF_965287045.1. Taxonomy (NCBI): domain Eukaryota; kingdom Metazoa; phylum Chordata; class Chondrichthyes; order Carcharhiniformes; family Carcharhinidae; genus Carcharhinus; species Carcharhinus amblyrhynchos. The sequence goes on along the minus strand of NC_137331.1, from coordinate 110,993,978 downwards.
ATACATTCCCAATTCTACCAGCAGTACATATCGGAAAGCTGATTGTGTTAACATAACCCCCAACTTTCTAATCGCTGCTGACATCCGGGCATTGAAAGGTTTTCATTCTCCAGTACTGCTAAAATAGGAGCTGGAACTTTCCAAATAGCTAAGGGGTGAATGACAGATACAGGATGGCACTGAGTCACTCATACCAGGAAGCTCCCAGCTTCAGGCCTCAACTTGTTAATCCCCAATCAACAGTTGGGCAAGGCCATATTTATTGTCCACCTCAATAGATTTTGTTGTGAAAATAATTTTTGCCAGTGGTTATTTGCCAGGCCGACTGGGAGGAGATCAGGAAAAGGAATCACGATGAGTCAACCACGTAATGTAAGGGTTGAACCATGTATAGGACAGTGCAGGAACGGGTGGAATGTGCCCTTCCCAGAATTATATTACTTAACCATCGTCCTGGGACAGGCCCAGATGTCATTCACTGTATTTCTGATTTGTGGATAAAGCAAATGGAATGTGTGAATGTGTGTGTGTGTATGTGAATGTGCGTGAGTGTGTACGTGTGTGTGTGTATGTGTGTGTGAATGTGTGTGTGTGTGTGAATGTGTGTGTGTGTGAATGTGTGTGTGTGTGTATGTGTGAGTGAATGTGTGTGTGAATGTGTGTGTGTGTGAATGTGTGTGAGTGTGTACGTGTGTGTGAATGTGTGTGTGTGCGAATGTGTGAATGTGTATGTGTGTGTGTATGTGTGTGTGAATGTGTGTGTGTGTGTATGTGTGAGTGTGTGTATGTGTGTGTGTGAGAGTGTGTATGTGTGTGTGAATGTGTGTGTGTGTGAATGTGTGTGTGTGCAAATGTGTGATTGTGTGTTGTGTGTGTGTATGAATGTGTGTGTGTGTGAATGGGTGTGTGTGTGAATGTGTGTGTGAATGCATGCGTGTGAATGTGCGTGTGTGAATGTGTGTGAATGCGTGCATGTGCATGTGAATGTGTGTGTGAATGTGTATGACTGTGTGTGTGTGTGAATGGGTGTGTGAGAGTGTGTGTGTGTGTGTGTGTGTATGTGTGTGTGTCTGTGTGAATGAGTGTGTGTGTGTGTATGTGTATGTGTGTGTGAGTGTGTGTGGGTGCACACATGCCTGGGAGGGTCGGAAGTTGATTGGGGGAGGAGAGATTAGAAGTCCCAGTGGTCCTGGGAGAAGTCTCGAGGGTGGGTAGGGTGTAGTGTGAGGGTGAGTGGGAGGGTATGAAATCAGGAGAGAGGTGGGGGTGGTAGGGTTGGAGATTGAGGGCTAAGGGGAGGTGAATGGGTCAGAGGTCTGGGGGGGGCGGTGGGTCAAGACTACTGGTCAGGTTGGGTCAAAGGGCAGTGGGGGATGGGGGGGCAACATCAGGGTGGGTGATTGGGTCATGACCCTGGGTTGGGGAGGGTGGTCGGGCCATGTCCGCATGTCAGGGGGAGCAGGGGTGTGATCGGCTTGGGGATGGGGACTGATCAGTTGTGCCTGTGGGTGGTGCTGTAGTCAGGGCTGAGGGTTCTGGGGTGTGGGACATGAAGGAGGGGGCGGTGGTGTCCCATACGTGGATCAGTCTGTGTGCTTCTAATATTGACCCAGAAGTTAGTTTAACTCTAACTTTTTCTGGCTAACTCCTGGTGTAACCACGGTGAAACCATCCAAGGATAACTGATGGGATTTTACGGCCTCGCTCATCCCAGAACCGTAAACTCCCACCCGAGGTTAATGGACCTTTCCATGGTCTGCCCCTCACCCAATTAAGGGTAGGCAAGAAAATGTAGCCACCCCAAACCAGCAGAAGGAAATTCAACCAGCTAGAACAGCTCCTGCAAGACACGAGAAGCACCTAGACATGGTTTACATGGAGGCTGGGGGACAGATCTGTTGGATCTTATTACAAGTTTATAGGTGTCCAGATCACCAACAACCAGTCCTGGTCCCCCACATGTTGATTCTATAGTTAAGAAAGTCTTTCTTTGAAGACTAAGGAAATTTGGCAATGCCCACTATGACTAACTTTTATAGATGCACCATAGAAAGCATTCTTTCTGGTTGTATCACAGCTTGGTATGGCTCCTGCTATGCCCAAGACCACAAGAAACTACAAAGGGCCACAAACAAAGCATCACACAAACCAGCTTCCCACCCATTGACACTGTCTACACTTCCAGCTGCCGTGGAAAAGCAACCAGCATAATTAGGGACATCACACATCCCAGGCATTCTCTCTTCCAGCTTCTCTCATCAGGAAAAAGATACAAGAGTCGGTTGTCACGTATAACTAACTCAACAGCAGCTTCTTCCCTGCTGCCATCAGACTTTTCAATGGACCTATCATATATTAAGCTGATCTTCCTCTGCACCCTAGCTATGACTGTAACACTACTTTCTGCACCCTCTTCTTTCCTTCTCTATGTACTTTGTCTGTATAGTGTGCAAGAAACAATATTTTACACTGTATATCAATACATGTGACAATAATAAATCAAATTGGGAGTCAAATTTTTCAGCAAACAAGTTGACAGTTCACAATTGCTGGACAAAATTCAAGAAGCTACACTAAGAGGTGCTGACTTTGATAAATTCATGCTCCAAATGGTGGTAGAGAAAAGTTCACATTAAATGATGCTAGGTTGTTGTCAAGCACATTCACTTGTTTTGTGTGTAAGACATCTCTCATTGGAATCAATGCGTTTGACTAAAATGCCTTTGCCCTCGTCATGCCTGTAATAAATCAACAATTTCTACTGAACCACATTGTTTTAACAATATAGGATTAGCACTCGTGATCTGTGAACTGCTATTCCAGTATTGTAACCACTGAACCTCTGCACATCATGAGAACAATTTAAAATGTTACTTCAAGGCCAATCAATTAAATATTTAATGGAAACAAGGAACAGAAAACGCAGCATTGCGCTCGCTGTCTTTTGATAAGCCTCGTTATTGGAATAACGTCAATTACTCACATCCATTAGCGCGGCGTTGATGTAATTGCTACTTTCGCCATCTATTGTGATCAGGAACGGGAGGCATCTGTCTGGTGGAAGGACGTCCATGCACCGATTCTTCTCGTGGTTTCGTGGTAGAAGTGCTATACTGCAGTCCTCCACTCGCAGTGTTGGCGTCACCATGTTCAGAGTCTGATTGAAGAAAGATGACAAAAGAATGTTTCTAATCTTACAGAATAACAAGGCCCGAGAAAAGCTCATTCCATCTCTCAATCTTTATTCTTCTGACAAATGACTTAGAGCCGTAGGAAAGTTATAGCACAGAAGGAGGCAATTCGGCTCATCTTGTCTTCTCATGAATTCTAGCGAAATACTCAAAAGGTAAAACCTCAGCAATCAACATCAAAATGATTATTATGGGATGCTTCACAAATATGGCATCTGAACCAAGTGTTTTTTTTAATTCAGATCTCACACGTCAGGCTGTACCACTTGTCCACTGTTGCTGTTGGTTTTGGAAAATGCCTCATCTAATTTTGCTCCAATTTTTCACCTTGAACTTTCCCTGATACATCCATTTTCACCATTAATAATTGTTCGCTGGGTGGCGTATGTGAGATGTCGAAGATGACTGACCATCACCCACCACCAGCCCCACCATCACTCCCATCTCACCTGCCTAGCATCATTTTCCAACCACTTTAATCAGATAAATAGAACTTCATGTCCTCCTTGTTGCAATCTCGATGGCTCGATAAATAGCCTCCTTGCCAGGTCACACAGAACCAGCAATTCATTTCCAATTTGATAGTTATTTCCTTCTGTACAGATACACCTGTCAGCATGATGGCACAGTGATTAGCCACAGTGTTGCATCACGGCACCAGGGACCCAGGTTTGATTCCCATCTTGGGTCACTGACAGTGTGGAGTCTGCACGTTCTCTCTGTGTCTGTGTGGGTTTCCTCTGGGTGCTCCGGTTTCCTCCCACAGTCTGAAAGATGTGCCGGTTAAGGGGATTGGCCATGCTAAATTCTCCCTCAGTGTACCCGAACAGGTGCCGAAGTGTGGCGACTAGGGGATTGTTATAATAACTTCATTGTGGCGTTATTGTAAGCCTTACTTGTGACCCTAATAAATAAACTTTAAAACCTGCCATCTCCCTCCTTTCTTTACACTCAGACCAGGAGTTGAGTGGAAGCTGCATTCTCTCTGACCATTACACTGGCTGTTGGTGTTGAGTGTGTGCCATCACCCTGTTTCCTTTGCCCATCGTTGGAATAATTGAGATTGGCATACACTGTGTCAAAACCCAAAACGAGAATCATCCGTCCTCGTTCTAAAAGCGTAAGCTCTACTGAACTATATCAGATTCTAACAAATAACCCCAACTGCACGATTAAATGGACTTGTGATTTGTCTCACCCACCTTAATCTTAACAAGGCCAGTTGTATTTGGCGCTGGCTTGACAATGAACAGGTAAATATGCTGTCTATTATCAGAGATTGAGACATATCAATAATATCTCACTTCTTTGCCACCATCACTAACCACACCTCGCCAACTGAAGGCACCCTACTCCCACAGAGTTTTTTTAGATACTGAAGCATGTTCTTTAACTATATGAAATTTTTTGAATCAGACTTGAACTTCAAACAATAGAACCATAGAAAAGTTATAGCACAGAAGGAGGCCATTCGACCCATCTTGTCCATGCCAGCTTGAAGACACCTTCCTAATCCCACCTTCCTTCACCCAGCCCATAGTGCTGCACCTTAAGGCACTTGAGGTGGAGATCCAGCTACTTTTTAAAGGAGTTTAAGGTCTCTGCTTCTACTACCAACTCGGACAATGAATTCCAGACACTGACCACCCTTTGTGTATAAAGTTTTTTCCTCATGTTTCCTCGATACCTACTGCCACCTATCTTGAATCTATATCCCCTGGCTCTTGAATTTCATCCTGTCCACTCTACCTCTGCCCCTCAATTTTGTACACCTCCATCAAGTCACCCCTTAGCCTTTTTTGTTCCAAGGAAAATAACCCCAACCTATCCAATCTGTCCTCTTGGCTACACCTTCCTACCCCGGCAACATTCTTGTAAACCCATTCTGCACTCTCTCCGGAGCAATTCCGTCCTTCCTGCAATATGGTGACCAGAACTGCACACAATACTCCAGTTGTGGCCTCACCACTGTTTTATATAATTCCAACATTATGGTTGGGATGTTTTAGCCAAGCTCGCCCCAAGGCCGAAAAATCACCCCCCAAGCTCAACTGACCTTTGCGTGGTTTGTGTCTTGCCCGCTATGATTCCCAATGGCGGGCAGGACAGAAAAATTCCACCCTACATCCTCACTTTTATTTTCTATACCTCTGCCAATGAAGGGGAGCATTCCATACTTAAATAGACCTGGAACTACTTGTATGACAGTGAGGTGAGTGTACCTTCACCATACGGTCTGCAGCATTGCAAGAGTGTGGCTTGCCACTATCACCTTCTCAAGGGCAAAGTAGGAATGGATGACAAGAACTGAGACAGTCAGATCCGGTGAGTGAATGTGCAATCTTCATTTGCAGGAAACCCCTTTTACATTGTTGGAAATGTGCATGCTTACCCTGTACTCCTCCTTTATTTGAGAGGAGTTCGTCTGTGGCTCCAGTTTGTTCATCTCGTAATACGCGGACCTGAGCTGAGAGGCTGGGATTGCCGTGTCGCCGCATAAGCAGGCCTCCAGGATGGCATCGTGGATGAACACATACTGCTCCTGTTGAGTTTGAGACGAGCGAAAGAGAGAGAGACAATGCAGCCAACTTTCAATCAAAGTGGAATCATTTTATGTGCAGGAATTAATGATTCAAGAAGCTCTTCCCAGCTGCATTTTCTGAGCACGAAGTTTAATGATTTGATGCTGAGTAAGGTGTGATTCATATCACACCAAATGATCTGGAAAGGTTTCAGTGTACATTAAGGAAAAACCACTGCACAATAATATCCTCAAACATACCCTGTCTGATTTTTCATTATCCGATCACTGTACTGCTAATTTCACACTCTTTTAACTATTTGACTGCTGAATGGTTTGTGTTTCTGACACACACCACAAATGAACATTTCGTACAGTGAAATATTGAAACCATTGCTTTCAGTCCTCAATGCACATTTCATTCGCTAGCGCCTGATTCCATCCCTCTCCCTGGCAAAAACGAATATTAAGCCAGTCTGTTCACAACCTTGGTACCTTATTGATCCCAGGATGAGCTCCAAACTCATAGCTATGCAAATGAAACTAAATACTAATACTAAACCAGCCTCCCCTCCATCGATTCTGTCTACACTTCTCACTGCCTCGGCCAGTCAGTATAATTAAAAACCCCATGCACCCCGGACATTCTCTCTTCCACCCTCTTCCGCTGGGAAAAAGGTACAAAAGTCTGAGGACACGTACAAACAACAAAAGAACTTTCTTTCCTGCTGCCATCAAACTTTTGAATGGACTTATCTTGCATTAAGTTGATCTTTCTCTACATCCTAACTTTCACTGTAACACTACATTCTACACTCTCTCGTTTTCTTCTCTATGAACAGTATGCTTTGTCCATATAGCGTGCAAGAAACAATACTTTTCATTGTATACTAATGCATGTGACAATAATAAATCAAATCAAATGCCACCTACTTCCATCTCTGTAAAGTTGCCTGACTCACCTCCTGCTTCAGCACTGAAGAAACCCTCATTCATGTCCTTCTTTACTTCAAGACTGGGCTATTCCAGTGCACTCCTGGCTGGTCTCCCACATTCTCCCCTTCGTAAACCTGAGGTCATCCAAAACTCAGCTGTCCGTGCCTTAACATGCAGTGAGTCCTGTTCCCCTATCACCCGTGTTGGCTTACACTGGCTCCTGGTTAGGCAACATTCTCATCCTTGTTTTCAAATCCCCCCATGGTCTCACCTCTCCCTACCTTTATAATCTACTTCAGCCCCACAACCCCTGCGATATATCTACATTCCTCTAGTAATAGCCTCCTGTGCATTTCCAATTATAATTGTTGCACCACTTGTGGTCGAGCTTTCAGTTGCGTCGGTCCCAGGCTCGGGAATTCCCTCCCTATGCCTCTACCTCTGGGCTCATTTTTCCTCCTTTAAGACACTTCTTAAAATTGACCTCTTTGACCGAGTTCCTTCCCTGGCTCGGTGACTTCCTTTGCTTTAGAATGCTCCTGCGAAGCACCTGTGGACACTTCATTATTTAAAGGTACTGTATAAACATGTTGCTGTTATAATCCTCCTATGAAGTGTACCCTCAGCGACTACAGCTTGGGAGGCTGCTGAGCATCCACTGAATCCACTGATTGTTCACTCAAAGGTGTTCCCTTTCAGAAAGTGTGCGTGCGTGTGCATGTGTGTGTGCATGCAGACCACTACAAAGAGCAACTGTTAGAGCAGGAAACTATGCCCCTGTACATTTAGCTGTCAGATGGGAAGGGTGGGATGCAGGAGTCACAGCTGTTATCGCCTTCCTGGACTCTACGAACATTGGTGTTTATTCAAGGTGTTTAAAGGAAGACTCGGTACCTCTGTCTGCACCATGTTGACTCTGCGGGATCGTAGCTCTCTGACACAGTTGTAGATATCGACAACACCTTCCCTCTCTGCCATGTCCAACATGATGTCAATCACCATGAAACAGCCTGTCCTTCCAGCTCCAGCGCTGAAAGGAAGAGAAATAGAATAAATATTATCTCACTGACTTCTCCGAGCCGGCCAGGGACATTTAAATGGAATAGAATTATCAATCTTTTCAGCCACTGTAGTGCCTGTGAAATGGCTACAATTTATGACAAATTAAATGACCCTGGATCTGTTAATGGTCTTCATTCATTTGGATGTTGTCAGATCGACACAATTTCTCATTGCATTAGTCTCCTCTCATCTCAAGCCATTTATTTGGAAAATTAAATCTGTGTGATTGCCTCAAATCAATCACACAAAAGAGATAAAGTCTTGCATTTATATAGCGCCTTCCATAACCTCAGGATATTATAGTGTTTCATAAAGCGATAGAGGTCTACAGCACAGAAAAAGCCATTCGGTCCATCAGGTCTACGCCAGTCAACCAAGGAATAATGACAGCCATGGAAGTGAGGGGATGAGGGAGGGATTTGCAGACAGCAAGATCCCAGAGAGAGAAACATAGAAACTAGGAGCAGGAGGCGGCCATTCGGCCCTTCGAGCTGCTCCGCCATTCATTTTGACCATGTCTGATCATCAAATTCAATATCCTGATCCTGCCTTCTCCCGATGTCCCATAAACCTTTAACCCCAAGAGCTATATCTAATTTATTTTTTAAATCATACCACAGTTTGGCCTTAATTACTTCCTGTGGTCACGAATTCCACACATTCACCACCCTCTGGGTGAAGACATTTCTCCTCACCTCAGTTCCTTATTCTCAATCTATGACCATGAGTTCTGGAGTCTCCCACCATTGGGAACATTCTTCCTGAATCTACCCTTCTCACCCTGTTAGAATTTTTTAAGTTTCTATGAGATCCCCTCTCACTCTTCTGAGCTCCAGTGAATAAAATCCTAATCGATTTAGTCTCTCTTCATACGACAGATCTGCCATCCCAGGAATTAGCCTGGTAAATCTTTGCTGCACTCCCTTTACAGGAAGGACATCCTTCCTCAGATAAGGAGACTGAAATTGCGCATAATACTCCAGGTGTGACTTCACCAATGCCTGTATGATAATAACTAGCTAATCTGTTTTGTGATGTTCATTGCAGGAAACATATCTCTTTGGTTACAGGGAGAACTCTTTGAAAAGTGCTAATGGATCTTTTAATCCACCTGAATGGGTACATAGATTTGATTTGATGTATTATTTTCACATGAATTGCTATAGTGAAAAGTATTGTTTCTTGCGCACTATACACACAAAGCATACCGTTCATAGAGAAGGGAAGGAGAGAGTGCAGAATGTCATGTTACAGTCATAGCTAGGGTGTAGAGAAAGATCAACTTAGTGTAAGGTAGGTCTATTTGGTGTTTGGTGTGACCCTTGTTCATTGTCTTCCTGAGCACCACACTAAAGTGTCGGCCTCGCTTGTACGCTAAATTCTCTGGGAGTGGGGATTGGGCCCATCACTTTCTTTCTCAGAGGCCAGAGGGTCAAGACTGAGACAAAGCTGACACCTTCAGAGTGGTAAAGAGTTTGAGGCAAATTTACCAAGTGACAAAAAGTATTCAAGAGCAAGATTTTTAACTAGCTGCATGGGTATGGAATTTTTTTTTAGGGTCAATGAAAGTATAAAATCAGTGCTTTCTGCGTGTAAAACACCAGTTTTATGTCTAGGCATTAAGCTGAAATTCTAAACCCAAGATATATCATCATAACCCAAGATACTATCATAATAAAGAAGTGGTCAATTTATTGCATCGATATTCTTTTTGAAACTTTCAGAAGTGAGATCGATAGAGTTTTGTGAGGTAAAAGTACAAAGGGACATTTTTATGATCCTCATACGCACCAATAACTTCTGGAAAAGAAATTCAAACTTCCAGTTAATAGCTGAAAGAATGATACATTGAGGTTTCATGTATTAAGATTTTTACAGTAACAAATGACTAAAAAACACTATTAATTAAATACTATCTTTGTCAGCAACTTATCTTTAAAATCACAGAATACAATGCTCTTCTAATTCTTAGCCCAATCGGAAAAAAGGCACTTCTCTATATACTTTACAATGTCCTTTATGTAGACATTCAACATTCAAAATCAATTCAAAAAGATTTTTTAGCTCTTGAGGGTTTATTCCTGTTCTTTTCTCTTCTCAGGCTGGTAACTTGCAATCCACAAAATGTCTTAGAACAGTTGGGTTTCACTTTTCTTGTGATTCTTCCTCTAGCCCAAGCTAAATGCGACCTCCCACCCATATTCCTGCATGGTGAACCATACAAGTCTTTTCTGGTTTGCAGCAGCTCTCTCTCTCCCAGATCCAAACTAATTACACTGTCTGTGATATTCAGCCATATTCTAGGAAAGCCTGTAACTTGATCTTTATAATGGCTCCCACTGCCAGGGCAAGGTGAATCAAATGGGCCTTGTAACTAGGTAGGCATACTAATTAGATATTTTTGAGAGATCAAACCACAGATTAAAGCATAATTGTTTACAAGCTGACATTCCCAACACCTTTCCAGAACTTTGGAGACTCACAGTCTCCACTTTTAACACAAGGGCGGCTGCCATTGGCTCCTTTTATTCACAAGGTGTAAATACCTTGCACCTTCTTCTCAGAAACACAATATAAGCCTTGCATTGATCTTCAGTAACCAAACCATCCAGGTTTACTGTCAGGAGACTTCAGAACAGATCACATGATATCCATCAATTGACCTTAAATTATAAATACAGTTCCAAGCTTAAAAAACCTGATAACTGTAACAACATGGAACCAAGGCAGGTAAATTGAACTGAAATACAAATCAGAAAGAAAAGAAAGTTTACTTAGCGGCTGTATAGGGCATTGGTGAGACCGCAGCTGGAGTACTGTGTGCAGTTTTGGGCGCCGTACTTACGCAAGGATATTTTGGCCTTGGAGGGAGTGCAGAGGAGGTTTACTAGGCTGATGCCGGAGTTGAGGGGGTTGAGCTATGAGGAGAGGCTGAATAAACTAGGCTTGTACTCGTTAGAGTTTAGAAGAATGAGGGGAGATCTCATTGAGACGTATAAGATGATGAATGGGATGGATAGGATAGAGGTGGAGAGACTCTTCCCGCTCAGAAAGGACAGTAGGACTAGGGGGCACACCCTCAAGATAAAGGGGGGGGCGGTTTAGAACGGAGTTGAGGAGGAACTTCTTCACTCAAAGGGTGGTGAATCTCTGGAATTCTCTGCCCGTTGAAATGGTGGAGGCTACCTCGCTAAATATTTTTAAGACGCGGGTTGATGAGTTTTTGATAAGAGAGGGGATTAAGGGTTATGGGGAGAGGGCGGGAATGTGGAACTGAGCCACGACAGATCAGCCATGATCTTATTGAATGGTGGGGCAGGCTCGAAGGGCTAGATGGCCTACTCCTGCTCCTATTTCTTATGTTCTTATGTTCTTATGTCACAAGTAGGCTTACATTCTCACTGTAATGAAGTTAATACGAAAATCCTCCAGTCGTCATACTCCGGTACCTGTTTGGGTACACTGAGGGAGAATTTAACATGGCCAATTCACTTAACCTGCATATCTTTGGACTGTGGGAGGAAACTGGAGCACCTGGAGGAAGACCACGCAGGCAGAGGGAGAATGTGCAAACTCCATACAGACAGTAACCCAAACCGGGAATCGAACCCGGGTCCCTGGATTTGTGAGGCGGCAGTGTTAAATAGTGTGCCACCCCCAGATCAGTCACCGGACAATAGAACAGGCTGAAGGACTAACTCATGTGCCCTATGTTGCTATGAAAGAGGCTTCACCTACCTGCAGTGTACAACTATAGGCCCAGCACCTGCCGGATTCTTTGTCTTTACCCGCCGTACAAAGCCCAGCAGCCCTGTAGCATGGTACGGAACACCATGGTCTGGCCATCCAGTGAAGTGGAGCTGTCTGATCTCTCGGATCTCATGTGCGCCTCTCTGTTAGAAGGTGAACAAATTGCATATGTCTTTTTCAAAACCACATAATTACAGATTTGATTTGTTTTATTATTGTCACATGTATCAGTATACAGTGAAAAGTACTGTTTCCCGTACACTATGCAAACAAAGCATACCATTCATAGAGAAGAGAAGAGAGTTCAGAATGTAGTGTTACAGTCATAGCTAGGGTGTAGAGCAAGGTCAACTTAATGCAAGGTAAGTCCATTCAAAAGTCTGACAGCAGCAGGAAAGAAGCTGCTCTTGAGTCGGTTGGTACGTGACCCCAGACTTTTGTATCTTTTTCCCAACGGAAGAAGGTGGAAGAGAGAATGTCCGGGGTGCGTGGGGTCCTTAATTGTGCTGGCTGTTTTGCCGAGGCAGCAGGAAGTGTAGACAGAGTCAATGGATGGGAGACTGGTTTGTGTGATGGATTGGGCTACATTCACGACCTTTTGTAACTCATTGAGGTCTTGGGCAGAGCAGGAGCCATACCAACCCGTGATACAACCAGAAAGAATGCTTTCGATGGTGCGTCTGTAAAAGGTGGTGGAGTCGTAGCTGACATGCCAAATTTCCTTAGTCTTCTCAGAAAGTGGGCTTTCTTAACTATAGTGTCGGCGTGGAGAACCAGGACAGGTTGTTGGTGATCTGGACACCTAAAAACTTGAAAACTCTCGACCCTTTCTACTTTGTCTCCGATGAGAAGTAATGATAAAGTGAAACACAACTGTAGCAGGTAAAGATGAACTGCCTTTACTATTCACATGCAAATTTCACATCATTTTAAAAGTTACTTTTCAGAATAAAGTCAAATTATAATTAGTTCCCGATTTGAGAAATGTAAAATTTGCAAGATAGGAGTTCACACTGAGATAAGAGAGTTAAGATAGCAGGAACTCATTTGCTGCTGGAAAGCTCTTAAACCGATACACCAGGAACTCATATGGTGATAACAGGGATTTGCGCTCAGGTGGGGAGAACTCACGCAGAGATACTAAGAATTCACGTTGAGATAAGAGGATTGAAATTGGAATTCACTCCAGGTGCAACCACCTAGATGTAGTAACCTCGCTTTGTGCTTCTAAGGCTCCACTTTCTGAAAATCCATGCTCTGTGAGAAGGAGCTAAATTTGCGCTTGCAAGCCACAAATTTATGTGTGGCAAGTAGTAACTCACATAAGGCGCTAAAGATTCAAACACTACTCTGACAATCAACAATGTGGAGCAGGCTCGAAGGGCTGAATTTGCCTACTTTTCACAGAATCATAGAATCCCTACAGTACAGAAGGAGGCCATTTGGCCCATCAAGTCTCTACCGACCACAATCCCACTCAGGCGCAATTCGCATAGCCCCAAACATTTATCCTAGCTAATCCCAGAACTCTCCACTCACCTGACGCAGGGGCAAACCCTGAAAGCTTGTGGGTTTACTATCAAATAAACCTGTTGGACTTTAACCTGGTGTTATGAGACTTCATACTGTATTAGGGTCAATTTAGCATGGCCAATCCACCTAACCCGCACATCTTTGGGCTGTGGAAGAAACCGGAGCACCCTGAGGAAACCCATGCAAACACGGGGAGAATATGCAAACTCCACACGGACAAGTGACCCGAGGCTGGAATTGAACCCAGGTCCCTGGCACTGTGAGGCAGCAATGCTAACCACTGTGCCAACCTGCCACCCCATTTGCTCCTTATTCTTATGTAATGCACATTCAACACCCACTCAGGTCGACACAGTGAAAAAGAGCAATCCACTAAACATTCAAATTGTCATGTCATTTTCAAACCCTTGCTTAGATACAATGGGGATGCCCAAACACAATGCTTCAGACGTACACTCAGACAGAACAAGGTATGCAGCTATACCGAACGTTGCTGAGACCACATTTGGAATATTGTGTTCAGTTCTGGTTACCTCATTATAAGAAGGACGTGGAAGCGTTGGAGAGAGTGCAGAGGAGATTTACCAGGATGCTGTCTGGTTTGGAGGGTATGTCTTATGAGGAAAGGTTGAGGGAGCTGGGGCTTTTCTCTTTGGAGTGGAGGAGGATGAAAGGCTACTTAATAGAGGTTTATAAGATGATGAGCGGATTGATGGAGTGAACGTGCAGAGACTATTCCCTTGGGTGGATGTAGCTGTTACCAAGGGGCATAACTATAAGATTCATTGTGGACAGGAGGGATGTCTGAGGTAGATTCTTTACTCAGAGAGTGGTTGGGGGGTGGAATAGACTGCCTGCTGTGATAGTGGAGTTGGACACTTTAGGAACTTTCAAGCGGTTATTGGATAGGCACATGGAGCACACCAGAATGATAGGGAGGGGAAAACTTGATCTTGGGATTGGACATAGAGGGCCGAAGGGCCTGTACTGTGCTGTAATGTTCTATGTTTCTAAGGGTGGATAAAATAGGTTCAAGTCTGTGACCATTTCACCACCGTCAGATAGCCACCAGTTTGAAATTGATAAGAGTCCTTGAATTACAATTCTGGACGTTAAAAAGGCTTACCTTCTCAACTGCAAATGTTCTTATCACATATTCAGCCAACAGTTCTGTCTCAATGGGAGTTACTTTAATGTCACCATAGATTTCAGTGTCATCAGGCCAATACTTGCAGCACTTTACCTGTTGGCACAGAGCAATATTGAGATAAACAACAATTATACGATTTTTTTCTTCTTCTTTCATAGTTCAGTATTAAAACATTTATTTAAAACGGCTGAAGTCTATGCAGATAAAAAAAGTCAATTTATCTCCAGAAATTAAAAAAAAACGCCCAGGGATAATGTTAGAGAACGTTGTCACTGCTTTAGCTTCCTTTATTAGTAGAGGTACAGCTTTAGGAGATGAGTTTATCTATTACTTTGGCAAGCTCCTTTGGATTTTTTTTCCACTGTGGCAGAACTTTATCTCCTGACTGGTTTAAGCTGCTAGCCTCTAAGCCTTTTTTCAGATTTGTGAAATTGCAGACTTGTCCTGCAAATTTTCCACAAAGACAACAGTCGAAGATTTTGTAGAGAATTTATGAATTGCACCTGAATTGAAAATCCATCCTCTGGCTAATTTGCAGAATCCTGGTGCTATTCATACGGAAACGGTGACCTATACAGTCGCATTCCGGGTGCTTTTCACACATCCTGAATGATCTGGACATTGACTGTTCACGGAGATTTCAATCGATGGCATTTTCAGTTTTTCACATTGAACCTGTAACCTGTCCCAGTACCACATTATACTGGAACTGGTTTCTTTTCTTATACCATGTTGTTCCTTATGCAAGAGTAAACATAGAAATTAGAAGCAGGGGTAGGCCACTTGGCTCTTCAAGCCTGCTCTATCATTCATCTTGATCATCATTAATCGTTGAATTCAATATCTTGATCCCCACTTCCTCCCATATCCCTTGATCCCTTTAGCCCCAATTTCTTCTTAAAAATCAGACAATGTTTTAGCCTCAACTACATTCTGTGGTAGTGAATTCCACACAATCACCACCCTTTGGGTGAAGACATTTCTCCTCACCTCAGTTCTAAAAGATTTACTCTTTCTCCTCAAGCTATGACCCCTAGTTCGGGACTCGCCCACTATCGGGAACATTCTTTCTGAATCTACCCTGTCTATCCCTGTTAGAATTTTATAAGTCTCTATGAGATCCCCTCTCAGTCTTCTAAATTCCAGTGAATATAATCCTAACTGACTTAGTCTCTCCTCATATGACAGACCTGCCATCCCAAGAATCAGCCTGTGATGTGGAATCTCAGCAAAGCAAACATGTACACCCTCTTGAGCTGTGAGGAGAAATGTATTCAATTCTAAATTGTTTTCTCAGGACCAGATGAACCCTATTAGAAAAAGGTATGCTTTTAATTCATGATTTTATTTTAAGATTAAGAGGGTTTTCATTTCAGCACTGCAATAAGTCAAACTGTATTTTACTGAAAAGCTGTGCCTATTACAGCAATACATAAAAGTTTCTGCTAAACCCCTCAAGCTTGGTGAGATATCATCAACATTGTGTTTTTAAAAGAACCCATCTCTATTTTGTCTTGCCTACATTTCGGGCACCAACTGAGTCATTAAGCTCCTACATCAATCTCCTCACAAAATGCTCTCTATTGGCATCCTGGTGCCTTGTTCCCTATTGGATTAGGTAGCAAGTGAAGAGTAATCTTTCTCATGTAGAAGGTCAATGCACAAAGTAGGTTCAAAAGCAACCTGGCCATAACAGAATAAAAGATGTCATGGTTGGCTCAGTAGGGTAGGTTGACTGTAACTCTGTTGACCCTCATGTCCCGTCAGCTTCTCCTGGATGGATATTCAGCCATTGGTGATTTGCGTTGGTCTGGTAATCACCACAATCCACATCCTTATGTTTGTCCATTGACAGATCAGAAACAACAGAGGTGGGGACACAGTGATATACAATCAATTGTGAGTTACCCTGGGAAGCCTCAACATTGACTCTGGACTCCATGACGTCTCATGGCAGCAAGTCAGACACGGACAAGGAGACCTCCTGCTGATAACCACTGCTGCCCCCTTCTCAGATGCTGAATCAGTGCTCCTCCATATTGAACACCACTTGAAGGAGGTACTGAGGGTGGTTAGGGCAAAGCAGAATGTACTCTGGGTGGGGAACTTCAATGTCTATCACCAAGAATGGTTCGGTGGCACCATCACAGAGCGTGCTGACTGGTCCAAAAGGACATATTTGCTGGACTGGGACTGACATGATGTGGAGATGCCGGCGTTGGACTGGGGTAAACACAGTAAGAAGTCTCACAACACCAGGTTGAAGTCCAATTTAGAGCCCAGGTTAGGTCCTAAACTGGTTGGACTCTAACCTGGTGTTGTGAGACTTCAGACTGGGACTGTGACAGGTGGTGAGAGAACCAACGAGAGGGAAAAGCACACTTGATCACTTCCTCACATCCTGTCTGTATCTGTCCATGACAGCCTTGGTAGGATGATCACTGCACAGTCCTTGTGGAGACGGTATCCCATGTTCACATTGAGGATAACCTCCATTGTGTTGTGTGGTACTACCACCATGCCCACTGATAGATTTTGAAATGAGCTAGCAACTCAAGACTGAACATCCATGAGGTGCTGTGGGCCATCAGCAGCAGCAGAATTGTACTCAACCGCAATCTGTAACCTCCTGACCCAGCATATCCCCCACTCTATCATTTCCACTAAGCCAGACGATCAACCCTGGTTCAATGAAGGGTGGCACATGCCAGTAGCACCTCCAGGAACATAAGAACATAAGAAATAGGAGCAGGAGTAGGCCATCTAGACCTTCGGGCCTGCCCCGCCATTCAATAAGATCATGGCTGATCTGAAGTGGATCAGTTCCACTTTCCCACTTTCTCTCCATAACCCTTAATTCCCTTGTCTGTCAAAAACCTATCTACCCGTGACTTAAAAATATTTAGCGAGGCAGCCTCCACCACTTCAACGGGCAGAGAATTCCAGAGATTCACCACCCTTTGAGTGAAGAAGTTCCTCCTCAACTCTGATCTAAACTGCCCCCCTTTATCTTGAGGCTGTGTCCTCTAGTCCTGCTATCCTTTCTAACAAAGGACAAAGAACAAAAACAGCCCGGGAAACAGGCCCTTCGGCCCAACGAGCCCACGCCGCCATTTTAACATTACCAGTCCCCCCTCCACCCATGACCCTTATCTATGATTATGGCATTCCACATTGAGGGAAAACTAATTTAGGGACAATTTATTACCTCCAATCAGCCTAATAGCACATCTTTGGGGTGTGGGAGGAAACCGGAGCACCCGGAGAAAACCCACTCAAGCACGGGGAGAATGCGCAAACTCCCACAGACACTGGCCCAAATCCATGTGTCTGCACAGCAAACAGTGATAGTCACTGAGCTGTCGTGTTGCCCAACATCTGGTCCAGTTTAAGCGCACACTAATGACGTGTGGGAAGAATCTCTCTACCTCTACCCTATCCATCCCCTTCATTATCTTATACGCCTCTATAAGATACCCCCTCAGCCTTCTAAACTCCAACGAATACAGACCCAGTATATTTAGTCTCTCTTCATAGTCCAACCCCCTCATCTCTGGTATCAGCCTAGTGAACATGCAAAAAATGAGATGTCAACCTGGTGAAGCTACAACACAGGACTACTGCCTACCAAACAGCAAAAGCAACGATGCGATTCCACAACCTACAGATCAGATCTAATCTCTGTTGTCCTGCCACATCCAGTTGCGAATGGTGGTGGACAGTTAACAAGACACTGGAAGCAGAGATTCCAGAAACATCCCCATCCTCAATGATGGGGGAGACCAGCACATTAGTGCAAACGACACGGCTGAAGCATTCGTAACAGTCTTGGAAATATATCGCCATTCCTTCACTGTTGCTGGGGTAAAAATCCTGAAACTCCCTCCGTAACAGCACTGTGGGTGTATCTACATCATATGGACTGCAGCGGTTGAAGAAGACGACTCTTCGCAACCTTCTCAAAGGAGGCAGTGGCATAGTGGTATTGTTGTTGGACTAATAATCCAGAGACCAGGGTAATGCTCTAGGGACCCAGGTTCGAATCCCACCATGGCAGATAGTGAAACTTGAATTCAATAAGAATCTGGAGTTAAATGTCTAATGACCACCATGAAATAATGGGATTTAATGGGATTGAGGGTTATAGATAGGCCTGGTAGGTAGGGACATGATCAGCACAACTTGTGGGGCGAAGGGCCTGTTTGTGCTGTAGTGTTCTATGTTAAAACAATGTCAGGAAAAACCCATCTCGTTCACTAATGTCCTTTAGGAAAAGAAATCTGCCATCCTTACCTAGTCTGACCTACATGTGACTCCAGGGCCACAGCAATGCGATTGACACTTAAATACTCTGAAGGATGGGCAATAAATGTTGTCCCAGCCAGTGATGCTCACATCCCATGGACAAATAAAAAGAAGGGATGGGCAATGGCTGAGTTGTGGTGTAAAGTCCAGCAGATTGGCCCATGAGTTAGCTCAGCTGTCAAAACAAGATAGGAGAAAAGCAGCACCTCTTAAACTCTCAGAGTACCGCAAACGGGTGCTAATTGATCCCTGCAGAACAATAAACAGTGACTGAGAAAGCCTGATAAGTTGCCTCCCTTCATTGCAGGCAAGGTTTAAAATCACAATTTGCCGCACTTCCCTTTGCTAAAGCCAGCTGACATTCTGCTTCCAGCAACACTATCAACAAACTCTTCACCAAGCTGCTGCCACTTCATAGCAACAAACTGCCTTCAGCATATTGATTACCACAAAAGGTTTCATTAATGTGCCATTAGAAGGCAGCTTGCACTGAATCAGCCAATCAGTCGACTTCATTAATTAGCTGATTGCCTTTTGATTTTTAAACAAATTACGGCCATGAAAATACAAAATGAAAACCCTTGCTCTCTGATGGTTCTTAAATGACTTTGCTCCCGCTCTGCTCTCTCTCCTGCCAAAGAGTGGCCACTTTCTCTGCCGCTTCTCATTACCGCGCTCCATAATTGGGCTATTTGTCCATCAATCACTGTTCAGTTCGGGGCGCTGATAATTGTACATTCGGAATTAGGTGATACTTCAGTCAAAAAAAAACAACAATCTTTCTGATTTAAAAATCTGCACACACACACACACACACGCACAAAAAGATACAACGCACTCCAGGTGAAAAGGAATCTGCTTGAACCGAACAATAAAGAAACCCCAGCATACGGTGGAGAGGTGAAACAAGTGGAAAGAGCTTTGGAAAGAAAGACAGGCTGATGTTTTTAAATCTGTCGGGAAAGCATAGAAATTACAACGCAGAAAGAGGCAATTTAACTATTGTGTCAGTGCCTGCGTTAGCTTTTCAATTGGAGCCATCTACTGTAACTCCCTCACCCAACCTTTTCAGAAAATGCATAGATTATCAAGTAAGCATTTCTCTGTTCTATACACAAGGAAAAAACACTGTAGAAGTCAGGAATAATTTTGCTCATCACAAGGCTGACCTTGCTTACAACAGAAAGAAACTCAGTGGCATTTTTCTCTGTAATGTAACAGTTGCGTAATGGGACAGTCCAAGTGAAAAGAAGGTGGGGGATTTTGTTTTTAATTCATTCATGGGACATGAGCGTCGTTGGTTGGCCAGCATTTATTGTAAGAAGTCTCACAACACCAGGTTAAAGTCCAACAGGTTTATTTGGTAGCACAAGCCACTAGCTTTCGGAGTGCTGCTCCTTCATCAGGTGAGTGGGATTTCAGTTCACAAACAGGGCATATAAAGACACAAACTCAACTTACAGAATAACTCCACACAGACAGTGACTCAAGCTGGGAATCGAACCCAGGATATGAATGCAGTGGAATGAGCACAGAAGAGAGTTAGAAGAATGGTTCCAAGGATAAGAAATCTGAGTTATGAGAATAGATTGGAGAGGTTGGGACCATTCTCCTTGGACTGAAGAAGGCTAAGGAGATTTGATAGAGATGTTCAAAATCATGAGGAGGCTGGACATAGTAGATAGGGAGAAACTGTTCCTGCTCTTAAAATGATCAAGAAAAAGAGGGAACAGATTTAAAGTGATTTGCAAAAGGAGCAAATATGATGCGAGAAAATAGTTTATCAGTGGTTCGGCATTATGTGATGGAGACAGGTTGAATGGAGATATCGAGGGAGCATTAGATGATTAATTGAGTATAACATTGTGCAGAGGTACAGGGAAAAGGCAGGGAATGACACTAAGTCATGATGCTCGCTTGGAGATCTAGTGCAGACATGATGGACTGAATGGCCTTCTTTTGCCTCAGATCAATCTTCTTTGAGTAAAATTGCTGACAAAGTCACTGCAAATACAGTTTTTTCACTGATACCCATGATTTCAAGGCCCATGTATTGTCAAAGATTCCTACAATTTTGATAGATTTGATGCTAAACAAACACCACCATGAAGTATACACTATAAACTAATGAGTGAGCCTTCAGCGCTGCGTTCATCACAACACCCAGATAATTACTCATTTTGGATTTTCCCTCCTGGCTCTTATCAATCTATTGAAAGAAAAATACTGATGAGCTCCCTGCAGCTTGAAATCTGGTGGGACGTATGGAATTTGACTCCACTGTACAAGATTAATTTCTATCGACCGATGGGCTTCCTTCAAAAAACAAAGAGAATTCAGCTTTCAAATACTTCTCAATGTCATCGTGATAACAAGAGGCTGTCAGAAAGGCTGGGTTGGTGGGACAACAGCGTCTCCCACTATCCCCACGGACTGGACTCTTATTCTCTAGAATTCTACTGCCCCACCCACCATGGAATCGGAGCACCCAGGGGAGGACAACGGAAATGTCCTTTGACTTCAGGCAGGAATTTCTGATCTCGCTCATAAAATCCGATCCATTGTGTTGGTAGCAGTGCGACACCTCTCAAATTACATCCGGAGTTGAGGGGGTTGAGCTATGAGAAGAGGCTGAATAAACTAGGCTTGTACTCGTTAGAGTTTAGAAGAATGAGGGGAGATCTCATTGAGACGTATAAGATGATGAATGGGATGGATAGGATAGAGGTGGAAAGACTCTTCCTGCTCAGAAAGGACAGTAGGACTAGGGGGCACAGCCTCAAGATAAAGGGGGGGCGGTTTAGAACGGAGTTGAGGAGGAACTTCTTCACTCAAAGGGTGGTGAATCTCTGGAATTCTCTGCCCGTTGAAGTGGTGGAGGCTACCTCGCTGAATATTTTTAAGAACATAAGAACATAAGAAATAGGAGCAGGAGTAGGCCATCTAGCCCTTCGAGCCTGCCCCGCCATTCAATAAGATCATGGCTGATCTGTTGTGGCTCAGTTCCACTTTCCCGCCCTCTCCCCATAACCCTTAATCCCCTCTCTTATCAAGAACCCATCAACCCGCTTCTTAAAAATATTTAGCGAGGCAGCCTCCACCACTTCAACGGGCAGAGAATTCCAGAGATTCACCACCCTTTGAGTGAAGAAGTTCCTCCTCAACTCCGTTCTAAACCGCCTCCCCTTTATCTTGAGGCTGTGCCCCCTAGTCCTACTGTCTTTTTTGAGCGGGAAGAGTCTCTCCACCTCTATCCTATCCATCCCATTCATCATCTTATACGTCTCAATGAGATCTCCCCTCATTCTTCTAAACTCTAACGAGTACAAGCCTAGTTTATTCAACCTCTCCTCATAGCTCAATCCCCTCAACTCCGGTATCAGCCTAGTAAACCTCCTCTGCACTCCCTCCAGGGCCAAAATATCCTTGCGCAGGTGCGGCGCCCAAAACTGCACACAGTACTCCAGCTGCGGCCTCACCAATGCCCTATACAGCTGCAGCAAGACCTCCCTACTTTTATATTCAATCCCCTTCGCTATGAAGGCCAGCATCCCATTCGCCTTCCTGACCACCTGCTGCACCTGCAAGCTGGGTTTTTGCGACTCATGCACAAGGACCCCGAGGTCCCTCTGCACCGTCGCCTGCTGCAGTTTTTCGCCCCGTAAGTAATAGTCCTTCCTACCATTCTTCCTACCAAAGTGGACCACCTCACACTTGCCAACATTAAATTCCATTTGCCATTTCCTGGCCCATTCGCCCAGCCTATCTAGATCCTTCTGCAGACTCTCCACACCCTCCGCACAATTTGCCTTTCCCCCAATCTTGGTGTCATCAGCAAATTTCGACACCCTGCACTCGGTTCCCTCCTCCAGATCATCTATATAAATGGTAAATAGCTGAGGCCCCAGCACCGACCCCTGGGGCACCCCACTAGTCACCAACCGCCAATCCGAATAGCACCCGTTGACCCCCACTCTCTGCCTCCTATTTGACAACCAATCCTCTATCCACGCTAACACCCTACCCCCAACTCCATGTCCCCTGACCTTCTGCAATAACCTCTTGTGAGGTACCTTGTCAAACGCCTTCTGAAAATCCAGAAAGACCACATCCACCGGCTCTCCTCTATCCACTGCCCTAGACACATCCTCATAGAACTCCAGTAAATTTGTCAGACACGACTTCCCTTTAATGAAACCGTGCTGCGTCCGCCCTATCAAGCAATTCCCTTCAAGATGCCTCGCAATTTCCTCCTTAATGACGGATTCTAACATTTTACCTACCACAGACGTTAAACTAACCGGCCTATAATTCCCCGCCTTTTGCCTGGCACCCTTCTTAAACAACGGCGTAACATTAGCCGTTTTCCAATCTTCCGGCACTTCCCCGGAATCCATGGGTTTTTGATAAGCGAGGGGATTAAGGGTTATGGGGAGAGGGCGGGAATGTGGAACTGAGCCACGACAGATCAGCCATGATCTTATTGAATGGTGGGGCAGGCTCGAAGGGCTAGATGGCCTACTCCTGCTCCTATTTCTTATGTTCTTAAATTACAGATGGCGCATTTGCTTTGTGGGCCTGTCTTGTTTTTCTGATTGGAGATTTGGTGCTAAAAGCAAGGCTTTGCTACCTGCTTGCATTTTGACACAGAGGGCAGAATTTTATCACTCATACGGAGGTGGTTTCAGGGGTGGGAAGGCATTCTGTGTGCTATCTGGACTCTCACCACTTTTTACAGATGCACCACTGAAAGCATCCTTTCCAGATACTCCGTCTACACTTCCAGCTGCCTTGGAAAAGCAGCCAACATAATCAAAGACCCCAAGCACCCCAGACATACTCTCTCCCATCTTCTTCTGTCAGGAAAAAGGTACAAAACTCTGAGGTCACACACCAACCGACTCAAGAGCAGCTTCTTTCCTGCTGCTCTGCTTTTGAATGGACCTACTTTATATTAAGTTGACCTTTGTTTATACCCTTGCTATGACTACAAGACTACATTCAGCACCCCCTCCTTTCCTTCTCCATTATGTACTCTATGGAGGGTATGCATAGCACACAAGAAACAATACTTTTCACGGTATCCCAATGCACGTGACAATAATAAATCAAATCAAACAGAGGTGGGATATGACTGGTAGTGGCAAGTACCCAATTAAGATCAATTAAGTGTCCAATCGTGGGAAAATTGGTGACCATCTCCCACTGCAGCTGAAGCCTGACAGCCTCCAGGCAGTAGATCCAAAGGCCAGTGAGGCCTCCTTTAAATCCCTACCTCTGGAGCTGTGGGGATCAGAGGGCTGGAAATAAGGCCACAGTGTTGCCCCTTCACAACAGCTAGTTTGACAGCTGTGGCCATGCTTAGTTTTAGCAATTCAAAAGATCTTCAGAGTTTGTCTACATCTTGACACGTCCTCTTGTTCACCTTCCTACATCAGCATCACCACCCTCTCCTGGTGAGGATGCCAGACACCCCACAGCGCTAGGTGCTCCTATTGGCCCTCCTACTCGCGGACTCTGCCTACCATCACTAATTGGACAAGATTCTCATCTGATCCCAAGGTCTAAAGATCTTCTAAGTTGAGAAGATTCTGCCCCAGATTCCAGCTTGTGGCACTGGGTGCCCGACAGAGTTCAAGGAATGGAGTTTGGAGAGGGTTGCTGGACTCCAGAACTGTAATAAGGAAAAGGAAGATGCTGGAGGGATTTAAAAATAGATACTGCAATATTACATCTGAGCCAAGAGCTGCTACATCAGTGATGAGAGAACAGGACGGAGTGAAACACAGGATGTGAATGGCAGAGTTTTGAGCAGAAGATTATGAAATATATATGATCGACTCTGGAAGTGGCAACCTAGCTTTAATGAAGATTTACCGGAGAATGGGCTAAGGTACCAGAGATATTACTGAGGGGGAAGTAGGTTCTGTGGTTGGAGGCTTACTTAGAATTGAATAAGGCATTGAGGCTGCAAACAGTTTGAGATAGTGTTTAGGGAGGGTATTAGGGGCAGGGATCAATGCTGATTGTTTTGGTATTAGCCAAGTTTAGCTGGAAGGAAATATAGTTTATCCAAGACTGAAAGCTGGGCAAACAGTCTGATGGTATGGTGGAGGTTATCAGAGGGGTAACAGAGAGAGGGAGAGAGGTGTCAGCATACCTGAGGAACTAACTCCGTGTGGGTAATTTTAAGCTAAATTATTCCACTCGAGCCTGAAGTAAAACAGCGAATCCGACCCAGGCAGGAGGACTAGGTTAAAATGATGCCCTGTGTCCACGAACAGTATTGACAGTAGACGACATGTCGATGGAGAAGAGGAGGAGCAACCACGAATGGATGCATGGTAAATTCCGGGTTTAACACTGAGGGAAGGGAAGTCAGTCCAAAAGATGCTCAGGGAATGTTTTGATCAGTAAAAATGGAACCAAGTAAGAGTTATCCAATTGAACTGAAAGACGTGAGCAGAGGGGGATGATGTGATTGATTATATCAGAGAGAGGTCAAGGATGATGAGAAAACACTATTTATATCCAGGGGAGCTGATGGCCTAGTGATATTACCATTAGACTATTAATCCAGAAACTCAGCGAATGTTCTGAAGACCTGGATTCAAATTCCTCCAGATGGTGGAATTTGAATTCAATAAAAAAAATCTGGAACTAAAGAATCTTCTGATGACCATGGAACCATTGTCGATTGTCAAAAGAACCCATCTGGTTCACTAATGTCCTTTAGGAAAGGAAATCTGCCGTCCTTACCCGGTCTGGCCTACATGTGACTCCAGAGCCATAGCAATGTGGTTGACTCTCATAGAGTCATAGAGGTTTACAGCATGGAAACAGGCCCTTTGGCCCAACTTGTCCATGCTGCCCTTTCTTTAAAACATCTAAGCTAATCCAAATTGCCCGCATTTGGCCTATACCCTTCTATAACCATGCAACTGTCTAAATGCTTTTTAAAGGACAAAATTGTACCCACCTCTACTCTGGCAGCTTGTTCCAGACATTCACCACCCTCTGTGTGAAAAAATTGCCCCTCTGGACACTTTGGTACCTCTCCCCTCTCACCTTAAACCTATGCCCTCTATTTTTAGGCTCCCCTACCTTTGGGAAATTGACTATCAAGCTGATCTGTGCCCCTCATTATTTTATAGACCTCTATAAGATCACCCTCAGCCTTCTATGCTCCAGAGGAAAAAGTCCCAGTTTATCCAGCCTCTCCTTATAATTCAAACCATCAAGTCCAGGCAGCATCCTAGTAAATCTTTTCTGCACTCTTTCTAGTTTAACAATATCCTTTCTATAATAGGGTAACCAGAACTGTACACAGTATTCCAAGTGTGGCCTTATCAATGTCTTGTACAACTTCACCAAGGCAATCCAACTCCTGTATTCAACGTTCCGACCAATGAAACCAAGCATGCTGAATGCCGTCTTCACCACTCTGTCCACCTGTGTCTCCAATTTCAAGGAGCTATGAACATGTACCCCTAGATCTTTTTGTTCTGTAACTCTTCCCAATGCCCTACCATTAACTGAGTAAGTCCTGCCCTGGTTCAATCTACCAAAATACATCACCTTGCATTTACCAAAATTAATTTGTCTGCCCACTGGCCCAATTGATCAAGATCCCATTGCAGTCCGAGATAACCTTCTTCACTGTCCACTATGCCACCAATCTTAGTGTTATCTGCAAACTTACTAACCATACCCCCTATATTCTCATCCAAATCATTAATATAAGTGACAAATAACAGTGGGCCGAGCACTGATCCCTGAGGCACACTGCTGGTCACAGGCCTCCAGTTTGAAAAACGACCCTCTACAACCATCTTCTGGCTTCTGTTAAGAAGTCAATTTTGTATCCGTTTAGCTACCTCACCCTGGATCCCATGAGATGTAACCTTGTGCAAAACCTACCATGTGGTACCTTGTCAAAGCCTTGCTAAAGTCCATGTAGACAACATCAACTGCACTGCCCTCATCTACCTTCTTGGTTACCCCTTCAAAAAAACTCAATCAAATTTGTGAGACATGATTTTCACAATGCCACTCTGACTGTCCCTAACCAGTCCTTCACTCTCAACTGCCCTCAGGCCACTAGAGGTGAGCAATAAATGTTGGCCAGCCAGCGATGCCTATATCCCATGAATGAATAAAAAAAATTCCACCATGGTCACACACAGGAAATGTCATTTACCATTTTGCTTCAGGCCAGTATTGCAAATTAGAGGAACTGGAATCCTGACTCAAGGTGCGGTAGAGAAAAGCACAGGTCAGGGACAACAATGAAAGATTATGGAGGGGAAAGACCTTGGAGATGATATGGTATCATAGTGAGGGTGCAGGGTGTGTTCTTCTTTAGGAACAGGGGCAGTGATGGCTATTTTGAAAGGAGATTGGGAATGCTTAAGGACAAGGGAACATTTACAATGCTGTGGAGGCCATGAAAGGAAGTGAATAATCATTGCATTAGGAATGGAGTCAAGCGAGTGACTATGGTGTGTAATCATTTCTCACCTTCTTTGACCCTCGGTGATAGAATCACTCACATCAAGGAAACCGCTAAAGTAATGATCATTAAGGAATCTTTCAGATCCTCACACATCACTTTGCTGAAAGGAGTTTAAAGGCAGTCAGTAATCAGGGGAAAGAGGCCTGGGGGGTTACCTATCCTCTTCTGACTCAAATTCAAACCCATTCTTTGGTCAGACATTGGATCCAGGAAATTTCCTCAGTCTTTCCATCCTTCTGCCACTCAGAGCTGGCACCTCCTGGGCACAGATCCTACACGGCCCAGGCTTCACACTGGCACCGAGAGGTGGGCAGGTCAACACTCCAGCAAATTTCTGCCCTGTTTTGGTGTTTCTTGAAAATTGACCCCATGCTGCCTTTGTGGGATTAGTGGTCCAGGGGAGGCAATGGCGCAGTGGTATTGTCACTGGACCAATAATCCAGAGACCTGGGGTAATGCTTTGGGGACCCGAGTTTGAATCCCACCATGGCAGATGATGAAATTTGAACTTAATTTTTAAAATCCTGGAATTAAAAGTCTATTGATGACTGTGAAATCGTAGTTCTAATAATCCTTCTGGTTCACTAATGAAATTTAGGGAAGGAAAATCTGTCGCCTTTACTTGGTCTGGTCTACATGCTGTTATAATGTAACCAATGATAACATTGGAATCTGTTATAATATAACCAATGGTAACCTGTTGTGACAATGTAATCAACTGCAAAATGATATAGTGGTCAGCTGAGCAGCTCACCCGGTATGAATAGAAAGCAGATGGAAATTGTAGGATGCTTTTGTGGCCCAGGGTGTGGCCCAAGTGTTGGTGTAATGATGTTTCTTTACTAAAGTCTTTTGCTTTGATTTACTTTGTGAGGTTAGTTCTTATATTGCTTGTGACTGAAGCATCTGTCTTGCTGGATTAACACGTGTGACTCCAGACCCAGAGCAATATGAGTGACTCTTAAATGGCCTCAGGGATGGACAATGTATGCTGCTCCAGCCGGCGACGTCCACATCTCATGAACGAAGTAAAAAAAGTAGCACATCCAATTCAGAAATAAGTTCCATGATTTCGACATTGGATAAGGAATAAAGCTACGGAAACTGGAGATATGGTCACGTCAGTATCATCACACACAAATACAGTGTGGAAATAAACCGGAGTAATTGTACATGCTCAGAAAATGAATTCCCATCAGACATTGTTGGGAACTGGTATCGCAGATTACGATGGGCCTGGGGTATAAAGTGATGGCTTGATAAAGCTTATTTATTAGTGTTACAAGCAGGCATACATTAACACTGCAATGAAGTTACTGTGAAACCCCCCCCTCCCCCCCCAATCGCCACAATCCGGCGCCTGTTCGGATCAATGCACCTAACCAGCATGTCTTTCAGAATGTGGGAGGAAACCGGAGCACCCAGGGGAAACCCACGCAGACATGGGGAGAATGTGTAAACTCCATACAGACAGTGATGCAAGCCAGGAATTGAATCTAGGTCCCTAGCGCTGTGAGGCAGCAGAACTAACCACTGTGCCGCTCCAAGTTTAAAGTTTATTTATTAGTGTCACAAGCAGGCTTGTGCAAACATTGCAATGAAGTTACTATAAAAATCCCTTAGTCGCCACACTCTGGCCCCTGTTTGGGTGCACTGAGGGAGAATTTAGCACGGAAAATTCACCTAATCAACACATCTTTCAGAGGAAATCGCAGCACCCGGAGGAAACCCGCATAGGAATGGGGAGGACGTGCAGACTCTGCACAGACAGTGACCCAAGCTGGGAATTGAACCCGGGTCAACTGAGGTAGCAGTGCTAACCACAATGCCACCATGTGGCTTGGTCACAACATACTAGGTCATAATGTAGCAGCTTTTGTAGGGTACCTGAAATATGCCATTTCACATATCTGAACAAACAGCAGCCTACTGATGAGCTGACAATTAAACTAAATATATTTTACTGCTTAACATATTGAAAAATCATTAGACAAAATTGCCACTTGAGGTTTCACAGTTTACAGTAATAGGAGTGCTGGCAGAGGCAGCAGATGGGTCTTTGTTAATAGCACATCAGAGGTTTCGGTCCCAGCGCAAAGTGGGGCAGATGTGAACGGCTGTGTGATATGCTGTTAGATAAATGGTTTGTGGCATCTCGTGTGGGTTCATTAGATGAAAAGAGCCGAAACATAGCTTTCACGTGAATTGACTCGCGTGGTGGAGGGGGTGGGGGGGAGGTGTAGCGGTTGGTGCAAGGCAGCCGTTGATGAGAAATCTCTCAGACTGCAATCCTTTCGCTGATAGCGGACAGACAAGCCACGTCCGAATCTATGAGCCATGTTTTGAAAGTGACAGGCAGTAGCAGCTGAGCCGGCTCCCAGCCTCAGGCTCCGAAATGTCCTGAATCTTTGGCAGCAGGTGCCAGCCCACCTTGCGGAATCTTGCGCTGGAGCATTGCTTCATTAATAACGTTTAAAAATTGCTTTGGGAATGCAGATGGAGCTGAGGAGAGGAGAGGTAACTCAGGTACAATCTGTATGCTCTTAATGGGAATGGCTTTGCTTGTTTTTGGACTGCCCTGGCCCCCGCCGTTTAGTTTTCGTGGTAGTGTTGCGATTTGATTGATGAGCCAGCTGATGTGTGTTTAAAAAACTTTTTTTTTCTGAATTAACTGAAGTGTTTTGTGCAAATACGAACAAAAAGAAAAAGCAAGAGTTAACTTGTTTTTACTGGCCTAACTCAGCTTTATTACAATTACTCAACTCTGCCCAGAGCTTTTTCCTAAAAGGCTCCGTAGCTACATTCTGTAGCTACAAAGCCTGAAAAAAATAATTACTGAGACTTCAGGTCAAACTGCATCCAACAACCTGCTCTGAAAACTCGGCGCATGTTTTGACCAATACCACCACATCAGCTGAAACAATTCCTAACATTCTAGAATAAGCAACAACATTCTGAATAAAAGAATCCTCAACTTTCTAAACAAAAAAATCCGTTTGCCTTCTGTCCCAATGGTAAAGGATCCTTTGAAAAATTCCAGGATCTGAATTCATATCTTTGTCATAAACTAGTCAGTTTTTTCTGGAGCCATTTTATGTATTTGAAGGTGGGGACATTTGTAAAAGAGAGGGTGACCTATCCACCACCTTCCTCCCCACCTTTGACCTGTCTCCCATATTATGGTGGGCAGGGAGGATATGATCCCTTAGACCTTAGTTGCAAAATGGCCAGTTAATGGGCCTTATTCCACCTCAATTGAATACAGGAGTTGGGACGTCTTGCTGAAGTTGTACAAGATGTTGGTAAGGCCACACTTGGAATATTGTGTACAGTTCTGGACACTATTATAGAAACGATATAACTGAACCACAAATAATGCAAAAAAGATTTACTAGGATGATACTGGGACTTGATGTCTTTTCGCAAATGTAGGGGGGTCTAAAACTAGAGGGTATAGGTCTAATGTGAGAGGGGAGAGATACAAAAGGGTGTAGAGGGGCAATTTTTCCACACACAGGGTGGTGAGTGTCTGGAACAAGATGCCAGAAGTAGTAGTAGAGACAGGTACAATTTTGTCTTTTAAAAAGCATTTAGACAGTTACATGGGTAAGATGGGTGTAGAGGGATATGGGCCAAATGCGGGCAACTGGGATTAGCTGAGGGGTTTAAGAAAAAGGCGGCATTGACAAGTTGGGTCGAAGGGCCTGTTTCCATGCTGTAATCCTCTATGACTCTATGACTCCATCACTATTTTACATGGGCCAGAAGGTTGGGGTTTTGGTTAGACAGACCTTGGGGTGGGGATTGAAGAGGAGGACCAGATTTAGGGGTACTCCTAAAGTATGGCCCCTTCTTGACCAACAATAGCCCATCCAATGTGAGCTATTGGCCTTGTCAATAGCTCAGCAACTGTGTGTGAAAAAATTGCCCCTCTACACCCTTTTGTATTTCTCCCCTCTCACATTAAACCTATGCCCTCTAGTTTTAGATAAGGAAAGACAGAGGCAAGGCCAATAGCTCAGCAACTCACATTAGATGGGCTAATGTTGGTCAAGAAGGGGCCATACCTCCTTTAGGAGTACCCCTGTGCCAAGCAGAGGTGCCCCATGCCCCCCAAAAATCTGGTCCTCCTCTTCAATCCCTACCCCAAGGTCTGTCTAACCCAGACCCCAACCTTCTGGCCGCCTTCACCTTTCATTGGCATCTCCCTAACAGCTCTGTGCAAAATACCAGACTCACCTCTGGGGTTTGTGCTCCACGGGGCAGATTTCACAGCCTCTCACGGCTTATTTGAAGGCAGAAACAGCAGAGTTGGGTCATGGGGTTGGGTCAGGGTGGGGTAGTCACAGAGTTCGGGTGGAGTCAGCCTTTTAGTGCGAGTGACTGTGGAGGTAAACTCTACCATTACCCAAGAGTTTGACTTGGATCTTTCTGTCTAACATTTCCACAGTAACTGTAGAGTAAGTTGAAACTGTCTGAAACCTTTGACTAATTCAAAGACTTCCTTAGGCTCCTGGCATATACCTGGCATCATAGGTCTGGTCTCCAATGATCCAGGGACCAGAAAAATTTAGGCCTTACTGTTTATAACCAGACTAACAAATAGGGCAGAAAACAATACCTCTGCCCATCTTCAGTAGCAGAGTTAATAAGGTAATCAAATAACTAAATGGATGTATATGTTTATTTCTCTGATGCCAGTGGATATACCTTCCTGATCTGCACTGTAGGCTATTGCAGCATTTATTGGCCATTCCTAATTGCCCTTGGGGAAGGAGTGTTGAGCTGCTTCTTGAACCCCTGAGATCCATGTGGTGTAGGTACATGTACTGTGCTGTTAGGGAGGGAGCTCCAGGATTTTGACCCAGTGACAGTGAAGGAATAGCGATATAGTTCAAAGCCAGGGTGGTGAGTGACTTGGATAGGAACTTGTAAATGGTAGTGTTCTCATGCACTTGAGATCATGGGGTTGGAAGGACCTGTGTTAAGGAGTCTTGATGCAGTGCGTCCTGTAGATGGGCACAGTAAAAAGTCTCACAACTCCAGGCTAAAGATTCACCTGATGAAGGACCAGTGCTCCGAAAGCTTGTGATTCCAAATCAACCTGTTGGACTGTAACCTGGTGCTGTGAGACTTCTTACTGTGCGCACCCCAGTCCAACACCGGCATCTCAACATCATGGCTTGTAGATGGTACACAGTGTGTTTTGGTGGTGGAAGGAGTGAATGTTTAAGATTTAGCAGCTTGTTTAACAAAACATTATGAATTGGCCCTGAAAAGTATGTTCTAAGCCTTCCACCTCCATTAACCCTATTTGGCCATGATGTGGAGATGCTGGCATTGGACTGGGAAGGGCACAGTAAGAACGCTCACAACACCAGGTTATAGTCCAACAGATTTATCTGGAATCACAAGGTTTTGGAGCGCTGCTCCTTGACTCACCTGATGAAGGAGCAGCACTCCAAAAGCTCATGATTCCAGATAAACCTGTTGGACTTGAGCCTGGTGTTGTGAGACTTCTTACAGTACACTACTTGGCAATCATGAAAAAAATATAAACTTCCTTTTTCGAGTGCCCAGTTAGGAAGGATGAAAGTAACCAGCCAGGAATGCTGCTCCAATTTCCTATCCAATGACTCTTGTACATGTGGATATTCAGAGCTAAGTGGCCCAGAACTAGAGGGCTATTAACCCTGTGGCCAAACACTCGTGATTTAGGCTCAAGAAAGAAGAATAGTTCCTTGAAGATCTCGAGAGGTGACTAATATTCCTGCAGCCACACCATGTGGGAGAGATGGGAACAAGATTGGAACAGCAATAAAATATTGTGCCCGACACTGGCTCAGTTAGATCCCTGTGAGGCTGAAAGGGAAAACCAGCCTCTTGAAGAAACTAGTTTCTCCATGGGATACACTCACCCTTCCAACTTCCACCAGATTTGTCACCATGACGATGGTGGCTGTGTTTTCTTGCCAGATCATCCTCCAAAAATCGTAAACGGTCTCTTGCATTGGCCCTGTGTGTAGATAAAGGAATCCAGACTTTACCACATGACAACAACAAAGAAAATCCAATCTATCGAGACAGCAAAACACTCGAAACATCCATTTCGCTCTCAAATAACACCACACCCTGGTCAGGTTCCAAGCTCTCAATGGATCAGGCTTTCATTAGGAAAGTGACAGGGTTGTTTTAAGCAATATATTTATTTTTTAAATTTTGGACTTTGAAGAAAATTGAGTTAACGGCAGGTCGGGGCTCTCTGTGTATTTCCCATCCCCCATCTGCAGAGGTGGCCCAGCGTTGCTGAGAGATGGGAGCTTCAGGCCTGCCTCTGTCAACGGGGGCTTCCTGTGGATCGTACCCTTTGCGGCGGGCACTCGCCATTAGCATGACCGGATGATCCCACTCGCAGGAACGGTTGGAAAAGCCCACCCATTCTTTTACACCAAGATTTTCCTTTGTGTTGTAGTAAATCTCACAGGATTGAAGGAATCTGCTTGACTGCTTTTTACTTTGAAGGGTAAGAATTTCTCCAGCGAAACCACCAAAGCACATTGAAAAATAAAAGTCAAGCCCCCCAAAACAGAAAGATGGTGTTCCTATTCGATCTTGCTCTCCTGAATGTGTCAATTCTGTTGGTGAGCTATGGTTTGAAGGTTCATTCAGCTTAGTTCCTGGCACTTTGGCCAAATGATCACAATTCACTTGTCATTGTTGGTGGGGGTGGGGGGGGGCGGTGGGGGGTGGTGGAAGGGGAGGTGGGGGGTGGTGGTGGAAAGGGGGGTGGTGGAAGGGGGGGTGGTGGAAGGGGGGGGTGCGGCTAACGCTGTATCAGCCTCATCTTGTCTGATCAAATGGACATCCATGTTCATTTGCCCCACCGTACTATCACGTTAACCAGAAACATCTGCAGACATTAGAAGATTAGAACACAAGAAATAGAAGCAATAGGCCAACTGGCCCCTTGGGCCTGCCCCACCATTCAATAGGATTAGTGCTGATCTGATCTTGACCTCAACTCTATTATCCTGCCCGTCTCCCTTAGCCCTTATTTAAAATATTTCTAACTCTGTCCTGATTACAGTCAATGACCCAGCTGCCATTACTCTCTGGAGCAGGGAATGCCAAAGACTAACTAGTCTCTGAGAGAAGAATTTCCTCTTCCATCTGAAATGGGATTCTCTTTATTGTTAAACTGTGCCCCTAGTTCGACACAAGCGCATTCTCCCCGTGATTGCATGAGTTTTCTCCGGGTGCTCCGGTTTCCTCCCACACCCCAAAGATGTGCTCTTAGGCTGATTGGTGTAACAAATTGTCCCTAAATTAGTCTCCCCTCAATCTGGTTTCCAATGTGGAGTGCCATAAGCGCAGACAAAGGTCATGGGTGGAGAGGGGGACTCACAATGTTGAAATGGCGGCGCGGGCTCGTTGGGCCGAAGGGCCTGTTTCCTGTGCTGTGTTGTTCTTTGTTCCTCTCAGTGTTTACCCTATCATGTTCCCCCTTCTTCAAAATCTTATATGTTTCAATAAAATCACTTCTCATTCTTCTAAACTCCAATTAATGCAGGTATATCCTTCTTTAAGAACATAAGAACATAAGAAATGGGAGCAGGAGTAGGCCATCTAGCCCCTCAAGCCTGCCCCGCCATTCAATAAGATCATGGCTGATCTGTCGTGGCTCAGTTCCACATTCCCGCCCTCTCCCCATAACCCTTAATCCCCTCGCTTATCAAAAACCCATCAACCCGCGTCTTAAAAATATTTAGCGAGGCAGCCTCCACCACTTCAACGGGCAGAGAATTCCAGAGATTCACCACCCTTTGAGTGAAGAAGTTCCTCCCCAACTCCGCCCCAAACCGCCTCCCCCCCATCCTGAGGCTGTGCCCCCTAGTCCTACTGTCCTTTCTGAGCGGGAAGAGTCTCTCCACCTCTATCCTATCCATCCCATTCATCATCTTATATGTCTCAATGAGATCTCCCCTCATTCTTCTAAACTCTAACGAGTACAAGCCCAGTTTATTCAGCCTCTCCTCATAGCTCAACCCCCAACTCATGAGGAATTACTAAGCTGTAACAGGGAACAACAACTCATACAACATGAGAATTACACCCCCAGACTGACTCTAGGTCATGTGCCTCCTCACATCGCTGTGTGGGCGCTTACCGGACTCAGTATCACATTAACCCTTTATGTATCAGACCCTTCTAATACATTTATCAAGGGTGCCATCTCAGAATAAGGGGGAAGCCATCCAGAACTAAGGAGAATAAATAAATAAATCCACCCATCACCCTCTGTGTAAAAAAACTTCGTACAACTCCTTTAAATCTTGCCCCTCGCATCTTAAACCTATGCCCCATAGTAATTGACTCTTCCACCCTGGGAAAAAGTTTCTGTACTCTTGGATCCATCTGTATCACAGCATTTTGTAGTTTCTCTCCATTTCAATAATATTATGCTTATTTACTCTTCCTGCCTAGGTGAGCAACCTTACATTTTTCCACATTACACTCTATTTGTTAATCGTTTCACTTCACCTATCTATATCATTTTGCATTGTGTCTGCATCACAACTTACTTTTCTGGCTTTCTTTGTATCATCAGCAAATTTGATCTTAATATTCTGTCCCTTCATCCAATTCATTGCTTTAAAGTAATTTTAAAAAAGAGCAAAAGTGACACAGGAGAAACTGTTTTATTAGTTAGAAAAACTGTACAAGGGAGATACATAATTCACCCAACTCCACTTTAAATCCTTAATTTGAGTCCCCACCCATTAGAAAACAATGCCCAACATTTGATGTGATTCTGCAATTGGCTAACATTTGCTAAATAATCTTCCATGTGCTAAAAATTATATTGACAACCAATGTAATACAGTCAGTCGGGCTCGTAGTATGGTGTGTGTTTATGTGTGTATATTGGAAGCTACATACATTAATACACACAACCCTATTGTTTGCAGACTGAAAGCACATGCACAAACATTGTGTCTGTTTCATTGAAACAAAATAAGTAACAACCGTTCACTAATTTATTCCTCAGGGCAATGTCTCGACTAATCAGAGTCAAGTATCTGGTTTAAATTTTCAAACAATGCTTGGCAGTTAACTGTCAGCCACCATCACCTGGTGCATTCATCATAGCAATGTCTCTATCAATCAGAGTCCACTTGCCAACCAAGTAGCATTTTCTTCTCATACTGTATCTCTTGTGATTGTCCTGACGAATGGAAAACAAAATCTTTTTTCGAAATGCTATCCATTTCTGCTGAGAATTCCCGACATTGCTATAACTCCGTTCCCAATACAGACAGCACCTAAAACAATTTCTCTGCAACATCTTTTTGGCTCTGACATACCTTATGCATGATTCCCATCACCTGTGGAGAGAGGATCTAATGAATCGTTGCACAAACAGTGCAATTGTTTTTATTAATTTGTCAGACTTGGTGGCACAGGCTGCTTAGCATTTATTTATTGTCCAGCCCTAGTCACCCTTCAACTAAATGGTTTGCTGGGTCATTTCAGAGGGCAATTAACAGTCAACCCCACTTTGCTGTGTAGGCCACATCAGGTAAGGATGGTAGATTTCCTTCCCTAAGTGACATTAGTGAACCAGATAGGTTTTTCTGACAATTGTTTCATGGCCATCAGTAGATTGTTAATTCCAGATTCTTTAAATTGAATTCAAATTCCACCATCTACTGTGGCAGGATTTGAACCCGGGTCCCCAGAAGATTAGCTGAGTTTCTGGTCTAGTGATAATACCACTGGGCCATCGCCTCCTCTGTATTATTCAACAATGAGGGACCAATGAACGACTGAAAGGAAAACCCCAGTTTCTCGCTGGTCACAACATGCTGATGGAGGTTCCATACTGCCCCACAGCCTGAATTTCAATTTGCTTTAAAAAAAAAGCACAACAAAAGGCTTTAGCAAACTTCAATGCTACCCAAGTGCCGTTGGAAGTATCCTGTAATTTATAACGTGACAATCCATGAAAACATTCAAACTTTGCTGAATGCCATCAAAGAGATATTCTGGAAGGGCCATCTTCCTTTCTCCCCACAATGCTTTCAGATCTCTCCTGGGCTTTCATTAACAGCCTGTCTTTGCATTGTCACCATTTGATCCCAAGCTGATTTACACAGACTGACTCCTAGTTGCCTCGCCTCCAACTGGAGGAAGCTACTTATTGAAATATTAATGCTTTACTTTCTTCCCGGAATTGATGGAGATGAGTGGCTTTGAAAGCGCTTTCCCTTTAAAGTTGCTTTTCATAAAAAATACACGTTAATCAGTTCCAGCCAGGCTGCCTGTGCAATTACTTTCAGAGTGTTATCTGCAGTAAGTTCTGTGATTCCGGTTCTTTGTCAGGTTTTCTCTGCATTCCTTCATTAGTATTCATTTTCCGTGTCCTTCGAATTTAAGATAGACGTTAATGAAATCCCAGCTCCTTTGATCCATTCCAGGACAGCTATTGCCCGGTCTTGACTATGTTGCATTCCTTAGACATGTATCCACAATATGCAAGGCTACTATCAATTCAATGTGCCCCCACTTAGACTTGAAGCTGGACATTAGAAGCGGTTACCAGCATGAATACCAGCTTGGCACTTGCTTAAGTGAGAGGAGCCTGATATTTCCTTTGTTGTTGTTTAAGTTTCAATGAAATCATTGTCTTAGAGGTCGCATAGTGATAATGGGGCAGCACTGCTATTTGAGTGAGATGCTTGTGGGTTCGAGCCCCACCTTGGACGCAAGCTTTTGTGTCGGGAAAAAGGTACAAAAGTCTGAGTTCATGCACCAACCGACTCAAGACACAGCCTCTTCCCTGCTGCCATCAGATTTGAGAATGGACCTTCCATATAATAAATTGATCTTTCTCTAGCTAAAAGTTAACATTTATTTATTTGCTGCAAGTAGGCTTACATTAATACTGCAATGAAGTTAGTGTGAAATTCTCCTAGTTGCCACACTCTGGCACCTGTTTGGGTACACTGAGCAAGAATTTAGCATGGCCGATGCATCTAACCAGTGTGTCTTTCAGACTGTGGGAGGAAACCAGAGCACCCGGAGGAAACCCACGCGGACACAAAGAGAATGTGCAAATTCCACGCAGACAGTGACCCAAGCCAGGAATCACACCCAGATCCTTGGTGTTGTGAGGCAGCAGTGCTAACCACTGTGCCACTATGAAAGTAACACTATAGTCTATACCCTCTCCTTTCCTTCCCCTCTATGTACTCTATGAACGATATGCTTTGCCTGTATAATGCGCAAGAAACAACACTTTTCATGTGTCCCAATACATGTGACATTAACAAATCAAAACACTTATAACTGACTTACACTCCAGGCGGGATTTTCTACCCCCTCCCCCCACCCCTCCAGCATGTTTTGCGGTGGCAGGGGCAGCTTGCTAAGATCTCGCCACTGCCAATGGGGTTTCCTCTTGTTTCTACCCTCCATTGCAGGGGACTCACCATCAGCAGGACTGGAAGGTTCGGCCGACAGGATATGACCAAAAAAGCCTTTTAATGTTTGCCCTTTAATGTTTGTTTATTAGTCACAAGTAAGGCTTATATTAACACTGCAATGAAGTTACTGTGAAATTCCCCTGGTCATCACACTCTGGCACCTGTTTGGGTACACTCAGGCAGAATTTAGCACAGCCAATGCACCTAATCAGCACGTCTTTCAGCTGTGGGAGGAAACCGGAGCGCCCGGAGGAAACCCATGCAGACATGGGGCGAACGTGCAGAATCTGCACAGACAGTGAGCCACACTGGGAATCGAACCGGGTCGCTGGCACTGTGAAGCAGCAGTGCTAACCACTGTACCACCCATACTTCCCGATATGTGGAAGGTAAATGGTTAAAAAAAACAAAAGAATGACGGCTTGTGTCCACTCTGTGTTTACTCATTCTGCAATGTTAAAATAGGACACGTGGGGACCTCCTGCTTTATAAAAAGCTGTATTCACACGCTACATATGAGAAAGATTAACTCGTGCACGAAATGCCACTTGGTGAGAGCTCAGCCTGTGTGAGTATATCACAGAGAAATAAACACTACAATTATACTGGGGGGAAATGAAAGAAGTCCTGAATTTCACACTGGATAATATCTGATGCCGAGGACACCTCCTGCACTCAGCAGGTGAATGTTCCTCTTTTTATCATTAATTATTTCAAGCACTGCAAGGGCTTTTAAATAAAAAAATCCTCTCTGCAACATTTGTATTCATTTCTCATCTCGAGATCTGTTACCACAATAGTCGAGCTGCACATGCAAAGTGTCCGCATTTGTATTATGATGTGCTGGTACTTTTACCCTAATTAAGAACTATTACGACTAAATTACTTTCAGGAAACAAATTATGCTGCAGCATAGTACTCGTTAAATGTCACACATGCCTGATTTCATGCATTTCCCGGGGATTCATAATAACAGCTTACAGTAAATTACACCAGCGCTGCCATATGCGCTCCTGTGCAAAATGAAAGGAGACAGGCTTGCATTTTAGGGTGGCACAGTGGTTATCACTGCTGCCTCACAGTGCCGGGGACCCAGGTTCGAGTCCCGGCTGGGGTCACTGTCTGTGCACTTTCTCCCTGCGTCTGCGTGCGTTTCCTCCGGGTGCTCCAGTTTCCTCCCTCCCACAATCTAAAAGATGTGCTGATTAGGTGCATTGGCCATACTAAATTCTCCCTCCGTTTACCTGAACAGGTACCGGAATGTGGCGACTAGGGGAATTTAGAACATAAGAACATAAGAAATAGGAGCAGGAGTAGGCCATCTAGCCCTTCGAGCCTGCCCCGCCATTCAATAAGATCATGGCTGATCTGTCGTGGCTCAGTTCCACTTTCCCGCCCTCTCCCCATAACCCTTAATCCCCTCGCTTATCAAAAACCCATCAACCCGCTTCTTAAAAATATTTAGCGAGGCAGCCTCCACCACCTCAACGGGCAGAGAATTCCAGAGATTCACCACCCTTTGAGTGAAGAAGTTCCTCCTCAACTCCGTTCTAAACCGCTCCCCCCTTTATCTTGAGGCTGTGCCCCCTAGTCCTACTGTCCTTTCTGAGCGGGAAGAGTCTCTCCACCTCTATCCTATCCATCCCATTCATCATTTTATACGTCTCAATGAGATCTCCCCTCATTCTTCTAAACTCTAACGAGTACAAGCCTAGTTTATTCAGGCTCTCCTCATAGCTCAACCCCCTCAACTCCGGTATCAGCCTAGTAAACCTCCTCTGCACTCCCTCCAAGGCCAAAATATCCTTGCGTAAGTACGGCGACCAAAACTGCACACAGTACTCCAGCTGCGGCCTCACCAATGCCCTATACAGCCACAGCAAGACCTCCCTACTTTTATATTCAATCCCCCTCGCTATGAAGGCCAGCATCCCATTCGCCTTCCTGACCACCTGCTGTAATTTCATTGCAGTGTTAGCGTAAGCCTATTTGTGACGCTGATAAACAAACTTAATTTACGTAGTGCCTTTCACAACCATTGGATATCTCAAAGGGCTTTACAGCCAATACAGTGACTACGCTTCAGAAGTGTAGTTACTTGCTGTGGTGTTAACAGCAGCCAAACTTCATACAGTAATGTTCCACAAAGAATGGTACAGCCAGGTCCAAATAATCGGTTTTGGTGTTATTGGTTGAAGGATAGATATCAGTGAGGAAACAGGGGAGATTTCCCTGTGCTCTTCTTTCTACAATGCCCTGGGATCTTCCACATCCATCAAGAGGGCAGTCAGTTTATTGTCTCATCAAAAAAGATGGCGGAGGCGATCTTAGAAAATAATTCAAAGTGCGGACCAAGGGTGAAAACAGGAGAATTTCAGACCCATTTTTTGTAGTGAAAACAAAATCAAATCTTATCACAGAGAAAAAAAAGAGGCAAAGCGTGATTCTCGCCACTAGAGGGAGTGGACGGAGTGCATTCATGCTGGGAAGCCAGCTGCTGACGGCTAGAGGGCGCTATTACGCATGTTCCTGATCTCCCAATGCATGACGTACAAGAGTAAGTAGTGCATTGGGACACTGTCACTCCCCCAGCCTCCCTGGACATTGCTCCCCTCTCCACCGCCGATTGCATCCTTTTGATCATGCCCTCCCCACTGATCACCACCCCCAATTCCCCCAGGTGTGAGGCTGATTACGCTGGCAATTCAGTGCCAGTATCATTGTGAGAGGCGAGAAACTGGGCACAAACCCTGTTTCAATATTATTCAGGGTTCGGCGTTAATACAATAAGGGAGCTAATCAATTGCACGATGTTGCAAAATAATCCCGTTTAAACAGTAACACTTATACTGTCAGCTAAAGCACGACCTCAAGGTCGACAACCTCATGCTCAAACAGAACAGAGTGTTCCTGATGTTCCAGCAAGTGAATTGACTGGAACATATTCCATGCTGCTGCAAACCCTTTGATTAGCTGCATCCACAGAACATTATGGTGTTTTCAGATGTGAGAAAAAAGAAAACAGAAGGGGATTGGGAACTGGGAATACTGCCAGACAAATCCCACTGTCTGGTGTACAAAATGAAATTAAATAGAAAAACATTTCTTTCAGCTTCCGAATATGATCTTCCAATGCTGGAGCCACCTCTCGGGGGGCTTGCTTCACACATATCCAGTATTTTTTCCCTTCATTCTTAGGGTAGTGCTGGCAAGGTTGGCATTTATTGCCAATCCTTTTATTGCCTTGGTTCGATACAGCTAAATGGCTCACTTTCAAGGATCACATCAGCGGTAGTGGTGTGGGTTGAGAAATTCCTCCTTTAGTGGACCTCAGTCAACCAGCTGGGAATTTATGACAATCTGATAGCTTCTTGGTCACTTGTACTGGGAGAAGTCCAACTAAGCCTCTAGTTTCTCATCATGCTAAGAAGATGCATGTCCGCTATGACTCTCTCCAATTTTTACACCATAGAAAACATCAGTTTTTACACCAAAACTGCAAGAAACTACAAAGAATTATGAACGTAGCCAGTCCGTCACGCAAACCAGCCTCCCATCCATTGACACTGTCCACAATTCCTACTGCCTTGGAAAAACAGCCGGCATAATCAAGGAACCCCACACACCCCAGACTCTCTTCCACCTTCTTCTGTCGGAAAAAGACACAAAAGTCTGAGATCATGTACAAACCGACTCAAGCCATCAGACTTCTGAATGTACCTATTTTATATTAAGTTGATCTTTCTCTACATCCTAGCTATGACTGTAACACTACATTCTACACCCTCTCCTTTCCATTCCCCCATGTACTCTATAAAGGGTATGTTTTGTTTGTATAGTGCGCAAGAAACAATAATTTTCACTGTATCAAAATAAATGTGATAATAATAATACAAATCAAATTGAACAGGAAATCCCAGGATGGTTCATGTGTCTTTCGCATCTTACACAGATGGCCTGGGAGCAGGTTGCTCATTGTTATCTTCTCATGTGAGTGAAGAAAAGCACAGTGGCACAGTGGACAGCACCTCTGGCCCTTAGTCAGAAGTTCGAGACCCATTCCAGGACATGATGGCCAAAGGAGGTTTGTTCATAATGCGGCCAAAATATTTGACTACCAACCTGCAAATCCTTACAATACAAGCCAAAGGTAGTTGGTAAGAATGGGAGTGATTTCTCATCAGCCATGCGATGAAAAGAAAGTTGGAGCCTCGACTATCCATATTTCCAGACTACAAGATACATGTAAAAGTTCATCTTGACACTGCAACTCAGACTCTCTGTAACACATCATCACCGTTCCAGCTGAAACCTTCGATC
Source organism: Carcharhinus amblyrhynchos (assembly GCF_965287045.1). Taxonomy (NCBI): domain Eukaryota; kingdom Metazoa; phylum Chordata; class Chondrichthyes; order Carcharhiniformes; family Carcharhinidae; genus Carcharhinus; species Carcharhinus amblyrhynchos. The sequence goes on along the minus strand of NC_137331.1, from coordinate 110,951,209 downwards.
AGCTCACCTCTTAAATTTCTAAATTGCAGGGAGCAATGTGTTATATAACTTTTAACCTTCCCAAGCTTGGTTCTTCAACCATTTCCAACCTCCATTATCTATTCTTCCTATAAAGATAGGGGCCATTTGTCTTGTATCTTGTTAAACTCTGTATTTTGTACAAATGATAAGTGTTCAGAACTTTGAAATCTTTAAATATTTAAGAAAGAAAGATTTATAAGTGGCATCAACGATAAACACATATATGGAAAGTAATTCTTGCAACATAGTTGGCATCTGACAAGAGCTACTTAAAGAAAAGGAAAGTCTCGTGGGAGTTCCTTTTGCTCTGATTGCTCCCTGCTTTCTATTAGCTCGGTTCCCCAGCGTCAAAATAAATTTCTGTATTTATATTGTTTTCTTCTATTAAAAAAGGGGAGCACTTATTGTGAAAGGTTTTCCAACAGACTTTCACTCAGCTTTTCCGAGGATTGTTCTGAACCAAAACAGGCTGTAACTCAATCAGCTTCACATCAAGATACATTTGGGAACGAGATCTGTGAGGCACAAGGATTGCTATGCTTGAGGGGGGATTTTAATAACCTCAGGTTAAAAACCAGGACTAGGCCGAGGAGACAGGCTAACTGACCACACCTGCAATCAACTCTTTTATTAATAATTGAATTACTGGGCTGAATGCCCGGTATTATGCCGTAAATTTGTATTTCAATGGTATGGCCTCAACATGGTTTGTCTTTTTAAGATCTGGTTTTTCAACCAACGTCGTAATAAACAGATATTGGGTCAGAATTAGATAATCTATAATTATGAATACTCCAGAAATCTGTGTTAGGACTCCAACTGTTCACATTATATATTAATGATTTGGATGAGGGAACTAAATCTGCAGTACCACCTCTGGCCACTGCAGTGCTGTGCCTGGCTGCCAATAATCTTTAATTATGCTTAAAAATGAAAACAAAAGACATTCATACCCACTTAATGGGTAGATTTTTAAAGATGGCGAGCAATTGGCAGCCATGCGTTAGGCGCTGACTCTTAGGGGCAAATTTTCCCATTCCACCTGACATGGGAATCGGAGCGGACAAGGGCTGGACCATGGAAAAGTCTGTTGACCTCGAGTGGGATTTTCTCGTCTTGGGGTGAATGTAGCAGGAAAATCCTGCCCTTAAACTCCCACTGCCATTTAACACTCACTTGACACTGATTGGCAAAGGGCAGGACTTCTGTCTGCCCTTGGAAGGAAGGCCCACCTATAAGAGCTGTTAGCCAATCAGTTTGGCTGACAGTACTTCAACCCAGCCAGGCACAGCGCTGCAGTGGCCGGAAGTGGTATTGCAGATTTAGTTCCCTCATCCAAATCATATAATGTGAACCATTGGGGTCCTAGCACAGATCCCTGCAGTACCCCATTATTCACTGCCTGCCAATTGGAAAAAGACTAATTTATTCCAACTCTTTGTTTTCTGTCTGCTAACCAGCTTTCTATCCATTTCAAGACATTACTCACAATCCCATGTGCTTTAATTTTACATTTTGATTTGATTTGATTTATTATTGTTACGTGTATTACCATACAGTGAAAAGTATTGTTTCTTGCACACTATGCAGACAAAGCATACTGTTCATAGAGGAGGAAATGACAGAGTGCAGAATGGACTGTTACAGTCATAGCTAGGGGTTAGAGAAAGATCAACTTAATGCAAGGTAAGTCCATTCAAAAGTCTGACAGCAACAGGGAATAAGCTGTTCTTGAGTCGGTTGGTACATGACCTCAGACTTTTGTATCTTTTTCCCGACAGAAGGAGGTGAAAGAGAGAATGTCTGTGGTGTGTGGGGTCCTTAATTATGCTGGCTGCTTTGCCAAGGCAGCAGCATGAAGTGTAGACAGAGTCAATGGATGGGAGGCTGATTTGTCTGATGGATTGGGCTACACTCACAACCTTTTGCAGTTTCTGGGGGTCTTGGGCAGAGCAGGAGCCATGCCAAGCTGTGATACAACCAGAAAAAATGGCTCTTACATCCTGCTTGGGTCCCTGCCTCTGCTGAATCTGCACTTTCTCCCTGTGTCTGTGTGGGTTTCCTCTGGGTACTCCAGTTTCCTCCCACCCTCCAAAGATGTGCATCGATCGTGCTAAATTCTCCCTCAGTGTGCCTGAACAGGCACCGGAGTGTGGTGACTAAGAGACTTTCACAGTAACTTCACTGTAGTGTTAATGTAAGGCTACTTGTGACACTAATAAATAAAGTTTATCTTGTGGTTTTTGTGAAGCCAGGATGAAAATTGCTGCTCCCTCCTGCTCTACTCACATTTTAGGGGTCTGTTTTATAACGCAGTAAGACTAATCTCTGCGCTGTGCATTGCCATTACAAGCTCCTGCTGTCCTGAAAATTGTCACGGGGTCCCGATTATATGATTAGGTCATTTCAATGGCTCACTGTTGATTTTAATCAGGCTCTTTGGAAAATGTTCCCAACCTCAACACTGGGTTAATGGGCCGATAAAGCTGCTGATTCAATTTTGAGGTCATTACTGCCCCATTAACAGCAGGTAATAGAAGTCAAACTTGACCTCTCTTTATGAAAAATGACTGCACTATATAACTACATTAAACTGTGCTCCAACAACAGCAATGGTATATGAAGTACTTTAAAATGTACAATTCAAGTTTCGCCCTTCTGTTGAGGTTCCTATTGAGGTTCTTCAGTGGGCGCGCTAATTTCTGGACAATTCTGTAGGAGGCCAAACTAATGCAGTCAGGCACTGCTTAATTGCTCCGATCCTGATGAATCCACCCCGCCCCAGTGTCAACTGAGTGATTGCAAAGCGTACATGCTGTACAACTGCCTCCCATGTAATCGGGGTGTGATAGGATGAGCTTTGCAGTTCAATTCTAACAACTTGTTTCCTGGCGTGCAATGCCAACGCCACAGACTTGTAGCTCACAGATTACAATTTTGCACTACTCTGACCTATGGAGAGAATTAAATTGAAATCATCTTACTTAATGCAGAATGTATTCATACCTTTATTAAACTAGCGGAACACAGAGCTCTCTCACGCACATTAATTAATCTTGATTAGCAACACAGTTAACACGTGAAGTAAATTTCTCAGTACAGTCTAATTAAGGATATTTTTACTTTGCCCGAGTTCCATGCCTGTGTTGCCAGTTCATGATAACATCAATGCACAGTGATGGTACAGTGGTTAGCACTGTTGCCTCATGGTGCCAGCGACCCGAGTTTGATTCTGGCCTTGGGTGGCAGTCAGTGTGGAGTTTGCACATTCTCCCCGTGTCTACGTAGGTTTCCTCCAGGTGCTCCCACACTCCAAAGATGTGTAGGTTAGGTGGCTCGACCAGGCTAAATGTGTTGGGTTACAGGGATAGGGTGGGGAATTGGTCTAGGCAAGATGCTCTTCAGGGAAGTCAGTGCAGACTCAATGGGCTGAATGGCCTCCTTCTGCACAATAGGGACTGTAGGATTCTATAGTTCTAAAGTTGACCATCAGCAGACCAAAAATAAGGTAGATTAGCAAAACGTTCCTGAACGTATTGGGTTGCACTGTGGGCAACTGTGGCTTTTACCTCAGAAATCTGAGTTTCAGCTCAGCTCAAACTAAATCCTAAGCAACGTCAGCCTTTTTGTGTTAACAGATAGTACTCAACTCGTGTCAGCTTGTCAGCGCGTTTGGAGAATAATCGTTGTTTAAGGGGAGAATTAGAGGTTGTCTGTACTTTCGGAGAATGGAACTGAAAACTGCTGCAACCAAGCTTTCTTCCCCATTGTTGGCTGTGCACAAACTGGTCGTAAAAATGTTTAAAAGTGGGTCACATTTACAGGTGGTTTTATTTACCGCTTGTCTGCAAAGAAGTCCCTGATGCCAAATAAACTGTTAGAATGCAAGTTTAAATCTTTTAATTTCCCTCAAAGTCTATTCATTAGTGTCGCATGTAGGCTTACATTAACACTGCAATGAAGGTACTGTAACAAATCATCTCGTTGCCACACTCCAGTGCCTGTTCGGGTACACTGAGGGAGAATTTAGCATGGCCAATGCATTTAACCAGCAGGTCTTCTGGACAGTGGGAGGAAACTGGAGCACTTGGAGGAAACTCACGCAGATATAGGACATAGATAGAAACATAGAACAGGGCAGCACACTACAGGCCCTTCGGCCCTCGATGTTGTGCCGAGCTATGTCCAATCCCCAAGATCAAGTTATCTCACTCCCTATCATTCTGGTGTGCTCCATGTGCCTATCCAATAACTGCATGAAAGTTCCTAAAGTGTCCGACTCCACTATCACAGCAGGCAGTGTATTCCACACCCCAACCACTCTCTGAGTGAAGAATCTACCTCGGACATCTCCCCTATATCTCCCAACATGAACCTTATAGTTATGCCTCCTAGTAACTACATCCACCTGAGGAAATTGTCTCTGCATGTCCAGTCTATCTATCCTCCTCATCATCTTATAAACCTCTATTAAGTGGCCTCTCATCCTCCTTCGCTCTAAAGAGAAAAGCCCCAGCTCCCTCAACCTTTCCTCATAAGACCTACCCTCCAAACCAGGCAGCATCCTGGTAAATCTCCTCTGCACTCTCTCCAATGCTTCCACATCCTTCTTATAGGGAGGTGACCGGAACTGCACACAATATTCCAAATGTGGTCTTACCAACGTCCGGTATAGTTGCAACATAACCCCATGGCTCTTAAACTCAAACCTCCTGTTAATAATCGCTAACACACTATAAGTCTTCTTCACAGCTCTATCCACTTGAGTGGCAACCTTCAGAGATCTATGGATATGAACCCCAAGATCCCTCTGTTCCTCCACATTCCTCAGAACCCTGCAGGGCCCTGTAATCCGCATTCAAGTTTGTCCGACCAAAATGAATCACTTCACACTTATCAGGGTTAAACTCCATCTGCCACTTTTCTGCCCAGCTCTGCATCATATCAATGTCTCTTTGTAGCCTGCAAGAGCCCTCCACCTTATCCACTACTCCAACAATCTTGGTGTCATCAGCAAATTTATTGACCCACCCTTCAGCTCCTTCTTCCAAGTCATCGATAAAAATCACAAATAGCAGAGGATCCAGCACTGATCCCTGTAGTACACCGCTGGTAACTATCCTCCAGTCTGAAAATTTTCCTCCACCACCACCCTTTGTCTTCTATGAGACAGCCAGTTATTTATCCAATCAGCCAAATTTCCTTCTATCCCACACCTCCTTACTTTCTTCATGAGCCTACCATGGGGAACCTTATCAAATGCCTTACTAAAATCCATGTATACGACATCAACTGCTCTACCTTCATCTACACACTTAGTTACCTGCTCAAAGAATTCAATCAAATTTGTAAGGCAAGACTTACCCCTCACGAAACCGAGCTGACTATCCCTGATTAAACTGCATCTTTCCAAATGGTCATAAATCCTATCTCTCAGGACCCTTTCTAGTAACTCACTGACCACCGAAGTAAGACTAACAGGCCTATAATTACCAGGGTCATTCCCATTTCCTTTCTTGAAGAGAGGAACAACATTCGCCACTCTCCAGTCCTCTGGTACAATCCCCGTGGACAGTGAGGACCCAAAGATCAAAGCTAAAGGCTCCGCAATCTCATCCCTTACCTCCCAAAGTATCCTAGGATGTATCCCATCTGGCCCAGGGGACTTATCGACCCTCAGGTTTTTCAGACATGGGGAGAATGTGCAGACTCTGCACAGACAGTGACCCAAGCTGGGAACTGAACCCAGGTCCCTGGCACCGTGAGGCAGCAGTGCTAACCAAAGGAGCTATATTCTGTCTTGTCCAGTTGAAGATGTATTTTTCTTTAAAGCTAGTTGCATCCACATTTTTTGGAACAACAGAAGTTCTCCATGAGTGGCACAGTGGTTACTGTTGCTGCCTCACAGCGCCAGGGGCCTGGGTTCGATTGCCGGCTTGAGTCACTATCTGTGTGGAGTTTGTACATTCACCCTGTGTCTGCATGAGTTTCTTCCAGGTGCTCTGTTGTCCTCCCACCCTCCAAAGATGTGCAGGTTAGGTGGATTGGCTATGCTAAATTGACCCTGGTGTCAGGGTGATTATCTAGGGTAAATGCATGGGGTTATAGAGATAGGGCCTGGATGGGATTATAGTTGGTGCAAACTTGATGGGCTGAATGGCCTCCTGCTGAATTGCAGGATTCTATGAGAAGAGAAACAAAGCTTCTTTGAGTATTCCTCTCGATGCATTTGTAGAATTACGGGGGCTTGCAGACAGATTAGACTGGAGTTATGTATTACTTAATTTAAAGATTCCAATCAGCAATCCTTCCTCACTTTACGTTCCGTCACTCTGGCCACTGTCATTCTGTTGAGCATCTCATTATCCGGCTCACAATTTGCTGCTTCTCACTTTCAGTGGAAGCACTACATGACGAACGTACCCACATGTGCACATTCATTCTCACTCAACGCTAATTCCCTTCCTTTTAACCCGGCAGGGCAAACCCCAGCTCTGGGAGAGGGGCAAAGCAATGTGAGGTTAATGCAGTCAATGGCCCAAGTAAGAGGCAGATACCCTGAACAAACAAGCCCTTGGCCTCACTACCTCTGAAATCTTACAACTGAACCAGTGATGCCCAGATCCATCTGTCAGGCTGACCATTCCCTGGTTGAGTGGTGATTTATTCCATGCTACTATTGAGGAGAGAAGGGGAGTTCTCCCAATGCGTCAGCGATTATTGCTACCTCCAACAATAACACCAGTCACGTCATTGTTCTGATGCTTGTGGGATGTTGCTCTGTGTGTGGATTAGCTGACCATTTTCCTCCCATGAAATTCAGGAGTAATCTCTCTTTCATCACCAAGGTGAGGATGGCTCTCACAATCTTTTCTGATCTGCAACAGGATCTGAATAATATCCAGGCTTGGGCTGGCAAGTGGCAAGTAACTTTCATGCTACACAAATGCCAGGCAATGACAATCACCAACAAGCAACACTCTAACCGCTTGACATTCAATGGTGTTACCAATACTGAAATTGCCACTGTCAACATCTTTGGGGTTACCATTTACCAGCTGGACTCGCCACACTAAGACAATGGCTACAAGGGCAGGTGAGAGGTTTTTGATTTGATTTGATTCATTATTGTTACACGTATTAGTGTACAGTGGAAAGTATTGTTTCTTGTGCACTATACAGCCAAAGCATACCATTCATAGAGAAGGAAAGTAGACAGTGCAGAATGTAGTGTTACATTCATAGCTAGGGTGTAGAGAAAGATCAACTTAATGCGAGGTAGGTCCATTCAGAAGTCAGATGGCAGCAGAGAAGAAGCTTTTCTTGAGTCGGTTGGTACATGACCTCAGACTTCTGTAACTTTTACCCGATGAGAGAATCCTGCGGTGAGTAACTCACCTCCTGACTCCCCAGTGCCTGTTCAACATCTACAAGGCACAATCCAGGAGTGTGCTGGAATAGTCCCCATTTGCCTGGATGAGTGCAGCTCCAACAACACTCAAGAAGATTGACCCCATCCAGGACAAAGCAGCCCACATGATTGGCACCCCATCCACAAACGTTTACTCCCTCCACTACTGACACACATAGTTAGCAGTGTGTACCATCTCCAAGATTCACTGCAGCAATTCACCGAAGATCCTTAGCTCTTTCCAAACTCATGACCATTTCCACCTCAAAGGACAAGGGCAGCAGATACATGAGAATACGACCACTGCAAATTCCCCTCCAAGCTGCTCACCATCCTGACTTGGAAATATGTTGCCGTTCCTTCGCAGTCGCTGGGTCAAAATCCTGGAATTCTCTCCCTAACGGCATTGTGGGTCACGTACAGCATGTGGACTGCAGCGATTCAAGAAGGCAGCTCACCACCACTTTCTCAAGGGCAGCTAGGGATGGGCAATAAACGCTAGCCAGCCAGTGATGCCCATGTCCATGAATGAATAAAGAATGATCATAGAATCCTTACAGTGCAGAAGAAGGTCATTTGCTCCACTGAGTCTGCAGACTCTCTGTCAGAGCACTTTACCCAGGTCCACATCCGCTGTATCCCCGTAATCCCATGCAATTATCCCAGTAATTCATCTAACTTACAAATCTTCAGACAGTAGGGGGCAATTTAACATGGCCAATCCACCTAAGCTTCAGATCTTTGGACTGTGGGAGGAAACCGGAGCACCCGGAGGAAATCCACACAGACAGAGGGAGAACGCGCAAACTCCACACTGACTGATCGTTGTTCTTCAAGTGCACAGCATCTGACTGCATTTGAATGATTTGACTGTGTTTTAACTTATTTCCCATCCAGATCAATTTATTCACCCAGGTCATTTTACCACATTGCTCCTGTGGTCCTGCCCCTGTAACTCGATTGAAAATAATGTCGCAGATTAAAAGTTTTCTAGAGTGCTTGGCACTTTATCGATTAGCAATACGTCTTTTTTCAATGGCCTCTTGTGATGATGCAGCCAGAAACTCCCATCCACATGTTCCGTGGCATTCTCTTTGAAGCAGCTCTATATTTACTTAACAGATGTTTCAGAAGCGCATCGACTGAGCCAATAAAACATCTGCTTGCCGAGGCAGGTAGACATGTTCTCAGGATCTGTGCTAATGCGATGCGACTGTTGTCTCAATAAAACATCATCATTTACCACGTCTGAAGGATGAGATACTTTTCACAATCTCTCCATGGGGTTGCCAATGAGAAAGTAATCTGTAGAAGCAGCGCTCGGTTAGGCTACAGAAATGCCTGAGAGACATCAAAATAGCTTTCCCTGGCTTTGATCCAAACCAACAAAACTCAACGGCGATGTCAAGGACTCTGCTTGTTTTATGGTTATCTTGCGTCTCTTCTCTTCCCCACTCCCCCACATCCCCACCATTCAGTGCAATGTGAAGGCATGCTTCTGCGCACGTGACGACTTAGACCGAGAATTCCCAGGTCTGACAGAATTCTCTCTGTATCGAAATCGACGGACTGGTTCTCTGGAGCCGTGTGCTCAGAGAACAGGTACGCAGATGGTGTAGCGGGATTGACAGTCTGGGAATTAGGAGTGAGAGCTAGTTCCTTTCCAGCTTGCAATTCCCAGCTCTTTCAAAATTACTAATCCGAAGTCGTAAGACCATAAAATATAGGAGCAGAATTAGGCCACTCGGCCCATCGAGCCTTTCAATCATGGCTGATAAGTTTCTCAATCGCATTCTCCCGCCTTTTCCCCGCAACCTTTGATCCCCTTACCAATCAAGAACCTATCTATCTCTGTCTTAAATATGGTCAATGACCTGGCCCTCTGTGGCAATGAATTCCAGAGATTCACCACTCTCTGGCTGAAGAAATTACTTCACATCTCATGGCGTCCATTTCAGGCATGGACCTGTTTAAAATTCAGAGCTGATGTAAGGAAAAAGATTGAAAGAACATGCCACGGCTGGGACTGATGCCAGCTTTCAGTTTATTTTGCCTCCCCAGTGTGCTCCTTTGGAATGGGCACAAGAGAGTTCGTAAAGAACAGATGAAAGGCACAATGCTCCTTGTGGCACAGTTTGACTGGACTGGTGAAGTTGGAATCAAAGTGTTGATGGGAGGAGAAAAGGATTGTTGGCCAATGTCCTCTACTCAAGCTGGGCCGAGTTTAAAGCACATTGTTCACCAAATTGATTCCAGAGATGTATGAAAAATGGAATTCTCTGCCCGTTGAAGTGGTGGAGGCTGCCTCGCTAAATATTTTTAAGACGCGGGTTGATGGGTTTTTGATAAGAGAGGGGATTAAGGGTTATGGGGAGAAAGCGGGAAAGTGGAACTGAGCAGCGACAGATCAGCCATGATCTCATTGAATGGCGGGGCAGGCTCGAAGGGCTAGATGGCCTACTCCTGCTCCTATTTCTTATGTTCTTATGAAAAGCGAGATTGAACAGTTTAGGCCTGTACTCTCTAGAATCAAGAAAAATGAAAGGAGATCAAATCGAGGTATTCAAGATGATAAAAGGTATGGACAAAGTAGATGTGGAGCGGATGCTTCCACTTGTGGGACATTTTAGGATAAGAGGTCATAATCTTTGGATAAGGGGGAGCAAAGTTAAAACAGAGTTGAGGAGAAACTACTTCTTCCAAAGGGTTGTGAATCTGTGGAATTTGTCACCCCAAAGCGCGGTGGATGCTGGGAGAGTGAGTAAATTTAAGGAGGACTTAGACATATTTTTAATTGGTAATGGGTTGAAGGGTTATGGGGAGAAGGCAGGAAAATGGGGGTGAGGAGCATATCAGCCAAGATATGGGCTGAATGGCCTAACTTTGCTCCCATATCTTGTGAACATATGAATTTATGATGAGATGAAAGAAGTCAAGCCAGGCGGATTCGCAAATGAGCTCCTGCCATTTGTGCAGGGAACAAAATAGAGCTTAATCATCGGTAGTGAAAACACGTGTGGAGGATTTGTTGCAGAGTGGCAGCATGATGTACGGCTGGCAAGAAAACCAGCGTTGTTCCCATTGTTCACTCCTGGCTACCACTGGAGTATCACATAATGTCGGGGTCAGAATGTTGATTGATGCCTTGGTCTGAATGGACACCACGGCACCCCCACACCCAGCTGATGCACGTTCTCCAACAGTGACAGAGAGGTGTTGCTGATGCCTGTCAACGTGTGCAACTTGAAATCCTTGCAAGATGTGAGGGTGGTAAGTTTCTTTTTATTTTTGCTCTCTGCCTCGCCTAAGTACAGGTATGCAGCAGCTGCAATGAAACAGTTCTCACGGTGTATAGAAGCTTGCTGCGGGTGAGTGGTAAATGTAGAGGAGATTGACAGACAACAGTTTTCAGCATGTACCTGGTAAATGGTACGGTTGGATCATCTTAGTCTGTCACATCTCTTAACACGTGCTATCAGGTCTGAATGCTTACAGCTACTGTAGGCCAGCCTGGTCACCTGTCTGACATGGTGTAGCACTGTCTCCCAGGGAAAGGTTATTCAGAGCTAGAATCCTCTCATCCATTTCATCCACCAGCATACCGACATTGTCAACAAGGGGATCGGGGCTGTGTTCGTTTGCCACTTATCCACAATCTTGGTCTCTTGCACATCCCCAATTTCCATCTTTCCACCATTGGCCAGAGGCTTTCAGGATAGGTGCTCAGCTCTGGATTTTTTTTCTGAATCCACCTCTGCCTCTCTACTTCTGTCTGCTTCATCCAAACATTGAACTGTGTTCTATGTGCTTCTTTGTATTCATTCGTTGGCCGGCCAGCTTTGACAAAGGGTCACGTGGACTCGAAACGTCAGCTCTTTTCTCTCCTCACAGATGCTGCCAGGCCTGCTGAGATTTTCCAGCATTTTCTCTTTTGGCCAGCATTTGTTGCCCATCTCTAATTGCCTCAGGCTATTTTAGAGGAGAGATGATGGCCTAGTGGTATTATCACGAGACTATGAATCCAGAAACTCTGCTAGTGATCTGGGGACCTGGGTTCGAATCCCGCCACAGCAGATGGTGGAATTTGAATTCAATTTAAAAAATCTGGAATTAAGAATCTATTGATGACCATGAAACATTGTCAGCTGTCGGGTCACTAATGTCCTTTCGGGAAGGAAATCAGTCGTACTTACCTGGTTTGGCCTACATGTGACTCCAGAGCCACAGCAATGTGGTTGACTCTCAACTGCCCTCAGGCAAGTAGGGGTGGGCAATAAAAGCTGGTCAGCCAGCAATACCCATGTCCCACGAATGAATAAAGAAAACATAATTTAGTAACAGTGACAAGGTTGAGAAAGTTATTGGTGAGTGAGGGGAAGTTGGTTTGGATAACAGGAGAGCTTTCACTTCATCTTAACTCCTAGTATCGGAACTGAACACAGATTTTTGATATGAATGTGCCACAAACTGAGCTTAACCTCATCACCTGAACAGCGCAGTTGAACATTTGAAAACTCCTGTGTTTTCCAAAGACACACTTTTAAAAAGTTTAGTTTATTTATTACTGTCATAAGTAGGCTTATATTGACATTGCAATGAAGTTACTGTGAAAATCCCAGTCGTCACATTCTGTCACCTTGTTCTGGTGCCATCTACACACCTGCCCCTGCCCGCCACCTACACACCTGCCCCTGCCCGCCACCTATACACCTGCCCCTGCCCGCCACCTATACACCTGCCCCTGCCCGCCACCTACACACCTGCCCCTGCCCACCACCTATACACCTGCCCCTGCCCGCCACCTATACACCTGCCCCTGCCCGCCACCTACACACCTGCCCCTGCCCGCCACCTACACACCTGCCCCTGCCCGCCACCTATACACCTGCCCCTGCCCGCCACCTACACACCTGCCCCTGCCCGCCACCTACACACCTGCCCCTGCCCGCCACCTACACACCTGCCCCTGCCCGCCACCTACACACCTGCCCCTGCCCGCCACCTACACACCTGCCCCTGCCCGCCACCTATACACCTGCCCCTGCCCGCCACCTACACACCTGCCCCTGCCCGCCACCTACACACCTGCCCCTGCCCGCCACCTACACACCTGCCCCTGCCCGCCACCTACACACCTGCCCCTGCCCGCCACCTACACACCTGCCCCTGCCCATCACCTACACACCTGCCCCTGCCCGCCACCTACACACCTGCCCCTGCCCGCCACCTACACACCTGCCCCTGCCCATCACCTACACACCTGCTCATGCCCGCCATCTACACACCTGCCCCTGCCCGCCACCTACACACCTGCTCATGCCCGCCACCTACACACCTGCCCCTGCCCGCCACCTACACACCTGCCCCTGCCCGCCACCTACACACCTGCCCCTGCCCACCACCTACACACCTGCCCCTGCCCGCCACCTACACACCTGCTCATGCCCGCCACCTACACACCTGCCCCTGCCCATCACCTACACACCTGCTCATGCCTGCCATCTACACACCTGCCCCTGCTCGCCACCTACACACCTGCCCCTGCCCGCCACCTACACACCTGCCCCTGCCCGCCACCTACACACCTGCCCCTGCCCGCCACCTACACACCTGCTCATGCCCGCCACCTACACACCTGCCCCTGCCCGCCACCTACACACCTGCTCATGCCCGCCACCTACACACCTGCTCATGCCCGCCACCTACACACCTGCCCCTGCCCATTACCGACACAGCTGCCCTGAAGGAGAATTTAGCCAATGCACTCTAACCAGCACGTCTTTCATACCGTGGGAAGAAACCGGAGCACCCGGAGGAAACCCACGCAGACACAGGGAGAACGCGCAGACTCCACACAGACATTGACCCAAGCCGGGAATCGAACCTGGGTCACTAGCACTGTGAGGCAGCAGTGCTAACCACTGAGCCGCTGTGCCGCTAATAACATGACTGCAACATCAATGTTGGGTGCGTCTGATAAGGAGAGGTGCAAGTGTCATGTTAACGTGCCTTGTTCGCAACAGAAGGGTAACCGCCTTGTCACAAGATTAAATGATGGCTTCACCTTGCCGTAGCTATTCAGCACGAGGCGGAGAGGCTGCCTACAGGGGCTTTAATAAATTCTAGCATACTGCGGCAACGGCAACACACTAATGAACAGGTAATTATGTAACTCCCCAGTCTATTAAAACCAGATTGCAAGTCTATTACAGCTGATTACATTTGCCAATTTCAGCTACATCCATTTACATTTGTGCATCAACACTTTGCATTAAAAGGAACTCAATAAGAATTCCGAAACAATTAGATGTCATTGAGTGTAACTCCGGGGGAATTCTGCACAGTTGCTCCAAATGACATTTGTCAGCGGGGAGAGCAAATTAATGTAAACTGCAGTTTGAATAACTTTCAGGGCCGACCAGGCTGTCACTTCAGTCTTTTATTCAGACGCTGATGGTGTGACCATGTTATTTGTGCTGCTTTTGTCACTATTCCCTCCCTCGCATTTTCATGATCTTTCCTGTCACTGAAATCTCATGTTGTCAACCAGGGATTCGAATCACATTAAGATACTGCTGAATGTTATTGTAAAAGGTCCCAAAGGAGCCCCCTCTTTCAAACGCAGCAACAATAATTTATTTTTTAATTCATTCATAAGTGGTCGCTGGCTGGGTCAGCATTTATTGCCCACCCCTGAGGACATTTAAGAGTCAATCACATTGCTGTGGCTCTGGAGTCATATTTAGGCCAGACCAGTAAGGATAAGAACATAAGAAATAGGAGCAGGAGTAGGTCATCTAGCCCTTCGAGCCTGCCCCGCCATTCAATAAGATCATGGCTGATCTGAAGTGGATCAGTTCCACTTTCCCACTTTCTCCCCATAACCCTTAATTCCCTTGTCTGTCAAAAACCTATCTACCTGTGTCTTAAATATATTTAACGAGGTAGCCTCCACCACTTCAACGGGCAGAGAAATCCAGAGATTCACCACCCTTTGAGTGAAGAAGTTCCTCCTCAACTCCAATCTAAACTGTCCCCCCCTTATCTTGAGGCTGTGCCCTCTAATCCTGCTATCCGTTCTAAGTGGGAAGAATCTCTCTACCTCTACCCTATCCATCCCCTTCATTATCTTATATGTCTCTTTAAGATTCCCCCTCATCCTTCTAAACTCCAACGAGTACAAACCCAGTCTATTTAGTCTCTCTTCACAGTCCAATCCCCTCATCTCCGGTATCAGCCTAGTGAACCTCCTCTGTACTCCCTCCAAGGCCAAAATATCCTTGCGCAGGTGCGGCGACCAAAACTGCACACAGTACTCCAGCTGCGGCCTTACCAGTGCCCTGTACAGTTGCAGCAAGACCTCCCTGCTTTTATATTCTATCCCCTTTGCTATAAAGGCCAGCATCCCATTCGCCTTCTTGATCACCTGCTGCACCTGCAGACTGGGTTTTTGCGACTCATGCACAAGGACCCCCAGGTCCCTCTGCACCGTAGCATGCTGCAGCTTTTCACCTTTTAAATAGTAATCCCTCCTACTATTATTTCTGCCAAAGTGGATAACCTCACACTTGCTAACATTATACTCCACCTGCCAGGTCCTCGCCCACTCGCTCAGCCTATCCAGGTCCCTCTGCAGACTTTCCACACCCTCTACGCAATTTGCTTTTCCACTCATCTTCGTGTCATCAGCAAATTTCGTCACCCTACACTCAGCCCCCTCCTCCAGATCATCTATATAAATGGTAAATAGCTGAGGCTCCAGCACCGATCCCTGCAGCACTCCACTAGTCACCAATCGCCAATCAGAATAGCACCCATTGATACCAACTCTCTGCCTCCTATTAGACAACCAATCCTCTATCCACGCTAACACCTTACCCCCAACTCTATGCACCCTAAGCTTCTGAAGCAACGATTTATGAGGCACCTTATCAAACGCCTTTTGAAAATCTAGAAACACCACATCCACCGGTTCCCCTCTGTCTACCGCGGTTCCCCTCTGCCTACCGCAGGCAAATTTCCTTCCCTAAAGGACATTGTTGAACTGGATGGATTTTTCCAACAATTGACAATAATTTCACAGATTCTTAATTCCAGGTTTTTATTGAATTCAAAATCCACCAGCTGCCATGATGGGATTTGAACCCACGTCCCCAGAGCATTAGCCTTGGTCTCTGGATTTCCAACACAGTGACAATACCACTATGTCATTGCCTCCCATATGGGCCCTTGAATGCAATAATACAAGTCAAGTGGTTAGCACTGCTTCCTGACAGCACCAGGAACCATGGTTCAATTCTAACCTTGGGTGACTAGCTATGTGAAGCTTGCACTTTCTCCTTGTGTCTGCGTGGGTTTCCTCCAGGTGCTCTGGTTTCCTCCCACACTCCAAAAATGGCTTGATTGGCCATTATGAATTGCCCCTTAATATCAGAGTAAATATGTGGGGTTATGGGGCAATAAGAAGTAGCTGGGTGGGATTATTGTTGGTGCTAACTCAATGGGCCAAATGGCCTCGCTCTGCATTGTAGATTCTATGAAGATGCTTCACAGGGGCACTATAAAACCAAATATCACACAGAGTCATATCACTGGGCGAATTTTCCAGCTGTTCCCACCGGCGGGGTTTTCCAGTCCCGTCAATGGCAACCCCCGGCTATGATGGATGGTGCAAACAATGGGAAAACCCATTGACAGTGATGGGACTAGAAGATCACGTCGCAGGCCAATGGCGAGCTGCCTTCGCTGCTGCAAAACATGCCGTGTGTGGTGTGGGTGGTCGGGGCTGGGGGGGGGGGGGGGGGGGAGGTGGGATCCCACCTTTTAAGTCAGACGTGCAGAAGATTGGTCAAAGAAGTAGGCTTTGGCTTTCGCCAACCTCGCCCACAGCTCAGATTATCCAGTCCCGCTGCTGTGAATGGAGATTTGGCTGGGCGCCATATTCTCAGATCTCGCTAGCAGCGGCGGTGGGGCAAGACCGGGGAATTCTGACCTTTAAAGACGGTCGTAAAGTAGGAAAGCAAGGTTCACAGAGCGAATTCCACAGCTCAGAAAGTCTCAAGGGTATGTGGATATCTGGGAGGGTTGTGGGACTGGGGGAACAGTACAAAGATAGGGAGGGGCAAGGGCATGAAAAGATTTGAAAACCATTAAGGAAATTTTAAAATGGAGACATTGATCGACTGGGAGCACAGCTGGCGATGGGTGAATAGTTTGAGTTTGGTTAGGCAGCAGTGTATAAGATGGCCTTGAATTCTAATTACAGAATGTGAAGGGCTAGCCAGGGGTGCGTGGAATATACACAGCTAGAGGTGGCAAAGGCATGAATGAGTGTTCCAGCTGCAGGTCTGATGTTGCTGGATTTACTGTACAATACTGACATTCTCTACTTCCATTTGGAATTCATAGCATTCATAGCTTTTTATTTAAGCTCCACACATTGATGCAGTAGGTGAAGACATTTGAGGTTCTCCAATTCCCATTTATTATAGGACGGTATTCTGACAATACTTGAATTTAATTCACTATAACAGTGTTCACATTTGTTCGTGTCACAGCATCACTGTCAGATTTATTTCCAGTGATGCTGTGAATGGACTCGGATTTGTTGTAGAGTGAAGCTACAGATTTATAAATTGGGACATCAATTCTGCATTTTGATTTATCAAACTGATGCGATGGTCTAACTAGGAGAGTGAAGTTGTGGCTGCACTCTGGTTTATTGTGACCAGAGTGACACCGTGACCAGAATCAGACCTATTACATAGTGACACAGTGACCAAAACGACACTGTGACCAGAGCAACACTGTGACCTGAGTCAGATCTATTAACAGTGATCCTGTGACTAGAGCGAGACTGTGACCAGAGCGACACTGTGACCACAGCAACATGGTGACCAGAGCGACATGGTGACCAGATTCAGATCTATTATATAGTGACCCTGTGATCGGAGTGACACTGTGACCGGAGTCATATCTATTACACAGTGACACTGTGACCAGAGTGAGACTGTGACCAGAGTGAGACTGTGACCAGAGTGGGATCTATTAGAGTTTGACACTGTGACCAGAGTGACACTGTGACCAGAGTGGGATCTATTACAGTTTGACACTGTGACCAGAGTGACACTGTGACCAGTCAGATCTATTACACAGTGACACTGTGACCAGAGCGACACTGTGACCAGAGGCGGATCTATTACACAGTGACATTGTGACCAGAGGCGGATCCATTACACAGTGACACTGTGACCAGAGGTGGATCTATTACACAGTGACACTGTGACCAGAGGTGGATCTATTACACAGTGACACTGTGATCAGAGTGACACTGTGACCAGTCAGATCTATCACACAGTGACACTGTGACCAGAGCGACACTGTGACCAGAGGTGGATCTATTACACAGTGACACTGTGACCAGAGGCAGATCTATTACACAGTGACACTGTGACCAGAGGCGGATCTATTACACAGTGACACTGTGACCAGAGATGGATCTATTACAGAGTGACACTGTAGATGAGGCATCTATTTGAGTGACACCAAATTTCAGCTCAACTTATTACAGTCATCACTGTCTCTGAATTTACATGAGCTGGATTTAATGTTCCTCTGCTGCTGGGTTTGAAGGCATGGGGCAGGAGGGCCTGTTAAATCCAGCACACCTGCCCCTGCCACCACAATAACACCTGCCCTTGCCAGGTACACTTGCCAACATTAAATTCCATTTGCCATTTCCTGGCTAATGGGCCAGGAAATGGCAAATGGAATTTAATGTTGGCAAGTGTGAGGTGGTCCACTTTGGTAGGAAGAATGGTAGGAAGGACTATTACTTACGGGGCGAAAAACTGCAGCAGGCGACGGTGCAGAGGGACCTCGGGGTCCTTGTGCATGAGTCGCAAAAACCCAGCTTGCAGGTGCAGCAGGTGGTCAGGAAGGCGAATGGGATGCTGGCCTTCATAGCGAGGGGGATTGAATATAAAAGTAGGGAGGTCTTGCTGCAGCTGTATAGGGCATTGGTGAGGCCGCAGCTGGAGTACTGTGTGCAGTTTTGGGCGCCGCACCTGCGCAAGGATATTTTGGCCCTGGAGGGAGTGCAGAGGAGGTTTACTAGGCTGATACCGGAGTTGAGGGGATTGAGCTATGAGGAGAGGCTGAATAAACTAGGCTTGTACTCGTTAGAGTTTAGAAGAATGAGGGGAGATCTCATTGAGACGTATAAGATGATGAATGGGATGGATAGGATAGAGGTGGAGAGACTCTTCCCGCTCAAAAAAGACAGTAGGACTAGGGGGCACAGCCTCAAGATAAAGGGGAGGCGGTTTAGAACGGAGTTGAGGAGGAACTTCTTCACTCAAAGGGTGGTGAATCTCTGGAATTCTCTGCCCGTTGAAGTGGTGGAGGCTGCCTCGCTAAATATTTTTAAGAAGCGGGTTGATGGGTTCTTGATAAGAGAGGGGATTAAGGGTTATGGGGAGAGGGCGGGAAAGTGGAACTGAGCCACGACAGATCAGCCATGATCTTATTGAATGGCGGGGCAGGCTCGAAGGGCTAGATGGCCTACTCCTGCTCCTATTTCTTATATTCTTATGTTCTTATGTACCTACACACTTGCCCCTGCCTGCTGCCCACACACCTACGCCTGCCTGCCACCTATACAAATTTCTGTTGCCCACACACCTGCCCCTGCCCACCACCTACACGACTGCCCGCCACCTACACAGCTGCCCCACCTGTCACCAGCACACCTGTCCCTGCCTGCTGCCTACACAGCTGCTGCCTACGCCCCCACCTGACCCCACCCACTGCCTTCAGGTTGCTCACGCAGATGCAGGGAGAATGTGCAAACTCCACACAGACAGCCACCCGAGGCCGGATACGAACGCAGCTCCCTTGCGCTGTGAGACAGCAGCACTAACCACTGTGCCACCATGCCTCCTTCAGCTCATTAATCGCAAATTAGCTGTTAAGTGACTGTGGGGCAGCCGTTTTCAACCTGGGTAGGTTCCCACACTGAGCGTTTAGCTGGATGGGGTGTAGGTGGCAGGGACTGCAGTCACATGTACAGTTATTACAGATTAACTTTGCGTCTGAGTTCAGAGTGATTGCATAGTAATTCTACACTTGATATTCTGTTAGTTTTTCAACTAGTTGCTGAGCAGAAGAGAAGTTATGCATTATATAATGACGGATGGGAGCTGCCAAAGTGCTATTATTTTCTGTTCATTTTCCCCATTCGACATGAATTTGGCTGTGTATCCATTATTATCTTCCATCTATATCATTTCCCATCTCCATTTTCTTATAACACTCAAGCACTTTTACTAAACAACTTCATGTGTTAAGATCAGTTTCCTGAAAAGGCTTTGAGCTTGAAGTACATTGAATAAATTGTCTTTTCAATTAAACTTTTTTAAGACTTAACCAATTATTTTAACTACTGTCTTTTTTAAAATGCGTGTAATGCAAGCTTATCAACACAGATTTGAATATATCTCCCACGCATCTCAGCCATCAGTTGCCAGAACTGATGTGAGCAGGTCTAACATTAATGCCCCTCATTTGCTTCAGCCAAAAGTACCAATTAGCTCCCGAGCACCCTCAAGGTTAGAGGTCAGTCAAATGCTCCTTTTCCACAACTGACTCTTCTGGTCACTTTCCTCTATCTTGTCATCCTTACTTTAAACGACAAATGTGAAGAGTTCACCTTTTCACCTTGAAGGTGAAGACCATTCCTTCAGTTGCCTCTGCCACCTCCTCCTGCTCCTTCAGCTCCCAGTATCCAATCGTGTTCTGTCTCCCAACCTCTCCTGCCTTGAATCCTTGGCCCAATTTTAACTCACTCAAAACCCATTCACTCACATGGAGTTAAAATTTGCATCTCTTTCCTTGCCCATCTTCTGTTTACTCAATCCGTCCCCCCCGCCAACCTCCCCCCTCCACCAACATGTGACAACTGATTCAAGAACAGCTTCTTCCCTGCTGCCATCAGTCTTTTGAATGGACCTACCTTGCATGAAGTTGTTCTTTCTCTGTACCCTAGCTGTGAGTGTAACACTACATTCTGCGCTGTCTTGTTTCTTTCTCTATGAACAGTATGCTCTGTCTGTATAGCACGCAAGAAACAATACTTTCCACTGTACACTTTTCACTAATACATGTGACAATAGTAAATCAAATCAAATCAAAATCTCTGAAGGAGAGGTGGTATCTTGGTAGTATTGTTGCTGGATAGTAATCCGGAAACCCAGCATAATGCTCTGGGAACCTGGATTCGAATCCTGGCACGGCTGATAGTGAAATTTGCATTCAATAAAAATCTGGAATTAAAAGTCTAATGATGATCATGAAACCACCGTTGATTGTCATAAAAAGCCCATCTTGTTCACTGACGTCCTTTAGGGAAGGAAATCTGCTGTCCTCACCTGGTCTGGCCTACATGCGACTCCAGGGTCACAGCAATGTGGTTGACTCTTAAAATGCCCTCAGGGATGGGTAATAAATGCTGGCCCAGCCAGCAACGCGCTTATCCATGAATGAATAAAATTAATGGTATTTTTTGTCTGTATAGTGTGCAAGAATACATGTGACAATCATAAATCAATTCAATTCAACACCTTCTGGCACTCATGTTAGCTGACACGACTTCCTTCTTTCTCTTATTATATCTTCTTCCTGACAAAAACCATCATCACTCCATCTTAACCAGAAGGACAGTCAATCAATCTTTTTCACTAATGCCCCATCTTCAACCTCCCCTTCTCTGTAAGATTCTCAGATAGCTTCCATGGTAATTTCTCCTGTAACTTGTTCGATTCCATCCAGACCATCACTGGCTTCAATCCCTCCCTGATCACACTGATGATAGAGCACAGCTTGCTACTTGCTGCAGCCACTGTCTTCTGGTGAGGGCAAAAGAGGGAGCCCAAAGTTCTGTGGTGGTGTTTTACAATGGAGGATGTATGAATTCTTGCACGCAGGTAGATCAGAATGTTTCCCCAGTGGTGGAAATCTAGGATCAGCGGAGCAGCAGGAAGATTTGTGGCTGTGGTTTTCCAGCCCTGCTTGCTGGTGGATCTTCCAGTCTCACTGAAGGTGAGCCCCACCATAGGTTCCTAGTGGCAAGAGGGGTGAGCCATGTGAACTGCTGTTGACTTTGGTGGGATCGGAAGGCCAGTGAAATGTTGGCCTTTATCTCAAGTGACTGGAGTACAGATTGAATGATAACATACTACCATTAATAAGTGGGTGTTCTCAGTCCATAAATAAGTGGACGTATTAGTGAGAGGCAACATAGTTTTGTGAAGGGGAGGTCGTGTCTCACGAACTCAATCGTGTTTTTCGAGGAAGTGACAAAGATGATTGATGAGGGTAGGGCAGTGGATGTTGTCTACATGGACTTCAGTAAGGCCTTTGCCAAGGTTCGTCATGGCAGGCTAATGCAGAAGGTGAAGTCACATGAGACAAGAGGTGAGCTGGCAAGGTGGATATAAAACTGGCTTGGTCAAAGATGACAGAGGGTAGTAGTGGAAGAGTGCACTCCGGAATGGAGGGCTGTGACAAGCAGCATTCCTCAGGGATCAGTGCTGGGACCTTTGCTGTTTGAAATATATATATATATATAAGTGATTTGGAGGAAAATGTAACTGGTTTGGTTAGTAAATTTGTGGACGACACAAAGGTTGTGGATTTGCAGATATTGATGAGGACCATCAGAGGACACAGCAGGATGTAGATCAGTTGGAGACTTGGGTGGAGAATTGGCAGATGGAATTTATTCTGGACAAATGTGAGGTAATGCATTTTGGAAGGTCTTATACAAATAGGAAATATACAGTAAATGGCAGAACACTTAAGAATATTGATAGGCAAAGGGATCTGGGTGTACAGGTACACAGGTCACTGAAAGTGGCAATGCAGGTGGAGAAGGTACTCAAGAAGGCATCTGGCATGTTTGCCTTCATCAGCCAGGGCACTGAGTTTAAAAATTGGCAAGTCATGTTGCAGTTTCATAGAACCTTAGTTAGGCTACACTTGGGATATGGCGTTCAATTGTGGTCGCCACACTACCAGAAGGATGTGGAGGCTTTGGAGAGGGTACAGGAAAGATTTACCAGGATGTTGCCTGGTATGGAGGGCATTAGCTATGAGGAGAGGTTGGAGAAACTTGGTTTGTTCTCACTAGAACGACGGAGTTGAGGGGTGACTGATAGAAACCTATAAGATTATGAGAGGCATGGACAGAGTGGATAGTCAGAAGCTTTTTCCCAGGGTGGAAGAGTCAATTACTAGGGGGCACAGGTTTAACGTGTGAGGGGTAAGGGTTAAAGGAGATGTATGAGGCAGATTTTTTACAGAGAGTAGCGGGTGCCTGGAACTCGTTGCCGGGGGAGGTAGTAGAAGCAGATACGATAGTGACTTTTAAGGGGCGTCTTGACAAATACATGAATGGGATGGGAATAGAGGGATATGGTCCCCATAAGGGTAGGGATTTTTAGTTAAGTTGAGCGGCATGGTCGGTGCAGACTTGGAGGGCCAAAGGGCCTGTTCCTGTGCTGTAATTTTCTTTGTTCTTTGTTCATTATATAAAACTTTGGTGAAGCCAATTGGAATATTGCGTTCGGTCGGAACATTTCAGAAATGATGAAACTGGGTTAATGAGACATACTGTCCAGATTCACCGGATTGGATTCAGGGATAAAGGGGTCAAATTATGAGGATAGGTTTCATAAATGAAGCCTTGTGTTCTGTTGAGTGGCACAGTGGCACGGTGATTAGCACTGCTGCCTCACAGCACCAGGGACCTGGGTTCGATCGCCAGCTTGGGTCACTCTCTGTCTGGAGTCTGCACATTCTCCCCATGTCTGTGTGGGTTTCCTCTGGGTGCTTAGGATTCCTTCCACAGTCCAAAAATGTATGGGTTAGGTAGATTGGCCATGACAAATTGCCCCTGAGTGTCAGTGGGACAAGCTAAGGTAAGTGCATGGTGTTATGGGGATAGAGCCTGGGCAGGATTGTTGTCGGTGCAGACTCAATGGGCCAAATGCCTTTTGGACTGTGGGGATTCTATGATTAAAGAGTGAACTGATTCAGGTATGGAAGGTGATTAAACATTTGGTAGGGTTGACAGGAAGAAACTGGGCAGAATTTTCTTGTCCTTCTCGCAATGGGAATCGTAGCCAGTGGGACAGAGATCACGCAAAGGTCTGTTGGCCTCAACCCGAGCTCAACCACGTCAGAAAGCACTCCCCCACGGAGAAGGGATGGTGAAGCTTTCCTCTCGGAACTCTTCGGCTCATCCCCAAAAACACCGTTGAGTCTCGGCCAACTGGAAAATGTAGCACTGAATTTGAAAGATCTTTATCCAATGATGGCAAAAGCTCATGGGTAGGTTTAAGATACAGATCAACATAATCAAACTGAATGATGGAACAGGCCTGAGGGGCTGAGTGGCCTACTCCTGTCTCCACGTTACCTTTCAGGGTTGCAGAAACATATTGGGAATGTTGATTTCCCTGTTTGGAAACGGCGATGGAAAGGTTTCACTGTCTAGACATGTGCAGACTGAATATGCAATTCATTTTCACTTTGGCAGGCGATGTGAATCACCCAGAGCCGTTAGGAATAGAGCCAGAGATGGAGGAGAAGGCAATAAACCTCCTGCAATCACCACTTTTAAACAAGCCTACATGCGGTCAATTGTTGGCTGTTGCCTCTGGCGCTGTGAAGATGTCCCACATGGTAAATGAGGCCAGGCTCGAATTCTAGAGCAGAGGCAACCCAGGCTTATAAAAAAATAAACTCACTTGAAGTGTTTCTTGGTACCACGAACTTAGACAAAGTGAGTTTAATGATTTATATTCCCCTGTTCACGAGCAGTGATGAAAAGGCAGCATAATAATAAACAGGGGAAGGCAACGGCCTAGTGGTATTATCGCGAGACTATTAATCCAGAAACTCAGCTAATGCTCTGGGGACTTGTTTTAGAATCCCACCACGCCAGATGTGGAATTTAGATTCAATAAAAAATATCTGGAATTTAATCTACTCATGACTATGAAACAATTGTCGATTGTTGGGAAAACCCATCTGGTTCACTAATATCCTTCAGGAAAAGAAATCTGCCGTCCTTACCTGGCCTGGCCTACATGTGACTCCAGAGCCACAGCAATGTGGTTTGAAGGTCTTATGAGGAAAGGCTGAGGGACTTGAGGTTATTTTCGTTAGAAAGAAGAAGGTTAAGAGGTGACCTAATTGAGGCATACAAGATGATCAGAGGGTTAGATAGGGTGGATAGTGAGAGCCTTTTTCCTCGGATGGTGAAGGTTAACACGAGGGGACATACCTTTAAATTAAGGGATGGTAATTTTCTGACGGATGTCAGAGATAGGTTCTTTACTCAGAGGGTAGTAAGGTCGTGGAATGCCCTACCTGCAGTAGTTGTGGACTCGCCAACTTTAAGGGCATTCAAATGGTCAGTGGATAGGCATATGGATAACATTGGAATAGTTTAGGTTAGAGGGTCATTAGATTGGTTCCACTGGTCGGCGCAACATCGAGGGCCGAAGGGCCTCGTGTCCAACGAGGGACATACACGCGATGGGTCGTACTGGGGCTGCTCTTGGTTGTTCGAGATTGGCCTAATGCTTCATGTCGTTAGTGTGTGCCTAAACTGGACAAGATACTGGGCAAGACGACAGCTCAGTGATTATCGCTGACTGCTGTGCAGACACATGGATTTGGGCCGGTGTCTGCGGGAGTTTGCGCATTCTCCCCGTGCTTGCGTGGGTTTTCTCCGGGTGCTCCGGTTTCCTCCCACACCCCAAAGATGTGCTGTTAGGCTGATTGGCAGGAATAAATTGTCCCTAAATCAGTTTCCCTCAATCTAGATGGCCATAAAACATTAGATAGGGGTCATGGGTAGAGAGGTGGACTGGTGGTGTTGAGATGGTGGCGCGGGCTCGTTGGGCCGAAGGGCCTGTTTCCCGGGCTGTTTTTGTTCTTTGTTCTTTGTACTGTGCTGTAATGTTCTATGTTCTATGACTCTCAACTGCCCTCCAAGGACAACTATGTGTGGGCAATTAATACTGGCCAGCCAGCGTCACCCATGTCCCATGAATAAATAAAAAAAAATTATACCAACATTTTCAACTAACATCAGTAAGTGGTGGAATACATATCACTTGAAGAAGTTTATACACTTGCTTACCTTGTGTGGCGATGTAGTGGTTTGGTCTGTGATAGCCCTGTAAAGAGAAAATAAAGCCTTAGTGACATAATACGGAAATAGAAAAAATCTTCGTGACAGTAATATTGACTTGGCCTAATTTTGGTGAAGTGGCCCAAAGAGGGTCAAAGAATGGTAACAATGAAATCCTCAAAGATTGTGACAAACAATTTGTACCAAGCAAAAAATATAACCTGGCAGGTACATCAAATTTCACAGGATTGAGTGAAGTATACCACTCGGAAATAGGCCATTTGGTCCGACCTGCCTATGTTGGCATTTACATTATTTTAAAGGTTCCTCCAACCCTTCCTCAACTAACTCTGTCAGCATAACTCTCTTTTGACGTACACTTATCCAACTTCCCCTTAAATGCATCTACACTATTCACCCTAACCTATTCCCTATGTTAGAAAGTTCCATATTCCAACCACTCTGTAAGTAAAGACATTTCTTCTGAATCTCCCACCTGATTTCGAGGTCTCTAATTTTATTCTCCTCTAGTGAGGGGAATCACTGTCTCCAGCTCCACTCAAAAACGCTCCAAAGTTTTTCAATCCTTTTAACTATTTTTACTCTTTTCAGCAGACTGCAAACCAGAAACTGGACAAAACACAGACGTTACGGGCCTGTCGCTGAGTGAATGTGTTGTGGTTCAGGTCAGAAACTCCAAAGTTTTTTTAATGGAGCCCACCCAAATCATAAGTTTTACATTTTGAATTTGGCTAGGATAAGCATGAGATGTTTCACTTCAGTTATGATTCAAATGATCCACTAGGAATCTCTAATCAACAACATTTATTTAGAATATAGTTAACATGTATAGTAAGAAAATTAGCAAGAACTTTTATTAATTACAAACAAGAAACAAAACACGACAATAATATATAACTCTTAGTGAAGCTCTAACGTGTTCCAATATTTTTTCCCAAGATGGCACCAGAATGAGGCAACTTCTTGCAAGCTGGTGCCCAGCATTCCTTCTAATTCTATCTTTTCTTGTTTCCTTCTCTGCGAGAGGAATGTATTTGCCTGAATAGCGCACAAGAAGCAATGCTTTTCATTGTATACTAATGCATCTGACAATAATAAATCAAATTAAATCAAATCAAATCCAAAACACAAACACAACAAAAAACACCAAGATGTATGGGTTAGGTTGATTGGCCATGCTAAAGATTGCCCTTAGTGTCCTGGGACACTAGGTTAGAGGGATTAGCGGGTAAATATTGTAGGGATATGGGGTAGGGGCTGGGTGGGATTGTGTCGGTGCAGACTCAATGGGCTGAAGGACCTCTTTCTGCACTGTAGGGTTCTATGATTTCTATGAACACTTTTTGCAGGTTTAACACAGCAAAGTTTACTGCTCACTTGAAACTGGGATCGAACCCATTAGTTGGATTCTGCAGTCCAATGCTCTTGAGGCTCAGAACAGGGTGAAAACAAGACAGCTTCCCAAAAGCACCTGAGGACTCTGGTTCAGCCCCCAAGGATAACAGATTTTCACCCTTCAGGAAAACCAACAGAACTTTCAAAACAACAGGGAGAGAGGGAAAACACTTCTTTTAGCTTGCTGCCCCTTCTAAAACTCAACTCTACCTTGCAGCCCAAACTGAAAGTGAAAACAACCCTAATCGCCTGACCTGCACACAGTTTATTTCCCTTCTCCCAAAAATTACATCACCTAAGCTATGAGCTTGACTGAAAAAAACTCATAAAGACTAACATCTCAAATAGAAATAAATGGGGCAGTTGGTAGGGAGCAGAGTATTCAGAGTAAATAAGAATCTTCTTGAGCTAGATTGTTACCAAGTGTACATCCTGTATTAAAATTCCATATGAAGTGTGACTGTCAGTGTAAGCACCTCCCTTCAAATACAGTTACTAACACAGTTTATTATGTAGCATTAAAAAAAGAAGTTCTGGAATTTTGCGGGGGTTTGATCAATACCTGAAAGATAGGCTGGTGCTTTTGGGATGATTGTTCATCAGGTCTGATTAGCTCTGAAGTTATAAAGTGTACTTATTGTCGCAAGTAGTCTTGCACTAACACTGCAATAAAGTTATTGTGAAAATTCCACACTCTGCTGTCTGTTCGGGAACACTGAGGGAGAATTTAGCATGGCTAATGAACTAATCAGCACATCTTTCAGACTGTGGAGGAAAACCGGAGCACCTGGAGGAAACCCACGCAGACATGGGGAGAACGTGCAAACTCCACACAGACAGTGACCCGAGGCTGGAATTGAACCCGGGTCTCTGGTACTGCGAGGCAGCAGTGCTAACCACTGTGCCACCATGCTGCCCGAATTTACTGAAAGAATCCACGATATTGGATCTGAACTGTTACATCTCTTAGCAACTTCGAGCTCTGATAAAAAAGTTATCCCTGGTGTTCTCGCTGCCAAACTTGCTGAGTATTTTCATTTAAGACTTTCACAATAGATTACTTTTGTAAGGGTGCACTGACTGAAAATTTCTAACTAACGTTCAGCCTTGAAATCAAACCTGAATCCCCTAATTCTTTATTGTTTCATTGTTCTTGTATATTCCTTTTGTTTAAAGCCTGAAAATGTAATGACATTCCACTCCATGGCAGCTGACTGCAGCCTTGCACACAATAACTTTTGGTAATGATGCAACTGCCATCAGAATAACAAGAGTTGATGCTTGAAGTCCTCACACACTATCGTCTTTGAATTCTTTCCAAGAGAAATATTAATTATTTAAATAAACAACCCTGTACTACAGAGGACTGAAAATCAACTCCGCTGAAGTGGGCACTGTTACATGGAGGTAAGCATGTTCCACATTTATCCAACAAGCTAATTACTTTTTAGACGATAGCTGCTTAGCCACAGAAGGCGAGAAAGTAATAACGCTGCCCTCCTCTCTTGATTGTGCTAAAGCCACTGGGAGAAGTTCTCCCAGCCCACTGCACTGCTCAACCCTCATCACAATGGGCTGGGAGACATCAGCGGAGGCCGTTTTGTGGACTCTCCACTGGGCGCCATGGTCTCTGCATGCCTGGGGCTCCAAGTCTTTTGGAGTCCTCAGCTCCATATTGGAAATGGGCGCAAAGCTCATTTAAATATTTAAATCTGAATTTAAATATTATTAGCTGGCCTGCTAGCATCTCCCCCCTGCTCCCGCCCACCCCCTCCACCGCCAAGCATGGCTCATTACCGCAGGGTTTAGTCCTGCTACCCCCTGAGAGGGAACAGGCGGCCCAACCTTGCTAGAGGAAACAGAGCGCGCCCCCCCCCCCCCCCACACCCCCCCCACCCCCCCCCCCCCCCCCCCCCCCCCATTCCACCCCCGTCCCCTGTCCCCCCAAGGAGTCTGTGTGAAGTTTGTGCGTTCTCCCTGTGTCTGCATGGATTTCCTCCGGGTGCTCCAGTTTCCTCCCACAGTCTGAAAGACATGCTGGTTAGGTTCATTGGTCATGCCAAGTTCTCCCTAAGTGTACCCGAACAGGCACTGGAGTGTGGTGACAAGGGGATTTTCACAGTAACTTCATTGCAGTGTTAATGTAAGGGGGGTGCCCCCTGGCAGTGCCAGCCTGGAACTGCCAGCCATGCCCCCGGCACTGCCCAAGGGGCAAACATGCAATATCCCAAAGGGGTGGAGCCAGAGGAGGTGGGGCCTATTGGGTGAGTGGGGGCAATCAGTCGGTGGAACATAAGAACATAAGAAATAGGAGCAGGAGTAGGCCAACTAGCCCTTCGAGCCTGCCCCGCCATTCAATAAGATCATGGCTGATCTGTCGTGGCTCAGTTCCACATTCCCGCCCTCTCCCCATAACCCTTAATCCCCTCTCTTATCAAAAACCCATCAACCCGCGTCTTAAAAATATTTAGCGAGGCAGCCTCCACCACTTCAACGGGCAGAGAATTCCAGAGATTCACCACCCTTTGAGTGAAGAAGTTCCTCCTCAACTCCGTTCTAAACCGCACCCCCTTTATCTTGAGGCTGTCCCCCCTCGTCCTACTATCCTTTCTGAGCGGGAAGAGTCTCTCCACCTCTATCCTATCCATCCCATTCATCATCTTATACATCTCAATGAGATCTCCCCTCATTCTTCTAAACTCTAACGAGTACAAGCCTAATTTATTCAGCCTCTCCTCATAGCTCAACCCCCTCAACTCCGGTATCAGCCTAGTAAACCTCCTCTGCACTCCCTCCAAGGCCAAAATATCCTTGCGTAAGTACGGCGCCCAAAACTGCACACAGTACTCCAGCTGTGGCCTCACCAATGCCCTATACAGCCGCAGCAAGACCTCCCTACTTTTATATTCAATCCCCCCTCGCTATGAAGGCCAGCATCCCATTCGCCTTCCTGACCACCTGCTGCACCTGCAAGCTGGGTTTTTGCGACTCCCACTGTCACTCTGCAAAAGGATCATGGGCAGAAGGGGTGATTTGGCTGGCCATCCGGATTTGGGGGGGGGCAGTTGGGACTGCCGGGTTGGGGCAAGGTTGGGGGGGTGGCACAAGGGGGTGTGTTTTGGGACAGAAAGGGACTGGGGGCGGGGGGATGGGGAGATCGGAGCTGGGTGAGCGGGGGTGGAAGGGGGGAGACATTGGGACTTGCCTTGGGAGTCAGCTTTTGGAAGGATGGCAGTGTGGGGTCATTGGGCATGCGCCAATCTCCGCTCAGACACACTGGCGCATGCACAGCGGCCTACTCAGCGCTATGCTGCCAATCTCTTGGGCGGGAATAGGTCCCGTCCCCCTGATTTCCAGAGTGAACATCACTTGGGCACTCTGCAGTGCTCAGAGTGTAGGAGATTCATTCTGAAAATCACACTACAAAAATTGGCGGGAGTTAGACTAAGAACAGTGCAGCACAGGAACAGAACCTTCGGCCCACCAAGTCTGTGCCAATACGGATGCCTCTCTAATCTAATATTTTCTTGCCTTTATGTGGTCCATATCCCACTATTCCGTGCCTATTGATACAGTCATAGAGGTTTGTAGCATGGACACAGCTCAACTTGACCGAGCTGCTCTTTTATTTTAACGACAAAGCTAATCCCAATTGCCCGCATTTGGCCCATATCCCTCTATACCATCTTACCCACGTAACTGTCTAAAAGCTTTTTAAAAGACAAAATTGTACCTACCTCTCCAACTACCTCTGGCAGCTTGTTCCAGACACTCACTACCTACCCTCTGTGGGAAAAAAATTGCCCCTCTGGACACTTGTATCTCGCCCCTTTCACCTTAAATCTATGCCCTCTAGTTCTAGATTCCCCTACCTTTAGGAAAAGATACTGACTGTCTAGCTGATCTATGCCCTCATTATTTTATAGACTTCTATAAGATCACCCTTAAGCCTCCTACACTCGAGAGAAAAAAGTCCCAGTCTATCCGACTTCTTCTTATAACTCAAACCATCAAGTCCTGCTAGCATCCCAGTATATCTTTTCTGCGCTCTTTCTAGTTTAATAATATCCTTTCTAAAATAGGGTGACCGGAACTGTACACAGTAGTCCAAGTGTGGCCTCACCAATGTCTTGTACAACTTCAACAAGATGTCCTGTATTCAATGTTCTGACCGATGAAACCAAGCATGCCGAATGCCTTCTTCACCACTCAGTCCACCTGTGACTCCACTTTCAAGGAGCTATGAACATGTACCCCTAAATCTCTTTGTTCTATAACTCTTCCCAACACCCTATTATTAACTAAGTAAGTCCTGCCCTGGTTCGATCTACCAAAATGCATCACCTTGCATTTACCTAAACTAAACTCTATCTGCCAATCGTCAGCCCACTGGCCAATTGATCAAGTTTCGGTTGCAACCCTAGATAAACTTCTTCACTGTCCACTATGCCACCAATTTTGGTGTCAGCTGCAAACTTACTAACTGTGTCTCCTAAATTCTCATTCAAATCATTAATATAAATGACAAGTAACAGTAGACCCAGCACTGATCCCTGAGGCATACCGCTGGTCACAAGTCTCCAGTTTGAAAAACAACTCTCTACAATCACCTCTGTCTTCTGTCAAGGAGCCAATTTTGTATCCATTTAGCTCCCTCATCCTGGATCCCGTGAGATTTAATCTTATGCAATAACCTACCATATGCGTTACCTTGTCAAAGGCCTTGCTAAATTCCATGTAGACAACATCAACTGCACTGCCCTTGTCTACCTTCTTGGTTCTCCTTTAAAAAAACTCTTATCAAATTTGTGAGACATGATTTTCCATTCACAAAGCCATGCTGACTTTATCTATCCAGATGCCTCTTGAATGTTGATGTAGAATCTGTTCCACCCCCTCCTCCAACAGCAGGTTCCCGGCATTCACCACCCTCTGCGGAAGAATCCATCACCAAACTGCTGGCACTGGGAACAATGGAGGTCAGGGGTGAATGGAGCTTCTGGGTCTTTGGGTTAGTTTGGGTTGATGACGCCATGAGGAGAGTTTTCTCATCCCGTGATCCTGTTGATTGGCTTTGTGCCTTTGATGGGCAAAGGTGTGATGTTGCATAAGGAGCTAGGGATCAGATCAGAAACTCCAGGGTATGTTGTGAAGTTATCCCGGACCCCATATATTTTTTGATTTTGGCATTAGTGCGAGTACAAGGCATTTTGCTCCAGGTGGGATTCTATTGACCCACTCATTCCGGAAATTCCTCCGCCTCTCTGTCTGCCTTTCCTCATTTAGGATGCTATTTAAAACCGAGGGGCAGAATGTTACGGCCATTGATGCCGGCAGGATTTTCCCATCCCGGGCAGTGGAGCCCCAAATTCTCCGACTTGGCTGCAGCAGGAGTGAATGGGTGGTAAGATTGCACCTTATGGAGGGGGATCTCCCATTCTACCCGCCTCGAGAATTGGAGCAGGTAAGTAGGGTGGGGGGGAGGGTGGACCATGCAAAGGTCCGTTGACCTCGGGTGGGATTTTGTGGTTTTGGGATGAGCACCGCTGGGAAATCCCGCCCTATGGCCGGACTTTTACTGGCACACCCGCCCCTGAGGCTCACAGAACGGAATTCTCCACTGGCCTCGGGCTGGACTTTACGAGCTTCGCCCGAGCGAGGTTGTAAAATCCTGCCCTATGTCATTGATCAGCCTTTTGGTCATCTTACCCAATGTCTTCTTACGTGGCTCGACGCCATACTTTGTTTCATCGCCTCCCTGTGAAGCACCTCAGGATATTTTAGCACTTTAGAAGCGCCATAACAATCAAAGTTGCTCCTGTAAAGATAGTTGCTTCTACAGACTTGTACGTGCAATGACTAAGTCTGGTTAAGCCCCATCATGTTGCTCGTGATTGACATTTTTTTCATATGTTTTCCTCTCAGCATCAGCTCCAAGCACTCCTTGGGTAGTTGCAGCATGATTCGATGTAAAATAATAGCCTATCTCCTGTGCTCCTACAGTGGTGAAGAATGCGACTATATTTGTGAACATTTCAGCATTTCAGTAACTGTGCTCTTTCAGAAAGTGCTCACGTTTCCATGAAAAGTAGTGGGACTGAAAGCTTCGCAAGCCCATTTAAATGCTCAGACAAAGCAATCACAGGTATTCTTTGCTACAAGCGCTCAAGCACAACACTAAAAGCACCCCCTACAGTCTAATATTCAATCCACTGCCCAGACTAAAGAGATGAAAGTATCCACTCTCTGCCAGTTAGAAAAGAAAATGAATTTGTGACATTCAGCTCCTAATGGGCCGAGCCGATGGAACAAAACTGCCCACAATCAGTGTCAAACTGACAGCTTACTTTCTGAAGTTGCAGAATGACTGGTGTGGGAAATGCTAATGCCACCCTGGGATAGCGGGCATGCAGTTCAGAAATTGCCAATTTGTTACAGTAGAGTAGAAGGAGCTTCAGTTGCTCTGTGTTCTACCTGACCTGGAAGTATTTGATGTTGGCAGCTTGTACAAGAAATGGAAAAGGCTTCTCTGCTCACGAACACTGAATCCTTGGTCAACTAAAGAAAAACCCAACAGAAGCCACGCTCAGCTAGGGAGGTGATGGCGGAGTGGTACACTATTAATCCAGCTGATGTTCTGGGGATCCGGGTAGCCAAGTGGTACTATTGCTAGGCTACTAATCCAGAATCTCAGCTGATGTTCTGGGGATCTGGGTGGCTGAGTGGTACTGTCGCTATGCTATTAATCCAGAAACTCAGCTGATGTTCTGGGGATCTGAGTTCAAATCCTGTCTCACCAGATGATGGAATTTAAATTGAGTTAAAAAACAAGGGCTGGAATTTGACCAGTCTGCCCACCATGGAAATTGGAGTGGGCAAGAGGGGGACCATGGAAAGCTCCGTCAACCTCGGGCAAGATTTTACGGTTTCAGGGCAAGCGAGGCAGTAAAATCCTGCCTATTATCCGACATTCAGAATCTACTGATGGCCGTGAAATCATTGGCGATTGTTGGAAAAACCCATCTGGTTCACTAATGTCCTTCAGGAAAAGAAATCTGCCGTCCTTACCTGGTCTGGCCTCCATGTGACTCCAGAGCCACAGCAATGACCCTCAACTATGGGGCAACTATGGATGGTCAATAAATGCTGGCCAGCCAGCGACGCCCATGTACCACAAATGAATTAAAAACAGGTTTATACTGACAAATCTAGTTACTTACCTCAACGTAGTTTGCGTTAATGTAATCAGAATTTAAGTCTCCCTCCAATGGTTGCAGCCTGACCCGAGAATGATCATCTGAAAGAGAAATCGGTCAACACTGATCAGTGAACCAATATCTTGGACCTTAAATCAGGAGAGCAAACTGGATTGTCCGAGCAAACTGGATTGTCCATTCTTGATTCAAACTTAAAGAAGGAGATGTTCACTAGGATGAAGAGACTCTCCTTATGGCATCTTCAAACCAAACCAAGCTCCCTTCACCCCTGACCTCCTAGTGCCAGTAGTTTGGTGATGGATTCTTTCTGCAGGATACACAATAGAACCATAGAATCCCTACATTGCAGAAGGAGGCCACTCAGCCCAAGTCTGCAGCGACAGCAATCCCTCAAAAGATCCCTACCCCGTAGCTCTACACATTTACTCTGCTAATTGCTAAGGGACAATTTAGCATGGACAATCAACCTAACTTGCACATCTTTGGACTGTTGGAGTAAATGGAGATACCCGGAGGTTCTCCCCATGCAGACATGGGGAGAATGTGCAAACTCCACACAGGAGTTCCACACAATTCCACAAACTCCACGAAGGAGTCTCACCTGAGGCCGGAACTGAACCTGGGTCCCTGGTGTTGTCAGGCAGCAGTGCTGACCACTGCGCCACCATGCCTGCCACCCAATAACTTCATTAACTGTGCATGAGAAAGCACACTCATAAAATGCTTGTATTTTTACACTTGAGTATGCAATGGTTTCACAAATGATCAAAGTAAATGTGCCATCAATTGTGTAACTGCTTCGTAAAATTTATATTTTAGCTTCACAGAAAGTGAATGCAATTTCTCATCAATGCAGGACATAAGAAGCACAGAAAGGAAGAAGGCAACAAACTCATGTTGGCCTGAAAGTCACTCTGGAACGACATAATCACAAAGCAATGTGCAGGTACATATTCAGCCCATGGAGCAGCTTGTCAGGGGCTCTTTGCCTGATTGGAATCAGATTTCTGACTGGAATGGCCTTGGCACACTCCACGTCATTCACTTAGGTGGAATTTTACAGCAGCGGTTTGGCAATAAAATAACAATCTAAACAAATTCAAGAGGCATTTTCCTCTTCATTTAACTTTAATTTACTTGTTATTAGTCAAAGTTTGCTGCTGTTTGAAACACATTTTGCCTGCCTGTCATTATACCTTTAAACGTGTACCACCTGTCTATTAAGGAAGTGCTCGGAAGCAACCTTTCTCTAACTATGGCTAGGTGAGCTTTGTTTACACATCGCTAATTGCCCGCGAACTGCCTGCTTGAATCACTGCAGCCCATGTGGTGTGGGTACAGCCACAGTGCTGTTGGGGGGGAGTTCCAGGATTTTGACCCAGCGACATTTTCTGTTTTGATTACTTCTCTTTGCGTTGACTCACGCTGCCACATGCTGGGATGTTCCAAGGCTGGATACTTGTACCTTTCGGACATGTATTTCTACAATCTCCCTGATAGTGAATTTCAATACTGATAGGTAAGATACCTGAAGTGAGCCGTTCAGATGCTTTATCACATCATAAGATGAGCATGCAGTGCGGTTGTAATATTTAATTGGTTAAATTAATAAAGCTTGTCCAGACGTAATGATACAAATTAATGAACATGCGACATTTCACCACTTCAGTGAGTTGTCTCGTCTACTTAGAATACCATCCATGCACATTGTCCTGCAGTCTAGGATAGAACTTCCTCTCCTTGCACACAACACGGGCTGGGTTTTAGCAGAGTCTGGCTAATTTTAAGCCCTTTAAAAATGGTGGGATGCCAAGATCCACATCCATTTTCAGTAAATCCTAATTTTGCCAGTGGGGTGAAGGGGAAATGACGTGAATCTCACAGGCGGGTAACCCAAATTCAGCAGTACCATTCAAAATTAGTGTTGAGTTCAAACAGATACCATTTTCACCCTTCCAAATGCCTTAACTCTCAGCATGAAAATCACAAATTGATGGAGGAGAAGGAAATTCTCTTGAACAGTGGATAAGGTGTATTAAGTGTCATAATTTGAAGTTAGTTAAATCTGCAGCCCATTAAACGTGAAAAAAATCAAGCTGTATCTGTTAGACTGAAAACACAAACATATGTGGCTGAAGTGTATTGATTGACAGGCCATCTGGTGTAATCTAGAAAATACTATTGTTACCTGTTCTACAGTTTCAATAGTTTTCATTGCTGACCTGTCCCTAAGAGCTGTTATTACAGGTGAACCTTTGATGACCACTTGGCTGAGTTTCAAAAGCTCCAAATCCATTTGTTTCAGTGGGGGCTGGGTTCACATATTAATTGATAGTTTTAAGAGGCTATTAAAGGGTTGTTACGTGATAAAAGTTTGTTTTTCTTTTACAGAGAGATTGGACCACTTGAAGGAATTTAAAATCTTTGAATGGGTTTCATAAATGAGAATTTTTTTCGGTTTTAACTGTATATGCGTGAAAGATCTATTAGGTTATTTGACATTTACTTTTTTATCTGCACATGGCTCTGGTAGCCTGCCCATGATGGATACTGAGCAGACAGCTATGGAGATGTGTGGGGGTTATAAGTGGGCATGGAGGTAGCATTTGAGTATGGAGTGACATGAGAGTTTTGACAGGATATGAGGGTGTGGGGGTGTATGAGGTGGAGAGTATGAAGGAAATGAAGGTGACTTAGGGTATGACGTGGCATAGGAGTATGAGGGTAATGGGGGGTTGGGAGGGGTGGTGGGTGGTTGCTGAGAACTAGGGGGCCTAACAGACTTAAATAAAAGGGTTGAAGCCACAGAGAAAAGAAACAAAACTTCTAACCAGCCCGCCTTGGCATTGTGTACCACTGGGACCACCTCCAAACTGCCTCCTGAGATGGCAGTCATGCCTTTGCTCCACCCTCCCCATAGCAACAACCCTGTGGGCAGGGTTCATTCCCATGGGGAGAGATCTGCCAGGTTGGGGGATTTACTGACCTGGTTTTCCTGCCTCCAACGTGAAAATCTGGCCTTGAACCTTCCTTCTACAAACTGACCTCCTTCGCTGCATTCTGTTACCCTCACCTCCTCTTTTTCACTTTGCAGACCGGGTTTTCAAAAAATATTTGTCAAGGATGGGCCCCATTGCATCTATCTCATCTGTTGAGTTACCCCCATATTCATTACCAGCCATAGAATCCCTACAGCGCTGATGAGGCCATTCAGCCCATTGAGTCTGCACTGACTCTTAGGCAGAGTGTCTTACCCAATCCCTCTTCCCCACCCCAAGCCCCACATATTTACCACGGCTAATCCACCTAAACTACTCATCTTGGGGCACTAAGGGGCAATTTAGCATGGCCAATCCATGCTAAACTTGCACATCTTTGGGCTTGTCAAGTTCTCTCTTGACAGTATCATTTTTGCTTGCTGTATGAATGTGGCAAATGCAAATTTACATTTGTATCTTATATGTAGGCAGCAAAAGGATCAATAAGAATGTGGTGGGAGTGAGAAAAGAGTGGACTTAACTGATAACAATCACATACAACCTTGTCACTGAGCTAGCTAGACTGGGAACTGAAGTGATGAGGGCATGTTTCATTCAGTGCCATCCGTGCGGTGAACCAATTGGTCAAGACCCACAATCCACTGCAGGTGGGTCATTCTTTGGAATTTGTCAAAACGCTGTCGGATGGGTGAGGGATGTGGATGGACAGCGTTTGGTTGTCAGTCAAAGTCAGGCAGTGCCCCACAGGAGAAAGGCTTTATGGAAGCAACGACTGAGTTTCTTCAATAGCATCTTTTTCTCATTTGTTACAATTGAAGCTCGGACAACCCTGCTTCATAATAACTGAAACCTCCCACCTGCCCTGCACAGCCCCACCCCCACAAAGATGGTGAAGCGGTGGTCAGTCCCAGCTAAGCTGGATGGCAGTGACTGCAGGGGCAAAAGAAGCAAAACATCAAACAAAATATACGAGGAAGCGATGACCTAGTGATACTATTGATAGACTATTAATCCAGAAACTCAGCTAATGCTGTGGGGACGTGGGTTCAAATCCCGCCATTCTAGATGATAGAATTTGAATTCAATAGAAAGAAATCTGGAATTAAGAATCTACTGATGACCATGAATGATTGTCAGAAAAAAACTATCTGGCTCACTAACATCCTTGAGGGAAGGAAATCTGCTGTCCTTATCTGGTCTGGCCTGCATGTGACTCCAGGCCCACAGCAATGTGATTGGCTCTCAACTGCCCCCCAAGGGCAACTAGGGATGGGCAATAAATGCTGGCCAGCCAGCGACACCCACGTCCCACAAATGAATTTAAAAAAACAGACCCCCCCCGCAACAGAAAATGGTGAAGCAAAAGAGAAGAGTGATCATGGAAGCATTAAGTGAGCAGCGATGTGAATTCACATCACTCAGCAAAGATACAGCCATGCATTCATTTCATAAAATAATGTTTTCATAAAATAATGCAACGTTGAACTAGAGTTGGCATCATTTTCCAAGAGGAGCAGTACTCACAAGCAATGATATTCCCATATCTGTTCTTCATTCTGTTTTCATCTTTCTTGGCAGAATCCCATGGGGCAGATTGTCCTTCATAAAAGCTCTGGAACAAATAAATGTAACGTATGTAACAATTAACAATGTTCACAAAGGACAGCTGATTATAAGTCGGGCATGTGAGCGAAGAAGACAGATGGCACAGAATCTTTGCAGTGCAGAAAGAGGCCATTTGGCCCATTGAGTCTGTACTGGCCCTCTGAAAGAACATTTCACCTGGTCTCACTCCATGAACTTTTCCCTGTAACCTTACACATTCTTTCTATTCAGATAGCAATCCAATTCCCTTCTGAATACCTCGCTCGATTCTGCCTCCACCACCATCTTGGGAAGTTCACTCCCAACCATTCTCCGGGTGAAAACATTTTTCCTCACATCATTTCTCCTCCTTTTGCCCATTATTTTCAATGTGGCCTCTAGTTCTTGATGCTCCCTTGAGTGGCAGCAGTTCCTCACTACTTACCCTGTCCATGCCTCTCAAGATCTTGAATACCTCTATCAAGTGGGGCGGCATGGGGGCACAGTGGTAAGCATTGTTGCCTCACAGCGCCAAGGATCTGGGTTCTATTCCCAGCTTGGGTCACTGTCTGTGTGTATTTTGCACATTCTCCCTGTGTCTGCATGGGTTTCCTCTGGGTGCTCCGGTTTCATAGAACATAGAACATTACAGCGCACTATAGGCCCTTGATGTTGCGCCAACCTGTGAAACCAATCTAAAGCCCATCTAACCTACACTATTCCAATATCACCCATATGTTTATCCAACAACCATTTAAATGCCCTTAATGTTGGTGAATCCACTACTGCTGCAGGCAGGGCATTCCACACCCTTACTACTCTCTGAGTAAAGAACCTACCTCTGATATCTGTCCTATATCTATCACCCCTCAATTTAAAGCTATGTCCTCTCGTGCTAGCCATCTCCATCTGAGGAAAAAGGTTCACACTGTCTACCCTATCCAATCCTCTGATCATCTTATATGCCTCTATTAAGTCACCTTTTAACCTTCTTCTAACGAAAACAGCCTCAAGTTCCTCAGCCTTTCCTCATAAGACCTTCCCACCATACCAGGCAACATCCTGGTAAATCTCCTCTGCATCCTTTCGAATGCTTCCACATCCTCCCTATAACGTGGCGAACAGAACTGTACACAATACTCCAAGTGCGGCAGACCAGAGTTTTGTACAACATGACCTCATGGCTCCTAAACTCAATCCCTCTGCCAATAAAAGCTGACACACCGTACGCCTTCTTAACAACCTTATCAACTTGGGTGCCAACTTTCAGGGATCTATGCACATAGACACTGAGCTCTCTCTGCTCATCCACACTACCAAGTAACTTATCATTAGCCCAGTACTTTGTATTCCTGTTACTCCTTCCGAAGTGAATCACTTCGCACTTCTCTGCAGTAAACTCCATTTGCCACCTCCCTCCACTCAAGAAGTGTAGACAGAGTCAATGGATGTGAGGCTGGTTTGTTTAGTTTATTTATTTATTAGTCACAAGTAGGCTTACATTAACACTGAAATGAAATTACTGTGAAATTCCCCTAGTCGCCACACTTGGGCGCCTGTTCGGGTCAATGCACCTAACCAGCATGTCTTTCGGAATATGAGAGGAAATCGAGCACCCGGAGGAAACCCACGCAGACATGGGGAGAATGTGCAAACCCTGCACAGGCAGTGACCCAAGCCAGGAATCGAACCGTGCTAGCAGCAGTGCTAACCGCCATGCCACCGTGCCACCAGATTGATTGATGCGCTGGGCTTCGTTCATGACCCTTTGTAGTTTCATGATCTCGGTGAAACATGTTAAAATTCTCAGAGGATTTAACATGGCTCATGCCCATTTTAAACTCCTGCTTCTTTTATATTTAACGTGGTTCTTCAGTCCAGTTGCAGCCATCCTAACGTCCAAGCTGATGTGCCAAAAAGGATTAAACCTTGGGAATATTCCAAAGCCTAAAGATGTCACCCTCCCCTCCCTAGGAGACAGGTTAGATCGAGGTATTCGAAAGGCAATTGGATTGCTGGACATGTCACTGGCAGTCTGAGCTCAGTGAATTAAATGTTGCATCAAGAAAGTTCACCAAACTGTGGTTTGAACACAGTTGCTGAGGGGCTTGTTCTATAGTCACCTAAACCAATGCAAACAATGTCTTCAATTTACAACATATAATGCATCATCGGAGTCAAATATTTGTGACTGAGTTTTATAGAAATGTGTTGGTTCCTGAGGGAGCCTTTCATAAGCTGACAGACTGTTCAAGCATGAAATGGTTTTATTTCTCCTTTGGAATGTGTGGTATTTGTGCGTGAAACATGCTCTTTCAGCATCATTTGTTGTCAGTTTGTTTCCCTCTTGCTTGATGTGCAACCTCTTCAATGGAATCCTACAGTGCAGAAGGAGGCCATTCCACACAGGATCTATCCCCTTGACCCATACATTTACCCTGCTAATCCCCCTGATGCTAAGGGGCAACTTAGCATGGCCAATCAAACTGACCCTCATATCTTTGGACTGTGGGAGGAAACCAGAGCACCCAGAGGAAACCCACGCAGACACGGGGAGAATGTGCAAACTCCACACAGACAATGACCCACGGTCAGAATTGAACCCGGATCCCTGGTGCTGTGAGGCTGCAGTGCTAACCATTGTGTCGCCCTGATATGAAGGCAGGACTGATCACCACACAGCGCAGTTGATTAGGTTGAGGGGGGCGGGGGGGATATTTTAAAAATTGGAAAACTGCAGTTAAGCAGTAAACATTTTAGATATTTGGAGTCAGTTTCAAATTAGTCCATAAGGCCACAAGACATAGGAGCAGAAGTGGCACAGTGGTTAGCAGTGCTGCCTCACAGCGCCAGGGACCTGGGTTCGATTCCTGGCTTGGGTCACCCTCTTAGCAATTGTAGTTAGTCTCGGTGTACTTGGACTAGGTTAAGTCAGACTGATTTTCTGGCCCTGATTGCTATCAAATAGCCACCGGTGCAGATACCCATGTGAGGATTAGATGAGGATCAGGCTCAATGATGAAGCTCTGTCAATGATGAAGCCAAGCATCATAGTGATAACCTGCTGCCAAAGCTCAGACATGAATAACGGTGCCTTGGAAAAGGTATTTCAGGACACCTGGAGTTAAAATTTACAAGAAAGGAGGCAAAGGAAGAAAACTAAGACAGGATCTACAGGCATTTAGAGATGCAAGGACTGATTAGGGACAGTCAGCGTGGCTTTGTGAGTGGAAGATCACGTCTCACAAATTTGATTGAATTTTTTGATTTGAAAAAACCCTTTTAGAAACTCATCCACAGAGTACCTGCCTGCAGAGGAAAATGAGCTTCAGCTGAACAGCATCTCTTGGCTGGCAAAAGCAGCAAGATCCCAAAACTGGGGGTATGGACTGATCCCTGCACAGGGCCTGATCCTTGCGTGGGGCCTGATCCTTGCGTGGGGCCTGATCCTTGCGTGGGGCCTGATCCTTGCGTGGGGCCTGATCCTTGCACACAGCCTAATCCCTACACGGGGC
Source organism: Carcharhinus amblyrhynchos (assembly GCF_965287045.1). NCBI lineage: Eukaryota > Metazoa > Chordata > Chondrichthyes > Carcharhiniformes > Carcharhinidae > Carcharhinus > Carcharhinus amblyrhynchos. The sequence goes on along the minus strand of NC_137331.1, from coordinate 110,908,844 downwards.
CTTTTTTAATTAATTTGTGGGACATGGGCTCACTGGCTGGCAAGCATTTGTTGTCCATTCCTAGTTGCCTGAGGGCAGTTGAGAGTCAACCACATTGCTGTGGGTCTAGAATCACATGTAGGCCAGACAGATAAGGACAGCAGATTTCCTGCCCTAAAGGACATTAATGAATCATGGGTTTTTCCGACAACCGACAGTGGTTTCATGTTCATTGGAAGATTCTTGATTGCAGATATTTATTATTGAATTCAAGCTTTACCAGCTGCCTGGTGAGATTGGAATCCAGATCCCCAGAACATTAGCTGAGTTTCTCCCTAATCCATGTGAATTACATCTTGAACCAGTTTAAAATATCAAGAAAAGCACAAGTGCAATACATAGAATCAGAGTTTTACAGCATAGAAACAGGCCCTTTGGCCCATTTGATCTGCACTAGCCATCAAGCACCTCCCTATCCTAATTCTATTTTCCAGCAGTTTTTCTGTAGCCTGGTCTGTGTTGTGAGGTTTCCTGCCTCAACCATCCTTTCAGGCAGCGAGTTCCAGATTCCCACCACCCTCTGAGTGAAGAAGATTTTCCTTAAGTTGGCTCTGAATCTCCTGTCCCTTTATCTTAAAATTTATGTCCCTTGGTTATTGATCCATCTGCTGAAGGGAAATGTTTCTTTCTATCTTCCCAATCTGTGTTCCAATTTTGTATACCTCAAATGGGACCCCTTCAGCCTTCTCTGCTCCAAGGAAAGCCTAACCAGACTCTCTTCAGAACTCAAATGCTCCAGCCCAGGTGACATGGTGCTGAATCTCCTCTGCACCCTCTCTAGTGCAATCACCTGCTTCTTATTAGGGCTGCATGGTGGCACAGTGGTTAGCACTGTTGCTTCGCAGTGTCAGGGTCCTATTCCTGGCTTGGGTCACTGTCTGTGTGGAGTCTGTACTTTCTCCCCGTGTCTGTGTGTGTTTCCTCTGGGTGCTTCAGTTTCCTCCCACAGTCCGGAAGATGTGCTGGTTAGGGTGCATTGGCCATGCTAAATTCTCCCTCAGTGTACCCGTTGGAGTGTGGCAACTAGGGGATTTTCACAGTAACTTCACTGCAGTGTTAATGCAAGCCTACTCATGACACTAATAAACAAACTCATTATTGTTTTTGGATAGAACACAATGACATTTAAAAGTACCCTGACTATTTATAAGTTCCTCCTGTTCGTGATTGATATATCCCTGAGTTAATCTGCAATGCAGAAAAGCCTGTTTTAAAGTAAAATTGAAAATGAAATGTATCCATGCCTTATTGCTTTGGTCTATAGATGGAGCTACAGAATTGGAACTTGCCTTTGGCTGAACCAAAGGTGTTGTGATGGCTCCATATGATAGCCTTTCAACAAACTACACGATGAACAGAAAGCCCTCAGGCTACACCCAGGCTTAAGACCGTGTGTTGCACAAAGTGAATATTCATTTCAGCCCCAGAAGAGCCTGTGTAGCAAATTCTGGTAATTAATTCTAATTACATTGATTTAATACTAAACAAATCAGGACAGATTATATCAGATTCTGCTTTTATCTTCTGTCCCTCCGTATTGAACTGTCAAAGTCCAAGTTGGAGATTTTCTTAGACTTTTCACAAATAATTTAGGGTCTCCTTAAAGTGAACCGGGGGAGCATATTTTGCCATCCTAAATTACTGCAAAAGTACAAAACATTTCTTTCCTAAGATGTTATTAACTCTTTCCGAACTGCGCATCACCCTTTTTTTGCATCATTAACGATGAGATTGGAATCTGCTTCCCTGATCCCTCATCCAGTGAGTTTCACGAATGGAGCAGAAACTTGACAGTGACTTTTGGCACTAAGGGACTCATAAAACCAGAGCTTTTCAGCTCCAATCACATTGCAATAGTCATTCTATCAAGTGGAAGCATGCACTCATTTAATACCCCTTGTCTGCTCCAAGCAGCTGGATTTACTTCTAAATAATAGCCCTGGGTTCACTTTATCTTGGAGATTTTATATAAATCCCCCCCCCCCACTCACCCTATTTCTCCACAGATTGACTCTCTACATCAACACCATGGTCTGTAGCTTTCCGACCTGCCATTCCTCTTTTATTTAAGTCATTCGTGGGACATGGGCATCACTGGCTGGCCAGCATTTATTGCCCATCCTTAGCTGCCCTTGGAGAGCAGCTCAGAGTCAATGGCATTGCTGTGGCTCTGGAGTCACATTCAGGCCAGACCAGGTAAGGACGGCAAATTTCCTTCCCTGAAGAACATTCCTTCCCTAAATGTGGCACCTTGCACAGTGGTTAGCATTGCTGCCTCACAGCTCCAGGGACCCAGGTTCAATTCCGGCCTCGGGTCACTGTGTGAGGTTGCACATTCTCCCCGTGTCTGCGTGGGTTTCCACCAGGTGCTCCAGTTTCCTCCCACAGTCCAAACATGTGTGGGTTAGATTGATTGGCCATACTAAATTGCTCCTTAATATCAGAGGGATTAGGTGGGTAAATAAGTGGGGTTATGGGGATAGGACAGGACTGAAGTGGGATTGTTGTCGGTGCAGGCTAATGGGCCAAATGTCCTCCTTCTGCATTGTAGATTCTACGATTAATGAACGATGCAGGAAATGATACCAGATTCCCAGAACATTAGCTGAGTTTCTGGATTAATGTTCTTGTCATAAACCACGAGACCATCACCTCCCCCCTTAAACTTTGGGAGGAATTTTCCCATCCTGCCCACCACGGGAATCAAAGCGGATAGCGAGGGGCAGACCATGCAAAGGCCCATCAGCCTCAGGCAGAACTGTCTGGCTTTGGGAGTGGCAAAGACTCTCTGCTTTGAAAGAGGTTATTTAACGGTAGTGGAAAGTTGTAAAACTATCCCTTCAACTTTCCGCCTTCTCACTCCCTTCCATCTCACAAAATTCAACAACATAATCGGAGCACAATTCCCACATACAGAAGGCCAGAATGGCTACAGCTGGCACTTCACACTGATATGGAGGTGCCGGCGTTGGACTGGGGTAAACACAGTAAGAAGTCTCACAACACCAGGTTAAAGTCCAACAGCTTTATTTGATAGTAAACGCCTCTAACTTTCGGAACGCTGTTCCCTCGTCAGGTGAGTGGAGAATTCTGATCACAAACAGGGCATACAAAGGCAGACACAGTTTACAGAATATTGATTAGAATGCGAGTCTTTACAGCTAATCTGCTATTCAAATAACAGATTAGCAGATTGCGTGAATAGCAGAATAGTTTGAATAGCAGATTAGCTGTAAAGACTCACACTCTTATCAGTATTCTGTAAACTGTGTTTGCCTTTATATGCCCTGTTTGTGATCAGAACTCTCCACTCATCTGATGAAGGAACAGCGTTCCAAAAGCTAGTGGCGTTTACTATCAAATAAACCTGATGGACTTTAACCTGGTGTTGTAAGACTTCTTACTTCACACCGACCCAGTATAGCAAAGCATTCTTCTGAGACTTGGATTCAATTAGACCTTTCTCCTACATGTGGCTATATTATTATTTGATCTGGAAAGTTCCTGATGTTTACTTCATGAGCTCAACTGGGAAAATGTCGACATTGACATCCACCAATTTAATATTATCCTTATCATTTTGATTTCATTCTGTGGTTGGGCATGACAGATGGACAGATGGTGCCTCCTTCACCACCTTGTGGCGGCATGGTGGCACACTGATAAGAAATGCTGCCTCACAGCACCAGGAACCCGGGTTTGATTCCTGTCTTGGGTCACTGTCTGTGCAGAGTCTGCGTGTTCCCCCGGTCCGTGTGGGTTTCCTCCGGGTGCTCCAGTTTCCTCCCACAGTCCGAAAGACGTGCTGGTTAAGTGTATTAGTCATGCTAAATTCTCCCTCAGTCACCCGAACAGGTGCCGGGAATGTGGCAACTGGGGGATTTACACAATAACTTCATCGCAGTGTTAATGTGAGCCTTTTTGTGACACTAATAAATAAACTCTAAATCCGTTTGATTTCATTCTGTAGTTGGGCATGACAGATGGATTGACCTCTTTCTGTGCTGTAACCATTCTAGAATGCAGATGGTGGAAATCTAAACTTTAAGCTTGTTTATTAGTATCACAAGTCGGCTTACATTAACACGGCAATGAAGTTACTGTGAAAATCCCTTAGTCACCACAATCTGGCACATGTCCGGGCACACTGAGGGAGAATTTAGTATAGCCAATCCATCTAACCAGCACAATTATGCAAATTATTTGCACTGTAAGGATACTTTAGACAAAGTTCCACATGAAAGATTGAACTCAAGGCCTTTGCGATTCAGGGTAGATCCTAAGTTCAAAGAGGGATCTACGATCAGAGAGGTTGCAGAGTTTCTTCCCACAATTCAAAGATGTGCAGGTTAAGTGGATTGACTATAATAGATGTGTAGGGTTACAGGTATGGTGGGTGGGATGTTCTAACTGAGAGTCAGTGCAGATTCCATGGGTCAACTGGCCTCCTTCTGCATTTTAGGGATTCTATGCATCAAGATATTTCCAAATCCCTAACATAGCGATAAAGCTGCAAACTACTTATTCCATGAGTTCAGGTGTATTCTAGACCCTGACATGAGGTGTGCGGAGTTCAGTAATAATTAAATTTTCTTAGTTGCCTCACCCTCACCCCATGACAGTTAATTACCATGCTTTAGGCTATGATTTAGTCAGTGAGGCTTACAAGATAAAAAAATGAAGTTGCTGAAGCAACGACTGTTTCTGTTTTCCTTCCTTCGGTGAAGTCTAATGTTTACAAGATTAAAACTGCAAAATTTCAGAGTTAATTACAGCCTGTGAGAGACTCAAGAGTGGTAAAACATGCTTCATTGGAATGTTTATTAGATACAAATCAGTTCAGATCTCAGCTTATTACTCAATAGTGCGAGATTCAGCTGGATTGCTGCAGGATATAGTCTTAGCCGATCTCTCAGTCTTTTGATTCAACTACAATATTTAATTATCTTCAGAAATAAATAAGATGGATCGAGCGAACAAAGGGGCACAGTGAATGATTCTGAATGTAGATTCAATGATACAGGAAGAAAGAATACTGTATAAGGCTTCACTTGTTCCTCTGGCACAGCCCAATACATTCACTGGGTTATTTTGAACTTGGTTGGTTGCTTATGAGGGCAGCTATCCTGCAATGGGATGAACAAAGTGTTTATCTGTTTTTGCTGGTTTCGGTTGACAGATTAACATTCTCCTCAGCACCAAGGGAACTCACTACTCTCCTTCAGATAACCTTTAGTACCCACCTGACTGATGAAACCAAGCATGCCGAAAGCCTTCTTCACCACTCTGTCCACCTGTGACTCCACTTTCAAGGGGCTATGTGCATGTATCCCTAGATCTCTTTGTTCTGTAACTCTCCCCAACACCCTACCATTAACTGAATAAGTCTTACCCTGGTTCAACCTACCAAAATGCATCACCTCGCATTTGTCTAAATTAAACTCTATTTGCCATTCATCAGCCCACTGGCCAAATTGATCATAAGGATATAAGAACATAAGAAATAGGAGCAGGAGTAGGCCATGACGTGGTATACATGGATTTTAGTAAGGCGTTCGATAAGGTTCACCATGGTAGGCTTCTGCAGAAAATGCAGATGTATGGGATTGTGGGTAATCTAGGAAGTTGGATCAGGAATTGGCTATCAGATAGGAGACAGAGGGTGGTGGTGGATGGTAAATATTCATCATGGAGTACAGTTACGAGTGGTGTGCCTCAGGGATCTGTTTTGGGGCCACTGTTGTTTGTAATTTTTATTAATGATCTGGATGAGGGTATAGTTGGGTGGATTAGTAAATTTGCTGATGACACCAAAGTTGGAGGTGTGGTAGATTGTGAGGAAGGGTGTCATAGTCTGCAGGGAGACTTAGATAGGTTGCAGAGCTGGGCCGAGAGGTGGCGGATGGAATTTAATGCGGAGAAGTGTGAGGTAATTCACTTTGGTAGGAGCAACAGATGTGTCGAGTATAGGGCTAACGGGAGGACTTTGAATAGTGTGGATGAACAGAGGGATCTAGGTGTGTGTGTACATAGATCCCTGAAAGTTGGGAATCAAGTAGATAAGGTTGTTAAGAAGGCGTACGGTGTCTTGGCGTTTATTGGTAGGGGGATTGAATTTAGGAGTCGCAGTGTAATGTTGCAACTGTACACTACTCTAGTGCGGCCGCACTTGGAGTACTGTGTGCAGTTCTGGTCCCCGCATTACAAGAAGGATGTGGAGGCGTTGGAGAGGGTGCAGAGGAGGTTTACTAGGATGTTGCCTGGTATGGTGGGGAGGTCCTATGAGGAGAGACTGAGGGATTTAGGGTTGTTTTCGTTGGAAAGAAGGCGGCTAAGAGGGGATCTTATTGAAACATATAAGATGATTAGAGGTTTAGATAGGGTGGATAGTGATAGCCTTTTTCCTCGGATGGAGAAAGCTAGCACGAGGGGGCATGGCTTTAAATTAAGGGGGGGTAGCTACAGGACGGATGTCAGGGGTAGGTTCTTTACCCAGCGGGTGGTGAGGGATTGGAATGCCCTGCCTGCTGCAGCTGTAAATGCGTCTAGTTTGGGGGCGTTTAAGAGATCTCTGGATAGGTTTATGGACGAAAAGGGATTGGTATAGGCTAGTGGGTCATTGTTTTTGTAACTGGTCGGCGCAACATCGTGGGCCGAAGGGCCTGTTCTGCGCTGTAATGTTCTATGTTCTATGTTCTATGTTCTATCTAGCCCTTCGAGCCTGCCCCGCCATTCAACAAGATCATGGCTGATCTGAAGTGGATCAGTTCCACTTTTCCGCTTTCTCCCCATAACCCTTAATTCCCTTGTCTATCAGAAATCTATCTACCGTGACTTAAATATATTCAGCGAAGTAGCCTCCACCACTTCAATGGGCAGAGAATTCCAGAGGTTCACCACCCTTTGAGTGAAGAAGTTCCTCCTCAACTCTGATCTAAACTGCCCCCCCCCGCCCTTTATTTTGAGGCTGTGCCCTCTAGTCCTGCTATCCTTTCTGAGCGGGAAGAATCTCTCTACCTCTACCCTATCTATCCCCTTCATTATCTTATATGTCTCTATAAGATCCCCCCTCAGCCTTCTAAACTCCAACGAGTACAGACCCAGTCTATTCAATTCCCGTTGCAATCAGAGGTAACTTTCTTCACTGTCCACTATGCCAACAATTTTGGTGTCATTTGCAAACTTACTAACCATACCTTCTATATTCTCACCCGAATCATTAATATAAATGACAAATAACAGGGGGCCCAGCACCGATCCCTGAGGCACACCGCTGATCACAGGCCTTCAGTTTGAAAAACAACCCTCTACAACCACCCTCTGGCTTCTGTCAAGAAGCCAATTTTGTATCCATTTAGATACCTCACCCTGGATCCTATGAGATTTAACCTTATGCAACAACCTACCATGTGGTACCTTGTCAAAGGCCTTACTAAAATCCACATAGACAACATCAACTGCACTGCCCTCAACTACATTCTTGGTTACCCCTTCAAAAAACTCAATGAAATTTGTCAGACATGATTTTCCACTTGCAAAGCCATACTGACTATCCCTATTCAGCCTTGCGTCTCTAAATGTCTGTGCACAAACAGTGACTCAAACTGGGAATTGAACCTGGGTCCCTGGCACTGCGAGACAGCAATGCTAACTATTGTGTCACCCTGCTGCCCATGAATATCATAGGCAAAGATTGACATTAATTAAGGTTGGCCTGCACATCAAAGTGCCAGCGATTAAACACATTCCGGGGGTCGGTGGGGGGGGACAGGACATTGCAGTAATTGGATAACTCTTTCAAAGAAGCAACATAGGAATGATCAATTGAATAGTCTTCTTCTCTACTGTATGATTCAGGATTCTCTGAATAGGTTAATTTTTCTAGTTGGCTGATCATTAGACAAAGGTAATAAATGTTGTTGAATTTCTCAATTACAAACTGAAAGATAACAGGGAGCGCATTCAGAATGAAGACTTACAAAGGAAGGTTCACAGTACAGACAACGTCAACTAAGACCTATTCATTTTTGTTCAATGTAAAGACAAAGCTTTAGTTGCCTCGATGCAATCACAAAGGATCCCGGGTCAACAGTTCAACTGCACAATTTTACAATTGCCTTTGACTTACACGGAGCTTTTTACTCTTGTCTTTGCAATAGAAAAAGCATACACATCTTTACAACGCACAGCAAAGCAGCTGAAACCTAATAACTCCAACCCAACAGTCTACATTTTTGTTGCCATAATATTACTGCAGTCATACCATTGAGCAGAAACACAACTGGACTTGTCACATAAACAGCAAGTCAGAGGCTGGGAATACTGTGGCAAGTAACTCACCTCCTGACTCCCCAAAGCCTGCCCACCATCTACAAGGCACAAGTCAGGGGTGTGATGGAATACTCTCCACTTGCCTGGATGGGTACAGTTCCAACAACACTCAAGAAGCTTTATACCATCCACGACAAAGCAACCCACTTGATCGGCACCACATCCGCAAATATCTATTCCCTCCACCACAACGCTCAGTAGCAGCAAAGCTTTGACAAAGAGTCATCTGGACTCAAAATGTCAGCTCTTTTCTCTCCATACAGATGCTGCCAGACCTGCTGAGATTTTCCAGCATTTTCTCTTTTGGTTTCAGATTCCAGCATCTGCAGTAATTTACTTTTATCCAGAGTACAATTTACAAGATGCACTGCAGCAATTCACCAAAGAACCTTAGACAGAACCTTCCAAACCCACGACCACTTCCATCGAAGAGAACAAGGGCAGCAGATACATGGGAACACCACCACCTACAAGTTCTTCTCCAAGTTACTCCTGGCTTGGGAATATATTGCTGTTCCTTCGCAGTCACTGAGTCAAAATCCTGGAACCCTCCCTCCCTAACGGCATTGTGGGTCAACCCACAGCACGGGACTGCAATGATTCAAGGAGGCAGCTCACCATCGCCTTCTCAAGGGCAACGAGGGATGGGCAATAAAAGCTGGCCAGCCACTGATGCCAATGACCCACGAATGAATTTAAAAAATGCACTACCCTCAGAATAAACTCCATACCAATCATCACAATGCAGCAATTTGTGGGGATCGATTTGGTCAATTTCTGGGTCCTACCCGCCATTAGAATGGCCGTGGGCAGCGGATGGACAATTTGATGGACCTTTTAAAAGTCTGTCGATCTAGGGTGGGAATTTCTGGTGTCGGAGTGGACGTGCCACCAGAAAATCCCAGCCTGTCTCCCACACGTGGCCAGGAAGCCAGTTATTTCGATAACATCAAATGGTGAGAATTTATCTTTTCTCCTGCATCTGTCTTGTAGCATTTCAGAGTGAAAAGATCTGTCATTCAATTTGAAATGTTAACTAATGTGACTCATTTATTTTGCTACGCCTCCCCTTACTATCAACATCCTCGTCAACATTTGTACCTCACCCAGTATTAACCGGTCATTCATTACGGTATAATCTATTCAACCGTGTTGTTTACAAATTGGCTGTCATGTTTGCCTGCAAAGCTACACTTAAAAAAACATCCGCTTTGTCCGACAGAAATATTTCCAGCAATATATTTTTTGTTTCGGAAAACATCTGTCCCCAAATTGCTAAAAAGTTCAAACGGCAGCAGATGGGAATGGTGCGTTGAGTACCCAAATACAGTCTGAATTTCTGGTACTCATTGAGACTTATAAGATGATGAATGGGATGGATAGGATAGAGGTGGAGAGACTCTTCCCGCTCAAAAAAGACAGTAGGACTAGGGGGCACAGCCTCAAGATAAAAGGGGGGCGGTTTAGAACGGAGTTGAGGAGGAACTTCTTCACTCAAAGGGTGGTGAATCTCTGGAATTCTCTGCCCGTTGAAGTGGTGGAGGCTGCCTCGCTAAATATTTTTAAGACGCGGGTTGATGGGTTTTTGATAAGAGAGGGGATTAAGGGTTATGGGGAGAAAGCGGGAAAGTGGAACTGAGCAGCGTCAGATCAGCCATGATCTTATTGAATGGCGGGGCAGGCTCGAAGGGCTGGATGGCCTACTCCTGCTCCTATTTCTTATGTTCTTATGTACTCGCTGTACCTGAGGGATAGGAAGGGTTTAAATTGGACTTTAATTCTTTAAGCATTGTCCCCAACTATCTTTTTTATTCATTTGTGCGATATGAGCGTGGCTGGCTGGCCAGCACTTATTGCCATCCCTAGTTGCCCTTGAGAAGGTGGTGGTGAGCTGCCTTCTTGAATCGCGGCAGTCCATGTGCTGTGGGTTAACCCACAATGCTGTTAAGGAGGGAATTCCAGGGTTTTGACTCAGCGACCGTGAAGGAATGATGATATATTTCCAAGTCAGGATGGTGAGTGGCTTAAATTTTTTAAAGTTTATTTACTGGTATCACAAGTAAAGCTTACATTAACACTGCAATGAAGTTACTGTGAAAAATCCCCTAATCGTCACACTCTGGCCATCTGTTCAGGTACACTGAGGGAGAATTTAACATGGCCAATGCACCTAACCAGTACGCCTTTGGGAGGAAACCGGAACATTCAGAGGAAACCCACGTAGACACAGAGGGAACGTGCAGACTCTACACAGACAGTGACCCAAGATGGGAATCGAACCCTGGTCCCTGGCGCTGTGAGACAGCAATGCTGCTCCATCCTGATGAACATACAGGTAGTGGTATTCCCCCTGCTTGGGTTTGACTCTCAGATGTGGAGTTCCTTGGGAGGGTTGGATATGGTACAATAATATTGTTTTTTTTTCCTTTTCATTCACAGGTTTTAAGTCGGTCCGCCTTGTGTCCAACGAGGGGCATACACGTGATGGGTCATACTTGGGCTGCTCTTGGTTGTTCGAGATTGGCCTAGTGCTTCATGTCGTTAGTGTGTGCCTAAACTGGACCAGATACTGGGCAAGACGACAGCTCAGTGACTATCACTGATTGCTGTGCAGGCACATGGATTTTGGCCGGTGTCTGTGGGAGTTTGCGCATTCTCCCCGTGCTTGCGTGGGTTTTCTCCGGGTGCTCCGGTTTCCTCCCACACCCCAAAGATGTGCTGTTAGGCTGATTGGCGGTAATAAATTGTCCCTAAATCAGTTTCCCTCAATGTGGATGGCCATAAAACATTAGACAGGGGTCATGGGTGGAGAGGGGGACTGGTGGTGTTGAGATGGCGGCGCAGGCTCGTTGGGCCGAAGGGCCTGTTTCCCGGGCTCTTTTTGTTCTTTGTTCTTTGTTGGCTAAACTAATGGCCTGAAACGAATGCGAGTCACTGTTGCAAACATCCCTCAAGTAACTCTCACGAATAGAACCCAGTGTGCACTTTTGCACTGAAACTGCGGAATGTGAACATTACAAATTCTACCACTTTGTCCACAAGCTTTCAAAATGTTAACTCTGACCCCACCAACCCTCCCCCAGAAACACTGCCATTCTCTCTCAGTCCATGCATCACCAGGGGAACACTAACCAGACACTAAGGTAGCATTTATTGGGGCAGTCCTTTAAATCAAAGGAGAAACAGAACAAACACCCTGGACATTCTTCCACCATTGGGAGAAAGATACAAAAGTCTGAGGTCATGTACCAGCCAACACAAGAGCAGTTTCTTCCCTGCTGCCATCAGACATGGTCATGGGTGGAAGAGGGAACTCACAACGTTAAAATGGCGGCGCGGGCTCGTTGGGCCGAAGGGCCTGTTTCCCGTGCTGTGTTGTTCTTTGTTCAGACCTTTGAATGGACCTATCTCGCATTAAGTTAATCTTTCTCTATACCCTAGCGATGAATGTAACACTACATTCTTCACTCTCTCCTTTTCTTCTCTATGAACAGTAAGCTTTGTCTGTATAGCGTGCAAGAAACAATATTTTTCACTGTTTGTTAAGGCATGTGACATTGATAAATCAAATCAAACAAGGCACTACGTTAGTCCATTAAAGGATGGAATGATAAAGTCAATCGTATCTGTAGATTGGGGGGAGGTCAGCAAAATTGGAATAAATGCAGCTTTGGATAAGTAACACTTGAGAAAGCTCCCCTGATCGTGGTTCTTTTTATTCAGTGCTATCAGGCCGAAGCGAACAACAAAAAAAAATCTCTTTGGAAATAGCTGAGAAAAATCAAGCACTGCAAATTACTGGAAGTAGCACTTGCTCGCCATGGGATCTGCCTGCAGGATTCTTACTCACATCGGAGTGAGAACCATTGAACTCGTGCTGTTCATTTCAGGTCATTCATTATATCCTGCATGAGCACAACTCCTGCAATCAGCCTGCCTCTGAAGGCAGCGTGGAAGAGGTTTTCTTAAGGGGCCAAAAGTTCGGTCCTCCACACGCTCCTGCTCCCTCGCCAGATTCTGAAAGCTCGGATCACGTTTTCCGCGCCTCACTCACAAGGTCTAATCCTGTCAAACTACTGACTTTGTGCGAATAAAAAGGAATAAAGGGGACTGAATCGCACGTCAGTGTTAATTCATGCACAGTTGCTTAGACTAATAGGATTATAATTGTTGTGGAAAGGTGTTAAGGGATATTGTCGTGTTTGTCATTTCCCTGCTGTCAACCCTGACACTGATCAGTTTCATCAGGGAAGACGGGAGTACAGTTCCAAATCACTGCCTTTTATTTATTAGAGTACCGAAGGTCTCACTAAAGTTGCTCGACATTTACTGCCCTGATCTTCCAAATATAATTGAGTTGACTGAAATTAAAAGGTTCCAAGTGACAGATCTCTCTCTCTCTGGTCACAAGTGCCTGACAGCGATATCTGCAGTTTGGAATGCATTTCCAACGCCCATTGAAAGAGTCTGGCTGAAGATATTCAGTGACAGACACCCAGTAAAAGTTGTCAGCCCAAGTGTTGAATGTAAAGTTGGTCTATCCTGAGTGAAAGGATTACTAAGTGTTTGTGGCTGAGAGTTAATTGTCTGTTTATAATGCCTGGCAGCTTCACCAGGGTGGCACAGTGGTTAGCACTGCTGCTTCACAGTGCCAAGGACCCGGGTTCGATTCCCAGCTTGGGTGATTGTCTGTGTGGAGTCTGCATGTTCTCCTCATGTCTGCGTGGGTTTCCTCTGAGTGCTCCCGTTTCCTCCCACAGTCCAAAAGGCAAGGTGGATTGACCATTAAAAATTCTCCCTCAGTGTAGCCAAACAGGAGTGTGGCAACATGGGGATTTTCATAGTAACTTCATTGCAGTGTTAATATTAGCCTACTTGTGACAATAATAAATAACTAAACTAATTGTGGCAACTTCAATAAATGTAAGTGTGCATTAATCCTGAAAGTGGTAGCTCCATTGTGGGGATGGCAACATCTGAAAAGTTTTCAGATTTATTTATCCACTGGATAAAGTGTTCTTCTGCTTTGAACAGCACTGAGATTCAGATTTTACTGTGTCAGTTGCACACTGTGCTTGGCAGCTCAACCATTTGCTTAGCCTTTGAAGCAATGGAACAGATAACTGAGTTCTTTGAGTAGAAGGCCAGCCATCTGTTTAGCTTTTGAGACAGTGGAACAGATGAATGAGCTTATTGATTGAAATGTCAGCTATCTGTTTAGCCTTTGAGGCAGTGGAACAGATGAATGAGCTTTTTGATTGACATGTCAGCTAGCTATTAAGGCTTTGAAATGGGAAAAGATGGAGTGAGGGGGTGAGGTGTGAGGGCTAGGGTGCCTCAAACTCATTTACAGAACTGGGCCAATATCCTAGGAAATGAAAATAGGCCATCCAGCTTGCCTGCCTGACATCTGCCAAAGGCAAGCCTGCTTTGGGAAGTCATAGGGTCACAGAGCGATATAGCACGGAAATAGGCCCTTCAGCCCAACCAGTCCATGCTGACCATGGTACCCTCCCGGATAGTCCCAATTGCCTGCGTTTGGCCCATGTCCCTCTAATCCATTCCCAACTATGTACTTATCCAAGTGCTTTTTAAATGTTGTTATTGAATCTGCCTCAACCACTTTCTCTGGCAGCTCATTCCAGATACACACCACCCTCTGTGTGAAGAAGTTGTCCCTCAGGTCCCTTTTAAGTCTTTCCCCTCTCACCTTTAACCTTTGCCCTCTAGTTTTCAATTCCCCTTCCTTACGAAAAGACTAAGTGCATTTATCCAATATATGTCCCTCCCGATTTTATACATCATTTCCCACCCGGCAGACCAGGTTATTTAATGTTCTGACATCAATCCGCTTCAGCTGAAACCAGGAAGAGGCTCTTCTTAAACAAAAGAATGTTTAAAGTCCCGGCTTTGAGCTAAATGAAGGTGGAGGTGGAGTAAGGGACAAGGCTCACTCCAACAAGCATCTGGTTAACAAACATGGATGAAAGCATACAGTCTTTTCCTGAGGACCAGCCTTCAGAAGCCCATCAATGCCTCTACTTTTAGGAAGGTTAAGGAAATTTGACATGTCAGCTACGACTCTCACCAACTTTTACAGATGCACCATAGAAAGCACCCTTTCCGGATGTATCACAGCTTGGTATGGGCTCCTGCTCTGCCCAAGACTGCAAGGAACTACAAAAGGTTGTGAATGCAGATTAATCCATCACGCAAACCAGCCTCCCATCCATTGACTCTGTCTACACTTCCCACTGCCTCAGCAAAGCAGCCAGCATAATTACGGACCCCATGCAGCCTAGACATTCTCTCTTCCACTTTCTTCCTTCGGGAAAAAGATATGAAAGTCTGAGGTCACCTACCAACCAACAGAAGCTTCTTCCCTGCTTCTGTCAGACTTTTGAATGGACTTACCTTGCATTAAGTTGATCTTTCTCTACATCCTAGCTATGACGGTCACACTACATTCAGCACTCTCTCATTTCCTTCTCTATGAATTATATGTTTTATACTTATAGCGTGCAAGAAACAATACTTTTCATTATATGTTAATGCATCTGACAATAATAAACCAAATCAAATGAAATCAAAACAGCCTGAGTGACGGCTAACTCCAGTCTTTTCACAACACACACCATATAAAAGGAGTGGACAGGCAGTGCCAGAAATGAGCCAGGTATTGGCCAGGTGAATTAAAGGGTGACAGGTTTGCTGGTACCACAATAATCTGGGATTTGAATGCACAACTGCGGAGCTGTTAGCCCATTGCCTGAACCACAAGGTTACTGTACCTGATAAGGTCAGAGCAAATCCGGAGCTCGGTGTAGATGTCAAAGTTCAGAAAATCTGATTCTACGTTACCGATAATAAAGCATTAGCTGCTAGGAAACGGAGGGTGCTGTATATGTGAAATGCCTCCAAGTGCTTTTAAATTGCTTTTCTGATAGGAACCTGTTGATTTTAGTCAGTGGGAGCAGCTTGCACCCTAGCTATTAAGAGGAGAGGAGAGGGAGTGTTATCAGAATGAAGATTGAGTTTGTTCTTTTTTTTAATAAAAACACACTTGTATCTTTGCAGAAGGTGCAGTAACTTTATCGTGATGGGAAAAGGATGTTCTCCTGTGAGTGTGGGGCTCGGACTCTCCACCCTGTATCATAAAACTCGATATTATATGTGACAAACTCCAGAAACTCCCTTAAACTAAAATAATGCAATTATCATTGAACATTAGCCTCCATTATAATTCCCTCATCAGGCTCTCGTCCCATCTGCTTAATTATAAAACAGCCCACTCCCCAGAATGGGTTTTGTGCTTCTTATGCTTGCAAACAAGGGCTGGTTGAGTGGGGTCTGTATTCTGTCGGTTATGAGCAACTAAAGGAACGTACTCTTCAATTCAATCAGCCAATCACTGGAATACATGGCTTACGTACCTGGCATCACATTGGCACCGAAATTCATAAGCAACGTTGTTCAGAGATGTCACCAGCAGAAGAAAAATAAACAATGGGATAAATTTTCTGGTCCTGCCCGCCATGGGAATTGTAGAGGGTGATACAGGAAATTTGGTTGACCATTTGAAAGTCTATTGACCTCGGGAAGGAATTGCTGGTCTTGGACAATGTGTGGCTAGAAAATCTCACCCACAATGTCTACTGTTAGATGTGATTCTGCAATTGGGCAGCACTTACTGAACAAGCCTGAATGAATGCGTTCATAGCTACACTAATAACTGACTTAAGATAGTCAGTCACGCTCGGAACATGACTCAATTATGCTTCCCAGGAGTGACATACATTCATACATTATCTGTAAACAGAAGAAGCCCGCGCTGATACTACATTTAAGAAAGCCCACCAATGCCTCTACTTTCTCAGGAGGCTAAGGAAATTCAGCATGTCCACTATGATTCTCACCAACTTTTACAGATGCACCGTAGGAATCATTCTTTCTGGTTGTATCACAGCTTGGTATGGCTCCTGCTCTGCCTAAGATGGCAAAAAAACTACAAAAGGTCGTGAACATAGCCCAGTCCATCATGCAAATCAGCCTCCCACCCATTGTCTACACTTCCTGCTGCCTCGGAAAAGCAACCAGCATAATCAAGGACCCCATGCACCCTGGGCATACTCTCTCACCTTCTTCCTTTGGGAACAAGACACAGAAGTCTGAGATCATGTACCAAACAACTCAAGAACAACTTCTTCTCTGCTGCCATCAGACTTTTGAATTAACCTAGCTTATATTAGACTGATTCTTCTCTACACCCTAGCCTTGACTGCAACACTACATTCTGTACCTTCTTCTTTCCTTCTCTATGAACGGTATGCTTTGTCTGTATAGCACACAAGAAACAATACTTTTCTCTGTGTGTTAATACATGTGATAATAATAAATCAAATCAAATTTTAAAAAGCCGTGTGCTTTTTTTGAATTAGTTGTTAGTTGGGGAGCCGATAGTTCCCTGTTTGCATCCTCTATTACAATTCCTCAGCCAATCAGAGTTGACCTGTCCTTTTCTCCTGTAGTATGAATTGTTGTAATTGTTCGAAATTTGGCACTCTCCTGATAAGTGCAGGATGAAAAGCTTCAGTGATATATCTCTCTGTTCAACGATATTCAAGTTCTGTACTGCCAAACGACTATAATACATTAATAGTGCTTTATTAGCACAAATTTTTGTTGTTAAGGATAAGTTCATGGAAAGATGCAGATTGAACATTCACTTTCTTTAGCAGATGTGGCGGAAATATTTTGACTTTGGGTAAGTGCTTAAAATAGGCAATATCAATTCAAACACCATGATTTTCACCATCTCTCCGTACCAAGACAAAGCAACCGAATGTGTTTTAAAAATGGCCTTTGAACAGCAAATGGTTCATTTGGTAACAAAGGGTTAATCTCCTGACAAAAAAGAACAAAAAGACTTGTGCTACAGAGCAGTACACCCGCACTGTGATATTGCTCAATGAGCTTTCCTTCTTCATTTCTGCTGATTATTTCCCCTTGCTTAGCTTTCTAAAGTCTATTAAGGGCATATTAATGATAATAATTATCTATAGTCTTAATGCTGAAATGATAATGTTGCTGTTTAACCAAAGCCATTTTCGGCAATTATTTTAATTGGCGCAGATAAGATAGTGATCCTGACTGATTGCCAGCTTTACTGCTTTCTACTTGAAATCACCCCACAATCACTTTGTTTGACTTAAAGAAATCGCTCTTTAAGCAGCTTCTCTTTTTTCATTGAGAGACTTTGCTCAGTTATTTTGCTGCTGGAATATAATTAAGCCTCTCTGAAAAGCAACTTCTTGCATTTTTCCAGAATCCCTTCCCTCTTTCTTTAAATGTGTGGATTAAAGGTGGGTTCAGTTCAGACTCAGAGTCAGCTGTGAAGTCCTCCATGGTTGTCTTAGCATCAGGGGACTCACACAGAAAGAACGTGGGAAATAGGAGATGGAGTAGACCATAGAAAGCCTACAAAATCACTCAATAAAGTCAAAGCTGACTTGCTTGAATTCCACTTTTCCGCTTATAACAAAGAACAAAGAACAACATAGCCCGGGAAACAGGCCCTTTGGCCCAACGAGCCCACGCCGCCTTTTTAACATTATGAGTCCCCTCTCCACCCATGACCCTTGTCTATGCTTATGGCATTCCACATTGAGGGAAGACTAATTTAGGGGCAATTTGTTACACCAATCAGCCTAAGAGCACATCTTTGGGGTGTGGGAGGAAACCGGAGCACCCGGAGAAAACCCATGCAAGCACGGGGAGAATGCGCAAACTCCTGCAGACACCGGCCCAAATCCATGTATCTGCACAGCAAACAGTGACAGTCACTGAGCTGTCGTGTTGCCCAGCATCTGGTCCAGTTTAAGCGTACACTAATGACGTGAAGCACTAGGCTACTCTCGAACATCCAAGAGCAGCCCTCGTACGACCCACCAAGTGTATGCCCCTTGTTGGACAACAAGGCGGACCGAAGCACCTGTGGATTAAAAGAGCTTATCTCCAAATCCCTTTGTTCTCAAAAATCTATCAATTTAGAATGTAAAACTGTACAGCAAAAGAACAGGCCCTTCGGCCCACGATGTTGTGTCAAACATGGCGCCAAATTAAACTGATCCTTTTCGCCTGCCCTTGATCCATATCCCTCTGTTCCTTGTATATTCATGTGATTATCTAAAAGCCCCTTTTATGTCCCTATCGTATCTGCCTGTTCCACCACCCTTGACAATGCGTTCCAGACACCTACAATTCTGTGTTAAAAAACTTGCCCCTCACATCTTCTTTGAACATTTCCCTTTTCACCATGCCCTTTAGTATTATCCTATCTATGTCTCTCATAATTTTATAGACTTCTATCAGGACTCCCCTCAGCCTCCACCACTCAGGAGAAAACAACCCTAGTTTGTCAAGCCTCTCCTTATAGCTCATACTGTCTAATCCAGGCAGCTTCCTGGTAAACCTCTTCTGCACCCTCTACAAAGCCTCCACAATCCAAACGATCAATCACACCCATGCATACAACAACTTTATAGAGCAACTTTAATCTAATCAAATGTCTCGAGGTACCCCACAGGAGTAGTATGGAATAAAATTTAGTACAGAGCCTTGTAAGAATGATATTAGGGCAAACAATGTAAGTCAGCGAAGTCAGGGAAGATGGGTAGGTGGGACTTAACAAAATGGACCATCTTTGGGTCAAGAATTTCAAAGATTCCCAACCATCTGAGTGAAGAAATTTCTCCCCATCCAAGTCACAGTTTTCTTGTCCTGAGACTATGATGGGTCTAGCCTCTCCAGCCAAGGGGGACAACTTTTCAACATCTACCAAGTTAAGTCCTCTGAGAATTTTAACATCTTTCAGTGAGATCATGAAACTACAAAGGACTATGAGTGAAGCCCCGTCCATCACGCAAACCAGCCTCCCATCCATTGACTCTATCTACACTCCCGCTGCCTCGGAAAAGCAGCCAGCAGAATCAAAGACCCCATGCACCCTGGACATTCTCTCTTCCACCTTCTTCCATCGGGGAAAAGATACAAAAGTCTGAGGTCACATACCAACCGACTCAAGAACAGCTTATTCCTTGCTGCCTTCCGACTTTTGAATAGACCTGCCTTGCACTAAGTTGATCTTTCTCTACAACCTAGCTAGAGCAAGTCTACCATCAGACCACACACTGCTGATGAGAGTGCAGATTGGTGGGCAGGCCATGTCATTCATATGTCAGACGAGCGCATACCCAAGCAGCTCCTTTTTGGAGAACTCTCTGCTGGAAGGCGCTCGCATGGAAGGCAGAAGAAACGTTTCAAAGACACACTCAAGGCCTCCCTGAAGTCGTTTGACACTGACACGACCACCTGGGAAACGCTGGCACAAAACTGCCCTCCCTGGCACTGCCTCGTCCACAAAGGCTGTCAAGCTCATGAAGCAAGGTGTATTGCTGAAGCACAACCTAAACGTGAGCTGCGCAAGTCCAGAGCCACCAGCGCAACAACTACAATGTCTACACAAGCCTGTCCAATATGTGCCAGGATATTCCGTGCCTGAATTGGCCTGATCCGTCATCTTCGGACACACTGCAACCAGCCTCAAACTGACTAATGGTGTCCAGGTCTTCATCGATGATGATGGACGAACAACAGCAACTATGACTGTAACACTGCATTCTGCACTCTCTCCTTTCCTTTTCTAGGAATTGTACGCTTTGTCTGTATAACGCACAAGAAACTTTTCACTGTATACTAATACATGTGACAATAATAAATCGAATCAAATCGAAAGATCACCTCTCATCCTTCTGAGCTCCAGAGTACACACTCAATTTCTCCCAACTCTCCCACCCAAGGAATCAATCTTGCGAAAGTTTGTTGCAGCATCTCCAAGGCAAATATCTCCTCTCTTAAATAAAGAGCCCGAAACTAGACAAGGGCACAAAAAAGGCATTTTGTCCTCAGATGGTTTCTCCACTGGAAACTGTAACTACAATGGAAGACTGACCACTTTTATACAACAATACAGGGTGGCCCTTCACCATACACCTGAACTTACGGTGGCCAATAAGGGTCCCTGAGTAAGCTCCTGACAATAATATCAGGCAGCTCCCAGATTCTACAGAGATCACGGTGGCACAGTGATTAGCACTGCCCCCTCACAATGTCAGGGACCTGGGTTAGATTCCAGCCTCGGGTCACTATCTGTGTGGAGTTTGCACATTCTCCTGGTGTCTGCATGGATTTCCTCTGGGTGCTCCTGTTTCCCCCCACAATCCACAAGATCTCAATCAGAGGGTGATGGGTGATTCACTCAGGGGGTGGTGGGTGAGTGGAATCAACTGCAGTCGGTGGTGGTGGAGGCGAACTCGTTGGGGTCTTTTTAAGACTTCTGGATTGAGAGTTATAGATAGGCCTGGTAGATATAGATATGATCGGCGCAACTTGTGGGCCAAAGGGCCTGTTTGTGCTGTAGTTTTCTATGTTTATGTTCTATGTGTGGGTTGGGTTGATTGACCATGCTAAATTGCCCCTTAATGTCAGGGGGATTAGTGGGGTAAATACATGGGATTACAGGAATAGGGTCTGGGTGGGATTGTGGTCGGTGCAGGCTTGATGGGCCAAATGGCCTCCTTCTGCACTGTAGGGGTTCTATGAAATATATTACACCAGAAAACAATAACCTTATGAGAGGGAAGATAAGAAAAGGTGCAGACTTTATTGAAGCACTCTGTTATCTTGCTCTTTTCAACAGCTGGGGTGATATTTGCACCAATTCTCCTGTCTATGTGCTGAAGCTACAGATAGAGAAGACAATCTGAACTGATAGATTACATTAATGACATTAAAAACTGCAGGCAGAGAGAATTCTACTTTTAGGTTTGTATTGCTGCTTAGAGTGAAAGGTCAGTTATTTTATCCACGTCAGCAGATAAGGCAAGATAAATGTTTCCAGTTGAGAAATATCAGAGTTACTATATGCCAGTGACTACCTAACTCTCAAAGTTCCACTGCGTGCTTTGTAATGTTCTTTCTATTGTCAAGAAAGAGCAGTACTTACTGTTCTCTGCACGTCTTTTTTGCAGAGAATGAGTCAAAAGATAGAAGGTATTCTTGGATGTAAGGCTGAATATTCTGACCTTGAGCTGAAAATGGTTTAAAGACCGTAAGTCCAGCAGACTTAGGGGCAGAATTAGGCCACTCAGCCCATCGAGTCTGCTCCGCCATTCAATCATGGCTGATATTTTTCTCATTCCCATTCTCCTGCCTTTTCCCCATAACCCCTGAACCCCTTATTAATCAAGAACCTATCTATCTCTGTCTTAAAGACACTCAATGACCTGGCCTCCACAGCCTCTGCGGCAAAAAGTTCCACAGATTCAGCGCTCTCTGGCTGGAGAAATTCCTCCTCATCTCTGTTTTAAAGTATCACCCCTTTAGCCTGAGGTTGTGCCGTCTGGTTCCAGTTTTTTCTACTAGTGGAAACATCTTCTCCACATCCATTGTACCTAGGCCTCGCAGTATCCTGTAAGTTTCAAAGTGAAGGTAAATTGAATGAAGCTTTGATTATAAGGCGTCTGTAATCTTCCTGGAATTAACTTTGATCTTTAAGTAAATGAAAACCTGGGCTGTTTCCTCCACTTGCTAAAGCTACTGGAAGTCCAGAATAGCACAAAGGGTGCCCATTCACCCCAGTGTCTCTGTGCTCCTTCTTAGAAAGAAGGATTCAAAGAATCAAAGAGTCATTTTTCTTTTATTTCATTTGTGGGACATGGGGGTCACTGACTGGCCAGCATTTATTACCCATCCCTAGTTGCCCTTGAGAAGGTGGTGGTGAGCTGCCTTCTTGAATCACTGCAGTCCATGTACTGTGCGTTGACCCACAATGCCATTAGGGAGGAAATTCCAGGATTTTGACCCAGCGACAGTAAAGGAACAGCGACATATTTCCAAGTTAGGACTGTGAATGGCTTGGAGGGAACTTGCAGGTGGTGCTGTTCCCATTTACCTGTTCCCAATGTCCTTCTAGATGAAAGTGATCGTGGGTTTGGAAGGTGCTGCCTCAGGATCTTTGGTGAATTAGGTCAGTGCATCTTGTAGATAGTACACACTGCTGCTACTGAGCATCGGTTGTGGAGGGAGTGGATGCTTGTAGATGTGGTGCCAATAAAGTGAGCTGCTTTGTCCCGGATGATGTCAAGCTTCTTGAGTGTTTTTGGAGCTGCATCCACGCAGGCAAGTGGAGCTCCCCATTACAGTGCAGGAGAAGCCACCTAACCCATCCTGACCCTCTGGAACAATTGAATCAGCTCAATTCCCCTGATATGACCCACAGCTCTTAACATTTATTTCTCTGAAGAGCCTATCAAATTTCTACTGCCACCATCTTCATAGGCAGCGAGCTCCAATGTTATGAATGTTGAACATTACAAGCCTCCTTCTGCACTGTAGGATTGTATATGGAGCTGCTGCCAGCCTCTGACTGGCCAGCTGCGTTCAGACAAGGGACATCGGCCCTGCAGGAGGTATTGTTTTGGGATATTTGCCCTGCAGGAGTTGGGAGCCCTGACAGCAACCAACAGACTGTCTGGCTGGGATTTCTCCCGGGAATGGCTGCAGTGGGAGTGTACTTCAGAGTGAAATGGAAAGTAAGATTAGACTAAAGGCCACATCTCGGGAATACATGCAGGGAGAACGGACCTGTCCTGCACCGGGATAACCTATAATTTTTTTTGATAACGTATTCATTAATATTCATTATTATAGAAGAACCATACCTGTATGGTGTAGAAGGAGGCCATTTGGCCCATCGAACCTGCACCAACAACAACCCACGCAGGCCCTAAACCCGTAACCCCACATATTTATCCTGCTAATCCCACTGACACTAAGGAAAATTTACCATGATCAATCAACTTAACCTGCAAATCCTTGGAGCATGGGAGGAAACTGGAGCACCTGAAGGAAACCCATGCAGACATGGGGAGAACGTGTGGACTCTGTACAGACAGTGACCCCAAGCCGGGAATCGAAACCAGGTCCCTGGCATTGCGAGGCAGCAGCTAATAGTATACATTATATTAATGTCATGTATATTATATTAATATAATATAATTATATCATATAATAATATGAAATATGCAATATTATATGTTATTACATGATATATGGTTCATGATAAAATAACATTACTTCCTGCTTCGGCCTGCCATGGATTGCTAGCCTGTGAATCAATGACTGAATGCCTAAAGACTGCAATATGCTGTAATCTTATACAATCTGGTAAAATTACTAGTTGTCCATGTTGAAGAGTATGCAGTGATATGTAGTCAAACTTCAATTACCCCGCTGACAGAACAGAGGATGGTAGACAGGGTAGATCGTGTGGCCGCACAAAGACCATACAGTGTAACATCTGAAGGCAGTGGAATGCTTTTCAGAGAATACTACACTGCAAAAGAGGCTCTTCCACCCATTGAGTCTGCACCGACACATGAAAGGCCCTGACCTACCCACCTAATCCCACTTGCCAATGCTTGATCCATAACCATGAAAGTTCTGGCATGCTAAGTACTCATCCAGGTACTTTTTAAAGAATGTGAGGGTTCCTGCCTCCACCACCCTCCCAGGCAGTGCATTCCACAGTGTCACCACCCTCTGATTAAAAAGCTTTTTCCTCAAATCCCCCCTAAACCTCCCACCCCTCATTTTTAACTTGTGTCCCCTTGTAACTGATCCTTCAACACCCTATCCAGGTGCCTTATAATCTTGAACACTTCAATCAGGTCACCTCTCAGTCTTCTCTGCTCCAACAGAAACAACCCAAGCCTATCCAACCTCTCTTCATAACTTAAATGTTCCATCCCAGGCAGCATCCTGGTGAATCTCCTCTGCACACCCTCCAGTTCACATCCTTCCTATACGGTGGTGACCAGAACTGCACACAATACTCCAGCTGTGGCCTCACCAAAGTTCTATACAACTCCAACTTTTACCCTCACAGGTCAGGCATTGCTATCTGGACAGCCATTCCTGCCGATAACCACACACCAGTAGCAAACTCCACGCTCACTCGGAACT
The DNA here is from genome assembly GCF_965287045.1 of Carcharhinus amblyrhynchos. Lineage (NCBI taxonomy): Eukaryota > Metazoa > Chordata > Chondrichthyes > Carcharhiniformes > Carcharhinidae > Carcharhinus > Carcharhinus amblyrhynchos. The sequence continues at coordinate 110,884,391 of NC_137331.1, read as the reverse complement.
TCACCAATTACTGACCTTCTATGGGACTTATTAGACTTACTAATGAGTATTGTGCCAGGCTGAGTTCACAACCAAATGGTGTGTGAAAATGGTGTGATCATAATACGATCAAGTCTAATGTAATGTTTGAATTAGAGAAATATGAAACATCCACTGTGATTCCAGATTTAGGGAGGCCTGACGTCAGTGGGACAGAGACTGTCCATCTTAAACTGGGCAAATCTATTCATCTGTAAAATGGCAGCGGAAGATTTTCAAAAGGAAATTTAATGCGCTAGCGAAACAGTCTTAAGCAAGAACTCCAAAACGGACAGCCATGGACAACCAACAAGGGTAAGAGGAACTGTAAAAGTAAAAGAAAAAAAGCATACAGAAATGCAAAAAAATGCATAGATGCTGGTGGCACGGAGGCACAGTTGTTAGCACTGCTGCCTCACAGTGCCAGGGACCTGGGTTTGATTCCTGGCTTGGGTCACTGTCTGTGTGGAGTCTGCATGTTCTGTCCGTGTGTTTCCTCTGGGTGCTCCAGTTTCCTCCCAGAGTCTGAAAGACATGCTGGTTAGGTGCATTGGCCATACTAAATTCTCCCTCAGTGTACCCAAACAGGTGCTGGAATGTGACGACGAGGGGATTTTCACAGTAACTTAGTTGCAGTGTTAGTGTAAGCCTATTTGTGACACTAATAAATAAACTTTAAACTAGAAAGAGTGCAGAAGGAGTCCATTCAACCCATCGAGTCTGCACTGACAACAATCCCACCCAGACCCTATCCCTGTAAATCCACATATTTACTCTGCTAATCCCTCTAATCTACGCATCCTGCAACACTAAGGGACAATTTAGCATGGCCAATCCACCTAATCTGCACATCTTTGGAATGTGACAGGAAACCGGTGCACCCGGAGGAAACCCATTCAGACACGGGGAGAATGTGCAAACTCCACACAGACAGTGACTCGAGCCTGGAATTGAACCCAGTTCTCTGGCGCTGTGAGGCAGCAGTACTAACCACTGTGCCGCCCTGAAGTCTTCAGTAACTATCCAGGTCAGTATGTCAGAACTGTCCAAAGGCTCCAACTCTAAGCCAGAATTGGAGACATTCGCGGAGGATTTCGGGAAGCAGGGGAATTATCCATCGGAAGGTGAGACTTCCCAGGTAATCTCCACGGAGCTCTGCATGTCAGGACTTCTGCAACATCCCAGCATGCATTTCGTGTGGGTACATCCAGTTTCATATAGGCCAGACACCAGAGGGTCTAGGCCAATTTCAAGGGGCATTGAATCAACACAACAATCTTTCCCAATTATAATAAGGAAAAGAATATGATCAGAAGCAATGTGGAAAGTAATAACCACAATATTGTTTATAAAAATAAGACAATGCTGAAATGCTGGCAGAATTACTTTGTGTCAGTGGTTATAGTTCAGAAAGACGATAGAATGCCGAACATCTCATGGAAACTAATATTGAATCATCAACGAGGCCTCACCAAAATTAACGAAAGCAGCGTGGGCAGCATGGTGGCACAGTGGTTAGCATTGCTGTCTCACAGCACCAGGAACCTGGATTCAATTGTTTAAAGTTTATTAAAGTTTATTTATTAGTCACAAGTAAGGCTTCCATTAACACTGCAATGAAGTTCCCGTGAAATTCCCCTAGTTGCCACAGTCCAGCACTAGTTTGGGCCAATGTACCTAACCAGCATGTCTGTCAGACTATGGAAGGAAACTGGAGCACCCGGGGGTGGGATGGGGGGTGGTGGGGGGGGGTAGAGGCGGTGGGGAGGAGGTGGTGGTTCTTTCGGGTAGGAGCACCTGGAGGAATCCCACGCAGACACAGGGAGAATGTGCAAACTCTACACACAAGGGCCGGGGCTCAAACCCATGTTCCTGGCGCTGCGACACAGCAGTGTTAACCATTGTGCTACCGTGCCGTAAGCCTACGTTTGACACTAATAAATAAACTTAAATTTACATAGTGCCTTTCAGTGCTTTTACATAGTGCTTTTCTGGCCTACTGCTGTCTGTATGGAGATGTTCATACATTCTCCCTGTGTCTGCTTGGGTTTCCTCTGGGTGCTCCAGTTTCCTCCCCCAGTTGAAAGATGTACAGGTTGGGTTAATTAACAGGGCGGTTAATGGGTGGTTCCAATGAAAGGGCTTAGGTAGGATTCTCTATCGGAGTGTCAATGCAGACCCAGTGGGCTGAATGTCTTCCTTCTGCATTGCAGGGATACTGATTCTATAACAGTATTGAAAGCAAAGATTGCACTAAAGTTTGACAAACCCCCAGGGCAAGATGATTTCTATCTTGGGATTGGGGAGGAAGACAATGAGGAACATTACCGATGCTCAAATTCTAACCATAAAACAGTCTCAGAATTCAGGAACAATACCTTTAGATTAGAAGACGGCATATGAATCCCTGTGATGATGCCCAACTAACTGATTCCCAGCCTAATATGTGAAGAATGGTCATTTGAAAGCACCCAGGAAGATAATCTGCTTTTATGAAGCCATCCCCGGAAATACTCAGCACTTGGAGCAGAGGAAGGGAAAATATTGTAGGCAAAAGAACAAGTCTGCTGCGTACTTAAGAGACTTCCTTCCCATTCAGCAACAGCAGGTTGGATAATGTAATAATGCATCTTTGGAATGGATTTCCACTGCTTCCATGCTGATTAACCAGAAAGCTTTGAGTTTCCTCCTTTCAGTCTGAGTAGATGTGATCTATACGCTGACATATTACTGAATAAACTGCATTTCATTTCTGGTAAGCCACTGTCAGTCTGTACTCGAAAACTCATTGATTTCTATGTGCGGCCTGTCATGTCTGCTAAATGTAGATCATCTTTCAATGCCAGAGTAACAGCTGTGTCATGTTTAGTGTAGCTAATCGTTATTCTCTGCTGGGGATGGCCTCCCTCCACGTATAGATCGACTTGTAACTTGTAACTGATGTGCAGGGTAACTGCGGCTGTCAGTAAGATATATCTCTTATTTTGCATGCCCTTATTAGCTTAGCGCCTACTTACAGTAAGGCAGTGCAGACAGAGCCTCCAACTGCCCAGTTAAGAAGCAATGAAATAAAAAGTGACATTGCTGTGCTGCTGATCAGTAGAAAATACACAGCGTCACGATCATTTAACTCAAATTGAGCGATTTAATGATGAGACTATTTTTATATTCATTCGTGGGACTTGGGCATCACTGGCTGGTCAGCATTTATTGTCCATCCCCGAGTTGCTCAAAGGCAGTTGAGAGTCAACCACATTGCTGTGGCTCTGGAGTGACATGTCGGCCAGACCAGTTAAGGATGGCAGATTTCCTTGCCTAAAGGACATTTAGGAACCAGATGGATTTTTCTGACAATTGACAACGGATTCATGGTCATCAGTAGATTCTTAATTCCAGATTTTTTTTCATTGAATACAAATTCCACCATCTGCCGTGGTGGGATTCGAACCCGGGTCCTCAGAACATGAGCTGGGTTTCTGGATTAATAGTCTATGGATAATAGCACTGGGCTAATCACCTCCCCAAAGCCCTGGGCACGTTGGGTGGGGGGGTTAGGGGGAAAAAACCTATTCAAAGTTGGGCTGGATTCGCCAATAAGAGGGTAAATTTTACAAAGGCCTTGCACCATGGGGTCTTGTTTGGGTTGCCAATTCTCCAGGGGCACCTTTGCTGACAAGCAGAATGAAGGACAAATCGCCAGGAGACTGGTAAGCAAACCATGAGGGAAGTGAGTGGGGTATGATAAAATGCGTATTTAAAAATGTTACTTTTTTCAAGGCATTTTGTATGCTATATATAGAAACTAGGGACCCGGGTTCAAATCCCACGACAGCAGATGGTGAAATTTGTATTCAATGAAAAAAAGTCTGGAATTAAGAATCTACTGATGACCATGAAACCATTGCCAGGGATAAGAAGACTGTTTGGCCAAAAATCAATCAATTGGATCTTTTTTTCATTCATTGGTGGGGTACTGGTGCCTCTGGCTGGTGTTTATTGTCCAATCTGATTTTTTAAAATTCAAATTCCACCATCTGCTGTAGCAGGATTTGAACCCAGGTCCTCAGAACATATGCTGAGTTTCTGGATTAATAGTCTAATGATAATACCAATAGGCCATTGCCTCTCCATGAAGAGTAGATTCACCCTCCAATTGGCAATGCAAGTGTCATGACTTCAACAAGGTCCATGAGTTGGACGTGCAGGAATATGAGCTCCCTAATGGAGGCCAGTTCAGGCTGCCCAATCAGGGAGCTCCATAGAGACATACAATGTGGAGTGTGCGGGTCATCGGCACACGGGGTGAATCTCTGTCCTGGGAAGTACCAACCTGGGTATTGCGAACCAAAGTGAATAAATCAGTTTCAGTGAAGGGACACTGGCCTCATAGAATACCTACAGTGTAGGAAGCCATTCAGCCCATTGAGTCTGCACCAACAACAATCCTACCAAAGCCCTATTCCTGCAACCCCATATATTCATACCACTAATCCCCCTGAAATCCCTCTAACATTAAGGAGCAATTTAGCATGGTGAATCAACCTAACCCGCACATTTTCAGCGTGTGGGAGGAAAGTGGAGGAAACCCACGCAGACACAGGGAGAATGTGCAAACTTCACACAGGCAGTGACCCAAACCGCCAATCGAACCTGTGTCCCTGGTGCTGTGAGGCAGCAGTGCTAACCACTGTGCCGCCTCTCAGAAGCTATTTCAGCATGCTGGTTCTCTGTGAAGAAGGATGCGGTTGGATGCGGTCCCCAGGACAGGACGGAATGCATCCGAGGGTTCTGAAAGAAATGGCGGAGGTGATAGTGGATGCCTTGGTGGTTATTTTCCAGACATCGCTGGATTCTGGGGAAGCGCTGGAAGATTGGAAAACGGCTAATGTTACGCCGTTGTTTAAGAAGGGTGCCAGGCAGAAGGCAGGGAATTATAGGCCAGTTAGTTTAACGTCTGTTGTAGGTAAAATGTTAGAATCCGTCATCAAGGAGGAAATAGCGAGGCATCTTGAGGGGAACTGCTTGATAGAGCAGACGCAGCACGGTTTCGTTAAAGGGAAGTCGTGTCTGACAAACTTACTGGAGTTCTATGAGGACGTGTCTAGGGCGGTGGATAGAGGAGAGCCGGTGGATGTGGTCTTTCTTGATTTTCAGAAGGCGTTTGACAAGGTACCTCACAAAAGGTTATTGCAGAAGGTCAGGGGACATGGAGTTGGGGGTAGGGTGTTAGCGTAGATAGAGGATTGGTTGTCAAATAGGGGGCAGAGAGTGGGGGTCAATGGGTGCTATTCGGATTGGCGGTTGGTGACTAGTGGAGTGCCCCAGGGGTTGGTGCTGCAGCCTCAGCTATTTACCATTTATATAGATGATCTGGAGGAGGGAACCGAGTGTATGGTGTCGAAATTTGCTGATGACACCAAGATTGGTGGAACGGCAAATTGTGCGGAGGGTGTGGGGAGTCTACAGAAGGATCTAGACAGGCTGGACGAATGGGCCAGGAAATGGCAAATGGAATTTAATGTTGGCAAGTGCGAGGTGGTCCACTTTGGTAGGAATAATGGTCGGAAGGATTATTACTTATGTGGCGAAAAACTGCAGTAGGCGACGGTGCAGAGGGACCTCGGGGTCTTTGTGAATGGGTCGCAAAAACCCAGCTTGCAGGTGCAGCAGGTGGTCAGGAAGGCGAATGGGATGCTGGCCTTCATAGCGAGGGGGATTGAATATAAAAGTAGGGAGGTCTTGCTGCGGCTGTATAGGGCATTGGTGAGGCCGCAGCTGGAGTACTGTGTGCAGTTTTGGGCGCCGTACTTACGCAAGGATATTTTGGCCTTGGAGGGAGTGCAGAGGAGGTTTACTTGGCTGATGCCGGAGTTGAGGGGGTTGAGCTATGAGGAGAGGCTGAATAAACTAGGCTTGTACTCGTTAGAGTTTAGAAGAATGAGGGGAGATCGCATTGAGACGTATAAGATGATGAATGGGATGGATTGGATAGAGGTGGAGAGACTCTTCCCGCTCAGAAAGGACAGTAGGACTAGGGAGCACAGCCTCAAGATAAAGGGGGGGCGGTTTAGAACGGAGTTGAGGAAGAATTTCTTCACTCAAAGGGTGGTGAATCTCTGGAATTCTCTGCCCGTTGAAGTGGTGGAGGCTACCTCGCTAAATATTTTTAAGACGCGGGTTGATGGGTTTTTGATAAGAGAGGGGATTAAGGGTTATGGGGAGAGGGCGGGAATGTGGAACTGAGCCACGACAGATCAGCCATGATCTTATTGAATGGCGGGGCAGGCTCGAAGGGCTAGATGGCCTACTCCTGCTCCTATTTCTTATGTTCTTATGGAGTTCAATAGCAAGTATGTGGGGGTGCTCTAGGCTCGTAGGGGGCTAGAGGACAGTCAGAAAATCATGTGATATTGATCTCGCAGGAATATATCCAACAGGGAGCCACGTAAGTGGCCTGTGCATATTGCAGAAAGCAATGACTGGAGATCCATGGACAGTACGGCAACCATTTTCTGATAGGCAACAGCTTGATTTGAGGCCCCTCTTTCACCAAGCCATGGAAGATTCCCCATCCAAATCCCATCGACAAATACTCAAAAAAATACAAATGGGGAGCGGTACGGCAGTGGGTTAAACACTATCTCTTATTGCTGAGCCTTGGCTTGAATACAAGTCTACGCTGAAGCTTTCTGTTGACCTAGGTCACGCGAAAATTGCTTGTAATGTGGCTTCAAATTGCTCAGCTTACTTAAGGAAACTGCACAACGACGTGGTGGGAAATGAAAAGAGAAATACCAAGCTGCATTTCTTTTCTGAGTCAGGATTGAGGCACAGTGTACCAGAACTGAGAGAGGCAGAGATTTACTCTACACCTAACAATGATCTGCTTGTCCTGAATCTCTTTAATACTGACATCCAAATCATAACAAAAAAAACCCATCTGTCACATGGTGGAAATTAGGGCCATTCTCGTGACCTTGAGAAATTTAGGATGGGGTGCCAGAATCACTCTATTTAAGTTTTTGAAAGTTTATTTCATTACTTATTTACTTAAACAAGGGCTGAAGAATTTTTTGGAAGTTTTTTTATTAGTGTCACAAGTAGGCTTACATTAACACTTCAGTGAAGTTATTCTGAAAATCCCTTAGTCACCACATTCCGGTGCCTGTTCGGGTACGCTGAAGGAGAATTTAGCCTGGTCAATGCACCTAACCAGCACGTCTTTCAGACTGTGGGAGGAAATCCAGAGCACCCAGAGGAAACCCACACAGACACTGGGAGAACATGCAGATTCCGCATAGACAATCACCCAAGCCAGGAATCAAACTCCCTGGTGCTGTAAAGCAGCGGTGCCAACCATGGTGCCACTGTGCCACCCACTTTGCAAAAATGCCCCAACTGTTGCTAAGTGTTCATCGAATAGAATCATAGAATCCCTACAGTACAGAAGGAGGCCATTCGGCCCTTTGGGTCTGTATCAACCACAATGCCACCCAGGTCCTATTCCCAGAATCCCTCATATTTACCCTGCCAATCCCCCTGTCAATAGAGTTAACTTAGCATGGCCAATCAACCCAACCCAAGGTTGGAGGAGCTGTGTACTCAGGGCCACCACCAGGACATCAACTCACCTCGTATTCCTCTTTGAACCCATAGCCTTCGGCACACTTCATCTGTGTAATGTGCTGCAGCAGGTCTGCCACGCGTATGGCTGGATGGAGCTGTCCTGTTTGATAGGGTACATCCACGGGGTCCCGCTTCTTATAGGGATGCGGCTTCACCAGGCTGTTGGCCTCATTGGTAACTGTGTGATTTTCATCTGCAGGTACACAACGAGTTATATTAGCTCTTCCTCAGCTCAACTGGTTTGTAAATTCCTCACCTTCTGCATAAATTGCTTTCAGAATCTAATTAATCAAGCAATGTGAATCAACGTATCATTTTGATGTGTTGCTTTGGATGGTAATTTTAAAGTTGCGGTCTTGGCATTCGCACAATTAGTGTAAATATAAAAAGGGTATGTCGACCAGAGGTTTCCAGTTTTTATATTGGGAGGATAATTTGCTCCAATTAAACAAGTTGATATCAGGAATTAGTACTTCTCATGGCAAATGGAATCTGTCGTCTAGGTCAAGGTAGTCTCAGATCATAGATCATAGTTTAACCCCGTCACCTAGGAAGTTATTTCGGGAGTTAAGTGGCAGAGGATTGGAGAACCGCTCGCAACGCAGCCTGAGGTAAGGGAAGAATTTTAGTGTTTCTTAAGTGGGGATTGGTAATAAGGGGAGTGAGACAAGGAATATATAGAATCATAGAATCCCTACAGTGCAGATGGAGGCCATTCAGCCCATCAAGCCTGCACAGACAACAATCCCACCAAGGCCTTATCCCTGTCACCCCATGTATTTACCCTGTTAGTCCACTTGACACTAAGGGGCAATTGAGCATGGCCAATCAATCAACCTAACCTGCACATCTTTGGAGTGTGGGAGGAAACCACAGCACCTCGAGGAAACTCACGCAAATTCCACACAGGCAGTCACCCGAGGCTGGAATTGATCCCGGGTCCCTGGCACTGTGAGAGCAAGGAAAGATCTGTCAGACACTGACTCAGGATGGAGCAGGCTTCGATAGGCTGAATACCTTTCCGGCATTTTATTTTCTTATGTATCAGCTTCATGCATTTTAATTTCAGCTGGGGACCATCGAGGTTTGCACTCAGTGCCCGATGCTGGAAAGTGCAAGCAGGTAGGTGTTGGCAAAGGGCATAATTGAGGTCAGCTGAGATGCTGCCCGCTCGCCGTCCATATTCACAGGGTTTGAGCGACACTGGCTGGGCCACCATTTATTGCCCATCCCTAACTGTCATACATTTCAGAGGGCCGTTAAGAGTCAACCATTTGTGAGAGGTTGCCTGCATCTGACATCTGAAGGCCAGGTGGCAGATTTCCTTTACACTAGTGAACCAGACTTTTTTTTATGATGATTGACAATTGTTTCATGATCATCATTAGGCTATTAATACAAATTCATCATCTGCCAAGGTGAAATTTGGACTCAGGTCCCCAGATCTTTATGTTGGGGCTCTGGATTACTAGACCAGTAAAAATACCACCACTCTACCACTTCCCCTGCATCATGGGTGTTGCTTTAAGTCTCTTGTTGGGTACCAGCTAAAAAGGCAAGACCTTAAAAAATGAAGGGTAGGCACTTGCAAAAAAACATCGGAACGTAGGAATTAGGAACAGAAGTGATCAAATTCAGCCTTTCGAGCCTGCTCCTCCATTCACTCAGATCATGGCTGATCTCTCCCTGGTCTCAAATCTACTCCCCACCTGTTCCCCATGTTCCTTTAACCTGTTTTTTAAAGTCAGAAATATATCTATCACCTTCTTGAAACCATTTAATGATCCAGAAACTGCGTTTAAGTGAGCCAGAGTTTACCGAAAGTGAGCTTTTCATTGAAATAGGCCAGTTTTTCTTATGCAGGAAGTTAGGTTACATCACTTCCTGGGGGATTGGTGACATACCACAGCTTTAAAATACTACAAAGCATCATCCCCAATGGTCATGCCAACAACTAAATAGTTCACATCCCATTGACAAGGCGACAACCAGTAACCATAAGTGTTAAATATTCATACAAGAAAAATACTGTGCAAATGATAAGCTCATCAAATACAATGAAATCCAGGTCCAGAAATTATTACGGTTCTTTTCACTTAAAAAGAATTGAGAGGCAAAATAAAATAAGCAAATCAGCATTTTCCTTCTGTTGAATAAAATATGCTCAAGTCAGATGGGTACAGGGTATTTTCTATACTTTGGCATTTTATTTTTCAACCTAGCAGTTTTGAACAGATCACGTCACGTCTGTTAAGAGCAATTTACTAAATTGGTTTTAATTTCCAGCCTTGATTTCATCCAAAAAGGGGAGTATTCAGAGCAAGCCAAATTACTGCACGTCAGAAATGAAGATGAAATGTTCGATGGCACTCCAAGCTTAGCTTAAAATAAAAATTTTACAATGAAAAGACCAGGCGCGTAAAACATTCAACGGAATATAAAATGGCAAGATGGAATCCATCGAAGGGTTGGGGCTCGGGTGGGGGAGGGGTGGTGGTGGGGTTGGGTGGTGGTGGGGGGGTGGGTAGTAAAAGGGGCAGAAAGGGATCACGTCTTGAACAATTACTTAGCATGCCATGTCATGAATGGCTTCATGGATTGTCACATAAGGGCATGAAATGCTATATGTCAACTGCCATGCAAGTCAACACACAACAGAACTGGCCAGAATCTGGTGAGCTGGACAAGCTGCCTCTGGTGCAGGGCGAGCAAGGAACTTACCATTTATTGGCACTTTTTTTTTAATAAAGAGATACGGAAGAGGTAAATGTGGAGAGAGACAAAAAAAAAGGAGAAAAGGAAAGAGGGCATAAGCAACAATAAATGTGAACATCGTCATATATATTTTAAAATTAATTTGATGTAATTTAAAGTATGAACAGTTCTTAACTAGCTCAGTAAAGTATTGACGGAGAAGTTAGATTACAAATAATTTAGTTTTTTTCACCCGGTTGCTATTTAAAACCCAGTAACCCCCACTGGTGTCTTTAACATTACAGTGATTACACAGCAGTTGCTTGAAGGCGGAGGGGGTGCTCAAATTGTCAAATGGCGGGAGAAGCCCCTAATTCAATGATCTCAGTGCGAACCTATGGCCATAGTCTTAGACACTGTGAAAGACTAATCGTGTGAGGGGACATTGCATCACAATTCCAATAGCAAGTCATGCTCAATCCCTTGAAACCAGCATTTCAAACAGGCCCAGTTTCATCATTTGCAGTTTTGATGAAATAAACAGAAGGAGAAAGAAAGAGAAGTGGCTGTTCAGATTAAGAGAAATAAGATTCCCAACTTCGTGGGAACTGAGGGGGAATATTGGTTTCTTTTTAATGCCCATCTGCATTGCCGACATCAGGACAACACCAATTGAAATGTGATGATTGTGTTCATTTGTATTGCGGATTTTCTTCCCCAATATCGCCCCCACACCACCCCCCCCCCTCCACCAGCCTCCCCCCTCCTCCACTTCCCTTCTCCTTTCTTGAGGTGTGGGTTCCTCCTGGAATACAGTCCCAGGGTAGCCAGCGATCCACCTCTACTTTAAAAGAGTGGCCAATCTCCATGCGTGAGTCATAGAATCCCTATAGTGCAGAAGGAGGCCATTCAGCCCATTGCACAATCCCACCCAGGCCCTAATCCCACAACCCCATATATTTACTCTACAAACCTCCTGACACTAAGGCACAATTTAGCATGGCCAATCAACCTAACCTGCACATCTTTGGGCCGTGGGAGGAAACCAGAGCACCCGGGGGAAACCTACGCAGACACGGGGAGAATGTGCAAACTCCACACAGACAGTGACCCAAGATGGGGATCAAACCCAGGTCCCGGGCACTGTGAGGAAGCAGTGCTTGCCACTGTGCCACCCATGCCCCGAGTGTTGGCGAGCATCATAGATGAGCCTATCCTCTTGTGACGTCCACACACATGTACATTTCACAGGAGGGGTGGGGGGGTGCAGGAGGGTGGTTTGGTAACTGGAGAGTGGACAGGAGTAGGAACCCTGGTTGATATTCTCCCCCCTGGCCCATTTGTCGCACCCCTTTCTTTCACCAGCTCATTCAACACAGGCCAGGAATCAAATCTGGGAACTTCTGTGGCCCAGTACCATGCCAGGCAATGCATCAGAGAGGTATTATGTAAGAGAGGTGCATTTGATTAATCTCCTCTTTGCTCGATAACAATGATACACAAGCCACTGTATTAGTTTATTTCATCTTCTCGAATTGCAGTAAACTGGGAAAAGAAAAAGAAAAGTCCTCACCTAATATTGCAGTTGGCACGAATGGATCTGGTGAGCAGTCATTAAGTAGAACCAAGACACAAGGTGGTACCAAACCAGAGAAAAAACTACAGTTAGTTTCCATCTTAATTTTCTATCAGCATTTATACCTTAAACCTTTATTGGAATCCTATTAATCAATTAAAACTCATGACATAGTGGTTAACCTCCGCATCATCAGACTCACATTGTACACATCAACCTATAGGCTTGTCACAGTATCTTTACACTGGAAGTAATGGATACCTGGAAGTGGCAGTAAAGACTAATTGATCAGAACAATTAAATGCCAAATTATGAAAATGTGTAATTAATAAGAAGGCAGGGATCCTCTATCTAATCTGTTACAATTTCCATAGAAAAGAATGGATAATTAGGCATGATTACAATGCAGTAATGATACAGTTTTGAATACAGGGAGGCAGCGATGCAGTGGTATTGTTACTGGACTAGTAATCCAAGAGCAAGATTTGGGGGCCTGTGTTCAAATCCCACCTAGGTGATTGAATTCAATAAAAATCTGGAGTTAAAAGTCTAATGACCACCATGAAACCATTGTCATAAAAGCCCATTTGGTTTACTCACGCCCTTTAGGGAAGGAAGAGATCAGACCTGCATGTGACTCAAATAACCTCTGAAATGGAGGGCAGTTAGGAGTGAGTGTTAAATACTGGCTCCACCAGTGACATTCATGCCCTGTGATGTAAATGAAAAGAAACATGATGGCTTGTGGAACGCACTCTTGCATTCTTTGGGGTTAGATCAGGTATTCTGCAGTTTTTTTCTGGATTTATCTTCCTGAGGTGAGAGATGGGGAAAACACTGCAGGACCAGGAAAATGAAATGCGTAGAACAAAGCCCAGGTCAGATTGTATCGGGGCCTCCTGTGTGCCCTTTTAAACAGAAACATTCCTCAAAAGCTACAGATGACTGTTGGCAATATTAGTGATATTTATGCACATATGTGTCTGTTATTTTGATGGGAGAATTACTCCATTAAAAGTTGACAGCACCATTAAAATCCTGGATAGCTCATTGACTAAAGTCAGCAATAGTAATTTGTAGCCTACAGGGAATAATGACTGACAGTGTTCTCCATGTCTTTATGCATGAAGACTTCCACACAAGAAAGATTAAAGAGTTTATTGTCGCTACTCTACTTTGGTTAAGAAACAATCTGCAATTTATTCTAAAATTTTATGTCATGTACATGTTCTCTTACCGACACAACTATGCTCATTGCATTCCCAAAGTATTTCTTTGGCTGCGAGGGACTTTGTAAAGCTGTGAGAATGTGTTAAGCTACTATATAGGTGCAACTTCCTATTCCTTTCTCTTGAATACACTTTACATTGTCTGATGAGCCTTTACTAATATCTTTAGAAAATGTTAATGGGATGTGCAACGTAAGGTAAAATGTTCAGAAAATAAAACCTTGATTTGCCAAGCATGAAACTTTTAATTTTGCGTTTCAGTGATTTTTTTTATTCATTCGTGGGACATGTGCATCACTGGCTGGGCCAGCATCTATAGAAACATAGAAGATAGGAGCAAGAGGAGGCCATTTGGCCCTTCGAGCCTGCTCCGTCATTCATTACGATCATGGCTGCTCGTCCAACTCAATAGCCCAATCCCGCTTTCTGCCCATAACCTTTGATCCCATTCGCCCCAAGTGCTATATCTTGAATATATTCAATGTTTTGGCATCAACTACTTCCTGTGGTAATGAATTCCACAGGCTCTTTGGGTGAAGAAATGTCTCCTCATCTCTGTCCTAAGTGGTCTACCCTGAATCCTCAGACTGTGACCCCCTGGTTCTGCCCATCCCTAACTGTCCTTGAACTGAGTGGCTTGCGAGGTCATTTAGAGGACAGCTGAGAGTCAGTCACATTGCTGTGGCTCTGGAGTCACATGTAGGCCAGGCCGGGTAAGGACGGCAGAGTTCCTTCCCTAAAGGACGTAAGTGAACCAGGTGGGTTCTTCCAACAATCAACAATGGTTTCATGGCCATCAGTAGATTCTTAATTCCAGATTGTTTTTTATTGAATTAAGTACGTAAGAACACCCACAGATGCTGCCTGACCTGTCGAATTTATCTGTCGAACTTTTCTGTTTTTATTTAATTTTATTGTATCCTTTGCATATTGAGGAAGCTCTTCACAGCCAGTGTATTGTTTCTATAGTGCAGTTGTTTTGCTGTTTTGTGCATTAATTCAAGGACCTGCAGATGGTAACGGAATAAAAATGACCAGTTAATCTACTGTTAGTTGAGTGAGAAATGTTGATCTGGACCCTGGGCAAACACCTGCTCTTTACATGTTTTTTATTCATTCATGGGGTAAGGATGCGCCGGCTAAGTCAGCATTTATAACCCATTTCTAATCGCCCTTCAGGAGGTGGTGGTGAGCCTGCTTCCATGTGGTGTACGTACTCCTACAGTGCTGTCAGGGAGGGAGTTCTAGGATCTTGATCCAGCCACAATGAAGGGGCTGAGGTTGATGTTGGGCAGTCAATCTGGGTTTATTCTTAATTGGCATAATGATTACACGCAGTTGATGGATTTGCTGGGTCATTTCAGGGGGCAGTTAAGGGTCACCATATTGTTGAGGGTCTGGAATCACAGGCAGGCCAGTCTGGGTAAGGATGGCAGATTTTAAAGGACGTTCGTGAATGGCAGATCAGACTCAATGGGCTGAATGGCCTAATTCTGCTCCTATATCTTATTAACTTATGAACCTGATGGAATTTTACAACAATCTGCTGGTTTCATGGCCACCATTACTAATGGTATTTTCTATTCCGATTTAGTTAACTGAATTTAAATTCACAGCAGCTGTAATGGGAGTTGAACCCATTTTTCTAGACTACTTGTACAGGTTTCTGCATTACTAGTCTATCACTCTGCTGTCATTCTTTAAATAGTGCCTTGGGATCTTCTACACCACTTGAGTTAACAGCACTCGCTCACTTCTAAAAGATTATAGAAACATGGAAGATAGGAGCAGGCAGAGGCCATTTGGCCCTTTGAGCCTGATCCGCCATTCATCACGATCATGGCTGATCGTCCAACTCAATAGCCTAATCCTGCTTTCTCCCCATAACCTTTGATCCCATTTACCCCAAGTGGTATATCCAGCTGCCTCATGAATACATTCAACTTTTTGGCAGCAATTACTTCCTGTGGTAATGAATTCCACAAGCTCACCACTCTTCGGGTGAAGATTATCACAATAATAAATGAATGACTTTTGTCCGGTGACATCCATCATTATGAAGTGTTTCGAAAGGTTAGTCATGGCCTGAATCAATTCTGGCCTCCCAGACTTTCTGGATCCATTACAGCTCGCCTGTTGCTGCAACAGGTCCCCAGCAGACACCATCTCCCTGGCCCTACACTCAACCCTGGAACACCTAGATAACAACCATACCTATGTCATAGACTGCAAAGCAGCCTTTAACACTATTATTCCTACCACACTCATCTTCAAACTTTGTGGCCTGGGGCTCTGCTCCTCTTTCTGCAACTGGATCCTAGACTTCCTGACCCACAGATCACAATCAGTAAGGATAGGCAACAACACCACTTCCACGATCATTCTGAACACTGGTGCTCCGTAAGGCTGTGTCCTCAGCTCTTTACTATACTCTTTATACACCTCTGATTGTATGGACAAATTCCCTTCCAACTCAATTTTCAAGCTTGCTGATGACACCACCATTGTGGGTCAGACCTCAAACAATGACAAGACACAGTACAAGAAAGAGATGGAATCTGGTGAACTGATGAGATGACAATAATCTCTCCCTCAATGTCAACAAAATGAAGGAGGTAGTCACGACTCCAGGAAGTGTATTGGAGGACTTGCCTCTGTCTATAGCAACAAGGACAAAGTAGAAATGGCCAAGAGCTTCAAGTAGATGCCCAGATCACCAACAACCTGTCCTGGTCACCCCATGCCAATGCTATCATTAAGAAAGCCCACCAATGCCTCTACTTTCTCAGAAGACAAAGAAAATTTGGCATGTTCGCTACAACTCTCACCAACTTTTACAGACGCACCATAGAAAGCATTCTTTCTGGTTGTATCACTGCTTGGTACGGCTCCTGCTCTGCCCAAGAAGGGGAAGGAAGAAGAAATACGTACAATAAAAAGAATTAAAGACAGGAAGCAGGAAGTGAGACTGAAAGGAGCGCCAATGAATGGATCTATGGATCAGCCTTGCAGTTTCAGAGTGGCAGTATTTCAAATCTAGGGGGTTGGCTTAGCTTAGTTGGCTGGGCAGCCAGTTAGTGGTTCAGAGCAATGCCAACAACACGGGTTCAATTCCCGTAACGGCTGATGTTAATCTTGAAGGTCCTGCCTGCTCAGCCTTGCCCCTCACCTGAGGTGTGGTGATCCTCAGGTTGAATCACCACTGGTCAGCTCCCCCCATTGAAGGGGAGAGCAACCTATGGTCATCTGGAACTGTGGCAATGTTACCTTTTTATTTCAAATTAAGAGAAATGTTTGATGCATTAATAACAATATTGGCTTGATTTTCAAACCATTTCACAAACTTGACTAGGTGCTCTGTTGGAACAAATCCAAAGGATATCTATTTTCCTGCATATAGTCCAAAGGTGTGCAAGTTAGGTTGACTGACCATGCTAAATTGTTCTTTGCATTAGCAGGGTTACGGAATAAGGCTGGGTAATAATCTATGCAGACTTGAGGGGCTGAGTGGCCTCCTTCTGCAAATCCTTCAGGGATTTGATGAATGTAACAAAAATGCCTGCAATTCTGTGTGTTGGTTCCGAAGATAAATTGTTGCTTTCAGCAGAGGAAGGGGGGAAATGGGCACGGGGATAATTTATGGTGGCAGGTTGTTGTGTCCTGCTTGCTGCTGTCTTTGGCACAGATGGTATGTAGACAGCAGGGCCCAGGGGCACTCCCGCTATTTACTCATCACGGTTTGTATCTGAAGCAACCTGGACGCATGCGATAATAGCTGGAAACGGCATCATTATTCTTGGGCCACTTATACTAATGGATAGGTTGTCAGCATGGAACAAAACAAAGCCTTAAGAGTGGGATGATGTGGCGCACTACATTATGCACAAGTGGGAAGAAATACACAAAACTGGAGCTTTTCATTTGTGCAGAACTTGGCGAGCGGTGAAATCAAAGCAGGTTTTTGTGCTGGAGGTAAACAGGCTTATTTCCAGGGAACAGGCTTTTGTTGCTAATGGACACATCAAGGGGAACCAAGTGCTCAGAACCATCAACTCTTAAAGATGTCGATGGTGACAGGGATTACTCTTTACAGCTTAAAATGAAGGCTATTATTCAGAAATACAAACTGTCCTCTGCCTCATTTTCTTCAAATGGTTCAATCCACTGGCTGAAGCTCATCCACACTTATCTGAGTTCCCTCAAAGAAAAGGAATGGCCTCATTCTCTCCCATTTTGTGCCCAGAAGTGAGAGGAGGATTCCCATTGGAAAATTACTGGATTTGCTAATACTGATCGAGAAGCAGGAATGCTCAATAAGGTAGAGTTTTAATTTGTACAATAGAATAAAGTGAACGTGATGATTGTGGAAGTAAAAATGTGGAGAGATATTAAAAGGGATCCTGAATTGCTACCACACCAAGTTAAAATCAACCCTATAGAGTTTGAAGTTTATTTATTAGTGTCACAAGCAGGCTTACATTAACACTGCAATGCACTTACTGTGAAAATCTCCTGGTTGCCATACTTCAGCACCACACTGAGGGAGAATGTAGAATTTAGCAATGCACCTAACCAACACATCTTTTGGACTGTGGGAGGAAACTGGAGCAACCGGAGGAAACCTGTACCAACACAGGGAGAACGTACAGACTCTACAAAGTAAATGATCCGAGTCAGAAATTGAACGCAGGTCCCTAGTGCTGCGAGGCAGTAGTGCTATTATGCCACACATGGGAGTGCAACTGGTCCCTGAGATGGCAGGTCTGTCATATGAGGAGAGATTAGGTCAGTTAGGATTGTATTCATTGGAGCTTGGAAGAGTGAAAGGGGATCTTGTAGAAACTAATGAAATTCTAACAGGGTTAGACAGGGTAGATTCAGAAAGAATGTCCCTGATGGTAGGGGAGTCCAGAGCTGGAGGTTATAGTTTGAGGATAAGGGGTAAACCTTTTAGGACTGAGGTGAGGAGAAATTTCTTCACCCAGAGGCTGATGAATGTGTGGAATTCACTACCACAGAAAGTAGTTGAGGCAAAACCTTTGTGTGATTACAAGAAGAAATTAGCTATAGCTCTTGGAGCTAAAGAGATCAAGGGATATGGGGGGAAGAAGAGATCAGGGTATTGAATTCGATGATCAAAATGAATGGCGGAGGAGGTTTGAAAGGCCAAATGGCCTACTCTTGCTTCTAGTTTCTACGTTTAACCCCAATAAGCTTCTGTTCCGTGCTTTTTAAATGTCAATCAACTATTTTAGTGATTCCCATCAACCCCATCTGAAAAGTACAGTTCTCCGAGCTGTTTCTGCCTGGTGAGATCCTTAATGATAAAGGGTTAATTATATAATGTGTTTATAATTATAAAACTTGTACACCTTTCGGGTTACAGATTGCCATACCAGCCTTATGGACATATCTATTAATGGATTGCTTATTCTTTAATTGTCTCACAATTAAGGGCTGTCTATGCAACTAATTTGGCAGGTTTCCAATAACACGAATTCAGTTTCTCTTGTTAAATGTCAGTTTAGCACAAAATGCTTAACAGCATACTAATTCAAACTACAAAATGATCGTCACACTAAAACTATTGATTTTGAAATGACCGACAAGATGGTAAAGGCACCACCATTGACCTCAGAGAGCCCGCGGAGGTGGACAAACAGAGAATTAGCCAAGGTCCCGCTCCTGATTTCGATCCAGTTTCACTGCTGGGAAGTGTGGGCAACAGGTGATCTCGCTCACTTGCGACCATGTCAGAAAGCTATTCTATCTTTTCCCTGCACAAGAGGGAAGATATCAACACTCACACCTGAACACTGACGGAAGCACCATGGAACCATATCATGTAGTGGGCAGGATTTTTTGACCGCGCTCGCCCCAAACCCAGAAAATCCTGCCCTTTGCATGGTCCACCCCATGCCCGCTCCAATTCCCACAGTGGGAGGAATGGGAAAATTTGCCCCAGAGCCTTCAGTAAAGAAGGGGAGAAAATTGGGGAACACTTTCTTTTGAATAATGCAATTATCCTGTTTCTCATAGAATCCTTACAATGCAGAAGGAGGCCATTTGGCCCATCAAGCCTGCACCCAACTACAATCCCACTCAGGCCTTATCCCCATGTATTTACCCTAGCTAGTCCTCAGATACTAAGGGGCAATTTAGCATGGCCAATCCACCTAACCCACACATCTTTGGACTGCGGGAGGAAACCAGAGCACCTGGAGGAAACCCACACAGACACGGGAAGAATGTGCAAACTCCACGCAGATCCAAAGCCAGAATGGAACCTGGGTCCCTGGCACTGTGAGGCAGCAGTGTTAACCACTGTGCCACCATCTCGCTCCTATTTTTCTACAGGATGCTAAGTGTGCCACTTTCAACATGAAACCAATACATCCTGTAAACTACACATAGTCCTGAGCTGCACTTTACATTTATACAGATTTGCAAACTGCTGAAGTTTTGTTTTGCAACTAGCTCTGCACCCTTGAGACCAATAAACCATACATTTGCTTCAAAATGATTTTCAAACCTACAGCACAAAGTGAATATATTAAACCCAGCAGTAACATGTGATCTATCCCCCCAGCTGTAAGATAGATAACATATAACTCAATGGAAACTTGGTCACTCGTAGGGTGTCAGAACAGATTTGGTGTCGAGTTGACTGATTATGTTTCATGGTTGGCCATGACATAAAGCTAAAAGGAAACAAGTTGAAAAAAATGATTTGAGTAACACTTGTTTAGTCATAGATCTAGCAGAGTGGGTACAGTTGACGTGCCTACAAATAGTCCCCCGAAATTTTACCATCCCACCGCCCCCGGGGATTGGAGCAAGCGAGGGGTGGGCCATGGAAAGGTCCGTTGACCTAGGGTAGGACTTTCCAGTCTCGGGGAGAGTGAGGCTGGAAAATTCCACCCATATATTGGGGGAGAAATTACTCTTCAAATCATCTAGAATTGGACATCAAACCTTATGTCCATAATGTCCTTCTCAGAGCACAATGAAATGACACTATAAGAGAGACTTACCTGTGTAGTAGGAATTCTGAATAGATGGGCTCTTCAGTGTATTTGTCTTCACGGTAAATGAAGATGGTGAAGACATGGCTGAGAGAAAATGGAAAAGAATGGCTCAGCGCTTAGTTGACTTTGGGAACTGTTCCAGTAAACAGTGGGACATCTTCTGAACTCACCTCTTCCATTCAGGTTGTGTGTATCCATGAAGGAGAAGGCCTCATCGCAGTTAGTACCTTGCTCAGTAAAACTCTTGTCCATTGAGTTCACCATCACTGTCATCTCCTGTCGGGTACTGCTCAGGGTATCTTTCCTCTTCTTTGCTAGTTTTCTTGAAATTAAGGGGAAAAAAAGAAAGCGCACAATTAACTTTTAATGAAAGACAAACAGAAGATTGGAATTCCAGACACTTTTAAATTACCTGAGTACCAACTCATTCTAAAAGTTACCAACAAGATTCCTTTGCATTTGATCAATGTCCAGTATATCTGCGAATATAAAGAAATCTGAATTCTCTAAAAAAGCGCTACACTTAGGATGCCTCTGAGAAATAACTTTAAAGTAAAATGATGATAGGAACAAGGAAGGTTTAAGGTTAAGTTTATCCCTTAATGTCATGAGTAGGCTTACATTAACACTGCAATGAAATTACTGTGAAAATCCCCAGTCGCCACATTCCGGCATCTGCCTGGGTACACTGAGGGAGAATTTAGCATGGCCAATGCACCTAACCAGCATATCCTTTGGACTGTGGGAGGAAACCAGAGCTCCCAGAGGAAACCCAAGCAGACACGAGGGGAATGTGCAGACTTTGCACAGACAGTGACCCCAAGTTGGGAATCAAACCTGTGCTCCTGACACAGTCTGGCATGCTAACCACTGTGCCACCGTGCTGCCCCTGTGAGAGTACAGGGTCTTCCTCTCTAACATTAAGGATTCTTGACTATGTATTCTGATAGGTTTGAGATCGGTGCAGTGTTGCGATTCTTTGCTGGACTGGTGTCAAAAGCAATGATATAGGAATAAGAAAGATTACCTCGCGCCAATGACTCCTTTTAGTTTTGCTTCACAATACAGGGAGCAGGTTGCAAACACTATTTTTGTTTTGCAAACTCCCATCTTCCCTGAAGGCATTCACCAGTCCTACAAGTGACAACTGCCCTTTGCTGTTTTGCTTATGACATATGATTCTGGACAGCAAGTGTAGATAAGCTATTAATCACAAGCAACTCTAAACCAGTCCTCATCTGGAATCTATACATGTACATTGCCCAGAGAGGGTTGCTGGATTACAGTCTGAAGGGACCAATCCTCCACTTCCCAACTGTTGAAGACACCAGCTTATAAAGAAGCTTTATTAAATCAGGATTCTGCTGATACAGCAGGCAGTCTTTCAGTTTCCACAGGCCGGAGAACCCCACCTCCACCTGTACGTGAGTGACTGTGTTTGCATGTCAGTTAACATAATACAACTCATGGGCTGGAATCTTTGGCGTAGGATTGGGAGGAAAGGCTGGCTCAATTGGGGTTGAAAGGATGGTTGAGGATGGCCTACACCCACTCATAGGTCGACGAAGACCCTTGGGTGGTTGTGATTCTACTAGAGGTAGCATGCTGGATGTTGGGGAAGGGATGTGGCTGTGGCCACGTCAGAAAGCCACCCAGCAAAAAAACCATCCTCAGGTACAGGGGAGGAGTGATGCCCCACCGGTCAAGCTGCCCTGTGGTCCATGGAAGGCCCCACCTTGACAAGGGAGGTTCCTGTTTGAAAAGACCCTGCCCTCACCAAGAACCACCCCATGCATCCCCAGGCACTGCCTGAGCAAACCCAGCCCCACATCTCAATTTCGGGGCATTCTCCATTTTGGCTGCTGCTCCAGGTCTTCTGCAGTCCCAGCAGTGACCACTGATCCCAGTGGCACTGCTGGGACTGAATGACTGCTGGCCCTCTGATTGACTGCCAACTCTTGGAAAACATGTTTTTCTATGTTTCTATGTTTCTAATAGGACCTCCATCTTTATAGGCATAGGAATCTGATGGTGTAATGACTTTAATTAGGCCAATGAGGTTAGCCTATTGGAATATGAGCTCCCTGGTTAAGAAGTCAAAGAACAAAGAAAATTACAGCACAGGAACAAGCTCTTCGGTCCTCCAAGCCTGCATCGACCATGCTGCCCATCTGAACTAAAACCCCCTACCCTTCTGGGGACCATATCTCCCTATTCCTATCCTATTCATGTATTTGTCCTGATGCCCCTTAAAAGTCATTGTTGTATCTGCTTCCACAACCTCCCCCGGCAGCGAAATCCAGGCACCCACCACCCCCTGCCTCATACATCTCCTTTAAACATTGCCCTTTGCACTGTAAACCTGTGCCTCCTAGTAAACTGACTCTTCCAACCTGGGAAAAAGCTTCTGACTATTCACCATGTCCATGCCTCTAATAATCTTGTAGACTTCTATCAGGTCGCCATCCCCCCCCCGCCCCCCCAACCTCCGTCGTTCCAGTGAGAAGAAACCCAGTTTTTTCAACCTCTCCTCATAGCCAATGCCCACCATACCAGGCAACATCCTGGTAAATCTTTTCTGTACCCTCTCCAAAACCTCCACATCCTTCTGGTAGTGTGGCGACCAGGATTGAACATCACATTCCAAAAGTCAATTGATGTGCCCATCAGGGAGTCCTTTCCTTGTACTGAACCAGGAGTGTCAGTTCCTCTGGGATTCCCAAAGGTAGACTGTTAACTACTAGCACCCTGTGTACTGCTGTTGGAATTGTAAATAAAGGGATTTTGGTGAAGGGACTTCTGCCTCCAAAGGCTTATTACAGATGTCAGGCAGTTCATTGCCTGATTAACATGCAATTCCTGTCTCACCTTCTGAAAGTGGTCTTGATGGGGTGGACCTGGCTTTCTGGACAGTTGATGGCTGGAAACTGAAGCCATTAAAGTCAGCCATGCATATGTGGAATTCTGTTCTTTGAGAGTAAATTAACATATTACAGAGTTTCTGAGGTGTCCTTTGGGAGTAGGCTGAAACTATTTTTGTTGATTGGTTTGATCTGATTTGATTGTCATATGTATTAGTATACAGTGAATAGTATTGTTTCTTATGTGCTACACGGACAGAGCATACGGTTCATAGAGAAGGAAAGAAGGTGCAGAAGGTAGTGTTATAGTCATAGAGATAGTGTAGAGCAAGATCAACTTAATGTAAGGTAGATCTGTTCAGAAGTCTGACAGCAGCAGGGAAGAAGCTATTCTTGAGTTGGTTGGTATGTGATCTCAGACTTTTATATCTTTTTCTTGATGGAAGAAAGTGGAAGAGAGAATGTCCAGGGTGCATGAGGTCAGTGATTACGCTGGTTGCTTTCCCGAGGCAGCGGGGAGTGTATGTAAACAGAATCAATGGATGGGAAGTGGGTAAGAGTGATGGACTGGGCTACGTTAACAACCCTTTGTAGTTTTCTGTGGTCTTGGGCAGAGCAGGAGCCATACCGAGCTCTGATACATCCAGAAAGAACACTTCCTATGGTGCATCTGTCAGAGTTGTAAATCTCCTGTCTTCCACCCTATCACGGGCCTTCCTTTTGTCTTTGTCCCACCCATATCAATCCCTGTAATGTTTCTACCTTTCACCAGTTTCGATGAAGGGTCATTGACTAAACTTCTCTCCACAGATGCTGTCAAACCAGCTGAGTATTTCCAGTGTTTTGAGCTTTCAGTTCAGATTTCCAGCATCCATTTCTTGATTAGCGCTTTCTGTGTCTATTTTCTGTCCAATTTCTCCTCCGATCTTCAGGAATTTGCTCCTCCATGTGCAAAGTGCATTTTGAGATGGAGAAATTGCAATCAGGTTTTGTACTCCCACTCGCTGGCAACATTGTGGGAGTATCATCAACATTAACACTGTTCATGGAGAAAATACATCACTACCTTAGGGAATCAGCACTGTGGTTATCACTGCTGCCTCACAGCTCCAGGGACCTGGGTTCGATTCTGGCCTCAGGTTACTGTCAGCGTGGAGTCTGCACCTTCTCCCAATGACTGCGTGTGTTTCCTCTCACAGTCCAAAGACGTGCGGGTTAGGATGATTGGCCATGCTAAATTGCCCCTTACTGTACCAGGTTGTGTAGGTTAGAGGGATTAGTGGGGTTGTGGGGACAGGGCTTGGAGTGGGATTGTTGTCGGTGCAGACTTGATGGGCCAAATGGCCTCCTTCTGCACTGTAGGGTTTCAATGTTTAGCTCAGTTGGTTGGGCAGCTGATTCGTGATGCAGAGTGATGCCAATGGCATGGGTTCAACGCCCATACTGGCCAAGGTTATTCATGAAGGCCCACCTTCTCAACTTTGCCCCTCACCTGAGGTGTGGTGACCCTCAGGTTAAATCATACCAGTCAGCTCTCCCTCTCAGAGGGGAGAGCAACCTATGATCATCTGGGGCTGTGGCAACTTTACCTTTACTACCATCCCAGGAGAGCTCAGGTACAGCATTAAGTGCAGCCTTTCCCAATGTTGCTCACATCTTGAGCAAAACTACAAGAGAACATGCTGCCAACCCATTAACAAAGCTTTACCTTCTATCAAAGGATAGGTTCTTATTTAAGAGCTGCATTTCCCCATGGCTGTTTTGCTATAATAGTTAGGAGTGAGTGGAATATTAAATGCTTGCTGATCCTTTGATCAAAATTAATTCTATCGGTTAGGTTATTAGAATTGAAGATTTCCTGAACTTTTTAAATGTGGCCCAGAACAACATTGGGCCGCATGGTGGCACAATGGTTAGCGCTACTGCCTCACAGTGCCAGGGATCTGGACTCAATTCCCGGCTTGGATCACTGTCTGTGCAGAGTCTGCACCTTCTCCCCGTGTCTGCGTGGGTTTCCTCCGGATGCTCTGGTTTCTTCCCACAGTCCGAAAGACGTGCTGGTTAGGTTCATTGGCCGTGCTAAATTCTCCCTCAATGTACCCAAACAGGCACAGGAGTGTGGCAACTAGGGATTTTTCATAGTAAATTCATTGTAAGCCTACTGGTGGCTCTAATAAATAAATAAGGTAAAATTTCCGGGTCCTGACCCTTGAGTGTCTGAGCACTATCTCTGCTGCCTGATCTTCTCACAAGCAAATACTTAATAGCCTTCCTCCAGCAGCCACATCCAATCAAGGGGCGGTGAGTGGGTGCACTGCACAGTTGGGAGGGACAATTGTAGCACTCAAATCTGGAGGGCCAGCCAGGCGAGTTGGGTGCTGCTGACGTAGGAGTGAGACCTTGAGGGTGTCTTGAGATGGAACACCATCTGAAGACTGTTGACTTTTTTTGAAAAATCAAATGTACCCTCAGCTGTCAGGCCAGCATTGTGAAGGGTGAATCACTCCACCAGGTGGCCTGCTGATTCAACTGTGGCCCTCTAATCCCGTGGCACCAGGGTAAGGGAGTTTAAAGGAATTGCCGAAAGAGCCCACACCATGGGTATGAAGTTGCCTCCAGGCTCCTGCTAGACTTCAGCCTCACTAGGGATTCAACACAGAAGATCAGAGTGGTGTCGCCACTTTGCTCTTTAATTAATTGATCCTGAGGTTAGTACTGCTGCCTCACAGCACCAGAGACCCAGGTTCAATTCCCAGCTTGGATCACTGTCTGTGCAGAGTCTACACGTTCTCCCCTTGTCTGTGTAGGATTCTTCCGGATGCTCCAGTTTCCTCCCACATTCTGAAAGACATGCTGGTTAGGTGCATTGACCCAAACAGGCATTGGAATGTGGCGACTCGGGGAATTTCACATTAACTTCATTGCAGTGTTAATGTAAGCATTACTTGTGACCATTAAATAAATAAACTTTATAAATTGATAATACTCTGCGTTAAATGAGGGAGGTGAGTATGTGGAATGAGCTGCCCGAGGCAGTGATAGAGGCAAGCACAATTGCAACATTTGAAAGCCATTTGGATAGGGGCACGGATAGGAAAGGTTTAGAGGGATATGGGCCAAAAGCACACAAATGGGACGAGCTCAGGTTAGGAAACCTGGTCAGCATGGATGAGTTGGGCCGAAGGGCCTGTTTCCTTGCTGTAGGTCTCTGTGAGCCTGCGAGTAGTTCCAGTGACCCGCAGATTAATTCCAAAGCTAACAAGCACCTTGCTGAGATTTCAGCCATGGTTTATGAAGGAACTTTGGTGTTTGAAGTATTGCAGGTGGCACATAATGCTAAAGATATATATATTTTCTATAAATATTCCATACAGAATTCTACAGGAAGCTCCATTTTGCAGAGTAGTTATTTTTTCCTTGGTCCATTTGTAAATACAAAACAACCTTCTGCTTCAGAAGGAAAAGTTAATTTGAATCACTGATTGCTCAGAAAATGAGACATTACTGAGTGACGATACCAGCTATTAAACATCTCTTCTATATTAAGCCTCAGCTGCATATTCCAATGCAAATTAGTTCCACTGCAACTGAGTGGTGTGGGTCATATTTTGTCATGTTCCAACATTAAGTGATTTGGGAGGAGATTGAGCAAAAAACAGTGTCTAACCTGCAGGATTCATTTAAGAACTGCATTTCCCCATGGCTGTTTTGCTATAATAGTTGGGAGTGAGCAGAATATGTAATGCTCGCTGATCCTCTGATCAAAATCAATTCTCCTCTTTAATTGAAGCTTTCCTGAAGTTTTCCTGGACATGGCAGCCTTTCCTTCATTTCCAGGATTGATTATTTTTCTTCCAATATTTATGCATAACCTAAATGCGCTCATTCACAATTTATAGAATGCAGAAACTCACTGATGTAGATGTAGACACTCACTCGCACACACGTATACACAAACATACACACATGCACACGCACATACAAATACACACACAGACGCACATGTGCACAATGCACAGATGCACATTAACTCAAGCGGGTTGGATGTGACAGGACTCCCCAGTCTCTGTCCCCAACCTATCCCTGAAGCTGATGGGAAGCTCGCCCACAATCCTGACAGTTGTCCGTGGCAGTTACATGCCAGGACCAATGTTAATTACTTGAAGGTGAGACTTCCACCCCTCCCTGGGGAGTGGGTCCTACTTATTGGCAGCTCCAATTTCTCAGTAGCACCAGCCAGGAGTAGTGGCCATTGCTGGTTCAACATACAACTGCACTATATCGGGTGGGGGTGGAAATCAGGGGTGTGGGTAGTCTCAGTAAGGGTGCAGAAGGGGAGAAATTATCACTCTTTCTCCTACTGCTTCTCTGCATACCAGGATTTCACGCTTCATTCAGTATTCCCGTTCCCTCTGATCTCTGGCTTTTGCAACCAAGGTTGGGCATGGAGTTAAAGTTTAAGTTTTAAGTTTATTTATTAGTGCTGCAAGTAGGCTTACATTAACACTGCAATGAAGTTACTGTGAAAATCCCCTAGTCGTCATACTCCAGGGCCTGTTCAGGTACACTGAGGGGGATTTTAGCATGGACCAAGGCACCTAACCAGCACGTCTTTCAGGCTGTGGGAGGAAATTGGAGCATCTGGAGGAAACCCACGGGGAGAATGTGAAGAGTGAGACAGTGACCCAAGCTGGGAATCGAACCTGTGCCTCTGGAACTGTGAGGCGGCAGCACTAACCACTGTGCTGCCCCATGGCTATGGGGCCATACCCTAGGATCTACCTTGTCACCTCCTGCTTTTTTTTCAGACACAGAGTGTCCTGCATCTCAACCCTTCACAGTTTTCTCAAAAAAAAAATGCGCACTGATGCAAAAGTACAGGAGGAATATTCATCCTCTGCAGCACTCTTTACTTCCAAGTGAAAATGATGATGATTATGGATGACTCTTTATAACTAATACTACGGCACTGCAACTCTAAGGCTCATTTATTCATTTAAGCGGCATTAGCATTCAATATGGTACATAATTTCTGTTGTCTGAAACTGCCACCTAATGTTACAAAGCAACGGGAAGCTGATAGATTAACCAATGTATAATTTATATTTAAGAAAACTGCTTTTTACAGTGTTGGATCATGCTGCCTTTGATGTACATTACGCCGTCAAGGGTGGCAACATTCATATTTACCTCTTTTAGTTTAATGCTGAATTAATATTCCCAGCCCGATGCAAAGATGAGGGATTTTGATACACCACAATTATTTAATTCCTTATAATAGCAAACAATTAAGCAAGATGTCTTCAAGATGCCATGATGCATGAGGATCTTGTGTGGCGTAATTTAGATCTTTAGTAGAATGCAGCAAGCTCATTTCTTATGTTGAGTTAATGATCTGGAAAGTATATTTCCTGCTCTTCAGTAGGCCCAGCACTCAAAACGAGGTCTTATGCACAAACTGCCAGTCTATCAAATTCGAAACTTACTGTTTGGGGATTAACTTGATACATAGATAGGTGGAGGGACAGGTAGTATTGAGAAGGCAGGGAGGTTGCAGAGGGACTCAGGCAGGTTAGGAAAGTGGGCAATGAAGTGGCGTGGGAAAGTATGAGGTTATGCACTTTGGTAGGAAGAACGGTGTCAGAGGGAGAGAATTTAGAAATCAGAAGCACAAAGGGACTTGGGAGTTCCAGTTCAGGATTCTCCTAAGGTTCGCTTGCAGGTTGACTTGGAAGACAAATGCAATGTTAGCATTCAATTCGAGAGGACTAGAATACAAAAGCAGGATGCACTGCTGAGGCTTTAATCTTGGCCACCAATCTTGGTGTCATCTGCAAACTTACTAACCATGCCTCCTATATTCACATCCAAATCATTAATATAAATGACAAATAACAGTGGACCCAGCACTAATCTCTGAGGCACACCGCTGGTCACAGTCCTCCAGTTTGAAAAACAACCACCCTCTGGCTTCTGTCAAGAAGCCAATTTTGTATCTATTTAGAGGCCTTATTCTGGATCCCATGAGATTTAACCTGATGCAACAACCTACCATGCGGTACTTTGTCAAATGTTGGCAAGCCAGAGATGGCCATGTCCCAGGAATGAATAAGGAATTAAGAATGAATAAAGCTCCGGTGAAGGCTCTCATTTAGAATATTGCATGCAATTTTGGTCCCCGTTTCTAAAGAAGAATGTGTTGGCCTTGGAGAGGGTACAGTAGAGGTTCACAAGAATGATCCCAGGAATGAAACTTTTGATGTTTGAGGAACCTCTGAGGAACATGGGTCTGTACTTGTTGGAGTTAAGAACCATGAGGTGGCGGGGGGGCGGGGGGATATCTCATTGTAACTTATAGAATCATGAAAGGCCTGAATAGAATGGGCCGTGGGGAAGATCTTTCCATTAGTAGGAGAGACTAGAATCCGAGGGCACAACCTCAGAGAAAAGGAGGCTCATCTCATCTCAGACCTTTCAGAGCTGAGATGAGGAGGAATTTCTTCAGCCAGAGGGCAGTGAATCTACGGAATTCATTGCCACAGAAGGGTGTGGAGGCCAGGTCACTGAGTGTGTTTAAGAGAGAGATAGATGGGTTCTTGACTGGTAAGGGGACCAAAAGTTATGGGGAAAAAGTGGAAGAATGGGGTTGAGAAACTTATCAGCCATGACTGAATGGCAGAGCATTCTCAATGGGCTAAATAGCCTAATTTTGCTCCTATATCTTGTAATCTTATGATCTTATTATTTGTCATTGTCATTTCCCTGATCACCTTACCTTAGTGAAAAGCAGAATATCCCGAAGGGGGGAAATTTGCAAAGAGGAAACTGATATGAATAGATCACTCGTTCCTCCCCCTATCTCTGTGCCTCATGCGGTCTCTTTGCTCTTCCTATTCGGTCTCTTGCTCATCTTGGCAATGCTGGGGTGCAATGATAATGTGGGCTAGTGATCCAAGGGCTTCCAGCCTTCAGGGTCATCCTGACTTGAAACACTGGCTCGATCTCCACAGATGCTGTCAGACCCGCTGAGATTTTCCAGCATTTTCTGTTGTTGTTCTGAAGAGAGATTTTGCTCAGCAGCCCCAGCTCCTAGCCATTTTGTTTTGGGAAAGTTTGAGCGATTACGGTGAAGGGAATGGGACATATTCCCATTTCCAGTATCAGGCACTGCTGTAATGACTGTTGTAATGTGGGAAACACAGCAGCCAACTTGAAAACAACAAGTTCCCAAAATGGATCGAGATGAAAGCCCAAGTCATCTGTTTTTATTTCAGTGTTGTTTAAGAGTTTAAGGGAAAAACATTGGCCGGAATTCTCCGACCTTGTCTGCAGCCGGGATTCTCCAGTCCTGCTGCAGTGAACAGAGGTTTGGCTGAGTGCCCAATTCTCCGTTCTCACTGGCAGTGATAGGAGGGGGCATGCGAGACTGGAGAATTTTGGCCATTGGCTAGGACATAGACAGAACTCTCCGACCTTCTTTGAATAAGAACAATAGAACATAAGAAATAGGAGCAGGAGTAGGCCATCTAGCCCTTCGAGCCTGCCCCGCCATTCAATAAGATCATGGCTGATCTGTCGTGGCTCAGTTCCACTTTCCCGCCTTTTCCCCATAACCCTTAATACCCTTGCCTATCAAAAACCCATCTACCCACGTCTTAAATATATTTAGCGAGGCAGCCTCCACCACTTCAATGGGCAGAGAATTCCAGAGATTCACCACCCTTTGAGTGAAGAAGTTCCTCCTCAACTCCATTCTAAACTGCGCCCCCCCCCCCCCCCCCTTATCTTGAGGCTGTGCCCTCTAGTCCTACTGTCCTTTCTGAGCGGGAAGAGTCTCTCCACCTCTATCCTATCCATCCCATTCATCATCTTATATGTCTCAATGAGATCTCCCCTCATTCTTCTAAACTCTAACGAGTACAAGCCTAGTTTATTCGCCTCTCCTCATAGTTCAACCCCCTCAACCCCGGTATCAGCCTAGTGAACCTCCTCTGCACTCCCTCCAAGGCCAAAATATCCTTGCGTAAGTACGGCGACCAAAACTGCACATAGTACTCTAGCTGCGGCCTCACCAGTGCCCTGTACAGTTGCAGCAAGACCTCCCTACTTTTATATTCAATCCCCCTCACTATGAAGGCCAGCATCCCATTTGCCTTCCTGACCGCCTGCTGCACCTGCAGGCTGGGTTTTTGCGACTCATGCACAAGGACCCCCAGGTCCCTCTGCACCGTCGCATGCTGCAGTTTTTCGCCATGTAAGTAATAGTCCTTCCTACCATTATTCCTACCAAAGTGGACAACTTCACACTTGCCAACATTAAATTCCATTTGCCA
Source organism: Carcharhinus amblyrhynchos (assembly GCF_965287045.1). Classification (NCBI taxonomy): domain Eukaryota; kingdom Metazoa; phylum Chordata; class Chondrichthyes; order Carcharhiniformes; family Carcharhinidae; genus Carcharhinus; species Carcharhinus amblyrhynchos. The sequence goes on along the minus strand of NC_137331.1, from coordinate 110,853,026 downwards.
GTTCCTGGCCCATTTGCCCAGCCTATCTAGATCCTTCTGCAGACTTTTCACACCCTCCGCACAATTTGCCGTTCCCCCAATCTTGGTGTCATCAGCAAATTTCGACACCATACACTCGGTTCCCTCCTCCAGATCATCTATATAAATGGTAAAAAGCTGAGGCCCCAGCACCGATCCCTGGGGCACTCCACTAGTCACCAACCGCCAATCCGAATAGCACCCATTGACCCCCACTCTCTGCCTCCTATTTGACAGCCAATCCCCTATCCACGCTAACACCCTACCCCCAACTCTATGCCCCCTAACCTTCTGTAATAACCTCTTGTGCGGCACCTTTTCAAATGCCTTCTGAAAATCAAGAAACACCACATCTACCGGCTCTCCTCTATCCACTGCCCTAGACATATCCTCATAGAACTCCAATAAATTCATCAGTTACGACTTCCCCTTAACGAAACCGTGCTGCGTCTGCTCTATCAAACAATTCTCCTCAAGATGCCTCGCTATTTTCTCCTTGATCACGGATTCTAGCATTTTACCTACAACAGACGTTAAACTAACCGGCCTATAATTCCCTGCCTTTTGCCTGGCACCCTTCTTAAACAACAGCGTAACATTAGCCATTTTCCAAACTTCCGGCACCTCCCCGGAATCCAGCGAAGTTTGGAAAATAATCACCAAGGCATCCACTATCACCTCCGCCATTTCTTTCAGAACCCTTGGATGCATTCCATCCGGTCCTGGGGACTTGTCCACAATCAGCCCCTCCAGTCTGTCGAGCACTGCCTCTCTAGTAACAATAATGTCATTCAGGCCCTCCACTCCTATCATCTTTCCATCGCTAACACCCGGCAAACTATTCACGTCCTCCTCCGTGAAGACCAAAACAAAAAGTAATGAGATGGAGAATATGGTGACTGGCGCAGCAACAATAATCTCTCCCTCAATGTCAACAAAACAAAGGAGATTGTCATCAACTTCAGGAAATGTAAAGGAGAACATGCCCTTGTCTACATCAATGCTGATGAAGTAGAAGGGATCAAGAGCTTCAAGTTCTTAGGTCTCCAGATCACCAACAACCTGTCCTGGTCCCCCCCATACTGACGCTATAGTTAAGAAGGCACATCATCATCTCTACTTTCTCAGAAGACTGAGGAAATTTGACATGTCAGCTATGACTCTCACCGACTTTTACAGATGCACCATAGAATGCATTCTTTCTGGTTGTATCACAACTTGGTATGATTCTTGCTCTGCCCAAGACCGCAAGGAACTACAAAAGGTCATAAATATAGCCCAATCCAACACGCAAACCAGCCTCCCATCCATTAACTCTGTCCCGCTGCCTCGGCAAAGCAGCCAGCATAACTAAGGACTCCATGCACCCCGGACATTCTCTCTTCCACCTTCTCCTGTTGGGAAAAATATACAGAAGTCTGAGTCACGTACCAACTGACTCAAGAACAGCTTCTTTTCTGCTGCTGTCAGGCTTTTGAATAGACTTACCTTGCATTAAGTTGATCTTTCTCTACACCCTAGCTACGCCTGTAATAGTACATTCTGCACTCCCTCCTTTCCTTCTTTGCTAGGTTAAAGTCCAACAAGTTTATTTGTTAGCACGAGCTTTCGGAGCATCGCTCCTTCGTCTGGTGAATGACTCATCTGATGAAGGAGCGATGCTGTGGAAGCTTGTGCTACCAAATAAACCTGTTGGACGTTAACCTGGTGTTGTGTGCTTACTTATTGTGCCTACCCCAGTCCAATGCTGGCATCTCAACAAAGAACATTTTCTTTGTTCTTTGTTCAAATCAGATCAAAGATTAACCACTAAGGAAGAAAACAAATTACTGTGGATGGTGGAATCTGAAAATCTGAAAAGAGTTCACGTTTTGAGTCCAGATGACCCCTTTGCAAAGATTTGACAAACGGGCCATCTGGAATGTCAGCTCTTTTCTCTCTTTACAGATGCCGCCAGACCTGCTGAGATTTGCCAGCATTTTCTCTTTTGGTTTAACCAGTGAAGGCAGTGTAACACTGAGCTACCTGTATGGCAGCAGTTAACATAGTGAGCTGCCACTGTCTCGGTCTGGGTTCTGCCTCTGACCTCCCCGGCCGACTCGCGTGCTGAAGTTGCAGACTGATGTGCCACAATGACAGATGTTTCATTAATTCTGGGAATTCCTGGTGTGCGTCAGGTTAAACCAGCGCAAGCATGAAAAATGTGCCACTTTGCATTCCGAAAAAGAACGCCTCAGCTCCGGCATCTTTTGTTTCCAACACTTCAGCCTCCCCCCGGGTACGCGAACACACTGCCTCACCTGACTCCTTCACAGGACTCCATTTGTCACTGCCAAGTCCAATTTGTACCAGTTACGCTGGGCTGAAGGTTGGGAGGAGGGATCCTCTCCCCTGCAAAGAGCAGGCTAAACTGAAGATAAACTCGCCTGCTTTATAATGCATCAAACCTCAGCCTCTCCATTCCCACTGGGAGCCGGGCAGGCACAATCCCATGAACATAATACACTTTGCCACCCTATAAACTATTCAGGAAAACAAATCACTTTATTGTTTTACTAATGGGTGGATCTTAATGGTTGACAGGGAAGTAATTTGTCCTGATTATCCTCAGGGAAAAAGCAGCAAAAACTGGAATACTGGTCCGCACTGCACTTGGATACCTTAAAATGGAACTCCAGTTCAGACCAGTGATCCAGTTTTCACTGCTTTTTCCCCTTCTACATCAGAGGCTGTGTTTACAGGAGGAACCAAGTGGAAAGGGGATTTGACTGACGGCAAACCCACCCCCCCCTTCCGATTTTCATTCCATGTGCATTAATGAGTGAAAAATTTGGGCAGCCATCACTACACTGTGCCCGACCACCCAATCACCCCAAAATACAGGTAACAGGGAAAAGTGGCACAGTGGTTAGCACTGCTGCCTCACAGCTCCAGGGATCCGGGTTCGATTCCCGCCTTGGGTCACTGTCTGCGTGCAGTTTGCACTTTCTCCCAGTGTCTTTGTAGAGTTTACACTTTCTCCCCATGTCTGGGTGCTCCAGTTTCCTCCTACAGTCCAAAGATGTGCGGGTTAGGTTGATTGGCCATGCTAAATTAACCCTTCGTATCCTGGGATGCATATGTTAGAGGGATTAGCGGCGTAAATATGTGGGATTACGGGGATAGGGCCTGGGTGGGATTGCTGTCGGTGCAGACTTGATGAGCCGAGTGGCCTCCTTCTGCATTGTAGGGTTCTATAATTTTATGAAGTCAGCTGTCCCTGAGATGTTAGATAGATGAGATTTTATACAATACTGCCACTGATTTCAACTTGTAGAATGGGATAGGACAAAGAATCTGCCAATTTACCCCATTCATGACAAGTAAATCCGGTCAGCAACCAACACGAAAGGAAAGCTTGCGTCAGCAGTGCCCTCCATGATGTCAAGACCATCCCCACCCCTGTCAAACAATAAAGCACCACTGCAGTTTAGTCACTATTGTAGCGAAGGAAATGCCACAGCCAGTTTGAACACTGAAAACTCCCACAAACAGCTATGACCAAGTTTTTGTGGCAATGTTGGAAGGCTAAATATCAGTTTATTTCTTAGTGTCACAAGTAGGTTGACATTAACACTGCAATGAAGTTACTGCGAAAATCCCCTAGTCGCCACACCCCAGTGCCTGTTCGGGTACACTGAGGGAGAATTTAGCATGGCCAATGCACCGAATCAGCACGTCTTTCAGACTGTGGGAGGAGACCAGAGCACCCGGAGGAAACCCACCCAGGCACGGGAAGAACATGTGGACTCTGCACAGACAGTGGGCCAAGCCAGGAATCGAACCCGGATCCCTAGTGCTGTGAAGCAGCAGTGCTAATCACTGTGCCACCCAATATCAGCCAGGATAGCGGGGACAGCCCACCACCAGGACATCCTGACAAATAATCATCGATGTGAAATGTTGACTCTGTTTCCTGTCCACTGACGCTGCCCGACCTGCTGAGTTCTTCCAGCAGTTTTGTTCCTATTTGAGGTTTCCAGCATTTGTAGCGTTTTGCTTTTTGTACCGAGGATAGCTCTGCCTGCTCCTCTCTGAAACAGTGCTGTGAGCATTTTTCCTGCCCATCTGAGGGCAGAAGGAGCCTCGGAATGAGCGCTCAGCAAATGTTGTTGCTCAATCTGCGTCACATATAAAACCTCACACAAAAAAAACCAGGGAGAATGCACATTTCTGGTAACCCGTCGCAACTATAATAGCAGGTATTTCAGTTCAGTGAAATCATTGTTCCCATTTGAACAGATGGTATTTAAGAGGGATTAATGCTAGTGTTTTGGTGCAGAAAGGGATCATCAATCTCTCTGTATATTACACATACATTGTTACAGACATATAAAGCCAGTTAGATGCCAGAGCTTCCAGTTGCTGGTTGTGACTATGAAATTGATGCATTTAGTGCATTGCCACCAGAAGAAAGGACAATTACGGGCTGCCATCAAAGCAGACAAACCAACAACAACACTCTGATAAGAGCAAATGGAAAATCTGTAGACAACGCAACACACTAAATTGCTAACCCTCCGAAAACAAGGCAGCATGTTTGACTGGTGTCATAGTGTACTGTTCAACTGTTCATATTAGTGCCAAACCTCAAAAGATAAATATGCCCAATGCTACATAATTCATTCTTGACTGATTTTCCTTTAAAGGGATGTTCTTTTCACATCGCAGACTGGTTAATACTATGTTCAGTTTTACGCGTCAGACATTGGAGTCTTCGTTTGCAGCAGAAAAAGCACACAAAAGATTGAGCTAACGTAAAGGAAATAGAGAAAACAGAAATGGCCCAGGAGGACAGCAGTTGAGTCAATTTCATCAAAATGGAAAATGTCAAATAGTCCGCAAAAAGTCAACCTAGATCATTACCTTTGAGTCGATACTTACAAGGGAGCATTTGGTGCCCACCTCTAATACCCTATTGTGAGAAAAGCAAAGGTAGTTTTAAGGGATTTATATTTATATTTATAAAGAATGTTTAATTTAATGTTTCTGTACCTGGAAGGGTAAAATCTATAGTTAGATTTGTGCCGGACAAAGGTGTTTATATGTTTGGGGTTTGGTTTCAACTCCAACTATAATTCCCTTATGCTTAGAGAGGGCTATGTCATGAAGAGTAAATAAACCGGCAGAGGGTGCTTTGCAACTGGGGCCTTGTAAGGTGCAGAAGCTTTTACATTTTAGTTTAACTAATTTGATTGAAGTGTGAAATAACTCCTCAGAGACTGGTGTCCCTTCATCAGATTTTCTTTATTTACAAACTCTATATTTCCACTCCTAAGACTGGTACACACTCAGAATCCAGGGTGCCAGAAGACCTGACACTCTCATTTTTATATACAGGTGAGACTCCCCGATTGGGCAGGCAATTATGACTTCAATCAGGGAGTTCATACCCCCAGAGGCAAACCTCTTGTGCCTCGTTGAAGTCATTACTGAGTTGAAGATAAGTAGTAAGAGAGAAGTCAACTCTAAAGACTCGGTTAGAAGCAATTGGTTTTAGAAGGCTAAAGAGGCAACATTTCTCTAAGCCTTGCTAGACAAAAAGCCATATACTATGGAGTAATTGTTAAGAGACCAGATGTTAGAAATCTAAAATCCTGCTAGTTAAGGAAACTAGAGAAATGAAGAGAAGTTCCCAGGAAGTGTGGAGTTAACAGAATAGAGGAAAGTGGGGACCAGTACAGGTTCACAGGTTCTGTTAACTCCAAACTTCTTGGAAACTTGTCTTCATTTCTCTAGTTTTAATAACTCTATTGGGTCTAACTGAGCTATTAGGGCTGTCTTCTCTCTCAATACCTGACACTCCCATTTTTATATACAGGTGAGAAAAGGCAGTGGATTGTGAGAGGCCAGAAAGATATCTGCAGTAGTACTAAGGCTTGTGAGAAATTACCTCAATTTGGAAGACATTATTAGAAATGAATGTGAAAATCGACGGCTGGACTTTGGAGTTTTTATAAAAAGCTTTCAGACAAAGGAAACCTGAAGAATGGGATGCAAAACCTGAAAATGAAACCTTGATGGAAGCAACAGAGGGAAAGCATAAACACAGTCAAAACCCAGTGTGCCAGAAGACCTGACACTCCTATTTTTATATATTTTTTATGGGAGATACTTTTTTATATACCTTTATATATTTTATTCAAAAATAAGATTTGGAAGTGTGACTTTGGGAAGTGGAATTTGAAATCACTCATGTGGAAGTTCAGTGAGAAAATGGGTGGGATTTTCCAGCCGTGTTTGTCCTAAAGCCAGAAAATCCCATCCAAGGTCAATAGACCTTTCCTCAGTCTGCCCCTCACCCCCTACGATTCCTGTGGTGAGTGGAATGGGAAAATTCACCCCAAGCTGGCTCACAGTATAAGAACCATCTGCGGTGGGGGGTGGGGGGGTGGGGGGGGGGGGGGTGGATTTTGAGGAGAAATTGACAGACATTCACTTGGGTACAGAGAGGAGTGTGTGTTACCACAGTCATCTTGTGTGTTTAATAGGGACTTTGTATGTTAATGAGATCATTATAGTTTAAGATGTACTTTATAGTCTGTGGGAATCCTAAAACCTGTGTGTAATTGCTAAATTGGAGAGGAGTAAAGAAGTATTGTATCATAATCCAATATTTTCATGTTTAATGAATGTTTTTTATTTCTTGGTGTTAAAACGCATTAGCGATGCTATGAACTCTGTTCTTCCCGACTTCTTTGGAATTAAAAAAAATGAAAGTTACAGTCTTTTGAGCCAGAGTTCCATTCTGGGATCTTCCCATCCAGTGGGAATACCAAGTGAGATCGTGAACTATGGTACCAAGAGTTAACCACAACGTAGTGTGGAGCAACATGTGAAGATATATATGGATCAAGTGAGTAGGATTCTTGGGTTGTCCTCCTCAAACAACTCTGCTCGATATATAGAACAATCTGGTAGCTTCCATGGTCAATTTTAGTGTACATCCTCAAATCAGCTGATTTATTGAATTCAACTGTGTTGTAGAATTTGATCACACGACTTACACTCATGCAACACATTTCAGGGCCATGAAACTATCATATCCATAAAGAAGGATTATAGAATCATTGAATGATACAATGCAGAAGAGGCCTTTCGGCCCATCGATTCTGCACTGACATGCAAGAAACACCTGACCTCCCACCTAATCCCGACTACCAGCACTTCACCCATAGCCCTGAATGTTATGATGTGCCAAGTGCTCATCCAGGTACTTGTTAAAGGATGTGAGGCATCCCGCCTCTACCACTTCCCCAGGCAGTGCATTCCAGACCATCACTACCCTCTGGGTAAAAAAGCTTTTCCTCATATCTCCCCAAAATCTTCTTCCCCTCACCTTAAACCTATGTCCCCTTGTGACTGACCCTTCAATGAAGGGGAATAGCTGCTCCCTATCCACTCTGCTTATGCCCTTCATAATCTTGAACACTTCAGTCAGGTCACCCCTCAGTCTGCTCCAGTGAAAATAACCCAAGCCTACCCAACCTCTCTTCATAACTTAAATGCTCCATCCTAGGCAACATCCTGGTGAATCTCCTCTGCACCCTCTTCAGTGCAAACACATCCTACCTATAATATGGGGACCAGAACTGTACACAGTACTCTAGTTCTGACCTCACCAAAATTCTATGCAACTCCAACTTTTGTAATTGATGCTTCAATAAAGACAAGTGTCCCATATACCTTCTTTCACCATGTTACTAACACGCCCTTCTGTCTTCAGAGATCTCCGGACAAATATGCCACGGTCTCTTTGTTCTATGCAACTTCCTAGTGTCCTACCACTCATTGAGTACTTCCTTGTCAAATTAGTCCTTCCAAAGTATATTGTCTTATATCAGAGAGCAAAAGTGAAATACAGTGAAAGAAAATTTAAAATGAGGCCAAGAAGAATCGAAGAATGCTGAATGTTTGAGGTGTACTAACCAAGGCACCAAGGTTAAAACTTTGGAGTTACTCAAAATACAACGAGGTGTTATGGAGGGATGAATGGACCCATGTTGATGAGCATCAATAGTTTTCTAATAATAAATTATAATGTAGTATAATTGGTGCGATGAAGATGTTCCTGACAGCAGTCACTTCCGTCCGAATATCATTGATCAAGTTCATTTATTCGTGTCATAATTAGGTTTACATTAACACTGCAATGCAATAATCTCCTCACCGCCACACTCCGGCCCCTGCTCGGTTACACTTAGGGATAATTTAGCAGGGCCAATGTGTCTAACCAGCATGTCGTTCAGGACTGTGGGAGGAAACCAAAGCATCCGGAGGAAACTCACGCAGACACAGGGAGAATGTGCAGACTCCACACAGAAAAATCACCCAAGGCTGGAGTTGAACCCAGGTCCCTGGCGCTGTGAGACAGTAGCGCTCACCAATTTGCTGCAATATATCACTGATTAAAATTTCACTAAAGGTCCCTTACTTAAGCGCAATTCATTATTTAAATGTCTTCAGGAAAGGAGCTAAATGGAAAAGTTAAGAGAACCATTATTTTGATTGATTTTCAGTGAAACATGGTGACCTGTTCTTGAGGCGTATTTTGCTGTTATAAATGTTTTGAGCATATATGACTTCTTGAGAAACTCATCGCAGGTTGAGAAAACCAGGAAAAGATCAAAGAAGTATCCTGAGTTTTGCAAATAGGACAACAAGCGCGCATAATTAACATAGGCTGAAACTGCACATCTGTCTAGTAACACCTAATGAGCTTTTTTCAATCCCAAATTAAGCTAGTACTAAACCATAGAATCTTACAGTGCAGAAGGAGGCCATTAGGCCCATCAGGTCTGCACTGACCACAATCCCACCCAGGCACTATCCCTACAACCCCATGCATTTACTCTAGCTAGCTCCCCTGACACTAAGGGGCAATTTAGCATGGTTAATCCACCTAAGCCACACAACTTTCGACTGTGGGAGGAAATCGGAGCACCCGGAGGAAACCCATGCAGTCACGGGGAGAATGTGCAGCCTTCACGCAGATAGTGACCAAAGCCGGGAATTGAACCCAGATCTTTGGCGCTGCGAGGCAGTAGTGCTAACCACTGTGCCACCCTGCTGCTTCTTTGCCACCATTTTTAATAACTTCGATTCATTGATCCATGGAGGGGAAGGTTGCGTGGGAGATTGAAAGGAGCGAAATGGGATTGTGCGGAAAGGGAGAGAGAGATTGCAGAGAAGTGAAGGGATCAAATGGCACCAAGAGAATTGGATTGAGGAAAGAGGTCGGATTGTTGGGAGAGATATCAGATTGTGGGAAGAGACATCAGAGAAAGCCATGAAGAAACTCAACACCATCCAGGGTAGTGAAGATATGGCTGCAGGGTATATATTCTCTACGGGATGGACTGCACGCAACTTTCCAAGCTTACTTTGACAGTTCCTCAGGCATGCTCAAGCAATGAGAGTGACAGCAGCTTACACTGTCGTGAGAACATCATTATCTACAATAGTCCTTTTAAGCTGCACAACTTCCTGACTTAGATACACATCACTGCGGTTCTCTCATTACCATATCTAGCACCATTGTGGGAGCATCAACAGGCAGCACTTCAAGAAGACGTCCCACTATGGCCGTCTCCAAAAGCTAAGGATATTCAATGAATGCAGTGCGGCCACATCCCAAAAGCAATTTATTTACAAGTGCTTCTTTCATCTGTGGTAAAGCTTTGATTTCTTTTTTGAACTTTTAGCATCGGTTCTGCAATTGACCTTCACGTTCCTGGCTCGGTTGCAAGGACACAACTTCTGACTCCCTGATTGCTGCCTGGTGATAACTGCACCCGGGCCAATTTCCAGGCGGTTTCAGAAACTGGCCTCAGGCTCCACGTCTTCTGCGCGTGTTGAAGTTTGCCTTCCAACTCGGACCTGAGGAACAGCTGTCTTTGTCGAGGGAGTGAAGTCTTGCCACGTGGTGAGCAGAAGAACTCTGGGGGAGGGGTACAGAGGGTGGGCGGTGGAGCTGAGGGGCAGTTTTGACTTTAAAATTAAAAGCCTCTGAGAGCTTTGACTGTGGAGTATAATTACTAAGTTATACTTTAAATTAAGTTATGTTCGACTGAACATTGGCAGAAAGTAAGTGGAATAGCCAGTAAAGAAAATAACTGTCGATATGGGCAAAGTAGGTTGACTTTCCAGATTACAAATGAAAATAATGTAAATAGTAGGATTAACAGTCAGCTATGCAGCAGCGTGAAGCAAGCAGAACCATTCCTCGCCCAGCAAGGGTGCAAAAAGATATAATTTACTATTGATAGTATTTTTTGTGTGGTACGAACAGCTGGAGCACATCAGTGGAAGTAGATGCAGTCGTATTACCACCCACTCCTGCTATTTTTTGAGAGTTGTGTAATAAATCACTCCAGCATGGCCATAAAACAAATAAATGTACCTATCAAAAATACCCCATAGTGCTGCTGACAAGTAATGAAGAACTGTTATGTACACAATGACATGTAATTTTTTTTGTTATGGAATATTTGACAGAAAATTGTGGAAACATTATTATTACACATTTGTCGGAAGACAATCTATGATTTAACCAATGTAATCCTTATAGCCTTGGTGGTGTCCTGCAGTAGAGACTCTTTTTTACAGCAAAGAAGGAGGTCGGGAGATCCACGCATACACACAGAGAATAAGCCTCGGGTGCAGACACATACAAAGTACGCACTCAAAGACATCTTTACGTACATATGGAAAGCACCAGGGAGGTAGACAAAGAGAAATGGAATAATGTATAAAATAAGCAAAGAAATGCTAAGTGGATAGGGAAATACAGGTGATGCTTCTGCGTGTGTAAAGGTAAATGGGAGCTTCCATTTGCAGTTGTTACATTTCTCAGAAATACATCAAAGCACAGTGGCACAATGGTTAGCACAGCTGCCTCATAGCACCAGGAACAAGTTCGATTCCTGGCTTGGGTCACTGTCTGTGTGGAGTCTGCACATTCTCCCGGTGTCTGTGTGGGTTTCCTCCGGGTGCTCCGGTTTCCTCCCACAGTCTGAATGACGTGCCATTTAGATGGATTGACCATGCTAAATTCTCCCTCAGTGTACCTGAACAGGTGCCAGAGTGTGGCGACTCAGGGATTTTCACCGTAACTCCATTGTGGTGTTAATGTAAGCCTACTTGTGACACTATTAAATAAACTAAACCTTTTGAAAATTCATGTTCAGGATGTGGATGTTGCTGGCAATATCAGTGCTCAGAGCTCATCTCAAGTTGACCTGATTTGTAACATGGCTTGCTGGGTTCTACTTCAAAGGACCGTTAAGAATCATTGGAGTCAGACTGGAGTCACAAACAGACCAGGCCAGGAAAAGTCAGTTTGTCTCTTTCCCTGAAAGAACATCTGTTAATGGTCATCTCATTTTTAGTGCACAAGAATACAAGTGTGAAAGCTTGAAAATTTCAGAGCTGTGGGTGCATGCTCTGCTCAAAGCAAAAGTGAAACTAAAACTGGACCAAATGACTCATTTTCCATCAAGTGATACCATGCTGATATCCATTAAAGGCAAATTTACAATGTGCCAGGGTTTAGCTCAGTTAATTGACAGGTGGTTCATGATGCAGAGTGATACTAACAGCGGTGAGTTCAATTCCCATATTGGCTGAGGTTACTCATGAAGGCCCTGCCTTCTCTACCTTGCCCCTTGCCTGAGGTGTGATGATCTTCATGTTAAAACAGCACGAGTCAGTTCTCCCTCTCAAAGAGGAGAGTAGCCTATGGCCATCTGGGGCAATGGCATCTTTACCGTTATTACAATAAAACCAATAGAGTTATTATAACAAATCCAATAAAGCTTCAGGATCACTTTGAAAGCTTTTAATTTATAATTCTTCAACAATTGAACTCAAATCCTTATACTTCCATGCTGGGATTACATAGGATATATGGTACAGAATGAGACCATTTGGCCCAAACAGTCCATGCCTGTTATGCTCTACTTGAGCCTCCTCCCATATTATTTCATCTAAATCCACCATCATAATCCTATTTATCCATAATCCGATGGGCTTTGACAAAGTGTCATCTGGACTTGAAACATCAGCTCTTTTCTCTCCTTACAGATCTGCTGAGATTTTCCAGCATTTTCTCTTTTGGGATCATAATCCTATTCCTTTCTCACTCACATGCTTGTCTAGCTCTTATTTAAATGTATCTATTTCATGCTATTCACTTTGAACACTGCTTGTTGTAACAAGTTCCATATTCCCACCACTCCCAGGTAAACAAGTTTCTTCTGATTTCTCAACTGGAGTTCTTGGTAACTATTACATACTGAAGATCTCCAAGAGTGCTCTTCCCCAGAAGAGGAATCATTCTTTCTCTACCAGGTCTTTCATAGTAAGTAGTCTCACAACACCAGGTTAAAGTGACACGAGCTTTCAGAGCACCGCTCCTTCATCAGATGAGTACAGGATTTGTTTCACAAACAGGACACATAGAGACACAAACTTAATTGCGTGTTAAGACTCGCATTCCAATCATTATCTGAAACAAATCCTGCAGTTACCTGATGAAGGAGCGTTGCTCCAAAATCTTGTGCTACCAAATAAACCTGTACGGCTTTAAGCTGGTGTTGTGCCCACCCCAGTCCAACGTCAGCAACTCCAAATCTTTCATAATTTTAAATGCATTTATTTGATCCACAGGAGTCCATATCTCCGAGGATTATATATGTTTTTAAAAATTGGAAGGACATTGAATATGAGAATATTTTCATGGGAGCTGACCTCAACTCTTTTTTAAAAGTGGTAATAAATTCTCAGTGTACAATGCAGGCCGCTATTATTTCAAAGAAATCACATGAATTCAGCCAAATGGCCAGCAAGACACCTTTGCGGATAGGAGATATTTGCATTTGAGCTTCAATAACAGGAAGAAAAAAGACTGCTATTTCCAAGCTATGGGGCACTGCTGATTTACTGGACATTATCTGACTATGAAAGAAGTATCTGTTTTGAAACCTGTGTTTTGAACTCAGTTTTTGGGAGCAAATCGAGAAGGAACGTACACAGCTCTTTTCCTGCTTGTCTTGCCTGGCATTCAGAGTGGTTATCCATGTTCAGCTGGAAAACCCACAGTGTGGCCCGTTGGGATTTGGAAGCCTGACAAGTAGCGACAAGAGGGAATTCCCAAGGAACTGTGATTCACCGAATGTCCTTTGGAAATTATCTCCAAGCAACTAATGTGACCAGCCTTCGTGTGCCAGAACACCAGATTGACAACATCAAAACCCTCTGAACTTTATCCTAATTCACAAAGTTTTCTTGCTGGCCAACTTCTGCACAGGACCAAATTGTTTTGTCCAGTGTGTGTGTGTGTCTGTGTGTGTCTGTGTGTGTGTGTGTGTGTGTGTGTGTGTGTGTGCGTGTGTGTGTGTGTGTGTCTGTGTGTGTGTGTGTGTGTGTGTGTTCCAGAATTTAAAGATGGATATATTTAAATTGCATGTTAACCTTGTCCCTAGTTTTTAAAAGTAAGTTTTGTTTCATAATAAATCAATAATTCTTAACAGGGGCCAACAATAGAGAAAGTAAACATGTGGCCATTTTGATGACGGAATTAAACATTTATCCTTGTGGTGTGACATATGGGGTAGCAGGGCTAAAGAAAATGAGTACTCCTCCCATCTCAATGGTAACATAGGTCACTGCTCAGCCTTCTTTTTCACGCTAGAAGCCTATTAAAACTTTCCCGATATGAATAACCACAGATTTTTGGTTTTGCCCTCATAAATCTTCTCTGCACCCTTTCCAATGCCTCTACATCCTTTATTAATATGGTTACCAGAACTGCATGGATGTGGTCTAATTAAGATTCAATGCAGATTTAGCATAACTTCAACTCAATTCCGTCAATCTAGAAATAAAATGTTAGTACCGTTCATGCTGGTAGAATTTTCCCATCCCGCTGCAGTGAACGGAGATTTGGCTGGGTGCCAAATTCTCCGACCACACTACCAGCGAGACGTGGAGGCTTTGGAGACAGTACAGAAGAGGTTTACTGGGATGCTCCCTGGTATGGAGGGTATTAGCTATGAGGAGAGATTGAATAAACTGGGATTGTTCTCCCCGGAAAGACAGAGGCTGAGGGGCGACCTGATAGAAGTTTATAAAATTATGAGGGGTATGGATAGGGTGAACAGTCAGAAGCTTTTTCCCAGGGCAGAAATTACAATTATAAGGGGACACAAGTTCAAGATAAGGGGGAAAAAGTCCAGTGGAGATGTGCAGGGGAAGATTTTTTACACAGAGGGTGGTGGGGGCCTGGAATGCACTGTCAAGTGAGGTGGTTGAGGCAGATACATTAGTGACATTTAAGATTTACCTGGATAGATACGTGAATAAACAGGGATAGATATGTGAATAAACAGGGAATAGAGGGATACAGGTGGTTGGTCTAGATAGGACAACATGATCAGTGCAGGCTTCAAGGGCCAAAGGGCCTGTTCCTGTGCTGTATTGTTTTTGTTCTTCTTCGTGAGCTCACTACAGCAGGAATGTGGCTTGAATGGCTGGTAAGATTGTGCCCTCTGGGTTTTTTTGATGACCTTGCTAACCCATGGCACAACTTAAGAGCTTGATCTATTTGTACACTGGATCCTTTTGTTCCTCTACTTCACCTACACTTGCATCTTCCAAATCATAAGTGACCTCCCTACTGTGTTCATCAAAACAGACTGTTCCCTTTTTTGTATTCTTTAATAGAATGTGGGTGTTGCTGGCAAAGTGAACATTTGTTGCCCATCTCTAATTGCCCTTGAACTGAGTGACTTGAAAGCATGGCTTGGTACCACAGTTGTTAGCACTGCTGCCTCACAGTACCAGGGACCCGGGTTTGATTCCTGACTTGGGTCACTGTCTGTGTAGAGTTTGCACGTTCTCCCTGTGACTGTGTGGGTTTCCTCCGGGTGCCTTCTGCAGTCCGAAAGATGTCTGGTTAGGTGCATTGGCCATGCTAAATTCTCCCTCAGTGTACCCGAACAGACGCCGGAGTGTGGTGACTGAGGAATTTTCACAGTAACTTCATTACAGTGATAATGTTAGCCTATTTGTGACAATAACAAATAAGCAAATGTTAAAACTTAAGAGTCAACCACATTGCTGTGAGTTTGGAGTTATATGTTCGCAAGAGCAGATAAGGGTGGCAGATTTCCTTCCCTAAAGAATGTTTCTTTTAATTCATTCGTGGAACATGGATGTCACTGGCTGGCCAGCATTTATTGCCCATCCCACATTACCCTTGACAAGGTGGTGGTGAGCTGCCTTCTTGAATTGCTGCATCCATGTGCTGTGGATTGACCCACAATGCCGTTAGGGAGGGAAGTCCAGGATTTTGACCCAACAGCTGTGAAGGAATGGTGATATATTTCCAAGTCAGGATGGTGAGTGGCTTGGTGGGGAACTTGCAGGTGGTGGTGTTCCCATTTATCTGCTGTCCTTGTCCTTCTAGATGGAAGTGGTCTTGGGTTTGGAAGGTGCTGTCTAAGAATCTTTGGTGAATTGCTGTAGTGCATCTTGTAGATAGTGCACACTGCTGCTACTGAGAGTCGGTGGTGGAGAGATTTATGTCTATAGGTGTGGTGGCAATCAAGCGGGCTGCTTTGTCATGGATGATATCAAATTTCTTGAGTGTTGTTGGAGCTGCACCCATCCATGCCAGTGGGGAGAATGCCATCACGCTCCTGACTTATGCCTTTTAGATGGTGGCTAGGCTTTGCGGAGTCAGTAAGTGAGTTACTCTTGTAGTCACTGTGATTATGTGGTGAGTCCAGTTGAGTTTCTGGTCAATGGCAACCCCAAGGATGTTGACAGTGGGGGATTCAGTGATGGAAACACCATTGAACGTCAAGGAGCCGTGGTTAGAGTGTCTCTTATTGGTGATGCTGATTGCCTGCCATTTTGCGTGGCACCAGTGTTACTTGCCAGTTGCCAGCCCAAGTCTGGATATTGATTAGACCTTGTTCCATTTGAACATGGACTTCTTCAGTATCTGAGGAGTGGCGAATGGTGCTAAACATTGTGCAATCATCGGCAAACATTCCCACCTCTGGCCTTATAACCGAGGGGAGGTCATTGATGAAGCAGCTGAAGATGGTTGGACCTAGGACACTACCCCGAGGGACTCCAGCAGAGATGTCCTGGAGCTGAGATGACTGACCCTCCACAACCACAACCATCTTCCTGTGTACCAGGTATGACTCCAACTCGCGGAGAGTTTGCCCCCTGATACCCATTGATTCCAGTTTTGCTCGGGCTCCTTGTCGCCATATTTGGTCAAATGCGACCTTGATGTCAAGGACTGTCAATCTCCCCTCACCTCTGGGGGAATTCAGAATTAATGTCCCTGATTAATTTTTACAGCAATCAATGATAGTTTGAGGGTCACCATTAATGAGACGAGATTTCAATTCCAGATTTATGAACTGGAAAGTTCTGAAGAATAAAAGGACCTTGGTGTCCATAGATCTCTGAAGGCGGAAAGACAGGGTAGTGAAAAAGACATATGACACACTCGCCTTTATCAGTCGGGGTATAGGTTACAAAAGCAGAGAGGTCATGATGGAGTTGTATAGAACTTCGATGAGGCTACAGCTGGAGTATTGTGTGCAGTTCTGGTCGCCACATTATAGGGAGGACATAAACACATTAGAGGGGATGCAGAGGAGAATCACCAGGATGCTGCATGGGATGGAATATTTAATTTATAAAGAAGAGGTTAGATAGGCGGGGGTTGTTTTCTGTGGAGCAGGGAATACCAAGAGGCAACCTGATTGAGGTATCCAAGGTTATGAGGGGCATGGACAGGGTGGATAGGGAGAGCTGTTCCCCTCAGTTGAAAGGTCAGTTACGAGGGGGCACAAGTGAGGGGTGGGAGGTTTACAGGGGATTTGAGGAACGACTTTTTTACTCAGAGGGTGGTGACACTGTGGAATGCACTGCCTGGAAGGGCAGTGGAGGTGGGATGCCTCCCATCCTTTAAAAAGTACCTGGATGGGTATTTGGCACGCCATAACACTCAAGGCTAAGGGCCAAGGGCTGGCAAGTCGGATTAGGTGGGCAGGTCAGGGCCTTTTATGCGTCAGTGCAGGCTCAATGGGCCGAAGGGCCTCTGCTGCACTGTTGGATTCTGTGATTCTGAATTTAAATTCCACCAGGGGCCTTAGTCAGATCTGAACCAATGTTCCCAGCGGCTTGGGATTTTGCATTAGAGGCCACTGTTTTATCCAGCCGTTAATCCCTTAATCTTCAACACCTTCAGACCGAGAAAAAGATTTTGAAACTTTAATGAAGCCTTTCAACTTTCCTATTTTCATAGCACGGTGCTAATGCCCAGACTTACTCTTTAAATCATGAAATCCAAAGTGTGCTCTGGACAATTCTCCTCTGCTCCGACTCTAATTGTTTTTCTGCCTTCAATGTTCGAGCCTCTCAGACTTTAATTCCATTCAGTTGAAATGAGGTTCAAGTGACACCTTGCGTGGAACGTTCTTCAATTCACTCCTCACTGTCAAATTAACCTTTTCTCTTCTCAGCTCCCGCCTGCTCTAAATCGTTTATGTACCATTTTACTATGAATAAAAATGCTGCAACGTGGGCTATTTTTAGGATGATTGTATGCCTGCACTGTAATGAGCAATACTTTTCAAAGTTCCATTTGGTGAATATTTTTCACTGCGGGTGACTAAGTTCTTGGAATATGTAACCATGTGATCAATACTAGAATGATCAAACAAGATCTGGACCAAACCCAGGCTTGGGCTGGCAACTGGCAACTAACATGTGTGCCACACAAAATGCCAGGCAATGACCATCACCAATAAGAGACACTCTAACCCATCGCCCCTTGATGTTCAGTGGTGTTACCATCATTGAAACCCCCATTGCCAACATCCTTGGGGTTACCATTGACCAGAAACTCAACTGGACTCGCCACATTAATATAGTGGCTACAACAGCAGGTCAGGGCTCGGAACACTGTGGTGAGTAACTCACCTCCTGACTCCCCAGAACCTATTCACCATCTATAAGGCACAAGTCAGGAATGTGATGGAATATTCCCCACTTGCCTGGATGCGTGCAGCTCCAACAACACTCAAGAAGCTTGACATCATCCAGGACAAAGCAGCCTGCTTGATTGGCACCATGTCTACAAACATCCACTCCCTTCACCACCAACGCTCAGTAGCAGCAGTGTGTACGATCCACAAGATGCACTGCAGCAATTCACCAAAGACCCTAAGACTGCACCTTCCAAACCCATGACCACTTCCATCTAGAAGGACAAGGGCAGCAGATACATGGGAACACCACCACCTGCGAGTTCCCCTCCAGGCCACTCACCATCCTGACTTGGAAATATATCACGGTTCCTTCACAGTCGCTGGGACAAAATCCTGGAATTCCCTCCCAAACAGCATTGTGGGCCAACCCACAGCATGTGAACTGCAGCGATTCAAGGAGGCAGCTCACCACCGCCTTCGCAAGGGCAACTAGGGATGGGCAATAAATGCTGGCCAGTCAGTGACACCCATTTCTAAGAATGTCTGATTGGCACCCAATCCTCCATCCCCAACTTTCACTCGCTCCGCTACCGATGCATCATGGCAGCAATATACATAATCAAAAATGCACTGTAGCAATTCAAACTTGTGATCTCTCCATCCAGAAAGACTAAGGCGGCAGATGCATGGAAACAGCACCGCCTCCAAATTCCCCTTCAAGTCACACACCATCCAGGCTTCAAATTATATTATTTCTTCCCTGTTGCTTGTTCAAAATCCTGGAAATCTGGTGGAACTGTCAAGCTGTCAAAGAACTGTCCTGCTGTCAAGGAAATGTTGATCTGTCAAGGACTGACGGAGATAATGGTCTAGTAGTATTTTGACTACATTATTAATCTAGAAACTCAGCTGATGTCCCGGGGACCAGGATTCAAATTGCCCAACAGCAGATGGTGGAATTTGAATTCAATAAAAAATATTTAGAATTCAAAATCTACTGATGACCATGAAACCACTATCAATTTTTGGAAAAATCCATCTGGTTCACTGATGTTCTTTTGGGGAGGAAATCTGCTGTCCTTACCTGGTCTGGCCCACATATAACTCCAGAGCCACAGCTATACGGCTGACTCTCAACTGCCCTCCAAGGGCGACTAGCAATGGGCAATAAATGCTGGCCAGCCAGTGACGCCCATGTCCCACGAATGAAGAAATAAACTGTCCACCTGTCAAGGAGTTGTGAAAGAGCTGTCAAAGCTAACAAGGAACTCTCCAAGGTTACTCGGTGGGTTGGCATGGAAGTAAGTGCAAAGGATGGTGGGTGGGGACATGAGTTGGCAATAAGTTGTCGTTAAAAGGTACGAGTTATGGAGTGGGTAGGGGGACACCAATTTGGGATGTTGTATGGGGTCCAAGGGGTGTTGGTGGGAGGGATATGGGTTGGCATCAATGGGGCAGAGGCGGTGAGGAGCCAGGCTGTTATTTTTCATTTATTACTGTTAGTTTTCATTCATTTTAACACAGTGCTGGAGCACAGAGGCAGGCCTTGTGCCCAACCTGCTTCCAAACCTGGCAGCTGCGTATTTGTTCAGGAGTCGCCCGCCCCGGCTGATTTTTCAGCCTGTACCCCCTCCCTTTCCACCCACCCGCATCCCCCGACCAAAAATCTGACCCAGTCAGGTTTGCGCAAGTGGGAAATCTCCCAACTTGGGGGGTGAATCTGATCCAGCATGAAAAGCTGGGTCACGGTTTAGTTAGAATATACACTGCTTGGGTATTAAATAGATCCATGGAACACCGCCAGGTGAAATGATATGGTCCAGCTATTGTGGCATTAGCAGTAAGATTGACCCTTCCAAAATATTGTAAGGTTCATCGATGTTTGCAGCAACTCAATCTGTGAAATATAACTTGGTGGTCAGCTCATTGTCCTCAAGATCCCTTTCAGAGAAAATCAGGGAAGTACTTAAATATGTGGGGGAAAGAAATCTATGCATGGTTTGAGGTTATTTTGTCACAAGATTCCCTCAGAAATGAAATACTGATCTTTAATTCCATTTGTTGGACACTAACCACATGAAGCTGTTGTGAAGCAGGACAGGACAGCAAATCAAACCTATTCAGATCAGATACTGGTGATTAAATGAAAGGCCTATCACGGGCACAGTTCATCTTTGATGGAGGGTCACAGTTATCGAGACTATGCCCAGAATCTGATGCTCTTCCTGCAGCCGGTTCTGAGGCGGGGGTGCCAGATGGCATTTAGCACGGATGGCATTTCCTCCAGGGTCTGATCTGTGCCAGCACAAGTGCAATTTTATGGTGGGGCGGACGTGGTCTCGGAAGGGAAGCCCACCATACCCTTACTAAGGTCCATCAGATCCTTTTCCCACTCCGCCTCAATTTGTAAGCTCGCTGGCACCTGATAATTGAGGGTGGAAGACTGAAAAGTAAAGCTTTAAAGTTTATTTATTAGTCACAAGTGAGGCTTACATTAACACTGCAATCAAGTTACTGGGAAATCCCCCAAGTCGCCACACTCCGGCGCCTGTTTGTGTCAATGCACCCAGCCAGCACGTCTTTCAGACTACGGGAGGAAACCAGAGGAAGCCCACGCAGACACGGGGAGAATGTGCAAACTCCACACAGACAGTGGCCCAAGCCGGGAATCGAACCTGGGTCCCTGCCGCTGTGGCGCAGCAGTGCTAACCATTGTGCCACCGTGCCACCCACACTTTCTACCCTTGGTCTTACGTGGTAAGTTGTGGGTGGACCCTCAATCTGAAGGCCTCTTCAGACTGGGCAGGGGGTGGGGTGGGGGTGGAGGGGGGGGGGGGGGGGGGGGGGGGTGCTGTCCCCTCAGGGAGCTTGACTTCTCAGCACCTCTACCTTTCCCTGACCCCCGGCCTAACCCAAAGATCCTCTCCTCCTCTCAACACGCCCCCCCCCCTCATTTCAGGCATTCCATATTCCCTGTCCCCTTCTCCCCTCCCCTCACCTCTTCTCCACCAGTGCCCTCGGACCCTCTGTACTTGCCTCAAGTACAGTCCTGGAATTTCTCTTTGCCTTTTCCAACCTCCTGCAGCACTGTGTCTGGAGGTGTTTGAAGGACAGTTGGCCAATCTGGTTGGGTGGCAGCTCTCCAACGCAAGTCTTCCATCCAACTGCAGAAGGGAGTCCCGCCTGCTGCCCATCAGAGCTCAGCTGAGTGTGAAATGGCAGTAAGCCTGTGGGAGTCACCTCTGCCGATTCTCAGGGTGTAGGGCACTGAGTTCTCGCCACCCTGAAAATTCAGGCCTGTGTGTTTCATTGGCTCTTTGATTGGTCAAGGAACGATCCTTGCCAACAATTCTTTTAAACGATTGTGGTAAACTCAAGGGTGGCACAGTGGTTAGCGCTGCTGCTTCATAACACCAATGCCCTGGGTTTGATTCCTGGCTTGGGGTCACTGTCCGTGTGGAGTCTGCGCGTTCTCCCCGTGTCTGCATGGGTTTCCTCTGGGTGCTCCGGTTTTGTCCCGCAGTGCAAAAGACGTGCTGGATGGGTGTATTGGCCGTGCTAAATTCTCCCTCAGCGTAGCCGAACAGGCGCTGGAGTGTGGCGACTGGGGGATTTCCACAGTAACTTCATTACAGTGTTAATGTAAGCCTACTTGTAACACTAATACATAAACTTTAAAACTTTAAACCCGAGTCACTGTCTGTGTGGAGTCTGCACGTTCTCCCCTTGTCTGTGCGGATTTCCTCGGGGTGCTCTGGTTTTCTCCCATGCTCCAAAGATGTCCCATGTTAAATTTAGTGTCCAAAGATGTGTGGGTTAGGGGGATTAACCACAGTAAATCTGTAGCTTTTAGGGATAGGACAGAAGGAAGTGAGTGGGTGGGATGCTGTTTCGGAGGGTCGGTACAAACTCAATAGGGTGAATGGCCTCTTTCTGCATGGTAGAGATTCTATGGATGGTTACCTATTGGGGTGAATTTTCCCATTCCACCTGCCACGAGAATTGTCGCGGGGAAGAGGCGGACCATGGAAAGGTCTGTTGATATTCCACTTTTGGGGCAAGCACGGCTAGGAACTCCCGCTCATTGGCCATCGTTTTACCGGCACGCATGCCCTGATTCCAGGAGTGGGCGAGGCTCGGGGAACGGCAATTCTCTGTTGGCCTTATCGGGATCATATAAACCTCGGCAAACGTGCCGGTAATATTGTGTCCATAGGCTGTTCTACTTGGTGAATTGTGGTAGCATCCTGACAGTATGCTCCCTCACTTACTGAAGAGATATGGCGGCCCTGCATGGGCTGTAGGTCATTGATGTGCAGAACTTAATAGAAAATTAGTGCTCAAAGTCTTACCCTGAATTTAGAAAGCAAAAAAAACCAAACTGCTTTAGCTTCATTTCTGGAAAAGGTGCCAAAATAAGCACTGTGCAGGTTGTTATCTGATGGGTAATGAATGTCTTTTACTGATGGCATTACAGCAAATCTGTGACAATAACAGATCTGATATCAAATCCCATTGAAAAGAGTGAAAAAAATGTGCAAGATAATGAACAAATTGGAAGTGGGAAGACTTCTTCACTGGTTACATATAATGAAATGTACAATCTCTTTCTAAAGAACAGATTTATGGTTTCAATAAGGGCAGCACAGAGGAAATCTCCCTCATTCTCAGGGAAGATAATGAGGTTCCAAATAATATTCCTGTAACATCCATTCCACAATACCCATAGCTGCTGGTTTCTCTTATATCTCAATACTGCAATCAGTCCGGTTGTTCTCAACCACCACTCTGTACAGCTGACAATACATATTTTCTTGTGAGACAAGAAAGCCTATCATATAGTGGTTCAGGAAGCAATCTGCCTCTTTCTTTCTGGAATATTGGCTGCTAGACTGGCACTGTTTCAGAAGTTGGGAGCTCTCTCCCTTTTATCCTTTGACAGCAAAGGAGCAGGAGTACAGCACTATATTTGATGCAAAAACAGAAAAATGCTGGAAAATCTCAGCAGGTCTGACAGCATCTGTGGCGAAAGAAAAGAGCCAGCGTTTCGAGTCTAGGTAATCTTTCGTCAGTTCTGATGAAGGGTCATCTAGACTCAAATATGGGAATTGGATGTAAAAGCAGGACGTGATATCAAACATTATCAAATGAAGGCAAGGTTCGAGGGACCATATGATCTACTAGTCCTCAGAAAAACATAAGCTCCAATTTTTTAACTTCTTATGTATGCCATAGGCCATATTGATTCCGGATAGTCTATAAGAATCCAAAGATGTGTAGGTTAGGTGGATTGGCCATGCTACATTGTCTCTTAGTGTCCCAAGATGAGTACGTTCGGAGGATTTGAGGGGTAAACACATGGAATTACGGGGATAGGGCCTGGATAAAACACACTGTTGGAGGGTTAGCATAGACTCAATGGGCTGAATGGTCTCCTTCTGCACTGTAGGAATTCTATGATTCCATAATAAGTAGCATACAGCAACTTACTGAAATGAGGCAGATTGTATTTTATTATAAGGAATCAGATACTGACCTCTCACAGAAATGCCTCAGAACTGAAGAAATAGCAGCAGAAGTTAGCCATTTAGTCCCTCAAACATGCTCTCGGCATTCAATAACACTGTGGTTAAACTTTTAGTTCAGCTAGGCCTTCCTTCAATATTCCCAAATCCTTGAGATCCCTCAATATCTCTCTCCCCTGCGACCTGAGAATCAAGCACTTGCACTTTAACAAGCTGCTGCGTTTCTTGCAATGGAGACTCCCACTCCAAAATCTTTTCTAATTGCAGGTATTGGCTAAACTTTTCCGCCCCCACCCACCATAGCTCCACAAATTCCTGCCCAAAGTCAACGGACTTTTTTTTGCCGGGCCGTCAAACTTTCCATCCCACCCGTGGCGATTCCCACCGCGGGCAAAACAAGGAAGATCCCAGTGAACAAGCAAAGTTTCAAAGATTATTTATTAGTGTCATGCGTAGGCTTATATTAACAGTGCAATGAAGTTACTGTGAATGTCCCCTAGTCGTCACACTCTGGTGCCTGTTCAGGTACAGTGAGGGAAAATTTAGCATGGTCAATACACATAACTAACCAGCACATCTTCCAGACTGTAGGAAGCAACTGGAGTGCCTGGAGGAAACACACGCAAACACAGGAAGAATGTGCAAACATTGCACAGACAGTGACCCAAGCCAGGAATCGAACACAGGTCCCTGGCGCTGTGAGGCAGCAGTGCTAACCACTGTGCTACCGTGCTGCACCATGTCTTCCTCAATCGTTGCGGTGTCCGAACTGCAAGGAAGCTCATGTGAATGTTGGTTGGAACAAAAACTACAGCAAGAAGTAGCTGCCTCTCTGTTACACCAAAGCAATGATGTGGAGATGCCAGTGTTGGACTGGGGTAAAATAGAAAGAAATCCCACACCAGCAGGTTTATTTGTAATGGCTTTACTTGCAGCTTTTGCTACGAATAAACCTGTTTGGACTTTAAACTGCTGTCGTGGGATTTCTTTCTGTTTTACACCAAAGCAATGCATTCCGAAAAAAAATCTCAGTCACTCAGACAAATATGAATGTTGCCTATTTATATCCCAACGCGTGCTCCCTGTGGCTCGCTGCAAGAGAGAAAAAAAGATCACAGGGAAAAGCAAGAAAGCTGGGAACTGTGAGGGTCCAGGATTAGCTGACAACCCAATTGAATGCTGCACAATGGACCCTCACTGCTATCACTCTGAAAGGCAAACAATAACCCTGAGAATAAACAACACAGAGAACCAATTGTGATGCCCAGGCAGATCCATTTGCGAGCTCTTATCAGCCAGGCTGACCTTTTCAAATACCTCTCTTGCTGCAGGGGGAGTGTGTCTCTTTGCAGTTACTAATTTCTGCAGTCCTGAGATAAAAACAATTCCTTTCATCGAGGTTCAATCAACGTGTTTGCTATACGCATTCATCGAGAAATAAAACAGCTCGCAATGTCTTGTTTCATTATACTATTCAAGAATGGAGAGAAATCTTGCTGCTTCTGTGACTCAATATGGGACAGAAGGAGCCTGTAACTTCATTGTTAGGTCAAAGCTTTTGCGTCGAACAAAACCCATTCATTTTTATTTTCTGATCACTGAGAATTCACATTCTTCCTAACAAACAGTAAGTAGTGTCATAACACCAGGTTAAAGTCCAACCTTCATCAGGTGAGTGCAGGAGCAGTGCTCCGAAAGCTCTTGCTATTAAATAAACCTGTCGGACTTTAACCTGTGCTGTGAGACCACCTATGTGCCCATGCCAGTCCAACTCCAGCATCTCCACATCATTCATAACGAACAGGCACAGGAAGCACAAAGAAGGTGATGGAATGTTGAGGTCTTGGAAGGGCGGAACCAAATGTTGAACCGAGGATTTGTGTTACCACTCAGTCTCTTCCCAGATATAAAGAACAACGCTCTCTCAGGTTGTGGGCCAGAGTGGGAATTTGGTGCCAGGTTTATTCGAAGTCCATTGACTGCAGCGGGACTGGAAAATCCAACAGGTGGGAGGAGTGATAAAATTCCACCTGAAATATTCCTGTACGGTTTTCAAAGGCGACCATTAAACACAATGATGTCATTGTGGCCATTCTCTCAAAGGCTGTTCATTAAATAATGCGATAGCTTTAAGGCAAGCCCTCGCTTGCCTACATATAGGTCAGAATTTTACTGGCCCGCCCGCCACGGGAATCGGAGTGGGCGAGGGGTGGAGCACGGGAAGGTCGTATCGGGACGAGCGAGGCTGTAAAATCCCTCCATAGTCCAAGCGACGTTTGGATTTAAGTTAGCAAGCTTGCCCTTCTGTTTAGCAGAATGCAGCAAATGAAAAGGTGCTGGCATTTACCATTTCCTCCAATCCAAAAACCTACCAGCGAGAAAGCTGTCCTCAACAGAATCTATTTGTCAAGTCATTAGCATAAAAATAACATCACACGGAAGGCATCAATGACCTTCACGTGAATGCAAAATGATATAAGCTTGCTAATTTGAACAGGGGCACATTTCAAGAGGTATGCTAAACCTGTCAATGGAGATCTATAGGCTTGTCACAGAGAGAAATGCCATGTGCCTTGTTGCAATTAATGTAATTTTTCTCTACAAATAATTAATGCTTGCATCCTGTATTTGTGTGTGAAACTGCTGGAATGTAATAGCTTCACCTTCTCTCTGTGAGCAGGATATCTGAAGAGTGCAGGTTACCAATTCCGATGCTAACCTGACTTGACAGTAAGCAAGGAGTTATTATCTACAACAAGATTTTAATTTACTTCCACTTTCTGGGTTTAATGGATTTTTCCAAAACTTTGTTCCTGCTGTGAAGATATTCATTAATATCTTCTGCTGATTAATTCTGTTCTTGTGTTGTCTGCCACTTGCCCCATGCTAAACAACTTACTCGGCTAAACAGCATCTTGGCTGTGCATATTCTGCGGAGAACTACAGGTTTTCCATCAAAAAAACAGTATTTCTCCAAATACACAGTGGCTGGAAAGGATTTTCCAGTCCCGCTGCAGTCAGTGGACTTCGATAAAGGGAGATGATAAGTTACACTGTCTGGCAGAGATCCAGAGGCCAAGAGGGCTTTGAGTGGGCAAACCCTCATTTGACCGACAACAACAATAATAGCAAGGGACAATACAAGCTGGAACATGGACATTAAAAACATAATGGCTGGAATATTACAGCCTTGTCGGCCCCAGAATCAGGGCTGGTGAGGCTCGCAGAACAGAATTCTCCACTGGCCTCGGATGGGATTTTGTGAGCCTCATCTGAGCAAGGATGTAAAACACCGGGAAATAATTCTCAAGACGTGGGGGTCACTAGCAGGAACCACTTACCTTTACCTTAACATGGGCAGCACAATGGCTAGCACTGCTGCCTCACAGAGCCAGGGAGGCCAATGACAAGGAGGTCAGAAAGGGAGTGGAGCAGAGCATTGAATTGAAAAGCAACTGGGAGCTCGGGGGTCACACTTGTAATGATAAGCAGTCACCCAATCTGTGTTCACTCTCACCAACGTAGAGGAGATAATACTGTGAGCAGCGAATGCAGAACATGAATTCTTGGTTTGGGTCGCTGCCTGTCTGGAGCTTGCATGTTCTCTCTGTGTCTGCATGGGTTTCCTCTGGGTGCTCCTGTTTCCTCCCACAGTCCGAAAGACGTGCTGATTGAACGTGCTAGATTTTCCCTCAGTGTACCCAAACAGGCACCGGAGTGTGGCGACCAGGGAGATTTTCACAGTAACTTCATTGCAGTGTTAATGTTTGGAACACTAATAAATAAACTCAAACTTATAATCACACCCTTCTCTCACCTTCAGTGGTCCACATCCAACTCTGGTGTCCCTTCCCTGACAACTTGAACTTAATTTCAGTGGATAGCTGTAACAATGCTCACTATAACTGCCTTGAATACACTTCTCCTCATCCTCCTCTCTGTAAGGTCTCTATTCGATTTCTGAGTTTTCCCTGCCTTCATCACATCTGTAAGAAGTCTCACAACACCAGGTTAAAGTCCAACAGGTTTATTTGGTAGTAAACACTACTAGCTTTCGGGGTTTGACTTTAACCTGTTGTTGTGAGACTCCTTACTGTGTTTGCCCCAGTCCAACATCTCCACATCATGACCACCATCTACAAGTCAGGAGTGTGATGGAATACTCTCCAATTGCCAGGATGAGTGCAGCTCCAGCAACACTCAAGGCACCATTCAGGCCAAAGCAGCCCACTTGAACTTCATCTGCCACCTTAAATATCCACTTCCTCTATCACTGATAGGCAGTGGCAGAAAGTACATTGCATTGTACTATCTGCAATGTGCATTGCAACCATTCACCAAGGCTTCTTCAACAGCACCTGCTAAACCCATGACTTCAAACCCAAGAACAAGGGCAGCAGATGCATGGGAATGCCATCAACTGCAAGTTCCCCTCTAAGCCACATACCATCCTGCCTTGGAAATATATTGCTGGTTCTTTCCTATTGTTAGGTCAAAGTTCTGGAACTCCTTTCATAACAGCATGATGGGTATACCTGCACTACAAGGCATGAAGAAGGCAATTCACCACCACCTTCTCAAGGCCAATTAGGGATGGGCAATAAATGCTGCCCTAGCTGCCGACACACACACCCCATGAAAGAACTTTGAAAAATGTTCTGGCTGCACTCGTTTGATTCCACCATCAAACAGACCCCCAGCAGACCAAAGGGACCACTCAATCCACAACATCCTGCTCCATTCCTCAATCGTCCCTCGAACCCCTCCTCGTCCCACCAATCTTTCCACGCAGGTGTAGGATTTGCAGGACTTGCCATTTTACCGCTTCCCTTCTCACGATCCAAGGACTGGAGCAGTCCTTCCAGATCTAAATGTGATTTACTTGTATTTTTCCAATTCAGTGTTCTGCATTCGCTGGTCACGATGTTACCTCCTCTACGTTGATGAGAGTGAACACAGATTGGGTGACTGCTTATCATTCAGTTCACAAGTGCTCCCAGTTGCTCTTCAATTCAATGCTCTGCTCCACTCCCTTTCTGACCTCACTGTCCTTAGCCTCCTACACTGGACCAATGAAGCCAAGAAACTCAATTCTCTGTTGATATGGCATTAAATATTCAGCTCAACAACTTCCGATTAAAACCCTCATCTTAGATTGAGCCCTCGTTTCTTCTGTTTTGGTTTTTTTTTGTTTTTGGGCAGCAGCTGTTGGTAATAACTCTGCTTTTCCCATTTACACCTCCTCAAGGCATACTTTCTCTCTTTACTTTTTCTATGGCCATCTCTATTTATCTTGCACTATCATTCCCTTTTCCCCTAAAACCATAAGACCATAAGATATAGGAGCAAAATTAGGCCATTGGGTCTATGGTTGATCTGATTCTTATCTCCACTCTCCTACCTTCTCCCTGCAACCCTTGATTGATCAAGAACCTATCTATCTCTGTCTTAAAGACACTCAATGACCGGGCCTCCACAGCCTTCTGTGGCAAAGAGTTCCACAGATTCACCACTCTCTGGCTGAAGAAATTCCTCCTCATCTCTGTTTTAAAGCAGTGTGTCTTCAGTCTGAAGTTGTGCCCTCTTGTTCTAGTCTTTCCCACTAGTGGAAACACCCACGTCCAGCCTATC
Organism: Carcharhinus amblyrhynchos; assembly: GCF_965287045.1. Taxonomy (NCBI): domain Eukaryota; kingdom Metazoa; phylum Chordata; class Chondrichthyes; order Carcharhiniformes; family Carcharhinidae; genus Carcharhinus; species Carcharhinus amblyrhynchos. The sequence goes on along the minus strand of NC_137331.1, from coordinate 110,823,793 downwards.
TAGGCTTCTCAGTATTCTGTAAGTTTCAATCAGATCCCCCTCACTCTTCTAAACTCCATCGAGTATAGACTCAGACTCCTCAGCCGCTCCTCATGTGACAAACTCTTCAATCCCTGGGATCATTCTTGTGAACCTCCTCTGGACCCTCTCAAAGGTCAGCACCTCCTTCCTTAGGAATAGGGCCCACATAACACCCTGCCTTCCACCGTCTCTCAGACCATGCCTTGTGTTCGTTCCTCCGCTCCTGAACTTTTGCTTCCTTGTTTGGAGACTGTTCCATTTCTAAGCGATCCCAGTTCAGATAATAGGGTCATTGACCTGAATTATGAACTTGTTTCTTTTTCTCCACAGATGCTGCTGGACCTACTGTGTATTTACAGCCTTTCTGCTCTTCTTTATTGTCCAATCCTTGCTTCTCTGATGCGGGAAGGCTTTTTCAGCCATTATCATTTGTCTGGTGTAGGGAGTCCAAAATGCTGCAGTGAGGTTCCAGGATTTTGAGCCAGAGATGATGAATGGATGATTACATATCTCAGGGTGGCGTGCAACTTGAATGGGACATTGGAAGTGACAGTTTTCCCTCATACCTGCTGCCCTTCTCTTCCTCAATGCGCAGGTAGAACTTTGATGGGGGGGGGTTGGTCGGTTTCTGCCGAAAGAAGCTGTGACAGTTTTCTACATCCTGTGTATAAAGTATCCTCTAGATGGGACACAATCCAGCATTGGGGATGTTGAGTTTAGTGGATAAGGTGCCGATTAGCGAGCTGTCAGGAACATTAACCTTTGTTGTGTCCAATGCACCCCAGTGGAACGAATGAAATTGGCTGAACATCTGTGACGGTTACAATCTCAGTTGGAGAAGGATTATCTACTCAGCACTTCTGCTAAAGACAGTTTCAATACTACCTGAGGAATTGGTCCTTCGACATTACAATCTGATCATCGACATCATTAATGCTGGGAATATTTACACAGCATCTTCTTCATGTTAAAGACTCCACTATTCACAGCGTGATGGGGCATTGACTGCTGAAATTTTAACAATTGATTTATTGTGGTATGTCAGGGGTCTATCTGTAGCATCAGTAACATGCATGTAGTCCCATGTTTGAGCTTCACCATTTTTAAGACCTCATTTTTAGAATGCCTGGTGTTGCTGCCAGAATGTACTTCACATTGCACCAAGGTTTTCTTTCTGTTCATTCATTGGATCTGGATGTCGCTGGCCAGCCAGCATTTATTGCCCATCCCTAGTTACCCTAGGTCAGTTGACAGTCAACCATCTTGCTGTGGCTCTGGAGTCACACGTAGGCCAGACCAGGTAAGGACAGCAGATTTCCTTCACTAAAGGACATTAATGAACCAGATGAGCTTCTCCAACAATTGATGATAGTTTCATGGTCATCTGTAGATTCTTAATTCCAGGTTTTTTTTACTGTATTCAAATTTCACCATCTGCCATGGCGTGATTCAAACCCGAGACCCCAGAACATTAGTTGAGTTTCTGAGTTGTTTGTTGTGCGCTATACAAAGCATACCGCACATAGAAAAGGAAAGAGTGCAGAACGTAGTGTTACAGTCATAGGTAGGTCCATTTAAAAGTCTGACAGCAGCAGGGAAGAAGCTGTTCTTGAGTTGGTTGGGATGTGACCTTAGACGTTTGTATTTTTTTCCCAACAGAAGAAGATGGAAGAGAGTTTGTCCGCACTGGGTGGGGTCCTTGATTATGCTGGTTGCTTTTCCGAGACAGTGGGAACTGCAGACAGAATCAATGGATTGGAGGCTGGTTTGCGTGAAGGACTGGGCTTCATTCACGGCTCTTTGTATTTTTTTGCAGTCTTGGTCAGATCAGGAGCCATACCAAGCTGTGATACAACCAGAAAGAATGCTTTCTATGGTGCATCTGTAAAAGCTGGTGAGTGTCGTAGCTGACGTGCCAAATTTCCTTAGTCTCCTGAGAAAATAGAGGCGTTGGTGGGCTTTCTTAACTATAGCGTGGAGGGACCAGGACAGGCTGTTGATCTGGACATTGAGAAACTTGAAACTCTTGACCATTTCCACTTTGTCCCCTTGAAGTTCTTGAATTGAGACTTAAACCACAACCTTCTGTCTCTGACTCACAACCGACACAGGATGCCTACTGTCCTCACCACGTTAAAAGCAACTAATTATCAAACGTTCCTTGAGACAGTTTAACAATTTAAAGCACTGCACATAATTTTTAAAAATAACATCATCTTTGATCAGGTTGCCACGACCTCTTTTGTAAACAAAACACTTCTCCGCAGAATAATTATTTCATATAGGCGTGATTGCTGTATTTAATTTTAGTTCAATTATGAAGACTATGATTTAATTAGCCTCGATATCCACGTAGATGGCTCCATTGAAATGTATAATTCATCCGCAAATATTTCCATGTCTGGAATTCCAGCATCCCAAATTGCTTCCTATTCTGCCTATTCTTCTAACAATTGTAATTCTGCCTTAAACCTTCACCTAATTAATCACCCTCTGATAGCTTTGAATGCCGTTAGAACCTTGCTAAATTTTAATATAAAGAGAGATTTAGAAAATTATGTAGACAATTATTTGACAACCATCAGGAAAAAGAATGCTTTAATATCTTTTATTGGGTGAGATTGAAAAGTCACGCGCTTTCAGATTCAGAGATGCCTGATTTTTTTAGCCTAATGAAGGGTTTCAATGATCTAATTCTCTGTCTGATCATTTGAACAAGTACGTTGACACCAAATTAAATTTCCTATCACTTGCGAAAATAGCAAATCAAGCTCGGTTACACAATGAAAGGCTAAATAAGTAACAACAGCTTACACTTATATCGCTGCTTCAAGATAACTAAGATGTATTTATATAGTTGCTTCAAGATCAGGGGGACTAGCAGGGTAAATACGTGGGGCTGTGAAGGCAATGGGACGGCATTTTGGCACAGTGGTTAGCACTGTTGCTTCACAGCACCAGGGACCCGGGCCTTGGGTTACTGTCTGTGCGGAGTCTGCACGTTGTCCCCCTGCCTGCGTGGGTTTCCTCCGGCTGCTCTGGTTTTCTCCCACAGTCCAAAAGGTTAGGTTGATTGGCAATGCTAAATTGCCCCTTACTGACAGGGGGATTAGCAGGGAAAATATGTGGGGCTAGGGTGGGATTGTGGGCCGAATAGCCTCCTTCTGCACAGTAGGAATTCTATGATAACAAACCATTTCAATGGGCATCATAGAATCTCTACAGTGCAGAAGGAGGCCATTAGGCCCATCGTGCCCACACTGACAATAATCCCAGCCAGGTCCTATCCCCACATGTTTCTCATGCTAATCCCCCTGACACTAAGGGTCAACTTAGCATGGCCAAACAACCTAACCCGCACATCTTTGGAGTGTGGGAGGAAACCAGAGCACCCAGAGGAAACCCCACGCAGACACAAGGAGAATATGCAGTCTCCACACAGACAGCCACCCAAGGCTGGCACTGAACCCTGGTCCCTGGCACTATGAAGCATCAATGCTAAAAACTGTGGCACCATGCCATCCCACCGCCTTCACAGGAACATTGTCAAATGAAGTCAGGCACTGAATGGTCTGAAGTAGGTTCTAAGGAGCATCTTAAAGTAGCAGGGCAAGTTAGAGAATTGAAATGGTTTAAGGGGGAGGGAATTCCAAAGCTTAGAGCCCAGGCGGCTGAGAATAAAATCGAGATGTGAAAAGAGGGAAGAATTAAAGGAGTGCAGAGGCCTCAGTCAGGCTGGAAAAGGCACCAACTATCATCAGATTGTCCCAAAACGGACATATCGAACTTAATGGATAGAGAGGAAAGTGATTTATTGCGGAGAATGATTCTGACATCTGATCCAGCATTAGATCCTTAGGATGATGTCACGGCCAAAGTGATTCAGGATAAATTCGATGAAGACCACAAAACAAAGGAACAGAAGTACACCATTCGGCCCATCTCCACCATTCATGGTGATCTGATGTGATAATCCTGAACTCCATTTTCCCACCATAACCCCATACCCATTGATTCCCTTACTGATTTAAAATCCACCCATCTCAGTCTTTACGTACTTAATGACCCAGCCTCCACAACCCTCTGCAGTAAAGAATTCCACAGATTCACCACCCTCAGAGAGAAAAGAAATTCCTCCTCATCCCTGTCTTAAATGGGTGACCCCTTACTCTGAGATTATGCCTTCTCCTCCTCCTCTGGACTGCCTCCAATGCCAGTATATCTTCCCTTAGATAAGGGGACCACGCTAACACATGTTAAATTAGTGGACAAACAAGTGTTTATCATTTCGAAAGCATTTCTGATTGAATGGTCTTTAAGTTCCTTCTTGCGCGGGTGACATAAGGGGCGAAATGCCTTTAAATATGACCAGACATTTATTCAGATAAATGTCCTTGCCATTTGAGGCGTCCAGCATGTACATTAATCAGAGAGCCATTTCAAAAAAAAAATCTTTCTATCATTTCTGATGGTCTTAACTCTGAAAGACTTGAGGCACTGGTTCAATATTGCATTAGGCCATCTCGAAAACTAAAAGCTGAATCCAATTATAACTGCTCTTTCACAGCGCTATAAATTACTGAGCCAGCCTATCCCCGATAACAGGGAGGGGTGGAGGAATGATTTGTCATTTGGGCAACCGTAGCTCATCATCTTATGTTTTACAACAGGCTGGATTTGACAATGAGTGTCAAGGAATTCTAAGGGGATTTATGAAATCTACTGAGAGCCTGACATCAGTCCAGCCGAAAATCTCAAGGCTTTACACACAAATAGGCTGCAATAAAAATACTGCAACCCTAAAACTCGCAACAAATTCTACGACAGCTTAACGTAAGTGCACGGACAAAAATAGTGGGTACCACGGACCCTTCTGATGCCACTGCCTTCAATGACAATCTGTGCTCAATAACAAGCTGTTCGAAAGAATTCATGCCCAAATCAAAGGGTGTTTTGAGCAAGGAAGCAACTGTGGGAGTGCACAAACACCTCCAGTTAAAAGAAAATAATTAGCTTCCAAAATTGGCCACTCGTTTTACAACCATTTTGCTTCTGTTGCTTTCATGAGTATTTCTGCCCGACTTGTGAACGCCAGGGGAAAAGGTAGCCCACAGATGGATAAACTTTCACCCCTTGTGCTGGGTGGAGTGTCCGACATAAGAACATAAGAAATAGGAGCGGGAGTAGGCCATCTAGCCCTTCGAGCCTGCCCCGCCATTCAATAAGATCGTGGCTGATCTGAAGTGGATCAGTTCCACTTTCCCGCTTTCTCCCCATAACCCTTAATTCCCTTGTCTATCAAAAACCTATCTACCCGTGACTTAAATATATTTAGCGAGGCAGCCTCCACCACTTCAACGGGCAGAGAATTCCAGAGATTCACCACCCTTTGAGTGAAGAAGTTCCTCCTCAACTCTGATCTAAACTGCACCCACGCCCCCCCCTTATTTTGAGGCTGTGCCCTCTAGTCCTGCTATCCTTTCTAAGCGGGAAGAACTTCCGACTGTTACAGAACTCATCTAATTCCTGCTCCATTGTCTCCAGTGGAATGCAATGGTGAGCAGGATGTGTCCTTTGTCAGAGCACCATCCAGGCAGTGAGGGTGAAAATGTGCTCATTTGTGTGAACTTTAGCACCCGCCCCCCCACCCCCCACCTCCTCGCCAAAGCGGAGGTGGGTGGCAGCTGGTAGATTGGTCATATTGGGGATGCTCCCTGTCACTGTCCTGCTGCCTGGATCTCCTAGTCACAGATCAGGGGAGGCAATGGCCTAGTGGCATTATCGCTAGACTATTGATCCAGAAACCTAGCTAATGTTCTGGGGACCTGGGTTCGAATCCCGCCACGGTAGATGGTGGAATTTTAATTCAATACAAAATATCTGGAATTAAGGATCTGCTGATGACCGTGACACCACTGTCGATTGTCAGATAAACCCATCTGGTACACGAATGTCCTTTAGGGAAGGAAATCTGCCGTCCTTACCTGGTCTGGCCTACATATGGCTCCAGAGCCACAGCAATGTGATTGACTCTCAACTGCCTTCAGGCTACTAGGGATGGGCAATAAGTGCTGGCCAGCCAGCAACGAACACGTCCCACGAAAGAGTAGAAAAAAAAACAGAAAGTAGACGGGGTAAAGATCAGCACAAAGATTCCACAGCCCAAAGAGGGAGCTGAGGACAGGAAAGGCAACCCCCCTGAGGCCCCAACAATCCCCTGGAGAGGCTTCCCCTCCAATCAGCAGGATTTATGGTCCTCAACCATCCTGGGTTTATTATATCTGCTCACCAGGCTGAGGGGCTCTCCATGCTGATGCCTCCTCATGGTGTCCAATGACACCATGCAGCACTCACCTCATCCACTGAGGCTTCAGAGCTTCCAACCTTCTGGTCCAGCATCATCAAAAGTCTACCTCCCGTCCCCCTCCATCATCTTTCATTGGACAATGGGCCGAGAGATAGGCATTTAGGAGGCTGCCACCAGGATAGTCACTGAGCTGCTCCCACTGCCAGCAATTACATCACAGGATTTCCGTTTGATCCCAACGTCCGGCTTTCGAAGCCCATGGGAAAATTCAGCACACTGTATGTCCGGATAGTGCTGGGTTCTTCCAGCCTGTTTGACTCAGTATCCATTTTCTCTCCTCTGGCATATGGTACTGTTCTTGTCCCTAAAGGATCAGGGATTCACATCTTGATCCACATCAATCTTAACTGTTGCCCTTTTGACTTTGCCTAATTCAAAAATGCTTTTGTAGTTTCTTATCAGTTCGGCCCCCTCTGTCTTGGCAAAGCAGCCAGCATAATTAAGGACATCATGCACCCTGGACATTCTCTCTATCATCTTCTTCCTTCAGGAAAAAGATACAAAAGTCTGAGGTCACGTACCAACTAACTCAAGAACAGCTTCTTCCCTGCTGCTGTCAGACTTTTGAATGGACCTACCTTGGGGGAATTAGCTCAAATGGTAGAGTGCTCATTAGCATGTGAGAGGTAGTAGGATCGATGCCCACATTCTCCACTTTGATTTCTCTGTGACTATAAATGCAATTGGGACTAGCTTTGGGGTTTAAAAAAAATGGCACAGACAAGTTGTGCCGAAGGGCCTGTCTCCATGCTGTAAACCTCGATGACTTTACCTCGCACTAATTTAATCTTTCTTGACACCCTAACTATGACTGTAACACTACATTCTGCACTCTCTCCTTCCCTATGAACGGTATGGTTTTTCTGTTGAGTGTGCAAGAAACAACACTTTTCACTGTATACTAATACATGTGGCAATAATAAATCAAATCAAAGTTTTTTTAAAGTTCATTTATCAGTATCATAAGTAGGCTTACATTAACACTGCAATGAAGTTACTGTGAAAATCTCCTTGTCACCACACTCCGGCACCTGTTCGGGTACACTGAAGGAACATTTAGCATGGCCAATGCACCTAACCAGCGCATCTTTCGGACTGTGGGAGGAAACTGGAGCATCCAGAAGAAACCCACACAGACACAGGGAGAACATGCAAACTCTACACAGTCACTCAAGCCGGGAATCGAACCGGCGGACTGGTGCTGTGAGGCAGCAGTGCTAACCATGGTGCCACCATGCCGCCCCAGCAGGGATTTGAAAGCAGGGGTGAGATCTTCTAAGGAGAATAAAAGAAAAACACAGCATTGTGTTTGCAACGATATCACGTGTAAACTATACAATGGCATGCTTTAATGTGATTCACAGCTGCCTTTTCTCCTTCAGCAAACAAGTGACAGGTTTATTGAGCAGGTTCTTCTATAAATGACTTTACAAGAACAACAGGATCTCAAGGCAAAGTGCTTTAAATTTAAAATCCAGCCCCTAGAAAATCAGAAGAGAATAATGCAACAAAGAATATCTGTCCCTCACAGAAGGGAATTTCAGCTTAACATACTTCAAACCAGATCTGCGATATCAGGTTTTTAAAGTTTATTTATTAGTGTTACAACTGGACTCACCGCATAAACACAGTGACTACAAGAGCAGGTCGGAGGCTAGGAATACTGTGGCCAGTAACTCACCTCGTGATTTCCAAAGCCTAGCCATCATCCACAAGGCACAAGTCAGGAGTGTGCTGGAATACTCCCCACTTGCCTGGATGGGTACAGCTCCAACAACACTCAAGAAGCTTGACACCATCCAGGACAAAGCAGCCCACACCACATCTACTCCCTCCACAACCAATGCTCAGCAGCAGCAGTGTGTACTACCTACAAGATGCACTGCAGCAATTCACCAAAGATCTTTAGACAGCACCTTCCAAACCCAGAACGACTTCCATCCAGAAAGACAAGGCAGCAGATACATGGGAACAGCACCACCTGCACGGCACACTTCACAACTTGGAAATATATCGCCATTCCTTTCAGTCAAAATCCTGGAATTCCCTCCCTAACAACATTGGGTCAACCCACAGAACATGGACTGCAGTGATTCCAGAAAGCAGCTCACCACCACCTCCTCAAGAGCAGCTAGGGATGGGCAATAAATGCTGGCCAGTCACCGACACCCATGAATGAATAAAAAAAGTAGGCTTACATTAACACTGCAATGAAGATACAGTGAAAATCCCCTAGCCGTCACACTCTGGCGCCTGTTCAGATACACTGAGGGAAAATTTAGCATGGTCAATGCACCTAATCAGCACGTCTTTTGGACTGTGGGAGGAAACCCACAGATACAGGTAGAACGTGCAGACTCCACAAAATATCCCACTCCAGGAATCTAACCTAGTTCACTGGTGATGTGAAGCAGTAGTGTTAACCACCGTGCCACCATGCTGCTTCCCATCCAACGAACAACCCTTTGATGGTATAGCTAGCGGGTGTCTTTATAGTCACTCAGGTGATGGAGAACTACATCCCTCATGATCCTGAATACCTAATGCACCAATTCACTGAAGCTCGGGAGCTGACTGCTGCAAAATATTCAATTTGAGTTTGGATATTTAAATGTTGCTTCACGTTATTGTTCCACTTCAAGGACTCAACTCATGTTAATCCAACTCCTTCAAAAGATTGCACTCAGTTACTCCTTCCAGTTATTTGACTGATACCATCTGTGCTGAAGGGCTTTAATGTGTGCTTTGTAAGCAATTTTCAGTGAATTTCTTTCACCCCAGTTGGCTCAGGATCATACATCTCATTATCCTCTGGCATATATAGATGCGACTACAGGGGGACACAAACTATAATGGCATGATCCTGCTCTTAAACAATGCAGTTTGTGCACTTCCTCTGAAGCAATTTACAGCAATGCACATTCTATGGAGATTGACAGATAGAAATTTAGAAGCTAGAAGTAGTTGTAGGCCATTTGGCCCTTTGAGCCTGCTCCGCCATTCATTTTGATCATGGCTGATCATCTAATTTAATATCCTGATGCCCCCCTTCCCCCAGATCCTTAATCCCTTTAATCCCAAGATCAATATCTAGTCTCTTCTTGAAATCTCACAACGTTTTGGCCTCAACTACATTCTGTGGCAGTGAATTCCACACATTCACCACCCTCTGGGTGAAGACATTTCTCTCCACCTCAGTTCTAAAAGGTTTACCCCCTATCCTCAAACTATGACCCCCGAGTTCTGCACTCCCCCACCATTGGGAACATTCTTTCTGAATCCACCTTGTATAATCCTGTCAGAATTTTATAAGTTTCTATGAGATCCCCTCTCGTTCTTCTAAACTCCAGTGAATATAATCCTAACTGACTTAGTTTCTCCTCATTTGACAGACTTGCCATCTCAGGAATCAGTCTGGTAAACCTTTGCTGCACTTCCTCTGCAGCAAGGGCATCCTTTCTCAGATAAGGTCACCAGTTTGTACCAGTTATGCCAATTTGGGATAAATTGCATTGAGAAAACCTTTGCAATGGAACAAGAAATCTAGGAAATGAACTAGTTCCCTTTTGAAAGCTCTGTACTTGTTGGACCTGCATTCGCAATGTGTCAGGCAATGCACTCCAGGGCATAACAAATCAACTGCGTGGAGTTTGCACATTCTCCCTATGCTCTGGTTTCCTCCCACAGTCTAAAGATGAGCAGGTTCGGTGAATTGGCCATGCTAAATTGCCTCTTAGTATCAGGGGGATTACTTAGGGCAAATGCATGGGGTTGTGGGGATGGGGCCTGAGTAGGATTGTGGTCAGTGTAGACTCGATGGGCCGAATGGCCTCTTCTGCACTGTAGGATTCTGTGATTCTATGTGTAAAAAAAATTCTCGAATCATCTCTGCCTCTTTTGGTATTACCATATATCTTCATCGTCTGGTTACTGGACCCACTATCACTTATATTACCCCACCAATGCAGATATAAGATAAGGGTTAAGTCCCTCATTAACATCTGGTGGGAGCCAAACACCTGTTTTAGACAAATATTCTGCATGCCGGCTGCAAACCCACTGTGATATTCTACACAGTTGTATCCATAATGCAGATACAGATGGGGTAGCGGGCATTGCACCCCTGAAATTGGTTCTCCCCTCTCCCCAATTTCCCGCATGAAAATGGGCATGACAAGGCCTTATACATCAAAAAAATATTCAGCTTTTGAATATTAACATCACCAACAAAATCCAGGCTAAAATTAGCCATTTGGTCCATAGAAAACATCTAATTAAGGAGCACTGTGCTGTTCACATTCTTCATAGAATCTTTACAATGCAGAAGGAGGCCAATCAGCCCATCAAGTCTGCATCGACCATCCTCGGTAACTGTGTAATACTTTCAAGAGTTACTGATAAAAGAACTGTTGGTAGTTTCAAAATCACTACTTTAAGTGTGATGATTAGTTAGTGCTTTGAATTGATATGTTCTTAACTAGAACCAGAGAGCACAACCTCAGGGACGATCCTTTAACACAGTAAAAAGTCTGACAACACCAGGTTTAAGTCCAACCGATTTATTTGATAGTAAACTCACTAGCTTTTGAGGTTCCCCTCTTCGTCAGGTGAATGGAGAGTTCTGGCCTCAGACAGTACATATAAAGCACAGACAGTTTACAGATTAGAATGCGAATCTTTACACCTAACCTGCTGTTCAAGTCTTGAAGTGGCTAACAATGTGAGTGGAAGGAGCACTGATCACAGGTTAAAGAGATGTGTATTGTCTCCAGACAGTACAGTAAGTGAGGTTTTGCAAACCCAGGCAAGTCATGGCGAATAGCAGGTTAGGCGTGAGTTTACTATCAAATAAATCGGTTGGATTTAAACCTGGTGTTGTCAGACTTCTTACTGTGTTTAACTCAGTCCAACGCTGGCATCTCGACATCACGATCCTTTAAAACAGAGATGAGGAGGAATTTCTTCAGCCAGAGGGTGGTGAATCTATGGAACTCTGCTGCAGAAGGCTGTGGAGTCCAGGTCATTGAGTGTCTTTAAGACAGAGATAGATAGGTTCTTGATCAATAATGGGGTCATGGGGTGTGGGGAAAAGGCAGGAAAATGGGGATGAGAAAAATATTAGCCATGATTGAATGGCGGAGCAGACTCGATGGGCCGAGTGGCCCAATTCTGATCCTACGTCTTAAGCATTTTCTGTTAACATTGGTGGAAACCATTTTAATAAAAAGTAGACCAGCATTACTGGAACCAACCAGATTAGATAAACAAAGAACAAAGAAAATTACAGCACAAAAACAGGCCCTTCGGCCCTCCAAGCCTGCACCCTCCATGCTGCTGATAAGTAGACAACTTCAACTATGAGACAATTAAAGAGTAAGTAATTCATTAATAGATACGTTAGAAAGGTTGGAAGTGTAATTTGGAACACAGAAGTTTAACTCTTATAATTATGGACATATTATTAACATTTGATCATTAATACAGACTCTTAAAGTGCTGTGGGAATAAGGTTACTGTGTTTCTCAGGCCACAGAATAAAATACCATGAATGTTTTTGACAGACAAGGGAATTAAGGGTTATGGGGAGAGAGCGGGAAAGTGGAACTGATCCACTTCAGATCAGCCATGATCTTATTGAATGGCGGGGCAGGCTCGGAGGGCTAGATGGCCTACTCCTGCTCCTATTTCTTATGTTCTTATGTTAACTTGACGAAGACAAGGACTGAATAGGCCCTTGTCTAAGGGAGTTCATCTCCAAATGACAGAAAGCTGCACTGACCAATTAATGGTCAACACTCGACTGGCGTGATTTATGATTGGAGAGTTATTGCTAAAGGTCCATAAATCTTCAATATAAGTTATAGTGCTAGGAACATGGCTAATAAAATATGTGCTGATCAAACTTGTTCCATCTGGAAAATATGCTAGGAAAACCAGAGAAAAAAGAACCACAGAACTATTTAAAATAAATTTTGTGCACTGTTCAACTGAGATCTTTTTAATTTATTCATGGGCGTCGCTGGCTGGCCAATGTTTATTGCCCATCCCTAGTTGCCCAAGGGCAGTTGAGAACCAACCACATTGCTGTGGTTCAGGAGTCAAATGCAGGCCAAACCAAGTAAGAACGGCAAATTTCCTACCCTAAAGGACATTAGTGAAACAGATGGGCTTTTCTGACAATGGTTTCATTGTCATCAGTCCGTCCTTAATTCCAGATTTATTTTTATTAAATTCCACCATCAGCCATGGCAGGATTTGAACCCAGGTCCCCAGAGCATTAGCTGAGTTTCTTGATTAGCCTGGTGATAATATCACTAGGCCACCCCAGAGATGCAAATATTCAGAGCACAACAGCATTAAGTCCAAATCTGGCCACCATACTTTCGGATAGATCTGAAGGCCCTTGATAATGCGCGCAGGGGATTAATCAGAATGGATCGAGGGATGTGGGAGAGTTCCGCTGCAAGATTAGTGCAATATCGCAAGAGATTGGCAACCACCAACAGGCTATTTATTGCAACACAGAGTGCAAGAAATGAGCTACCGACTACTTCAACTCCACTCCCAAACTGATTGGGAAAGCCTGCACTCAGCCCCAGGCTTCGCGAGTTTCAGTTTGATTGGCCGATTGGATCACATGATCCCTCGAAACCTCACCCCCTCAAAGAGGCTCACTGCTACAGTGAGGTTTGAGAAGTTGGGGTAATTCTCTTTGGAGCAAAGGAGGTGAGGAGAAATATGAGAAACCTGATGGAAACGTGTTTAGATACAGCAGACGAAGAACTGCTGTCCCACTTAGTGGGTGGTACAAGGGGGCACAGATGTAAGGTTTTGAGCAAGAGAGATGTGAGGAAGAACTTGCTTGAAACCGGTAGTAGTGACCTTGAACTTGCTGCCCACGAGGATGCAAGACCATAAGGAGACTGACCAGAATGTGACATGATCCTTCTTGCTTTTCCAACTCTGTATTCTGAACATTAGCCTGTCCAGAGCCATCAAGTCATCATGTCACAGAGGAAAGTCATTGAGCCCATCGAATCCATGCTGCTCTCTGTAGGGCAATCGAGACATCCCCATTCACCCGCTCCATCTGCAGAGTCTTGCTGAAGTGTAAATTCAATTTCCTTTTGAAATCATTCATCACCTCCGTGGGTGATACAATTACTTTATCACCCTATAATTGCTATCAGTCAGTGGACAGAGATAGAAATAGAAGCAGGGCTAAGTAGTACTCCAATCAGTCCCCATTTGGAATTGTGTTGAGTCAATAAGTACCAAGCAGAGTCAATGATATCTCAGAAGAAGGGGAAGTGAAAATTAGAGGGTAAGTACTGGCAGCAAGCTATGAAGGGCGTTGAGAAGGAAGAATTCGAAACCAAGTCAAGCATCGCTTTTCTCATTGTGAAATAAATATGCAAGTGATGCAGCTACGACGAGTAAACAAATAGGGAGAAAAAGTGCATTGATAAATGGAACATAGGAACAGGGGTAGGGCATTGATCAGCTTGTTCCTCATTCAATAACTTCACAGTTGCTCTGTATCTTCACTTGATCTACCACTTTGATGCTGTAACCCTGGAAACACTAGTTTAACAATGTTCAGCAGCATTTACCACTGCTCAGATACTGGAAAAGTCCATGTCCATATACAGCAAGACCTGGTGGTGCTTTATTCCAACTGAAGACAAATGGACTACTCCTGAAGATATAGGAGTCAGCAATAATGTCGCTCCCAGGGAGCCTCATTCTATTGCCAATACATTCCGTCCCTACCAAAGCCCACAAGGGCATCTCCATCCAGATTCACCACTCACATTTTGCTCACTGCTGTTTTTTATTCAACTGTATGCTGGGCTTGACATTCAATTCCAAACTGTCTAATTATACAATTCCTACAGTGCTGAAGAAGGCTATTCGGCCCATCAAGTCTGCACCGACTCTCCAACACAGCCTCCCACCCCTGCCCTATTCCCGTAGTCCCATGTATTTACCCCACTTATCCCCCATCCTGGGACACTAAGGGACAATTAACATGGCCAATCCACTTAAGCCGCACATCTTTGGAGCGTAGGAGGAAACCCACACAGACACGAGGAGAACATGCAAACTCCACACAGACAGTGACCTGCGGCTGGAATTGAACTCGGGTCCCTGGTGCCGAGAGGCAGCAGTGCTAACCACTGTGCCATTGTGCTGCAAGAGTTTTAGTGTTTAATTGTTTAATAGTTTGCTTTAACACTATATACTGTCCATTTCCGGTTTTAGTAATATTTTCCTATCTTGCACAAGGAATAACCTAAATCAGCAGGACCTCTTTAATAATTCATGTTTATGGTAGCGACAGTTCAGTGAATATTTATTGAACCATTTGCAATTACTGTCCTTTCTCTCCCTTGCTCAATACATCATTTTTGGCTGTATTGTGGGTGTGCAGTGTATGATTGTTCTCTCCAGGATGACAACCTCCTCATGTTCATGAATAAAAATGAGCACTTTTTGACACTGCTCAGATGGTTAGACCATGTGGTAAGACCTCGGGTTCACTGTCCTTAACTTTGGGTTTCACCTTTCCTACAGTGCACTTCCTTCCGTTCATAGCACAAAGCTTTTGTTTTCCAGTTTTTAACAAAAGTGTTGGCATGCACTGCGATTCACTGGCATGGGAGCCAATAACTCTGTGGTTGGTATCTTATCCCAAGTGTAAGTCTTGACAGTCGGCTATTAGATTGTGAAAATATTGAAGCTGAGCCCTAGTATTTTGCCTCCCACTGTCCACTTAATCACAATCAAGTTTGGGAACACAGTGTAGTCCAGAGATACTGAAGGCAATACAGTTGCGAGCAATGAAATCAGCTCCGACCAGGAATCGAACCATGAATGTTCCAGATTCTTTTATTCATTGATGGGACATAGGCATTGCTGGCTGGCCAGCATTTATTGCCCATCCCTAGTCACCCTTGTTCAGAGGGCAGCTGAGAATCAACCACATTGCTGTGTCCTGGGATCACATGTAGAATCATAGAACCCCTACAGTGCAGAAAGAGGCCATTTGGCCCATTGGGTCTGCACTGACCACAATCCCACCCAGGCCCTACCCCCATATCCCTACACATTTACCTGCTAATCCCTCTAACCGACCCATCTCAGGACACTAAGGAGCAATTTTAGCATGGCCAATCAACTTGATCCCGCACATCTTTGGACTGTGGGAACACCGGAGAAAACCTACACAGACACGGGGAGAATGTGCAAACTCCACACAGACAGTGACCCAAGCCGGGAATCGAATCCAGGTCCCTGGAGGTGTGAAGCCACAGTGCTAACTACTGTGCTACCGTGCCACCCTGTAGGCCAGACCGGGTAAAGACTGCAGATTTCCTCCCCTAAAGGGCACTAATGATCCAGATGGTTTTTTTCTGACAAACAACAATAGTTTCATGGTCATCAGTCGATTCTTAATTCCGGATTATTTTTATTGAATTCAAATCCCACCATCTGCCATGGTAGGTATTTGAACCCAGGTCCCCAGAACATGAGCTGATTTTCTGGATTAATAATCTAGTAATAATACCATAGAACCGTACAGTGCAGAAAGAGGCCCTTCGGCCCATCGAGTCTGCACCGCACACAATCCCACCCAGGCCCTACCCCCATATCCCAACATATCATACCCAGTAATCCCTCTAACCTACGCATCCCTGGACACTAAGGGGGAATTTCTTAGCATGGCCAATCAACCTAACCCGCACATCTTTGGACTGCGGGAGGAAACCAGAGCACCCGGAGGAAACCCACGCAGACACGAGGAGAACGTGCAAACTCCACACAGACAGTGACCCTAGCCGGGAATTGAACCCAGGACCCTAGAGCTGTGAAGCAGCAGTGCTAACCACTGTGCTACCGTACCACTAGGCTATTGCCCGCCCCCCTCCCTTATACGATGTGATTGACGTGGTTCAGGCTGACAATGGCATGTTGACACGCTAAATGAGAGCATCTGGGTCTCTCCTATAAAGCCACAAGACTCCAATAACGTCTTTAATCAATGCAACTTGTTCTCTAGAATCTGGAGAACTATTCATCTAAAACATTCCAGGACATTTTTTTTTTGCGTTTGATCTTAGAGGTAGGTTAAATTAGACAATTAAAGCAAAGAACAGCTAGTAAATCTCTAAGGCATATTGGGATGCCTTCTAGAATTGCAGCAGAGTGAAAGCAAGAAAAAAATCATGAATAAAACAAATGATCAGCATGGAAAAGAATGGATCAAAGCGTGGAGTGCATTTTCAAAGCAGTTACTTACAGGTAATAAGTGTAGGACTGAGAGCTTCTTCTGCCGGGTGGGATGGTTGGAGGATTTAGGCAGTGGGAAAGGATGGAATGGAAGGAAAAGAAAAGCAAATATTAATGGATCAAAAGAAAATGTAAAAATTAGCTCCTGATAAAAAATATTAAAAGCTGCCGTGGCTGAAGCTTAAGTGAAGCTAGTGGAAACGCATTATACATCATGGTACATTTCATGACCACCACAAATGAATGATTGGAGAGTCAAAGCAACACACAATCTATATTTCACTGCCCTGAAAAGATAATGGAGTATTAATATCACACACATATTCTTGATGGACAGAGGATGGCACAGCCTTGCTGCTTTTATTGGAGGTGTTTTAACCTGGATCCCTGGGGATCAGTGGCCCTGAACGGACTCCCAATATTTACCCAGCTAAATTAGTTTCCTTCTCCAGAGCACAGTTTGATACAGCACGGTGGCACAGTGGTTAAGCACTGCTGCCTCACAGCGCCAGGGACCCGGGTTTGATTCCAACCTCAGGTCACTGTCTGCGTGGAATTTGCACATTCTTCCCACGTCTGTGTGGGTTTCCTGCGGTTTCCTCCCACACTGCAAAGGGATGTGTGGGTTAGTTGAATTGGCCATGCTAAACTGCCCCTTAGTGTCATGAGGACTAACAGGGTAAATACATGGGGTTGTGGGGATGGTGGAGGGGGGGGTTCTTTCGGGTGGGGTTGTGGGGATAGGGCCCAATGGAATTGAGGTCGGTGCAGACTTGATGGGCTGAATGGCTTCCTTATGCACTGTAGGATTCTATGGGGCTCATTTTCTTTCTGTTCCAGCTTGATGGGGTAAAGGAGCTGGATTTAGTGGTGTAAGCTAGTGGTGGTCTAGAATTCAAACAATGGCCATGGGAAAGCAACAGAATGTGTTAAAAATTGCTTCATTTATTCTGCACCTAAGATGGATGGATTAGAATCATAGAATCCCTATAGGGGAGAAGTAGGCCATTTGGCCCATCGAGTTTGCACAGACCACAATTCCACTTGGCCTCTATCCTTATGCTCAGCATTGATGGAAGAGGATGCTTGGTGCCCAGTTCCTAATCTGAATGAAGGGGTCCAGGCTCTGGCTCCTTTTTGAGGATTGGGAGGGAGGAAGCAATCACCTGAAAGTGGTCTTACACTACCGAACGGTTGACTGGTGAGTGCACAAGATGCCCAATAACCCGAGTCTTCAGTGACTGGTGGAGTACAAATCCAGGTGAATTTAGTAACGTGGAGATTAATTCCAAAAGTGGATTATCCCACATGCTAAAAATCTGAAGTAAAGAAAAAAGTCCTAGGAATACTACTGGGATACCCTGGGAAAAAAATCCTGGGAATACGACCTCCCAGGTCAGGAAATATAGCTGGACAGGAAGGTCATGGAGCTGGAATGTGAATTCTGTTTCTGCTGAGTATTTCTAACATTTTCTATTTTTACTACAAACTTATTCACCTGCCTAATTAACGGATAAAATCTGGAGTATGAATTTGGACAGGGCTTGCCCCAGTCATTCAGTTTAAAAGTCTGTAAATGTGGGAAGTATGATGTCAGGGTATACATAGGAAAGACATCTTCACATAAAGGCGATCTGGTCTTGTCTCCTCAAAGGGTTGATGAGGTGGGGGGGAGGGGGAGTCAAGTGAACATTTTGAAACTAAAAATGGTTTTATTCTTGGGGAAGTCCAGAACTAGGGATCATAGTTTGAGGATAAACCTTTCAGGGCTGAGATGTGGAGAAATGTCTTCACCCAGAGGGTAGTGAATGTGTGAAATTCACTACCACAGAAAGTAGTTGAGGCCAAAACATTGTCCGATTTCAAGAAGGAATTAGATATAACTGTTGGGGCTAAGGGGATCAAGGGATATGGGGAAAGGCGGGATCAGGATATTGAATTTGATAATCAGCCATGATCAAAATGAATAGCGGAGCAGGTTCGAAGGGCCAAATGGCCTACTCCTGTTTCTATTTTCCTTGTTTCGCTGTTAGGCAAGGATATTAAGTGTCATGGATAAATGCAGTCGTGGTAGTTCTCAGCCAACCAACTGCGGGAATTGCTGTGAGAGACTGAAGGCAGAATTTTCCCATTCCGCCTGCCACAGGAATTGGAGTGGGCAAGAGCTGACCATGCAAAATTACCTCTTCATGTCCAAAGATGTACAGCAAAGGACCTCGGGTGGGAATTTTCAGCCTTGGGGTGAACACAGCCTGGTAATCCCACCCAGAATGTCTACTCCTGCTTCTATAACAATTACTGCTGTAACCTCCAGTGTATCCTGTGTCTCACCATGATCAATGACATGAAAATTACACTTATTATTTGGAAGAAATTTACAAAACATTACTTCTTTGGATTTTGACTTCTTTGCTTTAACACTCATACCACTGAACTCTATGCGGAAGAAATGGAATATCACCAGCTTCCTTGTTAACTTTTGTACCCTGTTATGAAAAGAAAATTCTTTAAGCCGAAATAAACTGCTAGGATTGAAATCAGAGTTTTTATTCCACGAATGTCTAAAACATAAACATCAAATTAATTCCTGTGCTTTAGTTTCTGGGACACGCATACCTGGATTATTCCTGTTCAAATTCTTGTGCTAATGATTTCAGGGGTAATCTTAATCCTTTATTGTATTGTCCATCATTACATTCACATCCCACTCCCTAGCCAAGGCTTTAAAATTGGGAATCTTCTCTCACACATCTTGCAATACAGCCATGGAGCTAGCTACATTTGGCATCATGTCCTGAAAGTATGTTAAACTAATTTAGTGTAATGACAATTGAGGCATAACTCTGCCAGGCCACTCTGCTGCAAGTCCATCGTTTAGCTGCAACTCAATTTATTATTACAATAGAATAGAGCCATAGAACGCTCCAGTGCACAGAGAGGCCATTTGGCTGTGTCTGCACCCACTCTCCGAAAGAACATCCCACCCAGGGCCTTCCCTCCGCCCTTTTCCCATAACCCTGCACATCCGTGTGTTTCGCAGCTGGAAACTATGGATGAACCGGGATATCCACTACTTGCTGAAGTCTAGATCTGAGGCATTCAAGTCAGGCAACCTTGACCTATGCAAGAAATCCAGATATGATCTATGGAGATTCATCAAAAATGCCAAAAGTCAGTACTGGACCAAGCTAGAGTCCCAGGCTAGCCATACAAATTGCCATCGACTATGGCACAGTCTGCAAGACATAACAGGCTACAAGATAAAGGCGTGTAAAATTGCCAGCACTTAGGCACCCCTCCCCCATAAGCTCAACTCATTCTATGCCTGTTTTGACCATGAGGTCAGCAAGTATTCACAGGTATCTTTAACCTCTCCTTACATAAATCTGAGGTCCCTATCTGCTTCAAGAAGATGATCATCATCTCAGTACCTGAGAAAAACCAGGTAGCGTGCCTTAATGAATATCATCCGGTGGCTCTGGCATCCATCACTTGAAGTGCTTCAAAAGGTTAGACATGGCACGAATCAATGCCAGCCTCCCAGATTGCCAGAATCCACTACAGTTCCCTACTGCCGCAACAGGTCCACAGCAGATGCCATCTCCCTGGCCCTACACTATTCAACCCTGGAACACCTAGACAACTATCTCCTTCGTTTTGTTGACATTGAGGGAGAGATTATTGCCATCTAGTTTACCTGATTATCTTATTCCTGTGCTCCGTCTCATCATTGTCTGAGATCCGACCCATTATGGTGGTGTCATCAGCAAACTTGAAAATTGACTTGGAAGGGAATTTGGCCACATAGTCATAAGTCTATAAGGAGTGTAGTAAGGGGCTGAGGACACAGCCTTGCAGAGCACCGGTGTTGAGGATGATCATGGAGGAGGTGCTGTTGTCTATCTTTACCGTGAGTTAGGAAATCTAGGATCCAGTTGCAGAGGAAAGAGCTGTGCCCCAGATTACAGAGTTTGGGGATCAGTTTTCTCAGAAAAATAGTGTTGAAAGTGGAGCTGTAGTCAATAACTAGGAGTCTGGCATAGGGGTCTTTGTCATTGAATTCAGGAAGCGTAGTGGAGAACATGCCCCTGTCTACATCAGCGGGGATGAAATGGAAATGGTCGAGAGCTTCATGTTTTTAGGTATCCACATAACCGAAAACCTGTCCTGGTCCCTCCATGTCGGCGCTGTAGTTAAGGAAGCCCACCAGTGCCTCTACTTTCTCAAAGGCTAAGGAAATTTGGCATGTCTGCAATGACTCTCACCAACATTTACAGATGCATCATAGAAAGCATTCTTTCTGAATGTATCACAGCTTGGCTTGGCTCCTGCTCTGTCTAAGACCGCATAAGACTACAAGAGGCCGTAAATGAAACCCAGTCCTTTATGAAACCAGCCTCCCATCCATTGACTCTGTCTACACTTCCTATTGCCTTGGAAAAGCAGCCAGCATAATCAAGGACCCCACGCATCCTGGACATTCTCTTTTCCATCTCTTTCCATCAGGAAACAGATACACAACGTCACGTATTAACCAATTCAAGCACAGCTTCTTCTCTGCTGCTATCAAACTTTTGAATGGACCTACCACGTATTAAGATGATCTCTCTCTATACCCTAGCTATGACTGCAACATCACATTCTGCACTCTCTCCTTTCCTGCTCTATGTATGGTATGCTTTGTATAGTGCGCAAGAAACAATACTTTTCACTGTATACTAATACATGTGACAATAATAGATCAAATCAATTCACATCAAATCATTCACCATGGGTAAACACCACATTTTTGGACAATAAGCAGCAATTTATTAAGGCCAGTCCATCTAACCTTCCTATCTTAGAGTGTGGGAGGAAGCCAGAGCGCTCGGACAAAACCCACACAGACACAGGCAGAAGACTCCGCGTAGAATTGCAGCCTTGTTTTTAGTTGTCCAGTTGCGGTCAGTCTTGACGTTCAATGCTAATGAGTAACAAGATGGATCACCCAGTGATTATTTAGTCACCATTTCAGAATTGGAGATACCGTTCAAACCAAATAACTTCAGAAAATGCTGGCTACTATCCCTCAGAGGTATATCAGCAAATTCCAAGAACAGGTCGAAGGCTGGCAATGTAGGGGGCGATTCTCCCATCCTGTTGATTTGTTAGCGCGGTGGGCTCGGGATTTAAGCAGTGCCCAATTAGTGCGATTAGTGGGCGTCAGGGCCTGAGCGTGTCACCCAGCCGGATTACCAGCACTGTCAGCTCCGCATCGCAAATGGGCTCAGAGATGCAGCTTCTAATTTTAATATCATTTCTAAGTGGGACTGAGGTCTCTGGGCCTGCTATCCTCTCCCCTCCCTCCTTCTGCCAGGACTATTTCACTTCAGTGGGGTTTAAAGTGGTTCCTCACTT
Source organism: Carcharhinus amblyrhynchos (assembly GCF_965287045.1). Lineage (NCBI taxonomy): Eukaryota > Metazoa > Chordata > Chondrichthyes > Carcharhiniformes > Carcharhinidae > Carcharhinus > Carcharhinus amblyrhynchos. Next base: position 110,801,715 of record NC_137331.1, on the reverse strand, counting down.
GCAGGGAGCTAGCAGCCCGACCCTGTTGGAGTGAAGGGGGGGACAATTGAGACTCCCCCCCAAGAAGGCTGAACATGGGGGGGGTGTCCGTTGGGCATTGGAGGCTTGCAGTGCCCAAGGAGAGAAGTGCTAATGCCCAGGGGGCACCTTGGCACTGCCCGCCAGGCGTGGGGCAGTGTCAAGGGGGTGGGGGAACCTGATGGGGATAAGGCCTCTGGGGGACAATCGGTGGCGGAGGTGGGGGGCCCCACTGCCACTCTGCAGTCGGGATTGATGGGGGAGGGAGGGAAGCCAGCTATTGGGGCTGGCCATCGGGTTGGGAGGGGAGAGGATGGGATCAGGGGGGGTTGAGCAGGAGGTCGGGGCTGGGTCGGTGGCGGGGAGAGTGATCAAGGTGAGCTGGGGGCAGCGGCTGAGGGCTGGCGAGGCTGGCCTGGGCATGCTGCGGGGGTGGAGGGGGGGGGGGCAGCGATTGGGTGGTGCAGGGGCAGAGGGCAAGCTGATCAGCAATTTGGAGGCAGGCAAGCAGGAGCCACTGTGCACGCACCGATCTCAGCACTGACAGATTGGCGCAGCGCACAATGGCCCACTCAGCACTATGCTGCCAGCCTCTTCCACAGGGATAAGCTCTGCCCCCTGCTTTTCAATGGGATTTCGGCTCATGCACTCAGCGGTGCGCAGAGTGTGGGAGATTCATTTCTAAATTCCTGCTGAAAAGATCAACATGATTGACTCCAGTTTTTATGCGAATTCGACACCGCATTGTTTCACTGTTTCTTTTGTTTGTCCATTATCCATAAAAGAAAAAGTAAAAATCTTTGATGTTGCGTGAGACTGGAGTGAATGTCCAGGGAAGTCCCACAAACAACCAGAGGGTGAGGAGGTTACGCCCATACCATGGAGGCAACTTCCCTGACCAAGGCTTTACTGAAAAGGACTCCCCCTATCTGCAGATGTATGGATGACAACGTCATGCACATCTACACTTGTCCGCAGACCTGGTTGATGATATTTGTCACATTCTATGGCAGGATCCGACTTCCTGCAGAATGGAAGGACTTCCCCGGACCCTGAAGATCATTCCAGGGATCCACAGGGGATCTACGCGGGATTTAGCAGTCCACCAAATATTAATGCATCAATGAGGTGACAGACGCCCATTATAGTAAGGAACATCATTGTGTGCAGTTCATAGCTGGTGAACTTCATCGACTGTCTCAGGCTTCCTTGGATTACAGGGCACAATCAACGGTACACATGTGGCTTTGACAGCTCCTTGATGTTCAGCAGTCAAAAAGGGTTCCATTCTATTCATGTTCAACTGGTGAGCACCATGTTTGTGCTGGGAACCCTGGGAATTGCCATGACTCCTACATCTAGGTCACTCCCAGGTGCCTCAGAAAGAGCAACAAATGAAGAACGGTACAGCACAAGAACAGACCATTCAGCCAACCAAGCCTGCACCAATCACATTGTCCTTCCTCGGCTAATTGTCTGTATCCCGCTATTCCCTATCTGTTCATGTGTCTATCCAGATAAATCTTAAATGTCGCTAATGTAGCTGCTTCAACCACTTCACTTGGTAGTCCATTCCAGGCCCCCACCACCCACTGTGTAAAAAACTCCCCCCACACATCTCCACCGAACCTGTCCCCCCCTACCTTGAACTTGTGCCCCCTTGTTGTTGTCATTTCTGCCCTGGGAAAAAGTTTCCAACTCTTCACCTTATCTATGTCCCTCATAATTTTATAAACTTCTATCAGGTCTCCCCTCAGCCTCTGTCTTTCCAGGGAGAACAATTCCAGTTTATTCAATCTTTTCTCATAGCTAATACCCTCCATCCCACGCAACATCCTGGTAAACCTTTTCTGTAATCCCTCCAAAGCCTCCACGTCCTTCTAGTAATGTGGCGACCAGAATCGGACATAATATTCCGAATGTGGCCTAAACAAAGTTTCATATCACTGTAACATAATTTGCCAACTTTTATACCTGATGCCCCAACTGATGAAGTCGAGCATGCTACATGCTTTCTTCACCACCTTTTCCACCTATGCTGCCACTTATAAGGATCTGTGGACCCATGCTCCCAGATCTCTCTCTGTGTGTTTGTGCTCCTGATGGTTCTGCCATTTATTTTATAGCTCCCACCTGAACTAGATCTACCAAAATGCATCACCTTGCATTTGTCTGGATTAAATTCCATCTGCCATCTCTCTGCCCAATTTTCCAGCCTATCTATATCCTGCTGTATTCCCTGACAATCTTCATCACTATCCACAACTCTGCTCATCTTAGCATCATCTGCAAAATTGCTAATCAGACCAACTATGTTTTCTTCCAAGTCATTTACACACATTACAAACAGCAGAGGTCCCAGCACTGATCCCTATGGAACACCACTAGTTACAGACCTCCATTCAGAAAAACACCCTGCCATGCTCCCTCTATAATCTATGGTCAAGCCATAGATGAATCCATCTAGCGATGAACCTGGGGATTTAATCTTTTGCACCAGCCTTGCCCCCCCCACCCTCTCGCCTAGCCACTGATGGATTTTAGCAATGCCTATAGCTATGGGTTCCGGTCTGAGCACAGATCTGACAAAACTTGCTGGACTAAAGTCTCCAAGGTGTTTACCACCTTTCCCATGGTGACCTTGAGACACTCGCATCTTGGGACCATTCCACCAGACAGAATGCGCACGGACTCCTCCATCCTTTGCTCTGGTTTGCTGAGTGACCACCTTCTGCCCTTGCGCTTCCAGCTTTGGCAGCTCACAGAGGCTCATCTCCCGACCCAGTGCTGCCTGATCTCCAGCAGTGCCCAGAGTTCCAGAGGCCTGGGCTATCACTGCCTCACATTGCTGCGGAGATGTGTCCGTGAGGCATTCTCCAGAAAATGATCCAGGGCCTAATCTAGAACTGCAACTCACGGAGGTGTGTGTCTCTGTGTCAGTGGAGGGTGCAGGTTAGCGCAGTGACAGTCTTCCTTGGATGGCTCCTCAACGTTCTCCTCTGAGGGGGGAGGTGTCATCCATACGAGGCTGCTGGGAGAGGTAGATCTCAAACTTGCCCACTCGAACAATCCCCGTCCTGCCCAGCAGGTTCGGTAAGGTCCTCCTCAGGCGTGGAGAGATCTGTGAGGTTGGACTCCCTTCTGGAATCTCTCCCACCTTTTGTGGGCCAGTTTGGATTACATGGAGGCAAGAGGAGGATGGTGACCCTTCATCAGAAAGGGCTGACAATGAGATTATTCAGCCTGATAGATGAGATAGTGGTGAAGTGTTAGATAATTTACTGATGTTTTCCCTGCTAATGTTATGTGAGATGCATGAAAGGTGTAGCTCTTTAAGTGCATGGTGCCATGATGGGAGTGTGATATTGCAGTGAGCTGAAGATGAACTTACCCTGGTGGAGCAGATGAGACCATTCATCCTTTTCCTGCACTGAGTAACGCTGCATTAGGAGAGTGAAGCCCGGAAACTGGGCTCTCTTCAAGGCCTTACTTAAATTAGCTCAGTCCGAACTTCGTGCCTGAGGCATGTAAAGGCTCAAAAAGTGTGAGGGAAAATGCAAAGAGGGTTTCAATGGAGGAAGAGGCTTTCATTTGATATTCCAGCCTAAAATAAAAGTTCTTCGCCATTTATTCCTTTCCTGTGCACTTGGAGGTGTCCAAAACTAGGGGTCATAGTTTGAGGATAAGGGGGAAACCTGAGAGGGCTGAGGTGAGGAGAAATTTCTTCATCCAGAGAGCAGCGAATGTGTGGAATTCATCTCCACAGAAAGTAGTTGAGGCCAAAACATTGTGCGATTTCAAGATAGCTTTTGGGGCTAAAGGGATCAAGGGATATGGGGAAAAGTGGGGGGAAATCAGAGCATTGATTTTGATGATTAGCCATGATCAAAATGAATAGTGGAGCAGGCTTGAAGAGATGAATGGCCAACACCTGCTTCTAGTTTCTATGTTTATATGTTTCAAAGTAGTGAGGAAATGTGGATCACACTACATAATGGTGAAACTTTCAGATTGAGTTCTCTGACTATATCTGAAAATTGCATGCTGTATCGCAGCAAGGTAAGGCTCATTTTGCCAGTTATTCTCTGACAAGAAAACTGTATGTCTTTTGAAAGGGAACAGAGTAAATACTTGCAGCAATTAATGGGATAGCCTGAGTAAACCTCCGCCGCAGATTCACAAGACCTCAAACTGTGGGATTCTGTCAGCTCATCGCTGCAACTTAAATTGTTCAGCTTTTATTTGACACCACTCTCCGCTACCTTGAAGGTGTCTTATACCAAGAGACCTGGGGCAAGACTTCCCAATGAAGAAAAATGTAATTGTATCCAGCCTCGACAATGAGAGGCAAAGTCCAAAGGGTGTAAACTAGTTGAGAACGCTTTTAAAAGTTTTCTTTTGATCCATCTTTCTTTGTCATGTCTGACAAGTCAGAATCAGTGTGAAGGAAGCATTTGTACATGTCACTTTCTAGGTTGCTTCAGCAAACAGAATGAGTTTTGCCTCAAGAACGGAGCTTGGCGTTCTTCAGTACTTGACAGTGCGCAGAGCACTACACGATAGCTCAAATTATCTGCATTTCCTGTATAAGGCTAAAAGGGCAATCTTTTAAAACAGAGATGAGAAGGAATTTCTTTATCCAGAGAGTGGTGAATCTGTGGAAATCTTTGCCGCAGAAGGCAGGTCATTGAGTGTATTTAAGACAAGAGATAGATAGGTTCTTGATTAGTAGGGGGATCAGGGGTTATGGGGAAAAGGCAAGAAAATGGGGATGAGAAAACTATCAGCCATGACTGAATGGCAGAGCAGACTCGATGGGCCAAGTGGCCTAATTCTGCTCCTATGTCTTCTGGTCTTATGGTCTTAATTCTCGTTATTCTTTCATGGGATATAGACATCGCTGGTTGGGCCAGCATTTGTTGCCCTTCCAAAGTTGCTCTTGAACTGAGTGGCTTACTGGATCATTTCAGAGGGCAAGTAAGAGGGAAGACAAGGAGAGGATTTCAATGGAGGAAGGGGCTTTTATTTGATATTCCTGCCTAAGATAAAAGTTCTGCACCATTTATGCCTTTCCTGTGCACTTGGGGAAGTCCAGAACTAGGCGTTTGAGGATAAGAGGTAAATCTTTTAGGGGTGAGATGAGCTGAGGAGAAATTTCTTCACCCAGAGAGCAGTGAATTCTCTGCCACAGAACCACATTGCTGTCACATGCAGGTCAGACAGCAGTAAGGACGGCAGATTTCTTATTCAAGAGGTGACTAGATATAGCACTTGGGGGCAAATGGGAAGAAAGCAGAATTAGGCTATTGAGTTGGATGATCAGCCATGATTGTGATGAATGGAGAAGCAGGCTTGAATGGCCAAATGTATTCCTCCTGCTGCTCTTCTCTATGTTTCACAGAGTCCTGGCAGTGCAGAAGGAGGCCATTCAACTCATCACACCAACTCTTAGCCAGGCTTACCCCACGTATTTACCCTACTAATCCCCCTAACCTTGGGATACTAAGGGGCCATTTAGCATGGCCAATCCACCTAACTTTCACATCTTTGGGCTGTGGAAGGAAATTGGAGAACGCGGAGGTAAACGCAAGCCAACAAGGGTTTCCTTCCTCAAAGGGCATTGGTGAACCAGATGGATTTTTCCGACAACGGCAATGATTTTATGGTCATCGGTAGATTCTCAATTCCAGATATTTTTTATTGAATTTAAATTCTACCAGCTGCCATGGCTGGATTTGAACCCGGGTTCCCAGAATATTAGCTGAGTTTCTGGATTAATAGTCAAGTAATAATGCCACTGAGCTAATGCCTCCCCCTTGCATGTTTGTCTTTGCAGTTCACCGTTCACATTTAATCTGAAAATGATGAAAGATTGGAAATTATAGCTTGAATCAATGAAAGAAGGCAATATATGCACTGGGATGTGGCTGGAAGGTGGGTGCCTTGAGGTAACGAAACTCAGGAGCAGTGTCTGTTATATAATGTTCATCGTGTTATCTTTGAAACACATTTGGAAACCATCTGTTGTATACTTCACAGGCTGCACTGAAAAGCCTTGTTAATTTAACAATCACATGGAACTTGCCTGGAGCTATGAATGCATTTTTCTTAAGAGGCGCTCTAAATGTGTCCAAGACAGCCACTCATAAAACATTTACCACACACATTTACCCCGAATGTCGTTATACATACGTTGGATATTTGCTGGACAGCCATGGCTACATCTGCAATTCACAGGTGCTTCCTGTGAAACACAGACCTGTTAATTGGGACCAGTTTGAGCTGAGCTGTATTGCTATGGTGATATGTGCAGCATCTCACCACTTCTAATTAGAATGGCATCCTTGATTCTTTTGTGTATCTCAGTGAGGAACATGGAATTGGGGGCTCTTCATCTTATCTCGTCTTTAAAGATGTTTCTGATTAGCTTCTGTGAGGGCTAATTGGGTAGATACCCTGCTGACTGATACCTGACTGTGCGTTGCTGCAGTAACTGGCCTTTGCTTGGGTTATTTTTCTGTTAATGCTGAAACTATATGCTGAATCCTCACGGTTGTGAGACATTAACGAAAGGCCATAATGGTTGACAGTAAAATGGTAGTTCATTAGGAGTAAAACAAAGTAATCTTCTGCAGTCATGTAGCAAGTGCACCTAGGAATTTTTTTATTCATTCGTGGGACATGGGCGTCGCTGGCTGGCCAGCATTTATTGCCCATTCTTGGTTGCCCTCGGAGGGCAGTTGAGAGTCAACCACCTTGCTGTGGCTCTGGAGTCACATGTAGGTTAGACCAGATAAGGACAGAAGACTTCCTTTCCTAAAGGACATCTGTGAGCCAGATTGGTTTTTCCGACAATCGACAATGATTTTATGGTCATCAGTAAAATCTTCAAGTCCAGGTTTTTGAAATTGAACATAGAACAGTACAGCACAGTACAGACCCTTCGGCCCTCCATGTTGTGCTGAGCTTTGTCCGAACTCAAGATGAAGCTATCCCACTCCCTATCATTCTGGAGTGCTCTATGTGCCTATCCAATAACCGCTTGAAACTTCTTAAAATGTCCAACTCCACTATCACAGCAGGCAGTGCATTCCACACCCCAACCACTCTCTAAACAAAGAACCTACCTCGGACATCCTTCCTATATCTCCCACCATGAACCTTATTAAATTTAAATTGCACTATCTACCATGGCAGGATTTGAATCTGGGTCCCCTGAACTTTGACTGAGTTTCTGGATTAATAGTCCAGCAATAATGCCACTAAGCCTCCCCTACGAAAGCCATAATATATTGCATGACTCATTATTCAAGTGTTCCAAGAAGTTTGGTGCCTGATACCAGGGCTCCAAGTAGGGCAATCTCAAGCGGTCACAGGTATAGATTGAGAGGTGGTAGATTTAACACTGAGGTGAGGAGGAACAACTTCTCGTAGTGGGTCATGAATATGTGGAACTTGCTGCCCCAAAGAACGGTGGAATCTGAATCGTTGAATTGTTTCAAGAAGAAGATAGATACATTCCTGATTTTTAAAGAAGTGGGTTAAAGGGACATGGGGAACAGGTGGTGAGGTGGATTTGAGACCTGGGAGAGATCAGCCATGATCTGATTGAATGGTGGAGCAGGCTCGGAGGGCTGAATTTGCCTACTCCTGCTCCTAATTCCTATGGCATCTCCTTCCAGGAGCACCACAGAAATATTGGGTGGGATTCTCCAGCCTCCCTGCTGCGCATTTCCCGCCAGCGGGAGGTGGTGCCTTGTTTGCTAGCGGCGGGATTCTCTGGTCCAGCAGCTGGCAATGGGAATTCCCACTGATGCCACTCCACACCGGTGGGAAACCCATGGCCGAGGGTGCGCTGCCGGCGTGACCGGAGAATCCCGCCGGCGTGAACAGCCGAAGAATCCCAGCCATTGAATTAAAACTGACCTTGCATAGTCAGTCTATATCAGTGCTGAACCACGCAGTGCCTAAGGACCCATACTGCAACCACATTTTCAACTCCCATCAACCCACTCAGGAATGGTAAACCTCACAGATTGCAACATAACCCTTTCTTCTGAAAAAGGCATTCATGCATCTATTTAAACTGATTCTGCCCCTAGTTTGCTGTGACTCAGTAAGTCAACCTCTTTCATTCTTGCATGGGATCCCATGAGTTTATAAGGAACACCTTAAGTTTTGGATTCCATTATTTTTATCCATCTTTTTTTGTCACGGTGGAAATCCAGTGAACTTGGCGATGCACATATTGGGCGGAATTTTCCCATCCTGCCCTACACTGGAATGATAGAGGGCAGGAACATGGACCGTGCAAAGATTCGTTGACCTCGGGCAGGATTTTCTAGCCTTGGGGGTGATCGTAGCCGGAAAATCCTGCCCGTTGACTTTCCAAGAGGGATTACCATTGATTGGATGGTGAATGAAAGTACTGTTAATCAATCCAAAACATATATGCCGGAATTTTACCGCCTCGCCCACCCGCGGCTCGTAAGATCCCACCCGAGACCAACGGAGAATGCCGTTCTGTGACCCTCGCCCACTCGATTCCGGCAATAGTGTGGGGCTAGGGTCTCGGAACTCCAAAAGGGGAGGGCTAAAGGATGGGGGGGTGGGGTAACGGTGGGAGGGGAAGGATGGCATTTTGCTAATGAGCACACCGTCACTTCTTAGCCGACCGTCTTGCTTACCTTTTCTTCATCACCAAAACTATGCCGAGGAAAATGATGACAAATAGCAGGATTCCGGCGATGACCCCGGCGATTTTCACGGTGTGGTCCGTCTGCTTCTCTGGCTCTTCAGCACTCGGCTTGCGAGTCGCACCTCCTGAAAGGCAGTAAATTCACAGAGGAGGGAAATTAAAGAAACAGGAAGTCCACGCTGATCCAAATTCTTACTGGGAGTGGGGGAGGGAGGTGGGGGGAGGGTGGTGAAGGGCAATGAAAATCTCCATTCAGCTTTACTTGCCAGAAAAAAAAATCTTGGCCTTGAAATTACATTGCACGATGATGCGTGTGGTGTGCCATCACTCGCTCGAATTCGTGCAAATCAACTTTGTGCTCCTTTAACAGAGTTTCCAATTCTTTTAATTTAAATGAGTCAATTAATGCACTCAAAACCCATTCACCGATACAGATTTAGAATCAGATCCAACACCCCCATTGAAATAGCAGACACGAGGATTTATGGTGCGTGCATTAAATGTTCATCCGCGCATTAAATGTCCTTAAGCGACATTATTTCGAGGCCATTGAGCCTTGAACAAAACAAAAGACACCTTTTTTTTAAATGCTTCTTTCTTCTAGATATATTTTATTGTGAAAGATAGCGTCAGGCCAAACCGTAAAGTAAAATAAAAGATACATCACGCAGTATCGCTCTTGCAAAGGCCTTTTTAATCATCAAATGGCAATCAACCCGCAAACCTTCAGCAGCTCCATAATAAGTGTCCTTTCTCTACCTTAACATGCTTGCCCGAGGAAGAAACAAACCCTTCATCCACTGCTGATTAGCGAGGACTTAACCCTCAAATGTTTTCCATTAAAGAACAATACTTCTCGCACTTGTTGCTCCAGTCTCTGAAGGAATGAGATAAGCTCATTTGCTATGCATTCCCCTCTCCTTTTGTTTGTTTCTCAAGACAGCACAGTGTCTGCCACCTTGGAGAGCTCCAAATCACAGCTACATCTCGTGCGCAAACTGTTATTTCCCGGCAATTTATTCACAAACCGGCAACCACTGAATGATCACAGTCCTGGCAGGGATGCTTAATATCTGTTTGAATGAGATAACTAGCATCGCGTACTGAGTGCCTTGGTGCTTGGAGGCTTTCTTTATCAACTACCATTTGTACTGTTTACTGTATAATGTGATGGAATGTCAAAATTACATTTGTTGAAATAGCCTCTCTCTCCTGTAAATCAGTCAGTAATGAAAAATGCAGAGGCCATGGAAATATATTCTGTCGCCGTCGCTCTCCCCCTCATGCATCCACCCCCCCACTCTATCAAACAGCACAAAATGAGGCTGTTCAGCTCTGTAATAATCTCCGTACAAAACCACCAACTTTTGAAAGCTTCTACTTAACAGCTGAAAGGACGGCACCACAAGATTCCACATTTTCAAACTTCTACTGTAACAAAGAATTAAGAGCACTACTGACTAAACACCATCATTGCAGACAACTTATATTTCAGACCACAAAGCATGCACAACTGAAAACACACCTCAGAGATATATGTTACACTGTCCAATTAGTAGACATTCAATTGTCCTGAAACCAATCATAGAATCATAGAATCCCTACAGTGCAGAAGGAGGCCACTTGGCCCATCAAGCCTACACTGACCACAATACCACCCAGGCTTTATTCCCTTAATGTCACATATTTACCCTGCTAATCCCCTGACACTAGGGTCAATTTAACATGGCCAGTCAACGTAACCCACACATCTTTGGACCGTGAGAGGAAACCGGAGCAAACCCACGCCGACACGGGGAGAATGTGCAAACTCCACACAGACAGTGACCCAAGGCCGGAATTGAACCCACATCCCTGGCACTGTGAGGCAGCAATGCTAAGCACTGTGCCACTGTGTCGCCCCAATGTAATCCTTAGCTGCTGAAGGTTTACTTCTGTTCTTTTCCTTTCTTAGCCTGGAAACTATTAATCTCTGATTAGGGGTTAAGGTTTAGCTGCGTTGGCCATACTAAATTGCCCCTTAGTGTCCCAAGATGTGTAGTTTAGATGGAAGAGCCATGGTAAGGTGGTTAAGGGGATAGGGCAGGGGAGAGGGCCTGGGTAAGAAGCTGCATCAGAGAGTCGGTGCAGATTCACTGGGCTGAATGGCCTCTTCTGTACTGTAGGGATTCTGTGAACTGTCTTTCACAGTGAAGCCCTTGCTCTGGAGATTCTTCCTCTCATACAAACTAAATAAATCTTCCAGCCTTATTTTAACTCCTCACAAATTTGGTCCTTTAATGTGAGACGAGCTCCTATTAGCATTCCTGCACGATGAACTACAGTGTTTTGCTGCCTGTAGCTGCCCCTCATCTCTTGGATACTGGCAGACTGACATTGTCTGTGTCTTTTCAGACATATCTCAGGCAATTCCCCTCTTGAATTCCACCTCCCTGGCAATGTGAATCACATGGGCCTTGTATCAAGGTAAAATGCTGACTAACTACACTTGAGAACCCAACTCTCTTCAATGTTAGAAGTAACCAGACAGTTTAAAGCACAACTGTTTGCCACCTGACATTCCCAATATTTTCCTGGGATTTTGGAATCTCAGCATCTATCCACTGTTAGCACACACAAGCTATTGCCATTTTCTCCAAGTGCAAACACATGGCATATTCTTTCCGGTAAAATAACCTGGACCATCTTTAATCTCTAACAACCAAATTGTCAAGACATGCTGACAGGTGGAATTCAGAATAGATCCCCTTCAATTTTCCTGAGAGACACAGTCCAAAAGCCTAACAACTTTACAACCCTCTGTTCACTTTGCCTTTGTCAGCAAAGTGCAGTTAATTTAGTGCAGTTTTCCTATCAGTCCCATTCCTGTCTTTACTCACACACTCCTGTCATTTCTTTCCTTCTTCAATTATTTAACTGATTTCCCAAGAGTGAATTCCGGACCATAACAACTTGCCGTGTTAGAGAAAAGATATCCGCGTGTCACCTCTTGTCAATACCTAGAGACTGGTAATTTTGCCCTTTTTTTTAGTTAACCTTTTAAAACATTAACCAGCTTGTATCTGTTGGAGTTTGGAGGAGAAAGAGGCAATTTGATTGAAACATATAGGATTCTGAGGGGACTTGGCAGAGCGGATGTGAGAAGGATATTTACCCTTGTGGGAGAATCTATAACCAGGAGTCACTGGTTAGATGCATTGGCCATGCAAGATTCTCCCTCAGTTTGCCTGAAAGGTGTCAGACTGTGGCAGCTAGGGGATTTTCACAATAACTTCATTGCAGTGTTAACGTAAGCCTACTTGTGACACTAATAAATAAATAAACAAATTAGGACGGAGATTAAAAAAAAACTTCTCTCAGAAAGTTGCGAGACTTTGCAATTCTCTTCCTCAAAAGATGGTTGAGACAGTTTCCTTAAATATCCTTAAGGCAGAGAGGGATACAATTCTTGACTGGAATGGGGTGAAAGGTTATCAGGGCTTGGCAGGAATGTGAACTTGAGGTTAAAAATCAGATCAGTCATGACTTTATTAAATGGTGGAATAGGTTTGAGGGGCCAAGTGGCCTGCTCCTGCTCCTAATTTGTATGTTCGTGTTAACCATCTAATATGTTTCACTGTTAGAAAACTGATTTTCCTGTATTGGTGGTACAGTGGTTAGTGCTGCTGCCTCACAGCGCCAGGGTTCAATTCCCGGCTTGGGTCACTGTCTGTGTGGAGTTTGCACATCCCACTGTGTCCGTGTGCGTTTCCTCCCACAGTTCAAAGGTCTGCGAATTAGGTGGATTGGCCGTGCTAAATTACCAGGGGAGCTAGCTCGGGTAAATGCTTGGGGCTTTGGGGATAGGCCCTGAATGGGATTGTGGTGGGTGCAGACTCGATGGGCCAAATGGCCTCCTTCTGTACTGTAGGGATTCTACGACTTATTTTCCTGTAATCTGATCCGAATTTCCAATTGCTGACCTTACAGTCCGTCTCCCAATTTATCAGCCAGGAAAAAAGAATCCTCCAATCTTTCTCTGATGCTCTCCGGATATTTGACAGGGAACGCCACAATGCCCATACAATATCCAGAGAATGGGGGAATCTCAGCTGATGTTACATTTCTTAACCTCCGGATAGGATGATGTCAGCTGTAGCCTTCAACCTGCCGCTTGCACTGTTTTCCCCATAGTAAGAGTTAAATCTTCTGAAATATGTGACTTAGATGCATACTGGCATAATCCACTGAGTAAAAGGAAATGACTACATTTAAACAATGGCTTCAAGTTAACATAAGAAAATTGCCAGAGTGAAAGCATTTTTATTTACAGTTAATTTCTTTAAATAGTATTTTTGGAGCGAAGTGAATTGGTTATTGATGCATGGGAAGTGAAGAAATATTACCAGTCATTTGTTTCAATGAAGTATCAGAGGACATTCTTACACAGTGCACAATATGGAGGCTCTTGCTATTCGCACATTGCTGGGTTGCGTCATAGCTCGGATAACCATGGTTGAAATGACAAATTTATCTCACAAATATGAGAAAAAGAGGGGTAATAAATCACCAATGACATTGGAGAGTATTAAAATGCATTCGGTTTGTGTTGCAGAAGGGATGAAAGTCTGTTTGAGTTTACATCAGCCTCCTGAGACAGTTAACCCTGACTCTCCGCAACTATACCCTCAGAATTGCACCAGATTAAATGTAAAACAGCTCAGCCTCTCAGGACAGGAGAGAAAAATCACCACAGCCGCCAGGACTGTTCTATATAGGACAACGCAAGCTCATATTTCAAAGAGTTACCACTTCTATTGATAGCAGGCAAAGGTGGGTTTGTACGCTAATTAGTGCACGCAATAATTTTGTGGCCGTCACTTTGGAAATATTGCTAGAATTTTTTTTTAATCATTCATTGGATGTGGGCATCACTGGCAGGGTCAGCATTCCAAAAGGTATTTAACAGTCGATCAAAATGACTGATTTCCTTCCCTATAAGGCATTAGTGAAACAGTTGGGTTTTTAACGACAATTCACAACGCTGTCATTAGGCTTTTAATCCCAGATTTTTATTGAATTCAAATTTCACCATCTGCCATAGTGGGATTCGAACCTAGGTTCCCTGAGCATTAAGCTACGCCTGCTGGATTACTAATCCAGTGACAATACCACTGCACCACTGTCTCCCCCAAACTATATTAATTAAGAGTTAGGTAAATGTAATTATATTCGACTTCTTGGTTTTGTTTTATTTAGACCTCATTCACATGTTGACATTGGTTCCACATTAAGCTGTGCATTCCCTTCAGGACATGTTGTGGATAAGGAACAATTAATCATATTTGTTCACACAAACGTTATCACGCAGCCATTGTGCAGTGTGCTGCCACCATCCCGGCACACCTGTCGCCAAGTATATTCAGTCCTCAGAATATTTCTTACTGAAATATTTACACAGCGTACATAAATGTGCCTTTTACCTCGACCTTAACTTCATTAGAAATGAGCTGGAAAGAGAAGGCAGCCATTGGTTGCTGCTCAGAATGGCTTTACTTCTCATCAATCATTTAATTGGGGTCACAGATTGGAGGCCTGAAGGACAGTCCATTCCTCGAACAAGGTAGACTTTTTCCTAAATAGATACTCCATGGGAGGGTGAGCTGTGAGGAGGATGCAGAGATGCTTCAGCATGATTTGGACAGGCTGAGTGTCTGGGTACCTGCATGCCAAATACAGTATAATGTGGATGGTTGTGAGTTTATCCATTTTGGAAGCAATAATAAGAAGACAGGTTATTATTTGAATGGGTGTAAATTGAGGGAGGTGGATACTCAACGAGACCTTGGAGTCCTCGTGCATCAGTCGCTGAAAGTGAGCGCGCAGGTATAGCAGGCAGTAAAGAAGGCAACTGGTTTATTGGCATTCATAGTGAGAGGATTTGAGTGTGGGGATAGGGATATTTTGCTGCAATTGTAAAGGGCGTTGGTGAGGCCACACCTGGAGTATTGTGTGTAGCTTTGGTGTTCTTATCTGAGGAAGGATGCCCTTGCTATAGAGGGAGTACAGCGAAGGTTTACCAGGCTGATTCCTGGGATGGCAAGTCTGTCATATGAGGAGAGACAAAGTCAATTAAGATTATATTCACTGGAGTTTAGAAGAGTGAGAGGGGATCTCATTAGAAACTTATAAAATTCTAACAAGGTTATAGAGGGTAGACTCAGAAAGAATGTTCCCAATGGTAGGGGAGTCCAGAACTAGGGGTCATGGTTTGAGGATAAGAGGTAAAGCTTTTAGAACTGAGGGGAGGAGAAATTTCTTCACCAGAGGATGGTGAATCTGTGGAATTCATGACCACAGAATATAGTTGAGGCCAAAACGTTGTTTGATTTCAAGAAGAAATTAGATATAGCTCTTCGGGCTAAAGGGATCAAGAAGGGGGGAATCAGGATATTGAATTCGATGATCAGCCATGATCAAAATGAATGGTGAAGCAGGCATGAAGGGCCAAATGGCCTACTCCTGCTTCTAGCTTCTATGTTTCCAAGTGGATGTTAGGCAAACGTTGCGAACACAAAAAAAATGCTAATTTCAACTGCTGTTTTCATAAAGATCTGTTTATTTGAACACTGGTTCTTTGACAGTTGAATAAAATGCTTCCTTGAGTCCTTTATTCAATGAAAAAGAATATAAAGAAAGGCTCGCACTTTTCATGGTCTCCAGACATCGCAAAGTGCTTTAAAGCCAAGGAGGTACTTAGAAGTGTAGTCATGTGGTAATGTAGGAAGTGTGGCAGCCAGTTTGTTCACAATAAGATCATCCAGGCAGAAATGTGATAATGATCTGATTGTCCATTTTCAGTTATGTTGGTTGGGGAATAGATATTGGTCAGAGTATACGGGAGAATTCCTCAACTCTTCTTTTCAGGTTTAAACATCTCATCCAAAAGATGACACCTTCAGAAGTGTAGCACTCCATCAGTACTGCAGTATCTGGAGTGGGATTTGAACCCACAATCTTCTGGCTCTAGGGTGAGTGTGTGACTCACTGAGCCTATGGCTGACACATGGGCGGCATGGTAGCACAGTTGTTAGCCCTGCTGCTTCACAGCTCCAGGGACCTGGGTTCGATTCCTGGCTTGGGTCACTGTCTGTGTGGAGTTTGCACATTCTCCTCATGTCTGTGTGGGTTTCCTTTGGGTGCTCTGGTTTCCTCCCACAGTCCAAAGATGTGTGGGTTAGGTTGATTGGCCATGCTAAAAATTGTCCTATGTGTCCTGAGATGTGTAGGTTAGAGGGATTAGTGGGTAAACATGTAGGGATATGGGGGTAGGGCCTGGGTGGGATTGTGGTCGGTGCAGACTTGATGGGCCAAATGGCCTCTTTCTGCACTGTAGGGTTCTATGATTCTATGACACTGTCTAAATAGAACGTAGATGATGGAACCTTAGAATGGTCCAAAGGAAGAGCAATGAAATGTTGGGCATTTTGCCATAAAATGCCCACCAGCATAAATGCTAAGACAACATCACGTTTACAACTTATTGAACTGTCCATCAATATCATGAGCAAAAGCACCATTGAGATGGTCATATATACCAGAAAGGCTGAATCATCTGAATGAACTGACATTATTGTTTTTTTGAGATGGCGGGGGTGGGGAGTAGATGAAAAATCAGCCAGAATTCCCTCTGTCAAGCAATTTTGGTTGATTGCTGCTGGAAGATAAGCATCTGCACACATTTAATGGCACACATTTATAGACTTCATTATGACACTTCTGGACTCTGAATCATCTGCTCATCTCTCTGTGAGAACCCAACAAGGGAACATGGTCACCTGGTAAGGGACCTGATGGTAGCAAGTGCCCATGAAGCTATGTATGCAGTGTATAAAAACACAAGGACACCGGAAAGAGGAACAGGAACTTGGTGCTTTAGACCTGCCCTCCATTCATTAAGATCTGGACTGATATTCTGTCAAAACGTCTCCTTCCTGCACTCTCTCCATTTGCTACTCAAAAACCTCTGTTTTAAATATACATAAAGACAGAACATCCACACATTTCTTGGGCAGGAGAATTCCGAAGATTCGCAATCCTTTGAGTGAAGGCGTTTTTCCTGGAAGCTGGGTTCGTTCCTCTTGGAGACAAAGATGGTAAGGCAAGATTTGATCGAGGTGCACAAGATTATGACAGGTTTAGGCCAGATAAATAAAGAAAATCTGTTTCTATTGTACAAAACCAAAGGAGGTTTTGGGCAAGAGATGTGGCTGTGGCGGGGTGGGTTTGAAGTAAAATCTTTTGCATGGTGAGTGGTAATGATCTGGAACCTGCTGTCTAATGGTGATCAATGATTTCAAAAAGAGAATGGAGAAATGAGAAAAAAATAACTTGAAGGGCTACACGACGAGAGAAAGGAGGTGGAACTTACTGGATAACTTTACAGAGAGCATCATGTACCCAATGGGTTGAATGGCCTTCTTCCGTGTTCTTTTTCATTCATTTGTGGGACATGGGTGTCACAGACTGGGCCAATATTTACTGCCCATCCCCAATTAGCCAAGGGCAGTTGCTGTTTCTCTGGAGTCACATATAGTCCAGATCAGGTAAGGACATAAGCACATAAGAACTAGGAGCAGGAGTAGTCCATCTGGCCCCTCACGCCTGCTCTACCATTCAATAAGATCATGGCTGATCTTTTCGTGGACTCAGCTCCACTTACCCGCCCGCTCACCATAACCCTTGATTCCTTTACTGTTCAAAAATCTATCTGTCCTTGCCTTAAAAACATTCAATGAGGTAGCCCCAATTGCTTCACTAGGCAGGGAATTCCACAGATTCACAACCCTTTGGGTGAAGGAGTTCCTCCTCAACTCAATCCTAAATCTGCTGCCCCTTATCTTGAGGCTATGCCCCCTAGTCCTGGGCAGATTTCCTTCCCTTAAATACACTTGTGATCCAGGTGGTTTTTTCCGATAATTGACAAAGGTTTCATGGCCATCAGTAGATTCTTAACTCAGACTTTTTCCTTATTGAATTCAAATTCCACCATCTGCTGTGGCAGGATTTGAACCCAGGTCCCCAGAACATTATCTGAGTTTCTGGATTAATAGTCTCGTGCTAATACTACTCGACCTTCACCTCCCCAGTTAGTTTAATGACTCGTCTCTTCTCAGATCTAAATGGTCGACCCATTATTTTGAACTGGGCACGATGCCCAGTTCTAGACTTCCCAGCCAAGAAAAGCATTCTCCCAGCACCTTACCCTGTCGAAACCCTGAGATCACATTACATCCTTCTTTACTCCGGGGAGCATAGGCCAGGTCTACTCAATCTCCCCTCACCGGAAAATATTCTCACCCAGAATCAAGCTAGTTGTGAAGTGCTAGAGACGTGTGGGCAGCAGAATGGCACAGTGGTTAGCACTGCTGCCTCACAGCATCATGGACCTGGGTTCAATTCCAGTCTCGGGTCACTGCCTGTGTGGAATTTGCACATTCTCCCCATGTCTGCGTGGGTTTCCTCCGGGTGCTCTGGTTTCCTCCTACACTCCGAAGATGTGTGGGTTAAGTGAATAGGCCATGCTAAATTGCCCCTTTGTGTCAGAAGGATTAGCAGGGTAAATACATGGGATTAAGGGGACAGGGCCTGGGAGGGATTGTTGTCAGTGTAGGGCCGGTTGGCCTCCTTTTACACTGTAGGGATTCTAGTCTACCACATCTAGAGGAAGAGCATTATTCCTTCAGCAATCTCTGCTTTGGAAACATGGATAAATTCTTGTTTCCAAATTCAAACTATGCCAAAAGCATTCAAATGGTTACTCTTGTCAACTGTCCTGGAGGCCAATTTTGCAATTGTTTTCTTGGAGATAAATAAATACACGCAAATACGGTATATGGAAAAAATCTCCGTCCAGTCAAGATTTTGTGTAAGGTCGGGTAGCTAGACATCTATGCACATTAGGCCCAATGATCCATTCACAGACAAAATGCAACATGAAAGCATGCAGTGCAGAGATATCGTAAGTGCACGGGTTAGTTGCAAAACTTCCAAAAGTAGAGACAAAAGGTTCAACTGAATGTCAGGAGTGAGAACACAATGAGCTTGCTGTGTGGAAAGTGACAGAGAAAATAAAACCTCTGAAACGGAACAGAGAGAGAGAGTGAGTGAAGGAGAGGTAAAAAGAATGGCATGATGACTTGGTCGGTACTTGAACGTCTGACCTGTTAGTTGGTTGTCGCCTGCAGCAGGGGCGATGCGAATGTATGGTGTTGTAAGCTGAGTCACAATTATCGCAGCTAAGGCAAAGGAAGATTTTCCAGGTCAGCATGCATGAGAAAAAAGCCAGACTGAAGCTAGACTAGCAACAAGTATTACTTAGCGACCATTTATATATATATGCTATCATATATCTAAGAAAAAGAACATTACAGACATGTAGCCTGAATGTTGCTGAAATGAGAGACAGGTTGCTGAAGCTTTTCATCTTGTACTCATCAGGATGAACACAAGACTGCTAAATTTCAAACAATCACAATGGTTAATACTGCTGCCTCACAGTCCCAAGGACCTGGCTTTGATTCCCAGCTTGGGTCACTGTCTGTGTGCAGTCTGCACATTCCCCCCAGGTCTGCGTGGGATTCATCCAGGTGGTCCGGTTTCCTCTAACAGTCTGAAAGACTGGCTGGTTAGGTGCATTGGTCATGATAAAATCTCCCTCAGTGTACCTGAACAGGCACTCAAGTGTGGCGGTTAGGGGATTTTCACAGTAGCTTCATTGCAGTGTTAATGGAAGCCTACTCGTGACACCAATAAATAAACTTAAACTTAAATTTAAACTATAGGAGGATTGTTTGGCAAGCCGGTTCTGATTGACTGAGGCTTATCAACCAATCAGCATCCTTTCCTCTTGCTATGTAAAATACGATTATCCTTTGAAATTTGGCATTGTTGTGTCTGTCCTGATGAGTGCAAGATGAAAAGCTTCTGCAACATCTCTCTCTCTCCAGGAATATTCAAGTTCTGTACTGCCAAGAGGCAATGCAATTTATTCTTTTGAGAGCCCATTTTGTTTGGACACAAAATTAAACAAAATCTTGAATCAATTTATTAACCCTTAAAGAACTGCATTTCTGCCTGTCAACATTCAACGCAGAGGAAATAATTGTTAAATTTACTTCATAACTTACCTTAATCTGGCGACAAAATGCTACAGGCATTTTCCACATTTTTTTTCCAGATATCTTTCCTGTCCATTCTTACACCACATACCAGAAAGCACAGAGTGCCAAGCCCACAGCATTGCAACCAGAAACCAAGCAAGAGACATTCGTATTAATCAAATCTCCAATTTCTCTTCCCCCGGTTAGTGTTTTGCCTCCCTTTCCTTGCTCAGATCTGGGCTGAGGTCACAAATTCTCAACCCACATTTCCCTCTTTCTGTCTTTATCCTTAATGTACTTCACCTTCCTCACAGCATCTCACCTGAGATTAGAACCAGGCTATCTGGGAAATCATGGAGAGCACTCTCATTCCTTTCAACTGAGAAGATAGCAAGCTACTTCGTAGAATCATCATCGAATCCCTACAGTGCAAAAGGAGGCCATTTGGCCTCTTGAGCCTGCACCGACAACAATCCCCACCCAGGCCATATCCCTGCAGCCCCAAGTATTTACCCAGCTAATTCCCCTGACATTGGCAGGAATTTATCGTGGCCAATCCACCTAATCTGCACAGGGCGTCACGGTGGCACAGTGATTAGCACTGTTGCCTCACAGTGCCAGGGACTTGGGGTTTGATTCCCTGTTTGAGTCACTGTGCGTGGAGTCTGCACGTTCTCCCTGTGTCTGTGTGGGTTTCCTCCGGGTGCTCCGGTTTCCTCCCACAGTCCAAAGATTTGCGGTTTAGGTGCATTGGCCATGCTCAATTGCTTCTTTGTGTATTCTGGGTGCTCTGGTTTCCTCCCACAAGACATGCTGGTTAGGTGCACTGACCCAAACAGGTGCCGGAGTGTGGCGGTTAGGGGAATTTCACAGAAACTTTATTGCAGTGTTTATGCAAGCCTTACTTGTGGCTAATAAGTAAACTTTAACTCGTGTCAGGGGGACTAGCTAGGGTAAATATATGGGATTATGGGGTCGGGGCCTGGGTGGGATTGTGGTTGGTGCACATTCGATGGCCTCCTTCTGTAATGTAGGGGTTCTATGATTTTATTTTTGGACTGCGGAAGGAAACTGGAGCACCTGGAGGAAATCCATGCAGACACAAGGGAGAACGTGCAAACTCCACACAGACAGTCACCCGAGGCTGGGATTGAACCTGGCTCCCTGGCGCTGCAGAGCAGCAGTGCTAACCACTGTGCCACCGTGCCGTAACCAAAGCTACCATAATTGTGACTTACATTTTGTTTTGAATCATCTCCTAATTTTCCCTCTTGCTGCCTCCAGCAGGCTCGCTCCTCAAAATAGCTCCTTCTGTACCGGCAGGAGAAAGTTACTGGTCTGTTCAGAGCCACTTCCACTACTCTGACTGGCAGTTCGAGAGGTGAGTTTGGTATAGTGAGCAGCAGTGTCGTGACAAGACACTCTCCAATTATGTCGCTGATAGGTTGATTGATGAGCACTGAGATGCATAATCATTTTGTTGCTCCTGCGCTGGCTGCCTCTATTGCCTCAAGTTTTAAATTGCACTATTGTGTAAATGGTCTCCATAGTGACAATTACCATCTTTTTTTTTGTTTTGCTTCAAACAGCGTCTGGAGAGTGGTTTGCTTTTCCGTCTGAGTTGATTCTACCTGGCGGGGGAAAGTTGGGCAATTTGCAATGGGTGTTCCCTATTTCATGGCCCCACAGTAAGAAGCCCACACAGCGCTAATTAGGAATGTGAATGTACCTGACATGTTCGATGGCAGTGTGTGAGGATTGGCAACTTTGAACTGACAAGGTGCAACTGACGCTTTTTTGAAAAAATATATCTTTGTTGCCATGGTCATTCCAAATTAAAAGCACTGTTCCATCAAGCCATTCACTATCTGTTATTCACTCAACCATCTTAACCTGGTGAAGGAGCTGTGCTCCGAAAGCTCGTGCTTCCAAGTAAACCCATTGGACTTTAAGCTGGTGTTGTGAGATTTCTTGCCATCTTAAAGTGGCCACCTTCATTCTTGTGCGGTACAATCTGTCGAGTGGTGGCTCAAATCGGAGGCCCCAAGAATAAATCCTAAATTTTTGGGGTATTTTTTTCCAAACGCTCCCACCCTCTCCGGCATGTGGTAACTCTAGCTATGGTTTCATGGTCACCGATAGGCCCCACTCAGGTCTGTCTTACTCACATGTAATCCCGAGGCAGGGAGGGCTTGACTATCTACCAGGGTTTCTCCCACTGGCCACGGATAACTGCAGAAAAATGACATGAACGCCATTTGCACTGGGTTTCTGAGTTCCAGTGGCTCTGCCATTGACAATCGGGTTTAGGGGGTGACTTCCACCCCCCCTCTGCCCCTACCACCTTCCTCCTCCAGACCCCTGCCCCCACACTTCAACCAGAAAGCAGATCCAAACTCAGCCGAACGCCTCCCACACCTGATGTCCACTAGGTCCTTAAATTGTACAAGTGAACACAGGCACTGGCCAGAATCAACTATCGCTACTTGGTTTCTAATTTAAAAAGCTTCGACACTTCGTGACTAGTAATTAGTAACTCGTTTGTTTCTAATTTAAGGCAGCACAATGGCACAGTGGTTAACACTGCTGCTTCACAATGCCAGAGACCTGGGTTCAATCCCCTGCTTGGATCTGTGTGGAGTCTGCACATTCTCCCCGTGTCTGCGTGGGTTTCCTCCAGGTGCTCCAGTTTCTTCCCACAGTCCGAAAGACGTGCCAGTTAGGTCCACTGGCCATGCTAAATTCGCCCTGTACCTGAACAGGCGCTGGAATGTGGTGACTAGGGGATTTTCACAGTGACTTCATTGCAGTGTTAATGCAAGTCTACTTATGACGAATAAATAAGTGAACTTTATAAACCACTAATCAACAGTTACCAGTGCTAATGTTAGTTGGCACGGTGCTGGGAAAGGAAATGTGAGACTTGCCCGTTTTGTTGTGTGTTATGCAAGCTAATGTTTGGCTCCATTAAACCTACAGGTGGGCTAACAAATATCATATATATATCCACAGGGGGCGTCGGAAGGTTGAAGATGAAAGCTGTGCTTTAACACGGCAAGTTCCGTGCTCGCATTGCAAACCAGTTAAGAATTCAGAAGGCGATTCCTCACAAATTAAAAATAGTCCTTTCAGGGTTAATAAAATGGATACCTTAGCGAACCATGACACCAACAAAAGCATAGAATTCGCTGTGTTACAAACATATAATCGTACACAGATGCATGTTAAAAAAACTGTTTGATTTATGTAGAGCGGAGTGCAGTTAAAGGAGGCGGGAGTGCCACAAAATTAATTAACAGAATCACTTTCAGGCACCCAAAGATAAGCAAACTTGAACAGGCAAGCTGATGAAGCCAAAAGGAACATACACATTTTGACAAATCTGGTTTATAAAGAACTATCAAAGCCTGGAGGAGACTTATTTAAAGTGACGTATGAATAAAGGATTCATAGAATCCCTACAGTGCAGAAGGAGGCTATTCGCTCCATCAAGTCTGCACCACCCACAATCCCACAACTCCATGCATTTATCCTAGCTAATCCCCCAACACTAAGCGGCAATTTTGCATGGCCAATCCACCTAACCCATGGGAGGAAACCCACGCAGGACAACGTGCAAACTCCGCACAAACGGTGACCCAAGTCTGGAATCGAACCCAGGTCCCTGGCACTGTGACGTAGCAGTGCTAACCAATGTGCCACCGTGTCGCCCCAGTGAAAGAAAGAAAACATTTCCATCCAAATCCTGACCGCCCAGAACATATATCCGGGCGTGTATTTTAAATACATTTTACAATCAGAAATGGGCGATTGTTATGATAGCAGAGTGAGAAAGAAAAAGAATTGAGACGTACCTTTTGTGGCCACTCTGATGCAGTCAATTTTGGTTTCCTGTGACAAATGAAGAGGAAAACTGTCACTTCTGGCGTCTCAGCTAAAGCAAACACAACCCCACCACCAATTCTATTTAAAATCCATCGATAAGGTCGATTGGGAGGAACATGGATGTGTTTGGCCACATATTAGCAATAGCTCTTAACAAATTCAGCGCGTAGCCCGGCTGTTGACAATTGGAATGAAATGTACTTGGCATTCTAGATAAACACTTCAGTTAACATTTTGCGGAACAGCCAAAGATATTAATTGGCAAAGGCAGCGAACAGCCTTCACTTCAACAAGTGGGCGACCTTGAGTGCTGTGGAGGAAAAGTCCCACAATTATTAAAACAAATCAATGGTGCTTTAGTCTGGCATTGGCATGGTAATGTGTGAAGGAAGCCATTGCTTTGCATGAGAAAACATTTTCAGACTCCGATAAATAAACATAGTTCATCAAAGGTTAACTTTACTTGTGATTTCTGTAGGAATTTGAAAAGGATTCAGGAAACAGCCATAAAGAAGAATACGTTCTGTCTAACTATAGTTCATAAGGTCTCCTTTATTTAAAAAGAAGTCAAGCTGGAATAGGCAAACACTCCTTTTGGAGTATTTTCACGGACACATGGAATGACATAGTTTTGGGGAGAAGGATATAACAGTGTTCGAGATTGATTACTAAAGAAGCACCTAAGAAAATAAGAGAGTACAGGAGACTAAAAAAAGGTCATTTTGAATCTCTACAATGCAGAAAGAGGCCATTCAGCCCACTGACTCTGCACCAACCACAATCCCACCCAGGCCCTTTCCCCGTAACCCCTCATATTTACCCTGTTAATTCCCTGACACCAAGGGGCAATTTTACATAGCCAATGCACTAACCCACACATCTTTGGACTGTGGGAGGAAACCGGAGCACCCAGAGGAAACCCATGCAGACACAGGGAGAATGTGGAGACTCCATGAAGACAGTGATTCGAGCCTGGAATTGAACTTGGGTTCCTGGTGCTGTGAGGCAACAGTGCTGACGACTGTGCCACCGTGCCACCCATTTAGCACACAGCACTCACTGGTTCCAAATCACATGTACTATTGTCTCTAACAAGAGGCCTCCCTAAATCTCTTTTATCCACAAGAGAAGGTTGCAAATTTTCTACTTTACCTCGAACCTAATGACCACTGAGGTTAAACCCTTCAAGTTTTTCTGTGACTGTATGTACTGGAGTAGTTTGTCTTTCTGAACAATACACTTTCCGGACAACACAACCACAGGGCAGAGAAAATCAGGGTTCCTCAGGAAAGCACAGAGAGAAGAGGAGGGATGATATCTAATTTGGTGCCTGGAACACATTGTAGCTTTTGGCAATGAAGATGGATGAGATGGGGATTGAAGATATTTGTGGACCAGCTGATGAGAGAGAGAGGGAACTTGTCATGGCTGAGAGAGGAAGGGAAGAACCTCTGCTTTGAGCACAGAAATGGAACAATTCCAGTTGACAGTCTTGTCAGGCATCAGTACTAATAATCAACATTAAGGCAGCTGTACGGCATTGTGAAAAGTCAAAGTATTGCTGAGAAAAGAAGAATGCTGTCAAAACTTTTCATTTTGCACGTATCACGACAGGCACAAGAATGCCAAATTTCAAAGGCAGTTGCAAGTTAAATTGCATGAGAAAAAAGCTGCTGATTCATTCACAAGCCAACATTGGTTGAGGTGTTGTCATGGAGAATACATCAGAGGACTATTGTCCCCCATACTTACGTTTAATTTTAAAAAACACAAGTACTTGGACACGTTCCTTTTGCCTGCAGAGGACTGGACCCTGCATATGAATACATGCAGCTTCTAGCAAGTTATTGATGATATTAAATTGGTTGTTGATGTAATTCTCAGCACACTCGGGATTGCTCAGTAAGTGCTGCCCATTCACAGGCTCCGATCTAATGTTAGACATTACATTCTGAGTTTTGCAAGCTGGTCGAGAGGGGTCTGTTCTCTGTGTATTGCAAACTGTTGAAGGAATATGCTGTTTGATACAAAACTTGGGAGATGTGGCTTATATACATGGCATTGCACCAGCCCTGATATTCATATTCAACATTACCTATTTATATGGTGAACAGAACATCAGTTTAACTTAAGGGCAGCATCCTGTTAGTGGAACATATCACTGGTGTTGCTGCTGTAGTGCAAAACAGTTGGCTTCACCTGTTGCCCCATATTTTGAGATACCTTGCTCTTTTTGCGTTATTTAATGTAGACTAGATATTTTTCACATCTTAAAGTGATGGCTGACAGCAAGCAATGCTCTGATTGGAGTAGCCATTGTCTGGCAGGATAACCTTTTCTTGAATGAAACTAAAGCTTGAAGGACAAAAGTTCCTTGGTGCATTCTCCATGGCATGCCTCAACCAATCACAGTCAACTTTCTTTAATTTGCCAACCACTCAGCACCCTTTTCTAATGCAGCATATGTTATTGTTTCCTTTTGAAATTTGGTATTCTTGTGTTTCTCCCGATGAGTGAAAGGCAAAAAGCTTTGATATTATGTCTCTTTTTCAGCAATACTCATGTTAGCTCAACTGACTGTACAACTGAACCCTGATACAGAATGAAGCTATCAGTGCGAACCAGCTGAGGTTACTCATGAAGACCCTACTTCCTCATCCTTGCCCCTTGCCTGAGATGTGATGACCCTCAGGTTAAATTATCACCAGTCAATTCTCCCCTTTACACAAAACAGAGGGTCATCTGGGATTATGGTGAATTTACCGATTTATTCAAGCTCTGCACCACCAAGTGAATGCAAAGTCAAAGTGCTTGATGGAACATTTAAAGTGCAGTGTCTCTTATTCTATGTGATGGGATCTTTAGCATCTTGCCCATTAGACAGAGAGGACAACCTATGAGGTGGTCAGTGCTTTAACACAGAAATAGGTACAGGAGGAGGCCATTCGGCTCTTCAGGATTGCTCTGTCACTCATGATCGTGGCTGGTCATCCAACTCAGTAGCCTGATCCCTCCTACCTCACCCTGATCTCACCTTAACAAAGCAAGGTGTCTCAATAGCACGCACAATCCCTGGTGAGTCAGGCTCAGGC
This sequence comes from Carcharhinus amblyrhynchos, assembly GCF_965287045.1. Classification (NCBI taxonomy): domain Eukaryota; kingdom Metazoa; phylum Chordata; class Chondrichthyes; order Carcharhiniformes; family Carcharhinidae; genus Carcharhinus; species Carcharhinus amblyrhynchos. The sequence continues at coordinate 110,774,881 of NC_137331.1, read as the reverse complement.
CCATAACCTTCTGATCCAAAGACTGTTGCCAAATTGAGCCAAGCTGAACTAACAAGATAGACACCTCCTCAATCACACAGTAGCGTTACAATGAAAGTCAATTCTTTGTCAAAGTATAAAAAAGATGCACACTTTGATGATGATAAAACATTCAAAGGAACAACCAACTGACATTGCTTCCTATTTTGCTGTAAGTAATTCAGGCAAAAGTTCCCAACGGAGAAAAAGCACGCTAGACACCCAGTTAAAGCATTGTAAATGATCAGCATTATTGTAAGGTGTACATAACAAAAACACCCTGAAGCAATACAATTAGAAATATGAATTAATATTGCCCATTAATTATCTCCTAAAGGTGAAAATTCTTTGCAATTTATATTCGAGCATATCAAAAGGAATTTTATTTTCTTTCCATGTCTCTTTAGATGTGTTAACTGCTGATGAGGCAATTGCTTTTAAATTTAGACTACTTTTCAAGGACTACTTATTCTTTCCTAAAGAGGAGAAGAGCAATAAAGGTACACTTAATTCAATGCAAATTGTTTTGGTTCAGAGTTCATTTTTTGTATTCATTTGCGGGGCATGGGCATCATGGCAGGCCAACATTTATTGCCCGTCCCTAGTTGCCTGAATGCAGTTGAGAGTCAACCACATTGCTGTGGTTCTGGAGTCACAGGTAACCCAGACCAAGTGAGGACTCTAAAGGTGAATTAGCTGGGTTTTTCCAACAATCAACAATGGTTTTATGTCATCAGTCAATTCCTAAACCCAGTTATATTGATTGAATTAAAATTCCACTATTTGCTGTGGTGAGATTCGAACTCAGGTCCCCAGGACTTTAACTGGATAATAGTGATTAGGCCATTTTTAATTATTTTTTTCTTCCAGCCTCCTTCTCTGATTCAGAGGGTATGCCCTTGATCTGCTTGTTCTCTTCTCTCACACAATGCTGCCTTATCGCCAACTTTCAACCTTATCTAACAAAACACCCAAGTGTCTCAGCATCCTAGTTTCCATTGCTTCCCACTGGGAAATCTCATCTTCCACCTGATGTCTGCTGACAGTAATTCTGATGAATTGGCAGAGTGCAGAACAGGAGCACAATCCTACATCCTTTCTACTTTGTGTGGTCCTCACAACAAAAGGTCCCCAGACCCCACCAGACCAATACTAATTTAACTAATCTGGACAGACTAAGTCAGTTAGGATTGTATTCATTGGAATTTAAAAGAGTGAGAAGGGATCTCACAGAAATTTATAATTAGGATTAGACAGGATGGATTCAGAAAGAATGTTCCCAATAGTGAAGGAGTCCAAAACTAAGGGTCATAGTTTGAGGATAAGGGGTAAACCTTTTAGAGCTGAGGTGAGGAGAAATTTCTTCACCCAGAGGGTGGTGAATGTGTGGAATTCATTACCGCAGATTCCACACATGTGTGATTTCAAGAAGAAATTTGATATAGCTCTTGGGGTTAAAGGGATCAAGGAATATGGGGGGGAGAGGGGAAATCAGGATGTTGAATTTGATGATCAGCTGTGAATGGCGGAGCAGGTTTGAAGAGCAGAATGGTGGACTCCTACTTTTATTTTCTATGTTTTTATGTAACTTTTAAAAATCTCTGAACAGTGGAGTTATTTTTATGTCTATGTCCATTTAGCCCAGGCTGCTGATTCAGTTAGCTATTGAGGTGGGATGCCATTTTTGAACACAGCAGATCTTTTCTTCCTTACTCACCAATGAAACTCTGTGAATTGTAAGGTCAGGTTTGGGTTTGGTCATGTTCCACCCACACAATTGCTTTCCCAGCAACATTTACTTTCCAGTATCATACACGATGATTGTCTGCTTGGCTGAAAGGCCACAGGATTGCCACTTCAACCTATTACCATTCAATTCCCCCGAGGGTACAGCAGAAGAAAATTGAAGGACGGAGAAGCTTCAATAAAAAGTTCACAATTCGCCAAACTCAACACTCCTACACTTCGTTACTAGTTTTCTCAGGGGGTATGATCCCTTTTTTGTCTTTTCATTAGGTGTGGGCATCACTGGCTGGGCAAGCATTTATTGTCCCTCCCTAAAATAGGGACAGGAGTAGGCCATTCAGCCCTTACAGCCTGCTCTTCCATACATCATGACCAGGGCTGATCACCCAGCTCAATTGCCTGATCCCGCTTTCTCCCCATGTCCTTTGATCCCCTTCAACCCAAGAGCTTTATCTACTTTCTTCTTGAAAATATATAATGTTTTGGTTTCAACTGCTTTCTGTGGTAATGAATTCCACAGGCTGACCACTCCCTGGTTGAAAAGTTTTGTCTCATCTCAGAACTAAAAAACCCCTATCCTTAGACTGTGACCCCTGGTTATGGACTCCCCCAGTGTTGGGAAAATCCTTCCTGCATCTACCCTATCTAGTTCTGCTAGAATTTATTTGGTTTCTATGAGATTCTTCTGAACTCTTATCGAATATAATCTTAACTGACTCAATCGCTCCTCATACGTAAGTCCAGCCATCCCAGGAATTAGCCTGGTTAGAAGGTGATGGTGAGTTGTCTTCTTGAACCACTGCAATCCATGTGCTGTAGGGTACACGCACAGTGCTGTTAGGGAGGGAGCTCCACGATTTTGTGAAGAACCGGCAATGTATATTTCCAAATCAGGATGATGAGTGATTGGAGGGGAACTTGGAGGTGGTGGTGTTGACATCTGTCTACTTTTCATTTATGTCATAGACGTCACTAGCTTAGAAGGTGTTGAAGAAGCCTTGGTGAGTTGCTGCAGTGGATTTTGTAGGTGATATATACTGCATTCACAGTTCGCCAATTGGAAAGGGTGTTTCAGGTAGTGGTTGGGTTCCCAATTAAGCTGACTGCGAGTTCCCTGATTGTGTCCAGCATCTTGAAAGTTGATGGGGCTGGAGTCCCCCAGGCAGGTGGACAGCATTCCATCACACTCCTGACTTATGACCTGAAGATGGTGGACAAGCTTTGGGAAATTATTTGCCGCACCATTTCCAACCTCGATCCTGTTCTTGTTGCCCCCATTGCCCCCCTTCATTCCAGCGGGGTCTCCGAACATGGGGAGCTAGTCTGAACCCCACCGGAATGAATTACTCCTGGCGGGGTGGGAGATTCAATCGGGACCTGAAAGGTCCCGGTAATTAACTAATTCACATATTTAAAATACATGCAGAAAAGAGTGAAGTGATTTACTTGCCTTCCCGCTGGCTTCCAGCGTGGTCTGACCGGTGACTGTCCGGAGATGCCTATCTCCCACTGCGACCCGACAGAAAAGTTGCGGGTCGCGATGGGGGAATCGCGGCCATAATGTTGGTTAAATAACATGCCCAGGTAATTGCTAAGCCTCTGCTCCAGGTGGCTCTTTAAGTCAATGTTTGAGCTAATTGCTTCAGTATTGCAATGTGCCTTAAGATACACAGCACTGTAAGCTTTCTCTGTGTGGTTTTCACTAAGAACAGTGTGGCCCTAAGAGGAGCAAATGGAAAAGCCAGTGGTTTCTCTTAAGCATATGGACAATTTGTTGACTGACTTACGGAGACAGAATTAACATTGGGTCTTCTATGGTTGTACTCAACAGTTCCGGCTGGTGGACACTTACCCCATTGGCTTTGCTAACTGCTTGAAAGTAAATGCTGTAACTCTTATGGGGGAGCAGTGGGGCATTCCAGTAGCCGCTGTAGGTCTTGTTATCTCCAACTGTAAACGGCTGGGCTACTTGAAGAGCGTCTGGTGGAAATTCAGCAGCAAAGTAATGAGGGGAGTTTGAAAGGGAGGCATTTTGGTAGGTGATGGGTACAAAATAGCAATCGAGAACATCAGCGGCCTTCTTGCTCCTGCGCGGACGTTCTTCCTCCACAATTACTTGGTAGGTACTGAGAACGAAACAGAGAAAACAGGTTCACGTAAATATTAACAAGATTCATTGATTGTAGCAACAATGACATCCTGAATATCTTCCTGGAGAAAATAGCTCCTTCCATGTTGGAGCTCACCATAGCAACCAGAGGGTAAGTACAATGTGCATTTTAGTACATGGATCAGTTGACAGCATGTTGCTATTATTTAAAGCTAATACTGTCATAGCATCATAGAATCCCTACAGTGCAGAAGGAGGCCAGTTGGCCTATCGAAACTGCACCGAACATAACGCCACCCAGGCCCTAACCCCATCCATTTACCCAAGCTAGTCCCCCTGACACCAAAGGTCAATTTAGCATGGCCAATCCACTTAACCCGCATACCTTTGGACTGTGGGAGGAAACTGGAGTACCCCGAGGAAACCCACGCAGACACGGGGAGACTGTGCAGACTCCACACAGACAGTCATCCAAGGCCGGAATTGAACCTGGGTTCCTGGTGCTATGAGGCAGCGGTGCTAACCACTGTGCCACCATGCCCCCTAACTAGATTTTATGTGGATCTGTATTCCCACCTCCCCGTCAGAAAAATCTTGAGTCCAATGACTCAGGATCCGCCTGCCCCACAGCAATAGCACACTGGGAGCCACCTCAATTAAGTCAGGGTGGGAATTCCATCCTATCCAGGAGAAAGTCCCATGCTAGATTGGCCAGCAACTGTGTAGTCCCAGCAAAGTAAGGAGTCTCACAACACCAGGTTAAAGTCCAACAGGTTTATTTGGTAGCACAAGCCACAAGTTTTTGAAGCACTGCCCCTTCATCAGGTGAATCTGGGTGCAATGGTCCAGGTGCATGGTAGAAGAGAGGCAGGTATATTACAGGGGGTGTGGGGGGTCAGTCTGCTGGCTGTGTACTGATAGGAGACCCCAGCCCACACCCTATACACTCCTAATGGCTTTGGTGCAGCTATGCACTGGAGCTGATAAAGCAATGTAGAAAACTGACCTTGCCTTGACACTTAGGTTCACAATTTTGCTAGTCTTCTTTACATTTTCTTTAGTTTTTGCCTTAAATGTGCCGTTAGCAGCATGACAGAATCCAATAAATCACCAGCAAAGGGCAAAAAAACAATCTTTGTGACAAATTGTATTAAGGGACTGAGAGAAAAAGACAATGTTAGTGGGAGCACAGAGCTGCCGTGGCAACCAAAAATGGGAAAGCAGGTTCCATGGGGTGAACAGATCCTGTGATTCATGAATTGGATATTGTTGCTTAGAATTCCTTTGTCTGCCATTTGTCAAAACATACCCTCACCAAAATAGTAAACATAGAAAGTTATATGAATGGCCGAGTGCATTACTAATACCACATGACACAACTTCAACTGAGTGTTGCTCATTCAGTCTCTTGGGTTCACTGACACAAGGAAACACAGTTGGTTGGCATAAGTTGGTTACCCCAGTTTGAACACTGGCATAGAAACGTAATCACTCTGCCAATGCTGAGGATTCTCACCTTATAGTTTCAAATCTACATTGAGCGTCACCTACAAATGCCGCATGGTGTCAGACGCGGAAATACCACATCTGTGTTTATGATCATTCCCGTCCTGGATTAAATTGGAGGCAGGCAGGAAGGTGGTGAGTTCTCCATCCTGCACCATCCCACTTATTTCAAGAGCAATTAGGGATGGGCAATAAGTGCTAGCCCAGCCAGCGACACCCACATCCCACGAATGAATGTTTTTTTAAAAAAATCACATGGTTCCCCCTCTCCCACCACTGAACCAGCCTCCAAGAGGGGAATTAAATTCTATCCATTGTGTAAATGTGTAAGAAACAAATTCCTACGCCAACTCTAAAATGTCAATCTAGTAAGCAAGCACATTATTCGCTGATGGGGAAAACACTTTGATTAAATACCTATTTGTAGATGTGATTACTCACACAAAGAGAAGACGTCAACCAAGCCACAGAACAGGTTGAGCAAAACATGCCAGGAACAAATGTTCTTTTTCTCTTCATGCGTTTCATTGTTCTTAAGTTAATCACACTGTTACACCCCTATTTTAAAATCTTTATCAAAATAATGGGTAACTCTAAGCTGTGGCAATAATGGAAACAGGCAGTGGGGGAATAGGCAGACCATTTTCTAACTCCTGCTCTCATTGATTTTCTGGAGAGATATGCAACAAGCCAATGAGTCAATATTGCCCATTTTACATTGTTGACCATGGTCACAAGTAGCCCCACTTTCTCAACATCATGGCCTTCAAGTTTGGAAGGAACTTGGTTATAAGGTCCAGTTACTCAGGAACTTTGCCCTGTACAAATTCCAACAGGAATGTTGTATGGTTGTCCTTGGCTTCCTCAGGAAATTCAAATGCTTCAACCTGATCTTTATTACCTTTTCAAGCTATGTGAATTTGTGGCAGTGATTATCCACACCATCCCATCCTGAAAAGCACTTGTTTATCCTTATGACTACTATGAACCAGAACTGGTCTACCTCACCACATTACACTACAGTGTGAACCAGAACTCGTTCACCCAGATACAATGCACAATACAGAGTGGATCAGTACTGGTGACCTACAATGGTACACCAGATTACAGTGTAAACCAGAACTAATCTACCCAGATACAATGCACTATACAGTGTGAATCAGTACTGATCACCTACAACGAGAAATGGTCTACCTACACTCATAGGCCTGAATTTTCATGCAGATGGAGAGGGTCTCTGGATTAGTCCAGAATGTTGCTGTTGGCCCAAATCCAGAGGTTCCAAAACCAGGGATGCTGCTCCTGAACTCAATCCCCACCATTTCTCATGCGCAGGAGGGTGGGGAATGGAGTGGGATTGCACCTTGCACATTTATGGTACATTGAGATGACTGCACATGTTAAAGTGCAGCTACTTTCAGTCAGATGTAATTTTTTGAGGGGGAACGTCTGAAACATGACGTGTGCAGTTTACACCTATCAGGAAAATCTCTAAAGTTAGCAGAGGTCTTTAGCTGGGATCTTCTGCACCCGCCATCTCCCCTCCACCGCACCCCCCCACCTTCCCTCACCAATCCACACCGCCCCCCACCAACACCATCCCACTCCCCGCACTGTCACCCCACCTCGTGCCAATGTCCCCGCAGCATATTTCCCATTAATGAAGGCAGCTCATTATTAGCCACAGGCAGAATCTTCCAGCCCAACCAAAGACCAGTGTCCCTTTGTGTTGCTCACCAGCCACACCACCAGGGAACCCACCATAGGGGGTCACCTTTGGCAGAACTGGAAGATCCTGCCAGCAGGAAGGGCCAATAAATCTTGGCCATAGGATACCTTTCTGGAATGGTAAAGTATCATTTTGTACATGGTCCCAGGATACGGTTCCTGGTCCCAGATTTAGAGTAATTAGAAGTCTGACATAGGCTTCTTTGTAATTTGGGTGTTCCAGGGTTGAGAGCAGGACTAGAAAGATGGCATCTGCTGTGCACCTTTAGGAGAGGTGAGGTGTCCTTCTAGAGAAGTCAAGTGCCCTTCAGGGTTATAAAAAGTAGGCAGGACTGTGCATCAAAACTCCAGCTACATCTCAGCCTTCAATAACATTATTCCTACAAAACTCATCTCCAAACTCCATGGCCAGGGACTCGGCTTCTCCCTCTGCGACTGGATCCTAAACTTCTTAACTCACAAACCACAATCAATAAGGATATGCAACAACACCGTAGGATACCGCAACACCAGTGCCCCACAAGACTGTGTTATCAGCCCCTTACCATACACCTGATAGACCTGTGACAGTGTGGCCAACTTCCCTTCCACCTCGATTTTCAAGTTTGCTGATGACACCACTGTAGTGGATCAGATCTCAAACAATAATGAGAAAGAGTGCAGGAAGGAGTTAGAGAATCTGGTGAAATGGAGCAATGACAATAATCCCTCCCTCAATGTCAACAAAACGAAGGAGATAGTCATCAACTTCAGGAAACCTAGTTGGGAACATGCCCCTACATCAATGGGGCAAAGTAGGAATAGTTCAGCAGTTCCAAATAATTAGCATCTGCTTCACTACTAACCAGATTTCATTTGTTTTTCCCTCTTTTCTTCCCTACTCTTTTCATAGCAATGGCCAAGGTTCTGGTTTATACTGACTAGACTTTTGTTAGATGAGATTCTGTAATGTTTTTGAAACTCATATTAATTTCTGTAATAAGACTCATATTAATTCCACTATGTTCCGCCTGGGACTTACTTCTCCGATAATTTTGTTAGATACATATTTATAGGCTCTGTTATACTATTGGTATTTTCCTACTGGATGCAAGGCATGAATTTTACAAGTCTACAAGAAAAATAAAGGAGCTGAATGCTACTTAAATGGAGAAAGACTGCAGAAAGTTGCAGCACAGAGGGATTTGGGAGTCCTTGTGCTAGAATCGCAAAAAGCAAGCATGCAAGTTCAGAAGGTAATAGCTCCCTTGCAATGAGCTTGACAGTTCCAGTGAGTTTATTCCTTTGTAAGCACATTCATGTCTACTTTTAATAATCCAAACATCATTTGACTTCCCCAGAAGGGCACTTTACCTTCCACATCTAGTACCTCACCTCTCAACAGTGTCCTGGGACCTATCCAAAAGTCTTCATCGATCGGGGCTAACTCTATGCATTCCCCTGATTTGTGTTATGAGCATAAGTCTTGTTTTGGACATACCATGGTGAAAAATAGATCTGCTAAAGGGAGCTACACTTTAACAAGTGCAGTTGCTTCCATGAACCCCAGGTCTGCTCCCAATTTCACCTGTGGTATTTTAGCAATGAGTGGGAGAATGGGGGACTTGTGAAAGGAAGCACATCTACACTTGTTCCTCTCCCAGTGTTTTAAAATCATATTTTGAAATTGAAAAGCAGAACTAACATTAATGTGATAAATCTGACACCCACACAATCTGCAGATTAGTCGGATAGTGTGGAGAGAGGGAAAATCAAATTGGTTTTTATTTTTATTTGACCTTCTGAACGCTTATCAGTATTTTCTGTTTTGTTTTACTTTAGATTTCTTGCATTCACTGTATTTTGGTTTCTATTCCTGTCCCTTTTTATAGACTTTCCACGCCAAACTTTATCATCTGGGGAAAAAGACTAAAATGGCAACAGAGCAGATCAGCGTACAACTGACTAAGCCTCCTTTCACAGCACATTTCAAAGCACTGCCTCTGCCGTTTAGAAGGACAAGGGCAGCAGCTGCATGTTTTAAAGTTTTTAAAGTTTATTTCTTATTATCACAAGTAGGTTTACATTAACACTGCAATGAAGTTACTGTGAAAATCTGTGAAAACACACACTCCGGTGCCTGTTTGTGTACATGGAGGGAGAACTTAGCACGGCCAATGCACCTAACCAGCATGTCTTTCGGACTGTGGGAGGAAACCAGAGCACCCAGAAGAAACCCGCACAGGTACAGGGAGAATGCAGGTGGCGCAATGGTGAGCAATGCTGCCTCACAGTTCCAGGGACCTGAGTTCGATTCCTGGCTTGGGTCACTGTCTGTGTGGAATTTGCATGTTCTCCCCGTGTCTGCGCGGGTTTCTTCTGGGTGCTTCGGTTTCCTCCCCATACTCCAAAGACATGTTGATTAGGCACGTTGACACCTGAACAGGTAGCAATGCGGGGAATTTCACAGTAACTTCATTGCAGTGTTAATGTAAGCCTTACTTGTGACCAAAAAATGTACTTGAAAACTTTTTAAAAATTTGAATGTGCAGACTCCGCATTGACAGTGACCCAAACCAGGAATCGTACCCAGGTCCCTTGTGCTGCGAGGCAGCAGTGCTAACCACCATGCTGCATGGGAGCACGCTACCTGCAGGTCCCCCTCCAAGTTATTCACCATCTGGACTCAGTAACGTATCACCATGCCTTCACTGTAGCTGGGACAAAATCCTGAAAACTTGCTCCTTAACCGCGCTGTGTGTGTACCCACACCAGATACACTCAGGAAGGCAGCTCACTGCCACCTTCTCAAGGGCAATTAGGAATGAGCAATAAATTCTAACCTTGCCAGCAATGCTCACATCCCACGAATGGATAAAAAAAATACATAGCAATTAAGAGGTAGCAACAACTCTCGTTATATATCAGTGAAATGAACATTTCCCCAGATGTAGCATGGGATCACTGCCATTATTCATGGGGTGAAAGGCAGAGAATAAAGTATGTGAAACATCTGGAAATTCACCATATAAGGTAAAGAACAGACTTTGGTTTGTTAGATAACTGATATTAACTGCAAAAATGACTTCAAGCATTCTGATGCTAAGCACTACGAGCATAAGGCACTGACTTAACGGCTGAATGTGACAAAGAAAAGATTAACGGCTTGAATCTCCATTGATATTAGTTAAACTCCTCTGACTTGGTGGTTCACGACCTCCTCTGAATCAGTTCCTCTGGTGGCGAGTTCCCTTGTCGCTCGGTGGCACAGTTGTTAGCACTGCTGCCTCACAGTACCAAGGACCTGGGTTCGCTTCCCAGCTTGGGTCATTATCTGTGTGGAATCTGCATGTTCTCCCCGTGTCTGTGTGGGTTTCCTCCGGGTGCGCCAGTTTCCTCCCACAGCCTGATGTGGGAGGAAATGCTCCCTCATAAACTTTAGACTTCTTTTTAAAGTTTAGTCATTAGTGTCACAAGTAGGCTTACATTAACACCGCGATGAAGTTACTGTGAAAATCCCCTAATAGCCACACTCCAATGCCTGTTCGCGTACACCGAGGGAGAATTTAGCATGGCCAAAGCACCTAACCAGCATATCTTTGGACTGTGGGGGGAAACCGGAGCACCTGGAAGAAACTCACGGAGATATGGGGAGAATGTGCAGACTCTGCGTAGACAGTGACCTAAGCCAGGAATCGAGCCCGCATCCCTCGCCCTGTAAGGCAGCAGTGCTAACCACTGAGCCACCGTGCTGACCCAGTCCTGCCTTGAGGCTGGGAGTTTCTGATCAGCACATCTTCAGAACTTGCTGCTGGAGAGATTCTCTTGTAATAAACAGGCTAGTAAGGAGAAACACTGATCCAGTTGGGCTGGGCATTGTTTTTTTTTTAAATAACTGATGAAGTGGTTCAGCGATATTAGCCCAAGTGGTACAAGTCAAACCAGAAAAGCTCACTGAAATCCTTCTTCAAAAGAACAAACTGTTTGAAAAGCTTTGGAAATCTTTCAAAAGCACTCCAACTGTGAAGCGTAGAGAAGAATTCATAGACTTGCAAATGTTATTGTATCCTGGAAATCTTTCAGCAAAGGATTTATTCCAAAATGAGCATGATATTTCAATTGAACTGCGGCACTACAAGCAGTGGTTTAATGAGTGTGCGTTTCATTTTCGTTCCTTGTAGAAATGATTTAAAATGGAGGTGAGGCGAAGTTGTTTCTCTCAGAGGGTCGTGAGTCTCCGGAACTCTCTGCCTGAACAGCCTGTGGAAGTCTTTGGCCGGAATCTTACCGCCGTTCCCATCCTGCCACAATGCACAGGGATTTGGCTGGCTGCCAAGTTCTCCGGCCTCGCTGCAGTGGGAGTGCGGTGTGAATGGCAGCTAAGATCCTCGGAATACTTTTAAGGCAGAGGTGAAGATTCCTGTTAAGCAAAGGGTGTGTGGGGGAAGAGGGATGCAGATTTCAGGTTACTATCAGGTCAACCATGATCTGGCGGAGCAGGCTCGAGGGACCGAGTTGGGGGGACAAGGCCGGATAATTCGAGCCAAGTAAACGAAGGCACTTAAAGACCAGTGAAATTCCGATCAACTATTTTCCGGTTCCTGAAAGGGTAAATTAGCATTTCCTATGTGACCCCTCTGCTTTACCCCTTGATTTCAGATCCCTCCGGGTCTTGACCATCCCCATCCCTGCATTTTCCCCCAGTCCACCAGCCACCGATATATTGGCACTCATCTAATTGTGGTGCTTCTTGAGCATTCCAGATTGCGATTTTCCACCCGTAATGGCCAGACCTTGAATCACCTAGGCCCTAAGCTCTGGAACTCCCTCCCTACACCTCTCTAAGTCCATAAAATCCCCACAGTGCAGAAGGCGGCCAATCGGCCCATCAAGTCTGCACCGAACACAATCCCACCCAGCCCCTACCCCCGTAGCCCACATATTTACCCTGCTAGACCCCTTTTGATACTAAAGGTTAATTTAGCATGGCCAATCAACCTAACCCGCACATCATTGGACCATGGGAGGAAACAGGTGCATCCAGAGAAAACCCAGGCAGACATGGGGAGAATGTGCAAATTCCATACCGACAGTGACCTGAGGCTGGAAGTGAACCCGGGTCCCTGGCACTATGAAGCAGCAGTGCTAACCACTGTGCCACTGTTCTATTCCATCTTCTAAGCAGTCGATCATTTGATCTAACATCAAACCGGCCTCCCATCCGTTGATTCTGTCTACACTTCCCGCTGCCTCAGCAAAGCAGCCAGCATAATTAAGGAGCCCATGCAGCCCGGATATTCTCTCTTCCACCTTCTTCCACCAGGAAAAAGATACAAAAATCTGAGGTCACGTACCAACCGACTCAAGAACAGCTTCTTCCCTGCTGCTGCCAGACTTTTGAATGGACTTACCTTGCATTAAGTTGACCTTTCTCTACCCCCTAGCTATAACTGTAACACTACATTCTGCACTCTCTCATTTCCTTCTCTATGAACGGTAGTTTTGTCTGTATAAAGCACAAGAAACATTGCTTTTCACTGTAAATACATGTGACAATAATAAATCAAATCAAAAAAATCTCCTTCTGTGACTCAGTGTGATACTTTGTTTTATAATGTCCTGTGCAGCACTGCAAGATATTTCATTCCATTAAACATGCAATATAAATATAAGTTACTGTTGTTGGATACAAAGGCTTTTATGCATTCCATGCCTCATTTCTTCATATTTCAATTAAATAGTTTAATCAATGACAGGTTTTTAAAAAAAGTATATCAAAATGGAGAACTCCAACTTTGAAATTCATGAAGTACTCACATAATCTCAACACATCTGAAATCAGAAATGTATTTAGCTTTGAGCTTCCTCAAAGCATTTGTTTGAAAGCCTCAGGTAGTGACATTTTGACGCACAGTATGTGCACTGGTTACAGAACAAAGGGGAAAAGATATCTGTCTGCCTTCAGCGAGAATAAATCGTCAGCGTCTTTCGGAGCACTTCCCCCTCTTCCCCGGCACAGTTGCACTTTCGCCACACTTGAAGGGAGAACGTATTGTCTAGGCTTCAAGCTGTAAGGTTGAGGACTAGCTGATGCCAGAGAACATCAACCTGTTCCTTTTCACCAAATGGATACTGACCCACAAGGAAGCAAGGAACAGCAGACCATTCGTCAAACTCCTGTTGAGCATTTGCAGTCAGCTGAGAACCAGAATCTAATTTTCCTCTTGTCTCAACTGGAAACAGCAAAGATGACATGTTTGTAATTATACTAAACCCTACATTTGCAGCTCCTGTTTTATTTGCGCTCAGTGCGTCTTAGGAGGTGAAAACAACTTCAATATTCGGTTACATTTTCTAATTCTGCATTCCATCAGGCGTTCTTGCCATTGGTTCAATTCAGGCAGCGCTTTCATAGTCAGCTTTAGCTCAAACATGCGAGATAGAAGCAGGAGTCGGCTATTCGGCCTCTTGATCCTGTTCCGCCATTTAATAAGATCATGGCTGATCTGTTTGTGTTTCAAGTTCCACTTCCCCTGAATACCCCGGTAGCAAAGAACAGAGAAGAACAAAGAAGGTTACAGCACAGGAACAGGCCCTCCGGCCCTCCAAGCCTGCACCGACCATGCTGCCCGACTGAACTAAAACCCCCTCCCCTTCCGAGGACCATATCCCTCTGTTCCCATCCTATTCAAGATGCCCCTTAAAAGTCACCATCGTGTCTGCTTTCACCACCTTCCCCGGCAACGAGTTCCAGGCACCCACCACCTTCTGTGTAAAAAACTTGCCTCGTACATCTCCTTTGAACCTTACCCCTTGTACCTTAAACCTATGCTCCCTAGTAATTGACTCTTCCACCCTGAGAAAAAGCTTCTGACTATCCACTCTGTCCATGCCTCTCACAATCTTGCAGATAATCTTTGGTTTGCCTGCCCAACAAAAATCTATCCACCTCTGCCTTAAAAATATTCAATGACTCTGCCTCCATCGCCTTCTGAGGAAAAGACTTCCAAAGTCGCACAACCTTCTGAGAGAACAAAAATAAACCTCATCTCTATCTTAAAAGGGTGACCCCGAATTTTAAAACAGTGCCTTTATCACAGAATGCCCATCAATGCTTCTATTTCTCAGGAGGCTAAGGAAATTTGGCATGTCCATTACGACTCTCACCAACATTTATAGGTGCACCATAGAAAGCTTTCTTTCTGGTTGTATCGCAGCTTGGTATGGCTCCTGCTCTGTCCAAGACTGCAGGAAACTATAGAAGGTCGGGAATGAAACTCAGTCCATTACATAGAGCAGCCTCCCATCCATTGACTCTGTCTACACTTCCCACTGCCTCAGGTAAGCAACCAGCATAGTTAAGGACCTCGGGCATACTTTCTTTTACTTTTTTCCATCCGGAAAAAGATACAAAATCTGAAGTTATGTACCAGCTGACTCAAGAACACCTTCTTCCCTGCTGCTGTCAGATTTTTGAATGGACCTACCTTGCACTAAGTTGACCTTTCTCTACACCCTAGCTATGACTGTAACGCTACACTCTGCACTCTCTCCTTCCTTCTCTATGAATGGGATGTTTTGTCTGTGTAGTGCACAAGGAACAATACTTTTCACTCTATACCACTATATGTGACAATAATAAATCAAATCAAATCAAATCAAAAAGAATTGTCACGGCACTGAAGGAAGCCACTTGACCCATTGTGGTGGCACCGGCTCTTCAATATGTCTCGGTGCCATTCCCCTGCCTTTTCCCCTTACCCCTACATGCTGTTTCTATTCAAGTAATCACCTAACGCCCTCTTGAATGCCTCAATTGAACTCACCGACACCACACTTCCAGGCAGTGCACTCCAGACCCAAATCACTCGCTGTGTGAAAAAACACTCTCATATCTGATTTGATTTATTATTGTCACATGTATTAATATGGAGTGAAAGGCATTGTTTCTTGTGCACTATTCAGACAAAGCATACTGTTCATAGAGAAGGAAAGGAGAGAGTGCAGAGTGTAGTGTTACAGTCAAAGATAGGGTGTAGAGAAAGATCAACTTTATGTGAGGAAGGTCCATCCAAAAGTCTGATGGCAGCAGGGAAGAAGCTGCTCTTGAGACGGATGGTGTGTGCCCTCAGACTTTTGTATCATTTTCCATATATGATATATGTCTATATTATATTTGCTTCTTTTGCAAATCACTTTAAATCTGTGCCCTCTCGTTCTTGGTCCTTTTACGAGCAGGAACAATTTTTCCCTGTCTACTCTGTTTTGTCCCTCAGTTGTGGAATCAGCTACAAGGGGAAACGACTTTCCCTCATAGAGGCAGAAAAGGAGTTTCCACACATTGACTGAGCGTAATTCAAATTAAAATACAAAATTGCCCACTGGATTTTGACCCATTACAGGCGCCCGGCAAATATTCATGGAGTTGCTTTTCTGTTTAACATTACAACAGCTGAAGAGGTCAGTGTTGACCATCGAGCCTTGGTTGGAAAACAACTCTGTGAATTCCATGAAATCATTATCACCCGAAAAGTCAATTTGGTTGAAGTGTTTGAGGAAACTGCCGCCCTATTCCAAAGCTGCGTGACACCAGTTGGAATTGCGTTTCTGAGAAATGCTTCAAACACGTCTTAGAAATTTTCTCATCTTTGGGTCAAAGGGTTGCTTCAAGGATCCATACCAAGTTCCTAATATTGAGTAAGGTGAGGCGTGGCTCTGTTGATTTGCCAAGGTCGTCATCCTGGGAGCAGATTAATCATTTGGATGCACTGGGAATGGCGGCAGTTCAATATCACACAGGAGGACTGTTGTGGTGGGATCTGATCCTTAACTTCAGGGGTAGGCGGGGATGCAGTAGCGCAGCGGTTAGCATTGCTGCCTCACAGCGCGAGGGACTCAGTTTCGATTCCCAGCTTGGGTCACTGTCTGTGTGGAGTCTGCATGTTCTCTCCGTGTCTGCATGGGCTTTCTCCAGGTGCTCCAGTTTCCTCCCACAGTCCAAAGATATGCAGGTTAGGTGGATTGGCCATGCTAAATTGCCTCTTAGTGTCAAGAGGACTGGCTAGGATAAATGCATGAGGTTGTGGGGATGGGGCTGGGTTGGATTGTTGTCAGTGCAGGCTTAATGGGCTGAATGGCCTCCTTCTGCACTGTTGGATTCTATGATTTTATCCATAATTGAGGGATTGGGGTGTCCTTTCCCCCATCCCAAGGGTCAGGAGATCCCGAAAAGGGTCCAATCCCTGGCCCAGGAATGGGGTGACTGGGATTGGAGCAGAATTTTCCGTTCCAGAATTTTGGTGGGTGAGGGGCACTTAATTTTGGGGAGGAGGCAACAATATCTGTCCCTGATAGCGGGATAAACTATTCAAATGTTGTTCCCCTGACTTCCATTAAAGTGAATTCAAGGTGGTTTGAGGTTCACAATGACCATTGTCAGGGACCTCATTTTCATACATTGCACTGCACGCATTTCACTATGAGGCCATTTGGTGGGAATTCAGCTCGTCCTCCAACTGAACTTCCCCGTCAGTGAGAATTTAGAGTCTTCAGTTTTACTGCGAGATGTAAATAAACCTGCATCTGGCCAACTTCGCCTTTTCCGGGACTCTGAGGTCAATATTTGCTGCCTTTGCCTTCCTGAGGGCCTCACATAACTTCACTCACATCAAGTGTCGTTAGCAAACTCCGCACCAAGGCTGGACATGGGAGGCAAGGCAAAGGCTGGAAGGGAGGTCGGGGTGGAGTGAAATCTTGACAAGGAAGCCAGGCTCACGAGGGAAGGATCTGGGGAGTGCCTGTGCTATTCTTAATTCATAAATGGGGTGTGGGTGTCGCTGGCTAGACCAGCATTTATTGCCCATCCCGAACTGCCCTTGAGAAGGTGTTGGTAAGCTACTTTCTTGAACTGCCTCAGTCCATATGGAGTAGGTGTACCCACAGTGCTGTTAGGGAAGGAGTTCCAGGACTTTGACCCAGTGACAGTGAAGGAAAGACAATATGTTTTCAATTCAGGATGATGAGTGAGTTGGAGGGAAAATTGTAGATGGCGGTGTTCCCAAGTAACTGAAACTCTTGTCCTTCTAGATGGCAGAGTTTGGATTTGGAAGATGCTGGCTAAGGAATCTTAGTGAGTTGCTAAAGTGCACCTTGTATGTTGCACACACTGCTGCCACTCTGTGTTGGTGGTGGAGGGAGTGAACATTGTCTGGGATGCCAATCAAGCAGGCCGCTTTATCCTGTCTGGCAAGTTTCCTGCTGCAGAGTTCCTAGACTCTGACCCACTCTTGTAGCTACGGGTATTGCTATAGCAAGTCCAGCTCAGTTTTTAGCCAATAGATAAGTCCAGGATATTGATAGTGGGTGGTTCACTGATGTTACCTTGGCATCTTTTACATCCACCAACACAAAGTTATAGGTGGCACGGTGGCACACTGGTTAGCACGGTGTTGCCTCACAGTGCCAAGGACCCGGGTTCGATTCCCAGATTAGGTCACTGTCTGTGGGGAATTTGCATATTCTCCCAGTGTCTGTTCCTCCAGTTGTTCTGGTTCCTCACACTGTCCAAAGATGTGCGGATTAGGTGGATTGGCTATGTTAAATTGCCCCTTAGTGTCAGGGAGATTAGCTAGGGTAAATGCATGGGGTTATGCGTATAGGGCCTAAGTGGGATTGTGGTTGGTGCAGACTCGATGGGCCAAATGGCCTCCTTCTGCACTGTAGGATTCTTTGATTCTAATCTCACAACACTAGGTTAAAGTCCAACAGGTTTATTTGGTAGCACAAGCTTTCGGAGCACTCCTCCTTCATCAGGTGAGTCAGCGCTCTGAAAGCCTGTGCTACCAAATAAACTTGTTGGACTTTAACCTGGTCTTGTGAGACTTCTTACTGTCCCCACCCCAGTCCAATGCCGGCATCTCCACATCATTGATTCTACGACTTGACAGGCCAGGTAGGATCTCACTTTGCTTTATCCAAAAAGGCAAGATCTCTGACAGTGCAACACTCCTTAGTACTCCATTTGCCTGCCTGCATCATAGCAAAGTTATATCTGACTGGACCCTGGTTCAGTATTGGCAGTGTGAAAACACTTTAACATTGCTTCCATACAGATTCCCTTCTGTACAGAAAAAAACCCCACATCGGTAGTAAGTCTCAAATATATGAAATGGCTGTCAATTACCATTTCTGAGATCAGAGACATGTTCTCAGATGGCCACGTAGTTTAGCCTCTTCCAATAATTTACAATGAACTTGGTCAACAGGGAACTTACAGCGCTGGGCAATTTGTAACCCGTTTATCCTTATCTCAGAGTGCAAGATTAAACTGTTTAAAATTCTCTCACATTTAATATTCAGTATTTGTGGCTTTAATTCCACCCTGTCCCTTCACCACTGGGATTAGATCTGTAATAAATTGCGGTAGAATATTACCTAGATACTGTAAATGTACGTTCTGTTCAACCAACCGCAACTCATTACAGGGAACTTTCACTGCATCAATAACTCACCATCGCTCTTTCAGCTCTGCAGAATACCCTGCCTACTATACAGTGATAAAATCTAATACAATAAAATATTAATTATGACTGCAACGCCGCATTGGAAATACGAACTCAATTATGGGTAACATATTGTGAATGAAGGGCAGGGCAAAGAAAAAAGCCTTGTGGTTTTAGAGGATTCAATATTTAAAAGGACCCTGGAAGATTAGATTTGGAATGATCTTGTTAAAGGCTTTAAGAATATACAATAGTTGTGATGGAATGTTAATGCAAACAGTCTTTTGCCACTTATTAATATTTAGGAAGTTTCTGCACAAACTGCTCTTGCCTTTTTTGTATTTAGCTACCAGTGGAACACACAACCATTGAGGGAAGAATTTACAATTGGCTTGGGGTTATCCTGACACTGCATGTTCCTCTGGTATTTGTCACAACTTCTACACTTCCAGAGGGCAGAGAGGTGATCGTTCAGGACAATGGAGTAACTCTTGCATGTGCTTTGGGCAAGCGGATATAGGGAAAAGAATCAGGAAGTCATGTGGCATCAAGTTTACTCACTCCTTTCACTTAACAATCACCCAGTACTGTCCTTGGGTGGCACGGTGGCACAGTGGTTAGCACTGTCGCCGCACAGCGCCAGGGACCAGGGTTCAATTCCTGGCTTGGGTCACTGTCCGTGCAAAGTCTGCACATTCTCCCCGTGTCTATGTGGGTTTCCTTTGGGTGCTCCGGTTTCCTCGCACAACTGAAAGATGTGCTGGTTAGGTGCACTGACCATGCTAAATTCCCCCTCAGTGTACCTGAACAGGCGCTGGAGTATAGCGACCAGGGGATCTTCATAGTACTCTCACTGCAGTGTTAATGTCAGCCTACTTATGACAATAAATAGTAAAATAATAATAATAAATAATTGTAGCAGCACTACTGGTCTGACATTGCTTCATTTCAATTGTCTGTGTGTTTTCTTTTCTTGGAGGATGGGTGAAATCATGAAAATTGTTTCCGATGGATAAACCCTAAAAAAAGGGACTTGTTCCAAAGGGACAAGGGACAAGGGTACTTTGTCAGGTCGAGCAAGTCTTTTGGCAAAAGGTCCATGTTCTACAGTGGAGAGCACTGGTACATAACCTAACTGCTCCCAAGATTGACACAGTGGAAGTATTTGAGTGTCTTATTCCTCTGCATTATTTGGAGGCAGGTATTAGACTTGGGGGATCTGATGGGAGAATTTAATGTGAATATGGCTGACTGTATGGCCCTGGTTTCCCCTGTCCACAACCCTTGTCTCCCCTCCTTCCTTTGAACTTGGCCACCTCTTCTGTTCAAAACTTTCCTCCCTCCCCACAGCTCCGCTGCCCCCCCAACCCGCCCACTCCATGGGTCAACTTGACCTCATACCAGTGCGTGTGTGCAAATGGTGGATGGTGGAGATATGATGAAGACAGTTTTTCCATTCCGGGTCCACAACAATGCGGCTGACTCTTTGAGGGAGATTTTACAAAAAAACTTCTAAGCGTTCAGCTAGCATGAAAATGCGAGAGTTGCAGGTCTCTTTTTTGGGTGAATCTTTACTCGTGATCTTATGCGCTTAGTGCTTGAAAAAATGGGCTAGACTGTTTCAAGCTACTAGAGGCAGAGGGCAGGACTTAATTCACTAGCAATTTGCTCTAGCAGCAGAAGGAGCTATTGCGCATGTGCAGATCTCTGTGGTCACACATAGAAGCATAGAATCCTACAATGGAGGAGGAGGCCATTTGGCCCATCGAGTCTGCATCCACCAGAAACCCACCCAGGCCCTATCCCTATAACCCTATTCATTTACACTAGCTAATTCCTTGACACTAAGGGGGCAATTTAGTATGGTCAATCCACCTAACCTACATACATGTGCAATTGAAGCAGCAGTGGCCTGACAGAGAGAGAGCTGCTGCAGTTGGCCTCAACCCAGCCCCACGCCCCCAGTGGGGGACAGGGGCGGGGAAGAGCTTGGCCAACTGTGAGCCCTACAGCGCCTGGAAATATCACCCCAGATGCAGCCCCCCCCGCTTCCACTGCCCAGACCAATCATGGCCCCACCTCCTTCCACCCCACCATTCGCATGCAGAGCGACAGCAGGCCCCACTGAGCATTGCCAAGGTTCCAGGCTGGCAGTGTCAAAGTGCCAGATTGGCACTGCCAGGCTGACACTACCCCTTGTCATCGGCCTCCCAAGGGAGGCCTCAATAGCCTCCAGTTCTACCGGTAAGGACTACATGACTGTTCCCTGTTCGTGGGGAGAAGATATTTTCCTCGCCGAAGAGAACTTCTCCCAGCAAGGACCTAAAGGCAAGAGAACCCGGACGATTCAGCGCCAGCCACGCTAATGCCACGCAAACGGTCACTTAAATAAATTATTCAGTCTTTTGCCAGAAATGAGCGAGAGGCCGGCTGCACCGGAAATCCATTGCCGGTAAGATGGCGAGAGCCAAAACATCTGGCATGATCCTGATTTCTCGGCTCTTGTGTGATTTAACTGGCTCACCCCGCCCATCGATGCCATCCCCCCCCTCCCCCGGAAGTCGAGGACAATGGGGCAGTGTCAGCCTGGCAATGCCAGCCTGGCACTTTGACACTGCCAGCCTGGAACCTGGCAATGTTCACTGGGCCCTGCTGCCGCCCTGCATGCGAGCATGGAGGGGAGTGGGGGCTGTGATTGGTCTGGCCGACAGGGGGGGGGGGGGGGGGGGGGGGGTGGTGTGCAGCTGAGGTGATATTTTCAGGCAGTGTGGGGCTCACAATTGGCCAGAGGTCCCCCCGTTGGGGAGGTGGGCTGGGTTGAGGCCAATTGCAGCAGCTCTCTCTCTTGTCAGACCTCTGCTGCTGCAATCAACAGTTTATGCTTGGCCTGTCAGTTCAATGAGATAAGCCTTGGGCTCAAGCGACTGGAATATATATGAAACAAAGTTGTGTTGTCTCTTGCAAGCCAATAAGATGTATTTTTATTTTGGAAAGTCAAATGTCAGTGTAGCTGTGACATTTTTAAAAATGCGAATTACTTGTTGCTTATAAGAACATAAGAACATAAGAAATAGGAGCAGGAGTAGGCCATCTAGCCCTTCGAGCCTGCCCCGCCATTCAATAAGATCATGGCTGATCTGTCGCTGCTCAGTTCCACTTTCCCGCTTTCTCCCCATAACCCTTAATCCCCTCTCTTATCAAAAACCCATCAACCCGCGTCTTAAAAATATTTAGCGAGGCAGCCTCCACCACTTCAACGGGCAGAGAATTCCAGAGATTCACCACCCTTTGAGTGAAGAAGTTCCTCCTCAACTCCGTCCTAAACCGCCCCCGCTTTATCTTGGGGCTGTGCCCCCTAGTCCTACTGTCTTTTTTGAGCGGAAAGAGTCTCTCCACCTCTATCCTATCCATCCCATTCATCATCTTATACGTCTCAATGAGATCTCCCCTCATTCTTCTAAACTCTAACGAGTACAAGCCTAGTTTATTCAGCCTCTCCTCATAGCTCAACCCCCTCAACTCCGGTATCAGCCTAGTAAACCTCCTCTGCACTCCCTCCCAGGCCAAAATATCTTTGCGCAGGTGCGGCGCCCAAAACTGCACACAGTACTCCAGCTGCGGCCTCACCAATGCCCTATACAGCTGCAGCAAGACCTCCCTACTTTTATATTCAATCCCCCTCGCTATGAAGGCCAGCATCCCATTCGCCTTCCTGACCACCTGCTGCACCTGCAGGCTGGGTTTTTGCGACTCATGCACAAGGACCCCGAGGTCCCTCTGCACCGTCGCCTGCTGCAGTTTTTTGCCATGTAAGTAATAGTCCTTCCTACCATTCTTCCTACCAAAGTGGACTACCTCACACTTGCCAACATTAAATTCCATTTGCCATTTCCTGGCCCATTCGCCCAGCCTATCTAGATCCTTCTGCAGACTCTCCACACCCTCCGCACAATTTGCCGTTCCCCCAATCTTGGTGTCATCAGCAAATTTCGACACCCTACACTCGGTTCCCTCCTCCAGATCATCTATATAAATGGTAAAAAGCTGAGGCCCCAGCACCGACCCCTGGGGCACTCCCCTAGTCACCATCCGCCAATCCGAATAGCACCCGTTGACCCCCACTCTCTGCCTCCTATTTGACAACCAATCCTCTATCCATGCTAACACCCTACCCCCAACTCCATGTCCCTCAACCTTCTGCAATAACCTCTTGTGAGGTACTTTGTCAAACGCCTTCTGAAAATCCAGAAAGACCACATCCACCGGCTCTCCTCTATCCACCGCCCTAGACACATCCTCATAGAACTCCAGTAAATTTGTCAGACACGACTTCCCTTTAATGAAACCGTGCTGCGTCTGCTCTATCAAGCAATTCCCTTCAAGATGCCTCGCAATTTCCTCCTTAATGACAGATTCTAACATTTTACCTACCACAGACGTTAAACTAACTGGCCTATAATTCCCCGCCTTTTGCCTGGCACCCTTCTTAAACAACGGCGTAACATTAGCCGTTTTCCAATCATCCGGCACTTCCCCGGAATCCAGCGACGTCTGGAAAATAACCACCAAGGCATCCACTATCACCTCCGCCATTTCTTTCAGAACCCTCGGATGCATTCCATCCGGTCCTGGGGACTTGTCCACAATGTGTTGCAGTGTACAGTAAATGCCCTCTGAAATGGCCCAGCAAACCATTCAGTTGAAGGGGCAATTAGGGATGGGCAATAAATGCTGGCCCAGCCAGTGACACATACATCCTGTCAATGAATAAATAAAATGTCACACAGCAGAAAGATGGGACTTAAGCAAATAGCTTCACGTGAAGAGCTATCAGTGGCACGGACATAATGAGCTGTATGTTATGTGCTGTAATTTGTACGGCGCTTTACACAAGTTTGCCTGCTCGCAATGTCTGTGGGGCAAAATTTTAGCAACCTCACTAGAGTCATGTTTCCTTTATTGTCATTTCACAGTTACAAAACACATCAGCTCGTAAGAAAAGTATATAAAATATTTATTGCCTGAA
Organism: Carcharhinus amblyrhynchos; assembly: GCF_965287045.1. NCBI lineage: Eukaryota > Metazoa > Chordata > Chondrichthyes > Carcharhiniformes > Carcharhinidae > Carcharhinus > Carcharhinus amblyrhynchos. Next base: position 110,751,267 of record NC_137331.1, on the reverse strand, counting down.
TCATTATGTAGATTGGCTGAGATCACGGTATTAGGTTCAATAAACTTGCAATGTTCTATCTCCTAACATTTTATGATTATTCAAATATTGCAGAGAAACAGAAAGTGAGGAAACAAATTAAATGAATCATTTAAATTGACTATTGTTATGGATGGGAACGAGGACCATTAAAAGCCATGTACCTTCCCCTTCTATCCGTAATCAGTTTGATTTTTGTAAAATGTGTGTTTTTTAACCCATGAGTGTGTGGACACTTTGAGCAAACAGGAGCAAGATTTTCATGGGTCATCCTCTCTCACACACACACACACACACACACACACACACACACACACACACACACACACACACACACACACACACAAACATGCATGCAAGCACATACATGCATATGCATGCACACACATGCACGCACGCACACGCACACACCCCATACCCATAAATACAAACATACACACACATGCACACCCACATACATATACATATACAACATACACATGCACACACAGTTACAGAGAATAGTGCACTGCTACAAGTTATAAACAGAAGAGTAGTTAGCAATGCAAATGTCTTGGAACAAATGGATAGTGCAGATCTGATGAAGACTGATTTTCTACTCCTCAAATGTGGCTAGGTGAATTCAACAGCTGGAGTCATACAACAGAGTCATTGCAAGATGCTTTTGCAGAGGCGGACATTCTCTGAGTCACAAATTTAGTAACTCATCATCTTGTCACCAAGAGCTTAGTTGCTGGTGACTTGAGAAGAAGCAGGCTTGGGACCTTGAAGGTGTTGCAGTCTCCAGGTCTTAAGGCATGGGTGTTGCTGCCCTTTCTGCTGCTGCTTATGAAGTCATGATGTGGAGATGCCGGCGTTGGACTGCGGTAAACACCGTAAGAAGTCTGACAACACCAGGTTTAAGTTCAGCCGATTTATTTGATAGTAAACTCACAAGCTTTTGGGGTTTGTCCCTTCATCAGGCGAATAGATGGTGAACTCCACGTGGGCTGCCGTTGTTCAAGAAGCTGACCACCACCTTCTCAAGGGCAATAAGGGATGGGCAATAAATGCTGGCCCAGCCACATACCATAAAATGAATTAAAAAAAGGCAGATGACTCAGCAGCCATCTCTTCCAGCAATTTGATGTCAATTTTTCAAAGAAAAGTGACTTCCAGAATAACATAGAATCCCTACAGTGCAGAATGAGGTCATACAGCCAATCGACTCTGCACTGACCACAGTCCCACCCAGGCCCCATTCCTATAACCCCACATATTTACCCTGTTAGTCTCCTGAGAGTACGATCAATTTTAGCATGGCCAATCAACTTAAACTGCGCATCTTTGGAGTGTGGGAGGAAACTGGAGCCCCCAGAGGAAACCCATGCAAACACGGGGAGAACATGCAAACTCCACACAGACAGTGACCCGAGTCTGGAATTGAACCCGGGTCCCTGGTATTGTGAGGCGGCAGTACTAACCACTGTGTCACTGTGCTGCCCTATTCCGCATTCCACAAATATTCCGCATTTTATGACTATGACACACTTTTACAAGGCTTAAGAGTAGGACAGAATGCTACACGGAGCTGCAGAATAAGAGAATGTTGTAAGGTTGTTATTTTGCACAATCAGAACCAAGCAGACAGCGCGCAAGTCAACCGGAGGGAGAGCTCCCCTCAGGCAGCTGGTTGCCAAAGCTGCCCGCAAGAGCCCTCCAGCCACAGGCAGAGTGAAGAAGCCTCACCGCTACCGGCTCGGCACTGTGGCTCTGTGGGGTGATCTGCCGAGCTGCTGATCTGCAAGCTGCCCTTCCAGCGCCCAGTGCGGGAGATCGCTCAGGACTTCACAACTGACCTGCACTTCCAGAGCTTGGCTGTCATGGCCCTGCAGGAGGCCAGCGAGACTTACCTGGTGGGGCTCTTTGAGGGCACCAAAATGTGCGCCATCCATGCCAACTGATTGACCATCATGCCCAAAGACATCCAGCTGGCCCACTGCATCCTCAGGGAATGAGCCTAAACTGACCGGGACCCACTATTGGTCTTCCAAATCCAAAAAGAAACACAGAACACTTTGATTGGATTTGATTTATTATTCTCACATGTATTAGCATACAATGAAAAGTATTGTTTCTTGCGCACTATATGGACAAAGCATACCATTCATAGAGAAGGAAGTGAGAGAGTGCAGAATGTAGTGTTACAGTCATAGCTAGGGTGCAGAGAAAGATTAACTTAATGCAAGATAGGCCAATTCAAAAGTCTGACAGCAGCTGGCAGACAGTAAGGAGCAGTGTCAGGCAATACAACGGGATATAGATAGGCTGGTATATTGGGCAGATAAATGGCAGATGGAATTTAATCCAGATAAATGTGAGGTGATGCATTTTGGAAGAAATAATGTAGGGGGGAGTTATATGATAATGGGTAGACCTATTAAGAGTATAGAAACGTAGAGGGACTTGGGGGTGCAAGTGCACAAGTCTTTGAAGGTGGCATTACAGGTGGAGAAGGTTGTGAAGAAAGCTTATGGTATGTTAGCCTTTATAGGAAGGGGTATAGAGCACAAGAGCTGGCGTCTAATGTTGCAGTTGTATAGAACGTTGGTTAGGCCGCATTTGGAGTACTGCGTCCAGTTCTGGTCGCCTTACTACCGGAAAGACGTGGAGACCCTAGAGAGAGCGCAGAGGAGGTTTACCAGGATGCTGCCTGGTATGGAAAGACTGGGTTATGAGGAAATATTGGGCAAATTGGGGCTGTTTTCCTTAGAAAGACGGAGAATGAGGGGAGATCTAATAGAGGTGTATAAGATTATGAAAGGTATAGATAGAGTAAACAGTGGTAAGCTTTTTCCTAGATTGGAAACAAATATTATGAGGGGCCACGGACTTAGAGTGAGGGGGGCAAGGTATAATTTGGATGTTAGAGGGAGGTTTATCACACAGAGGGTTGTGGGGGTATGGAATGCACTGCCAAGTAAGGTGGTGGAGGCAGGCACGTTGGAGTTGTCTAAGGGATACTTAGATAGGCACATGAGCAGGATGGAGATGGAGGGATATAGGAGACTGTTTTAAATAAGGATCAAGAGCCTTGGGTCGTCCCTGGGAATCAACTGATTCCCATGGACCTTCCAACATATTTTCTGGCTCACTTGTTTTACTTTTGAGCTTCTGCGGCTTCCCTTGAATGTTTGCATAAGAAGCATGTTATTGATGTTCTTCTCTTTTAATCCACAGGTGCTTCAGTCCGCCTTGTCCAACAAGGGGCATACATGCGGTGGGTCGTGCAAGGGCTGCTCTTGGATGTTTCGAGAGTAGCCTAGTGCTTCACGTCGTTAGTGTACGCTTAAACTGGACCAGCTGATGGGTAACATGGCAGCTCAGTGATTATCACTGTCTGCTGTGCAGACACATGGATTTGGGCCACTGTCTGTGGGAGTTTGTGCATTCTCCCTGTGCTTGCGTGGGTTTTCTCCAGGTGCTCCGGTTTCCTCCCACACCCCAAAGATGTGCTCTTAGGCTGATTGGTGTAACAAATTGTCCCTAAGTTAGTCTCTCCTCAATCTGGATTCCAATGTGGAGTGGCAGAAGCTGAGACAAAGGTCATGGGTGGAAGAGGGGACTCACAATGTTGAAATGGCGGCGCGGGCTCGTTGGGCCGAAGGGCCTGTTTCCCATGCTGAGTTGTTCTTTGTTCTTTGAGCCAGTTGGTACGTGACCTCAGACTTGTATCTTTTTCCCGAAGGAAGAAGGTGAAAGAGAGAATATCTGGGGTGCGTGGGGTCCTTAATTATGCCGGCTGCTTTGCCGAGGCAGTGGGAAGTGTAGACAGAGTTAATGGATGGGAGGCTGGTTTGCATGATGGATTGGGCTACATTCACGACCTTTTATAGTTTCTCACAGTCCTGGGCAGAGCAGGAGCCATACCAAGCTGTGATACAACCAGAAAGAATGCTTTGAGAAAGACCCTTTTGTAAATAGCACTGCTGGCACCATACAACACAAAGCACAAGAAGCAATGAATTTGTGCATGATTTCTTTGAGCTTACGTGTGTTTGGCATCCTCAAGTGCTTTACAGCTTTTAAATTTCTGCAAATAGACAAGGTCAAGTAGAAGGAAAATTAAGTTTGCCTGCAAAGCGAGTGACGGGTTCTGTGAATTTTCTTTCATTTTATATGCTATCTAATACAGCAATCTTGACCTTCCTTAAAGAAGTGTTTCAATCCTAAACACTTGTATGTAGGATGTATCCAGTGTGCTGAATGTTTGGCACAATTTGTGTAACCTTTGCCTTTGAATCAGAAGATAGTGGGTGCAAGATACAATTCCTATTATTCCATTCTGCAAGCAATACTGCCAATGTGAAGTGAAGGCATTTATCTCATTGCTGTTTGTGGGATTATGCTAAAAGAGCTCCCACATATGCTCACAGAATAAGAATGTTGACCGTTTAAACTCATTCAATTCATTTACATATCAAAAAAGTGAGCATGACAAACAATTAAAATTCCAACACAAGCCATTACTGCCTCTCTCCTGCTTGATGGTTGCCCCACCACCAGCTTAACTGAGCCCTTAGGCGACTCAGTCACTCACCTGATTCAGCTGAACACGTCATTAAGTTATAGCTGGTGTGCAGTGATCTCTGAGTCCAACGGTGTTTTAAAGGCTGACTGAAAGGGATGCCTACCATGGATACACTGCTCAGGGAAGGCAATGGCGTAGAGGTATTGTTACAGAACTAGTAATCCAGAGACTCAGTTCTGGGGATTGGGTTCGAATCCCACGACGGCAGCTGATGAAAGTTGAATTCACCTGGAGTTGAAAGTCTACTGGTGACCAATAGACCATTGTCAGAAAAACCTCTCTGGTTCACTGATGTTCTTTAGGGAAGGGAATCTGCTTTCCTTACCCAGTCTGGTCTACATGTGACTCCAGACTGGTGGTTGACTCTCAAATACTGCCTGTTGTAACTGCACGCTTACTTTCAGCAACTGATGCACAAGGACACCAAGGTCTCGCTGAGTATCCACCTCCCTCAATTTGCACTTATTTAAGTAATAATCTGTCTTCCTATTATTGCTACCAAAGTGGATAACTTCACATTGATACGCATTATACAGCATCTGTCATGCCTATGTCCACACACTCAGCCTATCCAAATCATGCTGAAGCATCTCTGCATCCTCCTCACAGCTCACCCTCCCACCCCCATTCATCTGCAAATCTGGAGTTAGTAATTCAGTTTCCTCTTCCAGATCATTAACATATAATGTGAACAGTCCGGGCTCCAGCACAGATCCCTGAGGACCCCCACTAGTCACTGACTGCCAATCAGAAAATGACCCATTTATGCTAACTTTTTGCTTCCTATCTGATAACCAGCTTTCTATCCATCTCAAGACATTACCTGCAGTCCCATGTGCTTTAACTTTACCCAGTAGTTTGTTATGTGAAAACTTGTCAATGGCCTTCTTAAAGTCCAAGTAAACCACATCCACCATTTCTCCTCAATCAACTCTACTCGTTACATCCTCAAAAGAATTCCAACTGATTCAACAGACCTGTGACTTCAGAGGCACAGCAATGTGGTTGACACTCAACTGCCCCCTGAAATGGCCTAGCAAGCCACTCAGTTTTAAGGGCAACTAGGGATGGGTAATAAATGCTAGCCCAGCCAGCGATGTCCATGTCCCACAAATGAATTAAAAAAAAATCCACCTGAGCCACACATCTTTGGAATGTGGGAGGAAACCGGAGCATTCAGAGAAAACCTACGCAGATAAGGAGAGGACAGACAGTAAACAAGGGCGGAATTGAACCTGTGTCCCTGGCACTGTGGGACACATCGCTAACCACTGTGCCGCCGTGCAAGCTATTGGTATCGCTGCAGATGACCTTTTTGCCGTAAATATTAACCTGCCTGGTCCAATCCTGCTATACTTTTTATTGACTACACAAATGACTGCACTCAATTAGTTGCATCGATCCAAGATTGCTGGGAGCTGTCAGTGAAACAGGATTACCTGTGGCCCTTACTTTCCTGCTTCCTGGCACTAGGGGATGTATCTTGTCTGGCCTGGTATTTACATGTTTGCCCTCTATCCTGCTTCCCCCATCCAAAGTTTAACTACTTGAAAGGTTAAGCACTCCATCTCTTCAACAACCTCCAAGAGAATGATTACCATTAATAGATAACGGGACAGGTAAACCAAACTAATTTCTCAAGAGGGATCCTGCGACCCAGCCTGACATCAATTAGATCTTGCAATTGTGCCCTGCCAGTTATATTTCACAATTCAAACTGCAAAATGACAACCAATTATTCGGTTTTGACGTGGCCTTAATGGATTGTGACCTGGAAACCAGATTTATTTTTTATGCACTTTGACAGAAACGAACTTACTTTCAATTTAGACAGTTGAAGAAAAGCATTTAAATCTCATATACAAGCTTCTAATGTTAATCACTGCACCCTTCACATATCACTGCCATTGATCGCATTAACTCTCCAGAGAATATTTCCATTGCCCCGGTGTCTTGTTAATCTAAAAGATTTAGCAAGCAGATACTGACTGACCCCGTGTGCTCACTTTCTCAATTGCGTAATAATTGTCTTCTTAGGGCTGTGAATGGATTGGGAAAAGCACACAGCAGAGTCCACTGATGTAAAATTCTCCGCTATCACACAAATCCCACTCCAAGGACGCTTCATGTTTGATTCGATTTGATTGGGGTCAAGATTTGCAGGGTTTTAAACATTTTTTTTAATTCTACCACTTCAATTTTCAGAAAATGGAACCAGAGATGACTGTCTCAGTTGAACTATGTGCTCAGAATCTGAACATTCTCAACCCTGCCTGTGCTTTATACAAGAGATGACATGAACACTCCAGTTCCTAGTGATGATGGAACCCAGCAGGGGCATGTGAAAGGCAAGGTTGAAGGCTTTGCAACTATCTTTAGCTACGGCTAGTAATTGTTAGAGTGGCTGGGGAGGGTTCATGACAGGGGGATCAGATCCTATGCGAGGAGTCAGAGGAGAGGGAAAAGGAGATGAGAACAAAAGACAAGTTAGCTGTGATAGTTTGGGGAATGTTACTTAAAAGGCAATGGTAAATATTCAAAGAGTACACGGGTGAACTGCAACAACTGTCCATTCCTGTCTGGCACAAAAGTAAAAGAGGAAAGGTCACCAAATCATGGTTTACAAGAGAAATTAGGGATAGTATTAGATCCTAGGAAAACGCATGCAAATTGGCCAGAAAACACAGAAGCCCTGAGGAGTGGGAGCAGTTTAGAATTCAGAAAAGGAGGACAAAGGGGTTGGAAGCCCTGAATAAGATTGGGAGGAACATAAAAACTGACTGCAAAAGTTTCTATAGGTATGTGAAAAGAAGATTGGTGAAGACAATCCTTACAGTCAGGAACAAGGGAATTTATAATGGGGAACAAAGAAAATGCTGACCAACTAAATGTCTTCACAAAGGAGGACACAAATAACAGATCAGAAATGTTGGTGGATGCAAGGTTTAGTGAGAATGAGGAACTGAAGGAAATCAGCATTAGTAGGAAAATAGTGTTGGGGAAATTGATAGGACTGAAGCCAATAAATCCCCAGGGCCGGATAATTTACATCCCATTACAATAAGGGAATGGCCCTACATATAGTGTCTCCATTGGTCGCCATCTTCCACGATTCTATAGACTCTGGAACAGCTTCTATGGATTAGAGGGCAGCTAATGTAAGCACATTATTTAAAAAGGAATTTAGAGAGAAAAAAGGGAACTAGAATCCAATCAGCCTGATGTTGGCAGTGGACAAAATGATTTGATTTGATTTATTATTGTCACATGTATTAGCATACAGTGAAAAGTATTGTTTCTTGCATGGTATAAAGACAAAGCATACCATTCATAGAGAAGGAAACAAGACAGTGCAGAATGCAGTGTTACAGACATAGCTAGGGTATAGACAAAAATCAACTTAATGCGAGGTAGGTCTGACAGCAGCAAGGAAGAAGCTGTTCTTGAGTCGGTTGGTACGTGACCTCAGGCTTTTATATCTTTTTCCCAACGGAAGGAGATGGAAGAGAGAATGTGCAGGATGTGTGAGGTCCTTAATTATGCTGGCTGCTTTGCCAAGGCAACGGGAAGTGTAGACAGTAAGTGGAGCTGAGTCCATAACAAGATCATCCATGATCTTATTGAATGGCGGAGCGGGCTTGAGAGGTCAGATAGCCTACTCCTGGTCCTAGTTCTTACATATAACTGGTAGAGTTGATGAGGGGGAGCTTGTGGATGTGGCTTACTTCAACTTTCCTAAGGCTTTCAGCTAGGTCCCACATAGAGATTAGCCTGTAAAATTAAAGCATACGCGATTGGGGTTGTGCATTGAGATGGATAGAAAACTAGTTGGCAGACAGGAAACAAAGAGCAGGAATAAATTGGTCTTTTTCCGAATGGCAGGCAGCGACTAATGGGGTACCACAGGGATCAGTATTCAGACTCCAGCTATTCGCAATAGATATTCATGATTTAGATGAGGGAACTAAAAGTAAAATCTTCAAATTTGCAGATAACAGAAAGCTGGGTGGGATGGTGAGCTGTGGGGAGGATGCAGGGGACACACTAATTGCTGAAAGTGAGCATGCAAGTGGAGCAAATGGTGAAAAAAACAAATGGTATATTGGCCTTCATAGTGAGAGGGCTTGATGCAAGATCAGAGGTGTCTTGTTGCAATTATATAGGGCCTTGGTGAGACCACACTTGGAATATTGTGTACAGCTTTGGTCTCCTCTCTGAGGAAGGATGTTCTTACAATGGAGGGAATGCAGTGAAAGTTTACCCAACTGATTCCTGGGGTGGTAGGATTGATATATGAGGAGAGATTGAGTCGGTTAGGATTATATTCACTGGGGTTTAGAAGGGGGGGGGGTTGGATCTCACAGAACCTATAAAATTCGAATATAGACTCAACAGGGTAGATGCAAGAAGGATGTTCCCGATAGTGGAGGAGTCCAGAAGCAGGGGTCACAATGTGAGGATACAGGGTAGACCATTCAGAACTGAGATGAGGAGAAATTTCTTTATCCAGTGAGCAATTCACAACTACAGAAAGCAATTGAGGCCAAACATGTTTTCATAGAATCATAGAATCCCTACAGTGAAGAAGGAGGCCATTCAGCCTATCGAGTTTTCACCGACCACAACCTCCCCCCTCCCCCACCACCAGGCACTATCCCCGTAACCACATATATATGTATCCCCTAGTTAGTCCCTGACACTAAGGGGTAATTTAGCATGGCCAATCCACCTAACCCGTATATCTTTGGACTGTTGTCAGGAAGGAGTTAGGTGTAGTTCTTGGAGCAAAAGGGATTAAAAGATATGGGAAATGGGGACAGTTTACTGAGTTGGATGATGTGCCATGATCATAATGAATGATGGAGCAGGCTCGAAGGATTGAATGGTCTACTTCTGCTCCCATTTTCTCTGTTTCAATGTTAGCCCAAGATACAGAGTTGACAATCCTTCTCCTGATGCCTTTACTATCACACCTTCAGTGAATTTGATTCACTTAACGTGATGTCAAGATGAGGGCACTCGACACAGCATAGGCTGTGGGCCTTGGCAACATCCCGGTTGCAAGCATCATAGACCTGTAATCCAGAACTTGCTTCTAACTGGGTTCATTAGGGCAGCACGGTGGCACAGTGGTTAGCACTGCTGCCTCGCAGCGCCAGAGACCCAGGCTCAATTCTGGTCTTGGGTCACTGTCTGTGTGGAGCCAGCACTTTCTCCCCGTGTCTGTGTGGGTTTCCTCCGGGTGCTCCTGTTTCCTTTCACAGTGCAAAGATGTGTAGATTCGGTTGATTGGCCATGCTAAATTGACCCTAGTGTCAGGGGGATTAGCTGGGTAAATACATGAGGTTAGGGGGAATAGGGCCTGGGTGGGATTGTGGTCAGTACAGACTTGATGGGCCAAATGGCCTCCTTCTGCACTCTGTTTTATCTGTTTCTTCCAATCCACTTACCACTGTGTTCTCTGCCTGATCATTCAGGGAATCGCTCAGATATATCCTATTCACAAAGCAGTGGGACAAATCCAGCTAAGTACACTCCCTCACCAGCCTCCTGGGGAAGGGGAAGGGCTGATCTGTTCAAGAGGGATGGGTTATATTTGAACTGAATGGGGACTAACATCCTGGCGGGGAGATTTGCTAGAGCAACGCAGGAGGGTTTAAACTATTTTGGCAGTGGGTTGTGATCCAAAACAGCAGGGAGACAGAAGAGACGTTTGAGAACAGCACAGAAATTAAAGAGAGCACGTTAATTAGTAAAGGCAGTGTCAGTAATCCTAGTACCAGAGAGATCAGATAGAAGCAAGACCGAGAGCAAGGCAAGTCCAGATTCAACTGCATTTATTTCAATGCAAGAGGCCTGATGTGGAAGGCAGATGAACTCAGGATGGGTAAATGGGGTTGGGATATTATAGCAATTACTGAAACCTGGCTAAAGGAGGGACAGAACTGGCAGCTTAATGTTCCAGGGCACAGATGCTATAGGAAAGATAGAACAGGAGGTAACAGAGGAGGGGGAGTTGCCCTTTCGATTAGGGAAAACCTCACAGCAGTACTGAGAAGGGATATGTCCGATGGTTTGTCCACTGAGTCGATATGGGGAGAACAGATAAATAAGAAGGGGGAAATCACTTTAATAGGGTTGTACTATAGGCCCCCAAATAGTCACTGGGAAATTGAGGAGCAAATACGTAAGGAGATTACAGATAGCTCCAAGAAAAATAGGGTGGTAATAGTCAGAGAATTTAACTTTCCCAGCATTGACTGGGGCAGCCATAGTATTAGAGGGTTAGATGGAGAGACATTTGTTGAGTGTATTCAGGAGGAATTTCTCATTCAGTATGTGGATGGCCTGACTAGAAAAGGGGCAAAAATTGATCTCCTCTTGGGAAATAAGGAAGGGCAAGTGACAGAAGTGTTAATGAGGGATCACTTTGGGACCAGTGACCATAATTCTATTCATTTTAAAATAGCTATGGAGAATGATAGGTCTGTCCCAAAAGTTAATATTCCAAATTGGGGCAAGGCCAATTTTGATGATATCAGGCAGGAACTTTCAAAAGTTAATTGGGGGAGTGTATGGGAAGGAGGAGGGACATCTGGTAAATGGCATGCTTTCAAAAGTGTGTTAACCAGGGTAAACACATTCCTCTTAGAGTGAAGGGCAAGGCTGGCAGAAGTCAGCAACCCTGGATCACTCGGGATATTGAGGCCCTGGTCAAGAAGAAGAAAGAGGCACATGACGTGCATAGGCAGCTGGGATCAAGTGAATCTCTGAAGATTATAGGCAGTGTAGGAATAGAGTTAAGAGAGAAATCAGGAGGGCAAAAAGAGGACACAGAATTATTTTGGCAGATAAGGCAAAGCAGAATCCAAAGAGCTTCCACGAATACATAAAGGGCAAAACAGTAACAAGGGAGAGAGTAGGACCTCTTAAGGATCAACAAGGTAATCTATGTGTGGATCCACAAGAATGGGTGAGATCCTAAATGTATATTTCTCATCAGTATTTACTGTTGAGAAAATATAGATGTTAGGAACTTGGGGAATTAAATATTGATGTCTTGACGAGCATACATATTACAGAGAAGGAGGTGATCTGTGAAACCTGATTAAGTGTATCCCAGGACGTTGTGGGAAGCTAGGGAGAAAATTGCGGGTCCCCTAGCCAAGATATTTGAATCATCAGTAGTCAGGGGTGAGGTGCCTTTGTTTAAAAAGGGCTTCAGGGAAAAGCCGGGGAACTACAGGCCAGTTAGACTCACATCTGTGGTGGATAAATTGTTGGAATGTATTTTGAGAGACAGGATCTATAGACATTTAGAGATGCAAGGACTGATTAGGGACAGTCAGCATGGCTTTGTGAATGGAAAATCATGTTTCACAAATTTGATTGAGGTTTTTGAAGGGGTAACCAAGAAGATAGGTGAGGGCAGTGCCTTGTATTCCTTGCTACATGGACTTTAGCAAGGCCTTTGACAAGGTACCGCATGGTAGGTTGTTGCATAAAGTTAAATCTCATGAGATCCAGGGTGAGGTATCTAAATAGATACAAAATCGGCTTCTTGACTGAAGCCAAAGGGTGGTTGTAGAGAATTGTTTTTCAAACTGGAAGCCTGTGGCTAGCGGTGTACCTCAGGCATCAGTGCTGAGCCCACCGTTATTTGTCATTTATATTAACGATTTGGTTGAGAATATAGGAGGCAAGGTTAGTAAGTTGCAGATGACACCAAGATTGGTGGCATAGCGGACAGTGAAGCAAGTTATCTCCAATTGCAATGGGATCTTGATCAATTGGGTCAGTAGGCTAACAAATGGCAGATGGAGTTTAATTTAGATAAATGAGAGGTAATGCATTTTGGTAGATTGAATCAGAGCAGGACTTACTCAGTTAACGGTAGGGTGTTGGGGAGAGTTGCAGAACAAAGAGATCTAGGCGTACATGTTCATAGCACCTTGAAATTGGAGTCACAGATGGACAGAGTGGTGAAGAAGACATTCAGCATGTTTCGTTTCAATCGGTCAGAACATTGAATACAGGAATTGGGACATTTTGTCCCATGAAGTTGTACAAGACATTGGTAAGGCCATTTGGAAAACTGTGTGCAATTCTGGTCACCCTATTATAGAAAGGATATTATTAAACTAGAAAGAGATTTACTCGGATGCTCCCAGGACTTGATGGATCAAGTTATAAGGAGAGGCTGAATAGACTGGAACTTTTTTCTCTGGAGCGTAGGAGGCTGAGGGATAACCTTATGGAAGTCTATAAAATAATGAGGGGCATAGACAAGGTTGATAGTCAATATCCTTTCCCAAAGACAGAGGAGTCTAAAACTAGAGGGCATAGGTTTAAAGTGAGAGGGGAGAGATACAAAAGTGTTCAGGGGGGCAATTTTTTCACACAGAGGATGATGAGTGGCTGGAACAAGCTGCTACAGGTAGTAGTAAAGGCGGGTACAATTTTATCTTTTAATAAGCATTTAGATGGTTACATGAGTACGATGGGTATAGAGGGATATGGGCCAAATGCAGGCAATTGGGATTAGTTTAGGGGTTTAAAAAAGAAGTGCAGCATGGACAAGTTGGGCCAAAGGGCCTGTTTCTATGCTGTAAACCTCTATGAATCTACTCCCAATCATCAGCCACACACTGGAAGGCATCATCAGCAGCGACTCATTCTGTTGTCACCACTGATGATGACATCCTGCCAGCATGTACGTACCCCAGTGGCAAGTGCGCTCTAAACTTATGTGCGTCCTAGCAGTGGGTGTGTGATAACAGTGCGGGTGCCCGAGGGGACACTGGCCCAGATGTGTATTATCTGTGCTGATGTGGGATGAGTGATGGCAGGGTGGGTTAGCTGATGCTGCCCAGGGTTTGAAAAGGAATGATTTCCCACCCTGACGGATAATTTTATCTTTCAACAACGGCACAAAACAGGTGGCGCTCATTAGACACCCTGCTCAGATTGTCTTCCAACGGCGGAACAAATTGGATGGGATATACAATGCGCAGCTGCTGCAATATGATCTGTTTTTGTGTCACTGACGGAAGTTAAGATGATCCCTTACATGCACTCAGCTTGTCAGCAGACAATGAAGGATTTCTCAGGTTGTGCGGCCGTACACAGATTGAAGTTGTGGCACTATTTTTGCTGCTGTCAGTTCAGTTTCACAATGAATGGGTGATCTGTGTGCGTACAGGAGAAGGACTGGAGATAATTAAACTTATCATCGGTAATTAAGCTGCTGTAATGAAACTTAAGTGCTTTGTCAACCAAATTGAAAACGATGATTAGAATTAAGTGGTGACAACCGATCAGGCTAATCTAACAACAAAAACATTTAAAAGCTAGAAAAGGCACGTGATTTTACTTTAAAGTGCATTTAATTTTTTTCGATATCGACGATAGAAAAGCTTGCATTTATAAAGTAGTCCTTTCCAAAGGAACCCACTGCGCTTTCAATGCCAGCAAAACAAAGGAGATAGTCGTCACGTAGTGGAGGACATGCCCTTGTCTACATCAACAGGGATGAAGTGGAAATGCTTGAGAGCTTCAAATTTCTTGGTCTCCAGATCATCAACAACCTATCCTGGTCCTCCCATGCCAACGCTATATTTAAGAAAGCCCATCAACGCCTCTACTTTCTCAGAAGATTAAGGAAATTTGGCATGTCAGCTAAGACTCTCACCAACTTTTATGGATGCACCACAGAAAGCGTCCTTTCTGGTTGTATCATAGCTTGGTGTAGCTCCTGCTCTGTTCAAGACCGTAAGAAACTACAAAGGGTCGTGAATGTAGCCCAGTCCATCATGCAAACCAGTCTCCCACCCATTGACTCTGTTTACACCTTCCACTGTCCCTGGAAGGCAGCCAGAATAATCAAGGACCTCGGACTTCTCACTTCGACCTTCCCCCATTGGGAAAAAGATACAAAAGTCTGAGGTCACATTTGAACCAATTCAGGAACAGCTTCTTCCCTGCTGCCATCAGACTCTTGAATGGTCCTATCACACATGAAGCTGACCTTTCTCCTCACCCTATCTGTAACTGCAACACAATATTCTGCACATTATCCTTTTCTCCTCCTCTAAGTACTCTATGAACAGTATGCTTTGTATGTGTAGCGTGCAAGAAACGACAATTTTCACTGTATCCCAATACGTGTGACAATAGTAAATCAGTTCAATTTAATTAAAGTTAATTGTTTCCTCACTGTTGTACAAAGTATGGCAGCTCATTTGTAGTATGTTGTACGAAGTATGGCAACTCACCTGACGAAGGAGCAGCGCTCCGAAAGCTCGTGGCTTTTGCTGCCAAATAAACCTGTTGGACTTTAACCTGGTGTTGTGAGACTTCTTATTGAGCTCATTTACGCCCAGCATGTTCCCGCTGACCGCATTGTGGTAATAATCAGATAATCTGTCCTGATGTGTTGTTTTCAGGATAAATATTGACCAGAACGTGGGAATCGTCCCAAATGGTCACTGAAATAGTGTTGCATTTTCAGAATGATCCTCAGTTTAACATCGCTTTGGAAAGACAGAGTCTCCAACAGTGCAGCACTCCTTCAGGAACTGAATTGGACCATCCACCTAGATGATGGACTCGAGCGTCTAGAATGAGGCCTGCCTGAACCCATGAACCCACTACCATCCAGTGTTAGGACACATGCCACCCACTTGTGTATGAATGCAACTTTCCATTTGTAGGCACCAGTTGATACTGATTAAAGCTGTCTGCTGTGATGGCCTGGGTTCGATTCCCAGCTTGGGTCCCTGTCTGTGCAGAAAACACTTTCTCCCCATGTCTGCATGGGTTTCCTCCAGGTTCTCCGATTTCCTCCAACAATCCAAGAAATGTGATGGTTAGGTGCCATACTAAGTTCTCTCTCAGTGTACCGATAGGTGTCGGAGTGGGGCGACTAGGGGGAATTTCGCAGTAACTTCATTGCAGTGTAAATGTAAGCCTACTTGTGACTAATAAATAAACTTCAAACAATTTAAATTTAAGGTCAATTAATCAAGCATAGCCAAAACTCTAATGTAGCAGGAACCCTTCTGAAATTTGTACTTGCCTGTTCCTCAAATGCTGACTCACATGAATATCATGGGCTGAGGGTGACTAAAAACTAGTTGCTGGTGGAATTTCTGCTGTTACCAAGCCATGTGTGTTGAACAAGTGGAGGAGGGGAAACACCTCACCGTGTCCACGTCACCACAGGTCTATTTGCTAATAGACCATCTCTTTCCCAGTTCAATCCATCTCTTTCCAATTGATTGCATTAGACATCGCTGCACATAAATGTTTACAGCTCCCCTGACTCCCCGAAACCTGTCCACTATCTACGGGGCATAAGTCAGGAGTGTGATGGAGTACTCCACACTTGTCTGGATGAGTGCAGCTCCAACAACACTCAAGAAATTCGACACCATCCAGGACAAAGCGGCCCGCTTGATTGACACCACACCCACCAACCTAAACATCCACCACCAGCTCATAGTGGCGACTGTGCGTACCATCTACAAGATGCAACAACTCACCAAGGCTTCTTAATCCTCACTTTCCAAACCCACAACCGCTGCTATCAACCATAAAATCATCAAATCATACCATGCAGGAGGAGGACATTTGGCCCATCTGGCCTGCACCAACCCATCCAGACCCTATCCCCTATAACCCCATGTATTTACCCCAGCTAGTCCCCTTGACACTAAGCACAATTTAGCATGGTCAACCAACCTAACCAAGGGCAGCAGGTTCATGGGAGCACCACCACTTACAGGTTCCCCTCCAAGCTACTCGCCATGCTGACTGGGAAATATATCGTTGTTCCTTCATTGCCTCCAGGTCAAAATCCTTGAATTTCCTTCCTAACTGCACTGTGGGTGCACCTACATCTCAGAGGCTGCAGTGATTCAAGGCAACAGCTCACTACTACTTTCTCAAGGGCAAGTAGGGATGGGCAATAAGTGCTGGCCTAGCCAGCGATGCCTGCAACCCGTAAATGATATAAAAGAAATTTACCGTTTAATATATTGGGGGGGGGGGGGGTTGCGTCAGCTGTCACCTGCAGTGAGCAATTCCAGATGTGTCAGTGCACAGCTGAGAGCTGATGGGATGACATCTCAACCCATATTCCATTTCCTGTTACTGACAAACCAGCGAATGGCGGAGAAAATGCAGGCCTATATTTCACTCCTTGGCAACATCCCTTGTGGGGGTAGGCAGTGGGGGAGGGAGTGGAGATATGGCTCGTGGGAGGAAACCTGGGCCTGGGGTTGAAACACGTTATTATGCAGGTTGAGGGAGATTTACTCTGCGTTTCCTGAACTGTACCTGACCTCAGCAACTCTGTGTAGCGGGAAAGTAATCCACCCCTCAGATCTTGCTGTACACTAAAGTTGTGAAAAAAGAACTAGGTCTCGAAAAGGAGGTCCATTTTACATGTTAATAAACAGTGGAGCACTGCAATTTTCCGGCAATCCCCTGCTGATTAAATCCCGATAATTCCAGGCGACATTGCATAGTTAATCTTTCAATAACAATGTCACCACATATCAACTGAATCAAGCTATTTAGGAGCTATGTGAGCCATGACACACTCTGGCAATGAGACATCTTTCATCCTCCAATTGATGACAGCATAATAGATCAGGCATTTCCTTTTGTTGCAGAGCACACTTTAGTAATCAAAGATAATGGGTGCATGGGACTGATTATTATATCACTGCAACGGAACCTGGGAGGAAATGATTCCCTTAGCATCACCCACACTCTGACATTGCAATCTACCCATTCCTTCCAAATTGCCTGGTATTCATTAGGAGTGATCGCTATAGCAACTGCCAAAAGGGACAAAGGCACCTGGAGTGAGGTGCGTCGGAATGCAGAGAACATCTGCTCCGGGGCCCAGGGTGTGAGTGAGTTGTGATCGTCCCCTCGGCATTGCGAGGTGAACACAGCTTCAGGGATCGCTCCTGTTTGTCCTTTCACAGAATCCACATAGTGTGGAAGGAGGCCATTCGGCCCATCAGGTCTGCACAATCCCACACAGGCTCTATCCCCATGCATTTATCCTAGCTAGTCCCCCTGACACTAAGGGAAAATTTAGCATGGCCAAACAACCTAACCCGCACATCTTTCAGACTGGGGGAGGAAACCAGAGCACTCGGACGAAACCCATGCAGACACGGGGAGAATGTCCACACAGACAGTGACCCAAACCAGGAATCAAACTCTGGGTCCCTCGCACAGTGAGGCAGCAGTGCTAACCATTGTGCCACCGTACTTTATTCAATCAGTGTGGATTGGAGATCTGATACGATATTAGAAAAGAAACCTCACATTTACTAAGCTACAGGATCTCATGTGGTGTTGTTTATGGTAAATGTGAGATTTTAATTCTTACTCTAACATCGTAGCAGATCACCAATCCACAGTTATTGAATGAATCAAAATTTATGGGGGGGGGCACGATGGCCTAGTGGTATTATTACTGGACTATTAATATAAAAACTCAGCTAATTTTGTGTTTTCGAATCCCACCACAGAGAACAGTGCTCCAGTTTCCTCCCACACTCCAAAGATGTGCGGCTCAGGTTGATTGACTATGCTAAATTGCCTGTTAGTGTCCCAGGATGCGTAGGTTAGAGGGATTAGCAGTGTAAATATGTGGGGTAATGGGGATAGGGCTTAGGTGGGATTGTTCTCAGTGCACATTCAATGGGCTGAATGGCCTCTTTCTGCACTGTAGGGATTCTATAATTCTATGATTAAGAATCTACTGATGACTATAAAATCATTGTCAATTGTCAGAAAAACTCATTTGGTTCACTAATGTCCTTTAGGGAAGGAAATCTACCATCCTTACCTAGTCTGGCCTACATGTGACTCCAGAGCCACAGCAATGTGGTTGACTCTCAACTGGGCAACTAGGGATGGGCAACAAATGCTGCGATGTCAATGTCCCATAAAACAAAAATTACAGAGACAAGCCACAGGGCTCAACAGATCCACGTTGGCATTTCTTCCTTCCTCCCCTCTTCACCCATCATCATAAACTTGTACTCCTTTCTCTCTCAGCTGTTCACCCATCTCCAAATACAGCAGGATCATGTATGGTATTTTTGAACTCAAACTATCTAATCACATGCAACACATGAGTATAAGTATGATGCATTTTTGTCTCTTAGAACTCTTAACACAATCAGGATTGTGGATAGATAGCAGCATTAGACTATTGAGTTGGACAATCAGCCATGATTGTGATGAGTGGTGGAGCAGCTCGAAGGGCTGAATGGCCTCCTCCTGCTCCTATCTTCTATGTTTTTATGTTACTGATGAGATTCACAATGAATATGATTGTTAGTATTCTCGTTAGCATCTCTTGCAGTGTTATACCCCAGAAAGATGACAACAAGTTTTAATAAGGTTTTGACCAGAGACCCCTGACCTTACAAAACAAAGAACAAAGATCAAAACAGCCCAGGAAACAGGCCCTTCGGCCCAACGAGCCCGCGCTGCCATTTTAACATTACGGGTTCCCCCTCCACCCATGACCCTTATCTATGCTTATGGCATTCCACATTCAGGGGTGCTTTCTTGGCAGATGAGGAGTTGTATTGTGCATCGGGGTTAAGGGGATGGGAAGGTTGAAGATTTAGTCCTTTCTTATTTAATCTTGGAATGTGACCATGGCTAAGAGCCAGCATAGTAGCGTGGCACAGTGGTTGGCACTGCTGCCTCACAGTGCCAGGGACCAGTGTGACTGTCTGTGTAGTGTTTGCATGTTCTCCCCATGTCTGTGTAAGTTTGCCATATGTATACAACCTATCTGTAAATACAACACTGCATTCTGCACATCTCCTTCTTCCTTACATACTCTATGAACAGTATGTTTTGTTTGTGCAATGGGTGGGGATACAGGAATAGGCCAGGCGGATGGGTAGGGCCTGGGTAAGATGCTGTTTTGGAGAATCAGTGCAGACTCGATTGGCCAATGAGCTCCTTCAGTGCGGTCGCATCAATTGCTTATCACGAACTGTCCTTGAGAAAGTTGTGGTGAGCTTGATACAACTGAGTGCTTTAGAGGATAGCCAAGAATTAACTGCATTGCTGTGGGTTGAAGCACATGTGGACCAGGCCAAGTAAGGACAACAGCTTTTAATGAGCCAGATGGGTTTAGACAAAAATCCGAAAGTTTCCTGATCAGCACTAACCAGACTACAAACATAAATACAAACATATAAATTAGGAACAGGAGTAAAAGTTTATTTATGTATGAGTGTCACAAGCATGATGGGGCAGTGATAAACATTGCTGCCTCACAGTGCCAGGGACTCGGGTTCAATTCCTGGCTAAGGTCACTGTCTGTATGAAGTTTGCATGTTCTCCCCACGTCTGTGAGGGTTTCCTCCAGGTGCTCCGGTTTCCACCCAGAGTCCAAATATGTGCAGGATAGGTGGATTGGCCTTACTAAATTGCCCCTTAGTGTCGGGGAGACTAGTTAGGATAAATGCATGGGGTTATGGGAATAGGGCCTGAGTGGGATTTTGGTTGGTGCAGACTCGATAGGCCAAATGGCCTCCTTCTGCACTGTAGGATTCTATGATTCTAAGCAGGCTTTCATTCATACTGCAATGAAGTTAATGTGAAAATTCTCTAGTTGCCACACTCTGGCGCCTGTTTGGGTACACTAAGGGAGAACTTAGTATGGCCAATGCACCTAACCAGCATGTCTTTGGACTATGGGATGAAACTGGAACACCTGGAGGAAACAGTCGCAGACACTGGGAGAATGTGCAAACTCCACACAGTGACCGAAGCCACGAATCAAACACAGCTCCCTGGCACTGTAAGGCAGCTGTGCTCATCACCGTGCCACCCCGAGTAGGCCACTCTCCCCTTGAGCCTGCTCTGCCATTGCCATTCAATAAGATCATGGCTGGTCTGATTGTAGCCTCACCCTCACATTTCCGCCAACTCCTGATGACCTTTCACCCCCTGGTTAATCAAGAATCTGTCCAGCTTAGCCTTAAAATTATTCAAAGATTCTGCTTCCACTGCCTTTTGAGGAAGAGGGCTCCAAACACTCTGAGAGAAAAGAAATTCACAACTTAAATGAGCAACTATATCCCAATACACGTGCCAGTAATAAATCAAATCAAATCAAATCGCTGGGAGCACAGTTGCTGAACTCCCCATAATCAATATTCTAAGGGTTTTCATTCAACAGAAACTTAGCAAAATCAGATATACTGTGGCTACAGGAGTAGGTTGGGTAACTGTCTGTGTGGAACTCGCACATTCTGTGGCAAGTAACTTATCACCTGACTGCCCAATCCCTCTACAAGGTGCCATTCAGGAGCGTGATGGAATACTCTCCACATGCCTGGATCAGTCTGATTCCAACAACACTTGAGAAGCTCAATACCATCGACGAGAAAGCAATCCACTTGATCAGCACCTGTCCACTAATTTAAAAATTCTCTCCCTCCACCGTAGACGCACAGTGGTACATATCATCTACAAGATGCATTGCTGGAACTCACCAAAATTCCTTTGACATTGTCTTCCAAACACTTCACCTCTACCAAGGACAAGGGCAGCAGACACACAGGAACACCACCACTTGCAAGTTCCCCTCCAAGTCACTCACCATTCTGCTTTCGTAACATATCGCCACCGTTCCCTCACTATCACTGGGTCAAGACCCTAAAACTCCCTCCCTAACAGCACTGTAAGTGTATGTACACCACAGGGACTGCAGCAGTCCAAGAAGGCAGCTCACTACCACCTTCTCAAAGGTAATTAGGGCTGGGCAATAAATGCTTGTGTTACCAGCCACACCCACATCTTTGGGATAGATGAAAGAAAGCTCTATCTATGAAGAAAGACATTGATAAACTGGAAAGCGTACAAAGAAGACTTATGAGGATGTTGCCAAGGCTAGTGGGCCTGGGCTTTAGGGTTGGCCAAGCTAGGGCTTCATTCATTGGAATGTAGGAGAATGAGGGATGACCTTATTGAGATGTATAAAATCATGAGGGGCACAGACAGGATGAATGTGCATAGGGTGGGATTTAAGGCCTCACTCATCCTGGAACTGTAAAATCTTGCCCAAAGTCATCAGACCTTTCCATGGTGCTGCCACTCGCTCGCTCCAATTCCTGTGGTGGCAGGATGGTAAAATTCTGGCCATAGTCTTTTTCCCAGTGTAGGAGAATTGAAAACTAGAAGGCATAGGTTTAAGGTGAGAAATGTAAAAGGGGTCTGAGGGGCAACATCTTCATGCAAAGGCTGATACATGTGTGGAGCGAGCTACCAGAGGAAATGGTTGAGGCAGGTACATTAGCAACACTTAAAAGCATTTGGATGGATGGGAAAGGATTAGAGGGATATCGGTCAAATGTGGGCAATTGAGACCAACTAGGAGGGCACTATGGTCAGCATGGATCAGTTGGATTGAAGGGTCTGTTTCTGTGCTACATTGCTCTGTGACTCTGTGACTCTATTCTATTGTATTATATGACCTCGCCTGCCTGAGGCTCGTGAGATCCCACCCGAGGCCAACAGAGAATGCTGTTCTGCGAGCCTCGCCTGCTGTGATTCTGGGGCAGGCGAGGCGGTAAAATTCCAGTCTATGGCTCTAAGTTAGCAGGTTCACTCTTACACCATGAATGAATATTGCTCAATGGACAGGCAACAAGTTTTCCTGAACATTGCAATGAATAAGTGGATGATCAGGCCAGGGACCAATAATAATCTGTAGTATAAAACTGTAGACTTCAGAATTAGACCCCCAAGAATGTCAACATCCTGAGATAGATTTGAGGGGAGAAATAATTTTATGCAGACACTTTCTTAAAAGATGCAGATTATTTCTAAGCAGATTATAACAGAATGCAGTCTTAAAATATGTAAATCAATTCCAAATTCAGTTTTCCAAGTGTTAGCGTTGATGACTGTCTAATGTTTGCTTTCCATATTGTAAACAAATAAATAGATTCCTGCCATGTGCCCCCGACTGTTATTTTAGATACCGCTCACTTCCTCTCCAATTACCCACTAAACACTGAATTGGAAAGCAGACTTTCCAAATATCAGTCATCTCCAGGGACATTATTAAACAATAAAATATATATAATTTAGTCAACAGGCGCCAATGCCAGGAACAACAACCCATAATGCCACTTGGCCGCTTCGCATATGGCACTTAATGGTGGCAAATCCTCAATGATTGACACCAGCAAAGGTTCACCAAAGGAAGGCATCCAACAAAATCGAATTGTGTGCACTGTATCCGTGATCTCTTGCAAATGGAACAGAACGAATCCTCCTGGGGTGGCACGGTGGCACAGTAGTTAGCACTGCCACCTCACAGGGATCCGGGTTCAATTCCCGGCTTGGGTCACTGTCTGTGTGGTGTTTGCACGTTCTCCCCCTGTCTGCGTGGGTTTTCTCCGGGTGTTCCGGTTTCCTTACCTTGTCCAAAGATGTGCGGGTTAGGTGGATTGGCCGTCATAAATCTATATATTTATTAGTCACAAATAGGCTTACACTAACACTGCAATGAAGTTACTGTGAAAATCCCGTGGTCGCCACATTCCGGCCCCTGTTCGGGTACACTGAGGGAGAATTTAACATGGCCAGCACATCTTTCGGACTGTGGGAGAAAAGTGCAACAAATGCGTGGGGTTATGGAGATAGTGCAAATACTGGCTTGTCCCTGACTTCCTCCTGTTAGTCTCAAGTTGAGGCCACTTAAGGAACTCAGCTGAGGTGAGTGTGGGCTTCCCTAAGCCTTTCTTGCCACCTTCATCCATGAAACTGTGTATGGTTCTGTGTGGGTGGATGGGTGGAAGGGTGACAGGAAGATTATACTGTTACACTGCTGCCGTCACCACCCCAACTTGCAAACATGCTGGTGGGGGCCAGTGAAATTCTTCCTTACGGCTCTGGAGATTTGATCGAGGTTACGAGTCCAGTAACATAATCATTAAGTTACGATATCCCACGTTGCAGACACAAGGCTTCAACACAAGCCTGTTACATTTTTAGCACTTGCTATTTCAGGAATCAAGGCAGCAAGCTGGATTCAAAGCTTTGTCAAACTATAGGACACGTTTCTCAATGGGAAGGCATTAGCATCAGCATACACGTCGCAAACATTTGGATCCACTTTGATTAGTTAGACTCGTTTAGTTGAAAACATATGAAGAAATCTCTTCCCCCACCCACAGCCAGTACAGCATTCAACATCAAAGATCAGAAACAAAGACAACTCTCAGCCGCTGTCATCCCAATTAAACTACCTGACGGGGGCTCCTCTGCTCTGGGCAGGCTTCAGCAGAACAGTCACTGTGCTGTCAGTCTGGTTCAACGGTGCATCATAATCATAGGCTGGCATGGATGGTGCTGCAAGAAAGACAACAAGATATTGTCAAGTCTTTTGGCTGCGTCATTTTTTCAAACACAGAACGTGAAAAAACAGCTCATCGACATTCTCACTATACGGCACAATCAGGACCAAACAAGCAAAGCTACGTGCAGTAACTTGGCCATTATAATCCCCAAGCCTGTAACCGTGACTGGATCACACAAAATAAAGCAGGGTAAACATCGGGAAGCTGCAAATTAAAAACTCGGAAATGGGACACTGTTAGTTGCTGGGTTTTGAAATATTCTACAAACAGCTAAAGTTCACAATATTATACGAACATGCTTCAGAGGGTACGGAATGCCTTCTGCTCAATGATGCAATTCGAATTTGGAAAATGCCACTATAAATTTTCAGTGGAAGGGCCCTGAGTGATTTAAAGTCAGCTTGTGGTAATTTGTCACAGAAGCATTAAAACACACTCCATGCTAAATATTTGCAACGTTGGCTACCAAAACCAATTGTTATTCTCTGTAACACATTGCAAGCTAATGGATATTCCCTGTAACATGTTCCAGTCCAATGACTATTCTCTGTAACACACACTCCAAAGCAACTGGTTAGACTCTCATCGTCATCGTCTGTTTTGCCGCAGGTAAGAGAGCTTCAGCCTCTGTTACTCTCCTAATAGTCCACACCCTCTGTTTTGGCTGCTTGTCTACAAAATTGATGGCAAAGAGTCAGTAAGAATTGGCTGAAATACTCAGATTGCCTTTTTGTTTCTTTGCCCAGTTCGGAGAGTCCAGGGTAAAACTTTCACATTTGCAACACTGAACACACTGGGTGGCACGGTAGCACAGTGGTCAGCATTGCTGCCTCACAGCACTCAAGACTTGGGTTCAATCCCAGCCTCAGCTGACTGTGTGGAGTTTGCACATTTTCCCTGTGTCTGTGTGGGTTTCCTCCCACAGTTCAAAGATGTGCGGGTTACGTGGATTGACAATGCTAAATTGACCCTCGGTGTCCTGGGCTAGTGGGATAAATATATGGGGATAGGGCCGGGGTGAGATATTTTTCGGTGCAGCCCCAATGGGCTGAATGACCTCTTTCTGCATTGTAAGGATTCTATGAAGATGCTTCATCAATAAAAATGTACCGCATAACAGTAAATAACTGAACAATTCCTGATTAAAGGAACATATCGAATATGGTTGTGTGTCTCTACACCTGAGCTGCTTTATTGTTTGACATCAATTGAAATATGGAGCAAAGCTATCTTGATGGCCATGGATCCAAGTTGCAAAATAGCAAGTGTCATGTGAATGAATAATTGCAGCCACTTAATCACTGATCCACTCTGTTGTTTAAGGGACTGTTCCAGTTATGTCATTTTTTTTCATAAACATCCTCCCTCAAAGCAGTTTAAGAAAAGACTGATGTGAATTTGCCAAGATGACGGACTATCAGTAATCCCTGTCGTACTTTATATAGAAATGGTGGCTGCACTCAGCAGCAAAGTCTGGACCATCCCACAAATACTGCTGATCAACCTTTGGTTTGTCAATTTTTCACTAACTTATTTTTTCTTGGCCACGTCATGCTCTCGCACCTCTTAGACCATAAGATGTAGGAGCAGAAGTAGGCCATTCATTCTCCCCGTGTCTGTGTGGGTCATCTCCCACAATCCAAAGATGTGCGGGTTAGGTGGATTGGCCATGCTAGTGTCAGGGGGATTAGTTGGGTAAGTAGGGGATAGGGCCTGGGTGGGACTGTTGTTGGTGCAGGCTCGATGGGCCAAATAGCCTCCTTCTGCACTGTGGCGACTTTTTGATGAGGTGCATGGGAAACACTTCCATTTGAAAGCATGTTGTCTGTGAGTCTTCTAAGTCACCCCAATCCACTCATTTAAAAAGAACTCCACACATTCATTGCACGGTGCCTTGTTCTCTTGCTGTGCACTTGCCTCCTGTGACAGAGTGCTGACAGAGTGTGGTATCCACGTGCCTCTGGCAAACTTTCATTGCCCTAGAAAAATGACAGCACTGTAATGGCCTTAATTAGCTTCTCCCCCCCGATGCAGGGTGGATTACCATCTGAGTATGAAGCCCACGGGTGGGATTTTCCAGCAAAGTCTGCCCCCAAGACCACCAGAGGTCAACAGACCTTTGCATGGTCCTGTCCTGCCCGCTCCGATTCCGGTGGCGGGTGGGAGGGGAAAATTCTGCCCCATGTGTGCGGAGAAGTGACCAGATGTAGGAACAAGTTAGGAAGCCAGGCCAACACAAATTTAAAAAATATTCCAAGATATTCAAATGTTAATGTTCCTTTGCCATCCCTCCCACCTCTCCAAAAACCCCCACCCACTCCCCATCCCCATCCTGCCTCCAAACCCCCCCTCGTAGGGCTGGGAATTGTCCACTCTATGTCAAAGAAGCGAACATATTTCCAATGTTAACACACATACACACAAAGAGCTTTGAACTATCTCTGAATATACTTGATCGCGAGTGTTTTAGGAAATTGCAGCAGAATAGCTCCCTTTGAATCTGCAGCCTTAAGAAGCAACTCAGTGTGTGTAAAAGGATCAGTCAGTCTGACAGAGATTCTCATCTCTCTTTACACACAATTACCCTGAATTTACAGCTCAGAAACACGTCCGACTGGTCCATGCCAGTATTTATGCTCCACACAAGCATCCTTTTGACTCTTCTTGTCTAACCCTGTCAGTATAACCTGTTATTTATTTTTCCCTCAGGTGTTTATCTAACTTCCCCTTATATGTGTTCTGTGCTACATGCTTCGACTGATCCTTGTAGTAAGTTCCACATTCTAACTATTCTCTTGTGTAGTGAATTTTATCCTCAGTTACCTATTGGATTTGGTACTGACCTTCTAATATTTATGACCCCCAGTTCTGCTCTCCCCAGGGGTGGAAGCATCTTCTCTAAATGCCTACCACTGCTATTCACTATATGGTAATACCTTGGCAAGTTCACATCAATTCTTTCGAACAGTCTGGCCGGAATTCTCCCATCACACCCACCACTGGAATTGTGGACAATGTGGAACCTGTCGGGCGGGAATTTCCGGCTTTTAGACTAGCGTGTCCGGAGAATTCCACCCTCTTTATCTATTGTTTGAGCAAATCCGAATTGTGTATTTGTCCAGTCAGACATCAACCTACCTTATATTACCTTATATGCCTACCTTGCATTAAGTTGATCTTTCTCTGCACCCTAGCTATGACTGTGACACTGCATTCTGCACCCTCTCCTTTCCTTCTCCACTATGTACTATATGAACGGTATGTTTTGTCTGTACAGCATGCAAGAAACAATGGCCAGTAAAAGAAATGGGTACAATTTTGTCTTTTAAAAAGCATTTAGACGTGACATGGGTAAGATTGGTATAGAAGGATATGGTCCAAATGCGGGTAATTTGGACTAATTTAGTGGTAAAAAAAGGGCGACATGAACAAGGCCGAAGGGCCTGTTTCCATGCTGTAAACCTCTAATACTCTAATTCTCCAGCTGTTCAGGCCAGCAGGATTCTACAGTCTGGCCAGAATGGGGAAATTCCCATTGACAGTGGCAGACCAGAGAATCCCGCCGCTAGCAAACCACCAACAGGAAATACACAGCAGGGAGGCCTGAGAATCTCAGCCAATACTTTTCATTGTATCCCAAAACTTGTGACAATAATAAATCAAATCAAAAATCAAAATCTAACCCTAGACAGTTCCCTCATCTCTGCATGAGACCAAATGTAGAGTGTTAAAAAAATGCAGGCATAGATTTCCTGCATGGTCATCGCTCCTCAGGTATGAGAAGGCAAATGTTTGTCAGAAGACAACTTTTGACAACTGGTGGCATGGTAGCACAGTGGTTATCACTGCTGCTTCACAGTGCCAGGGTACCGGGTTCAACTCTGGCTTCGGGTCATTGCCTCTGTGGAATGTGCACATTCTCCCTGTGTCAGTGTGGGTTTCCTCCAGGTGCTCTGGTTTCCTCCCATAGTCCAAAGATGTGCAGGTTAGGTTGATTGGCCATGCTAAATTGACTCTACTGCTGGGCGGATTAGCAGATAAACAGATGGAGTTACGGGAATAGGACCTGGGTGGGAATGTGTTCGGTGCAGACTTGATGGGCTGAATGGCCTCCTCCTACACTAATGGGATTCTCTGAGAAATAACCTTTTCCCCTCCCTTACACAAAAATATTCCTGAAGCGAATGATTAGCCCACGGCATTGGGCGAATGCACCGGAAAACAATACCTGATATCTTTGTCGTGAACTGCTTGGTGACTGGGGGTCCGTAGCCTTTGACGGTGCTGGCCCTGACCATGAACGAGTAGGTGGTCCCTGGGTGCAGGCCAACGAATAAGTGGTGGGTCTCATTTCCCAACTTGAACACTCGCCCGCTTTGGTTGGATAAGTCAATCTCAGGGTCAAAGGAACCGATGCCATTGTAGGAGATCTGTTTTGGAGAGAGTGAAAAGGAAAATGAAGCGACATTAAAAAAAAAGCTGTGGGGATGAAACGAGATTGCATCATTATCCAGTAAACCCTTTTGATTTATGCACTGTCAGGCTTTCGATATTGCATTTTTGTGAAACCTGGAATCAGATGTATAGGATGTAGTGTGAGGCAATAAACTGTGGCATTATTGCTAATACATATTCAGACCTTTTGTTTCTACTCAGGTAAGTGGAGCAGTTGAACGTTTTCCCTAATAACCGAGTCGTTACTTGATGTTGAGGTGTCAAATTCCTAATGTGTTTTTTATTCTTCTTCCAGGATGAGGGTGTAGGTAAAACGATGGCCAGCAGAGGTCATTTCATCAATCAAGGCAGTAAGTGGTTGCTTTAGCATCTATTCAGCTGCGAATAATGAGCAAACCATCAGAAATTGATCTTCTTTAAGCCGTTTGCTGTTGTGGAAGGAATAACTATCAGCGCAGTAACAAAGGCATTTCATACAGGATGGATCAGCCACCGACTTTCAAAGCAGCCCCATCTCGGAGCAATCCTTTTTAAATCCATTTGAGTCTCATATTCTATTTTGTGCCTTTTTAGAAAAAGGATTGGCAGCCTCAGTTTTCCGCCCTCCTGCTGAAAGTACCGTTCTGTCTCTCTCTCTCTCTCTATATGTATATTCATCCTGAATATTTGTGAACAAGTGCTTTTCACCCAGGTTTTCAAAGAACGCGGGGATGAACCGACTAAAAGTAAGCTTGCTAAATGGAACTTCAAACCTTTGCAAAATATCTTACACTTTACGGCTTTATTTTTCTTCTTTGCTCCAATCTTCAAGACACTGAGGGCAGTTTTGCCCGTGGAAATAAATGTGTGGGAGGTTAATCGCGGGCAGCCAATTCAGTTTAGCCCCATCACCCAAGGTCAGCGTGACCCCTGAATGAGTTTTGCTGGGTTAGCATCTCATGGGCACATGTTGCTCACTTTTCTGGCTGAATTCTCCAGCTGCGCTTGCTGGAAGACGCAAGATCCCATTTTAAGGGAGCTGTACATAGTCCGTAGCACCCCCCCAACCCCCGCCGGCTCCGCCGCTCCCGTGCCCGTTAGAATTCCCGTGGCGGGCAGGATGGGAGAATTCCAGCCTTCATGTCTGGGTCTACCCTTAGGGTTAATGTAGTCCGAGTATAGTACAGCTGACATAGTGATATACAAGAGCACATGACACATTCCCAGGGTCAGCTTAGTGTAGGACAGAGCCATGTTAATAGCAAGCCAATTCAACGTCAATTTCAACATCAATAGACAGGTCTGAGCTTATACCCACTCCAACATATTGTCAATACTTCTTAACAGTCAAAGACGTAACTTACATATAATGTTGGAATTGTATAAAACGCTGCTGAGGCCACAAGTGGAGTATTGAGTGCAGTTCTGCCATATTGTATGTAGGAAGGGCTCTGGAGAAAGTGCAGAGGAGGTTTACAAGAATGTTGCCAGGGCTAGGAAAGTGTAGCTAAGAGGAGAGATTGGATTCTTTGGGGTTATTTCCCTTGGAACAAAGAAGGCTGAGGGGGTGACTTGATAGAGGTGTACAAAATTATGAGGGGAAGAGATGGGGTAGAGAGGATGACGTTCTTTTCGTTGATGGAGTATACCAGAATCATGGGACATAGATTCAAGGTAAGTGGCATTAGGTGTAGATGGGAGAAAAGGAAGAACTTTTTTATGCAGCGGGTGTCTGGAATTCACTGCCCCAATTGGTGGTGGAGATAGAGACCCTAAACTCTTTTAAAAAGTACCTGGATCTGCACCTCAAGTGCTGTAAACTGCAGGACTATGGGCCACGTGCAGGAAGATAGGATTAGAAAGGGTGTCCTCAGGCTGAATTGGTTAAGATGGGCCGAACGGCCTCCTTATGTACTGTAACCTTTCTATGGTTCAATCTGACTCGGATGACTTGCTTAGACCCGTAACCAAAACGCAACAACAGAACAAACTAAAATTAACCGACCAGTCTTTAAAATTCAAAACATATCGTGATTAGATCATTCATGTTGGTTCAGGAATCGAGCCAGGACACAAATGTCCCACAGAGCTGAGAATGTTCCTCAAAGACAGCTCAAACTATTTGCCTGATGGTGAGCATCACGAACGCTGGTGATATAAATAGGAATTAAAGAGCCAGCCACAAACTCAGAGCCCCAATTAAAATGAAACAGTTATAAAGAATGCTGAGTGACTTGAACTTTGTTCTTTGATGTTAATTGCATTGTGTTTTCTTGCTGCTGAATATTTAATGGGGAAAGCGCATGCATTTATATCTCAACTGCAGCCAGCATGTGAAGGAGTTGAATTCATTCACAAAAGGCTGTTCTACCTTCACTAAGACCCTCGAGGTTAACGGGGATACCAAGCGATGTTAATTCAGCTCTTTCACGCTCTCGGATTCAATAACTCTTTCCAACCAGTTCCCCCTGAATAAGCCATCAGAAGTCACTGCTTAATTTTAAAAAAAAATCCAAAGATCAATGGCATGAAAAAGGACAATTAACATTACAGTAACTCTTTTCAGCCAAATCATTCTGAAACATCTCCTTGAATGGGGTGAGAATTCAACTGCTCTGACAGGTTAATGATCAGACGTGCCATCCAGAAAATTACTGCACTACACTGATCAGGAAAGGTTTAAGTTCAATTCCTATCTGTGTCAGGTTAGCTAATTTAAGGGTAAGTGGTGAAACTTCCTTTTAATATGATTCTCAGCTAGGAGCGCTCCCATTATATCGGGAATGTCAACCAACACCTCTCCTCATACATTGAATCTGAGTACTTCAATACCCACACTTCAATCCTTTACTGTTTGAATGGCACTTGGTCTATGTTTCTATTCAGTACGTGGGCCCCATTATGTTAATTGAATGATGATTGAGTCTAATTGATTAGAATGATAAAGATTCCACACTATCAGATAAATACAAATCACCTGAATAAATTCCAACCAGTTGGTTAACTGCAAATTGTCACGGTGACATCAGCTTTTGTTATCGCTGTTACAAATTTACATCTTTGGAACTTGAGGGAAATATAAATTACCCATTTTTTGCTTTATTTTAGTCAAAATTGAGATCAATTAACAAACTTTTTTTTAAAATTAGTGTCACAAGTAGGCTTACATTAACACTGCAGTGAAGTTATTGTGAAAATACCCTAGTTCACCATACTCCGGCACCCGTTCGGGTACACTGCGGGAGAATTTAGCACAGCCAATGCGCCTAACCAACATGTCTTTCGGACAGTTGGAGGAAATTGGAGGAAACCCATATGGAAGAATGTGCAGACTCCGCACAAACAGTGACCCAAGGCTGAGAGTTGAACCTGGGTCCCTGGCATTGTGAGGCAGTAGTGCTAACCACTGTGCTGTCGTTCAAACCATTTATAGAAAAGTATGTTGTGATTTCAAGAAGAAATTAGGCATAGTTTTTGGAGCCAAAGGGATCAAGAGTTACGGGGGGAAGGTTAGGTCAGGATATTTATTAAATTTGCTGATCAGCTATATCAAAATGAACGGCAAAGCAGGCTCAAAGGGCTGAATGGCCTTCTCCTGCTCCTAGTTTCTATGTGATGACGAGGCCCCAACCAGGAGTGAATGAAGGATGTTTCTTGTTTCTCCATTTATTAGTTGTGTGAAGGAATGGGAAGATTACAGCTGAAATCGCATTGAAACACTTGTAGATTATGCAAGTGGAACTGGATATTAGCCAGTCTTTATACGTTGGCGCAGTAAATAGTCTCATAATACCTGGTTTATCTGATAGCACAAGCTTTCAGAGCGCTGCCCCTTCATCAGGTGAGTGCAGGATTTGGTTCACAAACAGGGCATATATAGACACAAACTCAATTACAAGATAATGGTTGGAGTGCGAGTCTTAATAGATAATCAAATCTTTACAGGCGCAGGTAGTGTGAGTGGAGGGAGGTTAAGCACAGGTTAAAGAGGTAGGAATTGTCTGTGCCTACCCCAGTCCAACGCTGGCAACTCCACATCATGACTTTATACGACGGATCTTTTAATCTTGATTCAAATGTAACAACAGCAATCAGCGTAGCTCCCCCCTAGCCCACCACACTCTAATCCCCTCCTCCGCCCACCACCCCCCTGACCACCAGCTACCTGCTCCCAGCCACTGAAGTGATGGCATTCTCTCTGTTCTATTGGAAAACAGTTTGTTTAAGATTTGAGATTCCATCCTAGATGGGGGGGGAGCAATTCACTCTATCCTTCTGCAAAAACCAGGCTTCTCCTAGCACCATGCTGGCCTCACCAGTGGCTCCCAGAGTATTTTGAGTCGGATATTCTCCTCTTAGACAATTATCAGGCTTCAGGAACAGAAGCCAGTCCCAATAGTGCCTAAGTACTGCCTGGCTGTGAAACCATACCAGGTTGCCTCCCGGAGCCTATCCGTTTCGGGCTAGTGGGAAGGAAAGCCCATTGACGTGCCTGAGGCTGTTAGCAGCCCCAGTGGGAGGAGAGGTTGCTGCCATGGTAGGTCGGGGAATGTGAGGGTACCTCAGGATGGAGGCTGCCTCGGAGAATGCCTTTAACTGTTAAAAATGAGTGTGGCCACAGCTACCTGGGCCACAAGTGTGGAGAGGGAGCCCCTCCAAGCACCTCCCGACCTGCTGCCTGGAGGCTGCTTTTGGGCATCTGCTGGGTTGTGGATTCAGAGGGAGGCATCACGGATCTATCCCCTAAATGGGCACTTGACTGATTAGAAATAGTTACGCACTGCTGCCAAACAGGTAGCTGCCATGCCTCTGGCGAGGTCACTTGGATGTGACAATGCCTCAGGGTGACTGCCCAATGCAAGGATTCCTCATTTCTTTTCCGCTCCCGCCCGGTTTCCCCCCACACTCCAAAGATGTGCGGATTAGGTTGATTGGCCATGCCAACTTGCCCCTTAGTGCCAGTGGGATTAGCAGCGTAAATACGAGGGGTAAATACAGAGATAGACCCTGGGTGGGATTGTTGTCAGTGCAGGCTCGATGGGCCGAATGGCCTCCTTCTGCACTGTGGGGATTCTATGATTCAAATTCACCTCAGTGGAATTGGGAAACGTCTGTGCTTTGGATATCTTGATGAGGAGATGCCGACATTGGACTGGGGTAAACACAGTAAGAGGTCTCACAACACCAGGTTAAAGTCCAACAGGTTTATTTGATAATAAATGCCACAAGCTTTCGGAATGCTGTTCCTTCATTAAGTGAGTGGATGTTTCACTCACCTGACGAAGGAACAGCGTTCCGAAAGCTTGTGGTGTTTACTATCAAATAAACCTATTGGACTTTAACCTGGTGTTGTGAGGCTTCTTACTTTAGTAATCTGGCAGACAATTCCATATAGTAATTTCGGATGGATAAATGCTTCCTGCTAACAGTCCTGAACTTGTATTTAACAACTAATTTAACCAATATGCATCTATTTCTTTTTATTATTTATTCATGGGATGACACTGACATTTGTTGCCATCTCAGTGAGTATTTAAGAGTCAGCCGCATTGCTGTGGCTCTGGAGTCGCATGTAGGCCAGACCACATAAGAACAGCAGATTTCCTGTCCTAAAGGACATTAGTGAATCAGATGGGTTTTTAAATCAACAATGGTTTCATGGTAACCATTAGACTTTTAATTCCAGATTTTTACTGAATTCAAATTTCACCATCTGTCATGGTGGGATTCGAACCCAGGTCCCCAGAGCACTACCCTGGATTACTCATCTAGTGACAATACCACTACGCCCCTGCCTCCCTTAGCCTTCAAATAGAAATCCATTTAGTAATTTCTACAGCTCTTTCCGATTGTCTCATTTTTACGTCAGAGGAAGCCATCTGCCCTTCGCACTTTGACCTCTGATGCCATGGATTAACCATGTGACCATCTCCATACAGGCTCCAGCCTTCTGATATTTCCCTTGTGTCTGAAGAAACCTTGTCAAATGCGCTTATTCCTTGTGGGGGAAAGTGCTGACTGCTGCCCAGTTCACAGCTCCAGCAGGAAACATCCAGCCGAGAGCCCCAGGGAACTGGATTAGCCCGCAGTCAATATATGTCAATTTGAGAGTCTTGGCGACATATGTCAAATACATTTTGAATGAACCAACCCGAAACAATAATCCTACTTGAGTTTGGAACAATCAGCCTTATTACATCCTGTAAAACCGTGGAAGATTCCGGAGAGATTTAAAATGTGCCCTTCGGCCTTTGAGTGAGCATAAAACTAGTTCCAACACGATGGTTTATAGAGGTGTCCTTCACTTTGAGGACTTGGAATCAATCATTGTCAGACTTGTGGGATGAAACATTCCCTGTGTCATTCTCAGCTGCGAGGGCAGCGTGTGAAATATATGTGGATGGCTTTAATATGGTTCCTAGTGAGTGCAAGTGAATGACATGAAGCCATAATTCATAAAGAAGCCCATCGTCCCACTCAGAGTCCACAAGGACAGCTGCCGTGGTACGTGGAGCAGTTAACACTGGCAACGTGAGGGAGATGAACTTGCTCATTGCCTGCAATATTGAGAGAAGATGATTACGGTGCAGAGTACATGTACTGTCAGACCCAATGTCACTTGTCTCCTCCTAATCAAACTTTCTCCCAGCGGTGGCCAGTGTTGCAACATAACTCCATTCCTCTCCCTACAGCAGAGATTCTCCCCCGCTGAAGGGGGAGACTCTCTGCCCCACATATCCTGATGTCTTGCTGACGGAGGCTCCCACAACCACAGCTGCACCCCGACTTACTTTCCACAGGGGGCCGGTTAGCTAGGTAGGCTGGACGGCTGGTCAGCGTTGCCGAGAGTGCGGGTTCGATTCCCGCACCAGCTGAAGTTGTTCATGATCTTCAGGTTAAATTACCACCAGTCAACTACCCCCACCACCCCCACCCCCCCACCATCACGGGGATGGCATGGTGGCACAGTGGTTAGCACTGCTGTTTCACAGCGCACCCGGTTTCTATTCTCAGCTTGGGTCACTGTCTGCGTGAAGTTTGCACGTTCTCCCCGTATCTGTGTGGGTTTCCTCTGGGTGATCCGGTTTCCTCCCACATTCTGAAAGACGTGCTGGTTGGGTGCATTGACCCGAACAGGCACCCGAGTGTGGCGACTAGGGGAATTTCACAGTAATGTCATCACAATGTTAATGTAAGCCGACTTGTGACTAATAAATAACTTCAACTTTAACTCTCAAAGAGGAGAGCAGACTATAGACATCTGGAACGATAGTGACATTACCTTTAACTTTCCGCAGCTAATTGTAAGGTAATCAATTCTCTCTGCCAGTTGAATATATTTAGTCAAGAATGCCTCCCTTTACAACTGTGTGCTATGCCTGGGGATTTGTTCTGAAACACTGGCCCGGAATCAACTGCAGTGGGGCATTCAGGAGTGTACTGTATGAGAAGGACATCTTCCCTGACCCTCCAACTCAAAAAGATTTACCAGGATGTTGCCTGGCATGGGGGGACTGGGTTACGAGGAGAGATTGAAGAGACTGGGGCTATTCTCCTTGGAAAGACGGAGATTGAGAGGGGACATGATAGAGGTATATAAGATACTGAAGGGAATAGATAGAGTTAATAGTGAGAGACTGCTCCCTAGACTGGGTACGAACACGAGAGGTCATCACTTAAGGGTGAGGGGGGGGAGGTATAATTTGGAGGTGAGAAGAAGGTTCTTTACGCAGAGAGTTGTGGGGGTCTGGAATGCGCTACCGAGTAGGGTGGTGGAGGCAGGAACGTTGGACTCGTTTAAGATGCAGTTAGATAGGCACATGAGTGAAACGAGAATGGAGGGATATGGTAGGGGCTATTAAATAGGGTTAAACCTCGGGAGACACCGGAAGGGCAGGCTGTATGATTAATATTTTTTGTCTTTATTCCACAGGTGGAGGTCCACCTCGTGTCAAGCGAGGGGCATGCACACGGCGGGTCGTGCGTGGGCTGCTCTTGGAAGTCCAGGAGTGGCCTAGTACTTCATGTCGGTGTGTGTGCTTGATCCTGGACCAGTAGACGGGCGCCGCAACAGCTCAGTGACTAGCACTGCTAGCTGTGCAGACACATGGATTTGGGCCTGTGTCTGTGGGAGTTTGCGCATTCTCCCTGTGGTTGCGTGGGTTTCCTCCGGGCGCTCCGGTTTCCTCCCACACCCCAAAGATGTGCTCTTAGGCTAATCGGTTTCTACCAAATTGACACTATTTCTTCCCTGAATCTGACTGAGTAGGGTCCCATTCGTAGACATGCAGGGTAGAATAGGTGTAGGGTGATGCGGCGGCGCGGGCTCGTTGGGCCGAAGGGCCTGTTTCCCGTGCTGGGTTGTTCTTTGTTCTTTGTTCTTTGTAAGATTTGGCACTGGAAACTGCCGGAATTCAGCTGGTAATAGTACAGTGAGAGCAACAGGATCCAAAGGATGTGCTAGTTAGGTGCATTGGGCATGCTAAATTCTCCCTCAGTGTACCCGAACAGGCGCTGGAGTGTGGCAAATAAGGGATTTTTACAATTACTGCAATGCAGTGTTAATATAAGCCTACTGGTGACTAATAAATAAACTTAAACTTTAAAACCCAATGTATGATAGGCTTAACAACTTATCTCCATTATCAACAAGATATAAGGATTGAGAAATAGACAGGAAGGACAGTAAATGGAATCATTGAATCCCTACATCACAGAAGGAGGCCATTCGGCCCATCGAGCCTGCACCGACAACAATCCCATCCAGGCCCTATCCCTGTAACCCATGCATTTACTGTACTAATCCCACTAACACTAAGGGGCAATTTAGCATGGCCAATCCACCTAACCTGCACATCTTTGGGGTGTGGGAAGAAACTGGAGCACCCGGAGGAAACCCACACAGACATGGGGAGAATGTGCAAACTCCTCACACAGACAGTGACCCGATGCCCAAATCGAACCTGGGTCCTGAGTGCTGTGAGGCAGCAGTGCTAACCACTTATCACCGTGCCATCCAAATAGGATGAGTGAATCAAACCTAGTGCGGAAGGTGGTGTGAGAAGAAACAACGAGATTTTGCTTCATTCATTTGTGGGGTGTGGATGTCACTGGCTGGCCAGCATTTATTGACCTTAAATGATAAATTAACAAATGATGAAAAGAGGCCAGAAAATGAATTGAGAAAAAAATCTAAAAATGCAACTTGTAAATTGTTAAAATTCTGAGAACAATTAAGTACTTGGATTAAAGAGATGTTCAAGTGTTAATTGTTCTCATTTGGGGACAGGAAAGGTTGTGTGCAGGAAAATAAAATCGGCCTAATAAGCACCAGTCCCAACATTCAGCAATGGAGTTTGGTGAGGAATTAGTGCACAAGTGCAGCAATTCTTCGAAGATTGGGGGTTGAGCTGTTTCTTGCACAAGCCTAATGATAGAGTGGGTCAAATCATCCGGCAGTTTGTCATGGTTCACAGCATTTCTCTCCCCTTCACAAATTTGCAGGATATGGACGATTTGCACGCTAATACCATGAGCATTAAACTCATCATTAATTTGTCAGCGAGCCATGGCCCACTATTTCACGCTGCCTGCAGCAAAGGAGGTGCTGTTAGCAAACAGCTTCCAGGTATAAACATCATCTTAAATGCCTAATACCTGTATGTTGTGTCCATTTCTACCCTGTGAGCTGGTTAAAAGCAGCACCATAAATATTCAGGATGTGTCGGATTACTGGCAGCAGCTTTCTGCTTGCCTGTCCATTTTTAAATGTCTTCCCATGAAGAAACATGTGCAGCCTTCTTAGGAATATTATATTTTTCAATGCTATCATTTCTGTGTCCCCCATTTCCAGGGGCTATAAGGCAAACATACTCAATCTCTCCTCATAGATATGCAGTTATGTGGTCAATATGATACTCCATTAGTTGCACTGGGATGATACATGAATAATGTTTGGTGATATTCCACGTGACAATACCATCTCCACTGACCTATTTAAAGTGGCCCATTTAACAGCGGCCATTATGTAATGAGGCCGCTTTTGTCAATGATGTCCATTTTTGGTTACAGGGCAAGTGGATCAAAAGGACCACTGACTGAAGCTTAGAATAGAATAGATGGGATCACCACTGTGCAGGAAGTGGTCCTTTAGCCCATTGAGTCTGCACCGACCACAATCTCATCCAGCCCCGTAGCCCTATGTATTTACCCTGCTGGTTCCCCTAACACCAAGGGGCAATTTCCCATGGCCAATCAACCTAACTACAGGCTTCGTCTGGCAAAATCTGTAGCCAGGAAATGCAGTGTGCAAGACAGCCATCAGTGATTTCTCTGCTGGATTTCCCACCTTCAGAGATCTGGTCAATGTCTGGGTGACCATATAGACTGAGATAAACCTTCTTCAAGGACCTGGTTGGAAACGTTCCACTAATTAAATAACTTTTGGCTGACCTGAACTAGAATAATTATTTCCGGGTCAGTGAGTACTTTTTTGGTTCGGTCAAACGTCCAGGTTGATCTCTTGTGGTGTCTGTTCATAATGGAACGTGTTAATGAACCAGAGGGCACCATATGTCACTGTGACATTTGTTAATCCCTAAAAAGGTTCAGTCATTTGAGAACTTGTGGACAATTATTCTGATCTTTAAAATTTTTTAGCTTTGTGCGAAGTGGAGTGAACTTATGCCACCATTAGTTAGATTAATTCTACAAAATACTTTGAACTAATTACCTTGGGAAGGCCTCAGCAAGGTTACTTAAATCATTTCCACATTCCAGCACCTTCAGAGACAATACCATTAAGTAACCCATTGACTCTGGAAAGGCCAACATGCAATGTACAAATTTGCAGTAAATGGTTACTTCCACACTCTGTGGGGCAGCACGGTGGCACAGTGGTTAGCACTGCTGCCTCACAGCGCCAGGGACCTGGGTTTGATTCCCAACTTGGGTCACTGTCTGTGCAGAGTTTGTATATTTTCCCCGTGTCTGCACGGGTTTCCTCCAGGTGCTCCAGTTTCCTTCCACAGTACAAAGATGTGTGGATTAGGGGGATTGGTCGTGGTAAATTACCCCTTGGTGTCAGGGGGACTAGCTAGGGTAAATGCATGAGGTTACGGGGATAGGGTCTGGATGGGATTGTGGTTGGTGCAGATTCAATGTGCCGAATGGCCTCCTTCTGCACTGTAGGATTCTATGATTTCATCAGTGTTGGATTTATATTGAGAGCAGTGTTTAGACTCTCAAGCTAGTTCTGCCATTGATATAGATCACTGCTGATCTGAAAATGAACTCCAGTTACCTGCTTTAGCGCTGTAACTTTTAATAAAATGAAAGTTACCAATCTTCATTTGAAATTTTCACTTCACCTTACACTGCAAGCTTTCTTTGTGGGAAAGGATTTCAGATCTGCAGCATCCTTTCTGTGAAGAAGTTCTTCCTGGGTGGCCCAGCATTAATGTTATGGTCCGTTGTCCTGAACTAGCCCGTTTCCCCACACTCCAGCTAGCTCCCGCACAGGGCGGATAGTTTCTCTCTATTCACCCTATCTCAGCAATGATGCAAATCAGTTCACAAATAATCATTACTTTGAGGTGCAGTGTTTATTGTTATTTAGGTGGATAAGTTGCTATTAGCAAGTTCCTTCAAATGACAATGAAATGAGTTATCTGTCAATTCAATCTGTTTTGGTAACCAACATCAATCTGAGGGCAATCTGAACATTATGGGATTGGGTGGCACAGTGGGTTGGCACTGCTGTCTCACAGCACCAGGAATACAGGTTCAATTCCCAGCCTCGGGTCATTGTCTGTGTGGAGTTTGCACTTTCTCCCCGTATCTGCATGGGTTTCCTCCAGGTGCTCCAGTTTCCTCCCACAGTCCATAGATATACGCGTTAGATTGATTAGCCATGGTAAATTGACCCGAGTGTCAGGGGGATTTGCAGGGTGGTGGGGTTAAGGAGACAGGGCCTCACTGGGATTGTGGACGGTACAGACTTGATGGGCTGAATAGCCTCCTCCTGTACTGCAGGGAATCTATGATCTTTAACACCCATCTCAGAACAGCAGGGAGTTGGGAACCAGGTCTTAATGTCTCATATGAAGGACATACCTCTGCTAATCCATTGCTCCCTCAACATTTCACCGAAGTGTCAGCTTAGATTATGTGCTGAAGTCCCTGTGCAGAGTTACAACCCACTAGCTTCAAAACCTGAGGCAAAAGTGCTACCCACTGAGCCAGCAGACAAATGTCAGACACTGCTGAAGCGAGAGGGACTATCTGATTGGAACGCATTACATGACGGGGCCGCGGTTAAGCTTTGTGTGGAAGCTAAAAGATGAGTTTAACAGATGGGTCTGTCAGACAGAAGTCAGAAACAATGCAGTCAGTTCATCTGAGACTTTAAAAGCCTCCTCATCGTGTCGCTCTTATAATTAGTCGGCACACCAGTCCAGCCCACTTTGATTCATGAACTTGTCCAAACTCGAGAGTCATCGAGATTTACAGCATGGAAGCAGGCTCTTATTGTAGCAACCTTCACTATGTAAGTGAAGCAGTTAAAAAAAACATATATTTTGCGGCATGGTGGCTCAGTGGTTAGCATTGTTGCCTCACAGTGCCAGGGACTCGAGTTCAATACCGGCCTCGGGTGCCTGTCTGTGTGGAGATTGCACATTCTCCCCGTATCTGCATGGGTTTCCTGCAGGTGCTCCAGTTTCCTCTCACACTCCAAAGATGTGTGGATTAGATTAATTGTCCATGCTAAATTGACCCTAGTGTCAGAGGGATTAGCAGGGTAAATATGTGGGGCTACGGAAATAGGCCCTGGGTGGGATCGTGGTTGGTGAAGACTCGATGGGCTGAATGACCTCGTTTTGCACTTAGGGATTCAATGGTTCTATGAAAAACAAAAGGAACCACAGTGCATAATTAAACGTGATGGTCCATGGAAAGAAAGGAAGCATTATATTTTCCCGTTAAAAAGCCATTACGCTGTCCATTTGGCCAATGTCAGTAATTGTGGCCATGTAGCTACACGATTATCGGAAAATAGCAGCACAGTGGCATCATGGAGGGTGGCACAGTGGCACAATGGTTAGCACTGCTGCCTCACAATATCAGGGACCAGGGTTCAATTCCAGCCTCGGATCACTGTCTGTGTGGAGTTTGCACATTCTCCCCATGTCTGCATGGGTTTCCACCCGATGCTCTGGTTTCCTCCCATAGTGCAAAGATGTGTAAGTTAGGTGGATTAGCCATGGTAAATGTGCAAGGTATGGGGATAGGGCAGAAGGATGGAATTGTCCAGCCCTACCCGCTAATGGAATCTTCTGGTCTTGCCCAAGCCAACCCCCACCAGGGATTCCCTGACGGTAGCATGGATGGGGATTGCAAATCACCATCGATTTGGCAGGACTGGAAAATTCCTACCAACAGCCAAAGGCAAGCCTCCTCCAGCACAGGAAATCCTACCACAGCTGGAGAATTCCATCCAATGTCTCAGAGTCCACCCTACCAAGTTCCTTTAGAATCTTGTATGTTTCAGTGAGGCCATTTCAATCTTTTAAATTCCATGGAATGTAAGCACAACTTACTCAGTGTCTCATCATAAGGCAGCTGATTTCTAAAAACCAGTCGATGCCAACATATTCCCCAGATACGGAGACTAAAACTGTGCAGAGTTCTCTGGGTCAGTCTCCGTAAAGCCCATACACATGTAGCAAGACTCACTTATCCTTATCCTCCAATCCACTCGAAACGAAGACCAATTTTCCATTGGAACAAAAAACAAACAAAATTACAGCACAGGAACAGGCCCTTCAGCCCTCCAACCCTGCACTGACAATGCTGCCCGACTGAACTAAAACCCCCTATGCTTCTAGGGACCATATCCCTCTATTCCCATTCTATCCATGTAATTGTCAAGGCGCTCCTTAAAAGTGACTATTGTATCTGCTTTCACTACCTCCCCTGGCAACAAATTTCAGGCACCCACCATCCTCTCAGTAAATAAACAAGCCTCATGTATCTCCTTTAAACCTTGCCCTTGCACCTTAACCCTATGCCCCCTAGTTTGCGAACTGCTCACTGATCTACATGCTAAGTCTTTGTGTTCCTTGTATGAGTCCCTTAACAGTTACAATTTTCGCGCCTTTTAAAATGTATTCAGCTAACCGTTTGGCAGTACAGAACTTGCTTATTGCTGAACAAACCTGAAAGATGCTAATGCAACTTTTCGTCTCGCAATTGTCAAAGATTCCCTGATCAAAGATCTCCTTTGCAGGCAGAAGGAGCACGTTCCAACAAAACAAAAGGTCAGAGACTGTCATTCCCTGGTTCATTCCTCGTGGCAATACCTTGACCAATGGGAGATGACCTACCTGGTATGAATTGGAAAGAAAAGCTTGGCAGTTAACTGTTCTCTGCTGCATTCGCTGTGGCCACTGCCAATCAGACTGCATTTGCCAACCAAATCCAGCACTCTCTTCCCACGCAGTATAAACTTTACTGTTGGTTTCTATTGCTTGGCTGCCCTCATGAGTGCAAGGTCACAAAATCATAGAATCCCTACAGTGCAGAAAGAGGCCATTCAGCCCATCGAGCCTGCACCAACAACAATCCTACCCTATCCCACCCCGTCACCCCACATATTTACCCTGACACTAAGGGGCAATCTAGCAAGGTCAATCAACCCAACCCACACTTCTTTGGGCTGTGGGAGGAAACCGGGATGCCCAAAGCAAAGCCATGCAGACACAGGGAGATGGGCAAACTCCACACAGACAGTGACCCAAACCAGGAAAGGAACTGGGGGTCCATGGCACTGTCAGACATCCACTGTGCTGCCAAGATGCCAAGCTTTGAAAGCACAACTCTTTTCTCAGTAATAGATTCTACCCATATTACCAAAGTGAATAACCTAGCACTTCCCCATATATTCCTCCATCTGCCATCTTGTTGCCCACTCATTTAACTTGTTAAATATCTCTTTGCTGCCTCTGT
Organism: Carcharhinus amblyrhynchos; assembly: GCF_965287045.1. Classification (NCBI taxonomy): domain Eukaryota; kingdom Metazoa; phylum Chordata; class Chondrichthyes; order Carcharhiniformes; family Carcharhinidae; genus Carcharhinus; species Carcharhinus amblyrhynchos. Next base: position 110,707,812 of record NC_137331.1, on the reverse strand, counting down.
GTCCTCCTCACAGTGTACCTTTCTTTTTGGCTTTGTATCATTAGCACTGCTGGATACATTGCCCACGATCTATCCATCTCTGTCATGAGTATAATTTGTAAATAGCTGCAATTGATGCCAACAGCTTTCTACTGGTTACACCCTACCAACCCAAAAATGCCTTTACTTTCTTCTTCCTGTTTGTCAGCCTATCTTCCATTCACACTAGCATATTGTTCCCTACTTCAGAAACTCTTACCTTTTGTAATATTCATTTTGTGTGACATCTCATCAAATGGCTTTTAGGAATCCAAGAATACAATATATATACTGGCTCCTCTTCTCTAACTCAGAAGTTGCATCCTCAAAAATGTAATGCATATGTCAAACACAATTTCCCTTTTGTAAAAGTATGTTGATTCTGTCAGGTCATACTCTGATTTTCTGAGCGCATTGTTAAGAGTTCCATAATAATAGAAAACAGTATTTTTCTGAAAATAACTGACCTGATAGCCTCTTTTTGCTTCTCCCTTCTTTCTTGAGTAACCAGGTTACACTGGAATGTTGGAAAATCATAACCAGTACATGTGCGCACTTTTCTACGTAATAGTACATATATGTATTATTTCTTCAGCTTCCTCTTCGAGGACCCTATAATATTAGTCATCGGGTCCTGAAATTTGAGGGTTTTAGGTCCTTTGAATCTTTTTAATAGTTGTTTTCTGCTGATATTTCTGATGCTCAATGGCATGACCACCTGGGTGTTAACTTTGACCAGGAACTTAACTAGGCCGGTCATATAAATACTGTGGCTACAAGGATAGGGGGAGACAATGGCCTAGTGGTATGATCGCCAGACTATTAATCCAGAAACTCAGCTAATGTTCTGGGGTTCCAGGTTCGAGTCCCACCAGGGCAGATGGTAGACTTTGAATTCAGTAAAAAATGTATGTATATTAAGAATCTATTGATGATCATGAAACCATTGTCGATTCTCAGGAAAACCCTTCTGGTTCACTAATGTCCTTTAGGGAAGGAAATCTGCTGTCCTTACCTGGTCTGGCCTACATGTGATTCCAGGGCCACAGCAATGTAGTTGCCTCTCAACTGCCTTTGGCCAACCAGGGATGGACAACAAATGCTGGCCAGCCAGCGACGCCTGTGTCCCACAAATGAATATTAAAAGAAGGTGAATTTTGTGACAAAAGATTCATCTCCTGATTCCCTAAAGTCTTTTCACCGCTCGAAGGCACAAATCAGGAATGTGCTGGAATGCAACCCATTTGCCTGGATGAGTGCAGCTTTAAAAGCTCGCAAAAACCTCAACAACAACTGGCCCGTTAGATCAACACTACACTCACCATGTTAAATATCCACTCCCTCCACTGATGCATAATGGCAGCAGTGTCCATCTACAAGATGCACTGCAGCAACTCACCAACTGCAGTGACACTACTTCTTTTTATTCATTTGTGGGACTTGTGTATCACTGGCTGGGCCAGCATTTATTGCCCATCCCCAGTTGCCCTTGAGCTGAGTGGCTTGCTGGGCCATTTCAGGTTGACAGTCAACCACATTGCTGTGACTCTTTAGTCACATGTAGGCCATGCCAGGTAAGGATGGCAGATTTCCTTCCCCAAAAGACGTTAGTGAACCAGATGGGCTTTTCCGACAATCGACAATAGTTTCATGGTCATCAGTAGATTCTTAAAAATTAAATTGAAATTCCACCATCTGCCCTGGTGGGATTTGAAACTGGGTCTCCAGAACATTAGCTGAGTTTCTATTTTAATGAACTAGCGATAATACCACTAGGCCATCGTCTCCGCCTCCTAAATTTACAAGCTCTATCACCTCAAAGAACAAGTGCAGCAGATGCATGGGGACAACATAATCTGCTGGTTTACCTCCAAGCCCCTCAGCATCCTGACTTGGAAGTATATCACCTTTCCTCCACCCTCACTGTGCCAAGATTGTGGAACTCGCTCCCTAACAGCATTGGGCGTGTATCTAGACCGCATGGACGGCAGCAGTTCAAGAAGGCAGCTCACCACCACCTCCACTTTCTCAAGGGCAATTCGGGTGGGGCAAAAAATGCCAACTCAATGCCGACACTTACACACCTCATTAATGAATACATTTAAAACAATTTAAAGAGAGTTGACAATGTAATGTTCATATGAATAAAAGGGGCATAATACTATCCATATGAATAAATATATAAATTCACAGCTATGATCCCTGATAGGTTGACTGGCCATGCCAAATCGCTCATTAGGGTCACAAGATGTGTAGGCGAGGGAGATTAGTGAGGGAGGCTGGGAATACATGGGATTACAAGGATAGGGCCTGGGTAAGATGCTCTGTCAGAGAGTCAGTGCTGACACGATGGGCCAAATGGCTTTCTTCTGCACTGTGGGGATACGATGAAATAGGCTGTGTTTATCGAGGTATAAGGACTTGAACAGTCAGATCAACATTTCAAAACCTCAATTTAATCAAATTCACAGCTATGATCCCTGATAGGTTGACTGGCCATGCCAAATCGCTCATTAGGGTCACAAGATGTGTAGGCGAGGGAGATTAGTGAGGGAGGCTGGGAATACATGGGATTACAAGGATAGGGCCTGGGTAAGATGCTCTGTCAGAGAGTCAGTGCTGACACGATGGGCCAAATGGCTTTCTTCTGCACTGTGGGGATACGATGAAATAGGCTGTGTTTATCGAGGTATAAGGACTTGAACAGTCAGATCAACATTTCAAAACCTCAATTTAATCAATTGAACGTACTGTGAGCATCTTTCTTCATCGAATTCTGTCTTTATTTTGCAACAATAATGTGCTTAAACGGTGACATGATTGGATTGGAGAAGCTATTGAACTGAAAGGTTGCATCTGCTGTCAGCATCTAGCAAAGTGCATGTGGGGCAGGATGATGAGAAGATTCTCCAAGCCTTCCTCTGAAGTGACTGAATTGGTTATGATTGCTTGCTGACAGACTCATCTGTGATCAGAAGCCAGTCTTTGCGAATTTTGTTTATGGAATCTCGGGGCAAGGCCTACACCTGGGGAGAAGACATTGCGGGCCTATGGGCGGAAGCTAGCAGTCAGCCCATCCAGGACCAGACTCCAATTGGCCAAACAAACCTACGTGATGGTGGGGATAGGGCCTGGGCAAGATGCTCTGCCGGAGAGTCGGTGCAGACTCGATGGGCCGAATGGCCTCCTTCTGCACTGTGGGGACGGTGATATTATGACTGAACTAGACATGCATATGTAAATATCTGCTCTTCTGTTAAGTGATTGTGTTTGCTATTTGATCACACTACAAAGGATGAGATTAGCAGCCAAGTAAAAATGCTGCAGTAAATTTATTCAAAACAATTCAATCTGGAGTGATCTATAATCAGGATTGTGTGATGGCTTTAATACGTGTGTGGACTCCAGCTGAGGCCATGCTGGCATTTCACACAGGGAATGTAGCAGGAAACAAGCATCTTAATGGAGATATCTGATGCCAGGGACCCGAGCTCGGGTCACCATCTGTGCGGGGTTTGCACATTTTGCCTGTGACTGTGTAGGTTTCCTCTGGGTGCTCCAGTTTCCTCCCGTACTCTGAAAGACGTGCTGGTTAGCTGCATTGGCCGTGCTAAATTCTCCCCCAGTGTACCTGAACAGGTGCTGGAGTGTGGCGACAAGGGGATTTGTTTTAAAGTTTATTTATTATAACAAGTAAAGCTTACGTTAACACTGCGACGAAGTTACTGTGAAATTCCCCTCATTGCCACACGGCGCCTGTTCAGATCAGTACACTAACCAGCAAGTCTTTCAGAATGTGGGAGGAAACCAGAGCACCCGGAGGAAACCCATGCAGACTTGGGGAGAATGTACAAACTTCACACAGTGACCCAAGCCGGGAATCGAACCCAGGTCCCTGAAGCAGCAGTGCTAACCACTGTGCTACCATGCCACTCCTGTAATTTTCACAGTAACATCATTCAAGTGTGACTAATAAATAAAGTTTACTTTTATAACAATGGGAAATTGAGCTACAGTTTAATTGGTTCAACAGGGCTGGCTTTCGCAGTTGGTGGGACAGACCCAACTTTCACTGTTGCTTAGCTGGAATGCAGAGTTGTCCCATTTTTAACTGGGTCATCAGGAGGGGGAGAACTGGAATTAACAAACTCGGTAAGCCAATCAGGACGTTGATCCTGACCAGCTAACCCTTGCCCCCTCGGATAAGCCATGATCTTATTGAATGGCGGAGCAGGCTCGAGGGGCCAGATGGCTTAGTCCTGTTCCTGGTTCTTGTTCACGTCAGGAGTTAGCTCAACATATAATAAAAATCATCTTTAATCAGGAGCCCATGTGCTGAAAAAGTCTCAGTAACAGTGACACAAATGAGCACCTACTTGGACAACCACAGGGTTTTTATTTCTCCTCTCTGTGTGTTTACTGCTGCTGAATATTTTTATTAAAGCAAAATGACAGTCTGCAACTTCAAAGCTATTTGTATCAAGGAGTGCGGTAAAGTGCAGAAGCCGAACTAGCATCAAGAGAGATGTGGTTATTAACCCTTTGCAGCTTCATTTTATCTGTGAATTCAACATCCTCAGGCTGTCAGGCTCAATAACTCTTCCTGGCCAATTATCCTCTCAGGATTTCTAATCGTCCTCTATGATATTAGTAATGAGTACACAAGTGGGCTTGCATCACATTCCCCATCCTTTATTAAAACAACATTTATCTTCAATGGGCCAATACCACTGTTAAAGTAAAGACAGATTACACAAGTAACCATTAGTACAGTGTAATCAGTACTGTACGGCACATCTTCAAAGGACAATTAGAACATAGAATATAGAATATAGAACAGTACAACACAGGGACCAGCCCTTTGGCCCACAATGTTGTGCCGAATATGACGCCAAATTAGACTAATCCCTTCTGCCTGTCCCCGCTCCATATCCCTCTATTCCTTGCATATTCCTGTGCTTTTCCAGAAGCCCCTTAACCAACAGCCCCCCCACCCCACCATTGTATCTTCCTGCACCACCACTGGCAGCACGTTCCAGCCACCTACCACTCGCTGTTTTAAAAAACTTGCCCCTTACATCTCCTTTGAGCTTCCTCTGTCATCTTAAGTGCATGCCCCCTAGTATTAGGCATTTCGACTCTGGGAAAAATATTCTGACTGTCAACCGTATCTATATCTCTCATAATTTTATCGACTTCAAACAAGTCATAGAGTCATAGAAGTTTATAGCAAGGAAACAGGCCCTTTGGCCCAACTTGTCAATGCTGCCTCTTTTTTTAACCACTGAACTAGCCCCAATAACCCTCATTTGGCCCATATCCCCCTATACTCATCTTACCCATGTAAGTCTAAATGCTTTTTAAAAGACAAAATTGTACCCACCTCTACCACCACCTCTGGCAGCTTGTTCCAGAATTTCACTACCGTCTGTGTGAAAAAAATGCCCCTCTGGGCCCTTTAGTAAATCTCCCCTCTCACCTTAAACCTATGCCCTCTTGTTTTAGACTCCCCTACCTTTGGGAAAAGATGTTGACTATTTAGCTGATCTATCTATGCCTTTCATTATTTTATAGACTTCTATAAGATCACCCCAAACTCTCTTGCTCTCCAGGGAAAAAGGTCCCAGTTTATCCAGCCTCCCTCATGATGCAAACCATCAAATAGCATCCAAGGAAATCTTTTCTGCACTCTTTCCAGTTTAATAATATCTTGAGGAGTCTCCCCTCAGCTTCCGCTGCTGCAGAGAAAACAACCCTAGTTATTCTGCAATTCTTAAATTTAATTCTAATGATGGCTATGGACAAGTGTAATGTTCAAGTGAGCCAGGTTAAGAGGGTTTATTTCATTCTTTCACTGAATGTGAACATCAGCAGCAAAACCACAATTTTTGGCCATCACTAAGAAAACTGCCATTTCAGAGGGCAAGTAAGAATCAAGCACATTACTCTGGCTTGGGAATTCACACATAGACTAGGCTAGGTAAGGATGGCTGATTTCCTGCTCTGAAGAAAATTTGTGAAATGTTTTATGGCAATCCGATAGTTGCTAGGTCACCATTACTGATGCAAACTATTTATCCCAGATTCATTTATTAAATTCCTTGGCTACAGTGGTAGGAGTTGAACTCATGGGCACTCTTCTACACTCACCTACAGTCGGGTTTCAATCCAACAAGTGGCTTGCCTTCCACCTATCTGCTCCCACCACAACTGTGCTAGCAACAGGGGCTGGCTAGTGGGCCACTTCAGGCCCCAAACAGGCAACTAATCCTCATTTAAGGACCTCATTGCACTTCTGCTATGAATTAATGTGTGAAATATAAAAACATAGAAATAGGTCATTTCCAGGCCATAAATTTTATTTTAGCCCCATATGTTTGAGGTAAAGAGTATGGGCTTCAGTTAGGGGGGAAGAGAAATTTGGCTCACCATTTAAGGTAGACAGCCTTGCCAGCAATGTCTACAAGCTTCCAGGTTCAATTTACGTAAGATGGAATTTAGAATTTATGTCCTGAATCACTGAAGACCTTTCCTCTGTTTTGAACTAGAGCAATGTTAAGTGACACAAAGATCCAGAATGGCCTCTTTCTGTACTGTAGGGTTTCTATGAGAATGTCGAGGTTTCACCTCCTTTGTATTCCTAGATAATTCCTGAGGCTACTCCAATTTGGAATAGGGATGAAGCAGTGATGTCTTCAAAGGCACCAATGGATATTAACCAGCAGCAAGTGGACCTTATTGCTTCCGTCCTGTACTACGATAGAGTTATAGAGGTTTACAGCATGGAAACAGGCCCTTTGGCCCAACTTGTCCATGCCGCCCAGTTTTTAACCACTAAGCCAGTCGCAATTGCCCGCATTTGACCCATATCCCTCTATACCCATCTTACCCATGTAACTGTCTAGACGCTTTTTAAAAGACAAAATTGTACTCGCCTCTACTAGTGCTTCTGGCAGCTTGTTCCACACATTCACCATCCTCTGAGGGTCCCTCTGGACCCTTTTGTATCTCTCCCCTCTCACCTTAAACCTATACCCTCCAGTTTCAGACTCCCCTACCAGACGGGAGGATCTGAGAAGCAATAAGAATGTAAGAAATAGAAGCTGCTCTCTGAGCCTTCCCCACGCCATTCAAGATTGTAGCTGATCCTATATCTTCTTAAACAATCCCCACTACCTTCATTCCCTTCAAACCTAAAGATCTATCAACAGCGAGATGGAACATACTGAATGACTGTGTATCTGGAATACATAAGAGCAAGCATGTACAAGCACATAGAAAAGGCCACAAAATGTTAATCACAGTGGCATGTTTCTCAGTGGCGGGATCGTCTAGTCCTGCCGCTGCCAGTGGGATTTCCCATTGAATCCACCCCATGCCGCTGGGAAACCTATGACAGGGGTGCGCCGTCAACAGGACCAGAAGGTCCCAGCAGTGGGAAGAGCCAGAAGATCTCGTCCTAAATCTCTTAATTAGCCGATCAACAGGTTTAGGGCATGGAAATCTCACTATAGGCTTTATTTTTCTTTTATTAGTGTCACAAGTAGGCTTACATTAGCCCTGTAATGAAGTCACTGTGAAACACCCCTGGCTGCCACACTCTGGCACCTGTTCTGAGGGAGAATTTGGCATGATCAATGCAACTAACCAACACATCTTTCAGATTGTGGGAGGAAACCAGAGCACCCGAAGGAAACCCACGCAGGCACGGGGTGAATGTGCAGGCTCCACACAGACAATGACCCAAGCTGAGAATTGAACCCGGGTCCCTGGCGCTGTGAGGTGGCAATGCTAACCACTGTGCCACTGTTATGTTTCTCCCCTTTATTTCCTTTCTTACTACTAGACAAAACAATTGAGAGTGCAGACTCCCTTCAGAGGCAGGCAATTACAATTTCCTCGAGTCGGTGCAGAAAGATAAGTCAGCCTGTGTTCCTGTACCTGATCATTAGCCAACAGCCCCCTGCTGGAAAGTGTATGTGTGGATGACAGGGAGAATGTGACTGGGCTGCGCTGTGGCACTTCAACTACCTCTGGATAATAGCTTGCCAACATTGATTATCTAATCTCCCACACAAAGGATGGCCACTCACCAAGGTACCAAGGGGCACAAGTACCCATGAAAAGAAATAATTAATCTTCAACAAGAGTTGGCATCTTCTAAAGAGGCAAAAATTTCAGAGTAAGAAAGAGCAGATTGTTCATTTCCAAAGGATTTCTATCCTGCAACATTCACATAGCCAAAATACGGAACAAGATTAGAAGAACATATAAATATTTTTATATTGTTTCATAATGGCCACCTCAATTGCATTGTTATGATTGTGGGAATCAAGACCGAAATGTCTAAGCACAATGTTTTTCACTCTATGTGTGAAAAAGAGAATGGAAAGATTATACGACCATAAAAACTATTATATATTTTTACCTCATAAAGTGTAATAATACCAAATGTTTCCATTGGCTCCTTCCACTGTAGATAAATCTTCTCCTCGAAGGTGCTTCCTTGCACGGAGTCTATGGGGATTGCCCCAGGCACTAATGGGCAGACATAAAGAAAGAGTCAAAGAAAGAATACAGTAATAGCTTTTTACTCTCTATCTGCATGACAGGGACACAGTGGCTCCGTGTCCCCAATGGCATGTAATGGTGTGTAATCTGCATTCACTGTGACTGGCAGGTCAAATCGCAGAGTAAGCTGTCGTGACCTTAGCATCCACAAGGTACTTAATAGCATAGCCGACTGCTCAGGAACACAGACACAAACCTTCACAAAGGAAAAGCACGAAAAGACCACAACCTCGGCTAGATAAAGTCAATTTACTTAAGGTTTCTCCTTGAAAAGGATTGATAAATTTTGGAAATAAGCATTTCTAGCTTTTGTTCCTCTTAAAAAAATGATCTTTTTCTTTCTTTCCAACCCAAGAGGAAGCAGGTGTGCCTATTGAGAGCTCATGCATTGCCATTCCCTTGATGGAGTCAGATCTGGACCAACTGCAGAAGCCATTTTAATTGACCAAGTAACATGTTAGCAAAATGGAAGCTCATGGGATTAAAGGATTAGTGACAGGACGGAGACAAAATTGGCTAAGGAACAGGAATGGCAAAGTGGTGGCAAATGGTTGTTTTTCTTTCTGGAGGGATGTATACAGCGTCATCCCTAGAGGTTGGTATAAGGATCACGGCTGTTTTTGATATGTATTAATGTTGGACCTGAATAGAAAGGGCAAAATTTCAAAGTTTGCAGGTGATATGAAACTTGGAAATGTAGCAAGAAATGAGGAGAATTGTAACAGACTTCAAGAATCATAGAATCTGTGGAATCCCTACAGTGCAGAAGGAGGCCATTTAGCCTATCAAGCTTGCACCGACAACTAGTCCACCCAGGCCCTGTACCTGTAACCCCATGTTTTTACCTTGTTAATCCTCCTGACACTAAGGTGCAATTTAGCATAGCCAATCAACCTAGCCTGCACATCGTTGAACTAAGGGAGGAAACCGGAGCACCCAGAGGAAGCCCACACAAACACAGGGAGAATGTGCAAACTCCACACAGACAGTCATCCAAGGCCAGAATTGAACCCGGATCCTTGGTGCTGTGAGGCAGCACTGTGCCACTGTACCATCCCTGTGGATATGGAGGATATAATCAGACTGGTGAAAGAAGCTGGATATATAGCAGAGGCAACAGAAATGAAATTGTACAGTTTTAAAGGGAGGTGTGGGGGTAGAAAGAACCAGAGATATGGACACCCAAATCTTTGAGAGTGGGGTGTGAGACCAAATTGGATAAGAATGCAAAGTGGGCCAAATGTCTCACTCTGCAAGATTCAATGATTTCAAATTTCGAAGGCAATCAAAAAATCAGATGAGATCCTTAGCTTTAGCATTCGTGCCAGTGAATCTAAATAAAGGAAGTCATGGCAAACCGCTGGAGTACATTATTTACTCAGTACATTACTCAGCTGGAATGTTGTGTTCAATTCTTGGCTCCATACTTTCGTAAGGATGTCAACACCTTAGTGAGGGAGCAAAACCGGTTTAATAAAACTATATCAGGGATGAGGGATTTGCGTTACATGGGGAAGGTTAAGAAGATTAAAAGGAGGTTTCATGGATAAGTTCAAAATCATGAATAGTTCAGGTGGAATAAATAACACAAAATCGCTTCCAGTGATAGAACGATAGGCAACAAAAGCTCACAGTTTTAAAGTGAGGAGAAATGGAACCAGAGGTAATACATGGAAGCACTTCTTGCGTGGTGAGTTGTCGTGATCTGGAAGGTACTGGCTGAAGGAATGGCGGAAGCTGTACAAATATTCAAAGGGGAATTGGATAAGTATTTTAAGGGCTTGGAGGAGACAGTGGGGGAGTGAAACGAGTTGGATTTCTCAACCCAGGAGCTGACACAGGCATGATAAGCTCTATGTGGGGATGTGGTGGTATTGTGGTGTTGTCACTGGACAAGTAATCCAGACAGCAGGGTAATGCTCAAGGGACGTGGGTTCCAATCTCACCATGGCAGATGGTGAAATGTGAATTCAATAAAAACCTAGAATTAAACTCTGATAGCCATGAAACCATTGTCAATTGTTCTAAAAACTCATCTGGTTCATTAGTGTCGTGTAGGGATGGAAATCTGTTGACCTTATCTGGTCTGGCCTATGTGCCATTGATGTGGATATGCCGGCATTGGACTGGGGTAAACACAGTAACATGTCTGACAACACCAGGTTTCAGTCCAACCGATTTATTTGATAGTAAATTCACTAGCTTTTGGGTTAGCCCCACTCCCAGACTCACAGCAATGTGGGTGACTCCGAAATGCCCGCTGCAAGAAATTCAGTTCAAGTGCAATTAGGGATGGGCAATAAATGCTGACTCAGCCAGTAATGTCCACATCCATGAAGAAATGTAAAAAAAAATCAGTCCCCCTCCCCCCGCACTGCATCATTCAATAATTCTAATTTAAACTTAATTGCTGAAGCAAAGCTCAGGGGGAACGGCTGTCAGTGGAAGCGCCATTTTGAGTCTACAACTAACCACTAAAGTTAAAATGTTTGTTTGAATTTACTGTAGGTTCCTCTTGAGTCAATGAAAGGCAGGAGAAAGCCAATAGCTTACATAGTTTTGAGTTATTTTTATGGTCTGATTTCCTTAAAATATCATTTGCGGCCCAGCTAGTCTTAGAGAAATAAATGGTGACCACTGTGATTACGTGGAGAACATGTAACTTCTTGGAAGGAGATATTGGCAAACACAATGTCCTGAAAGTAGCTGGTGATCCAACTGCCCTCAGGCTGAAAAGGAATTGTGTTATGGAGGCAAGCGATGCTCAAAGTAACTTCCGGGCCAAAAGCCCTTCATAATTTACCGCTATACAATTATGGGAAGTGAAGCAGAATCCTCTGGGATTAACAGAATAATGGGGCCATTTCCAGAGGGAAGTGGACAGGGACAAGCTGTCTAATGGAGAGAATCATAGATTCCTCACAGTGCAGAAAGAGGCCATTCGGTCCATTGAGTCTGAACCGACAACTATCCCATCCAGGTCTTATCCCTGTAACCCTGCATATTTACCCTGCTAATCCTTCTGACCTATGCATCCTGGGACACTAAGGGGCAATTTAGCATGGCCAAGCAACCTAACCTGCACATGTTTGGACAGTGGGAGAAAACCGGAGCACCTGGAGGAAACCCATGCAGACACGGGGAGATCGTGCAACCTCCGCACACAGAGTGACCCAAGCCGGGAATCAAATCCAGGTCCCTGGTGCTGTGAGGTAGCAGTGCTAACCACATTGCCACCAGAGCTTCAACAACAGTAATTGATGATGAGAAAACGGTATAAACATGATTTTTATATCTACCATCAGACCATGCAAGGAAAAGTGGTTCAGCTATCAAAACATCACTGAATGGCAATGGTTGAATATTAGCTGAGGGCCAAAAAGAAATGCCATATCTGTATTTAAAAAGCACCTGTTTGCAGAGGGTTACTTAAACCGACTTCCAAATAACATACATGGATACAGAGCAGAAAATCTACGAGTTGCCAGAAGGGCAACTCTGAAGGAGAACTTGGCATCCAGAAGTCCTGGCGTAACTTCAGCTGGAGTATGTCAGAAGGGGAAAGGACCTAGTTTCATCAACTCCAGCCATTTCCTGTTACGATGCAGGCTGTACCCTCCTAAAACAATGCCTAAGAAAGGGTGGGCACTTCCTGCTTTCCTGATCCTTGGATGAATCTGGCAAGGGTGCTGCCAAAGTCTGTCTGCTGGTGTCCATCTGCCAACTTAAGACCATAAGAAATAGGAGCACCATTTAACAAGGTCATAGTTTATCTAACGCTCACTAAGTACATTTTCCATTTTGGGGGCAGCACGGTGTCCCAGCGGTTAGCATTGCTGCCTCACAGCACCAGGGACCCGGGTTTGATTCCCAGATCAGGTCACCATCTGTGCGGAGTTTGCATGTTCTCCCTGTGTCTGCATGGGTTTCCTCCGGGTGCTCCGGTTTCATCCCACAGTCCAAAGATGCGCGGGTTAGATGGATTAGCCATGCTAAATTGACATCAGGGGATTAGCAGGGTAAATATGTGGGGTTACAGGAATAGGGCCTGGGCAGGATTGTGGTTGTGCAGACCCGTTGGACCGAATGGCCTCCTTCTGCTGTGCAGGGATTCTGCGATCCTGCCTTGGGGTAAATGATGTACACTTGGGGCTCCCGGTGGGGATAGTAATCAGGTCAGGGGTTACAGTGCTCTTACTAAAGGGGGCTGAACAGAAAGTTTTATGGAGATACAAAGTCTGAGGTCATGCAGCAACCAACTCAAGAACCACTTCTGCAATCAGACTTTTGAATGGACCTACTTTGCACTACGTTGATCTTTCTCTAGACACTAGCTATGACCGTAACACTACATTCTCACTCTCCCCTTTCCTTCTCTATGAACGGAATGCTTTGTATAGCGCACAAGGAACAATACTTTTCACTGTATGTAAATACATGTGACAATAATAAATCAAATCAAATCAAAGGCAACTCCTCTCAAGAGTTAATAAGGCTTCCCTACTCTTGGGACAATGGCCCAGAAGGAGAACCTTGAAAATGAAGGATACTAATATAACCCATCCAAACTGGTCTTGTATACTTTAAAATAGATCTCCAGTGTGACTGGTGCTGGTATTACTGATTTTTTACCGGGATTTGAACACCAATTTGAACTGGCGTTTCCTTTGCAGAGCTTTTCGTGTATACCCTTCATGCTGCAGGCTCTCATCAGCAGGATAGCAAAGAATGGGATTCCACATAGAATTATAGAACCCTTACAGTGCAGAAGAAGGCCATTTAGCCCCTCAAGCCTGTACTGACAACAATCCCACCCAGGCCTTATCCCTGTTAACCCCATGTATTTACACAGCTAATCTCCCTGACACTAAGGAGCAAATGAGCATGGCCAATCAATCTAACCGGCACACCGATGGACATAACCCCAGCAGTTTTGGACTGTGGCACGAACACTATGAAAACAGTCCCCTTCCCTCACTTCGGTGACATAACATTTTGGACAGGGAAACGTTCACTAACCTGACCTTCTGCACGTTCCATTTATATTTCTGTGGGGTGATTTTTCTTCATTCTTTTTACCATTGTTCCCTGTGGGGTGAAACCCCTCCTGCTCGCTATGCATTGCAAGCGTGCCCGTGAAGATTCCCAGGTTTCTGAATGAATTCCACAGCTGGACATGCAGGAAATGGGAAATCTTGCTGCCGTTCTCCTGGGCATTCCCAGCCACCTTCTGTAAAGCTGGCCCATTGAACATGCCATGGTCAGGTCACCCAGTTCCACCTATCAAACTCTTGCAGTGTCTGACTGCACTTCCTCCTGCAAACATAACTGCATCCCGGACATTCTCTCTTCCACCTTCTTCCATTGGGAAAAAGATACAGAAGTCTGAGGTCATGTACAAACCAACTCAAGAACAACTTCTTCCCTGTTGCCACCAGACATTTGAATGGTCCTACCATGTATTAACCTGATCTTTCTCTACCTCCTAGCCATTCCTGTAACACTACATTCTGCACCCTCTCCTTTCCTTCTCTCCTTTGTACTGTACGAATGGTATGCTTTGTCTGTATGGTGTGCAAGAAACAATATTTTTCGCTGTATCCCAATGCATGTGACAATAATAAATCAAATCAAAGGTCATGCATTTTAGCATGCTGTGTTTGCAATAATTATATGTTCTTGCTGTTGTTGTATTCTTGTACCACACGATTATGTTGTGCAAATCTCACAAAGTTCTGCAGATCGGAGAGGGACTCAGGGATCAGAAGTGAATGGGCCAAAGTTTCCTTTCCAACAGAGACAGAATCGCCAATTCTTACTCTCATCAAACGAGCTGCACAAGCTTCACCCTTTTATTATTGAATTATATAGCGCAGAAGGGGGTGCCATGTGGCTCACTGTGCCTGGCCTGCGCTGGCTCTTTCAAAGACCTATCCAATTAATCCCCCGCCCCAGCTCTTTCCCAGTAGCTCTGCAAGTTTTTTTTTTCATTTTCAAGTACCTTTCCAATTCCCTTTTGAAAGTTATGATTGAATCCACCAGATCGTTATCTCACCTCAAAAAAATCATCCTGCGATTCTGAACAGGCTGGAATTTTAAAACCTGCTGCCAGGGGTCAGTGGAGTTAATAACAAACAGACAGTTTTTTAGGCAGAGGAGTGCAGGCTGCCACTTGTGGAATATACCACTGCCCTGACATGTCCACCCTGGAATAGTGTAGTCTGAGAGGATCTGGATAGAAATTGTTTATCACTTTCTCTCTAAACCTTTCCTCAGTCTGACTGTGCATAGGTCAGACTTTCATCTGTTTCTGTAACTAATTACTCCTGGAACAGGTCACTAGTCTTTCACCAGGGGCTTATAACTTGAGGGGCACAGCGCCACATCAGGCATAGCCACACAAACACACTCAGACAAACTAAGGGGCAATTTAGCATGACCAATCCACCTAACCTGCACATCTTTGGACTGTGGGAGGAAACACACAAAGACAGAGGGAGAGAATGCAGACTCTGCACAGTCACCCAGGGCCAGAATCTAACCCGGCACTGTGAGACAGCAGTGCTAACCACTGTGCCACCGTGCCACCCATAGAAATTGTTTTAAGAGAAGTAAAAATAAACTCAAAATCTTTGTGCAGTGGAAGTACATGCTTAGAATTATATTTCAATTTACTTTTCAGATCGGCAATAAATATATCTCTGCTTATATATGAAGCTTATAGAGACCCATGTAAACCATCACAAATACTGTGATAGATGCAGTGCAGTTACATTGTATTTCATTGTACTTTACTGCAGTCACATTGCATCGGTAAGCTGGGAGAGAGCACATCATGAGTGAGTGCGGATATCAGGCATTTGGACACAGTGGGCATTGGATGCAGAGGGGAAAGGGGTGATCTTTGCTTTTTGTCTTTGTGTTCTAACTTCTTAAATCTCCAGAGAGTGGTCTTGCTGTACTTCAGCAGTAGAGGCTATAAGTGAGAAAGTTGACTGGTAAATGGTAGGGAAAGTCTGGTAAGAATTGTGACTTTTATCACTCATCGTTTATAAGGTCTTTTTGTGGTTTATACTTTGTAAGGGCTACATTCTGTCATAATGAGGACTAGGAAAGAAGTAATTGATATTATTTGATAGTAAACATCTTCCATTTAATGGAGTAAGTCACGACAGGAGAGCTCAAAACTGTGGTGTGCTCCTCCTGCTCTATGTGGGAAGCCAAAAACATTGGTCCCAGAGCCTGGGACCAAGGTATGTGCAGGAAACATCTCCAGCTGCAGCTTCTGGAAAAGTTTACTTATTAATCACAAATAAGGCTTACATTAAAACTGCAATGGAGTGAAATTCCCCTAGTTGCCACAGTCCAGCGCTTCTTCAGGTCAATGCACCTAACCAACACATCTTTCAGAATGTGGGAGGAAACCGGAGCACCTGGAGGAAACCCACACAGACCTGGGGAGAACGTGCAAACTCCACACAGACACTGACCGAAGCTGGGAATTGCACCCGGATCCCTGGCACTGTGAAGCAGCAGTGCTAACCATAGTGCCACCGTACCACCGAACTTTGGAGCTGGAGCAGCATCTGGGAACATTGTGGATGGTCTGCGAGGTGGCGAGTATCGTAGAAAAGCACGTACAGAGAGGTGGTCCCACCATGGCCTGAGACTCCACAGACAGGAAGGAAATGGGTGACCAGCAGGCAGAGCAAGGGAACAAGGCAGGTAGTGCAGGGATTTCCTGTGGCCATTCCCCTCCCAAACAGATATACCATTTTGAATACTGTTGGGGGAAATGGCCTCTCAGGGGAAAGCAACAACAGCCAAATTAGTTGCACCACGGTTGACTCTGTTGCACAGGAGAGAAGGAGAAAAGTATTGGAATGCAATAGAGGGGATGCAATTGTAGGGAAATAAATAGGTATTTCTGAACTGCAACTGAGACTCCAGGATGGTATGTTGCCTCCTTGGTGCTAGGGTCAAGGATGTCTCAGTGGAGTTACAGGACATTCAGAAATGGGGAGGGTGAACAGCCAGTGGCCTTGCTACCCATTGGTACAAATGACATTGGCAATTTGAGCCACTTCAGATCAGCCATGATCTTATTGAATGGCGGGGCAGGCTCGAAGGGCTAGATGGCCTACTCTTGCTCCTATTTCTTATGTTCTTATGTTAAAAGGGATGAGGTCCTAGAAACAGAACATAGGGAGCTAGGAAGGAAGTTGAAAAGTAGGACCTCAAAAGTAGTGACCTCAGGATTACTACCAGTGCCATGTGTTAGTCAGAGCAGAGATAGCAGAATATAATCGGATGAATATGGGCTGAAGAGGTGGTGTGTGGGGGAGGGTTTTAGATTCCTGGAACATTGGGACTGGTTCTGGGGGAGGTGGGACCTTAACAAACTGGAGAGGTCGCACCTGGATAGGACCAGGACTCATTTCCTGAGTGTGGGGGTGGGAGGGGGTGGTATTTGCTAAAGTGCTTGGGGAGGGTTTAATCTAAAATGGCAGGGGGGTGGGAAGCCATGCAAGAAATCAGAAGGGGGGTAATCAAGGACAAGAACAATAGACAGAAAGGGAATAAGAAAAGCAATAGACGGAGAAATCAAGGGCCAGAATCAAACCGGGCCACAGTGAAAACTAGTCAGAGTGGGGCAAGTAGGCCGGGATTCTCCCAAAACAAAACCAATGGACAGGGAAAAGCAGGCTAGGAGAATCCCAGCTGAAATGTTAAAAAGATCAGGTTTGAGGATGAATTAATGGTGCAAATAGATGTAAACAGATATGGTATAGTCGGGATTATGGAGACATGGTTGCAGGATGACCGGAGGATTCAGTATTTGGGAAGGACAGACAAAAAAGAGAAGGCGGTGGAGTTGAATTGCTGGTTAAAGAGGAAACTAATGCAATGGTTAGGAAAGGTATTTGCTCTGATGGTGTGAAATCTGTATGGCTGGAGCTGAGAAACACTAAGGTGGAGAAAATGGTAGTGGGGGTTGGATATAGACCTCCAAACTGTAGTGCTGATGTTGGAAATGGCAGCAAACAGGAGGTCAGAACTAAAATAGCATTAGGGTTCCAATAACATAATGGGAAACCCAATTTAAGAAAGGTTCTGGTGCCTTTGCCCCTAACTTAGAACATAAGTTTAAGGTCAAAGGAAACGTGACCCTGGCTATCAGAGTCTAAATTACTGAGTGTGCAAGGTTAAAATTGAACCCAAGATTTCCAACTTTAAATATACCTGGCGTAGCTATCAGAAAGCATTTGACTGTCAAATTGCTACAATAACATATAACATTTATTACTTACCGTCTTCATCTGTCTGGATCACAAGCTCATCACTTTCCTTCCTTCCCTCTGAGTTCATCAGGACCAGTTTCACGCTGACGTTAGTATAAGGTGACAGGCCACGGAGGGTATACTGTGGCTGGATGTGCCCAGTCTCTTGGCAGACTTCTTCACCCACATGTTCCTGACCGCCCACCCCGTACCGGTACTGGGCTGTAAGGTTGAAGCTGTGGCAACGGGTCACATTGTAACCGAACGGCTCCCAGCGGATTGTGATCTGCCTGGACTTGATCTCCACGACGTCTATGTTCTTCGGTCCGTGCATGGGATCTTTTTGAAAAGAAAGGGAACATCCGTCATCGTTCCGGCATGTCCATTTTTGGGAAACAACTTCCTCTGTAATTCTGTGGCAGGGAGCCAGGTTTTATGATTTAGGTCCAACAGAGGGAAACTTCCCATCGTGTTTGGAAAACTGAATCAATCTTCTAAATCCCAGTAACAGAAATCAAAACAAAAACAAAATATTGGAGATCTGAAGTCAAGAACAGAAAAAGTGGGTTAAACTCAGCAGACCTGGCCACCTCTGTGGAGAGAGTGGAGGGGAGGGGGAGAGGGATTCTCCCATCCCGCTGCGCTGGAAAATTAGCGCAGCAGGCCGGGAGAATCGCGGCGGGGGGGGGATGGCTGGAGTACGCGGGGTTCCCACAAATCTGCCCCCAGCGGCAGATTTTTGGCATGGGCTTCTCCGAATCGAGCTGGGCAGCAAACAGGGGACTGACCATTCGAGGTCGTGCGCAGTGGCTCAATGGTTTCAGCCTCTCCAGGGTGAATAGGCCCTGCCTCTGAAATGTAATGATATTCATGCTGGTGGCCTCCTCATTGCACAGAGTGTGAGAGATTCTAGTGTGAACTCCCACTGAAAAAAAAACAGCGTGAATTACTCCAGTTTTCCCATAAATTCAACACTTAGAATTTCTTTGGGAGAATTCTGCCCTTAATGTTTCTACTCAAATTATTCCTCTTCAGAAGTGAATCATTCTCATCTGCCAACTTTTAAACATTCATAGACTAACGTGCTTTGATAAATAACTTTTTGTCTCCTCAGTTACACTCAGCCAAGCTGATGGGGAGAGGGGTTTGGAGTGTAGGGTGAGGCAAATTACAGGGTTATTCGCTTTACATCACTGCTACGTACCTATTGGTGTTTAGTTCAAGCCTACCATTAAGTTATTCATATAGGATAAGCAGCTAAGCCACAGTAAGTTTAGAGATGCAATCCCTTGCTTGTATTAAATTAACTGATCCCAATCATGACAGCAATATGGGCCGGATGCTCAGCCCCTGGTGTCTTGACAAATACGTGAATAGGATGGGAATAGAGGGGTATGGTCGCCGGAAGGGGAGGGGGTTTTAGTTAAGTCGGGCAGCAGGGTCAGTGCAGGGTCAGAGGGCCGAAAGGCAGGCCTCTGCTGTAATTTTCTTTGTTCTATGAGAGGGGAGCGATCAGCCCCAAGGCCTGATTGATATGAAGTCACCCCTGTTGAAAGTAAACACGTGGAAGTTGGTGAAGAAACAGAGCTGTCATATTGGCGATGCCACCACGATTGATGCTCACCATCAAACCTCACACATAAATCACGGCCACCTGGATGAGGTAATGGGTAGGGGTGGCAACTGACGTCCTTCAAACTGAATCCGAGGAAGGAGATAAAAGTAACTACAAACCATCAGGAAGAAATCGAAAGCATACTAAATATGCTGCAAACTAGCTTATATTCAAACTTTCGTAGCTGTTACTTTAGTATCTACATCCCTGGTCAGGGCAATTTCTAAACAGTGACCTTCCTTCCATCACTCGGATTCACACAGGTGAGATGGGTAATATTAATATAGAGGGAAATGGGCCATTTGCTGGCAATTGAAACTAGCTTTGTGGCAAAAACTGGGCAGCATGGACAAGTTGGGCTGAAGGGCCTGTTTCCATGCTGTAAACCTCTATGACTCTAATGACTGTGTTCTTTGTTCTTTCATGAATAGGATGGGAATAGAGGGATATGGTCCCCGGAAGGGTAAGGGGTTTTAGTTCAGTCGGGCAGCATGGTCGGTGCAGGCTTGGAGGGCCGAAGGGCCTATTCCTGTGCTGTAATTCTCTTTGCTCTTTGACTCTAGGTGATGACATACGGGATTGGAATTTCCTCCTGCGCTCACCCCAAAACCAAGGTCAACGGACTTTTCCATGATCCGCCTCGATTCCCGTGGCAGGGAGAATGGGAACATTTGGCCATAATGTTGCTCTTTAGTCAGGCCAGCACGTATTTTCATCCTTTCATGGGATGTGGTCGTCGCTAGCAAGACCAACATTTGTTGCCCATCTCTAATTGCCTCACTTTTGGGGGCCATTTAAGAATCAACCACATTGCTGGAGTCCCATGTAGGCCAGATCGGAACTCCTCCCTTAAAGGATATCAGTGAATGAGTTTTTTTTATAACAATTGTCAATGATTTCATGGTCATCATTAGACTTTTGATTGAATTTAAATTTCATTACCTTCTGTCGTGGGGTTCAAACCCGGGACCCCGGAGCAGTACCCTGTGTCAACTACTAGTCCAGTGAGAGTATTGCTATGCCATCCCCTCCCCTGTTGTAGTCTAGTGACTAACCAATGTAACAAATCCTGTCTAACATAAAGCCCAAGTCACATGACCAAATTTTTTCTGCCTTTCTTTCCCCAATATAAGTTAGCAAAAAAAAACTCCACATGATTAAAACAATAGATTTTGCACCAAGTATCAAGAAAAGGTTTGTTGTTATTGTAAAGTAACTAATGATGACAAATAACTGGGTGAAAGCCAACAACCTATTGATTGGTTGTGGTGGGTGGGAAGTTATTGGGTTTAGTTTGAATACTATTTGGTTATTATGAATACTATTTGGTTATATTATATTTCAGTTATATTTCTGTCAAAGCCAACCTTCTGAACATCTTCTATCCTTCTCTTGACCTTGGGATAGAATTATAAAGATTTGACACTGATAAAGTATTACAGCATTTTATACTTGAGATTTATTGTTTTTGTTTTATTAAGTTTAAGTATTAGTGTCAAAAGTAGGCTTACATTAATACTGCAATGAAGTTACTGTAAAAATCCCCTAGTCACCACACTCCGATACCTGTTGAGGCACACCAAGGGAGAATTTAGCGTGTCTAATGCACCTAACCAGCACGTCTTTCGGACAGTGGGAGGAAAGTGGAGCACCCGGAGGAAACCCATGCAGACATGGAGAGTACAGACTTCACACAGCCAGTGACCCAAGCCAGGAATTAAACCTGGGTCCCTGGCGCTGCGAGACAGCAGTGCTAACCACTGTGCAACCGTGCCACCCTTAAGACTGCAGGCATGATGGACATTGATTTTAAACACCTTCATTTAGTGTACAGCTCATATCTGCTTCCACAAGAATGAAGAATCAAACTATAAAGAGCTGTCAAATAACGGAGATATTTTCCTTTCAACTGCATAACCAAGGCGAAACCGAATGCAAGTTGAAATGAATTGAAACATCGTAACCTTGCCTTATTTTGAGATGGTTAGCTGTAGGGCATCAGAATCATTTCTTTGCAGTGACAGTGACAGACAATAATCATTTCCAACATGCCATGCATCAAGAACAGAGTTGTGAGGGGAATACATCAACGCAATGGTCTTGATCAATGCTCAATCCTACTCGAGTATGTATCGGGCTTTGTACACATGTGTTTTACATTTCCATTGACCCGGTTGACAAAATAAATCCATAGGGGAATTTTTAAAAACCCACTCGAAGGCACATAGTCACAAGTCAATCACTGAAGTGTTTCCGAGTATGCACGCTCGCTAGGATGAAGATAATTACTATGAGACTGTCAACCAATCTGCTCAGTGAGGTATTAATCATGAGATGAAGTAATGCAGTTATCGAGTCTTAGGGCCCAATTTTGCCATTAAGTTGCGCCCGTTTTTGGGTGCATACACATGGTAAAGTGGGGCGTGAGGTGGGTAACGTGATCCGCGCCCGCCATCGTGCCGGTTCCCCCTTTACCAAGGGTCAAAAATGGCTGTCGTCAGCACCATACCCAAAACGGGCATGATGTCAATTTAAATGCATTTGCATACATTTAAATTGACTTAATGGGCTGCACGCCCAAACTTACCGGCACTTCACCCTTTCACCGCGTTCACCCGTCCAGATTCAGCGTGAAGCAGACATGGTCCGCAAAGATCCGATTCAGGTGCGCCAGGTTCTGAGGAGGTAAGTTCAGAGTCTCCGGCGACTTTCTGACTCAGACCACTGGGGACAGGGGGAAGTGGGTCAGATGCCTCCATTCAGATTGGTGGGTGTGAGGGAGAGGGTGGGATGGTTCCACTCAGATACATGATACTCAGATACTCAGGGATACATGTTCATAGCTCATTGAAAGTGGAGTCACAGATGGACAGAGTGGTGAAGAAGGCATTCGGTATGCTTGGTTTCATTGGTCAGAACATTGAGCACAGGAGTTGGGATGTCTTGTTGAAGTTGTACAAGACATTGGCAAGACCACACTTGGAACACTGTGCACAGTTCTGGTCACCCTATTATAGAAAGGATATTATTAAACTAGAAAGAGTGCAGAAAGATTGACATAGCAATTTTGCCTGTTTTCCTAAGCTACATTCAGTAGTTGGGCACAGGAGAATTCATTTCCAAATCTTCTTCACAAAATAAATCACTTATCATAATTTCCCGAAAAACAAAACAAAGAAAATGTTTTTATTTCATTTTGATAAAGCTGTCCCCTGTCGTTTGCACAATTAATGACAGTTACATAAGAAATCTCATCTGAATTATACAGGCTGATTAAAATATAAACTGTGATAACAATTGTCGAAATGATCGTAAGAAGAAACATAATGCGAGAATTAGAACAATTTAAACTTCTACCACAATTTGTTCAAAATCATTTTTAATTGCTGTGTACAACTGCAAATAGGTTGACTGAACCAGTTAACAATCCTACACTGACAGTGTTCAACAACATTCTTGCTGCATATCACCATGACTGACTCTGAGTTACATCTGAGCATTTCTTATTCATTACTGGAATGGACAACATGCATTAGTCCCCCTTCATTCCCTGAGACATTCACCCATCAGTACACAATGGGGACAGTGTGTACCAGCTACAAGATGCACTGCAATAGGGGCAGATTTACAATGAATCATACTTTGCCCTGGCAGGGGCTACCAAAAACGCAGACACTCTGATCGTCCCTCACTGACAATCCGGTAGAGATGTCAAAGCAAAATAGTGAAGATGCTGGGATCTGAAACAAAAACAGAAAATGCTGGAAGATCTCAGCAGGTCTGGGCTTAAACGCAGCCTCTATTCTCTCTCCACAGATGCTGTCGACCCTGCTAAGAGTTTCCAGCATTTTTTGTTTTTGTTTCAGGTATGGACATACATTGCAAACTTACCCATGATTGATAAATCAATCACTGTTCTCAGCCAAGCACAGATGAGTGGGCGAAGATTTATCTGATACGCTGGAGCCCTGGGTTCTACACATGAACTCCAAGCCACCTGAAGAAGGGACAGGCTGTCCCGAAAGCTTGCAGCTTTTGCTACAAATAAACCTGTTTGGACGTTAAACTGGTGTTGTGGGATTTCTTTCTGTTTTACCCCAGTCAAACGCCGGCATCTCCACATCATGACTACCTTCCACACATGCGCTGTGGAAACATTTATTCACCCCTCTGAAGCTACATTTCCCACACTGCATGTGGCACAATGAGGACTGCCAGTCTGGAATAAATGGGGAGACCCAGCCCACGCTGCCCAATTGGAAGTATAGCCCTGACGTTTGGGAATCCCAGTCTGAGAAACCGCCAGCCGAAGTGGCTGTCACGTGGTCAGGGCTGGAATTGGACTTGAAAATCCCTGCTCCAGGTGGTGGACACCAGGATCATAGAATCATAGAATCCTGGCAGTGCAGAGGAGGCCATTCAGCCCATCAAGTCTGCACCAATTCTCTGACAGAGCGTCTTACCCAGGCTCTCCCTCCACCCTATCCCGAGAACTCTACACATTTACCATGGTTAATCTATCTAACGCATACATTTTTGGACACCAAGGGGCAATTTAGTGTGGTCAATCCACCAAACCTACACATCTTCGAAATGTGGGAACAAACTGGAGCACCTGAAGGAAACCCATGCAGACACGGGGAGAACATGCAGTCTCCACGCAGACAGTCACGTGAGGCCAGAATTGAACCTGGGTCCCTGGCGCTGTGAGGCAGCAGTGCTAACTGCTGTGCCACCGTGCTGCTCTGGGATCATAGCCATCCTCCCCTCCCCATTCCCCCTCTTTTATCCCCTATCCCTGCTCCTTCACTCTTCTATCCTTCCTCCTTCACCCACCATCACCCCTCCTTCACTCTCTGCCCCATGTCAGTGGTAGGTTTCATGCGACTGCAGCCCACCGGAGCTCTGCTTCGGCACCTCAAGCCAGAGCCACGGGGAGGAGAGGCTGGCTGGAATACACAGGACTAGTTGGGCACTAGGGAGCAGAACACAAGTGTTGATAGTGTACACAAGGGATTTGGGAAAGAGTGTGTGTGTGTGTGTGTGTGTGTGTGTGTGTGTGTGTGTGTGTGTGTGTGTGTGTGTGTGTGTGTGTGTGTGTGTGTGTGTGTGTGTCTGCGAGTGAGTGAGTGTATGACTAGTGAGTGAATGAGTGTGTATGAATGAGTGAGTGAGTGAGTGTGTATGAACAAGTGAGTGAGAGTGTATGAGCGAGTGAGTGAGTGAGTGAATGAGTATGTGTGTTTGTGTGTGTGGTGAGGGTGCACGGGATTGTGGGGCTTGGGCCTCCTGGTCTCAGGGTTAGGGGGTAGAGGGGGTGCGAGGTGGTGGGGTGAGTTGAGCACAGCGCCTCACTGACAGTAAATCCACCAATGCACTGCAGCAAGCACCCTTTGACAGCAGCTTCCAAACCATTATACCCAGCAGAACAAGGGCATCCAATGCATGGGAATAACATCTCCGCAAGGTTCCCTCCAAGTCCCACAACACCCTGCCATGTAAATGTATCACCATCAATTCAGTACTGTAGGTTAAAATCCCAGAACTCCCTCCCTAACAGCACTGAACCCACACACTGCAGCAGTTCGAATTATGGCCCACCATCACCTTCTGAGGGGCAATTGGAGTGGGCAAACAACATCTTGTTATAGACACCCACAACTCATGAGTCAGGTCAGACTCGATGGGCCAAAGGGCTTCTTCTGCACTGTAGTATTCTGTGATTCTGTGAACAACTTTCCACACACGGCTTTGGCCCAGCAGTGCTGAATCCTTCCACTTGATCCCTCCTCGATGTCGGGGAGACATGTTGCTGCTCTGGCCGTCAAATCATTTGAAGCAACGTTGCTGCCTTTGAGAGAAGGCAGAGCAAGTAATGGAGGTGGCACCGGGTGTCGGGAATGTAACGAGGAAAGGTCAATGAGAAATGGTTTGATTTCTTGAGGAAAAAAAATGCAATTTGGAGATGACCTTATCAAAGTTTTCAAGAATATGAAATGGATTAACAATGCGGTCAAGTCTTCTCACTGTTGGTGCAGGACTCAAATACCAAAAAATATGGGTCATAAATCAGGAGTAAAAATGGAAATTAAAATAATCATCCATCCATTGACTCTGTCTACACTTCCCGCTGCCTCGGAAAAACAGCCAGCATAATCACGGGCCCCACACACCCCAGATATACGCTCTTCCACCTTGTTCCATTGGGAAGGAGGTACAAAAGTCTGAGGTCACCGACCAACCAACTCAAGAACAGCTTCTTCCTTGCTGCTGTCAGACTTTTGAATGGACCTACCTTGCATTAAATTGATCTTTCTCCACACCCTAACTATAACTGTAACACTACATTCTCCACACTCGTTTCCTTCTCTATGAATGGCATGTTTTATCTGTATAGCGCGCAAGAAACAATACTTTTCACTGTACACTAATACATGTGACAATAATAAACCAAATCAAAATTATTTCCGTCCGTAGGATATGTAGAGTTGTAGAAACAGGTACTTTGGAGGAGATCAGGGGACAGACTGACAGTGGGAATTTTGGGCCCCTCTCCCTGCGGAATGTTTCTCAGCAGTGGGGGGGGGGGGGGGGGGGGGGGGGGTGGGGGGCGGCTGCCATTGGCCGGCTGTAGAATCTTTTGGACCCACCATTGTCAATAGGTTTTCCCATTGTATCCATCCCTTGGCACTGAGAAACCTGAGACGGGGTGGGGGGTGGTTACATTGGCGGGACCGGGAAACCATCTGCTGGTCAGTGGCCTGAAAATCCTGCCCTAGGTCTATTTCTGGAGAGAGTAAGGAATGAGATGCGCAGAGGAAGATGAATCAGTTGAAAAGGGCCACTGAGACTAATGTTCCTAAAACTAACCCTTCTGTTCCTTTTCCAGGGTTTAGTCTTGAATGCTAATGATTTTGAGGAATACTTTTCTGTCCCGTTATATTTACAATCAAGGCATGAATCCCTCGAATACTTAAAGGAGTTGTGATGTGTTCAAATGAATAAACAAGCTCATTTGTTCATCCTGACATAGCACCAGCTTAATTATAATGTGCAGTACCCAATACCAGTGACTGTTCAATTGCCTGGAGCAATGGAAAATAATGACAGGACCGACTAACCCTCGCCTCGTACTGGCCTGCCTTAAATAATCAGCCGCAACATTGCGAAACACAAAGAGGGGAAGCAAAGCCAATTGTTTTCCTGGCTGACAGCAAGCAGAGGAGGATTGCCACAACAGCACATAGCACCTTCCCCTCAGCTCATCAGATTCAGGCATTCCAGCAAAGGAACATTCTCAACCTGGGCCACCTCTGGGTCAAAAGTAGCAGAGCCAGAGGGCAGGGCGGACGTATGCCAGAGAGAAGTGTCTTTGCAGCCGCCCCTGTTTGATCTGCCTTGAGTGAGATTGTCAGTTTGCTGCCAATTAGCAGGCACTCGGAGGCAACGGCCTCAGGCTCACTTGGACCTTGCCCGGGACCTTTCAGAGTCAGTTCGCACAAGAGCGGCAAAGCCGCCTCCAGGGAGGTTTGAACTGGGGTGGGGGAAGAGCCAGAGGTGAAAACGAACGGTGTTAATCAGAATTGCACGCGCTTCCTTTATGTGCAGGGCCCCAGCTGTCTTTCGACTCCCCGTCTGCCACCCGTCACGCCTGTTTGCCATGCAGTGTGTGGCACCATGACAAATACAATAGACGGACTATCAGCTCTGTCACTCCAGCTGATCAGATTTGAGGCAGCAGCAGCTGGGTTTGAGGTGTCTGATGGTTCAAATAAATCATTCCAATTTGTTAGCGCAGCCTGACACGACTCCCATTTTTACGCACTCGGTACTCCCGGATAACCTACTTCTTAATCGTTGTGTTATTGGAAGCAGGCAGTGTAAGGGCCACATTTTGTGCAATAAATCCCATTACGCATGGCGGTTGAGACCGAGCCTAAACATTATCTCTGAGCAGCCAAACAGAGAATAAATAAAAGGTAGACAGTGCCCCAGCTGGGAATTACAGAATGTTAGAGCAAAGATGTTATTTATCCGACAGTGAAGTATTGTGATGGTAAAATAAGGAAAGTATCCTGACAAGGAGAGTACAGCTTAGTAACAAATAGGTTCGTCCCTTAAATAGTGAATTCATGTTTGCAAAGGGAGCCACAGAACCGAGACTGGATGCTTCCTAACTTAGAGAAAGGGTGGAGTGGGTCAAAGAAAATCAGAGAAACCACGGAAACCCTACAGTGTACAAGGAAGCCATTCAGCCCATTGAGTCTGCACCAACAACAATCCCACCCAGGCCATATTCCCGTAACACCACATATTCACCCCGCTAATCCCTCTAACCGATGCATCCCCAGGACACTCAGGGTTAATTTAGCATGGCCAAGCGACCTAACTCGCACATCTTTGGACTGTGGGAGGAAACCGGAGGAAATCCAGCAGCTACAGGAAGAACGTGCAGACTCCACACAGACAGCCATCCAAACCAGGAATCGAACCCAGGTCCTTGGTGCTGTGAGGCAGCAGTGCTAACTATTGTGCCACTGTGTCACCCCATCAATCTTCACTCACATTCAGGTGTGATTGAACCTGATACTGGGTGCAGGGTTTTGTGTTCAGCGATTACCTGACATCCAGTCTTGTTGAAGGAGGCTTCAGGCTCATCAACAAGACTGAAGCCTGTGGCCCAGCCTCAACTGTGCGACTGACTGGCTGCACGCTCATCAGGTGCATGCGTGGCTAGCGTGATGTCTGGCTCATCTGCACTTCTTAAAGGCAGTCTGTCCTCCCTAAAGAAGAGGTTACGGCAGTAGATAGAATAGTCTCAGGAAGACTTTGCTGGAAGGAAAAAGAATAGTCACGCATCAACAGGGTCAGAGAAAGGGCTCCCAGATTCTTGGATGTGGTGTTCCTGGTTTTAGCCAAACAGGAGGAGAGGCCATGTTTCCAAAGGGGCCAGGAGAATTTCTAGCACACCGTGTGGAGGGAATGGGAGGTGACCTGGGAAGTGGGTTGCAGAAGTTTAGCACCAAGGACCGGGCAGCAGTTCTGGGAAAAGTTCACTGACGAGTGATCAAGGTTAGTGAATAAATCTTCAACTAACATCTCCTGTTTAATACAAGACCCATAGATAGAACCATAGAATCCTACAGTGCAGAAAGAAGCCCTTCTGCCCATTGAATCTGCACCAACCACAATCCCACCCAGGCCCTATCCCCATATCCCTACATATTTTACCTGCTAATCCCTCTAATCTACACATCTCAGGACACGAAGGGGCAATTTTAACATGGCCAATCAACCTAACCCGCACATCTTTGGACTGTGGGACGAAACCAGAGCACCCGGAGGAAACCCACGCAGATATGAGGAGAATGTACAAACTCCACACAGACAGTGACCCGAGCCAGGAATCAAACCCAGGTCCCTGGAGCTGTGAAGCAGCTTTGCTAACCACCATGCTACTGTGCCGCCCAACTCTCCAACGACTCAATGCATCACACCTCCCTCACTCATCCATCAGCAGTCAGCACTCAGTGCTAACCACTGTGCCTCCCTTACTGATCCATCAGCAGTCAGCACTCAGTGCTAATCACTATATCTCCTTCACTCATCCATCAGCAGTCAGCACTTACACCTGACAGCCAGACATCTGCTCCACCTCACCCTTCACACACTTGCCAATGTTGCCTCATAACTACATCTTGCATCTTCCGTGATTGAACTCTGGCAGGCACATCACCCAAACACAGTGCCATATGCCCATTGGCATTCATCCCTCTCCCTTGCAAGACAGGGTCACACACAATGGCAGGGAGCAGCAGCAAACTGCCAAGGGACAGGCAGAGCTGCACTGATCAAGCACTCAGGAAGTGACGGATATCCACATCGTGGGGCTGACAGTGACTGAGCCCTTTCCTCCAGCAATTCTGGGGACAATCAGAATGAAAGTATATTCCTGCCTTCTTCACTTTCACAAATCACGGACTTCACCATCGCTCACGAGAAGAGCAAGCTACAGATGGGATGGCCATCAACACAGAACATAGAACACTACAGCACAAACAGGCCCTTCGGCCCACAAGTTGCGCCGACCACATCTATACCTACCAAGCCATAGAACTATCTGTAACTTCCAATCCCATTAGATCCCATGTACTCATCCAGAAGCCTTTTAAAAGACCCCAGCGAGTTCACCTCTCCCACCACCAACGGCAGCCAATTCCACTCACTCACCACCCTCTGAATGAAAAACTTACCCCTAACATCTCCTCCATACCTGCTCCCCAGCACCTTAAACCTGTGTCCTCTCTTAGCGACCATTTCAGCCCTAGGAAATAGCCTCCAAGAATCCACCCTATCTATTCCTCTCAACATTTTATAAACCTCTATCAGGTCGCCTCTCAACCTTCGTCTCTCCAGGGAGAAGAGGACCTTTTGCTATCCCCCATTGCAAACCTCCCTTTCAGGGCCCCAAGAATAGCTGCCTGGCCGGCCAGGGCATCCTCACCAAGGAGGGCTTGGGCAACAACTAAGGAACATTATTGTCTGATTTGCCCCTCCAGCATCTGTTCGGGTCAATGCACCTAAACAACAAGCCTTTCGGACTGTGGGAGGAAACCCACACAGGCACAGGGAGAACGTGCAGACTCCGCACAGGCAGTAACCCAAGCCAGGAATCGAACCCGGGTCCCTGTCACTGTGACACAGCAGTGCTAACCACTGTGCCACCATGCCACCCATGGCATCAAATCAACATTAGATACTGTTTGACGTCACGATTCACTCATGCTGAATACCAATTTCGGCACAAGTTCTCAGATGTTAATAAGGAGCACTTTGTAGCTTTTGACTAGATCGAGTGGGCCTTTGTCATATTCAGCGTCTAAGTCGATGTGGTACATCTGGGTTTACTCTGATTGTCTGCATAACAAGTTGCTGTGACGGACTCATTTCAGAGACAGGTTAAGAGTCAACCACATTACTGCGAGTCTGAAGTCACAAATAAGCCAGAACGGGACAGCAGACCAGTAAATCCAACAGTTTCAAGGGCAGGATAAACGATACTAGCTTTATATTCTGGATTTTTCTTGTAGTTCATGGATTTTCAACCTCCCAGCTGCTGTAATGGGATTTGAACTCATATCTCTGGGTGATTGGTCCTGGTCTCTGGATGACTAGTCTGGTGACGTAAACGCTATGTAATTATATCCATTCACTGGCAGTGTAATGATTGCTGCTTCCCATTCTGTTTTTATTCCTAGGCAGGTTCTCTTCCAGTATTTTCTTGGCAAAGGATTCCATCCCTTAACATATTATTGACATTACTGAGTTTGTTGACCTTGTCAACGTTATTTTTTGTCATTCCTTTCATCTGCTTCCTATTTTGGAGAATCTCTGTAGCGCTTAGTGATCTTTCCATTGTTATAATCACCCTGTCCTCCCAACTCTCCTTCAGCAGCTCAGATACATCCTAAATGGTCCCTACAATAGTAGGTCTTCAGTTCCCCTACTTTACCATGTACATCTTTTCTATGAAATGCTCTCTGTGAGTTACCTCTGAACAATGAATATTGTAGAGTACTTGCAAAGCACTAACAAGCATTTTGGACCATTAGAACAATGCTGGTGTTTATATTCCCCGTGGGGCTCCCTCTCATTTTGGGACTGATATTTCTGTCCTAATGTAAAGTACGTAACTACTGGGGGGGTTTGTGGCCCTGTCGCTGTAGGAGTGGGGCTGTAAAACACAGCAAACCGTT
The DNA here is from genome assembly GCF_965287045.1 of Carcharhinus amblyrhynchos. Taxonomy (NCBI): domain Eukaryota; kingdom Metazoa; phylum Chordata; class Chondrichthyes; order Carcharhiniformes; family Carcharhinidae; genus Carcharhinus; species Carcharhinus amblyrhynchos. The sequence goes on along the minus strand of NC_137331.1, from coordinate 110,676,571 downwards.
GAAAACGCTATGGAGTCTGACAGGTACAGAAGATTGGGTCTGCAAAAAGGGCTGTAACATTCTGCCCATCAATTATCTCCAACGGCACTGCAACAGCAGTGATACCTGACACAACCTTTCACAATGCCTTCATACGACTAAACTGATGTTGAAGTGTCAAACTTAGATCCTGGTTTCCAGAGGATTACATAGGATACAGGGCACACACAAAAAGGCCATTTGGCCCAGCCAATCCCAATCTCCTCCCCCTTTTCCTCATCTAAATCTACCATTATAACTCTCAGTGTTCAGTAAAGCTTTATTTATTCATTAGACACAAGTAGGCTTACATTAACATTGCAATAAAGTTACTGTGAAAATCCCTTTTTTGCCACACTCTGGTGCCTGTCCGGGTACACTGAGGGGAAATTTGGCAAGGCCAATGCACCTAACCAGCACGCCTTTCAGATTGTGGGAGGAAACTGGAGCACCTGGAGGAAACCCATGCAGACATAGGGGAGAATGTGCAGACTCCACACAGATAGTGTCCCAAAGCCAGGATTCAAACCGGGTCCCTGGCGCTGTGGGGCAGCAGTGCTAATCACTGTGCCATCGTGTCGCCCCTGCTTCCTCACAGTGCCAGGGACCTAGGTTCGATTCCCGGCTTGGGTCACTGTTTCTGCGGAGTCTGCACGTTCCTCCCGAACAGGTGCCGGGCTTTTCACAGTAACTTCGTTGCAGTGTTAATGTAAGCCTACTTGTGGCAATGATAAATACATGATAAACTTTAAGCACTCCCTGAGGTGACAAGTTTCTCATTCTCACCATTCCTTTGGGAAAAGAGTTTCTTCTCATTTCCTTGATGGATTTCTTGGTGATTATTTTATATTGATGACCTTTTCCCTGTAAGCGGAAACAGTCTTCCTGTATCCTTCCTATCAAAACCCTTCATCATTTTAAAGGCCTCCATAAGGTCACCCCTCAGTTTGCCAAGAGAAACAATAACCTGCCGGCCAATCCTTTCCGAATAGGCTTGGCCGTGCATTTTTTGTATCTCTTCCGAGCTTTCCAGAATATGAAATTCTAGCTCATCAACATAACGGAGTAGTGAGCATCAGCAAACAGCTGCTTGTTAACCAAAGGAATTGCAGACAGCATCTTTAGCGCACCCTGGAGATAGTTCAATAAAGAAATATCATCTGCATCAGGATGGCTCACAGTCACCGCTGGGAGATCGGAGGAACATAGTGACATTGTAATGTGTACTCAGATAGTCGTAAAAAGCAGCACTCGAGAACTAGTATTGTGATAATTCTAAAATGTTAAGCATACGCTAACGGAATGCTTCTTTGTCGCTGCACTACATCAAGACATCGCTTCCCTCAACCAAACCTGCCGGCAGCATGGCCTTCTCAAGTACATGTTCACTAATGGCTTTGTTAATTGTTTTGCTTGCATCAATTAAACATCCAAACATCGCCAAGTATTCAAACCGTTCTCACACGGTGATAAAAATAAGATCAGCTGCGTCACCAAATACCTCAACTTCGGATAGGAAAATATTAAAATGTTTGAGATTTTTTTTCCCAAGATGGTGTCGGAGCAAGGCGATTTCTTGCAAGCTGTGCCCAGTATACCTTCTAATTCTATCGTTTAGTCTCGTTCTGTGCTTCTAAAATTTTTTTCTAACTCGTTTAAACTCTTTAACACTGCTCCAAGTCAATCTCTTATAGATTTAGTGATCTTCAGGACCATAGCGAGGGGGATTGAATATAAAAGTAGGGAGGTCTTGCTGCAGCTGTATAGGGCACTGGTGAGGCCGCAGCTGGAGTACTGTGTGCAGTTTTGGGCGCCGCACCTGCGCAAGGATATTTTGGCCTTGGAGGGAGTGCAGAGGAGGTTTACTAGGCTGATACCGGAGTTGAGGGGGTTGAGCTATGAGGAGAGGCTGAATAAACTAGGCTTGTACTCGTTAGAGTTTAGAAGAATGAGGGGAGATCTCATTGAGATGTATAAGATGATGAATGGGATGGATAGGATAGAGGTGGAAAGACTCTTCCCGCTCAAAAAAGACAGTAGGACTAGGGGGCACAGCCTCAAGATAAAGGGGGGGCGGTTCAGAACGGAGTTGAGGAGGAACTTCTTCACTCAAAGGGTGGTGAATCTCTGGAATTCTCTGCCCGTTGAAGTGGTGGAGGCTGCCTCGCTAAATATTTTTAAGAAGCGGGTTGATGGGTTTTTGATAAGAGAGGGGATTAAGGGTTATGGGGAGAGGGCGGGAAAGTGGAACTGAGCCACGACAGATCAGCCATGATCTTATTGAATGGCGGGGCAGGCTCGAAGGGCCAGATGGCCTACTCCTGCTCCTATTTCTTATGTTCTTATGTTCTTAAAGACACCCGATCTGAAACTGACCCAGACCAACATTATTTGATTTGATTTATTATTGTCACTTGTATTAGTATACAGTGAAAAGTATTTTTTTTTGCATGTGGTACAGACAAAGCATACCGTTCATAGAGAAGGAAAGGAGACAGTGCAGAATGCAGTGTTACAGTCATAGCTAGTGTGTAGAGAAAGTTCTACTTAATGCAGGGGAAGTCCATCCAAAAGTCTGATGGCCACAGGGATGAAGCTGTTCTTCAGTTGGTTGGTACGTGACCTCAGACTTTTGTATCTTTTTTCCAAATGAAGGAGGTGGAATAGAGAATGCCTGGGGTGCACGAGGTCCTTCCTCATGCTGACTGCTTTTCCAAGGCAGCAGGAAGTCTAGACAGAATCAATGGATGGGGGACTGTTTTACATGATGGGTTGGGCTACATTCACAACTGGATTTGATTTGATTTATGATTGTTACATGTATTAACATATAATGAAAAGTATTGTTTCTTGTGCACTACACAGACAAAACATGCCGTTCATAGAGAAGGAAATGAGAGAGTGCAGAATGTAGTGTTTGTAGTTTCTTGTGGTCTTGGGCAGAGCAGGAGCCGCATCAAGCTGTGATACAACCATGAGAACATAAGAGATAGGAGCAGGAGTAGGCCATCTAGCCGTTCGAGCCTGCCCCGCCATTCAATAAGATCATGGCTGATCTGAAGTGAATCAGTTCCACTTTCCCACTTTCTCCCCATAACCCTTAATTCCCTTGTCTATCAGAAATCTATCTACCCGTGACCTAAATATACTCAACGAGGCAGCCTCCACCACTTCAGTGGGCAGAAAATTCCAGAGATTCACCACCCTTTGAATGAAGAAGTTCCTCCTCAACTCCATTCTAAACTGCACCACCCCCGCCCCTTATTTTGAGGCTGTGCCCTCTAGTTCTGCTTTCCTTTCTAAGCAGGAAGAATCTCTCTACCTCTACCCTATCGAGCCCCTTCATTATCTTGTAAGTCTCTATAAGATCCCCCCTCAGCCTTCTAAACTCTAACGAGTACAGACCCAGTCTATTCAATCTCTCTTCATAAGCTAACCCCCTCATCTCTGGTATCAGCCTAGTGAACCTTCTCTGTACTCCCTCCAAGGCCAATATATCCTTTCGCATATATGGGGACCAAAACTGCACACAGTACTCCAGCTGCGGCCTCACCAGTACCCTGTACAGTTGCAGCAAGACCTCTCTGCTTTTATATTCTATCCCCCTCACTATAAAGGCCAACATTCCATTCGCCTTCTTGATCACCTGCTGCACCTGCAGACTGGGTTTTTGCGATTCGTGCACAATGACCCCCAGGTCCCTCTGCACTGTAGCATGCTGCAGCTTTTCACCCTTTAAATAATAATCCCTCCTACTATTATTTCTACCAAAATGGATAACCTCACATTTGCTAACATTATACTCCATCTGCCAGGTCCTCGCCCACTCATTCAGCCTATCCAGATCTCTCTGCAGACTTTCCACACCCTCCACGCAATTTGCTTTTCCTCTCATCTTCGTGTCATCAGCAAATTTTGTTACCCTATACTCAGCCCCCTCCTCCAGATTGTCTATGTAAATGGTAAACAGTTGAGGCCCCAGCACCAATCCCTGCGGCACTCCACTAGTCACCAACTGCCAATCAGAAAAGCACCCACTGATTCCAACTCTCTGCTTCCTGTTAGATAACCAATCCTCTATCCACACTAACACCTTACCCCCAACTCCGTGCACCCTAACCTTCTGCAGCAACCTTTTGTGAGGCACCTTATCAAACGCCTTCTGGAAATCTAAAAACACCACATCCATAGGTTCCCCTCTGTCTACCGCACAAGTCACATCCTCATAGAATTCCAATAAATTTGTTAAGCATGACTTCCCTTTCACGAATCCGTGCTGCGTCTGCTTGATCAAACCAGAAAGAATGCTTTCTCTTGTGCATGAGTCGCAAAAACCCAGCTTGCAGGTGCAGCAGGTGGTCAGGAAGGCGAATGGGATGCTGGCCTTCATAGCGAGGGGGATTGAATATAAAAGTAGGGAGGTCTTGCTGCAGCTGTATAGGGCATTGGTGAGGCCGCAGCTGGAGTACTGTGTGCAGTTTTGGGCGCTGCACCTGCGCAAGGATATTTTGGCCCTGGAGGGAGTGCAGAGGAGGTTTACTAGGCTGATACCGGAGTTGAGGGGATTGAGCTATGAGGAGAGGCTGAATAAACTAGGCTTGTACTCGTTAGAGTTTAGAAGAATGAGGGGAGATCTCATTGAGACGTATAAGATGATGAATGGGATGGATAGGATAGAGGTGGAGAGACTCTTCCCGCTCAAAAAAGACAGTAGGACTAGGGGGCACAGCCTCAAGATAAAGGGGAGGCGGTTTAGAACGGAGTTGAGGAGGAACTTCTTCACTCAAAGGGTGGTGAATCTCTGGAATTCTCTGCCCGTTGAAGTGGTGGAGGCTGCCTCGCTAAATATTTTTAAGAAGCAGGTTGATGGGTTCTTGATAAGAGAGGGGATTAAGGGTTATGGAGAGAGGGCGGGAAAGTGGAACTGAGCCACGACAGATCAGCCATGATCTTATTGAATGGCGGGGCAGGCTCGAAGGGCTAGATGGCCTACTCCTGCTCCTATTTCTTATGTTCTTATGTTCTTATGGTCCATCTGTAAAAGTTGGTGAGAGTCATTAAGTTGATCTTTCTCTGCACCCTAGCTATGACTGTAACACTAAATGCTGCACTCTTTCCTTCTCTATGAATGGTATGCTTTGTTAGTATCGTGTGCAAATAACAATATTTTTCACTGTGACAATAATAAATCAAATCAAATCAAAATCATTTTCATCCATAAAATATACAGAGTTGTAAGAACAGGGAGCGTGGAGGAGATCAAGGAACAGGCTGACGGTGGGATTTTCGGGCACCCATCTCTCCGGAATGTTTCTCTTGTCACAGAAAACTAATACATGTGACAATAATAAATCAAATCAAAAAGTGCTCAGAGATCAATTGCAGGGCATCACACTTCAGTTGAAACCGAGGAGCATTTGCTGAGCTGCTTTCGAAGTTTTGAAAGTGTTGTTTATCGTTTGTTTTGTATCAGAAAGGCAATGGTGAAGGAAGCTCAAATGCACTGAGTCTCCTGACTGATGTCAGTGCAATGATCGATAGCTGGCACGCGTTGCATCTGTTACAGTGAAAAGAGGCATGGAAGATAATGGCTAATCAAGTACTTGAATGTACTTGGAAATGATGGCTTCTAATGAATATTTCCTGCCAAGTATTTTGCATAACTACCCACTAGGTTCTGCCACAATTAACACTGGGTAATTGTATCATTAGTCTGCCTTGTGATGTGAAGATGTGGCATGTCAATATCACATACTGACAAATGTATTCTTAGCATGTGACTGGCAGCTCACATCATTTAATAGAAACACACAAACTAGAAGCAGGAGTAGGCCATTCGGCCCTTCGAGCCTGCTCCACCATTCATTTTGATCATTGCTGATCATCCAATTCACTACCCTAATATCCCCTTCCCCCCATATCCCTTGATCCTTTTATCCCTCAGCGCTATATCTAATTTCTTCTTGAGATCAGTAAGAATTCTCACAGCACCAAGTTAAAGTCCAACAAGTTTATTTAGAATCACGAGCTTTTGGAGTTCTGCTCTTTCATCAGGTGAATGAAGGAGTTTGCTGATGAAGGAGCAGCGCTCCAAAAGCTTGTGATTCCAAATAAACCTGCAAGGCTTTGACTTGGAGTTGTGAGACTTCTTACTATGCCCACCTCAATCCAATGCTGGCATCTCCACATCATGGCTTCTGAAATCAGACAATGAATGGCCTCAACTACATTCTGTGGTACTGTTTGCCTTCATCGAGCGGGCCATTGAGTTAAAAATTGGCAAGTCATGTTGCAGCTTTATAGAACCTTAGTTAAGAAAACTTAGTTAAGAACCTTAGTTAAGAAAAGCTGCAGTATGCTACGGTGCAGAGGGACCTGGGGGTCCTTGTGCATGAGTCGCAAAAACCCAGCCTACAGGTGCAGCAGGTGATCAGGAAGGCAATGGGATGCTGGCCTTCATAGCGAGGGGGATTGAATATAAAAGTAGGGAGGTCTTGCTGCAACTGTACAGGGCACTGGTGAGGCCGCAGCTGGAGTACTGTGTGCAGTTTTGGTTGCCGCACTTGTGCAAGGATACTTTGGCCTTGGAGGGAGTGCAGAGGAGGTTAACTAGGCTGATACCGGAGTTGAGGGGGTTGAACTATGAAGAGAGGCTGAATAGACTGGGCTTGTACTTGTTGGGGTTTAGAAGGATGAGGGGGGGATCTTACTGAGACATATAAGATGATGAAGGGGATGGATAGGGTAGAGGTGGAGAGGTTCTTCCCGCTCAGAAAGGACAGCAGGACTGGAGGGCACAGCCTCAAGATAAGGGGGGGGGCAGTTTAGAACGGAGTTGAGGAGGAACTTCTTCACTCAAAGGGTGGTGAATCTCTGGAATTCTCTGCCCATTGAAGTGGTGGAGGCTACCTCGCTAAATATATTTAAGACGCGGGCAGATAGGTTTTTGGTAGGCAAGGGGATTAAGGGTTATGGGGAGAAAGCGGGAAAGTGGAACTGAGCCACTTCAGATCAGCCATGATCTTATTGAATGGCGGGGCAGGCTCGAGGGGCTAGATGGCCGACTCCTACTCCTATTTCTTATGTTCTTATGTTCTTATTTTAAAACCCTTCCGGGGACCCTTCCAGGACTAAAGGGCACAGCCTCAAGATAAGCGGGGGGTAGTTTAGAACAGAGTTGAGGAGGAACTTCTTCACTCAAAGGGTGGTGAATCTCTGGAATTCTCTGCCCGTTGAAGTGGTGGAGGCTGCCTCGCTAAATATATTTAAGACGCGGGTAGATCGGTTTTTGGTAGGCAAGGGGATTAAGGGTTATGGGGAGAAAGTGGGAAAGTGGAATTGAGCCACTTCAGATCAGCCATGATCTTGTTGAATGGCGGGGCAGGCTCGAAGGGCTAGATGGCCTACTCCTGCTCCTATTTCTTATGTTCTTATGTTAGTTAGGCCGCACTTGGAATACAGTGTTCAATTGTGGTCGCCACACCACCAGAAGGATGTGGAGGCTTTGGAGAGGGTACAGAAAAGACTTACCAGGATGTTGCCTGGTATGGAGGGCATTAGCTGTGAGAAGAGGCTGGAGAAACTTGGTTTGTTCTCACTGGAACAACGGAGTTGAGATGGCGACCTGCTAGAAGTCTACAAGATTATGAGGGACATGGACAAAGTGGATAGTCAGAAAGTTTTTCCCAGGGTGGAAGAGTCAATTACTAGGGGGCACAGGTTTACGGTGCGAGGGGCAAGGTTTAAAGGAGATGTACGAGGTAAGTTTTTTACAGAGGGTGGTGGGTGCCTGGAACTCGTTGTCGGGGGAGGTAGTAGAAGCAGATATGATAGTGACGTTTAAGGGGTGTCTTGACAAATACATGAATAGGATGGGAATGGAGGGATATGGTCCCCAGAAGGGCAGGCAGTTTTAATTCAGATGGGCAGCATGGTCAGTGCAGGCTTGGAGGGCCGAAGGGCCTGTTCCTGTGCTGTAATTTTCTTTGTTCTTTGAATTCCACATATTCACCACTCTCTGGGGGAAGAAATTTCTCCTCACCTCAGTTTATACCTTTGCCAGCCAATTTAAAACTAATGCTATATTTACTCACATCCATCACAGAGTTTTGAATGTTTAGGAAAATTTGGATGCAAATTATTTTTTGTTTCAAAACGCATTTTGTGATCTGGCGACTTTAATAGCCTTCTTTGTTCTGATATTCAGGTTGCCCCCTAAGAGTGATTTAACACCACAATGATTCAGGCCCTGAGCTGTCAAACTCAGTTAGAAGATTCCAGGTTTAATTCCAGATTTGTGTTGTGTTGATCAATCTCAGCCAGAGAATGCAAGCGATCTTAGTGACCCCGGGCTATGAAAGGGAGAATCGATCAAGATTCTGTTTCTAATCATAGATCCATGGGATAGTACAGTGCAGAGACAGGCCATTCAGTCCAACGAGGCTCTAGAACCTCCTATTCCCTTCTCTTTCCTCATGTTCCTCCAATTATTTCTCCTTCAATTTGATCCAACGTCCTTGCGGAAACTGAATTGATTTGAATATATCAGGAAGTGCATTCCAAATCCCAATCAGATATTGGACAAAATTGTTACCCTTCATGTTATCCTTGGTCCTTTAGCCAATTGGTGCCATCTGCTTATCAATCCTTTAGCCAATTGTAATATTTCCTCTTTATTTACTCTATCTAAACCCTTCACAATTTTGAACACCTCTATCAAAGCTCCTCTTGGCTATCCCTGCTCGAAGGTGAACAATCCATCTTCTCTAGGTCCATCTTCATCCCTAGAATCAGCCTGAAAATCTCTCCTGCAACTTCTCCAAATCTTTCTTCCTAAGGTGTGGTGCCCACAACTGGCCCACACGATAGCCAAAGTTTTACCGCCTCACCGGTTCCGGAATTTTCCATCGGCCTCGGGCGCGATTTTGTGAGCCTCGCCCAAGTGAGTTGTAAAATCCCTGCCAATGCTTCAACTGGAGGCCGAACTAGTGCGTTATACAGAATTCTATGCTGATGACTAATGCTGGATTAACACATGTGGGGAAAACTGGATGGCCACAGGATCAGTGCTAGCTCCACTACACCATATCCCAAAGTCAAAAGCCTATTACTGAAGATTGCCTCCAATCGAAGTAAAATTTATTTAGTTTTTAGTCCCAAGTAATTGACGCCAAAACATTGAATGTATTCAAGAGGCTGTTGGATGTAGCACTTGGGGCGAATGGGATCAATGTAATGGGGAGAAAGCAGAATTAGGCTATTGAATTGGACAATCAGCTATGATCGTGATGAATTGTGGAGCAGGATCAAAGGGCCGAAGGCCTCATTCTGCTCCTATCTTCTACGTTTCTATGTTTCTAAGTAGGCTTACATTAACACTGCAATGAAGTTACTGTGAAAAGCCCCTAACCGCCACACTCCAGCGCCTGTTCGCTGACACTGAGGGAGAATTTAGCATGACCAATGCACCTAACCAGCACTGATTTTCAGATTCCAGAGCACCCAGAGGAAATCCATGCAGACGTGGAGAGAACGTGCAGATTCTGCACAGTCACCCAAGGCTGGAATTGAACCCAGCGCTCTGGCTCTGTGAGGCAGCCACTGTGCCACCGTGCCACCCATTAAGTTAGGAACCAGAGATTAATGGGATCTTACTGTGTTGGTTAATAATAGCTAAAGACAGGAAGGGAGGGGAGGAAGCAGGAGGGGGAATCAAGATAAAGAAACAATGCAAACAATTTTCATTATCAGACTAGATCTTTATGATCTTTGTTCATTATTCAGCTTTGGGGCAGCACGGTGGCACAGTGGTTAACACAGCTGCCTCACAGCACCAGGGACCCGGGTTCCATTCCCAGCTTGGGTCACTGTCTGTGTGGAGTCTGTACGTTCTTCCCATGTCTGTGTGGGTTTCCTCCGGCTGCTCCGGTTTCCTCCCACAGTCTGAAAGACGTGCTGGTTAGGTGCATTGGCCATGCTAAATTCTCCCTCTGTGTACCTGAACAGGTGCCAGACTGTGGCGACTAGGGGATTTTCTCTGTAACTTCATTGCAGTGTTAATGGAAGCTTTACTTGTGACTAATAGACAAACTTTAACTTTCATTTGGACAGGATTTGCTTTGGAAATGGAAGACAACCGTCTAGCCTGTTATTAATCTTTATTTACTTTTGGAGAACTTAACACCAGGGAAAGAAAGAAGGACTGTGAGTGAAGCAGCTTTAAATTATCTGGAAGAATTCCTACAGTGCAGAAGGAGGCCATTTGGCCCATCGAGCCTGCACCGTCAACAATCCCACCCAGGCCCTAGTCCTGTAGCCCCACATGTTTACCCTGCTAATCCCCCTGTCTCTAAGGGGCAATTTAGCATGGCCAATCAACCTGACCTGCACATCTTTGGAATGAGGGAAGAAGCTGGAGCACCCGGAGGAAACCCACACAGACATGGGGAGAATGTGCAAACTTCACACAGACAGTGAGCTGAGGTGGGAATTGAACCCGGGTTCCTGGCGCTGTGAGGCAGCAGTGCTAACCACGGTGCCACACGCAGCTCAACTCCACCAGCTACAAGCTTGCTGTGTGAGAATACATGGATTTCATTATGAATCAATCTCAGCTCAGTGAGTGCTGACCTGAGCAGTGAAGACCAAATTTCACGGCAGCTTCAATATTCTGTGAATACTTCAACAGGAGAAGGAATCATTTTCCCAAGGTTTAAGAAAAATATCACACTTTACCTAACAGAATTGTCTGAAGGACGCTGCGTTAAATCGGCTGGCTAATGGAAATATCGTCAGGTATGAATGGGCAGATGTGAATGGTCAGATATGAATGCTAGTGAATGTCAGTTTCAAAATGGATGGTGCCCCAAAGCAGCGGCAGCATCAGAATAAAGCTGCAGGAAAATCAACGCTGAGATACTCGGGGTAGCACGGTGGCACAATGGTTAGCACTGCTGCCTCACAGTGTCAGGGATCTGGGCTCAATTCCTGGCTTGGGTCACTGCATGCAGTTTGCACATTCTCCTCATGTCTGCGTGGGTTTCCTCCAGATGCTCCAGTTTCCTCCCACACTCCAAAGATGTACAGGTTAGGTGGATTAGCCATGCTCAATTGTCCATTAGCATCAGGGGGATTAGCAAGGTAAATATATGGGGGTTGCATTATATGTGGCCTGGGTGAAATTGTGGACGGTGTAGGCTTGAGGGGCCGAATGGCCTCCTTCTGCACGGTACGACTCAAAGACCCTGATTAGAGAACACTATTCAGCCAGCACCTCACTGCCAACCTGCCAACTGCCGCTCGCACAGAGACTCAGAGGGTCCCACTCGCCACAGGGATTGTAGTGGGCAGGACACAGACCATGGAAAGGTCTGTTGACCTCAGGCAGGATTTTTCGATCTTGTGGTGGGCAAGGTGGGGAAAATCCTGCTCAAAGTGTGTGCCCACAGCACCTGGTCTGCCCTCAAGGCCTCCGGTGCATCACCTGAGCAGAGACACTTGGTTACCCAACGAGGAAACACCAAGACGGACTCAATGAAAAAGCAGGAGCTTATTTCCAGTGTCTGGAAGGAGGAGAACATGCCAGGAGATCATTTATCAACCTGCCCCCACCTCACAATACTGATCCCCCCCCCCAGTTATCAAAATCCATGATGAGGCCTTGGAGGTAGACCACTTGCCATACCTTGCGATCCCACTGCCAACCAGAGGGAACATTGGCGACAAGGTTCAACACCACTTTCAGTGTGTCAGTGCAACCTTTGGTTGTGTAAAGAAGATCCAAGAATGTTTAGGTAAGATGGATTAGCTGTGGTAAGTATGCAGGGTTATGGGGATTGGGGTGGGTGGGCTTGGGTCAGACGCTCTTTCAGAGAGTCAGTGAAGTCTCGATGGGCTGAATGGCCTCCTTCCGCACACTTGGAGTTTTATGGTTTTATGGAATGTTTGAATACCAGGATCCCAGACCCGGCACCAAGCTCATGGTCTTTGTGCTGTAGAGATATATGACCTCCAATACGGCTCAGAGACGGGAACTGTGCACAGCGGACCCCTCACACACCGTTAGAAGTACCACCAGTGCAGCCTTCACAAGATCCTGTAAATCCATTGGCAGGATAAGTGCACTGAAGTATTGACCACACTTGGTTAGCTCCATGGCAGGGGTGGGGGAGGGAGAGGGGGGGGTGCGGGTGGTGCCATATCATCCACAAGACTGACTCGACACTCCTGAAAGAACCCTCTACTCGGAGTTTCGACCCGGCAAGTGGACCCCAGGAGGGCAGAGGAAATGCCTCAGGGATACACCCAAAGCCTCCTTGAAACAGTGCAACATCCTCACCGACACCTGGCAATCCTGGGCCCAAGATGCCCCCAAGTGGACGGAATCTATCCAGGAAGGAGCTCACCACCTCGACTCTCATCGCCAGCAGCAAGCGGCCCGGTAGCACAGTGGTTAGCACTGCTGCTTCACAGCTCCAGGGACCTGGGTTCGATTCCTGGCTTGGGTCACTGTCTGTGTGGAGTTTGCACATTCTCCTCGTGTCTGCGTGAGTTTCCTCTGGGTGCTCCGGTTTCCTCCCACAGTCCAAAGATGTGCGGGTTAGGCTAATTGGTCATGCTTAAATTGTCCCTTAGTGTTGTGAGATGTGTAGGTTAGAGGGATTAGTGGGTAAAATATGTAGGGATATAGGGGTAGGGCCTGGGTGGGATTATGGTCGGTGCAGACCCGATGGGCCGAATGGCCTCTCTCTATACTGTAAGGTCTCTATGATTTCTAAGCTGAAACCAAGCAGTCACAGCAATAGGAACACCGTACCAACTCGGGCACCCCACCTTTCCGCTCCTCCAACCACCCTCTGTCCCAGCTGTGACAGAGACTGTAGGTCGCACATTTGACTCCTCAGCCTGAGAACTCACTATCAGCGTGGCAGCGACTTAACCTCGATTCCCAGGGACTGCCTAAGAAGATGAAATGCAAACTGATGTTGCTGGGTTAAGTGAAGCATCTTTAAAAGTTTAACAGCAGAGACCCATTTTAAAAAGCTCAGGCTGATGAAGGAAGGACTATTACTTACGTGGCGAAAAACTGCAGCAGGCGACGGTGCAGAGGGACCTCGGGGTCCTTGTGCATGAGTCGCAAAAACCCAGCTTGCAGGTGCAGCAGGTGGTCAGGAAGGCGAATGGGATGCTGGCCTTCATAGCGAGGGGGATTGAATATAAAAGTAGGGAGGTCTTGCTGCAGCTGTATAGGGCATTGGTGAGGCCGCAGCTGGAGTACTGTGTGCAGTTTTGGGCGCCGCACCTGCGCAAGGATATTTTGGCCTTGGAGGGAGTGCAGAGGAGATTTACTAGGCTGATACCGGAGTTGAGGGGATTGAGCTATGAGGAGAGGCTGAATAAACTAGGCTTGTACTCGTTAGAGTTTAGAAGAATGAGGGGAGATCTCATTGAGACGTATAAGATGATGAATGGGATGGATAGGATAGAGGTGGAGAGACTCTTCCCGCTCAAAAAAGACAGTAGGACTAGGGGGCACAGCCTCAAGATAAAGGGGAGGCGGTTTAGAATGGAGTTGAGGAGGAACTTCTTCACTCAAAGGGTGGTGAATCTCTGGAATTCTCTGCCCGTTGAAGTGGTGGAGGCTGCCTCACTAAATATTTTTAAGAAGCGGGTTGATGGGTTCTTGATAAGAGAGGGGATTAAGGGTTATGGGGAGAGGGCGGGAAAGTGGAACTGAGCCACAACAGATCAGCCATGATCTTATTGAATGGCGGGGCAGGCTCGAAGGGCTAGATGGCCTACTCCTGCTCCTATTTCTTATGTTCTTATGTTCTTATGAAAAGGCTTCTGTTGTCTGAAGGGGGAAGGAACAAGCTTGAGCGACAATTCTGCTCGTTAAGCAGAACACCTCCAGCTCTTAGCACCAGTCCACTTTAACATTTCATCTACATGGCGACAAGCACCATACTTTGCCAGCTTACTTTCTACCTTCTTTGGAATGCACATTGAGGAGGTAATTGCCACCAAACCACCCTCTGTTTTCACCACCCTCAACGTCTTGGGAAAAAAAAGCAATGGAACCACTGCAGGAGTCAAGCATTGCTGAGAGGATATAGGACAAGGCAGGCCCTGTCACCACTGCAGTGCCAGGCTTCACTCAGGAATAACCCGCGCCCACAAAGACTGACCCCGTGAAGATCGCTGTCCCCGGAATTCCCTGGATGCGTCCTGCAGCCCCCTTTGATGGTGCCCTCAACATCAATGTCAACCTCGCTTCCAGCGCCGAGACACCGCCAGGAACGATTGGGATGCAAAAGGGCCTTTCAGCCGAGCCTCTCGCCCCTGGCGTTTATTGCTCCACGTTTAATCAGCACGGTCGTAGATTGAGCTTTATTTTACCAGAAGAGAATGAAATAGGACAAGAACTAAAACTTGTGATCAGATCAATTCTCATTTCAGGTCCAATTCCCAGAACAATCTTGCGGAACTTTACACTCTGAATTCCATTATAACAATCAGTGCGGTTTAGGAAGCTCTGTTTTAAGGTTTCATGAAACAATTGGCTTGATTTCAAAGTACCGTGGTCAACTGTCAAAAACAAATTGAATCTTTTTAAGCTTCCTCTAATATATAATTTCTGGTACAATATTCCTACATTTTATTCAATAATTATAAAATATATTCATACCAAGCACAGTTTTTGACATCAACAAAGTCTCTCTTGGAAAGGAGCAATTATGAAGCTTGCTAATTATTTTTATTCTTTCTGTTCTTCCATTGGATGTGGATATTACTGGCTAAGTCAGCATTCATTGCCCACCCCTAATTGCTCTCCAACAGGAGATGAGCTGCACCTCTTGAACTTTAACCAGAAATTTCAATTTATCACTGCTGTCTGTCTGTCCCAACGACTAACTCTCCCCCACCGCCGACACTCTCTCTCACCGACTGTCCCTCTCCCTGACACTCCCTCTCACTGACTCTCCCCTCACTCACTCTCCCCCTTCTCTCTCTCTCCATAAGACCATAATGTAGGAGCAGAATTAGGCCACTTGGCCCATGGAGTCTGCTCTGCCATTCAATCATGGGTGATATTTTTCTCATCCCCATTCTCCTGCCTTTTCTCTATAATCCTGACCCCCTTATTAATCAAGAACATATCTATCACTATCTTAAAGACACTCAATGATCTGACTTCCACAGCCTTCTGCAGCAAAGAGTTCCACAGATTCACCACTTACTGGCTGAAGAGATTCCCCCTCATCTCTGTTTTAAAGGATTGTCCCTTTAGCCTGAGGTTCTAGCTTTCCCTGCTAGTGGAAACATCCTCTCCACATTCATTCTGTCCAGGCCTCACAATATCCTGTAAGTTTCAATAAGATCCCGCCTCATTCATCTAAACTCCAATGAGTACAGACCCACAGTCCTCAATTGTTCCTCATTCAACAAATTCTTCATTCCAGGGATCATTCTTGTGAACCTCCTCTGGACCCTTTCTAAGATATGGTGCCCAAAACTGCTCATAATACTCAAAATGTGTTCTGACCAAAGCTTTATACAACCTCAGAAGTACACCCTTGCTTTTGTATTCGAACCCTCTAGAAATGAATGCTAACACTGCATTTGCCTTCTTAACTGCTGACTGAACCTGCACGTTAACCTTAAGAGAATCTTAAACAATGATTCCCAAGCCCCTTTGTGTTTCTGATTTCCTAAGCATTTTCCCATTTAGAAAATAGTCTATGCCTCCACTCCTCCTTCCAAAGTGCAAAGCCTTTCCCCCTCCCTGACTTGTCCCCTCACTGACTCTCCCCCCCGGCTTCCCCGCCTCACCGACTCTACCCCCATCACTGGATCTCCCCCTCCCTGAACCCATTGCTATCTGGGAACAGCACAAGTGACAAGAAAGCACTAAAAAAAGACTGTAAAATATCAAAGCAAAATATGTGGGAAATGCAGGCATTGTTTGAAAGAGAAAAGCAGGTTATATCTGTCCCACCAGATCCTTTGCCAGAGTTCTGTTGAATGTACCGTGTATACTCGTGCACTTGTCGAACTTTTGAAACCATTTTTTTAAGCTAAATGTCACGGGGTCAACCTCTGCACAACTAATCTTTCTCAGAGGTTGGCAATGCCTGCTTGATGTGGGTTGGAGTGAAATCCAAAGAAGATTGTTGCAAAGGAATTGAATAAAAACCAACAAAGCTAAAGAATTCATGTTAATGATCTGGTGCACATAGTGGCACAGTGGTTAGCACTGCTGCCTCAAACTGCCACGGATCCGGGTTCGATTCCCGGCTTAGATCACTGTACATGTGGAGTTTGCATAGTTTCCCCTGCGTGGGTTTCCTCTGGGTGCTCCAGTTCCCTCCCAAGATGTGCAGCTCAGGTGGATTGGTCATGTTAAACTGTCACTTTGTGTCAGGGGGATCAGCAAGGTAAATATGTGGGATTACAGAGATAAGGATGGGTGGGATTGTGGTGAGTGCAGACTTGATGGGCCAAATGGCCTCCTCCTGCACTGTAGGGATTCTATGATCTAGCCTTTATTTATTTTCTCACCCATATTAATGATGTAATGTATACCTACTTTAAACATTTATTCCACTTATATTTGTATTTATACGTTTACAATGAAATTGAGTCATTAATATCTCCAGGATTATATTTGGGTTATGATCCTTTGGGTTCTGATCCCTGAAAAACCAGGTGTGACTTTTACACAAGGTGCATAAAAAAATGCTTATTCTAAAGCCAAAAATCACGAGATCGACTTTTACATGAGCATCATTCAATAATATTGACCATCAGAAGCCGTCATGGTATACATGCTAATTTGTTATTTCCCCTGATGCTTTTTGAGAATGCTTACATAGTTCGATAATAGCAAATGATGAATACTTGCCAAAAGCAGTGGTTTATAGAAGCAAATTTAAATTTTTTAACATTTATTTATTAGTGTCACAAGTAGGCTGACATTAACACTGCAATGAAGTTACTGTGAAAATACCCCAGTTGCCACACTCTGGCGCCTGTTCAGGTACAGTGAGGGATACTTTAGCATGGCCAATGCACCCGAACCAGCACGTCTTTTAGAGGAAACTGGAGCACCTGGAGGAAACCCACGCAAACATGGGGAGAACGTGCAGACTCCGCATACACAGTGATCCGAGGCCAGAATTGAACCTGAGTCCCTGGCGCTGTGAGAGAGCAGTGCTAACCACTGTGCTACCATGCTGCCCTTAATAATGCTGCCCGAAATTGTTTCCGGTAGCTGTTTTTCAGAATCTGTTTAAACCATGGCGCATGCTCAGTAAGATGTTAAAAGCTTCTCTGGATTTCGGTTCTCCAGTTTCTTCCCACGGTCCAAAGATGTGCGGGTTAGGTGGATCGGCCATGCTAAATTGCCCTTTGTCCCGAGATATATCGGGTTGTGGAATTAGCAGGTAAATAAGTGGGATTACAGAATAAGCCTGAGATAAGACTCGGTGCAGACCTGATGGGCTGAATGGCCTCCTTTCTGCACTGTAGGTATTCTATGATATCATTTGCAGGTTGGTGAGCCGCAGGAAGGCACTTGCGATGATGGGAGATTGGCCAACTCTCACGCTAAGCCTGAGAGAGAAAAGGGGTCCTGCATTGGGTGGGTGGAAGTTGGGGTCTCAGGCAGACTGGCAGTGAGCTAGGCCTTTCCCTGAGCAGACCATCAATGGTATCTTTAGAAACCATTGGTTACCTCGCTCAGAGCCTGATACCCCAGACAGTGTGTGCGCACTCACACACACTCTGCCCATTAGTACTGAAAATTATAATCTGGCCTCTATAACCTCTCTGGAACATGATTTACACATTTAGGACTGTTTTATGTGGGTAAGCCTCTCGCCCAGTGAGGGGCCCGCCTGAAATAGGACAATAGGACATCTCAGTGGCTAGTCACTTTTAATTGTTGGGTGCCTTATTTTCAGGTGAGGGTCAATTCCTAAGTTGCTCTCAGTAGTTTTACAAACATGGATTGTTTCACTCATTGGGATACGGTGTGCAATTCTGGTCGCCCTATTATTAAACTAGAATGAGCACAAAAAAGATTTACTAGGATGCTACTGGGACTTGATGGATTGAGTTATAAGGAGAGGCTGAATAGACTGCGACTTTTCTCTCTGGAGCGTTGGAGGCTGAAGGGTGATTTTATAGAGGTCTATAAACAATGAGGGGCATAGACAAGTATATAGTCAATATTTTTTCCAAAAGGTAGGGGAGTCTAAAATAGAGGGCATAGGTTTAAGGTGAGAGGGAAGAGATGCAGAAGTGTCCAGAGTGGCAATTTTTTCACACAGAGGGTGGTGACTATCTGGAATGAGCTGCCAGAGGTAGTAGTACAGGTGGGTACAATAATAAAAAAATGCTTTTTAAAGAGCATTTAGATAGTTACTTGGGTATGATGGGTAGAGAGGGATATGGGCCAAATGCAGGCAATTGAGATTAGCTTAGGGGTTTCAAAAAAAAGGGCAGCATGGACAAGTTGGGCCGAAGGGCCATTTTCCATGCTGTAAACCCTTCTGACTCTTTGGAGTGAAAACGTCAAAGTTCCTGACACAAACACAAATGGCTAAATGGTCTCACTCTGTGCTATAAATGTCTATGATTCTATACAGTAAATACAAAGGGGGAATTTTCCCATCTTGCCAGCCACAGGAATCGTAGCAGATGGGGGAGCGGACCATACAAAGGTCCATGGATCTTGGGTGGAATTTTCTGGTTTTAGGGCAAGTGCAACTGGAAAATCCTGCCCAGGTTGTTTCACACTTTGCTGCCTCGGTTTAGTACAAAGCGATTTCTAATCCCCAAAAAACCTATGCAGCACAATGAGTGAAAGGCAGAGCACACATCTTGCGGCTGTGCTACAGTGTACCCCTGGATTATTACAGAAACATACCAAGCGGATATGGTTCCACCAGGTTGCTGCAGGGTTTAGCTCAGACATGTTGCAAACAATCGCAGCTTGAATCTTTTTGGACAACCACCAAACTCACATTTTATGAGCAGAGTTAGACTGTGAAAGATGATGCCGGCACCAAACCCTCCTTATTTTATGAACTGCATATGTTTGCTAAATTCAGATCACTGCAGACGGCATGCAACAATGCGTCAATGTAAATCTTTCCCATTGTGTCGCAGAAGGTGATATGAAAGTAGATGGCTCATTTTTCAAACCATTACAAGGGTGACTGAAGTCTATGGAACGGCATAAAATTAAGAAAATGGGAGCTCATTCGAAAGGAAGCTGACGGATTCAAAAGCTTTGTATCATCTGAATTTATGTTATTGTGATTGCTTCATCTCCTTCTTACAGAGGGTGATGTTGATGTGGAAATTATAGCTGCTGGCATCATTAATTAGAACCTTCTGGATGAATACTCAGATGCCACCTCTTTTCTATGCCTATTCTTTCCTCATCCCTAAAATGTTAGTTTTTTGGATGTCTACCATAGCTTCTGTTCCTTCAAGGAGATGACTATATTGCCCCATGTTTGTCCTTCTTTCTTGCCTGAAAGTACCTAATCCTACTGGGACATTGACAGTCCTTTGATATTCCATTCATTCTTCTTACTCCCCCCCTCTCTCTCCCCACCCCCACCCCCATACACCTTCGATTCTCATTCCGTGATCTCAATTGTGTCAATGTATTAAACACAGCCATTTATAATGTCAATTAAAAAAGCTTTAGCCCACTTAACATCTCCTAATCCTGTCCAATTAGACAACAGGCATTGAAAACCACATCAAAGAAATAATAATTTATTACAACCTCATAAAAGTGCACTCAAACAAGGCTAACACTTCCATTTGCAACTGTGTAAAGAGACCCTTGGCTGGCTGAATCCCTTATTCAGTGTTGGAGCTCAGCCAAGCATTTGTAGCCAGGCCGACCGGGAAAGTAATGGACATGTGGCCATGTTTGGTCTGTTTCTGCTGATACAGTTACCAGATGGCCTAAGGTGTCCTCATGGGCTGAGAGAAGCAGTTGGATTCATCGTTGGGATGCATTGCTGGAGAGGGGCCTGTTGGTGGGAAGTGTTCTTGTTACTTCTACAGTGGGGCAGGTGAAAGCAGTAGCAGATTAGCTACTGGCATTTGCCACGGTTGAGATAGCCAGGCAGTGAAGGGTAGAATTGGAGCCCTGACTTTATCCACTTAGAAGTCTTCAGTACTTTTGGATGCAGGAATACTAAGAGAAGTATTTTAAAAGCTTTTCAATAACATTTTATTGATGATGAGAGGGATTGATAGAGTCGACGTGCTGAGACTATTTCCTCGGGCAGATGTAGCTATTACTAGGGGGCATAAGGATAAGGTTCATGGTGGGAGATATAGGAGGGATGTCCGAGGTAGATTCTTTTCTCAGAGTGGTTGGGATGTGGCATAGACTGCCTGCTGTGATAGTGGAGTCGGACACTTTAGGAACTTTCAATAGGATAGGCACATGGAGCACTCCAGAATTAAAGGGAGTGGGATAGCTTGATCATGGGATTGGAAATAGCTTGGCACAACATTGAGGGCCGAAAGGCTTGTACTGCGCCGTAATGTTCTATGTTTTATTTTAGAAGTTGCTAAGAAACTGAGAATGACAGAATGTCAATATAGCCAACAAATGGTCCTGTATCTTTGAAAAAAGTTGTTTCCAGTCATTTAAAATCAGTTGCTTGAAGGATGGTGGATTGATACTGTGGTTAAGAAAGCTCCTTTGTGTGATAAATCCATTTTCAGCCATGTTAATCAAACTGCACCAAATTCCTTCTTAAATAGATCAACAGACATAGGAGCAGGTGTAGGCGCTTTGGCCATTCCAGCATCCAATAGGATCGTGGCAGGAATTCTCCAGTCTCGTGCACTCCACTGCCAGCGAGAACGGAGAATTTGATGAATTTGCCAAATTTCCATTCACTACAGCAGGATTGGAAAATCCCAACTGTGGGCATGATCAGAGAGTTCCAGCCCATCTCATTTTTGGTCTCAACTCCATTTGTCTGTCTCCATTAACCCTTGTTTTACAGGATTCTGCGAGGCCTGGATAGAGTGGATGTGGAGAGGATGTTTCCACTAACAGGAGAAACTAGAACCAGAGGGCACAACCTCAGGCTAAAGGGACGATCCTTTAAAACAGAGATGAGGAGGAATTTCTTCAGCCAGAATGTGGTGAATCTGTGGAACTCCTTGCCGCAGAAGGCTGTGGAGGCCAGGTCATTAAGACAGAGATAGGTAGATTCTTGATTAATAAGGAGGTCAGAGGTTATGGGGAAAAGGCAGGGGAATGGGGGTAAGAAAAATATCATCCATGATTGAATGCGGAGCAGACTCGATGGGCTGAGTGACCTAATTCTGCTCCCATGGCTTATGGTCTTATGTCTCCCTTGCCTGTCTAAACCTGCTCTGACATACTTAAAGGCAAAATTTAAGAAGTAAATATATTTCAAATCAGTGCCTCATTACACTGGGTCATGCAAGATTTTGTTTTTAATAATATATAAGTGCACCTGAAGAAATATCCGGAGAGAACCCCTCTCAAAACTGTTAAAAATAAGGGGTCACTCATTTGAGATGGAGATGAGGAGAACTGTTTTCTCTCAGGGGGTCATGAGTCTCTGGATAGCTCTCCCCCAAAAGGCAGTGGGAGCAGGAGCTTTGAATATTTTTAAGGTTGAACTAGATGGATTCTTAATTCACAAGGGGGTGAAAGTTAATGGAGGTTAGGCAGGTCTGGGGGTTGAAGGTACAAACAGATCAGGCATGATGAATGGGAAAGTAGGCTTGGGGGCCCGAGTGGCTTACTCCTGTTACTAATTTGCATGTTCATAGGTACGCCTGGGTTGCAAACTGTGTGCAAAGAGGGAACTATCGACCAGTCTCTTTATATCAGGGAGCCTCCATCTCCTGAGGCCACAGAGAACTGGTGTGTCCTTACTGCTGGGTTTGGGAAGAAAGGGCAGGTTCCATTCCTGTCACATCGAAGACTCGTACAGCCAGTTGAGATGGCAGCTTCCAGCAGCTGCCCCTCAGCCTCCCACCTCCAGCCAACGAGTATAAGCCATTTCTCAGGGCTGTGTGAGTGCGGCAGCGCAGGAACAGGCACTTGATTTATGTCGCAGCGTCGCCATCGGTGAGTCGGGACTGCTGCTGGCATCGCCTTGAAATTCAAATCAGACTTTAATGATGCAGGGAGCTGGAGGGAAGGTTAGCGGTGTCACTGCTGCCACGGTTACCTGCCGTAAGTCAGCCTCTGCCACTGAGAGGCACGCAGGCTAATCAAGGATTCCTGGTAAATGGAAATGGAACATTCTGTGGTGCGATTTTAGTTCTCTTAGATCACCTTCAATTACTCTTCTCCTGGAGTTTAATCATTACAATCCCGGAAATCCCTCAAAAACTCTTCAAAGACACAGTTGATCCAGACATTGCAGACAATATTCTTTACTTTCACTGGACACATTCAGTGGCACCAAAGGGTAAGTAAATTAAAAGATTTCCTCTAATAAATAACTCCCAGGAAGGATTATAGCAAGCCTGGCATACAGAACAAGGGATGAAATATTTATAATATACAATATTGTAAAGATATGTAAATGACAAATCCAGTTTTACTTCCCTTCCTTGACCTCTCTGTCTCCATTTTTGTTGATATTCACCCCAACCCACCAACTCCTGTGACTATGGTTCCTCACACCCCGCTCCCTGTAAGGACTCCATCCCATTCTCCCAGTTTCTCTGCCTCTGTCACAGCTAGTCAGACTCCTTCAAAAACAGCGCTCCTGACATGTCTGCTTTCTTTCACCAACCAGGGTTTCCTCCCCTACTGTGATTGGCAAGGAACTCAACCACGTCCAACACATCGCCCACATCTCTACCCTCACCCGATCTCCACCCTCCCAGAATCATGGCAGGGACTCTCCTGTTCTCGTCTCCACCCCACCAGCCTCTGCATTCAAAGGGTCTTCCTCCACCAACTGCAACATGATGCCACCACAAGATAGATCTTCCCCATAACCTCCCCCCCATCCACATCCCGCAGGAACCACTCCCTCCATGATACCCTGGTCCACTCCTCCATTGCACTGAACTCACTCATCCCCTTCAGATGGCACTTCTCATGCAATTGCAGAATGTGCAACACCTGACCCTTTACCTCCTCCTTTCTCACTATCCAAGGGCCCAAACGCTCCTTTCAGGTTAAGCAATGTTTCACTTGTACCACTTTCAACTTGGTCTACTGTACTCGCTGCCCCCAATGTAGTGTCCTCTACCCCGGAGAGATTCATTGCAGACTGGGTGACTACTTTGTGGGACTCCTTCACTCCATCCACAAGCACAACCCCATCCTCTCTGTCACTCAGCATCTTGCTCTCATGCCCACATGTCCGTCCTAGATCTGCTGTGATGCTCCAGTGGAGCCCAATGTTACAGATTTCTGGTCTCAACATTGAGTTCAACAACTTTAGACTGTGAACTTTCCCCTCCACCATTTGGCCCATCGAGCCTGCGCCAACTCTCTGACAGAGCTTCTTACCCAGGCTCATCACCCTGCCCTATCTTACAGCCACATGGACCCAAAGGGCGGAGATTTCCCATCCCGCCTGCCACAGGAATTGTAACGGGTGGGGGTCGGACTATGACGTTGGAAGGGATTTTCCAGCCTTAGGGCGAGTGTGGCCAGGAAATCCTGCCCGAAATGTTAACTCTGTTTCTCTCTCCACTGATGCTACCAGACCTGCTGAATTTATCCAGTTATTAATTCCGTTTTACTCCCTGGTCAGACTGGATATTCCTTCAATTTCTCACCTTCCGAACATCCTGCCAGTTAATTTGAAAATAACATGGCTATTTTCATGGCACAGTGGTTAGCATTGCTGCACCAGGAGCTTGCGTTCGACTCCCAGCTTGGGTCACTATCTGAGCAGTCTGCACATTCTCCCCATGTCTGCATGGGTTTCCTCCAGGTACTCCAGTTTCCTTCCACAGTCCAAAAGATATGCTGGTTAGATGAACTGACCACGCTAAATCGTCCCTCAGTGTATCCGAACAGGTGAGGGAGCGTGGCAACTAGAAGATTTTCACTGTAACTTCATTGCAGTGTTAATGTAAATCTACTTGCGACACTGATAAATAAACTTTAAACTATGTACTCTATGTATGGTATGCTTTGTGTGGCGTGCAAGAAACAATACTTTTCACAGTACCCCAATACATGTGACAATAATAAATCAAATCAAATCAAGTCATTTTGCAATGCCGGCTACAAGAAAAATAGTTTGGAGCCGGGTTCAGAGTGGGAACTAACAATTCAGTTTATTCCACAGGGAAAAAAACACTGTTTATTCGAGAAATGTCCTTTTATTAAAAGCCTGGTGTTGGTGCATTGATCTTACACCTGCAATATTTGCATTTGGGAAGAATTATGCTACAGGACTAAAAAAAATACTTTTCGCTGATTAAAAGCGAATTGATTTACCTTTCCACAGAGATGTTCGTGTTGCTCGCTGCATGTGAAGTGTTCATTTATTTGCCGCATCAATTCCTAGCCCTGACCTTTATCTTTATCACATCCGGGGAGGAGATCGTTCCGGAACAGCCCACTTTTCATTCATTACACCGGCAGCCTTTTCTGGGAGGGCAAAGTTGTGCCGGACCAGTCCAGTACATCTTCCAAGTGTTGCAATGGAAAATGCGACCATTGACTGGACATGTAGCAAATGAATATAGATGGGGCCAGCTGTCAGAATACAACGGGTAGCGTGAGATCTGTATATTACGCAATACGTCTGGGGACAGGCCATCAGATTAATCACTGACAGAAGAATTTAAGAAAGGAAGCCATCCTGCAAGGGAGATGGTGGCACCTCGGTGATGTCACTGGACTGGTAGTCCAGAGGCCCAGGCTCGTGTCCTGGGTTCACAGCCCTCCACGGCAGCTGGGAGAATCTCAATTCAATTGCTAATTTCAATTAATTGATCTCGAACTGAAAGTTAGTCTCAGCAATGATGCCATCATCATACTATTGATCATCACAGAAATCCATCTGGGTCACTTGTGTCCTTGAGGGAAGGAAATCGGCTATTCTTAGCTGGTCTGGCCTACATGTGGTTCCAGACCCACAGCAATGGAGACTCTCAACTGCTCTCTGAAGCGATCCATCAAGTTGTAACGAACTGCTACAGAGAACATAGAGCATAGAAAAACTACAGCACAAACAGGCCCTTCGGCCCACAAGTTGCGCCAATCATATCCCTACCTACTATGCTTACCTATAATCCTCAATCCTATTAAGTACTTATCCAGAAGTCTCTTAAAAGACCCTATCAAATTTGCCTCCACCACCACCAATGGCAGCCAATTCCACTCACCCACCACCCTCTGAGTTAAAAACTTACCCTTCACATTTCCTCTGTACCAACTTCCCAGCACCTTAAACCTGTGTCTTCTCATGGCAACCATTTCAGCCCTGGGAAAAAGCCTCTGAGGATCCACCCGATCTATACCTCTCAACATCTTATACACCTCTATCAGGTCACCTCTCATCCTTCGTCTCTCCAAGGAGAAAAGACTGAGCTCCATCAACCTATCCTCATAAGGCATGCCACCCAATCCAGGCAACATCCTTGTAAATCTCCTCTGCACCCTTTCAATAGCTTCCACGTCTTCCTGTAGTGAGGCGACCAGAACTGAGCACAGTACTCCAAGTACATGATCAAGAAAGAGTGAAAGACGCTGTGCTTTGCAAATGCTCTGACCCCTGACAAATCCTGGCAACGGTGCGAAAGACTTATGCTCCAGGTGTTGCCACACCCCAAGCCTAGCTGTTCCAGTGCAGCTAAGATGTGGAAAATTGCCCTTGTATCTCCTGTCCAGGACAGTTCCACCTGACTAACCATGGCCCTTGATCATTAGAAAACTGTTGGAAGGTACTGTCGACAATTCTATTAAGTAGCATTCACACAACAATAAACTCAATTTCAGGCCACTCAGCTCCTGACCTCATTACAGCCTTGGTTCAAGTATGGATAAAAGAGCTGAACTCCAGAGGTGAGGAGGGTGAGTGCTCTTGACATTGAAGCAGCATTTGACCAAGTGTGGCATCAAAGAGCCATTGCAAAATTGAAGTCAATGCTCATCAGGGGGTAGCTCTCCACTGGTGGGAGTCATACCTAGTGCAGAGGAAGACAATTAACTTCCTTTGATCATTAATCATAATGAATGATCAATCAGCTCAACTCCAAGACATCACTCCAAGAGTTCCTCAGGGTAGTGTCAGCGACCTACCCAGCTTCAGCTGCTTCATCAAGCATGTCTTTCCATCGTAAGGTCAGAAGTGGGGACATTCACTGATGACTGCACAATGTTCAGCACCATTCGTAACTCTTCAGTTCATGTCCAAATGTAGCAAGATTTGGACAATGTTCAGACATTCGCTCCCTCCACCACTGAGCCCCAGTAGCAGCAGTGTGTACTATCTACAAAATGCACTGCAACAATTCACCAAAACTCCTTCGACAGTTACAAATGCTGAGGTTAGGAACGCTGATGCAAGCAACTCACCTTCTGATTCCCTAAAGCCTGTCCACTATCCACAAGGCACAAGTCAGGAGTGTAATGGAATACTCTTCACTTGCCTGGATGAGTGCAGCTCCAACCACACTCAAGAAGGTAGACACCATCCAAGAAAAAGCAGCTTACTCAATTAGTATGTCTTCCGCTAGACTAAATATTCACTCCCTCCACCAGTGATGTATAGTGGCAATAATGTACCCATCTACAAGATGCATTGCAGAAACTCACCAAAGTTCCCTAGACAACACATTCCAAACCCATGTCCATTATCATCTAGAAAGACAAGGGCAGCAGATACACGAGAACATCACCTCCTGCAAGTTCCCCTCCAAGTCACTCACCATCCCGACATGGAAAGATATTACAGAGCTGGGCCGAGAGGTGGCGGATGGAGTTTAATGCGGAGAAGTGTGAGGTAATTCACTTTGGTAGGAATAACAGATGTGTCGAGTATAGGGCTAACGGGAGGACTTTGAATAGTGTGGATGAGCAGAGGGATCTAGGTGTATGTGTACATAGATCCCTGAAAGTTGGGAGTCAAGTAGATAAGGTTGTTAAGAAGGCATACGGTGTCTTGGCGTTTATTGGTAGGGGGATTGAATTTAGGAGTCGCAGCGTCATGTTGCAACTGTACACAACTCTGGTGCGGCCGCACTTGGAGTACTGTGTGCAGTTCTGGTCCCCACATTACAGGAAGGATGTGGAGGCTTTGGAGAGGGTGCAGAGGCGGTTTACCAGGATGTTGCCTGGTATGGAGGGGAGGTCCTATGAGGAGAGGCTGAGGGATTTGGGGTTGTTTTCGCTGGAAAGAAGGCGGCTAAGAGGGGATCTTATTGAAACATATAAGATGATTAGAGGTTTAGATAGGGTGGATAGTAATAGCCTTTTTCCTCTGATGGAGAAATCTAGCACGAGGGGGCATGGCTTTAAATTAAGGGGTGGTAGTTATAGGACAGATGTCAGGGGTAGGTTCTTTACCCAGAGGGTGGTGAGGGATTGGAATGCCCTGCCTGCTGCAGTTGTAAATGCGCCTAGTTTGGGGGCGTTTAAGAGATCCGTGGATAGGTTTATGGACGAGAAGGGATTGGTTTAGGTTAGTGGGTCATTGTTTTGTAACTGGTCGGCGCAACATCGTGGGCTGAAGGGCCTGTTCTGCGCTGTAATGTTCTATGTTCTATGTTCCTTCCCAGTCATTGGATAAAAATCCTGGAATTCCCTTCCTAACAGCACTGTGGATGCACCTACACCACATGGCCTGCAATAAATCTAGAGGGTGGCTCACCACTACCTTCTCAAGGGGAAATTTGGGATGGGTAACAGTACTGGCCCACTGCTCTTACCAGTGATACCCTCATCCCATGAAAGTATCGGGGGGCGGGGGGGGCAACGCTTTTTCTATGTTAAAAGAAATATGTAGGAATACCTCCAGAGGTGGCAGCCATTGCCACATGGTAGCACTGCCACCTCAGAGGCAGCAACTTGGGGTTTTACTCCCACTCCTGAGCTGAGCTCAGAATTGAAGGTTAACACTTCAGTGCAGTTCCGAGAGGATATTGAAAATGCAGACATGTGGATGAAATGCTAAACCAATGGCCCCCTTTGTTCTCTCAGGTGGCAATAAAACAACCCATGACACAATTTTGAAGAGTAGTAGAATTGTTCCTGGTCTCCTGGTTAATATTCATCCATCAATCAACATCATTATTCATGTGCAAATTGGCTATTGTTATCCACATCACAATGATGAGCACACTTCAAAGCATTTCATTGGCTGTAAAGTGCTTTGGGGTGACGGGGGTGGGGGGTGTGGGAGGGGTTGTACTTTGGGAAAGGCAGTATGTCTCTCTCTCATTTTCTGATTCTCTCAATTCACTATCTGTGATGATACTTTAAGCACATTGTGACACTACTGTGTCTTTAAGGAATGTATTTTTAATCTTGTTCTCTGGCTATTCTGTTATGGGCCCGAACTGAATGAGCCAATGTCCTTTTATTGTTGCTGGAGTCATATAATAGACCTTTTGTTTATTTTTAGCCTGGGCCTAATGCAATGTCCTGGAGTTTAATGAGTTTTATGAATTGTTGGAGGAAAACTGATTGACAGATCGCAGTCAGGTTGTTCCTTCACAGAGGAATCCAAAGATTAACTTACAGTTGACTAGTTCGAAGTTGCTGAACTCCAGACCACAAACAGTGTGTTACTGGATCTCTCCCTGGGATTGGAAATTTAGTTCTTGGCTAGCTAGTAACTAGAAGCAATGTGCCTCTACCTCTTGAAGTGGTCTGCTGGCTAAAGGTGGGAGGTCAGCAGTGCCTCTATCTGAACCTCGAGGGTGTGCTAGGTATTCCAGGACGAGGAATTCAGAGATTCAATTCTCCGTCCAAAGGCTTAAATCACAGTAGGTGTTGCAAAGCTGCAAGATCCAGCATCGCGTGAGCATGCCGATTTTCTGTGCTAAACCGAAAGCTGCAGTATGTGTTGATAAGATTGTTGGCTGAAACCACCTTTTCCACCCCAATTATGGTGAGGGGTGTGGAGTTTCCCCGAATGGAAGTCTTCATTAGCTTTGCGCAGGATTTTATGATCTCACCCAAGTGAGGCTGTAAAATCCTGTCCATTGTGTTGGAACAGTATTCATAACTGTGAAGTTTTATGATATCATGCCTGTTTGACTCCTTGTTTGTAATTGGTAAAAGATATTGCTAATTTTCTTATTATGTGTTAACTGTACTCTTAAATAAATTTTGTTTTCATAAAAGTGCAAAACTTATGGTCAAGGCTGACCTTGGAATTTCTGACCTGGATTACAACAACATTCAGAAAGAACAAGTTGGCAATGTGGCTGTACAAACAACCAAAGCAATTCCTCCCCCACGCAAATCAGCAAACTCACCAGGGGAGCAATCCAGATGGAAAGGCAGGGCCTTCTCTTCCTGCCCAAGATGGACACTGCCACAGGCCAGATCACTGGCCCCTCAACTTGACCAAGGAATGGTAAATGATGCCGAAAATGAACTTCTGAGGATAAGAAGATGGAAGTGGGCAGGTGAAGGGGCTTCTGAAAATAAACCTCGAGGAAAAGAAAATGCAATGAACTTTCAATCTGGCTGAATTTCCTGGGATGTCCAGTCAGATTTTGTGGCGGGAGATTTGCACCAGATATTTATCACCTTGAAAGCAACTCCCAGCAGGAATGGACATCGAATAACAGTCTCATCGCAAGTTCCTGAGCTTATGAAGACAGGTTTGAATGTCACCGAGCAATTTGCCGTCTTAACTTTCATGAGTCGTTAATTCCTCAAAGTGATAATTCATTCGTTGTTACTATCAGTTTAAGATAAGTACTGACCTCATGAACATTTCCTACTTCAAACAGCCACAACTGGCAGCTGCCTTAACCCTAAGCTGTGGAATTCCTTCCCTACACCTCTCAGCCTCCAAACTTCACTTTTCTCCTTTAAGATACTCCTTAAAACCTACCTCTTAAACCAAACTTTTGGTTCTCTAATCTAACATCCCCTTCTGTGACAAGTTTTGTTTTCCAATATTCCCATGAAATGCCTTAGGTCATTTCATTATGTTGAAGGTGCTGTACTGGCAACAGTTGTTGCTATAAATTGGGGTCATGAAAGCTTAAACCATGTATCCAAAGAGCCCTGAAGTTTTGGTCAGTGCATTGAACACCATAAATGACAGCGACACTGATATTAAAAAGAAACTCAGTTCCAGATGTTTGGCACAATAGATAAGCTGAGACAAATATCGTGAGGTTCAATCCTCACCCTGAAGCCCATGATTCACAAAGTGGTTTGTTTTAACTATTGGCTGCCGGAACATCTGTTTGCCACGTTACAGTTCCACATGTGCGCACTGCAGGGCTGTAATTGCCAGGCCTTTAATCAGTTTCAGGCAATCAGGCCAACATTCCCACAGAGTGATGTAAATATCAAGTTCAACTGCAGGCCACTTAGAGCAAGAACACAGAGCAAGAAGGGCCTTAGGAATAAAACATGCATCCTGCTTCCTTGATATAGCAAAGCTGGGGGCAGTAATAACCTTCTCCCACACAAAGTAAATCTCAGTGCCTCTTTGTCCAAAGACGTGCAGGTTAGGCTGATTGGCCGTGCTACAATTGCCCCATAGTGTCCTGAGATGCGTAGGTTAGAGGGATTAGTGTGTAAAATGTGTGGGGAAATGGGGTGGGGCCTGGGTGGGATTCTGGTCGGTGTGTACTCGATGGGCCGAATGGCCTATTTCTGTACTGTAGGGTTTCTATGATTTCTATGATCTTTTGGAATACACGGAAGCATAAAAACTAGAAGTAGGCATCGGCCAATCAACACTTGGAGTCTGCACCGCCATTCATTATGTCCATGGCTGATCGTCAAATTTAATGTCCTGATCCCGCCTTTCCCCCATATCCTTTGATCGCTTTAGCCCCAAGAGCTATATCAAAATTTTTTCTTGAAATTACACAACGTTTTGGCCTCAATTGCTCTCTGTGGTAGTGAATTCCACACATTCACCACCCTCTGGGTGAAGAAATTTCTCCTCACCTCAGTCCTAAAAGGTTCACCCCTTATCCTCAAATGATGACCCCCTAGTTCTGGACTCCCACGCCATTGGGAACATTCTTTATGAAGAGTAAATTCCGGTTTGATTTGGAATGATTGAACAGTCAAAGATGCAGAATGGAGAATGAGTGCATGAGTGAACTAAAAACCAGTCATCTCAGTGAAACATGACAGTAGCATGGATGGACTTGGTGCAGAATGATGTCCCGCAGTGCAAATAAATGTTTGTGAGAGGCTCTGTTCTTTCCTTGTTCTGATTCCACAAGTCACAACACCACAATCCTTTGACCTCAATGGAAACAATTACAAGCGACATGGTGTGCTCAAATGCTAATCAGCAACATTTAGAGTTGGCAAGATGCAATTTAAACCCATCTGGAATACATAAAGCTTTATAAAGTTTATTTATTAGAGTCACAAGTAAGGCTTACACTAACACTGCAATGAAGTTACTGTGAAATTCCCCTAGTCGCCACACTCCGGCGCCTGTTCAAATACACTGAGGAAAAATTTAACATGGCCAATGTACCTAACCAGCACGTCTTTCAGACTGTAGGAGGAAACTGGAACACCTGGAGGAAACCGGAACACCTGGAGGAAACCCATGCAGATATGAGGAGAACGTACAGTCTCTGCACAGTGAGCCAAGTTGGAACCGAGGCCAGGTCCCTGGTGCTGTGAGGAAGCAGTGCTAACCACTATGCTGCCCCATGGTGGGCATGATACAACATCAAGATAACGCTTTAATTGGGGAGCACCAGAGCTTTGGAAGTAGGCAGCTGAAGGCACAGCCACTGAGGGTGCAGCAATTAAAATCAAGGCCAGAATTAGAGGATTGAGGATGTTTTGGATTTTGTGTGGCTAGAGAAGATTGCAGAGGTAGCTGGCTGAACAGAGGGTGAGAAATTGATGTGAGACACGAGTGGTTAGTGGGGCAATGCTGTCAAACATGGGCGTACAAACATAGTTGTTAGCGCTGCTGCCTCACAGCACCAGGGACCCAGATTCAATTTCCAGCTTGGGTCACTGTGTGTGGGCAGTCTACACGTTCTTCCCGTGTCTGCGTGGCTTTCTGCCGGATGCTTCAGTTTCCTTCGAAAAGACGTACTGGTTAGGTGCATTGGCCATGCTAAATTCTCTCTCAGTGTACCCAGACAGGTGCCAGAGTGTGGTGACCAGGGGATTTTCACTAACACCCTAACCCCTCGTGTCTCACATCAATTTCTCACCCCCTGTTCAGCTAGCAACGTCTGCAATCTCCTCTAGCCCCACAAAGTCCACCATGATTGGTGGCATAGTGGATAGTGAAGAAGGTTATCTCACATTGCAATGGGATCGTGATCAATTGGGCCAATGGGTTGACGAATGACAGATGGAGTTTAATTTAGATAAATGCGAGGTGATGCATTTTGGCAGATCGAACCAGGGCGGGACTTATTCAGTTAATGGTAGGGCGTGGGGTGAGTTATAGAACAACAAGATCTAGGAGTACAGGCTCATAGCTCGTGAAAGTGGAGTCACAGGTAGATAGAATGGTGAAGAAGGTATTCAGCATGCTTGGTTTCATTGGTCAGAACATTGAATAAAGGAGTTGGGACGCCTCATTGAAGTTGTACAAGACATTGGTAAGGTTATACTTGGCACAGTTCTGGTCACTCTATTATAGAACTGATATCACTAAACTAGAAAAAATGCAGAAAAGATTTACTGGGATGCTACTGGGACTTGATGGTTTGAGTTATAAGGAGAGGCTGGATAGACTAGGACATTTTTCCCTGGAGCATAAGAGGCTTAGGGGTGATCTTATAGAGGCCCGTAAAATATTGAGGGGCACAGATCAGGTAGATAGTCAATATTTTTTGCCAAAGGTAGGGGAGTTTAAAACTAGAGGGTATAGGTTTAAGGTGAGAGGGGAGAGGTACAAAAGTGTCACACAGAGGGTGGTGAGCGTCTGGAACGAGCTGTCAGAGATAGTAGAGGCAGGTACAATTCTGTCTTTTAAAAAGCATTTTGACAGTGACACGGGTGAAGTGGGTGTAGAGGGAAATGGACCAAATGCAGGCAATTGGGACTTACTCAGTGGTAGAAAAAGGGCAGCATTGACAAGTTGGCCTAAAAGGACCTGTTTCCATGCTGTAAACCTCTGTGATTCTATCACATTAACTTCATTTTAGTGTTAATGTAAGCCTACTTGGAACACTAAACTTAAAAAAACTGAAACTTAAAAATCTGGATAAATTTGCTGGCAAAAGCTATGACCAAATAAAAATTCACGTGATGTCGTAAATTTGATTTCTCTTTGCTGCAGTTTGGCTCCTGTCGCAGTGACTCAAGTTGAGAAGGTGCTTTTTTTGGAGAGCCAGTGCTGAATCGATGGGCCGAATGGCCTCCTTCTGCACTGTAGGAGTCTATGATTCTGGAACAACATTTCCTAGCTGCGATTGTGATGCTTCAGTTGAACCATAGAGATGCTGCAGATCTCTCCCGAGTGGGTGTCAGGGAACCTGAGCTGAGCGACCCTCTCTGGGAAATGTCCCCATTGAGTGTGGGGCTTCCCTGGGCAGACCTAGAATTTGGTGCTAATTGGTGGCACGGTAACAATGAGCATGTTCCATCATCAAAATCTTGAATCTTATCATCCTCTGTGCTTTGTTCTTTCAATTCCTTAGGATGTTAACTATATTATCCTATCCTGCAATCTTTACTTTTTTTCTTACCGCAGAGCTTACGAACACGCTTCTTGGTGGTTTCAACTCTTAATCCCTGCCAGCCCTGCTGAGTAAAACAGCCCCTTCCCTCATCTCCACAAATGGAACACAATTTTATAAAGGTTGTTCGGCGTTTCATAGAGGGGTCTTGAAACTTGTATATTCAAACATAAACCAGTTACTGTTAATCCATAAACAGGCACATATCCCAGGAAGAATCTCTAAAGTGCAGAAGGAAACCATTCAGCCCAGCGAGTCTGCACCCACTCTCCAAATGAGCATCTTACTCAGGCCCACCCACCGACACATCTTTGGACACTAAAGGGCAATGTAAAATCATAGAAAAATCTTTGCAGGGGAGAAGGAGGCCACTCAACCAATCGAGTCTTCACCGACTCCCCAAAAGAGCAGAAGCCCTGCTCCATAAAACAGGCTTGATGGGCCTGACAACAATCCCAGCCAGGCCCTATCCCCACAGCCCCATGTACGAACCCTGCAAATCACCCTGACACCAATGGTCAATTTAGCATGGCCAATCCATCTAACCTATACATCATTGGGCTGTGGGAGGGAACTGGAGCACCCAGATGAAACCCATGCAGACATGGAGCAAACTCCATACAGTTGCCCGAAGCCGGAATTGAACCCAGGTCCCTGGCGCTATGAGGCAACAGTGCTAACCACTGTGCTACTGAGCAACTCACTATGCCACCAGCCACGTATAGATGCTATCTCCATGCTGGCTCCTGCTAGACTCTATGCATGTTATCATGTAACTCACCTCATCATGGGCAGAACTGTTCTCCAATCCCACATTAACCTTTACTCTGCAAAACACCTTTAAACAACAATGGCATGTGTCTATCGCTTAAAGGTATATGCAACACACAGCTTCTTTTAGTAATCCCATGATTTCTTTTACCCTTAGGGCTCCTGGCAGCAGTGTCCAGGAAAATAAATTTCAATCCCTGGAGACAATCCTCAGGGGTTGACCAATCACTCTTCCTGCCCTTTCATTTTAGTGTGCCTTGCATTGCAATCTACAAGCTCTTGAAACTCCTGTCAGAAGTTTTTAATTAATTTCTTCATGGGACATGGCCATTGCTGATGGAGCCAGCATTGATTGCACCAACCCTAATTGCCCTGAAGGGAAGGAGTAATTAAGAGTCAACCACATTGCTGTGGATCTGGGGTCACATGTAGGCCAGACCAGGTAAGGATGGCAGATTCCTTTCCCCAAAGGACATTAGTGAACCAGATGGGTTTTTACAACAATTGAAATGGTTTCATGAGTCATCAGTAGATTCTTAATTCCAGGTTTTTACTGAAGTCAAATTTCACCATCTGGTGGGATTTCGAACCTGGATCGCCAGGGCATTATTCTGGATCTCTGGTTTAACCAGTCCATTGACAATACCACTACGCCATTGCCTCCTGGAGCTCCATCTCTTTTTCAGTCTTACGTCCAACTAGACTTTCTGCAACATTGGACATAGGGATAGACTCTTTGGCCCATCAAGTCTGCATGCTGTTCAATGAGATCTTGACTGATCTGATTTGATAATTCTCAACTCCGCTTTCCCGCTTTACCTCCATAAGACTGGATTCCCATACTGATTAAAAATCGGTCTATCTCAGCCTTGAAAAGGCTTACCAATTGAGCCTTTACAGCCCCCTTTGGTAAAGAATTCCACAGATTCACTATCCTCTGAAGAAATTTCTCCTCCTTCTCTGTTGCAAATGGACAACCCCTTACTCTGAGATTACGCTCTCTGGCTCGAGTCTCTCCCACAAAGAGAAACAACCTCTCAGCATCCACATTTCAATGCAAAGTCCTTGATTTTATGATTTATTATTGTCACATGTATTGGGATACAGTGAAAACTATTGTTTCTTGCACACTATACATACAAAACATACCATTCATAAATTACGTACGGGAGAAGGAAAAGGACCGGGTGCAGAATATAGTGTTGCAGTTACAGGTAGGGTGAAGAGAAAAATCCGCTGTATGTATGATAGGACCATTCAAATGTCTGATGGCAACGGGGAAGAAGCTGTTCTTCAGATGGTTGGTACATGTTTTCAGGCTTTTGTATCTTTCTCCCAATGGAAGAAGGTGGAAGAGAGAATGCCCGGGGTGTGTGGGGTCCTTGATTTTGCTGGCTTCTTTTCCGAAATAGTGGGAAATATAGACGGAGTCAGTGGATGGGAGGCTGGTTTGCGTGATGGATTGGATTACATTCACAACCCTTTGTACTTTCTTGTGGTCTTGGTCAGGAGCCATAGCAAGCTGTAATACATCTGCATGGGATCCTAACTCACCCTTTTCCTCAGGACTCGGGGGTGGGGGGGGGTTGTTCTCAGCTTCTAAAGCCTTTCCTCTGACCTTTAACCCTGTAATGCCTACATGGTATTGTCCAACCACCTGATTTGCTTCATTTTCTGACACACCTTTCGGCCTTTCCTGATGTAATTATTGTGAGCCTTCCACTTAAGTTTCCCAACAGGAAAACATAGTTACTTTGGGCTATTCTGAATGGGGCAGTGCTAAAAATACATCCGTCCTTTCGCTGCAGAGTGCCTGCATTTCTAGGCCAGGAACAGCGATCCATCAAACCATGCTTCCTCGAGTGTTTGATGTCTATTTTCCAGTCTGCTGCTTCTTGTTAGTCCAGAATTATAATTGCTTTTATTATTACTAGGTGCTAAGGTTTGACACGCTTGTAAATCTAACAAAAATCCATAGCTATTAGCAGAATATCTGCATTATAATTACCATCAGGAATGCAGAATCCCCTGTGGGATTAATTCAGCTCCTTCACAGAAAGTGATGGAAGGTAAGAGAGTGGTTTACATAGAAATTACAGCAGAGAAACAAGCCATTCAGATCAACTGGTCTCTGGGTGTGCTCATAGTCCACGAACACCTCTTCCAGTGCTTCTTCCAACTCTATCAGCACAACCATCTATTTTATTCTTCCACATGTACCTGCTTGTCCTTAAATGTAGAGAGTTGACACCCACTTCTCCCATGTCACTGTCTAAATGCTTTTTAAAACCCACGGCCACTTTTAACTAGAAGGACAAAGGCAGCAGATACATGGGAATACCATCAACTGCAAGTTCCCCTCCAAGCCACTCACTATCCTGACTTAGAAATATATCGCTGTTCCTTTGCAGTCGCTGGGTCAAAATTCTGGCATTCATCCCTAATGACATTGTGGGTCAACCCACAGCACAAGGCCTGCAGTGGTTCAAGATGGCAGCTCACCACCACCTTCTCAAGGACAACTAGGAATGAGCAATAAGTGCTGGCCTAGCCAGCAACGCCCATGTCTCACAAATGAATAAAAAATGAGAACAAAAGAGAACACTAGAAATCCCCTTCAGGCCTACAGGCATCCATAAAGAGTGAAAAACAAAACAGGGAAATGTTTTTGAGTCTAGACAAGTTGTGCAGAGCCAGCATTTTTTATTTGGTTTTACTTCAGCTGAGAACACTTTCCTTAAACAATGGAACGAGGCACACTTGCATGGGTTGCACCTTTCCAGTGGAGGGAGAGGAGGAGGGGGAATAGGTGTATTAAATCTCTAACACATTCTCCCTCCCTTCAGTTCTGACAAAGTCAAAGGGCTCAAGACATTGACTCTGCTTTCTCTCCTTACAGATGCTGACAGTTTTGTCCAGCACCCTCTATTCTTGTTTCCGGTTCCAGCGTCCAAGGTATTTTACTTACTTTAGGGATAGTTGTTATGAGTGGCACGGTAGCACAGTGGCTAGCACCGCTGCCTCACAGAGCCAGGGACCTGGGTTCGATTCCTAGCTTGGGTCACTGCCTGTGCAGAGTCTGCACGTTCTCCCTGTGTCTGCATGGGTTTCCTCCAGGTGCTCCGGTATCCCCCTACAGTCTGAAAGGCGTACTGGTTAGACGCATTGGCCACGCTCATTCCTTCTCAGCCATATGTCATTGAGGAGTCCACATTTTATTATTCTGCTCTGATTAAATCTGAGGGTGTGGAAACCAAAGCAATATGCTCCCAAGGGAATCCCTGTTGTCCAGAGCATTCTGGAAGCATCCGTCGAGTTGACTGAGCTTCTACAAAGCCTTGGCTCAGTGGGTGAAATGCACTGACAGGGCAACCGTCCCCTCCCCACAAACAATAGAAAAATGGAGGAAAACAGACTCCCAAGGTGGGGTTTAAAGTTTATTTATTAGTGTCACAAATAGGCTTACATTAACAATGAAGTTACTGTGTAAATTCCCTAGTTGCCACCCTCAGGTGCCTGTTCGGGTACACAGAGAGAATTTAGTGTGGCCAATTCACTTAACCAGCATGTCTTGTGGGAGGAAACCAGAGCACCCGGAGGACACCCATGCAGACATGGGGAGAACATGCAGACAGTGACCCAAGCCAGGAACTGAACCCAGGTCTCTGGTGCTGTGAGGCTGTGTTGCTAACCATTGTGCCACTGTGCCAAATACTTCAGCAAGAGTTACTGCTTTCCAAAGAAGAGGAGTGTAATGGTTTTAGTCTTTAGATGCTTGGGTGCAGTAATTCCCTACCATCACACTGATGCTATAAGACAACTCCCACTACAATGTAAGAATGTGACAATGAGATCTCTGGCTCACTCCCCCTCCAAATGTTGTTCAGTCAGTTTTACAGCAATGGTTCCACGCCTAAGAGAGCCAAGTGAAGAAGTGGAGGTGCCATTTCTCCCTCCCCTCCCCCATTCCGCAGCCAATGGTCACTTATAAAAAAACAGTTCTATTGTTCTGTGTTTTGCAGTAACTATTTGTGGCAATCAACAGGATAACACCTGAAAATGAACGAGCCCCTTAACCCAAACTTTAACGAAAGAAAGGTGACTTATTTCA
The DNA here is from genome assembly GCF_965287045.1 of Carcharhinus amblyrhynchos. Lineage (NCBI taxonomy): Eukaryota > Metazoa > Chordata > Chondrichthyes > Carcharhiniformes > Carcharhinidae > Carcharhinus > Carcharhinus amblyrhynchos. The sequence continues at coordinate 110,637,792 of NC_137331.1, read as the reverse complement.
CCCAGTGCAGTTCCTGCAACAGGGGACTGAAGGTCTACAGTGCACTAACGTGGCCTGGGAGGAGCTGGAAGACTCAACTGCTCCGATGGATTGCAGGAGGGCACGCTGACCAGGAATGTTCTCGCACATTCCCGCTCCCTTCAGTCGGTGTTTAGATTACAGAGGTCAGCGGGAGGTCGTGGTAACAGTGGTAGAATTGATCACAATTCCCGCTGGACCAGAGAAATGGAAAACGATGGAGTATTTCTGATTCTGCAATATACACTGAGGGTTAGAACAAGATCAGCCTGGTGTTTTGTATCAGAGAATCCAAGGCTGCAAGAAACTACAAAGGTCATGATTGTAGCCCAATCCATCACGCAAATCAGCCTCTCATCTATTGTCTCCGTCTATATTTCAAGCTCTCTCAGAAAAGCAGCCAACATAATCAAGGATCCCACACACCTCGAACATACTCTCTTCCACTTGCTTCCATCAGGAAAAAGATGCTAAAGTCTGAGGTCATGTACCAACTGATTCAAGAACAGCTTCTTCCCTGCTGCCATCAGACTTTTGAATGGACTTACTTTACATTAAGTTGATCTTTCTCTACACCCTATAATACAACATTCTGCACTCTCTTGTTTCCTTCTCCATGAACGGTATGCTTTGTCTGTATAGCGTGCAAGGAACAATACTTTTCACCGTACCCCAATACATACGATAATAATAAATCAAATCAAATCCGGCCAGTAACCTGTTCTCCTTCTGAGGATAGTGTGTAAATGATATGACAGGAATCCCAATGTCATCGATCAGTAATAATTGGACTTGCTCCAGCGTTGAACGCTGTGCAGCCAGTGTAGATCTACAAGCCACGAGGGAAGAATAAAAGTTCCGACGGGGCTAGGTGGTGAGAGAGAGAGATGGAAGGCATTTAGTCTTGTGCGAGGTAGGGTAAATTGGGCATGTCCGCATCAGTTGCGAGCTAACGAGCGGTGAAGCGGATTGAGTTTTGCACTTTGTCAACAGTACTCTTGACTTGCGGTAGGCTGCAAGCAGAAAGTGCCAAATCAGACGTGTTCTGCACGCCCAGGTGATCATGGACGTGCCGGTTAAGGAAGTGAGGTAATTAGGTGACAGAAGTACTTCTGCGTCAGCTGTTTTGTTCTCCCACCAAAGGTGCCCATTGTCTGCTCCAGCAGCTGTGACGGTCTGAATATTCCTCCTGTTCTTACACAGACCACACAGCCAAGTTTTCAAATTGCCAACTGGATCCTGGCAGGGGAGGGGACGGGGTGTGTTGGTCAAGGTGCGGTGCGGGGGGGAACCACTGATGGTGGACAATAGTACGAGTAATGTATTTTTCTTGGGTATCCAGGAGGGGTAGGTACTGCAATTTGCAAAGCACAACAGTTATAAAGTGTGGAGAAAAAGGCTTTTAAGTCCGGCATCTTAATGTCTCCCTCAAACTGGCTGAGTGCAGCAGATGCCAGGAGCTGCCTCAAGCAAAGAAAGCTTAATGTTCTGTGACAAAGAGAAAACAAACCGGCGCTTCCTCACTGCCACCCACTGCCATGGCTTTTGCTGCCTCTTTTCACAAAACACAGAAGCACGTTGTCATTAACTATTCAAGCTCCCTGGATTACACTTCAGTCATTATACAGAGCAATGGCTTCCTTCCATTGGGAACGACAGCAGAGCTTAAGTTACCTAATCCAGGTTTTTGTTGCAAAGTTGGGAGTGTATATCTGAGATTTCCCTCAGACGGCGTTTGTTCATAGCTCCGATTAGTTCTGATTGACACCTTGGAGTGAAGAAGCAGGAGGAAGGGAGAATCTCAGAGTAGGAATCTCTGCTCATGGCTGATGGTGGTTAAAGGGCTGTCGCTGTGGAACTGTGGCTTGTAAAACTAATGCCCAGTCCTTGCTCAGTCAGCTGAACCTTTACAACAGTCCCTGATGCCCCACAGCATTGGGGGCAACCAGGAAGAGCGCTGCTCACTGTTCTATTAACCTCGTTGAAATGAAACACTTAACCCTCTTTACCCTCAGGCCAGCAAATGTAAAAAAATCCACAGCACTATTTCAAAGGTGAGCCAGGCGGTGTTGAAATCATAGAAAACCTACAGTATAGAAAGAGGCCATTGGGCCCATCGAGTCTGCACAATCTCACCCAGGCTCTACCCCATGTCCCTACATATTACCCACGAATCCCTCTAACCTACACATCTCAGTTCACTAAGGGGCAATTGTAGCATGGCCAATCAACCTAACTCGCACATCTTTGGACTGTGGGAGGAAACCGGAGCACCCGGAGAAAATCCATGCAGACATGAAGAGAATGTGCAAACTCCACACAGACAGAGTCCCAAGCCAAGAATTGAACCCAGGTCCCTGGAGCTGTGAAGCAGCAGTGCTAGCCCTGTGCTACTGTACCACCCTGCCATGGCTGTTGGAGCTTGCCATGCACAAATTGACTGATGCATTTCCTGCATGACGACAGCAACTTACAGGGTGGCACGGTGGCACAATGGTTAGCACTGCTGCCTCACAGTGCCAGAGACCCGGGTTTAGTTCCTGGCTTGGGTCACTGACTGCACCTTCTCCCCATGTCTGCATGGGTTTCCTCCAGCTGCTCTGGTTTCCTCCCACAGTCTGAAAGATGTGCTGGTTAGGTGCATTGGCCTGTGCTAAATTCTCCCTCCATGTACCCGAACAGGCGCCAGAGTGTGGTGACTGGGGGATTTTCACATTAACTTCACTGCAGTGTTAATGTAAGCTACTTATGACACTAATTAATAAATGTCATTTCATTGGCTCTATAGCACTTAGGGATGTCCTGATATTGTGAAAGGTGTCTACAGAAACACGCCTCTTCCTTGCTTTTCCATTTTTGCACCAAGGAATCAGATGAAGCCAGAATTTACCCTGAAAAAGGGTCATCCTAATTCAGAACATTAGCTCTATTCTCTCCCCACAGATGCTGTCAGATCTCCTGAGATTTTCCAACATTTTCTGTTTTCATTTCAGGCGACTGTTTCAAGGTCACCAACGCTTTGTTTAGGGATCATCGTGTCTACCTTCTATGTCCACCTGGGCAGCACGGTGGCACAGTGGTTAGCACGGCTACCTCACTGCATCAAGGTCCCAGGTTTGATTCCTGGCTTGGGTCACTGTCTGTGTGGAGTTTGCACATTCTCCCCGTGTCTGTGTGGGTTTCCTCCGGGTGCTCTGGTTTCCTCCCACAGTCCAAAAATGTGTGGGTTAGGTGAGTTGGTCATACTAAAATTGCCCTTTTGAATCAGATGGATTAGCAGGATAAATGCATGGAGTTGTGGGGGTGGGGCTTGGTGGGATTGAGGTTGGTGCAGATGATGGGCCAAATGGCCTTCTTCTGCACTGTAAGATTCTATGATGCTGAGGGATTACAGCTGCCACTGAACTGTACCCCAGCAAGTGTTTGCACTTTCAGTGGTAGGGGGAAGGATGTGTTCATGTTTAGCAAGGAGGTAGGACTTTGATTAGGAATGCATTCTCACATTCACACTTCATGGGAAGAACTAGTTGGGGGATAGTGCCATGGAGAAGTGTGTGGATTCAAGGAATTAATTTGCTGCGGGGAACATAAAAGGGGAAGTGGTGAATTGGCCGCACACGTCACTTGTTATTCTTCTTTCCATGCCAGTCGATGAGTAGTGGATCTGCTACTGCCTACTTTGTGGCCCTCCAACACACCCACCCCCAATGCCAGCTGCACCCCCACCAGCCAAGTTTAATTCCAAATGCTCCCGCCCAGAATTGGGCCCACGTAAAGAATGCGTGACAAACAGTTAAAGGAATATTTTCAGTTTGGAAAGAGATCAAAGGTTGGGAAATGCAAGGGGGTGGAACTCAATTCACAAGACAGATGCAGCGGTACACGCTCCAATAACCTTTTTCTTTTTTTTCTCTTTAAATTCACAGGTTTTAAGTCGGTCCGCCTTGTTGTCCAACGAGGGGCACACACGCGATGGGTCGTACAAGGGCTGCTCTTGGATGTTCGAGAATAGCCTAGTACTTCATGTCGTTAGTGTGCGCTTAAACTGGACCAGATGCTGGGCAACACATCAGCTCAGTGACTATCACTGTTTGCTGTGCAGATACATGAACTTGGGCCAGTGTCTGTGGGAGTGTACGCATTCTCCCCGTGCTTGCGTGGGTTTTCTCCGGGTGCTCCAGTTTCCTCCCACGCCCCAAAGATGTGCTATTAGGCTGATTGGAGGTAATAAATTGTCCCTAAGTTAGTTTTCCCTCAACGTGGAATGCCATAAGCATAGATAAGGGTCATGGGTGGAGGGGGGACTGGTAATGTTAAAATGGCGGCGCGGGCTCGTTGGGCCGAAGGGCCTGTTTCCCAGGCTCTTTTTGTTGTTTGTTCATAACCATATCATTTCGTAGAATCCCTACATTGCAAAAGGAGGCCATTCAGCCCATCAAGTCTGCACTGACCACAAACCCACCCAGGCCCTATCCCTGTAACCCCACATATTTACCCTGTTAATCCCCTTGACACTAAGGATGTGGAGGCTTTGGAGAGGGTACAGAAAAAAATTACAGGATGATGCCTAGTATAGAGGGCATTAGCTATAAGGAGAGGTTGGAAAAATTTGCTTTGTTCTCACTAGAAGAACGAAGGTTGAGGGGTGACCTGGTAGCAGCCTCCAAGATTATAAAGAGCATGGACAGAATGGATAGTCAGAAGTGTGGAAGAGTCAATTACTGGGGGGCGTAGGTTTCAGGTGTGAGAGGCATGGTTTAAAGGAGACGTACAAGGCAAGCTTTTTATACAGAGGGTGGTGGGTGACTGGAATTCGCTGTTGGGGGATGTAGTGGAAGCAGATACGATAGTGAGTTTTAAGGGGCGTCTGGACAAATATGTAAATAGGATGGGAATAGAAGGTTATGGTCCCCGGAAGGATACGGGGTTTTAGTTCAGTCAGGCAGCCTGGTCGGTGCAGGCTTGGACGGGTGAAGGGCCTGTTCCTGTGCTGTAATTTTCTTTAAAGGGGCAACTTAGCATGACCAATCTGCCTAACTTGCACATCTTTGGGCTGTGGGAGGAAACCAGAACACCCGAAGGAATCCCACGCAGACACAGGGGGAACGTGCAGACTCCGCACAGACAGTGAGCTGAGACGGGAACTGAACCCAGGCCCCTGGCCCTGTGAGGCAGCAGTGTTAACCAGTGTGCCATCGTGCCGCTCCAAAGCACTGCTTCATTGTACATCTGCAGCTCTCACTCCATTGTTATTTTCATAAACCAGAGGGGGCGGTAGCATTTTCTGCTTGAACAGAAAAGCAATTTAGCTGAATCTAAAACATTTCCCTTCTCATTTATGTTTTATTGATATATACATGGGTATGAAACTTGAACATTTTTACTACAGGTTTATAATAAAAAAGTGAATCCAACAAATTTTAATTTTGAAATGTGAATTCATATTATGCCAAAAAGGGCTGGTGTAGGGGAAGACAATGGGTGGGATTCTCCCCAAAAAAGTTCTAGGTGTTGAATTTGTTTAAAAACTGGAGTAAATCCTGCTGTTTTTTTCAGTGGGAGTTCAGAGAAGAATCTCCCTCAATCTGTGCACTGCAGAATGAACCAGCACAAATCTCATGAAAAATCAGTGGTCAGGGCCTATTCCCGCTGGAAAAGCCGGCAGCATAGTGCTGAGTGGGCCATTGTGCATGCACTGATTGAATTTGGCACATGCGCAGTGGATTTCACTGCTGGTCTCCTGATCACTCACCAGCATAACAACCTCCCATTGCTAGCCTTCCGACCTCCCTCCCACACCCTGACCCCTCTCCCCCCGCTGCCCCAATCCCACCCGTGCCCTGGCAGGCTGACCCCTCCCCCCCAGAAGGCCGACACCCTCCCCACACTCCGATGGCCAGCCCTGGTCACTGGCTCCCTCCCTCTGTCACTGCCAGGTGCATAATGACATCAAGATCCCCCACCCTCACCGATCATCTCCAGAGGCACCCCCAAAAAACCCCACCCCCTCTAATCCCACCCTCTTGTCACTGCCCGATGCCTGATGGGCAGAGCCAAGATACCCCCGGGCCTGCCACTTTGCCCTCTGGGCAGTGCCTGGGAATCACCTCCAACATAAATGAGATAGGTGCAATGGGCCAAACAGCCACCATTTAAGACCAGATAGATGTAGCACCAATTAAAGCATGGTTATAAGACATGTTTCTTGGTTTTGTAGGCATAAAAATGGTATCAACTCTCAAGAAAAAGTGTAATTCCAAGAAACAAACTATTTATGAAGAATATTCACTGTCAAGGCCTCAGAATCTCAGCCACTCGTCTCCTCAGTACAATCAGTCTGTTGCGTTGTTATAATGATATAAAAACACAAGTCATTCATGAAGGATTGTGGGTCCATTTGTTTAAACTAGGCACGTGGGAACATATATGCATGAATAGAAAGCTTGAAGACATCAGCAGCAGAGCTGTGTGTGCTGTGTTCTGCTCACAGGCCAAAGTGAAACCGAGACTGGATCACGTAACACACTTCCCTTCGATCATATCATGCATATTACAACAGGGGATGGTTAAGAGGCTAGAATTGGAGCACCAAGGTCTCAAAGGCTTTTTGGAGCTAAGGAAAGTCACAGAGACAGAGGGAGGTAGGGCCACAGAGGAGCTAATGATTGGTATCCATTTGGCACTCTTAATGTCACAGAGAATCCCAAAAGCTTTTTTAACATATTGCTCCACTTTGAAATGTTTGTTCAACTTGTTCCTTTTTCTCCTCTACACATTTCCCTCAAAAATGGTCTCCCCTGAACAGCACTGAATACACTTCCAAATGGTTGCCCAAGAGTTGAAAAATACTAGGAGACCAGATTTCATAAAGCCTTGCTGCCATTTGAGAACTTAACCAAACACGACGGCAACAACTGTTAGTGGGCCCCGCAACTAAATGGCTGGAATTCTTCGACCATTCACTTCCTGCCACTGCTGCCAGCTGTTCACTGCAGTGGGACTGGAGAATCCCAGCTGTTGGTGAGTTTGGAGAATCTGGGCTGGTGTATCTAGTCATTATCATGTTGCTGTGTACGGGACTTTGCTCTGTGCAAATTAGCTGCCATGCATTACACGTTAAAATTGTGAATACACTTCTAGCAGTGGTTCATTGGTTGCAAAACACATTGCATAGAATCTTGACAATACAGAACCAGGCCATTCAGCCCATCGAGACTGCACCAACAACAATCCAACCCTATCCTCTAAAACCCATATATTTACCCTGCTAATCCCATCCCCCCGCCTAAAGCTCAGGGACAATTTAGCACAGCCAATCAACCTAACTCGCACGTCTTTGGTGTGTGGGAGGAAAGCAGAGCATCGGGAGGAAACCCACGTGGACATGTGGAGAATGTGCAAACTCGACATAGTAGTCACCCGAGGCTGGAATCGAACCCGGGTCCGTGGCGCTGTGAGGCAGCAGTGCTAACCACCGCGTCACCATGCCACCAATAAATTTCTCATCCCAGAAGTTATGAAAAGTGTCCATGTGAATTGCAAGACTCCCTCTTCCACCTTGGGAAGCTTTGGACCACCCCCAATGCCTACCTTCCTGTACAGTAAAACTGGTCAGTAATCCACTGGGGAATTCCGGGCAGGAACGCCACTCGGATTGGGAATCAATCTGAACTTTCTTGGGCCGGGATTTTCCGGTTTTCCGTCAGTGCCCCGCTGCCAGGATCACCCGCTCCTGCTGGAAGTCAATGGACCATTGATTGACCTGTCACACCCCCTACTGCGGGTCCCGCCATCGGGGGGAGGGATGGGGTTGGGGAGGGATGGGGTTGGGGGGGGGGGTGGGGTGGTGGGGGGGGGGGGGGGGGGGGGGGGCATGGAAAATCCCAGCCTCTGTTTTCAGGTTTCGCCATTCCACATTGGGCTGTGCAATTACTAACAAGACCATTCAAGGGAAGCAAGATGGATTCAGAAACAAAATCTCCTTTGTCCACGTTGCTATAAAGAATGCTCCTTATATAACACACAGGGCTGGGGGGAGGAGATGCAGTTGGAGAACTCTGAGCTCGCCGACTGCAGAAAATTGCAAAGCCGTCGTTCACGACAGTCACATTTCTGTAAACATTAAGCCGAAAATTTCAATTTGCTCTCCAGCCTTGAAATAGCCCACATGCTAACTACCCCCGTGGGAGAAATACACTCCATTCTGGAGGTGATATAAAAGAACGATGAACCACTTCCAACACCCACAAAGGCATTTGTGTAACTAACCACACACTCACTCTTCCCTTTCACAAAGGTGCAAAATTAAACAGACAGAAATAAAACAAGAAATCAGGCCGGTGAGCCGTGGTTTTTTTTCTCATTTGCTTTGAAAGCATTAGTGTGTCAGTCCTGGATCATGCCATATATACTGATTGGGATCAGTTTGCTTCAGACAATAGCAATATAATGAATTTCTGTACCCTCCAGGCTTTCAGATTGGGCTGTTAGTTGGTGGATGCCCAGAATACTGGCAGCCAGATGTCTGACAGTAGTCAGTGAACTTCCTAAGACCATGTTTCAAGATCATAGAATCACACAGTGCATTCAGCCCAGCGAGTCTGCACTGACCACAATCCCACCCAGGCCCTATCCCCATGTATTAGAGTCACAGAGGTTTACAGCATGGAGACAAGCCTTTTGGCCCAACTTGTCCAGGCTGCCCTTTCTTTAAACCCCTAACCTAATCCCAATTGCCCACAATTGGCCCATATGCCTCAATTTACCCTAGCTAGTTCCCCTGACATAAAGGACAACTTGGCATGGCCAATCCACCTAACCCGCACATCTTTGAATTGTGAGAGGAAACCGGAGCACCCAGAGGAAACCCACGCAGACACAAGAAGAACGTGCAAATTCCACACAGACATTGACCAAAGCCAGGAATTGAACCCAGGTCCCTGGAGCTGTGAGGCAGCAGTGCTAAACACTGTCCCATCTCTGTGGGATGAAACTCACAAATAAAGTGAAGGTCGACGATGGCAATATGATCCTCAAATACAAGATAGCAGCAACATTGGAATGAGCTTAGCGATGGACAGAATCCCTTCAAATTTGTAGTGCAAGGAAATGAACGTTATTCTATGTGGGGGTAAATAGAGAGTGCATGAGATTTGTTTTGTCAGTTGGTTGACCCCTGTCAGTGCCCGTAGATGTCGCTGTAAAGCAGCTAATGTCACCTTCACGCTGCCATTTTGCATGGCCAGAATTTTACCATCCTGCCCGCCACGGGAATCGGAGCGAGCAAGGGGCGGACAATGGAAAGGTCCGTTGACCTCAGGTGGGATTTTGCAGTTTTGGGACAACCAAGGCCATAAAATCCCACCCCATATCTGGGTTCAAAGAAAAGGGATTGCACCTGAACCAGTTTCTGATAAATCCCTGTTCCAATCACACTTAATGAAGTTAACCTGTCTGTTCAGGCTTAACCTTTGAACTTTGGTCTGTTTATTTCTGTTTCCCCTATTTTTAAGTTTATTCATTAGTGTCACAAGTAGGCTTACATTAACACTGCAATGAAGTTACTGTGGAAATCCCCTAGTCATTACAAGCTGGCACCAGTTTAGCTACACTGAGAGAGAATTTAGCATGGCCAACGCACCTAACGAGTGCATCTTTCCAACTGTGGGAGGAAACTGGAGCACCCGGAGGAAACCCATGTAGACATGGGGAGAACATACAGGCTGCACACAGACAGTGACTGAAGCCGGGAATCGAATCCGCGTCCCTGGCGCTATGAGGCAGTAATGCTAACCACTGTGCCACCGTGCTGGCCCCTGCTGTTGGGGGTGTTGATGAGATTTTTGTCAGGCAGTGCATTCAAGGGGTACGGCACTATATGGATTTAAGATACAGATCAGCCATGGTCCGTGGAACAATGCAATTGGTTCAAGGGACTGAATGGCCTACACTGGTTCTCGTCAGGTCAGCATTCTTTCTTGACCTCAACCAGTTGGTGTGCTGCTTAATACCAACATCCCCTGTTTCCAGCTTAACAAACATTATTGTAATTATGAATAACTTTGAAAATGTGGGTGAAATGCCTCCCTACCCAGACATTCACTGTCAGGAATCAGATACAGAAATCTGAACTAAAGTTTTACAACAATGGCCCAGATGTTTGAGGCCAACTCACAATGCTACCCCAGTTAACTCCCTTCCAAACCCACAACCGCGAAGGGCAAGGCCGCAGGCATGTGGGAACATCAATTTCCCCTCCAAATTACACAACATCTGACTTGGAACTGCATCAGCGTACCTTCACTGTCGCTGGGTCAAAATGCTGGAACTCCTTCTCTAACAGCACTGTGGGTGTGCCTACATCACATGGGCTGCAGCAGTTCAAGAAGGCAGCTCATCATCACCTTCTCAAGGGCAATTAGAGATGGGCAATAAATGGTGGGCTTGCCAGCGATGCCCAAATCCCATGAATGCATAAATTTGTAAAAATTTAGTTGAAACTGCAAGTAGTGATGGCTGGTAAAGAACCTCTGCTCCAATCAACCTAAGCCCACAATTGTGGTGCCCTGTCCCTCACCATAAATACCCTCTGCAGTCCTCCCCTGGCACAGGGACCCAAGTTCGATTCTGGCCTTGGGCCACTGTCTGTGTGGAGTTTACATGTTCTCCCCATGTCTGCGTGGCTTTCCTCCGGGTGACCCAGTCTCCTCCAACACTCCAAAGATGGGCAATTGATTGGCCATGCTAAATTGCCCTTTGTGTCAGGGGGATGAGCAGGGTAAATATGTGGGGTTTCAGAGATAGGATCTGGGTGGGATTGTTCTCAGTTCAGGTTTGATGGGCTGAATGGCCTCCTTCTGCATTGTAGGATTCTATGAAAACCACGTGGGAAAGATGCTAAACCAGATTTTAAAACCCCAGGCCAAATTAGGGAACAAAATCTGTTAAACAAGGAGGGCCACACTTAGCTTTAATTCCCCAAAGTACTTGCCTTTTTTAACAACTGATTTCGGTCCCAAGCAGAAATAGGGCCAACACTTGCTTGAAGGAATTAAGCAAGTCTTCACCCACTGTTCCAAGAGGCGGTCTCGTGCGCAGGTTGCTTATTCAGTGGCAAAAGGGCTGTTATCTGATGTCTAACCTAGATATGTCTAAAACAGATTAAAACCATAATCATTGAACCTTCCTAGCCTATTGATTTGGAGCACACTGTTTACTTGAAAATAATCTATTCTCTTATCTATTATCTTAAAATTCCTGCCCACTGAACCACTCTGCCTGAAAATGAGAAAGTTTCAGTCAAGTTCCATTGTTGGTTGTTGTAAAAAATCATCTGTCCTTTAAGGGAGGGAATTATAGAATCCTAGAATCCCTACAGTACAGAAGGAAGCCATTTGGCCCATCAAGCCTGCACTGACAATATTCTCATCCTAACTCTGTAACCCCACATATTTACCCTGCTAATCCCCCCGAAACTGAGATCAATTTAGCACGGCCAATTAACCTTCCCCACACATCTCTGGACCATGGGAGGAAACCGGAGCACTCGGAGGAAAGCCATTTATCTGCCATCTTTATCCAGTCTGGCCTACATGTGACTCCAGATCCACAGCAACGTAGTTGACTCTCAACTGCCCTCTGAAATGGCCTAGCAAGCCACTCAGTTCAAGGGCAATTAGCAATGGGCAATGAATGCTGGTCCAGTCTGAAACACCCACATCCCATGAATGAATTGAAAGGAAAATGACTGCCAACAGCAGATAGAATCTCAGCAAATTTCAGGCATTCTCAATTATTTTGCATCTCTCAAGAACTCAGGCGTAAAGATTTGGATCATTGATGATCTGGGGCCTCGAAAACTTATGGGGGAAGTGCATCCTGACATAAGTTCCAAGATGCCTCGCAGGTGGAGGAGGTGGTCAAGAAGGCTTATGGTGTACTGGCCTTCATTAATCGAGGGATTGAGTTTAGGAGTCGGGAGGTAATGCTGCAACTTTATAAGACCCTTGTCAGGCCTCATTTAGAGTATTGTGTGCAGTTCTGGTCGCCTCACTATAGGAAAGATGTAGAAGCTATTGAGAGGGTACAGAGGAGATTTACAAGGATGTTGCCTGGACTGGGAGGCATGCCTTATGAAGTTAGGTTGAGGGAGCTGGGACTCTTTTCCCTGGAGAGACGAAGGTTGAGAGGCGACCTGATAGAAATTTACAAAATGTTGAGAGGAATAGATAGGGTGGACTCTCAGAGGCTATTTCCCCGGGTTGAAATGGTTGCTATGAGAGGACACAGATTTAAGGTGCAGGGAGGGAAGTTCAGAAGTGATGTTAGGGGTAAGTTTTTCACTCAGAGGGTGGTGAGTGAATGGAATCGGCTGCCGTCAGTGGTGGTGGAGGCGAACTCGCTGGGGTCTTTTAAAAGACTCCTGGATGAGTATATGGGGTTTAATGAGATTGAGGGTTGTAGATAGGTCTGTAGGTTGGTAGGTGTTGATGTGATCGGCGCAACTCGTGGGCCGAAGGGCCTGTTTGTTCTGTAGTGTTCTATGTTCAATGTTCTATGCCCTGTTCTGGAATGTCAAACATTGACTCGGCAAAATGTTGGTTCACTGCAACTGCAGTAAAATCAAGCTATACATGTAGCGGCTTTAATCAGGCAATTGGGGTGGGCCTGTTAGAATATGAACTTCCTAATTAAGGCCCCAATTGATGGGCCAATCAGGGACCCTCTTGCTTTGTTCTTAAGCAGGTGTGCCAGTTCCTCTGGCACTCCGAGTGTAGCCTACTAACTGAAGGCACTCTTTACACTGTTATCAGACTTGTAAATAAAGGGATTTTAGTGAAGGGACTTCTGCCTCTGAGGACCTATTACACTATCCTCAGAGGGTGATGTAATATATTGATGAAGTAAGGACTCAGTGCTGAAATACATGATTTTGCTTAAGAAGTTGGGTTGGAATTTACATGCCCAACTTGGGCATGCTGCCTCCCCACGCTGATGAAAACTTTGCCAAACAGCAGTGCATTATCACCGGCCCCAGGTTTCCAATAATATGGTGCAGGTGACAAAATCGACAGCCTCACCTTCCAATTTGAAATTGTCAATTGACAAACTATTAAGCCCACGAACAAACCAAATCATTGCAAGTTTTCACTTGCCAGTGGTTCGGCTTGTTGTCAACACCGCCATAGTGGGTTGGATCTCAAACAATGACAAGCTGGAGTACAGGAAAGCAATAGAGAATCTGGTGAACTGCTGCAATGACAATAATCTCTCCCTCAATGTCAACAAAACATGAAGGAGATTGTCGTTGGCTTCAGGAAGCACAGTGAAGGAGAACAACATCAGTGGTGACAAAGTGGAAATGGTCAAAAGCTTCAAGTTTCTAGGTGTCCAGATCACCAACAACCTGTCCTGGTCCCTCCACGCTTTGTTAAGAAAGCCCACGAACGCCTCTACATTCTCAGGAAATTCAGCATATCTGCCACAACTGTCACCAATTTTTACATTGCACCATAGAAAACATTCTTTCTGGTTGTATCACAGCTTGGTATGGCTCCTGCTCAGGTAAAATTGCAAGAAACCACAAAGTTCATGAACATAGCCCAGTCCATCACACAAACCAGCCTCCCATCCATTGACTCTGTCTACATTCCTGCTGCCTCAGAAAAACAGCCAGCATAATTACGGACCCCACGCATCGCAGGCATATTGGGGGTAATTCCCCCAGGCTGCTGTGCTGTTTTTGTAGTGCAGCCAAGAGATTCTAGCAGAGGCGGTTTAGCGGACTTCCCGCTGGTACCATGACCTCCATGAGTCTCCAAGAACCAAATTTCCAGCGCCATCAGCTACACGCCAGAAATTGGCATGGGGCTGCGTAATTTATTCAAATGAGAATTTCCCTTCAATTTCCATTGAAGTAGTGGGCTTGGGACTGAAGTCTCTGGGCCTGTGAGAATCTCTCCACCTCCCCCTACCAGGTGTGCTTCATTCCAGGGGGGGCTTTACAATAGCCCCCATTGCGGAGAGCTGGCGGCCAGACCCTGCTGGAGTGAATGGGAGGGCCATTGATGACCCCTAAGGGGGAGTATTTTGGCAGTGCCAGCCTGGCCTCTTCGCACTGCCCAAGGACAAAGTGGCAATGTCCAAGGGGGCACCTTGGCACTGCCCACCAGGCATCGGGCATTGCCAAGGTGTCGGGACCTATAGGGGGACAGGATCTCTGGAAAGGAGATCAGTGATGGTGGGGGTCTCACTGCCACTCTGCACACAGTGGTGACAGAGAGATTGAGGCCACTGATTGGAGCTGACCATTGGGGTCGGGGATAGGGGGTGGGCGGAGCATGGTTGGGGGAGGGGGGGAGCAGTGGGGTGGGGGGTGGGACGAAGTGGAGGGGGGGTGTGGTTGGCCTGTCAGAGAGAGGATGGGACAGCAGGGGGTGTTGGAACTGTGGTGTGGGGTGGTGGTCGCAGCTGCCAGTTGGGGAGGAGAGAATTACCCCCACTCCCTTCCAGCTTCTTCCGTCGGGAAAATGATACAAAAGCCTGAGATGACGTCCCAACCAGCGCAAGAACATTTATTCCCTGTTGTCATCAATGGACCTACCTAATATTAAGTTGATCCTTCTCTACACCCTAGCTATGACTGTAACACTAAATTTGGCATTCTCTCCTTTGTTTTTCTATGAATGGTATGCTCTGTCTGTATAGCACGCAAGAAACAATACTTTTCACTGTATATGAATATATGTGACAATAATAAATCAAATTAAAGAAAACAAAAAACAAAGAACAATACAGCACAGGATCAGGCCCTTCGGCCCACCAAGCCTGCATCAATGCGTAGTTTCTATCCCGCTATTCACCTCCCATTCATTTGTCTATCAAGATAAACCTTGAACATTGCTAATGTGCCTGTTTCCACCACCTCCACTGGCAGTGCGTTCCAGGCACCCATCACCCTCTGTGTGAAAAACTTTCCTCGCATATCTCCCCTAAACTTATCCCCTCTCACCTTAAACCTGTGCCCCTTTGTAACTGACCCTTCCGCCCTGGGAAAAAGCCTCTGACTGTCCACCCTATCAGTGCCTCTCATAATTTTGTGGACTTCTACCAGGTCGCCCCTCAGCCTCATTTGAGAGTGTTCCTCACCACCTAAAACCAAGTGATGCCAGGGCTTGGAGGGAGTGCAGAGGAGGTTTACTAGGATGATACCGGAGTTGAGGGGGTTGAACTATGAGGAGAGGCTGAATAAACTAGGCTTGTACTCATTGGAGTTTAGAAGAATGAGGGGAGATCTCATTGAGACGTATAAGATGATGAATGGGATGGATAGGATAGAGGTGGAGAGACTCTTCCTGCTGAAAAAAGACAGTAGGACTAGGGGGCACAGCCTCAAGATAAAGGGGGGGCGTTTTAGAACGGAGTTGAGGAGGAACTTCTTCACTCAAAGGGTGGTGAATCTCTGGAATTCTCTACCCATTGAAGTGGTGGAGGCTGCCTCGCTAAATATTTTCAAGAAGCGGGTTGATGGGTTTTCGATAAGAGAGGGGATTAAGGGTTATGGGGAGAGGGCGGGAAAGTGGAACTGAGCCACGACAGATCAGCCATGATCTTATTGAAAGGCGGGGCAGGCTCGAAGGGCCAGATGGCCTACTCCTGCTCCTATTTCTTATGTTCTTATGTTCTTAAAAGAGCTGGTTGCAACGGCACCACAGTTGAATGTACCAGCAGATTCTGCTGGGGAAAGTTGAGTAAGGCCTGCATGCTTTTTGGTGCAATTCTTACCACTGCACCTTCAGTGAATATTAAAGGCTGATTGTTGAGAGCAAGAAACATTTACAATTGCCCCTCTGCTGCATGGCAACTTGACCTAGGGTGCCGATTCTCAGAACCCCACAAGTTATACATTCACACCAAGATGTGGTTTGTATCCCTTGGTGAAGAACAGAAGTTCATCGCTCTTATTAATTTTTTTTACACTGGCTCAAAGTGGAATCTGAAAGCCAGCATGAGAAAGTGACCCAGATAATAACTAAGGTCAAGGCAAAATACTGCGGATGCTGGAATCTGAAACAAGAACCGAAAATGGTTAAATGTTGGCTTTGTTCTCTCTCCACTGATGCTGTCAGATCTGCTGAGATTTTCCAGCATTTTCCGTGTTTGTTCCAGATAATAACTGCAATCTTAAGGGAATAAGGGGAAGGGTTGGTGATCAGAAAGCAAGCTTCCTATGCACCTATAATTGATGGGCTTCTCCCCCTTCTCCCGAGTAGCTGCTCATTGATGGGGGAGCAAGTGGATCTCTCACACTTACAAGGCTGGTTCCTGGGATGACAGGTCTGTCACATGAGGAGAGACTAATTTGATTAGGAGTATATTCCACGGAGTCTAGAAGAATGAGAGGGAATCTCATAGAAACTTATAGAATTCAAACAGGGTTAAGACGGGGTAGTTTCAGAAAGAATGGTCCTGATGGTGGGGGAGTCCAGAACTAGGGGTCATAGTTTGAGGATAAGGGGTGAGCCCTTTGGAACTGAGGTGAGGAGAAATTTCTTCACCCAGAGAGCGGTGAGTGTGTGGAGCTCACTATCACAGAATGTCGCTGAGGCCAAAATATTGTGTGATTTCAAGAAGGAATTAGATATAGCTCTTGGGGCTAAAGGGATCAAAGGATATGGGGGGGTGGAGGTGGGATTTAGATATTGAATTTGATGATCAGCCTTGATCAAAATGAATGGTGGAAGAGGCTCGAAGGGCCTACTCCTTCTTCTGGTTTCTATGTACATTTCCATTCTGCCTCTTTCAACCCATTGGGAAAGGAAACATTCAGCCCCTAAATACGATGCTCAATAATTCTACTGCAGAAGGATAAAGCATTTTCTTAATGGTGATTTGTTGGTGTTAATGGGCTAGAATTCGCTGTCGAAATAGAATTGAAGTTAATGAGGCCTTCTGCTATTTATGCACGAATGGTGCAGCAATCTCAGGCAAGGAGTAGACGCACGGTCAAACCTGACTCTGCAACAGTGGCTCTGCAGAAATGGCATCTCGGTATCTGGTCAGCTGCTGAGGTGCACTGACTCGGCTGAAGTTGCTGTATTCGCATTGGCCTCTGCAATTATCCTCGTGATTGCATACACTCTCGGAAGATTGCATGCCTTCCTCGCAGCCTAAAGTCCCCATATCCGTAAAGCATCCTGCGATTGCAATACACGGATCGTGGACTTCAGATCTTGCGAAGAGATCTGAGGGACCCGTGAGGAACACCCTGTTGAAAAGGCGCCACCTTTGAAGAATGTGCTCAGCAGTCGCTCCCCCTGCTCCCCCTCTAGCCAAGCCACCGCACATGTATTAGTACACAGTGAAAATAATTGTTTCTTGCACACTATATAGACAAAGCATACTGTAAATAAAGAAGGAAACAAGAGAGTGCAGAATGTAGTCTTACAGTCATAGCTCAGGTGTTGAGAAAGATCAACTTACTGTGAAGTAGGTCCATTCAAAAGTCTGACAGCAGCAGGGAAGAAGCTGTTCTTGAGTTGGTTGGTATGTGACCTCAGACTTTTGTATCTTTTTCCCAACAGAGGAAGGTGGAAGAGAGGATGTCCAGAGTGTGTGGGGTCCTTAATTATGCTGGCTGCTTTTCCAAGGCTTTTCCAAGGCAGCAGGAAGTGTAGACAGAGTCAATGGATGGGAGGCTGGTTTGCGTGATGGATTGGGCTACATTCACAACCTTTCGTAGATCCTTGTGGTCTTGGGCAGAGCAGGAGCCATACCAAGCTGTGATACAACCAGAAAGAAATGCTTTCTATGGTGCATCTGTAAAAATTGATGAGATTTGTAGCTGACATGCCAAATTTCCTTAGTCTTCAGAGAAAGCAGATTCCAGCATCTCAGTATTTTGTTTTCATCCAGGAAGCCTGTCCAAGGAGGGATTGATGGCAGGTGGATTGACGACTTTGGGGGAAATCAGAGGGCCAGATAAGATGTCAATCTGGCAATCCCACGGGGAAAGATCAGTGCTGCTGAGACAGGCAGGTGACCAACAATCTCAACCACTGAACATGAAACCCATTCTCATATCAGCATAAATGCAAAGATGTCAGTGCTTGATAGCATTTTTGATTTCCCAGGTAGCAAAGCCTCCACTGTGAATAATACTCGAACATGTTGACTTTGATGAACAGTGATGTTATGACATTTTGTGAGGTAATGCGGGCGTAAAATTGACCAACTGTGTGACTTGACTGCTTCAATATGCATCAAAATAATGAATATTTATCTTTGAGCCACATTGAAGCACTAAGTGAAACGAAGTGTAAACCATTCAGGAGTACAGAACGTGGAGCCTTCATCGCAATCTGATGGGTATGAAATGGTTCATGTTAAAGTTTTCAACCTACTCTCATGAGGCTGTCAATCCTGGAAGTCAAGAAATCAACCCAGAATGATGAGACATTTCCAAAATGATTCACATTCTCTCTTTCATTCTTCTATTTATCTCTCCCGTGGGCTTTTCTTAAAAAAAATATAAGGATGCTGTGATAAATGGCTGAATCCACAAACTTAATAATATTTCCCTCCGTATTATTGTCCATCAGACCACCAAAAATTAACTATTGATTTTCTAATCTTAGCAAAGGATACACAGGCCAACGTTGCTCTGAGGCCACACGGCAATGACAGGCTGGAAATAAGACAGCTTCACAGCTTCTGCTTTAGCTATCCATCATTAACTCTGAATCAGAAAGTTGTGGGTTCAAGTCCCTCTCCAGAGGGCTGCGTCTGTCATCTCAGCTGGAGTACAGCGCACAGTTTTGGTCCCCATTACTTGAGGAGGGACGGAGTTGCATTGGAGGTTCACTAGATTGATTCCAGAGATGAGGGGCAGGATTTTGTGGCCACGCTCACCCCAACGCCAGAAAACCCTGCCCAAGGTCATTGGGCCTTTGCACAGTCCTGTCCCGCTCACTACGATTCCCGTGGGGTTTTTCTTACAAAGCGAGATTGAGCAGTTTAGGCCTATATTCTCCAGAGTTTAGAAGAACAAGAAGAGATCTAATCGCAGTCTATGCTTTTATTCATGGACATCGCTGGCTGGCCAGCACTTATTGTCCATCCCGAGTTGCCTTTGAACTGAATGGATTGCGAGGTCATTTCAAAAGGCAGTTAAGAGTCAACCACATTGCTGTGGCTGTGGAGTCACATGTAGGCCAGACCGGGCAAGGACGGCAGATTTCTCTCAGGAAAGGCCATTAGCGAACCTGATGGGGTTTTTCCAACAATTGACAATGGTTTCATGGTCATCAGTAAATTCTTAATTCCGGATATTTTTATTGAATTCAAATTTCAACATCTGCCATAAAACATCCTGTTTACTTAAGTTAAAAGTGGGCATAGAGAGGCTAACAGTTGATAGAGGGCTGCATAGTGCAGACATGGTGATACTGGCTATTGAGATGCGAGACATCCCAGCTTGGTGAAACCTTAAAAGAGTGGAGTTTGGAAACCCCCGTGTGAAAATCAAAGTTCTAAGGAGACAAGCTGACCCATAATGTAACAAGCATCTGGGGGAAGTCTGTTGAGAAATCCACTGAAGTGGTGCATCTATAAAAGTTGCCGAGATTCGTAGCTGACGTGCCAAATTCCCTTAGTCTTCAGAGAAAGCAGATTCCAGCATCCACAGTATTTTGCTTTCATCCAGGAAGCCTGTCCAAGAGGGATTGGCAGGTGGATTGATGACTTTGGAAGAAATCAGACAGCCGGATAAGATGTCAATCTGGCATCTGCCACTTGGGTTTCAGAGTACAGTTTGTCCCTTTGGTTTACATAGATTGTATATTTACTGAGAACATTAGAGGATTTTGTAACTTGTGTTGTACTTCTGGCCTCTGGTCATTGTCTGTGCAAACTCTTCATGTTCTCCCCGTGTCTGCGTTGGGTTTCCTCCAGATGCTCCGGTTTCCTCCCACACTCCAAAAATGTGCAGGCTAGGTTGATTGGCCATGCTAAATTGCCCCTTAGCATCTGGGCGACTAGTAGGTTTAAGGGGAGGGGGCCTGGGTGGGATTGTGGTTGGTGTAGGCGCAATGGGCTGAATGGCTTCCTTCTGCATTGTAGGGACTCTATGACTTATTAATCTGTGTATATGTGTAAAGGTTTGGCGGAGGGGAAGGAGTAGTGGATTGTGGTTTATATTTTCTTGCTTAATAAAATGTTTTGTTCATTCATTAAATGTTAATTGCAGTCCTGTGACTCTGTTCATCCAGATCTTTAAACTTTAAGGGGATTTAATTCCAGCATGCACTGAAACCCTACAACCTTTTGTGGAAGAAAATCTGCCCTTTATTCCCAAAATATAGTGACTTTATTCTTCTACAGATAATTTCTCTCTGCTTTTTCTATGTACTGATTATTATTTTCTTTATAAGCGAGAGGCAGTTTTCAACTCATGTGTCATCTTAGCAAAGCTTGACAGCTGATAGCTGTCACTGTCTCCTTAGTTCAGAGGTTGTTGAAGGCTATGAGTTTGGTTTATTTATTTAGTGTCACAAGTAGGCCCATATTAACGCTGCAATGACGTTACTGTGAAAATCCCCTACTCGCTGTACTCCTGTTCGGGCACACTGAGGGAGAATTTAGCATGGAAAATTCACCTAACCAGCACGTTTCTCGGACTGTGGGAGGAAACCGGAGCACCCCCGGAGGAAACCCGCGCAGACACAGGAAAAACGTGCAGATTCCACACAGACAGTGACCCCAAGCCAGGAATCGAACCGGGGTCCTTGGTGCTGTGAGGCAGCAGTGCTAACCACTGTGCCACCATGTTGCCTATAATGGGATAGACAGGGAAGTAGGGGCCACAATCATGATCAGCCACGGTCTAATTAAATGGCAGAGAAGGCTCGAGGGGCCGAATGGCCTCCTCTTGTTCCCAAATCATACATATGTGTATGTTAATGTGAAGCAAATAGAACCAGTTAATAGAGAAACCAACCATTCGCAGTTTGGAGTCTGGGACTGAGAGTCATTGCAACCAAATCTTCTCTCCTGTCCTTGCTTACACGCAAACTTGAAGCTGAAAATGTCCAAGCGAGCTGATGGTTTTTTGAGATTTTGTTACAGAAATTTAGTCATATTTATCAAATCAACTCAAATAGATAAAAAACAACAACCTTCAAGGGCTTTTCTTGAATGAGTGCAGCTTTAAATGAAGGTGTATTTTTAAGAATAATTGTAGCTGTGTATTTTTTTGGATAAAGAAAATGTTCCCCGGTGTCATAGCATGGTATTAGGCATTGCATTCCTGATGCTGCCAGGATTTGGGAATAATCATTATGTAAACAACTCATGCAGGAATTCCCATATTTAGAACTTGACTCGAACACGCTGCTGCAAGTTGTCATGTGAATTGCTGATTTGTTTTTGTGACTCCTTGTGCCTGGTTAGGTTCTGCAACTTCACCACTGTCACATTGTTTATGTACATGCTGCAGGCCTTTTGTTACTGCGCTGTAATGGGGGGGGGGAGGGTAGGGCTCATATCATCTCATTAACACCGTCAACATCCATTGGGAGGCATGCGGACTGATGGCAGAAATCAGTAAGATCACAATAGATTACCACCTCCAGACTAGAGGCAGTCAGTCACGTCAACTGAGAGCAAAGAAACTCAGCCCCCCCACTCCCCCCTCCCCCTCCACCTCTCCCCCACACCCCCCCCCCCCCACCATGCCCCTTACTGGATACTGAATTTGAAACCTTTCGCTTTTTGGATGATTGCAGTGCGCAACGATGCTGGAATGAACCAAGAAGGCTAGAGATTAGCATTGGTGGAAATACTGAATTACGGCTTAACATTATTGTCATGGAAGTTCATAAGTCCGTAAGATATAGGAGCAGAATTAGGCCATTCGGCCCATCGAGTCCGCTCCACCATTCGACCATGGCTGATATGCTCCTCATCCCCATTTTCCTGCCTTCTCCCCATAACCCTTCAATCCATTACCGATTAAAAATCTGTCCGACTCCTTAAATTTATTCACTGTCCCAGCTTCCACCGCACTTTGGGGTAGCAAATTCCACAAGGGTCATGGGTGGAAGAGGGGACTGACAATGTTGAAATGGCGGCATGAGCTCGTTGGGCCGAAGGGCCTGTTTCCCGTGCTGTGGTCAGGAAGGTGAATGGGATGCTGGCCTTCATAGCGAGGGGGATTGAATATAAAAGTAGGGAGGTCTTGCTGCGGCTGTATAGGGCATTGGTGAGGCCGCAGCTGGAGTACTGTGTGCAGTTTTGGGCGCCGTACTTACGCAAGGATATTTTGGCTTTGGAGGGAGTGCAGAGGAGGTTTACTAGGCTGATACCGGAGTTGAGGGGGTTGAGCTATGAGGAGAGGCTGAATAAACTAGGCTTGTACTCGTTAGAGTTTAGAAGAATGAGGGGAGATCTCATTGAGACGTATAAGATGATGAATGGGATGGATAGGATAGAGGTGGAGAGACTCTTCCTGCTCAGAAAGGATAATAGGACTAGGGGGCACAGCCTCAAGATAAAGGGGGGGCGGTTTAGAACGGAGTTGAGGAGGAACCTCTTCACTCAAAGGGTGGTGAATCTCTGGAATTCTCTGCCCGTTGAAGTGGTGGAGGCTACCTCGCCAAATATTTTTAAGACACGGGTTGATGGGTTTTTGATAAGAGAGGGGATTAAGGGTTATGGGGAGAGGGCGGGAAAGTGGAACTGAGCCACGACAGATCAGCCATGATCTTACTGAATGGCGGGGCAGGCTCGAAGGGCTAGTTGGCCTACTCCTGCTCCTATTTCTGATGTTCTTATGTGTTGTTCTTTGTTCTTTAGATTCACAACCCTTTGAGTGAAGTAGTTTCCCTGTTTTAAGTTTGCTACCCCTTGTCCAAAGACTGTAACTTCTTGTACTAGAATGCCCCACCAGTGGAAGCATCCACTCCATGTCTACTTTATCCATACCTTTTATTATCTTGGATACCTCAATTGCTTTGTTACCTTGCTAAACAAAAGTTCCTACAACCATCTCTACTTTCAGATTTGTAAATTTCTAACCCTTCCACCTTGAACTGAGCAGTGTCACCCAATAGAATTTCCATACTTATCAAACTTATGGTGATCAGGCCACTGTATTTGCCACATGACACAAGACACAGGCAATAGGAAGGAAACAAATACTCATTCTGTTCAAAACAGGTTTAAGTTCTTAAACCATCAACAATCAAGACTGCCAGGGCCGAAGAATAGCTTCAACAGGGGTTTTGCAATCCAACTGTTTCCACAAATCAAGCCTACTGTAAACTCTCAAAGGGTGGTGACAATCTGTTAACTGAAATGTTCTGTTTCTGTTCCAATTTATTGTAAAAAAAGGAACACTTTCTCCAAGACTGAACTGTCGCGATTTAATCAGAATTGATATATCAAGAAACTAAGGGAGCAGAAAAAAATCAACAAATCTCTACATATTGGTGAAAAGCTAAATACTGTGGATGCTGGAATCTGAAGGGTCATCCAGACCTGAAATATTGGCTCTACTCTCTCTCCATAGATGCTGTCCGACCTACTGAGTTTCTCCAGCATTTTCTGTTTTTGTTCTACATATTGGTTTCTCTGCTCTGACTCTTGCCTTGCTTACCGTCTGTTGCCATTTCAGAACACATCATATGGACATACATATGGCGCAGTGGTTAGCACTGCTGCCTCACAGCACCAAGGACCCGGGTTCAATTCTGACCTCGGAGTTTACAAGTTCTCCCCGTGGTTTTCCTCCGGGCGCTCCGGTTTCCTCCCACAGTCAAAAGGTGTGTCGGTTAGATGGATTGGCCGTAGTAAATTGCCCCTTAGTGTCAGGGGGACTAGCTAGGGTAAATATGGGGTTATGGGGATTGGAGCTGGATGGGATTGTGGTCAGTGCAGACTCGATGAGCCGAATGACCTCCTTCTGCAACATAACATTGTATGATTCTATGACATGTTGGCTCATGGCTCACATCGTGTACTGTCTCCCTTTATGCCAATAGTGCATTATTCTGTTCAATTACATGTTTCAAAAGATCTATTAAGGTGAAGGCTGAGCACATGTTGCTAGACTGTCCCAGTTTGCCACAATTTCAGTGCCCCATTGGAACCATGCAGCGTTGTCCATCACTCACGCACTGCAATTGTTTTGTTTAAACCTCGAGCTACCAGCTTTCAAAAAAAATCAAACTCTTCAGTTAGCCACATGGTGATCAAGCACGTGCACTCACAATGGAGTCTAATCCAAGTTGCTCCACAGGTATGGGCACAGCGCCCCCCCCTGAAGGGAGGACCCCCTCCAAGATCATGACCAAACAGCTGAAGAATGTTAAAAAGCAAAATGAACTTCTCTACCCTTGGCCCTTGCATCCTCAGATCAGCAGCTCCCGTCTCGGCTGGTGGGGCTGTCCTTATCTCAGCACGAAGGCCTCCTATTGGGCCCTCCCCCATTTGTAGTCTGCCCCACTACCCCAATTGGACAGTGAGTGGCTCGCTGGTCTTCAATTGGCTAGCGAACGTACCTAAAGCACACCTCTGGGAAGGCAGTGGTGTAGTGGTACAGTCGCTGAACTAGTCATCCAGAGACACAGGTTCTGGGGGACACAGGTTCGAATCCCACCATGGCCGATGGTGAAATTGGAATTGAATAAAAATCTGGAATTAAAAGTCTACTGATGACCATGAAACTATTGTTGAAAAAAGCCACCTGGTTCACTACTGTCCTTTAGAAAAGGAAATCTACCACCCTTACCCGGTCTGACCTACCTGTGACTCCAGATCCACAGCAATGTGGTTGACTCTTAACTTCCTGCCGGGATGAGCAATAAATGCTAGCCCAGCCAGCAATGTCCACATCCCATGGATGAATTTTAAAAAATGCAGGGTCAGGACACACAGCCACTCCCCTTGTTCGATTCTCAATCCCTGATTTTAAAAAATCCGCCCAGCCCCTGGATGGCATAGCGGCACAACGGTTGGGCAGTACAGTGGCACAATGGTGGGCACTGCTGCCTCACAACAACAGGGTCTCAGGTTCAATTCCAGCTTCAGGTCACTGTCTGTGCACATTCTCCCCGTATCTACGTGAGTTGCCTCCAGGTGCTGCGGTTTCCTCCCACAGCCCAAATATGTGCGAATTAGGTGGATTGGCCATGCTAAATTGACCCTCATGTCAGGGGGATTAGCAGGGTAAATATGTGGGGGTTACGGGAATAGGGCCTGGATGGGCTTGTGGTGCAGACTGGATGGACTGAATGGCCTCCTTCTCTGCTGCAGGGATTCTCTGATCTTAGGTCTGTCACTCTGCTTTGGGACTTGCAGATGAGGGATGCAGGAAAGTCTGACTTGCCCCTGTGGCACCTCCCCCTGGCCCCCGATCTCCCAGGGGAACCTGTGACCTCTGTTCCCACCAGCCAGGTCAGCATAACTTCCCATTGATGGGAACCTCGCCCGGTGAGGAAAGGGACTGGGGGGAAGAGAGACACTCGTGGGTCTGGAGACCACCATCGCAGGGCTTGCTAACTGTATCGAAACGGCAATTTCAATGTGGCAATCAGCCTTGCGCCAATTTCCGGAACGGAACCGATTACATCTAAAAACATAGCCTGGGAGACTTGCAATTGGCCGGACGCTGGTCACAAGTCCCACTACAGGCCTCTAGCTGATACATAGAACATTACAACGCAGTACAGGCCCTTTGGCCCTCGATGTTGCGCCGACCAGTGGAACCAATCTAATGACCCTCTAACCTAAACTATTCCAATACTATCCATATGCCTATCCAATGACCATTTGAATGCCCTTAAAAGCTGGCGAGTCCACAACTGCAGCAGGCAGGGCATTCCACGCCCTCACTACCCTCTGAGTAAAGAACCTACCTCTGACATCCGTCCTACAATTACCACCCCTCAATTTAAAGCTACCTCCTGGCCCGCTATGCTACTCGAGCAGTGCAGCAGGCTGGGAGAACTGCCCCCCTCCCACCACGAGAGGGAGGTGTTGAGCATTTCCACAAGTGAAACAGATGGTTCATCTCATGGAGACCGGTTTTCCTGATCTTGGATCTCGCCATCATGTCTGGAACATCAGCTGCTCACATTACCACACTTCATTAATAGGCCAGATCTCAGCGGACAGTCAATGGGAGCTGTGGGGGTTACTCTAATGATATACAACATGAATCAAGCTCGAGTCGGAATCACTTTGCCAAGGCCCAGCGTGGATTTCTGCTGAGATCGGTACATTTTCTTATAAAGTGGGAATTAAAAACAGCCAACTTGCAACTTTTTATACGACATCCAATTTAATCATTCATTTCACGATTCAATCAAACGCAAAAACAACAGCAAACACTCAGCAGAAACATTCGCTACAAGGTTCGGATTGCAGTTATACAGCGTGTAACCATTTCCACTTTGGTCGTACGTCAGCTTTTTGAAGGGTGATGGGTGTTTGGGGGTGGGGGGAGGATTGGTTGTGATGAATGGATCTGCTTTCTACCACGTTTGTGCTGCCTTGTGTCAGATATTTTAAACAGTTGTTTGAATTGTTTCATTCCCAGGCCTGCAATGAGGGTGTGTTGACCCTGTGGAGTAGCAGTGAGCGGCTGGGTGCTCGGAATTCTGTGAGCACTGTACTTAGGAATGAGAAGGAGGTTGCACGCTGGAATTCTGCCTGGGAATTTTGTGCAGAAGCACAGAATACTACGGTGCAGAAGAGGCCCTTCGGCCCATCAAATCTGCACCGATGCCCTGACCTGCCCACCTAATCCCACTTGCCAGTGCGTGGCCCACAGCCTTGAATGTTATAGCATGCCTAGTACACTCTTAATGAAGGGTGTAACAATATATTAGAATTGTGTGTTATGTCAGCGTAAAACGTTTTAGAATGAAGAATCATATTCCTGGAAAAGTTGCACGTTTACCACTTGTCACCATTGTGGCTTCTCCACTTTCAATTGTAAAACCTCAGCCACTGCACAGAATAAATGATCATTCGGACTGGCCACATCCTTTATTATGAAATCTAACAAAGTAGACAACAAACCTAACACTAGACAGACTACCTGATCATCAACATCACCACTGGAAACAACAATGGCACACCAATCCTACAAAGCCCTCTTACTAACATCTGGCTAGCTCCATCGCTATGAAACTGTGATTGCTGCCCCCAAACATTCTCCAACTGATACTTGATATAAGGGTGGCAGGGTGGCACAAGGATGGTGCGCTGGCACAAAGGTTAGCACTGCTGCCTCACACGCCCAGGCACCTGGGTTCGATTCCCAGCTTGGGTGACTGAACGTGCAGTGTTTGCGCTCTTGTGCGTTCTCCTTGTACCTGCATGGGAGTGTGCCGTTTCCCTCCCACAGTTCAAAAGATGTGCTGGTTAGGGGTGCATTGGCCGTGCTAAATTCTGCCTCAGTGCACCCAAACAGGTGCCAGAGTGTGAAGATTTGGGAGTTTTCACAGTAACTTCATGGCAATGTTAATGTAACACTTGCAACACTAATAAATAAACTTAAAAACTTCATTCCCCAGAACCAGGCCCAGCAATGTCTCCGTCCTTGCTGGATCAGAAAGATGCGGATGTAGAGAATTCTCCTGAATACACTTTAGAAACTCTTGCCCCTCACTGTCCTTTACACTATCATTATCCCAGACTATATGAGAATAATTCAAGCCCTCCATGAAAACTACTCTTTAGTTTTTTCATCTTTCTGAAATTTTATTCCTCTATAACTTTTCCACTGGTTAGTCACCTGTAGAACACATCCTGCTGTGCACTGGTACATCTATTCTTTCTTAACTTGAATCCAAGTAGATTCTGTTCTTGATCCGTCGGGGACATTCTTTCTCTCCAGCACTACAATGTTCTCTTCAATCAACAATCCCACCTCTCCTCCTTTCTTTCTTTCCTGAACACCTTCCATCACAGAATGCTTAGTGTCCAGACCTGCCCTTTTTTTGAGTTGTGTCCCTGTTATTACCACTATATCATCTTCTCATGTGGACATCTATGCCTGCAGTTCCCCTATCTTATTCACGCCACTTCATGCATTCACATACACACATACAATCTTTCAGTGACGTTGAAAATTCACCGGAAGAATATAGAATCATAGAATCCCTACAGTGCAGAAGGAGGCCATTCGGCCCATCGAGTCTAGACCGATGACAATCCCACCCGGGCCCTGTTCCCCTAACCACAAATATTTACCTTGCTAATCCCCTTGGCACTAGGGTCAATTTAGCATGGCCAATCAACCTAACTCGCACACCTTTGGACTGTGGGAAGAAACCAGAGTACCTGGAAGAAACCCACGCAGACACGGGGAGAATGTGCAAACTCCACACAGACAGTGATCTGAGACCGGAATTGAACCTGAGTCCCTGGCGCTGTGAGACAGCAGTGCTAGCCACTGCGCCACTATGTCACCCACTGGAATCATTTTACCTTGACAGCTGGTTCCATAACCTTGAGCCCAGTCTCTATATTTTTACATTTATGATGAAAAATCATGGAATTATTTCATCTTGTGACTGGAAATAGTGTGTTAATTCAGTGCTTCTGGGCTACACTTTATCCCACCGATGTTTCGATACGCTAACCGATAAACAGCATTAATCATTTTGCTCAGCTCATTACTATTGATCTTATGCATTGGGGAACTGTGACTTTTGGCTTGTGGCTCAAGTGTCAGAGGGAAACATTCGGGGACGGCAATCATAATACCACAGCTACTGAGTTACCTCGTTCAGGTGAAGCAGACTTTCCCATTAAACATTTATATCTCTCTACCCCACTGTCCGCCTTTCCATATGGCTTTAACCAAGCTTCTCATTATCTATCCTAATAAGGTTTTGTGTATAATTATGCTATAAAACACTCGTGGGATATTTTACTATATTAAAGATGCTATATAAATGCAAGGTGTTATTGTTATCTTGTCCATTCTTTAGCTTGCTTTTTTGTCAGTGGCCGACGTTATCCTCGATCTTCCGCCAACACAATCAGTGAGACCCAGATCGACTTCATAGAAAACACAGGTGATAAACAAAGGCAGAGACAGAGGAAAGACACACTGAAACATGTGAGGCAGGGTGACATGGTGGCACAGTGATTAGCACTGCCTGCCTCAAAGTGACAGGGGCCTGGTTCAATTCCAGCCCTGGGTCACTGTCTCTGCAGTTTGCACATTCTCCTCATGTCTGCGTGGGTTTCCTCCGGGTGCTCCAGTTTCCTCCCACACTCCAAAGATGTGCGGGCTAGGTTGATTGGCCATGCTAAAAAATTGCCCAAGTGTCAGGGGATTAGCAGGATAAATATATGGGGTTACGGGAATAGGTCCTGGGTGGGACTGTGGTCAGTGCAGACTTGATGAGCTGCACTGTAGGGATTCTATACTATTTTTATACCGGGGTAGGCCTGAAGTTCACAAGCATAGAAGATAGAGATGGAGACAGGAACAAGAGGCATGGAAACATGTTATACAGTGAGTGATAGGGTATATTGATATTAGGAATGAAAGGAGAAAAGGAATAATTTATACATTTATAAGCCTTTGGACACTCAGGGGCAAGTTTTTAGCATGGCCAATCCACCTAACCTGTACATCTTTAGACTGTGGGAAGAAACTGGAGCACCCAGAGGAAACTTGCGTAGACATGGGGAAAATGTGCAAACTCCACACAGTCACTCTAGGCCTGAATCGAGGCCGGGTCTCTGGCACTGTGAGACAGCAGTGCTGACCACTGTGACACCACGCCACCATTATTAGCCTTGGTTGCTGGTTTGCTAATCCACTGACATTGCACCACCATCTCCCCCAAAGACAAGCTGTAATATGATTCTGTACTAGTGTACGTACTTCTCATGATCGAGATGGCAATTATAAGTTAGACAGTTACATGGATAAGATGGGTATAAAGGGATATGGACCAAATGCAGGCAACTGGGGCTAGCTTAGTAGTTAAAAACTGGGTGGCACGGACAAGTTGGGCCGAAGAGCCTGTTTCCATGCTGTAAACCTCTAAACCTCTAAGGGGTGAGTGTACGTTTCTTGTCCTGATTGATTGGGATGTGGGTATCTCTGGTAAGGCCAGCCTTTATTGCTCATCCTTGATTGCCCTCAACCCAATGGCTTGTGAGGCTATTTCAAGGGGTCTGCAGTCACATATAGGCCAGAAGAGTTAAGGATGGCAGATTTCCTTCCCTAAAGGACATCACTGAACCAGATGGGCTTTAAAACAACCAGCTAGTTTCTTGGTCACCGTTATTAATACAGATTCATATAATTAATTGCATTTCAATTCCACCAGCTGCTATAGTGAGATTTGAGCTCACATTTCTGCATGATGCTTTATTGTACATTTCAAAATGGCGACTGCCCACACCAATACCGGTGGCTCACATTTTATATTCGGCATATTAGTCAATTCTTGATTTTGGAATGATTTTTGGAGGTTTAAAGATTGACCTGTACGCCAACTTCTGTTTCATTAAGATTGCCTCTCATTCTTCTCAATTCCAATGAGTATCGGTCCAACCTGCTCAATCCTTCCTCGTAAAACAACCCCTTCATCCCAGGAATCAACCTAGTAAAACTTTTCTAAACTCCCAGGGAATCAAATAGATTAAATAAGATCAAATTTGTACTCAGTACTCTAGAAGCTGTCACACCAATGCACCTAACGTTACCCCGTGCCCCCTTTGCAATAAACATCAATATTTCATTTGCCTTCCTAACTACTTGCAATACTTGCATGCTAACTTCATAATGAAGCGAACACCTCATATTATCCTACATTATACTTAAAAAGTCTGCCAATTTTTAATGCACTCACTTATCTGTACCTTTTGCAAACACTGAGGGTGAATTTTCCCATCCTGCCTGCCATGGGAAACATGGTGGGCAGGGATGGACCATACAAAGGTCTGTTGACCTCAGGCAGGAATTTCTGGCCTTGGAGGCTAGCGTACCCGAAAATCCCTCCCCCTTTGCATCCCCTCGCAACTTGTTTTCCTTCTTATCTCACAGTTGGGCGGCACAGTGGTTAGCACTGCTGTCTCACAGCGCCAGGGACCAGGGTTCAATTCCCGGCTTGGGTCACTGTCTGTGTGGAGCTGCACACAGCTCTGTGTGCAGCTCCACACCTGTGACCGCGTGGGTTTCCTCTGAGTGCTCCGGTTTCCTCCCACAGTCCAAAAGACGTGCTGGTTAGGTGCATTGACCATGCTAAATTCTCCCTCAGTGTACCCGAACAGGTGCTGGAGTGTGGTGACTAGGGGATTTTCACAATAACTTCATTGCAGTGTTAATGTAAGCACACTTGTGACACTAATAAACTTTAAAAATTTGGGAATAACATACTCAGTCCCTAAATACAAGTCATTAATCTGGATTGCAAATAGTTGAGACCCCAGTACTGATCCCCATGACACTCCAGTTGTTACAGTTTACCAACCTGAAAATGATCCATTTATCCCACTTCCTGTTAGCCAATCTTCCATCATGCTAATGTATCTCCCCACTGCCATGACCATTCATCTTGTGTAGTAACCTCATATGTGACACTTTAGCAAGGTCCTTTTGGAAGTCTAAATACACTATCGCTGGAATTCAACCGCCACAGAATCAGAGCGAGCAAGGGACTGACAAGGGAAATGTTCATTGACTTCGAGCGGGAATTTCCGATCTTGGTTGAACAAGACCGTAAAATCCCACCCTATATCTCGAGACTCTGCTTTATCCATCCTGCTGCTACATGCTCAAAGAACTAGGATATATTAATCAAACATAATTTCCTTCCTATAAAACTTCACTCTGCCTGATTGTATTCTGAGTTTCCAAATGTCCTGCCACCATCTCTTTAATAAGGGACTCCAGCACCTTCTCGACGGCAGGTGTTCGATTCCTGCCTTTCTTGAACAGAGTTGTTACAGTTGCAGTTTTCTAATCTGCTGGAGACTTTCCCAGAATCCAGGAAATTTTGGAAGAATACATTATTGCAGCAACTTCCTTCAAGACCTGAGGATGTAGGCCATCAGGCCCCGAGGGCTTGTCAACCTTTGGTCCCATTACTTTTCCGAGCGCTTGCTTTTTTTCTGGTGATCATTATTGTTTTAAATTCCTCTCTCTTTTCTCCCTCTTGATCTACTGCTATTCATTCGATTTTTTTTTCTATACTGTGAGGGCAGACACAAACGCCTTGTTTAAAGTTGCTGCCATATATAGGCCTCACCATTATGCTCCTGTTCCTTCCTGTCCTTCTTGTCATCCTCTGCGGAGCTCAAAGTTTGGAACACACATCAGTTTATGGGGCTACTACAACAACAACAACAACTTGCATTTAAGTGGCGACTTTAGTGTGATGAAACAGCCCAAGGTGCTCCCTGAGAGCATTTTCGAACCGGATTTGACAGCAAGCTAGGGGAGGGGAGAGTAAGACAGGTAACCAAAGGCTCGGTCAAAGAGAAAGCTTTTGAGCAGCATTTCACAAGAGGCGGAAAGGTTTTGAAAAAAAGGGGCTTCGGAACTCAGGGCCTTGACAGCTGAAGGCACAAGTGGAGTGAAATGTCCTTGGCCAGCAGGGTTAAAGGAGAGTCCCAAGGTGTTTTATACATATACTAAAAGCAAGACTGTAGCTAGGGAAGGGTTGTCCCACTGAAGGATAAAAAGAGGGAGGTTATGTGTGGAGTCAGAGGAAGTGGATGAGAAAGCTTATTGTTGAGCTTTGACAAAGGGTCACAGGATTCGAAACGTCAGCTCTTTTCTCTCCTCACAGATGCTGCCAGACCTGCTGAGATTTTCCAGCATTTTCCCTTTTGGAAATGGATGAGATCCTTATTGGATATTTTGCACCAGTTTTCGCCAAATAGAGGGACTGGGGGAACGTTGAGATTCGGGAAGAATGCGTGAATACTTTTGGGCAGTTCAATATAATGAAGGAGGAAGTGTTGGGTGTCTTAAGTTGGGAATGTGCAGGTGCCCAGCACTGGAGCAGCACAGAGATCCACAGAAGCCACAGAATGGGTTGAAAACAAGGGTGAAAATTTTAAATTCAGGTGTTGCCAGACCACGAGCCAATGTCGGTCAGCAGAGTTGGTGGGGGAATCATCAAATCCTTACAGTGCAGAAGGAGGCCATTCGGCCCATTGAGTCTGCACTGACCACAATTCTACACAGGCCCATAACCCCAAGCATTTACCCTAGCTAGTCCCCTGACACTAACAGGCAATTTAGTATGGCCAATCCACCTAACCTGTACATCTTAGGACTGTGGGAGGAAACCTGAGTACCCAGAGGAAACTCACGCAGACACAGGGAGAAGATGCCAACTCCACACAGACAGTTACCCAAGCTGGCAATCGAACCCTGGTCTCTGGCACTGTGAGGCAGCAATGCTAACCATTGTGCCATTGTGCCACCCCAAATGTGGCATGGTGTGAGTTTGGAGGTAGCCAGCCAGCTTTTTAATGAGCTCAGACAACTGCAATAACATGCTGTGCGCAGTATCCACCGCTGATGTGGAACATATCCACATCCTGAGTTAAATACCTTCATCACCATCTGGTGGGGACAAATGGTCAAGTTGGAACTACCTTGTTAAGGAGACATGGGACTATGGGAAGTGTGTGTTAATGGCTTAATCTGCCTAATGATCATCTGAAATGCAATTCTTCCCTTTAATTGCCAACTGAAGTGATTAACTGCAATCACTTGCGAGCATACTTATTCTGTGATGAGAGCAGAATGTTAAAGGACACCTTCTTAATAGGAATGTTTCCTTTAAAGTGGGTAATTCTAGGAGGGGTAAGTGTGGTTAATAGTGATTTAAGTGAAATCAAAGGAAAACATCTAGTCGGTCACAAGTTGCATTTGTATTCCCTGATTTCCTCATGAACTGTGTTTCCTTTGTCATTTTCTCACCTACATTTATTTCCCCCCGAGGTACAAAATTAAAGAATATAAGAAACTGGAGCAGGAGTAGGCCATTGGGCCTTTGGAGTCTGCTGTACCATTCAGTCATGGCTGAACTCCTAACTCAACGCCACCTTCCCACAACATCCCATACCCTTTCACTCACTCAACACCCAAAAATCTATCTGTCTCTCTTCTTGAATATACTCAAGGAGTGAGCACCCACATCTCCCTGTGGTAGAGAATTCTAAAAATTCACAACCGTCTGAGTGAGGAGATTCCTTTCCTAACCAGTCAACCCCTTATTCTGAGGCTGACACCATGCTTTGTACTCACCAGCTGGGGGGAAATATCATCCCAACATCTGTCCATTCACAGTAACTTCATTGCAGTGTTAATGTAAG
Organism: Carcharhinus amblyrhynchos; assembly: GCF_965287045.1. Lineage (NCBI taxonomy): Eukaryota > Metazoa > Chordata > Chondrichthyes > Carcharhiniformes > Carcharhinidae > Carcharhinus > Carcharhinus amblyrhynchos. The sequence continues at coordinate 110,603,409 of NC_137331.1, read as the reverse complement.
CCGACTTGTGACACTCGTGAATAATCTTTAAATCCTGTCAAATTATTTAAAAGATGTTTCATCTGAATTCCAGGGAATTTATTTGTTCAGGGGATGTGCACATTGCTGGCTGGTTCAGTATTTACATAAGAACATAAGAACATAAGAAATAGGAGCAGGAGTAGGCCATCTAGCCCTTCGAGCCTGCCCCGCCATTCAATAAGATCATGGCTGATCTGTCGTGGCTCAGTTCCACTTTCCCACCCTCTCCCCATAACCCTCAATCCCTTCTCTTATCAAAAACCCATCAACCCGCTTCTTAAAAATATTTAGCGAGGCAGCCTCCACCACTTCAACGGGCAGAGAATTCCAGAGATTCACCACCCTTTGAGTGAAGAAGTTCCTCCTCAACTCCGTTCTAAACCGCCTCCCCTTTATCTTGAGGCTGTGCCCCCTAGTCCTACTGTCTTTTTTGAGCGGGAAGAGTCTCTCCACCTCTATCCTATCCATCCCATTCATCATCTTATACGTCTCAATGAGATCTCCCCTCATTCTTCTAAACTCTAACGAGTACAAGCCTAGTTTATTCAGCCTCTCCTCATAGCTCAATCCCCTCAACTCCGGTATCAGCCTAGTAAACCTCCTCTGCACTCCCTCCAGGGCCAAAATATCCTTGCGCAGGTGCGGCGCCCAAAACTGCACACAGTACTCCAGCTGCGGCCTCACCAATGCCCTATACAGCTGCAGCAAGACCTCCCTACTTTTATATTCAATCCCCCTCGCTATGAAGGCCAGCATCCCATTCGCCTTCCTGACCACCTGCTGCACCTGCAAGTTGGGTTTTTGCGACTCATGCACAAGGACCCCGAGGTCCCTCTGCACCGTCACCTGCTGCAGTTTTTCGCCACGTAAGTAATAGTCCTTCCTACCATTCTTCCTACCAAAGTGGACCACCTCACACTTGCCAACATTAAATTCCATTTGCCATTTCCTGGCCCATTCGCCCAGCCTATCTAGATCCTTCTGCAGACTCTCCACACCCTCCGCACAATTTGCCGTTCCCCCAATCTTGGTGTCATCAGCAAATTTCGACACCCTGCACTCGGTTCCCTCCTCCAGATCATCTATATAAATGGTAAATAGCTGAGACCCCAGCACTGACCCCTGGGGCACCCCACTAGTCACCATCCGCCAATCCGAATAGCACCCATTGACCCCCACTCTCTGCCTCCTATTTGACAACCAATCCTCTATCCACGCTAACACCCTACCCCCAACTCCATGTCCCCTGACCTTCTGCAATAACCTCTTGTGAGGTACCTTGTCAAAGGCCTTCTGAAAATCCAGAAAGACCACATCCACCGGCTCTCCTCTATCCACTGCCCTAGACACATCCTCATAGAACTCCAGTAAATTTGTCAGACACGACTTCCCTTTAATGAAACCGTGTTGCGTCCGCCCTATCAAGCAATTCCCTTCAAGATGCCTCGCAATTTCCTGCTTAATGACAGATTCTAACATTTTACCTACCACAGACGTTAAACTAACCGGCCTATAATTCCCCGCCTTTTGCCTGGCACCCTTCTTAAACAACGGCGTAACATTAGCCGTTTTCCAATCTTCCGGCACTTCCCCAGAATCCAGCGACGTCTGGAAAATAACCACCAAGGCATCCACTATCACCTCCGCCATTTCTTGCTCATTCCTGATTGCTCTTGAATTGAATGGCTTGCTTGGCCATTTCAGAGGGCAGTTGTCATATGTAGGCCAGACCAGGTAAGGACAGCAGATTTCCTTCCCTCAAGTAGTGAACCAGAAGGGTTTTTCCAACAATCAACAATTGTTTCATGGTCACCATTAGACTTTTTAATTCCAGATTTTTACTGACTTCAAATTTCACTTTTTGCCGTGGTGGGATTCGAACCCGAGTCCCAGAATATTACCCTGAGTCTGGATTACTAGATGAATGACAATACCACTACGCCATCGTCTCCTCATGTAGGCTTTGGACAACCCCCTCAGCTAGGAACCAGTCTCGTGAACTTTTCCGGCAATAGTTTGAAGGAGACCAAGACGACACAGAGACCAAGACTACACACAGTACTTCCAATGTGGTTTCAGCAATATTCTGTATAATTTCCCCCACTTCGAAGCTACTTTTACCATTGCACCAATGACGCACTTGTCGCTTAGCTCAGTTGGCTGGACAGCTGGTTAATGGTGCAGAGTGACACCAAAGCGGAGGTTCAAATCCTGTACCAGCAGAAGGCCCACCTTCATTGCCCCTTGCACAGTGATCCTCAGGTTATGAACATCACCAGTCAGCTCTATCTCTTAAGGGGGAGGGTAACCTATGGTCATCTGGGACTATGGTGACCTTATCTTTTATCCAATGACTTCCTTGTGAAGTTGGCTCTGAGGTTTTCTGCCTTTGGTCAACTTGACAGATCAGATCCAGGAGGGCTGGCAAAGCCAGATGGCACATTGTTCGCTAGCAGTGACCAGCCCACTGAGCCAAGCACATCTGGACATTTTTCTTTGGTGTTACTGCCAGTTTCAACAGTTGCCAGCCAGATTGGTGTGGTTTGGACAATGCAAAAACCAGCTTCGTTGAATAAACAGTAGAGTGAATAGATCGGGCAACACAGACCATGAGAATTACCTCTGAGTGTGGAGTCCAGGATTTGGGTGGATTGAATTCACAGGCGTGCACAAATTGCTCTGAATAGTGTGCACTGAAGTGAGATCAAAAGCCGATCTGGGTCAAGGTAATACATCAACCAGAATTATCCAACACCTCCCGGGATCTTCCGGTCCGGCTGAAGTGAGTGGAGTTTTGGATGCAACAAAAAGCTCGCTGGCCAAAAAGAGGACGCAGAGGACAGACCAGGGTTCGATTCCCAGCTTGGGTCACTGTCTGTGTGGAGTTTACACATTCTCCCTGTGTCTGTGTGGGTTTCCTTCAGGTGGTCCGGTTTCCTCCCACAGTCTGAAAGATGTGCTGGTTAGGCGCATCGACTGTACTAAATTCTCCCTCAGTGTACCCGAACAGGCGCCGTAGTGTGGCGACTAGGGGATTTTCACAGTAATTTCATTGCAGTGTTAATGTAAGCCTACTTGTGACACGGAATCAATAAACTTTATTTGACATACCACAAAATCTAACTTTTCTTTCTCAGCTTGGGTGGAAAGTTGTAACTTGAGTCCTGAAAGAGTGAAGCCTTCCTTTGCTGCTGTCATGTTGAGGCTTGGGGCTTGTGTAAATAGTTGTAAATGGTTATTTTCTTTCCCTTGCCTGGCCAAATATCTTTGTGACACATCAGTGCCTCAGCTTTGAATGTAGCAGTTGGAAAGCAGAGCATCACAGGTTGTTATGATGCCCCTGAAAATTTTCTGATCCAAAAAAAAATTGAACTGATGATTTTAGCCTCTGGCTGAATCAATAAATATACGGCATTAAATAACTACTGTTAAATCCTTACTGACTAAACATTCCTACTCTGCTGCCCTCCTTTTCAACGTTTCAGGAAGATTAAAGGATTTGTGAGGGTGGACAAAGACAGTGGGGGATGTCGAAAACAAGCGTTTACTGTCTTTAAAACAGAGTTAGGTCACTGAAGGTGATACCATACTAAAGGGTAACTTAAATCTGCAACTCTTCCCCCCCCATCAAAAACCTGCAGAGTCTAATCCAAACTCAAAACTCAGATCACAAGTGGGATCTTCTGGTCCCGCTGACAGTTATCCCTCGCCTCCCCCCCTCGCACGGTGGGACTCCCGCCGGTGCAGCTGGCCAGCAATGCAAATGATCACCAACTTTGGCAGGACTGGATGTTGACAGGATGTTGCCTGGTATGGAAGGGCTGTCTTACGAGGAAAGATTGGATGAACTTGGGCTGTTTTCCCTTGAGAGACGTCGGCTGAGGGGGGATCTAATAGAGGTTTATAAGATTATGAAGGGGATAGATAGAGTAAATGGTGGTAAGCTTTTTCCGCTACAAGAAATGGATAGAACGAGGGGTCACGGGCTTAGGGTGAGGGGGGCTAGGTATAAGACAAATATTAGAGGGCAGTTTTTCACGCAAAGGGTAGTGGGGGTGTGGAATGCACTGCCGAGTAAGGTGGTGGAAGCAGGCACGCTAGGGTTGTTTAAGAGTCACTTAGACAGCCATATGAGCGGGCTACATATAGGGGGATATAGTAGGCCTTACTGAACATTGTAGGCTTGGGAATACGTTTTGCCTCAGGAATGTTAGTCTTTGCCTGTTTAATAATGAATTTTTTTGTCTCCACAGGCATTTAAGTCCAGCAAGGGGCATGCAGGCGGCAGGTTGTAGTGGGCTGCTCTTGGATGTTGCTTCGGGAGTTGCCTATTGCTTCATGTCGTTAGTGTGCTTAAACTGGACCATCTCGAGGGCAACATGACAGCTCAGAGACTATCTCTGTTGCTGTGCGGACACATGGATTTGGGCCTGTGTCTGTGGGAGTTTGCACGTTCTCCCCGTGGTTGCGTGGGTTTCCTCCGGGTGCTCCGGTTTCCTCCCACATCCCCCAAAGATGTGCTTTTAGGCTGATTGATTGGGTACTAAAATTGTCCCTAAATTGGACCTCCCTGATCCTCGCACGTTAGGCGTAGACTAAAATCATGAATAGGTCACTGAGATAGTAGGACGGCGGCGTGGGCTCGTTGGGCCGAAGGGCCTGTTTCCCGTGCTGTGTTGTTCTTTGTTCTTTGTTCTTTGTTGTTGACTGGAAAATCCCACTGATGGCCACTAGTAAGCTGCCTGCGCTGCTGGGAAACCCCTCGCCGGCGAGGCTGGAAAATCCCGCACATTCATTTTCATTCAATGCGGACAGTAAAGGGTTACAGGACCAAAGCAGATAGGTGGAGTTAAATACAGATCAGCCATGCCCCTGAGCAACAGAGGTTGAACGGTCCACCCAAAGGTATGATTTTACTACCTTGTGGGTAGCGGGCAGACTGGAAGGCAGGCACCTGGTAAAAATAGCAGGGGTGCTGTCTTTGGACCGCTCCATCACCAAGGCAGTTATCCCATGGTAGGTTGCAAGGGTCCAAAGAGATTTCTTTGTTCTTATTCATTCATGGAATGTGGGTGTCACTGCCTAGCCAGCATTTATTGCCCATCTCCAGTTGCCTGAGGGCAGCTGAGGGCCACGTTGCTGTGGATCTGGAGTCACATGTAGGCCAGACCAGACAAGGATGGCAGATTTCCTTCCCTAAAGGACATTAATGAACCAGATGGGTTTTTCCGACAATGGACAATTGTTTCATGGTCATTCGCAATTCCAGACTTTTTAAAGTAAAGTTCCACCATTTGCCGTGGCGGGATTCGAACCCCAGTCCCCAGAATTATTCATCTGGATTAATAGTCTAGCGATAATATCACTAGTCCATCACCACCCTATGGTGAGCAGCCATTTTGTTTAATTGTTTAATCCAATTTATATTGGAGGCCATTCCCCCCAGACGGAGCTGTAGACTCTGTGATCTAAAGAGGGAGCTGTGGGAAGGTGAGGCAATCGCTCGGGCCCCAAAGACCCCCTCAGAAGAGCTTGCCCTCTGAGCTCGCTGTCACTGAATTTTCTGTTGATCTACCTGTACAAGGCTCGAGATTTCCCATCAGCCTCAGCAGCGACCACCTCCCCCAGCGCTGAGGCTCCAGTGCTGCAGGCTCTGTGATTCGGCTGGTGAGGGCAGGGCTCCCCACCCGTCACCCTGAATTTGACAGGGTGCCCAGAGGCAGCCCACGGGGAGGTAGAATAGCTGATCCAGGACCTCGGCGGGTAAGGCCGGGCTCGGCAGCCGCTTCTCGTCCCAACGTCGCGGTCCTGTACCCTGCAGTGAAAGTTCGCCCAACGTTTCTGCGTCCTACAGATGCGGAATCACGGGAGCGCACAACTGGCTGCAAAGCTCAAACAAAATTTCTACATTTCACAGTCCAAAAGACTCTCCACCGTTATCTCCAATCAGCAAAGAAGAAAGTAAATTAAAAGCCCAAATCTTTTCTTCACCGTGCTAGACAAATGTGTGCTCATATGGGAAGTTATTTTTAATTAGCATATTGTGCACAGAGTGTAACGCACTCCGAAAGGGCTGAAAAATTGAAATTGATGATAGCATCTAATGTCAGAAATGTAATTGCCCAGAGCCAATTCATATTTGGGGAAAAACACACACATACACACACACACAAATTGGATTCCGCCAAGCCTTTGCAGCACGGATTAGAACGTGCATGGAGCTGTGGAATGATTGGCTACCCTAATGGTTCATGTGGCAAACACCCTGGTACGTCTGGAATTGAGCTACAGAGGGACAAGGAAGATTCCCAGTTTGATCCCTGATCTTTGGCAAGTTAACTCAAGGATATAACCAGGGCCGGGAGGTTTGAATTATCGGGCTGGACAGGCGAGGATTTTTTTTCCCTGGAGCGTAGGAGGATGAAGGATGACCTTATGCAGGTTTATAAAATCGTGAGAGGCACAGATAAGGTGAATAGCTAAAGTCTTTTCCCTCGGGGAGTCCGAAACTAGAGGGCTTTGGTTTAAGGTGAGAGGAGAATGATTTAAAAGAGAGGCAACTTTTTCACGCAGAGAGAGAATGGTGCCAGAGGAGGAGGTACAGTTACAACATCTAAAATACATTTGGACAGGTACATGGATAGGAAAGATTTTGAGGGATATGGGCCAAACACAGGCAAATGGGACTAGTTCAGCTTAGGAAACCTGGTCGGCATGGACGAGTTGGGCCAAAAGGCCTGTAACTATGTTGTATAGTTGTTTGATTCTGTGACTCTATAACTCTCTGTATCCTACTCCAGATTGCTAGTCTGTATTCTCGCTAGAAAGTATCAATGTGGAAGCCAAGTAAAAATAGGTACGATAATGCTACAAACTTGTACTTATATAATGCCTTTAACATTGTGAAGCATCCCAGGTCACTTTATGGAAGAGACAACCAGCTACATAACGGAAATATTCCGATAGAGAATCTAAAGCTTGGGCAAAGTGTTAGGTTTAAGGAAGATCTTAAAGAAGGAGAAGGGTGCAAAGAGTCTAAAAGAAGAAAATAGATTGCTTAGGTGTTGAGCAGTGAATGGCATGGCCATCAAATGGAACGATGAAACTTGAGATGTGCAAGAGACCAGAGTTGATGGAGCACAGAATTCTTTGAGGGTAGTGGTACATTGTGGGGAGGGGGGGTGGTGATTGAAGGATAGCAGGAGGTTATGAGAGGGAAAGTCATGTGAGTCACATCATTATCTAGAGATGGGGATGAGACCAGAGGCCAGTGCACCATAAAGCCATAGGACCCCTATTGTGCAGAAAGAGGCCATCCAACCCATCGAGCCTGCACCGATTCTTATTTATTTATTTATGTAGTTAGTGTCACAAGTAGGTTTACATTAACGCTGCAATGAAGTTACTGTGAAAATCCCCTAGTCGCCACACTCTGGTGCCTGTTCGGGTGTACTGTGGGACAATTTAGCATGGCCAATGCGCCTAACCAGCACGTCTTTCGGACAGTGGGAGGAAACCGGAGCACCCGGAAGATATCCATGCATACACGGGGAGAACGTGCAAACATCACACAGACATTGACCCGAACCAGGAATCGAACCCAGGTCCCTGGCGCTGTACTAACCATTGAACAACCATTCAAAAGAGCATCCCACCCAGGCTCTCCCCTCTGCCCTATCCCTGGATGTTCCATGCCTATCCATACAAATAGCCTGTTAGATTGCATGGGTGGAATTCTGTACCTCGGAAGGGTGTGGAGGCCAAATTACTGATTGTATTCCAGAAAGATTTTTTTTAGATTTTAATAGCATGAAGGAGTTTGGGGAGAAAGTAGGAATATGGTGTTAAGATAGAGGATCCACCATGATCATTCTGAATGGCAAAACAGGCCCAAAGGCCCCAATCCTTTTCTTTTATTCATGGGACATGGGTGTTGCTGGCCATCCCATCCCTAGTTGCTGTTGAACTGAGTGGCTTGCTTGGCCCATCTGGCGGAGGATCTGGACTCACGTGTAGGCCAGACCAGATACGGACGACAGATTTCCTTCCTTAAAGGAGGGTAGTGATTCAAATGGCTTTTTCCGACAATCAACAATGGTTTCATGGTCATCAGTAGATTGTTAATTCCAGACACTTTTTATTGAATTCAAGTTCCACCAGCTACCGTGATGGGATTTGAACCCCAGTCTCCAGAACATTGAAAGAGTTTCTGGATTAATAGACCAGTGATAATACCATTAGGCCATTGCCTGTCTTTGGTTCAGTGGCCATTAGTAACATAGAAACTATGGTCCTGGGGGATTAGTGTATCCTTGTGCTGTCTGCAGGAGGGAAGGTTAAAAAAAACTGGCAATTTTTTTTCAAAAGCATCCCCCTTCCCCACACTTGACTGTGTATAAAAGAAAGCACAAAAGCTTTTCCCTGTTTTACTCTGAGGGTAGTAAGGGCGTGGAATGGCCTGCCTGCAGCAGTAGTGGACTTGCCAACTTTAAAGGCATTCAAATGGTCATTGGAGAGATATATGGATAACATTGGAATAGTTTAGGTTACAGGGTCATTAGATTGGTTCCACTGGTCGGCGCAACATCGAGGGCCGAAAGGCCTGTACTGCGCTGGAACGTTCTATGTTCTATTGCATCCTGCTCCTCAGCTGAGGGCTGTCTGCCTCTCTGAATCCCTTCTGTTAGGAGATTGAGGCTGCACGCAGGTTGTAAATCATCTTTGTTTAGTTACTTGCTGGCAGTTTACACTAATGGACTTGTATTTACCCGCTGCAGCCTGTAAGATCTGAACCATCATTCAGGGAGGTTAAACACAAAACATTTGTGTAAATTAATTACATCTCCTGTCAAATAAATTGCTGTGATTCAACTGACAAAAGTCGGGTTGGAATTCCAGTGAAAAATGAATTGGCTCAATTTCCTACTGAACTCCTTCAATCACTTGCCAGTTTAGAGCGAGCCAATGGGTCAGTCTGATTTGTTTTTAACCTTTGCAAGAAACCACTTTAACACTGTGACACTTGCTAAACATGAGCCATTTTGTGCTTCCAGCTTGATCACATCACTTGACTTCACCCCTGTCTCAGCTCATTTGTTGCAGAAACTCTGAGCAATATTTTCCTTAGCTCCAGTCTCAACTACTCTGATACACTGTGATGCTCTCCTACATTCTGTCCTTTGCAAACACAAGGTCCTCTTTTATTTTCATTCATGGGATCTGGGCGTCGCTGGCTTTTTTAAAATTCATTCGTGGGCCATGGGTGTCGCTGGCTGGCCAGCATTTATTGCCCATCCCGAGTTGTCCTTGAGAAGGTGGTGGTGAGCTGCCTTCTTGAATCGCTGCAGTCCACGTGTTGTGGGTTGTCACCCAATGCCGTTAGGGAGGGAATTCCAGGATTTTGACCCAGCGACTTTATCGCTCATTCCTAGTTGTGGCGCAGTGGCACAATGGTTAGCACTGTTGCCTCACAGCGCCAGGGACCCGACTTCCCTTCCCGGCTCGGTTGACTGTACGGAGTTTGCACCTTCTCCCCGCTTCTGCCTGGGTTTCCTCCGGGTGCTCTGGTTTCCTCCCACAGTCCAAAAGACGTGCTGATTAGGTACATTGGCCAAACAAAGTTCTCCCTCAGTGTACCCAAACAGGCACTGGAGTATACCGACTAGAGGACTCTCACGGTGTTAATGTAAGCCTACTTGTAACACTAATAGGAGGCTTCATAACTGTAAGTTGTTCCTTTTTCTTCAAACGTTTTAATTATTGGTCGTAAAATTTCAGGTGCGGTGAAAATGGAAGCAACTGGTTATATGGCCAATGAGACTAGCACTTGTGTCGTCATGAAGACTTGCTGAGGACATACCGAGTGCTTTGTTTAAAGAGAAAGGGGGATAGCAGAGGAAGTGCTGATGCTGAACCAGTCTTGCAAACACACCAGGAGTAAGCTCGAGGACAATAATTACAGCCTTGTTCGTACCTGGATATGGCCAGGGAAATTTGGACAAAAAGGACAACATATACTGGGAAAAATGGCAAAATACATTGCCTTGTGTACATGTAGATGGGGAACAAACAGAGAGATCATTTCCACCCTCAGCTGACACACTCCTGGGGTTTTTACTTCAAGGGGCCTGTGATGAAATGGATGTTATCGAAAAGTAATGGTTCATGCAACAATTTGAAAGTATGAAGTGCATTTGAATTCTGACAGAAATTGAACAAGAATCTACAATTCACATAAAATGCCGGAAGGTTATTGACGTCATTCTTTGATGAATTATAGAGAAGGTTGATCAATATAATATAATGGATGTTGTGTCTGTGAAGGGGGTCACTTTAGTTCAGTTGACTGGACAGTTGGTTAGTGATGCGGAGTGATGTAACAGCATGGGTTCAATTCCTGCACTGGCTGAGGTTATTCTTTTCAACCTTGTCCTTTGCCTGAGGTGTGATGATCCTCCAGTTAAATTGTCACCAGTCAGCTATTCCCCTCAAAGGGGTGTGATGTTAGTGTACCTTTAGGAGGGTTGTTTTGATTTACGCTTGCAGCCTTAGGTGACGTCATTGTTGGGAGGGAAAAAAAACCTGTGGGCAGGTCAGGTGACAGAGATTTCATTTTCAGTTTCAGGTTTGAGTTTTTAGTTTTAGAAGGGACAGCAAGCTCAAAAGAAGTGTTTTCCCTCTCTCCCTGTTGTTTTGAAAATTCTGTCATTTAGCTCAAAACAAGTCATGTTTTCCTGAAGGGTGAAAACCTGCTGTTGTTGGGAGCTGGACCAGAGACTCCCCAGTGTTTTTGGGAAGCTGTCTTGCCTTCAAACTGTTCTGAGTCACAAGAGCATTGGACTGCAAACTTCAACTAATGGCCTCGATCCCAGTATCACGTGGGCATTACTCTGAGCTGTGTTAAACCTGTGAAAAGAGTCTCTGGGAGGTTTAGGTTTTGGTTGGGACAACTTATATTGATTAAGGACAGTCAGCATGGCTTTGAGAGTGAAAAATCATGCCTCACAAATTTGATTGAGTTTTTTGAAGGGGTAACCAAGGAGATAGATGAGGGCAGTGCAATTGATGTTGTCTACATGACTTTAGCAAGACCTTTGACAAGGTACCACATGGTAGGTTGTTGCATAAGGTTAAATCTCAGGGGATCCTTGGTGAGATAGCTAAATGGATACAAAATTGGCTTGATGACAGAAGCCTGAGGTTGGTTGCAGAGGGATGTTTTTCAAACTGGAGACCTGTGACCAGCAGTGTGCCTTAGGGATCAGTGCTGGGTCCACTGTTATTCGTCATTTATATTAATGATTTGGATGAGGATGTAAGAGGTGTGGTTTGTAAGTTTGTAGATGATACCAAGATTGGTGGCATACTGGATGGTGAAGAAGCTTATCTCCAATTGCAACGGGATCTTGATCAACTGGACCAATGGGCTGATGAATGGCAGATGGAGTTTAATTTAGATAAATACAAGGTGATGCATTTTGGTAAATTGAACAGGGCAGGACTTACTCAATTAATGGTAGGGCATTGGGGAGAGTTACATAGGAAAGAGATCTAGGGGTACAAGTTCATAGCTCCTTGAATATGGAGTCACAGGTGGACAGAGTGGTGAAGAAAGCATTCAGCATGCTTGGTTTCATTGGTCAGAACATTGAACATCTTGTTGAAGTTGTAAAAGACTTTGGTAAAGCCACACTTGGAATACTGTGTACCGTTATGGTCACCCTATTATAGAAAGGATATTACTAAACTAGAAAGAGTGCAGAAAATATTTACTAGGATGCTACCGGGACTTGATGGTTTGAGTTATAAGGAGAGGCTGGTTAAACTGAGACTTTTTTCTCTGGAGCGCAGAAGGCTGAGGGGTGATCATGTAGAGATCTGTAAAATAATGAAGGGTATAGATCAGCCAGATAGTCAATATCTTTTCCCAAAGGTAGGGGTGTCTAAAACTAGAGGGCATAGGTTTAAGGTGAAAGGGGAGAGATACAAAAGTGTCCCGAGAGGCAATTTTTTCATAGATGTGTGTCTGGAACAAGCTGCCAGATGTAGTGGTAGCGGTGGGTACAATTTTGTCTTTTAAAAAGCATTTAGACAGTTACATGGGTAAGATGGGTAGAGAGGGATATGAGCCAAATGCGGGCAATTGGGATTAGCCGAGGGGTTTTTATAAAAAGGGCGGCATGGACAAGGGCCTGTTTCCATACTGTAAATCTCTATGGCTCTATATATTTTTCATTAAGGGTTATACATTAAAGTGATTGTTTGTTTCTTATTTGTAATTGATAAAAATTCTTGTTTATTTTCTTTCCATACATGTTAACTATATCCTTAGCTAAACTTTGTTTGATAATAGCTCCCTGGTGGGTCACTTGAATCATACCTGAAGTGAAACATCTCATGCTTACCCTAGCCAAATTCAAAATGCAGAACTTATGATTCAGGCAGGCTTCATAAAACAATTTGAAGTTTCTAACCTTGAACCATACTAGGGAGAGCAGCCTATGGTCATCTGTGGCTATGGCAACCTTATTTACTGTACTTATGGACTTTTGGAAGCCATCTGACAAGGTAACTCACTGGCGGGTATAAGAAGATGGAAGATGTGGAATTCAGGGGAAGTGGTGTGATGAATATTAAAGTTTCTCAGTTCTGGAGGTAGAGGGTAATGATGGATGAATGTTTAACAGACAGGAAGATGGTTTGTAATGGTATTCCCCAAGAGTCAACTGTGGGTCCTTTACTCTTTTCTGTGCATATGGATGATCTTGGCTGGAATCTTACCACTGTTCACGCCAGCAGGATTTTCCCTTCCCGCCGCAGTGAACAGTGATTTGGCTACCCGCCAAATTCTCCAACTTCGCTACAGTGGGAGTATGGCGTGAATGGCCGGTAAGATCGCTCCCTGAGCCTCTGGTGCAATTTTATAAAGTTTGCAGAAGTTACGAAAGTTGGCAAACTAGTAAATAATGAGGAAAGTATTGCAGGTTTCAAGATGACAAGGCAGGATGGTGAAATGGGCAGAAGCATGACAGATTGAGGTCAGTCCAGAAGAGTCTGAAATGATGTACTTTGGAGGACTAATATGAAGAGACAGGAGACTAGACACGGCATAATTCTGAGAACCGTAGATGCTCAGAGTGCCGTTGGTCTCCACACGCACAAATCCTCAAAGTCAGAAGGTAAATTGGCGCAGTTGTTATAAAGGTTCAGGGGTTATTCAGATTTATGAATAAAGGGATAGAACATCAAAACAACAGCATCTTGGCAGAGGGCTATAAACCACTGGTTAGACCTCAGCTGGAATACTGCGAACAATTCTGAGTACCGTACTTTCACAACATATACGACAGCTCAGAAAGAGTACAGACGAGCATTTTTCCTGGCATAAGGAACTTCGTCTAGTAATGAGAAGGATTGGGAAAAGTTAAGACAGTTCTCCTTGGAGCAGGGCAGGTTCAGATGGAGCTTATTGAGGTTTTCAAGATGGCAAAGGGTTCCAATCGAATCACAAGAGAAAGACTATTCCTTCCGCTGAAAAAAAACAAACAAGAGGGCATAGAACGACAATCGTAGGGAGATGTCAGGACAAGTGACAAAAAGCATGGTTTTAAGGAGTTTGTATGATTAATTTATATTCAAAAAATACTCTTGGTTGTAAAACAAACTGTTACCTTTGTGCTTATGCAGTTAGTGGAAATACGTGGCATAAACCAGCACAATTCCAAGTGCCAATTTATGCCCAAATTATCGATTGTACCCGAAACAGGGACTCAATACCCTAGTGGGCAGGATTTTCCATGCTCCCTGCAGTGTGCTTCGCGTGAGGAGGGGGTAGGTGGGTGGGTGAGGGGTGAAGCAGAGAAAGCCTGCCATTGGCCGGTGGCAGGATCTTCTGAACCCGCTGCTATCAATGGCTTTCCTGCCCCATTGGCAGCTGGGAAACCGGCGGCAGGTGTTTGCCGTTGGCGGGACTGGAAGATGCCGGCAGTGAGAGCAGCCAGAAAATTGCGGCCAAACATGTTCATCGCTTTAACGTTCAGAACTGATGGAAAAAGTGGTGAAACTGGTCTGACAATCGTCCAATTCCCACTTTGCTGAGGCCATAGCAGCAAGCTAGACATAATTCCCACAAATGTTGATCAACTTGTCTCATTACACCTATTCACACAGACAAAGAATATTTTGGCATTATTTTCCCTTGATTAGCTTTGACTTACTCTATACAATGCGTTCAATTTAACAGCCACCAGCAGCTGGGCTTTAAAAGAGGTACAATGTATTTTAACAAGCACACTGAGCATTAATTGTTTAAAATTGCTCAGACTATAGCGTTTTGTAAATCTTAGCAGATGGCCAACAGTCGCTGCTTATTTTGAAGCGGTTAAAAAATGCAGGCACTTTCTCGGGCCACCTCATTCAGCTGATCAACATGATTACACGCCGTTCTATTTTTTTTAAAAAAAAGACAATTCTGCATTAAATGTTTTCCTGCAGTGTTGTCCATCATTTGGCATTGTAATCAAACGTATTCAGTGCCGCCATACGCCACTTTCATTTTGCTTGCCTCTGCATTCGATGCCGTGAAGCGACCAAAAAAAATGACAAGCCAGGTGTCTGGAGTTACGAGGTGTCAGTTCACATTGTGTCAGTACCCTTCAGGAATGGCAGGCTCCTACCATTCACCGTTGCAATTAGGATAATAATAGCCTACCTGGGTAACCTTACTGGGCAGTATGAAGGGCTAGCGCCCTTCATTCTTCTGATTACATCGCCACTGGAAGAAGGAGTAGTCCACTCGGCCCATCAAGTCTGCTCCGCCATTCAATGAGAGTACATAGAACATAGAACACTACAGCACAAACAGGCCCTTCGGCCCACAAGTTGCGCCGATCATATCCCTACCTACCAGGCCTATCTATAACCCTCAATCCCATTAAATCCCATGTACTCATCTAGAAGTCTCTTAAAAGACCCCAACGATTTCGCCTCCACCACCACCGACAGCAGCCGATCCCACTCTCCCACCACCCACTGAGTGAAAAACTTACCCCTGACATCTCCTCTGTACCTGCTCCCCAGCACCTTAAACCTGAGTCCTCTCGTAGCGACCATTTCAGCCCTGGGAAATAGCCTCTGAGAATCCACCCGATCTATGCCTCTCAACATCTTATAAACCTCTATCAGGTCATAAACTTCTACCAGGTCAATAAACCTCTATCAGGTTATGGCCAATCTAATTGTAACTTCAACCTCACATTCCTACCTACCCCCGATAAGCTTTCACTCTCTTGTTAATCCAGAGTCTGTTTAGCTCAGCCTTAAAAATATTGAAAGCCTCTGCTTCCACTGCCTTTTGAAGAAGAGAGTTCCAGAAACTCACAACCCGCTGAACGAAAACACTTCTCCTCATCTCCATCTTAAATGGGCAACCCCTTAATTTTAGACATGGTGGTACAATGGTTAGCAATGCTGCCTCGCAGCTCCAGGGGCCTGGGTTCGATTCCTGGTTTGGGTCACTGCCTGTGTGGAGTTTGCACATTCTTTATTAGTGTCACAAGTAAGGCTCACATGAACATTGCATTACTTTGAAAATCCCCTAGTCACCACACTCTGGCGCCTGTTCAAGTGCAGTGAGGGAGAATTTAGCATGGCCGATGAACCAAATCAGCATGTCTTTCAGACTGTGGAAGGAAACCAGAGCACCCAGAGGAAACCCGTGCAGACATGGGGGGAATGCGCAGACTCCACATAGACAGTGACCCAAGCTGAGAATCGAACCTGGGTCCCTGACACTGTGAGGCAGCAGTGCTAACCACTGTGCCGTTGTGTGTAACCCCTAGATCTAGATTCTGCAACAAGGAGGAACATCCTCTCCACATCCACCCGATTAATATCCCTCAGGATTTGAAAAATTTCCATCACCTCTAACCTCTATAGAATCCATAGGATCCTCCAGTACAGTAGGAGGCCATTCAGTCCATCAAGCCTGTACTGACCACAATCCCACAAAGGCTCTATCCCCATAACCTCATGCATTTACCCTGGCTAGTCATCCTGACATGAAGGGGCCATTTACCAAGGCTAATCCACCTAACCCGCACATCTTTGGACTGTGGGAAGAAACCGAAGCACTCAGAGGAAACCCACACAGACATGGTGCACATGTGCAAACTCCACACAGACAGTGACCCAAGCCAGGTATTGAACCCAGGGCCGTGGCTCTGTGAGGAAGCATTGCTAACCACTGTGCCACCATGTCTAGTAGATACAAGCCTCATCTCTCTGACCTTTCCTCATCAAGCAACCCATCATTCAGGATTCTTGACTGTGAAGCACTTGGGACATCTTGAGACCACCAAAGACATTGTTGAACTGCAATTTTCCTTGTCTCTCAGTGTCCACTTCTCCCTTTTGCAAACTGCTCTGAGACAAATGACCGCAATTCTGCCAAAATTGGAGTTCTGTTGACCCAAATCCCAAGCATTCCTGCACCTGTAGCTCAGGTGGCAACAGGTTGCGCAGACTGCGCTCCCACCCCCTTCTTTGATTAGACTGCAGGGACGGGGAGAAGCTGGCCGAGAGAGCTTGGAGATATGCATGTTTGGAGGGGCGGATCGGTTAGTCTGCCATAGGAGCAGCTTTTTAAAGGGTGACAGTTCACCAAAGCAGGGGAAGTGGTGGTGGGGGACTGGGAAAAGTGGAGGCAAGGGCAACCCAGTTTTTTTTGATACCTGGAGCCGAAGCCTGCTGGGAGTAGGCCGAGGGAGAGCGGCCATATTTGGACTGAAAGCTCCTGTCAGCAGAATGGAGGAAATTCAGTGCCCAAATCAATCCAATGGCTCAACATCTCTACAAATGAGCAACACAGCGTGCTGTTAACAGAACCAAAGTGCAAGTGAATATGAATGCTTTCCCTTATTGTAACCCAACATTAATTACCTAAAGTTCCATTTGATCCCAGGCTTTGCCTCCATAACTTTTGGAGAGGACATGTCCTAGTGGTATTACCGCGAGACTATTAAACTCAACTAATGTTCTGGGGACCCGGGTTCGAATGCCGCCACCACAAATGGTGGGAATTTGAATTCAATACAAAAAAAGATATCTGGAATTAAGAATCAACAACTGATGACCGTGAAACCAGTGTCAATTGTGGGAAAAAACCATCTGGTTCACTCACGTCCTTCAGGGAAGGAAATCCGCTGTCCTTTCCTGGTCTGGCCTACATGTGACTCCAGACCCACAGCAATGTGTTGACTCTCAACTGCCCTCCAAGGCAACTAGGGACGGACAATAAATGCTGGCCAGCCAGTGACACCCATGTCCCACAAATGATTTTTTTAAAAATTGAAGCAAAAGTCCAATCACTACTGGGGTGCACTCTGTGTTAATAGTGCCAAAATCCCTTTAGTCATACGGTCATCATAGATGATGAGTGCAGGAAGAGGCCATTTGGCCCATCAAGTCTGCACCGACCGCAATCCCACCCAGGCCCTACCCCTATATCCCTACATATTTTACCTGCTAATTCCTCTAACCTACACATCTCAGGACAGTAAGGAGCAATTTTTAGCATGGCCAATCAACCTAACCCGCAGATCTTTGGACTGTGGGAGGAAACCGGAGCACCCAGGGGAAACCCACGCAGACACGAGGAGAATGTGCAAACTCCACACAGACCCAAGCCGGGAATCGAACCCAGGCCCCTGGAGCTGTGAAGCAGCAGTGCTAACCACTGTGCTACTGTGCCGCCCGGTGTCATGGAATATGGGAGCAATACAGCACGGAAACAGGCCCTTCAGCCTAACCAGTCCACGCTGACCATGGTACTCTTCAGCTAGTCCCAATTGCCTGCGTTTGGTCCATATCCTTCTAATCTTTCCCCATCCATGTATGTATCCAAATGCTTTTTAAATGTTGTTATTGTTTCTGCCTCAACCATGTTCTCTGGCAGCTCATTCCATATTCACATCACCCTCTGTGTGAAAAAATTGCCCCTCAGGTTCCTTTTAAACCTTTCCCCTCTCACCTTAATATTGTCACCTACTATTCTACTGTTCTAAAAATTGTGCGCCTGTTTTATTTTTCGGTCTGTGGCATCCGTGCAGTTTTGCTGCAATATACTATTGTTATTGTCTGACATCTATATTATGCATAGCAGCCGTCTTCCAAAAAAATTACAACTTCTTACAAAACTTTAAATGGTTAATTACCATGCTGCCAACTTGCATTGTCATAAAGAAACATGTGCCATTGAATTTGATTTCAAAGAGATGCGGAGACAATAAGACACATTAACACATTAGTGTCACAACCTGTTATTACACATCTCGTGTAATTTGAAACCAATTTGGCATAATTTCCGTGCATTACAATTATTGAAGCATATTACAAGGGTGGGTAGGCGGGTGGAGGAGTGGAGGTGTAAAGCTTCGACCCATTCACTATCACCTCGGTCTCCGCCAGCCTCACATGCCACGTTGTCGAGGCACGGTTAAGACTATTAAGATTATTAACTGTCTGAGAGAATGTGCTTGCAGTTTAAATCTGGTTTGCAGTACCCTTGGGTGAACAGCTTAAAGTGTACAATTATCACTGTAATTAAACAGGTGCAATGATTCTCTCCATAAATGACTCCTGCTACAGATTCCACGGCACTGCTATTGAGGATGGCAGCGTTTTACTCCTACCCAACTTAATTACTTTGCCATTACCTTATCAGCCTCGCACAGCTCCTGCAGCCAGTTATTAACGCGTCACGTGCTGCTCGGTGACCAATATGTGCTTCACGCGGCTCGAGTTTATAAACAAAAATGAAATCCGTAATGGTGCGTGACAAGCAATCTTCTTCCTATTACCGAGATGGCTTTCCGAATTGTGTTTTGCTCAGTTTTCCTTCACCTCCAAACCCAGCTCGTCAGGTTAATCATACAACTGATGTAATGATCAAAATAATTTGGGTTGCGCTGACCTAAAGAACAAACATTCTGCACTCCCTGGACAATTGCTTTGGGCATTCCACCAGTCTGTTTAAAGTTTTAAAGTTTATTTATTGGTGTGACAAGCAGCCTTACATGAACTGGCGCCCAGTCGGGTACACTGAGGGAGAATTTAGCACGGCCAATGCACCTAACCAATACGTCTTTTTGAACGGATCTACTTTACTTTAAGTTGATCTTTCTCTAAACCCGAGCAATGGCTGTAACATTCTGTACATTCTGCACTCTCTCGTTTCCTTCTCTATGAACAGTATACTTTGGCTGTGTAGCACGCAAGGAACAATACTTTTCACATGTGACAATAATAAAATCAAATCAAGTGTCTTTTGGACTGTGGGAGGAAATTGGAGCAGCCGGAGGAAACCCTTCACAGACACGGCGAGAACGTGCAGCCTCCGCACAGACAGTGACCCAAGCCAGGAGTCGAATCCAGGTCCCTGGCACTGTGAGGCAGCAGTGCTAACCACTGTGCCATGGTGGCGCTCTATGAAGTGGGAATGCAGAACCCCTGGTCTAGAACAGCGAGAATCCAAACAGGGTTCCCCCTCTTTATGACAGACCAGTGACCACCGCTGGAAACCCTGCGAGCAATCCTGAATCAGCATACGTGAGTAATCTAACAACAACTGCCATTTAGGCTTGCATATCAATGATGGCCACTTGGGTGAGACTCCAAAGAGTGACCAATGTCCAAGAAACGATATCCCGGCAGCACTTTAAGTAGAGGAAGTATCTGCAGGGAAAACTAATGACTTACACAAAGTTACAGGCTGCTATTAAGATTCATAAAAGCCCATAATACAATGGCAGCAACCCAGTGTGTCAGTGCAAAGATGCCTCAGAGCTAGCTCATCAGCTTCTGGATGTTTATATAAATTAATCTAGTAATTTAGCTGCATCACTTGGAAAACACTTGTGCCTGTTCCTGCCTGTTGTCAGGCCACACTTTTCTACGTTTCCAGCCACTCCTCCATGTTCCTCACACGAGTGAACTCTGTCACTCTCTCTCAGTTTGCTCATTCTGAAGATTACTAAACTCAAAATAAAGGGTACCACAGGGTTAGATTCTTTTCAAGTGACATTACTGATAAGAACAGTTTAATATTGAAATATCAATGCAACATAAACCTCCAACATCAAATTTGATATTTAAAGGTAAACAATGCTTGAAAGCACTTCATATGAAAGCTAATTTTTAGCCCTTCCTTGGATATAAGAGGCTAAAAATTTTGATACCTCTACTTTCAGGCATGGAAACCATGATTAACTATGAACAATATCTGATGGGTTAGCAAAGCAACGCCAGCATCTCCACATCAGGGTTAGCAAAGACCAGAATCTGACCTGGGCCAGTGATCTTTAGAGCAAAGAAGGCTGAGGGGAGACATGATTGAGGTGTATAAGGTTATGAGAGGTATGGACAGGATGAATAGGAAGCAGCTGTTCCCCTTGGTTGACAGGTCAATTACGAGGGGCTGTAGTTTCAGAGTAAGGGGCAGGAGATTAAGAGGGGCTTTGAGATTTCTTTTCGCTCAGAGGGAGGTGGGATGTACTTTCTGGGAAGCTAGTGGAGGCTGGAAACCTTGCAATCCTTAAAAAGTATCCGGATAAGCACTTGGAACATCATAACGTTCAAGGATATGGGACAAGTGTTGGAAAATGGGATTAGCGTGACTCTCATGGTAGACATTACTGGGGCAGACTCAACGGGCTGAAGGACCTTTCCTGTGTTGCCGGAAGTCTACCACCTTGCCCGCCACGGAATCGGAGCAGGCGAGGGGCGGACAACGGAAATGTCCATTACAATCGGGCGGGAATTTTAGGTCTCGCTCGAGTGAAGTTGTAAAATCCCGCCCTATGACTTTGTATACGTATAGTGGCTAAAAGAGAAACTGATACAATTTAGTCAGGGAAATGATCTAAAGGGGGCAAGCACCTTCATCATGTAACTAGGAAGAAGATGGTACACCGGGAGAAGTCCAGGTGATGAGTATAAACATCAAGTGGATTATGTGATTGTGAAACAACAGGTGGATGTTCCGCTCGCTTGTGGCGTGTTCTGCAGCAGCAGAGATGATTTGCCATTAGCCAGCGGCGGGATCTTCCAGTCCTGTGCCTGCCAACAGGGTTTTCCTCCAGGGTTCGCACCTCTTGCTGCCAGGGAACCCACAGTGGGGGCGCTGGCGGGGGGACTGGGGAGTGGGGGGTGGTTACCACAGGTGGGACCAGAAGATTCCACCAGTGGGAGCGGCCAGAAAATTCCACCCAACATTTTAGAAACGACATAAAGAAGGTTCAGGTGTATTCTGGTGTGACTATAAATTCAGATCATTGTTCCTCATGGAAGATTAAAATGAAACTGAAAATATGAAAAGAGATGTGTGACCATGTAGACCTTGACGCATCGAAGGGTAAGAACATCAGGAAGGTAATTACTCTCAAAGTGAAATACAAATATGAATGCCTCAGGACTGAGGAGATGGAACAAGCAGAGGCCTCAGAATTAGAAATAGAAAGCAAATGGAAAATTCATGACAATATGCTGTAAAGGAAATATTGTCAAATCTGAGAAGGCAAAGAGACAAGGGATGGATGGCAGACAAGATATGAATAATGATGATAGGAGAGGCAAAGAAAGGACGCACACCTGAGTAAGTTTGTTTATTTATTAGTGTCACAATTAGCCTTACACTAACACTGCAATGAAGTAACTGTGAAAACCCTCTCGTCACCGTGATGACTTTAGTCAGGCAAATGAGTCGGCCTCCCTGATTGAGTCCTGCACTTGCAGGCTTGTTGATTACAATTCTCCTTTAGGATGTTCAAAAGGATGGGTGTCTAAGAGCTCCCGGATCCAAATCCTGGATGAGCCCTTTGATTGTATCCTTTTTATCCTTAAGTTAGTCTGATTTTGTTTACTTACTTCAACTGGAAAAGATATCCCTGATTGAATCGTCACAAAAAGATGTCGCTGATTGAGTGCTAATTGATGGCCCAATCAGGGAGCCTCGTGTTTTCTATTTAAAGCAGGTGTGTCAGTCTCTCTGCCTGCTGAAGAAGGATGCACACAGAGAGCGCCCTGTTATGCAGCGTGTCTTGTAAATAAAGGAACTATTTGGTGGCAGGGCCCTCACCTCTGTGGATTTATTACAGTCGCCACACACTGGCACCTGTTCAGGAACACTGAGGGGCAATTTTTAGCATGGCCAATACACCTAAACCAGCACCCAGATGTGACTGCAATATTCTCTACTCTCTCCTTTCCCTCTCTATGAACGGTATGCTTTATCTGTACAGCACGTAAGAAACAATACTTTTCACTGTATACAAATACATGTGACAATAACGAATTGAATCAAATCAAATCAGAAAGTCTTTTGGACTGTGGGAGGAAACCAGAGCACCCGGGGGAAACCCACGTAGACACCGGGAGAACTCGCAAACTTTGCACAGTCACCGAAGCTGGGAACTGAACCTAGGTCCCTGGCGCTGTGAGTTGGCAGTGCTAACCACTGTGCCGCCAATATATGATGACATTGAAAAGAAAATGAGGTAGGCTAAAGAAAAATGGTGGCCGGAAATCTTCTGTTCCTCCCCCATGTGAATCGTACGGGCGGGACAGAAAAATCCAGTGGACCATTTAAAGGTCCGTTGACCCTGGGCAGGAATTCCCATTCTTGGAGCACGCGTGTGGCTGGAAAATCCCACCCAGAACAACAAAATGTGCAAGGAAGTCTGACAGCTGGAAAGGAATCATAAGATGAGAGTCGTAGACCAGGAAGTGAAATCTTGGACAGAAAGAAATAGATATCAACAGATTCTGTGTACAGAAAGCACTAAGATGGTTAAATATAGTTCGGAAGGAGTGCAGTAGCGAAGAGATGGACGGAACATATAAATGAACTGTCTGATAATCCAAATTGAGAAAGTCCTGAAGCTACAGACAAACAATAAGCCAAACATTATGATATCAAAGGTGAAGAAAGCTTTGAAATTGTCAAGCACAGGAAAAGCTCCGGGCACAGATGAAGTAACAGAATATATATATTAGCAGAAATCTGTGATCACATATATACCGGTGGATACGTTATGGTGGCTTGGGACACACGTTATTCATTAAGTTACCTTAGGAACCTAAAGCAGTGGAGTGTAATCAATTTAGAAGTATAAGCTTAATGAGTCATCTCGTTAAACTGATCTTATAAATCACAACAGGAAGAAATAATAACATATTCAAAGCAGAAACTGACTTAATGCAGTCTGGATTTAGGGACGGAATATTTAACCCAAGAACAGTAAGTGAGATCATACATGTATTTATTTTTATTCATTTATTTACAGAATGTGACCTTCTGTGGCTGGGCCAGCTTTTGTTACCCATCTCTAACAGCCCTCCATGTCAGATGGCATATTGCTGTGAATCTGGAGTCACATGTTAGCCAGACCAGGTAAGGACAGCAGATTTCCTTCCCTAAAGGACATTAATGAACCAGATGGGTTTTTGCAACAATGGTTTCATGGTCATCATTAGAATTTTTAATTCCAGATTTTTACTGATTTCAAATTTCACCATCTGTCACAGTGGGATGTGAACCTGGGTCTCTGGATCTTGCCCTAAGTCTCTGGTTTACAAGTACAGTGATAATACCACTACACCATTGCCCCCCACTATGGGGTGTGGCCATAGCCGGCAAATCCAGCATTTATTGCCTATTCTTACTTGCCCTTGAGAAGGTGGTGGTAAGCTGCCTTCTTGAATTCCTCCAGTGTATGTGGTTTAGGTACATCCTCAGTGCTTTTAGGGAGGGAATTCCAGGATTTTGACCCAGCGACAGTGAATTTCAAGTCAGGATGAGTGATGTGGAAGGGAGCTTGTAGATGGTGGCATGCCCATATATCTGCTTCTTTTGTCTTTCTAGATGGTAGAGGTTGTGGGTTTGGAAGGTGCTGCCTAAGGAACCTTGATGAGTCTCTGCGGTACATCTTGTAGATCCTGCAGATAGCTGCTATTGTTTGTCAGTGGTGGAGGGAATTCATGTTTGTGGAAGGGATGCCAATCAGGTGGGCTACTTCGTATTGGATGGTTTCAAACTTCTTGAATGTTGGAATTGGGATTAACCTGGAAAGTGGAGAGTATTCCATCACAGTCCTGATGGCAGACAGGCTTCGGGGAGTCACGAGGTAGTTACTTGCTGCAGGATTCCTAGCCTCTGACCTGCTCTGGTAGCCACAGTATTTATAATGGCTAGTCCAGTTCAGTTTCTGATCAATGCTAATGACCAGGATGTGGATAGTAGGGGATACAGTGATGATATTGCTATTGAATGTCAAGGGTTGATGGTTAGATTCTGCCTTGTTGGAAATGGTCATTGCCTGACACTTGCATTGCAGGAATGTTACTTGCCACTTGTTAATCCAAGCCTGGATATTGTCCAGTGTTGTTGCATTTGGACATAAACTGCTCCAGTATCTGAGTCGTGAATGGTGCTGAACATTGTGCAGTCATATGCAAATATCACCAATTCTGACCTTAGGGTGGAAGGAAGGGCATTGATGAAGCAGCTGAAGACTGTTGAGCCTAGGATACTCCTCTGAGGAATTCCTATAGTGTTGTCCAGATGACTGACCTCTAACAACCACAACCATCTTCCTTTGTACCAGGTATGACTCCAACCAGTGGAGAGTTTTCCCCTTAATTCCCATTGATGCTAATTTTGCTTGGGCTCCTTGATGGCACATTTGTTCAAATGCTGCCTTGATGTCAAGGGCAGTAGCTCTCACCTCACCTCGGAAGTTTAGCTCTTTTGTCCGTGTTTGAACCAAAGCTGTAATGAGGTCAGGAGCTGAGTGACCCTGGCGAAACCTGAGCTGAGCAGGTTATTGCTGGGCAGATGCTGCTTGATGGAACTGTCGATGACCCTTTCCATTACTTTACTGATGATTGAGAGTAGACTGTTGGGGCAGTAATTGGCTGGGTTGGATTTGTCCTGCTTTTTGTGTACAGAGCATACCTGGGCAATTTTCCACATTGCTGGGTAGATGCCAGTATTGTAGCTGAACCAGAACAGCATGGCTAAGGGCACGGCTGGTTCTGGAGCACAGGTCTTCAGTACCATTGCCGGAATACTGTCAGAGTTTATAGCCTTTGCAGTATCCCATGCCTTCAGCCGTTTCTTGATATTATGTGGAGTGAATTGAATTGGCTGAAGACTGACATCTGTAATGCTGGAGACCTCAGAGGAGGCTGAGATAATCATTCACACCAATATATAGGTGATGGACATCATGGAATGCTTACAGACCAACTACAACAGAGGTGTCAGGATGGCGGTAGACAAATGAGTGTGACGTAGCATAATAGCAGATCTGTAGGAGTTGCTTCAAATTGCAGCAGTACCAGCTACATCAGTTACCTGGAGATGGTGGCCTAGTGGTATTATTGCTAGACTATCAATCCAGGATAACGTTCTGGGGACCTGGATTCGAATCCCGTCACGGCAGATGGTGGAATTTAAATTCAATAAAAAATATCTGGGATTAAGAAAATACTGGTGACCGTGAAACCATTGCCGGTGGGAAAAACCTATCTGGTTCACTAATGATTTTTAGGGAAGGAAATCTGCCTTCCTGACCTGGTCTGGCCTACATGTGACTCCAGAGCCACGACAATGTGGTTGACTCCCAACTGCCCTCGGGCAACTAGGGATGGGCAATAAATGCTGGCCAGCCAGCCATGCCCATGTCCCACGAAAAGAAATAGAGATGATGTAGGACATTGATCCTGTGACACATGCTTGCCGAGTCACAATGTTGGGTCAATGCTGGCAACAAGGCTGCAAAGACTGCAGGTTTGAGTGATCACAATTCACAAGAATGTAAGTATCTCATACACTAATCACATTAGCATCATTGATGAGTAAATATTCACAGTGAAATGGTTCAACCCAATGAAATAGGGCACTGCAGATTTGCCAAATAATACGTTCCTTCGAGCTCTGCTGAATAAGAATGAATGGATAATTAAAGAGTCCAAATGAATTCATTGGAAATTAAATAATTAGCTGTTTGATGGAGTGACCTGTATTGTGCAGCCAGGTATAAAGGCAACAAAAACAAAAAATGCTGGAAAATCGTCGGAGGGTCATCTAGACTCAAAACATTGCCTCTATTCTCTCCCCACAGGTGCTGTCAGACCTGCCGAGATTTTCCAGCATTTTCCGTTTGTGTTTCAGATTCCAGCATCCGCAGTATTTTGCTGTCACCTATATATAAAGGCAGCTGTGCTGCTCAGCACTGCACATTTAAACTCGCAATGTTGTTTTAAAGTTTATTTAATATTGTCACAAGTAGGCTTACATTAACACTGCAATGAAGTTACTGTGAAAATCCCCGTGTCACCACACTCCGGCGCCTGTTTTAAAGGAGAAATTAGCACCTCATCAACAAGTCTTTTGGACTATGGGAGGAAACCCACACAGGCACAGGGAGAATGTGCAGACTGCACACAGACAGTGACCCAAGACAGGAATCGAACCCGGGTTCCTGGTGTTGTGAGGTAGCAATGCTAACCACTGTGCTACCCATAAAGCTCTAGGCAGGCAGACCAGAGAGGCCATTCTTAAAACTGCTTTTTTTGAAAAGCCTGAAAGGAAGGGGTGATACATTTGAATTGATTTGATTTGTTATTGTCACATGTATTAACATGCAGTGAAAAACATTGTTTCTTGCGCGCTATACAGACAAAACATACCATTCATAGAGAAGGAAGTGAGAGAGTGCAGAATGTAGTGTTACAGTTATAGCTAGGGTGTAGAGAAAGATCAGCTTAATGCAAGGTAGGTCCATTCAGAAGTCTGACAGCAGCAGGGAAGGAGCTTGTGTCAGTTGGTACATGACCTTAGACCTTTGTATCTTTCTCCCGAAAGAGGATGGTGGAAGAGAGAATGTCCAGGGTGCGTGGCGTCCTTAATTATACCAAGGCAGCAGGAAGTGTAGACAGAGTGGTTGGTTGATTCAGTGGTTGGGGGAGGGAGGATGGTGCTGTGCATATTAGAGGTTACCCCCCCACTCCACCCACCTCCCCACCCAAATATCACTTTGCCCCTTCATTCCACCCCTCCAACCCGCCACCCCTCCAACCACCCCCTCTCGCCCCCTCCCTGGGGTCTCCGAATCCTTTCTGCCCTCAGAGCCCGGGATTCACCTCATTGTCTTACTCTATCGAGTGGTGTATATTGGTTCCAGCAGCTCCCCCTGATGCCGTTGGGAATGCGGGAGCTGTCAGAGGGGTGGGGGGACTGAAGTCTGAACCGCCGTGTGCTTTTTCCATCCAGTCTCACCACTGCAAGGCAGGTTTTTTTAAAACTCAGTCGGTTCAGGCCTGGCTTTTCTTCCGGGGTTGGGAGTGTGGGGGCGTTGCTGGAGGTGGGAGCGGGGGGTGCAGGGAGCTGCTGAGCGAGCAGTATGGTGCCTCCCAAAAATTCAGCCCAATGTTTCTGAACAGATTTATTCTTGTTCCTATCCTTGAAATAGGGGAGGTGATGGCCCACTTGTATTATCACTAGCCTGTTAAGCCAGAAACTCAGCTAATGCTCTACAGACCAGGGTTCGAATCCTGCCATGGTGGAATTTGAATTAAGATCATTGTCAATTGTCAGGAAAACCCATCAGATTCACTGATGTCCTTTAGAGAAGGAAATCTGCTATCCTTACCATGTCCGGCCTTCATGTGACGTGGAGATGCCAGCGTTGGACTGGGGTAAACACAGTAAAAAGTCTGACAACACCAGGTTTTAGTCCAACCGATTTATTTGATAGTAAACTCACAAGCTTTCGAGGTTCCCCTCTTCTTCAGGTGAATGGAGAGTTCTGCCTCAGACAGAGCATATAAAGCACAGACAGTTTACAGATTACACAGGGTTACATGACAGGTTACATGGGGGTTAACCCCTGTGACTTGCCTGGGTTTGCAAAACCTCACTTACTGTACTGTCTGGAGGCAATACACATCTCTTTAACCTGTGATCAGTGCTCCTTCCACACACATTGTCAGCCACTTTAGGACTTGAACGGCAGGTTAGGTATAAAGATTCGCATTCTAATCAGTAATCTCTAAACTGTCTGTGCTTTATATGCTCTGTCTGAGGCCAGAACTCTCCATTCACCTGACGAAGGGACAAACCCGAAAGCTAGTGAGTTTACTATCAAATAAATCGGTTGGACTTAAACCTGGTGTTGTCAGACTTTTTACTACATGTGACTCCAGAGCCACAGCAATGTGGTTGACTCTCAACTGCCCCCTGAAATGGGCTAGCAAGCTACTCAGTTCAAGGGCAACTAGGGATGGGCAATGAATGCTGGCCCAGCCAGCAACACCCGTGTCCCACAAATGAATTGAAAATAATTATACAGCATTGTATATGTGGAGCTAGCCATGTGATACACACTTGATAAATCTAGCACCATCTGGGAAAACAGTAAATTTATTCTCTATATTTTATTTGTTCTCTATACCTCATTGATGAGCTGGGCCACTGATGAGCGCATCGACCTAGAAAAACACAGAAGACTGATATCTCTTTTTAGCTAAATGGCTTCTCAAAGTCATCGAGTGTCATGTACTGTTGTTGTTCTGACTGGCTGCAAGACTGACGAGCTATCGTCTGTTTGTTTAGATTACATTTTCTGGGCAGCACATTAGCCGAGGAGCAGTGATGCTGAATTCAATGTTGCCATCTATGTTTAGTCCACTCACTATTTAACCAGAGCTGGTCTGTGTGACACAATGCTGCACCGTATAAATACTGAATCATACGGAGCTCTTAATAAAAGTATTGATCAGAGTATGAGATTAGAAAACAGAAGATCGATCTTGACCGAATGTAAGGACAAAGAAAGAACTGACACAACGTGACGTTCAGATGTTTTCCCCATTTCACTGTCAAATTCATTATCAAATTCCTCTGGTCTTACCTCCGCACTTTGTCCTCATAATGAGAGGCGGGCCAGGAGCTCCCCTTCCCCCTTCTCCGGGTCGCGTGAGTAGCACTCGTATTTCATACTCTGTGTCGGGGTCCAAATGGCCGATTTTGTACTGGTGGCTGTCGACCGGTTGTATGTCCGTCCAGCTCCCGCTTGTGCTGCGGTAGTCGATGTCCCTTTGGATGATCGGACCGTCCCCGCTGATGGAGTTCGCATTGAGCTGGATCCACAAGTAGGTCGCGCCAACGGAAATAAGCTGAGGTGGCGCTATCGGAGTCGGCGGATCTGCGAAATTAAGCATTAACAGTGTGAATCATATATCCATATCTCACTAATCAGAGTACGAATGTGGAATTCATCAGTGGTCAGTCACATTTGGTCCTGAGATCTTTTCTAATAGGGAACTAAGTCCTATAAGGATGCTTTGCGGTGGCTGTCAAGACTGTTTCTTAAATTTTTTTTCCATTCCCTCTTTGCATCCTTTTCTCATTTTTACACTCAAACCTGAACACAGAATCATAGAGTCCCTACGGTGCAGAACCAGAGGGCACAACCTCAAAATAAGAGGGGGGGGCAGTTTAGAACAGAGTTGAGAAGGAACTTCTCTCAAAGGGTGGTGAACCTCTGGAATTCTCTGGATAGATTTCTGATAGACAAGGGAATTAAGGGTTATGGGGAGAAGGCAGGAAAGTGGAACTGATCCATATCAGATCAGCCATGATCTTATTGAATGGCGGGGCAGGCCTACTCCTGCTCCTATTTCTTATGTTCTTAGAAGGAGGCCATTTGGCCCATCAACTCTTCACCAACCACAATCCCATCCAGGCCCTATCCCTGTAACCCTACATATTTACCCTGCTAATCCCCTGACACTGGGGTCAATTTAGCATGGCCAATCAACATAATCTTTGGACTGTGGGAGGAAACTGGAGCACCCAGAGGAAACCCATGCAGACACGGGGACAATGTGCCAACTCCACATAGACAGCGACCCAAGGCTGGAATTGAACCTGTGTCCCTGGCACTGTGAGGCAGTGTTGTTAACCATTGTGCCACCATGCTGCCCTAACACATCTTGTTTATCCTGATGCCTCCTTATCCTAACTAATCTGATAGTGGCATGCTCCATTATGCGGAGTGCACTATTTAAAAAACTGATTTGGAATTTGTTAATCATAAAATATTTTCTGAAATTGTTGCGTATTGGTTGCCCAGCGTTTTCCCCAGAAATCCTGGAAACCCCTTTAGAATTACGGTGGCAAATACCATGGCAAATTGGAAGCTCTTTTGGCCATGTTTAGACCAAGGCTGTGATGAGGTCAGACGTCCAGTGGCTGTGGTGGAACAGAACTGAGTGTCAATGAGGAGATTATTGAAGTGTATGTGCTGCTTGACAGCACTGAGGACAATATCTTCCTTCCCTTTGTTAATGATCAGGAGGAGACTCATGGGGCAGCAATTGGTTGATCTGGATGTATCAGCCATGATCTTATTGAATGGCGGGGCAGGCTCGAGGGGCTAGATGGCCTACTCCTGCTCCTATTTCTTATTACTTATTATTTATCCTGCCTTTCTTGAAACAGGACATACTTGGACAATCCTCCAAGGGTAAATGCCAGCATTGTAATTGTACTGGAACAGCTTGGTGTGGGACACAGCAAAATCTGGAGCGTAGGCCTCAGTACCACAGCCAGAATATTATCAGGGCCCAAAGCCTTTGCAATATGCAATGTCTTCAACCATTTCTTAATATCATGTGGAGTGCTTCAAATTGGCTGAAGACTGGCATCTGTGCTGGGGGTGTCCAGAACTAGGGGTCATAATTTGAGGATAAGGAGTCAACCTTTCAGAACTGAGGTCAGGAGAAATATTTTCACCCAGAGGGTGATGAGTGTGTGGAATTCACCACCACAGATGGTAGTTGAGGCCAAAACTTGTCTGATTTCAAGAAGAAATTAGATATAGCTCTTGGGCCTAAAGGGATCAAAGAACATGGGTGGGGTGGGGGGGGGGAGGAGGGGTTCAGGATATTGAATTCGATGATCAGCCATGATCAAAATGAATGGCACAGCAGGTTCGAAGGGCCAAATGGCTCACTCCTGCTTCTCGTTTCTATGTCTCTATGTTGGGGACGCTCGGGGGAGGCCAAGATGAATCATCCACCCAGCACTTCTGGCTGAAGGTGGTCGCAGCTGCTTCAGCCTCATCTCTTGCAAGTAGGACGTTATTTCAAATTAGACGCTAAATCAAGGCAAATAACAGAACTGCGCTCCTCCAAGATCCAGGTAAGTGCAAATCAATAATGGGAATTTATGCACAGGAGCTGCAGAGCTAGGGTGTTACCGGGACTGGATGGATTGAATTATGAAGAGAGGCTGGATAGACTGGAACATTTTACCCTGGAGTGGACGAGGCTTAGGGGTGATCTTATAGAGGTCTATAAAATAATGAGGGGCATAGATCAGCTAGATAGTCAACATCTTTTCCCAAAGGTAGGAGAGTCTAAAACTAGAGGACATGGGTTTAAGGTGACAGGGGAAAGATACAAAAGGGTCCAGAGGGGCAATTTTTCATACAGAGGGTGGTGAGTGTTTGGAACAAGCTGCCAGAGGTAGTAATAGAGGTGGGTACAATTTTATCTTTTAAAAAGCATTTAGGCAGTTACATGGGTAAGATGGGTATAGAGGGACATGGGCAAATGCAGGCAATTGGGATTAGCTTTGGGGTTTAAAAAAAGGTCACATGGACAAGTTGGGCCGAAGGGCCTGTTTCCATGCTGTAAACCTCTGTGACTCTGGCTCCGGAGTGATGGGTGTGGAGGTGGATTGGGGAGGAAGGGGTTGGGGAGGGGGCTGAGGAAATAGTGGAAAGCCATGTAGGGGTGACTCTCTGGTGCACTCCTCCCACCAGGAAAGATCCTGGGGCAGGCAGGGATATGGACGGGCTGCAAGACATGAGCAGTCAGTTAAACAATTAAGGCCTCAATTAGGGATGATTTATAGTTCCCATAATACTTACATAAGAACATAAGAAATAGGAGCAGGAGTAGGCCATCTAGCCCTTCGAGCCTGCCCTGCCATTCAACAAGATCATGGCTGACCTGAAGTGGCTCAGTTCCACATTCCCGCTTTCTCCCCATAACCCTTAATCCCCTTGCCTATCAAAAACCTATCTACCCGTGACTTAAATATATTTAGCGAGGCAGCCTCCACCACTTCAACGGGCAGAGAATTCCAGAGATTCACCACCCTTTGAGTGAAGAAGTTCCTCCTCAACTCTGTTCTAAACTGTCCCCCCCTTATCTTGAGACTGTGCCCTCGAGTCCTACTATCCTTTCTGAGCGGGAAGAATCTCTCCACCTCTACCCTATCCATCCCCTTCATTATCTTTACCCAGAAGGGAAACATATTCCACTATGTATGGGGGTCAAGAGTTTTATAGAGGGTGACATTCCTGCAGTAGGTTTGCTGGGGGAGAAGGGCTAGGGGTGCAAATGGGAGGCTTTAGATCCGGAAGCTTCATCCCTCGAGGAAGAGGCAGCAGCATCAATATTGAGGCTCTAACGAATCAAGCGGAAGGGTTTCCTTTCCAATCAGAGGGCCTTACCAGCATCTTCCATCTCCAATAATTATTAAATTTGAGAGCTCAGGGGTTGGGCAATAAATGCTGGACTGAGCCAGTGGTGCCCACATCCTTCAGATGAACGTAAGAAAGCTGGGAGTTTGCCCCCATTTTGAGGCACCCTCTCCGTCTCTTGCCTGCCCCAGCTCTGCCCACCTCACTCGAGCGGGGTTGCCCAGGCTCTCGAGTTGCTGACTGGGTCTAAAAAGCACGTCTTCTGGACTGTGAGAGAAAACTAGGGCACCGAATTCTCTGGCTAAATTCTCCCTCAGTATACCCGAACAGGTGCCAGAGTGTGGCGACTAGGGGATTTTCATAGAATCGCTACAATACAGAAGGAGGCCATTCGGCCAATCGAGGATGTTGCCTGGTATGGACGGTCTTAGCTATGAGGAGAGATTGGGTAGACTGGGGTTGTCTTCCCTGGAAAGACGGAGAACAAGGGGAGACCTAATGGAGGTGTATAAAATTATTAAGGGTGTAGATAGGGTGAATAGTGGGAAGCTTTTTCCCAGGTTGGAGGCGACGATCACGAGGGGTCACAGACTCAAGGTGAGAGGGGCAAGGTTTAACTCAGATATCAGAGGGACGGTTTTTACACAGAGGGTGGAGGGGGTCTGGCGTGCACTGCCAAGTAAGGTGGTGGAGGCGGACACGCTGGGATCGTTTAAGACTTACCTGGATAGTCACATGAGCAGACTGGGAATGGAGGGATACAAACGAATGGCCTAGTTGGACCAATGAGCGGCACAGGCTTGGAGGGCCGAAGGGCCTGTTTCCTGTGCTGTACTGTTCTTTGTTCTTTGAGCCTGCAGCAACCACAATCCCACCCGGGCCCTATCCCCGTAACTCCACGCATTTACCCTGTTAATCCCCGTGACGTTTAGCGCGGCCAATCCACCTAACCCACACATCTTTGGACTGTGGGATGCAACTGGAGCACCCGGAGGAAACCCACGCAGACACGGGGAGAAAGTGCAACATCCGCGATAGCTTCATTGCAGCGTTAATGTAAGCCTACTTCTGACAGTAATAAATAAACTTAAAACTGAAGCCTCCTCAATTCCATGAATTAGGAAAAGATCTGAAATCTAATAGACCCCTAAACTGACTAATTACATACAGCGCTCACCCCGTAGAAAAAAATTTAAGCCCCAAAAAGAGGAATTTCCAATGAAACAATAACCATAAAAAAAGTAAGTACCACTCTGAGAGTAACATTAAAAATCAATAAGCGAAAAGTAACAGTTCATGCTGTGAGAAATTGGATTTCACGGTAAGTCAGTAAGAATGATCCCATCCCTTTGGTAATCTTCCTCAGAGCCCATATTTAGCTCAAACATTTCCTTCTCTCTGAATGAAAATAAATTCCTTGCGAATCTCTATCAGATTTTGCTGCTGTAATATTAAAATTCACCAAGTAGCATCGAGACTGTGCTCTGAGCAGCTGCGAGATGCTTATCGTGAAATTAAAGTCGTGTCAACACAACTGGAGTCGGAAATAATTATTTCGTATCCAAATTTGTGCGCTAAATTGCTTCGACACACAAATGCACACAAAAAAAATGAAAGCGTGCCAAGTAAATATCCCCATGATGACTTGACGATCAGTTGCAGTAATATATATAATCTATAGAATGCGAGAGATTGCTTTCTCAGCTGAGCAAGCCGCTGCTGTTGGACAATCTCTTAGGATGCAAATCAGGTCCTGTGCGAAAAGCCTGCCGAGGTTAACAGTTACATCAATTAATTCTGAACGTTGCAACGATTCGAAATAGACTGTGTTTTATTAGCTTCCACCCCCAGAGGCTAGGCTTTGATTTGTATGGCAGTCCGCGTGCAAGCAAGGTGAGTTCCAGCCATTTGTTTGGCACAGAGAGCCAGCATTCTATTAAACAGGGATAACAACACTACTTGCACAGCGATGGGACTTTGTCTCGCTTTGCTTTGAAGCAGGTCGCCCTATCCATTCGACAGTTGTCTATTTATTACTGTAGGCTTACATTAACATTGCAATGGAGTGACTGTGAAAATCCCCCACACTCCCGGTGCCGGTTCAGGCATGCCGAGGGGCAATTTGGCATGGCCGGTCTACCTAACCTACGCACCTTTGGAGTGTGGGAGGAAACCGGAGCACCCGGAGGAAACCCACGCAGACACGGGGAGAACGTGCAGACTCCGAACCCCACAGTGACCCATGCCGAGAATCGAATCCAGTCCCCGGTGCTGCGAGGCAGCAGTGCTAACCACTGTCCCACCATGCTGCCCCAGTTGATGGCTGACAACTTTTAATGCAAGTGATTTTACACATGGGCTAAATCCAGCCTCCTCTCCTCAAATGACGGGGACTACATTATAAAACACGCAGTTTAACATGACTTCCTATTTTGCCACGAGTGAGGAAAAGTTGCTGTTAATGAAAGTAAGTTATTACCTCTCCCTTCAGTGACTTCAGCACTTTAATAGCTTTGAGAAGAGAGACTGTGAAATAATTACATTTTTTGCACTATTAATATCGAACGCTTATTCTCAGGGTGATACGATCAAATAGAACTTTATTAAAAATAGAAGGAAAAATGCTGGAATGGTAACACAACATTCGCCCCCAAAAAGATCCAGTCTACAGAATATTACCGGTTAAAATTTGCATGCAAGATCGCTCTGCTAAAATATTCTTAATTTCCCAATTGTTTTGGCTAATATTATCCACATTATATGTCAGTGTTGTGATGCTGATTAAGGTACTGCTATGCCAAGTAACTCACAATACCACAAAATATAATTACAGAGACACTGCTCATGCAGCTCGTTCCGCAGTATGAAGTTAGGATTGAGCGTAAAATTTATTCCCCCATCCTAAGTATGCTCCAGTAAGTCACACAAGATAAGGTGATCACAGCAATCAAAGAGCCCCACTACTCACATCAGGGTGCCCTGTGAATCTAGGTGACAGAGAGAGGGGCTAGAGGAAACCAGGATAGGTTGAGGTAGATTCTTACATATGCACATAGATCAGGAAGAATGAATGAGACAGGGAAGTTGGATTATGGATGAAGTGTATTAAGGGAGAAATGACATCCACATGAATACAGAAGCTAGACTGGGAGGTGAAGATATTGGTTTTGATTAGATTGAGGATATTCTGATATATAGATAGGAGTAAATGTGGTCATATTTTTGATGCATTTAATAATGTCACTACCACTGTCCCTTCCTGCTGGATATACTAGTGCAGACAGTTGATCTTTCTCAGCGCCCTAGCTATGACTGGAATACTACATTCTGCACTCTCTCCTTTCCTTCTCTATGAATGGTATGCTTTGGCTGTACAGCGCGCAAGAAACAATACTTTTCACTGTATGTTAATACATGTGACAATAATAAATCAAATCAAATCAAATTTTATACAAGCACAGATTGTGGGTGGTTTGGTAGCACAGCGGTTAACGCTGCCGCCTTACAGTTCCAGGGACCCGGGTTCAATTTTAGCTTCGGATGACTGTGTGAAGTTTGCACATTTTCCCAGTGCCTGCATTCTTTTTTTCTCCCTTCTGTTTTTATTCGTTTCTGGGGCATGGATGTCGTTCTGTGGGCCAGCATTTATTGCCCATTGTTTCCTTGAACTGAGTGGCTTCCTATGCCACTTCAGAGGGCAGTTGAGAGTCAACCACATTGTTGTGGCTCTGGAGTCATGTGTAGGCCAGACCAGGGAAGCTCGTCAGATGTCGTTCCCTGAAGGGCATTAGTGAATGGGTTTCCTCGGGGTGCTCCGGTTTCTTCCCACAGTCCAAAGGTTCTCTCTTAACACAATGGGCCAATGCTTATGGTAACCCATGAATAAACATCCCTGGCCTGTTCAATTTTCATGAAATCTTGCATTGCAAGTGAGAGGTGGAAACCAAGGGCTCATTGGACAGGGCATCTGGGGCCCAAGTGAACAGGGCAACAATGCTTTAACCAATCAGAATGAAGGATGGGAAACTGAACAGCACCAGGGCACCTGAATTCAAATGTCAAACCAGTGACAGAAAGTGAAATAAAGAACAGGGAAGAGGATTGAATCAAGAGGCAGAAAAAAAAGACACAGAAAGAAAAAGTAATTTTTCAAAAATGTAATCTACAATCTCCAGCAACAATTAAAATCTGAAGGAATGAGACCGCATACTTTGAAAAGTTAATGTTCGGCACAGGAGAGGTTGTTTGCTAATAGCTAAGAGTGAATAATAGAGACGCCTTTGGCTGGGGATCACGATGGCAAGGTGCCAGTTTCAGTTGCCAAGGGCAGAGTGGCACAACTTAGTAATTTTGAGAGTGAACGTGAAGATAAACAGCTGTGCGATTTGTACAAAAATAACTGTACGCATCAATATGTGCATTTTGATAGTAAATTGTGGCCCATTATGAAGTTGTGCAGAAGAACAAAGAGGTGATGGAGCGAGGCATTTTGTATCATTTATTCTGGAGTTACAGAATGATTCTTCATCACTCCACTAGAGGGAAGCACCGGGGGGTTAGGGAGGAAATGGATTGTGTGGCAATTGTAACCTTTTCATCTTTTAAGAAACCGGGAATAAAAGGAGTTACAAAATCCCACTCTGAATAAAATGGTTGCAATTTACATCTCACATTTATATAATACATATATTGTAGCAAGTTCTTCCACTTTTTATAATGGCATCAATGACACAGTGGTTAGCGCTGCTGCCTCACAGTGCCAGGGACCCAGATTTGATTCTTGGCTTGGATCACGATCTGTGCAGAATCTACACGTTCTCCCTCCATCTGTGTGGGTTTCCTCCAGGTACTCTGGTTTCCTCTCACAGTCCAAAAGATGGGCTGGTTAGGCGCTTTTTTTTGTTTACTTTATTCCAATCCAATCAAGTCAAATTAAAGCCAGTTCAGAGTCCCAACAAGTTGGGACATTCCTGATCCAAACTGATAAGACAAGGCTCTCACCTCCTGTCTTGGGCTTGATCTACATGATCCAAGCTGATTGGAGTAGGTGTAGCTCCTCCTCCAAGGCTTGATCTTATTTGCATCTTAGCCAAAAGGCCGAGATGCTGCTTGAAGAAATGAAGCTGAAATGTAACCTAATGACTTCAACCAAGTGCAGCATATTGATACTACACTTGATCTTAGCCAAAAGGCCAAGGCGCATTGGCCATGCTAAATTCTCCCTCAGTGCACCCGAACAGGCGCCGGAGTGTGGCGACTAGGGGATTTTCACAGTAACTTCATTGTTTTAATGTAAGCCTACTTGTGACTCTAGTAAACTCAAAGCCCCCTTCCACCAATCCTGAGATTGCCAGCAGGGATTCAAGGTCCGAAAGTCAGATCTTGTCGGCGAGATGGCTATTTTGAATCTTCCCCTCTTCTCGCCATCAGGCACGTCATCAGAGACATGAATCTTATTTATGTTCATTTAAATATGTTTTAATATCATTAACATGCTCTCTCAGCAGAAAATTGATTCCCCCCAGCATGTTGTTATCTTTGACAGATTTACAGGTTTACCCAGAGGTGAGTCTTCCATGGGGAATCTACCCCCCACCCCCTTACCCACCCCCTCCCTCCCCCCGTGTCCACCCTGGGGCATAAAGGTAAGTATAGCCCCCGGGAGAGAGGGACTGGAGCTGGAACAATGGCACAGTGGTTAGCATGGCTGCCTCACACCGCCAGGGACCCAGGTTCAATTCCCAGCTTGGGTCACTGTCTGTGCAGAGTCTGCGCATTCTCCCTGTGTCTGTGTGGGTTTCCTCTGGGTGCTCCGGTTTCCTCCCATAGTCTGAAAGACATGCTGGTTAGGTGCATTGGCCATGCTAAATTCTCCCTCAGCGAACCCTAAACAGGCAAGTGTGGCGACTAGGGAATTTTCACAATTCTTCTCTCCAATCCCGCTATGGCCTCACCATCTTTGTAACATCCTCCAGCCCTGAAAGTATTTGATATCTCCGCACTCCTCAATTCTGCCCGCTCGCGCAGTCCTCATTTTTAATTTCTCTTCATTGCAGTGTTAATGTAAGCC
Source organism: Carcharhinus amblyrhynchos (assembly GCF_965287045.1). Lineage (NCBI taxonomy): Eukaryota > Metazoa > Chordata > Chondrichthyes > Carcharhiniformes > Carcharhinidae > Carcharhinus > Carcharhinus amblyrhynchos. The sequence goes on along the minus strand of NC_137331.1, from coordinate 110,564,763 downwards.
TACTTGTGACACTAATCAATAAACTTTAAAAATGTGGTCAGGCAGTTGCCTGGCTGTTCCCCTTGGCACAGGTTGGCACTGCCAGGGTGGCACCATGTCCATACCAACTTGGCAGTGCCAACCTGTGCAGGGGGCATTGCCGGGGCAGACCTCCCCCCCAGTGGGAGCCTTGTTCAGGAGGGGGGATTGGTGAGCAGTAGCAGGCAGGGAGCAGGGGAGGTGGGGGGACTGGAGGTGGGTGTTAGCTGCGACTGTTGATGTTGTTTTTGGCAGAGTGTGGTAAGATCTGGAGAGAAAACCAATCTGTTCCTCCAGAGAGAAACACACTGGTCCTCTCGCCGGAACCGACACTGCCATTTTTTTGATAAGATTGCGCCCAATGTTTAATAAAAGCGATATCAATAGAAACATGAACAGAGAAGCTGCCTGACCTGCTGAGTATTTCCAGCGTTTCAGATTTCCAGCATCTTGTCTTTCAATAGGAACATAATTTGATAACTAGCTACGGAAGGAGATGAAGAAAGCAAATCATCAACGGCTTCGTCTAAGAGGCAGGTTTGAAGGAGCTTCTTAAAGGAGGACAGAGAGGTGGGGAGAGAGAAGTGGGGAGATAGAGAGGGTTTGGGGAGGGAATTGCAGAGGACCAAGGCCACGAAAGGGATATCTGCAAAGAAGCGGAGAAATTAAAAATGAGGACTGTGCAAGCGGGCAGAATTGAGGAGTGCAGAGATATCAGATCCTTTCAGGGCTGGAGGAGGTGACAAAGATGGTGAAGCCATAGAGGGATTGGAGAATAGAGTAAGAGTTTTAAAGTCGCACCAGGAGTCAGTGTAGAGCACAGGAGTGTTGGGTGAACGAGAGTTGGCACAGTTTTGGATGGACTGAATGCTGGAAGCTGTGACGTTGCGCTTTGATTTGATTTATTATTGTCACCTGAATTTGTATACAGTGAAAAATATTGTTTCTTGCATGCTATACAGTCAAAGCATACTGTTCATAGAGAAGGAAGGCTGGAGAGCATCTTGGGGTAGGAAAGACTGGGATGAGGATTTCAGTAAGTGATGAGTTGGACCAGGATGGGAGATGGTACAGAGGTGGACGTGAACTTTCTTAATAACGGAGCGGATATTTATTTTTTATTCAGCACTTATTACCCATCCCAAGGACATCAGTGAATCAGATGGTTGGTGTAGGTTTGGAGGGCTGAAGGGCCTGTTCCTGTGCTGTAATTTTCTTTGCTCTTTGTTCAGATGGGATTTGACAACAATCAGCAACGGTTTCATGATCATCACTGAAGTTTCACTTAATTCAGATTGGAGCAAGCACTGGTGGGATTGGAACCCCTGTCAATATTGTCAGAAACAATATTTTTCACTGTATACTAATTCATATACTAATTGGAACCCAGGTCTCCAGAGCATTACCCTGGGTCTATGGATAACTAATCTAGTGACAATATCACTACACCATTGCCTCCCCAAGGATGGACAGAGATGCTCAACTTCAGAGAGCTGCCAGGGACGAAAGCAGTGAGATTGGAGTTTGTGGCAAATATCCTAGACAACAGCTTCAGTCATCCCAATATTGAGCTGGAGAAGATTTCTGCTCCTTCAATCTTTTAATGTTGCATAAAGCAATGTGACAATTCACAGGCAGCAAAAGAGCTCAGAGAGGTAGTGGTAAGATGGAGCTGCATGCCACCAACCCACTTGTGGAACCCGCTGTTGGCAAGAGTTTAATGCCCTCCCCTGAGGCAAGTTTTAGGATGGGGGTGGGGTCATTAAATCGGGTGGGAGGATGCTTGGTGGAGTCCTTTCTCACTTCTGCTCCGATTAAATTTATGGAAGGGAGTCTCAAGGGTGGCCCATCCACCACCAATTAAGTGAGAACTTAATGCCTGCCGACTCTGACAGGCCACTGCCATTTTACACTCAAGTGGCCAATTAGCCAGTAAGCACTGGGAGGAGCCAGAGACATTGTTAGACCTATTATACATCTTCTCCATCTTCTATTACAAGCACATGTGTTGTTGTAGGCTTCAGCAGTAGAGATCAAGCAGTGTAAGGCACAGAGTTACATTAAAATCTCAAGGTAAACTCTTAAATTTAAATATTAGTGTCACAAATAAACTTACATAATGTGCAATGAAGTTACTGTGAAAATCCACCACACTCTGGTGCCTGTTCAGGGACACTGAGGCAGATTTTAGCATAGCCAATGCCCCCAAGCAGCACTTCTTTTGGACAATGGGAGGAAAGCGGAGCACCTCAAGGAAACCCACGCAGACACAGGGAGAACATGCAAACTCCACCACAGACAGTGACCCGAGGTCAGAATGGAACCTCGAAACCTGGCGCTATGAGACAGCAGTGCTAATCACTGTGCCACTGTGCCACTAAAGTATTTGTCATTCTATAGAGGCTGAGTCAGGCTAACTTAATTCACGAACCGGCACGGTGGTTAAAGCTGCTGCCTCATAAAGCCAGGTTCCCAGGTTCAATTCTGACCTCAGGTCACTGGCTATGTGGAGTTTTCACATTCTCTCCGTGTCTGTGTGGGTTATTTCCACAGTCCAAAGATGTGTGGGTAAGGCTGATTGGCCATGCTAAATTGCCCCTAACATCAGAGGGGTTAGCAAGGAAAATGCATGGGGTTGTGGGAATGGGACTTGGGTGTGACTGTGGTCAGTGCAGACTCGATGGGCCAAATGGGCCCCCTTCTGCACTAGAGAGATTCTATGACAAACACTGGTGCAGAAATTAACTTAGTAAGGAATATTTATATTCTGGGAGGTGAATTATTCAGAAAGACGGGAGAAATCTGTTGGAGAATTTTTCGATTTTTGGCACCTGGTTGTTTACATTAAACATTCCCAGACCCTGGTATAATTTGTTAGATGCACAGTAGAGAACTCAGTGCTTTGCCCCAACATTGTACTTTGATCATTAGAACAACAGCTCCTACTTCACAGTGTGAGCTTTCTCAATGTTCTATATTAGCTATTCTAGCTGTACTGTGCAGCCAAGTGCTCCACACAAGGTACTGTTGTGTCAGGCTGTGCCCCAGCAAGAGGCTTCAAGAAGTGGGAAGCTGCACTGGATAATGGGCCATGGACCCAGCTGGGCTCAGTTCTCCAATCCATGTTGCTCAAAAGCAAGGCTCCATTCTGGGGCCAGAACCTTGTCAGATTTGCACCTTTCATGTTGAACAGTGGAAGGTAGTGTGCTGTGGAATCTCAGTCACTCATCACTGGCTGGAGGCAGTGCTAAGCTTGTGAGCTGATGAATGAACAAACTGAATTTTTGGAACAGCAAGGAGCAAATGACACTCCGCGGCTCCCTCTGCTCGTTATTATTTTGGGGAGTCAGAAATGAAGTGACAATTTAAGGTTGCATTCACATTTAGATTGTACCACTGCAGAGATTTTCATGGAGAATTTTAAATTTAAATTTGCCTTCTTACATAAAAACATAGAAAATAGAAGTAGGCCATTCTGCCCTTCAAGTTTGCTCCCACCATTCATTTTGATCATGGCTGATCATCAAATTCAGTGTGCTATTCCACCTTCCACCCATATATCTTGATCCCTTTAGCCCCAAGAGCTATATCTAGTTTCTTCTCGAAATCGCACAATGCTTTGACCTCAGCTACTTTCTGTGGTAGTGAATTCCACACATTCGCCACCCTCTGGATGAAGAAATTTCTTCTTACCTCAGACCTAAAAGGTTTACCCCTTATTCTCAAACAATGATCCTCAGTTCTGGACTCCCCCACCACTGGGGGTGATTCTCCCATCGCGACCTGCAACTTTTCTGGCGAGTCGAGCTGGGAGATGTGCGTCGTTGGCCTTGTTCCGGGATTTGTGCATGTGCCGGGAATGCATGTGTATCTCCCAGAGCCGGAGAACAGTCAGAGTCCAGACCACGCTGGAAACCGGTGAGAATACAGGTAACTCAATTGAATCTTCTTTTTAACGTGGTTTAAATATGTTTAACATTTTATTATCGGGAACTTGCGAGGCCTGATTGAATCTCCCACCCTGCCATATTCCTAAATGAATATTTCTCATCAGTATTTACTGTTGGGAAAAGCATGGATGTTAGGGAACTGGGGGAAATAAATAGTGATGTCTTGAGGAGTGTACATATAACAGAGAAGGAGATGCTGGAAATCGTAAAGTGAATCAAGGTAGATAAATTCCCCGGACCTGAAGAGGTGTATCCCAGGACATTGTGGGAGACTAGGGAGGAAATTGCAGGTCCCCCAGCCGAGATATTTGAATCATCGGTCATCACGGGTGAGGTGCCTGAAGATTGGAGAGTGGCAAATGTTGTGCCTTGGTTTATAAAGGGCTGCAGGGAAAAGCCTGGGAACTACAGGCCAGTGAGCCTCACATCTGTGGTGAGTAAATTGTTGGAAGGTATTTTGAGAGATAGGATCTACAGGCATTCAAAGGTGCAAGGACTGATTAGGATGCTTAGGATTAGGACAGTCAGCATGGCTTTATGAGTGGAAAATCACGTCTCACAAATTTAATCGAGTTTTGTGAAGGGGTAACCAAGGAGGTAGATGAGGGCAGTGCAGTTGATGCTGTCTACATGGACTTTAGCAAGGCCTTTGACAAGGTACCGCATGATAGGGTGTTGCATAAAGTTAAATCTCACGGGATCCAGGGTGAGATTTCTAAATGGATACAAAATTGGCTTCTTGACAGAAGCCAGAGGATGGGTATAGAGAGTTGTTTTTCAAACTTGAGGCCTGTGACCAGCAGTGTACCTCAGGGATCAGTGCTGGACCCACTGTTATTTGTCATTTATATTAATGATTTGGACGAGAATATAGGGGGCATGGTTAGTAAGTTTGCAGATCACACCAAGATTGGTGGCATCGTGGACAGTGAAGAAAGTTATCTCCAATTGCAACAGGATCTTGATCAATTGGGCCAGTGGGCTGACGAATGGCAAATGGAGTTTAATTTAGACAAATGCGAGGTGATGCATTTTGGTACATTGAACCAGGGCAGGACTTATTCAGTTAATGGGGAGAGTTACAGAACAAAGAGATTTAGGGATACATGTTCATAGCTCCTTGAAAGTGGAGTTACAGGTGGACTGAGTGGTGAAGAAGGCATTCGGCACGCTTGGGTTCACCAGTCAGAACATTGAATACAGGAGTTGGGACGTCTTGTTGAAGCTGTACAAGACATTGATAAGACCGTACTTGGAATACTGTGTACAGTTCTGGTCACCCTATTATAAAAATGATATTATTAAACTAAAAAGAGTGCAGAAAAGATTTACTAGGATGCTACCGGGACTTGATGGATTAAGTTATAAGGAGAGGTTGGATAGACTGGGGCTTTTCTCTCTGGAGCGTAGGAGGCTGAGGGGTGATCATATAGAGGCCTATAAAATAATGAGAGGCATAGACAAGGTAGATAGTCAATGTCCTTTCCCAAAGGTAGAGGAGTCTAAAACTAGCGGGCATAGGTTTAAGGTGACAGGAGAGAGATACAAACATGTCCAGAGGGGCAATTTTTTCACACTGAGGGTGGTGAGTGTCTGGAACAAGCTGCCAGAGGTAGTAGTAAAGGTGGGTATAATTTTATTTTTTAAAAAGCATTTAGATAGTTACAGGGGTACGATGGGTATAGAGGGATATGGGCCAAATGTGGGCAATTGGGATTAGCTTAGGGGTTTTTAAAAAAAGGATGACATGGACAAATTGGGCCAAAGGGCCTGTTTCCATGCTGTAAACCCCCTGGCACTGCCCAAAGGGCAAAGTGCCCATGCCCAAGGGGCAATTTGGTACTGCCCACCAGGCATCAGGCAGTGCCAAGAGGCGGGGCCTATTGTGGGCAGGGCCTAGGGGCAATTGGTGGGAGTGTAGGGTGCCGCTGCATTGGGATCGGTCTGGGATGGAGGGAGGGCAGCAATTGAGGTGGGCTGAGGGGGGTGGTGGTCAGCCAGTGGGGGGAGAGGGGGGGCCTGACTCCCGGGGGAGGGGGGATTCTGACTCCGGGGACTGGGGGTAGGGGAGGGGGAGGAGGGATCGGTGAGGAGGGGGGTCTGCTGGGGTGAGGGGGTGGGATGATCACCACTGCTGGGGGAGGGCAGGACATTGGGGTGCTCCAGGACGGGGTGGGGGGGGGGGGTCGCAACTGGCCTGGGAATTGTTGCAGGAGCCACATTTGGGCTGTGGCGGGTGCTGATGGGGCAACACTGCGGGGGTACTGGGCTGGCCAGCGATTGAGCTGGCCAGCAAACGGGGAGACTGACAGATCGGGACCAGTGCACATGCACAGAGTTCCAGAACTGCCAGACTCCGGTGCAAATAGGCCTCCCCCCCACACCAACCCCCCCCCCCTCCACCAACCCCCTCCCCCGCCCACCCCCACCCCCACCCCCGCCCCCGGTTTTTATTGAGATTCACAATCGTGACCTCTGCAGTGCACAGAGTGCGGAGATTCAGGTGAGAAGCTGAACTGATAAAACAGTCAGGGTCTAGAACAGTTTTTTCCACCAATTCAGCACTTCTGGGGGAATCGTGATCATTCTTTCTGAATCTACCCTGTCTAACCCTGTTAGAATTTTATAAGTTTCCATGAGATCCCCTCTCACTCTTCGAAACTCCACGAATACAATCCTAACTGACTTTGTCTCTCCTCATACGACAGACCTGCCATCCCAGGAATCAGCCTGGTAAACCTTTGCCGCACTCACTCTATAGCAAGGACATCCTTCCTCAGATAAGGATACCAAAGCTACACACAGTACACCAGGTGGGGGGGGCCTTACATTTCTTCAGTTTTATTTTTTGTTCTCTTAATCCATTCTTTCATCCTCTCTTCTTATACACTCCTTCCTGTATCTAATTGGACTCTAATTCTTGCAACGATGTTCTTTGTCATTCCTCTGTTTGTTTCATTTTACATTTTATCGGTTAATGGGATTGACCATTGGACTTAGAGGTTACAGATGCCACATGGACCCTCCCCGTGCATTATCGAATTGCATTCTCACCAATTTGTGGCGCAAAAATAATGTGACTTGACAGGTGAGATTAAAAAATCCAATTGAAAGGTTCTAGCTGCCATGTGTCCCACTCCAAATCGTTCCTTGGCCATTGTTTCAAAGCCAATTCAGATCTCAGTGAGCAACTTATAGTAAATTTATAGTGCAAATGTATCCAATAGAGACTTTGACTCCACAGTTTAATAATTTGTATCAAAGTACAAGTCTGATATAATAGATCGCATTATGAACTATCTTCTTCACCATTCTTCCCTCATATTAATCTCTGAACTGGGTTGACAGGATTAATTGAGGTCACTTGACAGTACAGATGGTATTCTGCTCATCCCCCAATGGACTGACCCCACCAGCTTTGCCTTAATCCGTGACTTTACACTTTGATCCAAACTTTACCTGCCTGGAATCCAATAAGCGAGCTGATTGCTCTATTAATCCGCTCCCTTCTCAAACAAGCACATTCTCTTCCTCCATCTGCCATCTTCAGGGTTCTCACACACTGTTAAAACATTTGCCAAATGGAAGGCATGGAACAAAGGTGAATGAATCCACCTTATTTCCCTTCGCCTGATCAATCCAGTTACCATTTTCTTTACATTCATTCCGCAGCGACTGTTAGACAAAGATTCAGGCCTGTCACGAGTGAATATTTGAGCAGACTGACAAGTTACATCCTACAACCTGGATTTAGACATTGTCATTTCAATCTGGATAACTGACAGGAGTGAAGGACGAGCTCCTCTAAGACAAAAATTGACATTAAAAAATGGAATGTGAATAGACTTGGGTAATTTTTGCCTCTCCCATTATCTTAGGAATTCTTCCAAACCGCGAGATCTCCTCCTTACACCGTCTTCTGACAGCAGAGGTTAACGCTCTGTTTTTTCAAGAGTTATTCTTGCACACACAAAAAAAAACAAATTCTGCTAACATGCCAACCTGTCAAACAAGTCGAATGTATCTATTAAACTGTGACTTTCCTCCTCATCAGTCCGACTGTGCTGTTTATTCATGAAGCGAGCTGCTTTGCATTTCTGACAAGCCATGCATTTTAAACACGTGAAGGAAATTAGAACCGGGCCAAGTTCTAATCTTTCAGCCGAAATGTAAGAGCTCATGACTAAACAAATTAACAAGTAAAGGTCCCGCGGTTCTTCCCAGTATTTAATCTGTTTTTTTTTGTGCATCACATTGTTAACTTAACCAAGCAAAGACCATTTGAAATTGTTACTAAATCCCTATTACACACAAGGCTCATTTGACTCTTTACGACTAACTGTTTCCAATAATGAACTTGCTTAGCAGCACAAAACGCGGGTCATATATCAGATACATGTTCGACCCTGTGAGTAAGAACAAGCATCATGCTGTGTCAATTTTCCTGAAACATGCTATCATTACTTGAATGGGTGTAAACTGAGAGGTAAAGTGAGACCTGGGTGTCCTCGCACATCAGTCGCTGAAAATGTGCACATACAGCAGATGGTAAAAGAGGCAAATGGCACGTTGGCCTTCGTAGAGAAGGATTTGCATATAAGAATAGGGATGTTTTGCTGTAATTGCACAGGGTGCTGGAGTATTGTGTGCAGTCTTGGTGTTCTTATCTGAGGAAGGATGTCCTTGCTATAGAGGGAGCACAACAAAGGTTTACCAGGCTGATTCCTTGGATGGCAGGTCTGTCACATGAGGAGAAACTAAATTGGTTAGGATTGTATTCACTGGAGTTTAGAAGAGTGAGAGGGGATCTCAGAGAAACTTATAAAATTCTAACAGGGTTAGACAGAGTAGATTCAGAAAGAATGTTCCCAATGGTGGGGGAGTCCAGAAGTAGGGGGTCAGAGTTTGAGGATAAGGAGTAAACATTTTGGAATTGAGGTGAAGAGAAAAGTCTTCACTCAGAGGGCAGTGAATTCACAGAATGTAGTTGGGGCCAAAACGTTGTGTGATTTCAAAAAGAAATTAGATGTAGATCTTAGGGGTAAAGGGATGAAGGGATATGGGGGGACAGTGGGATCAGGATATTGAATTTGATGATCAGCCATGACCAAAATGAATGGTAGGAGCAGGCTTCAAGGGCCGAATGGCCTCCTCCTGCTTCTTGTTTCTATGTTTCTATTTTCCTATCAACTGTGCCTGCATAAGGAGTACTCTTCTCCACATCAGGGTGTTAATTCAAAGCTTATCCAGGAGGTTGTTGAACGCCTTGCTCAGGAAGAGTAGCTGAGGTGGCATTTCTTTGTCTTCCTCTTTTCCTTAATCTTAGGAATACCTTTTGCGAGCAGAACTGCAACCCAGGCTAGGTAACCCCACTCACGCGTCAAGACAAGAGATAAGTGCAAGTAGACCATGTGGCCACTTGGATCACAATGACTGATCTTGGGCTTCTACTCCACTTTCCCATCTGGTCCTCGTATTCCTGAATCCCTGAGAGACCAAAAACGTCGGTGTTAAATATATTCAGTTCTGACACATCCATAACCCTATCAGATAGACAATCCCAAAAACTCACAACTGAGTGGAGAAGTGTCTCCTCATCTCTGTCCAAAATGATCACCCTGTCTTCCTGAAACTGCCCTCCAGTATTCTAGATGCCCCGCCAAGGGAAACAGCCTCTCAGTATCCACTCCATCAAGCCACTTCAGTATCTTGCGCATTGCAATGTGATTACCTCTCATGCTTCTAAACTCCAGAGGCGATGGAACCAATTTCCTCATTAGAGGATAACCCTCTCGTCTCAGGGACCAATCCAGCAGACAGGTGGATCAGTGAACAATCCATACCCTTCGGACGCAAATACCTCCTTTTGACCTCACCACAGGAAGGAGAGATTGCACTCTGGTGTATATTTATTGCCGCTAGAATCACAGAATTCCTGCAGTGCAGAAGGAGGCCACTCGGCCCATTGAGTCTGCACCAACTCTCTGACAGAGTCTCTTACCCAAACCCTCCCCCCCCCAACTTATCTCGGTAACCCTGCGCATTTACTGTAGCTAATCCCTCTGATCTACACATCTTGGGGCACCAAGTGGCATTTTCTTTTTACCTTGGCCAATCCATCTAACCTGCACATCTTTGAAGTGCAGGAAGAAACTGGAGCACCCGGAGGAAATCCACACAGACAGGGGGAGAACGTGCAAACTCCACACAGACAATGACCCAAGGCCGGAATCGAACCTGGTGTCCTGCCACTGTGTAACCACAATGCCATCATGCCACCCTTGTTGTCATGGAAATGCACTACAGCTTCTCTACGCACAGGCATGTTGAACATTTTAAAGGAAGATTTTTTTTTTAAAAGAAATAAATAAAGAAACTGACAAAAGATGGTTGATACTGCAGCCTGACTGCATTCTGGAAAATGCCAGTGTGGATGATACTCACAGACCTTTCTGGATGGGGACATGGAATTTTGTGCCTGAAGGGGTGTCAATGCCTACTTCAAACAGAGGAACTGAAAGAAAGTCATGGAGAATACCAGAGGCTGGACCAACTCCTGGGTTTGCAATGACAACGGAAACTGTTTCATACATCACATCAGATACCCAAAAACACCCAGCTCCTGTCGATTTCAGAATGTGCAAGACATTCTGAGATAAATTCCAAGAGCTGACTGTTTCCCCTGCTGCGAATCCATGGGAAAAATGGGTTAAAAACTGGATAACAACCAGTGGAAACATACAAACATACATGTACCCGAACTTTTGACTTAGGAGCAGGGTAGGCCATTTGGCCCCTCGATCCTGCCCTGCCATTCAATAAGATCATGGCTAATCTGATTGTAACCTCAACCCCACATTCCTGCCAACACCCACTTGTTAATCACTAATCTATCTAGTTCCACCTTAAAAATATTCAGACTCTGATTTCACCATCTTTTGAGGGAGAGAGTTCCAAAGACTCTGAGAGAAAATTATTCTCATTTCTGTCTGAAATGAGTGACCCCTAGCTTTCAGTCAGTAACCATCCGCTCTAGATTCTCCGATAATAGGAAACATCATTCCCACATCCACCTTATCGATACCCCTCAGGATCTTAATGGTTCCAACTGAGTTGCCTCTTACTCTTCTCTAGATGTCTGCCACTGAAACTCTATTGATCTATCCCTGAAGCACATTTGCCAGTTCACTCTCGCTTGCTCCATTTTCATACACTCATAATCACCCTTATTTAAGTTTAAAGTACTAACTTTGGATGCACTTCTCTCCCTCAAACTGAATGTAAAATTCAATCATATTACGATTACTGCCGCCCAGCAGCACCTACACTATGAGGTTTTCAATTAATCCGACCCCATTTCACAGTATCGGGTTTAATATAGCCTGCTCTCTGCTTGGCTCCAGAATGTGCTGTTCTAAGAAACCATCCTCAAAACATTTTCTGAACTCCTCATCTCTGCTACGATGACCATTGGAGAAAAGAACAAAAAAAATGCAGGGTCTTTCTCTCTCTCTCTCTTGCTGGAGGCGAGTTGCCGAGCAGATACCAGCAGCAAGTAACAGAACAGCCTTTTCAGTTAACTCTGCTGAGGGAACCAAATCATCTCTCTTTCTGGAGGCAAGCAAACAAATATCTCTGATAGACTGCAAAACAAAGAGAGATGGCTCTAAAGTCTACTGGAATTATCTAACTTAACCAGCACAATTTACCACTGTCTATACCTCATGTACAAGTCAGCAACTGATTTTTGAATATGTTTTTATTTTGATTCTTACCTTTTCATTTTTGACATATGTGTTTAAGTGTGTGGGCAATGCACCATACCAGCACACCTTTCATACTGTGGGAGGAAACCCATGCAGACAGGGGGAGATTGTGCAGACTTCGTGCAATGACCCAAGCCAGAAATCGAACCCAGGTCCCTGTGAGGCGCTGTGAACATAAAACTGTGCAGCACAGGAACAGACCCTTTGGCCCACAATGTTGTGCCAAACATGATGCCAGATTAAACTAATCCCTTCTGCCTGCCTTTGGTCCATATCCCTCTACTCCATGCATATGTGCTTATCTAAAAACCCCTTAAACACCCCTATTGGCTTGGGTCACTTGTGTGTGGAGTCTGCATGTTCCCCTCACCCCTCCCCACCCCCCGAATCTGCATGGCTTTGCTCCAGGTGCTCTGGTGTCCTCCCGCTGTCTGAAGGACATGCTGGTTAGATGCATTGGTCGTGCTAAATTCTCCCTCAGTGTACCCAAACAAGTGCCGGAATGTGGTGACTAGGGGATTTTCACAGTAACTTCATTGCAATGTTAATGTAAGCCTACTTGTGACACTAATCAATAAAAAGTCAGAAGTAGTGAAACTATTGGAGAAAATTCCAAAGGAGAGAACTAGTCTCCATTTGGAAAGGCACGGGTCTATTAGGGATAGTCAGCATGGCTTTGTCAAAGGGAAATCATGCTCAACAAATTTGATAGACGTGTGAGTCAGGGAAGTGCAGTTGATGTTATTTATATGGATTTTAGCAAAGTCTCTGATAAGGCCCAACATGGGAGGCTGATCGAGAAGATTGAAGCATATGGAATTCAGGGAAACTTGGCGAGATGGATCAAAAACGGGCATAGTAATAGGTCACAAAAAGCGGTGGTAGAAGGCTGTTTGAGTGTCTGGAGGCTGGAGTCCAGTGGCGTACCTTCAGTGCTGGGTGTCTTATTGTTTGCTGTGTTCACAGATGATACTGATGAGAATGTAAGACGGTAAGATAAGCAAGTTTGCAGATGACACCCCAAGATTGGTAGGATGGTTAATAGTAAAGATAAAGGTTTTAGGTTACAGGAAGATATAGACAGGGTTGGTCAGATGGGCAGAGGAGTGGCAGATGGTACGTAACCCTGCTAATGTGAGGTGACACACTTTGGAAAAAGTAACCTAAGATGGAAGTATTTAATGAATGACAGGACACTAGAAAGCTCAGAGGAACAGATGGATCTTGGGGTAATTACTCTCAGATCTCCGGAGGTAGCAGATAGTGAATAGGATAGTTAAGGAGGCGTATCGGGCACTTGACTTTGTCAGTCAAGGCATAGAGTATAAGCACAAGGAGGTAATGTTGGAACTGTACAGAACATTGGTTAGGCCACCACTGGAGTACTGTGTGCTGTTCTGGTCACCTCACTATCAGAAGGATGTGATTGCACGAGAGGAGATACAGAGGAGATTCACTAGATGTTGCCTGGGGTGGAGCATTTGAGCTATAAGGAGAGACTAGATAGGCTTGGACTGTATCTTGGGAGCAAAGAAGGCCGAGGGAGGACATATTTGAGGTGCATAAGATTACGAAGGATTTGGACAGGGTGAAAGAGAAACAGCTGTTCCCCTTGGTGGATGAGTCAATCAAGAGAGGAGCATGGTTTGAGGGTAAAGGGCAAGAGATTCAGAGGGAATTTGAGAGAAAAAAATCACTCAGAGGGTGGTGGGAATCTGGAATGCATTGCCTGGGAAGGTGGAGCAGGCTGGAAACCTTAAAACCTTTAAAAAATACTTTGTTAATATTTCATAAGAACATAAGAAATCGGAGCAGGAGTAGGCCATCTGGCCCTTCGAGCCTGCCCCGCCATTCAATAAGATCATGGCTGATCTGTCGTGGCTCAGTTCCACATTCCCGCCTTCTCCCCATAACCCTTAATCCCCTCTCTTATCAAAAACCCATCAACCCGCGTCTTAAAAATATTTAGCGAGGCAGCCTCCACCACTTCAACGGGCAGAGAATTCCAGAGATTCACCATCCTTTGAGCGAAGAAGTTCCTCCTCAACTCCGTTCTAAACTGCCCCCCCTTTATCTTGAGGCTGTGCCCCCTAGTCCTACTGTCCTTTCTGAGCGGGAAGAGCCTCTCCACCTCTATCCTATCCATCCCATTCATCATCTTATATGTCTCAATGAGATCTCCCCTCATTCTTCTAAACTCTAACGAGTACAAGCCTAGTTTATTCAGCCTCTCCTCATAGTTCAACCCCCTCAACTCCGGTATCAGCCGAGTAAACCTTCTCTGCACTCCCTCCAAGGCCAAAATATCCTTGCGTAAGTGCGGCGACCAAAACTGCACACAGTACTCCAGCTGCGGCCTCACCAGTGCCCTGTACAGTTGCAGCAAGACCTCCCTACTTTTATATTCAATCCCCCTCGCTATGAAGGCCAGCATCCCATTCGCCTTCCTGACCATCTGCTGCACTTGCAGGCTGGGTTTTTGCAACTCATGCACAAGGACCCCGAGGTCCCTCTGCACCGTCGCATGCTGCAGTTTTTCGCCACGTAAGTAATAGTCCTTCCTACCATTATTCCTACCAAAGTGGACAACCTCACATTTGCCAACATTAAATTCCATTTGCCAGTTCCTGGCAATATCATAACATTTAAGGATTTGGGACAAATGCAGGAAAATGGGATTAGCGTGACATTTTTTTGGTAGTTATTGTCGGTGCAGACTCGATAGGCCAAAGGGCCTTTTCTGCACTGTACGACTTTGACTCCAAAGAATTGAAGGACATGTAAGTAGGTAAGTTCAGAATCTATCTAAAAGGGCTGTGTTTAAAAAATGAATGGACTTCGCCTGCTCCAGCATTTTTTTAGGGGAGATTTTCCTTGTTTACATTAAGTGATCTCTTGGACATAGCAGATTGAAGGAAAATGAAGGTGTAATAATCTCAATGAGGCCCATGAGGTTAGCCTCTTCGAGTATGAGCTCCCTGATTGAGGTAATGTTTGTCTGCCCAATTAGGGAGTCTCACCCAGGTATAGACTGGGGAGTGGCGGCTCTACTGACAGTCCGGATTTGACAAAGGGTCATCTGGACTCGAAACGTCAGCTCTTTTCTCTCCTTACAGATGCTGCCACGACTGCTGAGATTTTCCAATGTTTTCTCTTTTGGCTTCGGATTGTGATTTTGTACCTGAAGCACTCTTAGGAGTGGAATTGAGTTTGTAAATAAAGGTGAAAACCTCTGAGCAGGAGTTATTTCAGAAGGAAATGTCTGTAACAGGAGCCATCTGATTGTCTACCCGTTAAACTAAATGGGCTGAAAATCGGGGAGAATCCATTAATCCACATGTGGCCTCCCCTGCTCATGTGATACTTCATCCCAGAACACAGAGAAGGAAAATCGGCTTTCTTACACTTGCTTTCAAAGGTTGCATTATTCCCGACAATCTTCAGCTGGTGGGAAATGTTTGCAGATGCCCTTTTAATTGAAACTGCAACATATTGTGAAATAACTCTTGATTGAATGTCTCCACGGAAAAGGTTTATACACATTTTAACTGCTCTCTAATCTGCTGTAGATTTACTGTCACACTTGCACCTGTTCCATATAACCCACTTGTTCTCTCCTCCCTTCAATTTGTTCTGGGATAATCGGGAAGAGGCGTCTTGACTAATGGCTTGGAAATCAGTCCCCACGACTCCCTAGGGAGGATTCCTGTCTTAATTCACAACTCCAATTGTAAATCAAAGTGTGATCAGAATGTACCTGCCTCTTCCCTTCTCTGAACCAATTATTTCCTATCCTTATTCCTTCAATTCCTTATTCCTATTCTTATTCCTTAAAATAAATGACTTTATTATATTATTAAAAGACAATATTATCTAAACAAGTCCATCGAGGCTCCTGGATGGTTGCCTTTCTGTGCAAGCCACGCTCAGAATTAACACTGGTTAGATTACGAACCCCAGTCAATGTTCATCTTGAAACAGTTTGGTTCCAGTTACTGTGAAAATCACTAAAATAAGCAAAAATTGCTTTTCCACTGCTTTCGGCTAATCACTGTGTCATAGGATGTCAGGAACGGAGAAATTTAGCTTTGAGGAAAGGTTGGATAGGCTGCGGTCGCTCTCTTTGGAACGGAAGAAGGCGACGTGGAATTCCTACACTGCAGAAAGAGGCCATTCAGCCCATTGAGCCTGCACTGATAAGAATCCCAGGCCCCATAACCCCATGTATTTACCCAACTAAAATCCCTGACACTAAGGGCCAATTCATCATGGTGAATCCACCTAAACTGCGCATCTTTGGAGTGTGGGAGGAAACCAGAGTACCCGGAGGAAACCCACGCAGACATGGGGAGAACATGCAAATTCCAAACAGACAGTGACCTGAGGCCTGGAATTGAACCTTAGACCCTGGCGCTGTGAGGCAGCAGTGATGGGGGGTTTAATTGAGTTATGTAAAATTGGAAGTGTCCAGAATTGTGTGAAGAAGAAGGACTGATTTCAGATATCAGAGGGACGTATCTTACACAGAGGGCGGTGGGGATCTGGAATGCACTGCCAAGCAGGGTGGTGGAGGCATACATACTGGGATTGTTTAAGACTTATCTGGATAGCCACATGAACAGATTGGGAATGGAGGGATACAAATGAATGGTCTAGTTGGACCAATGAGCGGCGTAGGATTGGAGGGCAGAAGGGCCTGTTTCCTGTGCTGTATTGTTCTTTGTTGATTTCCCTTGATGGAGGTGTATAAGGGGGTACTAAAACCCCTGGGATTTTGAAGACTATTAATACAAAGTAGACTAGTTTAGAATAGGGATCACAGTGAGCCTTATACACACCATAAGGAATCACAAAGTGCCTCATAAATATATATACACATTATATGTGTCATGCAAAGGTATTATTGTCTGCATAGACACATAAATTGGTAAAGAACTTTGAATAACTATTGTAGATTTAAAATGTATTTTCAAATGTCTTCTAAACTTTGGCCAAGTTGCAGTCTACCCCAAAGCATAATGGGAACCAAGCAGAACTAGAAAGGCCACATTCTTTGGAAACAAAAAGCTGCAGAATATATTCTCCATTATCAGTAGGAAACCCTACAGCTGCAAGCTACCAAGGTTTTAAAATGAATGGAGTATTTAGCTTCTGGTTGCAGTGAATAGGAGCACTCAGCTTCTGATGATAAGGGATAGCTAGCAGACCGAGGGAAATGATTCCCTTTCCATTCCCATGGCTTGCAGGTGGTGAGGGTGACCCTTGAACTTACCGGATTTGTGTAGGTAGGGTTGCCAGGCAATGGAGAGGGGGAGAATTTCTGGGTCCGTTTGACCAATGAATTCCCAATTCTGCTAGAAGGTAGAATGCTATTGGCCAAGGTAAATAATATGTATTAATGTAGTTGGATCACCCAGTTTGGATAACAAGTTGGGTGGGAGAAACGAATGTTCAAAAAGATATATCTGTTTTACACATGTGATGTAATGTGAGAGAGAAGTTGGAATCTTCCATCTGTCTCTCTCCCAATGCGCAATGGTTAAATAAAGAACTGCATACTGCCTTCCTTTGTATTAGCTGGTTCTGCTCTATACATAGCAGCAGAGGGAAGCCACTGGAAAACCCTCTTACAGAGAGGTCAATCACCGGGGACGCAGATTTAAAATAATTATCAGAAGGACAAGAGAGGAGTTAAGGAGAAAGATTTTCACACAAAGTGTGAAGGAGGCAGAAACTCTCATCACATTTCAAAACTATCTGGATACACACTCATGGTGATATATAATCTACAGGGTTATGGGCTAAGGGGATTTCTTTGGCACAGTCACGATAGTCTGAGTGGTTGCATTATGTTGCGTAAATTTGCAATGCAACACATTTGTACCAAGAGATGGAAAGTTTTGGCAGCCTCTCCCCTTCTCCTTCGACATGAGGAGCTGTTTTGTTTGACTTTTGTTTTTTGTGATGCATCACTTCTGTAGTTATTTGTTTATTACTATCACAAGTAGGCTTATAGTAACGCTGCACGGCACGGTGGTACACTGGTTGGCAGTGCTGCCCCATAGTGTCAGAGAGCCAGGTTCGATTCCGGGTTTGGGTCACTGTCTGTGCGGAGTTTGCACATTCTCCTTGTGTCTGTGCGGGTTTCCTCCCGATACTCCCATTTCCTCCCACAGTCCAAAGATGTGTGGGTTAGGTGGATTGCCTCTTAGTGTTAGGTAGATTACCTAGGGTAAATGCATAGGGTCAGGGGGATATGGCCTCGGTGGGACTGTGGTAGGTGCTGACTCGATGGGCTGAATGGCCTCTTTCTGCACTGTAGGATTCTAGGAGTCTTCTATATAAACTACTGTGAAATTACTGTGAAAGTTCCCTCGTCGCCTATTCAGGTACACTGAAGCAGAATTTGGCATGGCCAAAGCACATCTTTCAGAGGAAACCCATGCAAACATGGGGAGAATGTGCAAACTCCACAGACAATGACCCAAGCCAGGAATCGAACCTGGGTCCCTGGCGCTGTGAGGCAGCAGTGCTAACCACTGTGTCATCAGGTCACCCACAGTAAACCTTTTCTATGCCATTCCGTGCTGGTTATCAGTTAATTCCAATGGGAATATTGCTGTGTGGCACTGGACAGAGGGGTATTCATGCCCACTCCAGTGTGAAGTCGATGTGCTGCAGTTTTCATGATCAGTCTATCTCACAGAGAGCCCCAGTCATGAACTGCTAATAAGAGCTTTCTCATTCCAACATGATTGGAACCGAAGTGCTCCTGCAGAGTTAAAGATCAGTCGCATCTGGAAGGAAATCTCAGCCACCCAAATGCCTTGGAACCCATTTCTCATCCTGCGTGTCCTTGAGGGGGTGACGGTGACCCAGCTGCTGAAGGACCATGAGCTGCCATTTCCGTCAAGAAGCCAACCATATTGCTATGTATCTGGTGTTAACTGTCAATCAGGCCAGGCACAGAAGGCGGAAGGAGATGAATGTCTTTTTATGATGATCTAGTGGTTTTTATCGACACCATTACTGATACTAACTTTTCGTTCCAGGTTATTCAATCCAATTTACGCTCCCCATGTGCAAAGATGGGATCTTTTTGAAACATATAGGATTGTGAGGGGACCTTGTGATCTGTAGATTAGACTATAAACAAATGCATATGTCTTGAACTATGTCTTGTGAGAGTAGATGCCAAGGAGGACAATTTCCCTCACAGGGGAACCTAGAATCTAAAAATTAAAGGTGTCACATGGAGATAAGGAGGATTTATTTTTCCCGCAAAAGATTGTTAGTCTTTGTAATTCTCCTGGACATTCTCCTGCCTTTGGCCGGTCCGATGGTAGTGGTTATCATTGATATTTGCTTACAAAGGCTTCCATTGGGAAAAAGATATCAAAGTCTGAGGTCAGGTACCAACCAATTCAAGAACAGCTTCTTCCCTGCTGCCAACAGACTTTCGACTGCACCTACTTCGCACTAAGTCGATCTTTCTCTATACCCTAGCTATGACTGTAAAACTACATTCTGCACTCTCTTGTCCTCTATGAATGGTACACTTTGTCTGTATACTGTACAAGAAACGATACTTTTCACTGTTTAGTAATACATGTGATAATAAATCAAATCAAATCACTAAACAACAATGGAGGCTGGGCCATTGAAGATATCCAAGACTGAGTTGGGCAGATTTTTTGATCGTCACGGGGGTTAAGGGCTATGGGAAGGGGCAGGACAATGGAGTTCGGACTGTGGGAGGAAACAGGAGCACCTGAAGGAAACTCACCCAGAAATGGGGAGAATGTACAGACTCCGCACAGACAGTGACCCAAGCCGAGGATCGAACCCCTTCAGTGCAGAAGGAGGCCACTCAGCCTATTCAGTCTGCACCGACACCAATCTCACCCAGGTACTATCTCTGTAATCCCTCATATTTCCCCTTCTAATTCCCCCCCCAACACTAAAAGTCAACTTAGCATGGCCAACGCACCTAACCTGTATGACTTTGGACTGTGGGAGGAAACCAGAGCATCCGAGGAAACTCACACAAACATGAGGAGAACTTGCAAAATCTGCACAGATAAGGCCAGAATTGAACTCGGGTCCTTGGCACTGTGAGGCAACAGTGCTAACCAATGTGACCCCATGCCGCCCCAAGGCAAGGAAAGCTAAACAAGCAAAGAAGAAAAAAAGAGACAAGAAGAATGACTTACATTAACAAAGAGATCTAGGGCTACATTGTTACATCTAGGGCTCCTTGAAAGTGGAGTCATAGGTGAACAGAGTGGTGAAGAAGGCATTCGGCATACTTGGGTTCATTGGTCAGAACACTGAATACAGGAGTTGGGATGTCTTGTTGAAGTTGTACAAGACATTGGTAAAGCCACACTTGAAATACTGTGTGCAATTCTGGTCACCCTACTATAGAAAGGATATTATTAAATTAGAAAGAACGCAGAAAAGATTTACTAGGATGCTACCGGGACTTGATGGATTGAGTTATCGGAAGAGGCTGAATAGACTGGGACTTTTTTCTTTGGAACGTAGGAGGCTGAAAGGTGACCTTATAGAGGTCTACAAAATAATGAGGGGCATAGACAAGGTAGATAGTCAATATCTTTTCCCAAAAGTAGGGGAGTCTAAAACTAGAGGGCACAGGTTTAAAATAAGACAGGAGAGATACAAAAGTGTCCAAAGGGGCAATTTTTTCACACAGAGGGTGGTGAGTGTCTGGAAGAGGTAGTAGCAGAGGTGGATACGATTTTATCTTTTAAAAAGCATTTAGACAGCTACATGGGTATGATGGGTACAGAGGGATATGGGCCAAATGTGGGCAATTGGGATTAGCTTAATGGTATTAAAAAACACAAGGGTGGCATGGACATGTTGGGCCGAAGGGCCTGTTTCCATGCTGTAAACCTTTGTGACTCGATGACTCTATGACTTCAGTGTAAAATAGGATGAGAAGATCCTCAGACTGGAAGAGATCCAGCTGCAAGTGGACAGAAGAGAGCAAGAGAGGGAAAAAGCAAGAGAAAGAGGATAACACATTGATATTCTAAATGGGTGCAGCTGGTGTTTTTCATAGTGAAGACCGATTGTAGCATTCATATTGATTTCTCTGCGATTGTTTCATGAATGTGTCTGAAACAATAACAGATACATGAAGCCGAGCAGAGGAGGAAGGAAAATGGCAGCAGATTTCCAACAATTACATTCCAGGAAGGAATTGAATATGTAATGAGCATTGCAGCTGTTGTTCATTCTCCTTAATGAAAACACAGTACGAAGATTGCCAGGGAAAATTTCAACATTCATTTTCGCCCTCATTATTGATTTATTTTTGTTCCAAGCTGATAGGGTTGTAGAACGTACATGAATTTCTTTGAATTTTATCATACTTTCTGGCCAAAATAATGGGGGAGAAACATTAGGAGCGGAGTGACAAAACACAATGAAGTAATGGGGAGAGAATTTACTAAAATCTATTCAGATTGAACACTGCAAAGGAATATTTCATGTTGAAAAGGTGCAGAGCAAAATGTTGCATTCTAACTGTACTTTCAGGAATGATCTTGCCCACAGGAAGTAAAAATAAAATTGCCTTACTTCCCTATTGAATTTTATAACAACTACCTTGTTCTTATTGGATCTAGTTTTCAGTACCCTGTACTCCTACAAATGGAAGCATCCTCTCCACATTTAAATTCAGTTCCTAATTTTAAAAACATCTATTTGTTCTTGTCTAAGGCCAGAATCTTATCACCATTCATGCCGGCAGGATTTTCCCATCCTGCTGCAGTGTTTAAAGATAATTTATTAGTGTCACAAGGAGGCTTACATTAACACTGCAATGATGTGGAGTTGCCAGCGTTGGACTGGGGTAGGTACATAGTGAGTGCCTCATCTGATGAAGGAGCAGTGCTTTGAAAGCTCGTGCTACCAAATATACCTTTTGGACTTTAACCTGGTGTTGTAAGACTACTTACTGCAATGATGTTACTGTGAAAATCCCCGAGTTGCCACACTCTGGCACCCGTTCGGGGACCATGAGGGAGAATTATAGCACAGCTTGCACTAAACCAGCACGTCTTCTGGACTGTGGCAACACCCAGAGGAAAGCCATGCAGGTGCAAGGAAGAATGTGCAGACTCTGCACAGATAGTGACCCAAGCCAGGAATCAAACCCAGGTCCCTGGAGTTGTGAGGCAGCAGTGCTAACTACTGTGTCACTGTGCCACCCTGCTAGGCTGTCAAATTCTCTGAAATTGCTGTAGCGCTCTAAATCATCCATTTTCAAAGGGACAAATCTGCTCAATATATACAAATAGCTTGTTGCAAAAATCTGGTTCAAGGTTTTGGGTTTTTTGAATGTGATTTTTAGATTTAGAAATTAAAGTTTTAACTGTAGGTAAATGGGGCATCTGCTTGAGAAAGCAATGAAAAGGCAATCGAAACAAGCTTGCAGATCATTGCATGTAAAGGTAATTTAGGTTTATCTTCCAAGGTCAGAGTTGGGGGGGGTTGGTGAGTGGAAGGTCCCTTTGTTTAATTTCTCGGGGCATGTGTTTGCTGACAGGACCAAGCAGTTCAAAGTTCACTTTGAGAAACAGACAGAGGCAGTTGTAGCTTTGTTATAGTGCGGACTCGCTTTACCAATTTGAGATAGACCACAGGAGACGATAGCCAGTTAGGTCTTTGAGCAGAGGAAGCACGAACATCATCATTCATTGTGCGGAATGTGAGTGTGGTTCAATCTTAGTTTGGATTTCATGAGGAAAAAAATAGCTGGAAGATCTAGTTTAACTTGCAGTACATGATAGGTCCTCACAGAGCCTTGTGGCAGAAGGCAGTCAACAAAGTTAATTTGGAAAGCTGTGGGGAGGCAGTTGGGTATCAGCGAGTGACAGAAGGAACTGAAGCATTTATAGTGGTGAGATGAGTACAGAAAAGGTGGAGGTTACGTAGCAAGAAAGTTAGCTAGGCCCATAGAATCTTACTTTGGGATAAAGGGGGGGCGGTTTAGAACGGAGTTGAGGAGGAACTTCTTCACTCAAAGGGTGGTGAATCTCTGGAATTCTCTGCCCGTTGAAGTGGTGGAGGCTGCCTCGCTAAATATTTTTAAGAAGCGGGTTGATGGGTTCTTGATAAGAGAGGGGATTAAGGATTATGGGGAGAGGGCGGGAAAGTGGAACTGAGCCACGACAGATCAGCCATGATCTTATTGAATGGCGGGGCAGGCTCGAAGGGCTAGATGGCCTACTCCTGCTCCTATTTCTTATGTTCTTATGTTCTTTGGAGGGTAACTGGACCACCAAGGAGAATTAAAGTGAATCGCAGATAGCAATTGGGTTGGTATCATGAGAAGTGAATTTAAGATTGCTGTAACACATATAAGCACATTTTGCAGGAAAGTAAAATGTAAAATTTAATTAATATCATATGTCATTATCATCTACGGGGCGGGGGGAGTGATTCTCCCAGCCTGCTGCACTGCTTTAGCAGCTCAGCGGGCCAGGAGACACAAGAGGAGGCCGTGTACCAGGCTTCCAGCTGGGACTCTGCACTTGGGGTTGGTGACAGAGGGAGGGAGGGCAATGATTGGGCTGGCCATCAGGGTGGGGGAGGAGGGGTCAGGGCAGGGGGGGTCAGGACTGCATGTTTGTGGGGGGGGGGGTGGTGGGACCATGTTGGGAGGGGGTGTCGGAGCTGCTGGGAGACCAGCAATCGGGGCGTGGGGAAGATCTGTGTGCCAGCAATGGGGGTGGGGTTGCTGTGCCGGACAGTGATCAGGTCAGGGAGGGGTTGCATGGCCAGTAGTACGGAGTTGCGGGGCTAGCCAGTAATCGAGCTGGCCAGCAATCGGGAGGCTGGCAATGCGGGGCCACTGCGGATACGCCAATCTCGGCACTGACATATCAGCGCATGTGCAGTGGCCCGCTCGGCACTATGTTATCGACCTCTCGCGTGGGAATAGGTCCCACCCACTGATTTTTAATGAAATCCACATTAGTGCACTCTGCAGTGCACAGAGTGTGGGAGATTCATTTTGAAAATCCTGCTGAGAAAACCAGTGTGATTTACTCCAGTTTGTTCATGAATTTGACAATGGAGAATCCCAGCCAATGTCAATAGTGTTTACTTTGTTTCATTCCTTTTAATATGTAACGAAACTCATTGTTGTTTAGCATGAGAAATCTTGCAGCAGGCTGTTGTAGATGGGTTGCTGGGTGCTCAGATCTCTTCTTTCAACAATAATGGTCCCTCCCAGGGTCACAGCAAACCGTATTCTCTCAGTTTTAGTGCCTCCCAGGTAAACCTCTTTTGCACTTACTCCAGTAATTTACAGTGTGAAGGCCAAGCCTGCAGACAACACTAAGTGCAACCTTACCAAGATATCGTACGCACATTAAAATAACTTCACTACTTTTGAATGCCATAGCCGAGATATAAATACCAGTGCTTTAATAGCACTTTCTATTGTATTACCAATCTGCACTGCTGTTTTTAATGATTTGCTCACCTGTAACTCTAAAGCCCAATGCTCCTGTATCTCATTCAGTTTCTCATTTCACAAGGTGATGTTTTCATTTATTTTCCACCAACGCGCATTATCTTACATTTATTAAACGTAAGTGTTAATTTGCTACTTAATTTCCCAGGGTGCAAGCTTTCTTGGGTGGCCGAATATCACACTGGTTAGCACGGCTGCCTCACGGTCCGATTCCTGGCTTGGGTCACCGTCTATGCGGAATCTGCACTTTCTCCCTGTGTCTGTGTGGGTTTTGCACCAGGGGCTCCGGTTTTCTCCCACAGTCCAAAAGGTGTGTTGGTTAAGTGCATGGACTATGCTAAGAATTCTCCCTTGGTGTACCCGAACAGGCAACTTTCACAGTAACTTCATTGCGGTGTTAATGTGAGCCTACTTGTGACACTATTAAAAAAATGATGCATTCATGTTGCATTCTTCATCAATTTTAGCTACACACTCCACTCACCACCCCCCCTACCTGCATACCCACTCAGTTTGGTGTTGCTTGCAAATTCTAATGTTGAGATACTGGTTCCCGAATCCATGAATCCAGAGCAGTAATTTTAATTATGATTAAAAACTGTTGTCAGCGTTGACCCTTGTGAAATGCTGCTTTCTCTGTTCCTCTGATCTATAATCATCCTTTACCTCTCCTCCCTGTTTTCAATGTTTCAGTCAGTTTGTGATGAGATGCTATACAGAAGTAGGTTATCTTGAAGTAAATGTGTTAACATTCACTGAGACTGACAGTGGCATGTTCGCGCAGTGTACCAAAATTGCTTTCCTTCCTTTGTTGATTGCTGTTCAATAATGACATGTTAAATGTTGAAGTAAATGATGACTTTACAACTCTTTCACCTCCAGTTTTAGTATTTCAGCACCACTTGTGAAGTATGTAATCAACTCTAATGAGATAAAATGAAAGGTTCCCCGCTAAGTAGTCAGATTACAAAGTGGACAGAATATGTGGCCTTATAGCTGGGGTTGAAGGCCATCTTGTTTTGGGAGGTGTTCAAGTTTCTTCCCCATCTTTCAACCTGCACGTATCACACACACCCCAGAGACCTCCACTGCTCTCTTCCGCTAACCAGAACGGGGAACACGACACGTCCAACCCTTCCATGAAAGGTGTACATCTTTTTTGGAAAAAGTATTTGCCCCAAAGCACTTTGTCATGCACTTCTCTATATACCAACCCAAAGGTTTACCACAGCCCCCTGGAATTCACTTTCATCCTCCTTGGTAATCCGGTTATCATCCAAAGTAAGATTCTATGGGGTCGGCCTTTCCAATGGCTTTGTCTTTGTAAGGCTAGTTGAGAGTATTCACCTGCTCCTGCAAAGATCAACCAAACAAATCTTCTTTTAAGAGTCCTAAACCGTCCCATGCAGTGAAATTTCCACGGGGTGGAATTTTACAGCCCCCTCAAAACAGGGGCAGGCCCTGAAGCTGTAGCGAGCCATTCAAGAGTCCATTGGCTTCGGGTGGGACTGAAAAATCTCACTGGAGAGGCCGTAATATTCTGCCCATGGTGTCTACACCACAAGGCATGGTCATGGGTCCAGCCAGCATTCAGCTATCTTTGCTAGAAACACGGCACTGCATTCGGAATCCAGATATATGTCCAATTACTTTGAAAGATGTTAATTAATGTAACTCCAATTATTTTAGCTGTGTCTTCATTTCGTCTATTTCAGGATGGAATATCACTAAGCTGGAACCTTAACTCTCTTTCCCTCACCACGGCTACTGCCTGATTTTTTTCTGAGATCCCAGCATTTCACTCCTGACTTTCACATTTCCCCTGCCAGCGGATTTTTAGGCGAGGAGTGAGCGTGAAATTGGACAAACGGGTCCTGCCAGCCCCAACTTCTCAGAGATTTTATACTTGGGAGGAAGGGCCTCCCATTCCTTTCTCCAACTGAGGGCTATAAGAGGCCAATTATTGACTACTTAATGGTTGTGTCCCACTTGGCTTCAATTTCTAAGCTGGTGGGTTGATTTCCTGGGCACTGGGGAAGGCCAGAAACAATAGGGCTGAGGTCTCCGAGGGAAGGTATGCACATCACCATCAAAAACCCCCGGTTCTAACTTCAGGAGCCCCTCCCCAACCCCCACCCCCATCCCACCACCCCCCCTGCCAAAACCAGGTGGCTACTGGATTTCCCCCGAGCAGCCTCTCCCCCATCTCCCAATCTCCAGCCTCCCCCTAAGTTCTTCCTTACTTTCCCCAACCTGAGACCCCGAACACTTACCTTTCCTTGCACTCCTGGGACTTTGGCTCAGTGGAGTGCAGTCCACAACTTCTGCCAATGCAGGGACTAGGGAGTTGCCCCAACTCCCCTTAACCCCCCCTCCACCAGCTGCCAGCCAACCAGTTTGACTGGCAGCTCTGTTTTGTTCATTCGTGGGACATGGGTATCGCTGGCTGGCCAGCATTTATTGCCCATCCCTAGTTGCCCTTGAGAAGGTGGTGGTGAGCTGCCTTCTTGAATCGTTGCAGGCCACGTGCTGTGGGTTGACCCACAGTGCCATACAGGAGAGAATTTTAGGATTTTGACCCAGCGGTTGTGAAGGAATGGCGACATATTTCCAAGTCGGGATGGTGAGTGGCTTGGAGGAGAACTTGCAGGTAGCAGTGTTCCCATTTATCTGCTGCCCTTGGCCTTCCAGATGGACCTGTTCTCTAAGGACAAATATCCTCCTGTTTAAGGGCAGAAGTCCCACTTGCAGCAAATTTACGCTCATTGGAACGTGAGATAGGAATGAGGCAGAGAGAGTTGGCAGGGATGGGTTTCCATGATGTCTTCAGATGGTGGAAAGGAATCTGCCACCGGAAAAATCCTTTATCTTTTTGCTTCAGCCATTTATCAGACCCAGAAATCCCTTCTAATCATGACTTCTGAACTTTCTCAACTTTCTACATTGGAGAGAGGAGAAGGATTTGCTAAATTTAAGGTCAAGGCAGCTGGAATCACTGCCACTGACATGCGGAAACTTGGGGGTGCGTATGTGGCCAGAATTGGAGGAGTGCAGAGATACTGGAGGATTGTGGAGCTGAGCTAACCTATAGCGATAAAGAAAGGCAAAATCACAGAGGGATTTCAGTGCAAGGAAGTGAATTTTAATAAGTTAATCAGGAGATGGTACGTGTCAAGTCTCCACATCCAAAAGCTCTGTCATTAAACTCACCGGCACTGCTCCCAATCAGACTGGGCCAACATGATGGCTCTGTGAAGCTCATTTAATCTCTCATCAATATATATTGATGCGCTCTGTCAATATTATTAAAACACATGCAGTATTTTAATATTTTATAAGCATGGGAAGGTCGGAAGATTCGACCGGCGCACCGGGCAGATTCCTGTCATGGGACACTATACCAGTTTAGGATTATACTAACTATATTGCCAACCCATTAACTGCTAATGGAATTATGTCCCTATGCTGTTCCCTCAGTTGCAGAGCTGACAGCATATGTTGTGAGAATTTCAGCAGAAAGCTAAAACAAAAAAAGCTGTAATTATCCAGCGTGTTCCATGCTTTGCTGAAAAATCAAAGCGCGTCTTGTTACTGCTATGCAGAGGTCAAGTGCTGCTCTCTACAGAAGTGGAAATGGACTGAAAGAAAAACCAACAGACAAGTCTAATCTGTCCAAATGAGTATCACCGTTTAACAACTCTTAACCTGTCCAACCAAGGTCACCAATTACCTCAATCTCCCTTTACACTCACACACACACATATATGCACATGCAGATATACACACACACACGTATACACATATACATATATGCACATACAGATGCACATACATACGTATGCAAACACACACACATACACATGCGCGCACACATAGACGCAAACACACACACAGACACACGCACATATATACACACACATATGCACATACACACACAGACACAAAGACACACATGCACACGCACACATACTATATATAATATGCATGCGCATGCACACATACAAATGCATGCAGACACACACACATACATACATATACACACACACGCACACACGTATATATGCACACATATCTACACGTAGGCACACACATACTCACGCACAGGTATATATATATATATATACACACCATATGCAAATATATATATGCGCCACACATATACGCACACACAAATACATACGGATCTACACAAGCACCTATACTGACAAATATACAAAGACAGACACACTCATATAAATGTATACAAACTCATAAACTCATACATGCACATATATACATGCATAAACATGCATATACATATAAACACACACATCCTCATACACACACATACACGCCACACATAGAAAAAAATCTACCTTCTCCTAACAGGAAATGTGAATGATTAGCATTAAACTGAGGTTAATTGACTGAGGCCTCCCTGGATCCAGGCTCCCCCTTCCTTATCGACTGAAAAACAGTCCTAATAACAATCAAGCACTTTGCAAATTGCCACCGCCTGCACATTTAGAAAGATTAGTGTGAGCTAGCAAGGGCTATAGTTAAGAAGCATCTAAAATCAGCTTTGCAATGTCGGCTCATTAACACGGACAAGCGCCCTTAATCTTGTAGAAGCAAATTTGTGAATATCTGATGCAAACTAACAGGTGATTGTTTTGTTTTAATTTCCACTTTCCTCAAATTTCATTCATGCAGTGTGTCATCCTGATCAACGTGATCAGAAAAGACCTTGATTCTAATTGAGTGTTCTCTTAATGATCCAGATTCATTAGCTGCCTTATTCCATGCTGCAGACAGCCAATCTGGAAAACTTCCTCAGCTGCCAGGATTCGGATCCAGCTGCCCTCCATTTTCCCTTCCCACCCCCTCCAATTCCTGCCCACTATCACAGGGTGGGAAAATTCAGCTCGTTAGCTCGGTTCCACTCTCTGCAGAGGTTGCCTGAGAATTTCCCAGCATTTTCTGTTGATTTCTGGCATTTCTTATATTTTACTTTGGAGTCTGCTACTTTTCACGGTGTTTCATTTCTGAAGCAGAATCGCCTTTCAAACCAAGGACAGGACATTACCCCAACCCCGGAGGAACCAGAACAAAGGAGCCCGATCACACAACTGCTGGTGTGGGGATGATGCGGGGTAATTCTGAATGTAGATAGTGATCCCAATTCCACTGAGTTTGCCTTTAAGAAATGTATTTTAGTTGAATATGTTTACTAGTTCCTTCCATTTAGTCTGGATCCAACGACACTGTATTGTTACTGCAGCAACATAATTAATCTTAATTTTTTACAATATTCATTCATGGGATATGGGCGTCGCTGGCTGGCCTGCATTCATTGCCCATCCCTAGTTGCCCTTGGAGGGCAGTTGAGAGTCAACCACATTGCTGAGGCTCTGGAGTCACATGTAGGCCAGGTAAGGATGGCAGATTTCCTTCTCTAAAGGATATTAGTGAACCAGATGGGTTTTCTAACAATCGACAATGGTTTCATGATCATCAGTAGATTCTTAATTCCAGATTTTTTTATTGAATTCAAATTCTGCCAGCTGCCTTGGCAGGATTCAAACCCAGATCCCCAGAACATTAGTTGAGTTTCTAGATTCATTGTCTAGCGATAATACCACTAGGCCATTGTCTCCCCCTGTAATTGATATAGCTTTTGTTTTAATCTGAATTAATGCAGGGTTCTGTTCTTTTGAGTTCTCCACTGGAATGTTGCAGAGTGGGGCTTGATTGGGTTGATTGACAGGTAGGGTCATGTACCTTGGTAGAGCTAGGCTTTCACAGAGAACTCAAGGCAGTCTGCTTCTGGGATATTTAGAGAGGGGTCGCCTTCTCTGTATTCCTTGCTCACTCGCATCTGCTGGGAAATAAATCTCTTTCTCTGAGATTCTGGACGTGGAGCTTTCTTTGAAAGTTGTTGCGCGAGAATTAGGACAATCTGGAACACTCTGCAGAAGTGTCAAAAGGCTGGAAATCTTGTATCTATGTAAGCATCTTTGGTTTCTGTGATAATGGGTTCTAAAGAAGGGATTCATGTCTGTGTGGGGGTATGGCTAAATTGAAACAATTGAGATAGCTTGCTGTTATGAATTACACTTTGTCACATTGAGGTATTTTGATTGGTAAAAGTTATGCTAATTCTTTTTGTTGTATTCTAACTGTATTCTTAAATAAAGTTTTGATAAAAGCTTCCTAGTGGGTCATTTGAATCATATAGGAGATGTCAGGGGTAAGGTTTTCACTCAGAGGGTGGTGAGTGAGTGGAATCAGCTGCCATTGGTGTGGTAGAAGTAAACCTCACTGGGGTCTTTTAAGAGACTTCTGGATGAGTACATGGGGTTTAATGGGATTGAGAGTTATAGATAGCCCTGGTAGGAATGGATATGATTGGCGCAACTTGTGGGCCGAAGGGCCTGTTTGTGCTGTAGTGTTCTGTGTTCTATAGTCCTCACCCTAATGCTAAAATCAAATGTAAACGTTAGGATCAAGGTTAAGTTCATTAAATACCTTGAAGTTTCTAATCTGGTCCTTAATATGAGTACGGTGACATTCAAGATGCACCCATTGAGAGGTGGCTATCCACCTGTAAAATAGGCTAATGGTGGACAACTCATAGTAGTTGTGCCAGAACAAAGGCCCATGGACTTTCAAGCCCACTAAGTTGAAAAACTAATTGCATTTCCTACTCCCACACCACTGCTGATGGGTTTTCCTCATTCATTTAGCCAGGGAATTTTCTCCTTTCTCTTCATGTACGTTGGCACTCCTCCACCTAAAAAAATGATGGACTGACATTCTTGCTGGAAACCTCCAACCTTATCCACAGCTGGGATTCACCAGTACCACGCAGTGAATGAAGATTTGGCTGAGCGCCAAATTCTCCATTCTTGCTGGCAGTGGGAGCAGGGTGAATGAGATTGGAGAATCCCAGTCCTGTTTAAAAGGATTACTTTCAATAGAGCCGAGCAGATGAAGGATGAATAATAGAAGGTGTTGTAATCTACATTTAAGAGCCCCTCGAGCCTGCCCCGCCATTCAATAAGATCATGGTTGATCTGTCGTGGCTCAATTCCACATTCCCGCCCTCTCCCCATAACCCTTAATCCCCTTGCCTATCAAAAACCTATCAACCCACGTCTTAAAAATATTTAGCGAGGCAGCCTCCACCACTTCAACGGGCAGAGAATTCCAGAGATTCACCACCCTTTGAGTGAAGAAGTTCCTCCTCAACTCCGTTCTAAACCGCCTCCCCTTTATCTTGAGGCTGTGCCCCCTAGTCCTACTGTCCTTTCTGAGCGGGAAGAGCCTCTCCACCTCTATCCTATCCATCCCATTCATCATCTTATATGTCTCAATGAGATCTCCCCTCATTCTTCTAAACTCTAACGAGTACAGGCCTAGTTTATTCAGCCTCTCCTCATAGCTCAACCCCCTCAACTCTGGTATCAGCCTAGTAAACCTCCTCTGCACTCCCTCCAAGGCCAAAATATCCTTGCGTAAGTGCGGCGACCAAAACTGCACACAGTACTCCAGCTGCGGCCTCACCAATGCCCTATACAGCTGCAGCAAGACCTCCCCGCTTTTATATTCAATCCCCCTCACTATGAAGGCCAGCATCCCATTCGCCTTCCTGACCACCTGCTGCACCTGCAGGCTGGGTTTTTGCGACTCATGCACAAGGACCCCGAGGTCCCTCTGCACCGTCGCCTGCTGCAGTTTTTCGCCACGTAAGTAATAGTCCTTCCTACCATTATTCCTACCAAAGTGGACCACCTCGCACTTGCCAACATTAAATTCCATTTGCTAGATGGCCTACTCCTGCTCCTATTTCTTATGTTCTTATGTCAGCAGCATGCCAAAACTAGCAGGGAAGTGGGTCACACAATCCAGTCTCAGTTTCACTTTGGCCTGTGAGCAGAACTCAGCGCACACAACTCTGCTGCTGTTGTGCCAAATCTTAACAAATGAACCCACAACAGTGCTGAAATATTGTGCCTGTTCACGCCAGCGGGATCTTACAGTCATGCCGATGACACAGCAGGTTTCCCAAAAGCGAGAGGTTTATTCAACGGGAAACCTCATTAACAATGGTAGGACCATAACACCCTGCTGCCAGGGAGTGCACACCATCTCCTGTCACCACAAAACATGCCACAGAGTGGGAGAAAAATCCCACCACATGTTTACACAATCCCTCATAAGTGAACAGTGCTTTATAATCATGAGATAAACACGGCAAAGTTGGTTTAAAATTGGAAAGGAATTGAGGTAACAGATAAACGCAGATTGTGTCCAGTGACTGGGGAGTGCAGAATGAGGACAGTCAAGGACAGGATTAAGTGTTAGATATTTTGCACACAGAGCAGAAGAAACAAAAAATTGTGTGGCTCTGAAATTCACAACTCAGTTTGGTGAAGTCAACATTGAGAGTAGGTTAGAGAGTCAGATGAAGAAAGGGGAAGCAAAGGGATAGGGGATAAGTGAGAGGCTCTGTTACTGATTGTGGAATGTGTAGGGCATTATTCTTAAGCATACATATCGGTTTTCACCATCCTGACTTGGAAATATATTGCCAGTCAGCTGCTGGCATAACATCTCACTCATGGCCCACGAATGAATTTAAAAAAACCTGCGTGCGGAATGGAAAAGGCAAATTGTGCCATAGGTTATCTGAATAAGAACATAAGAACATAAGAAATAGGAGCAGGAGTAGGCCATCTGGCCCTTCGAGCCTGCCCCGCCATTCAATAAGATCATGGCTGATCTGTCGTGGCTCAGTTCCACTTTCCCGCCCTCTCCCCATAACCCTTAATCCCCTCTCTTATCAAAAACCCATCAACCCGCTTCTTAAAAATATTTAGCGAGGCAGCCTCCACCACTTCAACGGGCAGAGAATTCCAGAGATTCACCACCCTTTGAGTGAAGAAGTTCCTCCTCAACTCCGTTCTGAACCGCCTCCCCTTTATCTTGAGGCTGTGCCCCCTAGTCCTACTGTCTTTTTTGAGCGGGAAGAGTCTTTCCACCTCTATCCTATCCATCCCATTCATCATCTTATACGTCTCAATGAGATCTCCCCTCATTCTAATAAACCCATGTTAAGGGAAAAAGTGGCTCTACATTCTTCCTTTGCTCAACAAATTAAACCAAGTGCTGTGCCAAAGCACCTATTAAAGGATGCAGAAAAGCCATATCTCCGATGTCCAGGTGTCACTGGGAATCAAAGTTCCACTTTATCCCTGATCTCCCTGTCCCCCGCCAACCTCCTCGACAAAAACAGAACTGATCCGAGCAGGCATTACTTTACAAAGTTCTAACGCCCTCGGAGCATTTTCCTAGCTGCTGTATGCACTGGGCGGCACTGTGGCACAGTGATTAGCACTGTTGCCTTACCGCTCCACGGACCCACGTTCAATTCCAGCCTTTGGTGACTATCTCTGTAGAGCTTGCACCCTCTCCCTGTGTCTGCGTGGGTTTGCTCTGGGTGCCCCAGTTTCCTCCCACAGTCCAAAGACGTGCAGGTTAGGTGGGTTGGCCATGCTGAATTGCCCCTTCATCTGTCAAGGTGTGCAGGTTAGGGGGATTGGTATGCTAAAGGTACAGGATTACATGGATAGGACAGGGAAGAGGGCCTGGGTAAGATACTCGGTGCAGACTAGATGGGCCAAATGGCCTCCTCTGCATTGTCAGGACTCTACAATTCTACAATTGTGTGAGCTCTTGCTCAACATTCATAGAATCATAGAGTCCCTACTGTGCAGAAGAAAGCCATTCGGCCCAGCACGTCTGCACTGACCATAATCCCACTCAACCCCTATCCCCGTAGTCCCATGTATTTATCCTGCTAGTCTCCATGATACTAAGGAGCAATTTAGCATGCCCAATCCACCTAACCCGCACATCTTTGGACTGTGGGAGGAAACTGGAGCGCCCGGAGGAAACCCATGCAGACATGGGGAGAATGAGCAAACTCCACACAGACAGTGACCCAAGGCCGGAATCGAACCTGGGTCCTTGGCGCTGGGAGGCAGCAATGCTAACCACAGTGCCACCTTTGCTTTAAACTGAGAGCTTGGCCTTGTTGGGTCGAGCACTGGGTTGCCTCACTATCCTGTGCTGCAGCAGATTCATTTGACATGCACAGGGGGTTTCAAAACTGAGAAGTAAAAACAATTTTTTCATACAAAACTAGGGTGTGGGGGGGGGGGAGGGGTGGAGAATGGGAATAAAAGGACATATTTTGGGGCTTTGTAAAAGCTTTGGTGATGACAGAGCTAAGGCGGAACGCCTTCTGTTCGCTAATTACACTGTGGCGTTTTTTTCCGAATTCCCTACAGAAAAGAGCAGTGACAGTAAGTGGGATCCACGGATCAGCAGAAAAGACGAGGGAGGAAAAATGGGATAAGAATACAAAACGAGATGCTATGCCCTGCGTGGAGCAGCTGGCTGGCAGAACAACTCTTTCTTGGCAGTCTTCAGCATCCAATCATTTGATTCTGCTTGGCCCCAAACATTGCTCACACTGCTTGCATGAGAATAACATGTCCAAAATATCTCTCTTCGGCTAACACCTGCGGTGTCCATTTGAAAATTGTTTCCTGTCAGTTTTGTGTTGATTTCACGCATGGGTAAGAATTCCTGTCATTTCGAAGCAATGCTATTAATTACTACATCCCTACAACTGCCTTTCAAATTGTGGTCTTCTTTTTAACTGATGATGGAGGTTGGGGGGCAACCTGATAGAAATCTACAAGATTATGAGGGACATGGATAGAGTGGAGAGTCAGAAGTTTTTTCCCAGGGTAGAAGACTCACTTACTAGGGGGCACAGGTTTAAGGTGCGAGAGGCAAGGAACATAGAACATAGAAAAACTACAGCACAAACAGGCCATTCCGCCCACAAGTTGCGCTGATCATATCCCTACCTACTAGGCCTATAACCCTCAATCCCATTAACTCCCATGTACTCATCCAGAAGTCTCTTAAAAGACCCCTACGAGTTTGCCTCCACCACCACCGACGGCAGCCGATTCCACTCACCCACCACCCTCTGAGTGAAAAACTTATCCCCGACATCTCCTCCGTACCTGCTCCCCAGCACCTTAAACCTGTGTCGTCTCGTAGCGACCACTTCAGCCCTGGGAAATAGCCTCTGAGAATCCACCCGATCTCCACAGGACAACAGTTCTGCCCCAACCAGAATTGTCCTCCTCTCCAAGGCCTGCCTGACTGATGCTGGTGAACTTAACACCCCTTCCCTTGTTGTTCAGGCATGCTGGCATTCATAGAATCATAGAATCTTACAGTGCACAAGGAGGCCATTCGGCCCATCAAGTCTGCACTCACCACAATCCTACCCTGGCTCTATTCCCATAATCCTGTGCATTTACCATGACACTTTGGAATATGCATTTTGATCACCTGGTTACGAAGTACAAGGCTGAACCATTGAGTTTTCCATCACCATGCCATTGGCAGCTGTGTCTCCATTGATCAAAGCTGCAAGTTCAGAAACCTCCTCTCTGGATCACTCTACTCCCTGCTCCTCCTCTAAGACCCTCCTTAAAATCTCTGACTGGCATTTTCCAGTCCCCAATGGCTTGCTTTCCTGCTGCAGAGGCAGCTCACCATTCGCTGCTGATGGGATTTCTGGTCTTCGGTGTGACTGGAAGATCCTCACCAGAGGGAAAGGCTGGAAAATCCCACTCTCTGTCTTTCACCACGTTGTTGGTTGCCAATCCTCATGTCTCCTTTTGGGGCTCAGTGGCAGTTTGTCTGATTACAGCCCCGCCAAGGTACTTTGGGAGAGTTTGCCACGTTAAAGGCGACATATAAATGCAAGTTGTTGTTGTGTGACACAACTCTAAGGGAAAGTGCTCAGATGTAATCCTTTAATGTGAATTATCAGTGTGGGATAATTGTAATGGAAATCTGACCAATCCCCCAATATATCTCCAAGCTGTGTCTAGAGAAATGTGATAGGATATTGAGATGCCTCAGTTCTAAGGCTGTATTCACGTTCTCTCTCTCTTCTCCATCCATCCTTGTTTCGCTCCTTCTCTCCTTATCTATCCCTCTTTCCCTCCATCTGTTTCACTCTCTTCAGGACCAGTGTAGTCCTGGGATTGTATCGGTGACGAATCCATGTGGTACATGTAGTGAATACCTCAATGCTAGAACATTGCTGGGCTGCTGAATCGCACCATTTATGTAGCGGATACACTGAATGTTGCTCATGTTCAGGGTAGTTCCCTGATCTCCGGCGCAGCCAGTGACAGGATACTCAGGACCTATCAGCTCCAATGCTGTTTCTTATCGTAAACATGCACAACACTTCTGTACCTTCCCCATTTCACACCATGACATAAGACTCCTTCTTGAAGTAGCCATTCATTGCAAGATCATGCCTAAGAGGTGTAGCATAAGAACACAGGAATTAGAAGCAGAAGTAGGCAAATTCAACCCTTCGAGTCTGCTCCGCCATTCAATCAGATCATGCCTGATCTCTCCCTGGTCTCAAAACCACCTCCTTGCCTGGTCCCCATATCCCCTTATCCCTTTTCTTATTAGGAATATATCCATCTGCTTCTTGAAACCATTCAGACACAGCAGTTACCTTCAGCAATATCACTTGGACCTTTGACAACGTGTAGCAAACACAACTTTTAGAAGTCTCAAACAAGAACAGAAAATGCTGGAAAATCTCAGCAGGTCTGACAGCACCTGTAGAGAGAGAATAGAGCCAACGTTTCCAGTCTGGATGACTCTTTGTTTGAGCTCTGACGCAGGATCATCCAGATTCAAAAAATTGGCTCTATTCTCTCTCTCCACAGATGCTGTCAGACCTGCTGAGATTTTCCAGCGTTTTCTGGCTTTCTTTCAGATTCCAGCATCCGTAACATTTTGCCTTTAAAACAGCTCCACATTTCAATTACACAATCCCTGCTCAATCTTCAGTTTAAAGAGTTTTTTTTGTTATTCTTCATTCATGGAACATGGGCAGCACTGGCTGGTCAGCATTTATTGCCCATCTCTCGTTGCCCGAGTGCAGTTGAGAGTCAACCACATTGCTGTGCCTTTGGAGTCACATACAGGCCAGACCAGGTAAGGATGGCAGATTTCCTTCCCTAAAGGACATTAGTGAACCAGATGGGTTTTTCCCCGACAATCGGCAATGGTTTCATGAGCCATCAATAGATTCTTAATTCCAGATTTTTTTTAAATTGAATTCAAATTCCACCATCTGCCGTGGCAGGATTCGAACTTGGATCCCCAGAACATTTGCTGTGTTTCCAGTTATTAGTCTCGTGATAATACCACTAGGCCATCGCCTCTTCTTGTGCTTTACACCATGTTGCAGAAATGTGCCACCATTATTGGACTGTAAATGGAGGGCAAGCTGAAAGTCCTTCACTAAACTCACGTACCAGTTGTGGAAATAATACTAAATAAATGAAGCCAACCCACGATTTTCTGAAAAAAACTGTTGATGTCCAAATGTGTTCCGATGTGTTGATCTTTGTGAGAAAAGAAATGCTTTATCCGAATTTCCAATCTTCCTTCCTTGATGAGAGGAAATTCTGACACATGAGGAGAAAGAGAAATCCAAACTAACCTTTCACAATTAACTCTGCGTAGTTGGACACTCCGGAACCTCCCTCTGACTCAATCACGCAGCGGTAGTGGTCTGAGTCGCTCTGGACCGTGTTAGCCACGTTGAAGGTAGCTACGAACCGACGGTAGTTCAACACCTTGGTCTCCTTCATGGGTGTGTCCTTTCCACTAAGTCGCTAGGGAAAAGGATGGCAATGTTAAAGTTACATGGAACAGGGGTAACCATGCAATCGCAGACAAGAGAACAACACAGCCTTTGCCAAAGAGCTGCAATGACAAGACATAGAGGAGTATTTTTAGCCCAGCCCAGCCCCACTGGGGACTGCTGGAATGGGTGAAATGCTAGTTTTGACCTGAGTTTGGTAGAGAGTAATAATGGATGTTCTGTAAAGCTAGCATTCCATCCTGGCCCATGGGTAGCTCATCCCATAATACATGTTGAAATTGGCCCCCCCACTCAAATCATAAGATCCCTACAGTGCAGGAAAAGACTATTCAGCCCATCAAACCCGCACTGACAGCAAGCCCTATCCCTGTAACCACACGTATTTCTTCTGCTGATTTCCCTGACACTAAGGGGCAATTGAGCATAACCAATAAACCTAATCTGCACATCTTTGGAGTGTGGGAGGAAACCAGAGCACCTGGAAGAAATCCACACACACTCACAGGGAGAATGTACAGACTCCACACAGACAGTGACCCAAGCTGGGAATCGAACCCATGTCTTTGGCACCGTGAGGCAGCACTGCTAACCATTGTGCCACCATGCTGGCCTTATACAAACCCATTAATTGGGTTCATTTCCTTGACGATGATGGAACTGTGAACTGGGGAATCTCTGGCCAAGCAGTGCTACAGAAAATTCAGAGGGATCGCAGTTTCCCAGTCCATAATCTGCTTCTCATTCCAATTTAATGAGGTGTAACACATGCATCTGGCAGAATGGGTGCCATGATGCGATTAGCTGGCCAATTGTGCCATTCTTGCCAGGTGCATCCAGTTTGGAGCCTCACTGACTGAAAACACATTTTGGGTATATCCTGGTGCCCACTGGTCATGATGCTCCTGCCATTTATCTAACACTGGAACAGTCGTTTGCAGCATAGCATCCTGGGCCATACACACCAGAAAGACGCCAATTTTAATCCGCAGTCTGTGCTGGGTTAATTGCTCTCAGCCACACGGGGGTTAGATAGTTTCTTTTCTCTCTCATTGCCTGAAGGTTAGACCTGATCTTAATCAGTCACAACCTCCTGTTCCTGATTGTGATCCAAGAACCCATGTTGTGAGTGAGTGTCTGTCAACAGTGAGTGAGGCAATCGGGTTCAACTCAGCCATCCTGTGCCCAGGTTGGCTGGTGACACCAATTAGCAACGTTCCCAGATGGCTAATAGTCACTTGGTCAATGTAGCAAAGGGCACCTGCTGCCCTCAGGTAATCATACCCATGTAAAGGGCTTCCTAACAAGAGCAGGGAGAGAAATGACAAGAAAATAATATATTTGTAATGCACAGTCCATTGGGAATTGTTCACAGCTGCTACAGGTATTATTATATGTTAGCTCTAGCATGCCCTCTCATGCCTCTCCATTCTTTACATGTGTTGTGAGACTGTGTGAACCATAGAATCCCTACAGTGCAGTATGAGTCCATCCAGCCTACACCAACAACAATCGCACCCAGGACCTATCCCCATAAGCCCACGTATTTATCTGCTAATTCTTCTGACACTCAGGTGCTATTTAACATAGCCAATCAATCTAACCCACACTTCTTTGGACTGTGGGAAAAAAAAACAGAGCACCTGGAGAAAACCCACGCAGACATGGGGAGAATGTGCAAACTCCACACAGACAGTCACCCAAGGCAGGCAAGTTTTTTTACACAGAGGGTGGTGAATATCTGGAACGCACTGCCAGGGGAGGTGGTGGAAGCAGGTATGACAGTGGCATTTAAGGGGCAACTAGATGAGTACATGAACAGGATGGGAATGGAAGGATACAGACTCTGTAAGTGCACACGGTTTTAGTTTAGGCATCATGATCGGCACAGGAGGGTCAAAAGGTCTGTTCCTGTGCTGTGCTTTTCTTTGTTCTTTCTTTAAATTGAACCCGGGGCCCTGATGCTGCGAGACAGCAGTGATAATCGCTGTTCCAGCGTGTCGAGTGTGGATGCATCCCAAAATAAACCTGATCCTGCCCAAACATACTCACAAATGGCATTCAATTGGTAAGATTCTGGCCTCTGAGATGGAAAGTTGTGGGTTTAAGTTCTGCTTCCGGGACATGAGTGGAAAATCTAAGATTTTCTTCAGCTCAGTGCAGAGAAGGTGCTGCATTGTCTGGGCTACTGTCTTTAGAGGGAGGTGGCAAACTGAGGGTTGAGTGAAATGGACTGAAAGTCTTTGGAGCCTAAAAGAATGAGAGATGATCTCAGTGAAACATGCAGGCCAGGATTCTCTGATCTCATTTCCCACAGCAACCACCCACCACCCCCAGTCCCTGCTACTGCTGCCAGAGAGAATGAAGAATTTGGCACTCAGCCAAAACTCCATTCCCTGCAGCGGGACCAGAGAATCTCATTCACAGGAGAGGTTGGGAAATTTCTACAATTAGATCCGGACAGTGCTGAGACCCTAAGTTGGCCAGTCGAGGACCAGGACTTACGGTCACAAGATAAGGCGGCGTCTATTTCACACTTAGATGAGGCGAAATTTCTTCAATTAAAGGATTTTGAATCTTAGAATTCTTGGCTGTGAATGTTCAGTTGTTGAGTATATTCAAGACAGCGATTAATAAATTTAAGGAAATTAAGAGGGTTTGGACAGGAAAGTGGAGTTGAATTCAAAGATCAGCCACGATTTTATTAAATCTGTGATGGTACTATGCCTTTAAGAAATTTATTCATATCATGTCTCTTGTGAGGGGTATGTTTAAAATTCAGTTCTGTTTTACATGGTGCCAATTTGTCTGTGGAACAGGCAACTCCTATGCTGAGAATGCAAACTAATGATTGATTTTAGCTATTGATGTGTTTGTTTTAATCTGAGTTAATGCATTTTTTGTTTATTTGGTTTTGCCCCTGGGGTTTCAGAGTCGGGTTTTGATTTAGGTTGATTGACAGTCATGTGCTTAAGGGGAGGAGCTAAGCTTACAGAGGATAGCTGGCAGTTTTTGCCTGGCTCCAAAAGAAGTAAGAGCTGTCTTTCTCTCTCTCTATCTCTCTGGAGGCTGCTATTTGGAAACTATTTGGAAAGAAGTAGGTCTCTCTCTCTCTCTCTCTCCAGAGGTGGTCCTGGAGGTTTGCGAGCTGGCACCCCAAGTACAAGCACATTAGCCTGGGGTTTGCTAACTGATTTCAAAGAGGAGTTTAAGTCTATAAGAGTTGTATTGCTTGAATTACAACTAATAGAGATAGATTAGCAGTTAAGAATTATATCTTGTCATATTTCAGTACTTCAATTGGTAAAAGTTAAGCTAATTCATTTGTTATAGTTAAACTGTGTTGTTAAATAAAGTTTGTTTTGATAAAAGCTTCCTAGTGTGTTAATAGAATCGTACTTGGAGTGAAACATCTTACGCTCACCCTAATGCCAAAATGGGAAAAACTACTTGGGTCTAGTCGGGCTTCATATATTGGGACTTCTGATCTGTACATTAACAAGTAGCATGGGAGCCTATTCCAGCTACTAATTTCTTATGACACATCAGTACTTCCAGGTCAGTGTAAAAGATCACACAAGGCATTATAAAGAAGAGTAAGTTGCTTTCTACCTGGTGTTGTGGCCAATATTTATCCCTCAGCCAATATCACTTAAAGAGCGGGGCATCTGCTCATTGTCTCATTATTGTCAGCGGGACTGTGTAATCTGCAACTTGGCAGCCACAGTTTCTACATTGTAACAGTGATTACTCTTCAAAAGTCCTTCATGGGCCGTAAAGCACTTTGGGATGTCCTGAGGTTGTCAAATGCGCTATATAAATGCAAATTTTTCCTTCTGAATAGGTGCCAAGGGACAGCAATCAGGAACAGTCCCTAGTTTTATTTCTCTCCTTAACTTACAGACGCTGACAGAAACCAAATGTCTACCCAGGATCAGATCTGAAATATCTCTATGTGTGGGTTATGGAAGCTAAAAAAGGTCTTTAACTGATGATGAACGTGAAGCCAGAAGACAGAGTTTAGTAAATGTATTGCAAGTGTTTACTTTAGGAACAGAATTTTGTTCAGGTGCCAGAAGATTTGCCTGCTGGCTAGAGATGTGGCGATATACCCTCACGCTCTCTTTCCAGGAAGGCGCACCAATCCAACAATGGCAAGGCCATCGGGGGATCTCCCCCTGAAATCAGGACCCAGGGGGATGGTCGAAGTCTCAACTGTTGAGAGCTTCCAGATCGCTGGTAAGACTGCGGCTACTACTGAAGGATCCACACCTCTTGTCCCCTCCCTCCGTGGAATTCCAGGGTCATGGAGCTTCCCAGATAAAGAAAATAAAAGCAAAACACTGCGGGTACTGGAAACTGAAACAAGAACAGAAACTGCTGGAAAATCTGGGCGGGTTTGACAGCCTCTGTGGAGGAATAAATATCATGGGGAGGGGTTTTGCAAGGTTGGGGTTGAAGGGAGAGGAGGGCAGTGGGAGGATCAGCAGCAAGGAAAAGGGAATGGCTTTCAGTTGATACACAACCCTCCTTCCCTGTTTCGAACCTCCCTATCGGGGACTGAATGAAGAAATCCGAGAGAGTGGACAAGCTGGCCACGTGGGTTTAACTGCTGGTCACAGACCCGTCTGCAGCTGGGTCAATACCAATGGTGGAGGAATCAGGCTC
Organism: Carcharhinus amblyrhynchos; assembly: GCF_965287045.1. Classification (NCBI taxonomy): domain Eukaryota; kingdom Metazoa; phylum Chordata; class Chondrichthyes; order Carcharhiniformes; family Carcharhinidae; genus Carcharhinus; species Carcharhinus amblyrhynchos. Next base: position 110,522,073 of record NC_137331.1, on the reverse strand, counting down.
TTAAATGGACATTCAATGGCTAACTTAAGGCTCTCAATTGGCAGCAGAGTGGGAAGGCCGTATATGGGCCTTCCCACCCAAAACTTTGATCTGGCGAAGGTGGGTAGGTGGCAGGATTCAGGTGCACCACCGGCCTACCCCCCCTAAACGTCCTTCCCACCTCCAAACTCACTACCAGCAAGGGCAGAAGATTCAACCCTCATCATTCAGTTTATTTATTAGTCTCACAAGTAGGCTTACATTAACAATGCAATGAAGTTACTGTGAAAATCCCCTCCTCGCCTGTTCAGGTGCACGGAGGGAGAATTTTAGCATCAAACGAGCATGTCTTTCGGACTGTGGGAGGAAATCAGAGCACCCGAAGGAAGCCCACACAGACACGGGGAGAATGTGCAGACTCCACACAGACAGCGACGTGAGCCAGGAATCGAACCCACATCCCTGGCACTGTGAGGCAGCAGTGCTAACCACTGTGCCACCCTCATAGGAATCTACTTGCAAGTAGTAGACGATGAATGTTCTTGCAACAAAAGGACATAATTAATGGTTGTGGCGAGATACACAAATTTCATGAATTAGCTATTTCCTTGCAAAATGGTCACTAGTGCCAGGCAGGTTTCTGAAGCAGCAGCGAGTTCACTGCCTTTTCATGCTTGCTGCTCTTTGTGTTATTTCCAAAGTGATTGCCTGCTGCACAGCAGTGTGCCAGGTTGGTGGTGCAGCAGTTATGTAATGAGGCTGTGACAGCAGCTACAATGTTTTAATCACCAGTGTTGTGAGGCTGTTTTAAAAACCTCTTTTTCATTTCCACTAGTAAACCACAAGAAATAGGCGCAGAAGGAGGTCATCGGGCCCATCAAGTGTGCTCTGCCATTCAATGAGATAGAATCCTTACAGTGCAGAAGGAGGCCATTTGGCCCATCAAGTCTGTACTGACTCACCCAAAGGGTGACCCCCCCCACCCTACCTCCCTTCCCACCCAAAACTTCAAAACCACACATTTACCACGCTTAATCCATCTAATGTACACAGCTTTGAACAACAAGGGGCAATTTAGCATGGCCAATGCGCCTAAATCGCATATCTTTGGACTGTGGGAGGAAACCAGAACACCCGGAGAAAACTTACGCAGACATGGGGAGAACATGCAAACTCCACACAGTCACCCATGGCTGGAATCGAGCCCATGACCCTGAGCTGTGAGGCAGCAGTGCTAATCACTGCACCACCATGCTGCCCATAACTTTTATGAAATGACAATTTTTCAACTCCAATTTCCTGCTTTATCTTCATAACCTTTGATTATCTTCGTTACTGAAAATCTGTCCATCTCAGTCTTGAACACACCCTGAATGTTCCAGTTCTCCAGCCCTCAGTGGTAAAGAATTCCACAGATTCACTGTCCTCTGAGAGAAGAAATTCCTCCTCATCTTTGTCTTAAATGGCAGCCCCCTCACTCTGGTCCTAGAATTTCCCACAAGAGGAAACATTCTCTCCGCACCAACCCCATCAAGCCCCCTAGAATCCTATGGGACATGATTGTGCTCAACCCTAAGCAGGAAATTCTCGCCCAAGGGCAATGGATTTTTGCATGGATCGCCCACTCCCCCACCCCCCGACACCCCCCACCCCCACCCCACCCCCCGCCCCCACTCCCACTGCTCTGACTCCCATGGTGGGCAGGATGGGGAAATTCCGCCCATGTCTCAGTAAGGTCGCCTTTCATTCTTCTAAACTCCAATGAGTACAGGCCCAACCTACTCAACCTCTCCTCACAGGAAAATTCCTCTATACCCAGGACCAACCTGGTAAACCTTCTCTGGAGTGGGCTCACTTGATGAAGGAGCAAGCTCGTGATTCCTAATAAACCTATCGGACTTTAACCTGGTGTTGTGAGACTTCTTACAATGCCCATCCCAGTCCAACGCCAGCCTCTCCACATCATTACTAATACACGTGACAATAATACATCAAATCAAATCAGAACAATATCCATTTTGTTTAATTTTTTTTACCTGTAGCCATAGTTTATCGGATAATGTTGTCTGCCCATTGGCCGTACACTGGAACGTAGCGTTCTGCCCAGCATTAACTTCTACATTCTGCAGGCGACGGAAATGGGGAGATTTGGCTGAGAAGAAGAAGAACAAAGTGTCAGCGTATTTTTATCAAGGTGGCACATCGTAGCGCACTTACACTTTGTACAATACTGTGGGAGCTATGTTAATTTGCTAGCCCATGGTACTCAGGAACATGCTATGAATTTGTTCAGAAAAACTAGAGTGTACTCACATAAGGAACACAAAGAGTTTGCACGCAGCAATTGGAAAAGCAACTGGCATGCTGGTCTTTATTACAAGGATACAAGAATAAATAACTATTGCTCTAATTGATTCGTGAGAAAACTGTTTGCAGTTTTTGGCCTCCGAAAGAAAGATGTACTTGTGTTGGAGTTAGTACAGCAATAGAATCATAGAATCCCTATAGTGTACAAGGAGGCCATTCACTGCATCAAGGCTGCACCCTCTCTCCGAAAGAGAAACTTCACCTCGGCCCAACTCCTGTAACCCTGCACAGTTACCATGGCTAATCCCCCTAAACTACACACCTTGGGACACTAAGGGGCGATTTTGCCATGATCAATCTACCTAACCCGCACATCTTGAGACAATAAGAGACAATGTTACCATGCCTAATCTACCTGACCACAAATCTTTGGACCCGAAGGGGCAATTTTACCATGCCTAATCTACACATCAAAACCTATCAAAACCTACACATCTTTGAACATTAAGGGGCAGTTTGACCATGGCTAATCCATCTAACTTTGTACACTAAGGGGCGAGATTACCATGTCTAACCCACCTAACCTGTACATCTTGGGACACTAAGGGGCAATTTTACCATGGCTAATTCACCTAATCTGTATATCTTGGATCACTAAGGGACAGTTTTGCCATGGCTAATCCAATTAGCCCACACAATTTTGGACACTAAGGGGCAATTTTACCATGGCTAATCCACCTAACCTACACATCTTTGGAATGTGGGAGGAAACTAGAGAACACTAAATCAGTCCCTGGGATGGGGGGGTGACATTTGGAGAGATGCTGAGTAAATTTAGTCTACATTCCTTCGAGTTGGAGAGTGACCCCACTGAAACATTCAGGATGTTGAAGGGGGATTGATGGGTAGACACTGAAAAATGGATTCCCCTTTCTGTTGACCTAGAATAATATGGCTCAGCTTCCGGATAAGGGGTGGACCACCTCAAACTGAAATGAGGAGAAATGCCTTCGCTCAAAGAATTCTCTACCCCAGAGGGCTGTGGTTGTGCTAACATTGAATATATTTAAGGCTGAGCTGGATATATTTCTGTTCTTTCAGGGAATGGAGGAGCGGATGGGAAGGCAAAATTGAAGCCCAGAGTCAGCCATTTTTGTTTTGAATGGCAGAGCAGGCTCGATGGGCCAAATGGTCTCCTTCTGCTCCCATTTCTGAAGTTTTTTTTAGTCAGATGCTGGCTATAATGCAATTTTATTTGTCCTCCAAGATGTTAAAGTTCCCTGAAAGCTGACTGGTGTTTCTCACTCCGTGCACTGCTGGGCCTGTGAAGTGTTTTGCAGCATCTTCTCACCTTCTGTTTTTATTTCCAATTTCCAACAACTGCAATATTTGTTTCCCCCCCCCACCACTGTCCTCTTCATTCACACAATAAATGACGGAGACAAGCGATGGCAAGAAGAATTTAAAACACAGGATCCAAGAAGAAACCAGTGCCTCAATTGTGCGTATCATTTATTTATATCTCAGCGCAGGGGACATCAGCTTATCATTACTGAGATATGAATGAGGTGATGAGCTCTAGACAAACACTGAGCTCCGAGTGGGAGTTCTCGCTACGTGCTATTGAATGGCTAATCTGTAAGGCTGCCCACAAGACACACAGCACAGCAGAGATTACTCTTCAATCCTGATTTGGAGCAGCGGGGTCAAAGGGCAGTGAAGACAAGGTCGGCTGATGTAACCCTAGCACTGCCCGCCCCGGTTAGGGTTCTGACAAGCCGTCTACATTATGTATTCGTAGCCAAACCCCAGCCTGCCCTGGGTCCTCCAGCAGGGGCTTGCTGCTGACAGAAGAGGGTAGAGGGTGAAGGCAAAGCACACAGCAACGACGCTTAAAGATTGCGGCTAATACTTAAACAGGCTGCTTTCTTCATTCTTGGGGAATAACTGCAAGTTAAGAAGGCAGAGCGCTATGATATTAGGACATTGGATTGGTGAGAGATTCTTTTTTTATGGGATGTGACTAATTGCCCTTGAGAAATACAGAAATGAGGAAGACTAGGAAATAGGAGCAGAAATAGGCCATTCGGCCCTTTGAGCCTGCACTACTATTCAATATGATCATGGCTGATCACACCCTTTCAGTCTCTGTAATCGGACAAACCCAGCAAGTGTGGGCTGCAGCAGGAGAGGAACAGATGGAAAGGGTTAAACAGACAGCCTGACTGTAGTATTCACACTCACTGTGGGCAGGCACGACAAATTACCATGTCCCAGACAGCAGTCGCACCCCAGATGAGATCTTTCCGAGGTTACTGCAACAGTAAGAGGATCAATGCCACGAAATGAGACTCCACAACGTCTTGAGGAGCCATTGTGCCTCTGGAAACTAATCGAGTATCAGGGAAATGGGGACAATTAACACACCATCGAAATCTTGACAAACGCAACACTTTGATATTGCAAACGGGTAGACAGGGTATGTCCAGAAAATGATTAAAGCTAAAGCACACATGACAATGGATCCACATAATGTGATCAAAACAGAATTGCAACAAATTCAAAGTAACAATATGATGACGTAATATAAATGTAACTCTGTGCAATGCAAACAAGGGCATAAGAATGTGTAAGAACCTTTGAGGAACACTGTAGCTCAGAAGCAAGCTGGAATTATAGCTCCGAGTTCCGCTCTCCCTCATTCATGCTGAATAAAAGCCATTTTTGAAGAAGTTCGATACACCTCAAAAGATTCAGTTCATTTATTCCTTCCAACAGTATCTCACTCCCACTTTCTCTCCATGCCTCTTAATCCCTTTAGCCACAAGGGCCATGTCCAGCTCCCTCTTGAACATATCTAATGAACTGGCCCCAACAGCTTCTTGTGGTAGAGAACTCCACAGGTTCACAACTCTCTGAGTGAAGAAGTTCTTCCTCATTTCAGTCCTGAATGGCTTACCCCATATTCTTAGACTGTGGCCCCTAGTTCTGCATCTCTCCAACATTGGGAACATTCTTCCTGCATCTAGCCTGACCAGTCCCATCAGGATTTATATGTTTCTACCAGATCCTCCCTCATTCTTCTAAATTCTAGTTGGAAGGTAGTGCTGAGCTGCCTATTTGAACCACTGCAATCAATGTGATGTAGGTACACCCACAGTGCTGTTAGGGAGGGAATTCCAGCGACAGTGAAAAAAGAATGAGATATTTCCAAGCCAGGATGGTGAGTGACTTGGAGGGGAATCTCCAGGTGGTGGTGTTCCCAGGTAACTGTTGCTTTTGTCCTTCTAGATGGTAGTGGTCATGAATTTGGAAGAGCCTTGGTGAGTCCCTGCAGTGCATGTTGTATATAGCACACATGACTGCCACTGTTCATCAATAGTGGAAGGAGTGACTATTGGTGGCCTCAAGCTTGTTCCCTGTTGCCATCAGACTTTTGAATGGACCTACTGCATATTAAGATGATCTTTCTCTATACCCTAGCTATGACTGTACCATTACATTCTGCATTCTCTCCTTTCCTTCTCCCCTAAGCGCGCTATGAACTATATGTTTTGTCTGCATAGCGCACAAGAAATAATATTTTTCACCATATCCCAAAGCATCTGACAATAATAAATCAAATCAGTCAAGTGGGTTGCTTTGTCCTGGATGGTCCCCATCCAGGCAAGTGGGGAGTATCATGTTACACTCCTGACTTGTGTCTTGTAGGCGGTGGAAAGGCTCTGGGGACTCTGGAAGTGAAATACTCACCTCAGAACCCCTAGCCATTGACCTGCTCTTGATGCCACAGTATTTATATGGCTAATCCAGTTCAGTGTCTGGCGAATGATAACCTCCCTGGATGATGACAGTGGGGGAGAGTTCAGCAATGGTAATACCATTCAATGTTAAGGGGCGATGGTTAGACGCTCTCTTATTGGAGATGATCATTGTTTGGCAAGTGTGTGGCATGAATGTTACTTGCCACTTAGTAACCTAAGCCTGGATATTGTCCAGGTCTTGCAGCATTTGGACATGGACTGCTTCAGTATTTAAGGAGTCGCGAATGGTGCCAAACATTGTGCAGTCATCAGTGATGGGACCAGATGATCCTGCCCAAAGCCATGGTGGGCCATCTCTGCCAATGCAAACCATGCCACGAGGAGGCTGGAAAATCCCACACAATATCTCCATAAAATCATGGAATCACAGAATCTGATGGTGCAGAAACAGGCTATTCAGCCCATCGAGTCTGCACCGACCACAATCCCACCCAGGCCCTTTCCCTATAACTCCATACATGTATCTTAGCTCCCCCAACACTAAGGGGCAATTTACCATGGTCAATCGGCATAACCCACACATCTTTGGGCTGTGGGTGGGAACTGGAGCACCCAGAGGAAACCCACGCAGACACAGGGAGAACATACAAACTTCAATTCAACAATGACCCAGGCTGAGAATTGAACCTGGGTCCCTGAAGCTGTGAGGCAGCAGTGCTAACATAGTGCCGTCTATTTATAATAACAATAATCTACATTGCACCTTTAACATGCCAATACATGGCAAGACATTTCACAGGGATGTTATGAAACAAAGGACACATTAGAAGAGGGACCCAAAAGCTTACTCAGTGAATTAAGTTGAAGGAATATCATCATGGGAGGGAAAGAGCGAGCGATGGCGAAGTTTAGGACAGAGCAGTGTCAGACTAGGGTTAGAAATGTTTAATTAAAATACTCATCCTTATCTTTCATATCAGCACCTCAATGATTTTGATTTTTGATTTATGATTGTCACATGTACTAGTACACAGTAAAAAGTATTGTTTCTTGCATGCTATATAGACAAAACATACTGTTCATAGAGAAGGAAATGAGAGAGTGCAGAATGTAATCTTGCTGTCATTACTAGAGTGTAGAGAAAGATCAACTTAATGCGAGGTAGGTCCATTCAAAAGTCTGACAGCAGCAGGAAAGAAACTGTTCTTGAGTCGGTTGGTACCTGTCCTCAGACTTTTGTATCTTTTTCCCAAAGAAAGAAGGTGGAAGAGAGAATGTCCGGGGTGTGTGAGGTCCTTAATTATGCTGCCTGCTTTGCTGAGGTAGCGGGAAGTGTAGACAGATGACACGTCAATGAGGTAAAGGTGTCAGCCATCCCACACCAGTGATAGGCCGTAACCAGCCATTAAATGTTTCACCAGTTAATCTGTTCACCTTTGCCATTTTTTTAAAATCTCTTTTTATATTCTTGTGAGCAGCAAAAAAATAAAAATAAACTAATTTACCAATAAGCTAATGGACAAATTAATAGCCCCTTGAAGGGGCACTGTGACTAAAAGACAAAGCTTTAGAGAAGGTTTATCAAATTAAATGTAGCTCAGTGGTGAGCAATGCTGCCTCATGACGCCAGGGACTCGGGTTCGATTCCTGGCTTGGGTCACTGTCTACGTAGCGTCTGCACATTCTCCCCATGTCTGCGTGGGTTTCATCCGGGTGCTCTAGTTTCCTCCCACAGTTCGAAAGATGTGCTTGTTAGGTGCATTGGTCATGCCAAATTCTCCCTCAGTGCACCCAAACAGACGCCGGAGTTTGGCAACTAGGGGATTTTCACAGTAACTTCATTGCAGTGTTAATGTAAGCCTACTTGTGACACTAATAAATTAAATTTTACACTCTAACATAATGTTCCCGAAGCTGACGGTGCCACCTTTTTTACGGGCCCCAAATACAATGCTTTTGAAACTGGATTAAACCAGTTGTTCAGTTAACCAGCTTCTGCTGAGAATAAGTTAGCTGACTCCTGTGTCAAAGGTGTAACTAAACTACACTCAACCAGCTTTTAGTTTGGAGTAGCAAGTGTTTAAAGTAGAGAAAGGTCCCTTGTGTACTCCGAATTAAAAGGAGAAACAAAGAGCTCAGTTCAAGAGTATGCCAGGAGAATTTGGCCCTGTGGAATGCTCCTCCTGCAATATGTGGGAAATTGGGGGACACTCCCATTGGCTGCGGGTTGCCTCAAGTGTACTGATGGATATTGCAGTCTCCCTCTCCAGCATGGACATAGTCACAGAATAGGCATAGGTGGATTAAGCGTCAGCTGCTTTTGTAACACTGCTCTCTACTTTGTTTCAAAAGTCAGGCTGGTGCACTTTGGGAGAGTCATGCACTTGCTGTACAGCAATATTTGCCATTACCAGTGTGGAATTTGGCCTAATTTTGGCCACGGTGCCATTTTTCTGTAACTCACCTCTGCCTGAAGCTTTCCTTTGAAAGGAGGTAAACTAACTGACTTTGCTCATTTCAAGGCGCTGAACAAACAGATTTTACTCATCAGCTGTCACACTGCTGCTTCTCACGCTGTTTCAATTAATGGGAGAAATGTAAACAGCTTTCGTTCCGGTGACCCCTCACTTCAGCAAACAAAAGTGGTTGAAATAAGTATTCAGTAATCTTACACCAAAAGGTTACAGCTAGCCTGAGTATCACTGTGCTCACAATTGCCTAGGAATAAAGAAAAGGATTGGTTGGAGGCGTTCAGTTATGTTTAAAAGTTTATTTATTAGTGTCACAAGTAGGCTTACATTAACACCACAATGAAGTTATTGTGAAAATCCCCTAGTCGCCACATTTCAGCGCCTGTTCGGGTGTACTGAAGGAACATTTAGCACGGCCAATGCACCTAACTAGCACATCTTTCAGACTGTTGGAGGAAACCAGATCGCCCGGAGGAAGCCCATGCAGACATGGGGAGAGCGTGCAGACTCCGCCCAGACATTGACCCAAGCTGGATATTGAACCAAGGTCCACTGGCACTGTGAGGTAGCAGTTCTAATCACTGTGCCACCATGCCACCCATCATGGAAAGTCTGGAGAAACTGAGATGAATCTTCTTATAGCAGAAAAGGTTACGAGGAGAACTAACAGAGGCATTCAAAATTTTGAGGATTTTGGGGAAGCAATGAGAGAGAAACTTTTTCTTCCGGCAAATGGGTGAGTGACAGGAGATTTTAAAATAATCGGCAGGAAAACGAGAAGGAAAATAAGAAACTTTTTGTCCCTGGAGAACTTTCAGTGCTGCTTGGCTAAACAAGAGTGCTATAGAGTTGGGTGAGAACAGCGAGTTTTCAATGGGTAACTGGTCAGGGATAAATAGTGTTTAAACTGAACTTCAGGGTGAATTTCAACTTAAATTAGTTCTTTAATCTGGTAACTAAAAACTGCTGTTTTTGATTGGGTGTAGCTTAGCTGCATTTGAGGGGAGGTGGTAGGCCTAGTGGTATTATCACTGAATTAGTAATACCCTGGGTATCGTTCTGGGGACCCAAGTTCGAATCCCGCCACAGCAGAATTTGAATTCAATAAAATAAATCTGGAATTAAGAATCTACTGATAACCATGAAACCATTATCGATTGTCATAAAACTAATCTGGTTCACTCATGCCCTTTAGGGAAGGAAATCTGCCATCCTTGCTTGGCCTACATGTGGCTCCAGGCCGACAGCAATGTGGTTGACTCTTAAATACCCTGAGCAATGGGTAATAAATGCTGGTCCAGCCAGCAAGACCCACATCCCATGAATAAATCAATGAAAAAAATTCTGAAACAGGAGTCAACTGGTTTAAATCAGTTTCAAAACATTGTCTGTAAAAAGGATGCAGCCTTCACTACTACTTGGCTTCACAAGGGTTCTTTTGAGGTTTGAGTGTAAACAGGGAGGAGGTGAAACTGAAAGAGTGCTCAGCTCAGAACGGGATTTTCCAGCCATACTCGCCCCAAGACTGGAAAATCCTGCCCAAGGCCAACAGACTTTGGCCTGGTCCAGTCTCACCCGCTCCGATTCCCGTGGCAGGTGGGACAAGAAGATTCCACCCTCAGTCTCAGTCCAGGGAAGGGTGAAGCGCAGCAGAGCTTCATAAACGCTGAGAGGGTCAGAGAGCGAGTGAGGGCGAGGGAACTGGTTTGGGGAACAGTTAGTGTGATTCAGTCATTATTACTCGATTATTGCTTGTAGTTGGTAAGGTCTCAATATTGGGAGCTAACCTGCGAGGAAGCAATGGGTGGAAAGGAACATTCCAGAATAAAAAGATGAGCCAACGACAGAGCTCAAAGTGACGTCGCTGTTCAACGAGTGCCATGGGGCAGTGCAGGCAGCCGATTGGTGAGTAACAACCAGGTGGGCATTTCTTAGAATCATAGAATCACAGAAGGAGGCCATTCAGCCCATCGAGTCTGCACCAACCATAATCCCCACAGCCCCATGCTAGTCCTCCCGACACTAAGGGGCAATTTAGCATGACCAATCCAGCCAAGCCACAGATCGTTGGACTGTGGGAAGAAACTGGAGCGCCCAGAGGAAACCCACATATTTACCCGGCTAATCCCCCCTTTTTTAACTCTCTCTGCACTCCCACGGCCGAGGGTTCGGTAAGATCGGAACTCGGAATCTCACTAGCGCAAATCTCTGGGTTTTGAGTTTGCACCATGGTTCTGGCTGATGGAGGGTGCGGGCTCAGAATCGCGGCTCCCCCCTACCCCCACTGATGGCGATTGTTGTTCAAACCTCACCGAGACAGCGGCGGAATCAGATTCCACTAGAATTTTCTAAAAGTAATTGGACACAGGGGGCTAATCTTAAGAATTACGGAGGACAGGGTTGAGGGACGAGGCTAAATTTGATAGCTCATTCAAAGAGCTCACATGGGCATAATGGGCCAAATGGCTTCTTTTTTGTGTGCAAGGTTCTCGGGATTCTATGAAGAGCTTTTGGCTCATGCTGCGCCCGGTTATCTCTGTGCTGTCAAATCTGGGATGCGCCCTCCAGGCAGAGATAGCTACATCTGTTGAAAATTGGCAGGCGCTTCTGCATATGGACGGAAAATTAGCAACATTCTTGGCATCCGGACCAGCCTGTCATCTCGTCCTGGCTGTCAGCGCCAGTGACAATCCTGATGTGCGAGCTGTCAGTGAAATGATTTGGAATGACCCACCAGTCAATGAGGGCCAATCCATCATTCGTTTTGCTGGGCCAAAGCACAGATGTTGACACAGTTGCTGCACATTTTGAAGGGCAGGTTTCATTAAACTCTGGTGCACAAGAGATGGACTTTCAAAATCCTTTAGTGTTCCTTAAAGAGATGTTTTTGTCAACTGTTTATCGTCCATCTGCTGCTACTAATTTAACCTTCAACAAGTCCAATTGCAGATGTGCCGAAGGGCCTTTTCTGTGCTGTATAACTATGACTCTACAATCGTGCTTCTGTGTTATTGTTTTTTAAATAGTACTCACAGGAATTGGCAAAGTGCAGACAATTCTGGCCACAATGTGGCCTCCTTTGTTGAGCCCAACTTGAGCAACTCTGCAATAGACAGTAATGGTGCCTTCGATTTGCCACTGACACAGTCCGATTTAACAGAAGACGGAGAATATCTCAGAGTTATGTCAGCCGGAAGTCTCCAGCGTTCTCGCCAGCGGGATTCTCCAGTCCCGTCGGCAGCGCACCCCCACCCATGGGATTCCAGCCAGCATGGGGTGACATGAATGGGAATTCCCATTGTCAGCTGTGGGACAAGGGAATTCTGCTGCTGGCAAACAACCCACCACCTCCCGCCGGTGGGAAACATACAGAAAGCCAGAGAATGTCACCCCTTGTCTCCTCACAGGCCACAAATTTCAGACAATGGGTTGGCCAGCCCTCGAGTTATTGCAGGCCCTTCACCTTCTGAAATCCTCCATTGACATCCTTTGTAATGAGGGTGGTTGATGAGAGGGTGGGGGGCGGGAGTGAAAAATCCTTCAGGCTTACGTGCTCCGACCATTTCCCACTATTACCCTTCCAAGGCGGTCATTGCACATGCCCATTGAAGAGGGCAACATGCTTGCTTTCACTGGGTGTACTGTCTGCCTACTCGGGCGGCACAGTGGTACAGTGGTTAGCACTGCTACCTCACAGCGCCAGGAACCGAGGTTCCATTCCCGGCTTGGGTCACTGTATATGTGGAGTTTGCACATTCTCTCCGTGTCTGCGTGGGTTTCCTCCAAAAATGTTAGGTTGCATGGCCATGCTAATTTGCCCCTTAGTATCCCAGGATGTGTATGTTAGAGGGATTAACAGGGTAAATATGTGGGGTTTCGAGGATAGGACCTGGGTGGGATTGTTGTCAGTGCAGACAAGATGGGCAAAATGGCCTCCTTCTGCACTATAGGGTTTCTATGATTTCTATGATCATACACTTGGCAGAGAGACCCAGGGGTACAAGGAATCCCAGTGTTAGCACATTACACTCTCTTCTGCACTGTAATATTTGTAGCAAGTAGGCAGATGTACAACCAGTTCCAAATTTACATAAATCACCTGAATTCAGAAATACATTTGTAAATTGGCTAAATTAAGACTGGATTGGGATTATGAAATATATTGAAGAAGGGCACAGAGTTAGTAAATTGGCAGAGCTGTAGTAGATGCAATGCAAAACCAAAAGAATACAAGGACAACTAGTTACTTTATTTTTGTTACTGTCACAAGTAGGCTTACGTTAACACTGCAATGAAATTACTGTGAACATCGAACACTACAGCACAAACAGGCCCTTCGGCCCACAAGTTGCGCCGATCACATCTATACCTACTAAGCCATAGACCTATCTATAACCCCCAATCCCATTAGATCCCATATACTCATCCAGAAGTCTTTTAAAAGACCCCAGTGAGTTCGCCTCCACCACCACCGACGGCAGCCGATTCCATTCACTCGCCACCCTCTGAGTGAAAAAATTACCCCTAACATCTCCTCTGTACTTGCTTCCCTGCACCTTAAATCTGTGTCCTCTCACAGCGACCATTTCAGCCCCGGGAAATAGCCTCTGAGAATCCACCCTATCTATTCCTCTCAACATCTTATAAACCTCTATCAGGTCGCCTCTCAACCTTCGTCCCTCCAGGGAGAAGAGTCCCAGCTCCCTCAACCTATCCTCATAAGGCATGCCTCCCAATCCAGGCAACATCCTTGTAAATCTCCTCTGAACCCTTTCAATAGCTTCCATGTCCTTCCTATAGTGAAGCGACCAGAACAGCGCACAGTACTCCAAGTGGGGTCTGACAAGGGTCTTATAAAATCCCCTAGTCGCCACACTCCAGCGCCTGTTCGCATACACTGAGGGAGAATTTAGCACGGCCAATGCAGCTAACCAGCACGCCTTTCGGACTGTGGGAGGAATCCGGAGCAACCGGATGAAACCCACGGAGACATGGGGGGAACATGCAGACTCCACATCAGCATAGGGATTGGGAAAACATGACTTTCTCCGTGTCTCCCACATCCCGAGAATAAATGTACTACTCAGAAGGGAAACTAGAGGAACAATTTATGGTTCTCAAACGAGCTTGAGTAAATGTTATGAGACCTGAGAGCTATTGTCAACTCAACACCATCCCTGTCAGCCTGTTGCAGCTTTTCAGCTATGTTTACCATCTTTTCACAAGTTCAATACATGAATGGGCAGCACCTTGGCACAGTGGTTAGCACTGGTGCCTCACAGCGTCAGGGACCCGGTTCAGCTCCCGGCTTGGGTCACTGCCTGTGTGGAGTTTGCACATTCTCCCCGTGTCTGCCGGGTGCTCCTCCCACACTCCAAAGATGTGCGGGTTAGGTTGATTGGCCATGCTAAATTGCCCTTAGTGTCAGGGGGATTAGGAGAGTAAGTAAGTGGGGTGACAGAAATAGGGCCTGGGTGGGATTGCGGTTGTTGCAGACTCGCTGGGCCGAGTGGCCTCCTTCTGCACTGCGGGGATTCTATGATGAGGATTCTATGAAAGCGTGCATACTTCCTTGTTCTGTTTATTTGTCTTAATCAGTCACCTGGAGGAGGACATCAATACCAACATTAGTCATTTTTCAGAGAACAATATCTTCTACAGAATGATTAACTCTTCATCTCAAAAACAAATAGTGACTGAATCACTACAGGCAGATATAGACAGAAGCAGACAGTGGGGGTGACAAATTGTGTTACTTTCAGTGCCAGTGGGATCAGGTCAATACTTCTGCTGAGAAAGATTGACTGTAATTTTGTCTATCCGTCTCCCTTCTGCCAAAGCAGCAAGCTCTCTTCAATTGCAAGCTCCAAGAGTATTACAGGTGACACATTGTTCTCAGACACTGATGCACTGTTCCGCAGAAGGACAGGTTCCAATTTTTTGTCAAGAATCACCTGCGTGTTGACTTTCCGATCTCAGCGGCTCTGTTAAGGGTGGAAGGCAACCAGACAAGGGGTTGCTTCTGACCAGGAAGAAAAGTCACCGCGGAACATTTGGCATTCACCTTTTCAGTGGCAATAGCACAGCAGAGGCCTATGAGGAGGTCACCTCACCACCATCTTACCTGAGGACACGGTGCATCATGGCGTATGGGATTGTTAAAGAAAGAACGTGCAGAAAATCTAAAACTCCTCGCAAAACCTTCACCGCAATGCTCCTCTCCCATCTCCCACTCTCAAGATCAGTAAAATAAAACTAACTCGATGCACACACCTTAACTGAACTGGGGCTAACAGACAATGTTGCAGAATGTAGGACTCCTTGACACAACTTTTCATTTTGAATTATCAACACCCTGGAAAAGCTCTCTCCGCACAGGAGGAGGCCACTCAGCCTTTTGAGTCTGCACTGACAACAATCCTACTCAGGCCCTATCCCCATGACCCCAAGTATTTACCCTGCTAATTCCCCCTGACAATTAAGGGTCAATTTATCATGGCCAATCCACCTAACCGGCACATCCTTTGACTGTGGGAGGAGAATGAAGCATCCGGAGGAACCCACACAGACATGGGGAGAATGTGCAAACTCCACACAGACAGTCACCCAAGGCCAGAATTGAACTTGGGTCCCTGGCACTGTGAGGCAGCACTGCTAACCACTGTGCCACCATTCACCTGTCTGTAAATAAACTACGGCCAGAACTTTACAGCAGGCGGTGGCTCCACAGGGCGTGCCGCAACAGCTTAATGGCTGCCAGGATGTCAAGCTGGCTCAGGATGAGACTTCACCACACCCACTCCCCCTACACCCCAAGGTGAAGCCCAAATCATACGACACTGGCAACTGGTAATGCTTTTTTCTAACTGAAGATTTACAATTTATATCAGTGGCTTACAGGAGAGGAACAAAGGCATGGCAGCTAAATTTGCGGACAACGCAAATATTGGTTGGACAGTATATTGTGAAGCGAACATACGGAGCTTGCAGTTGGATAGAGATAGGTTGAGTGAGTCAGCAAAAATCTGACAGATGGAGGACAACAATGTCAAATTGTTTACTTTGGCAGGAGGGATGAAAAAACCGAGTATTAATTAAATGGAGATCCAGCGCAGAATACTGAGGTACAGAAGGATCCAGTACTCTATGAGTAACAAAACATTAGTGTGCGGGATCAGCATATAATCAGGAAGGCAACTGAAATCATAGCACCCCTGCAGGGCAGAAGGAGGCCATTTGGCCCATCGAGTTGGCACCGACTCTCCAATAGAGCACCCAACCCAGGTTCTATTTCCATTAATCCACATATTTAGCCTGCTAATCCCCCTACCTGACACGCCTTGGGACATAAGGAGCAATTTAGCATGGCCAATCCACCTAACCTGTACATCTTTGGACTGTGGGAAAAAAACTGGATCACCCGGAGGAAACTTGCTCAGACATGGGGAGAATGTGCAAATACCACACAGATACCCAAGGACGAAATTAGAGTCATAGAGGTTTACAGCATGGAAACAGGCCCTTTGGCCCAACTTGTTCATGCCACTCCCTTTTTTTTAACCCCTAAGCTAGCCCTTGAACCAGGGTCGCTTGCGCTGTGAGGCAGCAGGGCTAACCACTGTGCCACAATGCTGCCCAAATGGAATGTTATCCGTTATTATGACAGGAATAGAACGTAAAAGTAAGGATGTTATGCTACAATTGTACAGAGCATTGCTGAGGCTGCACCTTAAATACTGTGTGCAGTTTTGGTCTCCTTATTTAAGAAATAAATTGGAAGGGATGGCTACTAGATCCTGTAATGAATGGGTTTCCTTTTGAAGGTAGGTTGGAAAGACTGGGCTTGTTTGCACTGGAGTTTAGAAGAGTGAGGGTTGATTCGGTGTATGTAAGATATTGAACTTGACAAAGTGAACAGAGAAAGGATGGCTCCTCTTGTGGGCGAGTCCAGAATAGAGTTTTTAAAATTAGCAGTTGCCCTTTCAGAAAGGAGATAAGGAAATATTTTCTCTGAGGACCGTGTGACCTCACCTTCCCCCCACACCCCTCACTGCTGGCAAATACGGGATCCAGTGGAAATAGGGTTGGAGCTTGGCATCCATTTGCCATTTTTATACGTCCGCAGAATTTGGCCAATGCCACGAAAATCCAGCCCATAGTGTCTATGGAACAGCTCAGGGATCAGTAAGCGGAGACACGTTGTCATGGAGGTAGTGACGACTTCAACCTCATTTTTATACAGTAGACTATCTCCCTCATCCATTCTCTTCCAATCTATGCCCTTGTGTGGGAAATTAGACATCTTCATCTTGAGGAGTTGGCATGCCCTTCAGATTCTCTACCGTAATTGAATCGGGACATATGCCAGCATTCAAATAAAAAGGATGGAAGAAATGTATCTGCTGCACACTGATACCACAATGCAAACTGTTGAACGCACATTCTGCATTATGTGCCACTTGCAGTAATAAGTGTAGACTATGGTCATGTTCTTTGCTCTTTCTCCAACAGCTGTATCATCTGAAATACAGACGCATCCTGCTTCAGTGCATATAATGCGGTCCATTAATCCTGGCTATCAGACAACCCAAAATGAAGTTGTGGCGACACTATCGTCTGAATAGGACATGAAATGTAGGAAGCTCTGGGGACTTCTCCGCGAGAGGTGCTGCTCAGTGGCCATGGGTCACTTGATTCATAGCTGGAGTGAAACAGCTCATGCTCACACATGCCAAATTCAAATGTGAAACTTAGGGTCGAGGCTATCTTCATAAAACACCTTGGAGTTTCTGGCTTGGATCAGAAACAATGGCTCTCTACGTCCGTGGGTCTTTTAGAATTTGCAGGGGGAGGATGTTGGCACATGCCTTTACGCCAATCTTGGCTAGTAATGACTATTTATTCACATTCCTGGGCAGATAATTTGGGGCTTGGCAAACACTTCCAGCGCTGAAATAGCATCAATGTTTTCCATGAAATTGACGGCATGAAATGTGTTCGCTGCTCTTCAACTTGTCGGACACATCATCGTCATTATCTGGTTTGTCAAGCACATCATCGAGACAAATCTGACAGGATACTGGATGGTTATTCCTACTGCTTGAAGGTCCCTATTGTGTACGATCTCTTTGGATTGGTTTCCACTCTTTGTAGCTGCAACAGCCTTTGCTCTGGTGCACTAACACTGTCAACGGCCAATTAACAGAGGAGGGACTAAAGGCTTTCCAGAACGAGGCCCATCAAATCTGCACCAACCACAATCCCACCCAGGCCCTATCCCCATTACCCCTTGCATTTACCCTAACCAATCCGCCTGTCACTAAGGGGCAATTTAGCATGGCCAATCCACCTAGCTCACATATCTTTGGAGTGTGGAAGGAAACCGGAGCATCTGGAGCAAACCCACGCAGGCACGGGGAGAATGTGCAAACTCCACACAGACCCAACCAGGAACTGAACGTGGGTTTCTGGTGCTGTGAGGCAGCAGTGCTAACCACTGTGCCACATATAGTCCATATAGTCCAATATGGACTATATTGGAAAACCGGTTCAATATAAAAGCCATAAGGATGGAGAGCTGGGAATTTTCTTGGTGTATGCAGAAGGCCATGTGGTTTGCTAGGTTTTGGTGTTCTTGTGAGTGCTCAGGACCTGCCAGCTGTGTCGACCTGTGAGGGTTGTTTCATATTTCCCTCTTTGAGTAGCTCTTCAATGCTATATGTATTGGGTTTGTTGAGTGGCTGTTTCAGGGAAGTTTCCATTGGAGTGGACATGATCACCGACTCAATCACTGTCTGCTAGCTCTGCCCTGGAAAATCATAGTCCATGCCCCTTTCTCTGCTTCTGCTGATGGAGTGGTCAATGGATTCTATACACTGTTGTCAAAATGCCATGAACCATAGCATCCCTACAGTGCAGAAAGAGGCCATTCAGGCCCATCGAGCCTTCACCGACCACAATCCCACTCAGGTCCTATCCCCGTAACCACACATATTTACCCTGCCAATTCCTCTAACCTATGCATCCTGGGACTCTAAGGGGCAATTCAGCATGGCCAATGTGCAAAAAACCCACACATCTTTGGGCCATGGGAGGAAACCAGAGCAGCCGGAGGAAGTCCACACAGACATGGGAGGAACGTGCAGATTCCACACAGACAACGACCCGAGTCGGGAATTGAACCCAGGTACTGGAGCTGTGAGGCAGCGATGCTAACCACTGTGCCACCATAATCAATGAGTATGTAGGCTTAATTTTATTCAGAACCGGCTTTCCAAATGTAGTCCATACGTTTTAGAAAGCCTTTAGTTCCTCCTCTGTTAATCCGACATGTTCGGCCTGTGTCGATACTCATTTGCAATTGCTTGGTGAATTTTTATGGTTTGCATGTCTGGTTCACATGTACCTGCGTCAAGGGACCGTAGCTCTGTACGCTGTTTAAAACATTTTAAATTTAGATAGTAGGTCAGCTATTTCCCAATTCAAACTGGGGGAATTGTGTGGACGTTCTGACACTAACCCTTTGACCTTCTGTCTTCTGGAGAAGCTGGGCTGAGAGTCACTGTCGTCGCATTTGCATGCTTTTCAGAAGCTCCCCCTATTCAGGTGGTACTGTCGCAGGAACGTCCCACAGAGTAATGGCACCTTTGCTTTTCATTAAATTTATTGTTCAGCAACTCCTGAAGGTCACCTGCGATAATCGTAACATTCACTGGCCCGCTTTTTAATGACTCCCTCACTCACTATCTATCCAGCCCACAGCCTGGTCACTCAACCTTTCCCAACACAGCTAACCTGGCGCTGGGTCTCTCGATACTCTGCCCCACTCAAGGAACTGACTGGTGACACATTGCAATCTCACCATGAGGGACCTATCAACTTACCAGCTCTTTAATAAAGCATTGACTCTGCGTTATGACCTTAAAGCTTTTCTTCACACTTTCACCATTTTCAGCACACTCCAATACTGCAGCTTCACTGCAGTCAGGTCAAAATATCAAGGGTCTTCTAATGCCATAGAGCATGATCTAAGCCTGTTCCTCATGTTATACAATACTTTATCTTGCTGCCACCTGTCTTACCACCGCTGATCACCATATTGTGTTACTTCTTATTCATTCGTGGGATTTGGGCGCCGCTGGCTGGCCAGCAATAAATGCCCATCCCTAAATGCCTGAAAGCAGTTGAGAATCAACCACATTGCTGTGGCTCTGGAGTCACATGTAGGCCAGACCAGGTAAGGATGATAGATTTTCTTCTCTAAAGGGCATTAGTGAACCCGATGGGATTTTCCGACAATCGAAAATGATTTCATGGTCAGCAGTGGATTCTTAATTCCAGATGTTTTGTCTTGAATTCAAAGTCCTCCATCTGCCATGGTGGGATTCACACCCAGGTCCCCAGAACATTCGCTGAGTTTCTAAATTAATAGTCTCTAATAATAGCACTAGATCATTGCCTCCCCCTGTGACAAGATAATACCTTGGGTTTATTTACTGTTCAAGACACAAATCACTCAAAGGACTTAGGAAGCATGTTGTGGATTTATTGGCTGGGCACTTGAGAAAGATATACATAGGTATAAAGCTTGAAGGCATCAGAGCTGTGCGTGAGTACTCCGCTCAATGCAAAAGTGCATCTAAGACTTGAATGCATTTCCCTTCTTCTGATGTCATTCTGATTGCTTGGCCATTTCAGAGGACAGTTAAGCGTCAACTACATTGCTGCGGGTCTGGAGATACACATAGGTGAGCCCAGGTAAGGGCAGCAGATTTCCTTCCCAAAAGGATATGAGTGAACCAGACGGATTGTTACAACATCAGTGACAGTAATCAGGGTTACAATTACCGAGGCTAGTTTGTAATGCCAGATTTATTCACTGAGTTTAAATTCCACTACCTGTCCTAGTGGGATTTGAACCCATGCCCCCAGAGCATTAATCTCGGCATCAGAATTAAGAGCATGACATTCCCACCACACCATCATCTCCTCCTAAATATTGTCATGCTCTTTGATCTTTTTATTCATTCATGGGATGTGGGCACCACTGGCTGGAACAGCATTTATTGCCCATCCCTGAGGGCAGTTAAAGTCAACCACATTGCTGTAGCTCTGAAGTCACATGTAGGCCAGACCAGGTAAGGATGGCAGATTTCCTCCCCAAAGGACATTAGTAAACCAGATGGGTTTTTATGGCAATCGACAATAGTTTCATGGCTATTAGTAGATTCTTAATTCTAGACATTCATTGAATTCAAATTTCACCACCTGCCATGACAGGATTCCATCCCAGGTCCCAGAGTATTAACCTGGGACTCTGGGTTACTAGTCCAGTAACAATACCACTACGCCATTGCCTCCCCTAACATAATGCCATGAGATCTCTGAGGTCCGCCTGATAGGAAAGATTGGTTTTGCCAACGCGTAAATCATAGAATCACAGAAACCTTACAAAAGGAGGCCATTTGGCCCATTGAGTCAACAATCCTACCCAGGCCCTATCCCCATAACCCCACATATTTCACTGCTAATCCCCCCAACACTAAGGAACAATTTACCATGGCCAATCAACCTAACGTGCCCATCCTTGGATTGTGGGATGAAGCCGGAGCACCCGGAGGAAACCCACGCACACACGGGGAGAATGTGCAAACTCCACACAGACAGAGACCCAAGGCTGAATTGAACCCGGGTCCCTGGCGCTGTGAGACAGCAGTGTTAACCACTGTGCCACCGTGATCTGTTTCCCTCTCCCCAGACGCAGTCAGACCCACTGAATTTTCCCCCAAACTTTCTGCTCCTACCTCGGCTGAGCATCTCCTGGGGGGAGAGAAAGGCTGTCGGCAGTTTCTGCGAATTTCGGAATCAGGGCCAGGGGGAGGGAGGTTTTGAAATGAGTAGAAATTGTTTCACAATTTTCTAAAGTGAATCCTAAATCTTGTTAATTAAAATAATAAATCTTTTTGAGTCTGCAGGCAGTTAAGTGAATGAGAAAAGAAATATCTGCCACGCTTGAGTGAGCCGGCTGCTGTGAGTAATGATGGAAATAGGTGAAAAATAACTGAAACACTGTCGTGTTTACACAGGATGCAGCCAGGGCTCTGTAATTCAGGTTTGAAAAATGTTTAAATGGATAGCATTCCTCCAAATTTCACGCCTATCTGGATTGGTCTTCTACCTAAAAGTACATGGAAAGGGAACAAGCTGTCTTTGTTAACGTAGGAATAGAAAATTCCGGAAATGCTCAGCGATGGGTCCGGCAGCAACTGCGGAGAGGACAGTCGTGTAAACGGACTTTGGGGGCTTGACGTCAGATGCTAACTGAGGGGGTGCAGAGCCCTCCACCTCACCCCACACCCCCTCTCCCCACCCATACAAACACTTGTCACCAGACGGACTGGCTGAACATCTTTTACTGGACTCTTCCATGGCTGGAGCTGGGCTCGCCGTGCTATGTAGGATGGTGGGCAGGGTGTGGACGTGGGCGGGTTGTTAGGGGAGGGGGGAGGGGGGTTGGGGAGGGGGCAGTGGCCCCATTGCTTGTGAGGTGGAGGAGATGCCTGTGGGGTGAGTGGGGGTCACCCCAATGTTTGTAGAAGGAGGAGGGGGGGTAGGGGAGTTTGCCTGATTTCTATGTGATCTGGAGGAGGGATTCCCCATCACCTCACCCCCCCCCCCACAATGATTGTGTGGGGTGGGGTTTGTTCCAAGATTTGGGTAGGGGTCACCCTGTGCTTATGAGAGTGGGGGAGTGTGGCGTTCGCCCTGTGTAGGGGCTGTTGTCTCGATGTCTGTGGAGAACCCCTTTATGTCCATGGAGTAGTGGGGTGGGGTGGGGGGGTAGAGGTTATTTCTAATGTTGATTGGTATGGCCTTTAAAGATGGCACCCCGATCTCTGTGGAAATCCAGCCTTGCCAGACTGACAGTGGAAACCATGCCCTCGATTCTCTGTGCACAGAGAGCCAGGCATCATGGAGAATAAACTCAACTGTGCAGCTGGAAAGCTACACACTGGTTTTCTCACTGAAGCTGCTTGTAGAAGGTTCCCCCCATCAGAGTGGGGGGAGAGCTTTCCCATCCCCGCCTGCCACAGGAATCGCAGTGAGGGGGAGCAGACCATGCAAAGGTACATTGATCTCGGGGGGGAGGAATCTTCCAGTTTTAGGGCGAGCGTGGCTGAAAAATTCCGCCCTTGATGTTTTGGGAAGCAATAAACTGCTGTTTGTAATTTTTATTAATGATCTGGATGAGGGTATAGTTGGGTGGATTAGTAAGTTTGCTGACGACACCAAAGTCGGAGGTGTGGTAGATAGTGATGAAGGGTGTCATAGTTTGCAGGAAGACTTAGACAGGTTGCAGAGCTGGGCCGAGAGGTGGCGGATGGAGTTTAATGCGGAGAAGTGTGAGGTAATTCACTTTGGTAGGAATAACAGATGTGTCGAGTATAGGGCTAACGGGAGGACTTTGAATAGTGTGGATGAGCAGAGGGATCTAGGTGTATGTGTACATAGATCCCTGAAAGTTGGGAGTCAAGTAGATAAGGCTGTTAAGAAGGCATACGGTGTCTTGGCGTTTATTGGTAGGGGGATTGAATTTAGGAGTCGCAGCGTCATGTTGCAACTGTACACAACTCTGGTGCGGCCGCACTTGGAGTACTGTGTGCAGTTCTGGTCCCCACATTATAGGAAGGATGTGGAGGCTTTGGAGAGGGTGCAGAGGAGGTTTACCAGGATGTTGCCTGGTATGGAGGGGAGGTCCTATGAGGAGAGGCTGAGGGATTTGGGGTTGTTTTCGCTGGAAAGAAGGCGGCTAAGAGGGGATCTTATTGAAACATATAAGATGATTAGAGGTTTAGATAGGGTGGATAGTAATAGCCTTTGTCCTCTGATGGAGAAATCTAGCACGAGGGGGCATGGCTTTAAATTAAGGGGTGGTAGTTATAGGACGGATGTCAGGGGTAGGTTCTTTACCCAGAGGGTGGTGAGGGATTGGAATGCCCTGCCTGCTGCAGTTGTAAATGCGCCTAGTTTGGGGGCGTTTAAGAGATCCATGGATAGGTTTATGGACGAGAAGGGATTGGTTTAGGTTAGTGGGTCATTGTTTTGTAACTGGTCGGCGCAACATCGTGGGCCGAAGGGCCTGTTCTGCGCTGTAATGTTCTATGTTCTATGTTCTATAAACAGGCAGCAAAAAAGTTACACAGGTGACGAGTGAGAAATAACAGACAAGAGAATGGAAAACAAGAAAATAAGATGTGCTGAAGACAGACTGCAAACATAATATAATGTCCAATTCTGGTCGCCACAATACCAGAAGGATGTGGAGGCTTTGGAGAGGGTACAAAAAAGATTTATCAGGATGTTGCCTGGTATGGAGGGCATTAGCTATGAGCAGAGGTTGGAGAAACTTGCTTTGTTCTCACTGGAATGACGGAGGTTGAGGGGCCATCTGATAGAAGTCTACAAGATTATGAGAGGCATGGACAGAATGGATAGTCAGAAGCTTTTTCCCAGGGCGGAAGAGTCAATTACTAGGGGGCATAGGTTTAAGGTGCGAGGGGCAAGGTTTAAAGGAGATGTGCGAGGTAGATTTTTGTTTACAGAGAGGGTGGTGGGTGCCTGAAATTTGCTGCCGGAAGTAGTGGAAGCAGATACAATAATGGGTTTTAAGAGGCGTCTGGACAAATACATGAATAGGATAGCAATAGAGGGATATGGTCCCTGGAAGAGTAGGGGGTTTTAGTTCATTCAGGTAGCATGGTCGGTGCAGACTTGGAGGGCTGAAGGGCCTGTTCCGTGCTGTAATTTTCTTTGTTCTTTATGAACGTACTTATATACAACCATAAGAATTTGGAACAGGAGTAGGCCACTCAGCCCCTTTGTGCCTGCTCCACCATTCACTGGTTGATCTTCAACCCACATTTCTGCAGCCTGCCCCCGATAACCTTTCACCCCCTTGTTAATCTAGAGTCTTAAAAATATTCAAAGGGTAGGGGAATTTCTGCCCCCCCCCCTCCCCCTATGGTGTGTTCTCTGATGGCAGAGATGGTTCACTATTGTCTGCCGGCACAATCTTCTGGTCCCACCAATGTCTACATCACTTCGGAGGGGCTGAACCGTCCTGCCATGGGAAGGTCCCACTCCCCTTTGAGGAGGAGAGTTCCAGAGACTCACAGCCCTCCGAGAGGAAAAAATTGCTCCTCGCCTCAAAACCCACAACAAAATGTGTAAGAAAAAGCCTGGCAGAAAGGCAGACAAAACATGTTGAGATAAGTAAGTTTAAGTTTATTTATTAGTGTCACAAGTAGGATTATATTAACGCTGCAATGGAGTTACTGCGAAAATCCCCTAGTCGCCACACTTGTGCACCTGTTCGGGTACAGTAAGAGAGAATTTAGCATGGCCAATGTGCCTAACCAGCACGTCTTTCAGACTGCGGGAGGAAACTGGAGTACCCAGGGGGAAAACCCACGCAGATACGGGCAGAACATGCAGACTCTGCACAGGCAGGGACCCAAGCTGGGAACCGAATCCGGGCTGCCTGGCACTGTGAGGTAGCAACGCTAACCTTTTTAGTATTTGGGTAAATCAAATGAGGCTCCACGCCACAGTTGCTGCACATTGGGAAAATCCTACTTACCATTTCATTGCTGATGTGCAGCCTTTAGTCTTGTGTACAACCATAATTCATTTTTTATTGAGCTATTGTATTCGAGCATTTATGGTACCGACTTGTGAAGAATGTGGGTTAAATGCTGAACGTCAGCAGTTTTGTTGCTATAAGCATTAGGCTTTTTTGTGAATCGGCTGGGTGCTTAGTTTATGTTTAAGAATGGAGGGATTATTCACTTCAGAGCAGTCACCCGCACCTACCTTCACGTGCAGTGTGGGATTATCATTTCCTTATAAATGGTAACATTTATTAATGTGCACCTTCGGTGAGTCGCGATAAATAAGAAGGCTATCTCCAATCACAGTGTATTAAATTCAGCACCATCTTTCTGATCCATCACCAAATTTGGCAGAGGAGTCCAGCAATTATTGCTGCCACTGTGTATCAGTGAATCTCTCCCTGCCTTCCAGTTCACAGAGAAATCGATAGGAATTTTTCATCCCGATTGGTGTTCAAAAGAAAGTCCATTTCCTTATTTATCTTTCTTTTGGAACAAACCAACAGTGTCAGCTACATAATTGTTTGGTAACCAATGATTAATTTTTACAGCTATATCGCTCACACCATTATTTGCTGCCCAGTTAGATTGGAATGATAGAATTATAGAACCTCTACAGCGCAAAAGGAGGCCATTTGGCCCATCGGGTCTGCATCGACCACAATCCCACCCAGGCCCTATTCCCGTAACCCCACACACTTACCCTGCTAATCCCCCTGACACTGGGATCAATTTAGCACGGCCAATCAACCTGACCCGCATATCTCTAGACTGTGGAAGGAAACTGGAGCACCCAGTAGAAACCCACGTAGGCAGGGGGAGAAAATGCAAACTCCACAAAGACAGGGACCCAAGCCAGGAATTGAACCTGGGTTCCTGGTGCTACGAGGCAGCAGTGCTAACCACTGTGCCACCATGCTGCCTTTAATTAGCGAATCCTACCGTGCAGAAGGAGGCCATTCAGTCCATCGAGTCTGTAATGACTTTAACAAGCCCATTGAGGTTGGCCTCCTGAAATATATTATCATAGAATCTACAAAGTAACGAAAGGACATTGGCGACTATGGGCTTCAGTTAGACTGGTCCATTTTTATACTTGACAAAGTACTGCAGAGGCTCTGCCATTGCCTTCTGCAGTAGGGCTAACCAGGAAACCCCGCTCTTCACCAACTAGCCATTGGGTTTATCAAAAAGATTGACGGGCTGATAATCAACCAGCTTATGATTTTTTTTCAAAAAGCTGGCTCAGGTATAATAGGCTAAATGGCCTCCATTTGGCTCATTTTATTCTATCAGTTTGTTCTCAACCTTGCACTGTTAAAGCTGATATGCAAACTGAGAAACCGAGGCATACAGTCAGGGTTACTGGGACACCATCAATGTTGAAAAAGAGAAGGCGAGAAAAGCTCAAGTCATCCAGTGGGGGAACAGAAAGCTTCAGGCCCAGAGATAGAGACACTACCAATGCTCCACAGGACTCCCCTGCATTGATTCGATTTATTATTGTCATGTGTATTAGTATACAGTGAAAAGTATTGTTTCTTGCGCACTATACAGACAAAACATACCGTACATAGAGAAGGAAAGGCGAGAGTGCAGAATGTAATGTTACAGTCAGGTTGGAACAGTGGTTAGCGCTGCTGCCTCACAGCTCCAAGGACCTGGGTTCAATTCCTGGGTCAGGTCACTGTGTGTGTGGCATTTGCATGTGTCTGTGTGGGAGAAGGTCTGGGTGGTATTGTTGTCGGTGCAGACTTGATGGGCTGAATGGCCTCCTTCTGCACCGTGGGGTTTCTATGATTGCTATGAGTTATAGCTAGAGTGTAGGGAAAGATGAACTTAGTGTGAGTTGGGTCCTTTCAAATGTCTGATGGCAGTAGGGAAGAAGCTGTTCTTGAATCAGTTGCTACGTGACCTCAGACTTTTCTATCTTTTTCTCGACAAAAGAAGGTGGAAGAGAGAACGTCTGGGGTGTGTGGGGTCCTTAATTATGCCGGCTGCTTTTCCGAGGCAGCGGGAAGTGTAGACAGAGTCAATGGATGGGAGGCTGATTTGCAAGACGGATTGGGCTACATTCACAACCCTTTATAGTTTCTTGCAATCTTGGGCACAGCAGGAGCCATAGCAAGCTGTGATACAACCAGAAAGAATAGTTTCTACGGTGCAGTGTAAAAGTTGGTAAGAATCGTAGCTGACATGCCAAATTTCTTTAGTCTTCTGAGAAAGTAAAGGTGTTGGTGGGCTTTCTTAACTATAGTGTTGGCATGGGGGGACCAGGACAGGTTGTTGGTGATCTGGATCCCTATGTACTTGGGCATATAAGGCACACATTCAAAGCGTGGAGATGGAAGTTGGGAATGTGGCAAACCTTGGGGGATAGCAGCACATTCCAGGGGGGAAAAACGGACTAGTAAATGGTCAGAGACATAGCAGGTGAAATTTAGTGCAGAAATCAAAGGTCAAAAAGTGATTCATTTTGGTCAGAAGAACAAGGGGAGGTAATGTAAAATAAATAAAGCAATTATAAAGGGGCTGCCGGAACAGAGAGACCTGGGGTGGGGGCTGTGGATATGCTTCACTCTCTGAAGGTGAGAGGCTGCTAGAAATGCATCTGGGATGGCTGACTTTAGAAACAGAGGAACAACATACAAATGTGAGGAAGTTGTGCTAAAAAAAACACTGGGGTCTAGCTGCTGTGTTGTGTTAAACGTTGGGTATCACTATTTGGGAAGGATGTCAAGGCCCTGGAGTAGGGGCAGAGGAGATTGTTAGAACAGGACTCATGATGCAGGACTTGAGTTACAGGGAGGGAGGAAGGAAGCTGGGATTGTGCTCGGAGCAGAGAAGCTAAGAGCGGATTTCAGAGACATTCAGAGTTTTGAATAGATTTGATATTGGAAATAGGGAGGAAGTGTTTCCAGTTGGAGGGGTGGCAGTAACCAAAGTTAAAGTTTATTTATTAGTCACAAGTAGGCTTATATTAACGCTGCAATGAAGTGAAAATCCCCAAGTCTCCACACTACAGTGCCTGGTCGGGTACACTGAGGGAGAATTTAGCACCTAACCAGCACGTCTTTTGGAAGAAACCGGAACACCAGGAGGAAACCCCGTGCAGACACGGGGTGAACGTGCAGACTCCACACAGACAGTGACCAAAGCCGGGGACTGAACCCAGGTCTCTGGTACTGTGAGGCAGCATCGCCAACCACTGTGCCACCATGCCACCCTATCACTGTGCCACCATGCTAACCTACCACTGTGCCCCTGTGCCATCCTACAGATTTGAAGTAATTGGAATAAGAGCCAGAGGTGAGATGAGGAGAGTTTTTTTTTGTTATGATCTGGACTGCGTTGCCTGAAAAGTTGGCAAGAACAGATTCGACAATTTTCAAATCGGATGAATGGAAGGGAAAATATTGGAGGGAAAAGACAGACTAATTTTTCAAAGAGCTGGCGCGATGGGCTGAATGGCCTCCAGCTGTGCTATATTCTTCTACAATCCGATGAGTTTGTTCTCAACCTTGCAGTGTTAAAAGTTTACATGCAAATTGAGAAACCGAGGCGTACAGTCAAGGTTACTGGGACACTGCCAATGTTGAAACGGAGATGAAGGAAAAAGCTCAAGCAGCAGAGGTTAGATGGTGTCAAGCATGAATGTTAAGAGCCTGTACATTGACTTCAATTGGGATTTATAGCTGTAATATGGGCCTCTGCCACTTGCTGATAAATCGATGTTGCAAGTGGGTTTATGATTCTTGGCAAGGTTATTTATGATCTGAATCAGTCTTGGTCTATCACCAGTAGACAGAAATGACCATTAGCTGTGATATGATAATGAGGCACACGGCTGTCGGACTTGGGCTTCTGTGCCTGCTGTGGATAAATGTATTACGTGGCTCCCGCAATGTTCAGAAGTTCCTTTTTATCAGTATTTATAATCCTCATTTATTCTCCCCCCTCCAAGAACATTCCCTTCCGAGGGCTGTCATCTCTACAACTTGTTGATGCAAATCTCCAGCTGCGAAGTGCCCAACATCCACAGCAGCTTCTGCGAAAAAGGCAAGGATTTAAATCAAGGGAAGGTATGCGGGAGTCAAGCTTCTGATTCAGCTGAAAGCACCTTCAGAAGTGTCGGCCTCAGGAGTGAGTGAATGGGCCAGGGGTTCGGAACAGTTCTCCTGAATTAACGGTGTCACGGATGGGGATGTCACAGCGGCACCCAGTGAGATTAGTGTCATTGTTAAGAAAGACCGATTGACACAAACAAGGCATGTCACAGTTTTACAGCCATCATTGCTCAAACTGTCAACTGGAATACCACAGAGGGGTCATTCTTAAGGAGGAGGGTGAGCAGCCATAGGTCACAGAATCCCTACCGTGCGGGAGGAGGCCATTTTGCCCTTCGAGCCTACGCTGACAACAATCCCACCCAAGCCCTAACCTCACATATTTACCCTGCTTGTCCCCCTGGACACTAAGGGGCAACTTAGCATCGCCAGTCAATCTATCCCACACATCTTTGGAGTGTGGGAGGCAAACGGAGCACCCGGAGGAAACCCACGCAGACACAGGGAGCATGTGCAAACTCCACACAGACAGTCGCCCAAGGCTGGAATTAAACCCGGGTCCCTGGCGCTGTGAGGCAGGAGTACTAACCACCGTGCCACCCCATATAAATCAAAGCGAAGAATGTGGGCATTGATCCTGCTATTTCTCACATCGGTTAAGGGCGAAAATGCAATCAATCTTAAATCGAATTAGAACATAGAACATTACAACGCAGTACAGGCCCTTCGGCCCTCGACGTTGCGCTGACCAGTGGAACCAATCTAATGACCCTCTAACCTAAACTATTCCAATGTTATCCATATGCCTATCCACTGACAATTTGAATGCCCTTAAAGTTGGCTAAATGAAGTTCAAAAGTCAATAACCCACAACAAAAATCTCTCATTAGGGCAAGAAAGTTCCATGACCAAAACGCCATTGGGCAGAATTTTCCCATCATACCTGTCACAGGAATCGTAGTGGGCGGGGGCGGATTATGCAAAGATCCGTTGATCTCAGGTGGGAATGTCCAGTGATTGCTGCCAGAAAATCCCACCCAACATCTCCAGGAAAAGATATTAAGGGGAGTCTCAGAGTGAGTTGCTGCCTCCCTTGTACACACAAATTAATAAAAGATAGGGATTCGGTTTTCAATGTGTAACATAGTCAAGGAATAAATCCCTTGCTTGTCCTCATTAAACAAGAGGACCTGTGACCTGAAAAATATCAAGCAGACGTGATACCATTTAGGAAAATTCCCACCATTACCTTCGGTACCAGTTCATAGAGGAGGAGGTGAACTGTGTGAGAGTTATGTCTACTCTATCTGGGTCAGTAACAGAGTGCTTACTCCTGGGGTCTGGAACAATGTTTCAATCCTTTCAGAGACCGCCTGCCTAAAAATCAGATGGATTCAACTTCACATTCTGAAAAGTGTCAAAAAAAGCAGAGACGGGGAGGGGGGATTTTCCACACTCCCCCATGAGGTACAGAAGGGCAGATCCTAACTTCTGTGGGTGACAGATTCCAACATCCACCCCTGGATGGATGGCAGACTAGGGCTAGGCTAAAAATCAACAGATCTGAGTTCTGCCTGATGTAGCAACCCACTGCATTGTATCTGCGCCTAGGAGACAATAGGGTGACAGATTGACGCCCAGATGAAGGATATTTCCAATTTGTGCAAAGAAACCAGTCGGCAGATGGTGGGCGAACGAAACAAGGTTCCATCAGTGAAGACCCAAGGTTCTGCTCTTGGCGAGGTAATGCATTTTGGTAGATTGAGCCATCAAGTCCATAGGTTTGAGGTGAGAGGGGAAAGGTACAAAAGGGCCCAGGGTGACAACTTTTTCACACAGAGTGTCTGGAATGAGCTGCCAGAGGTAGTCGTAGAAGTGGGTGCAATTTGGTCTTTTAAAAAACATTTAGACAGTTACATGGATAAGATGGGTATAGAGGGATATGGGCCAAACACGGGCAACTGGGGCCAGCTTCGTGGTTAAAAAGAAAGAGACGGCATAGAGAAGTTGGGCCAAAGGGCCTGTTTCCATGCTGTAAATCTCTATGGCTCTATGACTCTTGGAAATACTAGCGACATGCAGCTGCAACAGCCCAAGAGGCCTCATATCAGGCAGGGAGCCAGCAATGTATCTGGGAAAGCACAGTGAACTGCAGAATCAGTCATCAAACAGGCAGGAGGGAGAGGGAGAGAATTCGTAAGCAGGTTAACAGAAATCCCAATGCCCCCTCAGGGCTGTGACAAGTTCCAAATGAGTGGAATGTTCCGTGTGTATTTTGAATCACTACAGCGCAGGAGGAGGCCACTCAGCCCATCGATTCTGTACCGTCTCGCCAAATGATCGTCGCAACCCGTTCTACCCCTGCCCATCTCAGCAGTTTCAGCATTGCCAGTTAAAGCAATTAATATTGTCCTGTTCCCATCCCTAGGACAGTGAAGTGGTAAGCTGAGTGTGTTCTTTTAAATAATTGGAGGACAGCCAAAACCTGCCTTCACCTCCGGTCACATCTCCCATCTGTTTGCTCAGAAACTGGATGCAAAAATCAGATTGTTACTTACTGCAGGGGTGTCCTTGGATTTTCACTTCATCGATGGCGATGTACTCGGGCTGGCCCGAACTAACTGCTTCAAATATAACCTACAATAAATAAAAAAACACCCTTTCAGCAAATCTCAGTGCACTGTCGAACTTTCAAATATGAACATAAGAACATAAGAAATAGGAGCAGGAGTAGGCCATCTGGCCCTTCGAGCCTGCCCTGCCATTCAGTAAGATCATGGCTGATCTGTCGTGGCTCAGTTCCACATTCCCGCCCTCTCCCCATAACCCTTAATCCCCTCTCTTATCAAAAACCCATCAACCCGCTTCTTAAAAATATTTAGCGAGGCAGCCTCCACCACTTCAACGGGCAGAGAATTCCAGAGATTCACCACCCTTTGAGTGAAGAAATTCTTCCTCAACTCCGTTCTAAACCGCCCCCCCTTTATCTTGAGGCTGTGCCCCCTAGTCCTACTGTCCTTTCTGAGCAGGAAGAGTCTCTCCACCTCTATCCTATCCATCCCATTCATCATCTTATACGTCTCAATGAGATCTCCCCTCATTCTTCTAAACTCTAACGAGTACAAGTCTAGTTTATTCAGCCTCTCCTCATAGCTCAACCCCCTCAACTCCGGCATCAGCCTAGTAAACCTCCTCTGCACTCCCTCCAAGGCCAAAATATCCTTGCGTAAGTACGGCGCCCAAAACTGCACACAGTACTCCAGCTGCGGCCTCACCAATGCCCTATATAGCCGCAGCAAGACCTCCCTACTTTTATATTCAATCCCCCTCGCTATGAAGGCCAGCATCCCATTCACATTCCTAACCACCTGCTGCACCTGCAAGCTGGGTTTTTGCGACTCATGCACAAGGACCCCGAGGTCCCTCTGCACCGTCGCCTGCTGCAGTTTTTCTCCACGTAAGTAATAATCCTTCCTACCATTATTCCTACCAAAGTGGACTACCTCGCACTTGCCAACATTAAATTCCATTTGCCAGTTCCTGGCCCATTCGCCCAGCCTATCTAGATCCTTCTGTAGACTCTCCACACCCTCCGCGCAATTTGCCGTTCCACCAATCTTGGTGTCATCAGCAAATTTTGACACCATACACTCGGTTCCCTCCTCCAGATCATCTATATAAATGGTAAATAGCTGAGGCCCCAGCACCGACCCCTGGGGCACTCCACTAGTCACCAACCGCCAATCCGAA
The DNA here is from genome assembly GCF_965287045.1 of Carcharhinus amblyrhynchos. Taxonomy (NCBI): domain Eukaryota; kingdom Metazoa; phylum Chordata; class Chondrichthyes; order Carcharhiniformes; family Carcharhinidae; genus Carcharhinus; species Carcharhinus amblyrhynchos. The sequence goes on along the minus strand of NC_137331.1, from coordinate 110,489,065 downwards.
TAGCACCCATTGACCCCCACTCTCTGCCTCCTATTTGACAACCAGTCCTCTATCCACGCTAACACCCTACCCCCAACTCCATGTCCCCTGACCTTCTGCAATAACCTCTTGTGAGGTACCTTGTCAAACGCCTTCTGAAAATCAAGAAAGACCACATCCACCGGCTCTCCTCTATCCACCGCCCTAGACACATCCTCATAGAACTCCAGTAAATTTGTCAGACATGACTTCCCCTTAACGAAACCGTGCTGCGTCTGCTCTATCAAGCAATTCCCCTCAAGATGCCTTGTTATTTCCTCCTTGATGACGGATTCTAACATTTTACCTACAACAGACGTTAAACTAACCGGCCTATAATTCCCCGCCTTTTGCCTGGCACCCTTCTTAAACAACGGCGTAACATTAGCCTCTTTCCAACCTTCCGGCACTTCCCCGGAATCCAGCGACGTCTGGAAAATAACCACCAAGGCATCCATTATCGCCTCCGCCATTTCTTTCAGAACCCTCGGATGCATTCCATCCGGTCCTGGCGACTTGTCCACAATCAGCCCCTCCAGTCTGTCGAGCACCGCCTCTCTAGTAACAGTAATGTCATTGAGACCCTCCAGTCCTACCACCTTTCCATCTCTAACACCCGGCAAATTATTCACGTCCTCCTCCGTGAAGACCGAAACAAAAAAGTTATTCAAGACCTCAGCCATTTCCCCATCCCCTACCACTAAGTCCCCCTTCTCATCCTCTAAGGGTCCAACGTTCACCCTAGCCAGCCTCTTCCTTTTTATATATTTATAAAAACTCTTGCTATCCTTTTTTATATTAAGCGCTAGCCCAGCTTCATAGTTTCTCCTACCCTTCTTTATCAACTTCTTTGTCAATCTTTGTTGACATTTAAACCAGCTGCCGAACTGATTGGAATACTCAAACCCACGCATTCAGGATCATTAAGTGTCTATCGAGTTATAGAGGTTTACAGCATGGAAACAGGCCCTACGGCCCAACTTGTCGACGCCACCCTTTTTTTATAACTACTCAGGCAGTCCCAGTTTCCCATGTTTGGCCAATATCCTTCGATACCCATCTTACCCATGTAACTGGCTAAATGCTTTCTTAAAAGACAAAATTGTACCCGCCTCTACTACTATCTCTGGCAGCTTGTTCCAGACGCTCACCACACTTTGTGTGAAAAAATTGCACAATTTTTGGACCCTTTTGTATCTCTCCCCTTAAACCTCATGTTTCTTATTAGTGCCACATTAACACTGCAATGAAGTTACTGTGAAAATCCCCCAGTCGCCACACTCCAGCGCCTGTTTGGGTGTACTGAGGGAGAATTTAGCATGGCCAATGCACCTAACCAGCATGTCTTTCGGACTGTGGGAGAATGTGCAGTGACCCAAACCAGGAACCGAACCCAGGTCCCTAGTGCTGTGAGGCAGCAATGCTAATCACTGTGCCACCGTGAAACTCACACTCCTGAAAAAAAGTTATAATCCAATTGTTTCCATGTCTTTTGATTCCCTGGGGGCAACTACCACAGGACACACACTCATAACTTGAATAAGTGTGAGCGGTGGGATTTGCAGTCATTCACATTGCTCCATGGATGTATGCATCCTCTGGGATCAATAGTGAGTGACGTGTTGTGTATTGAAAAAAAAGATCATTCATTCAAATTAGTGAAATGACAGTAACCTGCTCACTGCCCTGAATATGTACAAACTTAAATTACAGAGTCAAAATTGAATACTGTATATATGTCATTCAGTGACACTTTGGCAATGGAATCAACCTCACCCACACTTCATACAGACGCATTAACAATTAGGTGATCGATTGCACCAACAAATATGTGCTGACTTATAAATCTTGTTTTTCATACCCAGAAAGAAAGCTTACAACATGCAAAGCTGCCAGGGTTGCTCTGCATGATCAGCATCCAGTCATTCCTGGGTGGGACAGGGTGAGCGCAGGTTTGCACTCAGCTACATCAACTCCACGGTGAATAGGAAAACTAGCTAAGGGCCGCCCGAGAAGGTCCACATGAGCGAGGTTCCTGAGGGCAATTGGCACCAGACACAATGGGCACCAATCTGATTTTGTGCTGTGGTGGCCTTCAATGGAAGTGAAGCTCAGGAAAGTTGTAACATTGGATGTTGATTCACTGTCATTCATTCTACACTAATCGCACAAAGTCAGAACTACCCTCTTCAAATGAGACGGAGGATCGGCTAACAGATACATCCCCAGCAAATGTGAACCTTTGTCATAGAATCCTACAGTGCAGAAGGAGGCCATTCAGCCCATCGAGTCCGCATTGACCACAATCCCATCCAGGACCTATCCCCACAAACCCATCCATTTACCCAAGCTAGATCCCCCCCAACACTTAGGAGCAACATAGCATGGCCAATCCACCTAACCTGCACATTTTTATACAGTGGGAGGAAAGCAGGGCACCCGGAGGAAACTCAAGCAGACACAGGGAGAAAATGCAGGCTCCGCACAGACAGTGACCCAAGCAGGGAATCAAACCCAGGTCCCTTGTGATATCAGACAGCAATGCCAACTACTGTGCTATCGTGCCACCCATTGCATTTACTGGGAAACAGTTGTTTCTTGATCAGGAGGTAAATTTTCACGGTCACGGCTGAGACAGCAATCAGAGCGAATTAGCCCAAACTATTCCATTTTTATCCCATTGAGAGGGGAAACAATTGCACGTAAATCCCAGTGCAGTTTTTAATCAAATTTTTTGTTGCAATCAATTTGCGATGGCAGCACATTGTCAAGATAATTGATCAGAATCATTGGGCAGGATTTTCTGGCCATGGGGAAATTGTCGCGAGTCTGTTGAAAATTTTGATGAATCGGCAGAAACTCCATTGACTTTTGGTGGGAATAAATCCCACCCATTGACTCTGTTTCTCTGGCTACAAGTGCTGCCTGACTTGCTGAGTACTGCAAGCATTTTCTGCTTCTAATGTCACATATTACATAATTCCATTCACAGTGAATAGCTGAGTAGGATAGCTGTGTAAGCTGTGCCACATGGTCTGGCTCACAGGTAAGGCTGAGCTACCGCACGTGGATTCTGACTATGTCTTCGTAGGCTGAATGGCCTCTTTCTCTACCATACTATCCCATGATTGTATGAGTTATTCATCTTTCACTTCATTCATTCACATGTTGTGAATTGCGCACCATGCCAGGAGGACAAACTTTTCAAATTCCTCAAACCCTTACCCAGTAATGAAGCTCCCATTTGTTTCTGGTCATTTAGATCACTTGAATTGAGATCCACCCTAAAATCGTGACCAGCAGAGGTCCAATTACAAGGTTTGGGTTCACCCTTTGCCCTGCCATCCATTGATCCATCTATATTTCCCGCTGTCTTGGAAAAGCAGCCAGCATATTCAAGGATCCCCCCGCATCCCGGACATTCCTTCTTCCACCTTCTTCCATCGGGGAAAAGGATACAAACGTCTGAGGTCATGTACTAACCGACTCAAGAATAGCTTCTTTCCTACTGCCATCAGACTTCTGAATGCACCTACATTATATTCAGTAGATTTTTCTCTACACCCTAGCTATGACTGCAATACTACATTCTGCACTCTCTCCTTCCATAGAAACATAAAATCAGGAGGGGGCCATTTGGCCCTTCGTGTCTGCTCTGCCATTCATTACTTTCATGGCTGATCATCCAATTCAATAGCCGAATCCTGCTTTATCCCCAAAAGAAACATCCTTTCCTTCTCCCCCATGTATTCCATCAACGGTATGCTTTGTCTGTATAGCATACAAGGAATGATACTTTTCACTGTATCCCAATATATGTGACCATAATAAGTCAAACCAAATCTAATCAGGAGGTGTAAAAAGGGATAGCAAAATGTATATTGCTCCATGGTCTCCTGCAGTAAAAATACGCAGGTCATAATAAGAGATGAGAAGAGCACTTAAGAGGCTGGTGTTGTCAAAAGCTTGCTAGTTAATGGCAGGGGGTTAACATTGCGAACCTGGTGTTCCATAGAGCACGTCCACTGAGACTGCTACAGCTGATAAAGGACTTAGAGCAAATAAGCCAGAGGCCTCCTCTCTTATCACTGTGGCTCAGCAGCAGGTACCTGATATCAAACAGGATTCTGGGCTGATTATAATAGGCTGCATAACTCCCTATTTCTCAACTTTATTACTTTGGCGTGGAGCAGAACTCCAGAAGATGGTATAGCACCTGTTAAAGAGGAAATTTTACCTTTAGGCATTGAGTTTAATTAACCTGCAGGTCGGTCTTGCTTTGCAATTAACATGCAATGTACAAAGCTCGACTCTATATGAATCTCATTTTAAGTTCAAGGAAGTTGCCAGGTTTGAGGTGAAAGTGAGAGCACTGAATCGTCGCTGCTGACTTCTCTGTTACGACTCAACGTATAGAAATTGGAGAGACTGCAAGCGACTGACTTTTCTCCCAACACTGCTGAAAAGAGGGAAAACCTTTTAATTGCAAATGTGGTGCATGCCCTTCTTCCTTCCTCAAGTGGCATGGTGGCACAGCGGTTAGCACTGCTACCTCACAGTACCAGGGATCTGGGTTCAATTCCAGCCTTGGGTGACATGTCTGTGCGGACTCTGCACATTCTCCCCATGTCCGCGTGAGTTTCCTCCAGGTGCTCCGATTTCCTCCCCCAGCACAAAGATGTGCAAGTTAGGTGGATTGGCCATGCTAAGTTGCCCCTTAGTGTCCCAAGATGTGAAGATTAGGTGGATGAGTGGGATAAGTGTATGGGGTTATGGAGTTAGAGACTGGGCAAGATGCTCTGTCAGAATCGGTGCAGACTCGGTGGGCCAAATGGCCTCCTTCTGCACTTTATTTATTTGTGGGACATGGGCATCGCTGGCTGGCCAGCATTTATAGCAGATTCCTGGTCACCCTTGATCTGAGTGACTAGGCCATTTCAGAAAGCAGTTGAGAGTCAGCTGCATTGCTGTGGCTCCAGAGTCACATGTAGGCCAGACCGGGAAAGGACGACAGATTTCCTTCCCTAAAGGACATTAGTGAACCAGATGGGTTTTTCCGACAATCGACAATGGTTCCATGGCCGTCAGTAGATTCTTAATTCCAGAAATGTTTTATTGGATTCAAATTCCACCATCTGCCATGGCAGGATTTGAACCCAGTTCCCAGAACATTAGCTAAGTTTCTGGATTATTAGTCCAGCGATAATACCATGAATAGAGATTCTATGATACAAAAAAAACCTATGTGAAGATCTTGACCAATCTAATTGACCTCATGTGACCCAAGACTCTTCCTGCCTTCTACCATCCACAGGTTTGGACTGACCTGAGGCTCAGGACCCTGACTTACATTTACTTGTGCGGACCCTGCTAATTTTGGGTGCAGCATGGTGAAGGACTGAGAAAAAGACCTGGCTGAGAATGGCACTGGGAGTAGTGGCAGAACAGGATGGGCAGACAAAGTCTCGACTCCATTTTCAGGGTCCTGACATTCATATCCTTAGTATGGGCGGCACTGCTGCCTCACAGCGCCATGGATCTGGGTCCTATTCTGGTGTCCATTCACTGTCTGGGTGGAGTTTACACATTTTCCCCGTGTCTGTGTGGGTTTCCTGCAGGTGCCATGGTTTCCTCCCACAGTCCAAAGTTGTGCAGGTTAGGTGGATTGGCCATGCCAGGGGAGGGCTAGCAGGGTAAATAAATGGGGTTACGAGGATAGGGACTGGGTGGAATAGTCGTCAGTGTAGGTTTGATGGGCCGAATGGCCTCATTCTGCACTGTAGGGATTCTATGAAGTGTTCAGGAAAAAAGTTAACAATCATAGCCCTCCTTGCCCCCTCATATACAGTGCAGGAAGGTTACAGGCTTCACCCTTCTTAACTCATCTGATCTCAGTTGGAGCAGTTAGACCATAAGATATAGAAGCAGGATTAAGCCATTTGTCCCATTGAGTCTGCTCCACCATTCAATCATGGCTGATATGTTTCTAACCCCATTCTCTCACCTTTGATCCCCTTACCAATCAAGTACCTATCTATCTCTACATATACCTATAAATCCACTCAGCGACCTGGCCTCCACAGCCTTCTGTGGCAACGAGTTCCACAGATTCACCACTCTGGCTGAAGAAATTCCTACTTAGCTTAGTTCTAAAGGGTCATCCCTTTACTCTGGGGTTGTGCCCTCGGATCCTAGTCTCTCCTACTGATGGAAATATCTTCCCCACGCCCACTCTATCCAGGCCTTTCAGTATTCTGTAAGTTTCAATGAGATCTCCCCCTTAGCCTTCTCAACTCCATTGAATACAGCCCCAGACTCCTCAGATGCTCATAGAGTCATACAGGTTTACAGCATGGAAACAGGCCCTACGGCCCAACAAAGGGAAAGAAGCGTTCACTCTGAGGTTATGCCCTGAGTTCTAGTCTCTCCCAACTGAGGGAACATCCTCTCCATGTCCATTCTATCGAGGCTGCAGTGTTCTGTAAGTTTCAATCTTATCCATTAACCTCTGTCTCCCTCCCACCTTTCCAGGAGTGCACATGTTGAGGCACGTCACATGAGGATAAAAATCAGACCTGGTTATAATGCCTCCTGCAGCCAAATTGCAATATTGATTGAACCAAATTCCCAGAGGGAGTCACTCTTTTTGGGAGGGGGCGGGGGGGGGCACGGAGAGGAGACGACGGGCAAGAAAAGTAATGTTTTAAAGAAAAATAGAGTTTAATCAGTGTGCTTTTTGATTAGCTACCAACAATTTCCATTAAAATGACAAGAGGCCATGCTGTGATTGGTAATTACCATGAAAATCAGAGCTATCCAATCAGAACATGTCCTAACATACAGATTTAACATGTCAGGGAAGAATATTATTAGAAAAATGTTTTAAAGTCGCTTGCTGATTGGTGTGGGATTCTGTTTTAAATTTGCCTAAATTACTCAACTGTCTTCTCACCTTTAAGCAAAGACGTGAATGCAGGTTAGAATGGAATGCCATCCAAAATCTTGGGTGTGGATATAAGCATATTCTATAATGTTGCCCTAACTGATAAAGCTCTTCTAATGTCATAGAACACTGCTAAATATCTAAAGCTATTAACTGCTCATCAAAAATAGGTGTACGCATGTACAAATATACACACCCACACCACATGCATAACTCACTCATCACTTACACACCACACGTGTACACACACACACACACACACACACAAACAGACACCGGACATACACACTCAATACACATAAATACTGACACATATGCTAATACAGAAACGCAAACACAGATGAAAGACAATCACACAGACACACATACACATACAGGCACACACTATACTTGCACACAAACACACACCACAAATACACACATACGTACATATACAAACACACATACACAAACCCACAGCAATGTAATTGACTCTTAAATTCCTCCTGAAAGAGCATTTGGGAATGAGCAATAAATGCTGGCCCAGCATCTCATGAAAGAATAAAAAGGATATATAAATAACACACAAACATACACACTCTCTATGGACAAGTATACATGGAAACATGTACACCACACACACAAACACACAAACAGATGCGCACACACACAAGCTCATGTACAGGCAGACACATAAAGAAATGCCACCATCTCCCCTCTCTGGGGAGAATTGAACCCTCACTTGTGCACAAATTTCAAAAGCGTTGGGATTGCTCCGATGTTGAGAGAAAATTAGGCCCTAAGACAGATAGCAACCAACTGATTTTTCTGTAGCTGCCTATGAAAAATTTGAGATGAGAATTTTCATTCACTGACTGTGAATGTGACAGCATGTGAGAGGCGAGTCCCCTTTGCAACTTCCAAACCTGTAATCTCTACCACCAAACAGGACGAGGGCAGCAGATATATGAGAACACCATCAATTGCAAGTCCCCTCCCACTACTCCCCAAGACACTCACCACCCTGATTTAGATCTATTGTATTTTGAAGTGGTTGCGTGATTGCTTTAAGTATCGGCCACATATGATGGTGATGTCTTTGGGGTGTTTCACAGGCATCTGCTTAGTTTCATTCCGCACTCCGAACAGGCAACAACTCTTTCAATAAACCTGTTGTTATACATTAGAATCCATATGTGCAAACTAAATCCTTTTCTTTTTGTGTAAAACCCACAACCATTAACATAGTTAAGACATTGCAAAAAGAAAACTGGCGATGAAGTGGGATTTTGTTTCGTTGAGAAAGGATACTAAATAGAAAGAAAAACATTCTAGGTCCTCACACTTCAACTATTGCAACAGGATTAGAGATTAAAGTGCCAATGAAGGACGACTAACTAACAAAAAAAATCACTTTTCCTATCCAAAGGAAAAAATTGGGTGACTGATAAGCTGCAGGATCCGCATACATGCTGTGGTTTGTAGCAACAGGGAGGGAGATGCACTACACAGCTGAAAAAGGGCGTAAGCTTTCTGCGCGGTTTTGAGATGATGTGGAGATGCCGTTTATGTCACGCATATCGACACAGACTTCAAGTTTCTACAAAGATGCAAGGAAGCAGACAAGATCCCGAAAGGACTTCAGATCATGAACCTACTCAAGTCAACCTACAACACACACTACGCTGAGAGACTTTGCCGTCGCATCACTCTCACACTTCTCAACCACCGCATATACCAGTGCTACAGCAGACACCACAACCCAGAAACCAAGATTGAGTCCATATTCTCAGTTTGCGCTCAGGGTGCAGTGGACCAGCTGCAAGACACTGTCAAGCAGACGAGACAACAAAATTATGCCACCTACAAGCACGCCAAGAACTTGAGAAACTTGGTATCACCTCCAACAGCAACCAAGCCTTCCCCGGTACCAGTTTTAAAAGGGTTTTCTTTTCCGATTAGAGAGAGATTCAAGGCACTATCTGGCATATTTGAAAAGAAGGGGTGCTCCACTGTGCGGCTGGGGTCATTTGAAATCAAGACTATATCGTGTCAAAGGTCTCCAAACAGGGATTACTGATAAGACAGTAAAAATATATATATTGAGAAGTCTTGAATCGCTAATGCCTGCAAGAGAACTATTGGGTAAACTAGGCTCCATGGGTCCTTTCAATGCAGAAAATAAATCATGAAGTCATGGGCAGCACAGTGGTTAACACTGCTGCCTCACAGTGCTAGGGACCCGGGGTTCGATTCCAGCCTTGGGTCGCTGTCAATGTGGAGTTTGCTTGTTCTCCCCGTGCCTGCATAGGTTTCCTCCTGGTGCCCCAATTTCCTCCAATGTGTGGGTCAGGTGGATTGGCCATGCTAAATTGGCCTTTAATGTTCAAAGATGTGTAGGTTAGACAAATTAGCCATGGTAAATGTGTGGGGTTATGGAGATAGGGTGGGGAAAGGGCCTGGGTAAGGTACTCTGCCAGACAGAGTTGGTGCAGACTCAGTGGGCCACATGACCTTCTTCTGCACTGTAGGGATTCTATGAAATCATCAAATAAGTTCCTATGTAAAACATTCTCATTACTTTGCATGTTGTTCATACCAGCTTTTTTCTGTACATTAGTAAGTAAAACATTCAATTTGCTCCAGAACTTGGTTCATCCAGCAAAGCCAGGAACCAAGACTTATGATGACTTCATCCTTCAAGAACATTACTCTCCAAAGTCATTGAACACCGTGGAACAATTCAGTCTACCAAAAGAATCAAGTGGAAGCCAATGTCATGTTGAGCCAAAGGGCCTGTTTCCATGCTGTAAACCTCAACGGAAGGTGAAAGTTTGTGGCAACCTTAAAAGGTCGGGCACAACCTTGTAAGTTTGGTGAGATCGTCTAGTTCCTGGTCTCTAAAATGAGACTATCCAAAGAAAAAGACTTAGGTGAATTTGAGTTGCCTGATGAATGTGCCTTTATTACTAAACCACTGAGAATGATACAGAATTAGTTCCAAGAGAAGCATGTCTATTGAAGTTCTAAATCATTCTTCCAGGGTAAAAACAGCCACATTTCAGGATGCCATATACAACTGAAGAGGAATAGATGTCTTCCTGATCAACTTTCTTATTGACTATGTGTAATGAATCATGGTGCACAGTATTGTGATTAGAATGTTATTGATCTTATGTATAACATTGTAGCAATTTGTTGCCATGACCACAGAAGGAAAGGGGGAGGGATAGTACATATTTAAGTGGTTGCATGATTGCTTTAAGAGCCAGTCACATGACTTGGTGGTGTCGTCACTGGCTAGTTTCACAGGCTCATGCTTAGTTTCATCTTTTACCTGGTGATATGGCCATTCTGTCATGGTTATTGGGCAAAGATCCTGGAATTCCCTTCCTAATGGCACTGTGATGTACCTGCACCACACGAACTGCAGCGGCTCACCATCACCTTTTCAAGGGCAATTAGAGGTGGGCAATAAATGCTGGTCCAGCCAGCGATGTTCATATCCCATGAGAGAATGAAAATAAACTCCAGCCTTTACTCCTGACCATCTCCCTTAAATATTTGGGAAATGGGCAGCTCTTCTGATAGGTTGAGGGAGCTAGGTCTCTTCTGCCTGGAGAGACGAAGATTGAGAGGCAACCTGATAGAGGTTTATAAAAGGTTGAGAGGTGTAGATCGGGCAGAGGCTATTTCCCAGGGCTGAAATGGTCGCTACGAGAGGACACAGGTGTAAGGTGCAGAGGAGATGTCAGGGGTAAGTTTTTGACTTAGAGGGTGGTGAGTGAGTGGAATCGGCTGCCGTCGGTGGTGGTAGAGGCAAACTCGCTGGGGTCTTTTAAGAGACTTCTGGATGAGTACATGGGATTTAATGGGATTGAGTTATAGATAGGCCTGGTAGGTATGGATATGATCGGTCGAAGGGCCTGTTTGTGCTGTAGTGTTCCATGTTCTAAAACATGCTTTCAAATTCTAGATATACTCGTGTTAATTGACCTATTGGCGCCATGGTGGCACAATGGTTGGCACTGCTGCCTCACAGCACCAGGGACCCAGGTTTGATTCTCGGTTTGGAGACTGTCTGTGTGGAGTTTGCACATTCTCCCCGTGTCTGCATGGGTTTCCTCTGGGTGCTCTGGTTTCCTCCCACAGTCCAAAGATGTGCGTGCAGGTCAGGTGGATTGGCCATTCTAAATTGCCCCTTAATGTCAGGGGGACTAGCTAGGGTAAACACATGGGGTTCTGGGGATAGGGTCTGGGTGGGTTTGAGATCGGTGCAAACTTGATGGGCCAAATGGCCTCCTTCTGCACTGTAGGGATTCTATGACTTTTATTTTGTTCTTGGAGGGGAACTTCCAAGTGCTGATGTTCCCATGCATCTAACTAGCATTGTCTTTCTAGATGGTAGAGGTGGATTTGAAAGGTGCTGCCAAATGAGCCTTGGCAAGTTGCTGCAGTGAGTTTTGCATGATGGTGCACATTGTTGCCATTGTGTGTCGGTGGTGGAGGGAATGAATGTCTGTGGAAGGGGTAACAATCAAGCAGGTTGCTTTGTCCTGGAGTGTGGATGGGAAATCTTAGATTCCTGGGAAACTCCTAGAAAAGAAAGTTTGAGAAGAAACAACATATATTTGGGCGGCACGGTAGCACAGTGGTTAGCACTGCTGCTTCACAGCTCCAGGGACCTGGGTTCAATTCTCGGTTTGGGTCACTGTCTGTGTAGGGTTTGCACATTCTCCTTGTGTCTGCGTAGGTTTCCTCTGGGTGCTCCGGTTTCCTCCCACAGTCCAAAGATGTGCGGGTTAGGTTGATTGGTTATGCTAAATTGCCCCTAATGTAGGTTAGAGGGATGAGTGGGTAAAATATATGGGGGTGGGGCCTGGGTGGGATTGTAGTCGGTGAAGACTCGATGGGCCAAATGTACTGTGGGGGTTCTATGTTCTATAGTCTCCAATATAACCAGGCTGCAGTAGGTTCTGAAAAATCAGAGGCACCACCAAGATCAAAGAAAGTTGTAACAGAGCACTGGATGCAGGAATACTGTTGTCTGGGAAGTTGCCTTATTATGAAGCTCACTGCTGGAAATTAAGCCACTCGACATAATGGTGGCAGGTTGAAATATCTGGGCCTCTGCCCAATGTCATGTGCACGATAATGGAAGCATTTACAGCTGGTTTATTGCAGAATAATCAGGATGAAGTAATTAAATACAAGCTGTGGCTACATTTGGACAGCTCAGTGTGGAACCATGGAAGGTCTTGCGGTCATATTCTCAATTAATACAGTAAGTGGTGGCACGGTGGTTGGCACTGCTGCCTCACAGTGCCAGGGATCCAGTTCAATTTCAGCCTTGGGTGACTGTGTGGAGTTTGCACATTCTCCACCGTGTCGTCTGGGTTCCTTCCCATTGTCCAAAGATTTGCAGGCTAGGTGGATTGGCCATGCTAAATTAGTGTCCCAATATTAGAGAAATTAGTGGGATAAATATGTGGTGTTATGGGGATAGGGTAAGACGCTCTGTTGGTGCAGACTCGATGGGCCGAATGGCCTCCTCATCTCCTATAGGGATTCTATGATTCTAAGTTAGAGCTACGCAATCCCACAGATCAGATCTAAGCTCTGCAATGCTGCCAATCCATTCATGAATGGTGATGAAAAATTCAACAAACTAAATATCTCCACCCTCAATAACAGGACAACAAAAGATGAGGCTGAAGCATTCACAACAATCACCAACCAGAGGTGCTGAGTCGATGATCCATCTTGGCCTCCTCCGGAGGTCGCCAGTATCACAGACATCAGTATTCAGTCAACTTGATTTGCTCCACGTGATATTAAGGAACAGTTGGAGGCGCTGAATACTGTAAAGGCAATGGGCCCTGACAACATTCCAGCAATAGTACTGAAATCTTGTGCTCCAGAACTTACCATAGCCCTAGCCAAGTTGTTTCAGTACAGCTACAACACTGGCATCTACCCAGCAATGTGGGAAATTGACCAGGTATATACTGGGCACAAGCAGCATGGTAAATCCAACCAGGCCAATTACCAATGACCATCAGTCCATGCTCAATCATCAGCAACATAATGGAAGGGGTTATCAATAGTGCTAGCAAGCGGCACTTACTCAGCAATAAACTGCTCACTGGCATTCAGTTTGGATTCCACCAGGGTCCCTCAGCTCCCGACCTCATTCCAGCCTTGGTCTAAACATGGACAAATGAGTTGGATGCAAAAAGTGAGGTGAGAGTGACTGACTTTGACATCGGGGCAGCATTTGACTGAATTTGGCATTAAGGAGGCCTAAAAACTGGCATCAGTCGGAATCAAGGAGAAAACTTCCTTTGAAATGAGACGTGGCACAAAGGTTGTGGTCGCTGGAGGCCAATCAGCTCAGTCTGAGGATGTCGCTCAGGGTAGTGCCCTGGGACCAATCATCTTCAGCTGCTTCATCAATGACCTTCCTTCCATCTTAAGGTCAGAAGTGGGGATGTTTGCTGATGATCCTCAAGTGCTACAATCCCAATTGGTATTATAACTGGATGAGACAATTCCAAAATGTAACCTAGCTCAAAAGACTACTACTTTCATTTTGTTTTAGAAAACACAGAGGAACAAACAGTCACAAGACTGTTAATTATATTAACAACAAGAAAAAAAAATGATCAAATATGAAAAGTTGGATTGTGACACAATACTCCTTTACTCCCTTATATCTTCACAAATATATAATGGATTGTAAGGTTAACACAAATTACAAAATTATATCTTAAACTACAATGGTCTCAGTAACACAAAGTCCCTTTAAACACAGATTAGTTGTGGTCAGACACACTCTACTCTGAATCCAAGTGAAAATCTGTGGGTTTCATCCCAAAATCCCCTCAGACGATTGTCACATCAAATCTTCTTCCATAACAATGTTTTCCATCAGTGGTTTCCATTACTCGTCCACTCCAGATTTTCCAAGCCATTCTTTCAACAAAGCTTCCGCTCCACTTTTAATAAAGAATCCAGCACCCAGGTTTCACACCTCCCTCTTCAGGATTTCTTTGTCTTTCCTGTTGCACAAACAGTTCAGAATTGCTTGAACTATCAATTTCTGACTCTATTAAGAAGGCACAAAACTTTTGATTTACCTCGGAAGTCTGCTTTCCCATTTAAATCTGACTACTAAAGCTGCTCTTCAATTCAGCCTTTTCTCCACTCTGACTGTTCTCTGTTCTAGTACCGTTAATTTCAGGCTTTTGGAAAATTCTCTTCAGTTCTTTAGTTTCCTTAATTAGTTGGATTTTAGCCCTTTGCACTTGTTTTCTAACCATTACTCCATGGTAGGGCTTTTCTCCAAGCAAAGCTGAGAGAGATGTTCCCTTTCCAGTCTGCAAAATCAACTGCAAATGAATTCAGCTAAAACTAAATTCAAAAAGCCTATCTACCTTAAAAAGGCCGCCAGTTGCTAATCAATGACCGTATGGCTTCTATTTATTCTCTCTAAACACAGAAGTACAGTTAGAACTGAGCCAACCCCCACACATACAAACACCTTTGTCCAACATGAATCTAACTTTAGGTTAACCTTCCTTACACAGAACATTACATTAAATCCACTAAACCTTATTTCTAATGTTTCCCCATAAAATAGAAAGCCCTTAAAACTCCCTTTGTTTTCCGAATATCAGATACCAAAGCAGTCCATGTCCAAATGCTGTGAGGCTTGGTTAATATCCGGGCTGATAAGTGGCAAGTTGCATCAGCACCAGACAAGTGCCAGGCAATGAGTTATTTCCAATAAGAGAGAATTCAACCATCTCCCTTTGCCGTTCAATGGCATTGCCTTTACTGGCTCCCTGTTATAATCCTGGGGGTTACCATTGACTAGAAACTGAACTGGACCAGCCATATGAGTATCATGGCTACAAAAGCAGGTCAGAAGCTGGGAATCATGTGGTGAGTGACTCATGTCCTGACCCTCCAAAGCTTACCCACCATCTACAAGGCACAAGTCAGGAGTGTGATGGAATACTCTTCATTTACCTGGAAGAATGCAGCTCCAATAATATTCAAGTAGTTCGATACCATCCAGGACGAAGCTGAGAAGCAAAGTTGACTGGTGGCAGACACCAGAAAGAAACATGCCACCCACAGTCATTACATGGTTGGTAAACACAAGGTAAGAGTGGGACATCTGTCCCTCAGTGGAAGGAAGTCCCACCCTCAAGAACTGTCAATCATCCTGACTCACCGACGGTGCCAACAGTCCAAGCAGTGCCAGAATTCAGTTGTGGGCATTGCCAGGATTGTGGGGAGGAGCATATGGAAGATGGATGGCTGCTAGATCCCGGTACGCACCAGGATTTCAGAGTGGGGATGGAGGAGCAAGAAGGAGATGAGGGGCCAGGTTTTGGAGGCAAAGAGGAAGGAAGGGATGGCTGACATCTTATGGCATTTCCCGATGCACACAGTGACCCCCACCTCCGAACGAGAAGCACTCGCCTTCCTCTCTGTCTTTTTTTATCTAGGCCACGAAAAACAGCCTGCCCACTCCCATCCCTCTGCCCACGCTAACTGTGTTATATCCTGGGCAGCGTATTATCTTGCTGCATAGGCTCGCTGACAAGCCGAACTGACTCTGAATTATTTATTTACATCTGGTGGGTGGATTTCAGCACATACCCATCCAGTGAATTAGACGTAGGATCGTTAGATATCGGAGCAGGATTAGGCCATTCGGCCCATTGAGTCTGCTCCGCCATTCAGTCATGACTGATAAACTTCTCAACCCCATTTTCCTGCCTTTACCCCGTATCCTTTGATCCCCATACCAATCAAAAATGTAGCCACCTCTGACTTAAATACACTCAATAACCTGGCCTCCACAGCCTTCTGTGGCAATGAATTACACAAATTCACCACCCTCTGGCTGAAGAAATTCCTCCTCATCTCAGTTCTAAAGGGCTGTCCCTTTACCCTGAGGATCCTAGTCTCTCCTAATAATGGAAACAATTTCCTCACGTCCACTCTATCCTGGCTTTTCAATATTCTGTAAGTTTCATTGAGATCCCTCCCTCATCCTTCTAAACTCCATCGAGTACAGAACTTAGAGGCCGGAATTTTACTGTCCCGCCTGCCATGGGATTCGGAATGGCCAAGGGGTGGACAATGGGAAGGTCCATTGACTTTGGGTGGGACTTTACGGTTTCAGGACAAGGGTGGCCGTAAAATTCCATCTAGAGTGTTCAGTTGCTCCGAATGCAAATTTGGGGATCAACTCAGGGGTGGATAGGAAGATGGAGAGCTCCTGATATATTTTACATGCTCCCCCCACCCCACCACCCCCCACCATCAAAATCATGTTCGGGGGTGCAGGGCACATAAAATTGGTGTTTGTTCCAACAATTGTGTATCCATGTTATGCAGAGTTATTGGTGATGAGCATTGACCAGCCTAAAAGAAGCTTTCTTTGCTATTTTTCTGAACAGCAGACAGTACGTGAGGCTTAATGGAAATTAATTTTCTTTGTGCTTTTATTCAAAGCTGCAATTACCAATTAGCGAGTCATTCACTCCAATAAAAGTTGGATTGTGTGGCTGGTTGAACTGTAAATAACATTGGTTCTGAACTTCTGGTTATTCCCTTGCAAGGTTCATTTTGGAAAATGTCTGTTCACATTTCTCTACCAGTGAAGTTCTATTTAATATTTCTGTTTCCCCTATTCTCGGCAGAGTGCTATCTGGAATGCTGTTCCATGTACAACGCAAATTGAGTCATTGTTAAGATAATTTGTTTTCACCCACTCTGAATAATTACTCCTATATGAAAACAATCTATTGCATCAGGACTGGTTTGGTGCTAAACTGTTTCAGAAGTAAAGAAACAGGTTTTCCAAAGGTGAACTTTATCCCTTGAGAGTCTGGTGCATTCACATGGAGTTTGAGTACCCTAATTGAACTATTTGGTTCCAGTTTTGACTTATATACATGCACATGCAAATATCCATAGAATCCCTACAGTACATGAGGCTATCTGGCCCATTGAGTCTGCAACAACCTTCCAAGAAAGCACTCTAGCTTCCCCACCCCATCCACTTAACCCCACTCATTCATCACGGCCAATCCACCTGATACAATCATCTTTGGACTGTGGGAGGAAAGCAGGGAATCTGAAAGGTAATTAAACATGTACAAGCAGGAAGGAACGTGCAAACTCCAAACAGTCACCCAAAGCTGGAATTGAACTCAGGTCCCTGGTGCTGTGAGACAGCAATGCTAACCACTGTGCCCCATGCTGCCTATAAGTAGTGATAAAAAGCAATGAGTGGGTGCTCTTATATTCCTCCCACCTCAGTGAAAAAGTCACACAATGCCCCCATACAACATATATATATGGGGTGGCAGGGTGGCATAGTGGTTAGCATTGCTGCCTCACAGCACCAAGGACGTGGATTCAATTTCCATCTTGGGTCACTGTCTGTATGGAATCTGCACATTCTCCCCATGTCTGCATGGGTTGCCCCCAAGTGCTCTGGTTTCCCCCCCACAGTCCAAAAGACGTGCTGGTTAGGCAGATTGGCCATGCTAAATTCACCCTCAGTGTACCTGAACAGGCACCAGAGTGTGGCGACTAGGGGATCTTCACAGTAACTTCATTGTAGCATTAATGTAAGCCTACTTGTGACACCAATAAATAAACCTAAACTATGTTTTGTGTTCTTTGTTTATTTATATATCCGGTTTAACCAATGGTTTCCTATTCCTAAGAGACACAAACTTTTGAAACTTGGGGAAGAGCCTTGACCCATCTTGACTTGAGTCTGAGGAGAAGTTTTCTCCAAAGACTGATCTGACTCTTGACCTTCAATGGAATTTTCCACTTCATTTGACAAGCCTGCCTGACCCTGACTCAGATGCAAACTGGTTTCTGGCACAATTTGTATTGCGGTAACTATCGGTGCACTACTCATATCCCAAATATCCTATCCATTTGATTCTTCCTTGCACTTTTCTTCATAAACCTCTGCAAATAAAAAATTGGCTGAATACTCTGACCTCGCTAGCGGTTGGGATTCTCCAGTCCTCTGCACTGAATGAAGATTCGACTGAGCGACTGATTGGGGGAGGTCAGGTGGAAAATTTTTTACACAGAGGGTGGTGAGTGCCTGGAACTCACTGCCAACGGAGGTAGTGGAAGCAGATGCGATAATTACTTTTAAGGGGCGTCTTGACAAATACATGAATAGGATGGGAATAGAGGGATATGGACCCCAGAAAGGTAGGGGGGGTCTTAGTTCAGACGGGCAGCATGGTCAGTGCAGGCTTGCGGGCCGAAGGACCTGTTCCTGTGCTGTAATTTTCTTTGTTCTTTGGTAGTAGTAGTGGCGTAGGTGAGTCAGGAGAATTCCGGTTGTCATCTATATGTGAAAAATCTAACCTTTTCACCAGCAAACATCTGGGCCAAATATGTATGAGAATAACATATTCCCATGACCCCTCCTGGTAACAAAATATGATGATCTTTCAGTGGAACTTTCTGTTTCAACTTCAGATGCTTTTCTCTCACTCAACCTGTATCATGACATTGGGCAAGATTTTCCAGTCGTGCCTGCCCCGAACCTGGAAATTACCACTCGCGATCAATTGACCTTGAAATGGTCCGATATATTTTCCGTTTCCACGGCAAGCGGGATTATAAAATTTATCCGTCTCTTTACACCTGGATTGTTTGTCTTCTCATGACTGTGCTGGAGGGTAACTGGCCACAGAAAAATTATATTCCAGTGCAAGGCAGCATCATCAAAATAGGAAGAGGCAGAAAAGTTCCAAACATATAAAAACCTGCCAATTTATCACAAACAGCGATCCAATTTCTGAATTGTCAAACAAACAGTTCATTGTCACATCATCGGAACCATTTAATTGATTTACAACCTCGTGATGCACTGGCGGCCAGATGGTATCAAAAACAAGTTACATGTACACAAACATCTTTGAAGTAGAAAAGCATAGGAGATGCCTAATCAATTCAAAAAATAACATAGGCCAAGCAATGAGATATGGGGAGTGGTGACTAGAAGCGGCACATTGGCACAATGGTTAGCACTGCTGTCTCACGGTGCTTGGAACCTGGATTCGATTTCCAGCTTGGATCACTGTCTGTGCAGAGTCTACACGATCTCCCTCGTGCCTGTGTGGATTTCCTCCGGGTGCTCCGGTTTCCTCCCACAGTCTGAAAGACTATGTTTGACCATCTTAAATTCTCCCTCAGTGTACCCAAACAGGTGCCGGAGACTAAGGGGATTTTCACAGTAACTTCATTGCAGTGTTAATGTAAGACTACTTGTGACGCTAATAATAAATGAATAATGGGGAATAGGAGATAGAGAGGTAAAAGAATTTAGTGAGGAAATTCTGGAAGGTAGAATATAGACTGCTAGATGGGGTGACAGATGGGGAAGCACAAGAGATTAGAATAGAATAGAGTTCATGAGGTCAGGAGGAGATTATAGTAAGAAGTCTCACAACACCAGATTAAAGTCCAAAAGGTTGATGTGGAATCACCAGCTTTCGGAGCGCTGATGAAGGAGCAGCACTCCAAAAGCTTGTGATTCCAAGTAAACCTGTTGGACTTTAACATGATGTTGTTAGACTTCTTACTGTGCCCACCCCAGTCCAACACCGGCACCTCCACCTCTGGGGGAAGTTAGACATTGAAAGGGGTAAACACAAGGGTGAGAACTCCTCACAAACACTTGATGAACTGTTTAGATTCTGTTTAAAGATTGAAAGAGCGTATCTTTACTTTTCTCTCAGATGGTTTCTCAGATATTCCCCAATGTTTCTTCCCCAGTCAGTCACAAAGATTATTCAAGTGATTTGGGACCTTTTGATATTTTCTCCAATTGATTTGTCACACCATGATAGAAGGAAGAAATGACGGGGTAAAGTCATTGGACTACTGTTGAAAGCATTCTCTGTTTTGCGAGCAATTTCTCAGTCCAATTGATGTCCCGCACACGCCCCCAAACGACAATGAGATAAGTTACTAGACGGCTTGTTTTTGATGCTGATAGTGATGGGGTCAGGTCAGGACACGGGTAAAACATTCCTTTGTTCCTCTTTTGATTGGCGCCTTGGAATCCTACATTCACCTGAGTACACAGGGAGGGCTTTAGTTTAAACTTTCATGCAAAGACTTACACCTCTGGCGGCACAACATTACCTCAGCAACATGCTGTCCCATCAGCCTAATTATTTGCCGACCTAGGTTTTGAACCCATCATCGACTCAATAGGTAAGAGCTGCTGCGTTCAAGCTTAACTAATATCTTTGACCATTTTCACTCAATCATCAAGGACATTACCATCTCTGAATTCTCCATATCCTATGAATTATCATTGACTAAAATCTACATCAGCCATAGAAATATTGGGGCAAATTTTCCCATTCCACTCGCCATGGGAATCATAGCAGGCGGGTCATGGAAAGGTCTGTTGATCTTGGGTGGGATTTTCCGATTAAGGAGCGAGCACAGCCGGAAAATCCTGCCCGCCGTGGCTACAAGAGCAAGTCAGAAGCTGGGAATTCTGCAGTGAGTCACTCGCCTCCTGACATCCCAGAGCCTGACCACCATAAACAAGGCAACAGTGCCTGGGAATGACCCTCTCCATCCAGGGGGCTATACTTACCTGTGCAATCCCAGTGGGGACTGTTCATCTTGGTGGTCCAGACTTGCTGTAAACCCCGCTGATGTAACATCACGCAGCTAGCTGAGGGTAGGGGCAGGAAGGGGTTGCAATCCTTACAGAGAGGGAGTCCACTATTGATATTTAAATGTTTGGTAATGGGCTTCCCAAATTTTCATCGTGGGAACCCCATTATATCACGGGCAGGGATTGGAGAACAATGGCAACAGGAAATCCCACCAACATAAAAGTTGTTTGGGTTCAGATTCTCTGCTCCCATTGGCTTTCCAGCCCATTGAACATGTGGATGGGAAAATCCCCCCTACCCCATGTTTTGAGTTTAGAAACCATCACATCGGTGTCCACGTGCCCTCGAGTAATTTTAGCTTCTGCACTGTTTTTAGTAAGTTTAATGGGCAGCGTGACATGGAATCTGGCACACTGGATAGCACTGCTGCCTCACAGCACCAGGGGCCTGGGTTCGATTCCCAGCTCGGGTCACTGTCCCTGGGGAGTTTGCACATTCTCCCTGTGTCGGCATGGGTTTCCTCCAGATGCTCCTGTTTCCTCCAAAAAGCTGTGTTGGTTAGGTGCATTGAGGGAGAATTTAGCACAACCAGTCTACCCAAACAGATGCTGAAGTGTGGCAACAGGGGGACTTACACAGGACATTCATGGGAGTGTTAAGTGAGCCTACTTGTGACACGAATAAATAAATAAACTTTAGTCGCCTCCATTTAGTCCAGCAAGTGTAAAATCAAAATTCAAACATGATGCCTCGCTCAGATCAGTTTGCAATCTATCATTTCGCAGCTCATTGTCCCTGCATTTCATTATAAAACTGAACTCATAAAACTGATCTCAAACACTGACGCCATCCTGGCAAAAGAAGATTTTAATCCTGCTCGAGACGTTTCAAAGGCATTGTCGCTTATCGCCAGGAAATGACTGCCTGGAATCTGGCTGCTACTTTTCCTGAAATATGTTTGGTTTGTATGAGAGGCCAGAAATATTGAATCCGACAACAATTCTCTTCTAAAGAAGAGAGAGATAAAGCCCGCATTGAAATCCTGCAAATCCGAGGTCTGGAAATTTCAAGGGTCAATAGATTTCTTTTTTAAAGGCAACTTAAGAAACGATTAAACGTTGTCACATTTTCCGCAGGAACACGCTGGAGATATTGCCAGACGCTGAACTGCCCTGATAACTCGGTCGGTTCAAGCGACGTGCAGGGGAAACGCTTGGTTAGAAAGTGAGATTATTACAAAATCAAAACTGTCGGAGCAGCAAAAAAAAAAGTCATGGGGATAAAACACCCTTTTGTTAGCTCAAACCTTCTTAGAAAAATGTTTGGCTTCCTTATCAGCCAGGAAACGCTTGAGCAAAAACTCTCGCCAAGAACCTCGTGGAAACCGACTTTGATTTTTATTTTGAAAAGTCCATATCAGGCGGCTGGTAAATCCCTACCTCCAACCAGGAAACAGGGCATCAGCTGAATAGCGCACCATTCCCCATGCTTGGGGGGGAAACAAGTCAAAAATCAGCTGTTTGGTCTGGCGTGCTGGTTCCACCACCGTGCCACAGCTCCTGGGAGGTGAAGCATCAATTGTCAGAACAAACCGCCTTGTATATTTGTTTATTTTTTGTTAACTGCAGGTGACCTTGTTTGTGTCGATGCCAGTTAACATCAAGCCAGTGCAACGTCCTAATTATGCGTTCTTGCTCACATCTATAACCTTGCTAATCGTATGTTTGGAGCACCGCTAAACCCATAAAAGTTGGTGAGCTGCAGGATGTGAGCCCAACAGTGAAAAGAGAGAGAGAGAAAAAAAATCAGCGTTAATAAATAGATCCAACAGCCTGGAACTAAAAAGCAAGGGTTTAACAATTGACCCCGAGCTCGTGTCGAAATATACAAGGTTCTGGCAGGTTAATAGCTTTTCATAGCCTGAATTTCACCTTTTGATCTGCCATTACTCACTGCACCCACAGGCCATGTTTCCACTGCCATTAATACCCCAACAGAAGTAAGAATATATTGCATCTCTCCGGGCTAAAGACTTGATAAACAGTTTGTGGAAAACATGTCTTGTTTTCCACCAGTGAGGAGAGCATGTGGAAGGAACAACAGTTGCAAGTGATTCAAGCTCCAGTGGAATTGGGAGTAATGGAATCTGGACTGTTATTTGGCGAGGAGACCCGGACATACTCGACTCTGCCTTCGCTTGGGGACCTCTTACTGTTTCTAATTTACATTAACAACTTGAGGTCGTCAGATCAAATCTCTCCAGGGGCAAGTGGAAAATTGAATTCAATTACTCTGGTAAATTGCAGAATTCAAAAACAAAGCCGGAAATAACTCAACTGATTGAGTCATGTCATAGAATCCCTACAGTGCAGAAGGAGGCCATTCGGCCCATTGAGTCTGCACCGACCACAACCCCACCCAGGCCCGATCCCCGTAACCCCAAGTATTTACCTTGCTAATCTCCCTGACACTAAAACAATTTAGCACAGCCAATCAACCTTACCTGCACATCTTTGGATTGTGGGAATCGTAGAATCCTTGCAGTGCAGAAGGAGGCCATTCGGCCCATCAAGCCTGCACCAACAGAAAATCCCACCCAAGGCCTATCCCTGCAACCACACATATTCCGCAAATCCGCTGGACACTAAGGAAATTTAGCATAGCTAATCAACTTAACTCGCACATCTTTGGACAGTGGGATTAAAACAGAGCACCCAGAGAGAACCCACACTGGCAGCACAGTAGCCGGATTTGTTTGTGGATTCAAGGAAATCTGGCAAATTGGATCCAGAATAGGCTGAGTGGCAGGGAGCAGGGGGCAAAGTTCAGGGGGTGTTATTCTGACTGGAACCCTGTTTCCAGTGGGGTTCGGCAGGGATCAGTGTTGGAGCCCTTGCTGTTCATGGGTTATATAAATGATTCAGACTTGAATGTAGGAGGGTTGATACAAAAATTGGTGGGGAGATAAATAGTGAGGAGGACAGCCTTGGATTACAGGAGGGTATAGATGGGCTGGTCTGATGGGCTGATCAGTGGCAAATGGAATTCAGTGTGGATAAGTGTGAGGTGATTCATTTAGGCAGGACAAACATGACAATGGAATACATGATGAATGGCAGGACCCCAGGAAGCGCTGAGGATCAGAGGGATCTTGGTGCGCTCATACACCATTCCCTTAAGGTAGTAGGATAAAATGGCTAAGAAGGTATATGGTATAATGTCTTTCTTAGCGAAGGATATAGAGTTTAAGAGCGGGGAGGTTGTGTTAGAGCTATATAAAATTAGGCCTCAGCTTGAGTACAGTCTGCAGTTCTGGAATCCCCATTATAGGGAGGATGTGATAGCACTGGAAAGGGTGCAGAGGAGATTTACCAGGATATTGCCTGGGCTGGAAAGTTTTAGTTACGAAGAGAGATTGGATAGACTGGGGTTGTTTTCCTTGTAGCAGAGGAGACTGGGCAGGGACATGATTGAGATGTATAAAATTTTAAGGGGCATAGATAGACAGGAATAAACTTTTCCCCTTGGTGGAGGGATCAATGATTCAGGGGCATAGATTTAAGGCAAGGGGCAAGAGGGAATGTGCGGAAAAACTTTTTCACGCAGAGGGTAGTGGGAGTCTGGAACTCACTGCCTGAAAGGATGGCAGAGGCAGAGACCCTCATAACATTAGAAAAGGATTTGGACGTCCACTTGTGTTGTCAAGACACACAAGGTTATGGGCAAGTGCTGGCAAATGGGTTTGGAATAGCTGGGTGCTTTGTCTTTGACTGGCGCAGACGTGATGGGCCGAAGAAACT
Source organism: Carcharhinus amblyrhynchos (assembly GCF_965287045.1). Lineage (NCBI taxonomy): Eukaryota > Metazoa > Chordata > Chondrichthyes > Carcharhiniformes > Carcharhinidae > Carcharhinus > Carcharhinus amblyrhynchos. The sequence continues at coordinate 110,464,619 of NC_137331.1, read as the reverse complement.
TTTTCTGTGCTATATACCTATATGAATCCAAATATTCCCTCAAATGTTGCTGGGTCTTCACCAATGGAGTGCTGTAACCAGTTAATGTGTGTTCACACAGCCAGTGCTGCAGGCAGGAGTGTAATGGTCCTGGAGTTGACACAGTGAGGGCACTTTATGCAGTTTATCTTGAATTATAATATTTCAGTATCACATTTTAAACCCAATTTTCCTAATTTATTCATTAGTATCACAAGTAGACTTACACGAACACGGCAATGAAGTTTTTTTAATTCATTCATGGGACATGGGCATTGCAGGCTGGCCAGCATTTATTGCCCATCCCTAGCTACCCTTGAGAAGGTGCTGGTAAGCTGTCTTCTTGAATCGCTGCAGTCCATTTTCAGTGGGTTGACCCACAATGCCGTTGGGGAGAAAATTCCAGGATTTTGACCCAGTGACTGTGAAGGAACGGCGACATATTTCCAAGTCAGGATGATGAGCGGCTTGGAGGGGAACTTGCAGGTGGTGGTGTCCCTATGTATCTGCTGCTTCTTGTCCTTCTAGTTGGAAGTGGTCGTGGGTTGGGAAGGTGCTGCTAAGGGTTTTGCAGTGCATCTTGTAGATATACACACTACTGCCACTGAGCATCGGTGGTGGAGGGAGTGGATGTCTGTAGATTTGGTGCCAATCAATTGGGCTACTTTGTCCTGGATGATGTCAAGCTTCTCGAGTGCTATTGGAGCTGCACCTATTCAGGCAAGTGGAGAGTATTCCATCACACTCCTGACTTGTGCCTTGTGGATGATGGACAGACTCTGGGGAGTCACTTGCTGTAATACTCCTTGCCTCTGACATGCCCTTGTAGCCATTGTATGTGGTGGGTGCAGTTGAGTTTCTGGTCAATGGTAACCCCAAGGATGTTGACAGTGGGGGATTCAGTGATGGAAACACCATTGAATACCGAGGGGTGATGGTTAGAGTGTCTCTTATTGGTGATGGTCATTACCTGACATTTGTGTGACGCGAATGTTACTCACCACTTGTCAGCCCAAGCCTGGATGTTGTCCAGATCTTGCTGCATTTGAACATGGACTACTTCAGTATCTGAGGAGTCACGAATGATGCTGAATATTGTGCAATCATCAGCGAACATCTCCACTTTTGACCTTATGATGGAGGGAAGGTCATTGATGAAGCAGCTGAAGATGGTTGGGACTCAGACACTACCCTGAGGGGCTCTGCAGAGATGTAATGGAGTTGAGATGTCTAACCCTCCACAACTACAACCATCTTCCTATGTACTAGGCATGATTCCAACCAGCAGAGAGTTTGCCCCATACCCAATGATTCCAGTTTTGCTAGGGCTCCTTGATGCCACACTCAATCTAATACAGTCTTGATATCAAGTCGCTGTCACCTCACCTCTGGAATTCAGCTCTTTCATCCATGTTTGAACCAAGGCCACAATGAGGTCAGGGGCTGAGTGACCCTGGTGAAACCCAAACTGGGCGTCACTGAGCAGGTTATTGCTGAGCAGGTGCTGCTTGATAGCGCTATTAATGACCCCTTCCATCACTTTACTGATGATTGATTTCCTGTGAAAGTTCCCTAGTTGCCACACACCTGCGCCTATTCGGGTACACCAAGGGAGAATTTGGCATGGCCAATGCACCTAATCAACATGTTTTTTGAACTGTGGGAGGAAACAGGAGCATCTGGAGGAAACCCACGCAGACACAGGTAGAACGAGCAGCCTCTGCACAGGCAGTGACAGGAATCGAACCCAGGTCACTGGTGGTGTAAGGCAGCAGTGCTAACATTATGCCACAATGCGTTAAAGTCAAAAGCTAGATCAACACATCAGGGTGGATGGAATAGAGGGGTGTGCTGATGACAAGATGTGGGAAGAGACTTGTGTGAAACATAAATGCCAGCACAGACTAGTCAGGCCGAATGGCCTGTTTCCATGCTGCGCACTCAATTTAATTGGATATTTCCTCATGTTATTCTGCATTCAGCCACATGGAGGTGCACAAGAGCATTACTTGGAGTGGCCAGATTGTCTCAAACACTGGGAAAGAGCTAAGACAGCAGCACGGAGTCGAGAGCTGAGAAAAGGGAGGCCATTTCCACTCTCCTTTTCCACTGATCAGCAGAGATGAGGCGCGATTTTCCGGCCACATCGAGTCCAGTGTTATTAGTGTTAGAGTGGAGCGAGCCCACACAATCCTGGGTGAGCACGCTCCCCGTTAGCGCTAAACCCCATCACAAGCATCCCACCCACGGCTCCCGGATATAATCTAGCTACAGCCCAATAAGTGCGGGAACCGGTTAACATTTAAAACAGCATTGGTCTGGTTGAGGATGGATCCTCCCTGCTCACAGTTACTCAGATCCTCAGGTGCAGTGAAAATCGCTACTGCCCTCCACAAACAGAGAGCAGGTAATATAGCCATGCTGGGGTGGTAGGAGGAAGCTTGGAGGCCCTGAAGCCCCCACGTGGTTGGGCTCATGGCTGGGCAGTGTCCATCTGGCAGTATCCATTTGGCACTGCCAGTGTGCAGGGGCAGTGCCAAGGGGGTGGTGCCTGAATGGGGGTAGGACCCGGGTAGGGGTGGAACCTGAGTAGGGGTGAAACCTGTGTGGGGGTGGAACCTGAGTGGGGGTGGGACCTGAGCGGAAGTCATGTAGGGGGCATGACTTCCCCCTACAAGAGGGGGAAGGCCTCAATGCCCCGGTGCCAGCAATCTTTGTTGGGGAGGTAGTAGGGAAACATGCCGTCAGTGAGGGATGGAGAGTGTCCCCAATATCTGTAGGTGAGGGGGGGCCTTCCTTTGCACTGCGAGATTGATGCCTGAACTCTTTGAAGGCAGTGTTAACGGCATGTTTAAGCGCTGTCTCTCTGAGAACCACGGCAAAACTCACCACAACCCAAGAGAGGACTAAAGCATGGGAAAACGGCATCCTGATCACACCAGCTTTCCCCCCCCAAAAGTGACATTTTGGCCTGAATTCTCCAGACATTCACATCCCACTCCACTGCAAGAGAACCAGAGGATTTGGCACTCAGCCAAATCTCTGTGCATGCAGCAGGACCAGAGAATCCCAGCCATAGGCGAAACCGGAGAATTCCAGCCTTTTATCGTTTTCTGTAAAAATTCTGCCCAAGGTGTATCCAGGTCACAGAACACGAGTAAATCAAATCAATGAATAAACAGGCAGTGTAAATTCCAGATGATTGGGCAATACCCCCAATAAGTTACTATTCCTTCTCTAAACTGACTCTTCAATGGTCGGCACGGTGACTCAGTGATTAGCACTGTTGCCTCACAGGCCAGGGACCTGGGTTCGACTCCCAGCTTGGGTCACTGTCTGTGCAGTGTTTGCACATTCTCCCCATGTCTGCGTGGGTTTCCTCTGCATGCCCCGGTTTCCTCCCACAGTCCAAAGATGTGTGGGTTCGGTGAACTGGCCATGGAAGATTGTCCCTGCATGTCAGGGGGACTAGCTAGGGCAAATACATGGGGTTATGGCCTGGGGTGGGGTTGTGGTCAGTGCAGACCCGATGGGCAGAATGGCCTCCTTTTGGATTCTATGATTCAATCAGGTGTACAGTACTCGTTGCAGTCACACGGAGGACAGCTTCCAACACCACAATTTATCAAATTGCAGGGAATTGATAGCAATGAAAACAAGCCAGCAGCAAGTACTTACTCATCAGCAGATGGACCCAGAATTACTTTACTGCGCAACATGGCACCTCACTAAACGTTGTTCCCGAAAGGTACTCTCTGCAGCACCTCTCCCTCGCCACCGTAAATGGGGAGACTAATCAACTTACACAGCAGGCAGACAAACACTCAAACTGTTTCTTGGAACGGACAGAGAAAAATTGCATACAATTGCATACATTAGCTGAAAGTGTGTTAATAGGCCACAACCCAGTTCTCAAACAATTTAAAAATCATCCAGAAGTTTCCGATGACCTCCTGTCAGATTGCTCATTTTTCAAGCTGTTTGCTCGATGCTTAATAAAGGCTGGTTAAAAGAGCGGTTACATCTGCAAGTGTCTAATTGACTTGGAGCCAGAGATTGGGAGGCATTAGAGAATGGACAATGACAGTATTGCAGGGAGGGTTTGGCTGATGTCAAACCACAAGAGGAGAATGGTCAGGAAGATGATGTATGCTGTCTGAATTCCGAGAAGCCTTTACACTGCAGAACAAATCCAGGACACTATTTTCTTCCCCGCGTCCTCTCTTTCCTGAAGGCAATCTATCACGTTAGACTCAATTACACACAGTTTGTCAGTATCTCACACAGTCGACCGCCATCCTTCCAGTGTAAGCTGAGGGTCAGCAGGTTCACGCAATGGCAGGAAAGTAGGTTTGTAGGTGAAGTCAGAGACTGGTAAAACAGCAACAAGGACACTGTGCTCCCTCCCTCACACAGCTAGGTCAAATTTAGCTCTTACCACTTTGACACCCACTCCCAAGCAGGCTTAGTAGAGAAAATGCTAACTGTTCTACAATTTCATGATGTGGAGTTGCTGGCATTGGACTGGGGTGGGTGGGCACAGAGAGAAGTCTCACAACACCAGGTTAAAACCCAACAGGTTTATTTGGTAACACGAGCTTTCGGAGCACTGCCCCTTCATCATTTGAGCCCTGATGAACATAAGAACATAAGAAATAGGAGCAGGAGTAGGCCATCCAGCCCTTCGAGCCTGCCCCGCCATTCAATAAGATCACGGCTGATCTGTCGTGGCTCAGTTCCACATTCCCGCCCTCTCCCCATAACCTTTAATCCCCTCTCCTATCAAAAACCCATCAACCCGCGTCTTAAAAATATTTAGCGAGGCAGCCTCCACCACTTCAACAGGCAGAGAATTCCAGAGATTCACCACCCTTTGAGTGAAGAAGTTCCTCCTCAACTCCGTTCTAAACCGCCCCCCTTTTATCTTGAGGCTGTGCCCCCTAGTCCTACTGTCTTTTTTGAGCGGGAAGAGTCTTTCCACCTCTATCCTATCCATCCCATTCATCATCTTATACGTCTCAATGAGATCTCCCCTCATTCTTCTAAACTCTAACGAGTACAAGCCCAGTTTATTCAGCCTCTCCTCATAGCTCAACCCCCTCAACTCCGGTATCAGCCTAGTAAACCTCCTCTGCACTCCCTCCAAGGCCAAAATATCTTTGCGTAGGTGCGGCGCCCAAAACTGCACACAGTACTCCAGTTGCGGCCTCACCAATGCCCTATACAGCTGCAGCAAGACCTCCCTACTTTTATATTCAATCCCCCTCGCTATGAAGGCCAGCATCCCATTCGCCTTCCTGACCACCTGCTGCACCTGCAAGCTGGGTTTTTGCGACTCATGCACAAGGACCCCGAGGTCCCTCTGCACTGTCGCCTGCTGCAGTTTTTCTCCACGTAAGTAATAGTCCTTCCTACCATTCTTCCTACCAAAGTGGACCACCTCACACTTGCCAACATTAAATTCCATTTGCCATTTCCTGGCCCATTCGCCCAGCCTATCTAGATCCTTCTGCAGACTCTCCACACCCTCCGCACAATTTGCCGTTCCCCCAATCTTGGTGTCATCAGCAAATTTCGACACTCTACACTCGGTTCCCTCCTCCAGATCATCTATATAAATGGTAAAAAGCTGAGGCCCCAGCACCGACCCCTGGGGCACTCCACTAGTCACCATCCGCCAATCCGAATAGCACCCGTTGACCCCCACTCTCTGCCTCCTATTTGACAACCAATCCTCTATCCACGCTAACACCTACCCCCAACTCCATGTCCCACGACCTTCTGCAATAACCTCTTGTGAGGCACTTTGTCAAACGCCTTCTGAAAATCAAGACAGACCACATCCACCGGCTCTCCTCTATCTACCGCCCTAGACACATCCTCATAGAACTCCAGTAAATTTGTCAGACACGACTTCCCTTTAATGAAACCGTGCTGCGTCTGCTCTATCAAGCAATTCCCTTCAAGATGCCTCGCAATTTCCTCCTTGATGACAGATTCTAACATTTTACCTACCACAGACGTTAAACTAACCGGCCTATAATTCCCCGCCTTTTGCCTAGCACCCTTCTTAAACAACGGCGTAACTTTAGCCGTTTTCCAATCATCCGGCACTTCCCCGGAATCCAGCGACGTTTGGAAAATAACCACCAAGGCATCCACTATCACCTCCGCCATTTCTTTCAGAACCCTTGGATGCATTCCATCCGGTCCTGGGGACTTGTCCACAATCAGCCCCTCCAGTCTGTCAAGCACCGCCTTTCTAGTAGCAGTAATGTCATTAAGACCCTCCAGTCCTACCACCTTTCCATCGCTAACACCCGGCAAATTATTCACGTCCTCCTCCGTGAAGACAGAAACAAAAAAGTTATTCAATACCTTAGCCATATCCCCATCCCCTACCACTAGGTCCCCTTTCTCATCCTCTAAAGGACCAACATTCACCCTAGCCAGCCTCTTCCTTTTTATATATTTATAAAAATTCTTGCTATCCTTTTTTATATTAAGCGCTAGCCCAGCTTCATAGTTTCTCCTACCCTTCTTCATCAACTTCTTTGTCAATCTTTGTTGACATTTAAACCTCTCCCAATCCTCTTCTCGCCCACTACTCTTAGCTACTCTAAATTCCTCCGCTTTTAGTTTAACACTTTCCTTCACCTCCTTCGTTATCCACGGCTTATTACATCTCCTCCTACTATCCTTTTTGACCATCGGAATAAATTTCCGCTGAGCACCAAGAAAGATCTCCTTAAAGATCCTCCACTGCTCCTCAACAGACCCTCCCTCCAACGCGCTCCCCCAGTCCACATTCGCCAATTCTTCTCTCATCCTACCGTACTCCCCTCTATTCAAACAAAGGACGCGTGTCCGGGAACCCACTTTCTCCTCCTCCATCTGCACCAGAAACTCCACCATACAATGATCACTCTCCCCAAGAGGATCCTTCACCACAAGGTCCCTAATTCTACCCGCTTCATTACATAGCACCAGATCCGAGATAGCTCGCTCCCTCGTCGGCTCCAACACACACTGTTCCAGGAAACTATCCCAGCAGCATTCCAAGAACTCTTCCTCGAGCCCCCCACGTCCAACATGAGTCGACCAATCAATATGCAGATTGAAATCCCCCATAACTACGGCCGTCCCATTCCTGCACGCCGCACTTATTTGCACGTTAACAGCCCGCCCCACCTCCAGATCATTATTCGGAGGCCTATAGACGACACCCACCAGCGTCTTCCTCCCTTTGCTGTTCCTAATCTCCACCCACAACGATTCCACCCTCTGCTCCTTGGCTCCAATATCATCCCTTGCTACCACCGTGATGCTATCCTTAATCAGCAGAGCTACGCACCCCCCTTTTCCCTCCTGCCTATCCTTCCTAAACACTTGATAGCCCTGTACATTCAGCTCCCAGTCCCTGTCACTCTGCAGCCACGTCTCTGTAATGGCCACCAGATCGTATCCATTTGTGTCGATCTGCGCCACCAGCTCATCCACTTTATTCCAAATGCTTCGTGCATTCAGATAAAGTGCTTTCATCCCAGCCTTCACCTGGACCCTATTTGCCGCAACGCCACCAACTATACTCACGCCCCCTACTCCCTCTATTATTGGGACAACCTCGGCCTCTTCCCTTACATGTACACTCTCCTTAACTTTAGACCTCGTAAGGTCACCTACCCTCGCACCCTCCCCCCCCCTAATTAGTTTAAAGCCCTGTCTACAGTCCTCTCGAAAGCTCGTGCTACCAAATAAATCTGTCAGATTTTAACCCGGTGTTGTGAGACTACTTACTGCGTTCTACAATTTCATGATGGATAATGAAGCTTAAAGTTTATTAGTGTCACAAGAAGACTGACATTAACACCGCAATGAAGCTACTGCGAAAATCCCCTAGTCACCACACTCTGGCACTTGTTCGGCTACATTGATGCAGAATTTATCATAGAATCCCTACATTGCAGAAGGAGGCCATTCGGCCCATCAAGTCTGCAGCAACAACAAACCCACTTAGGCCCTATACCCATGACCCCACATATTTACCCTGCTAATCCCTCTAACTTACGCATCCCGGGACACTAAGGGGCAATTTAGCATGGCCAAGGCACCCAACCTGCATGTCTTTCAGACTGTGGGAGGAAACCAGGGAAAACCCACACAGACCCAGGGAGAATGTGCAGACTCCGCACAGACAGTGACCCAAGCCGGGAATCGAACCCAGGTTCCTGGCGCTGTGAGGCAGCAGTGCTAACCACTGTGCCACCATGCACTGTAGGGTCGATCCCCAGTTGGCAAACTATTGACGGACTTCAATGAGAAAGAGATGAATATTGAATGTACAGTACCTGATAGAAGTTAGGCCAGAAAGTGCTGATGGCCAACTCTGCTCTGTTCCAGCCCCTCATCGTCATGCCAGACACATTCCAGATCGGGTTCCCCAGAGGTCCATCATTGACCTTCACGTAGACATTAAGTAACCCAGAGTTGGCTCCATCCTTGCTGGATAAAAAGTAATTGAAATCAATGCAGTGTGTGTCATTCTCCTTCAGTTTTGACAGTAGAAGATGGGCCTTTTGTCCTGCCTGACGTCCAGAGGTGTTAACCATCACAAAGGAGCCTGCACAGAAGAGGCGGAAATTGAAGTCGTATTAGAGAACCGTGGCCTGAAAATCAAAGTTGCATTCAGAGCAAATCAACCGGCTCAACATTTGCCGCAGGATATATCGTCACCCCGCTTAGAAAAGCAACTTAGTATTCTATATGTACAAGTCTGGGAAAGCTACTTGGATTCATTCAACCCAATAAACACACACCTTTATTTCCTTTTGTCCTCACTCTTACTGAGAGAGGGGAGGTGATGGCCTAGTGGCATTATCATGATACTATTAAGCCAGAAACTGAGCTAATTTTCCAGGGATCTGGATTCGAATCCCACTACGGCAGGTGGTGAAATTTGAATTCAATAAAAAATATATGGAATTAAAAATCTACTGATGTTGATTGTCAGAAAAAATCAACTGGTTCACTTTAGGGAAGGAAATCTGCCGTCCTTACCTGGTCTGGCCTACATGTGACCTCAAAGCCACAGCAATGTGGTTGACTCTCAACTGCCCTCAGATAAATAGGGATGGGCAATAAATGGTGGGCAGCTGGTGATGCCCACAAATGAATAATGAAAAAGCAAGGATTCAATATGCAATGTCAGCCCGGATAGTGTCCCCAACTGTGTTTGACTCAAAACTGAAGTCAGCTTATATTCAGCTCAGTGAGCTGAGGACAAGTTTCAATTTATGAACAAACCTTTTGCAGAATTCACAAATTCACAGCCCACTGTTACTAATTGACGCCACAAATAGAGATAAATTGCTTCTAGCCCAAGAGCTCTCAAATAGAATGTTAGCAATAGAAACAGGAGGTTTTTTTTCAATTAAGGAGTTCATTTGATGCTCGCATTTTGTAATTAAAAGATAGTTTGCAGAATCTGTTGAAGTTAATGCTGGCTGTGGAATCTGAACAGATCAGCTCAAATCTCCCCAGCTGTACCAATTGGCATGGTGTGAAGTAACCTTGTGTGTTTCTAATCTAATAAATAGGCCTATTTGTCTGTCAAACACGTTTACCTTTTCCATATTTGGAACAACAGTTTGTGTATGAGACCCGGTCTGGAGTGCTGCCTTGATGCAGACACACTGTTAAACCAAGAGTAAAGGTTCATGGAGGAACTGCCATAATGGTGGAAGATGGAAAGCAAGATTACTGCAACGTAACTGGGAAAGAGATGGAAGGCTGATCTGCCAGTCGATGATCGCAGTGACTAGAAGGCCAGGTCTCGTGCAGCCTTCTCTCCATCTTGTGTCTTAGCTAATGCCTCACAGCACCAGGGACCCGGGTTCGATACCCAGCTTGGGTCACTGTCTGTGTGTAGTTTGCACGTTCTCCCCGTGTCTGTGTGGGTTTCCTCCGGGTGCTCCAGTTTCCTCCCGCAGTTTGAAAGACGTGCTGATTAGGTGCATTGACCTGAACAGGTGCCGGAGTGTGGTGACTAGGGGAGTTTCACTGTTAATTCATTGCAGTGTTAATTAAGCCTTACTTGTGACTAATAAATAGAATTTAAGCTTTAGATTAAATCCTGTGATCGAATCTAAGGTCTCAATCCTTGGCATCAAAGCAATAGTCGGTTTCTCAAAAGCTAACTATCTGCATGGAGAATGTATAAACATAACTTCCTCTTGTTTTCATCCTATTCTCCCTTTGCTTCTGAAGCTATTGATATTGACGGGGTTAGATTCCACACTTACAGGGCAGTCCAGGTCATCAAGTTTCATTCAGAGCATTGGGATCGCGGGGATAAAATTCAATTTAGCCCAGAGTGCACAATGGATTAGCCACTTGTTATAGCCCCCTCCGGATTCTCAGGTTGGATGATACCTATGTGCTACTGTCCATTTTGCACCCCTGCCAAAGTTGAAATGCTCGCCAAGATGTTGACATGGTATTTGAGGGCATGAAAGCCAAATTCTTTCCAATTCTCAGCTGAAGGCATTTGGTGCCCACATTATTTTGAATGCAAGATACTGGAGAGCAGTCAGAGCCAATGGATAGCGGTTGAAGTCACTGGACAGCACTCAGCGCTACTGGATAGTGGTCAGAGTCACTGGTCAGCAGTCAGGGTCACTGGACAACAGTCTGAGCCACTGGATAGCGGTTGGAGTCACTGGACAGCAGTCAGGGTCACTGGACAGCAGTCTGAGCCACTGGATAGCGGTCGGAGTCACTGGTCAGCAGTCAGGGTCACTGGACAGCAGTCTGAGCCACTGGATAGCGGTTGGAGTCACTGGACAGCAGTCAGGGTCACTGGACAGCAGTCGGAGACACTGGACAGTGGTCAGAGCCACTGGACAGCAGTTGGAGTCACTGGACAGCTGTTCAGATGTGAGAATCGCAGTTGTTTTTTGTCCCTTCCCCAGCAGAAAGTTGACGATACGAGCTTTACTCCCAGGACTTGAATAAATAACCTAGGCTGACACTTCTGTGTTGCACAGTTGGAGGCACCGTCTTTCAAATGAGACATTCAGATGAGATATTGAAGCTTTGGAACTATCTGCGTCTTCGTTTTAACCAGGTTCACCCCAGTGTCGAGGGACCTTTATCCTCCAACAAAAACCAATTATAAAATCTGGAGAATAATATCTAGTCTCAGAAAATGGTGACCATGGCAACAGCCGTTTATTATTGTGGAAAATAAACCAATCTAGTTCATTAATGCCCCTTAGCGCCCATGAATGCTCCGACCCTTAGGGAAGGCGATCTGCCATCCTTGGTCTGAACTACAAAGACTCACACCAATATGGTTGGCTTTTAACTGCCCTCTTCAGAAGCCATTCAGTTCAAGCAAAATTAGGGATGGGCGACAAATACTGACCATGACGCAATAACAAAAAAGAAATATATATTGGGTTCACACTGGGGATACTTAAACGGGTCTGTCAAAGCAGGTCTAGCTTGCAATGAGCAAGTATAGGTGGCCTCATCTCTGCTGACAAGCTCAAATCAATGAAATAGATTCCCTATCCACACTGTCTAGGAATACTTCACATCATGGTGTGAGCACCCATCGCTACGAGGCCTGCAGTGATTCAAATACAAGGCATCCCAACGCCATATCTGAGCAATTCAGAATGACCATAAGATATAGGAGCAGAATTTGGCCATTCAGCCCATCAAGTCTGCTCTGCCATTCAATCATGACCGACAAGTTTCTCGACCCCATTCACCTGCCTTTTCCCTGTAACCTCTGATCTTCTCACCAATCAAGAACCCACCTATCTCTGTCTTAAATATACTCAATGACCTGGCCTCCACAGCCTTCTGTGGCAATCAATTCCATTGATTCTCCACCCTCTGGCTGAAGAAATCCCTCCTCGTTTCGGTTCCAAAGTGTCGTCCCTTTACTCTGAGGCTGTGCCCTTGGTCCTAGTCTCTTCAAATGGAAATGTCTTCCCCATGTCCACTCTATCCAGGCCTTTCAGTATTCTGTAAGTGATATGACAGTAGATGGTGTGCTAGCCAGCTGCATCCACCACTAATGGAGAACGGAATGCCATTGCTAAACAAATTATTCCCTCAATGTCAACAAAACGAAGGAGATTGTCATTGACTTCAGAAAGCACAGTGGAGCACATGCTCCTAAATTGTCGAGAGCTTCAAGTTTCTAGCTGTCCAGATCACCAATAATTTATCCTGGTCCCCCCATGCCAACGTTGTAGTTAAGAAAGCCCACCAATGCCTTAACTTTCTCAGCAGGCTAAGTAGATTCGACATGTCTGCTATGACTCTCACCAATTTTTACAGATGCATTGAAAGCATCCTTGCCGGATATATCACAGCTTGGTATGGTTCCTGCTTTGTCTATGGAGGGCATTAACTATGAGGAGAGGTTGGAGAAATTTAGTTTGTTCTCACTGGAACAACGGAGGTTGAGGGGCGACCTGATAGAAGTCTACAAGATTATGAGGGGCATGGACAGAGAGGATAGTCAGAAGCTTTCTCCCAGGGTGGAAGAGCCAATTACTAGGGAGCATAGGTTGAGGTGAAAGTGGCAAGGTTTAAAGGCGATGTATCAGGCACATTCTTAACACAGAGCGTGGTGGGTGCCTGGAACTTGCTGCCAGGGGAGATGGCAAAAGGAGATATGACAGTTTTTAAGGGGTGCCTCGACAAATATATGATTAGGATAGGAAGAGAGAGATATGGTCCCGGAAGGATAGGGGGTTTTAGTTCAAATGGGCAGCATGGTCGGTGCAGGCTTTGGGGGCTGAAGGCCTGTTCCTGTGTTGTAATTTTCCATGTTGTTTGTTCTTTCCTTCTCTATGTACGGTATGCTTTGAATGTATAGGGTGCAAGAAACAGTTCTTTTCACTGTGTATTAATACATGTGACAATAATGAATCAAATCAAATCAATTATGTAATAGTTAGAATATTGCTTTAGTGTGTTACTTTGGGAAGGATGTCAAGGCCCTTCAGATGATGCAGAAGAGAATTATTAAAATACCTGGGATGAGAGGTGTAGGTTTGTCGGAAGGAAACTAGATGTTGTTTTCATTGGAAGAGAGATTATTACAGGGAGGATGGCTAGGTATGGTCGAAAAAAATGACGCATTTTTAAAAAAATCAAACTACAACCACTGGCCAGTGAGTTGGCAATCAGAAGACATGAATTTATGATCACAAGAAGAGGTAATGAGAGAATTCCCTCCGTCACTGTGAGCGTTACAACACACATGATGCTACTATATCATGTAGCAAGTGTGTCCATCACTTCCAAAGAGAGAGCAGAGGAACATTAGAAACACATTTTTTAGATGTTGTGGAGAATAGGAACTGGGTTATTTCTCCTGAAAAGTAAAGTTTATTGATTAGTCATAAGGAGGCTTGCATTACACTGCAATGAAATCATTTGAAAATCTCCTTGTCGTGAGGGAGAATTTAGCACGGCCGATTCACCCTAACCAGCACAGTCTTTCAGACTCTGGGTGGAAACTGGAGCACCCGGAGGAAGCCCACACAGACATGGGGAGAACCTGCAAACTCCGCATAGACCCAAGCCAGGGAATCGAACCCAGGTCCCTAGGGCTGTGAGGCAGCAGTGCTAACCACTATGTCATCGTGCTGCCCTGAGCGCAGGAAGAGACACAAGGATTTCTTTCTGTTCCCCTGAACAAGCTGTTGGAAATTTCTGGAATACATGTCGGAGCTTGCCAGATTGCTGTGTAATAGGAGAGCTTTCAAATGATCATTTTAATAACGATGCGAGCTTTCTGAACCCAAGCATTCTACCTCTGGAAATTCAGCTTAAGGAAGTAAGCTGCATGTAGCTGATGAAAATGCTTGCTTCAAGCTGCACTTCCTTTCCGGTTCATTTCCCATCTAATCCGAAAGCTCAGGGATTAAATTAACCTCACCCAGCACGTCCGTTCATTTTCTGAATTACCCTCCGAGTGAAGGCTAGCCACCCAACCCTGCTGGGAAAACAATTGGCTTTTACTCACCTGGGGGAGGGCGGGGCCTGTCACTAAATCCCTTACATTCACCAGAATGAGAGGGAGTGGGATAGCATGATCTTGGGTTCGGACATAGCTCGGCACAACATGGAGGGCTGAAGGGCCTGTACTGTGCTGTACTGTTCTATGTTTCCTATAGGGAAGGGAGAAGGGATAGGACGATGATGGGCAATCTATGGCCCCAGGTTTTGGGGGGGCGCGGGGGGCGGGGGGGTGGGGGTGGTGGCACATGAAGCCTGACTGGGTTCCAAGTGTGGCTCACGAGACACTTTTTTGACGTTGTTCACACACAGAGTTGCCACATCCCACTGATTATCCTCCTCATAGTTTTATTCCGCCAGTGTGACAGACGTGATATTCATATAAAGCCAGGGCAAGTGAAGTGGGGCGAGTGCTGGATGGCTCAGTGGTTAGCACTGCTGTTCTCACTGCATCAAGGATCCCGGTTCAGTTCCCGCCTCAAGTCACTGTCTGCATGGAGTCCGCACATTCTCCCTGTGTTTGAGTGGATTTCCTCCGGGTGTTCCGGTTTCCTCCACAAGATGTGCGGGTTAGGTTGATTGGCCATGCTGTATTGCCCCTTGGCGTCAGGGGGATTAGCAGGGTAAAGATGTGGGATTACGGGGATAGGGCCTGGGTGGGATTGTTTTTGGTGCAGGCTCGATGGGCCAAATGGCCTCTTTCTGCACTGTAGGGATTCTATGGCTGTACATAGCGTTGACTGTGACAGCTATGCACTCCCCTGGGTCTGAAGTGTAAATATTTCTTTTGTTTCAATCATTTGAAGTTGATGAGAATTCTATTAATATATAAATGATTTTCAAAAGTCATCATGAAATATTCGGCGTGTGTTAAGTGTATTTAATCTTATTCATGAGGGTCATGGCTAGTGATTTCAACCTTGTGGCCCACTGAGATGGAGGAGGGTCACCCATGGAGCCCACGCACTAGCCTGGGTTGCCCACCACTGGGATAGGGTATATAAGCCAGCCACAGCCAGAAACTTACTCCTTAAGCAGATCCTGGATGTTATCATAAGACCATATCAGAAAATTATGTTGATATTGCAATTTCTTTTCTCATTTATGAAGCTTGTTAGAAATGAAAATGTCACTGCAGTGATGAAAGATCACTTTACATTCCCCTGACTAAAGAAGAAAGCCATAAAAAAAATTTCCTCTGCCTCATACCTATTCTGCAGCCAAAGCCCTAATCCTTAAAACATTAGGGCCTGTATTTTACGACCTCGCCTGCCCGAGGCTTGTAAGATTCCACCCGAGGCCATCAGAGAATGCCGTTCTGCGAGCCTTGCCCACCCCAATTTTGGAGCAGGTGAGGTGGTAAAATTCCAGCCTAGATGTTCTCTGACAGGATTTCCTGCAACTATAACACAGTTCGGAGACCACCTTTGACAAAAAAACATGAAGAGGATCCTTGATAGAATCATAGAATCAAATAATCCCTGCAGTGCAGAAGAGGCATTCGGCCCATCGAGTCTGCACTGACCCTCTGACAGATCATTTTATTCAGGCCCTCCTTCCTACCCTGTCACTGTAACCCCACACATTTACTTAGCCAATCCCCCTAACTTACTCAGTTTGGGATACTAAGTTGCAATTTAGCATGGCCAATCCACCTAACCAGCCCATCTTTGGGAGGAATCCAGAGCATGTGAAGGAAACCCATACAGACATGGGGAGAAGGTGCGAACTCCTCACAGGCAGTGACCAAAGGCGGGAATTGAATTTGGATCCCTGGATCTGTGAACTGGCAGCATCAACGACTGTGCCACCATGCTGCCCATAATATTCTGTGATCATTAGCCCAGTTAAGCAGTCATCAACTACCACAAGTCATTCATTCATCACTGACCCTCTGGTTTAAAATAAAAATGTTTCATTTTTCCGGGTTAGAAACTTTGACATACCCATTATGTCCACAGCTGATTTTATAAATCTTCAGCTGAGTTTGATCTGACTTCATTTATTATTGTCACATGTATTGGTATACAGTGAAAAGTATTGTTTCTTGCGGGCTATGCAGGCAAAGCATGCCATTCATAGAGAAGGAAAGGAGAGGGTGCAGAACGTGGTGTTGCAGTCATAGTTCGGGTGTGGAGAAAGATCAACTTAATATGGCACTGGAGGGGATGCCGGGAAGACTCACTTGGTTGATTTCAGAGTTGAGAGGGTTGGCTTACGAGGAGAGGCTGAGTAGAGTGGGACTATACTCACTGGAATTCAGAAGAATGAGGGGGGATCTTATAGAAACATATAAAAATATGAAGGGAATAGATAAGATAGAAGCAGGGATGTTGTTTTTACTGGTGGGCGAAACTAGAACTAGGGGGCATAGCCTCAAAATAAGAGGGAGCAAATTTAGGACTGAGTTGAGAAGAAACTTCTTCACTCAAAGGGTTGCGAATTTGTGGAATTCCCTGCCCAGTTAAGCAGTTGACGCTACCTCATGTTTTTAAGGCAAAGAAAGATAGATTTTTAAAGGAATTAAGAGTTATGGTGAGCAGGCGGGTAAGTGGAGCTGAGTCCACGAAAAGTTTAGCCATTATCTTACTGGTGGAGCAGGTTCGATGAACCAAATGCTTATTCCTGATCCTAATTCTTCTGTTCTTATGTTCTTTTGTTTATGAGGTAGGTCCATTCAAAAGTCTGACAGCAGCAGGGAAGAAGCTGTTCTCAAATCAGCTGGTACGTGACCTCAAACGTTTGTATCCTTTTCCTGACGGAAAAAGGTGGAAGAGAAAATGTCTGGGGTGCATGGGGTCCTTGATTATGCTGGCGGCTTTTCTGAAGCAGCGGGAAGTGTAGACAATGTCAATGGATGGGAGACTGGTTTGCGTAATTGACTGGTCTTCATTCACGATAATTTGTAGTTCCTTGCAGTCTTGGACAGAGCAGGAGCCATACCAAGCTGTGATACAACCAGAAAGAATGCTTTCCATGGTGCATCTGTAAAAGTTGGTGACATTCATAGCTGACATGCCAAATTTTCTTAGTCTCCTGAGAAAGGAGAGGCGGTGGTGGGCTTTCTTAACTATAGCATTGGCATAGAGGGACAGGACAGGTTGCTGGTGATCTGGACACCTAGAAACTTGAAGCTTTTGATCAGCAGGAAACATGCAGCTGGGAGGCCGGAGAATCGCGCCCTACATGCGTGTTTCGTTTTAACTTGAACACGAATCATTTGACATTGAGAAATTTTCTCTTTGTAGTGGAAAGGGGAACACAGTGGGCAGCCAACAAAATCTACAGAGACCAGCAATGGACCTAACCAGAATTGGCAACCCTTTTAAACATTGTAATATAGAAGCAGGAATAGGCCAATTGGCCCTTCGAGTCTACTCTGCCATTCATTATCATCATGGCTGATCATTGAATTCAATATCTTGATTCTGCCTTTCACCCATAGCTTTTGATCCTTTCAGCCCCAAGAGCTATATCTAATTCCTTCTTGAAATCACACAATGTTTTGG
Organism: Carcharhinus amblyrhynchos; assembly: GCF_965287045.1. Taxonomy (NCBI): domain Eukaryota; kingdom Metazoa; phylum Chordata; class Chondrichthyes; order Carcharhiniformes; family Carcharhinidae; genus Carcharhinus; species Carcharhinus amblyrhynchos. The sequence continues at coordinate 110,447,046 of NC_137331.1, read as the reverse complement.
CCTCCACTACTTTCTGTGGTAGTGAATTCCACACATTCACCACCCACTGGGTGAAGAAATTTCTCCTCACCTCAGTTCTATCCTCAAACTATGACCCCTAGTTGTGGACCCCCCCACTGTCAGGAACATTCTTTCTGAACCTAGCGTGTCTAACCCCACTTTGTGCAATGTTATTCCGAAGAATAATTATATTTATGACCAATTGAGTGTATAAACATGGAAATATAGGTTAATACTGTAGACCGGGCATATTGTTCAAATATTAACACAGGATTATGCCTCGGGGAAAGGCTGAAACCTTCTTACTGGCCTGCAATCAATGCTAATGATTTTTCTCTTGATTTTTCAGTTGTTTAATCTGTGCCATTAAGTCTGTTAATAACAGAAACATCGGACAAACACAATGCATTCAATTTAAGATTTAATAAAACTTACCGTTTGATTAGAAGCATTTTGCAATTTTTGGTTTATGACAATAGTTCAGAGTAATATCATTAAGCTTTGAATGCAACGACTTACAATTACCGTGTGTACAAGCTTGCTCTACACAAGATGTGGTCAAATATTAATGAAAATATCTTTAAATTTATAACCCAATCTACGTTCGACACCACAGACGGTCTGTGTCCATATATTAACTTGGAACATTCCGCTCAAATGTGAAAATCACGCATTTATTTAATTCCTTTGCTGTTTTGTTGAAGTAGACACTTATTCCAGCCGAACTTTCCTCACTCTTTTAATTTCAAGGCTCCAAAACTGTGGAGTTTCTTATCTCCTCTGATCCCTGATCTTTTCAATCCCAAGATGAACGCAGCTCAGCCCCTGCTTCCCGATCTATCAGATCTCTCTCCACTCCTCTCAATTTTACATTGCAGGCTTCGGCTGCTCACCCCGTGCTTTTTGATCTTTGCAAAAGTCACGACAGAGCTGCTATTAAAATGTACAACTTTGTGGGGGGGGAGAAAGCTCATCAAATAACAATCTACATTTTCCACATACAATCCCCGAGAAACCTCCGTAATTCAATCAGCGAGAAACTCCATTAAGAAGTTCGGGGGCCCATCAAAGGCGACTTTACATGAAACAAGGTTACAATCTCAATTTAATAAATGAAGTTTGAGACAAAAGATTAGAGGGCTGCTGATTTTATTTAGAAAATGAAAATTTGAGGCAAAGACAATCTCTGCAGCCTGTATCCCTCTGGGAAATATCCTGTGTTAGTTTTAGCAGGCCGCATAATTCATGTAGTTTTGAAGTTAATTGGCACACTACGTCTGTTTTATTTTCTTTCTTTCATTCTTGATAACTGATATTTTGTCAAACAATCCACTTGTAACAAGCCTATCACCATATTGTTTACACGGCACTATTAAGCATATGTTTCTGTTCACAGCTCATTCCAGTTTAAGTTTAAAGTTTATTTATTAGTGTGACACGTAGGCTTATGTGAAAACTTAGAAGATAGGAGCGGGAAGTGGCCATTTGGTCCTTTGAGCCTACCCCATCAGGTCATCCAACTCAATAACCTAATTCTGCTTTTTCCCAATAACCTTTGATCCCATTCGCCCCAAGTGCTATATCTATATTGACACAGCAATGAAGTTACTTTGAAAATCTCCAAGTCGTCATGCTCCAGCGCCTGTGCGTGTACACTGAGGGAGTGTTTAGCATGGCCAATGCGCCTGGCTCACACGTCTTTCAGACTGTGGGAGGAAACTGGAGCACCTGGACGAAACCCACACGGACATGGGGAGAATGTGCAGACTCCACACAGTGACCCAAACGGGAATCGAACCCAGGTCCTTGGCACTGTGAGCTGTGAACAGAAACATATGCTAACCACTGTGCCACCGTGCCATCCTACATTTTGGAACCCTTAGAATACAATTGCCCAGTGAATTTAGCAACATCTGAGACAGAATCTCTAGATCACAAACATTAAATCGTATACATGTAGGTGGGCGATTGTCCCTCTGGAGGTGATGGCAGTGTGGTATTATTGCTAGACTACTAATCCAAAAACTCAGATAATGTTCTAGGGATCTGAGTTTGAATGCCATAAAAAATATCTGGAATTAAGAATCTACTGGCGACCATTGTCGATTGTCGGAAAAACCCATCTGATTCACTAATATCCTTTAGGGAAGGAAATCTGCTGTCCATACCTGGTCTGGCCTACATTTGATTCCAGAGCCATAGCAATGTGGTTGACTCTCAACTGTCCTCGGGCAGCTAGGGATGGGCAATAAATTTGGCCAGCCAGCAACATCCGTGCCCCACAAATTAGTCTTAAAAAACTATTTCATCCGAAATGTGGCACCTCTGACAGGGAAGCTCCCCGTTTGTACTGCACTAGAACGCCAGCTGGGATTTTTGTGCTTAGACCACACTTTGAACCCACAAGCGGCAGAGGGACACAGCTGATATGATCCAACGCTTGCACTTTGGTTGGGATAATAGCACGTATAAATATGTGAACGACAAACGCAATATTTCGGTGGGACAGAGGGCAGAAGAAGTCAGATAAGCAAACAAAGGAAAAGATATGGCAATCCAGCACTTAGCTCTTTAAACTTTACGGATGTCTCAACCTCAAACAATGATTTAGACTGGAGCCATAAGAAAGCAAAAAGCACCAGCGTAGCCCGTGGCACAGAAGATGAAACTGTATAAAATGTTGTGAAAAGCATGTGTGACACATCAGTAACCTGGAGAGCATGCTAGCCCCAGGCAGCACTCGCTTACAAGAGTAATCTAGCCCGATCTCTCCTCTTTTTTTCCGCCCCTCTCCGTGTGACTTAAGGCAATAATAAAGCGAGAAGCGCTCTGTCATATTTGCAGAAATTATTGCAGGAATTAAAACATGCCAGGGAGCTGCGAAAGGCATTTCATCAGGGTCATGCCGAGAAGATGAGAACGTTACTGGATTCACAATGCACTCCAGTGACCTGCAGCTTTTCCAGTGTATACAAGTACAGTCATGTCCCTGGATGCTTTTTCACAAAAATCATTTTCGACAAATGAATGAGTTTTAGGTTCATGTGTTATAAGTTGCCATGGAAATGCGAAGATCAAATCACAACAAGAAAAGGTGCTGTGAATTGAGTCACATTAAGCTAACAGCACTCCAGTGCCTGGTTTGATGTACGGGGGATGGTTTTTCCTTCGTTTTGAAAAGTGCTTCGAACATTAAACATTTGCCTCGGATTTCCTTCACAACATCTCAAACTGTGCTTATTTACGGATCACAGCTTTTGTTTGCCTATGTGCAGCCACTGAATAAAGCTGTGATTACGATTTGGTCCCGTGGGCACACTGGGGCCTATAAATCTGGCCAGACAGCTCAGCCATTAAGTCCACGCGTTGGCTGGTCAGCAGCATGTACATTGTAGCGGAAGTACGCAGCCTGCCATTTTGGGAAAGAGAAAAATATCACTGCGCAGTTCCTCCACCGAGGACAGGCGCTAGACCTCTTACATGTGCTTTCAAGAGGCCCCATGCCTGTTTGGGGCCCAACCTGCAAGATTTGTTGGAACTGAAAACTAGGCCTCATAACTGCCTGTCACCAACAAAGTAAGTTTGTGAAGAATGGGCCTTAAATCTTTTAGATAGTGGGCTCACAGGGAACACATTGCCACCAATGGCCCATTGCCGATTCACACCCAAATGAGCTTTGCTTGTCAGCATGAGGGACTTCCCTCGCACTTGGAAGGAAACCCCATCTTGGAGAGCTGTCGGTCAATCAGATTGGCCGACAACTCTCCAGCCCATCCAGGTATGGCACTGTAGTGGCCGGAAGAGGTAATGCAGCATTGTGCCTCAGACAGTGCAGGGAGTCTGTGTGGGAGAAGTGGCAGGGTCCCAGGAAGGGGAAGGTAGGGTGTGCCTAGGAGTTGTGGGAGGGCGGGTGAGTGGATAATCAGGGTTAGGTCGGAGGGGGAGGAGGGAGGTCCAGAGGTGTTCAGACTGTAAGGGGAGGGATGGGCGACCCTCGTCACAAGGGGGCTTCCAGTGGAGTCATCCTCCCCACCCACCCCAGCTCCTGGTTTCCTCCCACACTCCAAAGGTCTGCAGGTTAGGTTGATTGATTATGGCAAATTGCCCCTTAGTGTCCCAAGATGTGTGGTTTAGGGAGGATTAGCAGGTAAATATGTGGGGTCACGAGGTTAGGATCTGGGCACAGATCAGCACATGCACATTGCTGGCGTCCCAATCGCAGGCCTTCCCGATCATTGGCCAGCCCCTCCATCGCTGGCCTTGCAGAGACCCCCGTCTCCTCAACCCCCCAACCAGCCATCTCCAATCTCCCAATCCCCTCCCCCCACCCCCAGCCCCAGCAGTCCCAACACCCCCAGGCCCTGCCCAGTTGGCACTGCCCGATAGGCTGTACTAAGGTGCCTCTTGGGCATTGCCAGTTTTCCCCTTGGGCAACGCCAGGATGCTAGGCTGGCACTGCCCAAAGGGCAAGGCCCCTTACACCCACCCCCTGGGGTGGGGGGAGGGTACCTCACTGATCTCTGTTACCTCCTGCAGGATTGAGGAGGTGCTAACGTCCCTGGTGACTTCAGGCCCAGGCCTGCTAATGATATAGAAATGACGATTTCCATATTGTAATCAACTCCGGGCTGATTTCCAGGGTTACAATCAGATCAGCCATGATCCCACTGAATGGTGGAGCAAGCTCGAAGGGCTGAGTGGCCTACTCCTACTTCCAGTTCGTATGTGTGTTTGTATGTTCGTAAGGCATGCAAACCCTTCCAATTATGATAGAAGATCAGAGATACAGGGCAAGTAAGGGCAGGTGGTGTTTTTTTAAATTTAGTTAGGGCATCATGATTGGTATGGAGTTGGAGGGCCAAAGGGCCTGTTCCTGTGCTGTACTTTTCTTTGTTCTCTTTGTCCTTTGTTTCCAAGGGATGGAGGAACTTAAAACAATTACTAAACCAGAGAAAAAGAACTCGGAAAACTAATCAGGCTACAAGCTGACAAGTCCCCTGGATTTAATAGCCTAGGGTCTGGAAAGAAGTGGCTACAGAATTAGCGCATGCATTGGTGTAGCAATCTATAGGTTCCAGAAAAACCCCAGCTGATTGAGAAACAGCCAATGCAACGTCCTATCCAAAAAAGGAGAGAGAGATAGAAAGCAGGAAACTAAGGGCAGTTAACCTAACATCCGTCATTGGGAAAATGTTGAAATCGATTATGAAGGGCTACAGAACATTTGGAAAATCATGAAACAAGAAAAGTAAGCATGATTTTCGTAGAAACCCTAAAGTGCAAAAGGAGGCCGTTTGGGCCTGGAGTGACAACAATCCCCACCCAGGCCCTAACCCTGTAACCCCATGTATTTATCTGCTAATCTCCCCTAAGCTACACATCTTGGGACACTAAGAGGCAATTTACCATGATCAATCAACATAATCCACATAACTTTGGAGTGTGAGAGAAAACCGGATCACACAGAGGAAACCCATGCAGACATGGGGAGAATGTGCAAACTCCACACAGAGAATCACCCAAGGCCGGAACTGAACCCGTGTCTCTAGCATTGTGAGGCAGCAGTGCCAACTACTGTGCCACTGTGCCGTCCACTTTATGAAAGGGAAACAGTGTTTGACATTTTTTTTCAAATTCTTTGAGGATATAATGAGCAGCATAAAGGGGAACTAGTAGATGTAGTGTATCTTTTTTAAAAATCCTACACTAAGGTGCCACACAAGGTAAGATTTCATGGGGTTGCAAACAGAGAACAGAAAGTCAGGATAAATGGGTCACTTCCAGGTTGGCAAACTGCAACGAGTGGAGTACTGCAGGAGTCAGTGCTGGGGCCTCGACTATTTGAGATCCATGTTTATGGCATGAATGAAGGGACCAGCTCACAATACAGACAATACAGAAATACATGGGAAAGTATGTTGCGAGGAGTACGCACAGAGATGTGAATAGGTTAAGTGAGTGGACAAAGATGTGAGAGGTGGAGTATAATGTGGAGCTCCCTCCCTCATAGCGTGGATCTTCATCAGTTCAAGAAGGATGCTCAGTGTCAGCTTGGATGATGGGCTGAGGGATGTACTAAAGCTTGGGGCAGCTGTCACAGAGGCACAATGGGAAAGGTCACAGTCTAAGACCTTTCAACGTCAGTGAGACAAGAGGAGCAGAATCTCCAGAGCAGCACGGTGGCACAGTGGTTAGCACTGCTGCCTCACAGTGCCAGGGACCCAGGTTCAATTCTGGCCTCAGGTCACTGTCTGTGTTGAGTTTGCACATTCTCCCTGTGTCTGTGTGGGTTTCCTCCGAGCGCTCTGGTTTTTCCCCACACTCCAGAGATGTCTGGGTTAGGTTGATTATGATGTGGAGATGCCGGCGTTGGACTGGGGTAAACACAGTAAGAAGTCTGACAACACCAGGTTTAAGTCCAACTGATTTATTTGATAGTAAACCCACAAGCTTTCGAGGTTCCCCTCTTCATCAGACGAATGGAGAGTTCTGGCCTCAGACAGTACATATAAAGCACAGACAGTTTACAGATTACTGATTAGAATGCGAATCTTTACACCTAACCTGCTGTTCAAGTCTTAAAGTGGCTAACAATGTGAGTGGAAGGAGCACTGATCACAGGTTAAAGAGATGTGTATTGTCTCCAGACAGTACAGTAAGTGAGGTTTTGCAAACCCAGGCAAGTCAGGGGGGTTACAGGCAGTGCGACATGAACCCAAGATCCCTGTTGAGACTGTCCTCACGTGTGCAGAACTTGGCTATCAGTTTCTGCTCAGCGACTCTGCGCTGTCGTGTGTCGTGAAAGCCACCTTGGAGAATGCTTACCCGAAGGTCGGAGACCGAATGCCTGTGACTACTGAAGTGTTCGCCAACAGGAAGGGAACAGTCTTGCCTGGTGATTGTCGAGCGATGTTCATTCATCTGTTGTCGTAGCATCTGCATGGTCTCCCCAGTGTACCATGCTTCAGGACATCCTTTCTTGCAACATATTAGGTAGACAATGTTGGTCGAGTTGCAAGAGTATTTACCATGTACCTGGTGGATGGTATTCTCACATGTGATGATGATATCCATGTCGATGATCCGGCATGTCTTGCAGAGGTTGCTGTGGCAGAGTTGTGTGGTTTTGTGGTCACTGTTCTCCTGAAGGCTGGGTAGTTTGCTGCAAACAATGGTCTGTTTGAGGTTGAGTGGTTGTCTGAAAGCAAGAAGTGGGGGTGTGGGAATGGCCCTGGCGAGATGTTTGTCTTCATCAATGATATGTTGAAGACTCCGGAGAAGATGTCGTAGCTTCTCTGCTCCTTCCACTCACATTGTTGGCCACTTTAAGACTTGAATAGCAGGTTAGGTGTAAAGATTCGCATTCTAGTCAGTAATCTGTAACCTGTCTGTGCAGTTTGAAATGTTTATAAGACCATAAAACTATAAGGCATAGGAGCACAGTTAGGCCACTCGGCCCACCAAGTTTGCTCTGCCGGGGAAGTGCCGGAAGATCGGAAAATGGCTAATGTTACGCCGTTGTTTAAGAAGGGTGCCAGGCAAAAGGCAGGGAATTATAGGCCGGTTAGTTTAACGTCTGTTGTAGGTAAAATGTTAGAATCCGTCATCAAGGAGGAAATAGCGAGGCATCTTGAGGGGAATTGCCTGATAGAGCAGACGCAGCACAGTTTCCTTAAAGGGAAGTCGTGTCTGACGAATTTACTGGAGTTCTATGAGGATGTGTCTAGGGCGGTGGATAGAGGAGAGCCGGTGGATGTGGTCTTTCTGGATTTTCAGAAGGCGTTTGACAAGGTACCTCACAAGAGGTTATTACAGAAGGTCAGGGGGCATGGGGTTGGGGGTAGGGCGTTAGTGTGGATAGAGGACTGGTTGTCAAATAGGAGGCAGAGAGTGGGGGTCAATAGGTGCTATTCGGATTGGCGGATGGTGACTAGTGGAGTGCCCCAGGGGTCGGTGCTGGGGCCTCAGCTATTTACCATTTATATAGATGATCTGGAGGAGGGAACCGAGTGTAGAGTGTCGAAATTTGCTGATGACACCAAAATTGGTGGAAAGGCAAATTGTGCGGAGGGTGGGGAGAGTCTACAGAAGGATCTAGATAGGCTGGGCGAATGGGCCAGGAAATGGCAAATGGAATTTAATGTTGGCAAGTGCGAGGTGGTCCACTTTGGTAGGAATAATGGTAGGAAGGATTATTACTTACGTGGAGAAAAACTGCAGCAGGCGACGGTGCAGAGGGACCTCGGGGTCCTTGTGCATGAGTCGCAAAAACCCAGCCTGCAGGTGCAGCAGGTGGTCAGGAAGGCGAATGGGATGCTGGCCTTCATAGCGAGGGGGATTGAATATAAAAGTAGGGAGGTCTTGCTGCAGCTGTATAGGGCATTGGTGAGGCCGCAACTGGAGTACTGTGTGCAGTTTTGGGCGCCGTACTTACGCAAGGATATTTTAGCCTTGGAGGGAGTGCAGAGGAGGTTTACTAGGCTGATGCCGGAGTTGAGGGGGTTGAGCTATGAGGAGAGGCTGAATAGGCTTGTACTCGTTAGAGTTTAGAAGAATGAGGGGAGATCTCATTGAGACGTATAAGATGATGAATGGGATGGATAGGATAGAGGTGGCGAGACTCTTCCCGCTCAGAAAGGATAGTAGAACTAGGGGGCATAGCCTCAAGATAAAAGGGGGGCGGTTTAGAACGGAGTTGAGGAGGAACTTCTTCACTCAAAGGGTGGTGAATCTCTGGAATTCTCTGCCCGTTGAAGTGGTGGAGGCTGCCTCGCTCAATATTTTTAAGACGCGGGTTGACGGGTTTTTGATGAGAGAGGGGATTAAGGGTTATGGGGAGAGGGCGGGAATGTGGAACTGAGCCACGACAGATCAGCCATGATCTTATTGAATGGCGGGGCAGGCTCGAAGGGCTAGTTGGCCTACTCCTGCTCCTATTTCTTATGTTCTTATGTTCTTATGCAATCATGGCTGATATTTTCCTGCCTTTCCCCCATAGTCCCTGACCCCCTTATTAATCGAGAACTTATATATCTCTGTCTTAAAGACACTCAATGATCTGGCCTCCACAGCTTTCTGCGGCAAAGTGTTCCACAGATTCATTACTCTCTGGTTGAACAAATTCCTCCTCAGCCCTGTTTAAAGAGATCGTCACTGTAGTCTCAGGTTGTGCTCTCCTGTTCTGGTGAACCTCCTTTGGAACCTTTCCAAAGCCAAAAATAAAGCTCCAATACATATACCCGTTGTTAAAGCAGGGCCTAAGTTCAAGTGTCCTCTCTATAAGTCCTGCCTCCATGGGCTTGGCACTGTTTGTCAAGGCATCGACCTTACTAGTTGAGTAGCAAGACAAGTCAATACAATTCAGTGCAGTCTTTCCACTGACTAACTTACCTTGCTCTTGCTGCTGCGTAAATGTAAGAATAGATCCAACTGATACTGGATCAGAATCCTGCAACTCCTTCCCTAACAGCACTGCGGATGTACCTACACCACTTGGGCTGCAGCATTTCAAGAAGGCGGTTCACCACCACCACCTTCTCAAGGGTAATGCGGGATGGGCAATAAATGCTGGTCTAGGCAGCAATGCCCACGTCCCCTAAACAAATAAAGTTTTACAAAGACAATCAGTGGAAAATGTAACATCTCCGTACGGGAAAAGCATTCCATAATAAAAAAATTGCCAGTGGAATTGTTTGACTTCTGCACTGCATGTGGAGCACAATGAGTGGAAGGACATTATAAATGGATCTCCCGACACTCTGGGAGAGAAATGATAGCACATTAAAAGTGACAATAAAGAGAGACGGCCACTTCAATCATCAGTCCCCTTTGGCCGCACCTCAGTGGGGAATTCAGCAACAGATAATGTATTTGTGTTTTTGAAGAACGTGAGTAGGGGGAATTACTTTTCCCTGCAGGGATGGCACAGCTTTCTGCAAATATTTCTCTTCCTTTATGTGAAAAGCAATTTGCTAGGACAGCACTTTGTCCAGAAGTGCCTTCTGCCCTACACGACACTGGCAGACAAAGAAAAAACATATCAATTCCACTTCTCCCGTATACAGTGGTGCATCCATAAGTTGGTAGCCTGCACAGAAGCAGGCTTCTCATTGAGAGAAGCTAAAATCCTTAAAATTTCAAGGTTATTTTTTAACCAACTAGTCTTGATGGGCAGGAAGAAGAATGAAAAGTAGCTTGAAATCCCAAGTGGTCTCAGTGATAGGTTCACTGCAATTGTACATTTTCAGCACATGTCTTTGGTGAGAAAATTTAGCAGGTGACATTCGGATTAGGCTGAACTGTGCTGTCCCTATGGTCCACATCCATACACTGGTGAGAAGGATGGTGTGGACACAAGGAGACAATGCCCTCAGCAAGGGAAGTTTGATAGGGAAAAAGGGCTGGCAAAAAGCGAGTAATCTTCATTACTGTAGAATCCCTGCAGTGCAAAAAGAGACCATTTGGCCCACTCTCTGAAAGAGCAACCTGGACCATCCCCGCTCCCCCACACATTACCCATGGCTAATCCCCCGACCAACACATATTTGGGCACTAAGCGACAATTTATCATGGCCAATCAACCTAACCTGCACATTTTTGGACTGTAGGAGGAAACCATGCAGAGACACGGGGAGAACTTGCAAACTCCACACAGTCACCCGAGGCCAGAATTGAACCTGGGTCGCTGGCGCTGTGAGGCAGCATTGTTAACCACTGTGCCACGTGCTGTCCTTTACACTATCTGTTGCACGATCTTGTTATTCCCAGTGATTGAAAGGAGCTGCCTGGCTAATTCCATCTACAATTACCAATTTCCCCGCTAGCCAGAGATAGTGTAGTCTGATTAGGAAGTTTGTTTGAAGCTTCCTTCATTCAGCAGCAGTCCCAAAGGGAATAGGACTCATGCTACCCACTTCTTTCTGTGTCTCCTGAAATTGTAGCAATTGGTACAGGAAGTCTGGGTCATTATACCGCTGCATCAACCACTCCCTGTCTACAGATAACAATCTCAACTCCTCCGAATGTTAAAGGGAGTATGCCACTGCATAGAATTGACAGCACTGAAACAAGCCATTCAACCCAACCATTCCATGCTGGGTTTTATGCTCCACATGAGCCTTACTTCATCCAAAGCTCTGTGGATGGTATTTTAGACGTACTGCTAGTGGATAATATGTAATAATATGTAGATAGTGACTAGTCATTAATATCTCCAATGTCCTGGCCAATATTTGCCCCTTAAGAATCAGCAACCTGACTAACACAGATTATCTGATCATTATAACAAAGCTACATGTGTGACCTTACTGTGTGCAAATTGGTGGTCACATTTTCTCATATCAGCGATGACGTTTCAAAAAAGCATTGGCGGAAAGTACCTTGAGGCATTCTAAGGTTAAGGAGGCGCTATATAAATACAAGTCTTTTCCATGGCAGGAACCTTGCTTTAATAAGTGAATGCACAAAACAGTGACTGAACAAAACATCTACCCCGATTTGAATCCTGAGCCAGATTTAGGTAGTTGAGTCGTGCTGGGAGACAGAAACTATCGCCACGCTGAGAATATTAAATCCTGTAGGCAGCAAGCAGTCACTTGTCTTGTTGACAACAGCTAATCACTATTCAGGCCTTTCCACAGCCTACCTCATGGATGGAAGCCTTACAACCTTTGTCTTTGCAAATCCTGCACATTCTCCCCGTGTCTGCGTGGGTTTCCTCAGGCAACTTCGGTTTTCTCCCACCGCCCAAAAGAAGTGATGGTGAGGTGTAGTGGCCATGCTTAATTCTTCCTCAGTGTATCCAAAAGAAAAGGCCCCTCAGCCTACCAAGTCTGCATCAATAATAACTTAATATTCGGTTTGATTTATTATTGTCACATGTATTAACATACAGTGAAAAGTATTGTTTCCTGTGTGCTGTATAATCAAAGCATACCGTTCATAGAGGAAAGGAGAGAATGTGGAATGTAGTGTTACAGTCATAGCTAGGGTGTAGAGAAAGATCAACTTAATATAAGGTAGCTCCATTCAAAAGTTTGATGGCAGCAGGGAAGAAGCTTTTCTTGAGTCGGTTGGTACGTGACCTCAGACTTTTCTATCTTTCCCACGATGGAAGAAGGCAGAATAGAGAATGTCCGGCGAGCATGGAGTCCTTAATTATGCTGGCTGCTTTCCTGAGGCAGTGGGAAGTGTAGACAGAGTCAAGAGTCGGAGGCCAGTTTGAGTGATGGACTGGGCTCCCTGCACTTGTCCCTTATCCCTGAATGTTATTTGATTTTCATTTTATTTATCAGTGTCACAAGCAGGCTGACATTAACACTGCAATGAAGTTACTGTGAAAATCCCCTAGTAACCACACTCCGACGCCTCTTCGGGTACACTGAGAAAGAACTTAGCATGGCCAATGCACAACCAGCACCTCTTTTGGACTGTGGGAGAAAACTGGAGCGCTCAGAGGAAACCCATGCAGACACAGGGAGAACGTACAAACTCCACACAGGCAGTGACCCGAGGCTGAAAGTGAACCGGGGTTCCTGGCGCTGTGAGGCAGCGGTGCTAACCACTGTGCCACCGTGCTGACACTATCTTCTGCCCATCAGCGGGCGTGGGTGTCTCAACAATTTTTCAGACACCAGGTGAGACGCGCGGTGAGAAAAAGACATTGTCGACAGCATATTGCTTGTGGAAAATGCCACTTTGGCATCAGTACAAGACAAGAAGAGCTGGTGAACAGACCAAACCAGAACGGGATTGTGATTCAAAGAAATTAACAAGATGTGGCCTTGTTTGAAAGTGACTGATTTGAATCAATAGGAAGTAACAAATGACTACTCGTTTCACGCTGCCAGCAGATTCCTAGAGGACATGTGCTATTTGAACCCTCCTGGTTAAGTAGCTGTAATGCATTTACATGCTGAACTACAGCTGCTTGCATTGATTGGTGGGTTAATTGGTTCAGTGTACGTAGACAACCAGGCAATCTGAAGATAGATTGGGAGTCATTCTCCATGTGGACAGTCAGTTTAATAGTGTGGTGCTTATGCAGCACAGAGATTCATCCATCAGCAGCAAGCGGGTATCTTTAGTGGACAGATACAGCGCTGAGCAATCTCCCACATCCGCTGAGCCCTCTCTACCCCAGCGACTCTGTCAAGGGATGCCCAGTGTGCGGAGATAAGCCGATGGAGCTCTTTTCCTCTTTCATTACCAGGCTAATTGTTCTTGGTGGGGGCCGGTTGCTGACCAGACAGTTTCCCCTGGGGTGACCTTGGCGACGGGCGAGCCAGCCGCTTTGAACATCTGCCACGGGTCTGAGCCTCCGCCTAAAGCAGCCTCTTGATAACGGGGCAGCTGGGGACCTTCCAAGATGTGTCCCGCTGATAGCGCTGCTCCATCCTCCTCCTCCTCTCCCCACCCCCGCCTAGACAAAGCTTGTTAATTCCTATCAGTAAAAAGCTTCTGATGAGTGGGATCAGTCTACACTCGGTGGGGTGCAGCCAAGCCTAATCTGGGTTTCTTCCCAACAAGTTTTTCATCAGAGTTTGAACAATCAGCACCGGTCAGAGTGCCACATGCAACGTGTGTCTTGGTAAATGCAAACTTTACGTTGCTTTTCGCTGGCAAGTCTGTGAAGGTGAACCTGGCTCCCCATGACCCCTTCCACCCTGGCCAAGTCTCCACCCATCACTTCAACCAGACAAACAACTGCCAGAAGGACTGTGGTTACTAAGAAACAGGACTGCTCCAAACATGATGATTTGCCTTCTATCAATAAAGGGGAAAAGCCTGGTATATAATTTACTCGGCTATCTGACTGCTGAATATGTTTTTGTGTGGTAATTAGCATTCGCTTGAACTAACAATTGAACATTCGCAAACATAAACAGTATTGAACTTATTCCTGCATTCATTTGGCGGTAGGCTACAGAAACATCTTTAGTCTGTCACAAAGTGTGTTTTACTTTCTTATTTTAATATTATCTGCGATGATTTTTGTTTTCTGATTCATTGCATGGATCCGGAAGCTTCCAGCCAGATTTCCCAATTCTGAACTGAGGCAAAATTTAAAGCTTTGAATTGCACTCTTGTTGCTTAAGGCCTTTATTGAACTGAGGAACCATTGTCAGCGGGATTGCTTCGAACTCAGGTTCACTTTCTGCTTACAACACTGGGATCATAGGCTCATAGAATCCCTACAGTGCTGGAGGAGGCCATTTGGCCCATCGAGCCTGCGCCAACAATAATGCCTCCCAGGCTTATCCCCGTTATTTACCCTGCAAATCCACTTCACACTAAGGGGCAATTTTAGTATGACCAATCAACCTAACTCGCACATCGTGGAGTGTGGGAAGCAAACAGAGCACCTGGAGGAAACCCACGCAGACATGGGGAGAATGTGCAAACTCCACACAGATTGTGACCCGAGGCCAGAGGTGAACCCTGGTCCTTGGCGCTGTGAGGCAGCAGTGCAAACCACCGTGCCGCTCCCCCATTCTGCCATCTACTTAGCTCAGTTGGCTGGACAGCCGATGCAGAGTGATGCCAACAGCGCAGGTTCAATTCCCATACCAGCTGAGGTTATTAATGAACACCCCACATTCTTAATCTTGCTCCTTGTCCAAGACGTGGCGATCCTCAGGGTAAATCACCACCAGTCAGCTCTCCCCCTCAAAGCCAATGGCCACCTGGGACTATAACAACTTTACGTATATCATTCTATGCTGGGCTCCAAACTTGGCGGTTCCCATCATGCTCTGGGAGCTATTGCAAGGTCTTTGCTTTGCAGCTTCCTGTAGCCACTGGTGAGTTGATGTTCCTCATTCCTCCATTACCGTTATCTCCATTCCAATTCTCCCACAGAAGAACAGAGAACGAGCATGGCCAGCAAACGAGGTTGCTAACCCACTGAGAATTGCCCCAGAGTCTCCAAGAATTCAAACTTAATCGCCTGGACAACTGATGTGAAGACCCCAGGAGGGAAATACAGGACGCGATCTTACCAGCTCACCATGAGGGTGTGTGGAGGGGGTGATAGATCTCCCAGTATATTGTGTACAATGTATACACTGTGTACTGTGAGATTGGGGTGTCGGTACAATGGCACCCCCTAGAGCTCAGCAGCCAGCCTCACAGGCGAGCTGAGGCTCCCCCGACTGGCGAGATTCACATGACAGCTTATGTCTTGCACAGAATACCATAAATTCCCTCCACCTGCCTCGCTGAAAAAACTGGCCAGGAAATCCACCATTTCCTCATCCATTTGACACTTCAAATTTTTTTTGAGAGAATTCAGCCTACAATCCTAAAAGTGTGGTGGGTTTATATTTCAAATTTTTGTTACAACTTTTCTGTAGTATGGGGGAATAGGGGTAGTTTGTCAGGGCAGAGTGTTTGGAAAACGGAGGTAATATGATTCAACTTCCATGAATGTGAGTCTGGAACATGTAGAGTCATGTTCTACATGGCTCACTCTCAACTGTCCTCTGAACGAGAGCAACTAGGGATGGGCAATAAATGCTGGTCAGCCCGCAGCACCCATGTCCCACAAATTAATTAAAAAAAAACAGAAGATAGGAGCATGAAAAGGCCATTCCGCCCATCGAGCATGTTCCACCATTTATTACAATCATAGCTGATCATCCAACTCAGTAGCCTAATCCTGCTTTCTCCCCATAGCCTTTGATTCCATTTGCCCCAACTGCTACATCCAGCCACCTGTTGAAGACACTACTTTCTTTTGGAAGCAAATGAGGATTCAGTCACACCAGTGGGGGAGTAATTTTTACCCTTGACGTCTAGACATATACTGGCATCGCAGATTGGTTACCCGATACAGAGGCCATCCAATTTGCACTTTTATTGTAAATTATATTCGGGCTGCTTCTCAAGCAGCCACAAGATGTGGAAGTGCTGACGTTCTGCTCAGGCAGCAATTTATCATTTACCACCATAATCTGAGCATCTGTGGTCCCTCATGGGACAGCGTTGCAACACAGGTACTCAGGTCAGATCACCTCACCCTCCTCCTGGTATGCAACCAGCCTGGAAAGTACGACAGAGAGGCAAGACTGCCCTGAAAAACTTGAGGGCCATAACTCAACAATAAGTTGTTAAATCCTACTTCCCTCTTTTGTCATTATTAATTGGGAAACACAGAATGGCTTTCCTCGGATTCAAAGCGTTGTCAGCCTGTGAGATAAAACTCTAACCTATCTACTTGACCTTTCCTTGGTATGGGGTCCATGGGGAATCTATTCAATGCTGGGCAATTAATCTTCAGTCATAAAGTGGCTCCTGACCATTTTAATGGTGCATTAAGGACATATTGAAGTGTACATTTAATAATGTAATTACTTTCTACAGCAATCTGAAAGGGGATGCCATGCATTTCTGATGTCACGGACCTGCTAATATTAACTAAAACCAACCAGCTCTTTGTTTTGACTTCATTATCTTCACAATAGGCCCAAATGAAACATACAAACTAATTTTCACTGCTGGAATAATTACACTCAATGATCTTAATGACTCTTTTGTCTGGACCCCAGCATTAATAATTTGATATCCTATAAGGCTGGAGTTCTGTTCATTTGTGGTATTCTTTATCTCAAGGAGTGGGTTCCAATCATTCCCATCACAGCCTGAGATCCAAGATCATTATAGAAATTCGAGACATCATAGAATATATATAGACGTGTGCTTATAGTTATTCAACCTTCCATTTCCACTCAATACTAAAGTGCCACCACTTGATAAAGCAAAGACGTAAAGATAAATCGCCGAGGAAGAAGAAAAGTAACAACTAGAAATTTTCAATCCATTGGAACTGTCATGTTTACCATCCCAACTACCCCCATCCCCAAACAAAATCCTCTCCTTAATGCTGGTCATGGAGTTGGGTGGGGTGGGGGTATTTAGGAACGTAGGAATTAGCAGCAGGAGTAGGCAATTTGAGTCTGCTCCACCATTTATCATGATCATATATCACCGTGGGTGGCATGGTGGTTAGCACTGCAGCGCCAGGGACCTGGGTTCATTTCCCGGCTTGGGTCACTGTCTATGCGGAGTCTGCATGTTCTCCCCATGTCTGCATGGGTTTCTTCCGGCTATTCCGCTTTCTTCCTACGGTCCAAAGACATGCAGGTTAGGTGCATTGACCATTGCCCATTAGTGTTCCAGGATGCGTAAGTTAGAGGGACTAGCAAGGTAAATATGTGGTGTTACAGGGATAGGGCCTCAGTGGAATTGTTGTTGGTGCAGACTCAATGGGCCAAATGACCTCCTTCTGCATTGTAGGATTTCTATGATCTTATCCTGGTCTCAACTCCACTTTCCTGCCTGCTCCCCATAGCCCTTTATCCCCCTTTTCATCAGAAACATATCTAAGTCTTTCTTGAATCTGTTGATTGACTTGGCCTCTACTGCACTCTGGGGCAGCGAGTTCCACAGAGTCACAACCCTGAGAGAGAAGTAGTTTCTCCTCATCTCAGTCTTGAACCTGCTCCTTCTCATTCTGCAGGGGGCGATTCTCCCATCCTGCTGCAGTGCTTTAGCTGCACAGCGGGCTGGGAGACATCAGCGTGGGCTGTTTTGCGGGCTTCCTGTTGGGCGCCATGGCCTCTCCAAGTCTCCCAGCCAAATATTTCTGACACGGGGTGGAAATGAGCACTTCCGTGTCATTAGAGGACCCGGGACTGAAATCCCCGGTGCTTTTGTTTGTATAGTGTGCAAGAAACAATACTTTTCACTAACACACATGACAATAATAAATCAAATCCAATCAAATCAAAAAGCCAACTGCGACCTCTGATGTTTCGTCCTCCCCCTTCGGAATGCCCTGGAGCCGTTGAGTGACATCCTTGACCCTGGCACCGGAGAAGAAACACACCAGCCTGGAGTCATGCCCAGGGCCACCGATATGCCTGTCTGCCCCCCTCTGGTGAGGGGTTGTTCACTCTTGAGGCTGTGGGCCTGCTCACAGAGAGGAGAGATCAAACTGAAGTATACAAGACGATAAAAAGTAGGGCTGAGATAGACGTGGGGCAGATGCTTCCTGTTGTGGGGTATTTTAGGATGAGAGATCATAGGATAAGGGGTGGCAACTTTAAAACAGAGTTAAAGAGAAACTGCTTCTCCCAAAGGATTGTGAATCTGTGGAATTCACTACCCCAAAGTGCAGTGGATGCTGGGACACTGAGTAAATTTAAGGAGGAGTTTGACAAATTTTGAATTGGTAATGGGTTGAAGGGTTATACAATCCTTACAGTACAGAAGGAGGCCATTTGGCCCATTGAATCTGCACCGATCACAATTCCACCCAGGCCCTATTCCCATAAACTTACATATTTACCCTGGTAGCCCCCTGACACTAGGGTCAATTTAGCACAGCCAACTAACCTAACCCACACATCTTTGGACTGTGGGAGGAAACCAGAGCACCCGGAGAAAACCCAAGCAGACACAGGGAGAATGTGCAGACTCCACACAGACAGTGACCCAAGAGCAGAATTGAACCCGGGTCCCTGACGCTGTGAGGCAGCAGCTCTAACCACTGGGCCACCATGCCGTGGGGAGAAGGCAGGAAAATGAGGATGAGGAGCATATTGGCCATGATTGAAAGGCGGAGCGGACTTGATGGGTCGAATGGTCTAGTTGTGCTCCTAGATCTTATGAACTTATGAAGTGCCTTGGGTAGCTCTGTTGTGTGGTGGTCTCCTGGCTTGTCCAGCTGGATCTCTCCGGGGTTTTGGTGTACCATGCCGATCTCACAATGCGTATTATTTCCTTCCATCACCCTGCTTATCAGTCTGCTGCAGTCGGGCTATATTTAGCAGCTTCCTCTTGCCTTGGACCATTCCCTCAATCGAAGGACATCGACTGGGCAATGTGGTGTTGGTTCAGCCATTGTCTCTTGACATATCCGGCACGTACTGTGTGTACTTGCTTTTGCAACCTCTTATTTGTTCTATTGTTCACCCCCCGTAACCTTAGTACAGAATAAAATTAGCTTCAGCACAGCTGTTCTGTTTTCAATGAGGCACTTCCTTCAAAAAATATGAAGTCAGCCTTTGTATTTACTCAGGAAGGAAAATGAACCATGCCTCATTTGTGACCTTCGAATGTGAGCCACAAGTCACAGGACAGTTGTCTGGGCCACAAGTAAACAAATCAAAATGAAGGATTTCATTTCCCTCAATCTCCACACTTCAAGAGGTGCTGATTCTATCGAGAGTACAGGCAGATGCATTGACAGCTCTCCAGAACTTTATGCAAGTCCCATAGAATCTTAGATTCCATACATTGCAGAAGTAGACCATTGGGCCCATCTAATCTGCACTGACTCTCTGACATAGCATCTTACCCAGCCCACCCAACGCTCTATCCTCATAACCCCATGTATTTACCCCACTAATCCCCTCTAGCTCCAAATCTTGAGGTACTAAGTAGCAATTTAGCATTGTCAGTTAGACTTTGAATCCAATAAAAATTCAAAATTAAAATTCTAATGATGGCCATGAAACCATGGTCAATTCTTGTAAAATCACATCTGGATCATTAATGTCCTTTAGGGAAGGAAATCTGCCGTCTGTACCTGGTCTGGCCTTCCGGAACTACAGCAATGTGGTTGACTCTCAAATGCCCTCGGGAATGGGCAATAAATGCTGGGCCAGTCAGCAATGCCCACATCCTGGGAATGACTAATAATTTAAAAAATCCACCTAACCAGCACATCCTGTGAGAGGAAACCGGAGCACCCGGAGGAAACTCACGCAGACATGGGGAGAAAGTGCAGCCTCCGCACAGAGAGCAACACAAAGTCGGAATCGAACCCAGGTCCCTGGTGCTATGAGTCTGCAGTGTTAGCCACTGACACCCTCACAGCATCAAAGTGTAGTTTCTCATAAATCCCTAGTCTGTGTAGTTGACTCTTAACCACTCTCTGAAAGAGTAAGAAATCTCACAACACCAGGTTAAAGCCCAACAGGTTCGTTGGGAACCACGAGCTTGTGGAGTGCTGCTCCGAAACACTACATTCTGCACTCTCTCATTTCCTCTTCTATGAACGATATGCTTTGTCTGCATAGCACGCAAGAAACAATACATTTCACTGTGTGCTAATACATGTGACAATAATAAATCAAATCAAATCAAAATCCTTCATCAGGTGAGTGAGACTTACACTGTGCCCACCCAAGTCCAACACTGGCATCTCCACATCACCCTCTGAAATGGCAGAGTAGGACATGTAGGACAAGGACGGGTGACGAATGCTGGCATTGCTAGCAACACCTACATCCCATGACAATAACAATCAAGCCTGATACTGTTCTCAGTCCCAACACTCATTTGTGAGCACTTATCAATCGACTGGGATAAGCGTGAATGAGTTTAGCAGATTTTCTTCCACCTCCCAAGCATCGGGCACTGAGGCCAATCGAAAGAACCTCATTCCTGCTGCCGCTGCAATCACTGAACCCAGCACAAGGTGGCCTTACAGTCGATATGCTGTAGCATTCCAGGCAGTACCCAGACAAACAACTTCCTGTTGGTTAGCAACACTTGGTGACATCAAAAGAAATAAGGTCCAGGAAACGGCTGGGAGTTCCAAGAGGTAAAATGGGCATTCTAAATTAAGCTGCAGATCACTAACTGCGCGTCCCTTTGTTGAACATCACGTTTTAACATTTCAAAATCTAAAAATGGTTAGAATCAGAACTTTGGGGAAGTTAGAACTTTGAAGTTAGAGAAGTTAGGGCGGCACGGTGGCACAGTGGTTAGCACTGCTGCCTCACGGCACCAGGGACCCGAGTTCGATTCTGACCTCGGGTCACTGTTTGTGTGGAGTTTGCACGTTCTCCCCATGTCTGAGTGGGTTTCCTTCGGGTGCTCCGGTTTCTTCCCACAGTCCAAATATTGGGGGTAGGTTGATTGGCCATGCTAACTTGGCCCTAGTGTAAGGGGGATTAGCAGGGTAAATGTGTAGAGTTGCGGGAACAAGTCCTGGGTAGGATTGTGGTCAGTACAGACTCAATAGGCCAAATGGCCTCTTTCTGTACTGCAGGGATTCTATGATTCTAGAACTGATTCCCTTGGAAGAGAGAAGATTTGGTTGAAGTAGTCAAAATCATGAGGTGATCTGGACAGAGATAGGGAGAAGCTAAGTTAAAATTTATTTATTTGTTTCACGAGTAGGCTTACATTAAATCTATAATGAAATTACTGTGAAAATCCCCTTGTTGTCACACTCCACTGCCTGTTTGGGTACAGAGCAAAAATTCAGCATGGCCAATACACCTAACCTGCACATCTTTCAGACTGCGGGAGGAAACTGGAGCACCCGGAAGAAACCCATGCAGACACGGGGAGAATGTGCAGACTCCACACAGACAGTGACCCGGATCCTTGCCACTCTGAGGCAGCAGTGCCAATCACTGTGCTACCGTGCCGCTCTACTCCCATTGCTGGGAGGACCAAGAACCAGAAAGAGCATGGAGTTAAGATAATTGGCTAATAGAAGCAATGACAACATGAGGAGAAAGCTTTTCACGCAGCGGGTGGTTGGGATCTGGTGGGCACTGTCTGGAAGCATGGTGGAGACCGGTTCAATCAAGATGTTCAAGAAGGAATTCTATTGTCACTTGCAAAGAAGATGCAGGGCTCAGGGGAGAAAGTGAGAGGGCGGGTGAATTGCTCCTGCAGACAGCAAGCACAGACACAATGGGCTGAATGGCCTTCTTTGACACTATTACAATTCTGTCATTATTGTATAAACATCCAGGTTTATTCCAGAACTCAGGGTGACTTTGAATTGGGTAATCAAAGCTCACAAGAGGGCCAGAGACAAGGAGAGAGAGCACTCTGGATCCAGGAACCACCGTGTTAAAAGTGGTAAGATTGGCTTTTCTTTTGAGCATCTGGACATTTGCAACAAATCAAAAGGAAATTGTTTATTTTCCTCGCTAGTGAACAAAGATCAAAGAAAATTACAGCACAGAAACAGGCCCTTTGACCCTCCAAGCCCGCACCAACCATGCTGCCTGACTTAACTAAAACTTCCTACTGTTCCAGGGACCATATCTCTCCATTCCCATCCTATTCATGTATTTGTCCAGACGCCCCTTAAAAGTCACTACTGTATCCGCTTCCAGTACCTCTCCCGGCAATGAGTTCCAAGGATCCATCACCCTCTGTGTAAAAAATCTGCCTTATACACCTTATTTAGACTTTGCCCCTCGCACCTTAAACCTATGCCCCCTAGTAATTGACTTTTCCACCCTGGGAAAAAACTTCTGACTATCCACTCTGTCCATGCCTTTCATCATCTTGTAAACTTCTATCAGATCACCCCTCAACCTCCGTCATTCCAGTGAGAACAAAACAAGTTTCTCCAATCTCTCCTCATAGCTAATGCCCTCCATATATAGGCAACATCATGGTAAATCTTTTCTGCACCCTCTCCAAAGCCTCTACATCCTTCTGGTAGTGTGG
The DNA here is from genome assembly GCF_965287045.1 of Carcharhinus amblyrhynchos. NCBI lineage: Eukaryota > Metazoa > Chordata > Chondrichthyes > Carcharhiniformes > Carcharhinidae > Carcharhinus > Carcharhinus amblyrhynchos. Next base: position 110,424,558 of record NC_137331.1, on the reverse strand, counting down.
CGACCAGAATTGAAGAAATGCAGCCTAAATAAGGTTCTATAAAGCTGCAACATGACTTGCCAATTTTTAAACTCAGTGCCCCGGCCGATAAAGACAAGCATGCCGTGTGCCTTCTTGACTACCTTCTCCCCATACATTACCACTTTTAGTGACCTGTGTACCTGTACACCCAGATCCCTTTGTGTATCAATACCCTTAAGAGTTCTATCATTTACTGTACATTTCCTATCTGTATTAGACCTTCCAAAATGCATTACCTCACATTTGTCTGGATTAAACTCCAAATGCTATCTCTTTGCCCAAGAGTCCAAACTGATCTATATCCTGCTGTATCCTCTGACATTCCTCATCGCTATCCGCAAATCCACCAAACTTTATGTCGTCCTCAAACTTAATCCAGTTACATTTTCCTGCAAATCATTTATATATATTACGAACAGCAAAGGTCCCAGCACTGATCCCTGAGGAAGGCCACTTGTCACAGCCCTTCATTCAGAAACATACTCTTCCATTGCTACCCTCTGTCTCCTTTGACCGAGCCAATGCTGTAGATTTTAAAGACTCTAAGCCAGAGTTAAGTGAATGAGCATCTATGTTTGAGCTTGGTATGTAAATGAAGAAAAACCAGGAAATATTTACCGAAACAGACCAGGAAGAACTGAGGATTAATCTAAAGGCAAAATACTGCAGATGCTGGAATCTGAAACAAAAACAGAAAATGCTGGAGAAACTCATCAAGTCTGACAGCATCTGTGGGGAGAGAATAGAGCCAACATTTTTGAGTTGTAATGATCTTTCGTCACTCGAAACATTGGCTCTTTTCGTTCCCAACAAATGCTATCAAACCTGCTGAGATTTTCCAGCATTTTCTGTTTTCTTGCAGAAGATTAACTGTCTACACTTGCCCATCCTATCTTAATGGGCAATGGGGATGCCACAATTAACCTCAGCACCCTAAGTTTATTTATTATTGTCACAAGCAGGCTTACATTTACACTACAATGAAGTTACTGTGAAAATCCGCCCCCCCACCGAGACAGGAAAATTGCTGTTCAGTTACCTCCTCATGACCCCTGCTGGAAAATATGGGCTTACTCATGTGGTGTGAGGGTCGGAATGGGTTCTGTGTGAAGAATCCCAGCTCCAAAACCACCCCCTCTCAATGAAGTGGCATGGTGCCAACACTCATGACCTAGGCTTACAGATAAAGCTGGCCATTTGGGTAAGGTGTGGTGGGAGGGCTGCGAACACCTACAGAAACGCACTACATCAGGTGTCAGTGCTTTCTGGAGGGGCAGGAGGAGGAGTGGTGATCCTGAAGGGCATGGAAATGGCAAAAAGAGGCCATTTGCCTCATTGTATTTGCACTGAATCTTTAAAACAGCGATCCAGTACATCCTATTCCTCTGCCCTCTCCCTATAGATACATCAACTGTTTTAGACAATTGTGCCAAATAGCTGCTGCATGTGCACTCCTGACTGCCAAGAGAGTTAGATGAATGATTAGCTGTTGAAGGGTAAACAAGATGAGCATTTAGAGTTTGTCATTAACTTGACTTTAACAGAGAACAGAAGACAATCTCACAGTGACATATATTCATAGTTGTCAGTGTCTCCAAACTGGCTGTGATTAGTTACTATATTAGCTACTTGCATGTAAGCAGCTAATTGTATTTGAAACTGAAACCACTGGGTCGAGGTGACAGTACATAGCACTCATTCATTAAGCGCTCTATCTAGTGGCAGGATTTGTTGGAACAAACTCAAAACGTTAACTGTCCTTAAGGCCTTAAATATTTGATTCTGATATTGGCAATTTACACTGACAGATTTGAAGGTCCCAGTTGGAAGGGCAATGCTAAAACTGTAAAACACTGCCAAGGCCATAAGGGTAAGAGCTGAAATGAAGATCAGTGCTTCCTTTACAGCAATGTTGTGTTTTAAAAAACTCAAGTTTGCAGACAGAAATCTTTTTTTATTATTTATTATTATCGCAAGTAAGCTTACATTAACACAGCAATGAAATTACTGTGAAAATCGCCTCATTGCCACACTCCGGCGCCCGTTCGAGTACACTGAGGGAGAATTTAGCACAGCCAATACACCTAACCAGCACGTCTTTCAGACTGTGGGAGGAAACCAGACGACCCGGAGGAAACCCACACAGACACGAGGAGAACGCACAGCAGACTCCACACAGACAGTAAACCAAGCAGGAATCAAACCCAGGTCCCTGGTGCTGTGAGGCAGCAGTGCGAACCACTGTGCCACCCTGCAGTACCCTGGGAGGCAAAATAAATGTGCAAAATCTCCGTGTGAGAAGGTGCATTCAGAGAAAAGTGGCATGAATGAATATCTTTTACTGCCCAGTGTTATTCTCTATTGTAGATTATCTGATAAACTCAGTGAATGAGATTCTGTAATATGCTGTCTAAGAAGTCAGTTACTACACAGTGGTGAGAGAAGGCAGAAACTTTGGCTGCCTCCAGCTGCTTTGGTGCATCAGTTGGTACAATTGGGATATTCCTTCAGCTTATAATCTCATCCAAGTCCATAGCAGCTTTAAAGATGCTGCCACTGCAACTGAGAACCGAACACTGAAGCCAAGGATCACAAGAGTTGCACTTGCCACTGACAGGGCCAAGGGGAACGAACAAAAGAGCCTGGTTAATTGGATAGATCTACTGCGGAGCCACAGGCAGGATGGGCTGTATCACTCTACAATTCTACAGCATGCTCAAGTATTCAAACCTCGCTCATGTTCAGGAGAATGGACACCCACAGTGAAAATCTTCTTTTGTTGTTGAGACAGTAATCTCACTGCAAGGAACAGTGCTGACCAAACTCATCTACTGCTTTGTCTCTTCACAAAGGATGACATCAGTATTACCATGAGCACCCTGCAGTTTTATGATACGTCTTTAGTGTTCATTCATGAGATGTGGGCGTCACTGGCAAAGCCAGCACTTATTGCCAATCTCTAATTGCCCTTGGAAAAGGGGACACTGAACAGCCTTCTTCAATGCGGTCCATGCAGTGAAGGAATACTGTGTCTCTTGCACTTACTGTTGCTTATGAGATTTATTGCCAATGACCTAGATTTTTCCAGATGGACTGGAGCTAAATCCTATGATAAAACTTACTGGTTAGCACTGCTGCCTCACAGTGCCAGGGACCCTGGTTCGATTCCAGAGTCTGCACGTTCTCCCTGTGTCTGCATGGGCTTCCTCCAGGTGCACTGGTTTCCTCCTACAGTCTGAAAGATGTGCTGGTTAGGTGCTAAGTTCCCACTCAGTGTACCCGAACAGGCAGTGGAGTGTGACAACTAAGAGACTTTCACATTAACCTCATTGCAGTGTTAATGTATGCCTACTTGTGACGCTAATGAATAAATAAACTTTATGTGGTCAAAAATAATACCGGTATATGCCCTGTCTGAGATGAGGTGAGTAGACTGCTGGAAGATGAATTAAATTCTGGCCCATTATATGACAAGGTATCCTATACTGTTGTCGTTCTGTTAAATTCAAATCCCTGAACATCTTTCTTTAAACCTGTATATTTTTACACCAAGGGTCAGTCAGTCAGATTTGAAAAGCCTTCAGTGCCATACGTAGATTGTGTTTTATCACAAATGGCTGGCACGGCGGCACAGTGTTAGCATTACTGCCTCACAGCGCCAGGGACCTGGGTTCAATTCCTGGCTTGGATCAGTGTGTGTGGAATTCGCATGTTCTCCCCGTGTCAGTGTGGGTTTCCTCCAGGTGCTCTGGTTTCCTCCCACAGTCTGAAAGACATGCTGATTAGGTGCATTGACCCAAACAGGCGCCGGAGTGTGGCGGCTAGGGGGATTTCACAGTAACTTCATTGCAGTGTTAATATAAGCTTTACTTGTGACTAATAAATAAACTTTACTTTTACTTTAGATTTATCTGTATGACCATTTTTGCTCAACGAAGGCCGCCTTTTTACTGCCCATGGCTACAAATTTCCTCACAATCCAGACAGCTTTCAGCCAACATGGTGGGCCGCAGCCCTCAGAGCTGCTCAGAGGTGACACTGGGAACCGGCTTTGGAATTGGGGGGTGAAAGACTGGGTGGATTGTCAATCAGGATTCCCGCGCAGTCAGGGAAGCACCCCTCACTCTTCTAGGGTTACAGAAATGACTTCTGTAATATTCCAGCTCTCTGCTTCTGGTGGCAACAGAGGACATGGAGGATTCTGTGAGAGGAGCAGGCACACCAACAAAATACTCCTTTGACAAGGTAATTCAACAAACATTGTACCTCTAATTTACATATTTTAAGGGCTTCTTGACTATTTTAGATGGCCACCTTAAAAAAAGGCCACAGGTGTTTAAGAGTGGGAAGAACGCCCACACTGGTTTCACGCACCACTGCATAGGTTGCACCTGTTTAATGTCCAATAAAATGGGCACAATGTCTACCAATTTCCACCTCACCGGTTTCATGGAGTCTGATCATCACCTCTTGGCTTTTTTATTGCTGGGAATAACGTTTAGTTGCGATGCTTTCTCAGGCACAGAATGGACAGCTTGCCCAAATGGATGGTCCTCTGCTTGCCCGGGGTGGTGCTTTGGGCGAGTTGCCAGTTCCCGTTGGGAGCCCAGACACTCGCTGTCAGCATCCCCGTTCTGGTTTGTTTGCCCTGGCCTCAGCCGACTCCAGCACCTGGAAGCTTCCCGAGGGACAAAACTGGTTGAGGCGGAGGGAGTGGGGGGGGTGGTGTACAGAGCTCGGGGAGCAAATGATGGGCTGTTAAAATGTCAAGAGTCACAATTTCTTCAGCAAACCTGTCGAGAGAAGACATTTTTCATTTTCAGCTGCCATTCTCCTTCAAAAAGTTTCCTGACCATGAAAACAATTGCCCTTTACACTTGCCCATGATTCAAGACAATATTGAATGTAATTGCTGCTTAATTCATGACACAGAAACATGAAAACATAGAAACTAGAAGCAGGAGTCGGCTATTTGGCCCCTCAAGCCTGCTCCATTATTCATTATGATCACTGCTGATCATCAAATTCAATATCCTGATCTCCCTTCCCCCCATGTCTCTTGATCACTTTAGCCCCAAGAACTATATCTAATTTGTTCTTGAGATCGCACAATGTTTTGGCCTCAAGTACATTCTGTGGGAATGAATTCCACACATTCACCACCCTGTGGTTGAAGAAATTTCTCCTCACCTCAGTTCTAAAAGGTTTATCCCCTTTTCTCAAACTCTGAGCCCTAGTTCTGGACTCCCCCACCGTTAGAAACATTCTTTCTGAATCTACCCTGTCTAACCCTGTTAGAATTTTATAAGTTTCTTTGCGATCCCCTCTCACTCTTCTAAACTCCAATGAGTATGGCATGTCCCCATGTGGGGACACATGGTTAGCACTGCTGCCTCACAGGGCTCTGGATTCGATTCCTGGCTTGGGTCACTGTCTGTGTGGAGTTTGCAGGTTATCTCGTGAGTTTCCTCCAGGTGCTCCAGTTTTCTCCCACAGTCCAAAGATGTGTGGGTTAGGTGGATTGGCCATGATAAGTTCCCTCTTAGTGTCAGGCGGACTAAATGCATGGGGTTCTGGGACAGAGCTTGGGTGGGATTGTAGTCAGTGCAGACTCAATAGGTCGAATGGACTCCTTTTGCGCTGTATGATTCTATGAATATAATTCTAACCAACTTAGTGTCCCCTCAGTAGAAACATCCAACTGCGTTCTCGCTGTAACTGCCGCATTTCATATGTCACATATATCAGTTTCCACAAAAATACTGGGTTGTGGAATGTAATCCTGCAACACAAATAAAACTCCTAAAAGTTCAATGTGATAAGAACATCATTACTGATTCCACCACCATGAAGCAATGACCTTAGTTTATTCAGAGATCTTTCTCAGTATAAACCGCTTTTCAAGTTGTCAGCTATTTTGAGGCTGTGTCAGATTTTATTTCTTTAAGTTGCTTGTCAGCTACTCGAACTTGCAAGGGTTGGCACATATGCAAAATAATTTATAAATCTCACTTTCTGCGCATTTTCTTTCATTAATCAGCATTTCTGTTTACAAACCAATTATCTGACACTTACTACTTTTTGGACCTAGCTCTTAACCCCTCTTTGGGTTACAATTATTCCCGTACAGACAATACCCCGGTGCTGGAATCACAGATGGAGAAAATTGACTTTTTCTAAAGCTCGTTCAATGTGCTATTATCAGACTCTGTGAGATATCTGCTGGACTGTTTGGATAGTCTTACCTGCATTAATAATAAGGTTTTATATAATGACAACACTCACCTCCATAGAATAGTCATTTTCAAGCTTTTCTGTGTGGGAATCATAGAATCTACATGCAGAAGGAGGACATTTGGCCCATCAAGCCTGCACCGACAAAAATCCCACACAGGCCCTAACCCCATACCCGAGATATTTACCCTACTAATCCCCTGACACAAACTGGCTATTTAGTATGGCCAATTAACCTAACCTGTACATCTTTGCACTGTGGGAGGAAACTGGAGCACATGGAGGAAATCCATGCAGACACGGGGAGAATGTGTAAACTCCACACAGACAGTGACCCAAGACCAGAATTGAACCTGGGACCCTGGCACTGTGAGGCAGTAGTACTAACCATCAGTGCCACCACTGATCTTTGGCCTCAATTCTACTTACTGAAACCACAACTCTTGATTTCCTAAAGGAACAAAAAATTTGTCCATCTCAGCCTAAAATGTATTCAATGTTGAAGAATCACAACCCTCTGAATTCAAAGATTCATAATCCTTTTGATCGAAGGAATATCTCCTTGTCCCAATCCCTAAATATCCTGAGACTTCACCCCTGTGTTCTAGATTCCCCAGCCCAGGGGAACATCCTCTCAGTGTCTGACCTGTCAAGCCTCTTCAGGATGTTCCAACAGCTCTCAGTCTTCAAAATTTGCGAGGAGGCGATGACCTAGTGGTATTATCAATCAACTATTAATCCAGAAACTCAGCTAATGCTCTGGTTTCACGGGGTTGAACCTCGCCAGGGCAGGTGTTGGAATTCGAATTTTTAAAAAACCTGGAATTAAGAATCTACTGATGACCATGAAACCATTGCCAATTGTCTGAAAAACCCATCTGGTTCACTAATGTCCTTTAGGGAAGGAAATCTGCCATCCTTACCTAATCTGACCTACATGTGACTCCAGAGACACTGCAATGTGGTTGACTCTCAACTGCTCTCAGGCAACTAGGGATGGGCAATAAATGCTGTAAGAAGTCTCGTAACACCGGGTTGAAGTCCAACAGGTTTATTTGGTAGCACGAGCTTTCGGAGCACTGCTCCTTCATCAGGTGAATGAAACTGAATGAACTTCATCACCTGATGCGGGAGCAGTGCTCTGAAAGCTTGTGGCACCAAATAAACCTGTTGGACTTTAACCTGGTATTGCAAGACTTCTTACTGTGCCCACTCCAGTCCAATGCTGGCATCTTCACATAATAAATGCTGGCCAGCCAGCGATGCCCATGTCACACAAATGATTAAAACAAAATTCAGCTTATATAGATTTAATTTAGTCAGCATCTCATTCCAGGAACCAGTGTATTGAAGTGTGACTGTTCTGTTTCCAAGACAAGTAACTTTAGCTACGGTGACCAAAACAGCACACAATGATGTAGCCTCACCAAAACTGCATGCAATTGTAGCAAAGCATTTTTTTTATTTTTATACTCCAATCCTCTTGCACTAAAGCCAACATGCCATTTGCCTTTCTAATTGCTTGCTGTGCCTGCATGTTAACTTTCTGAATCCCTTGTACGAGTGCACCCAAGGCTTTCTGAACACTGAAGTGTTAAACAATAGCAGCGTTCTGCTTGTGACTGTAAACTGTGTCAATCTTTTTGCCAAACACGGGTGCTTGATTGCCATCAAGACATGCACTAGGAAGTTAATCATTGGACCTGAGCAAGTGGCTAACGGGCTGAAAGAACACACTCAGAGAAGGTCAATGCCACCCACTTGGAAATACAAATATTAATGGCACTATCATGCTTAGTGCGATTAACCTTGCCTGTCAAGCATAGAAAAGATTGCAGATAATGTCAAACGACTGGAGTTAAGACTCTTTGGAACAAGTGGCTTCAAGCTGCAAAAAAAACTAGACGGTAAGAATTCATAAAGCAGTCACTCCGGGATCCCATTTACCCAGTTACCAGAGAAAATGATTTGTATAAATTTTTACATTTAGCTTAAAGGGATACTTTACTCAACATTGCAGAGGTTAGGCATGATCTTACTGGCTGTCCACGCCACGCTGTTGCTGCAAGCGAAGACGGAGAATTTGGCGCTCAGCCAAGCCTTCATTCACTGCAGCGGAACCAGAAAATCCCTCCACTATGAATGGCTGTAGGATTCTGCCCATTATCTATATTCAAAGTATTCAGCATCATCATCCCTCAGCAAGATCAGTATCATCCGGGAGCAGTGGGTAAATATTAATGTTCCGTTCTCTAGGTCAAATGCTGTGTCCAAGAGCGCAAGAAACAAAAAAGCGGTGAACAAAGACCAGTCCATCCCTCATTCCAGTCTCCCATCCACTGACTCTGCCTATACTTCCCGCTGCCTCAGAAAAGCAGCCAGTATAATTCAGGATTCCAATCACCCTGGACATTCTCTCTTTTGCACCTTCTTCCACCGGGAGAAAGATAAAAAAAGTCTAAGGTCACTTACCAACCGACTCAAGAGCAGCTTCTTCACCACTACCATCAGACTTCGGAATGGACCTACCATATATTAAGTTGATCTTTCTCTACACCCTAGCTATGACTGTAAAGCTACATTCCATGCTCTCTCCTTTCCTTCTCTATGAATGGTATGCTTTGTCTGTATAGCATGCAAGAAACAATACTTTTCACTGTATACAAATACATGTGATAATAATAAATCAAATCAAATTTAAAGATATAGGCCTGGAATATAATAATCTTAAACACCTCACAACTGTAACAACTGTCTCATTGTGACTTGTGTGGCCTTGCTGTGTTTCCACACAAAACAAATGATTAAACTTCAGAAGTACTTTACTGTTTGTAAGTGCTTTTGGGCGCCCTGCTATCATTAAAATGACACCATGGAAAGGGAAGGTATTTCAAACCTTCTTTGCTTTATAGCGATCCTGGGTGATCTTTCACATGCTAAACCACAGGCAACTAGCGTTCCAAACTCCTAACTATTGGCAAGGATCACGTCATTTTCTAGAATTAAATAAAAAGTCTTGGTTAACAAGGAATTTCTCCTAAGTTCGTAAGATATAGGAGCAGACTTAGGCCATTCAGCCCATCGAGTCTGCTCTGCCATTCGATCATGGCTGATATGCTCCTCATCCCCATTTTCCTGTCTTCTCCCCATAGCCCTTCAACCCATTACCAATTAAAAACTAACTCCTCCTTAAATTTACTCACTGTCCCAGCATCCGCCACACTTTGCGGTAGCAAATCCACAATCCTTTGGGAGAAATAGCTTCTCCTCAACTCTGTTTTAAAATTTGCTACCCTTTTTCTAAGACTATGGCCTCATGTCCTAGACAGTTGACACTTCCAACTGACTCCATGGAACTTTACTTTTAATTCATTCTTTCACGGAATGGCGATGTCACTGGCTGGGCCGGCTTTTATTCCCATCCCTTATTGCTCTTGAACTGCATGGCTTGCCAAATCATTTCAGAGGGCATTTAACAGTCAACCACAACGCTGGTGGATCCGGAGTCACATCTAGGCCAGGCCAGGTAAGGACGACAGATTTCCTTCCCTAAAGGAATTACATGAGGGAACCAGATGGTATTTTTGCTGCAATCAACAGTGATTTTATGATTATCATTTCATAGAACATAGAACATTACAGCACAAACAGGCCCTTCGGCGCACAAGTTGCACCGATCACATCTATACCTACCAAGCCATAGAACTATCTATAACTTCCAATGCCATTAGATCCCATATATTCATCCAGAAGTCTTAAAAGACCCCAGTGAGTTCACCTCTACCACCACCGATGGCAGCCGATTCCACTCACTCACCACCCTCTGAGTGAAAAACTTACCCCTAACATCTCCTCTGTACTTGCTCCCCAGCACCTTAAACCTGTGTCCACTCGTAGCGACCATTTCAGCCCGGGGAAATAGCCTCTGAGAATCCACCCTATCTATTCCTCTCAACATTTTATAAACCTCTATCAGGTCGCCTCTCAACCTTCGTCTCTCCAGGGAGAAGAGACGTAGCTCCCTCAACCTATCTTCATAAGGCATGCCTCCCAATCCAGGCAACATCCTCATAAATCTCCTCTGCACCTTCTCAATAGCTTCCACATCCTTCCTGTAGTGAGGCGACCAGAACTGCGCACAGTACTCCAAGTGGGGTCTGACAAGGGTCCTATAAATTTGCAGCATTACCTCCCGACTCCTAAACTCAATCCCTCGATTAATGAAGGCCAGTACACCATACGCCTTCTTGATCACATCCTCCACCTGCGAGGCCGATTTAAGAGTCCTATGGACCCGGACCCCAAGATCCTTCTGCTCTTCAACCCAGCTAAGCCTCCTACCCTTGATATTGTATTCCTGCATCCCATTGGTCCTGCCAAAATGGACCACTACACATTTATCCGCGTTGAAGTCCATCTGCCACTTCTCTGTCCAGTCTTGCATCCTATCTATGTCACGCTGCAACTTCTGACATCCCTCCAGACTATCCACAACACCACCAAACTTCGTATCATCGCCAAACTTACTAACCCATCCCTCCACTTCCTCATCTAGGTCATTTATGAAAATGACAAACAGCAAGGGTCCTAGAACAGATCCCTGGGGCACTCCACTGGTGACTGACCTCCATGCAGAAAAAGACCCATCCACAACCACACTCTGCCTTCTGCAGGCAAGCCAGTTCTGGATCCACAAGGCCAAAGCCCCTTGGATCCCACGCCCTCTCACCTTCTCAAGAAGTCTTGCATGGGGCACCTTATCAAACGCCTTGGTGAAGTCCATGTAAACCACGCCCACCGCTCTTCCTTCGTCCATGTGTTCAGTCACATTTTCAAAGAATTCAACTATATGGTAAGGTATGACCTGCCCTTGACAAAGCCGTGCTGACTATTCCTGATGATTCTAAACTTCTCTAAATGCTCATAAATCTTGTCCCTCAGAATCCTCTCCATCAACTTACCAACCACTGAGGTTAGACTCACCGGTCGGTAATTTCCCAGGCTATCCCTGTTCCCTTTCTTGAAAATAGGAACCGCTTCCGCAATCCTCTAATCCTCCGGAACCTCTCCCGTCTCCATCGATGATGCAAAGATCATCACCAGGGGTTTCCCTCACCTCCCACAGTAACCTGGGGTACATCCCATCTGATCCCAGCGACTCATCTATCTTGATAGAATTTAAAAGTTCCAACACATCCTCTCTCTTAATATCCACAGACTCAATCTTTTCAGTCTGCCGCAAACCTGTAGTACAACCTCCCAGATCACTTTCCACCGTGGATACCGAGGCAAAGTACTTGTTAAGCACCTCTGCCATGTCTTCCGGTTCCACACAGACTTTTCCCCCTTCACCTTTTATAGGTCCTATCCCTTCTTTTCTCATCCTTTTACTCTTCATATATTTGTAGAAGGCCTTGGGATTCTCCTGAATCTTACCTGTCAAGGTCTTCTCATGTCCCCTTCTGGCTCTCCTAATTTCCTTTTTAAGCTCCTTTCTACAAGCCTTATACTCCACTAGATCCTTAACATCTCTTAGCTCTCTGAACCTTTTATACACCTTTCTTTTCTTCCTGACCAGGTTCACCACAACCTTCGTGCACCATGGCTCCCGCGACCTACCAAAACCTCCTTGTCTCATCGGAACGTTGTCGTGCAGAGCTCCAGTCAAACATTCCTTGAAAATCCGCCACCTTCCTTCAGTACTTTCCCCCAAGAACACCTCCTTCCGGTTTATTCGTCCAATTGTCTGCCTGATGTCATCATATTTCCCCTTACTCCAAACACCTTCCTAGCCTGCCTGATCCTATCTCTTTCCAATGCTATCGTGAAGGACATAGAATTATGATCTCCATCCCCGAGATGGTCTCCTACTGAGAGATCCGACACCTGTCCTGGTTCATTCGCCAGCACCAGGTCAAGCACAGCCTCTCCTCTCATAGGCTTATCCACGTGCTGTGTCAGGAAACCCTCCTGAACACACCTAACAAACTCCTCCCCATCCAAACCCCTTACCCTAGGGATGTTCCAGTCGATGTTTGGGAAATTAAAGTCTCCCATCACGACAACTCTGTTATTACTACATCTCTCTAGGATCTGTTTCCCTATCTGCACCTCAACTTCCCTGTCACTATTGGGCGGCCTATAGAAAACACCCAGCAAAGTTATCGACCCTTTGCTGTTCCTAACTTCCACCCACAGAGACTCCGTAGACAGTCCCTCCATGGCATCCTCCTTCTCTGCAGCCATGACACTGTCCCTGATCAACAGTGCCACTCCGCCACCTCTTTTGCCCCCCTCCCTGTCCTTCCTGAAGCATCTGAATCCTGGCACCTGAAGTACCCAGTCCTGTCCCTGAGACATCCAAGTCTCTGTAATGGCCACCACATCACATTCCCAAGCACTTTTTTATTAGTTCCAGATTTTTAGAGAATTCAAAATTCATCATCTGCCATGGTGGGATTCGAACCCAGGTTTTCAGAGCATTATGCCAAGTACCTGGATGGTACCACTACGCCACCGCCAGTTGGAACCACCAACTAGTACCGAACCTTATTCTCCCCCTATTTTTTGTTAATTTTCTGAGCATCCAAAGTGAGAAATGTGTTAGGATCTGGTAGATCATAGAATCAAAGATTCCTATAGTGCAGGAGGTGGCCATTCAGCCCATCAAGCCTGCACTGACAACAAGCCTACCCAAGCCCTAACCCCATAACCCCAGATATTTACCCTACTAATCCTCTGACACAAAGGGTCAATTTAGCATGGCCAATTCACCTAACCCGCACATCTTTGGACTGTGGGAGGAAACCGGAGCGCCCAGAGAAAACCCACACAGACACAGGGAGAACATGCAAACTCCATACAGACAGCTACCCAAGGCTAGAATTGAACCCGGTTCCCCGGCGCTGTGAGGCAGCAGTGTTAGTCAATGTGCCTCCACGCTGCCTGTAAATGTTCTCTTTTATGAACAATGTTATTGTCAAGTACTTTCAGCTCATATAAAACATGGTAAGATACAGAGTAAAAATCTGAGTCTGCTTTGTGACTGTGCTGCAACTGTACTTACTTGGTTGTAAAGCACTTTGAAACATCCTGAAGCCAGAGAGATTGCTATTTAAATATAGGTTATTCTTCCTCCATTCTGAAGGCCCTAATTTTACAAAAGTACTTCACTGCATCCATTAAATCTCTTCATTCCAATTCTTCTAGGCACGCATAAGGAATATAAACCTTATATTTCTTGATTATAAAGTTGGCTGTAATTTATTTAAATTAGATGCACTGCCACTGACATTAAAATCATATAAATTGGGAAATGCAAGTAAAACTGGTGCCAATAAATTCCAAATTCGGGGCAATTTTGTGCTTTCTGAACCTATGAATTGCATTTGCACAAACTCAGCTCACAAGGAGCTTGGCTTCAGCCAATGAACTGATCATTTTAACCCCCCCCAAAAGGAGGCGGGTTTGGGTGGCTGAGGTCTAAAAATGCAAAACACAAATCTCAAATCCCAACCTACACCGCCCACTACTGCTTTCAAATCTGGGTTCGAATCCGGCCAAGGCAGCTGGTGGAATTTGAATTTAATAAAAAAATATCTGGAATTAAGAATCTACTGATGACCATTGTGGGAAAAACCCGTTCCTTGAGGGAAGGAAATCTGCCATCATTACCTGGCCTGGCCTGCATGTGATTCCACAGCCACAGCAATGTGGTTGACTCTCACCTGCCCTCGGGCGATGCCCATGTCCCATGTCCAAATAAAAAAAAACAAAGGCAACACTAGGAGGAAGTTTGTGCGGGAAACCAACCCACACCCTAGCGGTGTGTTGCTTGTTTTAGTGGCTAAAGGAGGTTGCCTGTCTCAGATTCAATCTCACTTCCTCTTTCAATGCCGCCCATCTGGGTTTCCTTGACCGTGAGAAACCTAACATCTAAAGGGAGGCAAGGACTGCCATGTGGAAGAGCTAAATGCTTTTCCCCGCACCTTTGTAGGAAGGAGGAGCTGAGGGTGGGGGGGTGGGGAGTGGTGGGGATGGAGGAGGGAGGGGGCCTCCCTCCCCTCACGGAACGACTAACACGCTTCCCATCTTATCACCACCTCTGCCCCCCCCCCGCTCCCCTCCCCCCACTGCCGAGCCCCTTCAAGGTACATTATATCCACCACTTCCATCACGATCACCATAGAGGTGAATCTATCTGGTCCTGCATTGGAGGTGAGCTTCTGGAACGTTCCCGGGTTGGCGAGGACACAACCCTGTCAGCCAAGCTGCTTTCTGGGTGGCAATCACCCCAACCAAAGAAATCTTGCCTCTGCATTCGAGGAGCTAGAACCACTCCCCTCGCTGACCCTCCCCCATCCGCGACACCTCAGCCCTCACACTTGGAATTTTATTTTTTTCCCTGTCAGTACTTTATTTTTATTCAAGTTAAGTCCAGTCATGGTCCCCACATGAGGGACAAGCCAGATCCAAGGTAAGGCTGTGCATCCCATCTTGGGCTCGTAGAATCATAGATCCCTACGGTTCAGAAGGAGGCCATTCCGCCCATCGGGTCTGCACCGACCACAATCCCACCCAGGCCCTATGTCCATGACTCCACCTATTTATCCTGAATAGTCCCCCTGACACTAAGGGCAGTTTACCATTGCCAATCAACCTAACCCGCACATCTTCCGAGTGTGGGAGGAAACCCACGCAGACACAGGAGAATGGACAAACTCCATGCAGACTCGATCAAACAAGATCCAACTGACAGGACGAGGCCTTGCACCCCCTCCCGGGCTTCATCTAACGCCTCATCTCAGACTAAAGGCCGAAATGGCTTTAAAAAATTGCATCAGGTAAAGCCTCGGTTTAACCTCATCGGCTACTTGATCCTTTCATAGGATCCTACAGTGCAGAAGGAGGCCATTCAGCCCATTGAGTCTGTACCAACCACAATCCCATCCAGGCCCTATCCCCATAACCTCATGCATTTATCCTAGCTAGTCCCCTGACACTCAGGGGCAATTAAACATGGCCAATCCACCTAACCCACACATCTTTGGACTGTGGGAGGAAACTGGAGCACTCAGAGGAAACCCATGCAGACACGGGGAGACTGTGTAAACTCCATACGGACAGTGACCGTAGCCAGGATTCGAACTCTGGTCCCCAGCACTGTGAGGCAGCAATGCTAACCGTCAGTGCCACCGTCAGCTGTGCTTTACCCTACCCTAGCTTGGGCAAATCACCATGGCAAGTGTCAGCAAAGCCCCCAGTGCAAAGGGCCTGCCTCAACCTGTCTGATTTCACCTCTGCCAGGTAATCCCACCTCAGTCAAAATCGGGGCCGAGATTATCTTTGCTTGGACAAAGAGGCTGGAGAGAGCAAGAACAGAAAACTAATGAAAATGGCAGGTCAGGTGGAGGGGGCAATCACGGAAAGGACCAGTCAAAATCTCTCTTTGGTCATCAGAATTTTCCATGTTCCAAAGTAATTGATGATCAGTTAAACAAGCGATGGTGTTCAATGTTCCTCAAATTTCCACAGCCCTGACTGCAATGTGATTTTATGAACGACATCAAGCTTCTCATGGTCATCTCATCTGATCTTGACATTCATACATAATCCAAAGACTACTTTCGCAAGATATCTCTGCCTGCCCATATAATGTGCCAAAAAAAATAATGTGAGCAGTAGATCATCAGAGCAACTTTTATATAGAAAAAACCTTGTTGAGCAGTTTACACTTTTGCTTTATTGGACACCGCTCCATTTGCCCTCTAAAATTGAAGAGACCTTAATAAATTTGAGTCTACATGATACAATAAAACAAACATTTTACTGCATTTCCCCAGGCCGTGAGGTAAACAACTGCTCCTTGGGCGCCAGGAGTGATCTTGAATCTGCAATAATATCCTCAGCCTTCATGCTGTGTTTATACAGTTATTTACACAACAACAGTGGCATGGTGGCACACTGCTGCTGCTGCACAGCGTCAGGGACCCAGGTTCGATTCCCAGCTTGGGTTTCTGTCTGCACGGAGTCTGTACATTCTCCCCGTACCTGTGTGGGCAACTCCAGATGCTCCACTTTCCTCCCACAGTCCGAAACATGTGCTGGTTAGGTGCATTGGCCGTGCTAAATTCTCCCTCAGTGTACCCAAACAGGCGCCAGAGCGTGGCGACCAGGGGATTTTCACAGTAACTTCATTTCAGTGTTAATGGAAGCCCACTTGTGACGCTAATAAATAAACTTTAAACAATCATCTCAGCACTTCAAGCTGCAGTTGGGTGGTACGGTGGCACAGTGGTTAGCACTGCTGCCTCACAATGCCGGAACCCAGGTTCATATCCCAGCTTGGGTCACTGTCTGTGTGGAGTTTGCACATTCTCCCTGTGTCTGCGTGGGTTTCCTCCGGGTGCTCCGGTTTCCTCCCACAGTTCAAAGGTGCGCTGTTAGATTGATTGGCCATGATATATTGACCCAAGTTTCAGGGGGAAGTCACAAGGTAAATATGTGGGGTTATGGGGATAGAGCCTAGCTGGGATTGTAGTTGGTGCAGGCTCAATGGGCCAAATGGCCTCCTTCTGCAGTGTTGGGATCCTACGATTCTAATTCCAGAGTTGGGATTCAATCGCACGCTCGAACCAGGCAGAGTGAGGCTTTCTAGAATGTTCTGTGACGACCCTGACTCAATTTATTGTATAATTTTGTTGTTCCTCTTTTTAACTGACTCCAGTCAATTTTGGTGAAGTGACTGCATTCTCCTCTGCTTTTTCTTCAAGCGTAATAGTGATGGCGTGTTGCACTGTTGGAGATCTGTCTTTGGATTGATACGAAACTGAGGTTCCATTTCACCTCCCCTTGAACGAACACAGAAGATCCATGACTGTTCCGGGAAGAGCAGAATGTTCTCCTGATGCCTCGATCACCATTGTCCATCCAGCTAAACCCACTTGTTTGGTCATTCATCTCATTGTACTCCTTGGGACTTGCTGCGTGCAAATTGAGCGCACCATTGCCCGACATTACAACAGGAGTTATAATGATCTCAAGGGTGTTGGCTGTGAGGAGAGGTTGAATAAACTAAGATTGTTTTCACTGGAATGATGGAGGTTGAGGGGAGACCTGATAGAGGTCCACAAAATTATGAGAGGCATTGACTGGGTGGATAGTCAGAGGCTTTTTTCCCCAGGATGGAAGTGTCAATTTCAAGGGGGCACAGGTTCGAGGTCAGAGGGGGAAAGTTTAAAGGAGATGTGCAGGGGAAGTTTATCACACAAAGAGTGATAGATGCCTGGAACGTGCTGCCAGAGGAGGTGGTGGAAACAGGCGCATTAGCAACAGTTGAGGCATCTGGATGAATACATGAATAGGGAGGAAAAAGAGATACGGAGCGAGTAAGAGCAGAAGTTTTTTTATACTTTAGTTGGGGCATCATAATTGGCACAGGGTGGGCTGAAGGGCCTGTTCCTGTGTTGAACTTTTCTTTGTTCTTTGAAGTAAGCACACTTCAAAAATAATGTCTTGACTGTGAAGTGCGATATAAATTAAACTTATTTTTTCCTGGCCAGATGCCGTGTAAAAACAGTTTGAAAGTTTAGTACTGTGTCAATCTCCTGTCATGCGTGTTATAATGATACAAAGACAGAAATCACTCATACAGGATTGTGCAGACACAATGTGGGTCCATTTATTAATTCTGGGCGCACGTGAACAGATATGTGCACGTACAGAAAGTTTGAAGGCATCAGAGCTGCAGAGCTGTGTGTGCTGTGCCCTGCCCCAGGCCAAAGCAAAACTGAGACTGGATCACACAATACATTTCCCTTAAAATGATGCATGCTGCTGTCCCTTAAGGCCACATTGCAACACTCACCACTTTTAAAACATGACTTACTTGAAAGAAGAAGAGGAGAAAGAGTCACAGGACAGCTGCGGTAAATGAAATTGGTCTGGTCCTCTTTGGAATGCCTGAAAACTCTTCCCCAGTCAAAGAGCAGCAATCCTGCTAATCCCCTTCCAACCATACGGTTACTCTATCCCACGTTGAATAAAACAGGAAGCTTCAGAGTAAAGCCATTAAGTTCCTTCTATCTCTGCATTCTTTGTAACCACACAAAGTGGGAAGAATTTAATGTCCATCCGGAGGTGAGTTTGGAGGTAGTGGGGTAGGGTTGGGAGTAATTGGGCCATGTGATCAGGTGGGACAATGCAAGATAGTGATCCCATTGCCTTCCCACCTCCATCAGATTAAGTCCAAGGCAGGAAGGCTTGAGGGTGGCCTTCTGCCTTAAAGTTAATTGCAGTCCTTAGTACCATTCTGGCAATAGGCTAGGACTATTTACAAGGGGGCCCTCATTCTCAGGCATTCCATGCTCGTTCAAGGGATCTAGAGTCAAGAAGAAGGGGACCCATCAGGATGCCGCATCCCTGCCCTTGCTACCAACCCCCCTCCCTGGGATTGTTACCCGCCTGACTCCAGAGCTCCAACGGAGATGCTGTGCATATGTCCTAGTGCAATACTGCCAGTGGCCACCAGGAGTAGTGGTGCTGCCAATACTGCAGAGCTCCCACCCTCTGATTGGCCTGCAGGATATCTGGTGGTGCAGCAATTAAACGATCCCAGTGGTGCTGGGAGCTCCAGTGAAATGGTTCCCACTGCCAATTTAGCAATTTATTCCATTGGAACCCCTAGAGATTGAGTCATGGGGGCACCACAAGGTTTTGTAACAGTGATCAGGCCCTCTGGCACCCATCCTGCCAAGTGTGTCCAGGACCACAATGCTGCACTTTTACTCACTATATTCATGCTGACTTTCAGAGGTACCAGCCTCTTGTTTGGCATTCCACTGCCAACCCAACCATGGCACAGCAAGCTGGACATGGTCACAGGGGATGGCACAAATGTGAAGATCACCAACATGAGTATTAGAACCCCAGGCTGACATGAATGGATTTTAAAAAGTACCACAAAAACTTAGAAGATAAAAATCTGTCTCCATGCAAACATATTTCAAAGAACGTATCTAATTTCTCACACCTTGCTGCTACATTTAGAGCACAAGAGCTGTCTCAGCTCTGTTCCCAGTCTAGAATCATCAAATTAGGTGCTGACATTTGTTCCTTGGTGGAACACACTACATCCT
This sequence comes from Carcharhinus amblyrhynchos, assembly GCF_965287045.1. NCBI lineage: Eukaryota > Metazoa > Chordata > Chondrichthyes > Carcharhiniformes > Carcharhinidae > Carcharhinus > Carcharhinus amblyrhynchos. The sequence goes on along the minus strand of NC_137331.1, from coordinate 110,405,167 downwards.
GTGCCAATAGTCCCCAGAGAGAGCCATCAAAGCTGCTGCCCTCATTAAACACCACGGTGACTAGTGAAGACCCCCTTGGATTCCATGGCCTCAATGACTTTAAAGCATCACAGTGATGTGACCCAAACTCTGTTGTAGGGCTTCATGCAGTATGTGCCAGGTCTGTCTCCGTTGCCCCTTTGATTATGTATTGTGGGTGCATCTACACTACATGAACCGCGGCAGCTCAGGAAGGTGGCTAGCTGTGGCAGCACAATGGTTAGCACTGCTGCCTCATAATGCCAGGTACCCGGTTCGATTCCTGGCTTGGGTCACTGCGTGGAATCTGCATGTACTCCCCGTATCTATGTGGGTTTCCTCCGGGTGCTCCAGTTTCCTCCCACAGTTTGAAAGGAGTGCTGGTTAGGTGCATTGGCCATGCTAAATTCTCCCTCAGTGTACCCGGACAGGTGCTGGAGTGTGATGACTAGGGGATTTTCACAGTAACTTCATTGCAGTGTTAATGTAAGTCTAACTGTGACACTAATAAATAAACTTTAAACCTGCTCAATGAGTAACAAATGCAGGCCCTACCAGTGACTCTTGCACCCAAATAACAAATAGAAAAGTGGGTGCACGGTTGCAATATATACCGTCACTCCATTCTGTCATGTGGTATATCACCCTCCTTTCCTGTATTCTCCCTGCTTCCTGATCTGTGGTGATGGTGTTACATAGACTTTACTTAGTGCGCCAGGTAGCCCAATAGCACTATGCTCGTGTTAGCATGCTACCTGAGCTTTCATCCACTTTACTGGCACCTCTGCCCCCTTGATCTTGCATCCCTTTATTCCCCTTTTTTGGATATTAATCATATTTGGCATATCCGTCGGGAACGCCGCGTGTGCTGTCCGGAATCTTCCACGAGGAGGCTGGAGTCAACAAACAAACAGACAAATTCTCGAATGCAAAAAAGAAGTTTCAGAGTTACTCCAGAAAAGGATTCCCAGTGTTAGCCAGCCGTTCGGGGGCTCAGTATTTCCCTGGGGGATGATTCGAAGAAAAACAAGGGGAGTTCTCACTAATGTCCGAATCAATATTTATCCCCCCCACCAACACCTAAAATGCAGCTTACATCTGGTCATTGAAGGCTTGTGGAACCTTTAAGTCCACAAATGGCCACACTTCCAACACTACAACAATACATCACTGACTCAGACATGACTGGAGGCAGTGTAAGCACAAGTCTTTCTTCTGCTTTCTTGACATTTTTGGCAGTGTCTGCTGGTCTTTTTTTATTATTCATTCATGGGTGCCAGTGGCTGGGTTCACATTTATTGCCCATCCCTAATCACCCTTAAGGAGGCAGTTAATAGTCAACCGGATTGCTGTGGATCTGGAGTCACATGTAGGCTAAACCAGCTAAGGACAGTAGCTTCCTTTCCCTAAAGAACATCAGTGAACCAGTTGATTTCTACAATGGTCATCATTAGACTTTTAATTCCAAATTTTTATTGATTTCAACTTTCACCAACTGCTAGGGTGGGATTTGAACCTGGGTCCCCAGAGCATTACCCTGGGTCTCTGAATTGCTGGTGACCGCTATACTACTGCCTCCTATTCATTTGGCAAAAGCAGTTGGTATTCTCACTGTCTTTGTGGTGCAGTCTCCACTGGCCTCTCAGCCCAGGCCCAGGGAACATGAACGTTCTGGGCAGCTGGGGGAAAGGAAATCCAATTTGGAATAGAAAATCCAGAATAATTACTCCAGAATGATTACCCTGGAGTCAATTTCATGCTGCGGCCATGGGGAAAAGAACAAGGGCCCAAATTTCTATGAGCTGCAAGCTTTAATCGCTTTTAAACAAACTTGAGTCCCAGTAAGAAGATTTAAGATTTCCTTCAGTAGGAAAGAATGTTGCTGATTAGTAATTGTTGACTATAAACATTTTTCACTTTGACCTTAATAATAAAGCACGTCCCAGTGGAGAACTGACGTTGTATTGAGTGACAGCATCATAGCGGAGTACACCCTGATGAGAGCAGTGAATAACACCTTCAAAATTGAACAAAGCAAGGCCATTTCCAACAAGAGAGAATCTAACCATCTCCCCCTTGACATTCAGCGGTATTACCACTACTGGATCCCCCATTATCAACATCCTGGGGGTTACCATTGAACAGAAACTGAACTGGACCAGCCACGTAAATACTGTGGCTATGAGCAGGTCAGAGGCTGCAAACTCTTCAGCGAGTAACTCGTCAGAGTTTGTCCACTATTTACAAGGCACAAGTGAGGAATGTGATGGAATGCTCTTGCCTGGATGAGTGCAGCACCAACAACACTCAACAAAACCTAGGACAGAACAGCCACTTGAAAGACACCCCATCTGCAGCATTGACAGCAGTGTATACCGTCTACAAGATATACTGCAGCAATTCCTTCAACAAAACCTTCCAAACCACCAGGAAGGACAAGGGCAGTAGGTCCACGGGGACTGGAAGTTGCCCTCCAAGTCACATACCCTCCTGATGTGGAAATGTATCAGCGTTCCTTCACTATCATTGGACCTGAATCCTGGAACTCCCTTTCCAACAGCCCGGGGTGTACTTGCATCACGGACACTGCAGCTGTTCAAGAAAGTGGCTCACAGCCACCTTCTCAAGAGCAATTAGGGAGAGGCAACTAATGTTGATCTTTCCAGCAACTCTCACACCTCATGTACAAATCGTTTTTAAAACTTTACCTTTAGCGATTCTTCATTTCATTTTGAAAGGCATAATCTAGAGGCTCGCTGCATTCATCTTCATTCAGAAAATCATTAGCTGTGTGTGGAACTTTAGCCCCTCATATACAAAGCAGTAGCTAAACTGTATTTCATCGCAGTCAGATGCTGAGATAGATAAATATCATCCTGTGTCTTTTTACTGCTGTTTTTAGATTCTGAGACCAAAACCTTCAGGCATTGTGAAAAGTCATCAATGTTCAAGAGGCTTCTGTTTACTTGACTGTTGGGTGAAACAGTCACTCAGTCATCTACTGAAACCATAATGTCGACGGTGGCCTACTTCAAGCTAAATTGTGACTGAAGAACACAGATTCAAACTGGTAAAGATGCCAATGGCTGCAAGCTCTACCTCACAGAACACCAGGCAACACACAAAAAGATCTGCTGGGTAACCTGATGACAGTATACAACCCTGCTCGGAGCATTTAAGCATCAAATGGTAACCAGAGTGATGACCCTACAGATTGTCCGTCCGTATCATTTCCTGTCTATTGGAGTATCATAAACCAAAACATGTAAGGACAACCAACTCACCATTTGCCATGTTTGTCACCATAAATGTTTACTGGTAAGATACCAAGAAAACTCAGCATCTGAAAGTACTCTTGAACCCATTGCACTCCTTCATTCAACACTTCCTCGCCCATCCTATCCATTTATTCTCCTCATGGAATGCCATCAAGTTCCAGAGTATTCACAATCCTGACATTACCACTTTAAGCCTTTTCCTAACAAATGATTCCTTTGCCCAAACAGTGGGAGAACAATTATGGAATAAACTCCACTAACCGTCATTCCATTTGCCAAATCATGACTAACACAGATAGAAATTCTCCTTGTGATCACACTCTGGAGCCTTTGATTTTAATTTGATTTGATTTGATTTATTTTTGTCATATATATTAACTTACAGTGAAAAGTATTGTTTCTTGTGCACTGTACAGACAAAACACACCATTCGTAGCAAAGGAAACTATAGAGTGTGCAGAATGTAGTGTTAGAGTCATAGCTAGGGTGTAGAGAGAGATTAACTTAATGCAAGATAGGTCCATTCAAAAGTCTGACAGCAACAGGGAAGAAGCTGTTCTTAAGTTGGTTGGTACGTGACCTCAGACTTTTGTATCTTTTTCCCGACAGAAGAAGATGGAAGAGAGAATATCCAGGGCGCGTGGGGCCCTTAATTATGCTGGCTGCTTTGCCAAGACAATGGTGAGTGTAGACAGAGTCAATGGATAGGAATCTGATGCTATTTCTAATACCTTAGGACCACAGAACCACACAGTACTACAGCATCCCTAAAGAGGCTATCTGGCCCATTGAGTTTGCACCAACTCTCCTTCTGCCCTATCCCTGTAACTCTGCATATTTACCATAGTTAATTCCCCTAACCAACACATCTTGAGACATCAAGGGGCAACTTAGCACGGCCAATTCACCTAACCTGCACGTCTTTGGACTGTGGTAGGAAACTGGAGCACCTGGAGGAAACCCATGCAGGCACGGGGAGAACGAGCAAACTTCACTCAGACGGTTGGCTGAGGCTGGAATCGAACCCGGGTCCCTGGCAGCAGTGCTAACCACTATGCCAAAGTGCCACTCCACTTCACCACTTCTTCAGAGACTCACGAATAACTTGCATCTCATTGTCCGCCACCAATGGCTGAGAAGTCTTCAGATTTAGACAGCCCTGTTAGATGGCTCAGAAAGCACTTTGACAATTTCTTCTAAGGCTCATCTGTGACCAGCAGTGGCTCCATCCTTCATTCCCAACAGTATGGAAAGGGGAAGAAAATCTCAAAGCTTCGGATCATTAAGATGAGAGGGGAGAGATACAAAAGTGTCCAGAGGGGCAGAGGGTGGTGAGTGTCCGGAACAAGCTGCCAGAGGTAGTAGTAGAGGCAGGTACAATTTTGTCTTTTAAAAAGCATTTAGGTAGTTACATGGGTATGATAAGTACGGAGGGATATGGACCAAATGCGGGCAATTGGGATTAGTTTAGAGGTTTAAAAAAAAGGGCGGCATGGACAAGTTGGGCCAAAGGGTCTGTTTCCATGCTGTAAACTTAGAACATAGAACATAGAACATAGAACACTACAGCACAAACAGGCCCTTCGGCCCACAAGTTGCGCCGACCACATCACCTACCAACCTACAGACCTATCTATAACCCTCAATCTCATTAAACCCCATATACTCATCCAGAAGTCTTTTAAAAGACCCCAGCGAGTTCGCCTCCACCACCACTGACGGCAGCCGATTCCATTCACTCACCACCCTCTGAGTGAAAAACTTACCCCTAACATCACTTCTGAACCTCCCTCCCCGCACCTTAAATCTGTGTCCTCTCGTAGCGACCATTTCAAACCGGGGAAATAGCCTCTGAGAGTCCACCCTATCTATTCCTCTCAACATTTTGTAAACTTCTATCAGGTCGCCTCTCAACCTTCGTCTCTCCAGGGAAAAGAGTCCCAGCTCCCTCAACCTAACTTCATAAGGCATGCCTCCCAGTCCAGGCAACATCCTTGTAAATCTCCTCTGCACCCTTTCAAACTTCTATGACTCGATGATCTAGTGACAATACTTTCTGTCCAAATGCTTCAGCATGATTTGGACAGGCTGAGTGTGTGTGCATCTGCATGGCACATGCAGTATAATGTCAATAAATGTGAGGTTATCCACTTTAGTAGCAATAATAGGAAGACAGATTATCACTTGAATGGGTGTAAATTGAGAGAGGTGGATATTCAATGAGACCTTAGCGTCCTCATGTATCAGTTGCTGAAAGTAAACGCATAGGTGTAGCAGGCAGTAAAGAAGGTATGTTGGCCTTCTTAGTAAGAGGATTTGAGTGTCGGGATGGGGATCTTTTGCTGCAATTGTACAGGGATTTGATGAGGCCACACCTGGGGTATTGTGTGTAGTTTTGGTGTCCTTATCTGAGGAGGGCTGTCTTTGCAATATGTAGAGGGAATATAGCGAAGATTTACCAGGCTAATTCCTGGGATGCAGGTTTGTTGTATGCAGAGAGACTAAATCGTTTAGGATAATATTCACTGGGGTTCACAAGAGTGAGAGGGGATCTCATAGAAACGTATAAAATTCTGACAGGGTTACACAGGGTAGATTCAGAAAGAATGTTCCTGATGGTGGGGAGTCTGGAACTAGGGGTTGTAGTTTAAGGATAAGGGGTAAATCTTTTAGAACTGAGGTGAGGAGAAATAACTTTATCCAGAGGGTGGTGAATGTGTGGAATTCACTACCACAGCATGTAGTTGAGGCCAAACATCTGATTTCAACAAGAAATTAGGTATAGCTCCTGGGGCTAAAGGGATCGAGGGATATGGGGGGATTAAGGTATTGAATTTGCTTATCAGCCATGAACAAAATGAATGGCAGAGCAGGCTCAAAGGGCTGAATGGCCTGCTCCTGCTTCTAGTTTCTATATTTCTTTGAAAAGAGGGACAAAGAGGGAGAGAATAAAACGCGTACAATGATTAGCTGAGGTTCGAGCAGTTTCCCTGTACCATGTTCCAGTGCAGCTGTCTATTACATTTGAAATATTTTCAACTAAAATTAAATGGTAAGATTTCACGCCACTGAGATGCAAATTAATCTGAACTTGTCAGAGGTTCAACCACAGTCATTACAGTTAATTATGAATCTGACATAAGCAAGTCATTATTGTTTAATTTGTGGATATTAAAAGCGTTTATTTAAGGCCAGTTTTGATTTATTGTGGGGAAAGCGTAAAAGCTTTAAGTTGGGCGGGGGGGGGTAAATTCTGGTTCGTGAATGGAAGGAAATGCTGTCAAGAGAAAACAGCCACCAACTTTGACACAGCTACTCTGCAGTGCTCGGTGGGCCGAAGGGCCTGTTCCTGCGCTGTACTGCTCTTTGCACATTTTTTTTGTTTAAAAAGGGGTAGAGTGAAATATTTTTAAAAGTTACTTTTACAGAGTTGTGGGGGTGTATGTGGGGTATGGGGGGAGATTGGGTGGGGGTGTGGGGTTCAGAGGGGTGAAATGAAATAGATACAATTCTCTCAGAGAGCTAGCAGTAAGACGATGGGAAGAAGTGCCTCCTTCTGTGCTGAAAAATCCTGCGATACTCTCACCAACAGCAGACAGAAGCCAGATAATGCAAATCCGATTCTCTGCCTGAAAGCAACGTGGGTTAGCTTTCTGAGCTGGGAACACGGTTGTTATTTTCATTCAGGATGTTGCTAAAGGAGCAGAGGGGAATTTTAGTTTGCAGCATCTTTCCCATCATGTTTTTATTCACAAGTGTATTCGAATATTTATTAACATTCCATAACCTGAACACATTGTAAAAAGCGAGAGTGTTGCTTGCAAGCAGCCAGCTCCTTTGTGGATTTTCTAAGGCTCAGAGCAAGTGTCAGGCAAGGCTCACAAACAGTAACGTGGATTAATTTCAGGCCAAACATTCGTCCGCTCCAAATCAAGTGAATAATTCACATCACCTTCCACACTGTGGAACAGTACAGTAGCTTAGGCAAATTACTGCACTGCTCTTGTACACCAGTTTCATGGTGGCAAAGTGGTTAGCACTGCTGCCTTACAGCAGTAGGGACACGGGTTCGATTCCTGGCTTAGGTTACTGTCTGTGCGGAGCCTGCACATTCTCCCCATGGCTGCATGGGTTTCCTCCGGGTGCTCTAGTTTCCTCCTGCAGTCCGAAAGATGCACTGGTTAGGTGCACTGGCTATGCTAAATTCTCCTTCAGTGTATCCGAACAGGAGTGTGGCAACTAGGGCATTTTCATAGTAACTGCGTTTCAGTATTAATATAAGCCAACTTGTGATTAATAAATAAACTTTAACTTTAAAACCATAGTCAAGGCAGCAAAATGATCACCCTGTGAATTCTATGCTTAACTCAGCAAGGTGGAAGAATTAAATTACCTCAGGATAATTATGCATTTGTGTGCTTTTCAAAGTTTAAGGTTTCTAATATATGTAATGTGCCCTCTGGAGTCTCAGCACTCAAGACAGAGATAAACACTCACTGTGTATAACATTTTGGAATTTAGTTATTTATAGTGAAACTTACTTGATTCCTAATTAACTTTACAGCTGTTATGTTCAACTTATCAGTTATCTGTGCCCCACTTGGCTGGATGTTGAGGCTTTGGCAGTTCTGAGGAGCTGTTTTGTTTTGAGATAATTCCTGCTGGAAGAACATCAGCCAAAGTTTCCCCATAAACTTTATATCATTTTAAGAAGATTTCAGGCCTTGGAAATGGCAAACTTCCTAACTGTGTTGGCCTTCATCAAGCAGAGGCAATTTTGCGAGTAAGGCCACATTTGCAGGAGGCAAATATTGGCCTCCCTGCCTCCCTCAAAACAGAATGGGTGTGCATGAATGGCACGTGCATGGAATGGGTATATATGGGGGTTCTGGATTTCCCAAGCATCAGAATTGCCCTCTCGGCCTTGCTGGTGGTGTCCAAAGGAGTATGAAGCATGAAGTGGGATTTGGCTGGGTAACTCGTTTTCCAGCTGGCACACATTCGATGGGCCAAGTGGCCTCGGTCTGTGCAGTAAAACTTCAATATTCTAACCACTTTATATGCAGCACCTTTGACAGAATCAGCCTTTCATGAACTGGCCTCTTTAGCCATTAGCGGAAGTGTACCATATGTAAGTTCCCCATCCATAGCGAATTTAATTTACTTCATGCCCATCACCTTACACAGATGTAAGGATGGCGTATTTATTCTACCAGGCCTTGCAATATTTTGGGAACCTATTTATATTCCTATGGAACGTCAAGATATCCCAAGTGTTTAACATCCAGTGAAGTCCCTTTCATAGTTACTGTTGCTATGTAGAAAATATGGCAACCAACATGCCACACACACCAATGAGCAGAGAAATTGATTTTTGAGATGGAGTCTTACTGCCTTTCTGAAGTCAGGGCTGAAAGCTGGTACGGAACCGATTGGTGATGCTTGATTGCCCACCTGTGCGATCTCACCAGCTGTGGCAGATTCAGAGACCATCCCTAAAAGTGCCATCCAATTTGGTGCAGTGAGTGGCAGAGGTTTACCAGCTGTCCCAATGGGTTGTGCCTCTCACATTGTCCTGCTGGCAGGAGAGGTGGGTGCTGCTGCGGGAGGCAAGAGAAAGCAACGGCATCTCAACATTGAGTCTTGAAGACATTGTAGTCACTGTATGTGTGGAGTTTGCATGTTATCCCCATGTCTGTGTGGGTTTCCTCTGGGTGCTCCAGTTTCCTCCCATACTCCAAAGATGAGCAAGTTAGGTAGATTGGCCGTGCTAAATGCCCTTAGTGTCAGGGGGACTAGCTAGGGTAAATAGACGGGGTTATGCGGATAAGGTCTGGCTAGGATTGTGGTCGGTGCAGACTCAATGGGCCAAATGGTTTCCTTCTGCACTGCATGGTTCTATGATTCAATAATAGATGTGAAATTATTAAAATTAAAAAGGTTTCATTGGCCCTTCCTTCACCTCCATCAAGCCTGCCACAGGGAGGGCACCTTCAGGGGTCCATCAGATTCTGTCACCACCTGTAAGATTCCACTGGTGTACCCGGCCGGTCTCCAACTGGTTAGTTCACTGTCAAGAATATGATTGTTGCTTACCCATCTCCAGCAAGCTCAACCAGAGTCAGAAATGCATCAACCCACTGACCCTTTGATGACCCCTTCTGACGTTTCTTGCCTCTGCTGGCCTCATAAGAATCTGCCCGCAGTGTTGGATGGAACGCAGTGTTACAGTAAGCATTGACCAGGAGGAGGACTCCCATTGCCTCCACCTTCGAAAAAGTGCCCTGAAATCCTTTACATCCTCCTGAGAGAGCAGATGTGGCTTTGGTTTAAGACCCACTCACTGTCCATATGACTCTTCCAGTAATGCAGATCCCATTGTCCTGGACTGAAGTGTTAGCCTAGATTTCAAGCGTGGGAGTTCAATCTACAGCCTCCTGATTCTGGGGGTACAGCGCTATCACTTAACCACGGCTGACAAAGGAATAAATGTTCCCCAATGGCTTAGAAGAAGGATCAAGAGAGGAAATAAGCAGAAGTTTTTACAGTAGTACAGAACGTATTGCCCCAATCCCCATACTTTCCTCCCATTTCTCTTGCTCGCTGTCAGAAGCTAATCATTTTGTGCGTCTGGCATGCACACAAACTATTGTGACATGGTCGGTAATCTCTCAGGCTACCACAAGTTCCATCATTGACTTGTTGGAAATAAATGAGAATCAGGAACCCTTTATTTCACTTTACCGACCCTCCTACACCATTAGGGAGATGATTGTGCATTGCTTACCATCTCCCCGGAATAATTTGATTATCCAACAGAACAGGCAATCTAAACTGCTGTCTTGCAGGTGGTGGCCTCGTGGTATTATCGCTAGACTATTAATCCAGAAACTCGGCTGATGCTCTGGGGACTCGGGTTCGAATCCTACCACGGCAGATAATGGAATTTGAATTCGATAAAAAGCATCTGTTGTTAAGAATCTACTGATGGCCACAAAACCATTGTCATTTGTTGGAAAACCCATCTGGTTCATTAATGTCCTTTCGGGAAAGACATCTGCCGTCTTTACCTGGTCAGGCCTACATGTGACTCCAGATCCACAGTAATGTGGTTGACTCTCTAACTGCCCTAGGGATGGGCAATAAATGCTGGCCAGTCAGGGTCAGCCATGCCCTAGGAATGGATTAAGAAAACCCAGTGGCAGTGCTTTGATATTTAAGCCTCTTCACTCCTGTCTTGTCTGGTACAATATAGCAAGATCACAACTTACAATTCTTTAATAAACATAGAAACATAGAAACTAGAAGCAAGAGTAGGCCATTCGGCCCTTTGAACCTGTTCCGCCATTCATTTTGATCATGGCTGATCATTAAATTCAATATCTTTATCCCCCCAATCCTCTCATTTCCTTTGATCTCTTTAGCTCCAAGAGCTATATCTAATTTCTTCTTGAAATCAGACAACGTTTTGGCCTCAACTACTTTCTGTGATAGAGAACTCCACACATTCACCAACCTCTGGATGAATAAGTTTCTCTTCACCTCAGTTCTAAAGGATTTACCCCTTATCCTCAAACTATGACCTCCCTAGTTCTGGATTCCCCACCATCGGGATCACTCATTCTGAAACTACCCTGTCTAACTCTGCTAGAATTTTATAAGTTTGCATGAGATCCCCTCTCACTTTTCTAAACTCCAATGTAGTAAAGTAAAAGTAAGTAAAGTTTATTGATTAGTCACAAGTATGGCTTACATTGACACTGCAATGAAGTTACTGTGAAATTCCCCTAGTCGGCACACTGCAGCACCTGTCCAGGTCAATGCACCTAACCAACACATCTTTCAGACTGTGGGAGGAAACCAGTGCACCCGGAGGAAACCCACGCAGACATGGGGAGAATGTACAAACTCCACACAGACAGTGACCCAGGAATCAAACCCGGATCCCTGGCGCTGTGAGGCAGCAGTGCCAAGTCCCGCCAGTGTTGACGTTGTAGTGAAGAGGAAGCACTTTAAGAGATATCCCACTGGTCTTGTCACATCTGCAGTGGGATAAAGGGCAGCACCCATTTTCAAATTGAGCAGAGTGAAGATTTTCCTACAACAAGGAAATGGAAGATTGATTTTACACATCAAATTACGAGGAATGAAGTGGAAGTGAATGGTGGAGAAAAACACTTTTTGAATCATTGAAATCTGTGCCAGCTGTCTTCCATAGAGCTATAGCCTTTTCTTCATGTCCTATTTTCATCTTATTTCCACCTTCAGGTAATTATCTCAATCTGTGTCGAGTCTCCCTTCGCTACCCTTCCAGACATTGTGTCCGAGATTGTAAGCTGCCCGAAAAGGGATTTTCCTCGTGTCATCAATGGTTCTTTTGCCAAGCCCCTTAGACCTGTGTTTCTCTGATTCTTGACTCTACAGCCAATGGAAATCGTTTCTCACGTCTATTCTTGTTTCAACTCCTGATGGTTTGGAACAGGCTCCACAAATCTCCTTTCAATCTTCTTACAGGAACAAGGATGTCTTCTTACTGCAGTTGTACTGGGCCTTGGTAGGCCACACCTGGAGTGTTGCGTACGCCTTGATCTCTTTATCTTAGAAAGGATTCAATTGTCATAGAGGAAGTTGTTTGGAAGTTCAAAGACTGATTTCTTGGATGGCAGGATTGTTGTATGTGAAGAGATTGGGTTGAGTAGGCCGAGAGTATTTACTGGAATTTGGAAGAATGAGAGGGGATCTAATTGAAACATACACAATTCTGACAGGGTTGGGGCAGACTGGTTGCAAGGATAGTGTTTCCTCTGGCTGTGGTTCGAGAACAAGAATAGGTTCTAGAATGGGATCCCTACAGTGATTAAAGAGGCCATTCATCCCATTGAGTTCTGCACCGACAACAATCCCACCCAGGCCCTGTCCTCGTAACCCTACATTTTTGCCCCACTAATCGCTCTAACCTACACATCCTAGGATACTAAGGGGCAATTTAACATGGCCAATGCAGCTAACCCGCACATCTTTGGCCTGTGCAAGGAAACCGGAACTCCCACACAAACACAGGAATAATGTGCAAACTCCACACAGACAGTGACCCAAGATGGGAATCGAACCCGGGTCCCTGGCGCTGTGAGGCAACAATGCTAACCACTGTGCCACCACACCATCCTTCTTTCTTTGAATAGCAGTCTTCGAGATGGAGGAACCACCATTTCCAACTCCGTAATAATGTTCTCTTTTTCCCCTCTTAATGCCATGCCTCAAACTGTGTAAGATGGGAAAAAAAAATAATGAAACCTCATCTATTCTACATCCTATTTCCAGTGGTTACTCGCTCTCCTGCAGACAAAATCACAGATTACTACAGTGCAGAAGAGGCCCTTCAGCCCATTGACTCTGTACTGACAAGACTCTTCTCAACGGCTACTTAACAGCTTTTTCATAGTTCATGATAGGTACTAATGAGCTGCCCTTTGTGGAGAATTGTGAAATATAACATGAATTGAGACAGCGCGCCACAGCTAAGGCTGCTAACTTAATAGTTTTCTGTTCTATTGGTAAGAGTGGTTTAGACTTACATGTTCCACTGACACTTCACAGACATCCACACACTGTGTTTCTTGGCTGCCTTATGTATTATTTCATGCATTGGAAATTTTACATTGCTCTTAAACACAACGACCTGCCAAGGACTGGAAATATATCAAGATTATCATTTTAAAAGCAGGCTTTGAATTATGTTTTACCCATTCAGACTGTCTGCTTCAGAAATGTCCAGACACTGAGAACCCTATAATTTGAATGTGATTTGTACATTCTCCATCCAAAATATCGCAGGCTTATTTTTCTCTTGATTTCACCTTACTGAACTCGTGGACTCAGGATTAGATCACACTACAGGGGAAAAGGTGGCATGGTGGTAATATCACCGGACGGGCAATCCAGAGGCCCAGACTCTAGACGGCGTGAGTTCAAATCCCTCCCTGGCAGCTGGGAGAGTTCATAAAATCAGGAATTAAAAGTCAGCCTCAGTAATGACAACCATATTGTTGTTAACTGGTGTACAAACCTATCTGGCTAACTGCTGTCCTTATATGATCAGATCTACAGGTGACTCCAGATCCACAGCGTAGAGGTTTACAGCATGGAAACAGGCCCTTTGGCCCAACTTGTCCATGCTGCCCCTTTTTTAAACCACTAAGCTAGGCTACTCCCAATTGCCTGTGTTTGGCCCATATCCCGCTAAACCCATTCAATTGTCTAAATGCTTTTTTAAAAGACAAAATTGTACCCGCCTCTACCACTACTCTGGCAGCTTGTTCCAGAAACTCGCCACCCTCTGTCCAAAAAAATTGCCCCTCTGGACACTTTTGTATCTCTCCCCTCTCGCCTTAAACCTATGAGGTTGGTTCTGCAATGGCCAACAAGTCACTGGGCGGAATTTTCCCATCAAACCCACCGCGGGAATCATAGCAGGCGGGACGGACCATGCAAAGGTCCCTTATTTATAAACAATGACACCTAGTTCTGCTCCAACAAGAGAAAACATCCTCACCACATCCGCTCTGTCAAGAACACCGCCCCCCCCCCCCCACCCCCACCGCATCCCCACCACCACCACCACCAGGAACTTAAAGGTTTTGATCAAGTAATCACTTATTCTTCTAAACTAGGTGAGCAGTGAGGGACAAGTATGGGAGTAGGGAAAAATAGCCAGGGTACCTGCCTCTAATTGAACTGGAGAATACCTGCTTAAGAGTGAACATCTGGGGATGTTAACTAAAGCCAAATAACACATTGTTGCACCTTGCACACAAGGCTGAGGTCCAGTTCGTAGCTGTAGAACTTTTCCCAGCATGAACTGATGCCTCCAGGATTTTACAAAATGGGGATAAAGCACGGATTTACTTTTTGTACATTGCAACTTTACTCTTGTTATTATTTGTGCATGGCAATCGAGAAGAACAGGCAGTCACAGAACAGTTATCCATTGACTTTTCATCTTCTAATTGGCTCTTGGGACAATACTGACGCGGTTATTTCAAGGTGATTGCATAGATTGCTTCTGGTGAATTGCGAATATTGCTATAAAGTTAGATAAGGTTTTGGCCTAACAGAGTAAAAAAAAGTTATCTTCCTTTCTAAAATGACATGCTCGCATTACGTGGTCGCTGAAAGAAAATACCTCAAACTAACTCGAGGTTTTAGAGTAAAAAAACTCAAAGCACCAAAACCTGAAATAAAACAAGAAAAGATTCTCGTTTGATATTCTTGCATGCTCACAGCTGTGCAAACATGGATAAAAATGTCACTGCTTCAGTTGTTGCATTCCCAGCATCTTTCTAATGAACTAATCGGTAAAGAACAAATCCAATAAGCAGACACATTTGAATATGCACAGCAACAAGTCAGTGATTAGTCATGGTACTTTAATCTTCAAACTCCTATTTAAGGGACTCGGCTGAAAGTCTTGTGGGTAAGCACATTGTCTGCTGTAACACAGATTCAATTCATTGCTTGAATGTTGTGTCTGAAAGGGCATTGATTAATTTCCTGTTTATCCGGTGTGTTTTTTTAAAGTTGGGGCCGATCTGCCCTCTGAAAGGGGCTAGCAAGCCACTCAGTTCAAGGGCAACTGGGGATGGACAATGAATGCTGGCCCAGCCAGTGACACCCATTTCCCGCAACTGACTAAAAAAATGGCATGCTACTCCTGAGGCTTTGACCTTAAAGATGTTAAAGGTCGGTATGTTCGTCATAGATAGATGGAATGGTACAGCATGGAATGATACTGTCCAGGCCTTCATCTCTGTCTGGGCTGTCTGTAGGAGCATCTGGGCTGGTCCCACTCTCCCGCCCTTTGCCCCGCAGCCCTGAAAACATTCTCTTCAGGATCTTATCCAATTCTCCCTTTGAAAGCCTCGACTGAACCTGCCTCCACCACACTTTCAGGCAGTGCGTTCCAGATCACGCTTCAGATGTCAACAGGATCCAAGGCCACATTTTGAGGGCAGCTGGTACCAGGCCTGCTGAGCAGTCTCAGCAGCGCCATCCTGACCAGTGGTCACTGCTGGGACTGCAGCTGGTTGAGAAGGGTGCATCGATAGATACATATACACCAATAGATGCATATAGGTACATGGCGTCTTGGGGGCACTGGGGCCAGTCGGGCAGATCCCTGTGAGGAGATTGGCATTGTTGGTGAGGGCAGGTAGTGTCATCGCTGCAGAGGGGTAGCCACTGCCACTGGGGACGAGTGAGAGGGTCATAAATTTCACAAAATGGAGATCACCAGTAGGTATTCATGGTTTTTTTTATTCATTTGTGGGACATGGGCATCACAGACTGGCCAGCATTTATTGCCCATCCCCAGTTACCCTTGAGAAAGTGGTGGTGAGCTGCCTTCTTGATACAACTGAGTGGCTTGGTAGGCCATTTCAGAGGGCAATTGAGAGTCAACCACATTACTGTGGCTCTGGAGTCACATGTAGGCCATACCAGGCAAGGATGGCAGATTTCCTTTCCTAAAGGACATTAGTGAACCAGATGGGTTTTTCCGACAATTGACAATGGTTTCATGGTCATCAGTAGATTCTTAATTCCAGATATCTTTTATTGAATTCAAATTCCTCCAATCTGCTGTGGAGGGATTTGAACCGGGATCCCCAGAGCATGAGTTGAGTTTCCAGATTAATAGTCTAGTAATATACCATGAGGCCATCGCCTCTCTGGTTTGTTCAAAGATCTCACCATACAGTAGAGCTCCCCTGCTGTGACTGGCTGAATGCCACCAGAGGCAGGAACTAGTCTTTAATTGGGTACTGGGTAGAGCGCTCTCTGCCACCTTTCCCATCACTGGCAGAGTAAAATGGCTGCGGGTGGGTGATTGGTGCCCCACCAGTGGTCTTCCGCCATCATCTTGGCTGCCCATCCTGTTTCCCAGCTCCTACCCAAAGGGCTGGTAAAATCCAGCCCGAGGGAATCTTACCACCAGGACTCCTTTGCAAAAAGAGGAATTTTATAATTTCACAAATCTAGGTTCTTGGGATTTTTGATTTGATTTGATTTATTATTGTCACATGTATTAGTATTGGGCGGCATGGTAGCACAGTGGTTAACCCTGCTGCTTCACAGCTCCAGGGTCCTGGGTTCGATTCCCGACTCGGGTCACTGTCTGTGTGGAGTTTGCACATTCTCCTCGTGTCTGCGTGGGTTTCCTCGGGTACTCTGATTTCCTCCCACAGTCCAAAGAAGTGCGGGTTAGGTTGATTGGCCATGCTAAGAAATTGCCCCTTAGTGTGCAGGGATATGTAGGTTAGAGGGATTAGTGGGTATAATATATGGGGGTAGGGCCTGGGTGGGACTGTGTTCGGTGCAAACTCGATGGGCTGAAGGGGCTTTTTCTGCACTGTACAGTTCTATGATTCTAGTATACAGTGAAAAGTATTGTTTCTTGCATGTTATACAGACAAAGCATACCATTCATAGAGAAGGAAAGGAGAGGGTGCAGAATGTAGTGTTACAGTCGTAGCTAGGATGCACAGAAAGATCAACTTAATGCAAGGTAGGCCCATTTTTATCACCCAGGACCTTGAAGCAATATTTATTTATTTATTAGTGTCACAAGTAGGCTTATATTAACACTGCAATGAAGTTACTGTGAAAATCTCCAGCGTCTGTTTGGGTACACTGAGGGAGAATTTAGCGTGGCCAATGCACCGAACCAGCACGTCTTTTGGACTGTGGGAGGAAACCGGAGCACCCGGAGGAAACCCACACAGACAAGAGAAGAACGTACAGACTCCACTCAGACAGTGACCCAAGCTGGGAATCGAACCCGCACACTGTGAGGCAACAGTGCTAACCACTGTGCCATCGTGCCACCCAGGGTATTAATCCTGCTGTCATGATTTTATGGCAAAGGCGGTCCGTCAGTCAAATTCCGGAAGAAACAAAATCAAGCTCTTTGGAATATTTTGTACTTTGCACCATTGTCAATGAATTGAGTTGATGGAATTAGTGGCATGTTGAACATGAATGAATGCAGCGACGCACACTGCTCCGAATGAGGAGAACGCTGGTCATTTATTTCTTCATCAGCAGTGAGATGTTCGAATGCCTCACCTGCTCCATCTCTGCATTAGGATTCTGCTGCTATGCTGGTGAATGTATTGCTACGATCATTAATCTCCACTAGTGTCTTCATTACCAGCCCCAAAAAAATTGTTTGTCAAATTTACAATCACTCAGCGCGCTGCCATGTATTGGCTCCAAATCTGTCTCATAAAAATTAAACTTACAACTTATTTGTGGATTCAGAAATAATCAAATAACCATGTTCGCAGGCATCTTATGCTGATCACTAACCACTGGAGGACTGTCGCGGCCTTTCAGCACCAGTGTAATTCAAAGTTTGAAAGACTGAGTTAAGTTCGCAGCGTGTTCTGAATTAAGAAGCATCCTCTTCAATTGTTCCTTACAAAACATGCAATCTTCCCCCTGCCTTTACTGAAATATTGATTCGGATTGCAGGGCGGCACGGTGGCGCAGTGGTTAGCACTGCTGCCTCACAGTGCAGGGACCCGGGTTCGATTCCCGATTTGGGTCACAGCCCGCGCAGAGCCTGCGGTGTTCTGTGGATTCCCCCCAGGTGCTCTGGTTTCCTCCCACAGCCCAAAGATGTGCGAGTTAGGTGCAGTGGCCATACTAAATTGTCCCTCAGTGTCAGGGGGACTAGCTAGGGTAAATGCATGGTGTTATGGAGATAGGGACTAGGTGGGGTTGTGGTTGGTGCAGACTCGATGGGCCAAATGGCCTCCCTCTGCACTGTCGGCCTTCTGTGATTCTAATAATTACCTCCACCCTGGCTCCTGGCACCCAGGATCTGGGGACTCCCTGTGGTCCCAGCAGTGGACTCCGTATCAAATTTAATTTGTTCATCTGTTCTTGTATGTTTTGCGGCTTTGAAGCATCTTGGAATGTTTTGCTTCAGGAAAGGCGCTAGATAAATAAATGCAACAAGTTGTTGTGAAAGTCACAGCAGTGGAGTCTGCCACTATCTTCGCCTGCACATGTGCACACCCTCCCACCAGGAAGTAATGATCAGTAGGAGACATTCTGGATGAGCTCAAACCTCCTTCAAGCTCACTGCGTCAGTGTTGGACATTTATAGAGCATGTCTGTCCCAGATCGATTTCAGATTGGGCGAACGCGGTGGTAGTCTCAGACATGCTGGTAAAGTGCGGGCGTGCAGCTCGTTAAGTGGATTAAAATACATGCAGAATTATTTAAATTGACATCACGCCCATTTTGGGCTTTGGTAAAATGCGAACTGGCACGGAAACTGGCACAGATTGTGCTACTCACCTCACACCTAACTTTATCAAATTTTCACCCTGTTGACTATCTGGGTGGAGTTTGCACATTCTCCCCGTGTCTGCCTGGGTTTCCTCACTGTGTGAGTAGCCCAGAGACCCAGGGTAATGCTCTGGGGACCTGGGTTTGAATCCCACCATGGCAGAGGGTGAATGTTGAATCAAATACAAAATCTGGAGTTAAAAACCTAATGAGATGGCACATTGGTTAGCACTGCTCCCTCACAGCACCAGGGACCCAGGTTCAACCCTGGGTTCGATCCTGGCCTTGGGTCACTGTCTGTGTGGAGTTTGTACATTCTCCCTGTGTCTGCGTGGGTTTCCTCCAGGTGCTCCCATTTCCTCCCACAGTCCAAAGATGTGCAGGTTACGTGGATTAGACCTACTAAATTATCCCTTAATGCCTAAGGATGAGTAAATTAGATGGGTTGGCCATTAGATGGTAAATGCACGAGGTTACGGGGATAGGGTGAAAGGGAGGGCCTGAATGGAATGGTCTTTCAGAGAGTTAGTGCAGACGGCCTCTTTCTGCACTGTAGGGATTCTATGGTTCAATGGAAAATATTGCTGATTGTTGTAAAAACCCACTTGGTTCACTAATGCACATTAGGGAAGGAATCCTGCCATGCTTGCCTGGCCTACATGTGACTCCAGGTGTACAGCAATGTGACTCTGAAATGGCCACTACATTGAAGAGCAATTAGGGATGGGCAACGAAAACACTGTCCCGGCCAGTATGAGTAAATCTTTTAAAAATGCTGTACAAACGTTAGTCTTTATCTTTCGAAGACCCCCGCACAATCTATTCATCACTGCAATCCTCATCAAAGAACAAGCAACAAAGAAAAGCACAGCACAGGAACAGGCCCTTCGGCCCTCCAAGCCTGTGCTGGTCATGATGTCCTAACTAAACAAAAAACTTTCTGACCTTACTCAGTCCGGATTGCTCTATTCCCTCCCTATTCATGTATCCATTCAGATGCCTCTTAAATGTTGCTAATGTGCCGGCTTCCACTACCTCCTCTGGCAACGTGGTCCAGGCGCAGAAGCTTTTCTTCGTGAAAAACCTCCCCCGCACATCTCCCTTAAACTTTCCTCCTCTCACTCCGAACCTGTGACCCCCTTGCAATTGACACTTCCACCCTTTGACTATCCACTTTGTCTATGCCTCTCATAATTTTGTGGACCTCTATCTGGTTTCCCTTCAGCCTCTGTCTTTCCAGTGGAAGACATCAGTAGACAATATCCAACCATTTGACCTGAAGTAACCTGGTGTGTCCTCAGAGAGAGAGAGCAGCACCAAAGCAACACAGTAACTTGCAAAGAACGCATTCCTAAACACTGAAGTAACATTTAGAACGCTTAATGAGAATTTAAACCTATCATCTGAAAAGAGTGGACATGCTGCCGCAATTAAAAATCCATCACAACCTTCCCAATTAATTTGAAAGGTCTCAGTGGTTGATTAATGGAGGTTAATAGAATTAGCCTTTCACAGATTTGGAGTTTTTAACCTTCCCTTGTTCAAACTAAAGTGGACATTGTGTTGATGATTCTCTTCTGTTGTGACACATTCTTGACATTTTCTGCTGTTGGTAGAAGCTGCTTTCTCAGGCAATTCCTTTGTATATCAGCGTTGCGTTCCTCACTGTTTGATTGTTTGTGGGCTAGCTAATTTATCCTGTACTCACTTCAATTGTTCCGTTATTTTCCTGACAAAGACTCGCCCTTCGCTCCCTGCCCCTGGCACTGCCTCCAATTGAGTCCCCATTTCGTACCAAGTGCCCAGCTGAAACCCTGATGCCAAGCATTGTCCGCCACATCACCAATGTAGAGCGCCACTGTGGTTCACTCTACAGCACAGCGGTTCACTCAGTCATCTCTCCATTCACACTCTTTCACTTCAAAAGGAGCGAACCTCATTTAAAGGGGTGAAGGGTTATTGAGGATCAGCAGGGGACGTGGGGTTGAGGTTACAGTCAGATCAGCCACAACCTTACTGAATGGCGGAGCAGGCTCAAAGGGCCAAGTGGCCTACTCCAGCTCCGAATGCGTAAGTCTATTTGCCCATTTTAGACACATTTGAGTGATGTCGTCCCACCGTCACCAATATCAAGATGGTTATAGAGGGATATGGGCCAAATGCGGGCAATTGGAACCAGCTTCAAGGTTTAAAAAAAAGGTGCTATGGACAAGTTGGGCCAAAGGGCCTGTTTCCATGCTGTAATCTCTATGACTCTATCAATCTATAAATGTCAGCCAGGCGGTTTCTCCAGCCCTCTCTTTGCAGGCAGACTAAAATTGAGATTTGATGGGCCATGGAGTAGGAAAACTAAACAGCGATCACCCCTGCTTCCAATTCCTGGCTATTTGGAATATTTCCAGGAATTGTACATTGCTGGACATTAGCGAGTAGATGATGAGATATGGCTCCAATAACCACGATGGTTATTTCCATTCTAATTTATGAGCCAGTCATTGAATTATAGAATCCCTGCAGAGCAGAAGGAGGCCATTCAGCCCATCAAGTCTGCACTGAAACAAAATCACGCACTGTCCCATCCCCATAACCTCACATATTTACCCCTGACCATAAGGGGTAATTTAGCATGGCTAATCAACCTAACCTCGAAATCTTTGGACTATGGGCAGAAACTGGAGCATCCAGAGGAAACCCATGCAGACACAGGGAGAATGTGCAAACTCCTGTCACCCAAGCCCAGAATCGAACCGGAATCCCTGGTGCTGTGAGGAAGCATTGCTAACTACTGCGCCACCATTCCGCCCATAATAGATAGAAGACTAACAATAACTTGCATTTACATCGACTGCAGGAAAATATTCAGAGGAACATTATTATTGTGAATGTGGTTTCTGTCTCTTTAAGACAACAATAAGGGTCACCTGACCTGAGAGACCAATGGAAACTGGGAGTGAGTGTTTACACCAGAGGGTGTAAATCTCTCAGGCAGAATCTTCTAGAAGCATGGAGTAAGTATGTAGAACTGGCGCTCTACCCCAGAGCAGCCTTCCTGCTGCAGAAACCTCTTGTACCAAAGTTTCTCTATACAATAAATACTTTCTTGTTCTTTGAAGACTCTCTTAATAATTGTAGGTGCCCGCCACACAAAAGATTATCAATTATCAAACAACATTTTTGACACTGAGTCACAGAAAGAGACAGTAGAATAATAGGTCCTCAAAAGTTTGAGCAAGGTGACCCTTGAAAAAGTATTTTAAAATTTTAACTTTATTTATTAGTGTCACAAGTAGGCTTACAATAACACAGCAATGAAGTTACTGTGAAAATCCCCTCGTTGCTACACTCTGGCATCTGTTCGGGTACACTGAGGGAGAACTTAGCATGACCAATGCACCTAGCCAGCATGTCTCTGAGACCGTGGGAGGAAATCAGAGCACCCAAAGGAAACCCACACAGACACGGGGAGAAAGTGCAGACTTCATACTGTCGAAAGGGGGAGAGACAGCTGGAGAAAGAGAGGTTTAGGGAGAGAATTTCAGAGCTGAAGCATGTAGACAGACATCTGACGGCCTGATGAGGGAGCTGACAGCTGAATGAAAATTGGAGATGTGAAAGAGGCCAGAACTGGAAGGGCAGCGAGATCTCGGAGGGTTACAGGGTTGGAAGAAGTTGCAAAGTCAGGAGGGATTTGGAAACAAGGGTGAGGATTTTAACACTGAGGCACCTTCCAAGGGGGACCCAATGTCAGTCAGAGAAGGGGGTGAAGGGTGATTGGTACTTAGTGAAGGTAAGAAAATGGGGTAACATAACATTCAGAAAAGATGTAGGGATGCCAACATGGGACTGGGGTTTATTTGGAATCACGAGCTTCTGGAGTCGCCTTGCTACTGTCCCATAAAACCCATCCTTAATTCACAGGTTTAATATTCTGATTCCTTCAGGATTACAGGCAGCACAGTGACGCAGTGGTTAGTACTGCTGCCTTGCAGCATCAGAGAGCCGGGTTCAATTCTGGTCTGGGGTCACTGTCTGTGTGGAGATTACACTTTCTCCCCATGTCTGTGTTGGTTTCCTCTGGGTGCTCCAGTTTCCTCCTACCATCTGCGAGACATGTTGCTTAGGTGCATTAGTCATGCCAAATTCTCCCTCAGTGTACCCAAACAGGCGCCGGAGTGTGGCGACGAGGGGATTTTCACTGTAACTTCATTGCAGTGTTAATGTAAGACTAATTATGACACTAATAAATAACTTAAAATTTTTAAAAAGGGTGGGACTGTTATTAGTACAGACTCGATGGGCTGAATAACCTCCTTCTGTATTGTAGGGTTTCCATAAAATCAATCATCAGGACTGTAGTTGTGAACAGTTTTGGAGGTGTCCCGAATCTCATCGTATTTCTCAACTTCACAGAATTCAAGGCTGCGCTGAGATGTACACAAATGCATCCTGTTAATCTACATCATGTTTTGTGGGCTCACAGTTTATTGCACAAATCCGGATGTGCTCAGATACTGAGAGATGTTGCGCTGCGCCTATGCGAATCTGAAAAGAGGATCCTTGATGTGGGACTTGCTAAGATTGCTAGCTGTGTTCATTTAACAGACAAGGGAATATTTTGCTCCATCTATAATCAGTTCAAGGGCTGAGTCAAATGCTAAACAATTGGCATGATTCGAGTTATTAGGCGAGTGGTGGGAAAAACTAAAATATGAGAAGTAGCAGGCAAGAGTTGAGTCTATCAGCAGCAATAACCCATCTGTGGGAGGTTAATTACTCTGAACAGTCAAAGTCTTCTCATTGTATTATTAATATATTCAGTCACAGTCAAATACCTTTTATTGATGTCATCAAAGACTGTGCCTTTTTCAGTACAGTGGGAGACCTGGGAAATAAGGTGCTCTAAGACAGTGCATGTCTCTTGGTGTATTCAGATAGAATGTGAATGTTTTCTTGTAACAGTGATAATTATTTCTTGCAAAGAGGATGGAATATAAAACTAGGTAAGTTTTACTGCAGCTTGGTGGGTGTAATTCTTCCGCGGCACGGTGTCACCGTGGTTAGCACTGCGGCCTCACAGTGTCAGGGACCAGGGTTCGATTCCTAGCTTGGGTCACTGTCTGTGTGGAGTTTCTCCCGTGTCTGCACTCCGGTTTCCTCCCATGTTCCAAAGATGTGCGGGTTAGATGCATTGGCCATGCTAAATTGACCCCAAGTGTCAGGGGATTAGAAGGGTAAATGTGTGAGGTTACGGGATCAGGGCCTGGATGGGATTGTTGTCGGTGCAGTCTCGATGGGCTGAATGGCCTCCTTCTGCACTGTAGGGATTCTATGATCCTTCCAAGTCCCCACTGGCAGTGTTGACAGTGAGCATGGGGGTGGGAGGCCTAGAAATGGGATTCATGTCAGTCTGAATTTCCAGCCAGATCTTCCACTTGTGCCCACCTTAGCAAGTCAGAAAACCTGCCAGAGGCTGGTGGCAAACTAATAGGCATCTCGTTAATGGAATGCAGATGAAGGCCCAACCACCCATGCCTAATTCTCCGTGAATCCAGTGGAAACCACACCACCATTCAGTGCAACATGGCATGCAGATGTCGGTATTCACCTGAACAATGCCTGGGGTGGCCTCCAGTGGGTGGTCGGCCGCATCCCTGTGCCCTGGAATACCACAGCATTGAGGTCAGGGCGGCATGAGAACAAAGAACAAAGAACAAAGAAAATTACAGCACAGGAACTGGCCCTTCGACCCTCCAAGCCTGCACTGACCATGCTGCCTGACTGAACAAAAACCCCCTACCCTTCCAGCTACCATATCCCTTTATTCCCATCCTATTCATGCACTTGTCAAGATGCCCCTTAAAAGCCACTACCATATCTGCTTCCACTACCTCCCCTGACAACGAGTTCCAGGCACCCACTACTCTCTGTGCAAAAAATCTGCCTCGTACATCTCTTTAAACCTTGCCCCTCACACCTTAAACCTGTGCCCCCTAGTAATTGACTCTTCCACCCTGGGAAAAAGCTTCTGACTATCCACTCTGTCCATGCCTCTTGTAGATTTCTATTAGGTCTCCCCTCAACCTCTGTCGCTCCAGTGAGAACAAACTAAGTTTCTCCAACCTCTCCTCATAGCTAATGCCCTCCATACCAGGCAACATCCTGGTAAATCTTTTCTGTATCCTCTCCAAAGCCTCCACATCCTTCTGGTATTTTTGCGACCAGAATTGAACACTATATTCCAAGTGTGGCCTAACAAGGTTCTATAAAGCTGCAACATGACTTGCCAATTTTTAAACTCAATACCCTGACCAATGAAGGCAAGCATGCAGTATGCCTTCTTGACTACCTTCTTGACCTGCATTGCCACTTTCAGTGACTTGTGTACCTGTACACCCAGATCTCTTTGCCTATCAATATTTTTAAGGGTTCTGCCATTTACCACATATTTTCTATCTGTATTAGACCTTCCAAAATGCATTACCTCACATTTGTCTGGATTAAACTCCATCTGCCATCTCTCCGCCCAAGTCTCCTATTGATCTATATCCTACTGTATCCTCTGATGATCCTCATCGCTATCCGCAAATCCACCAGCCTTTCTGTCATCTGCAAACTTACTAATCAATCCAGTTACACTTTCCTCCAAATCATTTATATATATTACAAACAACAAAGGTCCCAGCACTGATCCCTGAGGAACATCACTTGTCACAGCCCTCCATTCAGAACTATACCCTTCCACTGGTGGCACAGCGGTTAACACTGCTGCCTCACAGCACCAGGGACCCGGGTTCAATTCCAGCCTCGGGTCACTGTCTGTGTGGAGTTTTCACTTCCTCCCCGTATTTGCATAGGTTTCCTCCGGGCGCTCCTGTTTCCACCCACATTCCAAAGATGTGCAGGTTATGTTGATTGGTCATGCTGAATTGACACTTAGTGTCAGGGGATTAACAGGGTAAATGTGTGGGGTAACGGGAATAAGGCCTGGATGGGATTATGGTCAGTGTGGATTTGATGGACTGAATGGCCTCCTTCCGCTCGGTAGGGATTCTATGATCTGCAGGTGGTCCTTTCAGATTCAGTGTCCCGGACAGAGTCTGTCTTCCAGCTGCGGAATATTCCTAGAGATCCATTTTCATTCTCAGGAGGTCTGTCTTCCGGCCTCAGGTTGCTCCCGGGGATCCTGCAGGCCAATCTTCTTCCGTCGACAGTGAGTCAGTGATGATGGGCGCCTTTTCAATCAGGGTCTCGGACACGACAGCAAACTACTCACCACCAGGCATGCCCCACCATGGAACGTGGCGATAAACACCATGCATAATTGGTTGCATGATTAATAAGGCTGGGTCCAGAAAATTCGGCATGTTTTCCCACCAGCCTGTGCAGCGGGAAGCATTCCGCGTTCCCTCCCTCGCTACGGGATTACTCTGGATAGCTTTGGTTTACTGATTTGAGAAAGGGATAAGTGCATCAGAAACAGTTCAAAGAAGGTTCACTCACTCATTGCTGCGATAACGGGTTTACCTTACAAGGAAAGTTGGTTAGACTCCATGGGAGTTCGGAAGAACTAGGATGATTGAAACATGTTAAGTTCCTGAGGTAATTTGACAGGGCGGATACCTGGAGGACGTTTCCTCCTGTGGGGAGACCAGAACTATGGGGCTTTGTTTCAAAATAAGATGGAGATGGGGAAGAATTGTTTCCCTTAGAGGTTCATTAGTCTAGGGAATACTTTTCCCCAGAGATCTGTGGAGGTTGGGTCATTTTACTTACTGCATACTTTAAAGTTTATTTAATTATGAATGTCACAAGTAGGCTTACATTAACACTGCAATGAAGTTACTGTGAAAATCCCCTCGTCATCACACTCCAGCAGCTGTTCGGGTACACTGAAGGAGAATTTAGCATGGCCAATACACCTAGCCTGTCTTTTGGACTGTGCGAGGAAACCCACGCAGACACGGGGAGAATGTGCAGACTCCACGCCGGCAGTGGCCTGAGCCAGGAATCGAACCTGGGTCCCTGGCGCTGTGCCACCCTGCCACCTTGACTAATACTTGGAGTACTTGAATATTTTGAGTACTTGGAATGATGAGATATGCAAAACTGGCACAAAGAGTGTCACAGAAAGTACTCATGTAGAAGGAGCATAGATGAGCAGAGCTTGAGGAAGTAAATGTTTAAGTCACCGTGGATAAACAGCCAATCTGATTAATTATTTAAATCACAATCCAATTAGATTGACTGGAATAACTAATTTCCGGAAATAAATCCGTGTAAATGATTTAAGGTGTTCACATCTTCATTAATGATGTGAACAAAATGTTTGTTATTGGATATCTGCTTCCTCTCTTTCTTTTTCATTCTGTCCTAACAGACTTTCTGCTTTCTCATTCCCTTTCTCACTCTGTTCTTTGCAGACTTTCTGCTCCCTCTCTTTCTTCTCATTCTGTCCATTGCAGATTTTCTGCTCTCTCTCATTCCCTCTCTCATTCTGCCCATTACAGACTTTCTGTTTTCTCTCTCTCCCTCTCTCACTCTGTCCATTACAGACTTTCTGCTCTCTCTCCCTCTCTCACTCTGTCCATTACAGACTTTCTGCTCTCTCTCCCTCTCTCACTCAGCCCATGATACCCTTTTCTGCTCTCTCTCTCTCTGCCCCCCCCCCCACCCCTGCACTCTGTCCATTATAGGCACTCTGCTGTCTTTCCCTCTCTCACTCTGCCCGTTATACCCTCTCTCTCTCTATCAGTTGTTATTGATACTGGGGGGATTCTCCGATCTCGTTCACCCTGCCCCTGGCTGCCAGCGAGAATGGAGAATTTGGCTCTCAGCCAAAGCTCCAATCACTGAGACGGGATTGGAGCATCCCAGCTGTAGGAAAGATGGTAGAATTCTGGTCACTGTTCCGACATTCACTCTTCCTGACTTGCAAACACATTTCTTCCATTTCTCTGCATTGAAGCCTAGACACAATGCACAGTACACTCAGTTTTTGCTTCCCTCAGAATCTCAGAACTGTGGGAACCCCTTAGTCTATTGTTTCCAATATAGCTGCAAAGCTTTTAAGATCTTAGGTTGATGTGATTTGATCAATATTATTATGTACTTTATCTCCTCCACTGTTCAACCTCTCAGTCCTGCACATAAATGGGTTGGAATAAAAGGGAGAAAAGGTTTTTGCTTCTAAGTGAACTGAACTTTGAGATAAGAATACAAAAACCTAAAACAGACCATCAGCTCTCTGATCCTGCTGTATATATGAACATAAAAAGGAACAACTAGAAGCAGGAGTAGGCCACTCGGCCCCTTGAGTCTGCCCTACTGTTCAATTAGATCATAGAATCCCTACAGTGCAGGAGGCCACTCAGCCCATTGTGCCTGAACAAAATCAATCCCACCAAGACCCTATCCTGTAACCACACGTATTTACTCTCATAATCCCCCTGATACTAAGGGGCAATTTAAGGTGCAAAGTGCAAGGTTTAAAGGAGATGTATGAGGCAGATTTTTTTACACTGAGAGTAGTGGGTGACTGGAATTCATTGCTGGGTGAGGTAGTGGAAGCGGATAAGGGAGTGACTTTTAAGGGGCATTTTGACAAATACACGAATAGGATGGGAATAGAGGGATGTGGTCCCCGGAAGGATAGGAGTTTTAGTTCAGTCGGGCAGCATGGTCGGTGCAGGCTTGGAGGGCTGAAGGGCCTGTTCCTGTGCTGTAATTTTCTTTGTTCTTTGTTCAGTCCACCTAACCTGGCTGATCTGATTGGGACCTCAACCCCACATTCCTGCCTACCCCCACCACTCCCCTAATAACCTTTCACCCCCTTGTTAAGCAAGAATTTAACACAATCATGGCTGATCTTCTACCTCCACCTCACTATCCTGCAGCTAACTCTGGGTACTGCGTTTCTGCAGCTAACTCTGGGTGCTGTGTTTCTGCAGCTAACTCTGGGATCTGCATTAATTCCTTAATTCATTAGTGTCCAAAAATTTATTAATCTCAGTCTCGGTGGCACAGTGGTACAGTGGTTAGCATTGCTGCCTCACAACACCAGGAATCTCAGTTCGATTCCTGGCTTGGGTCACTGTCTGAGCGGAGTCTACACATTCCCCCTGTATCCCTATACAAATTTTCCAGTAATTGAATCATTTTTTGAGGGAGTCCAATCCTTTTAAGGCTTTTCATAATTAATGTATATTCCACTGAATCAAAGGCTTTTGCGAGGTCAATAAAAAGTACACTAAGGTTACTTTCATTAAATTTGATTTCTTTGTATATATATATTGTTCAAAATGGCATTATTTTCACTACAACCCAATCTACCAGTCATAAATCCTGTTTGACCTTTGTTAAGATGAATTACTTTATCTAATTGCTTTCTGATTCTCAATAATAAAGATCCAATAGCAAGGAGTCTTTAATTATCAATACTTTTGAGGGCCTCAGTCTCAACCGATTTGGGAATTAGAATCGTTCTTTAATGTTTTAGGAATATCTCCTGGGATTCAAAGAACAGCACAGCATAGGAACAGGCCCTTCGGCCCTCCAAGCCTGCGCTGCTCATGCGCCCAACTAAACCATTTGTTTGTATCCCTCTATTCCCAGTCTGTTCATGCGGCTACCTAGATAAGTCTTAAACGGTCCCAGCGTGTCCACATCAACCACCCTCGGCGTTCCTCTGGGTGCTCCGGTTTCCTCCCACAATCCAAAGATGTGAGGGTTAGGTTGATTGGCCATGATAAATTGATCCTTAGTGTTATGGAGACTAGCTAGGGGTAAATATGTGAGGTCACAGGAATAGGGTGGAATTGTGGCTGGTGCAAACTCAATGGGCCGAACTGCCTCCTTCTGCACTCCACAGGTTCTATGATTCTAGTATGTACTCAAGAAGATAATCAAGCTCCGACACTGGGGCGCATGGTTGCGGGTGGGATGGAAAAGTTTGGAGAGTCATTTACCTGCCCTGCCCATTGGGGGCTGGAAAACCTTTCCCTCAATGACTGGACAACCCACAGTTCTCTGGGTTGGAGACCTCTCCTGCAGCCACAGTAGTCCCAGATTCCAATTTAAAAAATCCATTTACAGGGACTTTCCCCAGCCAACTTTGACCTTTCAAATTGGCATTTCCATTTTAAACTCTCTTCGTTACTGCATGTGTATTTCACTTAACCTTTCTAGTCAGAGAGGGTGTTATATATGTCGTTTGGGACAACATGTATTCAGGACATTATTAATTTATGTTTCTGCTTCCATCGATGTCTTTAAATTAATAATCATGACATTTTGCGAATAATTGAAGTAAATTATTGAGCAAACGAATCACTCAGTAATTAACAGCGACAATCAATAATCTAGAGTTACAATATCTAGCTGGATTTAAAAGAACGGAAATCAAGTCAATGAAGTTGTAACAATCAAGAGCTAATGTTGTATTGCAAATGTCTAAGTAAAAGCTGGCTGGAGAAAGGTCACAGCAAATGAAGTAATTAAGTTGCTTTCTTGTCTTCCTTTGAGAGGGGTTGTTCCTCTCAATCCCGGTCTGTGTATCGTACCTACTCATGGCAACCCTATCGTCAACTTAATAGATTCACCACAACATATCTTACACCTTTCTGATTTTTTTTGGTTGCTGCTATATGGTGAGAGAGCCCCCCCGCCCCTTTGTTGGACACCTTTCAAAGACAAGTAAGTAGTGAAGAAAATGTGAGACTGAAAGTTCTGCTGAAGGGCACACAATGGAAGTGTTGAGTTTGAGTGGAAATCTGGTTGAGGTGCTTCAGATATTTGAACTTAATTTGATTTGATATGGCAACTAAGGAGAATATACTTGATATATGATATATATACGATGAAATTGTTTTTTGCGATTCTTTTGTGGGACATGAGCATCGCTGAGCCAGCATTTATTGCCCATCCCTAGTTTCCCATTGAGAGTCAACCCCACTGCCGTGCTCTGGAGTCACATGTAGGCCAGATCAGGTAAGGACGGCAGATTTCCTTCCCTAAATAACATCAGTGAACCAGATGGGTTTTTCCAACAATATACAGTGGTTTCACAGTCATCAGTAGATTCTTAATTCTAGATGTTTATTATTGAATTCAAATTCCACCATCTGCTGTGGTCGGATTCAAACATGGGTCCCCAGAGCATTAGCTGATTTTCTGGATTAAAAAATTTAGCAATAATGCCCTTAGGCCATTCCCTCCCTGTGCCTTTCAGGAATGCATTTATAACACAGTTCTTGGGTTGAAGGGTATGCTTAAGAGCTCTGTTTAATCGGTGCCAATCTGTCTGCTCCAAGCTCCAACCATGTAGGAGCATAACTGATCTCAGGTATTGGGGTGTTTGTCTTAATCTGACCTGGTCCCTAACAAGAGAAACTATCTCCTCTGGTAGATATGTCCCTGATCTTAACATCAGAGCCACACACTAACTAACTAATAATAGGAAGTTTTTATTTCACAAAAGCTGGTAGAAATGTGGAACACTCTGTTCCAAATGGGAGTGGGCACTGCGATCAGAATGATTTTTTTCCTTTGGCTACAGGTATCAGGAAAATGGAGTCGGTGTCTGAATCTAATTGAGTGCGTGATCTAATTGAATGGTGAAAACAGGCCAGTTCGGTTCAATGGTCTGCATCTGTTCCTGTGTTTGCTGTACAGATGCAAAAGGATCTTTTGATTATTCCCAGCTTTTTCCTGTTTTTATTTCAAATTTGCATAGGGGGGGGCTGCCACTGGAAGCAGGACAGCCATACATCAACAACAAGTTGGATGGAAGTCTTTATCGAATGACTTGAAAGCAACTTTTGTTGGTTAGCATCTGCGTTGGGGGTGTCAGTGCTTCATCAAGCGATCAAAGCAACTGTTTGTACAAATGAAAAATGAAATATTAAATTAACTTGTTTCAGTAAACAATTCAAAGATTAGCATTTATCAGGCTGAGACAGACAAATTTAAGTCTGTGCTGCGTGCCTTGAATTTAAATCTTTACATTTGCAATGCTCAAAAATAAACAGATTCAACAATAACTTTCCAAGGAGAATTGTATAAACACATTGAGGTGAAACATTCGCTGGCGTTGGGGAAAGATGTCAGGGAGTGGAATTGGACAGCGCTTTCTAAGCATTGGCACAATAATGATGGGTTGAATGGTGTCCCTCTGTACAGTATCAGCCCCTGATTCAATGCTGCCCTATTCATTCCACATATGTTTACTGCCTGGCTTTCACAGGGACGTCATAATGCTGCAAAGCAGAACGGGGAACAATTTCACATGAAGTCTCACAGCACTGTGCCCACCCCAGTCCAACGCCAGCACTTCCGCACCATCGCACAGGATAAGAACAGTGCATGCAAACAAGGTCTCATAGGAGGTCGGAAATCTCATTTTACAGTAACTATAAATGGGTGACACGGTGGCACAGTGGTTAGTACCACTGTGACCTGCGTTTGATTCCCAGCTTGGATCACAGCCTGTGCAGAGTCTGCAAGTTCTCCCCATGTCTGCATGGATTTCCTCCGGCTTCCTCCCATGGTCTGAAAGACGTGCTGGTTAGGTGCATTGGCCATGCTAAATTCTCCCTCAGTGTACCCGAACAGGCACCAGAGTGTGGCAACTAAGTGATTTTCACAGTAATTTAATTACAGTGTTAATGTAAGCCTAGTTGTGACAAAAATAAATAAACTTTAAACTTTAACATGGTTAGCTCAAAAACTGCTGTTTATCCAGAGGTACAAACCAATGATAATGAGATCACAAGTTGGCTTACAGGAATAAACTAGCCAAATGGAAATTCGGAATACCTCCTGAAGATCTTCCTGAATAGTTTCATAGTAGCTGTGCTGTCTACACCATCTATTTTTCCATTAGAATCCTGAAGAATCCCATTTGGTGGGAGCCAGCCCTCCACAGTTGCCTGATAAGATAGTTTTCCTAACTCAGCAGCGAAGACATTTGCCTAAATGCCATAACCGGACCAGCAGCCAAAGGGAGAAGCCAAGAATAGTTATGATACTCCAGCGGAAGCAAAATACTGCGGGTGCTGGAAACCTGAACTGAAAACAGAAAAATGCTGGATTAACTCAGCACAACTGGCAGCACCCGCGGAGAGAGAAACAGAGTTAACATTTCAAAAGAACCGTCATGCGGACTCGAAACGTTAACTCTGTTCCTTGCTCTTTGCAGATGCTGTCAGATCGGCTGAGTTTACCTGGCATTTTCTGTAACAGCCATGATGCATTTGAAGATGGTTGATTTAACGGGACTCCAATTTAACATTGTGCCCTGTCATCGAGAAAAGTAAATGGGGTATGAAAGAGGCACAATTAACAGGAAGAAATCTACTAAAGTAGAGACGAGGGAACATTCTAGGTTAAAAATATTCATTGCAATTGCAATACATTTATCCAAATCTGTAAAAGATTTGTTGCATATTCATAAATCCATCTTTATGACAGTTTGGTTTATATTCCTGTAATTACAGTACTCCCTCACTGTGACACTCTCTGACACTCTGAGAGACATGTTCACAGCTCTTTCATTGTTCTATATTGAAATTAGACCAACTATAGTTCAGAGCTGCATGATCTTTTGTATGAGATCAAAAAGGAGATACTGGTGCCCAGACTCTGATAGGGTATGAATACATATTGCTACAATTCTAGCTGATGTTACTGCCTGACAGTGAGGTCCCAGAATGAGCTCAACAAACTGTAACTTTTATTTTTTGTTTAGAGACGTGGATGAACAGTATCACAGGGCAACTTAATTAACTTTTAACAAAAGAATAAAATATTTATTAAACATGAAAAAATTGACTATAAACACAATTCTCCTTTCCCCTGCATGTATCCTTGCAGAAGCACACAGATTTGTAAGAATAATGCAAGTTACAGAATAAATCTTACACTCTAATATTCTCAGTAAGTACACAGTCCATGTAAACCAACAGGTCAACTGTGGTCAGACACACCACATTCTGAAACCCAGTAGCAGATGCCACGCAATGCAACTTCTGTGGATTTCATAGAATCATAGAATCCCTGCAGTGCAGGAGGAGGCCATTCAGCCCATTGAGTCTGCAATGACCACAATCCCACCTGGCCTTTTTCCCATAACCCCTCATATTTACCCTGCTAATCCCCTGACATGGTTGTGGGAGTTCAATCTTTGCATATATTCTAGGTTGAGATCAATAGGTTATTTCTTTCACCGGGAATCAAGGGATATGGGGTTAGTGTGGGAAAGTGCATAAAGCCAAAGATTAGCCATGATCTTATTAAGTAGTGGAGTGGGCTGGAGGGGCTGTATGGTCTATACTTGCTCCTAATTCTTTGATCTTGTAGTGGACATCTGCTTTTGTTTATTTACACACTCCAAGTGGTCTAGAATTCATTCCTGTTCTTGAGAGGATTAATATTGCAAAACCAGCTCCTACAAAAACACAATGTCACATGTGCAACATTCTTCATCTCCAGCTGTTTAAGAGTCACGCTAGCCAGCAGTGGTCTGTATAGATGTGCTGTGCCCTTGTCAATGGCAGTGTGCGGCAGCAAACACCATCACTGGCAGTCATCTTTAGTGTCAACTATCCAGCATACATGTCAACCTGTACTGCTAAAGGCTAACCAGCCTCCTGTAGACTGTTGCTGATTGAGGGCAGTCAATGGCACTGTGGGGCACACAAACATAAGAACATAAGAACATAAGAAATAGGAGCAGGAGTAGGCCATCTGTCCCCTCGAGCCTGCCCCGCCATTCAATAAGATCATGGCTGATCTGTCGTGGCTCAGTTCCACTTTCCCGCCCTCTCCCCATAACCCCCAATCCCCTCTCCTATCAAAAACCCATCAACCCGCCTCTTAAAAATATTTAGCGAGGCAGCCTCCACCACTTCAACGGGCAGAGAATTCCAGATATTCACCACCCTTTGAGTGAAGAAGTTCCTCCTCAACTCCGTTCTAAACCGCCCCCCCTTTATCTTGAGGCTGTGCCCCCTAGTCCTACTGTCTTTTTTGAGCGGGAAGAGTCTCTCCACCTCTATCCTATCCATCCCATTCATCATCTTATACGTCTCAATGAGATCTCCCCTCATTCTTCTAAACTCTAACGAGTACAAGCCTAGTTTATTCAGCCTCTCCTCATAGCTCAACCCCCTCAACTCCGGTATCAGCCTAGTAAACCTCCTCTGCACTCCCTCCAAGGCCAAAATATCCTTGCGCAGGTGCGGCGCCCAAAACTGCACACAGTACTCCAGCTGCGGCCTCACCAATGCCCTATACAGCTGCAGCAAGACCTCCCTACTTTTATATTCAATCCCCCTCGCGATGAAGGCCAGCATCCCATTCGCCTTCCTGACCACCTGCTGCACCTGCAGGCTGGGTTTTTGCGACTCATGCACAAGGACCCCGAGGTCCCTCTGCACCGTCGCCTGCTGCAGTTTTTCGCCACGTAAGTAATAGTCCTTCCTACCATTCTTCCTACCAAAGTGGACCACCTCACACTTGCCAACATTAAATTCCATTTGCCATTTCCTGGCCCATTCGCCCAGCCTATCTAGATCCTTCTGCAGACTCTCCACACCCTCCGCACAATTTGCCTTTCCCCCAATCTTGGTGTCATCAGCAAATTTCGACACCCTACACTCGGTTCCCTCCTCCAGATCATCTATATAAATGGTAAATAGCTGAGGCCCCAGCACCGACCCCTGGGGCACCCCACTAGTCACCAACCGCCAATCCGAATAGCACCCATTGACCCCCACTCTCTGCCTCCTATTTGACAACCAATCCTCTATCCACGCTAACACCCTACCCCCAACTCCATGTCCTCTGACCTTCTGCAGTAACCTCTTGTGAGGTACCTTATCAAACGCCTTCTGAAAATCCAGAAAGACCACATCCACCGGCTCTCCTCTATCCACTGCCCTAGACACATCCTCATAGAACTCCAGTAAATTTGTCAGACACGACTTCCCTTTAATGAAACCGTGTTGCGTCTGCCCTATCAAGCAATTCCCTTCAAGATGCCAAGGTTCACTGCCAAGGTTCAGGGGACATGTCTAAATACAATAACAAGAGGACTTGTACCTTGAAAGTCCCTTGTGCTATCTTGCACTTGTTAAAGTTTACTTATTAGTGTCACAAGTAGGCTTACATTCACACTACAATGAAGTTACTATGAGAATCCCTGAGTTGCCACACTCCAGCAGCTGTTCGGATACACTGAGGGAGAATTTAGCATGGCCACTGCGCCCAACTAGCACGTCTTTCAGCCTGTGGAAGGAAAATGGAGCACCCAGAGGAAACCCACGCATTCACAGGGAGAATGTGCAAACTCCACATAGACAGTGACCCAAGCCAGGAATCGAACCTGGTCCCTAGCGCCATGAGGCAGCAGTGCTAACCACTGTGGCACCATGCTTCCCATATGCTATGTTTGGTTCTGGATGGGTCAAGGTTGGCATTATGACGTATAATAATGCGACTGGGACTTAAAACAACGTTATCCAAATATGTGTAGGATGTTAGCTCGGGCTGGCTTTTTATGGCCGCAGATTGAGTAGGCCGCACCTCCTGCTTCAGTCCGCGCTTCTATGAAACACAACGTGATGATGTGAGGTCAGCAATCCAGCATCATCTCGCCAGGCTCTGAAATTGTGGGAGGCGAGCGGACAAGGAGACTGGGAGACTACCCACCATTTTGAAGGAACAAATGAAACATGTTACTGATACTGTTCAAGAGCCACTTATACACAACTTCTCAAAGCTCACTCCATTTCTCTGAGCATTGGGCAGGTCAAGTTTGGGAATGCTTTATGGCAGGCATGAGGAAGTGCAACTAGTGAGCAAGGAAAGACCTTCCTACAGGACCATGGCTTTGTGAAGCAGCAATATCCCTTACTGAAGGGGCAGCGATTGTGTGCTTATTGATTTCATTTATTCACTGTTTCGAATCTGCCTTTAGAAACAAAGAGAAGCCAAGATGGTAGGGAACCTTTACTGAGGGAGGACTAAACAGACTGGGACTATACTTGTTGGAATTCAGAAGAATGAGGGAGGATCTTATAGAAACATATAACATTATGAAGGGAATAGATAAGTTAGAAGCAGGGAAGTTGTTTCCACTGGCGGGTAAAACTAGAACTAGGGGTCATGGTGTCAAAATAAGGAGGACCAGGTTTAGGACTAAGTTGAGGAGGAACTTCTTCACACAAAGGGTTGTGAATCTGTGGAATTCCCTGCCCAGTGAAGCAGTTGAGGCTACCTCATTGAATGTTTTTAAGGCAAGGATGGATAGATTTTTGAACAGGAATTAAGGGTTATGGTGAGCGGGCAGGTCTGTGAAGCTGAGTCCACAAAAAGATCAGCTATGATCTTATTGAATGGCAGAGCAGGTTCGAGGGGCCAGAGGGCTGATTCCTGCTCCTAGTTCTTATGTTCTTAAGTTCTAAATTGGTAACAGTGATCAGCATCCCATCTTCAGTCCTGGCCTGGGTGTCTAATCAGATGTGGAGTCCCCAGCCCGTTCCGCATCCCCACCTCCCCTCCTAACCTTTGCACCTCAAATCAGCCATCTTCCATTGGGCAGCCACTAATTGATGGTCTGACACTTGGTTGGCTGAGCTGAGACAGTGGGGAGCAAGTGGACCATTCACTTCCCGTTCCACCTCCTTCACCCTGCGGAAAACTGGAAAACCCAGTCCCCTTGCTGAAAGGTGCTTCTCTTTCTAATTCTTCATTAGTTTAAAAAAAAGATAATAATTTGCGTTGGGAGATAGTGGCTGGAATTTTCCAGCCATGCTCACTGGCCGGATCTTCCGTTCCCGTCAACGGCAAATGCTGCTGGGGGTTTCCCAGTGGCACGGAGAGGGGCAATGGTGGTAGAGTTGGAGACCTCATTGACAGTCGCAGGATCAGAAGATCCCTCCACCGGCCATTGGCGGACCGCCTCCATCACAGCAGAACATACTGCGGTGAGGAATGGAAAATCCTGCCCATTGTGTACTCTACTCCTCTCCAAACCCACTACACCAGCCCTCATCATACGCCACCCCTGCCCCTGCACCCCCCCGCCCCACCAATCAGTTCATTATATTCTAATTGATATCTTTCCGAATTTTAATTCTAATCAAAAAGCCAATTCAGATGAAGTCCAATTCATAGTCCCCGTGTGAGGAACAAACAAGATCCAAGCTGGTGAGACATTGCATCCCATCTTGGGCTTGATCAAACAAGATCGAAGCTGACAAGATGGGCATTGCCCACCCCTGTTCCCGGGCCTGATCGAATGCCAAAAGACTAAGATGGTTCTGAAAAATTGCATCAGGTAAAGCCTCGGTTTTACCTCACTGACTGATCCTTTAGTCTACCCTAGCCTGGGAGAACTACCATCGCAGGCATCAGCACACCCCAAGTGCAATGGGCTAGCTTCGCCAGCTTCCTGATCATGCTTATACCCTATATTGTAAATACAGAAGTTTGAGAGCTATCTACCTCTTGGCACCTCATCCAGCAAAGCACTCTTCTGATACAAACCCAGAATGTAGGACTGAATCCCTTATTTGAACACAAAAGTATCCTTATCAAACCGAACCTTATTCTGACCCACTACGCAGGTACATCCACTTTCCAAGTAAATATCCTTTGAGTAGCAAGTAGGGCAAACTAAAACCTTGGCTGATTTTTCTTTTGTACTGTCACTTCAGTTTGTGATACAGTGAGAAGTCTCATAACATCAGGTTAACGACGAACAGGTTTATTTGGAATCATGAGCTTTCGGAAAGCTGAAGGAGCAGCGCTCCAAAAGCTCATGATTTCAAATAAACCTGTTGGACTTTAACATGGTGTTGTGAGACTTCTTACTGTGTCCACCCAAATCCAAAGCCGGCAGCTCCATCAATAATAGTGAGTGAAGGCCCTTCCCACTCAAGTTGAAATAAGCTCATGCTTTTCAGGTGACCAACCTCCAGAACTGTCCTGGAGATCTCCAGGATTATAAGATTAGTGTTTTGGACAATGCAGTGTGCATCCATCAAAAGAAAAATCATAGGGATTTTTTTTAACTGTTTTATTTTAATTTTCTTTTATTCTTTTGTTATGAAGGTGTTGGATAAGCGGGGGGAGAAGGTAGTTAGACTGCGTAGGGTATTTGGAGATGGCTAGATGTAGCACATGGGGGTGAATGGGATCAAAGGTTATTGGGAGAAGGCAGGATTAGGCAATTGAGTTGGATGATCAGCCATGATCGTGATGAATGGCGGAGCAGGCTTGAAGGGCCAAAAGGCCTCCTTCTTCTCCTATCTTCTATGTTTCTAGGGCATTTGGAGTTGGCAATCTGGGGTGTTCTTTAACTGAAACATTAGGGCTGGTGCAGATTTTATATTTTGACATTAAATCTTAGAACGGAGCTTTTAACACACACATGCGCTCAGATCAGCAAATCAGATTGGACACTTGACACGGGGTTCACGTAATACATATACAAGTCAAATAAGAAGGTCAAGTAACAATAACATGGGAAGAAAAGTGAATCTAACCCTGATTCACGGCAGAAGCACCAGCATTGTGTTACAATAAATAGAGGTCTTATCACTTGACATCAAACATCATCAAAAGTCCGATTAACAAATCTCCCCTTGCTTCCAATAATAAAACAAACCTGTTAGTCTCCAAGGAGCCTGGAAGGTTTTCGCCCTGGTGTTGACTTGCTCCCAGTCAAGGTCACTATCTGCCATTCCCTGAGTGTACCCACAAGCACTAAGTGGTTCGTCAAAGGAGCAGCTTCCTGTCAAAGCAGAAGAAACAAAAAGGTGAATGCGAGGAAAAATCTATTTCAATTTAAAAAGCATTCTTTCAAACCTTTATGGCCCACATTTTAAATTAAAATTTCTTTTGATGCAATGGCTTGGCAGCCCTTTCTTCACTCTGAACAGTTTGCCCGACTCCAGTACAATGGAAGTTATATT
Organism: Carcharhinus amblyrhynchos; assembly: GCF_965287045.1. Taxonomy (NCBI): domain Eukaryota; kingdom Metazoa; phylum Chordata; class Chondrichthyes; order Carcharhiniformes; family Carcharhinidae; genus Carcharhinus; species Carcharhinus amblyrhynchos. The sequence goes on along the minus strand of NC_137331.1, from coordinate 110,365,542 downwards.
TAGTGCAATGATTTGAACAAGAATTCCAGTCAATCCTAACACTCTTTATAAACACAGCACTTTCAAGGCCATTGTATCTCCGTTAATGGCACGAAAAGCTGGAACAGAGTAAAATCATTTTATCATATTATTTTCTTAGGATTAGCCAAGATGTGAATTCTGAAGTAAAACTAAAGTTTATTTATTAGTCACAAGCAAGCTTACATTAACACTGAAATGAAGTTACTGTGAAAATCCCATAGTTGCCACACTCGGGCACCTGTTTGGGTACACTAATCTAATCTGCACATCTTTTAGACTGTGGAAGGAAACTAGCGCAGACACAGGGAGAATGTGCAAACTCCACACAGACGCAAGCTGGGAATTGAACCCAGTTCCTGGCACTATGAGGAAGCAGTGCTAACCACAGTGCCGCCCCAACACGTGAGAATGCATTCTTAGTTTGCGATTTCTAGAAGTATTGCCCTGTAAACAAGTTGTCTGGGGTCTACACAGACGCAATAGGGTCAGATTGGAGTGCTGGATGAAAACTTTCTCTCTCTCTCTCTGCGAGCAGAATTTGTGACAATGTTATGTTAAACGTATTGGGCACTCTCTATCCAGTTGCAAGTCTCTCAATACAAATCTATCCACAACTTTAGATCACCTGGCCCTGAAGGGCTTATTTCAGGGCTTATCCAGATCACTAACACCCTGTCCTGGTCCCCGCATGCCGACGCTACAGCTAAGAAAGCCCACCAACGTCTCTACTTTCTCAGGAGGCTAAGGAAATTTAGCATGTCCACAATGACTCTCACCAACTTTTACAAAGGCATCACAGAAAGAATTTTTTCTGGTTGTATCACAGCTTGGTATGGTTCCTGCTCAGCCCAAGACTGCAAGAAACTACAAAGGTTTGTGAACGAAACCCAGTCCATCACGCAAACCAGCCTCCCATCCATTGACTTTGTCTACACATCCCTGCCTTGGAAAAGCAACCAGCATACTTAAGGATCCTACGCATCCTGAACATACTCTCTTCCACTTTCTCACATCAGGGAAAAGATACAAAAGTCTGAAGTCACGTACCAACCGACTCAAGAACAGCTTCATCCCTGCTGCCGTCAGTCTTTTGAATGGACTCAACTTGTATTAAGTTGATCTTTCTCTACACCCTAATTAGGACTGCAACACTACATTCTGCACCTTCTCCTTTCCTTCTCTATGTACAGTATGCTTTGTCTGTATAGCACGCAAAAAACAATACTTTTCACTATGTACTAATATACGTGACAATAATAATAAATCAAATCAAATCTAGCACACTGGTAATACATCAAGTGGGTCTTTTTTGCTCAACTTGCTCTTATACAATTTTCAGGGACAAACGGCCTTTATTATTGCACATACCTGGAGATCAAGTGTGTTAGCAGGAATGAAAGGCTGAGAAGCCAAACCAAAATAATCATGAAAATCATAATTAACCTTCATATGCGTGTGAATGTATTTATTCTTGGAGAGCATTTCAGGCAAAATGCTGAAGTCAGTTACTTCATGCTCCTACATAAATTTTACATATCTCATATACTTTTATATATATAACTACACTACATGGGTTTTATGAGCAAATGGCCAACTTTCTTGCATTTGTTCCAAGACAATCTTGTCTGAGTTGCCTCACTGTCAATATTGTTTGCTGAATTTAACTAGCACCATGCAGGAAGTAAAAAAAACAAGCAATGTCCAAGTTGTTTAAGATAGAACAGGCAGTTTACCATTGTGTTTTCCAGCTGATACTCTCCACACTACCCACCATCCATAAACTTCTGCTCATTCAAAGCTCTATTGCCTATATCCTAATTTGTCAGTTCACCCATCATGCCTGCACTTGTTGACCAAAAGTAGTTCCCAATCCAACAACCTCTCTCTTAATGTTGAACATTGTGTTCAAATCCTTCCATATCCTTTCCCCTTCCTATCTTTGCACCCTCTTTCAATCCCAAAGCCTCTTAGATCACTGCATTCCTTCAATTCTGGCCTTTCCCTGATTTCCCTTTGCCCCATTATTGGCACCAGTGCCTTCAGCTGCCTGGACCCTAAGTACTGAAATCCCCTCACTAAAGCTTGTGACCTCTCTGTTGTTCTGTCCTTTAAGGTTGTCTTTAAATCCTCTCTCGTTGACCCAGCTTTTGGCCACCATACCAATATTTTGTTATTCTTTCCGTGGCAAACACAAACCAGCCCCCCACCCATTAACTCTGCCTACACTTCCCCCTGCCTAGGCAAAGCAGCCAGCATAATTAAGGACCTCAAGCACCCCTGGCCATTCTTTCTTCTACCTTCCATCGGGAAAAAGATGCACAGTCTGAGGTCACATACCAAGCAACTCCAGAACAGCTTCTTCCCTGCTGCCATCAGACTTTGAAGGGACCGACCTCACACTAGGTTGATTTTTTCTCTACACCCTCGCCAAGACTGTAACACTACGTTCTGCACATTCTCCTTTCCTTCTCTATGAATGGTATGCTTTGTATAGCGCACAAGAAATAACTCTTTTCACTGCATATTAATACATGTGACAATAATAAATCAAATCAAGTAAAATCTTCTGTAATGCAAATTGTTACTGTGGAGCAAGTGACAGAGTAACCAAAAGCATTAAGAAAGAGCAACCAGTACTGCAAGGCAGTGACACAGTGGTGTTGTCAGTGGGCTGGTAATTCAGAGCAAGATCTGGAGAAACTGGGTTCAAATCCCAGTTTGGCAGATGGTGAAAGTTGAAATTGATAAAAATCTGAAACATAAAAGTGTAATGATGATCATGAAACCATTGTCAATCTGGTTAGTGTCCTTTAGGAAATATGCCACCTTTACCTGGTCTAGTCTGGCTAACACTTGACTCCAGGGTTGGGATTTTCTGGCTTGGAAACTCCCACCCAGGGTCAGTGGACTTTGCATGGTCTCTGTCCTGCCCGCTACGATTCTCATGGCAGACGGGATAGGAAAATTCTGCCCCAGATCCACAGCAATGTGGTTAACTGTCAAATGCTCTCTCTAAAATAGAGGGCAGTTAGGGATGGGCAATAAATCATAGCCCATAAAATAAATGTTAAAAAAGCTTCCCATTGGACTGTCACAACCCTTCGAAGTAGGTGAAATTTTAAGCAGGTTTCAGGAGAGTTCTCGGGAGATTTCCATATCTATTCCTTCCAAAACAAAATTATTTGCGAGTGAAAAGCAAACAAAGAACAATACAGAGTCTTACTGGAACTTCTTGCAGCTCCCTGCGGTACTATAAAACTAACACAAATGGAAAAAAAAATTAACAGTGCAGGAATTAAGTAAATCTACATGTCTGACATAAATTGCTACTTAGCAATCACTTAACAAGCAAAGGATGTGTTTATGCACTAACATGTTCGTAATATTTACTCCAAGGAACAAGCGTAGGAGGACTGACAAAAGTTAATGCTCACTCAATTTGCTACATTTCCAGATTTTAGAGATTACTTTTCTTGTAGCTAACATAAAATACAGCTTTGCACAAACACGCACTCTGATATTATGGTCTGCAAAGTATACAGGACAGCAGGCCCCAGGAAAGAATTTATTGTCTTTGCATGTGTTTTGGATTCAATCTTTTACCACAGCAATAACTACAGCCGATCGTCAAACACAACCTTGGTTTCCTCGTGCATCAGTCGCTGAAAGTAAGCACGCATGTACAGCAGGCAGTAAAGAAAGCAAATGGTATGTTGGCCTTCATAGCAAGAGGATTTGAGTATAGGGATAGGGATGTTTTGCTGCAATTGTATGGGGCATTGGTGAAACCACACCTGGAGTATTGTGTGCAGTTTTGGTGTCCTTATCTGAAGAAGGATGTCCTTGCTATAGAGGGAGTTCAACAAAGGTTTACTAAGCTGATGCCCAGGATGGCAGGTCTGTCATATGAGGAGACACTAAGTTGAATAGGATTATATTCACTGGAGTTTAGAAGAGTGCGAGAGATTTCATAGAAACTTATAAAATTCTAACAAGGTTAGACAGGGTAGATTCAAAAAGAATGTTCCCAATGGTGGGAGAGTCCAGAACTAGGCATTATAGTTTTAGGATAAGAGGTAAACCTTTTAGAACTGACGTGAGGAGAAATGTCTTCACCCAGAGAGTGGTGATTGTGTGGAATTCACTACCACAGATTTTAGTTGAGGCCAAAACGTTGTGTGATTTCAAGAAGAAGTTAGATGTTCTCTAGAGAGTGGGATAGCTTGATCTTGGTTTCGGACAAAGCTCGGCACAACATCGAGGGCCGAAGGGCCCGTACAGTGTTGTACTGTTCTACGTTCTAGATATAGCTCTTGGGACTAAAGGGATCAAAAGATATGGGAGGAAGCGGGGAATCAGGATATTGAATTCAATGGTCAGCCATGATCAAAATGAATGGTGGAGAGGCTCGAAGGGCCGAATGGCCTGCTCCTGCTCCTTGTTTCTATGTAACTCAGTTAGCACATACTTGTGAATCAGTACGGGACTGAAAGCACTCAGCAGTCCTTTTCAGACTGTGCAATAGCGAACAGTTGATTATTCTTAATAGCACCCTCATTCCTACCTGTTGCACACACTGAGTTTGTGTCTTGTCCTCACTCCAATGTGGCTCAGGGAGAGTTGAAGCCACAAAAAATATCACAAATGTCTAAAATCTCTCTTTGCTTTTTTCATGCCTTTTTTTCCATTGAAAAGGCACCATCTGAGAGGAAGGTTATAACTAAATCCCCCTAGTTGCCACACTCTGTTCAGGTACACTGAGGGAGAATTTAGCATGGCCAATCAACCTAACCTAGAGGAAACCCACGCAGACAAGGGGAGAACGTACAGACTCCGCACAGACAGTGACCCCAGCCGGGAATTGAACCCAGGTCCCTGGCGCTGTGAAGCAGCAGTGCTAACCACTGTGCCACCATCTTGGAGAATTGGCAACAATTGTCTGAGCAAAAGTTGTCTTGAATTGATTGTGATGCTGACCAATTGTTGAGTGATGCATGCTAAATGTTTCGAGAGCCTTTGTTTCATTTATTCATGGAATGTGGCTGTCAATGGCAAAGCCATTTATTGCCCATCCCAAACTGATCTTAAGAAAGTAGTGATGAACTGCCTTCTTAAACCTGGGCAGTTTGTGTGCTGTAGATGCACTCAGTGTTGTTAGGGCTAGAGTTCCAGGATTCTTAAAAAGAATGGCATAATATTACGGTATGCCTTGTGTAGTGCGCTGTATATTAATACATATGACAATAATAAATCAAATCAAATCAATATTTCTAAGTCTGAATGCTTTGTGACTAAAAGGGGAATTAGAATTAATGGCCTTCTCACGCAGCTGCTCTTCCGGGTGTTAAGAGGGTGTTGTTGAAGGAAATTTGGTGAGTTGCAGCAGTGCAAGTTGTAGCTGGCACATACTGCAGCCACCGTGTTGTCATGGCATGTGGGTATCGCTGGCTGGGCCAGCATTTATTGCCCATTCCTGAGGGCATTTAAGAGACAATCACATTGCTGTGGGTCTGGAGTTACATACCGGCCAGGCCAGGTAAGAGTGACAGGTTTCCTTCATTAAAAGATATCTGTGAATCTGATACATTTTTATGACAATTGTTTCAAGATCATCATTAGACGTTTAAGACCAGACTTTCATTGAATTCAAATTTCACCATCTGTCATGGTGGCATTTGAACCCTGGTCCCCAGAGAATGACCCCGTGTGTCTGGATTCTTGGATAATACTTCAACACCTCCCCAAGTATGCCAGTGGTGGAGGGAGTGAGTGTTTAAGATGGAGTGCTGATTAGTGCGGTGGCACCTTTGCCCTGGATATGTCAAGCCTCTTAAGTTGCCCCCATCCAGTCAAGTGGAGAGTATTCCATCACATTCTTGGTGTGTGTGCCTTGGAGATGGTGGAAGGGCCTTGGTCCATTATTTTCCTCTCATGTTCTTTCTGTTATCAATCATCACTCTGACTGCTCTCTTACTAATGTGCTTCAGGCAGGGTCAGTAAAACCGTGCCCGTTTAATATGGTTGTGCGAAAAGAAAAGATCTGCATTTATATAGCGCTTTTCACAACCACCAGATGTCTCTCAGCAATCAAAAGCCGATTAAATACTTCTGAAGTGCCATCGCTGCTGTAATGTCGCAAACCCAGCAGCTAATTGGTACTTGCAAGCTCTAACAAACAGCAATGTGATAACAATGCAGATCATTTGTTTTTTCACATGCCGTTTAACAATTCATCCAAAATACACACTTCCAACAGTGCAGCACACTCTCAGTGCTACATGGGAGTGTTAGCCTTCACTATTGCACTCAAGCCCTGGAATTCCTCCATCCCTGACCCACAGACAAGAGTATCACCAATTGGTTTGCTCTCAGGGAGCATGCAAACATTTCCATGGCATCACTGAAAAGAGGAACAGGGGAGTTATCCCCAAAGTCCTCCCTATATTTATCCTTTAATTAACCTTTCTTAAAAATAAATTACAGAGTTATTATCACATCGCTGTTGGTGGAAACTTGCAAATTAGTTTCCTCATTTCCTAAATTACAACAAGGACTGTACTTCAAAAATATACTCCAGCTGTGAAGTACTCTGGGATGTTCCGAGGCTGTGAAAGATACTGCGTAATAAGATCCTGTATGACGGGAACATCACTACCTGGAGGTTTTCCAATACAAACTGGAGGAGCAGCACCTCATCTTCTGATTGGCTACTTTGCAGCCTTCCAGGCTGAACTTTGAGTTCAACAACTTCAGAGCACAAACTCTCCCTTCAACCTTCACCCTATTTCCATTTATTTCATTTCATTTTGCTTCATCCTATTCATCTACAAAATAACAGAAACACAGAATACTACAGCACAGAAGACACCCTTCAGCCCATCAAGTCCACACTGATGCATAAAAGGCCTTGACTTAACCACCTAACCCCATTTGCCAGCACTTGGCCATTGCCTTGACTGGTGTGGAATGTTGTGGTCCATTTTATAATCCTTCTGTCTCACCTCCATTTTTCCACTTTCCATTCCAACTCTCCTTCTTGCCCCCTTCTTCCCCCTTTCAGGGCAATCGCCACATTCCTCAAGCAGTCTTTTAACAATCTGCACCTCTGATCTGCCATTCACGCATTCTGATCACTTAATGGATACTTCTTAGCACCTTTCTCAACCTTCTGTATCCTCATTTACATTCCCTTTGTCCCATTCCACCCCCCACTCCCACCCTCACATTGTAAGTCTCTGCTGATTCCCTTTACTCTCAGCTGTGACAAAGGGTTATTTAGACTCGAAATGTTGTCTATATTCACCCCCCACGGATGATGTCAGACCTGCTGAGATTTTCCAGCATTTTCTGTTTTTGTTTTAGATGCCAGGATCCACAGTATTTTGTTTTACCTACCTGGAGATTACTTATCATCTAGGCTTGGAAATATATTGCCATTCCATCATTGTCACTTGGTTGACTCCTGTAACACTCTCCCTAATAGCACTGATTTGATTTGATTTGAATTGATTTATTATTGTCATGTATATTGGCGTACAGTGAAAGGTATCGTTTCTTGCATGCTATACAGACAAAGCATACCGTTCATAGAGAAGGAAAGGAGAGAGTGCAGAATGTAGTGTTACAGTCATAGCTAGGGTGTAGGGAAAGATCAACTTAATGCGAGGAAGGTCCATTCAAAAGTCTGATGGCAGCGGGAAAGGAGCTGTTCTTGAGTCATAGAACATAGATAGAACATAGAACATTACAGCACTGTACAGGCCCTTCGGCCCTCGATGTTGCACTGACCTGTGAAACCAATCTAAAGCCCATCTGACCTACACTATTCCAATATCATCCTTATGTTTATCCAATGACCATTTAAATGCCCTTAATGTTGGTGAATCCACTACTGTTGCAGGCAGGGCATTCCATGTCCTTACTACTCTCTGAGTAAAGAACCTACCTCTGACATCTGTCCTATATCTATCACCCCTCAATTTAAAGCTATGTCCCCTCGTGTTAGCCATCTCCATCCGAGGAAAAAGGTTCACACTGTCCACCCTATCCAATCCTCTGATCATCTTATATGCCTCTATTAAGTTACCTCTTAAACTTCTAAGAGTTGGTTGGTACGTGACCTCAGACTTTTGTATCTTTTTCCCAACAGAAGAAGGTGGAAGAGAGAATGTCCAGGGTCCTTAATTAGACTGGCTGCTTTGCCGAGGCAGTGTTAAGTGTAGACAGAGTCAGTGAATGGGAGGCTGGTTTGTGTGATGGATTGGGTTACATTCACGATCTTTTGTAGTGCCTTGCGGTCTTGGGCAGAGCAGGAGCCAACCAGAAAGAATGCTTTCTGTGGTGCATCTGTTAAAGTAAGCCACTGTTGACAGATTAGCAACCTGCTCTGGGAGTTGCTAGCTATGGAAGCAGCCGAGAGTCTGCCTTAGAGCATCGCTAGGAGCAGGAAGAGAATTGGAATTGGCAATGTTGTCCAAGACAGGTGAAGAGTGGTGGTGTTATGGCGCTGAAGAAAAGTCATATTGAACTCAAAATATCAATGTTGCTTCTCTCCCCAAAGCTGCTGCCAGACCTGCTGAGCTTTTTCACTTCAGGGGGTTTGCAGCATCTGCAGTATTTTGCTTGCATGGGGCGGCACGATGGCACAGCGGTTAGCTGTACTGCCTCACAGCAGCAGGGACCCAGGTTCAATTCTGGCCTTGGGTCACTATGTGGAGCCTGCATACTCCCCCCGTGTCTGTATGGGTTTCCTCCAGGTGCTCCGGTTGCCTCCCACAGGCCAAAGATGTGTGGGTTAGATGGATTGGCCAAGCTAAATTGACCATAGTGTCAGGGGATTAGCAGTGTAAGTATATGGGGTTACGGGAATAAGGCCTGTATGGTATTGTGGTCGGTGCAGACTCGATGAGCCAAATGGCCTCCTTCTGCACTCTAAGGATTCTACGTGTCACTTTTTCTATGTGACTGTAATCCTGAGGCTCGGGCTAATAGAATCCCTACAGTGCAGAAGAAGGCCGTTCGGCCCATCTTGTCTGCACTGACCACAATCCCACCCAGGCTCTATCTCCATGCATTCACCCTAGCTAGTCCCCCTGACACTCAGGTGCAACTTAGCATGTTCTGGAGATACAAGTTCAAATCCCACTGCGGCAGCTGGGAAATTGTAAATTCAGTCAGTTAATAAATCTGGAATTTCATGTGCAGATTTTTATTAAAAACCCGTGTGGCCCACTAATTTCCTTTGGAGGAGGAAATGTGCCTTCTTTAACTGGTCTCACCTAATGTGGTTCACTCTTTAAATACCTTCTGAAATGGCCTAGTGAACCATTGAGTCATTATTAAACCACTGCAGAAAGAGGTTGTACTTACACCTCGTGGATAGCAGCATTTCCAGATACAGTTTAATATATTCTGTTGAGCATTTGGAAATGGTGCTAAATTGCACCTGTTCTCATTGTCAGTGATCAGGGTCGATAAAGACTGTCTGGTGTTTGTGGTGTTTAATTATACATACTTGCCTGGATCAGCACATTGCTCTCTGACCACAGAAAACTTAAGACGGGCTATCATTAAGTTGCAAGTGTGTTGGGAGGGATGTATTCTTAATAACTGGAATTTATCAGGGACGGCCCTAATTATAAAGTCATAGGCCGGAATTTTACCAGCCCGCCTGCCATGGGGAATCGGGGCCAGTGAGGGCGGACCATAGGGAGGTCCGTTGACCTTGAGTGAGATTTTACGGTTTCGGGATGAGCAAGGCTGTAAAATCCCGCCCGTAAAGTCTTACTTGCACAGAAAGAGGCCCTTTGGCCTATCTTATCTGCGCCAGCCATCAAGAACCTACCCATTCACATCCCATTTTCTGGCTGTTGGTCCATAGCTATAATAATGGAATCCCTAGGCACAGTAGCACAATGGTAAGCACTGCTACATCAAAGTGCCAGGGACCCGGGCTCGATTCCCGCTTGGGTCACTGTCTGTGTGGAGTCTGCACTTTCTCCCCATGTCTGTGTGGGTTTCCTCCAAGTGTTCCAGTTTCTTCCCACATTCTGAAAGACGTGCTGATTAGTTACATTGACCCAAACAGGCGCCGGACTGTGGCGACTAGGGGAATTTCACAGTAACTTCATTACAGTGTTAATGTAAGCCTTACTTGTGACTAATAGACTTTACTTTTACTTTACAGTGCAGAAGGAGGCCAAGGCGGCACAGTGGTACAGTGATTAGTACTGCTGTCTCACAGCGCCAGGGACCCGGGTTCCAGTTACTGTGAAAATCCCCCAGTTGCCACACTCCAGCGCCTGTTCAGGTACACTGAGGGAGGATTTAGCATGGCCAGTGCATCTAACCAGCATGCCTTTTGGACTGTGGGAGGAAACTGAAGCACCCAGAGGAAACTCACGCAGACATGGGGAGAGCTTGAAGACTCCGCGCAGACAGTGACCCAAGCTGGGAATCGAACCCTGGCACTGTGAGGCAGCAGTGCTAACCACTGCACCACCGTGTGGCACCTCACAAGTGGAGGTGGATAAATATTTGATGGATCGAGGAACGGAGGGCTATGGGGAAATGGCACAGAAAAGGAGTTGAAGCTGGGTGTTGATTAGCCACAATCATACTGAATGGCGGATCAGGCTTGTCGCGCCTGGTGGCCCACTCGTGCCTCTATTTCTTGTGTTCTTGTGTTCGTAATCTGTGAGGCCTCTCTGCCAAGATGTGTTCAAGTTGGTTCCTAAGCCTTCAGCTAGAAACCCAATGCTAGTCATTTTATGCAGCAGCAGAACAGTACATTAGGGCTACAACGGGCTATGCAAAGCCTTAGTTCATATTCCCATTTGCTGCCATGCCAGGTTATACAGCCACACTGTGAGAGAAGCCACTGAGGAGAATTTGAAAGCTTCTGTATCAGAAGGGAGGGAATATTGGAAAGAAGATCGCCAGCAGGCCTCTTTTTCTGTTAAGCGACCTTAATTAAATAGTAACATCAACAGGCACCAGATAGCAATCAGTCTCCCAGTCCCTTCAGCCAGGGATAATGTCTGAAAGGCAAGTTGAGGCTTGACATGAATTGCATAGCATAGATAATGTGTAAACAAGTAATTATGTTGCTCGGAGAATTATAACTGCCGTGACTCACTGTAACTTTCTGAATAACTGTCTGGATATTACCCTGGCTGCTTATCAGTTCACTGACAATGCAGTATGAAGTGAGACCACAGGCTGGGAACACCTTACACTTTAGAAGGAGACCATTCAGCCCACTGGGCTGCTGCCACTATGCTTGCACTATCCTAATCCCATTTCCTAGCTCTTCCCCATATCCAATTAAATGTTTATATTTGATTTCTATGCAATACCCCTTTAAGAACCGTTAAGGATTCTGCTTCCACTCTTGTTTAATTGGGAATTCTTGAACAATTGCCCATTTAAAAACAAGCCTGACTTTTCCTTTTGTTCTTTTGATAGTGATCTTTCAAACATGACTCTGGTTGCAGACTCAGTGGCAAGTGGAAGTGGAGTTTTACTATTTATCATCAATGCTCCTCATGACTTTGAGCACTTTGTCTGATCTCTTCTTAACCTTCTCTGTTCAGATCTTCTCAACACCAGCCTGATTCCTGGAATGGCAGGACTGACATACGAAGAGAGACTGGATCGACTGGGCTTGTACTCACTGGAATTTATAAGAATCAGAGGGGATCTCATAGAAACATATAAAATCCTGATGGGACTGGACAGGCTAGATGCGGGAAAAATGTTTAAAGTTAAAGCTTATTTATCACAAGTAGGCATACATTAACATTGCAATGAAGTTACTGTGAAAATCCCCTAGTTGCCACACTCCGGTGCCTGTTCAGGTACACTGAGGGAGAATTTAGCACTGCCTAAACAGGCACGCCTTTCGGGCTGTGGGGGGAAACCAGTGCACCCGGAGGAAACCCACGCATACACAGGGAGAATGTACAAACTCCACACAGACAGTGACCTAAGCTGGGAATTGAACCTGGGTCCCTGGCACTATGAGGCAGCAGTGCTAACTACTGTGCCGCTCTACTCTTCTTCAGTCAGAGAGTTGTGAACCTGTGGAATTTTCTACCACAGAAAGCTGTTGGGGTCATAAGAACATAAGAAATAGGAGCAGGAGTAGGCCATCTAACCCTTCGAGCCTGCCCCGCCATTCAATAAGATCATGGCTGATCTGAAGTGGTTCGGTTCCACTTTTCCGCTTTCTCCCCATAACCCTTAATCCCTTTGCCTACCAAAAACCTATCTACCCGCATCTTAAATATATTTAGCGAGGTAGCCTCCACCACTTCAATGGGCAGTTCGTTAGATATATTCAAAAGGGAGCTGGACATGGCCCTTGTGGCTAAAGGGGTCAAGAGGTATGGAGAGAGAGTGGGATACTGAAAGTACATGATTAACCATGATCACATTGCAGTCTCGAAGGGCCGAATGGCCTACTCCTGCACCTATTTTCTATGTTTCTATAACTACCGTAAAGCTCTCATCTCTCGTGCAAAGCTAGTAAATGTCTCATTTCAGCCATCTCGATTTCATTCCTAAACTAGCACATCCAAAACAATGTAACCTTGGGCCACCAATGATTTGTATATGTTCAGCATTCAATCTTAAAAAAAACTAGCATATTCTTTTGCAGTTTGCATCATTTTCCCTTCTAAAGATTTCTGTATCTGAGCCCTGACCTCCTCTTCTCTCTACCCTTTTTAACAATGACTGTTAGTGCATATTCCCTCTCTCTTCTCTTCCTCACAAAAGTCAGATTAACTAAACAATGCAACTTCAGAAAAACAATTGAAAATAAAGGGTTGTGAATCCATGCATGAAATGGTTCATATGACACACGGTCAGTTTTAAAACATGGGGCAACACAGTGGGGCAGTTTTTAGCATTGCTGTCTCACAGCACCTCAACCCTGGGTTCAATTCCTGGCTTGGGTCGTTGCCTATGTGGAAACTGCACATTCTCCCCATATCCGCATGGGTTTTCTCCGGGTGCTCCAGTTTCCTCCCACAGTCCGAAGGACATACTGGCTAGGTGCATGGGCCATGCTAAATTCTCCCTCAGTGTACCCGAATAGGCGCCCGAGTGTGGCAACTGGGGGATTTTCACAGTAACTTCATTGCAGTGTTAATGTAAGCCTACTTGTGACACAATAAATAAACTTCAAAAATGGTCACAAGAGCAATTTGATTCGTATCCTGTACGAATACAGCACACTGGTTATCTGAACCTGAAAGCAGTGCTTTAGCCCAGTAAGGACTCTGAGCTATTTCACTCCAACTGCGTTGAGCAAATAATCTTCAAAGTTCTTGGTTGTCATTTACTGCGGTGACCCAGGAACAAAGTTCAGAGTCTGGGGAAGTGAGCAGAGAATCAAAGGAAGCAAGGTTACAGATGGGGGACATTAGATTAGATTAAACCACAGCTGACTCAATGGGTAACACTCGGGTCTTTGAGTCAGAAGGTCATGAGTTCAAGTCCCACTCCAGGGATTTGAGCAAAGAACTGAGGCTGAATGTCCAGTGAAGAAATGGCAAAGGTTTTTTTCGATGAGATCTTAAACCGAAGCCCAGTCTCCTGTTTCAGGAGAACATTGAAGATTCCAGGACAGCAGTTCAAAAAGCTGGGGAGTTGTCCCTGATATCCCGGTTGGAATTCTCCCACCTGGCACACCCTGCTACCACTGCCAGCAAGAATGGAGAATTGGGCACTCATCAAATCTCCACTCATTGCAACAGGACTGGAGAGTCCCAGCCGCAGATAAAGTCGGGGAACTCCAGTTCCTGTCTATTATTTATCCCTAAACCAACATCATTAAACAGATTATCTGAACTTTATCACATTGCTTTTGTTGGCTCCTTGCTGCGTAAATTATTTAGTTGAAAGTTTATTTATTAGTGTCACAAGTAGGTTTACTGAAGTTACTGTGAAAATCCCCTAGTTGCCACACTCTGGCCCCTGTTTGGATACACTGAGGGAGAATTTAGCATGGCCAATGCACCTAACCAGCACGCCTTTCTGACTACCGGAGAAAACTGGAGCCCCAGGGGAAAACCCATGCAGACAAGGGGAGAATCATTGGATCCCTACAGTGCAGAAAGAGGCCATTTGGCCCATCGAGTCTGCACCAACCACAATCCCACCCAGGCTGTATTCCTGGAACCCCACATATTTACCCTGCTAATCCCCTGACACTTGGGTCAATTTAGCACGGCCAACCCACCTAACCCACACGTCTTTGGACTGTGGGAGGAAACTGGACCACCCGGAGGAAACCCATGCAGACACGGGGAGAAGGTGCAGACTCCACACATACAGTGACCCAAACCGGGAATCAAACCTGGGTCTCTGGTGCTATGAGGCAGCAGTGTGCCACCGTGCTGCACATCGTGTTTGATATCATGTTTCCTACAGTACAAGAGTACCTTATTGGCTGTAAAGTGCTTCAAGACCTCCTGCGGTCATGAAAGGTGCTACATAAATGTAAATCCTTGCTTTCAAAGATGAAGGACTTGAAGGCTTGAATTGAGTTTGCGTCTGTAAATTCCAGTGGCTGATAACTTAGAGCAGTGTCAGTTCCAAATTTGCTAACCTACATCTAAAATATCTCACTAACATGATCTTGGCTCTTGTCCCAGTTTGGCCTGTCAAAGAGATGTTTCCACTGAAAGAATGCCAGGCCGGTGTCAGGTATATTGCTCAGAGTAGGTTGTTGTGGTCAGCACTGCGATTCATTCAGGCAGGGAAATGTGAGGATACATTTGACAAGAAGGTTTTAGATGTACAAATAGGATTTGATTGCCTGTTTCTTGTCAGAACTTTCTGTTATAGTCATTCCATTTGGGGATTCACTTTGACTGGAACAAACGATTAACAATAAGAACATTATATGCTTCACTTGTGAAAGAAGGAAGAGGAGGTACAGACGCAGATCCAGAGGTTCTCTCTGCAATGTTAACCTATTATGTGCTTTCAGATTTTGACTTATCTGCCCGGGCATTTCCACCAGTTTCTGTCTTTCGTCCTGATCTCTCCATTATTCACAGATTGAATTTAGTAGGTGGAGTAGAGTCAAATAGAGTTGGATTTGGGAAGCACCTGCACTGAGTCTTGGCAAAACCATCCAATTCGGCTTGCCATATTATCAGGGCAGCACGGCGGCACAATGGTTAGCACTGCTGCCTCACAGCTCCGGGGACCAAGGTTCACGGCTTGGATCACCGTCTGTATGGAGTCTCTCCATACATGGAGTCTGTGCGTTCTCCCCATATCCGTGTGGATTTCCTCCAGGTGCTCTGGTTTCATCCCACAATCCAAAAGACGTGCTGGTTAAGTGAATTGACCATGCTAAATTAACCCTCAGTGTCCCCGAACAGGTGCCAGAGTGTGGCAACTGGAGGATTTTCACAGTAACTTCATTGCAGTGTTAATGTAAGACTACTCGTGGCATGAATGAATGAACTTATACTAATAAACTTAAAAAGATGATGTCAGATCATACCTATGAGGAGATTTCTCTTGAAAAGAGACTGCGATGGGGTGGGATGCATCCCCGTAACCCCACATATTTACCCCACTAATTCCTCTAACCTACACATCCTGGGACGTGAAGGGGCAATTTAGCATGGCCAGTCAATCTAACCCACACATCTTTGGACTGTAGGAGGAAACTGGAGCACCTGGAGGAAACCCACGCAGACATGGGGGAAACTTGCAAACTCTATATAGACAGTGACCCAAGTTGGGACCAAACCCGGGTCCCTGGAGCTGTGAAGCAGCAATGCTAACCACCATGCCACTATGCTGCCCTGTGAAACTTGAAGTCTTCAATTCAAGATAATCAACAAGAAATCAAACAGGGATTTCAGAGCAAACTTCATCTCCCAGAGAGTGGCGAGAGTGTGGAATCCACCTTCACATGGAATGGTTAAAGTAAATGGTGTTGGTACATTTAAGGGAAAGCTAAACAGAGAAATTAAGGAGAAGGGAGTAGAGGGGAAAGCCAACAGAGTCAGATGATGAAAGATGGGACAATGGAGCACTAAACCTCGGATGGTCTGGTTTTGTGTTGTATATTCTATCATTTCGAATTTATTTTAACAACTAATTTACTTTGAAGGAGCTGATGACCTAGTGGTAACATCGCTGGACTATTAAACCAGAAACTCAACTGATGTTCTGGGGACCTGGGGTTCAAATCCCGCCACAGCAGAAGGTGGAATTTGAATTTAATATTTCTATCTGGAATTAAGAATGTACTGATAACCACGAAACCATTGACCTAAAAATCCATCTGGTTCATCAATGACCTTTAGAGGAGAAAATCTGCCATCCTTACTGGTCTGACCTGCATGTGCTTCCAAAGCCACAGTAATGTGGTTGACTTTCAAAGTGCCCTTGGGCAACTAGGGGTGGACAATAAATGCTGGTCAGCCAGCAACATCCATGCCCCCAAATGTATTTTCAAATGACTGGTAGAAAAATGTACAGTATAACAGGACATATTGTTACAAGATATGTTATGGGGAAGTTAGTCAATGGAAATAATGGGGGAAGGTAGATTTTTTAGGACTTCAGTCAATCACCTGCGGGTATCAGGGAAATTTCTCTTTAGGTGATTATATGGTTTGCATAAAGTCACTGGTGGAGTCAATAGTACATAGACATGGAGAATTATTGATTTTTCCTCAGGCCAGAGTATCTTGTATAATTCGACACTACATTTGCAATACAAAGAAGGAAAATTTTAGGTGAAAAGTGTAAAGTATGGTGTGCAACATTATCTAGCTAAATGTTGGAAATTACTTCCATTGGTTTACTGCTGCCGGAATAATAATGGCTACATTTGCATAGCGATGTAAGTAAGGAGAATTTTGCACATGAGTTTTTCCTAATGCTACAGAGTGGAAAGGCTGACAGTGCTACTGAATAGAGAGTGGGACAAATTGAATAGCTCTTTCAAGAGAAGAAATTACTACCTACTGCAGGGATTTTCAAAATGGGGATCGTGACCCACATGTGTATCATGGAAATATTGAAAGTGGGCCGCCAGGTATCCTGTTTAAAAAAAATAGGATGTTCTGTGGTCCTGTTCAAAACATCGCGAGATCAAATCATAGCATTCCCTACAGTGCAGAAAGAGGCCATTCAGCCCATCGAGCCTGCACTGACAACAATCGCACTCAGGGCCCATTCCCATAACCCCACATATTTACCCCACTAACCCTTCTAACCGACACATCCTGGGACACTAAGGGGCAATTTAGCATGGCCAATGCGCTTAACCTGCACGTCTTTGGACTCTGGGAGGAAATTGGAACACCTGGAGGAAACCCACGCAGACACAAGGAGAATGTGCAAACTCCACACTGACAGTGACGCAAGCCAGGAATTGAACCTGGGTCCCTGGAGCTGTGAGGCAGCAGTGCTAACCACTGTACCACTCTGCCGCCCCATGGGCTGTTTAGATGTGTTCAAAATATTGCAAGATGTTCTATGATCATGTTCAAAAGAAAAGCAGGATGTTCTGTTTTAGCACGCATTTTGTAGAAAATGGTATGACAGTGAGGCTCTCTTGACTCAGACGATAACATATAAAGTATATTTATTAGTCACAAGTAAGGCTTATATTAACACTGTAATGAAGTTACTGTGAAATTCCCCTTGTTGCCACTCTCAGACAAATGCTCAGATCAATACACCTAACCAGCACATCTTTCAGACTATGGGAGGAAAACCATGGGGAGAACGTGCAAACTCCACACAGACAGCGACCCAAGACGAGAACTGAACCCAGGTCCCTGGCACTGTGAGGCAGCAGTGCTAACCGCTATGCCACCGTGCCGTCCATTGACATTGCTGTCCCTATCCAACATGAAGAGAAAAAGCTTACAATACAATTCAGATTATGTGCTCTTTATGAAAGGAAAAAGTAAGAAGGTATATTTTTAAATGTATGGTAAATCCCTTTTAGGTTGTGACTGTAACAGTGGGACTGTAGCTTATCGGGCCGGTGGGTTGTGAGGAGCAGCCATTTTGTAAAAGTGGGTCACCAGGAATAAAGTTTGAAAACACAATGATCAACTGAACTCAGTCCATGGGTGGAATTTCTCGGATGACAACCTGTAACTAGTGGAGCGCCACAGGGATCAGTACTGGGACCACAATTATTTGCAATATATAACAATGACCTGGACGAGGGAGGTGAATGTACTTTTCCCAAGTTTTTGGATGACAAAAAAAAGTGGGAAAGCAAATGGTGTGGGTGACAGAGTCCACAGAGTGATGTTGACATGTTAAGCAAGTGGGGAAAAACTTGGCAGATGGAATATAATGTAGGA
The DNA here is from genome assembly GCF_965287045.1 of Carcharhinus amblyrhynchos. Classification (NCBI taxonomy): domain Eukaryota; kingdom Metazoa; phylum Chordata; class Chondrichthyes; order Carcharhiniformes; family Carcharhinidae; genus Carcharhinus; species Carcharhinus amblyrhynchos. Next base: position 110,347,156 of record NC_137331.1, on the reverse strand, counting down.
AAATGTGAAGTTATGCACTTTTGAAGGAAGAATGAAGGAGCTGAATATTATTTAAATGGACAGACTGCAGAAAGCTGCAGCACAAAGAGATTTGGGGTCCTTGTGCATAAATCATGAGCTGGCACATTCAGCAGATAATAGGAAAGGCAAATGGTCTTTTTATGTGAAAGCGAATGGTGAATAAAAATAGGGAAATATTGCTAAAACTGTACAAAGCACGAGTTAGACCACACCTGGAACACTGAACAGTTTTGGTCCCCGTACCTAAGGAAAGATGTACTGGCATTGGTAGCAGTCCAGAGAAGGTTCACTCAGTTTGTCTCAGTTCAGGGGAGATTTTCTTATGAGAGGTTGTATAGGTTGGGCCTGTGCTCATTGGCATTCAGAAGAATGGTCGGCAACCTTATTAAGACATATAGGATTTTCAGGTGGCCTATCAGGGTAGATGCGGAAGTTGTTTCCCTTTGTGAGAGAGTCTAGGATCAGAGGGCGTAATCTCAGAGAAAGGGGTCACCCATTTAAGACAGAGATAAAGAGGAATCTTTCCTCTCAGAAGGTGGTGAATCTGTGGAATTCTTTACCGCAGAGAGTTTTGGAGGCTGGGTTATGGAGTCTGTTCAAGGCTGAGATAGACAGATTCTTAATAAGTAAGGGAATCAAGGGTTATGCAGGTTGGTCACGACTACAACCATGCCTCCGTAAAGGCCTCTAAATCACATTCATTCACAAAGATTTGTACCATCAACTCATTGTTTTGAATGCTATGAGCATTTAGGTTAAAGTACCTTTATGTTAGTTTTTATGCCTTCTTTTTGATTTCTAACACCTCCATTAATAACATCTCCTGAGTTTTCCTTCCTTTTAACATTTTTTATAATTTTCCATGTAGCTGAAACCTTCTCACCACATTCTGCTTTGCTTCCCATTAACCATTATACTTCCTGTAGTTTTACTCTTCCCTTCCCCCCAACTTGCAAGTTTAAAGTCCTTGTGTCCATCCTTTTTATCCTTTCTGCTCGAACACTGGTCCCAGATCAGTTCAGGTGAAACTGCCCCATACGTACAGATCCCTCCTGTTCCAATACTGATGCCAATGCCCTGTGAAAGGGAACCCCGCTTTCCCCACACCACTCTGTTAACCATGTCTTTACTTCCCTCATACCAGCATTCCACCTCTGTAGCCATTGACCCAGTATCCATTATAGGCAGATCTCAGGAGCCATGTACAGGTGAAAAAAAATAAACTTCCAACAATCTGATAAACCTGTCACTCATACATGCTTGATAGTGCAAAATTCTCCCATTCATGCAACTCATTTAAAAATTTTCAATCCTCTCAAGTGGTCAATCGGTTACAAAAATAGACAGCTACATTAGAGATGACTAAATCTTGAATAGCCTCTTTAAGCTGTTGATCAAATTTTGAACTTAGCCTCCTGCTGAAATAGTTACTTCTGTAGTTTTTGAAAGCCAGCCAAGCATTTATAATGGCCTCATCTGTAATTGTTGTCCATTGGAAATAAAGAACTCTATCGAGATTGCAGGAACAAATGGTAATATTTATTTTGTAACCTAAACCAGATGGCCTGTCAATGAAAGCAGTCCAGCAGAGGTTTTTATTTTTAACTCCAACTGAGAGTTACGACCTGTTTTATTTATAATCTAAGGGCTGGGGATTGTAACACTTAAACACTTATGTATCCTTCACAAACATTTACATCAATTTCATTCATTCAAACTCCCACATTCTGAATAAAGCCCGAGGAAAGAGCAAAAATAGGGTTGCTTTAAAGTCAGCACTAATTTTAAATGGCCCTGTTAATGTAAGTTTCCCACTTGTGTAATTCAGATTCTATCCTGTTCCCTTACCAGCAAAACTGTGATCTGTCAAATATGGCAGGACTTCAAGATCCTGGTCCCGCCCACCATCTTTAAAGATTTCAGGCATTGGCCTGACTCCACGGACCTTTAAAAATGGCAGGCAGGACATAGGTGCAGGTGTATTGTTGCCCTTTCCGACAGATCCCATTTCTGTCGATCGGGGGAAGTGACAGGCTGTGAATCACATGGAAGGGAAGTTGTACTTAACAGGGACATTTGAACTTGATGCTACATTGGCAGTCACCCACTCCATGGCCACCTAGAACTGCTTCCGGATTCGGCAGGCCTGACACGATCCCATCCCCACTTCCCTGGAGTGGAGATTGGGTTTGGCAGGGCCCATTAATCCAAGGTGGATCACAGGAATCAGGAAAATTTCAGACTTGAGCTACCTACCTTGGTGGGGAAAATTTGGCCATATGTCTACCTCGAACAGTTACCTAAGCTCAACTTTCAAAGATTCTCAATTTCCAATAGGCTGTTCCAACCTGGCTATTTTGCTCCTACATAGAAAAGTAGTTGAGGTTTGAGAATGGCTGATTCCCATAGATGCCTTTTAAACCTTCTAGATCAGATCATTGGTGAGTGCACAGACACAGATTACTGGTGCAGTTTGATACCGACTGCTTCAAGCAGCAGTGCTTCCACAACACCTTTGATCATCAGTGTTGTGGTACCCCCTCTGTCCACACTGCGGTGTGGATTCCGTAACACTGAGGCACTAATGAGTGTGTGGAGTTTGAGAGTTCATACCATCAAATCATGGAATCCCTACAGAGCAGACAGAGGCCAATTGGCCCATCAAGCCTGCACCGATCCCACTCAGGTCCTATCCCCGTAACCCCATATAGTTATCCTCCTAATCCCCCCAGACACTATGGGGCAATTGAGCATGGCCAATCAACATAATCCACACATCTTTGGGCTGTGGGAGGAAACCAGGGCACCCAGGGGGAAACCCAAGCAGATATGGGCAGAATGTACAAACTCCATACAGATAGTCACCTGAGACCGGAATTGAACCCGGGTCCCTGGTGCTGTGAGGCAGCAGTGCTAACCACTGTGCCACCCTTTCAAGTTCTGCTTGATAATTTGATTTGTTGGTCAGGAGACCTTCTCTGAAGACTGGAGAAGCTCCTCAGTGACAATAAGTAGAACACATCGCCAGTCCATACAAGCAGGCTGAATGATCAGCCTGTGCACAATCCGAGTTCCCATCAGCAGCATTTAACCTTGCTGGCGACAGCGCTCTCACTTCAAGGAGGTACTAGGGAATCCCTCCTCATTAGACAGACCCTCCACGAATTGTCAGTCACTTCACAACACTGAAATCAAGACTGTTCCAGCAAGAGCAACTCTTTTGTGGCTGGACAGACTGCTCCCCTCTGATTTGAGTGGGACCTCCCACTTCATTCAAAGAGCCCAATGAAAAATCTCACGGCCAGGCACTCAGAGAGTAACACCTTCGTAATGAGGATGTTATTCCATTCAGCTGCTCAGTAAGTCATTGGAACAGTGCCCTGTAAAGAGAGGCTTCACTCCTGTTTGAGGGGGAAGGTAGTTTAGCCCAGATGAGACTGACCTTCAGTCATACCCTCTGATGTATTAACTGATGGATGGTTGGTGAAAGAAATGACAAGAGAAGACTGAGACGTAACCTGATGGAGGTCTTTAACATTATGAAGGGGATTTGATAGGAGAGATGTAGAGAAGTTTCCCATTCTGCCCACCATGGGAATTGTAGCAGGACAGGGGCAAACAATGGAAATGTCCATTGACCTTGGGGGTGGAGGATTTTCCTGTTTCAGAGTAAGCGCACCCAAAAATCCCAGCCAAGGTGTTTACACTTGTAGGGAAATCCAAAACAAGTAATCATATATACTATATCAATCAACTCAACAGGAAGTTCAGGAGCCACTTGTCAATCCAGAGAGTAGTGAAAATGTGGGACTTGTAATGACTTCAAGGACACCACTGAGATTGGGCACTTGGCGTATGAGCTACTTGTTTGGGGTCATAATTGTCTGCCAATCTGGGAGCTCATACTCAAAGAGTCCAACCTGTTGGGTCTCGGTGAAATCACTTCCACAAGGAGTGGCTGAGATGAGTTTCACACGTGCATGTAAGGAGAAACTGGGTAAACACTTGAGAGACAAAGGTATAGAGGGATATGCTGATTGGATTAACATTAGTAGTGTGGGTGAAGGCTAGTATGAAACACCAGCCTAGGTGAATCAGATGAATGGCCTCTTTCTGTGCTGGAGATTTTACGTAAGTGAAAAACACAATGATAGACTGGGTGGGGGTGCGGAGTTGGGAGTTCACCAAAGGCTTTCATATTGGGTCAGGCATGATGCTCACAGAGAGATGCTACTGCATCTAATTTGACTCCAGAGTACTTGATGACATACATAGTGCACAAACACAATACTGTCCTGTTCACCATCCCCCTGTCCTGGTCCCTCCATGCCAATGTTGTAATTAAGGAAGCCCTCCAACGCCTCCACTTTCTCAGAAGGCTAACAAAATTTAGCATGTCCGCTACAACCTTTTCAGATGCACTATGGAAAGCATTCTTTCTAGCTATTATCACAGCTTGGTATGGTCCCTGCTTTGTTCAAGACTACAAGGAACTGCAAAGTGTTGTGAGTGAAGTCCAATCCATCACGCAAACCAGCCTCCCAATCATTGACTCCGTCTACACTTCCTGCTGCCTTGGAAAGTGGCCATCATAATTAAGGCCCCCCCCACCCTGGACATATTCTCTTCCACCTTCTTTCACTGGGGAAAAGATAGATGTCTGAGGACATGTACTAACCGACTCAAGAATGGCTTCTTCCCCGCTGCCATCAGACTGTTGAATGGACCTATCTCATATTAAGTTGATCTTTCTCTACACCCTAGCTATGACAGTAACATTACATTCTGCACCCTTTCCTCTCCTTCTCTATGTACGGTCTGCTTTGTCTGTATAGCATGCAAGAAACAATACTTTTCACTGTATACTAGTACATGTGATAATAACAAGTCATATCAAATCAAAGCTATCCTGACACTTGCTGGTGTCGTTCCACACGTCCAGCACCTCGTCTCAGCAAAGATAGCCAATCCTCATATGGGAGACTTTACAGTGAATATCAATTAATGTGTCTACTGTGGGAGATCAATAGTAGTAACCCCTCTCCACACCAACACCTAGCTCAACTTGAATAAAGCATCTCTGCACTGACATGCAATTTCTGCTCTCATCGGACTCTTGTGGTTAAACATATTCATTGTGCTAACAGATAAACGTAACAAGAATGGAAAGCAGACTCCCAGCTGCCAACTAACCGCAATGGGGACAGTCAGTAGTTTTTAACATGGCGAGATAGAGAGGTCTAATGGACTGTCACAAAGGACCTAATGTTCTTCCAATCACTATTCCATTATGTAGTGGCAGTGACACAGATACTGGTGTAATAACGTGACCATCACAGATTGCAATAAAGGAGTTCGTAGTCTACAATACAGCCTGAAGCTAGCTTAAGTCCTTGTCATTTTCTCTTAACAATTTTTATCTTTGACGTTCCGTCTTCAGTAATGTCAAATTGTAAAAGTTTGTAGGGAGACTCCAATTAGACCTAAGATGCTGCAATAAAATGTACTTGGGAATCCATTCTAATAAAGCTCTGCATTATTAATTGTTTTCTAACATTCACTGTGAAGTAGCGCTTTGAGCATTCTCGAGTTCAAGATTACCTTCTGCTGCTTGACATACACAGAGCAAAAATCACACTGTTAGAGAGCCTCAATGCTCAGGATTAAAACTATTATTTTTGTATCTCAAGTTCTTTTCCCCCAAAGCATCTATCACCGTCAATTTCTGGATGCACTTTCTGAATGCTTACAAGTTCTTATTTTAACAAATGACTTATTCAATTCTCGAACACCGAGGCAGCTTGTGAATTGCTTTAAATTGCTTTCACTCAGTTTTTTATATTAAAATCAATGGCTTTTGGAATTTTTTTTTCCCCCTTCGCAGACTGCTGAGCGATGCAAATGTCATGAAAATTTCATTCACTCATTACTTTGGCCTTCAAGTGTTTTACCTTTTCTCCCCATCTCCCCTTTATAAATGCAATTTGCCGTAACCTTTTCCATCACCGATTAAAATTCATGTAATGACAGGGTACCTTTTAAAATAATGACAGTGGAGCAGGGCAGCACAGAGTCGGCAAGATAAGGAAAGCCAATGGCCGAGTGAGCACAGACACCATCTGTTGTGACACTGAAGCATAAACATAGCAGGGTGAATGCTCAGCCTGTGCTGAGTTGATGGTTGCACTACAGTAAGCTTTAGTGTGACTTGGTTATTAAGTGGAGTTTCTTCAGCGACTGCCGGGGCTCAATGGATAGCACTCTGTCGCTCTGTTAGAATTTGATTTGGATTTGATTTGATTTATTATTGTCACATTTAAGGGCAGCACGGTGGCACAGTGGTTAGCACTGCTGCCTCACGGCACCAGGGACTGGGTTCAATTCCAGCCTCGTGTGGCTGTCTATGTGGAGTATGCACTTACTCCGCATATCTGTGTGGATTTCCTGCAGGTGCTCCGGTTCCTTCCCACAGTCCAAAGTGTAGGTTCGGTTGATTGGCCACGTTAAATTAACCCTCATGTCAGGGGTATTAGTAGAGTAAATACGAGGGGTAACGGGAATCGGGCCTGGGTGGGATTGTGGCCAGTGCAGGCTCGATGGGCCCAATGGCCTCTTTCTGCACTGCAGATTCTATGATCTATGATCTATGATGTATTAGTATGCAGTGAAAAGTATTGTTTCTTGTGTGCTACGCAGACAAAGCATACCGTTCATAGAGAAGGAAATGAGAGAGTGCAGAATGTGGTGTTACAGTCATAGCTAGGGTGCTGAGAAAAATCAACTTAGTGTGAGGTAGGTCCATTCAAAAGTCCGACGGCAGCAAGGAAGAAACTGTTCTTGGGTCGGTTGGTACGTGACCTCAGACTTTTACATCTTTTTCCCGACAGAAGAAGGTGGAAGAGAGAATGTTTGGGATGCATGGGGTCCTTGATTATGCTGGCTGCTTTGCCAAGGCAGCGGGAAGTGTAGACAGGGTCAACGGATGGAGGGCTGGTTTGTGTGATGGGTTGGGCTACATTCATGACCTTTTGTAGTTTCTTGTGGTCTTTGGCAGAGCAGGAGCCATACCACGCTGTGATACAACGAGAAAGAATGCTTTCCATGGTGCATCTGTAAAAGTTGGTGAGAGTCATAGCTGACATGATAAATTTCCTTAGCTTTCAGTTAGTTTTTTGAGTTAGAATTTTGCAGGTTCAAGTCCATAAGCCTTGGCCACATGAGCACAGATTGACACTCTGGCACAGTGCCAAGGGAGGTGTTGTCTGTCAGACAAAACGCTCTTTTCCCCTCCCTTGCCATCATAAAAGACACCATGACACCACTCAGAGTCGTAGGCACGACCTTACTGGCCGCTCATGCCACGCTCCCGCTGCAGTGAGCTCAGATAATTTGGCAGCTAGCCAAATCTCCGATCACTGCAGCAGGATGGGAAAATCCCGAGCTCGTGAACGGTGATAAGATTCCGACCATAGAATTTTACAGCACAGCTAAAGGTCCTTCAGCCCATCATACCTGAGCCAACTATTAAGCACCTAGCCCCATCCCATTCTCCAGCACTTGGTCCGTAGCCTTGTACGTGTTTCAAGTGCTCATCTAAATGCTTCTTAAATATTGTGAGGGTACCTGCCTCTGTCACCCTAACAGGCAGAGGGTTCCAGATTCATTGAATCATAGAATCCCCACCCTGCAGAAGGAGGCCATTCGGCCCATTGAGTCTGCACTGACCACAATGCCACCCAGGCCCTATTTCCGCAAACCCACATATCTACCCTGCTAATCCCGTGACACTTAGATCAATTTAGCACGGCCAATGCACCTAACCAGCATGTCTTTCGGACTTTGGGAGGAAACCGGAGCACCCAGAGGAAATCCACGCAGACACATGGAGAACGTACAAACTCCACACAGAAAATGGCCTGAGATAGGAGTTAACCCGGGCCCTTGGCGCTGTGAGGCAGCAGTCCTAACCACTGTGCCACGCTGCCATCCTCTGGGTGAAAAACTTTTTCCTCATATCCCCTCCAAATTTCCAGCCCCTTACTTGAAATCGATATCCCCTTGTTATTGACCCCTCTGTTCAAGGTCGATTCACATCCGGAAAGTCATGCCCTCGGTGGACACATTCAGGATCGGAAGGGGAAAGGAAATCCCACTGTTTCATTTACAAGCTGGTTTGCGGTGACCCATTCCACGCCAGCCCCATCCTGCAGCAGGAGCCAGCCGTGCCAGGGCCAAGCGGGGCTTCCAATGCCCACTGGGGAGGAAGAACCATCCTCAGCAGCTGTCGGCCAATCCGAATGGCCGGCAGCCCCACCAATCTCGGCAGCGTCAAGAGCACATTGATGAGCGCTGCCACGGGCAACGAGGGGGTGGATCAATGGATCCCCGGAAACTGCCCACTCTGGGGTTTTGTTCAGGAAAGGTTTGGGCAGGTTAGGTATGGGTGTGGGTTCAAAGCTGTAGGGAGATAGGAAGAAAGGGAGGGGTGATTCCAATCATCGGGGGTTGGGGGGGAAACACCCCCTTATCCGCAAAGTGCAGCCTTTTTTAAAATAATCACCCCCCCCCCACTTCTTCCGGCCATCTGAAGGATTTATCTTTAAAAAGTAGTTGCCTACCCTTCCACCACTACTCAGGTTACCATTTTACAGATGGGTTGTGTATTATCAGGGTTAATTAACTTGCTAACAAGCTTAAAGGAACCTTGATTCTCTATTTAAAACCCAGCTGACGATTTTAGTGGCCATCTACCACCCACTCCCCAACTCCCCCCACCCCTCGCAAACTTTCGCTCCCCCCATCCACCACCCCTCCTACCCCGCCCCCCCTCCCCTCCACCACCAGGTGGGAGGGAAGTGGGCACCCAAGTTATTTTACCTGCCACATTCCCCCCCCCACCCACCCCCAGGGTCAGGGGTGGGATAAAATACAGCCCCATATTAAGCAACACAGCAACGTTCCCTCCCTCCCTCTTTGCTCTTCTGCCTTCTCAGCTTTTACCAACTTTCCAGACGCCTTTTAGCTTCGACACAGTAAACCACAAGCGTGCTTTTTGCTCAATCATCCTCCGCAGCGCTCGTCACTTTAATGAACATCTTGTCTTTTGTATTTCCTGGGGGGGGTGGGGTAGGAGGCAGGAACTGCAAAGCAATCTCAGGTAATTCAAAACCAGCAGCTGATGACGTCTCTGGCCAGCATCTGCTTTAACGTGTGATCTTTCCGCTGTATCCATTTGGGAAATGCGGGATCTTTTTAGTCAGACCCGACAAGACCAGTTACATCGGAAGGTTCCCCTGGATTGATTGTGTCAGTGCTGGTTGTCAGCCTTTGCATTTGCAGATGGATTGAAAAAGTCAGTCTCAATATCTCGACTAATCTCAAAGCAGAACGCTCTCCCTGATTGTGATAAATAAATGCTTGAAGCCTGATTTCCATGGTTAATCTTTTTCCATTTATTCAATCACATTTCCAGCTGTTTCATCACATGTTCACAACCTGCCTGCGCCTCAAAGGCTCAGGGCAAGGATCGGCCCTTTGTTCTTTTTTAAGCCTCTCATCTGCAGGCCGTCCCTCTCCAGTTTGGAAGTAATGACTGGCTTTCAAATCTTGTCTTATTTTCTCACAGAGTAATGTTCTGCTGACTCAAGGAGCAATGCAAATTGTGACACAAGAGGAGAGGTGGCCAGGGTGTGGAGATGCCAGCGTTCGACGGGGCGGGCACAGTAAGAAGTCTCACAACACCAGGTTAAAGTCCAACTGGTTTATTTGGAATCACGAGTTTTCGGGGCTCAGGCGAGTCACCGCTCCTTCAACAGGACTCAGCTGAGGAAGGAGCAGCGCTCTGAAAGCTCATGATTCACAATAAACCTGATGGATTTTAATCTGGTGTTATGAGACTTCTTACTGTAGTCTTAATTGTTGACTTAATTGTCAATCCTTTTGTCTTCTGGCCTTCATTCTGGAGGTACTGAATGGTTCTGGGGTACTCCCTCCATGACATCTCCTACTCAAATGGTCTTTCTCTGTGTATGAATCATAGGATCCCTGCAATGCAGAATCAGATCATTCGGCCCATCGAGTGGGGCCGAACAGACTCTCTAACAAAGCATCTTACCCAGGCCTACCCCCTGCCCTGTCCCTGTAACCCCACACACCTGTCCCGCTAATTCCCCTAACCTACACTTCTTTGGACGCTCAGGGGCAATTCAGCTTGGCCAATCCACCTAACCTGCACATCTTTCGGACTGTGGGTGGGAACCAGAGCATCCAGAGGAAAGCAACGCAGACAGCGGAGAATATGCAAAGTCCACACAGACCCAAGGCCGGACTTGAACCTGGGTCCCTACCACTCTGAGGAAGCAGTGATAGCGGTTGTCATATCACCCTGTGAAGCTTGCCAGTGAGTGTGAGCTGTCTATTCAACAAAAGAGAGCATCACAACTAAATACCTTCTGACATCACCTGTCTGCCTTTTAGCAATGGTCACCAGCTAGTGACAAAGACTGGGCACTACCCTTTCCTCTGCTAGTGTTGTCTAGGGTTGCTCAAAATGAGTTGTAGTCTGTCAGACACGCCACCTGCTGAGATCAACTAACTCAGCACAGACTGAGATTTGAACCTATGACCTACCTGGGCTTCATATCTCAGTACTGCACCAACCAGTGTATCGACTCACTGAACAGGTCATGGGAGTTGATTTGGTACATATTAAATACAATCCAAAGATGATGCTATTCTTCAGTCAGTACAGAGATCTATTACAAGTGCTCTTACACACTTTAACAGGGATCATAGCATTTTGGCTGTAATTGGACTAGAGGAGACCCAGGGGAGTTCAAATCCCACCACAGCAGCCCGAGAAATTCAAACGCAATTCATAAATCTTCAATGAAAAGTTTGTTCCAGAATAGGCTTCAACTTTTTTTGGAGTGGGGAGCTGGTTCACACAACACGATCCAATCAATGAAGCTCACAACCTTAAGAAATCAATACTCAAAAATTAAGAAACTAACCTTGGTCCACCAAACCCATTCTGATCATTGGGCTAACATTTCCAAATTCCCCGCCTTTCCAAAGGAGTGCAGAACGGCTCAGAGATTTATGTTTTCTGATGAGCTTTGAGGAGTGTTTCCCCAAAAACTATGTAGTCCATCCGAGCTTTCCCATTCTCCACTTGTGACCCAGCACCGCTCCCGCACCCCCACTTCCCTCCCCCCTCCTTCCACCAGCCCCCCACCCTCCCCCCGTCTCAGCTCCTCCCCCCCTCCCACCCCCGACACCCCCCATTCCCCTCATAAGAGGCTTATCTGGAGCGGAATGGATATGTAAACATACAAATTAGTAAGCTACTCGTCCCCTCACCCATTGGGCTGCATGGCCTGTTTTCTGTGCTGAGAATATTGTGTTATTAAAGAATTAAACCTAGCTCTCCCTTTGACAGGTACACAACATGTTCTTCATCATCCTCCTGAGTAGCTCTCCATGGTAACCTCTGTCCACCAGCAGAGCTGTGAGATTTTGATTGGGAAAGTCTCAAAGTGAAGCATCAGGCAGCATCCGCAGCATCGGCTGACAATATCAGACGCGATTGAGCTGGTTTGCGACGTTAGGGACGCTAGCTTAAACTTCCTGCATCCCAAAAAGCACATTTGTGCTCCTCGCAAAATTGCTAGTTTGGAGGTGGGGTGGCAGAGGGGAGGTGGGGGGAGGTGGCGAACAAAATGTCAAACCTCAAATCAATTTTAGAAATGAACAAAAAGCCACCAGGTTCATGACTAATAGCACACAGATGAACAGACGCAATTTCATTTCCAAGCAGAATACAATTCTGATATCTGTCCGTGAAATGAATGCAAACCAAATGTGGCTGATTTCTATTTCTTCGATCCCATCCGCCTCCGTCAGCTGTTTAATAGACCTGCAGAAACCGTTTTCAAGTCAATAACAATACGCATAAACACATTATCACTCAGCTTACCAAGAAACACTTTGGTGGTTCAGATTCACCCAAATCTAACGAGCATTCAGTACAGGTTCAGCATCCGGAGGTCTTGTGACACAGTGGATAATGTCCCTGCCTCTGAGCCAGAAGCTCCGGGTTCAAATCCCACTTCAGGAATTGATGGGCAAGGTTCATTACATGGCCAAACAGGTTGAGTGACAACCTGCCAGTCCTTTCAAACATGCCAATGGATGGCAGTAAGACACTTGACCAGCCACACTTGATGTGGAGTGGTACCCCGCCAGCTATAAGCCCCTGGTGATAGACAAATGACCGGTTTTGGGAATTACTAGCTGTGCAAACAGGCACTGGGCATGGGAAGAGGGTTGGAATTGGAATAGACTCAGTAGCTCATTTGTACAGTTATCCTATGGTCAAAGATGCCAGTTTTGTGCAAATTCTTCATGAATAAAAGAACAAAGAGAACAGTATGAAGTTCAGCACAAGAACAGGCTCTTCAAACTCCCAAGCCCCGTGCCAATCATGATGCCATAACTAAACCAAAATAAACTTTCAGCCCTAACTCAGTCCATATCCCTCTATTCCCTCCCTATTCATGTACCTATCCAGATGTCTTTTAAATGTTGCCAATATGCCTGCTTCCGCTACCTGCCCTGGCAGCGCATTCCAGGCACCCACCACTCTCTGCATGAAAAGCTTCCCCGCACATCTCCCTTAAACTTTCCCCTCTCACCTTGAATCTATGCCCCCTTGTAATTGAGACTTCCACCCTGGGAAAAAATCCTCTGACTGTCCACCTTGCCTCAGCCTCTCATAATTTTGTAGACCTCTATCAGATCTCCCCTCAGCCGCCACCTTTCCAGTGAGAACAATCCTGGTTTATTCAAACTCTTCTCATAGTCAACACCCTCCAGACCAGGCAACATCCTGGTGAACCTTCTTTACACTCTCTCCAAAGCTTCCACATCCTTCTGGTGATGTGGTACATTGCACATAATATTCCAAAAGCAGCCTAACCGAGGTTTTATATAGCTACAACACAATTTTCCAACTCTTGTACTCAATACCCCAGCTGATAAAGGCAAGTTTTCCATATGCATCCTTAATCACCTTGGCCACCCTGTGTTGCCACTTTCAGAGAACTGTGGACCTGGACGCCCAGATCCCTCTGCAGGTTAATCTTCCTCAGAGCTCTACCATTTTTTTCCAAGATGGCGCCGGAGCGAGGCAACTTCTTGCAAGCTGTGCCCAGCGTACCTTTTGTCTTTTACTCTCATTCTGAGCTTCTAAAACTTCATTCTAACTCTTTTAAACTCTCTAACACTGCATTAATTCAATCTCTTACAGATTTGACAATCTACCTTGCATTAAATTGATCTCTCTCTAGACCCTAGCTATGACTGTAACACTGCAATCTACACTCTCTCATTTCCTTCTCTATGAATGGTATGCTTTGTCTGTATAGCGTGCAAGAAATAATACTTTTCATTATATAACTAATACATGTGACAATAATAAATCAAATCAAATTTGCAGTATAATTCACACCTAAATTTGAACCTCCAAAATGCATTATCTTGCCTTTGTTTAGGTATAACTCCCTCTGCCATTTCTGTGCCCAAGTCTCCAATCTATCTATTAACTTGTTGCATCCTCTGACAATCCCTGGGCACTATCAACAATTCCACCAATCTTCGTGTCATCCACAAACTTACTAATCAGACCACTCACATTTTCCTCCTGATTATTTATATTTACCACAAACAACTGAGGTCCCAGCACTGATCCCTGCAGTGCTGTTTAAATGAGCAACATGCAAAAGTATCTAATGCTTAGTCTGTTTAGAGAAACTTCAAACATTCTTAGCTGACGAAAGCAGAACACCGTAGATGCTGGAAAGTTGAAATAAAGAAGAGAAAATGCCGGAAATACTTAGCAGGTCATGCTTCCTGACAATCTGAACATTTCTCAGCATCCTCTCTGTTATTCTTCATCGAAAATGACTTTCTCCAGGTAAATGTGGAACCTGACAGTTGAATCGTGTGGGATTGTGCATTGGATATTAGAGACTGATGGGTAAATTGAGTCAAGAAGCAATGACTTTTGACAAATAAGAGGCAACTTGATCGAAACCTTCAAGATCCTGAGAGGTATTGTCAGGGTAGATCTAGACAGGATGTTTCCTCTTGTCAGAGAATCCAGAACTGGGGTTCACTGTTTAAAAATAAGGGGTTGCTTATTTAAAACAGAGATGAGGAGAACTGTTTCCTCTCTCAGGGTCTGAGTCTCTGGAACTCTCTTCCTCAAAAGGCAGTGGAACCAGAGTCTTTGAATATTTTGAAGGCAGGGCTAATATTTTCTTGATTAACAAGAGGGTGAAAGGTTATTGGGGGTGAATAGGAATGTGAAGTACAGTCAGATCAGCCATGGCTAGCACTGCTGCCTCACAGCACCAGGGACCTGGGTTTAATTCCAGCCTTCGATGACTGTGTGGAGTTTGCATGTTCTCCCCATGTCTGTGTGGGTTTCCTCCTGGTGCTCAGACAATCCAAAGATGTGCAGGTTGGGTGGATTGGCCATGCTAAATTGCCCCTTAGTGTCCAAAGTCCTGGTAAATATGTGAGGTTACAGGAATAGGGCAGGGGGAGAGGGCCTAGATAAGATATTCTGTCATAAAATCGTATTCTTACAGTGCAGAAGGGCCCATCGAACCAGGTCACTTGGCCCATCGAACTTGCACTGACAACAAGCCCACCTCAGCCCTATCCCCGTGACACTAAGGGGCAATTAGCATGAACCTACCCAGTCAGAGAGCCGATGCAGTCTCGACGGGCTGAATGACCTCTTTCTGCACTGTAGGGATTCTATTCTATGATTCTATTGAATGGCGGTGAGGGGCCAAATGGCCTACTCTAGCTCCTAATGCGCCTGTTCATCTGACTTATATTTGTGGATATGGACCTGGCACGAAAGTGGTGAAATTAATTGAAAGGGGCAGGTTGTGCGACCAAAGGGCGAAACCACTTTGCAGCAATGCAAACTGTGCAGCTCAATCTTGCGGCCAAGATATCCAGCACCCTGCTAATGCCTCCATGTTTACGCCTTCCGCTGGCAATGAAAATGGTTTCCAGTCTCTTCCGAAACCCTCTTGAAAGTCCGTGAGAAAGCAAGGCATGCAGCTCTCACATGCTTAACGCAGATCTGAGCATGTCTCCCTAAGCAAGGAGGAATGGCAGCCTGTCTTATCCTTCCCACTTTGTTTAGATTGTGATAGATGAGTGCATTAAGTTTCGAATGGCGATGCAAAATCTCAATAGCTTATTCAATGCAATCCTGAGCGTACATCCTATCAGCAAATGTTTAGTATTTATCACAATCTGAAACTATTTGACATTTTGCATTTGCGACAAAGCATTGGCTGCCTCAAACAATTTGCAGAAAGTCCCCTGTGATATGTGCATTATGTCATAAAATTTGCATTTCCCCATTTAGGAGACTGCGTGGAACAGAATTCAAGTGGCACGCTGTAATGTTAATGTCCTTCCTTTTGCTGACTCTGCCACTTTGAGGTGGCACAGCTTTTATTCACAGCGCTGGCAGGCTGTGTCTGAGAACGTACTGCTCACATTTGATCAGCAGCGAAACCAACTAAAATTAGCCGCCGTTCACAGATTGTTGTCTCCTACATAGTCAGAGTGTGGCATTCTGCCCAATGCTTCACAAGCCTTTGAAACAATTATCTTTCCAGGTAACATGAGCGAGTGCAGATGGCAGATTCCTCTGCACTGTGACCAAATGTTAACCATTGCAACGCGGAAATTATATCTTGTTAGCCCGCACTGTCTGGAGCTTTTAAATGATGCCTCTCCAACACACGGTTAACTCATCCTCCCCTGTCAAGCAGTTGTTATGCTGCGGGCACTTGCTTAGTGCAGTGCATTCCCTACCCCTGTCTGGCCAGGGAAAATGGGGCATCGCGTATGCAAGCCACCCACCAGCATTCAGGCAGCCTGGTGCCATAGTGGTTAGCACTGCTGCCTCACAGCGCCAGGGGCCCAGGTTCGATTCCTGTCTTGGGCTACCATCTGCGTGGAGTCTATACGTCCTCCCTGTGTGGGTTTCCTCTGGATGCTCCAGTTTCCTCCCACACTCCAAAGATGGGCGGGTTAGGTGGATTGGCCATGCTAAATTGCCCTTCAATGCCCGGGGCACAAGCTGGGGTAAATGCATGGGGTTATGGGGTTAGGGGCTGGGTGGGATTGTGGACGATACAGGCTCAATGGGCCAAATGGCCTCCTTCTACACTGTAGGGACTCTATGATTCTAAGCTGATTCAATTTCAATGTGAACAGGTATCTACTGGCACAGATGCAACGTTAAAAAAAACTCACAGATTTAGTGGTATAAATAGCCTATTGAATTCACATTGGCCTGCTGTTTATTTCTAAATTTTTGTGTTTTTCTTTTAAATGACATGTAATTTTTCAAAAGTGATGTGTTGATGAATGTTGTGGTGATTCAGTGTCGCTGCTGTGCTGGCTGTGGTTCAGTGAGAGAGAACTCAATCACCTCCATTCGATCGTGGGTTCATACAGCCACTCCAGACACTCGAGTGTATAATTGCAGCTCCTACTCCAACACAGCACTGAGTGTTGGGCTGTCAAATGAATTTTTTATTCGGCTAATGGCATGTGTGCCGTGGCAAGGCCAGGCGCCGTCCTCCTCCTCAGATGCAGGGACCAAGATCAAAGAAGAACCGGGGAGCTTCGCAGGCCATTATTTGAGCCCTCAAAAAAAATATAAGGCCTTGAGTAGCCACTTACCTCGTTACTTTTGGTACAACAGAGTAATGAGAGGCTTGGATAGAATGGATGGTCAGAGTCTTCCTCCCGGGGCGCCATAGTGGTTAGCACTACTGTCCCACAGGGACCTGGGTTCGATTCCCAGCTTGGGTCTCTGATGTGTGTGGAGTCTGCACATTCTCCCCATGTCTGCATGGGTTTCCTCCAAGTGCTCTGGTTTCTTCCCAGACTCCAGAGATATGCGGGTTAGGTGGATTGGCCATGCTAAATTGTCCCTTAGTGTCGGGGGGACGAGCTAGGGTAAATGTATGAATTTATGGGGATAGGGCCTATGTGGGATTGTGGTCATTGCAGATTCGGTGAGACGAGGGATCTCCTTCTGCACTGTAGGATTCCATGATCTAAGAAATGTCAATTACGAGGGGGACATAGATTTAAAGTGAAAGGGAGGAAGTTTAAAGGAGATGTGAGAGGCAAGTTTTATACACAAAGGGTGGTAAGTGCCTGGAACGAGGGGTAGAAGCAGATGCAATAGTAACGCTTAAGAGGCGTCATGACAGATACATGGGGAGGTGATGGTCCAGTGGTATTATTGCTTGACTATTCATCCAGAATCTCAGCTTATGTTCTGGGGATCTCGGTTTGAATCCCGCCACACCAGATGGTAGAATTTGAATTCAATAAAAAATATCTGGAATTAAGAATCTATTGATGACGTTTGTCAGGAAAAATCCATCTGGTTTACTGGTGTCCTCCGGTCTGGCCTACATGTGATTCCAGACTCACAGCAATGTGGTTGACTCTCAACTGTCCTCCAAAGGTAACTAGGCATGGGCAATAAATGCTGGCCAGTCAGCGATGCCCATGTATCATAAGTGAATTTTTTTAAAAATTGAGTAGATAGGGTATAAAAAGGTAGGGACTGTGAAGAGGCAAAAGGTCTTTAGCTTAGAAAGGCGTAGTGTGTTGGTGCAAGCTTGGTGGGCCGAAGGGCCTGTTCCTGTGGTGGACTGTTCTTCTCGTTAGAGTTTAGAAGAATGAGGGGAGATCTCATTGAGACGTATAAGATGATGAATGGGATGGATAGGATAGAGGTGGAAAGACTCTTCCCGCTCAAAAAACACAGTAGGACTAGGGGGCACGGCCTCAAGATAAAAGGGGGGCGGTTTAGAACAGAGTTGAGGAGGAACTTCTTCACTCAAAGGGTGGTGAATCTCTGGAATTCTCTGCCCGTTGAAGTGGTGGAGGCTGCCTCGCTAAATATTTTTAAGACGCGGGTTGATGGGTTTTTGATAGGAGAGGGGATTAAGGGTTATGGGGAGAGGGCGGGAAAGTGGAACTGAGCCACGACAGATCAGCCATGATCTTATTGAATGGCGGGGCAGGCTCGAAGGGCTGGATGGCCTACTCCTGCTCCTATTTCTTATGTTCTTATGTAAGCAGCAAGCATTAAATGCTTTTGCTTCAGGTGTAACCAAAATGGAAAGTTAATCGAACCCAAATCACGTATCAGAAACTAAGCATTAGTCTAATTACAGTCACTCATGTTACCCTGGAGCCATTGGGATCTGGCCTAACGGGAATTTGACCTGCGTTCCTAAGCAGGTGAAAAGGACACATCTTTTTTAGCTAATGCATGCCGTATCCTAATGATGCAATTAAGACCTGATGGTAATTCTACCTGGGCAGCCTGAGGAGGAGGCACCGATGAAATTCCCAGCAGTCCAACCAGTGAGAATCTTTCTCCCAGTTTGGAATTCAAGGTTTCTAGTTGTTCAATTCCATGTGCTCAACAACAGATTTGTGGAGTGGCATGGTGGCACAGTGGTTAGCACTGCTGCCTCACACGCCAGGGATCCGGGTTCAATTCCCGGCTTGGGCCCTGTGGAGTTTGCACATTCTCCCCATGTCTGCGTGGGTTTCCCCTGGCTTCCTCCGACAGTCCAAAAATGACCCTAAGTGTCAGGGGGACTAGCCAGAATAGATATGTAGGGTTATGGAGATAGGGCCTGGGTGGGATTGTGGTCAGGGCAGAATCGATGGACTGAATGGCCTCCTTCCACACTGTAGGGATTCCATGACATATCTTTGGATCAATAATGCTACAGGTTCGAGATATGTGTGGCTCAATTACACTCAAGAGAACAGTTGATGGAGGAACGAGCCACCCATCAGCTGCAGCCTCCGCTCACTTAGCATCATGAGACTATCCAAGACCTGACAGACCCAGGCCTCAAAGTAGTTTAATCGGATTCGGTTAGGTAAAGGTTCCTTTCCACAAGCCCAACAATGTACTCTGGCCATAGAGCCTGAACAACACTCCCTAATACAGCAGAATACCATTTCTAGTCCCCAGAACAACCATTCTTGTATGATTTGAAACCAGTTAGCTCAGTGCTGGGCTATGGCCAACAATGCTGACACACATATACACATGCATCCATTAAGATTTGACTGAAAACGTCTCAACTTATTTAGCTTGGCACCCGTACAGCCGCCAAGAAAAGGAGACTTTCCAACCATTAGTCACGGCTGGATTTAAACTCTGGCCCCAGAGGAGGAAGAACACGACTGTAACCCGGTGTCCCACCCAATCCTTGGAGCAATGGGCATTGTCCATTCTGAGCTGAGCAACAAACTACTGAATTACTGTGTACAGCAATGTACAAAAGGCTGGATGGTTTTACAAACAGCGAGTCCGAGATGGTTTACTTGCTGGTTTTGGCAGAAAACTGAGGAATGAACATTTCTGATATTTCTGAACGTTATCCTGAAAGATTTTTCTTCCTGGTGCTGATGAGGTAATATATGCATATCTGACAGCTTGTCCGCATTGCAATTCCCCAACACCAGTGCTTTTTTTTTTGCTGAATCTTTCTTATCTCGTTGCAACACTGACATTTGTCCTTCATAAGAGTGTATTTTATTCCTTCTTAGGATTCATTTCCTGCCGTTAAAATTCAAACATCATTTATTTTATGGAGGTCAGCTCACCCCTCTCTACCCGTGAAGCGATGATACTATTCAAAACATTTCCCATCCAGACAGAATCCAGAAGATAAGGTATTATTCATTTAGCGAATTCCTAAAGGTTCACATTCCATCTTCACAAAGTAGCAGAAAACGTATCATCTTTTTAGAAAAAAACTAATCAATGCAGAGGGAATACTTTCTCAGACTGATTCCTATCCACTTAACAATCATATTTGGATCAGTGGAAAACACATTCAGCCCGGAGCTCTGAAACCTCTACTTTAATGTGACTCTTAAATGTAATTTGGAAGGAGTTGAATCCTAGACGAGATAGGGAACAAATTATCTTGCCCATTGATAAGTACTTGTTTTTTTTTATCACCCTTATCTTCACTCTCTGTCGCTCCGAATCTTGTTTCTCTTGCCAAGTTAATGATATCGCAGTGATGGCAAAAGAACCAGAAGCGATACCTATTTTTATGCAGCGAGTTTTGTTTTGATTTGGCGAGTGGTGGTTGAAGTGACGGGGAAAGCAGATTTAATCATTCCCAGAAAAAAACAAATACATGAAGGGGGAGATGTGGCAGGGCTGCGGGTAGCAAAGCAGGAGAGTGTGAGGAATTGGATAGCTCTTTGAAAGACCCGACACAATGTGCTGAATGCTTTCCGCCCTGAATCATTCTATGATTCTGTGTTCCCCCACTGAATTTTCCTCCCTTCTTCACCTTCATGTTCAGCTGCCTATCATCGCCTCTTATCCGAGGTTTAGGAATGTATCAATTCTCCAATAAGTTCGCCTCACTATTCTACTGCATTCTTTACTCTTCCTCGGAAGCTGTTCCTTCACTCCCATCAATGTTTGCTTGCATTGTGCCATCTGCAAATTCACCACGTTTCATTTACCAGACGCTCCAGGAGATGGTCTCCGCTTCCCCAGCCTCCCTTTCCATTTTAAAGTGGCTGTTTTTAAAAGCCTAAGCTGGCAATTACTTAAAGGCTGCTTTATTTCATCTTTGCTCTCACCCCATTCTACTGCTGTGTTTCCCTACGTTGCGAGCGTCCAGTTTTTATCGAAGTTTCCCAAATGTAAAAGCGCTGTGGCACCAGAAAGGTCTGAAATAACAGAGGAGTTCGCTCTGAATCTTGTTTAGCCTTTCCTTTCCATGGCCAGTGGGTTTATGCAGTTGATGTGACATGGCTACCTAAAAACTCAAACTTCAGGCATCACTTGAGGAGCCTCTTTGAGTAACATCCATGGCCCAACCATCTTCAGCTGTTTATTGACCATCACTCAATCATTAGCGCAGAATTGGGGCTATTCTTCCACATGTTTCTCAAATGCATCATTGCCACCCAACTCTACCTGCATTTCATCACTTTTGTAAATAACTTCCAATCAGCCCAGGTGACTGGAGAGGCGATGGCCTAGTGGCATTATCGCTGGACCACTAATCCAGAAACTCGGCCAACGTTCTGCAAACCAGAGTTCAAATCTCACCACGGCAGCTGGTGGAATTTGAATTCAACAAAAAAGGTTCATGGTGGGAGATATAGGAGGGATATCCGAGGTAGATTCTTTACTCAGAGAGTGGTTGGGGTGTGGAATACACTGCCTGCTGTGATAGTTGAGTCGGACACTTCAGGAACTTTCAAGCGGTTATTGGATAGGCACATGGAAAACACCAGAATGATAGAGAGTGGAATAGCTTGATCTTGGGTTTGGACATAGCTCGGCACAACATTGAGGGCCGAAGGGCCTGTACTGTGCTGTACTGTTCTATGTTTCTATATAAAAAAAAATTTGGAATTAAGAATTAACTGATGACCATGAAACCACTGCTGATTGTCGGAAAAACCCATCTGGTTCACTAATGTTCTTCAGGGAAGGAAATCTGCCATTCTTACCCGGTCTGGCCTACATATGATACTAAAGCCACAGCAATGTGATTGGCTCTCAAATGCTGTTGGGCAACCAGGGATGGGCAATAAATGCTGGCCAGCCTGTGACGCCCATGTTCCATGAATAAATAAAAAAAAATTCAAGTTATGGATGACCAATGCTTTCATGAGTGCGGGTAATATCAAAGCAATATTGTCCATGCCCTTGGTGGGAATTCTGCCACTTAGCTGCTGGTTATCTGTTCTTTTCATAGAATCCCTACAGTACAGAAGGAGGCTATTCGGCCCATTGAGTCTGCACCAACTTTCCAACAGAGCATCTTACCCAAGCCCACCCCTACCCTATCCCCACAACCACACATATTTACCCTGCTCATCCCCTTAACCTACACACTGAGGGGAAATTTAGCAAGGCCAATCCATATAACCTGCACATCTTTTGACTTTTACATTTCTGATTCTGTCCTCAAATTGTTTTTTTATTAACTATTTGTTACTGTTTCAGCTCCATTCTTAAGGAAACTTCATTTCAATCTTCTGATTGGCTCGTCTCTGCTATCTCCCATTTTAAGAACCTGGCTATTTACTCATGCTAAGCCCAGCACTACACAAAGTCAACATCCTTGTTCTTTGTTGATCCATTTCCAGGATGTGGCATCACCAACTAGGCCAGCATTTGTTGCCCATTCCTAACAGCCCTTGAAAAGGTAGTGGTGAGCCATCTTCTCAACTACTGTAGTCTACATGATGTGGCCTATTGACCAATCACTCCACTCCCGGTTCCCTATCCACACCAGAGAGTCACTGAAAGCCAGAATCGAATCCAGATCCCTGGCACCGTGAGGCAGCAGTGCTAACCACTGTGCCACTGAGCTGCCAATATTTCTCCAAATTCTGGCTCCAACTCTTGTTCAGTCTTATCCTCCATTCCAAACCATCTCACACCATCAAAGTCTCGAATGAGTGACGATGATAGTGTTGCTGTTTGTTGCTGTTTAACAATTACCATCGTCTCAGTTATTCAGTGGCCCTTACATGAAATTGAGGGACTGACAAGTTTAACATCACTGCATTAAACTAAACTGGCTGGGCTGTGACTAGTAATGAGCTTTTGCAAACATTTCACTCTTTCCTTAAAGTTACAAAGCCAATGAGTAGAGTGGACTGGGCAAGACCTTGATCCACCTCCTTGTGTAAGATACTTAATCCACCTCCAATTCAGATTCAAAATAAATCCTAATCATAGTCCCTGCAGGAGAGACGTACAAGATCCAACCTGACAAGAAAAGCCCCACCACAATAGGCCCCGCCCCCTTGGCACTCCCCAATGCCTGATGGGCAGTGCCAAGGTGCCCCCTAGGCAGTGCTGGGGCACAGGCTGGCACTGCCAGGGTGCCTATGCCCAGGGAGCACCACCACCCTGCTGTCCGACCCCCCCCCACCCCGGTTGCCCCTCCTTCACTCCGGCGGGGTCTCCTGCTAGTTCCCCGAAAATGGGGAGTTACTCTAAGCCCCTCCGGGATGAAGTACTCCTGGCGGGGGTGGGAGATGCTATCGGGCCTGGCAAGTTCTGTGCCGGGCTCGATAATCACACGCAAAATAGATTTGAAATACATTTTAAAAAGATGTAAACGACTTGGCTTTTTTCCCGTCGGTTTCCAGCGCGGTCCCAAGTGCGACTGTTCCCTGGCTCTGGGAGACGCGCATGTTTCCGGAACGCGTGCGCGAACCTCGCCAAACGGCTGACGTGTGATTCTCCCGAACGGACCCGCCTGAAAATTTGCGGGTCACATGGGAGAATCACCTCCCCCCCCCTCCCCCCTCCCCCCTCCCCCCTCCCTCCTCCCCCTCCCCCCTCCCCTCTCCTCTCCCCTCCCCCCCCCCTCCTCCCCCTCCCCCCTCCCCTCTCCTCTCCCCTCCCCCCCCCCATATTGCTGTGGTTCTGAAGTCACATTCAGGCCAGACCGGGTAAGGACAGCAGATTTCCTTCCCTAAAGGACATTGGTAAGCCAGAGGGGATTTTCCAACAATCGACAATGGTTTCAGAGTCATCAGTAGATTCTTAATTCTAGATATATTTTGTTGAATTCAAATTCCACCAACTGCCATGGTGGGATTTGAACCCAGAACATTAGCTGAGTTTCTGGATTAATAGTTTGGCGATAATACCACTTGGCCATGACCTCCCGCTGTGACCAGTAATGATTGTGTGAATTCACCTAAACATTCACATTTGTGCTGGGGAAAATGGCGCCTCATGAAATAAGATTAAAGACCCATTAAATTGTGCTGGCTGAGAACTACAAGCAGCCAGCATTCTTACAGTGGCAATTTTGAGAAGTCAATTAGCAATTTATTATATTAATGTAATTCTCTGACAGTTAAAAAAGCAGGGACTTTTCTCGGGGGGTGGGGAGAGGCAGCCAGTTTTATTTCATTCACTGTTCACAATTAAACAACAGTAATTTAAGCAAGGCCAATTTAATTAGTTGTTACATGGTTGCCACTTGGCAAGCTGCAATATTATAGTACGCGATCATATATTATTTATTGTTGTTGACATGTCACCTAATTTTCTTCTCAGCTTCCAAGGCAGTGACTCATGTTCGAGAGTCACGGAGCTGAAGTAACTGTCCTTCTCTGTATCTCTTCCCCAGACATTGATAAGCAAATCCACCCTCTTGAAAATACAGTCTACACTTGATCATTTGCAGCAGAGGTATCGCTGGATAATGACTAGGTGTGGGAATCCTGACACAAATGGAAACAGAAATCCCACCAACACCTCTACTTTACAAGAGGCTAAGGAAATTTGGCATGTCCACCATGACTCTCACCAACTTTTACAGATGCACCATAGAGAGCATTCTTTCTGGTTGTGTCACAGCTTGGTATGGCTCCTGCTCTGCCCAAGACCACAAGTAACTACAAAGGATTGTGAATGTAGCCCAATCCAACATGCAAACCAGCTTCCCATTCATGGATTCCTTCTGCAATTCCCGCCGCATCGGAAAAGCAACCAGCATAATCAAGGATCCCGTGCACCTCGGACATACTCGTTTCCACCTTCCTGCATTGAAAGGTGGTTAGGTGCATTGACCTGAACAGGCACCAGAGTGTGGCGACTAGGGAAATTTCACAGTAACTTCATTTCAGTGTTAATGTAAGCCTCATTTGTGACTAATAAATAAACTTTACTTTTATACAAAAGTCTGAAGACAAGTACCAACTGACTCTTCCCTGCTGCCATCAGGCTTTTGAATACACTTACCATATATTAGGCTGGCCTTTCTCTACACCCTGGCTATGACTGTAACACTACATTCTGCACCCTTTCTTTTCCTTCTTTGCTATGTACTCTGAATGGTATGCTTTCTCTGTATACCTCACAAGAAACAGTACTTTTCACTACATCCCAATACATGTGACAGTAATAAATCAAATCAAATCATTTTCTTCCACATTTTGATGAATCCATGAAGATCGCACTGCTGCTCAGTCACTGTGGCGCCGCTATATTTTCATGGCCAGCATTTGTCCCCATCGCTGACAGCCCTTAAGAAGGCAGTGGAGAACCACTTTTCATGAACCATTGCAGTCCACCAGTGTAGGTACACCCACAGTGCTGTTCGTTCTAGAATTTGGACACAGCTTCAACAGAGGAAATCTAATTTCTAGAAATCTCCCGTGTTTGCAACCAGAAAATAATCTCCTTCAATGCAACTTCTCTTATAAATAGCTCAGTTAATTCACCGAGGCATCAGGGGGTAGGGAAGCTTTATTAAGGAAATATCTTGTTATTTCCAAGCAGGCTTTCTGATACAATTACTGTAAAAACAGTACTGCTCTGTCTGCCTGCCAACTCCAAGCTAATATTAAGCATATTGCTCGGATTTGAACCAGTGGATATATGTAGAGCTTCGTGTGCCTGATCCAAGAGTGAAGCATAGCCAGTGCATGCAGTGTAACTTTGCTTTACATCACTCCAAACCACTGGTCTCTCAATATTGCTGTGTAAAAGTATTATAATCTTCTCTCATAATATTAATGGACATTAACCATTGATTTGCCCTAACACAACACACGTACAGTGAAATGTGAGATACAAATTCAGCAGCATTGGGATGGAGGCAATAAGTGCAGGACACTGAGAAAACCAGGATTGCTGAGGACAAAGACATAAAAGCCAGTGAAGTGGGGGAATTCATAATACAGAGAGGTGGAGCAGGAATCATTCTTTGACCTTCTCTGACGAAGAGTCATCCTGTCTCAAAATGTTGGCTCTATTCTGCCTCCACGGACGCTGTCAGAACTGCTGAGATTTTGCAGCATTTTCTGTTTTTGTTTCACATTCCAGCATCTTCAGTATTTTGCCTTTTTCATTCTTCAATCCTGTTTCTGTCATTCCTTCTGGTTGTATCACAGTTTGCTATGGCTCTTGCTCTGTGCAAGACTGCAAGAAACTACAAAGGACTGTGAACATGGCCCAGTTCGTCACGCAAACCAGTCTCCCATCCATTGGCTCCGTCTATACTTCCTTCTGCCTTGGAAAAGCAGCCAACATAATCAAGGTACCCACGCACCCTGGACATTCTCACTTACACATTCTTCCGTCGGGAAAAAGAGGCAAAAATCTGAAATCACATACCAACAGACTCGAGAACAGCTTCTTCCCTGTTGTCATCAGACTTTTGAATGGACCTATGATACATTAGGCTGATCTTCCTCTACGCCCTAGCTATGACTGCAACACTACGTTCTGCACCTTCTTTCCTTCTCCTCCTATGTACTCTATGAACGGCATGTTTTGTCTCTATCGAGCAAAAGAAACAATACTTTTTACTGTATCCCAATGCATGTGAAAATAATAAATCAAATCAAAATCTCGTATGGCCCTGCCAATTCGAAGAAGCAGCTGTTCCCCTTAGTTGAAGGGTCAGTCACAAGGAGACATAAGCTCAAGGCGAGGGGCAGGAGTTTGGGGGGGGGGGATGTGAGGAAAAACTATTTTACCAAGAGGGTGGTGACAGTCTGAAATGTGCTGCCTGGGAGGGTGGTGGAGGCGAGTTGCCTCGCATCCTTTGAAAAGTATCTGGATGAGCACTTGGCACATCATAAGGTGGCACGGTGGTTAGCACTGCTGCCTCACAGCTCCAGGGACCTGGGTTCAGTTCCCAGCTTGGGTCACTGTCTGTGTGGAGTCTGCATATTCTATCCACGTCTGCGTGGGTTTCCTCCAAGTACTCCGGTTTCCTTCCACAGTCCAAAGATGTGCGGGTTAGGTGGACTGGCCACGATAAATTGTCCTTTAGTGTCCCGGGATGCATAGGTTAGCAGGATTAGCGAGGGTAAATATGTGGGGTGATGGGGATAGGGCCTGGGTGGTGGTGTTGTTGATGCAGAGTCAATGGACTGAATAACCTCCTTCTGCACTGTAAGGATTCTATGGTTCTAAAGTAACATTCAGGGTTATGGGCCAAGTGCTGGCAGATGGGGTTAGGTGGGAGTTCAGGTGTTTCCAGTGTGTGGGTGTGGACTCAATGGGCCAAAAGGCCCCTCCTGCGCTGTATAATCCTACAATGATTCCCTTATACTAAAACCATCCTTACTCGAAAGTCGAGACTAAAGCTGCAGCATTTATAGTCTGTCATGCTTAGCTTCTCAAGCACTAAAACATTGGTGGTATATTTAAATGATATATGCGTTGCACAGCTTTCTTTGTATTTAGCGAACCAATTATAATTTTTTATTGGCTGAGTAATGATCCTAACTGTGACTTGATTTCCCAACAGAATAATTATTCAGATAAATGTGTTGCATTTATAAATAATGATATGTATTTTAACTGTAATGAAGTTTATTCAACTGTGTTTACATTTTATTATCAATATCATTTAATTAACCGCTCCCTCATTTTGTTACAATACATTGACTGTGCCGAGGATTAGTTTATCAAATTTAACTTTTGCAGTTAGATTAATAAACCACAAATAATTTGCTCCATAGTTAATGATTTTTTCTCCCATTTACACTAATTAGCCACTTCATTTATGAAAACAGTTCCTAAGAGCTGTTTCGAGACAACATGATCCAATCCATCTTTGTCCATGACAGATATATGCTCATCGGGGGATGAATTGTCATTGTAATTAGAGATTAGCCAATTACTTATGGAAACCAGCAGACCCAAGCTATACTGCTAGGTGCGTATTTATCTTGTTGCAAATGTGAGGCTTGCGGGCTAAATTTTAGAGGATGGGGGAAGAGAGTATTGCTCGTCCCACTGTTACAAAATTGAATCCAAACTGCCTGCTGTGTTGACAACACGGACGAAACAAGCTCATAGCGAGACTTCCACCCTTCAGTAGGAGGAAGTCCAACCCTCACTCCGAGTAGCATCAGAAGTGAGTACTGAGCACATGGCAAGCAGGCCCCGGGAAGAAGAGTCCAGACTAGACTAAGGTCTAGATGGGGGTCTTGGGACAGGGAACCTAGGGGAGTGGTTGAGGGGAAGAGGATTCTGGAAGCCAGACAGGGAAGCACAAAGTGCTGGTGGGCTGTGGAGGGAAGGGGGGGTGGGGGAGGGGGTGGGGAAGCGTTGTTATAATCCTGGGGATTTCACCCTAGGCATACAGGCAAACATAAGAACATAAGAAACACCCTAAAAAATCAAAAGTCGCATCCTTTTATGAGAGTTATAATTATACTGTTATGAATAAACTTTATTTTGATAGAAAATCCCTAATTTGTCAGTGGAATTGATGCTGAAGCCAAGCATCCTTTCCTCACATCTGTCCCAAAATAGAGAAATCATTGAGGTCTAATCTGGCTGCATAATATACCCTGGGATTCAGGGGTCTGGGATCCTAACAATACAGGCCATGGTACAATGGAAATGGGTTTAAGAGGGAACCAATTCATTGAAAGTCAGTGTTGTATCGACTTACAGGGTTTTAAGGTATCACTGAATCTTACAGATGAAGATAGTCTGCAAGAATCTGAACAAGAAAAAAGGACGGAGATAGAGAGAACCAGGTTCTGTTGTCATGCAGAATGTGGGTGGGATTTGTATTCAGATTGAAGGGATCAAATTTGTGAGGATTTAAACAAAACTGGAAGATCCACCTAACTTTGGCTAGAGTGCCTAATCTCTAGGGTTACCTTCAACATGAAAGTCAGTTACGAGATAAGAAGAAATTCAACTGGAATTGACAATGGCTGGAATCCTACAGTCTCGTACACCCTACCACTGCTGCCAGTGAAAACAGAGAATTTGACACTCAGCCAAATCTTCATTCATTGCAGCAGGACTGAAGAATCCCAGCCAGGGATGACATTGGAGAATCTCACCCAATCGCTTCTAACTAGTTCCTGGAGAGTGAAGCGTCCACTTAAGGGACAGAATAAAGTATAACCATGGAGGGGAGTTTTGGTCATTTTAAAATTGGGAAAATTTTGCCCTAGTTTAAATTATAAACATTGTCATATTGCTTTTAGTGTGTTTGTTACAGTACAAAGAACAAAGAAAATTATAGCCCAGGTTCAGGCCCTTCAGCCCTCCAAGCCTTCACTATCTATGCTGTCCATCTGAACCAAAACCCCCTCCCCTTCTGGGGACCAAATCTGCCTATTCCTATCCTACTCATGTATTTGTCCAGACACCCCTTAAAAGTCACTATCGTATCTGCTTCCACTACCTCCTCCTGCAGCGACTTCCGGGCACCCACCACCCTCTGTGTAATAAACTTGCCTCATGCATCTCCGTCAAACCTTGCTCCTCGCACCTTAAACCCATTACCCCTACTAACTCGAATAAACTTGAAATCTTGTCATATAATATTTCCAGTCTGTCATTGGAAATTCAAATCTCTTTTTAAAAATTATTGCTCTCAACAGAGATTGTAAAATTTTACAGCGAGGGAAACCGAAGTTCCACGTACGTGAGTAGAACTCCAATCACTGGGGTCTGAATGCCTCCTTAATACTAAAATCTGTTTGCTTGCTCACGTTGAAATGTTTAAACATAAAAGGTTGCCAGGTAGAAACAGAAAATGCTGGAAATATGATCACTGTCCCATTCCATTTCCCATACTGCTGCTCTCATCATTTACCCCCCCTCCCAGAATGATAGGTCGCTCCAGTCTTTACATTTTACTATATTGGCCGATACACTCAACAGATCATCCTCAGTCAATCCCATCACTTCCGGAGTAATGTCACACCCAAGCACCTCCCTTTCTTCCCCTTCAACGTTCCAAAGGAACCATTGCCTACATGCTATCCTGGCCATTCCTCAATCAACTTAACACCCCCTTCCCCTCACATGGAATCTTCCCATGCAAATACAGCAATGCAACAACTGCCCTTTCACCTCTTCCCTTTCCAGAGCCTCGATCACTGCATACAGATGAACAGGAATTTATGTGTAGCTTCCTTCATTTTGCAATAGGGTACTTGCTGCTCCGACTGCACCGTATTCTACATCAGAGACACCAAATACAGTTTGGGGCCACCGTTTTGCAGGACTGCTCCATTCTGACAACAAGTGCGTCACTGATCTTCCAGCTGTTGGTCATTTTAGTTCTCCGCCCAATTCTCGCTTTGGATCCGGAGGCCAGATCAGGACAAGGATGGCAGAGTGAACCAGATGGGTTTTTACGATCAACCATATATAATCCGGTTTGGCCTACATGTGACTCCAGATCCACAGCTATGCGCTTGACTCTTAAATACCCTCAAGGATGGGCAATAAATGCTGGTCCAGCTGGCACACCCTCATCCCATAACTGAGTGAAATAAAATTTCCAGCATCTGCAATATTTTACTTTTACTTAGGATGCATGTACCAGCTTTGGATGGATGAGGGTTGTATTCCCTAAAATTTAGATGGTTAGGGCTGATTTGATCAAATGTTTTGGAGTATTAAGAGGAATTCAAAGAATAGATAGAAATTTGGGGAATTTAGCAGTAGAGGTCATAGACTAACGGTTAGAGCTGCTTTTTGATTTGATTTGATTTATTATTGTCACATCTATTAGCATAGAGTGAAAAGTATTGTTTCTTGCACACTGTACAGACAAAGTATACCGTTCATAGAGAAGGAAACAAGGGAATGCAGAATGTAGTGTTACAGTCATAGCTAGGGAGAAAGATCAAGGGGTATAGAGTATAGGAGCTGCCGTCTAATGCTTCAGTTGTACAGAACGTTGGTTAGACCGCATTTGGAGTACTGCGTCCAGTTCTGGTCACCTTACTACCGGAAGGACGTGGAGTCTCTGGAGAGGGCGCAGAGGAGGTCTACCAGGATGTTGCCTGGCATGGAAGGACTGAGTTATGAGGAAAGGTTGGAGAAACTGGGACTTTTCTCCTTGGAAAGACGGAGATTAAGGGGAGACATGATAGAGGTATATAAGATACTGAAGGGAATGGATAGAGTCAATAGTGATAAGCTGCTCCCTAGATTGGGTACAATTACGAGAGGTCATGATCTAAGGGTGAGGGGGGAGAAGTATAATTTGGATATGAGAGGAAGGTTCTTCACGCAGAGGGTCGTGGGGGTATGGAACGCACTATTGAGTAGGGTGGTGGAGGCAGGCACGTTGGACTTGTTTAAGGTTTACTTAGATAGACACATGAGCGAAACAAGGATGGAGGGTTATAGTAGGGGGTACTAAATAGGGTCAGAGCCTCGGGAGACACCGGAGATGCAGACTTACATGTTAACGTTTTTGTCTTTTTATTCCGCAGGTGGTGGTCCACCTTGTTGTCAAACAAGGGGCATGCACACGGTGGGTCGTGCGTGGGCTGCTCTTGGAGGTTCCGGGAGTGGCCTAGTACTTCGTGTCGGTGTGTGTGCTTGATCCTGGACCGGTAGACGGGCGCCGCAACAGCTCAGTGACTAGCACTGCTAGCTGTGCAGATACATGGATTTGGGCCTGTGTCTGTGGGAGTTTGCGCATTCTCCCTGTGGTTGCGTGGGTTTCCTCCGGGCACTCCGGTTTCCTCCCACACCCCAAAGATGTGCTCTTAGGCTGATTGGTTTACCAAATTGACACTATTCTCCCCTGAATCTGGCTAAGTTAGGGGTTCCACTCGCATACACACAGGGCAGGGTAGGTGTAGGAGGATGCGGCGGCACGGGCTCATTGGGCCGAAGGGCCTGTTTCCCGTGCTGGGTTGTTCTTTGTTCTTTGTTTGTTAACTTCGTGAGATCAACTTAGATCAACTAAAGAGGTCTCACAATACCAGGTTAAAGTCCAACAGGTTTATTTGGAATCACGAGCTTTTGGGGCGCTGTTCCTTCATCAGGTGAGTGGAGATGAAGGACCAGTGCCCCGAAAGCTCGTGATTCCAAATAAACCTGTTGGACTTTAACCTGGTGTTGTGAGACTTCTTACAGTGTCCACCCCAGTCCAAAGCCGGCATCTCCACAGCACTGATCAATTTAGATCAACTTTTCCAGGGCTTAAGTTTGGAAAGTGTGCTGAATACAAAGGGTGCTGGAGGTTTGGAAGTTTCTCGCGAACAGCAAATAACACAAGGTCACTGGCTGATTTTAAATGCGGGACTGACAGCTTTCTATTAAGGAGCAAAGACATGAAATTAGATCAGAGGTCAGCCATGATCTTATTAAATAGGAGGACAGGTCTATAAGCTTAATCACTCATTCTTATTCCTCTGTTCCCAAAATGTAACAATAGCTTTGAATGTACTTGACTGGCTGCACACTGCTTTAATACCTTCTTGAGGTTTTGAATGTCACTATATAAATGCAAGCTCTATCGACCTAACGCAGACTATTCTTCATCAAAGTAAAGCTGAAACTGCTTCACATTGAAAGGAGATGAGTAATGTAATTGTTTTGTCAATATTCCAGATGTAGGTAGGAATCTGCAATAGCGATTCATGCACTACACTTAAGATTTCCCAGTATTTAATTAAGTCATTAATCCCTGTCCTTCAGTGTGGAATCACATTCAGAGTTTAGGCTAGAGAATCAGTCACTGGAAGATTGGATTGTTCCAGGGCAGCATGGTGGCACGGTGGTCAACATTGCTGCCTCACACCGCCAGGACCCAGATTCAATACCGGCCCCAGGTCACTGTCTATGTGGGGTTTGCACATTCTCCTCATGTCTATGTGGACTTCCCCCAAGTGCTCCAGTTTCCTCCCACAGTCCAAAGATGCGTGGGTTAGGTTGATTGGCTGTGCTAAATTGACCCTGGTATCAGGAGATTAGAGGGTAAATCTGTGGCGTTATGGGAATAGGGCCTTGGTGGGATTGTGGTCGGTGCAGACTTGATGGGCCGAATGACCTTTTTCTGCACTGTAGGGTTTCTATGAGAATCATGATGCAATTTCCACACAACACAGACAGTGCACACGCCTAAAGAGGCCAGTCCACAACACACATACTGCACAGGCCCTAAAGAGCCCAGTCCACAACACACACACTGAACAGACCCTAAAGAGTCCAGTCCACAACATATACTGTCCAGACCCTGAAGAGCCCAGTCTACAACACACACACTGTATAGACCCTAAAGAGTCCAGTCCACAACACACATACTGCACAGACCCTAAAGAGCCCAGTCTACAACACACACACTGTATAGACTCTAAAGAACCCAGTCTACAACACACACACTGTATAGACCCTAAAGAGCCCAGTCCCCAACACACACACTGCACAGACCCTAAAGGGTCCAGTCCACAACCTACGCACTGCACGGGGTTAATGAGCGAATGGAAAGACCAAGACAAATTATTCATTGGACTCGTTTATTTAATTGCACCGGGTTGCAGTTTCCAGTCAGGTCTCCCGAGGTAGCTCATCAGTTACTGAGGCAGCAGCTGGATTGGCTGGCTGGGATGTGGGCAGATTGTGTATAGAATCCCTCAGCACAGAAAACAAGCCATTTGGCCCATCATCTCTATGTTGGTGTTTATGCTCCCCCGAACCTCTTGCCACCATACTTCATCTCACTCCATCCTCATGTCTTTCCATCCCTTTCCCCCTCATGTTCTTGTCTATCCTGTTAATGAATCAATACAATTCTCCTCAGCCAACATTCCCTCTGAGCTGATTACCCACACAGCCATACGGAGGTCCTATTCATACCACACACCCATTGGCCCCTTAAAATTAACGTGTATGTACAAGTGTGGAAAAAAAATGAAAGGCTCTAAAACAAATCTCCAATTAAAAATGCAGGCAAATGTGGCCTCAGCCATGCCTCCTCCTCCCATCTCCACATTCCAGTGAAGCCCATTGCCTCCTGCTCTCAGTGCAAGCCAAGTTACATTTGTGCTTGCCTCATAAAACAGATGTGAGGACCTTAATTAGCACATTAAAAAGGTTCAGTGACTGCTTTAAGAAACCACCAGGGACAAGAACCTCATTAAAAATGGTGTTCCGCTACTCCTGAGTGTGTGGTCGACCTTTAAATTGAAAATAGCCAGCAGCGCGATTAGATTTTAAGTCAATGTGTAAACTGCGTTAGCTCGCATGTGTATGTTCTGCAATCCACTCCTCCACTGTTACTAAATTATTAGGCTCCTTATCCAAACATCCGGTACTGGATGAGCAGAAATTTCCATGGACTAAATATTGGGAAGACTGGAGTCATTGTTTTCAGTCCACACCCCAAACTCTGTTCCCTAGCAACCAACTCTGTCCCTCTCCCGTGCAGCAACCTGAGATTCTGTTTGCAATCTTGCTCTTTTATCTGATCGTGAGGCAAGCTTCCAAAACCATATTTGTGCTGTCAGTAAGACTGTCAATTTTCACCTCCGTGACACGGCTCAACTTTCCTCATCTGTGCCTTTGTTTCAACTATTCCAGTGCTCTCCAGGTTAGTCTCCCACATTCTCTCCTTCATAAACTTTAGCTCAACCCAAACTCTGCTGCCTGACAGTCAGTTCCATTCCGTTATCACATCTGTACTTGCTGATTTGCATTGATTTGATCTGATTTATTATTGTCACATCGAAACAAAGAAGCAGCAGGAGACAGTCATTTGGCCCTTCGAGCCTGCTCCACCATTCGTTACGATCATGGCTGATCATCCAACTCAATAGCCTAATCCTGCTGTGTCCCCATAACCTTTGATCCCATTCATCCCAAGTGCTATATCCAGCTGCCTCTTAAATGTTTTGGCATCTTGTGGTAATGAATTCCACAGGCTCACCACTCTTTAGGTAAAGAAATGTCTCCTCACCTCCATCATAAATGCTCTACCCCAAATCCTCAGACGGTGACCCCAAGTGCATTGGGATACAGTGAAAAGTATTGTTTCTCGTGCGCGCTATACAGAGTATGACATTCGTAGAGTACACAGGGGAGAAGGAAAGGAGAGGCTGCAGAATGTAGTGTTACAGTCATAGCTAGGCTGAAGAGAAAGATCAGCATAATAATATGAACATTATTAGACAGTTTAAAGGAGTTAGAGTTAAGTTTAAAGAGCACAGAACAAGAATAAAAGACAGAACTAGAGGGAATGATGGGAAAAGCTCTCAAGAAGGCGCCTCGCCCAAGTGCCATTTTTTTTTGGCTCACGGTGAGGCAATTTCTTAGTTTTAAAATTCTCTTCCTTATATTTGGTCACGTGACCTTCAGTGGCATGCTGTCATACTTTATTTCATAACACTCCTATCCAGTGACTCGGGATGTTTCCTTACATTAAAGGTGCTATATAAATATAATTTGTTGTTTTTATTCTTTTACTGGCCATATAAATACGGCAGCTACAAGAGCAGATTAATAGAACATAGAACATTACAGCGCAGAACAGGCCCTTCGGCCCACGATGTTGCGCCGACCAGTTAAAAAACAATGACCCTCTAACCTAAACCAATCCCTTTCCATCCATAAACCTATCCACGGATCTCCTAAACGCCCCCAAACTAGGCGCATCCACAACTGCAGCAGGCAGGGCATTCCAATCTCTCACCACCCTCTGGGTAAAGAACCTACCCCTGACATCCGTCCTATAACTACCACCCCTTAATTTAAAGCTATGCCCCCTCGTGCTAGCTTTCTCCATCCGAGGAAAAAGGCTATCACTGTCCACCCTATCCAAACCTCTGATCATCTTATATGTTTCAATAAGGTCCCCTCGCAGCCGCCTTCTTTCTAACGAAAACAACCTCAAATCCCTCAGTCTCTCCTCATAGGACCTCCCCTCCATACCAGGCAACATCCTGGTAAATCTCCTCTGCACCCTCTCCAAAGCCTCCACATCCTTCCTATAATGTGGGGACCAGAACTGCACGCAATACTCCAAGTGCGGACGCACCAGAGTTTTGTACAGTTGCAACATGACGCTACGGCTCTTAAATTCAATCCCCCTACCAATAAACGCCAAGACACCGTATGCCTTCCTAACAACCCTATCTACTTGATTCCCAACTTTCAGGGATCTATGTACACATACACCTAGATCCCTCTGTTCATCCACACTATTCAGAGTCCTACCGTTAGCCCTATACTCTACACATCTGTTATTCCTACCAAAGTGAATTACCTCACACTTTTCCGCATTAAACTCCATCCTCCACCTATCGGCCCAGCTCTGCAACTTGACCAAGTCTCCCTGTAGACTAAGACACCCTTCCTCACTATCTACCACACCTCCGACTTTGGTGTCATCAGCAAATTTACTAATCCACCCAGCTATACCCTCATCCAAGCCTTAGAGGCTAGGAATCCTATGGCATTCCTCTGACTTCCCCAGAACCTGTCCACCATTTACAAGGCACACTTGCCTGGATGAGTGCAGCTCCAGCCACGCTCAAGAAGCTTGACACCATCCAGGGTAAAGCAGCCAGCTTGATTGACACCACATCAAGAAACATTCACTCCCCTCTCCACCAAAGCACAGTAGCTGTGTTTACCATCTATAAAGTGAGATTCCTCAGACAGCATCTTCCATACCCGTGGCCGTCACCATTTAGAAGGACAACAGCAGCAGACCATTGGAACACCACCACTTGGAAATTCCCCTTCAAGCCACTCACCATCCTGACTTGAAAATGTATCGCCACTCCTT
The DNA here is from genome assembly GCF_965287045.1 of Carcharhinus amblyrhynchos. Lineage (NCBI taxonomy): Eukaryota > Metazoa > Chordata > Chondrichthyes > Carcharhiniformes > Carcharhinidae > Carcharhinus > Carcharhinus amblyrhynchos. Next base: position 110,310,449 of record NC_137331.1, on the reverse strand, counting down.
CACTATTGCTGGGTCTCCCTCCCCAGGAGCACAATGGGTGTACTTACACCACATGGACAGCAGCGGTTCAAGAAGGCAGCTCACCACCACCTTTATTTAATTCATTTGTGGACATGTGTGTCACTGGCTGGCCAGCAATCATCGCCCATCCCTAGTTGCCCTTGAGAAGGTGGTGGTGAGCTGCCGTCTTGAACCACTGCAATCCCTGTGCTGTGGGTTGACCCACAATGCCGTTAGGGAGGGAATTCTGGGATACTGACCCAGCGACTGTGAAGGAGTGGCGATATATTTCCAAGTCAGGATGGTGAGTGGCTTGGAGGGGAACTTGCAGGTGGTGGTATTCCCATTTATCTGCTGCCTTTGTCCTTCTAGATGGAAATGGTCGTGGGTTTGGAAGGTGCTGTCTAAGGATCTCTGGTGAATTGCTGCAGTGCATCTTGTAGATAGTACACACTGCTGCTACCGAGAAAGGGCAATTAGGGATGGGCAATAAATGCTGACCTAACCAGCGATGCCCACATCCCGTAAAATGAATAAAAAACATTTAAGTTGTTGCTGCAGTGAGTGCAATCAAGTGTCTCCCATTCTTTGGGGGGGTTAGTGAATTTTCCTCCATCTAACCTATCAATTCGCACTAATATCACAAACAGTAATTCTTTTGTCCACAAACTATCAAGCAAGTTAAGAGAAGTAACACAAGTTGCAATTTTACAGACACTAACCTATACAGGTTGGATAAAAGTGAAACTGTATTTATCGTACGCTGCAGATTCCAGAGAGAGATTCCAAGCTACTAATCAAATCTCTGGGTTCATCCGGTGATTTTAAACCTCTTGAGCTTTGTTCTCTGACTTGTGATATATTTGGAACCCCTCAATTTGATTACTGCTGTGTAACGACTCCCAAGTTTTACCTCCTGATCTTTTCTAAGTCAATATTTCCTGCTCAGTGCATCAAACTGATATGTTTGTGTTCAGATGACATGGTTTTCACCTCATACAGATGTACAACGTTCAATCTAACTAATCCAAAGTTACTGATTTGAGGGAAATGAGATTGCTGGCACGCGGAGGATATAATTTATCCTTGGCTATATTACAAATTCAGCAATGGTGAACTGGTGACCCAGTCTACAATCAGCCCAATTTCCTTCACAACTGAAGTCAATTGGCTGGAATGTGGAGCAGGTGGAGAAATTATCACCAGTTTTGCTAAGTTTAAAGCTTATTTGTTAGGGTCATAAATCGGCTTAAATTAACACTGCAATGAAGTTACTGTGAAGATCCCCTAGTCTCCACGCCTGTTCGGGTACACTGAGGGAAAATTTAGCATGGCCAATGCACCTAATCAGTACATCTTTCAGAACACCTGGAGGAAACCCATGCAGACACAGGGAGAACGTGCAGACTCTGCACAGACAGGGGCCGAACCCGGGTCCCTGGCGCTATGAGGCAGCAGTGCTAACCACTGTGCCACCATGCCGCCCACCAGCAGAAAACTAATTTTACCTCATTATGGTCAGCTTGCATCATCCGTATTTCCCACCGGCTGCATAGCATAACAGTGGCAGCCTTGATAGGAATGCAAATCTTTCCAGTGGTCCATTGAATCAGCAATGAATCATCAGGCTCGCCAAAGTGTCAACAGTGGGCATCTTTGCTCCCATTAGAGAAATCATCAACAAGGCAGAGACAGCTGGAGAGAGTTCTGCTGGTAGATTCAAGAACCTGCAGGGTTCCACGTAGCTTAAGTTCAGGGGAGTGCAGAGCAATCAAGGTATTAAGCAAGATAATATCTTGATTGTAAAATAGAGGTTTCTGTGAGGGTAGTGCAGTGCCCCGCAAGCAGGGCAATACCCAACACAATTCAATGGCATGGCACTCCACTGAGATTCATGGACCCTGGCACCACACAAGTGGCACTGTGCTGGACCACATCTTTGACAAAGGCTCATCTGAACCCGAAACGTCAGCTCTTTTCTCTCCTTACAGATGCTGCCAGACCTGCTGAGATTTTCCAGTATTTTCTCTTTTGGGCCCTGGATCACTTTCCAGTTTTACTGCATAAGGGAGAGTAAACTGCCCTACACAGCATTCACACGTGACGAAATGTATTATTCTTTCTCATAATCTGAGGAAGACATTTTCCACAATTCGAAACATTTATTTTATTCATTGTCTCTCCCACTTTACGGCCACCAGGTTTCGGTGAAGTGATGCTTAATGTAATGATAAGAAACAATGATAAAGCATTACTTTGGGCCACACACGTCTGCAATGTCTTATGTGTGAACACGGTTAGTGGTAAATATCGAATTGTTCAAACCTCAGAAAGGAAACTTGTAACAGTTATCCTCAACTGTGTTTGCAATTTGTATAGTATGAGGAGAGAATTGAAATTATGTCCCTGACCACTTGTGACAATTTCATATCAAAATGAATGTTTATAAAGAATTAGAAAACAAAAATGATGACCGGGATTTTCCTCCCCCCTCCATGACGGGTCATGTAGTGGCAGAGGGTGGCTCACCAGTGGCCAGCAACCAGAACTTCTGGTCCCGCCATTGTCAGTAGGGTTTCCTGTAAAAACTGCGGCGGGGTTGTGCCTCTGGGACTGTAAGATCCCACTGGCAGGAACAGATCCCACCCAATCAAGTAAAGTAGAAGCACACTTAACTAAGAGAATGGCTTTCCAACAATCACAACTTTAATCAAGTTCAAACAGTCTTAACCACATTACCTTCAGAGCTAAAATTCCCCAATCTGTCCACGACACCTTTTGGAGTTTAAGATTTATAAAATTCCAGTAAAATTTACCAGATCAGGCCTCTGTCTATTGGTGTTGCTCCTTGTAGTTGGCTGAGATCTAAAACCAGCTCCTCCTGCATTGGTTTCAGTATCCCCCTAAGTATGTTTTCCCTTACCTTACCCAATTTCTTTAGAGCTGCACTCTTCCAGACCTTCATCTGTTTCCTTTATCTTATCCGCCTTCTCTATGACACCTCTCCTTCACACCTTGCATACCTTATTCTTTGAATCCTAACAGCCTATTCATGTCCTGTATCCTTTCTTACTAAATTGCCTGAGCTAAACATCTGTCAGCAATGTTGCTAGGCTCATTAATATATCAGAAGCACAGTTTGATTCACACAGTCGCTCTGTCCCTTAATTATCACACATATTCCCACAGTTTTAAATATATAACCAGGATATTGCCAGCAGAAAATATTCCAATTTCTTGGAATTCCCTGCTGCGTTTTCATGACATTATTGATTTGCTGATTATAGGGATCCTCCGTACAATTTCCGTTACGTGCAAGAGTTTCCTCTGCAGCTGCTGTGTCAATTGGTAAAGCAAGCAATGTCCACACTGGCATTGTCACCCCTTCCCCACCATTCCCACACTGTACCCCCACCCCCTAGCCCCATCTCACCCCAGCCCCACCTCTTCCTGGGATTGTGGAAATGGTTCTGAAAGTAGAGAAATAAGGATCCGTAGTGGCTCAATGGTTAGCTGTCTCACCTCCAAGTCAGAAGGCCCCCAGGTTCAAAGTCCACCCCAGAACTTGTTGGCTATGAAGGACTGCAGCCACTGGTGCAGACATGTCAGTGAGTGCTAGTCTGCAGCACGGAAGGGGGCCATTCAGTCCATACTGTCTGTGCTAGTTCACCATGTGAGCAATACACCTATTGGGGTGCTATTCTCCAACCTTCACTCCGTAACCACGAAAATTCTTCCTTTTTGGAATATAGTCCAATCCCCCCTTGAATGCCTCGATTGGACCCACCATCATCACAGATTCAGTCAGTGCATTCAAGATCCTTACCATCCACTGTGTGATGTTAGCCAGATCTGAGTAATAATTTCTTTGCTTGGTTCATCCTCACTACCCCTCCTACAATTAATGCAAAAGTCAGCTGAGATTCCCAGCAATATCCTGCACATCGGGGAGATAGTAGTATAATGGTAATATCATTGAACTCTAGAGAACCAGGGTGATGCTGTGGACATGGGTTCGAATCCCACCACAGCAAATTTTAATGCATTTTTTAAAGATCTGGAATTAAAAAGTCAAATGATGAACATGGAACTACTGTTGGAAAAGGCTATCTAGTTCACTCATGTCCTTCAGGGAAGGAAATCCGCTGTCTTTACGTGGCCCAGTCTACACGTGACTCCAGACCCACAGCAGTGTGGCAAATGCCCTCTGAACAAGGGCAATTAAAGATGAGCAATAAAGCCAGCAAAGCCCACATCCCACAAACAAATACAAAAAAGAAGGAGATATGTGAAAGCAGGTCCATTTAAACCAGAATCAATGAGTATCTACCTCTGCTGTTTATTCAGCATTCCTGCTACTGAGTCCTAATGTGTGGATGTCAGGCGATAATAGGGTTCAAGGTCAGCTGTGCTGCCGTCTGCAGTTAAAAAATGTATTCACACTTACTGCCTAGTCTGAATTCTTAGGAATGGCAACATTTATTTTGATAGCAATATCCCTTCATAAGACCATGAGATATAGGAGCGGGATTAGACCATTTGGCCCATCAAGTCTGCTCCGCCATTCGATGGTGGCTGATATATTTCTCAATCCCATTCTGGGGCTTTTTCCCAGTAGCATTTGATCCCGTTATCAATCAAGAGCCTACCTATCTGTGTCTTAACTACATGCAATGAGTTGGCCTCCACAGCCGCCAGCAATGGAAGTCAAAAGGGCGTCTTAATTGTAGTGGTCTCCACCCTACCCTTTCTTAAATCGAAAAGCAACTACGATGCAGCATTTTGTTTCTCATTTGGACACACTTGTAAATTGCAGTTTGTATTAAAGAATTGATTCAGAATCATTATCAAACGTCAGGGAAGTTTTAATTCTGTTGGAGGTAATAGATTTAAAAACCAATCATTCTTAATGAAGGCATTCCAGCATTCTTATCCTCGAAAATCCTGCTGGATGCCTTTGAAACACAACTGAGAAAGTTGTGAGCGGCGAGGCGGTCTCCCTGCGGATATTTCTGCTTTGCAGCAAGACTCCTGAATTGAAATATTACCTGGTTTAGCGGGGGCATCACGGTGAAGAATCCAATTTTATTGTCAGATTCCTCAGTCACATTATTACACAAAAATAATTTAATATTGATTAGTTGTAGGCTGCCGCAGCCACTAAAGATTTTGTCCACCTTATTAGTCATGCCAAAAGCCCTAGCTTATAAATCGTCGTGCCTACAAAGCTCCCTAGCCATCTGTACACACGGTCCAACTTGTCTCAGTGCCCCTGTAAACTATCAGGTTCTCATCTCCGATACTTAATAGCCAGGATTTAACCCAGAATATCTTTGCGCCGCAATGACTATTTTTATTGCATGGTCACAGAGATAAGAAGATTCCATCAATAAATTGCTCCCCTGAGAGTGATACTCATCGCACCAACTCCAATTGAAAAAGCCCATGACAAATCAATCGTTCGCCACTTAATGAACTGCTGTATTTAACCTGAATATATTACCTATGATAAAGCCAGACAGCCATGTAGTGAATAAAATCTACAATGTCAGACTCCCAAGTGCACTGAATTATGTCCCCGGCACTTCATATTCAGATATTTCCTCATTTGGCTCCATCTCTCTTTGTCGGGCTGTCTGCTCAGAAGAAAACTCGCTGTAAAAATATCACAGCCACAGAAAAGTATGAGTCACAGAATCCCTACAGTGTGGAAGGAGGCCATTCAGGCCATCAAGTCTGCACCAACAACACTTAACACTCTCCCTCGCTATGTCTGGTACGCTTTGTCTGTTTAGCGCACAAGAAACAATGCTTTTTACTGTATATTAATACATGTAGCGATAATCAATCAAATCAAAATCAATCCCACCCGGGCCCTAACCCCGTGAATTTGCCCTGCTAATTCCCCTGATGCTGAGGGGCAATTAAATGCCAATCAACCTAAACCACACTGTGGGAGGAAACTCATGCAGACACGGGGAGAATGTGCAAACTCTACACAGACAGTGACGCAATGCCAGAATTGAACTTGGGTCCCTGACACTCAGTGCTAACCATTGTGGCACCATGCTGTCAGATCTGGGATACAAGAATTCTTCCATATCCTTGTGGAATTCAATCTACAGCCAGTAAATGCACTACACTTCAATGTTCTGCACTGTTTGTTCTCTGACGATCCAGGGTGTAATTTGGACAGGGTGGGTGGCAGGTCTCAGTGAAGGGTCTAGTCACTCCCCGGTGTCCACTTAGCTTCTTGCAAGGTGGGACTAGGGCAGAGCCTGGACCCTCTTTCTTGACCTCACACCTCAAGGAGTGGGACAGATAGCAATCTATCACCTTCCTACATCCACCTCTAGTGCATAGGCTGACCAACCATGGTTAGATATATTTTCATCATGTGACCAACCACTTGCGTCACGTGACAAGAATATAGCGACATAGTTATAACTCAGGTCAGAAATTCCAAAGTGTTTTATGAAATCCACCTGGATCATAAGTTTTGCACTTTTAATTTGGCCAGGATTAGCATATATTTCACTTCAGGTATGATTCAAATGACCTACAAGGGAGCTTTTATCAAACAAAGTATATTAAGGAATATAGTTAACATGTATAGTAAGAAAATTAGCAATAGCTTTTATTGATTACAGACAAAAACAAAACAACCATAATAATGTATAATCCTTAACAAATATATCTAAATGTTCCAATCTAACAAAACTTCCCATAGACAAAACCTTTTCCAAAGGTTTGACACAGCAAGCTCATGTGATACTGGAACTGAGTCCTTTAGTCGGAGAATTGAAACCCTGACTTCTCAGCCTTGTAACTTCTAACAGCCCTCTGGATAGACCCAAAACAGTTTGAAGTCTGAATAACTTCCCAAAATACCAGGGAGAGACATTTCTTTTCAGCTTGATGTCCATCCCCTTCTAAACTCAAACTGCAGCCAGCAGTCAAACCAAAAGTGAAACCTTAAATTCACTGTGAAGGAAAAGAAAACTATCCAAAACACATGACCTGCCAACCAACCTTCCTCCTCACAATGCAGAGTCATAAAACAATCCAGAGAGTGACTGAGGCCCAGAGTAAAAATAAACAAAACTCCATTTAAGCCATTGAAGTAGCAATAAAAGGACTTCTAGCAGACAGCCTGGCAACAATGAAAAAAAAACTGAGAAGGTCTGTTTACAACTGCAGAGAACATGATTCAAAAAAATTCCTAAAGATACACCAATGTCACACCTTCCCCTTTCGGAAAAAAGAGAACCATCAACATCCAAAGATGGCTTTATTTTTCAAGCCCTTTCAGTTTCGAGTTACTAGTACTCTACAATAAATGTACATACATTTTACAAAATCAAAACATGTAATCATAACAGTAACATAGTCCATTTCAGTCTAACGTCTCAACAACAATGTGGTAAAATATAAAACAGAATTTGACTCTGAATCACATAAGGAGATAGTAAGGATGCGATCTTGATCAAAGAGATGGGTTTTAAGAAGCATTTTAAAGGAGAGGAGAAATTAACCGTGAGGCAGAGAGGTTTAGGGAGTGAGTTCCAGAGTGTGTGGCCCAGGTCACCAATGACAGAAGCAAAGAAAATTGGGGTTATGCATGAGGCCAGAATTGGAGGAGTACGGAGATCTCAGAGGGTTACATCACACCTTGAACAGCTCCCTCCACCCGCATACACCTGCGTTCAACACCTTGCAACATGTCAGAAAATAAAAGTCTCTTCATGAACTAACTCATTTTATTCATTCCTGGGACATGGGCGTCACTGGCTGGCCAGTATTTATTGCCCATCCCTAGTTGCCCAAGGGCATTTGAGAGTCAACCGCATTGCTGCGGCTCTGGAGTCACATGCAGGCCAGGCCAAGTAAGGGTAGCAGATCTCCTTGCCTATAGGACATTAGTGATCCAGATGGGTTTTTCTGACAATCAACAATGATTTCATGGTCATCAGTACATTCTCCTCCTGAAATTTTTTTTATTGAATTCAAATTCCACCATCTGCCTTGGCAGGTGCCCCTGGTCCCCAGATCATTAACTGAGTTTCTGGGAAATAGCCAAGCAATAATACCACTAGGTCATCACCTCCCCACGAAGGACTAAATGATTCTTCACTATCTATCAGTTGTGATATTTTTATCTCATCTAACTGAAACTTGCAGGTAGAATGAAAAAAAATTGTGTTCATATCCTTTCTGTCTTTTCCCTCGGTGGCTTGTAGCAATGTCCAGTGAGATTAATCTTTGAATTTTGGAGATGCTCAGGCAGTCATTATCCAACATGCTGTACGCATGTCCAACATCATCCAATGTAGCACAGAATGGTATGTTACATTACATCTCTCTGGTGTGATAGATCAGTACCACATTGAGTAAGGAACTAACTGAACCACTGGGTCACTCATGACAATAAAAATGAGAGTGGGAAGATTTCCTTTGTGTACTGTATGTAGCAAAGTTATAAAATTCTTTAACACAGCAATCCTTCTTTTGTTTTTATGGAAGAGAAAAACGATACAGCAGTAGGGTGCCACAGTTCTAGCACTGCTGCCTCACAGAGGCAGAGACTCGAGTTCAATTCCAGCCTTGGGTGACTGCCTGTGTGGAGTCTGCACATTCTCCCCGTGTCCATGTGGGTTTCCTCTGAGTGCTCCGGTTTCCTCACACAGTCCAAAGGTTTAAAATTTATTTATTAGTGTAAGTAGGTTTACATTAACACTGCAATCAAGTTACTGTGAAAATCCCCTAGTCACCACACTCCAGCGCCTGTTTGGATCAATGCACCTAACCAGTACGTCTTTCAGAATGTGGGAGGAAACAGGAGAACCCAAAGGAAACTCATGCAGACATGGGCAGAATGTGCAAACTCCATACAGACAGTGATCCAAGCCAGGAATCGAATTGGGTCTTTGGCACTGTGAGGCAGCATTGTGCTACTGTGCTGCCCCACATGAGTACACATGGATGATATGGGTATAGAGGGATATGGGCCATACGCAGGCAATTGGGACGAGCTTAGTGGTTGAAAAAAAGGGTGGCACAGACAAGTTGGACCTGTTACCATGCTGTCAACCTCAGTGACTCTATAGTCAGCTGATACTGGTCTGGTAAGTATTCATAAATTATAGGCTTTACGGAAACTTAATTCTTTGACTGGAGGCACTGAAGAACATCCTGAGGCCATGAGGGGTTGCATAAAAATGTCCATCCTGTGTTTCAATATTCACATTTAGCAAAGTTTAGCTTAAAGATTACACCAGAAATGTTAACATAACTCTTCTTATGAAGTGACTGATTGCTATGTATTTCCAGTAGTTTTAATTTGTATTCAGACTTCAGGACCTCATGGGTCTCCTTTTTACCTCAGGTACAATGTTTTACTGATAAACTCACATTAAGGTCTTGTGCTTTGATTTGGTGGACTTTTGTCCACCTCCGTCCTGAACCCCTGGTTCTGAGGTTTGAAGATAGGAGCCTGTCTTGACAGTGCCTTAAGCAATTATGAGTTGCCGACAATATTTTCCAGGACACCATAGAAATCATCGTAACAGCACAGTACAGAAAGAGGCCATTCGGCCCATCGAGCCTGCACAGGCCACAATCCCACCCCATATCCCTACATATTTTACCCACTAATCCCTCTAAACCTACGCATCTAAGGGGCAATTTTTTTAGTTTGGCCAATCAACATAACCCGCACATCTTTGGATTGTGGGAGGAAACCGGAGCACCCAGAAGAAACCCACGCAGACACGAGGAGAATGTGCAAACTCCACACAGACAGTGACCCAAGCCAGGAATTGAACCCAGGTCCCTGGCACTGTGCAGCATCAGTGCTAACCACTGTGCTACCGTGCCGCCCAGGCTGATCTATTAGGTACATGGCTGATCTATGTAGGGAATACCAGCCAAACAATGTCACACTAAAACCAAATCATACAATCGTTTTGGCCGTTTGGTAGAAGGCCCTTTGGCCTGCCACGTCTGCACTGGCTGTCCAAACCAGCACGATGGCTTAGAACATAGAACATAGAACATAGAACATTACAGCGCAGAACAGGCCCTTCGGCCCACGATGTTGCGCCGACCAGTTAAAAAAAGACAACAACAATGACCCACTAACCTAAACCAATCCCTTTTCGTCCATAAACCTATCCACAGACCTCTTAAACGCCCCCAAACTAGGCGCATTTACAACTGCAGCAGGCAGGGCATTCCAATCCCTCACCACCCTCTGGGTAAAGAACCTACCCCTGACATCCGTCCGATAACTACCCCCCCTTAGTTTAAAGCCATGCCCCCTCGTGCTAGATTTTTCCATCAGAGGAAAAAGGCTATCACTATCCATCCTGTCTAAACCTCTAATCATCTTATATGTTTCAATAAGATCCCCTCTTAGCCGCCTTCTTTCCAGCGAAAACAACCCCAAATCCCTCAGCCTCTCCTCATAGGATCTCCCCTCCATACCAGGCAACATCCTGGTAAACCTCCTCTGCACCCTCTCCAAAGCCTCCACATCCTTCCTGTAATGTGGGGACCAGAACTGCACACAATACTCCAAGTGCGGCCGCACCAGAGTTGTGTACAGTTGCAACATAACGCTACGACTCCTAAATTCAACCCCCCTACCAATAAACGCCAAGACACTGTATGCCTTCTTAACAACCTTATCTACTTGATTCCCAACTTTCAGGGATCTATGTACACATACACCTAGATCCCTCTGCTCCTCCACACTATTCAAAGTCTTCCCGTTAGCCCTATACTCAACACATTAGTGCCATTCCCCTGCCTTTTCCCACACCGTTCTACATTGTTCCTATTTAAATGATCATCCAATGTCCTCTGAATTACTATATGAATGGGTTTAAATTAGGAGGGGGAATTGTGCAAGAAGACCCTTGTGTCCTCACACACCAGTAACCGAGGGTAAGCATGCAGCTGCAGCAGGCAGTAAAAGGCAAACGGTATGCTGGTGAGAAGAGCAGAGATGTCTTTATACAATCATACAGGGCTTTGGTGAAGCCACATCTGGAATATTTTGTTCAGTTTTGGTCTCCTCATCTGGGGAAGGATGTTCTTGCTCTAGAGGGAGTGCAGAGACATTTACCAGACTGGTTCCTGGGATGGCGTGACTGACATATGAGGAAAGATTGAGTCGGTTAGGATTATATTCGCTGGAGTTCAGAAGAATGAGAGGGGATTTCATAGAAACCTAAGAATTCTAATAATACTAGACAGGGGAGATGTATGAAGGATGTTCTCAATGGTGGGGTTGTCCGGACAGGGGGCCAAAGTCTGAGGAAACAGGATAGACCCTTTAGGACAGAGATGAGTAGAAATTTCTTCACCCAGAGAGAGGACAGCCTGTGGAATTCGTTACCGCAGAAAGTAGTTGAGGCCAAAATATCGAACATTTTCCAGAAGCAGTTAGATATACCTCTTGAGGCGAAGGGGATCAATGGATATGAGGGAAGGCAGGATCAGGCTATTGAGTTGGATGATCAGCCATGATCATAATGAATGGCGGAGCAAGCACGAAGGGCTGAACGACCATCTCCTGCTCCTATTTTCTATGTTTCAATGTTTCTATGACTGCCTCGATTGAACCTGCCCCCTCCACACTTCCAGGCAGTGTGCACTGCAAGCCTGAACCACTCGTTGTGTGAAAAAAATCTATCCTTACATTGCAATTCCATCTTTTTTAAATCACAAGTATGGGCCCAATTCAATCAATCTCTCCTGATAGGACAGTCCCGACAACACTGGTATCAGCCTAGTGAACGTCCGCTGCTTTCCCTCTGTGTCAAGTATATCCAACAGACCATGAGACATAGGAGCAGAATTAGGCCACTCGGCCCATCGAGTCTGCTCCACCATTCAATCATGGCTGATATCTTTCTCATCCCCATTCTCATGTCTTTTCCCCATTATCCCTGATCCCTTTATCAATCAAGGACATATCTTTCTCTATCTTAAAGACACTCAGTGACCTGGCTTCCACAGCCCTCTGTGGCAAAGAGTTCCACAGATTCACCACTCCCTGGCTGAAGAAATTCTTCCTCATCTCTGTTATAAAGGATCGTCCCTTTAGCCTGAGGTTGTGCCCTCTGGTGCTAGCTCTTCCTACTCCGGAAACATCCTTTCCATGTCCACTCTATCCAGGTCTCGCAGTATCCTATAAGTTTCAATAAGAAGTCCCCTCATCCTTCTAAACTCCAATGCATACAGACCCAGAGTCCCCAACTATTCCTCCTACGACGAGCTCTTCATTCAATGGAATATTCTTGTGAACCTCCTCTGGACCCTTTCCAAGGCCAGCACATCCTTCCTTAGATATGGTGCCCAAAACTGCTCACAATACTCTAAATGGGGTCTGATTAGAGCCTTATACCGCCTCAGAAGTGCATCCCTGCTCTTGTATTCTAGCCCTCTCGACATGAATGCTAACATTGCATTTGCCTTCCTAACTGCTGACTGAACCTGCACATTAACCTTCAGAGAATCTTGAACAAGAACTCCCAAGCCCCTTTGTGTTTCTGATTTCCTAAGCATTTCCCCATTTAGAAAATAGTCTATGCCTCCATTCCTCCTTCCAAAGTGCATAACCTCAGACTTTTCCACATTGTATTCCATCTGCCACTTCCTTGCCCACTCTCCTAACCTGCCCAAGTCCTTCTGCAGCTCCCCTGTTTCTTCAATACTACCTGTCCCTCTATATATCTTTGTATTATCTGCAAACTTAGCAATAGTGCCTTCAGTTCCTTAGGTCTAGAGATCTTCCTTCCTGAGGTAGAGAGACCAGAAATGCACCTTAGTTGCTGCTGATAAGTTTTCAGGCAATTACATTTGGGAGAATTTTTGGTTGCTGATACCAAGTATCCTTCCGTCCTCCGCCATCCTTTCAGTGGATTAATGGCATTCCAATTAGTGCTGTTCTACATAAATCAATGAAGCGTACACCTACGGATCTAAAATTGTTCGGCAGCAATAAACAAACATGAAACCACAAATGGAAATGATCCCTGTGCCGTTGAAATAAATACTGGCAGATTAGTCTAAAAGACTGCGTCAATGACTTGCCAGCATTTATTAACTGCTGATGTGGGTCAGAATTCAGGTTCAAGTCACAAGAACAAAGACTCCATCAAAGAGCTTACTATTCCATGTTAATGTCATTGTGCTGTTGCTCCGAAACACAAATCAATTCTTCGCAGTGTGCCAAAACGTTAAGCAAACACCCTCCAAGATAGTCTCAGAAATATTTTTCACAGCATAAGAAAGAACTGCGTTTTCCACACAGAATCGGGGGGCCTAATTGTGGGTTATACCTTATGCATGGAAAACATAACAAAGGATTCTTCTGCGACCCATCCTAAAACAAAAAAGATCTTGCATGACAGCCAGATTTAAAAGCAGAGACCTTTACGAAAGGCACCCTCTGATTTCACTTTGGTTCAGCAAAGACAATGAGAACTGTACCAGCCCCCACAGAGTGGAAACCAGACATCAGGGAGGAGCAGTTAAAGTCATAGAAACCCTACAGTGTGCAGAAGGAGGCCATTTGGCCCACTGAGTCTGCACTGACAACAATCCAACCCAGGCCCTAGCCCCACTGAGTTACATTGCCAGTCCCTCTAACCTACCACATTCTGGGACACTAAAAGTTAATTTAGCATGTCCAATCAACCTAGCCCGCACATCTTTGGACTGTGGGAGGAAACCGGAGCATCTGGAGGAAACCCACGCAGACACGGGGGAGAAAGTGCAAAATTCACACAGACAGTGACCCGTGCGGGGAATCAAACCCAAGTCCCTGGCGCTGTGACACAGCAATGCTAATAAATAAACTTAAGCTTTAAACTAACCACCGTGCTGCCCACTGTCACCCTGCCACACATTTAGGCACTTAGGCCTATTTACAATGGGCAAAACCTAAGCCAGCCGCAGACTAAAGTCAATAAAATGGCTGGAACAGTAAGATGCACTACTGAATAATGAAGGTCGGGTGCGATTGACTAGGTTCATGAGGGCTCGATTTTGTCAGCTGAGCTCACAGACTTCCCGTGCTAAAGGTCGATGAGGTTCTAAGACACTGCTCACTTCAGATGCATTTGGTTTTCAGGTTTGAGGATAAAGAGTACTCGACCTGTATATCACTGCAACCTGCTGAATATCGTACGATCAGGAGTGTGTTCATCCAGCTCATCTAAGAATAGAGTTTCTTGTGATCAAAATTGGACATCATAGCTTCCTCCTCCTCCATTGGTGGCTTCACTTATCTAGTCCTATTTAGCTTCCTGGTCCTAGAATCATAGAGTCCTACAGTGCAGAAGGAGGCCATTTGACCCATCAAGTCTGCACCGACCACAATCTCACCCAGGCCCTATCCCCAAAACCCCAAGCATTTACCCTAGCTAGACATTAAGTGGCAATTTAGCATGGCCAATCCACTTAACCTGCACATCTTTGGACTATGGGAGGAAACTGGAGCACCCGGAGGAAACCCACGCAGACATGGGGAGAACATGCAAATCCCACACAGACTCAATCAAACAAGGTCCAAGCTGACAGGATGAGGCGTTACGCCCCTTCCCGGACAGTGACCCAAGACGGGAATTGAACCCGGCTCCCTGGTGCTGTGAGGCAGCAGTGCTAACTGCTGTGCCAGTGTGCCACCCTGACAGGATTTAGGTTTTGGAACAAGGAAGGTCCCCTTCTCTGATAAGGTTACCAACCCTCGCAGGCTGCCTGGGAGGTCTCTGAGATTTCAAGATTAATCTCGGGGACACTGCCATTACCAATCTCGGAGCGACATCAAAGAGCTGTTACGAGCAGAGTTTGTTTTGATTTTCTGTGGAAACTTTGGTTCATTATTTAGAAAGATATGGGGCGATATTCTCTGGCCTCCCCTCAGAGGCAGGAGGCGACTAGCTGGTCCTGCCTCTGTCACTGGCAATTCCCCATCAAAGTCACCGCATTGTCACTGGAAACCCCACAGCGAGGGTGTGCTGTCAGCAGGATTGGGGAATTCCCCCAGCACGAACGAACAGAGAATTCCAGCCATTATTTGACTGGTCCGGGCAGTTAGAAGCAGGAAGTCATGTTCTGAAACCTCCGGGAATTGCATCCAAGCAGAGTCGGTAACTCCACCCAATAGGTCAGGCCACATCCTGGAGATCAAGCCGGCTGAATGAACGTCTGGATATCTTTGTGTCTTTAAACACTAACAGAAGGTGAAAAGGGCTTTCCCTTTGACTTTCCCCCACCCAATATGTCATTCCAAAAAAGAACTGACTGTCATGCTCCCCTCCCTGAGGGTATCAGCTTCATAAACTTACCTCCTGTCATTCTCAGAATGTTCAGGAAGCTTCCTGGTTTGCTGGGTTTCATTTTTATATAAGAAGTCTCACAACACCAGGTCAAAGTCCAACAGGCTTATTTGGAATCACGAGCTTTCGGAAAGCTTGGGGATGCATGAGAGGTCAGAGTTAGGGGAACGCAAATATTTCAGAGGATTTTGGGGTTAGAGGAAGTTAGAGAGATGGGGAGGGGAAGCAATATGAAAATAAGAATGAGAATTTTAAAATTGAGGCTGGGAGCCAGTGAGTTTTTAAAGTTTATTTATTAGTGTCGCAAGTAGGCTTGCATTAACACTGCAATGAAGTTACTGTGAAAATCCCCTAGTCGTCACACTGCAGCACCTGTTTGGGTACACTAAGGGAAAATTTAGCATGGCCAATGATCTACTCCGACATGTCTTTTGGACTGTGGGAGGAAACCAGAGCAAACCCATGCAGACACGGGGAGTACAACAGAGTACGCATAGACTCTGCACAGAGCTTAACCCAAGCTGGGAATCAAACCCAGGTCCCTGGCATTGTGAGGTGCTAACCACTGTGCCACCAGGGGAATGGGCCTTGATATGAATTGAGACATGGGCAGCAGACGTTTGGATGACCTCAAGCTTGTGGAGGTAGAATATGAGGGACAAGGCAGTGCATTGGAATAGTCAACAGAGGTCACAAAGGCATGGATGAAGGCTTCAGCAGCAGATGAGCTGATGCAGGGGCGAAGTCAGGCAATGAGGTGGAGATGGAAATAGATGGTCATAGTGATGGCATGAATGTGAGGACGTCACAGAATAAAATGTGAGATCAAAGTTGCAAAGAGCGTGGCTCAATCTCAGTCTGTTGCCAGGGAGAGGAATGGAGTTAGTAGCTAGAGAGTGGAGTTTGAGCGGAGATCGGAATTAATGGCTTCAATCTTGCCAGTATTTGATGGGAGGAAATTTCTGCTTGTCCAGTACTAGATGTCTGATAAGAAGTCTGATCATTTTGCAAAGGTGAAGGAGTGAAGAGAAGTGGTGGTGAGGTAAAGATCGGTGTCATCAACAGGTGTGAAAACTAATGCTGCGCCTTTGGAAGATATTACTGAGGGACAATGGGAAATAGGAGGGTGAAAAAGATCAAATCCTGTGGGATACTGGAGGTGAGAGTTCAGGATCAGGAAGAGAAAACATGATACTCTGGATGTGGTTAGATAGATAAGAATGGAACCAGGCAACAGTTCACTGGATTGATTCTGGAGTTGAGGGGCTTGTATGAACAGGTTGAACAGTTTAGGCCTATATTCTCTGGAATTTAGAAGAATGAGAGCAGATCAAATTGAGATATATAGGATCATAAAATAATGGAATCCTAGACTCCCTACAATGCAAGAGGAGGCCATTTGGCCCATCAAGTCTGCACCGACCACAATCCCACCCAAGTCCTATTCCCGTAACCTCACACATTTACCCTGTTAATTCCCCTGACACTAGGGTCAATTTAGCACGGCCAATCAACCTAACTCGCACCTTTTTTGGATGGTGGGAGGGAAAAAGAGCACCCGGAGGAAATCCACACAGACACAAGGAGAATGCGCAGATTCGGCACAGACAATGACTCAAGGCCCAAATTGAACCCAGGTCCCTGGTGCAGTGAGGCAGCAGTGCTAACCACTGTGCCAGCGTGCTGCCCCAAGTTGATAAAAGGTATGGATAAGATAGGCCTGGAGTGGATGTTTCCTCTTGCGGGGCATTCTAGGATAAGAGGTCATAGTTTTAGGATAAGGGGTAGCAAGTTTGAAACAGAGTTGAGGAGAAACTACTTCTCCCAAAGGGTTGTGAATCTGTGGAATTCGCTACCACAAAGTGAGGTAGATACTGGGACAGTGAGTAAATTTGAAAAGTTAGGAGTTAGACAGATTTTTAAATGGTAATGGGGGTTGAAGATTTATGGAGAGAAGGCAGGAAAATGGGGATGCGGAGCATATCAGCAATGATCGCATGGTGGAACAGACTCGATGGGCTGAATGGTCTAATTCTGCTCCTGTATCTTATGAACTTATGATAGCAATGCCACCCATCTGGAGAGAGTTGGAGGAAGATGGTGCGGTCAGCTGTTTCAAAGGCTGCAGAATGTTCAAGAAAGGGAAGTTTATCTTCATCACAGTAACATCGGAGGTGACTTGTCACTTTGATAAGAGCTGTTTCAATACAGTTGTAGCGAAGGAAACCTGACTGGAGGGATTCAAACATGCAGTCCTGGGAAAAAAAATGGGAAATGATTTGGGAGGTGACAACACACTCAAGGACTTTTGAAGAGGAAAGGGATACAAGAGATGGGATGGAAATTTTCAATGATGGTGGAGTCAATAATTGGGTTTTGGAGGAGCCGGGGTGATGACAGCAGATTTCAAGGGGAGAGGAACAAGAGGGAGAACAGTTAACAATATTGGCTAACATGGGGACTGGGAGGGGAGGCCGGATGACTAGCAGTTTAGTGGGAATCGGAAATCGAGGGAGCAGGGCGATGGGTCACACACACACACACACACACACACACACACACACACACACACACACACACACACACACACACACACACACACACACACAAGCTGAGCTCAGAGGGAGTATGAGGGGAGATCGGACAGAAACAAGAGCAAGATGTGAGTTTGCAGGCAGATAATTCCACGTCCTGTTCAATAGCTTCCCTGCTTTGTGTGTGTGTGTGTGTATGTGTGTGTGTACATTTTGTTCAAGAACATACATGAATTTTGAGTCGGCACAGTGGTACAGTGGTTAACATTGCTTCCTCACAGTGCCAGGAACCCAGGGTTTGATTCCCGGCTTGGTTCATTGTCTGTGCAGAGTTTGCACATTCTCCCCGTGTCTGTGTGGGTTTCCACGGGGCGCTCCGCTTTCCTCCCGCAGTCCAAAGATGTGCGGGTTAGGGTGGACTGGTCATTCTAAATTGCCCCTTAGTGTCAGGGGGACCAGCTAGAGTAAATGCATGGGGTTATAGGGATAGGACCTGGGTGGGATTGTAGTCGGTGCAGACTCGATGGGCCGAATGGCCCCCTTCTGCATTGTAGGATTCTAATTCGCTTTGTTTCAAAACAGAATTCCGAAAGATAATGAGATTGCTAAATCTATCGCATGAAGGAAGAAAATCGCGAAAACTGGTGAGAGATGTTGGTCAGTAAACAGAGCTGTGTTTGAAAAAATGACTGCAAATAGACAGCGCAAATGGATCCTGGATTGAGTTGCTCCACTGGTCTGAGGCACGGAAGCCCTGATCTATTGCTGCATTGTACAAAGTGAAGCTTAGTGAATAGCAGACTGCGAACTTCGCTGTAATGTACTGTGTTAAAAGCTTCCTAATACTCCGTGCTAATATCTCGAAAAGCGCTGCAGCATAAAAGCGGTAAAGCCATTTCTCTGCGTTCAAATTCAAATGAGCTTGGAACTTCTCCAAGCCCAATAAACAGAAAACAAATTAAATTGACTGTTGCAACAGTAAGTAAAATAATTTCAAACAAAAAAAACCCTCTCACAATCTGGTGCATATATAATAAGTGATAATAGATGCATGCCAGTAAATTAAAGGCAGAATCCAATTTCAGAGCTCAGATGATACACATCAACTGTTCTCAGGAATTACCATGTCATTTGAGCCCCTGAATTAGATTACTATCCTGTAATTTGCTTACAGCTATCCTCTAGGTAGTCAGGGAGGGTTGTGTACATAAAAGAGGGATAATTGCAGCAAGATCGTGGTCACGTAGGCCGAGGTGACGATTTCTTTTGCTTCAGTAGTTTTGGTTTGATTTATTATTGCCACATGTATTAGTGTACAGTGAAATGTATTGTTCTTTGCACGCTATACAGACAAAGCATACCAGCCCAAAGGGTTAGGTGGATTGACTATGCTAAATTGCCCCTTAGTGTCAGGGGGTTAGTAGGGTAAATAAGTGCCGTTATGGGGATAGGGCCTTGGTGGGATTGTGGTTGCTGTAGACTCGATGGGCCGAATGGCCTCCTTCTGCACTGTAGAGATTCTATGATTCATTCACATAGCATAAAACAAAGAAGGAAAGGAGAGAGTACAGAACGTTTGGTCACAGTTATAATTAGGGTGTAGGGAAAGATCAACTTAATATAAGGAAGGTCCATTTAAAAGTCTGATGGCAACAGGGAAGAAGATGTTCTTGAGCCAGTTGATATGTGACCCTAGACTTTTGTACCTTTTTCCCAATGGAAGAAGGTGGAAGAGAGGATGTCCAAGATGTGTGGGATCCTTGATTAGGCTGGCTGCTTTGCCAAGGCAGCAAGAAGTGTAGATGGAGTAGACGGAAGGACAATGGAAATGTTCCCCCGATGTCTGCCTCCTGTAACATCTAGCACTCAGCATCGCACCCTTTAACCTACAATATTGTGAGGCAATGGTGGCACAGTGGTAATGTGGCTTGTTTAGTAATCCCAGATTAAGGTTCTGGGGACATGGGTTCAAATCCCACCACAGCAGCTGATGGGATTTAAATTAAATTAATAAACGTGGAATTATAAAGTTAGTCTCAGTAATGGTGATAATGGCAACTATCATTGATTGTTACAAAAGCGTATGTGGTTCATAATGGCCTATAGGGGAGGAAATTTGCCAGCCTTAAGTAGTCTGACCTAGAGGTGAGTCCATGCCCACAGCAATGTGATTGACCCTTAGTCACCCTGAGTGCAGTGCAGGATGGGCAGCAAATGTTGCCAGTGTTGTCCACATCTCACGGAAGAATTAATTACTGCTCTGGCACTGAGGTATTTCTTGCCAATCGAAATAAATGAGAATTTTGCAATCTGTCTGATAAAAACGGCCTGAGTCTATCCAGCTTCAATCGTACCAGGCCCTTGGAGGCAGGTTTGAAGGACGGGGAATGAGTAAAACTGGGAACAATGTCTTGCATCATCCCATGTTTCCCGTGGGTGGCTCCTGTGAATGGTGGAAAGCCAATTCAGCTCGTTAAGTGGGCATTTAGTCGCATGTTTCCAAGGGTAATGCAATTTTGATAGCGTCGCACAAGCCCCAAGTGGCGTCAGAAGCTCGGCCACTCTGAGGAACAGGCAGCATCAGTGGGAGGTTCGTCGCATCAAAATGAGATGCAATGTGGCAGTTTAATGGTGCACACAGCAAGCCTGAGGGCATCTGTGGCCAACAGCAGCTCCTGGAGGCTGCTCACACAGACACTGAACACTGAATCATAGAATCCCTGCAGTGCAGTAGGAGGCCATTCAGCCCATCCTTCTGGGGTTGTATCACGGCTTGGTATGGCTCCTGCTCTGCTCAAGACCGCAAGAAACTACAAAAGGTCATGAATGTAGCCCAATCTGTCAGGCAAACCAGCCTTCCATCTATTGACTCTGTCTACACTTCCCACTGCCTCGGAAAAGCAGCCAGCATAATCAAGGACCCCTCGCACCCCGGACATTCTCTCTTCCGCCTTCTTCGGTTGGGAAAACGATACAAAAGCCTGAGGTCACGTACCAACTGACTCAAGAATAGCTTCTTCCCTGCTGCAGTCAGAATGGACCTACCTTGCATTAAGTCGATCTTTCTCTGCACCCTAGCTATGACTGTAACACTACGTTCTGCACTCTCCTTTCCTTCTCTATGAACAGTATGTTTTGCCTGTGTAGCGCAAGAAACAATACTTTTCACTGTATACTAATACACATGACAATAATAAATCAAACCAAAAATCAAATCATCGAATCTGCTCTGACCCTCCAACACAGCATCTTCCCCAGATCTCAGTTCCAAATATACCGCTCCAGGAATTCCCATCCAGGTTTTTGAGGGTGAGGCAGAAGAGCTTGCAGTCATGGTCGGCACAGCCTTGGGACTGAGGAGGGAAGGAACAAGAGCAGCAAGGCTAAGAAGATCCTTTATTCATTCCGAGAAGGGGATTAGCACTGCAGGCTGCATTGCTTAGGAAACAGCAGGCCAGAAGGCTGATATGATGGTGAGCATCCCCACTCCTGTGCCCCTTTCAGACACTGCATTTTCATGCCACAAACACCTCCAGAGGGACAAGGGATAGGGCCTAAGCTGATCTGGGCTTTGACTAATGATCTTAACATTCAAATGTGGGTAGGTTGACATCAGGTCAAATGCACATCAGATGCCTTTCCTCTTCACAGTGTCCACATGTAAGGGTACTTAGCAGTCATTGTATTATTTAATTAGTCGATAGGTTTGTCAGGTTATGTATAAAATCGATTCTCAACTGCCATTCAACTTATAGTTTTCCTGTAATGTCACTCCTGAATTTTTTTCAAACTCAGCCCTGAGCCTGGCTCTCTGTTTACCCTCTCCCCAGTACAGTGTATCCCTCAGGGGTTGGGCTGTCTCCGGTCCCAAGAGGATAACGGAAGGCCCTGAGCCTGGCTCTCTGTTTACCCTCTCCCCAGTACAGTGTGTCTCTCAGGGGTCGGGCTGTCTCTGGTCCCGAGAGGATAAGGGAAGGCCCTGAGCCTGGCTCCCTGTTTACCCTCTCCCCAGTACAGTGTGTCCCTCGTGGATCTGGCTGTCTCTGCTCCCGCATTCTTGACTAGTATCTGCAACCTCACCACCCTTATCTGGGATGAAGAGACACCTTAATTGTGACCATCTTCAAGGAAGGAGACAGGCCCGACTGTGGAACTTACTGAGGGATTTTCCTATTCTCTGCCTTGAGAAAGATCAATGCAAGAATCCTCCTCAACCCCCTCCTCCCAGTGGCTGAAGAGTTTCTCTCAGAGTCCCAGTGCGGCACAATGGACATAATTTTCAGTGCGCAACAAATCCGGGAAGAGTGCAGGGAGCAGCATCAATCTCTGAACATGGCCTTCTTCAATCTCGCAAAGGCTTTTGACTCAGTCAACTGTGAGGAATTGTGGAACATCCTTCTCAAATTCAGCTGCCCACAGGAATCAGTCAGCATTCCCAGCCTGCTCCAGGATGACATGCAAGCCGTTAACCTCACAAATAGAACCACCATACACCCAATACATATGCAACCTGGGCTGCATCATCACACCAACACTCTTCTCCATCGTCCTTGCAGCACACCCCATCACCCTGAAGCTTCAGAGGTGGAGCTAACCGACTGGACAAGCAGGAAACTGTTCAACATCTGACATCCCCAGGCTAGAATCAAGATCATTCTAACTTCTATCATTAAGCTGCAGTACACAGACAATGCCTGTGTGCGCACACACTCAAAGGCGAGTTGCAAACTATCATTGCACTTTCACCGAGGCATATGAGAGAATGGACCTCAGAGTAAACATCCGGAAAACAAAGGTTCTTTACCAGCCTGCTCCTGCCACACAAAACTGCCCACCAACCATCAAAATCCACAGTGAGCCCAGGACAATGTCGATCATTTTCCAAACCTCAGGAACCTCCTCTTAGCATGAGCTGACATCGACAATGAAATCCAGCAGCAGCTCAACATGCCTGTGCAGTCTTCCACTGCCTGAGGAACGAAGTGTTCGAAGACTGAGATCTCAAATCCAGCACCAAGCTCATGGTCTACAGAGCAGCGACAGTCCCTGCCCTCCTATTTGCATCAGAAACACGGACACCTCAAATCCCTGGAGAATGTTGCCTCCGCAAATTCCTGTAAGTCCACTGGCAGGATAGCTATGCCAACGTGAGCAATTTCTCCCAGGTCAACATCCCCAGTATTGAGGCATTGGTCACCCTCAGCCAGCTGCGATGGGCAGGCCACATTGTCGGCATGCCCAACACAAGATTCCCAAAACAAGTGCTCGACTCTGAGCTCCGCAAAGGCAAGTGATCACGAGGAGGGCCGAGTAAACACGACAAGTATATTCTGAAAGCCTCCCTAAATCGACATGTGGGATTTGTTTGCCTTAGAATACATGCACTGCAGAAGAAACATCTGTGATAGTGCCAATCACCTTGAGCGTCACCGGGTGGAGAATGCAGAGGTCATGCGTAAACTTTATTCTTCTACTTCTTTTTCTATCTAACTTTTTCCTCAATTCATGAATCCTATACACTTGGACCACAATATGTGAGTTCCACATTCTCAGCACTCCCTGGATTAAGTCAGCTTTTTCCCTTGGATCTTTCCCTGGCTTTCTTGAATTTATAGCCCAGAGTTCTGGATTCCTGTCTATATGCACACACGTGCGTGCGCACACACACACACACACACACACACACACACACACAGATACACACACACACACACACATACACACACACAGATATACGCACACACACACACAGACACGCACACATAAATACACAGATACATACAGACACTTGCACTAATACACAGATGACACTAACACATACAAACACACACACACACAGGCACACACAGACACGCACATTGGCACACAGATACACACTAACACACACACAGATACACACTAACATACACACACACAGACACACAGATACACACTAACACACACACAGACACACACAGACACACAGATACACACTAACACATTGAAACATAGAAAAACTACAGCACAATACAGGCCCTTCGGCCCACAAAGTTGTGCCAAACATGTCCCTACCTTAGAGATTACTAGGCTTACCTATAACCCTCTATCTTACTAAGTTCCATGTACTTATCTAAAAGTCTCTTAAAAGACCCAACCAAATCTGCCCCCACCACAGTTGCCGGCAGCCCATTCCACGCACCCACCACTCTGAGTGAAAAACTTACCTCTGACATCTCCTCTGTACCTACTCCCCAGCACCTTAAACCTGTGTCCTCTTGTGGCAACCATTTCAGCCCTGGGAAAAAGCCTCTGACTACCCACTCGTTCAATACCTCTCATCATCTTATACACATCTATCAGGTCACCCCTCATCCTTCGTCTCTGCAAGGAGAAAAGACCGAGCTCCCTCAACCTATCCGCATAAGGCATGCTCCCCAATCCAGGCAACATCCTTGTAAATCTCCTCTGCACCCTTTCTATGGCTTCCACATCCTTCCTGTAATGAGGCGACCAGAACTGAGCACAGTACTCCAAGTAGGGTCTGACCAGAGTCCTATATAGCTGCAACATTATTTCTTGACTCCTAAACTCAATTCCTTGATTGATGAAGGCCAGTACACCATACGCCTTCTTATCCACAGCTTCAACCTGTGCAGCTACACTCAGCGTCCTATGAACTCGGACCCCAAGATCCTTCTGATCTTCCACACTGCCAGGAGTCCTACCTTTAGCATTATATTCTGCCATCCTATTTGACCTGCCAAAATGAACCACTTCACACACACACACACACACACACACACACACACACACACACACACACACACACACACACACACACACACACACACACACACACACACACACACACACACACACACACACACAGAAAGGTTCTGATTCAATCTCCACTTTGTATTGTATTTGCTAAGCGCAACTGGACGAGTGACAGAGGTGTAACAATTAACCTCAATGCCCTGAGTTAGCGAAGGAGACGTCAGCACAGTTCATACTCCGAATGGAGGCTCATTGAGAAAATACCTACTGGCTGAAGTAGGCAGCAGGTCTACCGTTGGCATTCACTGCTCCTTTTACAATCACCTCTTGAATAAGGCACCAGAAAGTAATCAGTATCCACAGAGCCACACTCAAAGCTTGACTAAATTCCTTCGGGGACTGAGGAGGAAGAGAATCTGCAGAGAAAAATGCACTTTTTTTACTTGAGCCCTGGGTTCATGGAACGATCACAGGCAACACATTCCTCCTAGTAATAATTTTGCTGAGAAAACTATGTCGAAATTATCAAACAGGAGGAATTTAAAAAGCCAAGGCCATGGCTTCCAGAAAGCAAGAGCGTGCTTTGTATGCTGTCTCCTTTCACTCATACATACATGTTTCCCATCTGCAATCATCGAGAGTGAAAAGCAGCAGCGTGGATTGGTGAAAATCATTCTACAGTATATTATATAAAGTTAAATAAAGCCATTCTATTTGTCACACTTACATACATAGAATTATCGAGGCTAACACAGCACAATGACATTCTATTAAGTGATGTTTTTATTTAATATTCGCATCGCCAGAAAAACCCTGAATGGAATTCCAGTCCATTTGCCAAGTATAAAAGACAGTCTCGGTTTTCACATGTTTTTAACCCAATGAAGTTTGCCAACTTTGGTCAGTGAAGCTAGAGGTCAATGTTAGTGCTTTAAAAGAAAATGATGAGCAACATGGTATCCGTCACTCAGCTATAAACCCTGAGGTGGGGATTACACCTTGGTAGAATTCTGTTATTCATATTGATGCCTCATTGTCTTGCCTTTGGAGATAGCCCTGTAATAGGGTGGCACAGCGGTTTGCACTGTTGCCTCACAGTGCCTGGGGCACGGGTTCGATTCCGTCCCTGGGTGACTGTGTGGAGTCTGCATGTTCTCCTCGTGGGATTCCTCTGGGTGCTCTGGTTTCCTCCCAAACTCCAAAGATGTGCGGGTTAGGTGGACTGGCCATGATAAATGGGTGGGGTAACAGGGTGCTGGGTGGTGGGTGTTGACCTGGGTAAGGGGCTCTTTTGGAGAGTTGGTATAAACTTGATGGGCCGAATTGCCTCCTTCTGCATTGAATGGATTCTATGATTAATACAAGAAAGGCAGCTAGAGAGATAAAATATGACATGAGGGAGTAGCGGGTAAAATATGTAGGAATATGGGCGAAGGGCCTGGGTGGGATTGTGGTCAGTACAGACTTGATGGGCCGAGTGGCCTCTTTCCGCACTGTAGGGTTCTATGATGATGATGATTCTGTGATGAATTTTAAAATTGAGGCATTGCCAGAACAGGAGCCAAGGTAGCTGAGTTGGATGATGGATGAATGGGGTTTGGTGCCAGTCAGGATAAGGGCTGCAGAGGCTTGGGTGACCTCAGGCTCATGAAGGGTGCAAAGCAAAGTTGCAGCCAGATGAGCTTTGGAACCGTCTGCTCTGAACAAAGCTGCCTTGTTACAGTACAGATCTCCCGTTAATCTCAGCAAATGTGTAAATACCATATAATGCAAACAAGCAGGTTAATTAGATTAATTCCAATCAAACATTCTTTACCAGTTTCCACATGTTCTCCTCGACTGCTTCAAACCTTTTGAAAGTAAAATTGTTTGGAGGGCAACTTAAGCATCCAAGGCTGAAATGGCGAGTATTAAGTTTATTTATTAGTGTCACAAGGAGGCTTGCATTAACATTGCAATGAAATTCATGTGAAAATACCCCAGTCGCCACACACTGGCGCCTGTTCGGGTACACTGAGAATTTAGCATGGTCAGTGCATTTAACCAGCATGTCTTTTGGACTGTGGAAGGAAACAGGAGCACCTGGAGGGAGCCCACACAGACACAGGGAGAACAGGACAGACAGTGACCCAAGCCAGGAACTGAACCTGGGTCTCTGGCACTGTGCTAACCACCATGCCACCCTGCCGCTCTATTGTGAGGGGTATCAGGAATAAATCTGGGATTTTAAGAGGTGGCTGCACAATTGTACCCCCCCACCCCCATTAAGACCCCACAACACATGACACATCATTAATGTTAGCCACTTGCTTTCCCTGAAGGTTTGGAATGAAAACAGCACAGCCCCGGATTCCCTGGATGGTAACACACTGGACACATGTTGCAGACTTACAAGACGGAAAATGAGCGCAGCAGGCAAAATAATCTGCTACTGACTCATCACGTCGGGTGGTACCGGTACAAATTAATCATCGGTTCCTCGGGGTCTGGGAGGTTATGGGCCATGCCAGAAGAAATATTGGCTAATCGCTCTTGTACTTGCTGGGTAATCACTCTTGGTTGGGAGGAAACAGCTTCCCTGTGAGGTAGAGTTATCCTTACTGTCAATAATGACCATTCTCCTGCTGGTAACAGGTATGCATGCTGAGCACATAGCACAAAGTTATTGGTGGAAATGCACAACCATTGGAGTTTTTAATTTTAAAAGTGACAGGGGGGAAAAAGCAGACAGACCTTTACGATTCAACCAAAATGATATGTTAAATTTCAATAATCTGAAATGCAGAATGGCTGAGGATTATTACAATGCTGCTTGGTAGTTCAGAACACAGGATCTGCTCAGATGAGGAAGGTCGCAACAAACAGCTACAGACACTGAAAGACACCCTCATAAGAACAGGCGCATGACTCATCGATTGACAGTTCCAATGCACCACAGTGAAAAACTGCACCGACCTCCTCAGAAGACAAACATGGGACACAGCGGACAGATTTCCCTTCGTCGTCCAGTACTTCCCCAAAGAGGAGAAGCTACGACATCTTCTCCGCAGTGTTCGACATGTCATTGATGGAGACGAACATCTCGCCAGGACCATCCCCACGGCCCCACTAATTGCCTTCAAACAACTGCACAATCTCAAACAGACCATTGTACATAGCAAACTACCCAGCCTTCAGGAGAGCAGTGACCGCGACACCACACAACCCGGCCACAGCAACCTCTGTAAGACATGCCGGATCATCGATACAGATGCCATCATCTCATGTGAGAGCACCACCCACCAGGTACACGGTACATACTACTGCGACTCGGCGAACACTATTCTACCCGATACGCTGCAGGAAAGGATGTCCCGCGACATTGGTGAGACCATGCAAACACTACAACAACGGATGAATGGACACTGCTCAACAATCACCAGGCAGGAGTGTTCTCTTCCTGTCAGGGTACACTTCAGCAGTCAAGGGCATTCAGCCATTGATCTTTAGGAAAGCGTTCTCCAAGGTGGCCTTCAAGACACACGACAGTGCAAAATTGCTGAGCAGAAACTGATAGCCAAGTTTTGCCCACATGAAGAAGGCCTCAACTGGGATCTTGGGTTCATGTCACATTATCTGTAACCCTCACGACTTGCCTGGGCTTGTAAAATCTCACAAATTGTCCTGGCTTGAAACAATTCACACCTCTTTAACCTGTGCTTAACCCTCTCTCCACTCACACTGTCTGTACCTGTAAAGACTTGATTACCTGTTAAGACTCACATTCCAACCATGATCTTGTAAATTGATAATCTGTGTCTATGTATGCCCTGTTTGTGAACCCAATCCTCCACTCACCTGATGAAGGGCCAGCGCTCCGAAAGCTCTTGCTGCCAAATAAACCTATTGGATTTTAACCTGGGTTGTGAGACTTCTTACTGTGTCCATAGATGCTGTCAGACCTGCTGAGATTTTCCAACATTCTTTTTGTTTCAGATTCCAGCTTCCACAGTATTTTGCCTTTATCTCTGAAGATACTTGTTCTGTGCTGTAACAGCAAATACTTGGCCAAGTCCATTGGCATGGAATTCTCTCGCATGCTTTAACTGCCTTCTTTAAACACAATCGCCAATTATGATCCAATGAAGCACAGAACCATTATTTGACAAGATTGAATCCATTTCACCCTGTATAATGGATTTCTTTTCACTCTCCCAGTTCTTTGTGCATGGCCCAGTGCAAGAGATTTCTGTTAGCACGATGCACCTTCATCAATCTTTAAATTACCACACCACAAAATACATGGCATCAAATTGCTCTTTAATTAAATCTGCAAAGTCAGACCCACAATAATTATTGTGCATTGTTAAGCTAAAAAAGTGACTATTCAAAGACAACCTTTGTGTACAATTGTCAAAGTGACTGGTTGCAGCTACACCAGACGTTAATACAGAACATAAGAACTAAGAGCAGGAGTCGGCAACTTGGCCCCTCGAGCTTGCTCCGACATTTAATATGATCATGGCTGATCTCATCTCGGCCTCAACTCCATTTACCTGCCTGTTCACTATAGCCTGTCAACCCATTACGATTAAGGGTCCGTCTATTGTGACAATATTATGCTTTTAAGGAATGTATTTGTGTCATGTTTCCTGTAAGGGGACTGTTTTATAGTTCAGCTCTGATTATGGGCGACGGTTGTCTACAACTGGCAGCCCACATGCTGAGCAATAATAATAAAGAATAATTAGACCACAAGACCATAAAACATAGGAGCAGAATTAGGCCACTTGGCCCATCAAGTTTGTTCCGCCATTCAATCATGGCTGATATTTTTCTTATCCCCATTCTCCTACCTTTTCCCCATAACCCCGATCCCCTTATTGGTCAAGAACCTATCTATCTCTCTTAAAGACACTCAATGACCTGGCCTCCACAGCCTTCTGCGGCAAAGAGTTCCACAGATTCACCACTTTCTGGCTGAAGAAATTCCTCCTCATCTCTGTTTTAAAGGATTGTCCCTTTAGCCTGAGGTTGTACTCTCTAGTTCTAGTTTTTCCTACTAATGGAAACATCCACTCTACATCCACTCTATCCAGGCCTCACAGTATCCTGTAAGTTTCAATAAGATACCCCCTCACAGCGCCAGGGACCTGGCTTCGATTCCCAGCTTGGATCACAGTTTGTGTGGAGTCTGCAGTTTAGAACATAGAACATCCCTGTGTCTGCGTGGGTTTCCTCTGGGTGCTCCAGTTCCACCACAGTCCAAAGATGTGCTGATAGGTGAACTGGTCATTATAAATTTTCCCTCAGTGTACCCGAACAGTTGCTGGACTATGGAGATTAAGGGATTTTCACAGTAACTTCATTGCTGTGTTAATGTAAGCCTACTTGGGACTAATAAATAAATTTTACTTAACTAAATGCATCAATGTTATTTATCCTTCCCTTGAGTTTACAGCATTGAGGAGTGATCTAATTGAGCAGTTTAAAAGGATTTGCCTGGCTAGCTGGAGTGAGGCTCTGGTAAAATGATGGTTACGCTGTTCAGCAGTGAAATCTGGAAGGGTATTTTTCAAACAAGAGGTAGTGGAAATCCGTAACTATCCATCACATAAGCCTCTGAATCCATGCTTAATTGAAATTCTCACAACTCGGATCAATACACTTTTATTCAAGTGATAGGGATCAAAGGCAAATAGCTGGAGTTGAGGTACAGATCAACCGTATTCTAACTGAATGGCTGAACAGACTCAAGGCTCTGAATGGCCTCCTTCTGTTCCTATGGTTACTGACTTTTGCCTATTGTGCTACATTTCCTGCTCATATCCCATTCCCAACAGAGTGTCTTCTGCACCAACCACCTAAACCGTTTCACAACAATGTGACATCGATCGCAAAGTTTTTAGATGCATCAGATTTTCTAAACAAGCACTGGTAAATCATTACTGAAGGTTTTTCAGAATAAAATCACAAGAAAAGTGGCAGACAATCAATTGTCTTCACAGAATCCCTGCAGTACAGAAGGAGGCCATTTGGCCCATTGAGTCTGCACGGACCACATCCCATCCAGGCCCTATTCCCATAACCCCACACATTTACCCTGCTAAACCCCCTGACACTAGGGTCAATTTAGCATGGCCAATCCACCTAACCTCCACATTATGGGACTGCCCCCTGTTTTCTACTTTTTTTTCCAACCTTAAGTAACGTGTCCCTGTTCCTGAGACAGTTAAGTGCCAATTTAACGAAACCTCCAACATTAAGTTGGGCAGCACAGTGGCACAATAGTTGGCTTTGCTGCCTCACAGCGCCAGGGAGCCAGTTTCGATTCCCGGCCTGGTCACTGCCTATGTGGGGTCAGCACATTCTCCCCGTGTCTGCAGGGGTTTCCTCCAATTGCTCCGGATTCTTCCCACAGTCCGAAAGAGGTGCTGGTTAGGTGCACTGGCCGTGCTAAATTCTCCCTCAGTGTAACCAAACAGGCACTGGAGTGTGGTGACTAGGGGATTTTTCACAGTAACTTCATTGCAGCGTGAATGTCAGCCTACTTGTGACACTAATAAATTAACTTTAAAGTTAGACTTGTCTCTGTGCCTGAGATATACATTTGCCAATTTAGCAAAAACTCCAACAGTAATTTGTCTCCAAAAGGTCCTCTTTCTACCTGGGCCGAGTTCAATGGGCCCAAACAGGTTGCCAGCTAAACCTGACAACGGTGTTCCACATTCCAGACTACACATGAGCAATGTCTAAGATAATTAGATATTCAAAGATTGCGGCTGATGGCTTTTGGCACAGACGCACACATAATATCAGGGCCCTCATGAATGTTTGTCAGCCACTACTGAGTGTATGCAGCTGCACAGTATTCATTGTGGAGCTAATAGCTCACTTTCTCTGAACACAAATCCTGCTCGCACACTGCATTGATGTGTAATCTTTAACTGAGGCAGAAAAACACGAGGAGAAGTGCCTTCACTGATATCAATAGGCCCAATTATTACCTCCATATCTGGGAATTGGTTAGCTCAGTTGTCTGGGTGGCTGGTTTGTGATGCAGAGTGACACCAATTGTGCGGGTTCAACTCCCATTCAGGGGGCACGGTGGCACAGTGGTTAGCATTGCTGCTTCACAGCGCAGGAAACCCAGGTTCGATTCCTGATTTGGGTCACTGTTTGGAATTTGTACATTCTCCTCGTGTCTGCGTGGGTTTCTTCCAGGTACTGCAGTTTCCTCTCACAGTCCAAAGAGATGCGGGTTAGGTGGATTGGTCATACTAAATTGTCCCTTAGTGTCCCAAGATATTTAGGTTAGGGGAATTTGTGGGGTAATGGAGATAGGCCTTGGGTCAGAGATCCTGCCAAGGAGACATTGCAGTCCCAAGAAGTATGGGTTAGGTTGATTTGGCCACATTAAATTGCCCCCTTAATGTCAGGGGGATTAGCAATGTAAATACATAGGGTTACGGAGATAGGGTCTGGGTGGGATTGGTACTGGTGTAGGCTTGATGGGCTGAATGGCCTCCTTCTGCACTGTCAAGATTCTATAATTCTCAGTGTGTGACGACTGTGACACTTGTACCAGAGGAAGACGGTGTGAGATGTTCATGACGAAGATTCATCCCTGAGACATTGACTGAGGTGTGGAACAAAGGATGGAGTTCGATCCAGATGACTGGGATTTCACCCACTGGCTAGAGAACTAATGAAAGCCCCTTGTCACCCTCCACTGGGGAAGTCTCACCATATTCACATGCACTTGTGTGTGGCCTGCAAGAGGTCTTCCCTGGGACCAAGGACCTTGAGAAAATCTCCCCCACCTCCCCTTGACAGGCCAGCAATTCTCCACTGTCACCAGGAGCTGTATCCAACAGAGACCCACTGAGGGATCCAGGCCACAGATGAATGAGGGCAAGAATGAAGGATGAATCACATGGTGAAATCCTAATTCTCAAATATAGACCAAACAATATCTACACATTGCAATGTTACATCTGAGAACGACACCTTGGGCAGGATTTTCTGGCTGCGATCACCCCAAAAGCGGAAAATCCCGCCCGAGGTCAACGGACCTTTGCATGGTCCGCTCCGATTCCCATAGCAGACGGGATGGGAAAATTCCCCCCTTTAAGTGCAACTATTCCATCACCAGAGCACGCCAGAGGAAACACATGCAGACACGGGGAGAATGTGCAAACTCCATACAGACAGTAACCCAAGGCTGGAATTGAACCCGGGTCCCTGGTGCAGTGAGGCAATGGTGCTAAGCACTAGGCCACCATGCTGACACTGCATAGACTGCAGTTGCTCAAGAAAACAGCTCACCACCACCTTCTGAAGGGCAATTCGGAATGGGCAATAAATGCTGGCCTAGCCAGTGAGGCCCACATCCCTTGAATGGATATTAAAAAATGTTCCTGCCAAATGTGCATGCCAAATCTAAGTACATGATTAGAGAATTGGAAGTTATGTAAATTTTAAATATCTCTACAGTAGGCAAATGTTTAATATGTAAATGATCTTATCTTTAAGGATGAATTTATTTGCACTTTGTACGGTCAAATAAGGAACTTGCTTCTAAAATGTGCACAATGTACTTTTTGGCTTTAGTATTTTCAGTAGTAACTGAGATTATACCATCATTTTTGAACTGAAGGGCCCCCCAATCTCTTGGCATTAATGGACAGGTATCAGTCAAAGTTCTTCAAATTGGAACAATGTCATAGTCAAAAAGTATTTGCGCTGGTTGGTGACTCTCTAAAGAAATGGGCTCAACTCAGGATGATTAGTAAAAGGGAATTTTAATTTATTTGACGTGGAGGTTTATTTGAAGATTGAATCTCAAGGGGTCACTGAGGAGAACATAGTAACGTTCGCCAAAATCTTGCTGCTGTTCACGCTGGTGGGATCTTACAGTCCCATCGATGGTGCATCCCATCATGGGTGTCCCAGCAGTGAGGGGTGCGTAGAACGGGAAACCCTATTGACAATGGCAGAACCATAAGATCCCATCTCCAGCAGGCAATGCATCACCTGATATCACTGTGAAACAAGCCACAGAGATGGAGAAAAATCCCTTCCAGGATATATGAACATATGAATCGGGGCAGGAGTAGGCCAGTCAACCCCTCAAGCCTGCTCTACCATTCAAGTTTTTAAGTTTATTTATTGGTGTCACAAGTAAGGCTTATGTTAACACTGCAATGAA
This sequence comes from Carcharhinus amblyrhynchos, assembly GCF_965287045.1. Classification (NCBI taxonomy): domain Eukaryota; kingdom Metazoa; phylum Chordata; class Chondrichthyes; order Carcharhiniformes; family Carcharhinidae; genus Carcharhinus; species Carcharhinus amblyrhynchos. Next base: position 110,276,619 of record NC_137331.1, on the reverse strand, counting down.
GTTACTGTGAAAATCCCCTCGTCACCACATTCCGGCATCTGTTCAGCTACACTGGGGGAGAATTTAGCATGATCAAAGCACCTAACCAGCATGTCTTTCAGACTGTGGGAGGAAACCAGAGCACCCAGAGGAAACTCATGCAGACACGGGGAGAACGTGCAAATTCTGCATAGACGGTCACCCAAACCAGTTACTCAGTTAATGCTCTGGGGACCTTGATTCAAATCCTGCCATGGTAGATGGTGAAATTTGAATTGAGTAAAAAATAATATCTGGAATTAAGAATCTATTGATGACCATGAGCCATTATCATTTGCCGGCAAAACCCATCTGGTTCACTAACATCCTGTAGGGAAGGAAATCTGCTGTCATTACCTGGTCTGGTCTACCTGTCACTCCAGAGACACAGCAATGTGGTTGACTCTCAACTGCCTCTGGCAACTAGGGATGGGCAATAAATGCTGACCAGCCAGCAACGCCCATGCCCCACGAATGGATAAAAAAAGAGCTGGGAATTGAACCCAGGTCCCTGGAGCTGTGAGGCAATACTGTTAGCCACTATGCCACCATGCTGCCCTTGAGGCACAGTGGCATGGTGGTTAGTACTGCTGTCTCACAGCGCCAGAGACCCGGATTCTGTGCAGAATTTGCATGTTCTCCCCATGCCTGCATGGGTTTCCTCTGGATGCTCCCACAGTCCAGAGATGTGCGGGTTAGGTGGATTGGCCATGCTAAATTGTCCCTTAGTGCCAAGGGGTTAGAAGGGTTAATACACGGGGTTATGGGGATAGGGTCTGGGTGAGACTGTGGTAGGTGCAGACTCAATGGGCTGAATTGCCTCCTTCTGCACTGTAGGGATTCTATGATCCTATGATCCCATGAATACTGAAACACTTAAAGAAAAGCTAGATAAACATCAGAGCGAAAGAAAATAAAAGGATATGCTGATACAGCTAAATGGAAAGTTGTGAAAAGAGACTGAAGTGGAGCATTAAACCCAGCATGGTCCAGTTGAGCAGATTGGTTTATTGCTGTGCTGTATCTCTTTGATACCTCTATGTAGAAGTATTTCTAACAAAGATATATGAAACGATACGGACAAAAGGGAGGGAAGTAGATTACAGCTGTAGTTGAGGAACAATAAAGACGTAATTGGTCAAATAGCCTCCTGCTGTGTTTTAATTACTATGATTTACATGACAGCTTATGAAAGCTGGACAGATCGTGAAATTTATCTGAGTTTGTGCAAGTTAGCTTTTGTTAAAATTTAATGAAGCAAGTGTAATAACATTGTTCCTATTTAAAGCATTTTTATTGTTATAGGTCCATCAACGCCAAGTGTTTTGGGTACACATCATTTTAAAAGTGACAGTATAACCTTAGTTACTGACGAAAATGCTAAAAGCATGAACTGCGCTGTGCACTCCAGAAGCAAGGTTATTACGGATTTGTACAAAGTGCAATCTATAAATTCAGCCTTAAAACCAAGAGCTTTTACATGAAAAACATTTACCGACCATAGAGATATTTAAAGTTCACACACTTTGCAATTCTCCATACAGATTGCAACTTCTGGCCATTCACATTCAGTAGGAAAGTAGGCAGATTGTATCACTCCAAGTGAGGCAGTGACAAGCAACTCTGTAAGGAGCAATACCATTCACACCTCTTCCAGCCCTGAATGTCAACTGAGCTACAACTGAGCGAGGAAACTCCACTGATACCTTTGCTCATATCATAGAATCCCTACAGAAAGAGGCCATTCAGCCCATTAAGTCAGCACCAACTCTCCGAAACAGCATCCCACCTAGGCCCATCCCTCTATTCCCATTACCCCGTACATTTATCATGGCTAACCCAACTAACCTGCATACTTGTGGACAGCAAGGGATAACTTAACATGTTACATCTTTGGAGGAAACTGGAGCATCCAGAGGAAGCCCATGCAGAAACAGGGAGAGCATGCAAACGCCACACAGACAGTAACCCAAGGAAGGTCCCTGGCACTGTGAGGCAGCTGTGCAAACCACCGTGCCACCATACCGTCCCATATTCCAGCTGCACTCATCTTGATTGTACATTTCCAAACTGTAGTTCTTAGTTGGGAAAAAAACAAAGCAGCGACATTCACTACAGAGTTGTCAACTGGTGAAATCTGTGTCCAATAGCTTCTTATTGGCAAATAGCCCCATTAGCTTCCCTGCTGTTAACCCAAAACTTTAGGATAGAATTTCTGATCAGCAAAGCTGAAAAACAACCCCCTAATGCATTACTGGTGCATTCTTACAGGGGCATAACCTAATGGTTGTGTAAAAATAGCACCAACTAATTAAACTTTTGTACATCAACTTTGCTCTCCCATTGAGGGAGATTTGCTGTTAGCCTACCTGCCATCGAGTGGTTACAAAGGACTTTTCGGAATAAATTGGATTGCTGTTTCAAAAAACTAGCACGAGCATGATGGGCTGAATGTCACTCCTCTGCGCTATAATGTTCTATAACTCTATGTCTGTCAGGTTCCACGACTTCTAATTGAGTCTACTGATGTTGAATTCTAAAAATGTTTTGATCCAAATAGTTTCATGATGGAGTCATGTAATAGGAGGAGTCTTGTGGAGGTTACAGAGCCAGACCTGGTGAGAAAGCTGGAACAGAATTCACAATTAACCACATGCCTTTCAGTGTCTGGACATTTAAACTGGAAATAGGCATTCAGCGCTGTGGCATGGTGCAACTCAGTGACTCTTTCTCACCTGCATTCCTGCTGCAGTAACATTCTTACAGGAAGAAAAACACTCAGGACTTTTTTGCTGCTGTTGATTTCCTTTTTCTCTCTGGAGAAAGTAGGTACATTTGGGGCAGCAGAGGGCAAGATTGTCCCCTCAAGCGTGTATCTTGGCAGCAGGAGGCGGCTCTTTGTTTGCTGGCTGTGGGATCCTCTGGAACACGCCACTGTCAATGGAAATTCCCATTGGACCCACCCCACAACACCACGGGAGGGGGTGCGCTGCTGGCAGTGACCAGAAAATCCTGCCGGCATGGAGAGTTCCAGCCACGGTGCCACAGAGTCATTTCCCACAGAGGGAGGCTGTTCAGTCCATTAACTCTATGCCAGCTCTCTATTGAGTATTCCAGTCAATCTCACTTGTTCTATGTGGTAATTTCCTTCATTATACTCAATTTCATTTTGGAAATCGGTTGGTTCTGCTTCCACCATCCTCATGAGCAGCCAGTTCCAGGGCATTACCACTTGCTGTGTAAGATGTTTCCCTCACATTCCCCTGCATCTCTTGCCCAAACTCTTAAATCAGTGCCCAAATCAGTGCCCACTGGTCATTATACCATCAGCTGGTGGGAACAGTAGATCCTTGTTCTATCTCATCTAAGCCAATTAGAATTAGAATCCACCTCTATCAAATCTCATCTCAGTCTCCTTTGCTCCAAGGAGAATAAATAATATCTTCTAATCTTATCAATACCTTCTGAATAATATCCCCCCATCCTTGGAAACCTTCTAAATCTTATCAATACCTTGGAAACCTTGTAAATTTTATCAATACCTTGGAAACCTTCTAAATCTTATCAATACCTTCAAAATAATATCCCCCCATCCTTGGAAACATTCTGGTAAATCAGCCCAGGATGTTCACATCATTCTTTCCTCTATCTTTACCCCTGTAGTCATTCCTGACCTGTGAGTGTGGGCAGTGAGTGTCGAAGTCATCACAACGCACCCAATGCTTTCCACCTTGGAAAAATATGGCTACATTTCCTGGGAAGGCTGACTGAACAATAGTAAGGAGTAAGAATCCTGACTGCTTTACTTTCCCTTATGATGTGGATATGCCGGCGTTGGACTGGGGTAAACACAGTAAAAAGTCTGACAACACCAGGTTTTAGTCCAACCGATTTATTTGTCTGAGGCCAGAACTCTCCATTCACCTGACGAAGGGGCTAACCCGAAAGCTTGTGAGTTTACTATCAAATAAATCGGTTGGACTAAAACCTGGTGTTGTCAGACTTTTTACTGTGTTTACTTTCCCTTACCCAGCCAAAGACTCTTAGGCCCATTGTAGTGCTCTGATTGTGAGCATTGCTGAGCTTAGCTAACTCAGCACCTCTCACTGGTTGAACCTGTGACTTTCTGACCTGTAATCATGAGCTCATATCCGATGGTGCATTTACCTATCAAGGCTACTGTGCAGCCCACAGTTTGATTTCTTCACGGAGTTGAAGTTGGTCTTTGGACCACGGAACCCCTACCGTGCAGAAGGAGGCCATTTGGGTCATCATGTCTGCACCAACTCTCCAAAAGAGCATCTTACCCGAGCCTGACCTCTTTCTGCAAACCCACACATTCACCATGGCCAGTCCAGCAATCCTGCACGTCTTTGGACAGATTGGAGGAAACCGGAGCACCCGGAGGAAACCCACACAGACACGGGGAGAACGTGCAGGCTCCACAAAGACAGCCACCCGAGGCTGGAATTGAACCTGGGTCCCTGGCACTCTGAGGTAGCAGTGCTAACCAGTGTGCCACCATGGATTATGTGTCATTCCACAGCTTTGGATTGTGTTAGTCAGGTAATAAAGAGTGGGCTGGTATTTCAGGATGTTCCGCTTAAGAATGGAGAAACTTAGCTGGGAGGGTTATTCATTCTGGCCCACTTCCCTATCCTGTTTATTAACTTTTCTTTGGTTAAGAGAAATGACATAACTATAAGACAAAAGAAGCTATTTATATCCAGACAAAGTCCAGTGATCTCATCCATTGACCTTACAACAGGCCAGATGCAACTCTACCTTAACCTTGGTCAATGGAAGTATATTTCTGTTATTCTTCCTTCTATCTCTTTTCTCTCTCTCCTGAAAGCTCTTATTAATTTCCTTTCTCTCCATGTTATTCGTTCACCTCATCTTCCTTTGATGCCTCTCTTTCTCTCAGTCATTCTAAATGGGGGTCTCTCTATTCTTGTGGCAATTCCGTAGCACTCTGAACAGCTGCCGCTTTCTCCAACCAACTCCCGCAACTCTATATTTATCAATGTGCACACTGCAAAAAATACTCGTACCCTTTTTGTCCCAGCTCTCTTGAACAGCTGATCAATGTGCTGTATGGGTTATGCTGTCACTGCCCGGCCAATATATATTTAACTGCGTGGCAAGATTGCAAAGATAAATCAGAGCTACACATGGCTACTCAGTTCAGGATTGAGTTTCCACAAGTCAGGAGTCCCCTGATGAGTGTGCCTCGAGCCAGGGACACCAATATAAAACTTCGCTATATACAATTCCCATATCATCTACTGTCTGGCATTTATCTGTTTACTACCCAGAACATGTTCCAACAGCAGTAATGTGCATTGATATAGCATAGAATCCCTACAGCATAGACGGAGGCTATTCGGTCCATCAAATCTGCACCGACCACAATCCCACCCTGTAGCCCACAAATCTACCCTGCTAATCCCCTGACACTACGGTCAATTTAACATGGCCAATCAACCTAACCCTTTCAGCTATGGGAGGAAACTGGAGCACCCAGAGAAAACCCACACAGACACAGGGAGAACATGGAAACTCCACACAGACAGCCACCCGAGGCCGGAATCGAACCCGGGTCCCTGCTGACAGGAGGCAGCAGTGCTAACCATTGTGCCACCGTGCTGCTCTTCAGCATCATGAAATTCCCCAAGGTGCTTCACTGGAGCATCGTCAAACAGAGTTTGACAGCAAGTTACACAAGGAGGTGTTAAGGACAGCTATTATGGGGTGTCTTAAAGGACGAGATGGAGATGGGGATGTGGAGGGGTTTCGGGATGGAATTCCAGAGCTTTGGGCCACAGCAGCTAAAGAAAAGGCGGCCAATGGTGGAACAGTTCAATTCACGGATGCAGAAGGGACCAGAATTAGTGGGAATTGTGGAGTGTTGCAAATCTGGAGGTGGCTACAAAGGTAGGAAAGGATGAGGGTATTTGACTGTGAAAACATCACAGAGAAGCCTGATCCTGTTCAGACCTGACCACTGCACACTGGGATGGCTGGATGGCAGCCCAGAAGTTAAAAGTTAAACTTTATTTATCAGTGTCACAAGCAGGCTTACATTAACACTGCAATGAAGTGAAAACCCCCTAGTCGCCACACTCCGGCATGTGTTCAGGTACACTGAGGGAGAATTTAGCACGGCCAATGTACCTAACCAGCGCTTCTTTCAGACTGTGGGAATTTTTTACACAGATTGTGATGGGGGCCTGGAATGCACTGCCAAGTGAGATGGTTGAGGCAGACACATGAGCGACATTTAAGATTTATCTGGACAGACACATGAACAGACGGGGGATAGAGGGATATAGGCGGTAGGTCTCGACAGGACAATGTGATCAGCGCAGCTTTGGTGGCCAAACATCCTGTTCCTGTGCTTTGCTGTTCTTTGTTCTTGAAACCAGGACCACCCAGAGGAAGCCCACGCAGACACGGGGAGAATGTGCAGACTCCACACTGACAATGACTCAAGCTGGGAATTGAACCATGGCCCGTGGCGCTGTGAGGCAGCAGTGCTGACCACTGTGCTAACAACAGTGCTAACAACTATCCTGCAAAGGGCAGGCCAAATTTGTCCTCCTTGACTTTTTAAAATTTAGTTGTTAGTTAAACTCCTGCCTTCAATCAGGGCAGGGCACAGCGGTGCACTGCAGAGCTCCAAAATGTTGCCCTATCTGAAATCCAGACACTATCATTGCAGCAACTTTTTTTCTTGTTGCTAATTTTCCATGGATCAGCAAACTCCAAGTGCAAGGCCCAAAACCTTCACCCAATGACAAGGTTGCAACTTGGTGCAGTCCAGACTTAAAGCTCTGCTCACACTGCACTATATTCAATATGTCAAATCTGTTATCTCAGATTCTGACATTGCAGAACCTGCTTGGGATGTACCCAGTGAGAATAAAAGTTCCTTGGGATTGAATTGCCTGTCTTTGCAATGGACACCACAGGTAATAAATCCAAGATGACAGCTATTCAAAATCTGAAGCATTATTCGACCGAGTGTTTTTAAAGTCAGCCGCATGCAAGTCAAACACGGGTTCTTTGGAGATTTATTAGCCATTTCCCCTGCAACGTGCGATTACTCACTCCTGCTACACTAAACACATTTGCATAATGGAGTGCATCACTTTAAAACTAGCTGCCAACTTTTGGAAAGCCTTCCGTCTCAGCCACATTTTTTTTCAATCTTCAGATCATTTATTTAGTCTACTGGCGGCCATTGTGTCCCACATATCTTTTGTATTGACATCCACAAAGGGCAGCTAAGGCCAACTCCTCACGCATTTAAATACTAGGCCCAACATTACTCTAGTATTTCATCAGTGATTAAACCTACACCAGCCAAAGGAATTTGGATTATGGTTCGTGAAAATCAACATCTTGTTAATTTATTACTTAAACCACTTCACACTTATCGAGTAGCCTTTCATCATAAACAGTGAGGTTTGCTTTGTCTCCCACTCAGTTTCAAAGAGCGTGACATCCATTTTGTTTATCAAAATATACAGTTCAACACCGATCTCAAATCACCTCTGTGTCTCAGTTCCTTTGGCCCTGGTACACCAGTATGGCCTCTTTAGACAACTACTACTCAAAGAAGGTGCAGATAGCTGGTCATGTTTTGACATGGAATTGACTCTTTCCTGGAACAGGGGTCATGTCCAACCCGCGAAGGACAGTGGATCCTGTTGATGGAAAGCATGTGCAACATCTCCTCCATCAGTTGCAGACATGTTCTAGACTCCCTAAGATTTTTATTATAGAGTCAGTAAGGTTTACAGTATGGAATCAGTCGACCCAACTTGTCCATGCCACTCTTTTTTAATCACTAAGCAAGTCCCAACTGCCTGTGTTTGGCTTATATCCTTCTATACCTATTTTATCCCTATAACAAGTAGGCTTACATTAACACTGCAATGAAATTACAGTGAAAATCCCCCAGATGCCACACTCCAGGCACCTTTGAGGTACAAAGAACAAAGAACAACACAGCACGGGAAACAGGCCCTTCGGCCCAACGAGCCCGCACCGCCATTTTAACATTATGAGTGCCCTCCTCTACCTATGACTTTTGTCTACACCTGTTGGGGAAGATTCAGGGAAGACCAATTTAGGGACAATTTGTTAAACCAATCAGCCTAAGAGCACGTTTTTGTACATTGAGGGAAAATTTAGCATGGCCAATGCACCCAACCGGTACGTCTTTCAGACTATGGGAGGAAACCAGGGCACCCAGAGGAAACCCACACAGACACAGGGAGAACGTGCAGACTCTGCACAGACAACGACCCAAGTTGGGAATCAAATCCAGATCCCTGACGCTGTGAGGCAGCAGTGCTAACCACTGTGCCACCGTGCCACCCACGAGAGCTCACTGACATAACTGAAAGCTTTCATTCATCAACACGGCGGCTCAATGTGGAAAATGCAACTTAGCCAAAACAAGCCCGCAGGTTCTAACCCTGCTCGGAGCTGGCCTGGAGCAGCGACTGGCTTTATAACCCACCTCAGCCACAGAAGGAAAATGTAACCAGTGTTCCTCCAATAGCTGATCATGACTCAGTGACTTCCGTAAGGTGGTTTATGTGTGTGAATATTGGGCAGGGCAGCATCAGACAGTAATGTCTCTGGGCCTGATAAACCCCAGTTGACACCCAAAATGTCTAGACTTGTATCTCTAGAACAGGTGGTTGGGTTAAGGTAGTGGAACTGGTTTGGGTGGAATGACATCTCATCACATTGCATCTTCAAACAAGAGAAGAGAAAGGAAGAGAAAATGTTGGATGCCTTCATTAATTCTGTGACACTGCCTAAATAATCTGTACTCAAAATACTTCTTAAATAATAGGAGCTCATTACAAAGTAATAATTTAGCCCATGTGTGAAGCGCAGGAGATCAATAGCTGTTATTTAAAAATCGGTCATGACTTTAAAAGTTGCTAAGTAAGTGAATCTCTTTGCCGGTAGCAGTTATGGATAAGTACTTTGATGATTACATTAGTTAAACTACTCTTTGTTCATTCACATTCATAATATTATAATGCTGGTGGCAACATTAACAGAGAAACCTTCCTCTGACATTTTATTACTGGCATTAACCCATTTATTTTTATTGGCAAAATGCCTGTGTTTCAAAGGAGAAAAGTCATCAAAACATCCAAAGTGTTTGACTGCTTATATTGATGACACTGAGTTCTCGGTTATGATTTGAATTTGATCATCTTTATAACTTGGATGGCACAATGGCACAGTGGTTATCACTACTGCCCCACAGCCCCAGGGACCTGGGTTCAATTCCTGGCTTGGGTCACTCTCTGCGTGGAGTCTGCACATTCTCCCCATTTTTGTGTACGTTTCCTCTGGATGCTGTACTTTCCCCCCACAATCCAAAAAATGCGCTGGTTAGGTGCACTGGCCATGCTAAATTCTCCCTCAGTGTACCCAAACAGGTGCTGGAATGTGGCGACTAGGGGATTTTCACAGTAATTTCATTGCAGCGTTAATGTAAGCCTACTTGTGACTAATAAATAAAGAAACTTTTCATGATGGCACAGTGGTTAACACTGCTGCCTCACAGCACCAGGGACCCAGGTTTGATTCCCGGCTTGGGTCGCTGTCTGTGTGGAGTTTGCAAGTTCTTCCCGTGTCTGTGTGGGTTTCTTTTGGATGCTCCTGTTTCGTCCCACAGTCTGAAAGATGTGCAGGTTGGGTGGATTGGCCATGCCAAATTGCCCCTTAGTGTCAAGGGAATTAGCTAAGGGGTTATGGGGATAGGGCCTGGGTACAATTGTGGTCAGTGCAGACTTGATGGGCCAAATGGCCTCCTTCTGCACCGTAGGGATTCTATGATTCTGGTGAACAGATCTGGTCACAGAAACAGCCTGAACCCAAATGAAACATATGGGGGATCAATTCCAGAGTCAGGATCATTGTTTGATGGTGACGGAATGTATCAAGTTCAGTTTATAATTGCATGGGATTTCGGGGCTATTTTGATGGTTGCATTCTTCAATTTCACCCCATCATAATGAGCCCCATTGTTTCACACTGAAGGAATCAGATTAAGCCTTGCTTGAATCCATGGGATTTCAGGATTCTTACTAATGATCTCACATGTCTACAAGCATTTGGACATGCTGGCTAGAACTCGACCACCTCGCTCACCAATTAAAATCCTGCTCGCTCAGTCACTGCATCAGTACCACCTCAATGATCTGGTCTGCTCAGAAAATTACTTAAAGTTTTAAAGTTTAAGTATTAATATCACAAGTAAGCTTAGCTTTAATTAACGCTGCAATGAAGTGAAAATCCCCTAGTCGCCACACTCTTGCACCTGTTCAGGTACACTGAGGAAGAATTTACCATGGCCAGTGCACCTCACCAGCAGGTCTTTCGGACTGTGGGAGGAAACCGGAGCACTCGGAGGAGACCCACACAGAGACGGGGAGAACGCGCAAATTCCGCACAGACAGTCACTGAAGCTGGGAATAGAACACAGGTCCCTGGTCCTGTGAGACAGCAGTGCTAACCACTGTGCCGCCCCTTATTATCACAAATGTTCAGAAGCTGGCCAAAACAATGTCGCACGATATAACTGGAAGCGATCTCTTATCTTTGCAGGATGGCGGCATGAAGGATTAAGGGTTAACAAACTTCTTTTCAAAGCTGGTCCTGTTGAAAGGATGATTCGGGAGGATGAAGTTGTATCCCTGTCCGACGATAAAGCCAGTAATTGGAAGCTAACCTCCTTAATGCCTGCTTGACTTGACTTAGCTGCCTGCTGGCTAATATGAATTAATCATACAGGTGGCATGTGGCTTCTACGTGGTGCGCGAAGTAAATGCTTTTTCCTAAACACTCATGCATAATGATTTGTGGTAATCTTTGTCAACACCAGAAAGCGGGATGACATGACCTAGAAGCAAATGCTCAGTAGTTCCCAGCCGGTGTTTAGTACATGTCATTCAGTGCACCGCCTGACAAAGGAAGTTAGATCTGACTGGGGAGAAGGAGGGCCATGAGGCTGCTTCTCTCCTCCCTGAGTAAGCACCCATCACAGCAAGGTAATAGAAATTCAAATAATTCCTTCACTTTCTCCATTCCCTGGAGTGCCCGCCTACATTCATCAATACATCTTATTTTACTAAGTACTGATGTGCAAACTGCCATTATGAACTAAACTGCGCACTCAACTGTTTATTTTTTTTTCTAACTGTTGAAACATAGGAAATAGGAGGACAGTAGGCCATTCAGCCCCTGTTCCACCAATATACCATATCATGAGATAGAGAGCCGGTGTAGTGAAACTTCTTTACTATATCATGGCTTCTGGGACTATGGCAACTTTGCCTTTACCTCAACATCACTTTTCCACACTATCTCCATTTTCCTTATGCCTTTAATGTCTATTCGATTACTGATAATTACCAAAAATACAACGACTAATAATTACAACAACATACTCAATTACTGAACCTCCACAACCCTCAGGGCAGAGAATTCCACAGACGCACCCACAGTGGCACAGTGGTTAGCACTGTTGCCTCACTGCACCAGGGAGCTGGATTCGATTCCCAGTTTGGATCATGGTCTGTGTAGATTCCACACAGACCATGACCCAAACTGGGAATCCCTGTGTCTGCGTGGGTTTCTTTCGGGTGCTCCAGTTTCCTCCCACAGTCCAAAAGACGTGCTGGTGAGGTGCATTGACCATGTTAAATTGTCCCTTCAGTGTACCTAAACAGGTGCTAGAGTGTGGTGACAAGGAGATTTTCACAGTAACGTCATTGCTTAGTTGTGGCACCAATAAATAAACTTAAACTTTTGAGTGAAGTAATTCCTCCACTCCTTGGTCCTAAATGGCCTACCCCTTAATCTGAGACTGTGCTCCCTGGTTCTTGATGTCACCCCCCACCTCCCCCCCAACACAGTAGCTGCTGTTGCCCTCCCCATGCCCCCATCTCCTGCTATAGCCAGGGGCAACACTTTTCCTGTATCCACCCAGTTGAGCTCTGTAAGGATTCTGTATGCTTGAATAAGATCACTTCTCATTCTTCTCATTCTTCTAAACTCTGAAGGATACAGGCTCAGTCTCCTTAATCTCTCCTCATCGGATGATCTTGTCATCCCAGGAATCAGTCTGGTGAACTTTCAAGACACTCACAGTATAGGAAGCATATCCCTCCTTAAGTAAGGTATTCCCTTACTTAAGGAGGGACACATTGTACACAATATGCCAGGTACGGTCTCACCAATGCCATATACAATTGCAGCAAAACATCTTTATTCCCATACTCCAATCTTCTTTAATAAAGGCCAACATGTGACTCATGAACAAGGACACCTCAGGCTTCCTTGAGCTTCAACACTTCCCAATCTGTCACCATTTAAGAGATACTCTGTATTCCTATTTTCCTAGTGGAGTGGATAACTTCATATTTTTCCACCTAATGTTCCATCTTCCTAGGGAAGGCGAAGGCCTAGGGCCATTATCGCTAAACTATTAATCCAGAAGCTTAGCTAACGTTCTGGAGACTTGGATTTGAATCCACCATGGCAGGTGGTGGAATTTGAATTCAATAAAAAATATCTGGAATTAGGAATCTACTGATGACCATGAAACCATTGTCGATTGTCGGAAAGACCAATCTGATTCACTAATGTCATTTGGGGAAGGAAATCTGCTGTCTTTACCCAGTCTGGCCTACATGTGGCTCCAGAGCCTCAGCAATGTGATTGGCTCACAACTGCCCTCAGAAATGGCCTAGCAAGAGACCCAGTTCAAGAGCGACTAGGGATGGGCAACAACTGCTGGCCAGCCAGCAACTCCCATGTCCCATTAATGAATATTATTTTTTAATCTACTATTTTCTTGCCCACTCACTTAGCCTGTCCTAATCCCCTTGATACCTCTTGTCATCCTCCTCACAACTTACATTCCCACCAAATTCTATATCGCCAGCGACTTGGAAATAACACATTTGATCCTCACATCCAAATCATTGATAGATTATGAATTATGGGACCCAGCACTGATCTTTATGCTCTCCCACTAGTCATAACCTGCCAACATGAAAATTGAATTTCTTCCTGCCGTCTTTTTTTTGCCTGTTCATCAATTTTAATCCACGCCAGTATATTACCCTTCATCCCATGTACTCTTAATTTTGCCTCTTCCATGCCTTCTGAAAATCCATATACACCCCATCCACTGGTCTACCCTTATTTATTCTACTAGTTACATCCTCAAAAACAGGTTTGTCAAACATGATTTCCCTTTTGTAAGTCTAAGTTGACTCTGCCCAATCTTACCATTATGTGGCAATCTATTATCTGTGGCCTTTTATATAATAGATTCTAACATTTTCCATACTACTGACAGCAGGGTAGCAGGACTGTAGGCCTCTCTTTCTTTTCAAACTCCTTTCCAACTTGTTTCTGATCTTAGATAATGTTCTGAAATGTTTAATGTTCTTTAATTGGAGACCTGATCCTTGCTTTCTACTTTTTAATTGAGTCTTGAAGAGGTGTGTATAGATTGTTAATGACCAGCCAAGCATTAGATTAAACTAGAATTAAAAAATCATTATAATTGTCGAGCTAATATGTCCTGATGACTTTTTAGCTAAATTGTAACAGCTATTGTGGTTCTGAGCCCTAATGACCAGAATATCTCTGATTGGATCCTCACTCCGCCAGTCTCAGTAGACGTGGTGACAAGGGAGCTATCACTCCAAAGAAACAATAGAAACCATAGAAACCCTACAGTACAGAGAGAGGCCATTTGGCCCATCGAGTCTGCACCGACCACAATCCCACCCAGGCCCTTTTCCCGTATCCCTACATATTTTACCCACTAGTCCCTCTGATTTACGTACCTCAGGACACTAAGGGGCAATTTAAGCATGGTCAATCAACCTAACCCGCACGTCTTTGGACTGTGGGAGGAAACCAGAGCACCCGGAGGAAACCCATGCAGACACGAGGATAATGTGCAAACTCCACACAGACAGTGACCCAAGCCAGGAATCGAACCCTCTGAGGTTGTGCCCTCTGGCTCTGGTTTTTCCTACTGTGAAAACATCCTCTCTGTGTCCACTCCTCAGCACTCATGGGCTAAAAGGGGAGGGGATGGGGCAGGGACGAACAAGAGTTCCTCCCATCATAAGACCATAAGACACTGGAGCAGTATTAGGCCAATCAGCCCATTAAGTCTGCTCTGCCATTCAATCGTGGCTGATATTTTTCTCATCCTCATCCTGCCTTTTCCCCACAACCCCTGACCCCCTTATTAATCAAGGACCTATCTATCTCTGTCTTAAAGACACTCAATGACCTGGCCTCCACAGCCTCCTGCAGCAATGAGTTCCACAGATTCACCACTCTCTGGATGAAGAAATTCCTCCTCATCTCTGTTTTGAAGGTTCGTTCCTTCAGCCTGAGGTTGTGCCCTCTGGCTCTAGCTTTTCCTACTAGTGCAAACATCCTCTCCATATCCACTCTATCCAGGCCTCATGGCATCCTGTAAGTTTCAATAAGATCCCCCCCTCCCATCCTTATAAACTCCAACAAGTGCAGACCCAGAGTCATCAACCGTTCTTCATCCTCATTCCTGGGATCATTCTTGTGAACCTCCTCTGGACCCTTTCCAAGGCCAGCACATCCTTCCTTAGGTATGGGGCCTATAACTGCTCACAATACTCTAAATGGTGCCTGACCAGAGCCTTACGCAGCCTTAGAAGTACATCCCTGCTTTTGTATCCTAGCCCTTGCCTTCCTAACTGCCAATTGAACCTGCACATTAATCTTAAAAGAATCTTGAGCAAAGACTCCCATGTCCCTTTGTGTTTCTCATTTCCTAAGCATTTCCCCATTTAGAATATAGTCTATGCCTCCATTCCACCTTCCAAAGTGCATAACCAACATTGTCACTGCTGCAGAGTAGTGACTAGATAGTTTTATCAACTGTGGGTTACTTAGAATCAGAGAATTACACAGAGAAGAGGCCCTTCTGGCCATCAAGCCTGCACTGACATGCATGAAACACCTAACTTCCTACCTCATCCAATTTACCATATTTGGCCCATAGCCTTGAATGTGATGATGTACCAAGTGCTCATCTGAATACTTTTTAAAGGATGTGAGGCAACTCACCTCTATTAACCTCAGATGCAGCACATTCCAGACCGTCACCACCCTCTGGGTAAAAAGGTTTTTCCTCACATCTTCCTTAAAACTCCTGCCCCTCAACTTGAACCTATGTTCCCTAGCGACTGACCCTTCAACTAAGGCTAACAGCTACTCCCTATCCACCCTGTCCATGTCTCTCATAATCTTGTACACCTCAATCAGGTCATCCCTCAGTCTTCTCTGCTCCAAAGGAAACAAGATGCCGTCGTTGGACTGGGGTAAACACAGTAAGAAGTCTCACAGCACCAGGTTAAAGTCCAACAAGTTTATTCGGTAGCAAAAGCCGCTAGCTTTAGGGGCACTGCCCCAAAGAAAACAATCCAAGCCTACACAACCTCTCTTCATAACTTCAATGCTCCATCCCAGGCAGCATCCTGGTAAATCTCCTCTCCACCCCCTCCAGTGTAATCACATGCTTCCTATAATGTGACAATCAGGACTGCATACAATACTCCAGCTATGGCCTCACCAAAGTTCTGTACAACTTCAACTTGACTTCCATACGCCTTTTTCACCACCTTACTAACATGTTCTTCCGCCTTCAGAAATCTGTGGACAAACGTGCCAAAGTCCCTTTGTTCCACAGAACTTCCTAGTGTCGTACCATTCATTGAATACTTCTTTGTCAAATTACTCTTCCAAAGTGTATCACCTCGCAGTTTTCAGGTTAAATTCCATCTGCCACTTACCTGCCCGTTTGACCATTTGACCATGTAGCCCTGTTAGTTCGGTTAGTAGCTCTCTGACATCCAAATCATAAGGTCCTGAGTTCAAATTCCATTTCAGATCTTTTACATCCACCCTCTCAGGTGGATGTGAAAGATCTCGGGGCAGTATTCTGAATGAGAGTAGGGGAGCTATTATCTCCAGTGTCCTGGCCACCATTTGTCAACAGCATACAAACAGGTTATCTGACTGATTATTATTATATCGTTGATTGTGAGAGGTTGCTGTGTGCAAATCAGTTTCCTACTCTACAACGTCGACTGCACTTCAAAAGCACGTGCCTCCTGGGTTCCAGTTACACCCCTGGACACCAGAGGCCACAACCTCAGGCTAAAGGGATGATCCTTTAAAGCAGAGATAAGGAGGAATTTCTTCAGCTAGAGAGTGGCGAATCTGTGGAGCTCTTTGCTGCAGAAGGAAGCCAGGTCATTGAGTGTCTTTAAGACAGAGATAGATAGGTTCTTGATTAATAAGGGGGTCTGGGGTTATGGGGAAAAGGCAGGAGAATGGGAATGAGAAAATTATCAGCCATGATTGAATGGCGGAGGAGACTTGATGGGCCAAGTGGCCTAATTCTGCTCCTACATCTCACAGTCTTATATCACAGGGTAACACCCAGAACACCTGGGAAAGCCAGGCTATCAAATGCTTGCCAAAATATTCAAACAAACTGCTGCAGAATTTCTATAAGGAAGATAAAGAAATCGCTGAAACTAAAGCTGGAAATGATGAGGAATGCCAACTGGAGCATGTGAAGAAGGAGAGAGGATATGGTGTCGGTGGGACCCTTCAACTAAACTGCTGCATTCCTATAGCACCTTTAAAGACCACCAGAAGTTTCAAGTGTTTGATCGCCAATGGTGCACTTTTGAAATGTAGTCACTGCCGCAATGCAGGAAACATGGCACCCTGAACCAGGACCCCACATCAACAATGTTGTAATGAGCAGATGATCTGTTTCCCTGATGTCAACAAGGGATAAATATCAAACAGGCACACCAAGGATACCTCCACTGGTCTCCTTCCTATTGCCGTGGGATCTCTTTATGCCCAGCTGGGAAGAGAGACAGGGCCTCAGTTCTGATGCCTCAGGCAAAAGACCTTCAATGTGCAGCACTTCCTCTGCAGTGGGAGTTGGGGGTGGGGTGTGGGAGGTTGTGGAATGAGGAGAGTGGTGCTGGGTGTGGAAAGTGGGGGAGGAACCTTCCTGAGAAAGAGAGTTCTGAGATGGGGGTGGCACAGTGGTTAGCAGTGCTGCCTCACAGCGCCAGGGACACAAGTTTGATTCCCGACTTGGGTCACTGTCTGCGTGGAGTTTGCGTGTTCTACCCATGAATATAAATATAAATATGAATATAAAAGTAGGGAGGTCTTGCTGTGGCTGTATAGGGCATTGGTGAGGCCACAGCTGGAGTACTGTGTGCAGTTTTGGGCGCCGTACTTACGCAAGGATATTTTGGCCTTGGAGGGAGTGCAGAGGAGGTTTACTAGGCTGATACCGGAGTTGAGGGGGTTGAGCTATGAGGAGAGGCTGAATAAACTAGGCTTGTACTCGTTAGAGTTTAGAAGAATGAGGGGAGATCTCACTGAGACGTATCAGATGATGAATGGGATGGATAGGATAGAGGTGGAGAGACTCTTCCCGCTCAGAAAGGATAGTAGGACTAGGGGGCACAGCCTCAAGATAAAGGGGGGGGGCGGTTTAGAACGGAGTTGAGGAGGAACTTCTTCACTCAAAGGGTGGTGAATCTCTGGAATTCTCTGCCCGTTGAAGTGGTGGAGGCTACCTCGCTAAATATTTTTAAGACGCGGGTTGATGGGTTTTTGATAAGAGAGGGGATTAAGGGTTATGGGGAGAGGGCGGGAATGTGGAACTGAGCCACGACAGATCAGCCATGATCTTATTGAATGGCGGGGCAGGCTCGAAGGGCTGGATGGCCTACTCCTGCTCCTATTTCTTATGTTCTTATGTTCTTATGTCTGCGTGGGCTCCTCCGGGTGATCCGGTTTCCTCCCACAATCCGAAAGATGTGCTGGTTAGGTGGCATTGGCCATGCTAAATTCTCCCTCACTGTACCTGAAGAGACGCTGGAGTGTGGCGACAACAGGATTTTCACAGTAACTTCATTGCAGTGTTTATGTAAGCATACTTGTGACTAATAAATAAGCTTTAACTTTAGGTTAAAAATTCCCAGGCTGAGAAGAAATTGATTCCATCTACACGTCCTGCTGCCTTGGAAAAACAGCCAGCATAATCAAGGACCCCACACACTCCGGACATTCTCTCTTCCGCCTTCTTCTATTGGAAAAAAGATACAAAAGTCTGAGAACATCTACTAACAGACTCAAGAACAGCTTCTTCCCTGCTGCTGTTGGACTTTTGAATGGACCTACCTAAAATTAGATTGATCTTTCTCTACACCCTAGCTATCAGTGGAACACTATATTCTGAACCCTCACATTCCCTTCTCCACTATGTACTCTATGAACAGTATGTTGTGTCTGTAAAAGTTTGCAAGAGACCATACTTTTCACAGCATCTCAATACATGCAACATTAATAAATTAGTTAAGCTAAATTAAATCAATTAAATAAACCCTAAGCTAAGGATCACCTCATTCCCAGTGAATTGAATGCCTACTTAAAGGACAGTGCAAAGTGCGTTCTTGGTTGTGCTGGAAGAAAAGATGGAATGCCCTGTTTGCCATTCAAAGTACCCGGAAGGTACTGCTTTTTCAATAGTGCTTTTAGTCTTTTTATTTAAGTAAAAGCCTTAAAATGAGAACAAATTTTATTTCA
This sequence comes from Carcharhinus amblyrhynchos, assembly GCF_965287045.1. Lineage (NCBI taxonomy): Eukaryota > Metazoa > Chordata > Chondrichthyes > Carcharhiniformes > Carcharhinidae > Carcharhinus > Carcharhinus amblyrhynchos. The sequence goes on along the minus strand of NC_137331.1, from coordinate 110,257,860 downwards.
TGCTTTCAGCTACTGACTGAAAGTTCAAATTTCTTTTTAAGTTATTGGTCTCTATGGTGACTGCAATAATGTGACTGAATTAATGGAGCATCGCATATAGGTCATGTTCTGAACTGCTATAAGGTTAGTGCCACAAGTGTCACAAGTAGACTTATATTAGCACTGCAATGAAGTTACTGTGAAAATTCCCTAGTCGCCACTCTCTGGCGTCTGTTCGGGTACACTGGGAATTTAACACGGCCAATGCACAGAACCAGCCCGTCTTTTGCACTGTGGGAGGAAACCAGAGCACCCGGAGGAAACCCACGCAGACACAGGGAGAACATGCAATCTCCGCACAGACAGTGCCCAAGCTAGGAATTGAACCCGGGCCCATGGTGCTGTGATGCAGCAGTGCTAACCACTGTGCCACCCCTTATTAGCAAGTAGTCAAGCAAGTTGGCGTAAGCTGGTTTTAGGGGTATAAAAAGCAATACATCATCCACATCAATCTTCACAAAACAGTGGGTTAAAATAGCTCTGGCGTCCTTTAAAAATCCCAAGAACTGTTGCCTACATTTCCAAACAAGCTGTGCAAATAATTTTCCACAAGTACGTTAAGAGACGGTGCGTTGTCAATTCTCATCAGAGTGTTAGATTTAGTGCAGGATGGATTGAGATGGTGAAGGCCAGGGCAGAAAACGGAAATGAAAATGTCAGCAGTTTGAGGAAACTGTTAAATGGCAGAGAGTGCCTGGCTAGGGTGTTTGCTTACCCATGTGCTCTCTGTCTCTCCAAATCTGTCACTTCAAAGGACAAGGAACCTCAGGAGAAAGCTTTGCCCTAAGTCAGCACTAAGCAGCACACCATCATGTCTCCACCTGCCTCAGGCAAATGCAAGCCTGTCATTCTGTTGCCTCCTCTACAATCTGCCCTCTGTCACGGTGAGACATGACTACAGCTATGAGACATGACCAGCGGCCTTCAAAATGCCAAACAAGGGAGTTTGCAAATGTTACGCTCCAGGAACAAGATACCAACCCTCTGCTGCACTGCCGCAACCCCAAAATATTTCTTCAGTCAATGCTACTAAAGGTCACCTTCGCCATCTCAACAACAATGGTCTTGCTCGAGTGTCGGGTACATAATGCTGATACTAAAGTGTCTGCTTTGTGGCTTTAGCTTTCTAAAAACCAAATAAGTGAATAAACAATACAATCTTCCCCGATAATGGATTTTTGATTCCCTCCAGCAGTTTGAAACTGCATCATTGCTCATCAGAGAGGTTGTGTGGCAGGCAGATGTATTCTGTTTCTATCACTCTGTTTTCTCTTTGTTTTTTTTTTGCAGTGAAAGGGGTTAATTCGAACTGTTATACGCTAATCGAATGCTCTGGGAGGGATTAACTGTCCGTTCCTGCCGGGGGGATTTTCCAGTCCCGCTGATGACAACCACCCCCCTCTGCCCCCATTCCCCTTCCCCACCAGGGGTTCCCCAGCAGCAGTGGGTGTGAGTAGCAGGAAACCCTGTGGCGGGACCAGGAGATCACTGGGCAATGGCGTTCCAGCTCCACCGTACCAAGAACTGGCACCGGTGGTGGTGGGGGGTGGAAGGTGGGAGTGGGAATCCAGCCTGTGTACATCATCACAGGAAGTGACGCAGTATCACATGATCTTACTCTATCATGGTCTTGTGTAAACTACCAGCCGTGCAATAAGATGGTTTCCTGCAATATTCCTGCGAATGTTCTGCATCAGTCAAACAATTGCAACGATATTTACAATTTTGCCCTCCCTAGCTCAGAACTAATGAAGCTAATGTCCATTCTCCAGCCCAGGCTGAGGCTGCCTGGAGCCTCCCCAGTGATTATGGTTCAATTATTGACGCTATCAGTTTTATTGAGTCGCTTGAAGAAAATTACAGCACAGGAACAGGCCCTTCAGCCCTCCAAGCCTGCATCATAAGAACATAAGAAATAGGAGCAGGAGTAGGCCATCTAGCCCTTCGAGCCTGCCCCGCCATTCAATAAGATCATGGCTGATCTGTCGCGGCTCAGTTCCACCTTCCCGCCCTCTCCCCATAACCCTTAATCCCCTCTCTTATCAAAAACCCATCAACCCGCGTCTTAAAAATATTTAGCGAGGTAGCCTCCACCACTTCAACGGGCAGAGAATTCCAGAGATTCACCACTCTTTGAGTGAAGAAGTTCCTCCTCAACTCCGTTCTAAACCTCCCCCCCTTTATCTTGAGGCTGTGCCCCCTAGTCCTACTGTCTTTTTTGAGCGGGAAGAGTCTCTCCACCTCTATCCTATCCATCCCATTCATCATCTTATACGTCTCAATGAGATCTCCCCTCATCCTTCTAAACTCTAACAAGTACAAGCCTAGTTTATTCAGCCTCTCCTCATAGCTCAACCCCCTCAACTCCGGTATCAGCCTAGTAAACCTCCTCTGCACTCCCTCCAAGGCCAAAATATCTTTGCGCAGGTGCGGCGCCCAAAACTGCACACAGTACTCCAGCTGCGGCCTCACCAATGCCCTATACAGCTGCAGCAAGACCTCCCTACTTTTATATTCAATCCCCCTCGCTATGAAGGCCAGCATCCCATTCGCCTTCCTGACCACCTGCTGCACCTGCAAGCTGGGTTTTTGCGACTCATGCACAAGGACCCCGAGGTCCCTCTGCACCGCCACCTGCTGCATCGACCATGTTGCCCGAGTGAACTAAAACCCTCTTACCCTTATGGGAACCATATCCCTCTATTCCCATCCTATTCATGTATTTGTCCAGACACATACTTGAAGAGCACTATGATACTTTTAAGGTTGGAACTTGGAGTCAGAGAACAATACAATATGGAAACAGGCCCTTCAGCCCAACTGATCCATGTCGACCATAGCGGCCTCCCAATTGTCCGCGTTTGACCCATACCCCTCTAATCCTTTTCCGTCCATGTACTTATCCAAATGCTTTGTAAATGTTGCTAATTAACCTGCCTCAACGCTTTCTCTGGCAGTTCATTCCAGATATGCACCAACCTCTGCGTCAAGAAGTTGCCCCTTTTAAATCTCTCCCCTCTCACCGTAAACGTTTCCTGCTACTGAATGGACCATGCTGTCCAGTCATGCTTCAAGCAAACCAAGACAGTATCCTGTTGATCACTTTTCTGGGGTGAGCTCACTGTTCAGCCAGATTGGGAAAGGCCCCCGTGCAATTGGTCCCAGAGAGCAGAGACTGATGAGGAGAGGAACTAGCCAGGTTTCTCACCCAGTGACCCACCACACCTTCAATAGAACAATTTCTGGGGCTGAGAGGGAGCATTTATAAAGAAAGATTACCTTGGCTATGGCTTATTTTTCCTCAATTAGGTTAAGGGGTGACCGAATTGAACTGTTTGAGATAAATAAACCCCCTGATAGCGTAGATACAAGGAAAGTATTGGTAGAGGTTTTGTTTGAATTGAATTGATTTGATTTATTATTGTCACGTGTATTAACATACAGTGAAAAGTATTGTTTCTTACAGACTATTCAGACAAAACATCCCGTTCATACAGAAGAAAAGGACAGGGTGCAGAATGTAGTGTTACACTCATAACTAGGGTGTAAAGAAAGATCAACTTAATGCAAGGTAACCCATCCAAAAGTCTGATGTTAGCAGGGAAGAAGCTGTTCTTGAGTCGGTTTGGTACGTGACCCCAGGCTTTTGTATCTTTTTCCCAATAGAAGAAGGTGGAAGAGATTATATCCGGGGTGCACGGGGTCCTTAATTATGCTGGCTGCCTTTCCGAGGCAGCGGGAAGTGTAGACAGAGTCAATGGATGGGAGGCTGGTTTGCGTGATAGATTGGGTTTCATTCACGACCCTTTGTAGTTTCCTGCGGACTTCGATTGAGCAGAAGCCATACCAAGCTGTGATACAACCCAGAAGGAATGTTTTCTCTGGTGCTCTTGTAAAAGTTGGTGAGAGTCGTAGCTGACATCTCAAATTTCCTTAGTCTCTAGAAAGTGTACTTAGTCTTCTGTAGTGCAATGGGGAGTGTCCCTGCTTCTGACCTGGAAGCTCTGGATTGTAGTCCCACTCCAGGGTTTCTGATAGCCAAAGAAGTTATGTTCATAATCTGACTGATTGTCAACTGGAAAACACATTAATGGTAGGTACTAAGAATGGGAGAGGCTCCAAATCAACCATGCTCCCAGCTATGGATAGGAAAGGCTCAGGGCAGGAAGGGCACCAAGAGTACAAACCATCTGCCAAATCCAAACAAATAACAGTAGACATCAAGGTAATCATGGCCCAAAGTGCTGTCCAAACCTGCCTCCACCATGCTTCAGGCCTTCATACCTATCTCTGGATTGCCACCAATAGTCACAGAATCAGAATCACAGAATCTCTACAGTGCAGAAGGAGGTAATTCTGCCCATCAAATCTGCACTGATCACAATTTCATTCAAGCCCTATATCCGTAACCCCACATATTTGCCCTGCTAATCCCCCTGACACTAAGGGGCAACTTAGCCTGGCCAATCCACCTAACTGGTACATCTTTGGACTATGGGAGGAAACTGGAGCACCCGGAGGAGGTAAATGGTTAGGATACTGAGCTACAGGCATGCTGGCACAGTGGTTAGTGTTGCTGCCTCAAAGCCCAGACACCCGGGTTCAATTCCCAGCTTGGGTCACTATCTGTGCACATTCTCCAAGTGTCTGTGTGAGTTTCCTCAGGGTGCTCCGGTTTCCTCCCACATTCTGAAAAGTGGCCCGAACAGGTGCCAGAGTGTGGTGATGAGGGGAGTTTCACTGTAACTTCATTGCAGTGTTAATGTAAGCCTTAATTGTAACTAATAAATAAATAAACTTTTAAACTGAAAGATGCCAATCTCCTCCGTATGGTTCAGTTCAGTGAGTCTCAGCTTTTGGAGAAGTGGGGACTCTACAAAGAAGGTTTGGAACATGTGAGCCAAGCAGGCAGACAATGCTCCTCGTCATTATCCAGCGGCTCATCTTTGGCGCTTGTGGAGATGTGAAGTAAGAACAAGTTCAGGCTGGGCTATGTCACAACCAGCCAATTCTTCCTGTCTAGGCTTGTTCCTCAGCCAAGCATCTGGAGGGGCTGCCAGACATGAATTTAGGCCCAACATTAGTGAACACCTTCAAGGGGATGAAGGTGAGGGGGGGAGGAACTCTCGAGAGATGGAGGAAGAATTGTAGAATCCTACAGTGCAAAAGGAAGCCATTTGGTCCATCGACCACAATCCCACCCAGACCCTATCGCCATAACCCCATGCATTTACCCTAGCTGCTCCCCCTGACATTAAGGGCCAATTTAGCGTGGCCAATCAACCTAACCTGCATGTCTTTCGCACTGTGGGAGGAAACCGGAGCACCCGAAGGAAAGCCACACAGACACGGCGAGAATGTGCAAACTCCACACATACAGTGACCCAAGCCGGGAATCGAACCCCGGTCCCTAGCGCTGTGAGGCAGCAGTGCTAACCACTGTGCCACCTTGCTGCCCCAAGAAATTCAAGGCGGGAACATTTATGAAAATCCAAATGCACAGCGCCCAAAGCTTAGAGGGACCCCGAAAGTAAGTCTCTGTAATTGAATGTCAAACCCTGCACAGAAAAACCTCAGTATTATAAACTCGGCTTTTATATACAACTTCTGAGAACAAAGCTCTCCTCTGCCCCTGGTTCAATCATTATTACTGTGAGTGGAGAAGTTTGATTCTCCATAAGATGAACTCCTGATAACAAGTATTACTCTGTGGATCTCTGTGAGTTTATAATAACAAGGATTGACTGTACTTGGGAGTTTCTGAGAATGCAATATCCTTTGCAGCGTTTGAAGTGTAACCTTGTTTCATATCAAAGTGCAATCGAAACATTATTATATTCATTCCCTCAGGTCTGTCTCCAACGCAGGTGTCGATGTCGCATAGAACCTGCATCCGGATGATGGCTTCAGCAGGAATTTATCCTCTGCTCCCTCAATGCCTCAACTGGTTCAAGCCATGATCATCGGGAGGGTATAGAGGTTTAGCGTTGGGTTCTGCTCTGTGCTGAGTTATGATGTGGGTATGCCGGCGTTGGACTGGCGTAAACACAGTAAAAAGTCTGACAACACCAGGTTTTAGTCCAACCGATTTATTTGATAATAGACTCACAAGCTTTCGGGGTTAGTCCCTTCGTCAGGTGAACTCTCCATTCACCTGACGAAGGGACTAACCCCGAAAGCTTGTGAGTCTATTATCAAATAAATCGGTTGGACTAAAACCTGGTGCTGTCAGACTTTTTACTGTGCTGAGTTGCCAGATATCAGCTGGGGCAGGCTATGGGTGGACTTAGTACCTGGGTTAAAGGCAGTCAGAGGTAATTTCCACCCCTGGTCAATTTTCACTGACTTGCAGTGGTACTTATTGTTGCTTTTCTTTCTGTTTGATGTACCAAATGTACAAGGATTAGCTCTGTAACAAAAGCAAGGTCCCACCATTAAGAATGTGCTGATGTTGAGATCACAGGTTTTCAGTGGTGGAATTAATATTGCCCCTGGCAATACTTCCTCTGAAGTTCTTCAAAATAGTACCAAGCACGGCAACTACTTGTGAGCAGTCCCCCGCATACCCTCTAATGATATCTTTTATGCTGTTCTACACTCTTAAAACTGAACTCTAACTCTTTTAAAATCTTTAATAATGTTCTGATCCTTCCTTACACTGTAGCTATGTTTGTAACACTACATTCTGCACTCTCTCCTTTCCTTCCAAAAGATCCAAAGAAAACACTTCCCAAAGATCCACAGTCTTTTGACTTTGAGCGAGGCACTAGCATTGTCCCATATTTGCATTTGCATCAGCCAGCAGACAGAGGGAATATTTTCTAAATAATAATGCATAAAATGTCACTTAGCAATATGCTGCTCCGAGATACTAGAATTCACGTCCCTTGACTCCACTCGCTGACACAGAATTATTGGTTCCTGCCAGAAACCAGTAAAATTAGGTATCATAGTGAGACGGGATTAAGGGTCAGAAATGAGAGTAGGATTTAGAATTATTGTTAGTGGAAATGCTGCTTTTGAGAGCATCATCTGTCGCATTTGTAACAGATCAGGAGAACGTGTCATCGTAAAGATGTATCAGTCAGAGCAAATCTGAAGCAGGCATAAGTATGGACTTTGTCTAATCTTCAAAATAAGATTAACCTCAAAGAATACAAGTGAATGGAAAACCTCTCCGCAGATAGTTAAGCCACTAAACTGCAAGAAAAACAGCTTCAAAAAATAAAGCGCTGGAAATCGGATATCAGAACAGAAAGTGCAGGTCAGGGAGAATGTGTGCAGAGGGGAAGGCAGGGTAAATGGAACCCAAGAAGTGTTTCACATTATGTTTCTAGAAACAGCCAAAGTCATTAAAAGGTTAAATCAAGAAGGCATCTTGACAGTTGAAAAAAAACAATTTCCTTCATGAGATGTGGGTGACACTGGCTGGGCCAGCATATATTGCCCATCCCTCAGAGCATTTAAGAGTCAACCACATTGCTTTGGCTCTGGAGTCATATGTCAGCCAGACCAGGTAGGGATGGCAGATTTCCTTTCCTAAAGGACATTACGAAACCAGATGGATTTTTACAACAATCGTTTCATGGACATCATCATGACCTGGATGAGGAAGTGGAGGGATGGGTAAGTAAGTTCGCTGATGACACAAAGGTCGGTGGTGTTGTGGATGGTCTGGAAGGATGTCAAAAGTTGCAGCAGGACATAAATAGGATGCAGGACTGGGCGGAGAAGTGGCAGATGGACTTCAACGCGGATAAATGTGTAGTCGTCCATTTTGGCAGAATCAACGGGATGAACGAGTGCACTATCAAGGGCAGGAGTCTTAGTAGTGTTGAAGAGCAGAAGGATCTTGGGGTCCGGGTCCACAGGACTCTTAAATCGGCCTCGCAGGTGGAGGAGGTGGTCAAGAAGGCGTATGGTGTACTGGCCTTCATTAATCGAGGGATTGAGTTTAGGAGTCGGAAGGTAATGCTGAAACTTTATAAGACCCTTGTCAGGCCTCATTTGGAGTACTGTGCGCAGTTCTGGTCGCCTCACTATAGGAAAGACGTAGAAGCTTTTGAAAGGGTACAGAGGAGATTTACAAGGATGTTGCCTGGACTGGGAGGCATGCCTTATGAAGTTAGGTTGAGGGAGCTGGGACTCTTTTCCCTGGAGAGACGAAGGTTGAGAGGTGACCTGATAGAAGTTTATAAAATGTTGAGAGGAATAGATAGGGTGGATTCTCAGAGGCTATTTCCCCGGGTTGAAACGGTCGCTAGGAGAGGACACAGATTTAAGGTGCGGGGAGGAAAGTACAGAAGTGATGGTAGGGGTAAGTTTTTCACTCAGAGGGTGGTGAGTGAATGGAATCGGCTGCCGTCAGTGGTGGTGGAGGCGAACTCGCTGGGGTCTTTTAAAAGACTTCTGGATGAGTATATGGGGTTTTATGGGATTGGGGGTTATAGATAGGTCTATAGATTGGTAGGTGTTGATGTGATCGGCGCAACTCGTGGGCCGAAGGGCCTGTTTGTGCTGTAGCGTTCTGTGTTCTATTAGATTTCCAATTCCAGATTTTTATTGAATTCAAATTTTACCATCTGCCGTGGTGGGATTCGAACACATATCCCCAGTGCATGAACCCTGACTCTCTGGATTACTAGTCTAGGGGCAATACCACTATGCCACTATTTCCCTGTTTAGATCCAGCAAATGAATTCTCCCTTTGAAGTGTTGGCCGAGGAGTGTTGGGTAATGGATGGGCCTCCTGATTTATTTACACTCAGACTAATTTTCTTCCCTCTGCTTGAGCTCCCTCTCCTCTTTTAAGATTCCCCTGAAAGCATACCTATTGGAGAGCGTGATTTTGGTCACCTATATTCCTATATGCACTTCAGGCAGCATGGTAACATAGTGATTAGCACTGTTGCCTCACAGCACCAGGGACCCGGGTTCAATTCCGTTCTCAGGTGACTGTCCGTGCAGGATCTGCACATTCTCCCCATGTCTGTGTGGGTTTCCTCCCACAATGTGTGGATTAGGTTGACTGCCCATGATTAATTGCCCCTTAGTTTCAGGGGACTAGCAGGGCAAATACGTGGGGTTACGTTACGGGGATAGAGCCTAAATGGGATTGTTGTTGGTATAGGCCCGATGGGCCGAATGGCCTGCTTCTGCACTGTAGGGATTGTATGATTTTGGTGTAACTTTTTTTTCATCAACACTGCTCTGAAACTACCATACTAAAGGTAGTATAAAACTGCAAGTCAAAATGTTGATATTGTTGTTGAAATCTGGCTGGATATAAAAGAGCTAAAAGTCTATCCACACTGGCAATAAATGGGGAACATTCACTTCAGTATAACCTAAGGCAGACATCAATCCTTCCAGTGTGTCTATGAACATGTGCCATTTTTCTCCTTCCCTCTAGTGAAGCTAATGATCGTTGGGATTTTATTGGTGCTGACAGCAATTTGGCATTTCATCCACGCCATCATTCTTTGTCTGTAACCTCCATAGAACATAGAACATTACAGCGCAGTACAGGCCCTTTGGCCCTTGATGCTGCATCGGCCTGTGAAAACCAATCTAAAGCCCATCTAACCTGCACTATTCCAATATCATCCATACGTTTGTCCAATGACCATTCAAATGCCCTTAATGTTGGCGAGTCCACTACTGTTGCAGGCAAGGCATTCCATGCTCTTACTACTCTCTGAGTAAAGAACCTACCTCTGACATCTGTTTTACATCTATCACCCCTCAATTTAAAGCTATGTCCTCTGGTGCTAGCCATCACCATCTGTGGAAAAATGGCTCTCACTGTCCACCCTATCTAATCCTCTGATCACCTTGTATGCCTCTATTAAGTCACCTCTTAACCTTCTTCGCTCAAATGAAAACAGCCTCAAGTCCCTCGCCTTTCCTCAAAGGACCTTCCCACCATACCAGGCAACATCCTGGTAAATGTCCTCTGCACCCTTTCCAATGCTTCCACATCCTTCCTATAATGCAGCGACCAGAACTGTACGCAATACTCCAAGCGCAGCCGTACCACAGTTTTGTACAGCTGCAACATGACCTCATGGCCCCGAAACTCAATCCCTCTACCAATAAAAGCAAACACACCGTACGCCTTCTTAACAACCTTATCAACTTGGGTGCCAACTTTCAGGGAGCTATGCACATGGACACTGAGATTTCTCTGCTCATCCACACTACCAAGTATCTTACATTAGCCCAGTACTTTGTATTCCTGTTACTCCTTCCAAAATGAATCACCTCACACTTATCCGCATTAACCTCCATTTGCCACCTCTCAGCCCAGCTCTGCAGCTTATCTATGTCCCTCTGTAACCTGCATCATCCTTCTGCACTGTCCACAACTCCACCGACTTTAGTCATCCACGAATTTACTAACTCATCCTTCCACGCCCTCACCCAGCTCATTTATAAAAATGACAAACAACAGTCGCCCCAAAACAGATCCTTGCAGTACACCACTAATAACTGAACTCCAGGATGAACATTTCCCATCAACCACCACCCTCTGTCTTCAATTTCTGATCCAAACCACTAAATCACCCTCAAACCCATACCTCCGTATATTTTGCAATAGCTTACCGTGAGGAACTTTATCAAACGCTTTACTGAAATCCATATACACCACATCAGCTGCTTTACCTCATCCACCTTTTTGGTCGCCTTCTCAAAGAACTCAATAGGGTTTGTGAGGCACAACCTACCCTTCACAAAGCCATGTTGACTATCCCTAATTAAATTATTCCTTTCTAGATGATTATAAATCCTATCTCTTATAATCCTTTCCAAAACTTTACCCACAACAGAAGTAAGGCACACTGGTCTATAATTATAAGGATGGTCTCTACTCCCCTTCTTGAACAAGGGGACAACATTTTCTACCCTCCAGTCTTCCAGAACTATTTCTGTAGACAATGACAACATAAAGATCAAGGCCAAAGGCTCTGCAATCTCCTCCCTAGCTTCCCAGAGAATCCTAGGGTAAATCCCATCTGGCCCAGGGGACTTGTCTATTTTCACATTATTTTCCAGGTATTGAATGTCAGCAAATTACTGTGTAAAGTGTGAGGGGAGGATCCAGCTGTTACGCCCTCCTGGGAACCAATAGCATAAGTAGAAGCAGGAATGAATTTGAGGAATCAGGGACTGAATTAAAATGCAGGACATCAAAGGTCTGAAAATCTCTGCACTGTTTCCTGGGTCATTGGTGCATGGATTAGCAAAATAAATGTGGGGCTCAAAAGGTGATGTGGGATGAAGGCACCTTGATTCATGGGGCAATGGTACACAGAGGAGGAAAGTCCAGTGGGATGGGCTTCACTCAATCCGGGCTCAGACCTGTGTCCGGGCCAATTGTATAAGGAGGGCTGTGGGCAAGGCTTTGAACTAACAGTAAGAGTGGGAGGAAGCTGGGCAGGTTTGGAAATCCAAAGAGAAAGATTGAGGCAACATAACACTGTAACAATGTTGGTAAAGACAAGGAGAGTGCGACAAGAAGGGACAGAGAGCTTTAATAGCACTAAGCGACAGCCTGGTGGTATTATCGCTGGACTATTAATCCAGGAACTCAGCTAATGTTCTGGGGACCCAGGTTCAAATCCACTGCAGCAGATGGTGGAATTTGAATTCCATAAATAATCTCTTGAATGAAAAATCTACTGATGACCATGAAACCACTGGCAATTGTCAGAAAAACCCATCTGTTTCACTAATGCCCTTTAGGGAAGGAAATCTGCCGTCCTTATCCAGTCTGGTCTATATGTTATAGAGTCAAAGAGTCATTGAGGTTTACAGCATGGAAACAGGCCCTTCAGCCCAACTTGTCCATGCCGCCCTTTATTTTTTAAACCCCTAAGCTAATCCCAATTGCCCACATTTGGCCCATATCCCTCTATACCCATCATACCCATGCAACTGCTGTGGATCTGGAGTCACATGTCAGCCAGACCAGATAAGGATGGCAGATTGCTTTTTAAAAGATAAAATTGTACCCGCCTCTATTACTACCTCTGGCAGCTTCTGTGGCTCTTGTGACTGCAGCACCACAGCAATGTGGTTGACTTTCAACTGCACTCCAAGGGCAACTAGGGATAGGCAATAAATGCTGGCCAGCCAGCAATGCCCATGTCCAAGGAATGAATAAAAAAAATTAAAATTGTACATCAATGAATAAGGATATTGCAGAGAACAGAAGTAAAAAATTAGAATTAAAGATTCTTTATCTAAATGCACGAATTCCCAACAATGATATGGATGAATTAGTGTGACAAGTAGGGATAAATGATTTGGATCGAATCGTCATTACAGAAACATGGATACAAGGTGATCAGGGTTGGGAAGTAAATATTCCAGGCTACATAATGGGTGGGATTCTCTAATTTCGTCCGTGCCACCCCACTGCAAGTGAGAACAGAAAATCTGTCGTTCCAGCCAAAACCCCATTCACTTCAGCGGCACCCAAGAATCCCAGCCACAAATGAGGATGGAGGTAAATGTTTCAGAAAGACAGAGAGAACAGCAAAGGAGGAATGGTAGCCCTGACAGTAAAAGATGGAGGAAAGACTTCAGTGAGGAAGCATCTAGCCTCAGGAGATTGTGAAGTCGAATCAGTATGGGCAGAAATTAGGAACAGCAAGAGATAGAAAACACCGGTGAGAGTGGTCCGTTGGACCCCCTTACAGTGGTGAAACCATTAAACAAGAAATAATTTGAGCTTGTAAGAAAGGAAATGTAATAACTGTGGGAGAGATAAATCTTCATGTAGACAGAGACAATCAAATTGGCAACAGTGGTCGAGATGAGTTTGTAGGATGTTTTCTTGGCAGTTCCCTGGAGCAGAATTGAGTGGAACTGACTGGGGATAAAACTATTTTAGATCGAGTATTTCTGTTTCGTTCATGGGTTATGGTAATCATTGGTTAGTCCATTATTTATTGCCTATCCCTAATTGCCCTTATGAAGATGGCAGTGTACTCCCTTCTGTAACTGCTGTGGTCCATGCATTGTAGGGACACTCACAACATTGTTCAGGATGGAGATGTAGTTGAACCAGTGACAGTGAAGGAATGGAAATATAGTTCCAAGTTAGGATGGTAAATGGCTTGGAGGGGAACTTCCTGATGTGGTCTTGTCCTTCATAGAAGAATCATAGAAACCCTACAGAACAGAAAGAGGCCATTCGGCCCATCAAGACTGCACCGACCACAGTCCCATCCAGGCCCTATCCCCCAATATCCCACCCACTAATCCCTCTAACCTACACATCTCAGGACACTAAGGGCAATTTTTAGCATGGCCAATCAACCTAACCCGCACATCTTTGGACTGTGGGAGGAAACCAGAGCACCCGGAGGAAACACACTTAGACACAAGGAGAACATGCTAACTCCCCACAGACAGTGACCCAAGCCAGGAATCAAACCCAGCTCCCTGGAGCTGTGAAGCAGCAGTGCTAACCACTGTGCCACTGTGCCGTCCTTTTTGGTGGTAGAAGTCATGTGTCTGGAAGGTGCTGTTGAAGGAGCTTTAGTGAGTCCCTGTGAGTTGTATAATGAAGCAGCATTAATTAATAATGTCACAAAAGAAGATCCACTGAGAAATAGTGATCACAATTTTATTGAATTCCATGTTAAATGTGAAAATGACCTAATCCCATTGCAAACAAGAATCTTGAATTTAAACAAAGCCAATTACATAAGTATGAGATGGGAACTGCTTATAGTTAATTGGGTAAACATACCAAAAGATATGGAGACAAATGAATGGTGGGAAACATCTAAATAAACAATTCAAAATCTTTAATAAAAACACATTCTATTGAAAAACAAAACGTCAGTAAGAAAGACCCAACCATGGCTCACTCAGGAAATTAAGAATTAGATTAAAAGAAGAGGCTTACAATGCTGCAAACAACAGTAGCAAGGCTGAGAACTGGATGTGTTTAGAAACTGGTAAAGTTGATAAAAACAGAAGAAGTAGAATATGAGAGTAAAACAACCAGAAATATAAAAATAGATTGTAAGAATATTTGTAAGTATATAAAAGGAAAGGGACTAAAGTAAATACTAGCCCCTTATAATCAGATACATTATCAGTGGGAATAAGGTTGTGGTGGAGGCATTGAACAAATATTTTGGGCACGATCTTATGAAAATAATTCTGAGTGCTGAATGAGCGAGAAAGCGGGAGAGAATGGAGTCTTTTTTGTTTTGGTGAGTTGTGGGTTGCAATCTTAGGGCAGTCAGTGCAAAAATAGTGTCCAGATGCAATTCTTGCCAGTAACGTCGGTGAAGCCAGATGCTGAGTTACTGGGACGCCATCGCGCAGGCGCCCCATTCACCCAGTGCACTGGGAGGCCACATAGGCTCCCATTTCTTGTGTCCTTGCGCAAAGAGGGCACAAGTGGCCAAAGCTAATCCTGTCCATATTGACTCATGCCCACTGTTTAGTCAGGGTCATTGAATAGCATTTAGAAACACGGCTCCCATTCGATTCTACTCTCCCATCCCCACTGCCTAAAATCACTAGAATCAGCTGAGATAAGTTGACCTTAGATCTATCACAGATCAAAAATGAAACCCATACATAACCTTCTGGTCTCAGCTCCATATCACATAAGGTAGTTTGTTATTAAGATGCTGGGTGGCAGAGTGGCACAGTGGTTAGCACTGCTGCCTCACTGCGCCATGGACCTGGGTTCAATTCCTGGCTTGGTTCACTGTCTGTGCAGAGTCTGCACATGCACCCCGTGTCGGTGTGGGTTTCGCCCGGGTGATCCGGTTTCCTCCCACAGTCCAAAAGACAAGCCAGCTTAGGCCATGCTAGACTCTCCCTCAGTGTACCAAACAGGTGCCAGAGTGTGGCGACTAGGGGATTTTCACCGTAACTTAATTGCAGTGTTAAGGTAAGCCTGCTTCTGGCTCCAATAAATAAACTTTAAACATTAGGTGGAACTTGGAACTCTCAAATGGTTAACAATGTCTCAGAATTTTCCACTGAAAAAGGAATGACAGTATCTTAGAAATTTTAGATAAGAGAGAGTTAACAGCAATTATAAAACCCTGGCTCTCCTTTTCAGTCTTTGTTTGTGGCATGATTAGTATTGTGGTTTGGAATAAGACCATAGGCCTCTACATTGTAAATATGGATTCACTCCATCAAACCAGCTTGGAGCTGTTGGCAAGATGTATGTCTCCATTATTGGTTCCACACATCTTTATCTGCTGTGGTATTGCGCAGTGTCCAGAAAGAAAAAAGAACTTTAAAAAAATACAAAGAACTTCCTGGAAACCCACAATGACTATTATGAACTCCTATTACTCTTCTCAGTCACGACAGCTTTACCAAGAATTGTACGGAGAACAACTGTTATGTATTACTGCTTGTTCATAACAAGTGTGCCATTCTTTAAAAATGACAGGGACAGACTTTCCTGGAAGCACTGCTACATCTGATGTGATGACAGGATTCTGTACATGCACTGAATGAAATGTTTAACTTTTTGGACCATTTAATAAAAACGGAATGGAAATAGACACACTTACTGCCTAGGTGGCATTTCTCTTCTTTCAACCTCAACTTATCCAATATAAATGTCTGCCACAGTGTTTAAAGTCTTTATCAGTACACAGTCTTTGGCCATTAGAAATATCCCTTCAGGCATATCAGCGACAAATACTTCGCCACGCAACCTGAGAGAGACAAAAGAGAAGCACCAGGCCAGTGTTTAAGTACAGTTTAGCGTTACCTCTGTTGTCTCGGCTAGTGACGCACTGCCCTATATCTAACTCAGTCACACAAACAAGGAAGGCATGGTGGCATGGTGCTTAGCACTGCTGCCTCACAGTGATAGGGACCTGGGTTTGATTCCAGTTTTGGTTGACTGTCTGTGTGGAGTTTGTATGTTCTCCCCATGTCTGCGTGGGTTTCCTCCAGGTGCTCCTCTTTCTTCCCACAGTCCAAAGAGATGTAGGTTAGGTTAGGGGCTGAATTGCCCCTTAGTGCCCCAAGATATGACAGTAAGGTGCCTTATGGGGATGGGGGGTAGAGGTGGGGGGAGTGTGCCTGGGTGGGATGCTCTTTGAGCCAAATGGCCTCCTTCTGCACTGTGGGGATCCTCTGGTTCTTCAGACAATTTGACAGTCCTCATCCTGTGCTGAGGGAGGTGGTTACGTTTTACCAGGGGGATGGGGGGGAGGGGCGGCAATGGGGGGAAAGGGGTGGTCATTCTGACTTGAGGTGAAACAGGCAATACCTTGTCAGCCACAATCTGTACATCTCTTCCAAGTGTTATTTACAATAACTTCAACAGAGATGAAAACTGGAAGAAACGTTGAGTGGGAAGCTGATCCAATCGCCCACTTTATACTGATGGCCTAAAGTCTAAAACACCCAACAATATCTCTTACTGAATGAAATTGGATCCTTGCTCCTGACCATTAACCAATGCCACTTCCCTGCCAGAAAATATGTTGGGCCAGGGAAGAACCAAGCTCTGTTGTGATGCCTATTGACAATCTGTAGCTTAACATATAAAAATATTTTCCCGAATGAGATAGTGGATGGATGTCATTTGATTTAATTTGATTTATTATTGACACTTGTATTAATATAAGTGAAAAGTATTGTTTCTTGTGTGCTATACAGACAAAGCATACCATTCATGGAAAAGGAAAGGAGAGAGTGCAGAATGTAGTGTCATAGTCATAGCTAGGGTGTAGAGAAAGATCAACTTAATGCAAGGTAGGTCCATTCAAAAGTCTGACAGCAGCAGGGAAGAAGCTGTTCTTGAGTCGGTTGGTATGTGACCTCAGACCTTTGTATCTTTTTCCCGACGGAAGAAGGTGGAAGAAAGAATGAAGCAACAATCTAACATGAGTTGCTACTTCAGGAGAGGAAGGGTAATATGGTCACAATCTCAGTGGGACAGACCTTCAAGAATGGGGCACTTCCTATGTTTGTTATGTGTTTTGCATTTGCAAACTTGGGTCCGAATGTTTTAACTGGTGAGCTTGCAGTTTAGCATTTAGCAAAGGGCTGGTCCGGCTCGGTCTGCAATGGCCTGGGGAAAGGCTTTGGTAAATCACATCTGCCAGACAGGCCTGAGCTAGTGGGAATGAGTGAGGACATTAGCTGATGTTCCTGCTGGGAATGCAATCGATGACCTCAATGTTTGTCACCATGGGGGGGGCGGAAAGAGTGATGTTCATCTGTTGTGTATTTTCAAAAGAGAGGCAGCATCGGTTAAATCTAAACAAAATACCTCCATATTGATGAGGTGATGGGTTAATGCTTCTGAACAGGATGGTACGTTGCCTTCCTGATGTCAGGGCCAAGAATGTCACAGGACAGGACATTCTTTTGGAGAAGGGTGAGCAGCCAGAAGTCATGGTCCACATTGGGACCAATGGAATAGGCAGGAACCGGTGGGGGGGGGAGGGGGGGCATGGTCTCCGTACATCTCCGACCGCTGGATTTCCAGCGGCATCAGCTCCATTGCCAGAAATTGGCAGGAACTGACTAAATTATTTAAATTTTCATTTCAAGATGAATAGCAGGCCTGGAGCTGAAGTCTCCAGGCCCGCCACCCTCTCCCACCTCCACCAGGAAGTGTTTCATTCCAGCTGGGTTTACAACAACTTCTCAGTCACAGAGACCTGGCAGCCCAACTCCGCTGGAGTCAAGGGAGGATATGAAGGTCCCCAGGAGATTGAGGGTAAGGGTGAGCCTCTTAATGGCTTGGCAGTGCCAACCTGGCCACCTGATACTGCCCACAGGGCACACTGGCACTGCCCACCAGACATTGGGCAGTGCCAAGGGATCGCGGCCAGAAAGGGTGGGGGGGGGGGCAGGCCCTATTGGGGGCAGGGCCTATGGGGGAGATTGGTGGGAGAGAAGGGGTGGGAAGAGAAGGGAGGGAAGGGGTGATCGGGGCTAGCCATCAGTGTGGGTGGATCTGCCGGGGGAAGGGGGTTAGGACTGTGGGGGGGATGGGGTGGTTGAGACTGCCAGGGGAAGGTCAGGCCTGAGGGGTTGGAGTTGGAGCTGTCAGTGGGTCAGGGCAAATTGTGGCAGACCAGGGTTGTGGTGTTGGGGTGGGGGGGGGGGGGGGGCGGCAGTAGGGTGGTGGTGCAGCAGGTCACATTGCCAGCGATGTGGAGTCGCAGGGCTGGCCAGCAATTGGGCGGCCGGCAGTGCAGGACTTCTGTGCATGCACCATTCCCTACGCTGACAGCTTGGTGCGTGCACAGTGGCCCACTCAGCGCTATGTAGCCAGCTTCTCCAGCGGGGAATACATCCCGCCCAATAATTGTTCTCATGAATCTTGCTAGCGCACTCTGCTGTGCACAGAGTGTGGGAGATTCAGTTTGAAAGTCCCGGATTGTGATTATGTTTCTGGAAAATTATGAGAATCCGCAGATTTAACAAGCTGTCAGGAGCTTTACTGCCTCATATCCCTCAGACAAATGGACTCTTTCAGCACAGTTAACGCAAAGGAAGCGTCGTTTGCATTTAACTATTTGATCAGGGAAATGATCAAGGTAAATGACCAGAGATATAAATAGAATCATAGAACCTACAGTGTAGAAGGAGGCCATTCAGCCGACCACAATTCCACCCAGGACCTACCCCCATATATTTACCCGACACTAAGGGGAAATCTAGCATGTTAATCCATCTAACCCACAAATCTTTGGACTGTGGGAGGAAACCGGAGCTCCTGGAGGAAACCCACGCAGACCTGGAGAGAACATGCAAACTCCACACAGACAGTCACCTGAGGCTGGAATCGAACTCGGGTTCCTAGCATTGTGAAGCAGCAGTGCTAACCACTGTGCCACCGTGCTGTGCTGACGACATTTCAGGAGGTGGGTGAAGAACCTGTTTCCTACACTCGGGTGACAGCCTATGAGTAAAGAGCACAAGTTACGTAAGAATAATGTCAATACAACTCCCCCCTTCCCCCACCTTCCAGCCAATGACTGTCATGCTGTGGGTTCACGGCTCTCTGTAATTTACATCAAGCATAATGTATGCAAATCATCTGCATACGACCTATTCTTTTTAATCCACAATGGGGGCGACTAAGTGTAACCCCAGAGAGCTGTCAGGACAAGCAGATGTTATCAGTGTATGAAAGAAACATGACGGATTAATACACACCACAGCAAGACCGTCAGACCAGCCCTTTGCCTTCATCTGGAATGCCTCTCTGCTCTTCACGTTCCTCGTATCAGTAATTAGCAGTGGCAGCATTTCATTTATCCATCAGCTTCCTGATGTGGCACTTTCTACTGTACCGCAGACAATAGACAATTATTTAGTGAAATCTCTAGTTAAGTCCACCGATTCATTAGTGGGAGTACGATTAAGACCACAGGTGGCAAAACTGTGCTGGCATTTTTCACTGACGGTCTGCCAATAGACGCCTGTCATTTTATAACAGCGTGTTACAGCAGAGAAGGTGCTGCGGTGTCAGTAGTAATGGCACTGGGAAAACCGAGTGCCTAACAGCTACTTGGGTTAACTGGGTTAGGGACCCACGCACCAGAAAAGCCCACGCCAGCTTCATTGGCCTCTTTAAAGTTGCTTTTGCATATCTCAAAATGTGCTCATATTAGTAAGTATGGAAATTATTTCTCAATTAAAACAATAACATTCACAGCTCAAACAAAACAACTTAACCTGTACCGTTTATAAGCTCCGTACATTCAGATATGCCTGGTTAAAGTGTCTACTAAAGGGGGTGCATGTTTGGGAAGATAATTAAATATTCATGTATGTCAAGAATAGAGTCATAGAGGTTTACAGCATGGAAACAGGCTCTTCGGCCCAACTTGTCCATGCCGCCCAGTTTTTACCATTAAGCTAGTCCCAATTGCCCCCGTTCGGCCCATATCCCTCTATATCTATCTTACCCAAGAAATTGTCTAAAATAGTCTTGCAACACCAGGTTAAAGTCCAACAGGTTTATTTGGAATCATGCGCTTTCAGAGCACCGCTCCTTCATCAGCTGAATGCAGAGGTATGTTTCACAAACACGGCATATATAGACAGAGGCCACAATTGCAAGATAATGGTTGGAATATGAGTATCAACCTGTAAGGCTTCTTACTGTGCTCCAGCCCAGTCCAACACCAGCATTTCCACATCATAAAATAGATAAGATGAAGATCTTTTCTGTGATATTAGTAGGATTTATTTATTAGTGTCTTAAGTCGGCTTACATTAACACTGCAATGAAGCCACTGTGAAAATCCCCTATTTACCACACTCTGGGTACACTGAGGGAAAATTTAGCATGGCCAATGCACTTAATCAGCACATCTTCCAGACTGTGGGAGGAAACCCCAGAGCACCCACGGGAAACCCACCCAGATATGGGGAGAATGTGCAAGTCCCACGCAGACAGTGACCCAAGCCAGGAACTGAACCTGGGTCCCTGGCACTGTGACGCAGCAGTGCTAACCAACTGTGCCACTGTTCCATGTCTGTGCCCTTTTCTATCACATCTCATAGGAAGCATTGGAAAGGTGGTGACTAACACAAAAATGCACTAAAAAAAGCAAATAGGATGTAAAGACAAAAACAAAACAACAACATGTGTATTTGTGTTTAAAATGTCAGAGCAGTAACATTCCCAGCTCTGAGTCGGGAAGTTCACGGACTGAGATCTTCCCAGAGTTTTGAGCATGTAATTTAGGCTGCTGCTTTAGTGCAGTAGTGAGGGAGTGCTGTGCTGTCAGAAATGCCAAGCTAAACCAAGGCTGTGTTTGCCCTCTCAGGTGCGTGTAGAAAAAAAACTCAGGGTGCTATTTGGAGAAGAGCAGCAGAATTTTCTCAATGTCTTAGCTTAATAAAGGAGCGAGTCATCAACTTCAGGAGAAGTAGTGGAGGACATGCCCTTTTCTACATCAACAGGGATGGAGTGGAAATGGTCGAGAGCTTCAAGTTTCTAGGTGTCCAGATCACCAACAACCTGTACTGGTTCCAATCCTCCCCACCATGCCCAAACTATAGTTAAGAAAGCCCACCAATGCCTCTACTTTCTTAGAAGGCTAAGGAAATTTGACATGTCCGTTACGACTCTCACCAATTTTTACAGAAGCACCATAGAAAATATTCTTTCTGGGTGTATTGCAGCTTGGTATGGCTCCTGCTCTGCCCAAGACTGCAAGAAGCTATAAAGAGTTGTGAACGTAGCCCAGTCCATCGCGCAAACCAGCCTCCCATCCATTGACTCTGTCTACACTTCCCACTGCCTTGGGAAAGCAGCCAGCATAATCAAGGACCCCATGCACACTGGACATTCTCTCTTCCACCTTCTTCCATCGGGAAAAAGATACAAAAGTCTGAGTTCACATACTAACAGGCTCAAGAACAGCTTCTTCTCTGCTGTCATCAGACTTTTGAATGGTTCTACCTTACATCCAGCTGATCTTTCTCCACACCCTAGCTATGACAGTAACATTATATTCTGCATCCTCTCCTTTGTCTTCCCCTGCCTACTCAATGAATGGTATGCTTTGTCTGTATTGCATGCGAGAAACAATACTTTTCACTGTATCCCAATACATGGCATTTGGATAAGTACATGGATTGGAAAGGATTAGAGGCATGTGAACCAAACACGGGGAATTGGGACTAGTTGGGATGGCAGCATGGATGCATGGACCAGTTGGGCGAAGGGCCTGTTTTTGTGGTGTATTACTCTATGACTCCCTGACTCACATGACAACAATAAATCAAATCAAATCAACCCGTAGCACCCAATATAAAATGCTCAGTGGTTCCTCTTGGTGACATTTGTGGGGTTTTTCTGCGTATAAATTGGCTACCCCACTTCCTCATGTCAGAGAAGTGACAGTGAGACATCTTGAAGGTGTGAAGGATAGAATAAGCAACTGTTATCTCTTCCTTTGATTCTTGTCACCCTGCTGTGACCATGCCTCTTCAGGAAGACATATGCTTGCTCAGAAATATCGCGCAAGAATTAAAAGCAGGGGGCTAGCACTCATCCTTTTATCAGTACTATTTTGAACATCACACTTTACTGCCTGAGAGCTCCTATAATTACTGGAATAGAGCCCGTCTACGGCAATCTCTTTGATTGTCACTTGACGCTCACTGTCGTGTCACTCTAAATGATCCAGCTCCTAACAATAGACACCTTTTGTCTGCCGATTTGATGATGCCACCATTTTCTTATCACCACTTGCCAACCGCCACCTACATCTCCATACAACGCGTGAGCATTTCCCTTTCATTTCCTCGGTGCTTGAAGGTATTTTCACATCAAGGACCAAGATGAAACAGCTGAAGACAGGGATACAATTCTTCACAGCTTTCCTGCTGGTTATCATTATGAAACGGTACAGATCAGACAATCAAACCAACTGGCAGAGGAGACTTGGTGCTTTTGCATTGTCAATGTGCAGCGTTCACAAATACAATCCTTCGTGCTCTTTGTCATCCAGCATACCTGTGAGTCTCTCATCCTTCTCCCTCCAAAGGGGCAGACTCCAATTCATTAAATAACCTCAACTTTTCTTAATCACCCTTTGATCCCATGAGGGATTGGAGTGACAAAAGTGCTTCGAATGCAAAACTCATAACTACAAGCAATAGGCGGGGTAAACCTCACAGAGGCCTTCAGAAGGAAGCCTAAAACATTGTGTGCAGTTTTGGTCTCCTTTTCTGAAGAAGGATGTTACTGCTCTCGAGGGAGTGCAGCAAAGGTTTATCAGGCGATTCCAGGGATGGCTGTGTGTGAGAAGGGATTGACGAGGTTAGGATTGTTTTTGCTGGAGTTCAGACGAATTGAGGGGGGGAATCTCATAGAGATTTATAAATTTTCTAACAGGACTAGACAGGGTAGATGCAGGGAGGACGTTCCCGATGGTGGGGGGAGTCCAGAACCCAGGGGTCACAGTCTGAGGATTTTGGGGTAAACCATTTAGGGCGGAGATGAGGAGACATTTCTTCACCCAACAAGTGGCGAGCCTGTGGAATCCATTACCACAGGAAGTAGTTGATGGCAAAACATTGAATGTATTCAAAAGACAGCTACATATAGCGCTTGGGGCAAACAGGATCAAAGGTTATGGGGGGAAAGCAGGATTAGGCTATTGAGTTGGACAATCAGCCTTGATCGTAATAAATGGCGGAGCAGGCTTGAAGGGTCAAATGGCCTCCACCTGCTCCTATCTTCTATATTTCTATGTTTATGTTAGAATGTGGGAGAAAGGAATTCGGAAAGTATGCTGACAGAGTTCGATGAAGAGGATGGAGGAGTCTCGTGCGGAGCATTATAGAATGGATCAAGCCAGTTCACAGTAACATGGCTGAAAGGGGCTTCTCTAACACAAAGGAATGCTCTTCCAGCTAACTCTTTTCCATTATGCTTCACTATATAGCAGCTTCACAGTTGGAACATTTCCCGATTCTCACTGAGAAAGTGAATTCGGTAAATTCACTACAGTGGAAACTACCATAGATTTCCTACTCTGGAAGACAAGGTGATTCAGTGCATTGGACACAGGCCCTTTATCCATGAGATCTGGGCTCAAATCCAGTATCAATAGGCAAGCTAAACTTTTCCAGTGGAAGAATTCTGCAGGAAGTTCGTCTGAAGTGTTCCTATTCACTTCCTCTCAAAACCACTCCCACTTCATATGAAATGAGGGGGACCATGTGGTGGCTGCTGTGAGAATTAGACAGATGTCACACTTGGCAGTAAGGTAAGAAAGAGGTTGAAGATGAAGATTGCTGCTCAGTAAGAAATGTGGTGGGTTTTCTCTGCATCTGATCACCCATTATGTGCCAAGATGTCAAATTGCCCATTCTTCAGCACGTGGCCCTTTTATAAATTTATCCTTTCATGGATTGTGGACAAGGCTGGGATGGCCAGCATTAATTGCCCATTCTTCATTGCCCAGGAGAAGGTGGTGGTGAGCTGCCTTCTTGAATTGCTGCAGTCCCTGTGGTGTATGTACACCCATAGTGCTTTTGGCGGGAAGAGTTCTATGATTTTGACCCAGCGACAGCGAAGGAACGGCAATATATTTTCCAAGTCAGGGTGGTGAGTGACTTGGAGAGGAACCTCATGGTGGTGTTCCCATGAACCTTCTTGCCGTGTCCTTGTGAGTTTTATCTAGGTAACCTCGGCAGGCTGCTGTGACCCAATAGCAAATGGTGCACATTGCAAGTGCAGTGTGCCAGTGGTGGACGGAGTGAATGTTTTGGTTGGTAGGTGGGATGCCAATTAAGCGGGCTGCTTTATGCTGGCTGGTGTCAAACTGCTTGACTGTTGTTGGAGCCGCACTCATCCAGGCAAATGGAGATCGCTGCATCACACTCCTGCTTTGTGTCTTGTAGGTCGTGGACAAGCTTTGGGGAGTCTACAGGAATATGAGAGGCATGGAGACAGTGGACAG
The DNA here is from genome assembly GCF_965287045.1 of Carcharhinus amblyrhynchos. Classification (NCBI taxonomy): domain Eukaryota; kingdom Metazoa; phylum Chordata; class Chondrichthyes; order Carcharhiniformes; family Carcharhinidae; genus Carcharhinus; species Carcharhinus amblyrhynchos. Next base: position 110,233,363 of record NC_137331.1, on the reverse strand, counting down.
TCAGAAGGTTTTTCCCAGGCCAGAAGAATCCACTACGAGGGGTCATAGGTTTAAAGTGCATGGGGCAAGGTTTAAAGGGGATGTGTGAGGCAAGTTTTTACACAGAGGTGGTGAGTGCCTGGAACTCGCTGCTGGAGGAGGTAGTGGAAGCAGATATGATAGTGTCTTTTAAGGGGCGTCTGGACAAATAAATGAATAGGATGGGAATAGAGGGGATATGGTCCCCGGAAGGGTAGGGATTTTAGTTAAGTCGGGCGGCATGGTCGGTGCAGGCACGGTGGGGGAGGGGGGGGGGGGGGGGGCGGGCAATGGGCCTGTTCCTGTGCTGTAGTTTTCTTTGTTCTTTGAGTCAGGACAAGAGTTCTTCTGGTAGTGCTGTGTAAGAATAAGGACCTGCATCTTGTTTCTTCCTGCTTTCATTTGCATTTATTGCCCGTCCCTAGTTGCCCTTGCACTGCATGGCTTGCTAGGCCATTTCAGAGGGCAGTCAAAGAGTCAACACATTGTCAGTGTAAGCCAGACAGGGGAACAATTGCAGCTTTCCTTCTCAGATGGGTTTTTAACAACAATCGTCAATAGTTTCGTGGTCACCGTTACTGAGACTGGCTTTCAATACCATGGCCAAAATTCTCACATCTCGTCCGCTGTGGGAATCAAGACAGAAAATTCAGTGGACCATTTAAAGGTCCACTGTGCTCAGGGGAATGAAATTTTCAGTCTTGGGGCACACATGGCTGGAGAATCCCACCACAGATTTATTGATTGAATTTACATTTAAACTGCCATGGTGGGATTTGAACCACACCCTCAGCGGTTTAGTAGTCCATTGATATGACCATGACATGACATTTTTTTCTTATTCGTTCGTGGGACATGGATGTCGCCGGCTGGCCAGCATTTATTGCCCATCCCTAGTTGCCCTTGGAGGGCAGTTGAGAGTCAACCACATTGCTGTGGCTCTGGAGTCACGGGTAAGCCAGGCCAGGTAAGGACAGCAGATTTCCTTCTCTAAAGGGCATCTTTCTGACAATTGACAATAGTTTCATGGTCATCAGTAGATTCTTAATTCCAGATTTTTTTAACTGAATTCAAATTCCATCATCTGCTGTGATGGGATTCGAACCCGAGTCCCCCAGAATATTAGCTGAGTTTCTGCATTAATAGTCTAGTGATAATACCACTGGGCCATCACCTCCCCATGGTGACATAGCATGACATGACACCAGTATCTCCCCCTCACCCCCATCGCTGGTACTGCAAGTCGGAATTTCCTGAGTTGAATTTCATGGCTTTGATTGCTTTCAAGTTTAAAGTTTATTTATTAGTGTCAAAAGTAGGCTTATATTAATACTGCATGGGATATCCCCTAGTCGCCACCCTCCGGTGCCTGTTCAGGTACATTGAGGGAGAATTTGAGATGGCCAATGCACCCAACCAGCACAAATCATAAGCAGCACACCAATATAGACCCTGGGGCCTATAGTACAGCACCACAAGCGTAAGATACGCACAAATTCCCATGTGTTGAACTCCCAAATTCAACGCCTGTTGCTTGCATGATGATTACCAGCAGAGGAGGATAAAGCTAAGCAGAAACCTGAAGACAATCCACCCTGGGCACCGGGAGAAGCCAGTGAGTGAGCTGATTGGGAATAGATTGCCAAGACTCAGCAGATCTGAACAAGAGAATGGAATAAAAGTTGGCAAAGCGAAATGCAAAAATAACTCATTGAAAATGTCATCAGTCAATCAGCCGTCTCGGCAGAAAGAATCATTCTGACCTTGCTCTCCGAATATCAGGAAAGCTGAATCAAAGAAGTGGCATTCTTCTTTCAAAAGGATTCAGGCTCTATTGTGTAACCCGTGTTTATCTGAAAAGCAGAGTTCTTATTTTTACATCTTCCTATTCAACTTCTGACTCGCGCACAGGAAATGACAATCAGAAAGAGCTGTGCTCTCCATTCCCAGCATCAACTCCACTCAGAATTCAACACTCGTCTACCAGTAAAACGTTTCATGAATAAATACAAGATGCCTCGTCGCGCCCTATTTTCCTTCATAAAATATTATTAAGATCTCTTGTCAAAATGATTTTGCTACAAGTATCTGACCTTGAGGAAAGGCTCGATGGGCTGAATCTCGGAAAGAGGCATGCGTTTTATTGGGTCCTCTGCCCCTGTTTAGTGGGGCCCTTCTGTTGGGGATTTGAGCGTCTTGGCCCGTCCTCTGAAACATGAGTTAGGAGCGCCTGTCCCCAAGCAGGCATTTTATGTGGACTTGCTCAGCGTTTTATCAGTATTAGGGGACAGAGGTTTGTTGTTTATACAGTTAGCTCGATCTGTTCAGAGTCTTTATGGCCTATTAAAGTGTGCTGGGGAGCGGGAGGAATTGCTATCACTTTCATAATATTTAATTGCCATGAATTTCAGATTGACTATTTGCAGAAAAATCTCTACGTGTCGTCAAGAAGTGTCACATGGAGGGAGTTTGAAAGGGTAAATTGGCTAACAAATGACGTAAATAAACAATGAGGCTGTAAAGATATATTGGACGTTAGGAGGTAGTCAAAGTTAACTCTGGTGTTCCTTATCTCCACAGGTGTCGCCTGACCTTTCTTTTTATTCTTTCACAGGGCATCACCATCTAGGCCAACATTTATTGGCCACTCCTGATTGCCCATGTTGGGTGCCATCGTTGGGCACGATGGTTGGGTGCTGCCAAGGTGGCACAGTAGTTAGCACGGCTGCCTCACAGCACCAGGGACCCAGGTTCAATTCCCGATTTGGGGTCACTGCCTGTGTGGAGTCTCGTCATGTCTGTGTGAGTTTGCTCCGAGTGCTCCAGTTTCCTCCCACACGCCAAAGATATGCAGGTTAGGTGGATTGGCCATGGTAAATTGCCCCGTAGTGTCCCAAGATGTGTGTTTAGGTTGATTCATGGGGTAGATATATTGGGTTCTGGGATAGGGCAGGAAGGTGGGCCTTGATATGACTCTATCAGAGTGCAGACTCGGTGGGCCAAATGGCCTCCTTCTGCACTGTAGGGAATCATCAATTCTATGAAGGCAGTTGTCAACTGTAACTGCTACAGTCCATGTGGTGTAGGTACGCCCACCATGCTGTTAGGGAGGGTGTTCCAGTATCTTGGTCCAGAGACAGTGAAAGAACAGTGATATATTTCCAAATCCAGATGCTGAGTGGCTTTGAGAGGAACGTGCAGATGCTGGTGTTCCCATGCGTTTGCTACCTTTGTCCTTCTAGGTCCTCGATGTTAGGGGTTGCAGGTTTGGAAAGTGATATGTACGATGCCTTGGTGAATTGTCGCCATTGCATCTTGATGATCATAGACACCGTGCATCGATGGTGGAGTGAGTGAAGGGGAATGAATGGGGTGCCAATCAAGCTTCTTTGTCCTGGACAATATTGAGCTTCTTGAGTGCTGTTGGAGCTGCACTCATCCAGGTGAGTGGAGAGTATTCCGTCACACACCTGACTGTGCCTTGTAGATTGGGGACCTGATGAGTATTTTCGGCACCTTTTGCTTTTATTTCAGATGTCCAGCATTTGTGGTATTTTGCTTTTGCACAAGGGAAGGAAATCTGCCGTATTGGCCTGGCCTGGCCTATATGTGACTCCAGAACATCAGCAATGTGGTTGACTCTCAACTGTCCTCCGAACAAGGGCAACTAGGGGATAGGCAATAAATGCTGGCCAACAATGTCCATGTCCCACAAATAAATACAAAAAAATTGCATGCATTGTTGTAAATCTGTGGAATTTTCTGATGAGCAATGATTGAAGCTGAGATGATGACAACATGGAAGAGAATGAGTTGGATAGATGGATGCTGGAAGAAATAAGGGATGAAGAGAATGGGTCAAAGAGGATACATTGACTGCTGTGTAAGGGATGAACATCAACATGGACTTGTTGTGTCTGTTCCCATATTAGAACTTGAATGTAATTCTATCTGAGCAAAGGTGTTCAGAGTAGGGAATCATCTTCGTGGAAATGAGGGGGCGGGGGGGGTGGTTTATCCAATTTGAGAATAATTTTGACTGCTGCTGCATTGTAACTGGTTCAATTGTGTATCCGGTTCAGTGTGCTTTGACGCAGTCGCAAGGAGGGTTTTGTTAAAAAGCACCGTGACTCGATTAGTTACAGATCACCGGGGTCATACCAATTCTCAGAAGCTGACCCTGTCTGAAATTTGTCTGCTAAATATCATCCATCGATACAGTACACGCTTCCGGCACCACACTTGATAAAATGTTATCACTTATACAGACATTCTTTTCTCACACGCAAATGTCTTTACTTTCATAAGGCAGCTTAGGAGTTCAATTGAATATCCCCTATATCCGCTTATTGTGAAACAAATCATTACATTAGTTCAGCTGGCTCCTTTAAGCGACTGCTGCTAGTGCTGAATAGACCCAATATCATGACTGTCTTCCACTACTTTTTTAAGTTTATTTATTAGCGTCACAAGTACTCTTACATTAACACAGCAATGAAGTTACTGTGAAAATCCCCTAGTCGCCACACTTCTGCGCCTATTTGGGTACACTGAGGGAGAATTTAGCATGGCCAATGCACCTAACCAACAGGTCTTTCGTTCTGTGGGAGGAAAGCGAAGCACCCGGAGGAAACCCACGCAGACATGGGGAGAATGTGCAGACTCCGCACAGACAGTGACCCAAGCCAGGAATCGAATCTGGGCCCTTGGCGCTGTGAGGCAGCAGCAGTAACCACTGTGTCACCCTGCTGCCCTCACAAAGGCCTCCTAAGTATTTAAAGACAGTCGCATCTGTGGCCAGACGTGCTGGTTATGTGCATTGGCCATGCTAAAGGGGTTAGTGGTGTCTGAGAGGGAGTACTGTGATGTCTGGGAGGGGGTTAGTGATATCTAGGAGGGGAACAGTAATGTCTGGGAGAGGAGTAGTGGTGTCTTGGAGGGGGGATTAGTGATGTCTGTGCATGGGGACATCGGTGTCTAGGAAGGGGGAGTAGTGGTGTCTGGGAGTTGGTAGTGATGTCTGGGGGGTGGTAATGATGCCTGGGTTATTGAGAGGTAGTGGAGAGTGAGTAACAACAGATGTTGGGAGGGGAGTAGCAGTTGTCGCACACTTGAGAGTGTGTCTGTCTGTCACTGAAACAATCAAAGACATATTGTGGATGTGTATCAGAAGTGTCCTTGGGAGATGTCCCAGCCACTGGTGCAACTTCATGGGAAGACTGGAGGGAGCCTTGGATGAACACTTGGATGTGATTACTGTCGAAATTCCGCTGAGGTGGTGGCAGCTGCACATGACACCCCAAGAATTTACCGGAAACATTACTGACTTGAAAACAGAAGTGGGCTCGACCTTTGCAGCCCCAGGTTAGCCGATCGCATGGTCAGATACCTAAAACATCAGCCCTTCAAACCTTCCGCAGAGAGACCAACATAGAGTGCATCTGAGAGGACAGCCACGCGAACCTCTCACTGGTAACTTCCAAAAAGAGTCAGTGCCCACGGAAGAGACCGGGAAAAAACTCACGAATAGGAAGTTGAATGCAACATTTTAACATGTCCAACACCCACTAAATTTATCATCGCCTTTGCATGTCAACATAACTCTCCTGTGAAAGAAGTTATTAGAATTTTTTTGTGTAATCCCTGCAGGATATGATTCTGTGTATGTAGTGAACGCCCCCTAAAGCCCAATAGATTTTATTATTTAATAATTTGAAAATATCCCAAGCATTGCAGCCCTGTTAGTCCCTTTGTGGGCTGCACTGTCAGATACTTGTCACATCCTTACAGCCCTGAATTATTTATTCCCCAATCTTCATGCAAGTCCCTCAGCAGCAATATAGGCTACGAGGATTTTAGCTGTTTGATGTTCCATCTCCTCAAGTGACTAAAGACGATGCAAACCAGCCAATGGTTTAACCGCGGCGTCCCAGTTCTATTCGTGGCAAAGATCTGCCCATTCGAACTGCGAAGTAAATCCTCTAAGCACCCAGAGACAATTCAGGCATGAAAGCAACTGCTAAAAATTTGACAACGTCCAAACTGTTCCCATTTAATCCGGCTCCCAAGGTAGAGAATAATTATAAATAAACATATGCCTTCATTATTTGCTTTGCTGATCTCTAATACCCAATCTCGCACTCACAAAAAAAAATTGCCAGCCAAGGATTAAATGCAATCGCTGCTGGATGTTACGCATTTGGAGATAGAAAAATATATTTGCTATGGGGGATTGCTGTGCACATTCCTTTTTATTTCCACTTCTTTACTCGCAGAATTTCATTCAACTGGCCCTTTCTGATGCATATGTGGAGCGGCAGAGTGGCACAGTGGTTAGCACCGCTACCTCACAGCAACAGAGACCTGGGTTCGATTCCCAGCTTGGGTCACTGTCTGTGTGGAGTCTGCACATTCTCCCCGTGTCTGCGTGGGTTTCCTCCAGGTGCCCTGGTCTCGTCCCACAGTCTGAAAGATGTGCTGGTTAGGTGCATTGACCCGAACAGGTGCCAGAGTGTGGTGACTAGGGGAACTTCACTGCGGTGTTAATGTAAGCCTTACTTGTGACTAATACACAGGCTTTTACTTTACATATAAGTGTAGCACGTGGTGGTTTAAAAAGCAACTTGCCCTTCTTGAGATGTTCTTAGCTACTGATGAATCCAGTTAAATAGAGACACCTCGACCTACAAGAGCTGCAAGCATTCTTTGGATAAGTGGGATTGCAGAATTGGTTTCAAAAATATGGGGAAGAAGCTTTTGTATCTAACATCAGATCATCACTTAGAGCCACAGGGTATCTTTTCCAACATATGTACGTAGACACTTTGATTAATTTGTTACATATATTGCTAATTAATAAGTGATCTAATTGATTTTTAAAAAGACCATATGAATTAATCAACTCCAACACAATTTAAAGAATTTGTAACAGAAGATAGGGACTTTGGATGCTGGCATAAAATGTGCAATGTTGGATTAGCCAGTTTAGGGTGACGTGATGTGCAGTGGTTAGCACGGCTGCCTCACAGTGCCAGGGACCTGGGTCCGATTCTTGGCTTGGGTCACTGTCTGTGAGGTGTCTGCATATTCTCCCCATGTCCTCTGAGTGCTCCGGTTTCATCCCACAGTCTGAAGAACGTACTGGTTAGGTACGTTGGTTATGGTAAATTCTCCCTCAATGTACCAGAAGAGATGCCAGAGTGTGGCGACTGGGGGATTTCCATAGTAACTTCATTACAGTGTTAACGCAAGCCTGCTTGTGACTAATGAATGAATAAACTTTAAACCCTAATATATCTTTACACCCACCCTCCTAGGTTTTTAACGACCCCCCCCCCCGCCCACCACCACCCCCACACCCCCCCCCCCCCCCCCCCCCCACCCCCAACCCACTGATCCAATATAGTCCAAAGTCAAAATGATTTCCCAGTGCACTTTCAATTGCAAACAGCATGATTCCTGGTGACTTCCACTTAGAAAAACTGATGGTACATATCTCAAATCTGTAAAAGAAAACCTTCAGTGAAATTAAGATGCACGGACTTTAAAATGATACGTGATAAATGTGCTTGCAGCTCAGAGGTGACACACCTTGTGAAGGATCACCTCAGCTTGTTATTAATCAGTTATTTCTGGACAATTTGACTGATACCATCTGATTCCAGTCCTGGTAACAGTGTACCATCGCTGCTCGGTTTTGGAACACTTTTATCTGCATACCCCAGCACTCTTTAAACACATGCATCAGGCCTTTCACTGCAAAGACTATTCTATGACTTTTTTTTCTCCCTACCTTGGGAAATTGTTTCTTTGAAGACAGCTACGTGGCATTGTGACAACATTTAAACTGTTCTCAATTCCATACACCACTCAACAATTGTATTCATGCAAAGGGGAACTTTGTTGAGATCCTTTCATTCACTCCTATTGATTTTACTTTCTTTTTCATTGAATCCCTCACAGTGCAGAAGGAGGCCATTCAGCCCATCGAGCCTGCACCAACAATCCTACCCAGGCCCCAGCCCCGTAACCCCACCTATCTACCCTGCCAGACCTCCTGACAAAAAAGGGTTAAATTAGTATGGTCAATCCACCTAACCCACAGCGGAGCACCCAGAGGAAACCCACGCAGACATGGGGAGAACGTGCAGAGTCCACACAGACAGTGACCCAAGGCCAGAATTGAGCCTGGGTCCCTGCCGCTGTGAGGCAGCAGTGCTAACCACTGCGCCACCCAAAATCATCGCCAAATAGGGACTTGAACCCTGGACTCTCAGAATAAAAGCCTGATGCACTACCAACTGAGCAATCCAGAGACTAAGAGGGGATGGAAGAAGTTACAGTGAAAGTAACACTACATTCTGCACTCTCTCCTTTCCTTCTCTATGTATGGTATGTTTTGTTGTACAGCGCGCAAGGATCAACACTTTTCCAGGTGTACCAATACATATGACAATAATAAATCAAATCAAAATCAGATGGTGGCATTAGATCCCGTTGTTTGTGACCCTGAATATTCACCACTGTAGACAATGATAACAGAAAAATCACACTGTTGTCAATTGTGTTCTTAAAATATGAAAGCGCCTTTACGACTATTTGCTGCTGAGGATTGACAGGATAACTATCTCCCATGGGTTGGGCTTGGATCAGGCTGAAAGAGATTGGCAAGGCCAGTGTTTCGTGGTTTTAGTGATAAGATGAGGGAATCACAGAGTACAATCCCCAAAACATTGGTAAGAAATCTTGGAAAATCCTATAAGCCCGTGTAATAAAAGTGGAATCTGGCTCATTCAACCACCATAAATCCCGACTATAAATAAACAGGAGTTGAGGAATGTGATCCCGCAAATACATTCTAGCATTCCTTCAATAAAAATAAAACATGACTTATCGAGGCATTATGAGCCAGTGACCCTTGTCACCAGCGTTCAAAGTGAAGGGTTCCCAATGTTTAAATGTAGCTTCTGGCTCTTTCTTTCCTTCTTTTAAGGGTGCTCTAGCCAAAAAAAATGTAGGTTCATTGAATGGACCAAGTGTTAATGCATTAATGACTGGCAACAGACAGTGACACACCAAGGCAGGCAGATTTAGTTTGACATTAATGGAGAGATTCGCCTCTGGTCATGTGCCAGGGAAAAAAAATGGAGCCACCTGCCTCTTGCCTTCAACCTGGTAATCAGATGTCAGACAGGATTAATTAGCAGCCTGCAGTTTCCCTGTTTCTTTCCCATTGATAGGTATGATGCATCTCCACAATGTAGGAAATATTAATGCTGCTCGCAAATCAGGGCGACATTGAGGGAAGTATTTCTTTATTGTCGGTGCTAGCTGGGCTCTGCTTGCCAATGCGATTTCTTTCTACTCAAATGCTTTGCATTTCGAATGCTCTGACAAGGGAAGTACTGGAAGCACTTAACTGCTCTCTGGGTCAACCCCTGGCTTTCTGTCACAACAGCACAAAATGCGCTGCAACTTTAGGACATCGCTTTGGGCTCCAGATGGCCAAATCGATAGATGCCACCCCCCATCCCCCTCCACAGCCACCCATCACCCCACCCACCCTTCCCCACTCCCCTACCCTTCCCTCCACTCACCTACCCCCCCCCACAGACCCCTCCTGTCCCCCTGCAGCCCTCCCCCTTCTCCTGTCCCCTCTTCTCACCTCCCCCTACACCCTCCCACCTCCCCCGCAGCCCCCTCCCCTCCCCATTCCCTTTCTCCTCCCCTCCCCTGCAGGCTCCTCCCACACCCCTCCCACCCTCCCTCACTTCCCCCCCTCAATGCCCTCTTCCCCTCATCCTACCCTCCCCATCTCCCCGACCACCAGTCCACCCCCCCCCCACCCCACCGCAGCCCTCCCGCAGCCTCCCACCCAACCCCCGTAGTCCCCCTGCAGCGTCCCAGGTCAACCTCCCCACAGCACCCCAACCCCCTCTCCTCTCCATCTCCCCCCCGTGGCGCCCCCCCACCACAGCCCCAACTCCCCTCCCCATCTCCCCCCACCCACCACAGTCTCCTGTCTCACCCACCCACCCCCCCTTCCTTCTCTCCACCCAACCATCCAACCATCTCCCGCAGCCCCCCTGCAGCACCCCTGCCCACCCACCCCTGCAGTACCCCCACCCAGCCTCCACAGCCCCCTCCCCTTCCCACCTCTCCCCACAGCTGCCCAACCCTTGTAGCTCCCCTCCCCTTACCAACCCCCCAGCCACCAACCCACCCATTGCAGCCCCCCCACTAACCATTGTGCCACCGTGCACATGACGCACGGCCACAGGCTAAGGCATTAATAAAGGTTACAAAATTCTACCCCCACATGAGTGAGTTACCACCCCCGCCCACTTCAGAGGAGGATAACCTGAAGGACAGGAATCACTCTAAACCCACTGAGGTGTTGCTTGCACTCCTTTCTGCACTGGCTTTCCCCATACAATGATTACAGATGGAAAGCAAGAGTATGCTTCCTTTGACAGCACAGAAGACAGACTCAATGTGGTTTGCAATGCAGTGAACACTCAGACCTAACATACAGATTAGGAACAGGGGGAGGCCACTCGGCTCCTCCAGCCTGTTCCATCGTTCAAGGAGATCAAGGCAAACAGTCTGTGGCTGGGATGGGTGGGATCCCTCATAATGCTGAGAGATCTCTGTAGGCAGCGTTTCTGATAAGTGTCCTGGGTGGCTGATAGCTGGGTGTCGATGATGCATTGGGCAGTTTTGACTACCTGCTGCAGAGCCTTCTAGTCAGAAATGGAACAACTGCCGTACGTCACTGCAATGCAGTTCGACAATATGCTCTCTACTGTGCACTGGTAGAAGTTTGAGAGAAGCTGGAGGGGGACAGGTTGGCTCTCTTTAGCTTCCTCAGGAAGGTGCTGCTGAGCCTTCTTCACTCGGGAGGAGTTGAGGGAGCATGAGTGTTCCTCCGTGATGTGGACACCCAGGAATTTGAAGCTGTATTGACAGCCCCTGAAGGAATAAAGAGAAGTTGTTGGCCACCGTGACAGAGTGGTTAGCACTGCTGCCTCACATTGCGGGGGATCTGGGTTCGATTCCTGGCTTGGGTCACTGTCTGTGTGGAGTCTGCATGTTCTCCCCAAGTCTGCATGGGTTCCTCCGGGTGCTCCAGTTTCCTCCCACAGTCTGAAAGACATGCTGACCAGACTGTAATCTCAACCCCACATTCCTGCCTGACCCGATAACCTTTCACCCTGTTTGCTTGTCAAGAATATACCTGCCCCTGTCATTTGACTTGAACCCAATCAACTGGGACTCTTGCAATAATTTATCTACAAAGAAGTTCGAGATGTACTAGAATCTGGCTTTTGAAGGAAGGCAGCAACACAGTCTAATTATGTCGTAAACCACAAGGGTGATATTCAAGTGATTGATAAAAGTCAACAGATCACTTCCTGATTGCGTTGTAGCTCGGTCCCAGCCAGATGTTTCATACATAAACAGCTGTGTACTTTTACCGATTTTAAAAATCACGCTGGTAACCTAGACAACAGCCTTTCACCTCAGAGACTTCATCATGAATCCAGCTCAGACATTGGAGGAAAACCTCTCCCACCTGCCGCTGTAAATGTCAATCAGCTAAAGCTAAAGCAGGCTAAAGCCAGCTCCCAACAACCACGACTCAATGGGTCACCCTCTTCCCTCCGAGTCAGAGGGTTGTGGGTTCACATCCAAGCCCAGCCTCCAGTGTTTGGATGTGACGTGAAACCAAGGGTTCTGACCAACCTGTCAGGTGGGCGTAAAACATCCTATGGCTCTATTAAAGATCAGGGGAATTACCTCTCGTGTTTAAAGTTTACTTATTAGTGTCACAAGCAGACTTACATTAACACTGCAGTGAAGTTACTGTGAAAACCCCCCAGTCGTTACAATCCAGTGCCTGCTCGGGTACACTGAGAGAGAATTTAGCATGGCCAGTGCACCTAACCAGCACGTTCACATTTTGATTTAATGTTTTACGTTTCCTTTGTTCTTCTGTTCAGTTTGGGCTGCTCCCCCTCCTTTTGGGGAGCCGCCCCTTTTACTTCATCCCTGAGTTAATTTGAGTTGGATTATTTGGTTTGCCCTAAAAGAGGCCTAACCAGCACGTCTTTCAGACTGTGGGAGGAAACCGGAGCACCTGGAGGAACCCATGCAGACATGGGGAGAACATGCAGACCCCACACAGACAGTGACCCAAGCCAGGAATCGAACCCAGATCCCCCGCAATGTGAGGCAGCAGTGCTAACCACTGTGCCACCGTGACCAACAACTTCTCTTTATTCCTTCAGGGGCTGTCAATACAGCTTCAAATTCCTGGGTGTCCACATCACAGAGGAACACTCATGGTACCTCAACTCCTCCCAAGTGAAGAAGGTTCAGCAGCACCTTCCTGAGGAAGCTAAAGAGAGCCAACCTGTCCCCCTCCAGGTTCTCTCAAATTCCTACCAGTGCACAGTAGAGAGCATATTGTCAAACTGCATTGCGGTGACGTACGGCATTTGTTCCACTTCTGACCAGAAAGCTCTGCAGCGGGTATTCAAAACTGCCCAATGCATCATCGACACCCAGCTATCAGCCATCCAGGACACTTATCAGAAACGCTGTCTGCAGAGATCTCTCAGCATTACGAGGGATCCCACCCATCCCAGCCACAGACTGTTCACACCCCCCCGTGCCATCTGGGAGGTGCGACAGATGCATTCGAGCCCATACGACCAAGCTCAAGAACAGTTTCTTTCCCAGAGCTGTTACCCAGCTGAACTCAGTTCTTTAACATATTCCCAGGCAATGGGTATTGTGCCACATGCATGTTTATGCTTAATGACTATTGGCACTATTTTATAATGACTACTGCATTTGCTTTTTTCTTTGTATCTTGGGAGCCTGCAAGCTCACTTTTCATTGTATTATGCACTACAATGACAATAAAGGTGAATTGAATTGAATTGTATTGGATGTCACTGGCTGGGCCAACATTTATTGCCCATCCCTAATTGCCCTTGAGAAGGTGGTGGCGAGCTGCCTTCTTGAATTGCTGCAGTCCACGTGGTTTAGGTACATCCACAGTGCAGTTAGGGAGAACGTTCCAATATTTTGGCCCAGCGACTGTGAAGGAGCAGCAATATATTTCCATATCAGGATGGTGAGAGGCTTGGAGAGGAACCTACTGGTGGCCGTGTTCCCAGGTATCTCCTGCTCTTATCCTTCTCAATGGTTTTGCTCATGGAATTGGAAGGTGCTGTCTGGGGAGCCTTGATGAGTTGGTACAACGCATCTTGTTGTCACTGTGTGTTGATGTGGTGGGAGTGAATGTTTTTTGGATGAGGTGTCAATCAAGCAGGCTGCTTTGTCCCTCAGCCATCATCACCAAAAACACACAATCTGGTTATCAGGCAACATTTTGTGAGAGCTGGCTGTGTACGGTTGGTTGCCTGTGTCCCACATTACAGCAGTGGCTGAATCTCATGAGTAAGGGGCAGCACAGTGGCACAATGGTTAGCACTGCTGCCTCACAGCACCAGGGACCGAGGTTTGATTCCCGGCTTGGGTCACTGCCTGTGCAGAGTCTGCACGTTCTCCCCATATGTGGGTTTTCTCTGGGTGCTCCGGTCTCCGAAAGATGTGCTGGTGCAGTGCATTGGCCATGCTAAATTCTCCCTCAGCGTACCTGAACAGGCGCTGACGTGCGGCAACCAGGGGATTTTCACAGTAACTTCACTGCAGCATTAATGTAAGCCTACTTGTGACACTAACAAAAAAATTAAACCACTTCATTAGCTGTGAAATCCTAAAGCAGTAAAAGGCACTATCAGAAAGTGACCATTTGTCTTTCACAACACAAAAACATCCATTAATAAAGCACTAATTAACTCTCATGTGGAAATCTTGCTCATAAAGGCTGAGCAGTTGTGCGAGAAATGGAAATATGTCCCACTGATGCAGTGCCATAAGGGCTGCTCTGATAAAACTGGACTGGGACCTATTGTTTGAGCAGTGGAGGGAGCTTTGCTTTGCATCTAACCTGATTAATGTTCTGAATGAGTGTTTGAGGTAGAATATGTCCCGTATCTCAGCATTATCCCCCAGCGAGGTGATGGCCTAATGGTTTATCGCTAGACTATTAATCTAGAAACTCAGCTAATGTTCCGGGACCAGGGTTCGAATCATGCCATGGCAGATGGTGGAACTTGAATTCAATAAAACATAATTTCTGGAATTAAGAATCTACTGATGACCATGAAACGTTTGTTGGAAAAAACCCATCTGGTTCGCTAATGTCGCAGAATACTACAGTGCAGAAGAGGCCCTTTGGCCCATTGAGTCCACGTCAACACATGAAATGCCCTGACCTGCCCATCTAATCCCATTTGCCAGCACTTGGCCTGTAGCCTTGAATATTATGGCATGCCAAGTACTCATCCAGGTAGTTTTGTGTGCTTTAGGGAAGGAAATCTGCTGTCCTTAACTGGTCTGGCCTACTTGTGATTCCAGAGCCACAGCAATGTGGTTGACTTTCAACTGCCAACCAAGGGCAACTTGGGATTGGCAACAAATGCTGGCCAGCCAGCGACACCCATGTGAAAATTAAATTAAGATTCCGTGTACCAGGTTCACAGACAAAACAACCAGACAGTATCTCAAATGAGGCAGTGGTCAATAAAATCTCTGCTGGCTGCGAATGCTCAGCAGAGGGATCGCTGCAAAACGTTCCTGTCCTGCAATTAAATACGTCTCACTTTTTTCCCTGTTAACCATGAGGAGTTGGCATGTGGTCAGAAATGTTTCGAGGAATATTTGTGCAAGGTAAAACTCGCTAGGGAGAGAAGCTTACTTATTCATGGGAGCCTTGAAGTCAGGCTAACACTGCATGCCAATGAACTCCGTCCAGGCTCACATTCCTTTTGATAGGTTTATGTGGGAGGGTCAAGTTGCTTGTACAAGTACAAAAATAGTTAGTTTGCAAAAATAAGCAATTTTGCAATCATTATAATAACCCATTCTGATTATCTGCTAATCTTTGCATCTTTCCACATCAAGTCCTCCACAGAAAGATAATTATAGAAGCCTAGAGTCCCGGAAGGAGGCCATTCGGCCCATCGAGCCTGCACCAACAACAATCCCACCCAAGCCCTATCCCCGTGACTCCATGTATTTACTCTGGTAATCTCCCTGACACTAAGGACAATTTAACATGGCCAATCAACCTAACCCGCACATTTTTGGAGTGTGGGAGGAAACCAGAGCACCCGGAAGAGAGCCACGCAGACACGGAGAGAATGTGCAAACTCCACACAGACAGTGGCCCGAAGCTGGAATTGAATCTGGGTCCCTGGAGCCGTGAGACAGCAGTGCTAACCACTGTGCCACTGTGCCTTCCAGATGTTACACCTCTGCTAAACTAGGCAAATTCATTCAATTAATGCCATCCCCACCTCCACAAGCCTCCACAGGCAAAACGCCTGCCAAAAATCATGCCTCAATATGTGCCAGGCTGCATTGTAGGATGGCACAGCTCAGAAGGAGGCTATTTGGCCCACTATGTTTGTCCTGGCTCTTTGAAAGTGCTATCCAAGCAGCTCTAGTCTCTTACTCTTTTCCTTGAGATGGCACGGTGGCACAGTGGTTAGCACTGCTCCCTCACAACGCCAGGGACCCAGGTTCAATTCCCAGCTTGGGTCACTGTCCATGTGGAGTCTGCACATTCTCCCTGTGTCTGCATGGGTTTCCTCTGGGTGCTCTGGTTTCCTCTCACAGTCTGAAAGGCATGCTGGTCAAGTGCATTGGCCATGCTAAATTCTCCCTCAATGTACCCAAACAGGTGCCAGCGTGTGGTGACTAGAGGAATTTCACAGTAATTTCATTGCAGTGTTAATGTAAGCCTTACTTGTGACACTAACTTTAAACACATTGACCTGTCATTTTTATTTTTCTTTTTTAAGTGTATAACCAAGGCAAAAATGTGAAAAATTTAAAAGGAAAGAAATGTACATTTGCGCCCAGAATATAAAATGCACATTAGCTGTCAATAAATGTCAGTCTGTTTTCCCTCTTTTAACCACAGCTTTGTGAAAACAAGGAATAGTTAACATAGCCTGGGTTTTTTTCCATGCTTTAGAACACAGGTGCCTTTGTCAGAAGGGCTTAGTGAGTTCAGATGCAGACTGCTTTTCTAAAGATTACCGTGCAGAGCACCAAAATAATATGAGGACACAGTCAGCACAGTGCAGTATTAATAAGGAGTCTTAACGCCTGACTGTGTTGCTAACTTTTATAAACTGGACCTGCCTGGCAATTTAACTCTTCGCCGATCCAGCAGATAGCTGCCTATGGTGAGAATGGCACATTCTTTTATTCATTCGTGGGACATGGGTGTTGCTGGCTGACCAGCATTTATTGCCCATTTCTAGTTGGCCTTGAGACGGTGATGGTGAGCTGTCTCCTTGAATCATGATGTGGAGATGTGGACTGGGGTAAACACAGTAAGAAGTCTCACAACGCCAGGTTAAAGTCCAACACGTTTATTTGGTAATAAACGCCACGAGCTTTCGGAACAGTTCGGCACAGTGTGCCTTTATATGCCCTGTTTGTGATCAGAAGTCTCCACTCACCTGACAAAGGGATAGCGTTCTGAAAGCTAGTGGTGTTTACGACCAAATAAACCTGTTGGACTTTAACCTGGTGTTGTGAGACTTCTTCTTGAATCACTGCAGTCCACGTGCTGTGGGTTGATCCACAATGCCATTCGGGAGGGATTTCCAGGATTTTGGTCCAGCAAAGGAACGGTGTTATATTTCCAAGTCAGCACGGTGAGTGGCTTGGAGGGAAACTTGCAAGTGGTGGTGTTCCCATGTATCTGTTGCCCTTGTCCTTCAAGATGGAAGTGATTGTGGGTTTGGAAGGTGCTGTCCAAGGATCTTTGGTGAATTTCTGCAGTGCATCTTGTAGATAATACAGCACAGACTATTTACTGCTGAAGCAGAGGAGTATTGGGCTATGGGTGGCCAACCATGGTCTGGAGTCCCGGATCCCCAACACTTGTTGAATGTCTTCCTGAAATTCTCATCAAATGGTCTCCCCACTCCACACCCACAACTACCAGACCCTCCTGCTGGAGACCACCCTCACACCTCCATCCTTCTATCCTTCTCTAGGAAAACAGGCAATGTCTTCAGCAACCAACGGGATCATTCCTGATCACTGACCGAGTCCGTCAGCCTTTACTCACATCACTGCCATTTTTATTACTGATAAACTAAATTGCTCAAACAAAACATTACAAGATCAAAACCACAACTTATTTTTAATACTACCCACCACCCCCACCATGTGAATTTTCTCCTGAGTTATTCCTGGGTTGGATAAGCCAATATATCATAATATTTCATCCCTTGAGGCTCCAGAACAATCTTAGAGGATTGGCAGCCCTTCTTGTGTGACTCAGACACCTCTACACTTTCCAAAAATGAAAACAGGAGTCTGGCTTCTGACTGATTTCACTAAAGAGAATTAAAAATAGGTGCATAACTAGACCATTCAGACTCTCAAACTTACTCTGCCATTCAATAAGATTGTAATGGATCCTCAACCTCAGTCACATCATTTTGCCTTATCCCTCACCCTACGATCTCCTCATTTCCCCACTCCTGATCCAAGTATTGCTGAGACCGTCTGCAATGCCATGATTGACACTGCTGTTCAGATCAGCTATTGAGCACCAACCCATCAGGAAAGCATTGCCACACAGCAATTACATCTAGAATGCAGTTCTTGTGTGATGGATTGCCAATCATAGCTTTCAAAAGGGAATTGGATAATTATCTGAAGGGATTACAGGGCTTTGTGGAAGAGACAGGAGACTATCACTCTCGTATTGAGAGAGGGGCACATACATGATGGGTCAAATGACTCTCCTTCTGTGTTGGAAATGTCCTATGATTCCATGAATTGTAAGTCTTGGTACCGCTTAGGTCAATGTGGCACAGTGGTTAGCACTGCTGTCTCACAGCGCCAGGGACCTGGGTTCAATTCCGTCTTTGGGTGACTGTCTATGTGGAGTTTGTACATTCTCCCATGTCTGCGTGGGCTTCCTCCAGGTGTTTCCTCCCAAAGATGTGAAAGTTAGGTTGATTGGCCATGAAAAGTTATCCCCTACCGTCGGGGGGAGTTTAGTGGGATAAATACATGGGGTTACAGGGATAGGTGGGATTGTTACAGTGCAGGCTCAATGGGCCGAATAGCCTCTTTCCACACTGTATGGATTCTATGAATGCCTTTGCCAATCGAACCATCAGTGGGACAAGGTTGCTTTTATCGTTTAGGGATAAAGTATTGATAAGGCGTTTGATAAGGTCCCCCATGCAAGACTTCTTGAGAAGGTGAGAGGGCATGGGATCCAAGGGCCTTTGGCCTTGTGGATCCAGAACTGGCTTGCCTGCAGAAGGCAGAGAGTGGTTGTGGATGGGGCTTTTTCTGAATGGAGGTCAGTCACCAGCGGAGTGCCTCAAGGATCTGTTCTGGGACCCTTGTTGTTTGTCATTTTCATAAATGACCTGGATGAGGAAGTGGAGGGATGGGTAAGTAAGTTCGCTGATGACACGAAGGTCGGTGGTGTTGTGGATGATCTGGAAGGATGGCAAAAGTTGCAGCAGGACATAGATAGGATGCAGGACTGGGCGGAGAAGTGGCAGATGGACTTCAACGCGGATAAATGTGTTGTCGTCCATTTTGGCAGAACCAACGGGATGAACGAGTACACTATTAAGGGCAGAAGTCTGAGTAGTGTTGAGGAGCAGAAGGATCTTGGGGTCCGGGTCCACAGGACTCTTAAATCGGCCTCGCAGGTGGAGGAGGTGGTCAAGAAGGCGTATGGTGTACTGGCCTTCATTAATCGAGGGATTGAGTTTAGGAGTCGGGAGGTAATGCTGGAACTTTATAAGACCCTTGTCAGGCCTCATTTGGAGTATTGTGCGCAGTTCTGGTCGCCTCACTATAGGAAAGATGTAGAAGCTATTGAAAGGGTGCAGAGGAGATTTACAAGGATGTTGCCTGGACTGGGAGGCATGCCTTATGAAGTTAGGTTGAGGGAGCTGGGACTCTTTTCCCTGGAGAGACGAAGGTTGAGAGGCGACCTGATAGAAGTTTACAAAATGTTGAGAGGAATAGATAGGGTGGACTCTCAGAGGCTATTTCCCCGGTTTGAAATGGTCGCTACGAGAGGACACAGATTTAAGGTGCGGGGAGGGAGGTTCAGAAGTGATGTTAGGGGTAAGTTTTTCACTCAGAGGGTGGTGAGTGAATGGAATCGGCTGCCGTCAGTGGTGGTGGAGGCGAACTCGCTGGGGTCTTTTAAAAGACTTCTGGATGAGTATATGGGGTTTAATGAGATTGAGGGTTATAGATAGGTCTGTAGGTTGGTAGGTGATGATGTGATCGGCGCAACTTGTGGGCCGAAGGGCCTGTTTGTGCTGTAGTGTTCTATTAGGCAAAGATCAACAATAGTTACATCAGGACTAGCAATAAATGCTGGCCAGCCAGCAATGCCCATGTCCCACAAATTAATTTTAAAAAAGGTATACATTCCTGTATGCAGCACCACGCACCCCCACGTGCAGTGAAAAATGGATAACAAGATGTTGTATTATGCCCCTGAAATAGAAAATTCCCACCATTTACAGAGGTATCCTCAGAGCAGCAGTGCTTGAAAACATCCAGTTTTCACCAGAGATGGTTTTGAACACAGCGCATGTTTCTTTCTGCTTTCCATTTACACGTTTACTGGGAAATGTAAACAGTCCTCTGCCGTTGAAATGTTTAAATATTGACAGAATGCTATTGCTTCCCAGTACAGAAGAGGATGTGCGAACACAACATCTGTCCTGATAATAACACCACCTGTGAGTCATACCGCATCTTTATTGTACCAATGAACCAGTGTTGCACCTGGGCATGCAAGTGTAAATATACTTTACACCAAAACCAGTTTGAAAATAACTCCTGAAGTTACATTGCAGCAGAGCTGTTACGCTACAGTTTGTATTGATCTAGCAACAGTATTGGATTTGTACGGAAACATGTCACTCCCAGCCCAAGTACGTCATCTTACGAACTTTCAGGCAATACGTTTAATAATTGGATACAAACAAGCTGTTAAGGTGGCTGCAGCAAATCACGTGACTATGGGCATTTGGGCTACAGACAGTATCAAGTCTCCATCGAAGATCTAATTAATTATGAAGGTAGGTGAGGGTACCAAACAGCCATGTGTGGAATTCACGCAACTCATTGTTTAAGGAGAGGTCAACACCCCAAAGATGACAGCTTTTCCCGCCTGCCTGTGGTTCCTACTGCACAAAAGGGAAGATCGGACCTCAATGGTCATTGTCAACTTCCCATTGTATCACAATGGCCTCCCCCATCCTGACTAGACTGGGTGAGCCTCCAAAGGGTTAACACACCAGTCGAGTGATCAAAACTGGTTTCAGGGTTTATACTCTGATTATCTCAGGATTCAGCAGATTCATCAGTCACCAGGCAGTCTGAGGACCAGATTCTGAAACTAGCGGCAAGTCACACAAGCTGCCAAGGTTCCAGTGTCAAGGTTCAGCTGAGAACCAACCTCTTAGATATTCCACTGCAAGAAACCTCACAACCTGCAATGAACCCTTCACTTTACAAAACCCTCACTTCAACTTTGAATTATTAAATCCATTCAAGAAACCATAGGTCTGCCATGAGAACAGAAATCCTAAATGAGAGACTGAATAAACTGATCTGTACAAGCTATCCTTACCTGTATTTAAATTTGTGTGTGGGACCAAGTATGTGATATTGCATTAATTCAGGGTAAACGTGTGAGAATAAATAACCTTCTTTATTTTTAAACTCTCAAAAGCTTGCTACTGAATTATTCAATTTCAACACACCATCCAAGGGTAAGAAAACACACATACCTTTCCAAGAAAAGACATACTGATTACAGGCAGTAAGAGAACACATTCATTCAGGCCATGACACAAGGTTGTAACTTAAGTCTAATGCAACCTATCTTTAGGGAATGTTTTGAAGCCAAACACCATCACATAAAGCTAGAAACTCTCCTCCAAAGACCAATTCATTGGGACTCTATTTCCATAGTTGCATTCCTCTACAAACATTCTCCGAGCATTTATAATAGTCTTTCTTCCACACCCACACCATGACCTGTCGAGTCTTCATGCTTAGCTCCTTTCTCTTCCTTATCTGCATGCTGTTCTTCGGTGATATTAAACACAGGGATAGGGCCAGCCTCCATGCACTGATGGTAACAGATTTTAATCCTAGCCAGTTCAATCCTCCATCACAAACTCCACCTTTTTTGAGCCGCAATCTCAAAGAGAAACAGTTCATTTATAACCTGAACAAACTCCACTTTCCCAAGTTGAGCTTCAGACCCCAGAATGTCTGCATTGCTAATACCACAGATTTCCATGTCAATGATATCATAGAAATGTAAATCCCTACAGCACAGGAGGAGGCCATTTGGCCCATCGAGTCTGCACCGATACTCCAAAAGAGCATCTGTCAGGACCCCACCACGACCCAACGTATTTACCTTGCTAATCCCCCTAACCTACACATCATTGGACACTAAGGGGCAATTTAGCATGGCCAATCCACCTGACTTCCAGATTTTTGTGACACTAAGGGGCTACTTACCCTGGCTAATCAACCTAGCCCGCACATCTTTGGGCTGTGGGAAGCAACCTGCACAGACACGGGGAGAACGTGCAAACTCGGCACAGACAGTCACCCAAGGCCAGAAATGAAAAGATACAAAAGTCTGAGGTCAGGTACTAACCGACTCAGAAACAGTTTCTCCCCTGCTGCCATCAGGCTTTTGAGTGGACCTACCGCATATTAAGTTGATCTTTCTGCACCCTAGCTATGCCTGTAACACTACATTCTGCACTCTCTTCTTTCCTTCCTTATGAATGGTATGCTTTGCTTGTATTGTGCACAAGAAATAATACTTTTCACTGTACACTAATACGTGACAATAATAAATCAAATCAAATGAACCCGGGTCCCTGGCGCTGTGAGGCAGCAGTGCTAACCACTGTGCCAGGGTGCTGCCTTTTTTTGTGGTAATAGCCATGATAAGATATACATATAAATGCAAATTTACAAAATCAGATTGGAGGATGCTTCTGCAAACATTATATTTGGTCTTTTTACTCGTGGCATAAGCTGACATATTAAAAATTCTGAAAAATGAGAGGACAATTGAGGCAAATGTAAAGGAGAATGGAGCAGGCTGTGCATCATGCATGGATCATAAATCACTAAATAGAAGTAGTTGAGGTGAATAAACAGATGCATTTAAGGGAAAGTTAGATAAACATTTAGAAGGGAAAGGACGAGAAGAATAAGGTAATGGGAGTTAGAATCTCTATAGTATAGAATCATTGAATCTCTATAGTATAGGAGGCCATTCAGCCCATCAAGTCTGTACTGACCACAATCCCACCCAGACCCTATTCCTGTAACCCCACACATTTACCTTGCTAATTCCCTAAGCCTAAAGTCAATTTAGCATGGCCAATCCACCTCTCCCCACAACTTTTGGACTGTGGGAGGAAACTGGAGCACCCGGAGGAAACCCATGTAGACACGGGGATAACGTGCAAAATCCACACAGACAGTGACCCAAAGCTGGAGGTGAACCTGTGTTCCTGGCATTGTGAGACAGCAGTGCTAACCGCTGTGTCACCATACTGCCCAGATGAAGAGGGATGGGAGGAGGTTTGAGTCGAGTATAAATAGTGGTATAGATACCGATGCACAGTGGCAGCCGTGTGCACCATCTACAAGATGCACTGCAACAACTCACCAAGGTTCCTTCGACAGCATCTTCCAAACCTGTAACCTCTACCAACTAAGAAGGACAAGGGCAGCAGATACATGAAAATGGTACGACCTGAAACTTTCCCTCCAAGTTACACACCATCCTGACTTGGAACTAAACCGCCCTTCCTCCTCTGTCACTGGGTCAAAATCCTGGAACTCCCTTCCTAACAGCACGATGGGTGAACCTGTACCACATGGGCAAAAGTCCACCACCAATCTCTCAAGGGCAATGTGGGATGGACAATAAATGCTGGCCTAGTCAGCGATGTCTGCATTCTGTAGGCAAACAAATGAAAAGATCAGCTGGGATATTTCTGTTTCTAAGTAATCCTATCTATTACTTCTTATTTTACTGAACTTACAAATGCCTTTGATATCTCTGTGGTTTTATTCTTTCCAAGGCTGATTCCATAATGTCACTCTACACACTCAAGGCCAAGCACAACAAATAAAGCTCGGAATATAGCTACAAGATTAAAGCTCGGATTCACCAACCCACGCTCCATGCTGGCATGGTTTCCAACCAGACTGCCAACTCTGGCCAGACAAATCCCTGAAGATTTATTCACATGATCTCCTTGCCCCACTCCACCCCCACCCTCCCCCGCTGCCTTACCCCCACACTCCTGCCATCCATCGCCCACCATCTCCATCTCTTAGTGCAATGCCTTCCTCTGCCAATCAACAGACAGATCAGGACCTTCATGACCTGAATGAATGATTCCTGACTATAAGTTAATCAGTCTTTCATCCCTTGTGTATAATATCTTTATAAATCATAGATAAAAGTGGAGAAAGATCATTCAGAGTCCTTTTAATTGCCCCGATGAGGGTTGCTCACAGCAGAGCACTCTGCAAATTAGTCTTCCCATCCTGGAAGGTGAGGCCCTCAGAACGAACGGTGACCCCACCCACTTGCTTTGAAACTAAGTCGAAGAATGAAATAAGAATAATTCATTGGAGACACACAGAACGTGAACGGAGAAACCTTGCTCAACACGTAGTCATTTCCTCTCACAATGCACTGCAGCAGATTCAGAGCTGCAAATATTAAGAGATATTGTTTTCCAGTAAAATAAAGAGCCACCTGTTTAAGGCCACTTAAGGATTAAGGCAAGGGTCATGGAAAGGACAACTAGGCGGCATTCCAACAGTGTTTCTAAACTGAAGGAGACACTCAGACAGTTTGCAATGTGGTGACCCCACATTGCTGTGGATCACTGTAGCACTTTCCAACAACGACATGGTGGCACAGTGGTTAGCACTGCTGCTTCACACAGCGCTCGGGACCAATGTTCAATTCCCAGTTTGGGTCACTGTACAGACTCTGCACATTCTCCCCCGTGTCTACGTGGGTTTCCTCCGGGTGCTCCGGTTTCCTCCCACAGTCCAAAGACGTGCGGGTTAGGTGGATTGGCCATGCTAAATTCTCCCTCGATGTCAGGGGACTAGCTCGGGTAAATGCATGGGATTATAGGATGGGGCCTGAGTGGGGATTGTGGTTGGTGCAGACTTGATGGGCCAAATGGCCACCTTCTGCACTGTAGGATTCTATAATTCTATGAATAGCTACAAAGGAAGTGATGGTCCCTTCTCAAGACATTTCCTTTCCACAGGCATATCCCTTTAGAAAGGTATTTAAAGTTTCCTCGGTGAAGGAAGACCACTGATGTACATCAGGACTTGTCGATGAATTCCTGACCTGGAGGAGCTCTGGGGCAAAGGGCAAGGGTCAGAGTTGGGCACAAGCAAACTGCAGCTTCCTAACAGTGACTTCCTCCCCTCCCCCTGCTGCGGTGGCAACCAAAATAAACTGAGTAGCTTCATCAGAAATAGAGAAAGGGGAAGGTGGAATGAACAAAGAACGAGGTAAAGTACAGCACAGGAACAGGCCCTTTGGCCCTCCGAGACTGTACTGGCCATAATGCCCCAACTTAACTAAAAAAAACCTTTTGCCCTCACCCGGTCCGTATCCCTCTATTCTCTCCTTATTCATGTACCCAATCAGATGCTTCTTAAATGTTGCTAATGAGCCAGCTTTCACTACCTCCTCTGGCAGCGCGTTCCAGGGACCCACCACTCACTGCGTGAAAAACTTGCCCCGCACCTCTCCCTTAAACTTTCCCCCTCTCACCCAGGTGAACAGGTCTCAGCTCCTGGTTACATAGCAAGAGAGAAGGAGAACAAAATTATTTAGTGACAACCGCAGACCTAATTGTGATTTAATCCAATCAGAGAGAAAACCGGGATTGTGAAGAATAGACCGTGGGATTATGACGATTAATTCAACAGGGAATCAATCTGAACAGAATGACACAAGTGACAGTGTGTTGCTCATTTTAAATAATGCTGCCCCTCTGCTATGGTGGATGCTTGGCAGACTGGGCTGTGGGCCCGTTTTAACCTGGGGAAAGGGGGGAGAGGAGAAGGTTCCCTTTCAAATATTTCACCCTTTGAAAAGGCCATTCGGTTTCCATTGTTGGCAAAGTAAAGGTAGGTCAGGCTGCAAAATGAGTAGCCTGTTGTAGAAGGATCCGGCACATGAAGGGTTAACCTGGGACTGAGTGCAGGACTGCCTGTTGGTGAGCACATGGCCTAGAGCTAAGGGCAGTAGCTGTGCAACATGCCAGGGCATGCCATTGAGTCACCTCCATTCCTGCACCCTCTACTCTAAATACGTACATCATGGAATGCCCACAGTGCAGAAGGAAGCCATTCGGCCCATCAAGTCTGCATTGACTCTCTGACACAGCATCCATTCAGGCCCATAACCCCATATATTTACCCCGCTAATCCCCCTATCTTACACATCTTGGGACACTAAGGGAGTAATTTAGCATGGTCAATTCACCTAACCTGCACAGTTTTGGACTGAGGGAGCAAACCAGAGCATTTGGAAAAAACCCACGCAGACACGGGGAGAACGTGCAGACTCCACAGAGACAGCCACCTGAGGCTGGAACTTGAAGCCGGATCCCTGGCACTGTGAGGCACCAGTGCTAACCACCACACGCCATAACTTAATTCAGTAGTGTTAATGAAGATTTTTTGGTAACTTCTGCTTCAGGGTTTCTGAGTAGTACACAGCATGGGAAGTGACAAGCCATAGCTGGCCCACTGCCATCCTGGTTGCAGTCTGACAAGAACAGTTAAGATCGGACCTAACTCACTGAGCCTCATTGTGATTGTGCTCCAGCTGGAGGTGGTGTTGATGGATGAGTTTGACTGTGGGCATTGGTGGCTTAAGTTTAAAGTTAAAGTTTATTTATTAATGTCACAAGTAGACTTATATTAACACTGCAATGAAGTTACTGTGAAAATCTATTAGTCGCTACACTCCGGCACCTGTTTGGGTACACTAAGGGAGAACTTAGCTTGGCCAATGCACCTAACCAGCACATCTTACGGACTGTGGGAGGAAATCAGAGCACCTGAAGGAAACCTACACAGACGTGGTGAGAACGTGCAAACTCCACATAGACAGTGACCCATGGGAATCGAACCCAGGTTCCTGGCAAATTCTCAGGATAACTGCTTTATTAGAAGACTCAGAAGAAAGGTACTAGGGCTTGTTTACTCTAGCTCAAGAAAAATAAGTCTTACCAGACTGGCCTGCTTGTATGAAGAATGATTGGCAGAATGGTGCCAATAAGAATGGGACAACTAACAAACAAATCTGGTTCCCATCAGACTGCAAAGTGATCCATTTAACCAACATTGTCCAGATTATCGAGTGTTATCCACTCAACACATTCCAAAGAATTGAAAAATGGGATTGCGACTTAAAGAAAAACATTTTAGGAGCGAAATTTAATTTTGACAAGGATCGCCCCCCATCATTACAGCTATTGGGAGTCAATGGAAAGTAAATCAAGCAAGGTGTATAATGGGCAGATGCAGGAGCATCTTTCAAAAACAAATGACACAGTCTTCACAGTTTACATATTGGACATCGACTGATTTTTAAGCTTCACACCTGTTTCTTCCCCCTCCATCTATCCCATCCCACCCTATCAGAGGGGAAAGATTTCAAATGGACCTGAGGGGCACCTTCTTTACACAAAGGGTGGTGCATACATGGAATGAGATGTCAGAGAAAGTGGTTGAGGCAGATTCAATAGCAACATTTAAAAAGCATTTGGATAAGTACATGGATGGGAAAGGATTAGAAGGATATGGGCCATGTGTAGGCAGTTGGGACTGGCTGGGAGGGCATGATGGTCGGCATGGACCAGTTGGGCTGAAGGATCTGTTTCCGTGCTGTATATCTCTATGACTCTATGCACACACCCTTTATTCCCTTTGCCCTCATATCCTCAGCTTTCCCTTAACGGCATCTGTGCAATTTGCCTCCAACACACCATTTGACAGTAACTCACATTCTCATCACTCTCTGGGTGAAGATGTTTCTCTTGAATCCCCAACTGCATTTAGCAGTGACTATCTTAGATTCATGACCCCAAATATTGGACTACCGTACAAGTAGGGATACCTTCCATACGTCTACCCGACAAACCATTTTGTGATTTTAAAGACCTGCATTAAGATGAGCTAATGGGGAGGCTGTGGTGTAGTGGTAATATTGCTGGACTACTAATCCAGAGACCCAGGATAAAGAGACCCAGGTTCAAATCCCAACACAGCAGATGGTGATATCTGAACTCAGTAAAAGTCTGGAATTAAAAAGTCTAATGATGGCCATGAAACCATTGTCGATTGCTGTAAAAACCCATGTGGTTCACTAATGTACTTTAGGAAGGGAAATCTGCTGCCCTTAACTGGTTTGGCCTACACATGATTCCAGACCCACAGCAGTACAGTTGACTTTCAATTTCCGTCTGATCTCAAGGGCAGTTGAGGGGGTTGTAAAGATGTGTCACTCTGCTCAGGAACTCCCCCCCCAGCAGTACACATCGTAATAACTTTGTTAGGTGCCATATATGACAAAATCATTACAATATCATTGAATCAACCATTCACCAAAAGAGATCATGCAATGACATTAGCACATGTCTGTGACGTTGTTTCACACCTCTTAATCAAGAAAGAAAATGACAATGTTATTTTAACAAAAGCCTGCAGGCAGGCGTAATTTTGGAAAGCAATAATTGGTTGTGTTGCCATCATTCTGGGTATTGTGCAGAAATAAATGAAACTGAATATACTATCAGGTAAAGAATGGGCATCTGGTCCAGATTGATAGGATGAAATGTTTTTTATATCCCTCTCGCTCTCTATTACCTGGTAAGCTTGTTTAAGAAGTCGCTCAGCTCAGCTGCTGGTAGCTCTGAACTTATACAATCAAACGGCCCCTGAATTTGCGCAATAACACACACACACACACACACACACACACAGGAAAAAAAGCCAAATAGTCTGTGTAAGAAACGGGAAAATTCATAGTGGTGCCATCACAGGTTGTAGTTGGGATTGAGACACTGTCGGGTTCAAGATAAAGATGTCTTGCAACTAACACTTCTATTGAGGTGAGAACATATATGCTAAGTTATTCCACTCTGCAGCATTGAAGCTCATCCTTTCAATCAGCAGAGCATTCACCAGTACCAATTATTTACTTGAAAATTATTCGCTATTTTCGGGATTTTTCACCTCCTTCAACAGGGAGCTGCTCATTCTTTCTACTGTGATTATTGAGATTCTTACAGGTGTCGGAGCTTCTCCAGACATTCGCAGGTTCAGTCTCTTTTCCCAGAGATGGAGCCCCGTCAGGAGTTTACCTTTGCCACCCAATTCTTACTCAGGAAGTGCCCTTTGTGACATGAACTGGTTGCTTTAAGCATGCACCTGCCTCTAACCCATTAACATGCAGACTGATGTACACTCTGGTGGTTCAAAGCCAAGGAGAAAATAAGAACATAAGAAATTGGAGCAGGAATAGGCCATCTAGCCCCTCGAGCCTGCCCCACCATTCAATAAGATCATGGCCACTTTCCCGCTTTCTCCCCATAGCCCTTAATTCCGTTGTCTACCAAAAACCTATCTACCCATGTCTTAAATATATTTAGCGAGGTAGCCTCCACCACTTCAACGGGCAGAGAATTCCAGAGATTCACCACCCTTTGAGTGAAGAAGTTCCTCCTCAACTCCGTTCTAAACCGCCCCCCTTATCTTGAGGCTGTGCCCTCTAGTCCTACTGTCCCTTCTGAGCGGGAAGAACCTCTCCACCTCTACCCTATCCATCCCCTTCATCATCTTATACATCTCAATAAGATCCCCCCTCATCCTTCTAAACTCCAACGAGTACAAGCCCAGTCTATTCAGCCTCTCTTCATAGCTCAACCCCGTCAACTCCGGTATCAGCCTAGTGAACCTCCTCTGCACTCCCTCCAAGGCCAAAATATCCTTGCGCAAGTGCGGCGACCAAAACTGCACACAGTACTCCAGCTGCGGCCTCACCAATGCCCTGTTAAATAGTTCACCAGTGCCCTGTACAGTGCCCTGTAAAATAGTTCACAGGATGATGAATCAAGAATGTTAACTTACTTCAAAATACATATTCAAGCAAATAAGTCAACATGAACGCAACATTGCTCTAGTTAGTAGGTTCACGCAACTTTCCAAGTCAATCCTTCTCTGAATCTGACTGGATGTATTAGAAACATTGGCAGTTTCCCCTCACCGCCCCCCTCTCCCCCAGATGCCATAGACCCACAGAATTCCTACAGTGCACAGGAAGGCCATTCAGCCTATCGGTTCTGCACCCAATCTCTGAAAGAGAATTTTACCCAGACCCTGTCCTATCACTGTAATCCCATCCATTCAGCATGGCCAATCACCCAACCCACACAACTTGGAATGTCGGAGGAAACGGGAGCACCTGGAGGAAACCCATGCAGATGTGGGGAGAACATGCAGATTCCACACAGACATGTCACCCAAGACCGGAATTTAACTCTGGTGTTGTGAGGCAGCCATGCCAACCACAGCTCCACCATGCCACCCTGCCCACCCCCTGAGAAGCAAAGATTTTCCCAATGAATCCAGCTATCTTCCCTACAGAGATATCAGAATTTAGTGGCTCTAAATCCTGGAGCTCCCTGCCTAACAGCACTGAGGGCATACCTGCACCTCGGTGCTGCAGAGGTCAAGGAGGCAGCTTACCCCCACCTACTCAACCGTGGATGGGCAATAAATATTGACTACTCAAGCAAAATGCCCACACCCCATAAATAAATTGCAAAAACATTTACTCTAGGGGGCAGGTCCCTTCTCAATTAAGCCCCAAAATTATGACTCTTTAACAAAATCAAATTACAGAATAAACCAATCACTCCTTAAGTCAAGTTGTCAGATATCACCAAATATTAGCATGATATAATACAATAGCAAAAACCAACAAATGCAATGTAGAAAGTTACAGCAAAGAAGAAAGCCATTCAACCCAATGTCCCAATGTGTCTGTGTTATCTCTCTGCTGGAACAATACAAAACTAAGCCAATTGAATGCTCCTTCTCCATAACCTTGCTCTCTCCTCTGCTTCTAATATTTAGCCACTTCCTCCTTAAAATATGCAATTTCTGCCTTGACTACTCTCTGTAGCAATACACTTCATGCTCCAACAAAGTTCTTAAATTGATAATCCCTTTATTGCATTCTCAAACAGAGGAAATAGTTTGTCCACTATCAAAATTCACTCAATCAAAATCTTTCAACTAAAAACCTTTATAAATTCTCATCTTAACCTTTTGCTTTCCAGTGGCAGTTTCTCAAGTCTTTCTCACATTATAATTCTTAAAGCTCTGCTGGTGAGTAACATTGTGCACCATCAGTGGCTATAACACTCTTTTTATAATAGGGTCCTCACAACTGCCTACAATATTGTAACAATTTCTTATTCATTGTTACAATTGTATTATTCTTCACTCTTCTCCTTCACAACTAGTACAGGAATGATGGGCCAAATGGCCTTTTTCTGTGCTGTGTGTACCTGACATATAAAACCCAAATGCGTTTGGTGATTATTTCATTGCTTTGTATCTAACTCCATTACACCTTCAGGAATTTACACATTTGAATCCCTAGACTTCTCTTAGCACTGCTGCCTCATAGCTCCAAGGACCCCGGTTCAATTTCCGGCTTGGGTCACTGTCTGTGGAGTTTGCACATTCTCCCTGTGTCTGTGTCGGTTTCCTCTGGGTGCTCCAGTTTCTGTCCACAGTCCGAAAGATGTGCTGGTTAGGTGCATCAGCCGAGCTAAATTCTCCCTCAGTGTAACAGGACAGGCACTGGAGTGTGGCAACTAGGGGATTTTCATAGTAACTTCATTGCAGGGTTAATGTAAGTTTACTTGTGACACTAATAATCTTTAAACATGTTGCAGCATCTTCCCCTTGAGTCTACACTTTAAATGGGTTGAAAGTGCTACACATATTAGCCACACATTAATAAGAAATCCCTTTTTGCCCACCAACTAATATTGTGAGCTCGTTTTTAACATGCTAAACTCCAGAAGAATTTCCTGCCAGTAACAAGCAACACGATTTGAACCCAGGAACATGCACAAATGACTTTATAAGCCAGTAGACCACCCTGCTGCCAAACAGCTGTACAGTAGTACTTAGAGTGCAACAGTAACGGCCTTGTGACAGGTATCCTGCAAGCCAAGTGAGAAATAAAATCCATAGTTCTTTACACACTGTCAAAGTGACCTCAGAACCTGCCTGCATAAACTGGTAAGGAAACAAATATTTCGTTAAATATGATTGGCACATCATAGGGTGGCACAGTGGTTAGCACTGCTGCCTCGCAGCGCCAGGGACCCGGGTTCAATCCCTGGCTCGGATCACTGTCTGTGCGAAGCCTGCACGTTCTCCCCATGTCTGTGTGGGTTTCATCCAAGTGCTCTTGTTTCCTCTCACACTTCAAAAACGTGCTGGTTAGGTGGATTAGCCACGCTCAGTGTACCTGAACAGGCACCGGAATATGGTGGCTAGGGGACTTTTATAGTAACCCATTGCAGTGTTAATGTAAGCCCACTTGTGTGTACTTTAAGAACTAAACTTTAAAAAACCTTTTAGCTGACGGCTGTATTTCACGTTTGATATTTCGATAGTGTTTTCAGACCACATGTATAATGTTTTGTTTTAATTCTTTTATGGGATGTGGGCATCACAGGCTGGGCCAGAATTTATTGCCCATCCCTGAGGGCATTTAAGAGTCAACCATATTTTTATGGGTCTGGATTCACACATAGGCCCGACCAAATAGGGTGACAGATTTCCTGGGCATTAGTGAACCAGATGGGTTTTTAATGACAAACATTTCATGCTTTTCATTAGACTTCTAATTCCAGATTTTTATTCAAATTTCACCATCTGCCTTGGGATTTGAACTTGGGTCCCCAGAGCAGGACCCTGGGTCTCGGGCTCACTGGTCCACTGAAAATACCACTGTGCCACTGCCTCCCCATGTGTGCTTGGACATAGCTAAGAACTCCAAAATTGAAATATTCATTCTCTAGTTGCCCACATTCCAGTCCATGGGATTTTAAATAATAACATTGAGCGAGATCTATTTCTTATTTTGTATTAGTGTCACGAGTAAGACACACATTAACACTACAATGAAGTTACTGTGAAAATCCCTTAGTTGCCACACTCCAGCACCTGTTCGGGTACACTGAGGGAGAATTTAGCATGACCAAGCACCCAACCAACATGTTTTTCGGACTAAAATCCTGCAGTGCAGGAGGAAGCTGTTTGGCTCATCGAGTCTGCATCAACCACAATCCCACGCATGCCCTATTCTCATAACCCCGTGCATTTACACTAGCTAGTCCCCCTGACACTAAGGGGCAACTTAGCATGGCCAATCTACCTAACCTGCACTGGGGGAGGAAACCTAAGCAGCCAAAGAAAGCCCACACAGAGACGGGGAGGATGTGCGGGCAGCAACCCGAGCCGGGAATTGAACCCGTGTCCCTGGTGCTGTGAGACAGCAGTGCTAACCACTGTGCCAACATGCAATCCAATAAGACCACTGATCACTCAACTAGAGCTGGGGCTTCAAACAACACTCTTAATCTGAATTCAGAAAGAGCTGAAGTAGATTGGAGGCAACACGGGGCAAACGCATTTGAGCAGGTGGTTGAATTAACCGTGCATTTGAAGTGAACCTTTGGCCTTGACTTGGACCTTCAGCTGTGAGCAACACAAATGTCTTTGTTTAAAGAGATCACTTGGTGATGAGCCAGCTGCAGGACAGGGGCTCCTCGCAAGGCAGTGGATACAGATTAATTAGCTACCTGTTGCACCAGTGCCAGGCCAACTCTCACATTTCTGTGCAAAAAGCAGGAACGTGATCCCAATTCAAAGCCTGAGAAAATAACAGCGCGCCTCTCCCCCGCAACTAGACGTGCTCGCCACCATGTCACCTCTGACTAATCGACTTACAAGCAAATGTAAGTTCGGCAATTAGGGTGAGAGACAGTAATAAACAGTAATAGTCGTCTCTCCTCCCACACATGCCCTCAAGTCAGCCATAGACATTTAAAAATCTCAGATTCTTTTGTACAGTCAGAAAAGAAATCACTTCTCGGCTGCAGTGAGTGGGAATGTTGACAATGAATGCAAAAAGATTTCCTTTGGTCATTGTCACTAATGAAATTGTAAATACATTCAAAAGACGGCCAGCTACTAGGTTCCTATTGACAGCGCCTGAGGAAATCATCTTGCGTCCATCTCCAGCGCCGCTGTTACTTCCTTTCACCTTTTGCACTCCAGGACAAGAAATCAAAGTACGGATTGAGGTTTCAGAGGGAGGTCCTTTCCACCTGAATCCTGGGTTTGCACCTGTTCAGTATTTCCCGTCTTATTTGACTTTTTGTGTGTATTTTCTGCTTTGTGAGGCGAGAGGAGATGTCAGTGACTGATGATTTCATATCGCCACAGTTAACACAGTGGCACAGCGGTTAGCATTGCTGCCTCGCAGTGCCAGAGAACCTGGATTCGATTCCCAGCTTGGGTCAGTGTCTGTGCAGAGTCTGCACGTTCTCCCCCGTATCTGCGTGGGTTTTCTCCGGGTGCTCCGGTTTCCTCCCACAGTCCAAAAGATGTGCTGGTTAGGCACAGTGGCCATGCTAAGTTCTCCCTCAGTGTACCCGAACAGGTGCTGGAGTGTGGCGACTCAGGGATTTTCACAGTAATTTCATTGCAGTGTTAATGTAAGCCCACTTGCAACACTAATGCATAAACAAACCTTATAAACAGTATTGAGCATTCCAAGTTCAGGTGAAACGCAACCAGATCACAGAATCCCTACAGTGCAGAAGGATGCCAGTCGGCCCATTGAGTCTACATTGACCCCAATCCCAGCCAGGCCTTATCCCTGTAACACCACCCCCCCCCGCCATATTAACCGTTTTAATCCCTCTGATACTAGGGGCAATTTAGTACAGCCAAACCATCTAACCCACACATCTTTGGGCTTTGGGAGGGAACTGGAGCACCCAGAGGAAAGCCATGCAGATACGGGGAGAACATGCAGACTCCGCAGAGACAGTGACACGAGGCTGGAATCGAACCCTTGTCCCTGGCGCTGTGAGATAGTAGTGCTAGCCACCGTGCCGGCCATACAGATGCAAAACAAAGTACCCAAACGTTGTAGCCCTACCCCAGCCCGAGGACAGCACCCTGTAATGCCACAGTAACATTTCCCCGCTTCTCTCACCAAACACCTTTCAGTCTTATTGCAGTAGGGGTGATTAAAAACCAAAAATACTGGAAAAGCCCAGCAAATCAGGCAACATCAGTGGAGGCAGCAAAACAGTATTAGTGTTTTGGGTGGATGACCTTCTATCAGAACTGTTAACGTGGACTTTGGGGTGGCACGGTGGCATAGTGGTTAGCACGGCTGCCTCACAGCACCAGGGACCTGGGTTCGATACCTGGCTTGGGTCACTGTCTGTGCGAAGCCTGCACTTCCTCCCTGTGTCTGCATGTATTTCCTCCAGGCGCTCCGGTTTCCTTCCACAGTCCCAAAGAAGTGCAGCTTAGGTTGGTTGACCATACTAAATTGCCCCTTAATGTCAGGGAATTAGCAGGGTAAATGTGCGGGGTTACAAGAATTGGGGTTAGGTGGGATTGTGGAGACTTGCTGGGCCAAATGGCCTCCTTCTGTATTGTAGATATTCTATGATCCTCTCTCACTCCCTCTCCACAATCACTGTCTGACCAACTGAGTATTTCTAAGATTTTCTGTTCTTACGCCAGATTGCTTTATCAAATTATGGATGCTGCTTTGTATTTCCGCCCATGTTCACAGAAACTGGATTGAGACTGATGTGGAAATGCCGGCATTGGACTGGGAAGGGCCTAATAAGAAGTCTCACAACACCAGGTTAAAGTCCAACGGGTTTATTTGGAATCAGGAGCTTTCAGAGCATGCTCCTTCATCAGGTGAAACGGGAAGCATCAAACGCACCTGATGAAGGAACAGCACTCCAAAAGCTCCTGGTTCCAAATAAACCTGTTGGACTTTAACCAGGATTAAGATTGTCTCAGTTTATTTCACATCAGGCTACACTGCCGCGAGTTTATGTGGACTTTAATTCCACTGCTATTCAGCAAAGGGGTATTGTCTAATCTATTGGACCGCCCAATTTTGGGCTGGCACTGGGCCAGAATTGTTCAGCTCTGATGAATTCTTATGTATACTACGAATTAATTGATTATTGTTGCAAGGAGGGAACTTTTTTGTTGAAGCTTTTTGCCTTGCACTCATCAGGACATTCGCAAGAATACGACATAATAAAATTCAACAAATTTATACTGAATGAGAAGAGACTGCTGAGTGGTTGGCAAGTGGCATGTAGTTGAGATATTTCCATGGAGAATGCACTAGTTGAAGGTGACTGATAATTAACTGCCAAGCACTGTATGAAATTTAAATCAGCCAGCTTGACCCCAATTGTCAAGGCATCACTCTGGGGAATGATCCAGTGAATGGCTGTCAATTATTTTGTTTAGCTGAAAGCAGGCACAATGTGTGTACATATTCTTTCTGTCTGCAAAGAACAGGGCCCTTGGACTTGAAAATATTCTCTCCTACATTTGCTACTGCATTTCTGTGTCTCTAATAATGTAAACTAACTCAAAAGAAAAATTTAACAATTAGGAACATACCTTAGCAAATCTAAAGTACAGTAATAGCAATTTTCAAAGTTGGACGTTATTGTGTTTGCCATTAATCACCATCAAACAAGCAGACAAAAATAAATGCAAATGCCTGAGGACAATGAAGTAAAGTGGGCCAAATTTCTGTAATGTTCTTCAAGGGAATTCTCTGAGTACTTGTCGTATTTTATTCAATTTATAACT
Organism: Carcharhinus amblyrhynchos; assembly: GCF_965287045.1. Classification (NCBI taxonomy): domain Eukaryota; kingdom Metazoa; phylum Chordata; class Chondrichthyes; order Carcharhiniformes; family Carcharhinidae; genus Carcharhinus; species Carcharhinus amblyrhynchos. Next base: position 110,197,120 of record NC_137331.1, on the reverse strand, counting down.
GTCTTAGAATTCAGATAGCCAGATATCACATGTTTTTTTAAAAAATTGTTAGGGAAATTCAAAGAATTCAGTACTTTAATCTGTACTGAGAACCAAATGTAGTGAGGCTCAGAATAATGAGATGTTGCAGTTGTGGAAATGCCTCTTGTTACAAGAGCAGCAAATATGCCATAATAGTTAATGTGCCTAATGTGGCGGGGTCACTATCGAACACATTTGTCAGGAATGTAATGGAATATTCTCCATTGCCTGGATGCGTGTAGCTCCAATAACATTCATGAAGCTCGTCACCATCAGGAAAAAGCTGCTGCTTGATTGGCACCTCATCCACCTCCTGAAACATCCACTCCCTCCACAGCTGGCACACAGTAGCCAATTTTTTTACATCAGACTCCTATTTATTGACTACAGCACAGTCTTGAACGCCATTATTTCTACAAAACTCAAATCCCACCTCTGTGACCTAGACCTCAGCTCCTCCCTCTATATCTGGATTCTAGATTTCCTAACCCAAAAACCGCAATCAAATAAGATAGGCAACAACACCTTGTCCACGATTATCCTCAACATCGATGCCCTACAGCACCTACTATACTCCTTATACACTGTGTGGCCAAATTCCCTCTGCAACTCAATTTTCAAGTTTGCTGACGACACCACCGTAGTGGGTCGAATCTCAAACAACAACAAGGCAGATTACAGGAATGAGATAGAGAATCTGGGGAACTGGTGCAACAACAATAATCTCTCCCTCAATGTGAACAAATTGAAGGATATTGTCATTGACTTCAGGAAGCATAATAGAGAACATGCCCCCCACCACCTGCCTACATCAATGGAGTTGAAGTAGAAAGGGTCGAGAGCTTCAAGTTTTTAGGTATCCAGATCACCAACAACCTGTCCTGGTCCTTCCACGCCAACAGTATAGTTAAAAAAGCCCACAAATACCTCTACTTGCTCAGAAGGCTAAGGAAATTTGGCATGTCAGCTATGACCTTTACAGATGCACCATAGAAAGCATCCTTAGTGGTTATATCACAGCTTGGTATGGCTCCTGCTCTGCCCAAGACTGCAAGAAACTACAAAGTGTTGTAAACGGAGCCCAGTCCATCACGCAAACCAACCTCACATCAATTGACTCTGTCAACATTCTGTCTGCTTCAGAAAAGCAGCCAGCATAATCAACGGCCCCACGCACCCAGGACATTCTCTCTCCCACCTTCTTCCGTTGGGAAAAAGTTACAAAAGTCTGAGGACACATACCAACCAATTTAATGTTGGCAAGTGTGAGGTCCACTTTGGTAGGAAGAATGGTAGGAAGGACTATTACTTACGTGGCGAAAAACTGCAGCAGGCGACGGTGCAGAGGGACCTCGGGGTCCTTGTGCATGAATCGCAAAAACCCAGCTTGCAGGTGCAGCAGGTGGTCAGGAAGGCGAATGGGATGCTGGCCTTCATAGCGAGGGGGATTGAATATAAAAGTAGGGAGGTCTTGCTGCAGCTGTATAGGGCATTGGTGAGGCCGCAGCTGGAGTACTGTGTGCAGTTTTGGGCGCCGCACCTGCGCAAGGATATTTTGGCCCTGGAGGGAGTGCAGAGGAGGTTTACTAGGCTGATACCGGAGTTGAGGGGATTGAGCTATGAGGAGAGGCTGAATAAACTAGGCTTGTACTCGTTAGAGTTTAGAAGAATGAGGGGAGATCTCATTGAGACGTATAAGATGATGAATGGGATGGATAGGATAGAGGTGGAGAGACTCTTCCCGCTCAAAAAAGACAGTAGGACTAGGGGGCACAGCCTCAAGATAAAGGGGAGGCGGTTTAGAACGGAGTTGAGGAGGAACTTCTTCACTCAAAGGGTGGTGAATCTCTGGAATTCTCTGCCCGTTGAAGTGGTGGAGGCTGCCTCGCTAAATATTTTTAAGAAGCGGGTTGATGGGTTTTTGATAAGAGAAGGGATTAAGGGTTATGGGGAGAGGGCGGGAAAGTGGAACTGAGCCACGACAGATCAGCCATGATCTTATTGAATGGCGGGGCAGGCTCGAAGGGCTAGATGGCCTACTCCTGCTCCTATTTCTTATGTTCTTATGTTCTTATAAGAACAGCTTCTTCCCTGCTGCCGTCAGGCTTTTGAGTGGACCTATCTTGCATTAAGTTTTCAACACCTTAGCTATGACCGTGACACGACATTCTGCACCCTCTCCTTTCCTTCTGTATGAATGATATGCTTTGCCTGTATAGCACGCAAGAAACAATACTTTTCACTGTATAGTAATACATGTGACAATAATAAATGATATCAAATCAAATGAGTGCAAGCTATCCCCTGGTGTCTCACCTAAGTGGCCATTCTTTCTGGGGAGGCAACCTGAAATCTGCACGGTTTATTTGGTCGCGCTCCACAATGGACAGTATGTTTACCAACTGACACATAGCAATTCTCATTTCCAGCCAAACACTGAATGATGCACTTTAGAAGATAATTACTGGCAGATGTGACTGGTAGCATACTGACATTGTTCTTGCAATGTCACATACTGTTGTTGACTATCCTGGAAACATACTCGGCAAAGAGAGAGAGACTCTGGTAGATGCCAAAAAGCCTTTAAATATTTTGAAGAGGGTTCATTCTCTGCAAAACGATAGCATTTTGAACAGATTCCCCAACCCTGATCTATTGCACAACCGCTATAAATTAAGCCACGTTGTTTCTGTTACAGTAGTTCCACTGCCTAACTTCATTCGGATCTTGTAATTTAGCAGATGTCAGATTGGAATCAGTACAGGAGGATTTGGAAAGGCTGAAAGTGCCTCTCGGTGCTCAAAGGGTTCGAACTGCCTGGGGAATAGAAACAGAGAGCTCTGTGCCAAAAAACAGGAAAGCGCTCAGCTGCTGACTCAAACTTTGCACACGATAAAACAATGCTAGGCCCTGACCATTACTGACTGACATTGTAATCATGAAAGGAAGTCAGGCTGGTAACACAATGAAAGATACACAAAGGGAATAGCTGACCCCTGGGCACTGGTGTATTTTAGGTTAGTGGCTGCGATAGGGTTGATTTTGGTGAAAGCTCTGGGTGCGGTGGCCCGGTCTCTCAGGCTTGGACCGAAGCCATAAGCTGGCATGTTGGTCAGTATGTGACTTTTCATTGAGAGCTCGGGTTTCAATAATACTTTGCTCCCTTGGATAGGTTTTTGCTATTTAATTGGAACTAAAGACGTGGGATCTAACCCCAGTTTGGAGTGTGATGGTAGATAGAGGCAGGCAGGCAATAAAATGCTTTCAGATCCATTGAGTATTTTTTCTACAGCCTGTGTTAAGCAAAAGACATATGTAGGCATTTAACGTTCACTTACATTGAATGCCATGCCTTCCAGAGCACTACCCGTAACCTCTTAACCACATTGTGATTGTTAAGACACCTGCTGTCATGCTTGTATCAATGCAGCAACTATTTTCTGCTTTATTTGAAAGGGGGAGGCTGTCTAGTGATTGTTAAAGTGAAAAGATAGGGCTCAAAATGGATACTTATCTATATAACCGTTTTATTCTTTTGTTTGTCTTGCAAAAATGGTAAATTGTCATCGAATAAAGCTTTCGAATGACAATGTGTAATGCCATGATCAATCAGTGAATTCCATCAGTTAATTTGGTGACATCTTGTGGATGATATCTATTATGGTGAAGTGAGCGTATAGCTGTTTTTTTCCACAGATTGAAATCGTTCAGGAAATCAGTTTTCTACTGTCAGGCAACAAGAAGCCAGAAGACCATTAATCAAGGGCAGTAATGTGGGAATATGTTTTTCCACACCTTCCTTCCTTTAATTTTCCAATCTGTTCCAGATATACCTTTCCATTTTACACACAAAGGTTAAGCTATTTCATCTGCTCTGTGTAATGCCTTTGTTGATAGGACTACAAAAGATTGTGAACGTAGCCCAGTCCATCACGCAAATCAGTCTCCCATCCACTGATTCCATCTACATTTCCCGCTGCCCCAGAAAAGCAGCTAGCATAATTAAGGACCCCACGAACAACGGACATTGTCTCTTCCACCTTTTCCATCGGGAAAAAGATACAAAAGCTTGAGGACACATACCAACTGACTCAAGAACAGCTTTTTCCCTGCTGCCATCAGACTTTTGAAAGGACGTACTTTATATAAAACTGATCTTTCTCTATACCCTAGCTCTGACTGTAACACTACATTCTGCACCCTCTCCTTTCCTTCTCCCCTAGATACTCTATGAATGGTATGCTTTGTCTGTAGAGTGCACAAGACACAATACTTTTCACAGTATACTAATACATGTGACAATAATAAATCAAATCTAGAAAGGAATAATGGGAATTTGAGGATACACCGCTGATGTGAGGCAACAATGATCCTATCATGTATTCAGCTAATCTTTTGTTTCACCCTTCATATGGCAATGCTGTATTCTGTACCCTCAATGGCAGCACAGTGGCACAGTGGTTATGCTGTCTCACAGCGCCAAGGACCTGGTTTCAATTCCTGGCTTGGGTCACTTTCTGTGCGGAGTCGGCACATTCGCCCCATGTCTGCGTGGGTTTCCTCCGAGTGCTCCAGTTTCCATCCACAGTCTGAAAGTGGTTAGGTGCACTGGCCATGATCAGTGTACCCGAACAGGCACTGGTGTGGCAACTGGGAAATTTTCACAGTAATTTCATTGCAGTGTTAATATAAGGCTTCTTGTGACACTACTAAATAAATTTTAAGATTTAAACTTAAAACGCTTTCCCTTTGCCCGTATGTACTCTATGAATGGTATGCTATGTCTGTATAGGGCGCAAGAAACAATACTTTTCACTGTGTCCCATTGCATGTGACAATAATAAATCAAATCAAAGATTCACTTGCACAGATTGGGCCCCCTTGTGCCACTACTGTCAGTACGTGTTTGCACTGTTTTTTTGACACTTTGTTGCCCAGTCTTCACTGAGATTTTCAATTCCTTAACATTATCCAGTCTGGCATTTGGATTTTTTCAGAGATGCCTGTACTATATAACTGATATAGAAACAAGCAAGCAGCTGGCGGGTACTATCACCACCCACTCTCTGTTTCAGCAACCACTGCATTCCCCAGTCCAATCTTTCCTCATCTAACACCATGTTAGCTGGACACACATGTTATTCCGACAGGAGTGAGGGCAAGTGGGTAAGGGTAAACATCCTGGAGAATATTTGATTCCACCAGCAACTATTCGACAGGCTCAGGGCAACCCACGGTGAATTGTGAAGTTGTATCTTGTCTTTTGAGCAAAGCAAGCTAAGGAGCTTCTAGAAATTGCTGCGAGGGAGCTTTAGGGCTGTTGGGAGAGATGAGGGCAGCAGGATTATTTTGGAGTTGTTATATAAGGAAGTCAACAGAGACATGATGGTGCAAATGGGCTCTATCTGCACTGTAACTTCATAAATAAAATACAATTACAGTGTGATCTTACAGCGATTGTCAAGAAACTGTCTTTGCAATTAAAGATGGCTTTCTGATTAGCTAATAGCAACATGTAAAAGCCAAATGGTTTTACCTGGGCCAGCTTCGTTTTGGGCATGGGCACATCAATCCAATGAAACTCCATCCTATTTTTCTCTATTCTATTCATGGGATATGGTTGTCGCTGGCTAGGCCAGCAATTATTGTCCATCACAAATTTCCCTCAAGAAGGTGCAAGTGAGTCACCTTCTTGAACTGCTATAGTCCTTGTGGTATAGGTGCATCCACAGTGCTGTGAGGGAAGAAGTTCCAGGATTTTGACCCAGCAACTGTGAAGGAATGGTGATATATTTCTGAATCAGGATGTGGTGTAAGTTGGAGGAGAGCTTTGAGGTGGCAGTGTTCCCATCCATCTCCCACCCTTGTCCCTCTCGGTGATAGAGGTCGTTGCTTTGCTGTCAAAAGATTTGTGGTTTAACCCCAAAGTTCTCTGAGAAAGGGTCAAACAAAAAGATACCACAGACAAAGTACAACATCTGCCCATTTAGCATGGCTAATGCATTTCTCATTCACCTCACTGATTAAGGTTTCCATTGCATTGGTCAATCTTGAGTCAGGTCTACCTGATTGTGTAATTCAATATAACTCATGATTGTAACATATGACTGCACCCTCTCCTCTCCCCTATGTACTCTACAAACAAAATGTTTTAGCTGTATAGTGCGCAAGAAACAATGCTTTCACAGTATCCCAATACACGTGACAATAATAAATCAAATCAAATAGCTTATTTATTAGTGTCACAAGCCAGCTTACATAACACTGCAATGAAGTTACTGTGAACATTTCCAAGTCGCCACATTTGGGTGCCTGTTCGGGTACACTGAGGGAGAATTAGCACAGCCAATGCACCTAACCAGCGTGTCTTTCGGACTGTGGGAGGAAACTGGAGCACCCAGAGGAAACCTACACAGATATGGGGAGAACATGCAGACTCTGCACAGTGATCCAAGCTGGGAATTGAACCCAGGTCCCTGGAGCTGTAAGGCAGCAGTGCTAACCACTGTGCCACCGTGCTGCCCATTAGACCAGACCAGCTTGGTCTCAATCTGGCTCCCTCACAATCAAGGGCAGTTATGTGAGAAAATGCCACCCTTCCCCCCCCACCCCCCATCCCCTCCACATCTAGATGTCAAGACACGCAGCTTTAGGTTCAATTTCAAACTGCTTGGGTGGGAGAGAAATTTAATTCTGCTGTGAAGTGGGCTGAGAAATTGCATCTCTGGGGAAATTGAGTTTGCAGTCGGTTGAGCTGAATTGAGGGGGTTACCGGGAACCGAGCTCTGAAGTTGCACTTGGTATTGAGGGTAGGGTACGGGATGTCTCTCTCCCTGGGCTGTGAGAGAGGTGTGGGTGCTAAGTCGCCTGCTCCCCCTATGAATGAAACGCTGGACCAGGGCTGCAAAATTCAGCTGCTTTGATCCAGCCGCACCCCTGAATAGCCGCACAGCAGGCTGATTCTTCCATCAAGTGCGTGAGTTTGAGGATGGGGTAAAAACTGAAAGAGGTTTGTGAAGTTTCCTCAGAATGAGATCGGCCGACCTTCATTCAGAAGAGTTAAAGAACACTTGTCACTCTCTGTATTCCACCCCGACTGGAATAAAACTAAATCATTGTGTGTGTGTGTGTTTTTTTGTGTTTTAGTTCCTGGTTTAGTTCCTATATCTGTCTCTGTGCGTAATCCCTCTCGTCTGATGTATCCACCCCTAGATGTTGGATAGATAGCCAGCAAAAAATGATTCTAAAAACTCTGGATTCTGAATTCATTTGCAGTGGGATATTGCAATGCTGTTTCAGGACACAGCAGACGGCAATGATCACCTCTAAACGATTCTTTGTTTCACCATTTAGATCAGGCCACCAGGGCTTCACATAGAGATATTACTCAGAAAGCACACAGCAGAGTGACAGCTCTGGACACATTAACCGGCGGCACCTGTGGGAAGTGGATGCGTGCTGGAGCAGGGAAAAGCGGAATGCGTCCCGCTATTTGCACGCCTGTTTTTTTTTCCCACAGTGCTGGGGAGACTCCCCGTGTACAGCTAGAGCACAGCTCCTCGCTGCAACAGCACACAAACCTCCCGGTCCACATCCCAGTCCTGATGTGGAGATGCCGGCGTTGGACTGGGGTAAACACAGTAAGAAGCCTCACAACACCAGGTTAAAGTCCAACAGGTGTATTTGTGGCGTTTACTATCAAATAAACCTGTTGGACTTTAACCTGGTGTTGTGAGACTTCTTACTGTTGTCAGCCAGCCTTTCCAGTACTGTCTGAAACTGCCCTTGTGCAACTCCAGTACCAGCCCTTGTCCCAGTCCACAGTAAGCCCTTCTGTGTTATTTAACAGCATTGACAAGCACTATTATCCAGCGCTGTTCAAATTTGACCAAGTTACTTTCAAATTTCCATTTAATATTCGCTATATTTTGTCTTTTCCGCCCCTGTTTAATTCATCTGCCTCCTTTCGCTTCGACTGGAAGTGGTCTCCAATCTTCAACACAATTTCCAATATAATCTATCCTGGAATTTCAGATCCCAGATTTTTCCCTCCAGTTTTGGGGATCCCGGCTTTTCCCACAAAGGAAGTTTGATTTCCCACTTTCCCGAGCAGTTCCTCCGGGATCCTCCGTATCTAAGATTGCCAGAGTGCTACAGGTGCTAGATATACAGATAACCTGGCTCATTCAGAGAGAGAGAGACGGAAATCTCAGTGTGCAGGGGGTGGGGAGGGGAAAGAGACAGAGGAGAATGGCACAGGGTGAATTACTCATTCGGAAAGCTGGGGCACACACACTGGGCCGAATGGCCTCCTGCCGTTCTATGATCTCGCAACATGTTAAAATGATCTCATGTTCCTGGTTTCCACTACCCTGCCTGAACCCTTTAACAATGAGAGTGGGGGGAATTTTCCGACCACTGCTCTCAATTACCGTCCCCTCCCCATCCCTACCGTTTAGTTTGAAGGTATATTTTGAATTTCACATTGTTAATTATCTGATAAAGCTCCATTGCCTTCTCGACACTGTTTAGCACCGTCTCTCAGATATCAGCCTACCACATTGTCCAAAGATCTTCAATGTTTGAATATCACCCCTTGTGTCTTTAAGCAGCTGGGTTCAGTGTTCAGTGTATATGTGGGTGTGTACATGTGTGCGTGTGTGTACGTGAGTATATGTGATTGTTTACGTGAATGTGTGTGCATATGAGTGTGTGTGTATATGTTTGTATATGTATGCGTGTTTGTATACAAGAATATGTGTGTGTGAGGATTTGAATGCATGTATACGTTAGTGTGTGGGTGTGTGTGTATGTGCTTATGAATGTGTGCGAATATATGTGTATATGTTTGTGTATGTGTTTAGATATGTCTGTGTACGTATGTATATCAGTGGTGTATGTATGTGTATATGAATGTGCATGTCTGTGTCTCTATATCTGTGTATGTCTCTGTGTCTGTATCTTTGTGTGTGTATATATCAGTGTGTGTGTCTGTGTACATATATATCTGCGTGTGTCTCTCTGTGTACATATGTATATATCAGTGTATGTGTCTGTGTGTGTGTGTGTATGTGCTCTAACAAGTTTCTATGCAGTTTGAGGGTAACTTGCTCTCAGCGAGTTGCTGCTTTGGCAATGTATATATTTGGCAATATACCCCGCCACTCAGCGCCATTCTCAGTTATTCCTCCAAGTTCAGAGTGAGTTCACCCCACTTCCAGCAAATGTTCAGGACATTCACTCTGGGGGAGTGTGAAACGGCCGAGCGCTCTCCTCCCCGGCTGCTCCATCGCTTCACTCTGCCCAGCCAGCACCAAGTTTGACGAGCTTGCTGAAAACGGGCAGTGTGTGTCAGAGCTGTGAAAAGTTTACTTGTTTTCAGCCGAGCTCAGGCTCTGGAGACAGAGAGAGAGAGAGAGAGGAAGGGAGATAGAGAGCTGGGGGGGCCGGCAGAGCTGTCAGCAAACTGCAAGTGGGGCTTTTTAAACATTCCCTTTTTTTTCCACTGACTGAAACAGAAACCACCCAGAGACCCGGCTGTGGGGGTGGGCTTCCCTGCAACACAGAAAGTAACTCAGAATGCAGCAGTGTGAGAGCTCAGGAGCAGCTACAAGTTTGTAAATGTCCTTCTCAGACACACACAAACACACACACAGCTGGTTATAAACAGAGAGGGGGTGGGGGGGAGAGCCTCGCTCCATGCTCAGGCCTCACTCCACACCATCAGACAGACAGGAAACTGGAAATAATCTCAGTACAAAATAAACCCCCCCTCCTCCTCCTCCTCCGCCACTTCGCCAGGGTTACACGGAGCCCATCACTAAAATCCAACTCGACAGACTTGTCAGGAGGACAGTCCCGGACGCTGGGGAAAGTGGTGGTGGGGGAAGGAGGGGGGAATTTGGGGATCAGGCTGGGATTCAGATCTGAACTTTTAAAGGCTGAAGAGTCGGACTTGGGAATGTCAAAATAGAGAGGGGTGGGAGTTGAGGTCCCGGAACTGAAGCTGACTAATCGCAAAACTCAATCCCAAAACAAGGTCCCAGAGATAGCGGGAGGGGTGTCAGAGGCAGGGAAGGGGTCCCAAAGATAGAGAGGGGTCCCAGAGATTGAGAGGGGGTCCCGCAGATAGAACGCTCTTCCCAAAGTAAGTAGGGGTCCCAAAGATGGAGAGGGGGTCGCAGAGATAGAGAGGGGTGCCCGAGATAGGGAAGAGTCCGAGAGTTAGGAAGGGTTTTCTAATGATAGAGAGGGGGTCCCAAAGTAAGAGGGGGTCGCAGAGTTAGAGAGAGGTTCCCAAGGTAAAAGAGAGAGGGGGGGTGTCCCAGAGGTAAGGAGGGCGTCCAGAGATAAGAAGGGGGAGGGTCCCAGTGCTGGGCTGAGGGTGGGGACATAGGGAAAGGATTGGGGCTAGGCTGGGGCAGTGAGGAAGGGCTGGGGAAGGCTGAGGGTCTGGGGAAGGCTGGGGGTCTGGGGAAGGCTGAGGGTCTGGGGAAGGCTGGGGGTCTGGGGAAGGCTGGGGGTCTGGGGAAGGCTGGGGGTCTGGGGAAGGCTGAGGGTCTGGGGAAGGGCTGGGGGTCTGGGGAAGGCTGAGGGTGTGGGGAAGGGCTGGGGGTCTGGGGAAGGCTGGGGGTCTGGGGAAGGTCTGGGGGTCTGGGGAAGTGCTGGGGGTCTGGGGAAGGTTGGATGGCTGGGGAAGGGCTGGGGAAGGCTGAGGGTCTGGGGAAGTGCTGGGGGTCTGGGGAAGGCTGAGGGTCTGGGGAAGGGCTGGGGGAAGCTGGGGGTCTGGGGAAGGCTGGGAGTCTGGGGAAGGGCTGGGGAAGGCTGGGGGTCTGGGGAAGGGCTGGGGGAAGCTGGGGGTCTGGGGAAGGCTGGGCTTTGGGATGAGGAGCTGCTTTTGGACTCACACACTGAGCTTACCTGCTATGCTCTGTGCTGTGACTCTCTGGAGCAAGCTGAGTGCCAGCAGAGTGGAAGTTAGTAAGCTCTCCATGGCCAGGCTCTGCACTCTGATCCTGCAGCTGGATCTGCTGCTCCCTCTCCCCGGGAGAAAGTCCTCCTCTCCCCAACTCCAACCCTCTCGCCTTCAGCTGCTTTCCCTCCACTTCTGGTGACTTGCCTCTGACAGTCTGCCCAGGAAAGAGCTGACGTCGGGAATGCGCGTGCCCGCCTCCCAGCACGCGCGTCCCCGCGCTCCCCGGCGGCGCGCCTGGCAATGGCTCTCGGGGGCGCGCCGCTCTCTCTCTCTCTCTCGGTCCGCAAGCTGGGTAAGCAATGAGAGTGTCAGAGAGAGAGAGAGATAGGAGAGCGGGGAAAGAGAGAGAGATAGAGATCAGCCAGAGGGAGAAAGAGAGAAACCAGACAGACAGGGAGAGAGAGGGGAAAGAGAGAGAGAGACCAGCCAAAGGGAGAGAGAGAGGGGGTTAAGAGAGAGAGCAGTCAGAGAAAGAGTTACAGAGATAAGCGAAGGGATGGAGTGGGAAAGAGAGATAGAAGCCAGAGAGGGAGACAGGAGAAAGAGGGAAAGAGAAAGGGAGAGGCATAAGAGAAAGGGAGAGGAAAGAGGCAGAGAGAGAAACCGGACAAAGGGAGAGATAGATCAGCCAGGCAGAGAGAGAGAGAGAGAAAGAGGGAGAAAGAAAGGAAGAGGAAAAAAGAGGAGAGATAAACAGAAGAAAGACACAGAGAGAGACAGGGGAGAGATAGTTCATCCAGAGAGAGAGAGGAGGAAAGAGGGAGTGCAGAAAGAGGCAGACAGAAAGAGAGAGGAAAAAGGGAGACAGGGAGATAAACAGAAGAGGCAGAGAGAGAGAGAGAGACAAGAGAAAGAGAAAAATAGAGAGAGGGGTGGGGGACAGGGAAACAGGTAGAGAGAGAGAGACAGGAGAAAGAGAGAGATAGATCAGCCAGAGAGAGAGAGTGGGAAATAGGGAGAGAGAGAAGAAAGAGGGAGAGAGACAGAGGAGGGAGAGAGAGACATGGGAGAGGAAGAGACAGGAGGAAAAGAGAGGAGAAAGAGGGAGAGAGAAAGAGAGACAGAAGAGGGAGAAAGAGAGACATGAGAGAAGGAGAGACAGGAGAAAAAGAGGGAGAGAGAGGGAGCCATGGGAGAGAGGGAGAAAGAAGAGAAAGGGAAATGAGAAAGAAAAAGGATAAAGTGATGGGAGAAAGGGAGAGGGGAGAAGAGAAATAGAGAAAGAGTGGGGAAAGTGGAAGAGAGAGAGGAGAAAGAAAGCAGGGAGAAAGAGAGAGGAAGGAGAAAGAAAGAAGAAAGTGGGACAGCGTGGAAGAAAGAAAAGGAGATAGAGGGAGAATGGAGAAAGAGAGAGAGGGAGAAGAAATAGAGAACAAGAAAGTGAGAGGTGGAGGGGAAAGAGAAAGAGACGAGAAAGAGGGAGATATGAGGCAGAAGGGAGAGACACTTAGGAGAAAGAGGGTAAACGAGGGAAGAGGAGCTGCAGGGAGAGAGAGGAATCTAACACTCATTCCAACTATATCATTTAAATTGTGAAGGTTCCCTTTGCTTTTATTGGCTTTTTTTTGCTTATTTTCATTTATTTTACTTTAATGAAGCCAGACATTCCTCTGTTATATTGGGGATGCTGTTAAAGGGGACACTTGGTGCTGTTTGGTGACCTTGGGGTGACCCAATGTCAACCTTTGTTTTGGACACTCAAGAAGGGCCCACCCCAAATACGCAGTCACTTTCCACAGAGCTCTGATTCACTGACACTAGACTGAAATTACACGCTTTCAAACCAAAATATAACATACAATTCTGGGCAACAGATGTCTATATGTACAGGGTTTGCATAGTTATTTGTCTATCTGCGGTGATGATTAGCAACATTTAAAGTTGCTCCTGAGAAAGAGATCTGACTCTAAATAATAATGTGTGGAGACGGAACGCTATTTTGAATGGGCCATTCAATGTGTTTATTTGCTTTCAGATAGCTTTTTTCTTTCCCTCCTTTTTGAGTCCTGACCTGTCTAAGTGTCAATGACTGGCACTCTTATAGCTGGTATAGTTTGGTTTTGGACTGAGTGAGGCTTTGTTTCAACTTGACTGTGACAGTCCTGGCCAAGAAATGTGAGAAGAGTATTAAAGTTTATTTATTAGTCACAAGTAAGGCTTGCATTAACACTGCCATTAAGTTACTGTGAAATTCCCCTAGTTGCCTCAGTCCGGTCGGTGCCTGTTCAGGTCAATGCACTTAACCAGCACGTCTTTCAGAATGTGGGAGAAAACCAGAGCACCCGGATGAAACCCACACAGACACGGGGAGAATGTGCAAATTCCACACAGACCCGAGGCTGGAATTGAACCTCGGTCTCTGGTGCTGTGAAACAGCAGTGCTAACCATTGTGCTGCCCATGTGTTGGTAGGTCAGTCTAAATAAAGTCTGTTCTAAAATCTTTGATCTCCAACTTTTGCTCAGTTCAAGGTGTATCAAACAGCAACCAATGGAAATTATTTTTTGCATTACCCAGTTTGTCGCTCAGTAACATAACTTTCCATGTATAAAAGCGACCTTTATTTCAAATATAAACACCACAAAGAAACACATGATTACAATGCTTCTCTTTCAAGGCAGCTGAGCTAGTGGATAGCTCAACAGGGAAATCGTGAAAACATTCTGCCATGTAACTGAAAGGCATTTAACTCTGCCATCAACTGGGGTTGCCAATCCTTCAGGATTGCCTTGGAGTCACCAGGAAGTAACTGATTTAATCTGATTTATTATTGTCACATATACTGGGATACAGTGAAAAGCATTGTTTCTTGCATGCTACACAGACAAAAGCATACCGTTCATAGAGTACATAGGGGACAAGGAAACGGAGAGGTTGCAGAATATAATGTTGCAGCTACAGGTCAGGTGAAGAGAAAGATCAGCTTACTGTGTAATAGGACCACTCAAAAGCCTGATGATAGCAGGGAAAAAGCTTTCTTGAGTCAGTTGGTACGTGATCTCAGACTTTTATATCTTTTCCCCAATGGAAGAATGTGGAAGAGAGAATGTCCAGTGTGCATGGGGTCCGTAGTTATGCTGCTTGCTTTTCTGAGCTAGAGGGAAGTGTAGATGGAGTTAATGGATGGGAGGTTAGTTTGCATGATGGACTGGACTGCGTTCAAGACCCTTCTCTTGGACACAGCAACCCTGGAAAAGGTATCTTGAAGCATTGACAAAAATGTTATTTTTATTTTCCTTGAAGACTTCCATTTATTAGTTAAGAAAACATTGGAGATGGTTGGGGGGGGGGTGGTTGTGTGTGGCAAATGGGATCAGGCTGTTTGACAGACAGTGAAGAGTCTTCCAATTCAGTGAAATGGACAATTGATTTTCCAATTGATGGGGGATGATGGTATGCTGAGAATGGTGGTGAACAATGGATGTTGGCAACATATGCACAATTTAACCATCCCTAACCCATCTGCCACTTTGATCCCATCTTTTCCCAGATAAATGGAATTTAGAAAAAAAGCGAGTTCCAAATCAAATTAATTTCTGGAAAACATCCAACAAATATTCATCTTAAACCATCCTACTACTCCTTGTGCCTGAGAGGCATAAAAGCATTTGTATAGAGCCTTTACCATAAGCTGCCCAGAGTCATTTCACAAATCTAGAGATAAGAACAGAATGCTGAGGCAGGAAGGGAGAGGAGACAGGTTCGGTGGACAGAGGCGGCAATGCTTTGAAACTAGATTTGAAGAGACAGCAATTTTTTTTATTCTTTCACGGGATGTGGGTGTTACTGGCAGTGCCAGCATTTTTATTGCCCATCTCTAACTGCTCTTGGCGGTGAACTGCCTTCTTGAACTGTTGTATTCCCTGTGATGTAGTGCTGTTAGAGAAGGAATTCTAGGAATTTGACGCAGCAATAGTGAAGGAATGGCAATATAGATGGCACACACTGCTGCCACTGTGCATCAATGGTGGCAAGGATGGGTGTTGGAGGTGGTGGAGGGGATATCAATCAGCAGGCTACCTTGTCCTAAATGGCGTTGAACTTCTTGAGTGTTGTTGGAGCTGCATTCATCCATGCAAGTGAAGAATATTTCATCGCACAACTGACTTGTGCCTTGTAGGTGATGGAAAAGCTTTGAGGGGCAGGAGGTGAGTTATTCACCACAGAATTCCTAGCCTTTGACCTGCTCTTGTAGCCACAACATTTATATGGCTGGTCCATTTGAGTTTCCCCACAAATGTTTATAGTGGGGACAACAGCAAAGATAATGTCGTTGCATATCAAGGGGAAATGGTTAGATTCTTGCTGGAGATAGTCATTGCCTCATACATCTGTGGCGTGAATGTTACTTATATATAGCACCTAAAAATCTGGAGATACTTCACAGGACCTTTATAAAGCAAAATGTGGCTCTAAGTCATATGAGGCAATATTTGGGGAGATAGCCAAAAGCTTGGTGAAACTTGAAGGTTTTGAGGAGATCTTAAAGGACAAAAGGGAGACAGAGTTCTGGGTTCGATTCCAGCCTTGGATGACTACCTATGCGGAGTTTGCACGTGTCTGCATGGGTTTCCTCTGGGTGCTCTGGTTTCTTCCCACAGTCCAAACATGTGCAAGTTAGGTGGATTGATCATGCTAAATTCATCCTTAGTGTCCCAAGATGTGTAATTTAGGAAGTCAGTAGTTGGCATGATGGGTTGAATGGCCTCCTGTTGCACTGTAGAGATTCTATAGGCAGAATTTTCCCATTCCACTGACCATGGGAATCATAGAAGGCGGGTCAGGGTGGTGGGGGTGGTTGTGGGGGGCGGGGGGGGGGGGTGGGGGTGGTGGGATGTTCACACCATGCAAAGATCCGTTGATCTTGGGCAGGACTTTCTGGTTTTGGGGCCCACCCTACGATTCTAATTCCACAGTAAAAGCAGACATAGAATCCCTACAGTACAGGAGGAGGCCATTCAGCCCTTCAAGTCTGCTCCGACCACAATCCCACCCAGGCCCTATTCCCGGAACCCTACATGTTTATCCTGCTACTCCCCCTGACACTAGGCTCAATTTAACATGGCCAATCCACCTCACCCGCACATTTTTGGACTGTGGGAGGAAACAGGAGCACCCAGAGGAAACCCATGCAGACACGTAGAGTACGTGCAAACTCCACACAGGCAACGATCCGAGGCTGGAATCGAACCCGGGTCCCTGGCATCAGTGCTAACCACTGTGCCATTGTGCTGCCCCAAGTTGGTGGCAGCAGAGGTGGAGAGGTATTGAGAACGTATTGCTGGGTCGGGGGCTAGGAAGCAGTGGTTAAAATCAAAGGCGCTCGAGAGACCAGAATTAGAAAGAGTGCAGGATCTGAGAGGATTGTAAAGCTACAGAGCATTACAGAGGTAAGGAGGGGCGAAGCTGCGGAGGGATTTGAAAACAAGAATGAAGATTTAAAATTGAGGCATTGCTTAATCGAGAGCAAATGTCAGTCAGTGAGCAGAGGGGCGGTGACTGAACGGGATTTAGCGTGAATAGAGTTTTTGGATTATCTTCAATTTTCAGAGAATAGAATGTGGGAGGCCAGCCAGAATGTATTAGAACAGTCAAGTCTAGAGGCAACAAAGGCAATGGATGAGGCTGCTGAGCTGAAGTGGATGCAGTGTTTCCCAAACAATAAAAGACAAACGTTTCCACAGATCATCATCCTGCAACAATGCTAGTGTCTCCACCAATCCTAATCCAAAAATTATAATACCTTTTTGCTCGGGCCTGAAAGCAAAAGCAGTGTTTAGGATTATCCTAATCCCCAAATAAAGTTCTGTCTACTTCTGCAAGTCTATCCCGAAAACACGGTTGGTGTTTTTTCTAACACACGGTTAGTGTTGGTGCAAAAATTAATGAATAGGTACATACACTGCGGCCCGGAGGCACAGTGGTTTGCATTGCTGCCTCACGGCGCCAGGGACCCAGGTTCGATTCTCAGCTTGGGTCTGTGCTGAGTCTGCATGTTCTCCCCATGTCTGCGTGGGTTTCCTCTAGGTGCTTCATTTTTCTCCCACAGTCCAAACGACGTGCTGGTTAAGTGCATTGGCCATGCTAAATTCTCCCTCACTGTACCCAAACAGGCCCCAGAGTGTGGAAACTAGGGGATTTTCACAGTAACTTCTTCCAGTAAGCCTATTTATGACACTAGTAAATAAATTTTAAATTTTAAACACTGGGAGCAGTGACCTGGTCATAAATTTCCGAGGATGTGGTTGCACTGGAGAGGGTGCAGAGGTGATTCACCAGGATGCTGCCTGGGATGGAACACTTAATTTATGAAGATAGGTTTTTAGGCTTGGTTTCTTTTCGTTGGAGCAGAGAAAACTAAGGGGTGACCTAATCAAGGTGGACAAGATTATGAGCAACATTGACGGAGTGGATAGGGAGCAGCTGTTCCCCTTAGTTGAAAGGTCAGTCACAAGGGGACATAGGTTCAAGGTGAGGGACAGGTTTGGGGGGAATGTGAAGAAAAATGTTCTTACCCAGAGGGTGGTGACAGTCTGGAATGCGCTGCCTGGGAGGGTGGTGGAGATGAGTTGCCTCGCATCCTTTAAAAAGTACCTGGATGAGCACTTGACACGTCATAACATTCAAGCCAAGTGTTGGCAGATGAAATTAGGTGGGATTTGAGGTATTTCTCACATGTTGGTGCAGACTCGATAGGTCAAAGAGCCTCTTCTGCACTTCATGATTCTCCCTCCTGCTTCTACCCAAATGCAAATCTGCTTGGCCTGAGAAAGAGGTGATTCGGGTTAAACATCTCATTGAGGGAAAGGCAGTAGACATATCAATCATCCATGTGCCATGTACTTCTCAATATAATGTTCTTGCATCTTTTCATTTGCTTGGAAATAATTGCACAGAAGGAGGTCATTCAATGCATCGTGTCGATCATACCAACTCTCCGACAAACCCATCCAATTAGTCCTCCTGCTTTCCCTGTAGTTGTGCTTCTTCCTCTCCCAAGTTTGTGCCCAATTCCTGTTTGAGAGTTACTACTCCAATTACTCTTTCTACCACCCCTTCAGGCAGTGCAGTCCAAGTGGTAACAATCCACTTCGCAAAGAAATAAAAATCTTTTCATTTCTCCTTTGGTGCTTTTGGCAGCCAGCAATGGAGGAAAGGTTAAAACGAGGCCTTCTGTTAGGTAGACATAACAGATTCTGCAGTCATGGCTGGAAGGAAGGCAGACCCATTTTCTCATGTCCTGGACCAATATCTATCCCTCAGCCATTATTGAGTTGTTGTTTCTGAGAGTTTGCTGGGTCCAGATTGTCCATTTGTTATCGACTCTACAACAGAGACTGCACTTCAAACATATTTTAATGGCTGCGAGTGCTTTTGGGGCCTCCTAAGGTCATTAGAGGAGCTATGTAAGTACATACTCTTTCTTTATATTTAATGGATTAAGAACACCATTCTCCCAAACACGCTTTTAAATGATGCTGCCCATGAACCAACAGCAAACTAAATCGGTACACAAGAGTGTCAGTTCCAAATGTGATGGGGAAGGTGGGGGTTGGGGGGGGGGGGTGGAATTTTGCAGCCGTGCTTGCCCCAAAATCTGAAAATCCCTCCCCCGAGGACAATGGACCTTTTCAGCACACCGCCCCCCCCACCTCCAGCACTAAATTTCCTGTGACGGGCGGAGCAGGGAAATTTACCCCGGGGTATCTGCACAGATCATTTCATTAACAGAGTGCATCAAGACAAGCAGCACAATTTCATTTACAGCCTTGGGAACAAGTGAGTGTCCCGCTTGGCAGTGTTACACGTCCAGTAGGTTAGCTTGACCTACTTGATGAAGGGTTTATCTAACGAGGAAAGGTTGAAGATGTTGGGCCATTGGAGTTTCGAAGATCTTATTTGTTGCCTGCCGCACAGTCTGTTTTAACCCTTATACGGTGGACTACGAGTAGACATCTTGTTAGTCCAACCAATATTTATTTAAACCCGCACAATCAATAATCACCCACCCGACCAACAATAAGTTACCTTACTAGAATTCAAGTCCAGTACAAGACCTTGACTTAACTTTGCATGACTGGCAAGTACCCAAGCAGATATTGGCCTGTATCTGTGCGCTGGTCTCAGTAGTCATCTCATAGTTTGGTCCTTTGGTCTGGTTTGGCACTCTGGCTCTGGTCTTCCTTCCTTCCTTCTCGGGTGTGGTGGCTCTCCTCTTGCTGGCCATGGTCATCATTGTTGTAGCTCGTTTGTGGGGTGAAAGAGAGAGATTCCTGGTTGCACAGCACCCTTTATACCCTGTTGGGTTTCGCGCCCCTTTTTGGCCTTTGCCAATCAATTGATCAGGACGTGATTCCCCGGATCGATAAGAGTCCAGTCAGGTGCTACCACACCGATCCCTGGCTGTGTCCCCAACAGCCATGTCTGTAGGTGCTGGAGGCACAAAGGTCACATACCTCTCTCCTAAATAAGGGTTCATGGTGCCCTTATGTCTGGTACACCACCCAGTGTGACCAGAAAGTCTCTTTCATCCTGGAGATGAAACAAGCCAGTGTGACTGTAAAGTCCCTTTCATCCTGGAGATGACCCATATCCTGTTTATTCACTTGTCTGTGTTGCAGACAGTTTGTCTGTCTTTAAACTGCAGCCTGTCAGTTGAGTTTCTTGCCCAATTGTCCCAGAGTGCTTTACAAAATGCCATTTTAGATGGCCTGTTTGGCCACATATTGAAACGTACAAGAATCTGAGGGATATGATAGGGTCAATTCCAGTTGGGGAGTTGGGGGGAGGGTCGATGCCGGTAGGGGAGGTGGGGAGTGGCTATGGGTGTGGAGGGGGGGGTGGTGGTAAAACAGACTGGCACCAGGGGACACTGTTTAAGAATTAAAGGTCACCTTTTTAAGATGAACATGAGGAGAATTTTGTTCAGGGAGTCTGTGGAATTCTCTTCCCCAGGAAACAGTAGAGGCTGGGTCCTTGAGTTTATTCAAGACTGAGTTAGATAGATAATGGTAGACAGGGGAGTCAGGGGTTATGGGGGGGGGTGGTGGTGGCGGGTGCAGACAGCAAACTGGAACTGAGACCCCCCAACTGGATCAGCCAATATCTGATTGAATGGCGGAGCAGGCTCAAAGGCCTGAACGGTCTACTCCTGCTCTTGAATTCGATGTTCCTATGTTTCTCGTGCTGGAAACAGATTCCACAGAAACTTTCAAAAGACATCTGGGGGCACTTACAGGTTAATGAGGAGAAGTCGGTAGCATGGAGCTAAAGAGCTAGCACAGGCAGAATGGGTCAAATGGCCTGCAGTGCTGCAAGATGACATAATTCTACTAAGCCACCAAGCTGTTGGAGACTTGCTGCATGGAAACTGGTCATCAAAGTTCAAAAGAAAAGCAGGTAATAGGAGTCCAGCTACAAAAATCTAATGTGCAAGATATAGGGAGTCAACAACCTTGCCAGCTATGCAAAGACATCTTTGAATTAAAAACACCATTTTGAACCAGTGCTACTCTGGGTTTCTACCTTACACAACCTAAACTATTGTGCCAACGCTATATCAACTTATAATGTAAAAACTAAAGAGTGGACCATGCAAATCAGTCTCCATAAAGGTGGTGAGTACCTGAACTAATCAGATCAGGAGCCCCAGGTTAGGCTCCTGCTCTGTCCTGTGTTAAACAATTGAGGTGTTCTTATTTTCCTGGACAGGGTCCGAGAGATACCCAATGATCCCTTGTGATTTCCTGTCTCTTGCTTATTTTGCCAGGCCCTGATGCTCCAGTCAAACCGGATGGAAGCCTGGCACTCAAGTTTACAACTGGTGGATAGAAAACCATCAGCTTCAGGTCATCCATGACCAGGGGGAACCACGGCCGGGGTCTGAGGTGACTCATCGCTGTGTCTGTGTGAGTTTTCTCCGGGTGCTCCGGTTTCCTTCCACACTCCAAAGATGTGCAGGATAAGTGGACTGGCCATAATAAATTGCCCCTTTCATGTCAGGAAGATTAGTAGGGTAAATACATGGGATTATGGGGATAGGGCCTGGATGGAATTGATATCGGTGCAGGCTCGATGGGTCGAATGGCCTCCTTCTGTAGGGATTCTATGATCACCCTTGGGAATGACTTTTTGATTTAATTAGTTGTTTCCTTTTAGCATTTTATTTTATTTGATTTGATTTATTATTTCTTCATGTCTTAGCACAGAGTGAAAAGTATTGTTTCTTGCGCACTATACAGACAAAGCATACTGTTCATAGAGAAAGAAATGAGAGACTGCAGAATGTAGTGTTACAGTCATAGCCAAGGTGTGGAGAAAGATCAGCTCAATGCAAGATAGGTCAAAAGTCTGACGGCTGCAGGGAAGAAGCTGTTCTTGAGTCAGTTGGTACGTGTCCTCAGGGAGATTACAGTGCCGCAACAGGGGCTATCACTCCTGTCATTTATTGAGTTTTTAAGTGTAAAAGTAAAGTGGTCTCACCTGGACCAGTTTGTGTCAGGAAATGCACATACCCGCCCAATGAAACCCCAGACTGGGGCTTAACCCTGAAAGTATCAGAAGAACAAAGATATACCATAGGCAAAGTATGGCAACCATAGGGAAGGGAATTAGATGTGTTTTTGTAATAATTGGCCAAAAAACATCTTGAAAAGAAATATTATTCGTTCCAGTTTACTTCTGGCAGACAGCCAGACATGATTGAAACCAACACAAACTGTTGTCTTAAAACTTTAAAGGCAATCAGACTGATTCTTGCCACCTAAACCTCAGCTTTAAGCCACGTGTCTTTGTTTTCTGAGACTGAAATTGATTTTGTTTTTTTTAAACACTTTGGTTAAAGTGAGTGGTACGCCTCATTACAATATGTGGGTTACTCTTTAACCTGATAGCTTTTTCAAATGTAGTTTTGTCCTCTAACCACTGGAACATCTCATCCTTTGTCAACATTTCAGTTTGTCATCTTTGGGAAAGGTATCTGCCATTACCAGAGGGTGGTACGGTAGTTAGTACTGCTGCCTCACAGCACCAGGGACTTCGGTTCGATTCCTGGCTTGGGTTGATGTCTGCGTGGAGTTTGCACATTCACCCCATCTCTGTATGGGTTTCCTCTGGGTGCTCTGGTTTCCTCCCACAGTCAAGAAAGACGTGCTGATTAGGTGCATTGGCCGTGCTAAATTCTCCCTCAGTGTGACCGAACAGGCGCTGGAGTGTGGTGACTGGGGGATTTTCACAGTAACTTCATTGCAGTGTTAATGTAAGCCTACTACTGACTAATAAATAAACTTTAACTTTCAGAGACTTTGCTCCCATTACAACTGATTGGAGAGATGGATGCCACCCTGATTATAGTGGCCCTCCAACAGTGCTTGTGGTCGTTTAAATAGCCCTGTTTAAGTGAACGCTACAAAGCCAACTGTCTTTATCGAGCCTCTTAGATCCCATCCCAGAGGTGATCATTATAGACAGGAGTTTTTGTACATGTAATTGATTTCAAAGTTGAATTCTTTGAAGCTAGGCAGGGACCCAGATCTAAGCTTTGGATGTTTACTGTGTTTTTTTCACTAACTCGGAAAGGAATGTTTTATACTTTGCATGGGCTGCTTTACTCAGTAAATATCCTGTTCCAAGACAAATAAAAAGTGACTCAATCAAAACAGCATGGGTCAGGCAAATTAAAACAAGTCAGTGAAATAAAAGCAAAATACTGCGGATGTTGAAATCTGTAACAAAAACAGAAAATGCTGGAACGACTCAATGGGTCTGGCAGCATTTGTGGAGAGAGAAACAGAGTTAATATTTTGGGTATATGTGACTCTTCCTCAGAGTTAAACGGATTTGAAACATTAACTCTGTTTCTCTTTCAACAGATGCTGCCAGACAGCTGAGTATTTCCAGCAGTTTTCTAATTTTGTTAGAGCAAGTCAGTGTCTAATTGATTTTTAGCTGTCCTCTAGAATGGCCAAGCAAGCCACTCAGTTCAAAGGTAAAGGCAATTAGGGAATGGTAACAAATGTTGGCCTTGCCAGCGACACCCACATCCCATGAAAGAATAAAAATCAATCTCTAATAGAATCATAGAATCTCTAAAGTGCAGAAGGAGACCACCCAGTCTGCACCAACCACAATTCCACCCAGGTCCTATTCCCGTTACCTTACATGTTTACCCTGTTGGTTCCCCTGACACACGAAGGGACAATTTAGCATGGCCAATCAATCTAACCTGCACATCTTTGGACCGTGGGAGGAAACCGGAGCACCCAGAGGAAACCCACGCAGACACGGGGAGAATGTGCAAACGCTACACAGGCCGGAATCAAACCCAGAACCCGCTGTGAAGCAGCAGTGTGAACCGTAGAGTTTTGTTGATTCTTTGTCACGGGTTGGTTTAATCTGGGGCACTGGCTGGAAACAAATCAACGCGGAAGTAAAAGTACATCAGTAAAAATGTGAACATCTGCACTCATGCCAGCCGCTAGGAAGAGAACACGGGTGAGATTCTCCGGCCTCCCAGCGTATGTTTCCCGCCGATGGCAGGTGGCGCGTTATTTGCTAGCAGCGGGATTCTCTGGTGCCACCCCTGTCAATGGGGAGGGGGCGGAGGGGGGGCAGTGGTGGGGGAGAGGAGGTGGGGGTGGGTGACTGAGAGCAGGACTGGAGAACGCCATTGGTATGAACAGCCGGAGAGTTTAAACCCCTGTGGTAATAACAGGGCAGAATGAGTGCAAAACTAAGACCTATCAACCCTGAAGACTCATTCTGGATTGTATCTTTAAACTGTGTGGTTCTGTTAGTCCATTTCTGTCTGTGCGCTGGAATCTTTGCGTCTAAGCATTTGAGTGTTACCTGTCCATTACCCAACTAAGGACAAAAATATTTGAGGACCTGAATCTTAAACTCGAGATTAAGGTCACGCTTTAACAGGTAGTGCTGATGGCACCATTTCTGCTTTGAAGATTTAACAAGCCACAGCAGGAACCCCGGGGCACCGGTGAAGAACCAAGGTCAGCAGTGCCTTTGTAAGATGTTCCAAATCCAGAGGCAAGAAAGGTGGTCCACAGCAACATCCTCTCCCAAGCTAACATATCCAGTAACGTGACTCTAATCGTTTAAACCCTGCTGGGTAGGACATGCTGTTCATACGCTTAACAAGCTCCTGAAGCAAGTGCTGTACACAGAAGTCAGTCTCAGCAGGAGATTCCCAGATGGACAGCAGCAATACTGCAGAGATATTCTGTCTACATTTCCCGTTGCCTCAGCAAAGCAGCCAGCATAATTAAGGACCCCACACACCCCAGAAATTCTCTCTTCCATCTTCTTCCGTCGAAAAAAAGATCTGCAGTCACATACCAACCGACTCAAGAACAGCTTCTCCCCTGCTGCTGTCAGACTTTTGAATGGACTTACCTTGCATTAAGTTGATCTTTCTCTACACCCTAGCTATGACTGTAACACTACATTCTGCACTCTCTCATTTCCTTCTCTATGAATGGTATGTTTTGTCTGTCCAGCGCACAAGAAACAATACTTTTCACTGTATCCTAATACGTGACAATAATAAATCAAAGCAAATCAACTCAAAAAGCAGACCTGAAGCATTCAAACATCTCTGCCAACTCATGGGATGCTTGGTCTTGTGGCCAACCAGAATGGAGAAAATTTATTTGGGAAGGCACCAAGCACATTGAGGGAGTTTATCGGGAAAATAAAGGCATCAGAGAGAGCACACAAATTCCAAAGAACCCATCTATCCAACTCTTCAAGCACCACTTACCCTACATGTGGCAGAGTCTGCAGATCACACATTGGACTAATCAGCCATCCCAGGGCCCATTGGACCAGAGTAGAATAGAGACACTCTCAATCTCAAGCCACTGACTAGGAAGAGTTATTGATGCACACAACTACTGTCTGCCATTTGTAGGTTAAATTGTGCATGTTCTCATGCTTGTGTTTATGTTTTGTGTCTATTTCTTGTATGTGTGCATCTTATTTATATGTGTGTATTTTCTGTGTGTGTGCTGATTTCCTGTATGTGCATTTTGTGCATGTGTATTTCCAGTATGTGTATATTTCCTATGTGTTTCCTTTGTGAGTGTGTTTCTGTGTGTGTGTATTCATGTGTCTGTATTTCTCCTTCAAATATTTCCTGTGTGTGTGGATTTTCTCTGTGTGTATTTCTATGTGTGTTTATTTGCATGCCTGTATTTCCCATTCATACATTTTCTGTATGAGTGTATAGATTCTGTACGTGTGTATATTTTCTGTGTGTGTATATTTTCTCTGTATTTCTGTATGTGTTTATTTGCATGTCTGATTCCCCGTTCATACATTTTTTGTATCTGTGTATATTTTCTGTATGTGTGTATATTTTTGGTGTGTTTCCTGTGTGTACATTTTCTGTATCTATTTCTGTGCATGTATTTTCTGCGTGCATGTTTGCATGTCTGTATTTCCCACTCATACATTTTCTGTGTGTGTATTTCCTGTGTATATATCTGTATGTCTATATTCCCTGTATGTGTACATTTCTTGTGTGTTTCTTCTGTGTTACTTGCTGCTGTTGTTTCTTGCGTGCATACTTTTGATATGTGTGTTTCCTGTATTTGTGTGTGCGTTTCCTGAGTATATGATATAGTTAACTGTGTCCACAATTGTATTCAGGTCTCTATGAGTGCGTTTGCAAATTGGTTCACTTTTGTGTTTGCCCCCTTTTGACAAGGTGCTGCTGATGGAGTATTTTTCTTGCTAATATCGATTTTCTTTCCCCAAAATGAGTAGGAAAACCACAAATAGATATGCACACACACGCAATGTCATTGAGTTTATTTACTTCACCTGGACAGCGCAAGCCTGGCTTAGATTGCAATAAACTTGCACGAATTATGAGACAAAGGGACGAATGCAAGGATGAATTTACCGCAGGTTTCACGAATGGGCAATGAAGCCACGGGTGATATGTCAGCATGAGATACAGTGGGGCCGGGAAGAGGTTAAAACAGCGGCAAGAGTTTGTTCGAAAACTCTCCTTCTGTGGGGTAAGTCGTGTATTCCCAACAACAGGTCGAAGGATACGTATCTGTCATGGGGGGCACAGAAACATGTGACTTCCTGGACATGTGAGTTGATGTTGTGCATTGACAAGGTCTCAATACGAACAAACAGAGAGCATCTGGATGAAGGACTGGCCTGTTAATTCAGTGTGACAGAGAAATGAATGGCATTGCCAAAGAGCGCAGCGTTTAACAATTCTGCTGACTAGTGTGAGCTGCTGCCAGGGACTAAGGCGTGCTGTCAGGACCAGCATTGTCCATCGCGCTGTCTGACTGTGTGTGTGTATGTGTGTGTTTGGGGTCTGGTGAACTTCTGGTGAGGTTATTCGAGCTGGAGTTGCAATGGAAGGGAATGCCCGCGGGCTGACAGCGCTCTCTGCTGATCCGATAAAGGAAAAGGCTCAATGTTCGGATCCACCCAGCAGGAAGAGCCTCTGAAAAATGCAGTCAGAGTTTTCCTCCCTCTCCCATTCCTTTCCAAGACTCTTGTGTTTCACACCCAAACCCTTAAAAGTAGGAAAAAGATTCCTGCCTCCAAAATCACATTTTAAATAGATTATTTTTGCCTAATTGTGAGCTTTATTTTAAAGTAAAGTTTACCTATTAGTCACAAGTAAGGCTTACATTAACACCGCAATGAAGTTAGTGTGAAATTTCCCTAGTCGCCACAGTCCGGCGCCTGCTGGGGTCAATGCAGCAAACCAGCATGTCTTTCAGAATGTGGGAGGAACCCGGAGGAAACCCACGCAGACACGGGGAGAACATGCATTCTCTGCACAGATAGTGACCCAAGCCGGGAATCAAACCCAGATCCCTGGCGCCGTGAGGCAGCAGTTCTCACCGCTGTGCTGCTGTTAGGGAGAGTCTTGGGCTTAGCAGGTAGCACCCAAAGGTCCAGGTTAGACTCTCCCTGCCAGAGCCGAGGAAGACACATTCATAAAGCAGACAACAGGCTAGTGTCAAAATCCTTCCAACACACACCAATAGCAGGAGCTAAGAGTGGGATAGATTCCTGGTCAGCCATGCATGATGCGGAGTAGTGTCCCTCAAGCTGTTACCCTCTGATGACTGGCTAATGCCCTTGCTATGGAATCTGCCTTGTGTGCCACTAGATACGGGGTGAGAAACAGCAGCAGCCATTATATTGGAGGTCTACCATTCAATGTTAGTGGGCATGATCCACGAGCCTCAGTCTGCCCCCCCCCAAATACTTACAAAGATAAGTATATATCTTCAACAGAAATTGTTAGACACCAATCAGAATAAGGAAGGTTTACCCCATATTCCTTTCCAATACAGTGCCCGTTATGTAGATGTCAGCCTTGCCTCAGCTGTTAATACTCCCACCTCTGAGTCCTACTTCAGAGACTTGAGTGTATAATATAGGGTCACTCCTGAGCACAGTGCTGGAGTGAGTGCAAGTGTTGTCTGAGACACTGAATGACAACACAGTGGCACAGTGGTTAGCACTGCTGCCTCACAGAGCTGGAGACCTGGGTTCGATTCCTGGGTTGGGTCACAGTCTGTGTGGAGCTTGCACGTTCTCCCCGTGTTTATGTGGGCTTCCTCCGAGGGCTCCGGTTTCCTCCCACAGTCTAAAGATGTGCTGGTTAGGTTGATTGGCCATGGTAAGTTGCCCCTAGTGTCAGGGGATTAGCAGGGTAAATATGTGGAGTTATGGGAATAGGTTCTGGGTAGGAATGTGGTTGGGCCGAATGGCCTCCTTCTGCACTGTAGGGATTCTATGAAGATGTTAAATTAAGGTTAAAACACAATACCGTGGATGCTGAAAATCTGAAACAAAAACAGAAAGTGCGAATAGGTCAGGCAGCATCTAGTGGAGAGAAATAGTTAAGAGGCGGAATTCTCCCATGCCCCGGAGGTGGGCCACTGCAGGACAATTCGACAGGTAGGCAAAAACTGGTTTCACTCAGGCATGAGTTTCCTGCGGTATCTTCTGTTGGTGTCCATCATGGTGGATTGGGAAATTGGCAGGAGGCTGGCATGAAGCTGATTTACATCTCACTAATGGGGTGCCGATGAAGGCCCAACCAGAATCTTCGTTCCCCGCCCCCCTGCCCACCCTATTTCTCCCACATCCGATTCTCTGCCATTCCAGCGGGCAAACACACTCACACATCTGGAACAACCTGGCGTGCAGATGTGAGGGCTCAGCTGAACAATGGGGTTGCCTTCAGTATTCAGAATGTAGGCCAGCCCACAGCCCTGGACACCCGAACACCACAACAATGGGTTTGGGGGGGGGCAGCATCTACAGGTGTAACGTCCAGATTCGGAGCAGGATTCCCCCGGGGTAGCTTTGGTGGCGGAAATGATCGGAGAATCTGACAGGAGCTGGAATCAGACAAACCCGCTGGTCTAAAGTCATGTTGCAATTCTCCCAATGGCGGGTTAATGGCGGGCTGGCTCTTCCTGCTCGCTGGGGGCATCAACGCCATTTGCATTCATTTGCATCTCAAGAATGCTTCTGCAAACAGTTGCCCGGCAGCATCCCATCAGGCCTCTGAAGCAGGGCTGGCACCAAGCAATAACGTTAGTACGCAGAAAGGAGAGAATTGAATTTGTGCAGCATTTCTCGTGACCACAGGATGCCCCATTGCTCTCCATAGCCAATAAATAATTTTAGAGTGTAGCCATTCCTGTAATGTGGGCGGCAGCACACTGCAAATTGTCATGTTGACATCAGCCAGCTCAACCCAGCCGCAACCTTCATCCCCTGTGGGACAGTTTGCTGCACTACTTACCAGCTGAACCATCAGTGCAACTTCAATGTTTTAATATCATGTAATTGCTCGTAATTACAAACAAAAATGTGTTCTCGAAAATTATCGCCAAAAAAATGAAAATTGTTTGGCAATTCGGGGCGGCACAGTGGTTAGCACTGCTGCCTCACAATGCCAGAAACCTGGGCTCAATTCCCAGCTTGGGTCACCGTCTATGCGAACTCTGCACATTCTCCCCATGTCTGCACGGGTTTCCTTCAAGTGCTCCGGTTTCCTCCCACAGTCCAAAAAAGTTTATTTATTAGTCACAGGTAAGGCTTACATTAACTCTGCAATGAGGTTACTGTGAAATTTCCTGAGTCGCCACAGTCCGGCGCCTGTTCGGGTCAATGCACCTAACCAGCACATCTTTCAGAATGTGGGAGGAAGCTGGATCACCCGGAGGAAACCCACACAGACATGGGGAGAACATGCAAGCTCCACACACACACACACACACACACACACACACAGTGACCCAAGCTGGGAATCAAACCCAGGTCCCTGGCACTGTGAAGCAGCAGTGCTAACCACTGTGCTACCGTACTGAAAGATGTGCT
Organism: Carcharhinus amblyrhynchos; assembly: GCF_965287045.1. NCBI lineage: Eukaryota > Metazoa > Chordata > Chondrichthyes > Carcharhiniformes > Carcharhinidae > Carcharhinus > Carcharhinus amblyrhynchos. The sequence goes on along the minus strand of NC_137331.1, from coordinate 110,167,729 downwards.
GGCTAGGTGCACTGGCCATGCTAAGTTTTCCCTCCGTGTACCTGAACAGGAGCCGGCGTGCGGCAACAAGGGGATTTTCACAGTAACTTCACTGTAGTGTTAACGTGAGCCTACTTGTGACAATAATTTAAACAAATTTAACTTAAACCTTCTCCCCGCATCTGTATGGGTTTCCTCCGGGTGCCCCAGTTTCATAAAGAACATAAGAAATAGGAGCAGGAGTAGGCTATCTAGCCCTTCGAGCCTGCCCCAACATTCAACAAGATCATGGCTGATCTGAAGTGGATCAGTTCCACTTTCCCACTTTCTCCCCATAACCCTTAATTCCCTTGTCTATCAGAAACCTATCTCCCTGTGACTTAAATATATTTAGCGAGGTAGCCTCCACCACTTCAATGGGCAGAGAATTCTAGAGACTCACCACCCTTTGAGTGAAGAAGTTCCTCCTCAACTCTGTTCTAAACTGCCCCCCCCCCGCCTTATTTTGAGGCTGTGTCCTCTAGTTCTGCTATCCTTTCTAAGCAGGAAGAATCTCTCCACCTGTACCCTATCTAGCCCCTTCATTATCATTATCTTATATGTCTTTTCGTCCCACAGTTCAAAAAATGTGCTGGTTCGGTGAATTGGCCATGCTGAATTCTCCCTCAGTGTACCCGAACAGGCACCGGAGTGTGGCAACTAGGAGAATTTCGCAGTAACTTCACTTCAGTGTTACTGTAAGCCGATACTAATAAATAAAATAAACAATGGCCTGAATGGCCTCCTTCTACACTGCAGGGATTCTACGATTCTATAGATTTGAGTTGCCTCATTCTGAATGTTCCAATATAAATTCAATTCTTTGCATTATTTGGCGGAGGAAGACAAGGGAAGGAAGGCTGACAGCCGAGTGAGAATACACTTGAAACAGATTGCGAACATCCATCATTATCCATAACAGTCTCAGCACATCTGAAGAAAACAGTTTTCACATGCTTCGTGACAATATTGTACCATCTCAGGGAAGCTCATCTCTGCCCAAGCTGCAGCACTGCGCCTGGTGAAAGTGGCTCTCAAACAGCCCTGAACTTTGATGCTTCTGGTTCATTTCAATCTGTCACAAGAGACAACAGCACTGTCAGTCAATCTGCAGCCCACATCTGTATCAACTTGGTGCTGTGTTCCCGGGCAGGCAATTGTATAGATTTCTTCATTGACACCCGCAGCTTGATGAAAGGATTTTTTTAAAAAATTTTTTGATTGCAGTGTTCTCCACAGCTCAGGGCATGACACCCATGATTGGCCATGCTAAATTGCCCCCTAGTGTCCAAAGTTGCATTGGTTAGGGAAATTAGTTGGGTAAATGTGTGGAGTTATGGGGATAAGGCTTTGGTGAGACCTGCTGAAGAGTTAGGGCAGGTTCCATGGGTCAAATGGCCTCCTTCAGCTCTGTATGAATTCTAAAGTAAAAGTAAAAGCTTATTTACTTGTCACAAGTAGGCTTACATTAACACTGCAATGAAATTACTGTGAAAATCCCCTAGTTGCCACACTCTGGCGCCTGTTTGGGTACATTGAGGGAGAATTCAACACAGCCAATGGACCTAACCAGCAAGTCTTTCAGAATATGGGAGGAAATCACAGCATCTGAAGGAAGCCCACACTAACACAGGGAGAATGTGCAAACTCCACACAGACAGTGACTCAAGCCGGGAATTGAACCTGGGTTCCTGGCACTGTGAGGCAGCAGTGCTAACCACTATGCCATTAGGGTGACACAATGGTTGGCACTGCCGTCTCACAGCAACACAAGCCTGGGTTCAATGCCAGCCTCGGGTGACTGTGTGGAGTTTGCATGCTCTCCCCATGTCTGCCTGGGTTTCCTCCAGGGGCTCTGGTTTCCTCCCACAGTCCAAAGATTTGCAGGTTAGATTGTTTGACCGTGCTAAATTGACCATGGTATCAGAAGGATTACCAGGGTAAACATGTGGGGTTCTGGGGATAGGGCCTGGGTGGGATTGTTGTCAGTACAGAATCAATGGGCCGAATGGCCTCCTGCGCTGTCGGGATTCTATGGACTTGATGTGGTTTACTGGGTCCCTTCACGTTCAGGAACAACAAGCCTATCCTTTCTATCAGGTCATCAGAGGCCATCAAACTAAGATAACGCAAATGAATGCTTTCTTCCTAGTTAGCAGTTACACCAGCTTTGTTTTAGACCATAAAGCCCTAAAACATAGGAGCAGAAGTAGGCCATTTGGCCCATCAAGTCTGCAATGCCATTCACTCAGATCACAGCTGATCAGATGTGAGAATCTTCAACTCCACTTTCCCACCTTATGCCAATAACTTTTGATTCCCTTCCTGATTGGCAGCATGGTGGCACAGTAGTTAGCACTGCTGCCTAACTGCTCTAGGGATCCAGGTTCAATTCCAGCTTCAGATGACTATGTGGAGTTTACACGTTCTCCAAGTCTGTGCAGGTTTTCTCCGGGTGCTCCAGTTTCCTCCCACGGTCCAAAGATGTGCGGGTAAGGTTGATTGGCCCTGCTAAATTGCCCTTTGGTGTCCAAGCATGCACTGGCTGGGGCAATTAGCGGGGTAAATACATGGGTTAAGCAGATAAGGCCTGGACAACATGCTCTGCTTAAGAGTCAGTGCGGACTCAATGGGCCAAATGGTTTCCTTCAGCACTGTAAGGATTCTATTAAAGATAAAAGATGGTGCCAAAATTCTTCAAGCCACAAAGAACATGAGGTTGCTCTTAGGTGACCAACGCAATCTCCCAAAGATGTGTGGGTTAGGTTAATTTGTCATGCTAAATTGACCCAAGTGTCAGGGGGATAAGCAGAGTAATATCTGGGGTTACAGGAATAGGATTGTGGTCAGTGCAGACTGGATGGGCTGAATGGCCTCCTTCTGCACTATAGGGATTCTATGATTCCTAAGCACTGGCTCATGACATCTGCAAGACAATCACAAGCAGCAGAGTTGGGAAATCTTGTCGAAATTATGCAAGACATTGGTAAGGTCACACTTGGAATACTTTGGACAGTTTTTGTCACCCCATTGTAGAAAGGACATTAATAAACTAGAAAGAGTGCAGAAAAGACTTAGGATGATACCAGGTCTTGATGGCTTGAGTTATAAGGAGAAACTGGATAGATTGGGAATTTTTTCTCAGGAGCAGAGAAGGCTGAGGGGTGATCTTATAGAGGTCTATAAAATAATGAGGGGCATAGATCAGCTAGATAGTCAATATCTTTTCCCAAAGGGGAATCTAAAACGAGAGGGCATAGGTTTAAGGTGAAAGGGGAAAGATACAAAAGGGTCCAGAAGGGCAATTCTTCCACACAGAGGGTGGTGAGTATCTGGAACAAGCTGCCAGAGGTAGCAGTAGAGGCGGGTACAATTTTATCTTTTAAAAAACATTTAGACAGTTACATGGGTAAGACGGGTATAGAGGGATATGGGCCAAATGCGGGCAATTGAGACTTGCCTCGGGGTTTAAAAAAAAGACAGCAAAGACAAGTTGGGCCAAGGGGTCTGTTTCCTTGCTACAAACCTTTATGACTCTATGACAACAGAATTCAATACAAGTGATGCCCACACAAGAATATAACTACATTTTAAAAACATATGTAACAAAAGCCTTGTTGGATTTATCAGTTAGGTAATCTTTTTTACCTTTTGGGTGTCTTAATTAAAATTTTTAGCATAAAGTTTTCAGTCTCTAAGAAGGTAAGAAAGAAGAGCAGGAGTAGACCATATGGCCCCCTCGCATCTACTCTATCATCAATAAAGCATCCCAAATGCCTGAACTTGGAACTGATATTTTTACCCAAAGCTGAAGCTGGAATTGCTGATTCAGAACATGTGAGGTGTAATTTTCCAATGTATCGCGATTCTCTTTGGTTAGGTATGAAGTTTAATTAGTGTCACAAGTAGGCTGACATTAACACTGCAATGAATTAACTGTGAAAATCCCCTAGTCGCCACACTCCAGCACCTGTTCAGGTAAACTGAGGGAGAATTTAGCGCGGCCAATGCACCTAACCAGCACATCTTTTGGACTGTGAGAGGAAACCGGAGCACCCGGAGGAAACCCATGCAGACATAGGGAGAATGTGCAGACTTCACACAGACAGTGACCCAAGTCAGGAATTGAACCCAGGTCCCTGGTGCTGCGAGACAGCAGTGCTAATCATTGTGCCACTGTGGTGCCCGAAGGAATGTTTTTGTTCCTCTGACTACAATTGCATATGTAATATTAAAACCAGAGAAGAGGCATTGGGGGAGGATGGTGGGAAAATGTCAAAGCTACAAGCAGATAGGGAAGAATAAAGGAAAGTTTGCAATGTAATTATTGGCTTTTATTAGTGATGTCTCACTGCTGTCAAAGAACACTGAATGCGATTGGACAGGCTCAAGCCTGGAGGTGCATAAAACATGGTCAAGAATGTGGAAGGTGACAACACATTTGGAGATGAAGTGGCGTTTGGAGATTGGACAATTTGACCACCTGTTTTCACCTTTCGTCACAACTTTTGTGTTAAATCATCAGCATCATTAATTCATAATCCATATTTAAAATGGGGGACAGTCAGCATGGCTTCGTGAGTGGAAAATCATGTCTCACTAATTTGATTTTTTTTGAAAGGGTAACCAAGAAGGTCGATGAGGGCAGTGCAGTCCATTTTGTCTACATGGACTTCAGAAGGCATTTGACAAGGTATCGCACGGTAGGTTGTTGCATAAGATTAAATCCCATGGGATCCAGGGTGAGGTAGCCAACTGGATACAAAATTGGCTTGATGACAGAAGACAGAGGGTGATTGTAGAAGTTGTTTTTCGAACTGGAGGCCTGTGACCAGCAGTGTGCCTCAGGGATTGGTGCTGGGTCCACTGTTATTTGTCATTTATATTAATGATTTGGATGAGAATATAGGAGGCATGGTTAGTAAATTTGCAGATTACACCAAGATTGGTGGTATATCGAACAGTGAAGAAGGTTATCTAGGATTGCAATGGATAAATTGATCAGTTGGGCCAGTGGGCTGAGGAATGGCAGATGGAGTTTAATTTAGATAAATGCAAGGTGATCGAACCAAGGTAGGACTTCTTCATTAGTGGTGAGGCACTGGGGAGAATTATAGAACAAAGAGATTTAAGGTAGGAGTGGTATCGCGGGATATGGGCCAATCACAGGCAATTGGGACTAGCTTAATGGTAAAAACTGGATGGCATGGACAAGTTGGGCTGAAGGGCCTGTTTCCATGCTGTAAACCTCTATGATTCTAAAAAGGGGTGTAGCCCATGTGATATACTACTTGTGCACCTTGTACAATGGCGATTGATTATAGGAATATCTTGAGCAAAAGTAAATTAGTTATTGCATCAATAACCATGTTGTCATGCATTACAGTACTTTTCTCCATGGAGAAAGTGTTACAACATGTTCAAAACTGTTGGAAGAAATGTCCAGGAACTCCTCTGTCATATTTTGGACTGGGATTTAAACATTCAATGATCTTTAGGTTTGAATAGGACCCGATCTAAATGCCAGCTAAACTACATTGATTAACAGGAAGTGTGCTTTGAAATGGAAATGAAGTAACATTTTAAAAAGGCCATGTTTCTTTTCAGTTTCAGTTGACTCCATTGTTGACATCTCTTGGGGTTTGTTTTGATAGCTGAGGCTATTATGAATGCTTGACTAAGTTTCAAAGGATCCAGAATAACATATCTCAACAATGGGTTGTGTTCACTTTTTGATTGACAGTTTTAAAAGATTATTAAAGGATTATTGATATTTGAAGTTTTGACAACAGATTGACCACTTAGGGAATTTACGTTACTTGAATGGCTTTTATGATTGGATTTTTTTATTATGAAGTGTTTGAATATGACAGCTCTATTAGACTGTTGGAAGTTTTTGTTTAATATCCATTTAATTTTATCCTGAGAGCTGAGATAGTGAATACTGGATGAGTAGCTACACATGGTGGCAGGGGGAGGGGGGCATGGTCCTGGAATGAATGTGCTCACACAGGAGTTAGAGGGGCATGGAGATGGCAGGGGAGTATTGGGGACATGGAGACAGAGATGGCATAAAGATATGGGGGTGTGGGGAAGTGAGAGTCTGACATTCAGTGTTAAAGCTGGGCCTAACCCAGTAAATGGAGGTGGACTATCCATCCTGTCAGCCTGGCCATCCACCCAGCTCCCTCGTCACTTTATTAGACCTGACTATCCCGCCCCCACCTCCGTGGGATGAAAATATGGCAGATGAGCGCCATTTTAAAGGATACGGATCTGCTAGGTCTGGAAGTTTCCACCTTGACAGTCCCATGTCTTCCACATATATCCTTGAGTCCAAGACCAGGTGAACGCAGGGGATCACATGTGAGGAGGGAAAGTCAGCCCTGGGGCAGTGAGCAGAGCGTGTGAGAGGATCCTGGTGGAGAGGCCGGAGGGGTAGGGGTTTTGGGATGGACCAGTCGGAAGGCAGAAGACCTTCAGCGGGGAGCCCAATAGGTGGCACAGTCGTTAGCATTGCTGCCTCACAGTGCCAGGGATCTGGGTTCAATTCTCAGCTTGGGTCACTATCTGTGCGGAGTTTGCACATTCTCCCCGTATCTGCGTGGGTTTCCTCCAGGTGCTCCAGTTTTGCCCAACAGTCCGAAAGACGTGCTGGTTAGGTGCATTGGCCATGCTAAATCCCCCCTCAGTTTACCCAAACAGGCACCGGAGTGTGGGATTTTCACAGTAACTTCATTGCAGTGTTAATGTAAACCTACTTGTGACACTAATAAATAAACTTAAAACTGATGTGGAAAGAAGATTTTGAGGGAAGTGACCTACCCAGTACCTACCCCCACACTAAACTCCTCCTACTAGCCTCAAAATTGAGGCCAGCTGAGCAGGAAGCAAATATGATGTGACCATTAAATGGTTACTCAAGGGTTTGAGTCAGAGCGAGGCTGTGTGAGCCACCCTAGGCCTCACCCAGACCCCCGCCCTCTAATGTTATGAACAGGACGGTGATGGATGTGAGGTTGGCAGCAAGGTAATCCCAGAGGACTTTGCTGTCCCCTCCCCATGAGTTAATATGCAGGAAAATGCCTGGGGAGTGGCAGGAGGTAAATTAACCCTTCAGATTGAGGGCCAACACAGACACAACTGGCCGAATGGCTGCCTCCTGTTCAATTCTGCCATGGGGGAGATCAAGCCCAGTCCATCACGCTAGCCAGCCTCCCAACCATTGACTCCGTTTCTGCTCCCCGCTGCCTCGGAAAAGCAGCCGACATAATTATGCACCCTGGACATTCTCTCTTCCACCTTCTTCAGTCAGGAGAAAGATACAAAAGTCTGAGGTCACGTACCGACTGACTCAAGAACAGCTTCTTCCCTGCTGCCATCAGACCTACTTCTCATTAAGTTGATCTTTCTCTACACCCTAGCTATAACTATAACTTTCTGCACTCTCCTTTCCTTCTCTCCTGTGAATCATAGAACCCCAAGAGTACAGAAGGAGGCCATTTGGCCGATTGAGTCTGCACCAACCACAAACCCACCCAGGCCCTATCCCTTAACCCCAAATATTTTACCCTGCATATCCCCCACACACTAAGGGGTGATTTACCATAGCCAATCCACCTAACCCGCACATCTTTAGACTGCGGGAGGAACCCGGAGCAACCAACTTAAGATCAGCTTCTTCCCTGCTGCCATCAGACTTTAGAATGCACTTACCTCGCGTTAAGTTCATCTTTCTGTACACCCTGACTATGACTGTAAGACTACATTCCATATTCTCCCTTTTTGTTCTCTATATTAAGGGTTATGGGGAGCAGGCGGGTAAGTGGAACTGAGCCACTTCAGATCAGCCATGACCTTATTGAATGGTGGGGCAGTCTCGAAGGGCTAGTTGGCTCCTGCTCCTATTTCTTACGTTCTTATGAACAGTATGCTTTGTCTGTGTAGCGTGCAAGAAACAATACTTTTCGCTGTATACTAATACATGTGACAATAATAAATCAAATCAAATTATGAACTCTGCCCTCGCTGTGTTACTGGGACAGCACTGATGCAAGAGCCTCTTGGAGAACTTCACAGTGATGTTCCCACAGCTGTAGCAGCTGTGTGTATCTGTGCCTCTTCACTGAGCAGATCTGAAGCCGTGTGTCAAGTACCGGTGGTTAAGTGTCCCCGTAATGCTTTGCTTGCAAGGAAATAATATTTCCATTGGAGGATACCAACTGGGACTAATGGAAAGTGGAAATGGGGTGGGGAGGGGTAGAATAGTTGACTGTGAAGTGAAATGATTGCTGTCGAATTTAAAATAAGGATTGGAAAATAAAATATTTTGTCTAAATTACCTTGTATCACATTTTGAAGAGAAACTAATTAGTGCGGAGCTGTCAGCACAAGGGAGTCCAATCAATGTAATCACTAGCATCTGTCTGCACTTCCCTGCCACTCTCCACTTAATGTCTTATTTACTTCTTATGCTGTTTCTATCTGTGACTGATTGCACACTGTGACAGGAACGTCACATTGCCTTCATTGAACTTCCCTTCTGCGTTCTGTTCTCCTTTCCTTTCCCGGAAGGAGCAGCTCCTTGTTGGGAACATGGGAAGGTGAGTTTTCCCATCCCAGCACTAGGTGGGGGTGTAACAGTTGTGACTCATTGTCACGGAACCAGGCGAGCCACACGGGATACTCTCCCATCAGCCTCGTTTCACATCCAGAAAGAGCTCTTCCTGCTGACTCACCCCGACTCAGGGAACTTGGAGGACAATGGTTATGAGCTAAAGGGCCGGCAATCATAGAATCCCCATAGTACAGAAGGAGGCCGTTTGGCCCATCACGTCTACACTGACCATATCCCATCCAGGCCCTATTCCCACAACTCCACACATTTACCCTGCTGATCCCCCGATACTAAGATCAATTTAGCATGTCCAATCAATCTAACCCACACATCTTTGGATTAGTTAGTCTGCAGTTAGTTGTTGAGGTCCCCCCTTGCCCCTCCCCCACCAACCCCATGCCCCTCTTTTCTTTGGTAGCTACTTGTCCCCCGACCCTTGAACTTTGGCCAACATGCTAACAAACAGAACTTGCCTTTCCAAGCCGCCATGTGGCTTCTATCCATTCGGTGGTCTCCCGTCACGTCAGCTTTAGGCTGATTCGGAGCACTCGCGGTGCTGCCTCCAGCAATAGATTGCTGTGACCATCCCTGCAAATTGTTGAATTACATCTCTACCTCACCTTCTTAAAAGCCTGGCCACAACTTAGGATTTTCCAGGCCCGTCTGCAGCACTTTTTCCTACGGTGGAGGCAGTTCGCCTTCGGCTACCGGGGGATCATCCAGACCCGCTGGTGTCTGCAGAATTTTGCGTGGCCTGTTCATCCCATCACCAATCTTCTACAGAGCGGAGGGGAAGTGGGGAGTTGGGGGGTGCGGGTGGCGGGAGGGGAGCTGGCTGTTGGCAGGGAGCGTCATTTTTGGCAGGACCAAGGGCTGGGAAACCCTGCCCATAGCATCACAGAATGATTGTAGCATAGGAGGCCATTTGGCCCATTATTTCCATGTTGACCCTCTACAGGAGAAATTTATCTAATACCATTTGCCAGCCCTTTCCCTGTAGCGCTGTATGTTTATTCCTTTCTACACAATAATCCGATTCCCTTTTCAAATCGGTTATTGAACCTGCTTCCAGCACACTCCCAGGCAGTGCATTCCAGATCCTAACCACTCACGGAATAAAAAGGCTTTTTCCTCACATTTTTATTTTGCCAATTACTTTATATCTGTGCTCTCTGATACTCCAGTCCATCAACCAATGGGAAGAGATTCTCTCCACTCTGTCCAGATTCCTCAGGATTTTGAATACCTCTATCAAATCTTGTCTTATTCTTTAATTGTCTAAGGACAGCTGTCCAAACTTCTCCAATGTATCCACATAACTCAAGGGGCCTACTTCTATATTCATTCATGTGAGGCAGGCATCACTGGCCAGACCATTTATTGCCCATCCCTAATTGCCCTTGAAAAGGTGGAGCCAAACTGCCTTCTTGAGTGGCTGAAGTCCATGTGGTGTAGGGACATCCACTGTGCTGTTAGGGAGGGAGTTCCCCAGCGACATTGAAGGAACGGCAATATATTTCCGAGTCAGTGAATGGTTTGAAGGGGAACTTCCAGCTGCTCCCATGCATCTGCTGCCCTTGTCCTTCCAGATGGTAGTGGTCTTGGGTTTGGAAGGTGCTCTCTAAGAAGTGTTAGTGAGTTCCTGCAGTGCATCTTGTAGATAGTACACACTGCTGCCACTGAGTGGCAGTAGTGAAGGGAGTAAATGCTTGTTGATGGGGTTTCAATAAAGTGGACTGCTCTGTACTGAATGGTGTTGAGTTTCTTGACTTTGTTGGAGCTACACTCATCTAGGCAAGTGAAGAGTATTATAAAGAGTTGTGAACAAAGTCCAGTCCTTCACACAAACAGCCTTCCATCTATCTTTTTATGCGCAAAAGGTTAAGCTACTTCACCCACTCTCTGTAACACCTTTGTTGATAGGACTACAAAGGAATGTGAACATAGACCAGTCCATCACGCAAACCAGCCTCCCATCCATTGACTCCATCTACATTTCTCACTGCCTCAAAAAAGCAGCCAGCATAATCGAGGACCCACGCACCCCGGGCATTCTCTCTTTCACCTTCTCCCTTTAGGAAAAAGATACAAAAGTCTGAGGATATGTACCAACTGAATCAAGAAGAGCTTCTTCCCTGCTGCAATCAAACTTTTGAATGGACCTACCTTACATTAAACTGGTCATTCTCTACACCCTAGCTATGACTGTAGCACTACATTCTGTACCCTCTCCTTTCCTTCTCTACATATGGCATGCTTTGTCTGTATAACATGCAAGAAACAATACCTTTCACTGTGTACTAATACATGTGACAATAATAAATCAAACTAAATCAACTCATTCTTCTGAACTCCAGCAAATACAACCCTAACCAACTCAATCTCTCCTGTCCTGTCTGTCCTGCCATTGCAGGAATCAGTCTGCTAAACCTTCTCCGTGCTCCCTCTAGAGCAACTGCATCCTTCCTCAGGTAAGGGGACTAAAACCGTGCACAATATTCCAGGTGTGGCCTCACCAAGGCCCCTTAATGTTGCAACAACAATTCCTGCTCCTGTACTCGAACCCTCTCACTATGAAGGCCAAGATACCACGCACATGTCCCACGAGTGAATTAAATCAAAATAGCAGATCAGTGGCTGGAAATTATACAGTTAGTAATTCATTCCTAAAGCCCATTCACAAGCCAGGAGTATCACGGAATACTTACTGAGATGGGTGTGTGGAAATTAAGTTATGACAAACAACTCTGTTAAATGATGGAAAATGATTATTAACAAACTAGGCTTTCAGTGAGGCCAGCACTTATGTACTCTGGATAAAAGACTAATCTAACCTTGCATCAGTTCATAAACACTGCATTCCAGGCTAGGACACGGGATGAAAACAAAGACAAGTTACCATAACAATTGCCAAATAGCAAGATATGTTGACATAATTATGCTGATGAAGGAGATGATTTTCTATTGAATAAGAAAGCGCAAAAGGCTATGCTATGATTGGTGGACTACATAAGCAAATGAAGGATTAAAAAAGTTGCTCATTTCTCATTTGTTGTAATTAACTATAACTGCTAACTATCTGTATAAATTGACAGAATACCATCGTGAAATTCACTATTCACTGTGTCTGTTCTTCCTAGCAGATGAATAAAAAAACTTGAAAGATTTGAGTACTCACCTTGAAATATTTAGGTAATCCTCAACAAGTGTAGCTCCAACAACACTCAAGAAGCTCAATACTATCGAGGACAAAGCAGCCCATTTGATTGGCACCCCATCCATCACCTTCAATATTCATTCCCTCTATCTGCACAATGTCAGCAGTGTGTATAATCTACAAGACGCACTGCAGGAACTCACCTAGACTCCTTCGACAACACCTTCCAAACTCATGACCTCTAACACTTAGAAGGACAAGAGCAGTAGATACATGGGAACACCACTACCTGCAAGTTCCCCTTCAAACTCCACATCATCTTAACTTGGAAAAATATCACCATCCCTTCAGTGTTGCTGGATCAAAATCCTGGAATTTCCTCCCTAATCACGCGTGGGTGCACCTACATCCATATGGACTGCAGCAGTTCAAAAAACCACCTTCTCGAGGGCAATTACCAGGGGAGGTAGTGGAAGTGGGTACAATAGTGACTTTTAAGGGGCATCTTGATAAATACATGTTTAGGATAGGAATAGAGGGATATGGTCCCCAGAAGGGTAGGGGGTTTAGTTCAGTCAGGCAGCATGGTCGGTGCAGGCTTGGAGGGCCGAAGGGAATGTTCCTGTGCTGTAACTTTCTTTGTTCTTTGCTCTCTTTGTTCTTTGCACAATTAGGGATAGGCAATAAATCCTGGCCTCACCAACAACACACAAATCTTGTAAGCAAATTTTAAAAAATGATTCTGTCACTGACTCCTTAAAGACACCCTTTATCTCAGGCACCATAATGTTCTGCTATTCAATACTACCACTGTCCCTCTCCCTTGAGGAAGATGCACATGTAAGTAATGTATTGGTCCATCAAAAATGTTGTTGCCCAGTCATAGCTGAGAAGAAGGTGAGTGCAAATATTTTTTCATGCGGAACTCAAAGGTGTTTGGTCATGTTTTATAGGGCTGTACAAGAAATATCAGCGCATCAGGTGGAAAACAGGAATGCTGGAAACCTGAGCTGAAAACACTTTCAAGTATTTACCAAAAATATTTTGCAAAAACAACACAACACCTCAAAATAAACAAGGTACGTTAATTTGAAGAAAAACTGTTCTGAGTTTATTCTGAAAGTATATACAGGGTACGTTTACCTCTCTAGGGCATGATTCATGTTCTTAAGCACTGTTGATGCATACACATGATACACTCATGTTGTAACTCATGATGTGTTATCTAAAATTAACACCAAAAGTTGTTTTGTAAGTTGTTTGTTGACAATAGGGGTGGCACAGTAGCACAGTGGTTAGCACTGCTGCCTCACAGCGCCAGTTACCCGGGTTCAATTCCAGCTTCAGGCTACTGTCTGCATGGGTTTCCTTCAGGTGCTCTTCTCTCCTCCCACACGCCAAAGATGTGCAGGGTAGGTTGATTGGACATGCTAAATTGATCCTAGTGTCAGGGGGACTAACGGGGTAAACGTATGGGGTTACGGAGACGGGGCCCGGATGGGATTATTGTCAGTATAGGCTTGATGGGCCAAATGGCCTCCTTCTCTACTGTAAGGATTCTATAGATTCTATGGATATGTAGGGCAAGTGTATGAGCAAACTAATTTGCGATAGCAAACCGAATTCTGTTCTCAAGGCCTCCAAACCACAAACATTCAGGAGCTCAAAAAGAAATCAGTTCTTATTTGTTGCTCCGTTTGGGTCTCAAATAGTCAAAGAGAGGTTCGAGTCCCTCTTCTATAAGATCCGGCAGTGGCTTGGCGAGGGGGTTACGTTTGACATGGAGGCCTGTATCAAGCGAGTGGCAGGCCAGTCTCTCCAACTCAGTCAGCATGGGGAGGTTTGTGGGGAGATTCTCAATCTCATTGTTGTTTATGTTGAGCAGCTTGAGGGGCCTCAGCAAGCAGATGGATTTGGGCAGGAACCGAAGCTTGTTTCTCTCTGCGATGAATATCCTCATGTTTTCCAGTTGGCCCACGCTCTCGGAAAGACTTTCAATTTTGTTGCAGCCAACGTGTAAGAAGGTTAGCCTCTTCATCCGGTAGACACACGCGGGCAACTGGGCGAAGCGATTGTTGCTTAAGTTGAGCTTCTCCAGCTTCCTGAGCTCCTCCAAGCTCTCGGGGAGAGACGAGATCATATTGTACGAGAGGCTGAGGACCTGGAGTTTTTTGCACTGGCTCAGTTCTTGTGGGACTTCCTTGAGGCAATTCCAGTCAGCAAACAGAACCCTCAGTTCCTTCAACATTCCAATTTCTTTTGGCAAAGTCGCCAACTGATTGCCCAGCAGGTTTAGAATGATCAAATTCTGAAGGCTGGCAATCCCAGGATCAATACTCAGGAGGAAATTATGCGACACATTCAGTTTTTCTACTTCCGTTACCTGCCAAGTGATTTTAGGGATTTCGGTCATTTCCATCATCGCTAGCCCCAGAGAGTTGTGGCCATAAACCATCTTCAAATGACCCCTCATCTCAGCGATCAAGAGTGCATCTTGCTCTTCTGACGGCTCTGCTCCTTGTCTTTTAATCGATTGCCTCAGCTTTTCCTTTGAGACATTCTTTGACACGCAAATTCCCATCCTTAACGACTCGGGTTCCCACACAAGTTCTGCCAATGGCCGCCTGCAAAATTAAAGTTGACAGTGTTTGAGATTTTATACAATGCAGCAAGCAAGATCAGTAAGGCTAATCGAGTAGTCAGCGCGCATACCATTTATATCCCGCAGATGGCATTCCGAGGTGCATACTGCCATTCGTCTACAAGCACTTGTCAGAAGGAACCATAGGAAAGGCGGTGGATAAGGGTGCTGACGTCTGGGGGGGTCAATTTATGATGGCGACTGCAGAGTGATCTGCGGTAGGCAACATTGCAAGATGTACGAGCCATAAGGTTGCATTGCAATGCGTGAGACTCAGCTTTACAATGCCCGGTAATTGCTGCCAGTCTCTATATCTCTCATCAATGCCAAAGTCCATGCATTGGGCTGACAGTGTCACACAACCCCCACGTATGGACTGCCTAATGGAAGCGATCAGAAAAATGGGGATACTCAAGGTCTTGGGCATTAGGGTATTTAACTATTATTTTTTCAGGGGATGTGGACAAAGCCCGTTCCTCATGCCCTGGAGAAGGCAGTGGTGAGCTGCATTCTTGAAATTTTGCAATCTATGTAGTTACGTCCACAGTGCCGTTAGGGTGAGAGTTCCGGGGTTTTGACCCAGCGACAGTGAAGGATGGTGTGTGAGTTGGAAAGGGTTTGTAGGAGATGTTCCTAATTATCTGCTGCCATTGGCCTTCTAGGCAAAGGAGCCTCAGTGAATCATTGTGACGCTGAGTGTGCCTCACTATTCACAATGATCAGCTCAGCTCACACTGAAGGCAAAGACCAGAGCTGCAACAGGAACTTGGAGATACCACCCCACTTCACAACCTGCACCAACAACAACCAGCCCCCCTCAACTGCTGAGTCTGGCACAGTGCTTAGCGTCAACTGCTGTGGGTGGCACAGCTACCTAGGTTTGATTCCCAGCTTGTGTGGAGTTTGCACTTTCTCCCCGTGTCTGCGTGGCTTTCCTCTGGGTGCTCCAGATTGCTCCCACAGTCTAAAAGATGTGCTGGTTAGATGCATTGACCCAAACAGGCGCTGGAGTGGCGACTAGGGGATTTTCACAGTAACTTCATTGTAGCGTTGATGGAAGCCTACCTGTGACTAATAAATAAACTTAACTGAAGAGCCTGAGAGCACATCACAGAGATGTCCACTGACCTCCCACCCTCACCTCCGCCTCTCCCCGCCCCACTGAGGAGGTTGGGGAGTGCCACAGCCTGATCTTCATCACATTAACTAGCATTCGGGACTCAATTTACATAAGAACATAAGAACATAAGAAATAGGAGCAGGAGTAGGCCATCTAGCCCTTCGAGCCTGCCCCGCCATTCAATAAGATCATGGCTGATCTGTTGTGGCTCAGTTCCACTTTCCCGCCCTCTCCCCATAACCCTTAATCCCCTCTCTTATCAAAAACCCATCAACCCGCTTCTTAAAAATATTTAGCGAGGCAGCCTCCACCACTTCAACGGGCAGAGAATTCCAGAGATTCACCACCCTTTGAGTGAAGAAGTTCCTCCTCAACTCCGTTCTAAACCGCCTCCCCTTTATCTTGAGGCTGTGCCCCCTAGTCCTACTGTCTTTTTTGAGCGGGAAGAGTCTCTCCACCTCTATCCTATCCATCCCATTCATCATCTTATACGTCTCAATGAGATCTCCCCTCATTCTTCTAAACTCTAACTTTCACAGGGGGTCACACCAGCTGGAAGCAGAATGGTAGAAAGGGGTAGATATGATGGGAAAAGGATATAGAGGCAGCCAAATAGAAATTTTGCAGACGAATGAAGAATTTTAGAGCTTTGGAAGAGTTGTTATTTGTGTTATTGCTCAGAGTTCTGTTCTATTTAGTTATGACAGCTGGTTGGCTGAGCCTCACTGAGAGCAGCTTCATTGCTTCAAGTAGCGGTTGACTCATCAAATTCCACATTGATCAATGCCACTTAAATACAGTGAAACATTCCAGCCTAAAAGTTGAAACTGGGCAAGACAGACCCTTAAGTGACCATTAAGTGCCCATAACGCACCCAGGGAGTGGAAAATTTTGGTCCCTATCTTAAATTACACACCCCAAAGGTTAATTTCTGAAAAGGACTTTGATTTTTGATTTGGTTTGATTTATTATTGTCACATGTATTAACACACAGTGAAAAGTATTGTTTCTTATGTGCTATACGGACAAAACATACTGTTCATTGAGAAGGAAACAAGAGACTGCAGAATGTCATAGCTAGTGTGCAGAGAAAGATCAACTTAATGCAAGGTAAGTCCATTCAAAAGTCTGATGGCAGCAGGGAAGAAGCCGTTCTTGAGTTGGTTGGTACGTGACCTGAGGCTTTGTATTTTTTCCTGACGGATGAAGGTGGAAGAGAGAATGCCCGGGTGGGGTCCTTAGTTATGCTGGCTGCTTTTCTGAGGCAGCGGGAAATATAGACAGCGTCAATGGATGGGAGGCCGGTTTGCGTGATGGATTGGGCTACATTCATGACCTTTTGTGGCATTGGACAGAACAGGAGCCATCCCAAGCTGTGATACAATCCGAAAGAATGCTTTATGTGATAAATCTGTAGAAGTTGGTGAGAGTCGTAGCTGACATGCCAAATTTCCTTAGTCTTCTGAGAAAGTAGAGGCGTTGGTGGACTTTCTTAACTACAGTGTCAGCATGGGGGGGGACCAGGACAGGTTGTTGGTGATCTGAACACCTAAAAACTTGAAGCTCTCCTAAAGCACCTAAAAACATGAAGGACCTTGAAAGACGTCATTAGGGTAAAGTAGCTTGAACAGTTAATTTCACAACTTTTGGGAAAATTCATCAAAACAGAACTCTTTTTTAATTCTTTCATGCAACATGAACACCACTGGCATGGTCAGCACTTTTGCCCATGTTTTATTACGGAAATCAAATCCAGGCCAGTGCTCATAGGAAAAAAAATTGTCAAATTATTCATAAAACCCTCCTATTAATCATCCTACCACAGTCATTTTCATCTTTGATTTCAGAGCAGGATAACTCATTGTATCTTTAAATGTGTTAATAATGAAAACCATTATTATCTCAATGCATTAATTGCATTAAGGGCCTGAATTTTCTCCCCCCATGATGGGTTTGGAGTTGTGGGGAGTGTGAAAGTGCATGGATGGGATTCTCCCCAGGATCTCACTTGCCCCAAGCTGGATGTAATTTTATAGTGGGGCAGGCAGTGCCTCAGACAGGATGCCCATCCTTGCTCAAATTAAGGGCCTTTACCTGCCAAGCCTCAGTTTTTTAGGTGGTGGGTCTGGATTGCTTAGGGTGGGAAACAGAAAAAAATCTAACATCTGAAACTCAGGCAAGAAAGTGAGGGAGGCAGACACTTCTATCAAAAGCACCACCGCTGATTGGGAGCATCCTCCTCTCAAAGATTGGACACCTCTAGACTTCCTCACTCCCCACTCACCTTGATCCAATCCCCCAATAATCCAGTCGCCTGCCTCACAACCCGTCCCAACCCAGGAGTTCCCTATCCTCCCCTCCAAGACCCCTCCAACTTAGCTGGTCTCCATGCCCCAACACTGAGAGCAGGCACGTGGCAGCAGTACCTCTCCTGGCCACTGTAGTGCTGTGTCTGGTTGGGCTGGAGAGATGTCAACCAATCCCCTTGGCTCATAGCTCTCCAAGGCAGGATCTCCTCCCCTCTCATTAGCTTGTGGAATGGCAGCGGGTCTGTCAGGGTCAGCAGGCATGTGTTGCCCACCGAAGCTCCGGGTGGCAGGGTTCAACATTCAGGCCAATGCATAGCAACTGGCGAAGGCTCTTTTTTTGACAGCATTTTCCAAACCTCTGCCACCAAGAAGGAGAATCGCAGCAAACACATGGGATCACCACCACCTGCACATTCCTCTTTTGCAGAAATGTTTCATAAAACACCTGGAAGGACATTACAAACATTTCAAAATGGCCACCACACAAAGTGCAATAATACTCAGGCCCTCTACGAACATTATGTTACACTCTGAGGTGCTTCAATACAATTGTGATGCAGGTATTATTCACTGTGTACATTCAATTTGAGTCATTCAGCATGAGGGGAGCCTGGACAATTCCATTTCCCTCAGTTCACTATGGTTGAAAGGTCTTAAACAGCCCCCATTGCACCTCTATAGCAGTTGCCCCAAGTGTTAGTGTGCCCCTCGGCTCATAGCCCTGGGCTTTGGAATGTGCCAGTCTGCAACAAGGACAACTCCTTGCACTGGGAGACCAACAAGTTTCAGGCAACCGCACTTCATCTTTCACTGAGTTGATGATCTTCCAGTAACAGTTGATGTTTGTCCTGGAGTGTATGTTTGGGAACAGCTCACAGAGCACAGAGTCCAGTGTCCCCTGCAAGTTCCTCTCACCATCCTGACTGGGACTATATTACTGTTCCTTCACTGTCACTGGGTCAAAATCCTGGGGATCTCCCTCCCTAACAGCACATCAGGGGCTGCAGCGGTCCAAGAAGGAAGCTCATCACCACCTCCTCAAGGGCAATAAGGGATGGGCAGTAAATACTGGTCAGGCAGCGTTGCCCATGTACCATGGATGAATAAAAAACGAATCAGTTGATGGTAGATTTCAGTGGATCAATATTGTGCAATTTGGCATTGTGCAATTGTGGCTAATGTCCAGTGGATTGGAGGGGTCAGAAGATGGAGGGAACCCAAGTCCACCTTCCTCTTGTTTAATTCCAGAAGAAGTCCCAAAACAATTGAGAGTGGATGGTTTTCTGACCTGCTCTCAGGATTGAAGAAGTCTTGTGTTGTAGTGTCCCTACATCTGACCCAGAAGATGCCAGTCCAAGTTCCACTTCAGCACTTGATGGCCTCTGAAGCTGCATACAGAACAGTCCCACACAGGTTAAAATCATCCTATAAACCCTTCCAACATGCCGAGAGCAGGCACTAAGAATGGGAGAGGCTCCTGCTCAGCTATGTTTGGTGCAGAGTGTCACCCCTCCAGCTACAACTTCTGGAGACAGGCCAGTGACCTGTTCCAGGGAAAAATCAGCTTTGGAAACAGACTTAAGCACATGTTTTGCCTGCTTCATGTGACACTGGATGTGGGTAAGAAATGAAGAGGTTGGAGAGTAATTATCTGGGTGCAGTATCTCACATGCTGCATTTATACAGGCACCAGATTCTGAATCACAAGAGTCTCTTGTCAATAATTTCTTCAGAAATGTCCTGTTTACAGTCTTCACCCAAAGCACAGTGGAAATCCCATTTCCCCCAATAAACAGCGTTGCAGAAATCCAGTTGTTGGAGTGGGGGCGGTTTGTGCCCAGCTGCCCAACCTCACTTTGCCATAATAAAACCATATGGCAATGGAGGAGAAGTAGGCCATTCGGCCCGTCTGCTCCTCATTCAATGAGATCATGACCAATCTGACATCACAATTCTCACTCCGCTTTCTCACCTTATTCCCATACCCATTGATTCCCTTACTGATTAAACACCTGCCTTTCTCAGCCTTGGGTATACTTAATGATCCAACCTTCGACATATTAACTATTCTCTGAGAGAAGAAATTCCCCCTCATCCTTGTCTTAGGATAGAGGTGGAGAGACTCTTCCCGCTCAAAAAAGACAGTAGGACTAGGGGGCACAGCCTCAAGATAAAAGGGGGGCGGTTTAGAACGGAGTTGAGGAGGAACTTCTTCACTCAAAGGGTGGTGAATCTCTGGAATTCTCTGCCCGTTGAAGTGGTGGAGGCTGCCTCGCTAAATATTTTTAAGACGCGGGTTGATGGGTTTTTGATAAGAGAGGGGATTAAGGGTTATGGGGAGAAAGCGGGAAAGTGGAACTGAGCAGCGTCAGATCAGCCATGATCTTATTGAATGGCGGGGCAGGCTCGAGGGGCTGGATGGCCTACTCCTGCTCCTATTTCTTATGTTCTTATGATTGTGCCTTCTGATCCTAGACTCTCCTACTAGGGGAAACAATCAATCAGTATCTAATTAATCAAGCCCCTCACATTGTTGCATGTCTCAATAAGGTTGCTTCTCATCCTTCTAAATGCCAATAAATACAGGCCCAACCTAGCCAACCTCCCAAAACAAAATCCATTGTGTGTGTGTGTGTGTGTGTGTGGTGGTGGGAGAAGTCTAAGGTCTGTTCACTGTCAGTGATTTTGATTTGATTTGATTTATTATTGTCACATGTATTGTTTGTTGCGTGCTATACAGACAAAGCATACCATATATTGAGAAGGAAAGGAGCAAGTTCAGAATGTAGTGTTACAGTAATAGCTAGGGTGCAGAGAAAGATCAACTTAGTGCAAGATAGATCCTTTCAAAAGTCTGACAACAGCAGGGTAAAAGCTGTTCTTGAATCAGTTGCTATGTGACCTCAGACTTTTATATCTCTCCCAATTGAAGAAGGTGGAAGAGAGAATGTCCGGGGTGTGTGGGGTTCTTAATTATGCTGACTGCTTTGCCGAGGCAGCGGGAAGTGTAGACAGAGTCAATGGATGGGAGACTGGTTTGTGTGATGGACTGGGCTACATTCATGATCTTTTGTAGTTTCTTGCGGTCTTGGGCAGAGCAGAAGCCATACCAAACTGCGATACAGCCAGAAAGAATGCTTTCGATGGTGCATCAGTACAAGTTGATGAGAGTCGTAGCTGACATGCCAAATTTCCTTAGTCTTCTCACAAAGCAGAGGGATTGGTGGGCTTTCTTAACTATAGTGCCGCTGTGGGGGGACCAGGACAGGTTGTTGGTGATCTGGACTCCTAAAAACTTGAAGCACTCAACCATTTTGACTTCAAGCCCATTAACGTAGACGGGGACAACAATCCTTCCTGAAGTTGATGACAATCTCCTTTGATTTGTTGACATTAAGGGAGAGAATATTGTCATCGCACCAGTTCACCAAATTCCCTATCTCATTCCTGTATTCTGTTTCGTCATTGTTTAACTGATGGGGGAGGCGCAATTTAAAAATGGTGCCACAATCTCTGAGGTGCTGACCTGGCCAACACTATCAGGCCCCACCCTGCCAGAGTATGCCCCACCCACTGATATTTTATTCGCAGAGAGGCTCAAGAGTTGGAATGAAAACTGGACACGCGCCTGGAGAGTTCCATGCCGTTCCAATCAGAGCCTGACACTCATGGGAAAATTACCACTGGTGTGTCAACCTTCATCACATATCAGGCTACACAGTATTAAAAAGCAGAATACTATAAAATAATATAGCATCTTAACTGTTCACCCCAACACACAGAAGGCAGTTGTGATCCTATTTATTGTTTCATTTATTGATGCCAGTTTCTTCCCAGAAGATTTCGACCGCCCTGCTCCACTCTCGTCTGTCTTGCGTTACCCTGACATATTCTGCTTCCGTCAACCACATTGTTTCATTGCTTAGTTCATTTATTCGGTCTCGAGGGCCACACAGTGGCACAGTGGTTAGCCCTGCTGCCTCAGAGCACCAGGCCATGCTAAACTCTCCCTCAGTGCACCTGAACAGGCACCGGAGTGAGGCGACAAAGGGATTTTTACAGTAACTTCATTGCAGTGTTAATGTAAGCCTACTTGAAACTAATAAATAAACAAAATAAACGAATAGGCTTACATTAACATGCAATGAAGTTACTGTGAAAATCCCCTAGTTGCCACACTCCAGCTCCTGTTTGGGTACACTGAGGGAGAATTTAGCATGGCCAATGCACTTAACCAGCACATCTTTCGAACTGTGGAAGGAAGCCAGAGAAAACCCACGCAGACATGGGGAGATCGTTTAGACTCTATACAGACAGAAATCTGAGGCCGGAATCGAATCCAGGTCCCTGGGGCTGTGAGGCTGCAGTGTTAACCACTGTGCCACCATGCCACGCCCAGAGCCAGTGTATTCATTTCCAGAGTTTAAGTGAAACTTTCACATACGTACCATGATTCTATTATGCAGAGATCATTGAATAAGATTGGACACTTTAAGGCTGTGACTGGCCGCTCACAATTGGGTCTGATTTCACCGTAATGTTGAGATATTTAATGATTATCGAATCGAAGCTTGTCTTGCTCCAAGTTGAGTTTGAACCCTGATAAAACTATCTGCTGCAGTGTCAAATTTCGAAACACAATGTATGTACTTACAACTAATAAATCCAGGTCCTGGTGTAGAACTCCGTACAACACACTGAAAGCACTTTGTAACTGCTGATGAGGTCAGTTTTAGTAAGACCAAGTTTCGGAAGCAGCTGCCTCTGTCACTTGGTTTGATGTGAGAGTGGTGGAACTTCTGGTATACAAATAGATCACTCACATTACTCGTTTTATTTTTGTTGTCATCGTCTTAAGATAGTCTTTCCATTTCAAATGATTAAATAACTCTTGCAGGGATCAACTATAAATAAGCTGCTGAATCATAGAATCCCTACAATACAGAAGGAGGCCATTTGGCCCATCGAGCCTGCACTGACAACAATCCCACCCTATTCCCCAACCTCACATATTTACCCTGCTAATCCCTCCGAAACCAGGGATTAGCATGGCCAATCAGCCTAACTCACACACCTTTGGGCTGTGGGAGGAAAGTGGAGCACCCAGAGGAAACCCATGTAGACATGAGGAGAATGTACAAATTGCACACAGACAGTGACCCAAGGCTGGAATTGAACCCACCTCCCTGGTGCTGTGATGCAGCAGTGCTAACCACTGTGCCACTGTGTCACCCTCGTTCTATCATAATTTTAAAGCCTGCTTATTTTCTCAGTTTTGTTTTAGGTCAACTTCCCAAAACTCCATTTTTGTCGCAATGGACAAAGCAAGAGTCTAGAATAAAGAAGTGATAGCTTTTGACTTGAGCTGCTCCAGCCCTCAATTCCTGACATCAATGTAACAGAAGGACAGGGGCAAGATCGAGCAGTAGCTGTACGCCATTATTTGAACAGTGACATATCGTTCTTCACACTTTGCCTTCGCCCTCTCTAGATTAACTTGCCAACATTTTCAGATATGCCATACTGCAACACTCTGTAACGTTACATGATGTGGGCCAGGTCATGCATACACTTTCCTCTGATTAGTTTGATATTGCAATTCACCGTTGCAGGATTTCAGATCATTTCTTGTTTCTCAGTCGGTCTGACTGCGTAAGAAAAGTGGAAAGATTTGGGTTAATAATGCTGGCACCCTTCTTAGAGTGACCAACTTATCAGAATGAAGGTCTTGGAGTGTATTTGGCGCATTCGCGTTTTGTCATGTTTTTCAGATTTTTTTCAGAGAATCACGATGCCCTTAATGGCTAGGAGCTAACTGCAGCCATGAGATGGGGTGGCGATGGCTTGCAAATTCCTATTTTCATCTCCAACCTCCTTTTCCTCTCCAAAGTCCTTGAATGTGTTGGCACCTCCCAAATACATTCCCATTGTCCCTGGGGTTCCATGCCTGGGTCCCTTCCATCGGGTTTCCTATAATATCAAAGTGGCCCTTACCAAGATCATCCTGAAGCAAAGGTAAACTATCCCTCTCATTCTTTCAAATCTGCCTTCTAGTCTTTGGAACCGTTGACCATACCATCCTCCTTCAAGCTTCTCCACACTTGGCTATTTCCATTTATCTATAGGCAGATATACCTTCTCTTCCCATTCCCCTACCACTACTTCTGATGTCTCCCAAAGATCTATCCATGTCCTCACTAATTTCTCTTCTATATGAACGTAGAGATGTATGAAATAGGAGCAGAAGTAAGCTATTCATCTCCTCAAGTCTTTCATTGAGATCCTAGCTGATCTCTTTATGTTTCTAATTCCACATTCCCATCTACCCCTTTCAGTCCCTTGACTAAAAAGATTCTATCTACCTCTGCCGTGGGGCAGCACAGTGCCACAGTGGTTGGCACTGCTGCTTCACAGCACCAGGGACCAGGGTTCAATCCCAGCCTCGGGTCACTGTCTGTGTGGAGTTGCCGCATTCTCCCTGTGTCTGTGTGGGTTTCCTCCGGATGCTCTGGTTCACTCCCACAGTGCAAAGATTTGTGGGCTAGGTTGAGTGGCCATTCTAAATTGCCCAATAATGCCGGGGGCTAGCAGGGTATATGTGTGGTGTTATGGGGGTAGGTTCTGGGTGGGATTGTTGTCGGTGCAGATTCAATGGGCCAATCATCTCCTTCTGCACTGTAAGGGATCGATGATTCTATGTCCTTAAAAATATTCCGAGATCTCACCTCCACCGCCTTCTGAATCAAAGCTCCAAAGTCGTGCAATCTTCTGAGAAAAAAATTCTCCTCGTCTCTGCCCCAAAAAAGGCAACCCCTTATTTTAAAACAGTGCCCTCTCATTCTGGACTCACCCACAAGAGGAAATATCCTTTCCACTTCTCAAGATCATTCCGGATTCCATATCCTTCAATCAAGTCACCCCTCACTCTTCCAAACTCCAGTGGAAACAAGCCCAGTCTGTCCACCCCATTCTCATAAGACCACCAGCTCATTCCTGATAACAATCGAGTAAACTTCCTCTGAAACACATTTACATCCTTCCTTAAATTAGGAGACCAAAACAGCACGGATATTATTGTGGGCCGGGATTCTCCCAAAACAAAACAAAGCACTAATGGATGGTAAAACGGGAGAATTTCCCGCCTGTTTTTTTGGGCGCACTTACCTGAATGATTCTCCGACATTCTGAGCGTCACAATGTGCCTCAGAGAGATTCCCGCTGCAAAGTCGCAGACTGGGCCTCATCCCACCCGACAGACCAGCAGCATCACGCTGAGTGGCCCACTGTGTTTGCGCTGAGGTGTCAGTGCAGAGATTGCCACAGATACACTGTCCCTCCCTCCCCCCCATCACCAGTCTACTGATCGCGCTAGCCTCCCAATTGCTGGTTTTCCCCAGAACCCCCTGACAGCTGGCCCTCCCGACCACCACCCACCCCTCACCCCAGTTGCTAGGCTACCAGACCGCCCCCCCCAGACCAGCCCCGATCTACCTCCCACTGGGCCAGCCCCAACACCTCCTCCCTGATGATCAGCCCTGACCCCCCCCAACAATGGTCAGCCAACCTCAAACCACCCCCCCCATGGCTAATCCAGAACCTCCCTCCCTGATGACCAGGCCTGAACTGCTCCAATGATCAGCCCTGACCCCCACCCCCCCCACCACTGATGGACAGCTCTAACCCCTCGCTTCCCAATGACCAGGACCAAACCACCCCCCACTCCAAGGTGAGCTCCAAACCGCCCCTCCCGATGGCCATCACTGACCCCCCCTTCCCTTGTTGGCTAGCCACGACCCTCCCTCCCCAGTGACCAGGCCCGAACTGCCCCCAGTTACCAGGCCCAAACCACTGCCCATTACCCCATTGGCCTTATCCTGCCCTTCCCCATCAATATCACTTGGAGAGGAGCAGCAAGACACTCCTTCCCACCCCCACCAAAGATCGTCTCCCAACAGGCCCTGCCTTCAGTATGCCCTGACCCCTCTGGTCCACTCTCTTGACATTGCCCTGTGCTCAGTGGGCAGTGCCAAGGTCCCGGTGGGCACTGCCAGCTTGACTTTGGGTGGTGCCAGGGTGACAGGCTGGCATCGCCCAAGGTCAGCTCCCCCCCCTCCCCGCCTCTGACCTCCTGGGGGGGGCTTCAATGGCCTGTGTCCCACCAGTGGGATTATTCTGCCTGTTCCGCATTAATGGGAACAAATCCTGGTGGGGGAGGGAAGGGAGGGGAGCTGCCAGCAATCCCGGAGAATCCCGTCCCGGGCCTGCTAATCATATGTATATTGTAATTTGCTTCATGTAATTGCTTCATGAATGGTATAATGATCAGCTCTGTGCCAAATTCCAGATATTTTTTACTGAATTCAAGTTCCACCATCTGCCATGGCGGGATTCCAGTGCAGGTCCCCAGAATATTAGCTGAGTTAATGATTAATAGTCCAGCATGAATACCCCTGGACCATCGCTTCATGTTCAGACCAAACTTACAAGCAACATATCTGAAGAGTTGGGGTTATTGTATCCAGTATCCACAAAAATTAATTTGACTAGTCATTTCTGTAGATTAGATTGTGCCAATAACACTGAGGACAAAATAGATTCAACGAACAGTATCAGGGAAATCCAATAGAATAGGAAAAATGAGATGGAAATGAGATGGAAACAACCTCTAAATTGCTGCAATAATGTCCTTTCTTGCCAGTTCTGCACTTGCCTGTGCTGCTCAGTGCCCAGCGTTGAAGACCCAGTTACAATAGGCACTCATTTCATTTGATGTCCCGCCAGTGTTAAGGGCACAAGGACTGTAATGTTCTCCTGCATCTCTTGGCATTTTCACTCAGAGGGTGATGAATGTCTGGAATGAGTTGCCAGAGGTACTGGTAGAAGCAGGTACAATATTGTCTTTTAAAAAGCATTTAGGCAGTTACGTGGGTAAGATGGGCATGATGTGGAGTTGCCGGTGTTGGACTGGGGTAGACACAGTAAGTAGTCTCACAACACCAGGTAGAAGTCCACCTGATGAAGGGGCAACGCTCCAAAAACTTGTGCTACCAAATAAGCCTGTTGGACTTTAACCTGGTGTTGTGAGACTACTTACTATGGGTAAAATGGGGGTAGAGGGATATGGGCCAAACACAGGCAATTGGGACAAACTTAGTGGTTAAAAACTGGGCAACATGGTCATGTTGGGTCAAAGGGCCTGTTTTCGTGCTGTAAACCTCTATAACTCTTATTACAATTCTCACTTATTTCTAGCATGTTCTTTTGCTGAGAGACACTTCTGAGCACAAGTCCATCAAGCAATGGTCTGAATGTCCTCGAGGCCCTGAGGGAAAAGGAGACAGTGGATCCAGTCGGATTCTTCCGCAAGCAAACTGCCAAAGTCATCTGGCAGAACTCCAGATCAGCAGAACTTTTAAACAAGCACCAAGACCTATGATGGCTGGTGGTGAGAAAGGCCCCCCCAAATTCATCAGATTCTCCTGCAATGGATGGTATGGCAGCACAATGGTTAGCACTGCTGCCTCACAGCACCAAGGATTCTAGGTTCAATTCCCAGCTTGTCTGTGTGGAGTCTGTACACTCCTCCCATGTCTGTGTAGGTTTTAGTGAGGTTTTGCAAGCCCAGGCAAGTCAAGGGGGTTACAGATCGTGTGACATGAACTTGTAATTGAGTCTGTGTCTATATATGCCCTGTTTGTGAAACAAATCCTGCACTCACCTGATGAAGGAGCAGCTCTCTGAAATCTCGTGCTGCCAAATAAATCTGTTGGGCTTTAACCTGGTGTTGTGAGACAACTTACTAGGTTTCCTCCGGATGCTCTGGTTTCCTCCTATAGTCCGAAAGACGTGTTGATTAGGTGCATTGGCCATGCTAAACTCTCCTTCAGTGTACCCAAACAGGCGCCAGAGTGTAGCGACTCGGGGATTTTCACAGTAACTTCATTGCAGTGTTAATGTAAGCCTACTTGTGACAATAAATAAACTTTAAACTAAAGGAACAACTGGAGACTTCAGAAAAAGGCAAGTTTTTTTATTGTCGTGGGGCAATAAGGGGCCTCAGCTTTTTGTACATTCAAGTCTTAGCCTGTGCAACTTGTCATCATAATTTAATCAATTAAGGCCCTGGTGTCAGTCAAGTGAATTTGCTTTGCCCTCCCATCCGAGACCATCAATGTCTCTGATCATCCTTTACTGCGGTCCGTTATGTCCTTGGCCACTAGAGGGAGCAGAATGATCCACGTGTGTTTCACTCTCGTCCTGAAAGATGTGGCAGAACTCACACATCAATCGTTAACACAGCCAGCAGTCAATATCTCATATCCTCATTCTCTGTAATTCAGCTTAGATTCTGGAACCCGTTGTTCAGAGATGGTCAATATGGTCAGGGATATGATGCAGCATTCATCACCTAACCGCAACAGTCACAACCATTTGAAAAGGGCAGTAAATTGTGCAACATCGCTGATAATTCTTACCCTCGTCACAGTTAGAGAGAAAAATAGAAAATGAACTTCAAATCTTTAGAAAGAAAAGCACTGTGCTGAGGGGGATATTTAAGTTGTATTAATTTTCAGCATTGCATGTAGATAGCCTGCTTCTGCCACATTGCACAATAATATTGCATCGTTCATCAAATATTACTTCTGGGTGATATCTTCACAATGTGTGGAGATGCTGGTGTTGGACTGGGGTAAACACAGAAGTCTCACAACACCAGGTTTAAGTCCAACAGGTTTATTTGATAGTAAACTCAAAAGCTTTTGGGGTTTGTCCCTTCGTCAGGTGAATGGAGAGTAAGCAGGCATTCTGTTCACAAAAAGGGCATTTAAATTCACAAACTCAATTTATGTTTGAAATCAAAATAATGGTTGGAATGTGTGTCTTTACAAGTAATAAAGTCTTAAAGGTACAGACAATATGAGTGGAAAGAGCATTCCTACAGAAACTCATGGAGCAGTTGGACTAGGGGTACTTCTCGTCACAATGGATGCCTCGGCACTCTACACCAGCATCCCCCACAATAACGGCATTGCTGCAACTGTCTCAGTACTCAATGCCGACAACTGCCAGTCTCCAGATGCAATTTTACAACTCATCCATTTCATCCTGGACCACAATGTCTTTACCTTCAACATTCATTTTTTCATCCAGACACACAGAACAGCCATGGAGACCAAACTTGCACCTCAATATGCCAACATCTTCATGCACAGGTTTGAACAAGATCTCTTCACAGGACCTTCAACTGGTGCTATACACTAGACACATCGATGACATTTTCTTCTTTTGGACTCATGGTGAACAATCACTGAAACAACTATGTGATGACATCAACAAGTTCATTTCCACCATCAAACTCACCATGAACTATTCTCCGGAATCGGTTGTTTTCTTGGACACACGCATTTCCATCAAGGATGGTCACCTCAGCGCTTCACTGTACCGCAAGCCCACAGATAACCTCACGATGCTCCACTTCTCCTGCTTTCATCCTAGACACATTAAAGAAGCCATCCCCTATGGATAAGCCCTCCATATACACAGGATCTGCTCAGATGAGGAGGATCGCAACAGACACCTTCAGATGCTGAAAAATGTCCTCACAAAAACAGGGTATGGTGTTCAACTCAGCGAATCGACAGTTCCGACGCACCACAGCAAAAAAATCACACCAACCTCCTCAGAAGGCAAACACAGGGCACGGCGGACAGAGTACCCTTTGTCATCCAGTAGTTCCCCAGAGCAGAGAAACTACGACATCTTCTCCAGAGCATTCACTGTTGAAGATGAACATCTCGCCAAGGCCATCCCCACACTCCCACTTCTTGCCTTCAAACAACCGCACAACCTCAAACAGACAACTATCTGCAGCAAACTACTCAGCCTTCAGGAGAACAGAGACCACAGCACCACACAACCCTGCCACAGCAACCTCTGCAATACATGCCAGATCATCAACACAGATGTCATTGTCTCACGTGAGAACACCATCCACCAGGTACACGGTACATACTCTTGCAACTCAGCTAATGTTGTCTACCTGATACGCTGCAGGACAGGATGCCCTGAGGCATGGTACATTGAGGAGACCATGCAGACGCTACAACAACGGGTGAGTGAACACCGCTCGACAATCACCAGGCTAGAGTGTTCTGTTCCTGTTGGGGAACACTTCAGCGGTCACATGCATTTGGTCTCTGATCTTCGGGTAAGCATTCTCCAAGGCAGCCTTCGTGACACACGACAACACAGAGTCGCTGAGCAGAGACTGATTGCTAAGTTCCGCACACATGAGGACGGTCTCAACCAGGACGTTGGGTTCATGTCATGCTATCTGTAACCCCCATGACTTGCCTGGGCTTGTAAAATCTCACTAACTATCCTGTTTGGAGACAATACACATCTCTTTAACCTGTGCTTAACCCTCTCTCCACTCACATTGTCTGTATCTTTAAGACTTGATGACCTGTAAAGACTCACATTCCAACCATTATTTTGTAAATTGAGTTAGTGTCTTTATATGTCCTGTTCGTGAACAGAACTCCCACTTACCTGACAAAGGAGAAATGCCCCAAAAGCTAGTGGCTTTTGCTACCAAATAAACCTGTTGGATTTTAACCTGGTGTTGTGAGACTTCTTACTGATATCTTCACACCCATAGAGCAAGAACTTTCAATAAAGATTGGAAATTCAGAGTAATAGGCCGTCTTGGAAATGTAGCCAGCATAATTAAGGTTCCCACTGACCCCGGACATTCTTTCTCCCACCTTCTTCCACCAGGAAAAAGATACAAAAGTCTGAGGTCATGTACCAACCGACTCAAGAACAGCTTCTTCCCTACTGCCATCTGACCTTTGAATAGACCTACCTTATATTAAGTTGATCTTTCTCTTCGCTCTATCTGTGACTGCAACACTACATTCTGCACCCTCTCCTCTCCTTCTCTATGAACGGTATACTTTGTACAGTGTGCAAGAAACAATAATTTTTACTGTATCCCAATACATGTGACAATAATAAATCATATCAAATCGCAATGACTGTAACACTGTATTCTGCACCCTGTCCTTTCCTTCTCCCTTATGTACTCTTTGAACGATATGCTTTGTCTGTATAGTGCACAAGAAACAATACTTTTCACTGTACACCAATACATGTGACAATAATATAACAAACAAAAATTACTCACTTCATAGTCAACGCTTTAAATAAAATAGCATTTTATTTAATTCAAAGCATAACAACAAATAGTCAGTAAGATGTGTCCAATATGTGTCATATCAGCTCCAAAGAGCAGAGTGCGAATACTCCAGTATAATAAGAATATAAGAATACATAAGAACAGAAGAACTAGGAGCAGGAGTAGGCCACCTGGCCCCTCGAGCCTCCTCCGCCATTCAGTAAGATCACGGCTGATCTGTTCGTGGACTCAGCTCCACTTAGCCGCCTGCTCACCATAACCCTTAATTTCTTTACTGTTCTCAGAACGTCACCTCAGAGTAGAAAATGAAATCTGCCCCATGGTCACTTCCATTATCCCCAAGAGAGAGATAATTTTCATCATTTGTCATTCTCTCTTTCACTTCCTTCTTTCATAAGTTGTGAGAATTGCTGACAAGGCTTAATTGTTGCCCAGTCCTATTTGCCCTTGAACTGAGTGGCCATTTCAGAGGGCAGTTAAGAGTCAACCATGTTACTATGGGCCTGGATTCACATGTAGGCCAGACCAGGTGAGGACGGCAGATTTCCTTTGCAAAAGGACATGAAAGTTTATTTATTAATATCGCAAGTAGGCTCACATTCACGCTGCAATGAAGTTGCTGTGTAAATCCCCTAGTTGCCACCCTCCGGTGCCTGTTTGGGTACATTGAGGGAGAATCTAGCATGACCGATCCACCTAATCTGCACACCTTTGAACTGTGGGGGAAAACCGATACAGTGAGTGACCCAAGCTGGGAATCAAATCTGCGTCGCTGTGAGGTAGCAGTGCTAACCACTGTGTCACCGTGCTGCCTCAGTGACACAGACTTTAGGACAATTGAGAATATGTGTTATGGGCATCATCACCGCGACCAGCTTTATATTCCATATTTTTACTGATTGAATTTAAATTCCACCAACTGCTACAGTGGGATTTGAACCCATGCCCCCAATGCATTAGCACTCTGGGTTACTAATTCAGCGATATTAGTCACATGGAGCCTTGCTACTTTCCATTCTCTTTATATCGCTATCATCCTATCTCTGTGTCTGCAATTCAGTGGCCACAGCAATACATTAATTTAAGTTTTTACTCTGCTATTAAAAGATGCCAAACAAAGTAATATCCCAATCCATTACATGCTGTAATCAGAGGGAACAGAGGGGAATCAAAGTAAATGTGGAATTAGCGATGAGAGTTATGTAAAGCTACCAAATTAAATTACACAGTCAATTCTAGAAAACATGACCTTTATTTCTGAGTTGTACTGGTGATTTTCTGATATACTCTGTCAGAATGCGAGATTACCTATTGTTATGAAGTTCACCAACACAGAACACTAAATCCTTTGTGTCTATTATATAGAGAATGATGAATATCTGAGGTAATTACCATGTATTAGACTGAACCATTGCCTGCAATCTGGTCTCCTATTTTTTAAAACTACAAACTACAAGCCTATCCAGTGAATGCCTCGTGTAAGCCTTGTTTCATTCTAATTACTTCCGTCCACTCTTTTTATTCTTTGGTAGATATAGGTATATATTGAAACTTACAGAGTACTTTGAGGCCTGGATAGAGTGGATGTGGAGAGGATGTTTCCAGTAATAGGAAAGACTAGAACAAGAGGGCACAACCTCAGGCTAAAGGAACGATCCTTTGAAACAGAGATGAGGAGGAATTTCTTCAGCCAGGGAGTGGTGAATCTGGGGAACTCTTTGCCACAGAAGGCTGTGGAGGCCAGGTCATTGAGTGTCTTTAAGACAGAGATAGGTAGGTTCTTGATTTAAAAGGGAAAAAGCAGGAGAATGGGGATGAGAAGAATATCAGCTATGATTGAACGGCGGAGCAGACTCGATGGGCCGAGTGGCCTAATTCTGCTCCTATGTCTTATGGTCTTGTGGTCTTATGGATCAAAGGTTATGGAGAGAAAGCAGGATTAGGCTATTGAGTTGGACGATCAGCAATGATCGTGATGAATTGTGGAGCAGGTGCGAAAGGCCAATTGGCCTCCACCTTCTCCTATCCTCTATGTTTCCATGAACGTGGGCATCTCTGGCTTAACCAGTCTCTACAGTCCATCTCTGAAAATGTGGTGGTGGACCATTCCTGTTTCATACACCTGAGTGGCTGGCTGATCCCTTCTGAATGTAGTTAAGAGTCAACCACATTGTCTTATTTATTTCTTTTGGTGTTTCTATCTGTGACTGATTGCACACTGTGTCAGGAACATCACATTGTCTTCATTGAACTTCCCTTCTGCGTTCTATTTTCCTTTTCTTTCCCAGAAGGAGCATCTCCTTGCTGGGAATATGTGAGGGTGAGTTTTCCCATCCCAGCACTAGGTCGGGGTGTAACAGTTGTGACTCTAATAGTCATTGTCGCAGAACCAGGCGAGCCACACGGGATACTCTCCCATCAGCCTCATTTCGCATCCAGAAAGAGACTAACTCACCCCGACTTAAGGAACTCAGACGACAATAGTTATGAGCTGAAGGGCTGGCAATCATAGAATCCTCACGGTACAGAAGGCGACCGTTTGGCCCATCGAGCCTGCACCAATCACATCCCACCCAGGCCTTATTCCAGCAACCCCACCTGACTCTAAGATCAATTTAGCATGGCCAATCAACGTAAACCCGCACAATTTTGGACTGGTTAGTCTCCAGCTAGTTGTTGACCTCCCCCCTCTCCAACCCCGTCAGCCCCCCACCCATCTTTTCTTTGGTGGTCACTTGCCCCCCGACCCCTCAACTTTGACCAATGTGCTAACAAACAGAATCTGCCTTTCCAAGCCACCATGAGGCTTCTATCCATTAGTTGGGCCAACACTTGTCTTCTGTCATGTCAGACAATTAGTGGCAAGGACCAAGATCTTCAAGAGCGTACTTTTGTGATTTCTACCTCTTGAGTTGTGATGACTCCATTGGCTGGGTCACGTGACCTGAACGGATGACTGCCACATCACTATTGACATGCTCAACAGTGAGCTTGTCAGCATGACGCCAGTGGGTCGCCCACATCTGTGATACAAAAATGTCCATAAGCAAGTCTACAAGTTGACCGCGATCAGAGTTGATGCATGGGAAGCTCTCATTGCTGACTGGAGTACCGCAAGGTAAGCAGTCAGGAAGACAGTAGAGAAAGCAGAGGACCAAAGAAGGTGACAGAAAAGAGTGCCTGCCAAAGGGAAGTCACGGGTAGATAGATTTCTGATAGACAAGGGAATTAAGGGTTATGGGGAGAAAGCAGGAAAGTGGAACTGATCCACTTCAGATCAGCCATGATCTTATTGAATGGCAGGGTAGTCTCGAAGAGCTAGATGGCCTACTCCTGCTCCTATTTTTTATGTTCTTATAAAACGTGTTGAGTCGGGCCAGCACTCTTTGTTTGTGTTGGTTGTCGTAGGGACTGTCACTCACAAGTTAACCTCTACAGCCACACCAGACAATGCTCAGTACAGAAGTGACACACACCCTGGACACAATCCGAGATGTACAGATACCTCACTAACTAACTAACCCCGATCAGATTAAACAATTTGTTAAAAATGACGTTTCATTTCTTTCACACACACAAGCAGAAAATGCTGGAAAATCTCAGCAGGTCTGACAGTATTCTTGGAGAGAGAGTAAAGCCAATGTTTCAAGTCTGATGACCTTTCTTCAGAGCTGACAAAGGCTCATCCAGACTCAAAACGTTGGCTCTTTTCTCTCTCCACAGAGGCTGTCAGACCCGCTGAGATTTTCCAGCATTTTCTGATTTTTTTTCAGATTCCAGCTTCCGCAATAGTTTGCTTTTATTTAATTTCTTTCGCCCGCTACCCGCATCCCCCCCAACCCCCCACTTCCCCCCTTGCACTAAAGGAAAACAAAACTGCTATCTGAGTGATAATGGATGTATATTTGCATTTGCTTGGTGCCTCCAAACTGCATGATAGACAATTATTAATTTGTATTTGTTTTAAAGGTAATTAGTCACAGATAACAATAGTTAGAGCCAATACTGCTCAGAATGCTTAAATGTCTTTTCCTGCGTTAATTGGATCACCCCTCTGTGCAATGAATAGAATGCGAGAATTACACTTCTGCAAATGAATCTGTCCCTATTCTCTGAAGCTAGATTTGCAAAGTGTTGTCTAATGTTACTTTAAACGTGACATGATGGTGCATCAGACACCATCTCCAGTCTACTGATGGATCGTTTACATTTTTAACCCTGTCTACAGATCTTGAGATTCCTTGACCAGATGTCCAGATCTTGCACATTGCTTACTTCACTGCTGAACTGTAATTGCACATTTTAAATTCCTTTCTTGACTCGTTCTCGTAGGGTTCAATGAAAATGTCGAGCCCAAGTTGCCATTTAAAACCTGCCAGGCAGCTCCCTTATGGGCAAAGTGCATATGTGTCCCTCAAGCGTGGAGAGTAGGAAGTTCCCAGGTTCAGATCCGGGCCTGTGCTGGGTCACTTGGGGCCACTTCTGTGGAGCTACAAGTTAACCCTTTCTTTTTTGTAGCAAGGAATATCACTGCACAGAGAAAGGACTTTCGGCCCATTGAGTCTGTGCTGGCACTTTGCAAAAGCTATCAGTATCTAATTAGTCCCACTCCCCTGCTCTTTCCCCAGAGCACAGTGGCACATTGGTTAGCGCCGCAGCCTCACAGCGTCAGGGACCCGGGTCTGGTTCTAGTCTTGGTTGTGGAGTTTGCATGTTCCCCCTGTGTCCGGGTGGGGTTTCCTCCGGGTGCTCTTGTTTCTTCCCACAGTCCAAAGATGGGCAGGTAAGAGAAATTGGCCATGCTAAATTTCCCTTTGGTATCCAAAGATGTGTAGGTGAGGTGCTGTGAGCGGTACAGTGGCACAGTGGTTAGCACTGCTGCCTCATAGCACCAGGGATCCGGGTTCAATTCCCAGCTTGGGTCACTGTCTGTGTAGAGTTTACTTGTTCTTCCTGTGTCTGTCTTCCGGGTGCTCTGGTTTCTTCCTACAGTCCAAAGATGTGTGGTTCAGGTTGACTGGCCATGATAAATTGCCCCTTGGGAGGTTAGCAGGGTAAATGTGTGGGGTTACAGGGATAGGGCCTGGGTGGGATTGTTGTTGATGCAGGTGTGATGGGCCTAATGGTCTATTTCTACACTGTAGGAACTCTATTCTACGGTCAGCCATGGTAAATGCATTGGATTATGGGGATAGAGCAGAGGGCAGGACCTGGAGGGGATGCCCTGGCAGGGAGTCAGTGCAGACTCCACGAGCTGAATGGCCTATGTCTACACTGCAGGGATTCAATGATTCAGAGCTTTGCCAATATCTCCTGCAAATCTGTTCCCAGTTCACTTTTGAAAACTACAAGTACCACTGAAAGGACCCCTGCCAGCATTTCAGGCAATGCATTCTAAAAATCTTCTACTCTGATTTAATTTGATTTTGATTTACTTTTGTCACAGGTATTCATATACAGTGAAAAGTATTGTTTCTTGTGCACCATACAGACAAAGCATACCATTCATAGAGAAGGAAAGGAGAGGGTGCAGAATGTACTGTTACAGTTCTGTCTAGGGTGAAGAGAAAGATCAGCTTAGTGTGAGGTCGGGTCCATTCAAAAGTCTGACAGGGAAGATTGTGAGTATGAACAGACTCTTCAAAGGTCTCCTTACCCTGCTTTTCAATTGTACATATTTCTGTATATTTCAGCATTCTCAGACCTTTCCAGAAACATCATTTAATTACATTTACTGCCAGAAGCCGAGAAAATCTGACACAATCAATTGTAACAAATTGAAGAATTTCCACGCAGTGCTGACAATAAGGCAAAATAATCTCATTTCCCATATGTACTTGGCTTTCATATTAACATTGACATTCTCATTCTCTGGATATTATTTACCCTTTCAATTACATTGGGACTGGGGTGCTAAACAGGTTGCCTTTGTAACTTGCTTTGTTTGCTAAAAGAAAGTCGTCTGGTGTAATAATATTTCACGGCTTCAGTCTGTGTCAGCAGGGTGGTGGAGGTTCACGTCCGTAGGTGATGGTCTTATCTGTGGCCATTTTAACAAGTTTGGGAATATTATTCCCAGGCAGCACGGTGGCCCAATAGTTAGCACAGCTATCTCACAGCACCAGGGACCCGGGTTCAATTCCAGCCT
The DNA here is from genome assembly GCF_965287045.1 of Carcharhinus amblyrhynchos. Classification (NCBI taxonomy): domain Eukaryota; kingdom Metazoa; phylum Chordata; class Chondrichthyes; order Carcharhiniformes; family Carcharhinidae; genus Carcharhinus; species Carcharhinus amblyrhynchos. The sequence goes on along the minus strand of NC_137331.1, from coordinate 110,130,518 downwards.
CAGGTCACTGTCTGTGTGGAGTTTGCACATTCTCCCCATGTCTGCGTGGGTTTCCCCTGGTTTCTTTCCCCCACTCCAAAGATATGCAGGTTAGGTGGATTGGTCATGCTAAATTGTCCCTCAGTGTCCCAAGCTATGTGCGTTAGATGGATTAGCCATGGAAAATGTACAAAGTTACAGGGATAAGGAGGACCTGGATACGATACTCTGTCGTAAAGTTGCTGCAGACATGATGGGCTGAATGGCCCCTTCTGCACTGTAAGTATTTGACAAATCTATGATTTTGCTAGGATATACTAGGATATGCCATATTCCATATGGCATTCTTGCCTTCCTGGTCCTCATGGAGAATTACAGAATGCCCTGTGTAGATTAATCCAGTTGCTTGATAGAGGGCAAATGGGGGCACTGACCCCAGGCATTTACCTTAATAACCAGTGGCATATTTAAAAACCATGAATGAATTTAACTCTGTGCCAGTGGATGCATTCTTGATTTGATTTGATTTATTATTGTCACATGCATTGATTGGGATGCAGTGAAAAGTATAGTTTCTTGTGCACTGTACAGACAAAGCATACCATACATAGAGTACATTGGGGAGAAGGAAAGGAGAGGGTGCAGAATGTAGTGTCACAGTCACAGTTGGGAAGGTTGGGATGATTTGCTGGAACTTGAAGATATTAACGGGAACGAGAAGTAATTTCTGCTGCTTGGGGAGTTTCAGACTCAAGCACAGTTCAAAAATTAGAAGCAACCTTTCGGGGTGAAACTGGAAAAATGCTTCTATAAGCAAGGGGTGAGAACAATTTGGAAATCGTTTCTGCAAATGCAAAATCGATGACTGATTTTGAGTCTGAAATTGATAAATTTTTGTTAACCATAGGTATGAAGGGATATGGAGCAAAGGCAGGTTAGGTCAAAAAATTACCCTCATTTGACTGATCTGGGTGGCACAGTAGCACAGCGATTAGCAGTGCTGCCTCACAGCACCAGGGACCCAGGTTCAATTCTGGCCTCTGATCATTGTCTGTGTGGAGTTTGCATGTTCTCCCCGTGTCAGTGGGGGTTTCCATTGGGTGCTCCAGTTTTCTCCCACTTCTCCATCTGAGTTGCTACTTTCAGTGACCTATGCACCTGTATACTCAGATCCCTCAGCCTATCAATACTCTTGAGGATTCTACCATTTACTGTATATTTCTCACCTTGTATTAGACCTTCCAACATGCATTGCCTCACATTTTTCCGGATTAAACTCCATCTGCCATCCCTCCGCCCAAGTCTCCAACCGATCTATATCCTGCTGTGTCCTCTGACAGTCCTCATCGCTATCCACCAATCTTTGTGTCATCCGCAAACTTACAGATCAAACAGGTTACATTTTCCTCTAAATCATTTATATATATATGACAAACAGCAACGTTCCCAGCACTGATCCCTGAGGAACGCCACTAGTCACAGCCCTCCATTCAGAAATGCGCCCTTCCATGGCAATCCTCTGTCTTCTATGACCAAGATGTGGAGATGCCGGCATTGGACTGGGGTGAACACAGTAAGAAGTCTCACAACACCAGGTTAAAGCCCAACAGGTTTATTTGGTAGCAAAAGCCACTAGCTTTCAGAATGCTTGCTGCTCACTGAAGGTAAGAATGCCTCCTCACTTGATGAAGGAGCAGTGAGCACTCCGAAAGCTAGTGGCTTTTGCTGCCAAATAAACCTGTTGGACTTTAACCTGGTGTTGTGAGACTTCTTACTATATTCTATGACCAAGCCAGTTCTGTATCTACCTTGCCAGTTCACCTCTGATCCATGCGATTTCACCTTCCGTACCAGTCTGCCATGACGGACCTTGTCAAAGGCCTCATTGAAGTCCATGTAGACAACATCCACCACCCTATCCTCATCAGTCATTTTTGTCACTTCCTCGAAAAACTCAATCAAGTTAGTGAGACACGACCTCCCCCTCACAAAACCATGTTGCCTCTCACTAATATGTTCACTTATTTCCAAGTGGGAGTAAATCCTGTCTTGAAGAATCCTCTCCAATAGTTTCCCTATCACTGACACAGGGCTCACTGGCCTGTAATTCCCTGGATTATCCTTGCTACCCTTCTTAAACAAAGGAAAAACATTGGCTATTCTCCAATCCTCTGGGGCCTCCACTGTAGCCAGTGAGGATACAAAGATTTTCTCAAGGCCCCAGCAACTTGCTTCCTTGCCTCTCTCAGTATGCTGGGGTATATCCCATCAGGCCCTGGAGACTTGTCCACCTCAATGTTTCTCAAGAACCCCAATACCTCCTCCTTTGTGATCTCAACATGACTCAAACTATCTACACACCTTTTCCCAGACTCATCATCCATTAAGTCCTTCTCTTTGGTGAATACTGGTGCAAAGAACTCATTTAATACCTCACCCATTTCCTCTGGCTCCATGCATAGATTCCTTCCCCTGTCCTTGAGTGGGCCAACTCTCTCCCTGGCTAACCTTTTGCTCTTTATATATAAATAAAAAACATTGGGATTTCCCTAAATCCTACTGGACAATGACTTTTCATGACTCTTTTTAGCACTCCTGACTCTTTTTTTTCTACTTTCCTTGTATTCCACACTTTCTTCATGTGTTCCCAGCCCCCTAGCCTTGACAAATGCTTCCTTTTTCTTTTTGACAGCTTTCCGTATTTTACATCCCACCCCCACTGTGACAAGACCCTAAAATTCCGTCCGACTATATGTTGTTCACCTTGGGAAATTTCTCTGGAGATGCATTGATCTGGTTGGTACTGGACAGCCTGAGTGTGGTTTCAGGAATCTATCTGCTTCTGTACTGCTGATCAGTTTGCCGTTTTCAGAATGAGGTTTCGCTTCACATTGTTCGTCCACATTCTTTGCCACTCAGCTCTCGTATTGTGTCCGAGCCCCTACGCTGGGAGGAGAGGCCACAGAGAGTCAATTCTGCTTCAACCTATGTAAAGAGCAGGTCAGGATGTAACGGCTCTGTGTGACAGGTTTCTTTCCCCTTGTTATTCTTGTTCCCGCCCCCCCACCATCCCCCAGCTGCCCACCCAGCTCCCTTCCTGTTGATGAAACAACACACATGCCACGGTTGCCGTTGAATGAACGAACCAATCTAACTTTGGTTCTGAGTGTAAGTGGGATATAATGTTCCCTTTCTGCTGCAGGGCGATTTCTCTCCTGTTAGGTCTCCCAGCACTGTGGAATCTGGCTCATTTACATTCCAGAATGGAATTCACAGCGTCAGCAGAATCAGATATGCAACGGGACAGACACAGGATTATATACGTCGGCCATTAAAAAAACCAGAAACAAAAGATGCCCGAAATTTACAATCTGTAACTTTTGTTTCCCATCAGCTGGCTTTCCTTTGATAACATGTCCACAAAGATCAGCACTGCAGACATCTTATCATCTGCTTGTCCATGCCAACATAGTGCATCCTTCACCAGAATAAAACTCCAGCAGCCACGGACAATGTTCTTGCTCATATGTTTTATATTTAGCACGTAATGCAAGTGCACTGGAATATTCCCCTATTGCCTGGATGAGAGCAACTCCAACAACTCACAAGGCTCATCACAAAGCGTCACAGTGGCACAGTGGTTAGCACTGCTGCCTCACAGCTCCAGGGACCCGGGTTCAATTCCAGTTTTGGGTAACTGTCTGCATGGATCATACAATCATAGAATCCCCACAGTACAGGAAGGGACCATTCAGCCCATTGAGTCTGCACCGACAGCAATCCCACTCAGGCCCTACCCCCATAATGGCTGAGGCATTGAACAGGTATTTTGTGTCGGTCTTCATAGTGGAAGACACGACTAACACACCAAACATTGATGACAGAAAGGCTATGACAGCTGAGGGCCTAGATACTATCATTATTCCGAAAGAGGTAGTGTTGGGCAAGTTAATGCCCACTTTAACTTGGGCATTAAGTTAAATAATTAACTTAATTATTATTATTAAGTTATATATCATAATAACTTAATAATATTATTAAGGCTAAAGGTAGACAAGTCTCCTGGTCCTGATGGAATGCATCCCAGGGTATTAAAAGAGATAGCGGGAGAAATAACAAATGCACTAGTGATAATTTACCAAAATTCACTGGACCCTGGAGTTGTTCCCGCAGATTGGAAACAACAAATGTGACACCATTATTTAAAAAAGAGGTAGACAAAAGGCAGATAACTGTAGGCCAGTTAGCTTAACTTCTGTATTAGGGAAAATGCTTGAATCTATCATCAAGAAAGAAATAGCGAGATATCTGGATATAAATTGTCCCATTAGTAAGATGGGTTCATGAAGGGAAGGTCATGTTTGATTAATTTGGTGGAATTCTTTGAGAACATTACATGTTCAGTGGACAATGGGGAACCTGTGGATGTGGTGTATATGGATTTCCAGAAGGCACCTGACAAGGTGCCACACCAAAAACTGCTATATAAGATAAAGGTGCACAGTGTTACGGGTACTGTATTTGCATGAATAGAGGATTGGTTAACTAACAGAAAGCAAAGAGTGGGGGTAAATGGGTGTTTTTCTGGTTGGCAATCAGTGACTAGTGGTATGCCTCAGGGATCAGTGTTGGGATCGCAATTGTTTACAATTTAGATAAATGATTTGGAGTTGGGCACCAAGTGTAGGGTGTCAAAATTCACACTAAGATGGGTGGCAAAGCAAAGTGTACAGAGGACGCTGCAAGTCTGCAAAGGGATATAGATAGTCTAAGTGAGTGGGCAAGGGTCTGGCAGATGGAGTACAATGTTGGTAAATGTGAGGTCATCCAGTTTGGTAGGAATAACAGCAAAATGGACCATTATTTAAATGGTAAAAAATTGCAGCATGCAGTTGTGCAGAGGGACCTGGGTGTCCCTGTGCAGGAATCAAGTTTGCAGGTGCAGCAGGTAATTAAGAAGGCAAATGGAATTTTGTTCTTCATTGCTAGAGGGATGGAGTTTAAAAACAGTGAGGTTATGTTGCAGCTGTATAAGGTGCTGGTGAGGCCACGCATGGAGTACTGTGTACAGTTTTGGTCTCCTTACTTGAGAAAGGATATACTGGCATTGGAGGGGGTACAGAGGAAATTCATTAGGTTGGTTTCAGAGTTGAGAAGGTTGGCTTATGACGAGAGACTGAATAGACTAGGGCTATACTCATTGGAATTCAGAAGAATAAGGGCATATCAGATTATAACAGCATATCAGATTATGAAGGTAATAGATAAGGTAGAAGCAGGGTGAAACTAGAACTAGGAGGCATAGCCTCAAAATAAGGGGAAGCAGGTTGAGAACTGAGTTGAGGAGGAACTTCTTCACACAAAGGGTTGTGAATCTGTGAAATTCCCTGCCCAGTGAAGCAGTTGAGGCTACCTCATTGAATGTTTTTAAGGCAAGGATAGATACATTTTTGAACAGTAAAGGAATTAAGGGTTATGGTGAGCAGGCGGGTAAGTGGAACCGAGTCCACAAAAAGATCAGCTATGATCTTATTGAATGGCAAAGCAGACTCGAGGGGCCAGATGACCTACTCCTGCTCCTAGTCCTTATGTTCTTATAATCCCATGTATTTACCCACTAATCCCCCACACTGAGGGGCAATTTAGCATGGCCAAGCCACATCTTGGATTGTGGGAGGAAACTGGAGCACCCAGTGGAAACACACACAGACACTAGAAGAATTTGCAAACTCCACACAGTCTGTAACCTCAGGCTGGAATTGAACCTGGGCCCCTGATGTTATGAGGCAGCAATGCTTACCACTCTGCCACCCTGCCACCCCTGCCTGGAGTTTGTCTGTGTTTCATCTGAGTGCTCCGGCTGCCTCCCACAGTCCAAAGAGATGCAGGTTAGGCAGATTGGCCATGCTACATTGTCCTAAGATGTGTAGGTTGGATGAATTAGCCATGGGAAATATGTGTGGGTTATGGGGATAGGGTGGGAGGGTAAGATGCTCTGTCAGAGAGTTGATCAGTCCACTTGATGGACTGATTTCCCTCTACTGCACTGTAGGGATTCTATGATTCTATGAAAGCAGCCCACATGATTAGCACCTCCACCATCTTAAACAGCAGTGAGAGCCATCCACATTTGATTTGATTTGATTTATTATTGTCACATGTCTTGGTATATAGCAAAAATTATTGTTTCTTGCACATTATACAGACAAAGCATACTGTTCATAGAGTAAATAGGGGAGAAGATGATATGGAGATGCTGGCGTTGGACTGGTATGGGCACAGTAAGAAGTCTCACAACACCAGATGCAACAGGTTTATTTGGAATCACATGCTTTTGGAGCGCTGCCCCTTCATCAGATGACTCTATAGGGGAGAAGGAAAGGAGAGGGTGCAGAATGTAGTGTTACAGTCATGGCAAGGATGTAGGTGTACTGCAGCAATTCATCAAGGTTATCTTGACAGCATCTTCCCACACATATACACAGAACACCTCCAACTGCAAGTATCCCTCCAAGCCACACACCATCCTGACTTGGAACTAAATCGCCATTCCTTTGATTTGATTTGATTTACTATTGTCACATCTTTTAATATACAATAAGAAGTATTGTTTCTTGTGGGCTATACAGACAAAAGACACCGTTCATAGAGAAGGAAAGGAGAGAGTGCAGAATGTCGTGTTACAGTCATAGCTAGGGTGTAAAGAAAGGTCAACTTAATGCAAGGTAAGTCGATTCAAAAGCCTGACAGCAGCAGGGAAGAAGTTGTTCTTGAGCCGGTTGGTGCGTGACCTCAGAACACTAAAGGGCAATTTAGCATGGCCAATCCATCTAACCCGCACATCTTTGGACTGTGGGAAGAAACCAGAGCACCTGGAAAAACCCTCGCAGACACAGGGAGAATGTGCAGACTCCACACATCAATGTCAATGTCAAACAAATTGCTCTTTACAGGAAAATTGTTTGACCAATATCAGTTTTAGATTAACTAGTCATTCATTTCATCATATTTTTTGGTAACATCTTCCACCTGATATGATTTGATAGAATCCCTACTCTGCAGAAGAAGGCCATTCCACCCAGTGTGTCTGCACCGTCAACAATCCCACCCAGGCACTATTCCCATAACCCCACATATTTACCCTAGCTAATCCCCCTGACTCTAAGGGACAATTTAGCATGGCCAAGCAGCTTAACCCACACATCTTTGGACTGTGGGAGGAAACCGGAGCACCCAGAGGAAACCCATGCAGACACAGGGAGAATGTGCAGACTCCACAAGGACTGTGATCTGAAACGGGAATTGATTCCCTGGCACTGTGAGGCAGCAGTGCTAACCATTATGCTACCCATTATTGTTACATGTATTAGCATGCAATGTAAAATTTTGTTTCTTTTACATTAACCATACTGTTCATAGAGAAGGAGAGAGTGCAGAATGTAGTGCTACAATCATAGCTAGGGTGCAGAGAAAAATCAACTTAATGCGAGGCAGGTCCATTCAAAAGTCTGATGGCAGCAGAGAAGAAGCTGCCCTTGAGTTGGTTGGTACGCGACCTCAGGCTTTTATATGTTTTTCCCCAGCAGAAGAAATGGAAGGGAGGATGTTCAGGGTGTGTAGAGTCCTTGATTATGCTGACTGCTCTTCCAAGGCAGCGGGAAGTGTAGACAGTGTCAATGGATGGGAGGCTGGTTTGAGTGATTGGGCAGCTAGTTTGAGTCTGTAAAATGGCTGTCATGTTGCCTGCAAGAGGAATTGTTCTTCCATATTATTAAATGAAATGCTTTGAAACATTTTGGAGAACTACAAATTCCGTAAAAATGCATGTTTAATTTCTGCCAATAAAGCCACATGGAAAGATTTACATTAATGTAGCACCTTTCCCAACCTCACAATGTCCCAAAGTACTTTGCAGCCACTGATGTGCTGTGGAATTGTGATCACTGCTGTGACGTGCGACACCACATGGCCAATTTGCACTCATGTGCTACTGCAGTTCTTCATCCCCATTTATAGACATTCTTCTTTGTCCCAAACTGTTGGCTAATCTTGATATAAACCAGATCCCATCATTTTACAACATCCACTGCATATCCCAGAAACCAGTGAGGTCAACTGGGCCCCAAATTAGGCGCAGTGATATGACTGGCCTCTGAGGACATTGCCAGAGGATTCTGTGCATTGTTTGTGAGTTTATGCATTTGCCTCAAGGGGCTTTCACATTAGTATTTGTTTAGTTTGGATTGTGGGATTAGACATTCCCTGCTGGTTTATAGAAACAAAGAAACTAGAAACAGGGGAGGCCATTTGGCCCTTTGAGCCTGTCCTGGCATTCATTATGATCATGGCTGATCATCAAATTTGATGCCCTGATTACCCCTTTCTCCCATATCCCTTGCTCCCTTCGGTCCCAAGAACTGTACCTAATCTCTTCCTGAAATCACACAATGTTTTGGCCTCAGCTACTTTCTAAGGTAGTTAATTCCACACATTCACCATCCTCTGTGTAGAGAAATTTTTCCTCACCTCACTCCTAAAAGGTTTATCCCTTATCCTCAAACTATAACCCCTAGTTCTGGACTCTCCATCGTCGGGAACATATTTTCTGTCCAATCCTGTTAGAATTTGATAAGTTTCTATGTGGCTTTATGGAAAATGAGAATTAGTTATGACTACATAAACTCAGGGTATACAGACACTTTTTCTCATGGCCCAATCAAAAACATATCATCAGCATCTTTCTCCCTCGGAAAAATGACAGGCTTTGACAACTCAAATCCACAGGGGCTGGTGTATCACCACATATTGCACTTTCACAGATGGCCGGAGAGACCCAAACTGAGAGAAGCAGGTCCTGCCACAAGTGGTCTGTAATGACTTCAATCAGGACCCTGAGGTTGGCCTATTGGAGTATGAGCTCCCTGATTAAGGTCATAATTACCTGTCCAAAATCAGGGAGCTCATACTCCAAGAGGCCAGACTGAAATCACTACATAACCCAGGTGAAGTGGTTATCGGGTATCATTGTGTATTGTTGTACTTGCTGTTGTTCCTTGTTGTCAATCTGCTGTAACCACTGATCGTCATGGTAGCGCATAGTGACCCAAAGATGATGTCACCATTTTCCTCTATCTTTGGCTAATGTCTCCCATGTTTGACAATCAATGTTTAGGACCTTGCAGTCAAACACTTCTGAAGTGGAGTTTTGAGCGTTCTTGAATTGATTGCCTGAATTAATTTATTATTGTCGCATGAGTTGGGATACATTAAGAAGTATTGTTTCTTACGAGAGATAAAACATACCATTCATAGAGTACCCACTCGGAGTAAAGGAAAAGGACAGGGTGCAGAACGTGGCGTTGCAGTTACAGAGAGGGTGTAGAGAAAGATCAGCTTATTATTTTACAGGAACATTCAGCTGGTCGCCTGGCTCCAACTACCTCTTCACAAAGAAAATCCTTAGCTGTGCGATCATCTTTCAGTTATTTATTTGTGTCACAAGTAGGCTTGCATTAACACTGCAATGAAGTTACTGTGAAAATCGCCTACTCACCACACTCCAGCACCTGTTCGGGTACACTGAGGGAGAATTTAGCATGGCTAATGCACTTAACTAGCACGCCTTTCGGATTGTAGGATGAAACCAGAGCACCTGGAGGAAACCCATGCAGACATGGGGAAAATATGCAAACTCCATACAGACAGCAATCCAAGCCAGGAATCGAACCCAGGTCCATGGCATCACTGCATGTAATCAAACAATCTGCTAACCCTCACTGTGCAGCAAGGGAGGCACGGTGGCACAGTGGTTAGCACTGCTGCCTCACAGTACCAGAGACCTGGGTTCAATCCCTAGCTTGGGTCACTGTCTGTGCGAAGTTTGCACATTCACCCCATGTCTGCATGGGTTTTCTCCGTGTGCTCCATATTCCCAAAGACGTGCTGGTTAGGTGCATTGGCCATATTAAATTCTCCCTCAGTGTACCCGACAGGTACTAACTAGAATGTGGTGACTAGGGGAATTTCACGTGAGCCTACTTGTGACACCAATAAATGAAACTTTTACTTTTTCGAATGGGCAACTGATCAAAGCAAAGACAGCAGAAACCAAACAGGGGAAAAAAGAAAGGAAAAGGGTCCGGATTAGTTTTGTCTTCACCAAGGCATTGATGGAGAAAGAGAATTGATTGCAGTGTCTGTGAGTTCTGGATGGGGACAATTAGCCAGGGTTTCCAGCTCTTAATCACACTGCGCAGATGTGGAGGCCAGTCAGAGACAAGGTCAACCTCATTATCTTAAGGATTTCAGTATCTTAAGCCTGCGTTCGCCATCCGTGGGATTGGCAATGGGAGTTCAATGTCCACTGGAAGCCAGAAGTTGGGAATCCGGCCAGTGAGAACGCGACTTCCAACTATCGCTGCCCCTTGTTGGTGATGTGATCAGGTTCACATCCTCAATGGGCATAAATCTGTTTTAAATACAGACATTGACCCTGCACATTGACATCACATGAGATGTAAAACTGTCGTTGGGGGTCTCCACAGTAATGCAAAAGTTAATATAGCCCCTGGGGAAAGAGGGTCATGCCATGGCAGTGCTGCTTAGAATCATGGCACCTACAGTGCAAAAGGAGGCCACTCGGCCCATTGAATCTGCACCTACAACAATCATGCCCAGGCCCTATCCCTGTAACCCCACATATTTACCCTCCTAAACCCTCTAACACTAAGGGTCAATTTATCATGGCCAATCAACCTAACCCGCACATATCTGGAGCGTGAGAGGAAACCAGAGCACCCGGAGAAAACCCACGCAGACATGGGGAGAAAGCGCAAACTCCACACAGACACTGACCTGAGACCGGAATTGAACCTGCATCCCTGGCGCTGTGAGGCAGCGGTGCTAACTATTGAGCCACTGTGCTGCCCCCTTGTCAGAGATTGGCATTGATTGGGGGAGGGAGGGCTGATGATCGGGAGCTGGGGCAAGATGCCGATGATTGGGAGGGGAATAATGGGCCAATGATCAGGACTTGGGTTCAGGTCCGATGATTGGAGAGGGGGAAGAGAAATGTCAGAGGTAGGTTCTTTACTCAGAGGCTAGTAAGGGTGTGGAATGCCCTGCCTGCAGCAGTTGTGGACTCACCAACTTTAAGGGTGATCAAATGGTCAGTGGATAGGCATATGGATAACATTGGAATAGTTTAGGTTAGAGGGTCATTAGATTGGTTCCACTGGTCGGCGCAACATCGAGGGCCAAAGGATTACTGCGCTGTAATGTTCTATGTTCTAAGTCTAATCAGGGATGGGCAGGGAGTGGGGGTGCCCCCGAGACTTCTGTGATGGGCTGAGAGGGGATGTTTATTGCAGTTCTGATTGGGCATCCTGTAGAAATGGCACCTCGACCTCAATGCAGCTGGGGCTTTCCTGGCGTGCTGATGGTGCGAAACACATCTCTTGATTTTTCTGGGGGAGTGTCTTGGAATCTGGAGAGAAAGCTGGCTTATTTCTCTGGAGAGAAAATCACCAGTTTTCTCGTCAAAAACTTCCAGTTTGTGGTAAGATGCCCCCCAGTGCATTAAACCCTGTGGTGCAGCAACCCTTTGACACACAACGAACAGGCGGGGTATAGAGGAATACAGGCGGTTGGTTTAGGTAGGACAATGTGGTTGGTGTAGGCTTGGTGGGCCGAAGGGCCTGTCCCTGTGTTGTACTGCTCTTTGTTCAATGCCTACGCTCACGGTTTCTAAATGTTCACTTGGACAAGTCAGCAATGTGTTGCCAAAGTGAATATTGCCCCTGCAGAGATGAAGCAGCTCAAGAAGCCAGGATCTGTTAAAAAAAATTATTAAAATGGAGCTGAAACATTAAGAAGAGGGAAAAATGTGGACACAACTGAGGAAGAAACATTGAAAACAACCCAATGAGGCAAAAAGGTAAAGAGCGATAAAGCAAATAAATGTGAATGGCATTGCACAAAGCAAAGGAACATGAACAAAATGTGGAAGGCTCATAGACATGACAAAATGGAAAAGAAAATAAACAGTGTTAAAATAAAACACATTTAATGTTGGGGATAGACAGAGTAGGAGACATATGGACAAAATTAAACCAACTTATACAAAAAGGTGTTTTAGCGCAACGCAAAGGCATTGGATAATGTACACACATAAGGGTTCAGGATACAAAGGGTACAAAAATTACAAACTGAAGAATTAAAGCAAGCACTGCTGCCTCACAGAGCCAGGGACCTGCATTCAATTACTGGCTTTGGTCACTGTCTGTGCCAAGTCTGCACGTTCTCCCCATGTCTGCATGGGTTTCCTCCGGGTGCTCCGGTTTCCTCTCACAATCTGTGCTGGTTATAGCATGGCGTAGGCCATGCTACAGTCTCCCTCGGTGTACATGAACAGCCACCAGGTGTGGCGACTAGAGGATTTTCACAATAGCTTGTGAAAGCCTGCTTGTGACGCTAATAAATAAACTTTAAACTTTAAATATAAACATAAGCCATTACAACAACATTTATATTCAAGGAAGTTGGATGTGTGGAGCTAAAAAGTAGATAGTAACAATTTTAACTTGATATGCTTCAATATTAATTGATACTTACCTTGGATAATTAAGAGAGTTATTTATGTTTTAAAAAATTGTTTTAGTGCTATTCTGTAGCAAAACAAACTAATAGATATTTATTTTGTTAAATAACAATATGTATTCATAGAATCAAAGTATTCCTGCAGGGCAGAAGGAGGGAAGGCATTTGGCCCATTGAGCCTGCACCAACTCTCCGACAGAGAGGGTATGCTCAAAAGTAGTCAGCATGGGTTTGTCAAAGGCAGATCATGCCTCATGAGCCTGGTTGAGTTCTTTGAAAGTGTGACTAAACACATTGATGAAGGAAGAGCGGTAGATGTGGTTTTTATGGACTTCAGCAAGGTGTTCGATAAGATCCTCCATGAAAAGACTTCTTGAGCAAGTGAGAGGGCATGGGATCCAAGGGGCTGTTGCCTTGTAGATCCAGAATCGGCTTGCCCGCAGAAGGCACAGAGTGGTTGTAGATGGGTCTTTTTCTGCATGGAGTTCGGTCACCAGTGGAGTGCCCCAGGGATCTGTTCTGGGACCCTTGCTGTTTGTAATTTTCATACATGACCTGGATGAGGAAATGGAGGGATGGGTTGCTGACGACTCGAACATTGGTGGTGTTGCAGATAGTCTGGAGGGATGTCAGAAGTTTCAGCGAGACCTAGATAGGATGCAAGACTGGGTGGAGAAGTGGCAGATGGACTTCAACCCGGATAAATGTGTAGTGGTCCATTTTGGCAGGTCAAATGGGATGAAGGAGTATAATATCAAGGGTAAGACTCTTAGCAGTGTAGAGGATCAGAAGGGTCCAGGTCCATAGGACTCTTAAATAGGCCTCACAGGTGGAGGATGTGGTTAAGAAGGCATATGGTGTACTGGTCTTCATCAATCGAGGGATTGAGTTTCGGAGTCCGGAGTTAATGCTGCAGCTTTATAAGACCCTAGTCAGGCTCCACTTAGAGTACTGTGCTCAGTTCTGGTTGCCTCATTACAGGGGGGATGTGGAAGCAATTGAAAGAGTGCAGAGGAGATTTGCAAGGATGTTGCCTGGATTGGGTGGCATGCCTTATGAGGATAGGTTGAGGGAGCTCGGTCTTTTCTCCTTGGAGAGACAAAGGATGAGAGGTGGCCTGATAGAGGTGTATAAGATATTGGGAGGTATAGATCGGGTGGATTCTCAAAGGCTTCTTCCCAGGGCTGAAATGGTTGCTACGAGAGGACACAGGATTAAGGTGCTGGGGAGTAGGTACAGAGGAGATATCATGGGTAAGTTTTTCACTCAGAGGGTGGTGGGTGAGTGGAATTGGCTGCCGTCGATAGTGGTGGAGGCAAATTCAATAGGGTCTTTTCAGAGTATATGGGACTTAATAGGATTAAGGGTTATAGGTAAGCCTAGTAGGTGGGGATATGATCAGCGCAACTTCTGGGCCAAAGGCCCTGTTTGTGCTGTAGTTTTTCTATGTTCAAGGACAGTAACTTTGTCCAGCTTGATTAACGAGCTAAAAGTGGACTTGTTGCAGTGTTAATCCATCAAAGGCAAGTGAACCCAATATGAAACTCAGCCCTGTTCTAGAGCATCTTACCCAGGCCCCCCCCCCCCCCCCCCCCCCCGCACCCTCTGCCCTATTCTCATAACTCCAAGCATTTACCCCCTAACCCAAGGGATATTAAAGTGAAATTTAACATGGCCAATCCACCTAACCTGCACATCTTTGGACTGCGGGAGGAAACCGGAGCACCTGGAGGAGACCCACGCAGACACGAGGAGAATGTGCAAACTCCACGCAGATAGTCACCCAAGGCCGGGAATCGATCCCGGGTCCCTGGGGCAGCGGTGCTAACCACTGTGTCACCGTGCTGCCTTCAGCATCCTCAAAATCTGTTGATATATATTCTGGGATGCAGAATTTCCACTTTGGACACGATTGGCAACATGACACAAATTGCTCTCAAAACCGCACCAGTTTTGAGAAATGTTTTATTTCCCTGAGCTTCCACTCAGCTCATTTGCATAGTGCCAAAAAAAGCTTCAAAAACTATTGCTCTATATATTTAAGGGCAGTAACTTTGTCCAGTTTGATTAATGAGCTAAAAGTGGATTCATTGCAGTGTTAATCCATCAAAGGCAAGTAAACCCAGTACGAAACTCAGCCCTGAATGTATTCATAGATTCCCTACAGTACAGAAGGAGGCCTTTTTGCCCCTCGGGTTGGCACTGACAACACACCCATCCAAGCCCTTTCCCCGAAACTCCATGCATTTACCCTGGCTAATCCCCCTGACACTAAGGGTCAATTTAACATGGCCAATCCACCTAACCCACACATCTCTGGACTGTGGGATGAAACAACAGCACCCAGAGGAAACCCACGCAGACATGGGGAGAACTTGCAAACTCCACGCAGACAATGACTCATGCCAGGAATCGAACCCAGGTCCCTGATATGAGGCAGCAGTGCTAATCACTGTACCACTGTACCGCATGACTCATTGAAAAATATAAAATTCTGACAGATGTGGACAGACTGGATTCATGCCTGGTTGAGGGGTCTAGAACGTGGATCTTGGTACACTGGATTGGCTATTTAGGCTTAAGATGAGGAGAAATTTCTTCACTAGAGGTTGGTGAACTTGGTGGGGTTCCCACGCAGAATGGACCGAAAATAAAAGAATGACTTAAAACATCAGGAAGCAGGATCTAAAAACTCACAACTTTCTGAGTAAAAAATTTCACCCAATCTCCATTCTGAATGGGCAACCCTTTATTTAAAGCAGTGACCCCCCCCCTCCCCCCACCAGCTCCCCACCCCCTCTCGGGTCTAGATCCTCTCCACCTGTCAACATCCCTCAGGATCTTCTATATTTTGGTTAAGTTACCTCTTACTATTCTAGTCTCCAGCGGATACAAGCCTAGCCTTCCTCAAGTCAATCTGTCTATTCCAGTGGGGAAATCCATGATGGTCCCTCAGCGAGGCGGCTTCTTGCAAGCTGTGCCCAGCACACTTTCTAATTCTATCTTTTACTCTCGTTCTAAGCTTCCAAATCTCCATTCTAACTCTTTTAAACTATTTAACAATACTTTAGTTCAACCTCTTAATACTGTAACACTACATTCTGCACTCCCTCCTTTCCTTCTCCAAGTAGTGTAAGCTTTGCCTGGATAGTGCACAAGAAACAATACTTTTCACTGTATGCTAATACATGTGACAATAATAAATCAAATCAAACCAAATCAAAAAGTATTTCCCATTTCGACCCCAATTCCCAATTCTTTTTACATTCATAGGATGTGGATGTCACTGGCTAGACTGGGAGCAGAGTGCTGCCTCTCAGCAACACAGGCCTGGGTTCAATTGTCAGTTTGGATCACTGTCTGTGCAGAGTATGCATATTCTCCCCGTGCCAGCGTGGTTTCAAAGAACAAAGAACAACACAGCACGGGAAACAAGCCCTTCGGCCCAACAAGCCCGCGCTGCCATTTTAACATTATGAGTGCCCTCCTCTACCTATGACCTTTGTCTACACCTATTGGGGAAGATTGAGGGAAGGCTAATTTAGGGACAATTTGTTACACCAGTCAGCCTAAGAGCAAGTTTTTGGGGTTTCCTCTGGGTTCTCCAGTTTCCTCCCACAGTCCGAAAGGACGTGCTGGTTTGGTGCTTTGACCATGTTAAATTCCCCCTCAGTGTACCCAAACAAGTCCCGAAGTGTGTGGACAAGGAGATTTTCATAGCAGCTGCATTGCATTGTTAATGTAAGCCTACTTGTGACAATAACAAATGATAATTTATTGTCCACCCTAACTGCCTTGGAGAAGGTGACAGTGAGCTGTCTTCTTGAACCACAGTAGTCCCTGTTGTGTAGGTACATCCACAGTGCTGCCAGGTTAGGGTGGAAATTCCAAGATTTTGACAGTGAAAGAACGGTGTCAGGGTGTGGCATTTGGACTCATAAGCTTCCAACTCAGAATCGAGGCTGCTATCACTGAGCCATCCTGATATATTATTTTTCCTAAATATTTGAACATTAGTAGTTTTTAAAAACGATATTGGGAACTTTGTAACAATCATACATTCATGTTTTGGATAATTTTGTCCATTGAACACAGGCTGCACCTAACTGTCCCAAAATGGAATAAATTCCTGGGAAGGTTGCATTGTGCAATATTAACAGGAGAAATTCTAGTTCCATTTTAACCTGTTTACAGGTATTGATTCTGTGGCAATAGTAATTTTCTGGGACTGCAGTTACTCAGGGTAGCATGGTGGCACAGTGGTTAGCAATGCTACTTCACACTGCTGCTTTACAGCGCCAGGGACCCGGGTTTAATTCTTGGCTTGGGTGACAGTCTCTGTGGAGCCTACATATTCTCTCTGCGTCTGTATGGGTTTCTGTCCAAAGGTGTGCTGGTTAGGTGCATTGGCCATGCTAAATTCCTTCTCGGTGTACCTGAACAGGCACCAGAGTGTGGTGACTAGGGATTTTTACAGCAACTTCATTGCAATGTTAATGTAAGCCTACTTGTGGCACTAACAAATAAATGAATTCTGCTAATATCACAGAGAGCATCTTTACCTCATAGAATATCTATAATTAAAAAATAATTTCATGGGAGAGTGAGGCAGGTAATTCTGAGTATAAGTTTAAGCTCATTTATTAGTGTCACACAAGTAAACTTACATTAACACTGTGACATCAGGAGAAAGATACAGAAGTCTGAGGTCATGTACCAACCAACTCAAGAACAGCTTCTTCCCTGCTGCGGTCAGACTTTTGAATGGACCTACCTTGCATTAAGTTGATCTTTCTCTACACCCTAACTATGACTGTAACACTACATTCTGCACGCTCTCCTTTCCTTCTCTATGAACAGTATGCATTGTCTGTATAGCACGCAAGAAACAATACTTTTCACTGTACACTAATACATGTGGCAATAATAAATCAAATCAAATACTTTCAGAGAATAACTGAAAGCATATTATAAAGTAACAACACAGGCAGCGAGTTAAGTTGGTTGTCTTCGTTTAATAAACTTGAATATGTTTTCTGCCATTTATATGTTGCGAAGCGTCAATGTGAGGGAGGTGGGGGGAAGAGTGCGAAATTGAAACTTTAATCTCTATTGTCCAAACTTTAAAAGTCTCTTTACACACTGAGTAGAATATACCATAGACACAGATGAGATAGGGGGAGAGGTGGGAGAGAATAGAGATCAAACTCGTTGACAAAACTCAGTGCCCTGCTAGACTAGAAGAGAATGCGGAATGTGCGAAACATTGTTTGATATTACAAACGAGACACATTGTAATTATTGCAAAGGGAAGCGAATGTAAAAAAAAATTGGATCAGAAGCCAGTAGCGTTCCCTTCGACTCGAGTGGTGAGGGCCAAAAGATGCAACTTTTGAAGGAGGGGGAGGCAGGAAGACTGCAGAAAGTTTGGAGAGGATCAGTGGAGGAGGAAGGGGGGCAGCTTTGTTGGGGCAGAGAGGATCAGCCTGCAGCCCTGGGCATTGTGAGGGAGAGTGAGCTCCAGGCAAACTGAGAGAATGGGAGCAGCAGCGCTACCGAGATTGCTGCTGTCGCTGCCTCTCCTGTGTGTTGGTGCAGAGACGGAGCAGAGAGGTAAGACTAACACACATAGACACACAACTGGACACAATATCCCAGCAAAGGGACCATAAGGTGAGAGAAAAATAACGATTGGGAGAGATAGGTAAGGGAAGGGAAATCGGCCACCACACACAAAAAAAAGTTGACTTACAATGCATCAGGTACAAATAAGTGTATATGTGTGTCGGGCGGAGGGGGTGTAATTCAGAGAGTGTCCAAATGGACAGGAAAAAGCAGTGAAGTCCGAGAAAATAGCTCATCTGTCCCCATATAACAATGCTGGTTACATATTCGACAGACTGGGTTAGTGTGTTCCAGTTACTCTGATTTCAGCATTCTCAAGCATTCGCAGCCTTTTCCCTGCCCCTGGAATTGTCTGTCCGGAAAGGTAGGCTTTGCTGAGGGTTGTAAAAGTTGCTCGCAGCTCTGTGTAGAAGGAATCTTTCTGTTCCCCCCCACCGCCTCCCGCGTCCACTTTTATCTCGGGCAGCAGCAGGGGTATGCTTTGGAAGCATGTTGAGCTGTGCTAATCCACATTATGTCTATCAATGGCACTGAATATTTGAAGACACACAAACCAGTTGATCACACGCCTCTTGTGTTGCTGGACCAGCACGAATGCTTTTTTTTAGAGTGTCACAAGTAGGCTTACATTAACACTGCAGTGAGATTACTGCAGAAATATCACTTCTGTTTGCCTAATTTTGTTTCATCCACGTTACATGGTATAAATCTCACATTAAAGTCCTAATATTTCAGGGGGGAAAATTTTCAGTTGCTGACACGACCAAAAGGATGTGGGGGCTTTGGAGAGGGCACAGAAAAGATTTACCAGGATGTTGCCTGGTATGGAGGGCATTAGCTACAAGGAGAGGTTGGAGAAACTTGGTTTGTTCTCACTGGAACAACGGAGGCTGAGGGGAGACCTGATAGAAGTCGATAAGGTTATGAGAGGCATGGACAGAATGGATAGTCAGAAGCTTTTTCCCCAGGGTGGAAGAGTCAATTACTAGGGGGCACAGGTTTAAAGTGCGAGAGGCAAGGTTTAAAGGAAATGTAAGAGGCAGATTTTTTTAGTAAGAAGTCTCACATCACCAGGTTAAAGTTCAACCAATTTATTTGATAGTAAACTCACAAGCTTTTGGGGTTTGCCCCTTCATCATTTTTTTATACAGAGAGTGGTGGGTGCCTGGAACTCGTTGCCAGGGGAGGTAGTGTAGGCAGATACAATAGTGAGTTTTAATGGGGTGTTGACAAATATGTGAATAGGATGAGAATGGAGGGATATGGTCCCTGGATGGACCATATTGGATGGGTAGGGGGTTTTAGTTCAGACGGACAGCATGGCCAGTGCAGGCTTGGAGGGCCGAAGGGCCTGTTTCTGTGCTGTGATTTTCTTTGTTTTCTTTGTTCATGCCAGCGGGATTCTCTGGCCCTGCTGTAGTGATCGGAGATCCAGCTGAGCGCTGATTTCTCCAAGATCACTTGCAGCAACAGCGGGGCATGAACAGCCGGTAAGATTGTACCTGTTATCTGCCATCTAGAAAATGAACCAGTTGAATTTTTCTTTTAAGTTTCCTTCAGATATCATACAAACAAAGAGCTGGAGTAGGCCATTATGCCCCTCGAGACTGTCCTGCCATTTAATAAAATCAATTTGATTTGATTTATTATTGTCACATGTATAGGGATACAGTGAAAAGGATTGTTCTTGAATGCTATACAGACAAAGCATACCATTTGTAGAGTGCAGGCAGCATGGTTAGCACTGCTGCCTCACAGAGCCAGGGACTTGGGTTCAGTTCTGGCCTCGGTGACTGTGTGAGGATTGCACCTTATCCCCGTGTCCGCGTGGGTTTCCTTCAGGTGTTTGTTTTCCTCCCATACTCTAAAGATGTGCGGGTTAGGTGGATTGGCCATACTAAATTGCCCCTTAGTGTCAGGGGGATATGCAGGGTAAAATACTTGGGGGTTAAGGGACAGGGCCTGGGTGGGTTGTGGTTGGTGCAGACACAATGGGCCAAATGGCCTCCTACTGTGATCTAGGGATTCTATGATACATGGGGGAAAAGGAAAGGAGAGGATGCAGAATGTAGTGTTGCAGTCACAGATAAGGTGAAGAGAAAGATCAACTTAATATAAGGTAAGTCTATTCAAAAGTCAGATGGCAGCAGGGAAGAAACTGTTCTTGAGTCGGTTGGTACGTGACCTCAGAGTTTTGTATCTTTTTCCCAATGGAAGAAGGTGGAAGAGAGAATGTCTGGGATGCGGGGGGGGGGGGGGGGGGGGGGGTGTGTGGTGAGGGGGGGGGGGGGATGGAGGGGGGTGGAGGGGGGGTTGGGGGGGGTGGAGGGGGGGAGGTGGTCCTTGATTATGCTGGTTGCTTTTCATGGCTGATCTAATAGTAAACTCAAATCTGCAAAAAATCGCATCACCCCCTCCCACCATAACCTTTCACCCCTTGCTTAGCAAAAATCTGCCGTAAAAACGTTCAAAGACTCTGCTTCCACTGCCTTTTGAGCCTTTCCAAAGGCTCATGACCTCTGGGAGAAAAACCTTCACCTCACCTCCATTTTAAATGAGTGACCCCCTTATTTTTAAACAGTGACCCCCACTTCTAGCTTCTCCCCACAAGAGGAAACGTCCTCTCCCCATTCCTCCTCTCAAGACCCCCTTAGGACCCTATATGTTTCAATCAATAATGCGACATTGTTGAATTTCTCAAACTAAAAGGCCTTTCTTCCTGTGTTTTTCTTTTGCTTATCCTTGTTTTGACGTCTCACTGATGGAAGTCAGAGTGGTCAGTCTGATTCTGCTGGAGTCGGGACTCAGTCTGCGCAGCCAAAAGTGAGTCCATTCAAACAAGCTCAGCTTACCAGATTCCTGACACTCCTTCAGTCAATCCCTAAACTGTCCTCGGATGTTGTATTGTCGAGAAAGAATGAGGAAAAATCCGTACATGGATATAAAATTCAATTTTTTTTTGATCCAAGATAACAGCAGAGATCCAGAATCTCTTATCTCCTCTTACCATTCTTTCCCTCTCCCAATAATTTGATTTGATTTATTATTGTCACATGTACTAACAGACTGTGAAAAGTATTGTTTCTTGCGCACTATACAGACAAAGCATACCGTTGATAGAGAAGGAAAGGAGAGAGTGCAGAATGTAGTGTTACAGACATAGCTAGAGAAAGATCAACTTAATATAAGGTAGGTCCATTCAAAGGTCTGATGGCAGCAGGGAAGAAGCTGTTCTTGAGTTGGTTGATACATGACCTCAGACTTTTGTGTTATTTTCCTGACAAAAGAAGGCGGAAGAGAGAATGTCCGAGGTGCGTGGGGTCCTTAATTATGCTGGCTGCTTTGCTGAGGCAGCGGCAAGTGTAGACAGAGTCAAGGATGGAAGGCTGGCTTGCGTGATGGATTGGGCTACGTTCACGACCTTTTGTAGTTCGTTGCTGCCTTGGGCAGTGCAGGAGCTGTGATACAACCAGAAAGAATGCTTTCTGTGGTGCATCTGTAAAAGTTGGTAAGAGTCGTAGCGGACATGCCAAATTTCCTTAGTCTTCTGATAAAGTAAAGGTATTGGTGGACTTTCTTAACTATAGTGTCGGCAAGGGGGTACTCCCTCCCCCTATAAATAAATGCCCCACATTGTGTGTGTGTGTGTGTGTGTGTGTGTGTGTGTGTGTGTGTGTGTGTGTGTGTGTGTGTGTGTGTGTGTGTGTGTGTGTGTGTGTGTGTGTGTGTGTGTGATTTTAGCACAATCAAAAGTTGTTCACTTTTGTATTTACAGTTCTGTAACTCATGCTGACTTCAAAGCAGGCTGCATTACCAAAGCAAAAATCTTTTCCAGGTACCTAACTGAATAATCTTTACAAGCCTGTATACACATTTAACAAGTGACTGCCAATCCTAATCAGTCCGTGTTCTAACATCTTCCCAAAGGCACTTTGTTCTCTCAGTCTGGTCGGTAGATAGCCCATTGCGTTCAGTTCCCAAATGACTGCTTTGCCAATTTGTTAGATTGCTACAAGTTTACAGACATGCCTCCCCCCCTCCGCCCCCCAGCTTTCAAAGCTTCTCAATGGATGTCAAACATGTGGCTCAATTTTCTAAAAGCAAAACACTGCGAATGCTGGAGAATGCAGCACGGGACATGGTGGTTAGCACAGCTGCCTCACAGCACCAGAGACCTGGGTTCGATTCCCAGTTTGGGTCACTGTCTGTGTGGAGTTTGCACGTTCTCCTCATGTCTGCGTGGGTTTCCTCCAGGTGCTCCAGTTTCCTTCCACACTCCAAGGATGTGTGTTTATGTTGATTGGCCATAATAAATTGCCCCTTAGTGTCAGAGGGATTAAGAGGGTAAATACGTGGGGTTACGGGAATGGGGCCTGGGTGGGGTTGTTGTCAGTGCAGGCTTGATGGGCCAAATGGCCTTCTGCTGCACTGTAGGGGCTCTATGGGCTGGAATTTTCAGGCCACTCACACCCTGTTGCGCTGTGAGCAAGAAAGGACAATTGGGCGCTCAGCCAAATCTCCGCTCATGGCAGTGGGAGCAATGAATCCCGCTGGCGTGAACAGCCATAAAATTCCGTTCCGGAAATAAAAACGGAAAGTGCTGGAAAGACTCAGCAGGTCTGGCAGCATCATGGGTTGTGAAACTGGTTGGACTTTAACCTGGTGTTGTGAGACTTTTCACAGCACCTGTGGAGACAGAGACAGAGTTAATATTTCAAGTCTAATATGACTAATTCAGAGTTCCAGTTATGGCCACAGACGTTCACTCTGACGAAGGGTCATTTCGACTCTGAACATTGGCTCTATTCTCTCCCCACTGATGTTGCCTGAATCTTTTCAGCCCTTTCTGTTTTGACTCAGTTTTAGAAATGTGAGCTTTTTATCAGACGCAGAAGTACTAAGGAGAATTTTGCACCCACAGATAAAAAGGACGAGCTATTGTATCCTTGTTTGTGCTTTTTAGACAGCAATTTGGATGCAGCAATGAACAGATGTTGGATCTTGAGTAGTTGGTTCCAATCTCACTCAGGCTATTTTGTGATTTTATTGAATTTACCATTGTCACGTGTATTAGCGTACAAGGAAAAGTATTGTTTCTTGCACACTATAAAAGACAAAGCATACCTTTTTTGTAGAGCACACAGGGGAGAAGGAAAGGGGTGTAGAATGCAATGTGACAGTCACAGCTATGATATGGAGAAGGACCAGCTTAATAAACAGTAGGTGTATTTAAAAGTCTGATCACAGCAGGGAAAAAGCTGTTCTTGAGTCGGTTGGTACATGATCTCAGACTTTTGTATCTTTTTCCCGATGGAAGAAGGTGGAAGAGAGAACGTCCAGAGTGCGTGGGGTTCTTGATTATGCTGGTTGCTTTTCCACGAGGCAGCGGGAAGTGTAGATGGAGTTAAGGGATGGTTTGAGTGATGCTTCATTCAAAACCCTTTGTAATTTCTTACGGCATTGGTCAGAGCAGGAGCCATACCAAGCTGCGATACATCCAGAAAGGTGAGTCAGTGTGGGCTCAATGGGCCAAATGGCCTCCTTCTGTTCTGTAGGAACTCTGGCCAGAATCTTACCCGCTACAGGGATTGGAGTGGGCGAGTGGCGGACCACGGGAAGGTCCATTGCCCCGGGGTTGAATTTTACAGTTTTGGAATGATTGAGGCTGTAAAATCCCACCCTCTATGATTCTAACCTTTCTCACATTCCTGAGATACCTACCCTCGAGATATTCAGCTTCAACTCTACCTCGTTCTGGCGCAGGTTTGAAAAGAAGTGCTGCAATCCTTTGTTATTCCTGACCCATGTGGAGTGGGGTCATTAAAATGCAACAAAACGATTCGAATTGCAGTGAACCATATGGAGATGTTGCGTGGGTTTTAACAGCTGTTTGCATTTATAGAGCACTCCTCATGCCTCGGATCACTTTCGAGTTATAGGTGAACATTCCTGGAGGGTAAGAATCGGCAGAATATTGTTAGGGGCAGGATTGAAAGACTTATTCCAGGGAAAAGTGTCCCATCGGCTTTCAAAGGCAGGGAGGAAGTCATGGCAAATTTGGGGGAAGGTTCCAGAGAGCACAGGCATGTTGGATGAAGATTTTGGAGTTGTCTGGTTGGGGAGTGTCAGAAATGAAGCTTGCAAACAGACACAAGATTGAAGGAGTTCACCGAGGTAGGATGAGTGAGGCCACAGTTCGTTGAAGTTAAGCACAGGGATCTTGGGATCGATTTATAACAAGGGAGTCAAATGAGGGATGAGAATGAGTGATCTGATTTGATTTATTATTGTCACGTATTGGGATACAATGAAAAGTATTGTTTCTTTTGCGCTATATCAACAAAGCATACTGTTCATAGAATACATAGGAGAGAAGGAAAGGAGAGGGTGCAGAATGTAGTTTTGCAGTCATAGCTAGTGTGTAGAGAAAGATCAGCTTAATATATGGTAGGTCCCTTCAAAAGTCTAATGGCAATAGGGAAGAAGCTGTTCTTGAATCAGTTGGTACGTGAGCTCAAACTTCTGTATGTTTTTCCCGAAGCAAAAAGGTGGAAGAGAGTGGTTGGAATTTTACCATCTCCCACACCCCAGAATCGGGGTGCGTGAGGCTCGTAGAATGTCACCCTTCATTGTCCTTAGGCGGGCGAGGTGGTAAAATTCTGGCAGGAATGTCTGGGATGCATGGGGCCCTTGATTATGCTGGCTGCTTTCCCCAGGTAGTGGAAAGTGTAGACGGTGTCACTGGACAGGGGGGCTGGTTTGCGTGATGGATTGGGCTTTGTTTACGAACCTTTGTAGGTTTTTGCAGTCTTGGGTAGAGCAGGAGCCATACCAAGCTGTGATACAATCCCAGAAAGGATGTGGTGAATCTGTATAAGTTGTTGAGAGTCGTAGAGAAGTGCTGGTCTTCGAGTGGGTAAACTCATGGGCATTCAGAATGTATTGCGATTTCTGAGCGATGTAAGTGAGTTGGTTGACCAGGTGGCCATTTTTTCTTTGATCAGGCAGCCATTAAAGAAATCAAATCATAAGGTGAAATAGACACTAGAACAGATGAAAGACAGAGGTGGACGCAGGTGGTATTCCAAATGTGGAAGAAAGACGTTTGGGTTGAAAGAACGCGTGTGATATGAGCTCAGTTTGGGATTAAGCGTGAAGCTGACTGAATTTAGCCTGAAGTGATAGTGAAAGAGGTTAATGGAGTTAAAGACAGAGGCACAAACTTTGCTGGTGTGAAGTGAAAAAGTGAAGCTAGGTATAAAGCTGGAAAAAAGAAAGTCTTGCATTTATATAAGGTTTTTAATAATGACTGGATGTCTCAAAGCATTTCACAGCAAATGAAGTGCTTTGAAGTATAATCAAAGTGTACTTTGAAGTGGGATGTAGGAAATGCAGCAGCCACTTTATACACAGCAACCTTCCCCCCCAAACAGCAATGTGATCATGTTCAGGTAGTCGCTTTTTGTGATGTTAATTGAGAGATAAATATTCGCCAGGATGTCAGGGCTAATTCCCCTGATCCTCTTTGAAATCGTACCAGAGGATCTCTTACATCGACCTAAAACGGACTTTGAAACATCTCCTGTGAAAGGCGGACAAAGTTGGAGGAAGTTTTGATTCAACCAAGACTTAATGTTAGGCAGGCAATTGCAAGCCTGCATCAACAACCATGATGGATTCAAGCTCAGAGGCAGAAAGATCAAGCTGGGTACCATCAGCGTATACCTGGAATTAGATTCCGTGTTTCAGGATAATGTCCACCAAAGTCTCTGCTTTCTTAGGATGCTAAGGAAATTTAGCATGTCCACTATGACTCTCACCAACTTTTGCTGACACACCATAGAAAGCATCTTTTCTGATTGTATCACAGCTTGGTATGGCTCCAGCTCTGACCTAGACCGCAAGAAACTACAAAGAGTTGTGAACAAAGCCTTGTCCATCGCACAAACTAGCCTGCCACCCATTGACTCCATCTCCGCTTGCCGCTGCCTCAGAAAAGCAGCCAGCATAATCAAGGACCCCATACACATTGGATGTACTCTCTTCCACCTTCTTCCATCGGGAAAAAGATACAAAAGTCTTGAGGTCACATAACAACCGACTCAAGAACAGCTTCTTCCCTGCTGCCATCAGACTTTAGTATGGACCTGCCTTGCACTAATTTGATCTTTCACTTTGCACTAACTTTATCCTTGCCTTCCCCAACTATCTTCCTTACAGTCCTCACTTCCTTCAATTTCACCATCCATCTGGAAGACCGCTCACAATGTCTTTTATGTAACAAGCGCCCTCCAAACCTTAGAAATCCTGATTTATCAATCGAGCTCTTAAAGCACTTTACCATCTGCCCCCTGTATTCTTATCTCACTGACAACCCACATCCATTTCACTTTGACTTTGTGAAGTGCACTCCTGGCTCACAACACAGACCCATCAAATCATCTTTAGTCCTGTACTTGTAACTGAAATTATAACTCCTATTTTCTGCTCTGTGGTAATCCGACTGATGTCTTTTGAGAGTGAAAAGGCTGGACGATCGGCTGCAGCTTTGAACTGTTAACCTTTTGCTTTCTGGCTGCCATTTCCTGCTTGAAGAGTCTGCGGTTTTTCTTTGCTATTGAGCATCACAGGATTGATTTTTCATCAGTCCAGCATATCAATGAATGGCTTTATCCTTGGGTGTTAAGTTCAAAATAGCCTCATATTTGAAGAATGTGGCAACTGGAGAATAAGATGCTTTTAAACTCACCATAGTGGTTACCCTTCTGACAAAATGATTGAGCCTGGGCGCTGGAACAAGGCAATGGTTTTGCCTTTGCTTTCAGTAGAGAAGCAAGGGATTTTGGACTAAAAATTAAAGTGGATAATTTGGGCCTAGTGTTTCCACTTGTTTGTGTAGATTTCTTTCAGCACAGTTCACCAAAGATTGGCACAGTTGTATGTGGGAAGAGTGTGTGTGTGGGGGTGGGGAATGTATGTGTGTGTGCGGGGGAGTGTGTGTGTGTGTGTACGTGCAGGGGAGTATGTGCATGTGGAGGGGTGTGTGCATGTGGGGGAGAGTGTGTGCGGTGGAGTGCATATGTGTGTGGGGAGTGTATATGTGTGTAAATGCGGGGATTATGTGTCTGTGTGTGGTGATTGTGTATGCGCATGCGTATGCAGGGGAGTGGAAGTGTGTGTGTGTGTGTTCTGTGTACGCATGTGTGTGCAGTATATGTGTGTGGGGGAGAGTGTGTGCCTGCGGTGTGTATATGGGAGATTGTGTGCATGTGGGGGGAGTATGTGGGGAATGTGTGCAGGAAATGTATGTGCATGTGGGTGGGGAATGTGTGCGGGAAATGTGTGTGCATATGGGTGGGGAATGTGTGTGGGAAATGTGTGTGCATGTGGGGGGAGTATGTGGGGAATGTGTGCGGGAAATGTGTGTGCATGTGGGGGGAGTTTGTGGGGAATGTGTGCGGGAAATGTGTGTGCATGTGGGGGGAGTATGTGGGGAATGTGTGCGGGAAATGTGTGTGCATGTGGGGGGAGTATGTGGGGAATGTGTGCAGGAAATGTGTGTGCATGTGGGGGGAGTATGTGGGGAATGTGTGCAGGAAATGTGTGTGCATGTGGGGGGAGTATGTGGGGAATGTGTGTGGGAAATGTGTGTGCATGTGGGGGGAGTATGTGGGGAATGTGTGCAGGAAATGTGTGTGTGGGGAGTGTGTGCGGGCAAGAGTGTGAGAGTGAGTGTGTGTGAGTAAGTCTGAATGGGCGCATGTACATATTTGCATTGCATAATCTGTTGAGTGTTGTAGGAAAAACTTGTGTAAATTTTTACATTCTGAATGTTCCTAATGAGTGTTGTAGGGGCATAAATATCTCTTGGTGTCTGTGGTTCAGTGATTATACATTGGGCTTTTAGCCAGTTGGCACCCCCTTCCCGCACAATGCTGAAATTTATTGACACTCCCATCTCCTGTAGTGTGCCCTGGTGACTAATTTGCCTAATCCAAACTAACAGGTTAATTGTAACATCTACCCTCCTCACAGTGAAGCAAATTAATCTGAAACAGGGTTTCAGGTGGGGCTGGAGCGGTGCCTGTACAGACTCAGAAACACTTCCTAACATTCCTCTAGCTGTACAGCTACAATCCTATGTATTACACTCGATTGCTGTTGTGCCCTGTGCTGCTGGCTTTAGGAATCTATCCATTCTGCAACAACAACTTGTAGATCTAATCAATAAACAACAGTAGAAGTAATGTAATTTAACTTGTGTTGTGTTTTTGACCCTTTCCCAAATTTTCCCCATTACATTCTGCATTAATGACACCAGTCATTGGTCAGCCCAGCTTCTCGATCAACCCAGGCCATTTTTTCCTTTGATAACCCAAGGTCTACAGGCCATTCCAGTTTGGTGTCTGTTTCTGGCCCACATGACAAAATATTTATGTTGATTGTAAAGGCAACGGATCAAGCATTGAATCATTTGTCCCTCCTTCTCTTCTGATCCAACCCCACAGCTTCCTCTGCTTTGGCAGGATTTTCCATTCGTCCGTGTTTGGGTGAAGACCCATAATTGGGAAGTTGGGAGGTCGGTGTTTCTTGTGTGATGATAGTTTAAAGTTTATTTGCTAGTCACAAGTAGGCTGACATTAACCCCTGCAATTAAGTTACTGTGGAAATTCCCTAGTCACCACGTTCTGGTGCCTAAAAGAAAAGATTTTTTTGTGCATCACTGAGTAAATAAATCAGCGTTGCATGCAATATTAAAATGATTTCTTATATTGCATTAATGGAATGAAGGTACACTGAGGAAGAATTTAGCATGGTCAGTGCACCTAACCAGAACGCCTTTCCAACTTTGGGAGGAAGCCAGAGCATGCAGAGGAAACCCACAGACATAGGGAGAACATGCAGACTCTGCATAGACAGTGACTCAGGCCGGGAATCAGACCCAGATCCCTGGCGCTGTGAGGCAGCAGTGCTAACCACTGTGGCACTGTGCTGTCCCTACGTGTGCCATTGATGTATTTTATGATTAAAGGGAATGTTTTTAAAAGTCATCTTATTCTGCAGGCAGCCTGGATATGTGGAAAACATTTAGCCCATGGGTTGTGAAAACAAGTTTATAACTCATTTTACCTAGGAATGTGTTAACTTTGCAGAGCTAATGGACTTTTGTTTACTTAGGTTCTCCTGGGATTTCAGATTAGAGTGATTGACTTGGTCAGATGACATTGTGGTTTATGAACAACCCTGGATCTTTTGAAAAGAGAAACAGGCTTTTGGAGTTTGACTATTCTGGCTAAAGTTAGGAGAACATAAGAACATAAGAAATAGGAGCAGGAGTAGGCCATTCAGCCCTTCGAGCCTGCCCCGCCATTCAATAAGATCATGGCTGATCTGTTGCTGCTCAGTTCCACTTTCCCGCCCTCTCCCCATAACCCTTAATCCCCTCTCCTATCAAAAACCCATCAACCCGCGTCTTAAAAATATTTAGCGAGGCAGCCTCCACCACTTCAACGGGCAGAGAATTCCAGAGATTCACCACCCTTTGAGTGAAGAAGTTCCTCCTCAACTCCATTCTAAACCGCCCCCCTTTTATCTTGAGGCTGTGCCCCCTAGTCCTATTGTCTTTTTTGAGCGGGAAGAGTCTTTCCACCTCTATCCTATCCATCCCATTCATCATCTTATACGTCTCAATGAGATCTCCTCTCATTCTTCTAAACTCTAACGAGTACAAGCCCAGTTTATTCAGCCTCTCCTCATAGCTCAACCCCCTCAACTCCGGTATCAGCCTAGTAAACCTCCTCTGCACTCCCTCCAAGGCCACTCTCTCTCTCTCTCTCTCTCTCTCTGTGATTGTTAAATATATTTACAGTGGGCATTGAGTTTTAAGAAGAAAGCTGCTTATTTGGAACTGCAATAGTGATAAGTTAGATATTAGTGTTGTTTCTTTCATGTTTAAAGATCATTCAAATGTTAAGATTTAAATTGCTCCCCTTTATTAGAATTATGCTTAAACTATGTTATGAATTATGCTTTTTAAAATATCCCTAGTTGGTCAGTAGAATTAATCCCAGGGCGAAGCATCCTTTCCTCACATTAATGCCAAGATAGAAAAATTGTTGAGATCTAGTCTGGCATCATAATATGCTTTGGGGTTTGGGTCCAGAACCCTAACACCTATTCCAGACCCGTACTTGGCCTTTGACATGGTTAAGACATGCAGAACTCCTCCATCTTGGAAAGACACGATGCATCAAAGATTATTAAATGAGAAATGGCCAACGTTATCACCCACCTCCTTCATTCCACGATGGTTTGTAACCTGACCCATTGTCCAGTTAATCTTCTGAGGAAATGTTAGTCAAAAGTGGGGCAGCTAATGAAGATTTGTTTGTTGGATTGGATAGTTGAGAATTTCTCCTCAATTAAAGGAATTCTTTATAACCCAACAACTCAATAATGTTTGTTCAGTAACCCACAACAGTGCAATCTTTTCTGAGGGAATCATTTGAATTTTGATGCCAGGGGAATGCTGGGATGGTGAGTAGGAGACTTAGCCAATGTCCAGACTGTCTTGATTCAAGTGCAAATCTATTAGGATATTTACGCTTTGCGTGTGAAAGGATTTACCTTTATACTGCAACTCGCTGAAGAGTTTAAGCAGAAGTTCTTTTGGACACAACAGACAAAATTATGCAAATGTAAAATTTTTCTCAGAATTGATGTCAAGCAGCTTAATTCAGAATAAGAACGTACCCTATTCAGCACAATAACAGGCAGACTGAAACAATGATCTATAGTATAGGGGACTGGGGTTCAAATCCGGCCATGGCAGATGGTAGAATTTAAATTCAATAAAAGAAATCTGGAATTAAGAATCTACTGATGATCATGAAACCATTGTCGATTGTCGGGTAAACCCATTTGGTTCACTATTGTCCTTCAGGGAAGGAAATCTGCCGTCCTTACCTGGTCTGGCCTATATGTGACTCCAGAGCCACAGCGTGTGGTTGTCTCTTTACTGTCCTCCAAGGGCAACTAGGGATGGACAATAAATGCTGGCCAGCCAGTGAGGCCCATGTCTCACAATTGAACAACATGAATTTAAATAGCACCTTAATAGCGTTAAACCTCTCAACGCGCTTCATTGGAGTTTAATCGGACTAAAGCATTTACTCTAAGTCGGAGAAGGTGACGTTAGGACAACTTGGTCAACAAGCTCAGTAATATAGAGCAACTTCAGGGTTAATTAAGGGTGCATGTTACAAAGCTTCGCGTTCATTTTAACTTTGGCCAATATCAAATCAATTGCCCATAATGCATCCCTGTTTGATTTCCACTGCCTTCAGTGGAAAGCGAAACAGGTTGAAGTGTGTAATCCCAGCCTGCCCAATATTGCCCATTTTATCGAATTGGTCAATGTCAAAATTATCCCCAGTGCTCCTGAATCCTCCATAGATTTGGCAGTGCGGGTGTAATACTGGTATCTGCAACTAAACCTCGAGAGCTGGGATTTATGAGGGCAGGATGCAGAGTCTCAATCGAGGTGGCAGCAGTCAAATTTCAAGCCTGTCAGTTCTTTAAACAGTGTCATGATAAATGAGGGTAGTGGAGGATTGGGGGCAGGGTGAAGAGATATGAACAGAGATATATGGCACAGTGGAACAGGGGTTAGCACTGCTGCCTCACAGCACCAGGAAATCGCGTTCAATTCCAGCCTTGGGTCAGTGTCTGTGTGGAGTTTGCATGTTCATCCCCAACAGCAGATGAAGTCCCAATGGACAGCACAGTGGCTAGTGCTGCTGCCTCACAGCACCAGGACCCAGGTTCGATTCCTGGCTTAGGTTATTATCTGTGTGGAGCCTATATGTTCTCCCATGTCTGCATGCGTTCGTTTGTGTGCTCTGGTTTCCTCTCACAGTCTGAAAGTCATGCTGGTTAGGTCCATAGGCCACGCTAAGTTCTCCCTCAGTGTACCAAAACGGGTGCTGGAGTGTGGCGACTAGGGGATTTTCACAGTAACTTCATTGCAGTGTTAATGTAAGCCTACTTGTGACCAAAACAATATAAATAAAGATGTACATGAAAGCTAAAGTTGGGGCTTCTCGAAAAACAAGATTTTAAAGTTTTTTTAAAGGTTAAAGGTTTTTTTTAATTTGTTTATTATTAGTGTCACGAGTAGGCTGACATTAACACTGCAATGAAGTTACTGTGAAAATCCCCTGGTCGCCACACTCTGACGCCTGTTCGGGTACACTGAGGGAGAATTTAGCATGGCCAATGCACCTAACCAGCATGTCTTTTGGACTGTGGGAGGAAGCCAGAGCACATGGAGCAAACCCATGCAGACACGGGAAGAATGTGTAGACTCCGCACAGACAGTGATCCAAGCGGGGAATTGAACCTGGGTCCTGGTGCTGCAAGGCAACAGCACTAACCACGGTGCTGCCATTGTAACCTCATCTGCTGTTGAGTTGTCGAGAAAGTGCAAAGTTCCCGCAGGATGCATGTGGCTTATTTTGTAAGTTGAGGTTATCAAAGCTCGAGTGAGGGCATTGTTGTACCCTATCAGACTTTTCAGGAACGGCGCTGATTAAATAAATGATGGAGTAGAGTATGAGATAAAAAGCCTCGGTTGGTAGGAGGGCTTTATGATTGTGATAATACACAGCCAGCCGCTTTGTCCTGGAGTAAGTGTGATTCCACATACCTCAGTCTGCTTTTGGAATTCCTAGGCAGCATTGCACACAAATTCCATCTGTGTAAACTGATGTTCATATTTCTCATCTTTTCTCAAAAACATAATAACCTAGATATTTCCACATGCCCCTTGAGTAACTGTCGGGCTGATGGAAAGAAGGTAAGTCCTCTGTGACATTTTCCTTAAATTCCCAGCATAGACAAGGGATAGTTTTGCTATTCCATGTTATTGGCAAGTTGGCACAGTGGTTAGCACTGCTGCCTCACAGCGTCAGGGATCCGGGTTCAATTCCAGCTTCAGGTCACTGTCTGGAGTTTGCACATTCATAGAATCCCTACAGTACAGAAGGAGACCATTCAGCCCATCAACTCCGTACTGACCACTGTTCCCCTAACCCCACACATTTACCCTGCTAATCCCTCTGACGCCAGGGTCAATTTAGCATGGCCAATCAATCTAACCCACACATCTTCAGAGTGTGGGAGGAAACTGGAGCACCCGGAGGAAACCCAAGCAGACACAGGGAGAATGTGCAAACTCCACACACACCACTCTGAAAGCTCGTGCTACCAAATAAACCTGTTGGACTTTAACCTGGTGTTGTGAGACTTCTTACTGTGCTTACCCCAGTCCAATGCCGGCATCTCCACATCATGCACACAGACAGTCATCCGAGGCCAGAATTGAACCCGGATCTCTGGAGCTGTGAGGCAGCTGTGCTAACCACAGTGCCACCGTGTCTGCCCTATTCTCCCCTTGTCT
The DNA here is from genome assembly GCF_965287045.1 of Carcharhinus amblyrhynchos. Classification (NCBI taxonomy): domain Eukaryota; kingdom Metazoa; phylum Chordata; class Chondrichthyes; order Carcharhiniformes; family Carcharhinidae; genus Carcharhinus; species Carcharhinus amblyrhynchos. Next base: position 110,096,857 of record NC_137331.1, on the reverse strand, counting down.
GTGTGGGTTTTCTCTGGGTGTTCTGGTTTCCTCCCACACTCCAAAGATGTGCAGGTTAGGTAGATTTGCCATGCTAAATTGCCCCTTAGTGTTTCAAAAAGTTTAAGTTTGATGCATTAGTCATGCTAAATGCATGGAGTTGTGGGGTTAGGGCAGGGGAGAGGGACTATGTAAGATGCAGAGACCAAATGGCCTCTTTTGCACTGTAGGGAGTTTATGATTCCGTGATTATTGATATGGAGCCTCGCCACTTGAAAGCTGCCAGCAGGAAACTGGGTCACCAAACACCATCAGTGTTTGACCCTGAATAATTGTCAGAAAATCAAGGCCTCTGCTTTTTAATTTAGTCAGGGATTCTGGCCTTCCTGGCATCCCTAATTGTCCTCGAGAAGGGTTCTGGTGAGTCACCTCCTTGAATCACTGCAGTCCGTGTGGAGTAGAGACACCCACAGTGCTGTTAGGGCGGGTGTTCCAGGCTTTTGTCCCACTGCCAGTGAAGGAATAGCGACAGAATTCCAAGTCAGGATGTTGGGAAGCTTGAATGGCGGTGGTGATGCCCTGTAGCTGCTGCAGTTGTTGTTCTAGATGGTAGAGTTGTGGGTTTGGAAGGTGCTATCAAAGGATTAAGAGCAAAGAGCAAAGAAAATTACAGCACAGGAATAGACCCTTTGGCCCTCCAAGCCTGCGCCAACCATATTGCTCGACTGAACTAAAACCCTCTATCCTTCTAGGACCTTACCCTTCGGTTCCCATCCTATTCATGTATTTGTCAAGGCGCCCTTAAAAGTCACTACCATATCTGCTTCCACTACCTCCCTCGGCATTGAGTTCCAGGCACCCACCACCCTCTGTGTAAAAAAAACTTGCCTCGTACATCTCCTTTAAACCTCGCTCCGCGCACCCGATTCTTGGTAAGATGCTGTTGAGAATGGTACGGGTGGTCCACACCTTTCCAATATTTGCTCGTGGTGGGCAGAATTGGAAACACTTTTTTGAAAACTCTCAGGTTACAAATATTGCACTGTTCATACTTGACAGTATCAGTAACAAGGACCAACTCATTTTCAATCCCAATTTATTTATTTGGTTCAGAATTGTAAATGCCCCAAAAGCCTTCTGGGGGACGATTCTCCGGCCTCCCAGCCGTGTGCTTCCTGCTGGCAGGAGGTGTTTGCTAGCGGCGGGACTCTCTGGTCGCATTGCTGTCGATGGGAATTCCCAGCATACCACGCTGGGGGGAAATCCTAGGCTGGGAGGGCTGAAGGGTCTGATTCTGTGCTGCACTTCTCTTTGTCCTTTGAACTAGTTCCGCACTGCTCAGGAATCCACTCAATTTTAAACGTTCAGCATCAGGAGGAACCGACAAAGAAATATAAAAGATGTTGACACACAAACGCTTCAGTCACCTGAACAAAGTATGAAGAGAAGTCCAGAAACTAAGGGGCCACAGTTTGAGGATAAGAGATAAAGCTTTTAGAACTGAGGTGAGGAGGAATTTCTTCACCCAGAGGGTGGTGAATGTGTGGAATCCATCACCACAGAAAGTAGTTGAGGCCAAAATGTTGTATGATTTCAAGAAAAAATTAGATATGGCTCTTGGGGCTAAGGGGATCAAAGGAAATTGGGGGGGGGAAGGTGGGATCTGGATATTGAATTCAATGATCAGCCATAATCAAAATAATGTGATTTATTATTGAGATTTATTATGTATTGGGATACAGTGAGAAGTATTGTTTCTATACAGACAAAGCATACTGTTCATAGAGAAGGAAAGGAGTGCAGAATGTCATTAAATCTGCAAGAGATTGTAATAGAGCATTGTGAGAGAGTTTATAAGTGTTAGAATAAAATTTTAGAAGCATAGAATGAGAGTAAAAGGTAGAATTAGAGGGTATGCTTGGCACAGCTTGCAAGAAGTTGCCTCACTCTGGCAAATGGCAGACCAAGTTCAATGGGCCAAATGGCCGACTCCTGCTTCTAGTTTCAATGTCTTTTTATTCATTCGTGGGACATGGACATTGCTGGCTGGCCAGCATTTATTGCCCATTCTTAGTGGCCTTTGAGAAGGTTTTGCTGAGCTGCTTTCTTGAATCGTTGCACTCCACGTGCTGTGGATTGACCCACAATAGGGCGGGGGGGGGGGGGGGGGGGGGGGGGGTTGGGATTCCAGGATTTTGATCCAGCGACTGCAAAGAAACAGTGATATATTTCCACTTGAGGGGAATTTGCAGGTGGTGTTGTTCTCATGTATCTGCTGCCCTCGTCCTTCTAAATGGAAGTGGTCATGGGTTTGGAAGGTGCACTCGGAGGACCTTTGGTGAAATGTAAAGCTGAGGGATCCTGTGCCAGCGTGTAACAGTACCTTCAGGAGAATGGTCAGAAAATTGCAAGTGAACAAACAGGCCATTCGGCCCTTCAAGTTTGCTCCGCCATTCATTTTGGTCATGGATGATCATCAAATTCAATATTCTGATTTCCCCCCTTTCTCCCGTATCCCTTTTAGCCCCAAGAGCTATATCTAATTTCTTCTTGAAATCAGACAATGTTTTGGCCTCAACTACATTCTGTCGTAGTGAATTCCACACATTCACCATCCTCTGGATGTCTGAGCAGACTCGGTGGGCCGAGAGGCCTAATACTGCTCCTACATCTTATGGTCTTATGCTTCAAGTTCTCGATCTGTTTCTTCTGACCGCTTTGGAAGTATAGATCTGGCTTCCACTTGCTTTATTTACACAAATGAGACTGCTGGAAAGAAAAGATAAGAGTCCTGATCGCTAGGGATTTTTGTGACTGGAATTAATCTTGTGTTCACGTGTTTACTGTCTGCCACTTCGAAATTACGATCATAATTCCTTTCCTGCGCCTGCAAGTTCCGGGAAAATATGGGTCTGCAGAGAAATACAAAGCCTTCAAAATTACCACAGTTCTGAAACTGTTTCCCTCTTGTAGAGTTTCAACTGCAGATTTTAATCATCATTTCCTCAACTGACGCGTGCAGTAGACTTTGAATCCATACTGAGGATTCATTTTGCCACTTTTGTTGTCTTATTGTCTTAATGAACTTAATGAACCAATTTGCCAATTCAAAATCATGTTCTAGAGATTGAGCTAAATTTAATTTTTTGATATGACGTGAAAGCGTGCCCAAATGATGGTCACTCATGTTATCAAGAGGATTTTCACAGCCCCTGAGGAGGGACACTGCATAATGCCTTTATTTGACTATTCACAGATGACTGTAACAAAGTAGTTGAGGTAAAGTCTGTTGTGATTCTGTCCTGATGGTGTTGTGTGACTGTCTGACAATGAAAGTCATGATGTGGAGATGTTGTGAGACTTCTTACTGTGACAATGAAAGCCAGAGTAAATATATTATAAATGGATTCCAGTGACGAATATATCTGCAGTTCAATGTTTCTGAGCCATGGGAGGGTATAATGCATTTCTTTATGGTGTAATTAGTAATTAAGTGGACCACCTACAGCAGACACCTCAAAGCATTGGAGCTGTATTACCAGTGCTGCCTACAAAACAACCCCCAAAGCTGAAAGCAGCATCCTCTCCCAAGCCAATTCCCAAGCCAACTTGCCCAGCATTGGATATGGTGGCGCAGTGATAATGCTCTGGGTATCCCGAGTTCAAACCCCACCGTGGCAGCTGGTGGAATTTGAATTCAACAAAAAATACCGGGAATCGAGTGCAGGGTGTCGAAATTTGCTGATGACACCAAGATTGGGGGAAAGGCATATTGTGCGGAGGGTGTGGAGAGTCTGCAGAAGGATCTAGATAGGCTGGGCGAATGGGCCAGGAAATGGCAAATGGAATTTAATGTTGGCAAGTGTGAGGTGGTCCACTTTGGTAGGAAGAATGGTAGGAAGGACTATTACTTACGTGGCGAAAAACTGCAGCAGGCGACGGTGCAGAGGGACCTCGGGGTCCTTGTGCATGAGTCGCAAAAACCCAGCTTGCAGGTGCAGCAGGTGGTCAGGAAGGCGAATGGGATGCTGGCCTTCATAGCGAGGGGGATTGAATATAAAAGTAGGGAGGTCTTGCTGCAGCTGTATAGGGCATTGGTGAGGCCGCAGCTGGAGTACTGTGTGCAGTTTTGGGCACCGCACCTGCGCAAGGATATTTTGGCCCTGGAGGGAGTGCAGAGGAGGTTTACTAGGCTGATACCGGAGTTGAGGGGATTGAGCTATGAGGAGAGGCTGAATAAACTAGGCTTGTACTCGTTAGAGTTTAGAAGAATGAGGGGAGATCTCATTGAGACGTATAAGATGATGAATGGGATGGATAGGATAGAGGTGGAGAGACTCTTCCCGCTCAAAAAAGACAGTAGGACTAGGGGGCACAGCCTCAAGATAAAGGGGAGGCGGTTTAGAACGGAGTTGAGGAGGAACTTCTTCACTCAAAGGGTGGTGAATCTCTGGAATTCTCTGCCCGTTGAAGTGGTGGAGGCTGCCTCGCTAAATATTTTTAAGAAGCAGGTTGATGGGTTCTTGATAAGAGAGGGGATTAAGGGTTATGGGGAGAGGGCGGGAAAGTGGAACTGAGCCACGACAGATCAGCCATGATCTTATTGAATGGCGGGGCAGGCTCGAAGGGCTAGATGGCCTACTCCTGCTCCTATTTCTTATGTTCTTATGTTCTTATGTACCTGGAATTAAGAATCTACTGATGACCATAAAACCATTGATGATTGTCAGAAAAACTCATCTGGTTCATGAATGTCCTGTAGTGAGTTCTGGTCACCTCACTACAGGAAGGATGTGGAAGCTATTGAGAGGGTGCAGAGGAGATTTACAAGGATGTTGCCTGGATTGGGAGGCATGCCTTATGAAGATAGGTTGAGGGAGCTAGGGCTCTTCTCCCTGGAGAGACGAAGGTTGAGAGGCGACCTGATAGAGGTTTATAAAATGCTGAGAGGAATAGATAGGGTGGATTCTCGGAGGCTATTTCCCAGGGCTGAAATGGTCGCTACGAGAGGACACAGTTTTAAGGTGCTGGGAAACAAGTACAGAGGAGATGTTAGGGGAAAGTTTTTCACTCAGAGGGTGGTGAGTGAGTGGAATCGGCTGCTGTTGGTGGTGGTGGAGGCGAACTCACTGGGGTCTTTTAAAAGACTTCTGGATGAGTATATGAGATCTAATGGCATTGGAAGTTACAGATAGTTCTATGGCTTAGTAGGTGTCGATGTGATTGGCGCAACTTGTGGGCCGAAGGGCCTGTTTGTGCTGTAGTGTTCTATGTTCTATGTTATGTCCTTCAGGGAAGGAAATCTGTTGTCCACTGGAGTCTGGCCTACATGTGACTTCAGAGTCACAGCAGTGTGGTTGACTCTCAGCTGCCCTCCAAGGGCAACTTGGGATGGGCAATAAATGCTGGCCAACCAGCAATGCTCATGTCCCAAGAATGAATTTTTAAAAAAATATGGGCATGGATGAATTGCTAGATTTCAAAAAACTTGTGAAGGGGTAAGAAAGAATAGAGAGAGAGAGAGACAGTGTGATGCAGGGACGGGGAGGAATTTTGAAGGGAAGTTGTCAAGGCTTATAGCTGATATAGCTGAAGTCTCCCGCCAGTAGTGGCTGACAAGCTCAAAAATCAGAAGTCTGGAGGTCACAAGCCAGGATGTAAAATTCGGAAGGTTTGGAGAAGTTGTGTGGATCGAGAGTATAGAGCGATTTATAGGTGAGGCTTTTACATTTGATGGATTAAAGATGCTAGCGTTCATTCATGAGGATACAGACTACTTAGGCTGACTTCTGAGATTGAGGAGGAGTTGCTTTCTCTCCAGTTCGATGGGTTCTGAGAGTCCGATGGTTCTGAGATGCCTGAAAAGTCCAGTGCAGGATCCGCAGACTCTTGTCAGGTGTGGGACAAATGGTGTTGGAAAGGTTAGGTAGAGGGATTATTTGGGAAGTTTGTGCCCTCCATCCTCATCTTGACTTTTTTTATTCATTTGTGGGGCATGGGCATCGCTGGCTGGGCCAGCATTTATTGCCCATCCCTAGTTGCCCGAGGGCAGTTGTGAGTCAATGACATTGCTGTGGCACCGGAGCCATATGTAGGCCAGACCGGGTAAGGATGGCAGATTTCCTTCCCTAAAGGACATTAGTGAACCAGATGGGTTTTTCTACAATCGACAGTGGTCATCAGTGGACTCTTAATTTCAGATTTATTTTATTTAATTCAAATTCTGTCTTCTGCCACGGTGAGATTTGAACTCAGGTCCCCAGAACATTAGCAGAGTTTCTGGATTCATAGTCTGGCAATAATACCACGAGGCCACCATTTCTGCATTGATTTTGAGCTACCGTACTCCTAGTGAAGTCTCTTGTATGTACTTGCTACTTTTCCAAATGAACCTTCTCCATTTAGATCAGTAAGAAGCCAGGGGACTCCCCTGAATCAATGGCAATGCTTGATCTCTTCAAGGAAGCATTCAGGACATTTGGAAGCATTTCCATTATCCTCTCACAGGTTATAGGGTCATTATCACACAGCGGTGAGAACTTGCTGTATGCAAATTGGCTGCTGCATTACAGCAATGAATAGAACTTTGAGAAGTATTTCATTGGCTGAATAGAGCATTGAGATGTTTGGTGGGTGCGAGAAATGTGATTTAAATGCAGTTGCTTCTCCCAATGGGAAGCTTAACACTATGGTATCAGATAATTTAGTATAACTGGGCTGATTTAAAAGATTGACTCGTTCTTTTCCTCTTCCCCTCTCAAAAAGGCAAACTTATTATAAAAGCAAAATTACTGCGGATGCTGGAATCTGAAACAAAAACAGAAAATGCTGGAAAATCTCAGCAGGTCTGACAGCATCCGTAGGGTCGGTGGTAGCCTTGATATGGAGATGCCGGTGTTGGACTGGGGTGGGCACAGTAAGAAGTCTCATAGCACCAGGTTAAAGTCCAACAGATTTATTTGATAGCACAAGCTTTCGGAGCACCGCTCCTTCATCAGTGACATGAACCCACTCACCTGTTGATGGAGCAGCGCTGTCAAATAAACCTGTTAGACTTTAACCTGATGTTGTGAGACTTCTTACTACAGCATCCACAGAGGGAAAATAGAGCCTACATTTCGAGTCTGGATGACTCTTTGTCAGAACTCAAGGCAAATTTGTTGCCCAAGCATTGTTAGAACCAAAGCAGCCTATAACCTTCTGGTTCTTGGCTTTTGGCTAAGATCAAGCATTAAATCAAGGTCAAGATGTGCAGCACAATAGAACAGTGGTTAGCACTGCTGCTTCAGAGCCCCAGGGACCTGGGTTCGATTCCTGGCTTGGGTCGCTGTCTGTGTGGAGCTTGCATGTTCTCCCCGTGTCTGCGTGGACATGCTCCGCTTACCTCCCACATTCTGAAAGGCATGCTGGTTAGATGCATTGACCTGAACAAGTGCTAGAATGTGGTAAGTAGGAGAATTTCACAGTAACTTCATTGCAGTGTTAATGTAAGCCTTACTCGTGACTAATAAATCAACTTTACAATGCCTCTTCGTGTCAGCTGGGGCCTAGTATGCCTCTCTTGTGGGAATGATGAATTAGATTCAATTTGAATTGGGTTTTGGAGCAAGTGAGAAATTGCACTAAGGGACTTGCTCTGTCTCTGCGTATTGGCTTTAAGAATGGAATAAATATTAAATTTTAAAAAATTTTCTCACTTCTTGGCCTTTTCGCTAAGGTCAAACACGAGATCCGGTGTATTGGCTGTTCCTGTCAGCTTGGATCTGGTATGTCCCTTGACGAGGGACCATGAATTGGATAGGTAACATCACAGATAGACGGCGTGGCGAAGAAGGCATTTGGCACTCTTGCCTTCATTGGTCCGAGCGTTGAGTACAGGAGTGGGATGTTATGTTACAACTGTACAAGACATTGGTAAAGTCACCTTTGGAGTACTGAGTACAATTCTGGTCACCCTGCTGTAGAAAGGATGTTATTAAATTGGAAAAGGTGCGAAAAAGATTGACAGAGATATTACCAAGATTAGAAGGTTTAAATTATAAGGGGTGGCAGTGAAGGTTGGGCTTTTTACCCTGGAATGTAGGAAGATGAGGGGTGACCTTGGAGAGGTTTATAAAATCATAAGGTGAATGGCAAAAAGCTTTTCCCAGGGTAGGGGAGTCAGAATAATAATGAGTCCAGAACTAGGGAACAAAGGTTTAAGATGAGAGGGGAAAGATTTAAAAGTGATCTGAGGGGTTACTTTTTCACACAGACGGAGGGGCATATATGGAATGAGCTGCCAGAGGAGGTGGTAGAGGTGGGTATAATTATAACATTTAAAAGATATTTGGACAGGTGCATGGAGAGAAAAGGGATATGAGCCAAATGCAGGCAAATAAGACTAGATCAGTTCAGGAAACCTGGTTGGCATGAACAAGGTGGGCCAAAGGGCCTATTTCCGTGCTGTGTGTCTCTACGACTTTGACAAGATACCGCATGGTAGGTTGTTGCATAAGGTTAAACCTCATGGGATCCAGGGTGAGGTATCTAAATAGATACAAAATCGGCTTCTTGACAGAAGCCAGAGGGTGGTTGTAGAGAATTGTTTTTCAAACTGGAGGCCTGTGATCAGTGGTATGCCTCAGGGATCAGTGCTGGGCCCACTGTTATTTGTCATCTATATTTATGATTTGAATGAGAAGGTATCGGTCAAAACATTGAATACAGGAGTTGGGACGTCTTGTTGAAGTTGTACAAGACATTGGTGAGGCCACACTTGGAATGCTGTGTGTAATTCTGGTCACACTATTGTAGAAAGGATATTATTAAACTAGAAAGAGTGCAGAAAAGATTTTCTAGGATGCTACCCGGACTTGATGGATTGAGTTGTAAGGAGAGGCTGAATAAACTCGGACTTTTTCTCTGGACCGTGGAAGGCCGAGGGGTGATCGTATAGAGGTGTATAAAGTAATGAGGGGCACAGATCAGCTAGATAGTCAATATCTTTTCCCAAAGGTAGAGGAGTCTAAAACTAGAGGGCATTGGTTTAAAGTGAGAGGGGAGAGATACAAAAGTTTCCAGAGGGGCAATTTTTTCACACAGAGGGTGGTGAGTGTCTGGAACAAGCCGCTAGTGGTAGTAGCAGAGGCGGGCACAATTTTGTCTTCTAAAAAGCATTTAGGTAGTTACATGGGTATGGAGGGATAGGGCCAAATGTGGGCAATTGGGATTAGCTAAAAATAAAAGGGCAGCATGGACAAGTTGGGCCAAAGAGCCCATTTCCATGCTGTAAAACTGTATGACTAGTCCAGAGATGTGTGGATTAGGTTGATTGGCCGTGCTAAAATTGCCTCTTAGCGTCCTGAGATTCATAGGTTCGAGGGATATGAGGTATGGCCTGGGTGGGTTTGTAGTTGCTGCAGACTCGATGGGCCAAATAGCCTCTTTCTGCACTGTACGATTTCCATGATGCTGTGATTTCTATGACTCTGTGATTGAATTAGTTTTTTGCAGCAAGCAAGGAGCTGGATTAAGGACTTGCTTCGTCCACTTTGCACATTGGGCTTTGTAACCCTTGAGAAAGGAGTAACATTTTTAACAAACCTTCCGTTCAACATCTCTCTGTTAATTTGCTATCCCAGCAAGTGTTAACCAGCAAATGTGTCTTACTGCTATTGGTAGCAACGCTGGGGGTGAAGGGAGCTTGTTGGCAACATGTGGGAACACCTGTCGGAATATTCTGTAATTGGGATTGAGTGATCACACTGTACGGAATTTAAGAATGTACAAAAAAAGGCCTGTCTGTTAACTGGAGAGCCGGGTTCAATTGAATGGCAAATCTGTAAACTGTAATTTAAAAAGACAAGAAACGACGCAGAGAGGAAGTTTAGTTCAAGTTATCACTTTGCATTTTTATTGCTTTAGTGATCTGCTGACAGACTGATTGCTTTTTACTTCCCTAAACCGTGATGTGTTGTTGTTTTTAGCCCTGGAATTTGAAAAGGGTGTAAAGAGGAGACCATGAATTTGTTTGCGAGAAGAATCAGTACCCAAGCAGTACATTTGGCTGAATTAATGAGACATCATTTTCAAAGAATACAGTCCATAGGGGCGGCACGGTGGCACAGTGGTTAGCACTGCCGCCACACAGTGCCAGAGACCCAGGTTTGATTCACGGTCTGTGTCTCTGTTTGTGTGGAGTCTGCAAGCTCTCCCTGTATCTGCGTGGGTTTCCTCCAGGTGCTCTGGTTTCCTCCCACACTCCAAAAGACGTACTGGTTAGGTGCACTTGCCATGCTAAATTCTCCCTCAGTGTACCCGAACAGGCACTGGAGAATGGCGACTAGGGGATTTTCACATTAACTTCATTTGCAGTGTTAATATAAGCCTACTTGTGACTAATAAATTAACTTTAACCATATATTCTTGGACAATTAACCTTTTGAAAATGCACGAGTTTCAAGACTGGTTGCTTACTATGCCTGTTGCCTTTCTCTGTGCAAATAGAGTATCTATTTCACAATTTTCACAACAGGGCACAAAATCCAGACCTTCCAGCTTCCCAGCAGGAAAATGGAGCCTGTTATTTGTGTTTTGCTACATAGTCTAGGCATGGTTTTAGGAGGTGCAGACCTAGCTAGCATCTGAATAACTCTGTCCATCTCAGAGGCTAATATCCAGAGGAAAGATAAAAGCCTATACCTTTGCGAACAGAGTTCACAGATTCCCTACAGTAGAGAAGGAGGCCATTCGGCCCATCGAGTCTGTACTGACCACAGGCCCTATTCCCATAATCCTGTGCATTTACCCTGCTAATCCTCCTGACACTAAGGGTCAATTCAGCATGGCCAATCAACCTAACTTGCACATCTTTGGACTGTGAGAGGGAAGCAGAGCAGCTGGAGGAAACCCACACAGTCACAGAGAGAATGTCCGGGATGTGTGGGGTCCTTAATTATGCTGGCTGCTTTGCCGAGGCAGCAGGAAGTATAGACAAACTCAATGGATGGGAGGCTGGTTTGCGTGATGAATTGGACTATATTCACAACCTTTTGTAGTTTCTTGCAGCCTTGGACAGAGCAGGAGCCATACCTAGCTGTGATACAACCAGAAAGAATGCTTTCTATGGTGCATCTGTAAAAGTTGGTGAGAGTCAGAGCTGACATGCCAAATTTCCTTAGTTTTCTGAGAAAGTAGAGGCATTGGTGGGCTTTCTTAACTATAGTGTCGGCGTGAGGGGGACCATGGACAGATTGTTGGTGATCTGGACACCTAAAAACTTGAAGCTCCTCGTGTCTGCGTGGGTTTCCTCTGGGTTCTCCGGTTTCCTCCCACACCCTGAAAATGTGCAGGCTAGGTGGCTTGGCCATGCTAAATTGTCCCTCAGTGTCCAAAGATGTGTAGGTTAGGGGAATTGGCTATGGTAAATTACCCCTTAGTATCCAAAGATGTGTATGTTAGGGGCATTAGCCATGTGTGGGGTTACAGGGATAGGGCGGGGGAGAGGGCCTGGGTAAGATAGACTATCAGGGAGTTGGTGCAGACTCGATGGACCAAATGGCCTCTTCTGCACTGTAGGGATTCTATAATTTACAACTGTTTCCCCAACTTGCACAGGATAAGAATGTAGAGCATGATCTTTTTATTAATTTTAGATTGTCCATCAATAGTTTTAAATGGAAAACACACAGGACAGGATTCTCCAGTTGTGCGCGCCTCAAGACCAAAATTCCCATCCAAGTTCAGCGGACCTTTCCATGGTCCGGTGAATTTTCTGTCTTGCTCGCTTCAATTCTCGCGGTGGGTGGGATGAGAACTTTTCAGCCAATGTTTGGAATCTTAAACTGCCTGAGAAGTTAAACGTCCCTCTGTGTTTATTGACGAGTGACAATATAATGTGCACTCTCATTGCCCATTATTGGAAATGTTTTATCACTGTACACTATTAAAATAACTTTAATTTGCTCCTTTCAAAGCTGATTCATGTCATTTTGATGAAGCTTTTAGAACTGATATTTTAGTGTTTTTTTTCGGAGTTTAACCATGCTTTTCATGCTTGCTTGTGATCAGCATACATTATGAATTCCTTCATAACAATCCAAATAAATATGATTGACACTGTTTATTCCTGACATTTGCTTGTCCTGAGTCCTGAGCAGCCAGTTGTTAGCACTGGTTAGCACTGTTGCCTCATGACGCCAGGGACCTGGGTTCGATTCCTGGCTTGGGTCACTGGGTGGAGTCTGCACATTCTCCCCGTGTCTGCATGGGTTTCCCCCTTGCAGTTCAAAGATGTGTGGGTTAGGTTGATTGGCCATGATAAATTGACTCTAGTGTCAGGGGATTAGCAGGGTAAATATATGGAGTTATGGGGATAGGGCCTGGGTAGGATTGTGGTTAGTGCAGACTCGATGGGCCAAATGGCCTCCTTCTGCACTGTAGGAATTCTGTGAGTTGACATGTGGCGGTTGCAAGCTCAACGGAAAAGTTTGCAAGTTCTGACTTTTAGATGAGGAACAAATTGAGCTTCTATATAATTGCATTAATCTTTATATAGTTGCAAGGTATAAACTACTGATTTGCAGGATTTAAATAAAGAGCTATGACCTACTACACGGCACAACAACTCTGTAATTATCCGCTCGAGCTCTTTAAGTGTGTCCTGAAGGGTTTCAGGTGCTATGTGCGAGGTGTTTGAAGCTCGCAATTAACCCCCTCCTGAACCAATTAAGTTTCGAGACTCGCTCTGCCACTCGAAGAAACCGCAAGCTTGAGAATGCATCTGAAAGTGTAGACCAGTGCAAAGAATCTTTGTGTTGTATAAATTAGTTTATCAGGGCCTGGCGAAGTGTCTATGTTCCATTCCCATGTCCAAGTGGTTTATAATTCTGATTCAAATTGCCTTTACATACTTTAACTCTGTTGCTCCACTTACCCTCCGGCTGCCTTTAAACTACTACGCTTTAAAAATACCATTTTGTGCCTCAATTAAAATGTATCTGCTTGTTGCATTGCATCTGGTTCCAAAGCAGTTTGTCGGTGACAAAGTTTAAAATTGATTAATTAGTGTCACAAGTAAGCTTACATTAACACTGCAATGAAGTTACTGTGGAAATTCCTTAGTTGCCACACTCTGGCACCTGTTCAGGTACACTGAGCTCCCTCATTTAGCATGGCCAATGCACCTAACCAGCACATTTTTCAGACTGTGGGAGGAAACACAGAGAGAACGTGCAAACTCCACACAGACAGTGACCCAAGCCAGGAATCAAACTCAGGTCCCTCGCTCTGTGAGGCAGCCGTCCTAATCACAGTGTCACCCTGCCGCACGGGCAGGGAAGTAAATTGTAAAAGAACTGTTCCCTTGAAAATAAAGGGTGGCACAATGGTTAGCATTGTTGCCTCACAATGCCAGGGACCCGGGTTTTATTCCTGGCTTGAGCCACTGCCGATGCAGAGTCTGCACCTTCTGTGGGTTTCCTTCCGGATGCTCCAGTTTCCTCCCACAATCCGAAGGACATGCTGGTTAGGTGCATTGGCCCGAACAGCACCAGCGTGTGGCGACCAGGGGATTTTCACAGTAACTTCATTGCAGTGTTAATGTAAGCCTAACTGTGACACGAATAAATAAATTTAAACTTGAAAGTTAGGTTGACTTCGACCTAGCATTTTAAACAAAGTCTCTATTTCTGTTTTTCTTTTTGACGAAAGAAACTAACTTGCGTCCCTTCCTTAAAAATGTGAGCCCTGTTAACAGTAATGGACTCCTGCTCGTGCGAGACTAAGGTTCAGATGAAAAAGTCGGCTGTTGCAGTGAATTTCAACATGTAACTAATCATAGTATTGTACAGTGCCTGCATTGGATTTATGAGGTGCAAATTCAGGTTGGCCTGCCAAGTGTGAGCACTTAGTCAATAATACGTGTAATTAGAAGGTTCGGTTTCAGTAACCGGGCCATAACTTTTGTGAAGTGGGTTCACAATGTGAGGCATGATCTGGCTTTTATAGACATTCAGAGCATTGTGTTCCGGATGTGCGAGTATTAGGCAGGGGTGTTGAGTTACATTTGAAAGCCTTGAAGGGTTGCCCTTCACCAGAGGAAATTTATTCATCTACCCGCCTGCCCATCTGGCTGTGAAGGTTACTTTGATAGACCCACTTTCACAACCAGCCGAATACAGCAACCGTCTGTGAAAGAGGCCTTTCATTTCCTGGCAGGATCTTCCCAACGAAGACTGGGCTTTCACGAAGAAAAGAGCGTGCCCAGTGTCTGCTGAACAGCTTCTAGTTGTAATAGGATGTTGACCGTACGCACTTTAGCCCAGCCAGCTCCGGGTCTCGGTGCAGATCCTACAGCAGGACGAAAAATCTCAACCCTCAATAAACAGCTTTCCCCGATTGAAGGTGACCACATACCCGCGCCCCCCCCCCCACCAAAACCTTTGCTTTCATAAGCTTGAATTTTCACTATTTCGCTTTGCATACAATCGAAAGATTATGTATTTTTGACACAAGGGCCGGAATTTTACTGGCACGCCCACCCCCATTCCGAGGGGCAGGCGAGAACGGCATTCTACGTTAGCCTCGGGTGGGGTTGTACGAATCTCGGGCAGACGCACCGGTAAAATTCCGCCCAAAGATTCTAAATAACAGTTCATTTTTGTGTGCACTTTTAAGAACTACTGTTTTATCTGCGGCTCAGGTTAATAATCAACAGATGGGAGTAAAGTAGGAGCAGGCCTGGCGGAAAGCTAAAGTGATTTTTCTTCTGTTTGTTTGTTCCTGGCATGTGGGCATCACTGGTTAGGGCAACATTTATTGCCTATCCGCATTAGGTGGCACAGTGGCACCAGTGGTTAGCACTGCTGCCTCCCGGGGACCTGGGTTCGATTCCTGGCTTGGGTCAATGTCTGCACAGAGTCTGCATGTTCTCCCTGTGTCTGCGTGGGTTTCCTCCGGGTGCTTCGGGTTCCTCTGAAAGACGTGCTGGTTAGGTGCACTGACCATGCTAAATTCTCCTTCAGTGTACCCGAACAGGCACCGGAATGTGCCAACCTGAGAATTTTCACAGTAACTTCATTGCAGTGTTAATGGAAGCCTATTTAATAAATAAACTTTAAAATAAAAACCCTGAGAAAGTGATGGTGAGCTGCCATCTTGAACCACTGCAGTCCATGTATATCCGCAGTGCTGATAGGGAGGGAGTTCCAGGATTTTGATCCAGTGACAGTGAAGGAATGGTGATACATTTCCAAATCAGGATGGTGTGTGACTTGGTGGTGGGTGTTCCCACTCATCTGCTGCCCTCGTCCTTTGAGAGCTTGAGGGTTTGGATGGTGCTATCTCCTCCACTTAGTGTTGTGATGGCAAAGGTTGCTGATTGTACAGGGTAAAGGGTAGGGAACATTTTGTGCATTTTGAAGACAGGATGAGTTACTTGGGTCAGATAGTCCCCCCTTATCTAAACTTACCTTTGTTAGTTTTCATCCCTACTATATGAATGTGGCGACCATTGCCAGTTATTGAGTGATAGTGATCATCAGAGCAAACAGGAGTAAATGACAGTCTGTAAGTGTGAAAGGCATAAAAAGTGCAACATAATAAAACCACCTACCATGACAGATGTAACTAGCTGGATATCACTGAGGAGCAATGCTACAAAAGATTGAGGTTCGAGTTTTGATGACTAGCACTGGCAATGAAACTCACCAACTATTCTTAATACTTATGCCACTGGACCCTTCCAGGCATCCAATTCCCTGCAATCAGTCACTGCCATTTTGATTTTGATTTTGATATGATTTGATTTAATGCATTATTGTCACATGTATTAACATACGCAAAAGTTTTTTTCTTGCACACTATTCAGACAAAGCATACTGTTCATAGAGAAGGAAACGAGAGAGTGCAGAATGTAGTGTTACAGTCATAGGTAGAGAAAGATCAATTTAATGCAAGGTAAGTCCCTGTGAAAGTCTGACAGCAGCAGGGAAGAAGCTGTTCTTGAGTCGGTTGGTATGTGACCTCAAGCTTTTGTATGTTTTTCCTGACAGAAGAAGGTGGAAGAGAGAATGTCCAGGGTGTGTGGGGTCCTTAATTATGCTGGCTGCTTTGCCGAGGCAGCGGGAAGTGTAGACAGAGTCAGTGGATGGGAGGCTGGTTTGCGTGATGGATTGGGCTACATTCACAACCTTTTGTAGTTCTGCTCCATTAAGAAAGTAATTAAAGATCAGATATACTCCCACGTCAGTGTTCATTCATCAGCCACAGTTACAGAGAGATTTTTACTGGACTGCAGCCAGAAGAGTTTGTATACTACCCGCTCGTCTAGAACCATAGAGCCATAGAAAATTACAGCTCAGAAACAGGCCTTTTGGCCCTTCTTGTTTGTGCCAAACCAGTTTTTGCCTAATCCCACTGACTTGCACTTGAACCATATCCCTCCACACCCCTCTCATCCATTAACCCGTCCAAGTTTTTCTTAAATGTTAGAAGTGACCCCGCATTTACCACTTTATCTGGCAGCTCATTCCACACTTCCACCACTTTCTGCATGAAGAAGCCCCCCCCGAATGCTCCCTTTAAACTTTTCTCCTTTCACTCTTAACCCATGCCCTCTGTTTTTTTTCTCCTCTAGCCTCAGTGGAAAAAGCCTGCTTGCATTCACTCTATCTATACCCATCATAATTTTATACACCTCTATCAAACCTCCCCTCATTCTTCTACGCTCCAGGGAATAAAGTCCTAACCTATTCAATCTCTCTCTGTAACTCAGCTTCTCAAGTCCCGGCAATATCCTTGTGAACCTTCTCTGCACTCTTTCAACCTTATTTACATCCTTCCTGTAACTGGGGGACCGAATCTGTACACAATACTTCAAATTTGGCCTCACCAATACCTTATATAACCTTCCCATAACACGCCAACTTTTATACTCGATACTCCGATTTATGAAGGCCAATATGCCAAAAGCACTCTTTACGACCCTATCCACCTGCAACGTCACTTTTCGGGAATTCTGTACCTGTATTCCCAGATCCCTCTGTTCAACTGCACTCTTCAGAGTCCTACCATTTAGCCTGTAATTTCTACCCACCAAAAAAAACAATCCTGTGATGTACTTAAATGGGAATTGTAACACACAAATGCTGTGTGATCTGAGCCACAAAATGTCCTGGGGTGGGGTGGGGGTGGGGTGGGAGAGCGGGGGTGGGGGGGGTCACCCATAATCCAATGTAACCCACACACCATCTTGAAACAGAGGGATTAACTGGCTGTCTGAAAATGAACATAAGAACATAAGAAATAGGAGCAGGAGTAGGCCATCTAGCCCTTCGAGCCTGCCCCACCATTCAATAAGATCATGGCTGATCTGTCGTGGCTCAGTTCCACATTCCCGCCCTCTCCCCATAACCCTTAATCCCCTCTCTTATCAAAAACCCATCAACCCGCATCTTAAAAATATTTAGCGAGGCAGCCTCCACCACTTCAACGGGCAGAGAATTCCAGAGATTCACCACCCTTTGAGTGAAGAAGTTCCTCTTCAACTCCGTTCAAAACCGTCCCCCCTTTATCTTGAGGCTGTGCCCCCAAGTCCTACTGTCCTTTCTGAGCAGGAAGAGTCTCTCCACCTCTATCCTATCCATCCCATTCATCATCTTATACGTCTCAATGAGATCTCCCCTCATCCTTCTAAACTCTAATGAGTACAAGCCTAGTTTATTCAGCTCTCCTCATAGCTCAACCCCCTCAACTCCGGTATCAGCCTAGTAAACCTCCTCTGCACTCCCTCCAAGGCCAAAATATCCTTGCGTAAGTGCGGCGACCAAAACTGCACACAGTACTCCAGCTGCGGCCTCACCAATGCCCTATACAGCCGCAGCAAGACCTCCCTACTTTTATATTCAATCCCCCTCGCTATGAAGGCCAGCATCCCATTCGCCTTCCTGACCACCTGCTGCACCTGTGAATGACACTGTTCGACAATGGCTGATGGTTTCTCTCCCTGAGACCACTGCACTGCAGCTGAAGGTCAAACATACATTGCCAAAACAGGGTGCTAACATGATGCTTCAATTGCTTGGGCCAGTCCGGTGGGGCGAGTGGGGGTGGTGCGTGAGGGAAATAGATTAACAACGAAGGTCAGCAACATGGGATTAGTACACTCATTGCTGTACAATATTACACTGCACAGGCGGGAGTTCCAGGCACACTCGCCCCAAAAACTAAAAAATCCTGCCCGAGGTTAACATACCTTCACATGGCGCAATGTTCCCATTAAGGTTAATGCAGACTGGAGGAACAGTGTCTCATTCTCCAGCTAGGCACTTTCCAGCCTTCCGGTCTCAACACCGAATGCCGTGGGTGGCACAGTGGTGAGCACTACTGCCTCACAGCACCAGGGATCTGCGTTCAATTCCGGTCTGGGGCCACTGTCTTTGTGGAGTCTGCACATTCTCCTCGTGTCTGCGTGGGTTTCCTCTGGGTGCTCCGGTTTCCTCCCACAGTCCAAAAATGTGCGGGTTTGTTTGATTGGCCATGTTTAATTGACAGGGTAGATATGTGGCATTACTGGAATAAGGCCTGGGTGGAATTGTGGTCGGTGTAGGCATGATGGGCTAAATGGCACCTACTTTCTGCCCTGTAGGGATTCTATGATGCTAATTTCAGATGATTTGCTCTACCCCACCTCGACTCCTTTGTTTTCATTTAATTTAATTTTTAACAGTTCTCTACCCTTTATTTCTTTATTGTCTTTCTTTATTTTTCTTCCCCCCCCCACTCTTTCCTCATATTTTATCCCATCTTTCCTTACCTTTTCTCCCCCTCTGCTTCCTTTTTCTCAATTTTGCCTCTCTCCCACTCAACTCCCACTCCTCCCAATACCTTCATCTGTCACAGTTTACCCTCTGATTTCAGCTTCTCTTGCCCATTCACACCTTCTGTTCTCTCTATGGACTGCCATTAGCAGCCTTTCCCTTTGTTTTTGTGGCTTTGACTCATCTCTCATTCCCTTACCCTGCAGTATAAATAGCTCCCACTTTCTTCGCCGTTTAGGTTTGACAAAGGGTCATGGGGACTCGAAACGTCAGCTCTTTTTTTCTCCTCACAGACGCTGCCAGACCTGCTGAGATTTGCTAACATTTTCTCTCTTGGTTTCAGAGTCCAGCATCTGCAGTAATTGGCTTTTATCCCTTGGTTTTAAATATTGCGTTTGCCAAGACTCTTCAAAGTGAACTGTTCTCTGAGCTGTGGGGAAAAGTCATGTTCCAGTCGGGATTCAGAAGCTCAGCTATCTGTTTTGTAACTACCACATGCACCTTAAACAGGAGTGTTTTGTTCATTAGGTGTGAGCCCCCTGCCCCACGTTCCTGTGCATCCAACTGCGGGGTCCATCTTGCAATGTTGAGTTGTCCGTCTGAGCCTAAAATACTCAGCTGTAGGACGATTATCTAGCGCCTCCCTTTAGGTTCTGTTTGTTACCTGTTAATGTTTGATCAAAGCGGACAATAGAATTGTATGATTTTATTATCATGTTTTACTACAGTCATACAATGTGCACATTTGGTATCAAAGATTGCTTTACAAGGCACATTTGACCCTAAGGTTTTGATAGGGTGTACCTTTTTGTTACAGATAATTTTGCTTCTCTTATACGATTAGACAGTTTATTGACTAAACTGCTTTTGGATTTCATTGTTTTCTTGGTTATGCCGACTCGAGTATCACAAATCTTTGTAGATAATGTTACTCTATTCAATCACGTGTGGTCATTAGAAAGAACTTGCTCCTGTAAACCAGAGTGAAAGCTTTGGTTAAAAATTAGCCCACTTAAAGCAATGCGCTGCCTTTCTCATTTATTTCTCAGGCTGGATTTTGCACTTGGACTGAGCACGAGCCGAGGGCAGGAGAAGGGGAGGTGTGCGGGTGGTCTCCACGGTTACCGTGAGGTCTGAGCCCAGTGGAAGTCTAATGTTTCCAGGTGGGCCCTGGGGAAACATCCCTGCTCCTTCCATCCCACTCAGACTAAAAGAGAATAATCAGGAACACATCTGCACCTCTGTTAGCCGGGTTTCGGCGTGGTTCTTGGTCTGTTTGGACAGTTCGGTTCTGGACATTGCAACACACTGGAGTCCAAGTTAAATTATCGGATTTAGGGGGAGACAGTGGTGGTATTGTCATTTGTTTAGTGATCCACAGGCCCACACTAATGCTCTGTGGGTTCATATTTCACCATGGTTGTCAGTAATAACATCTCTAAAGGCATTTACATTACTGTACAGGGGTGGCCTCGTGATATTATCACTAGACTATTAATCCAGAAACTCAGCTAATGTTCTGGGGACCATGGCAGGTGGTGGAATTTGAATTCAATAAAAAATACCTGGAATTAAGAATCTACTGATGACCATAAAACCATTGCTGAAAAACCCATCTGATTCACTAATATCCTTTAGGGAAGGAAATGTGCCATCCTTACCTGGTCTGGCCTATGTTTGATCCCAGAGCAGCAATGTGGTTGACTCTCAACTGCCATTGAGCAATTAGACCTGGGCAATAAATATTGGCCGGCCAGCCAGCAAAGCCCATGTCCCATGAATGGATCAAAAAAAACTTAAAAAGTAATGTAAAAACCATTAATTGTTGTAAAAACCCAATTGGATCACTGATGGGTAAGGAAATCTGCTGGCTTTACAAGGTGTAGCCTACATGTGCGTCCAGACCCATAGCAGTGCGGTCAACTGTAAACAGCCCTCTGAAATGGCTGAGGAAGCAGGTCATTCAAGGGCAATTAGGGCTGGACACCAAATTCCAGCCTTGCTGCAACACCCATAAGAATAAAGAAAAAGAAACAAGCCCTGTTGTTCAAGCCCATGAAACCCAAGAGCTACAAATGACGTGGGTGGAATAACACGTGCAGGCCCACAGCATGTGGTACCCGGCCGCCATTTTCCTCCACCCACTCCATTCCCACTGTAAGGGCAGGGCTCAACTCTCCAGCTGCATGCTGGGGATTTTGAGTTCAGGTCACATGGGTTCAAACCCGGTCAGTGCAAGGATCCAAATTATGGAATTTTTGTGCATAATTTTGGAAGGGAGGGTAGGAATATGCGTGCGACACTGCAAGAACATGTCACACACCATCTGCTCAGCCAGTGACAGAGCGGACATCAGCTCTGCAGTGTTTCCTCTCCCAGGCGAAAGAAGTGGGTGGTTAGCAAGAGTAACCTTTGCCATCTCAAGAAACGGCGTAGAAGATAAACAAAAGGGATGTTGTATTCCTACTGACTTTTCTGTGAGAGCAGGGACGGTGGTGGAGCGTTGATAGGTCTTCAGATGTTTTCCCAAGCACGGTGCTCATTCCGTTCAGCTGCAGCCCGCCTGCTGAGCAATGTTCATTTAAATTGTTAATCTCTCAGAGTTGAATCAGTTCTGTTACAGAGTCAGACAATAGTTGAATTCTGTTCATTCAAAGCTGTTGTTTGCTGGAGGGGGGGCGCATGGGGGGGAGAAAAAGATGTGTCTGGTTGCTCAAATGTGAATAAAAGCAGAGGGATTTATTTACGAACGATTTCGAGTCGGGTGCAAATGGGAAGAAGACGAACGTTTGAATTAACCCGGTTATTTAACGGTGCAGCAACGTTGTACAGGTCAAATAACCTTGGGCTGTTGACATGAAGTAAGGTAACTGTTGGCCACAACAAATTAAAATGCCCCTTTTGGCATTTCTCGTTGCAGATTGCAGCTCAGATGTGAATCTGTTATATCTATATCAGAGAACCCCACACTGCAGAAGAGGCCATTCAGCCCATCGAGTCTCCACCAATTCTCTGACAGAGGATCTTACCCGGATCCTGTCCCCCTCCCTATCCCCGTAACCCCACACATTTCCCATGGCCAATCCATCTAATTTACACATTTTGGAACACTGAGGGGCGATTTAGCATGGCCAATTCACCTAACCTGCACAATCCTCTTTATGTTTCATTGGGTTGCACAGCAGTTAGCACTGCTACCTGACAGCACCAGTGACCAGGGTTCAATTCTGGCCTCGGGTCATTGTCTATGTAGAGTTTGCACATTCTCCCCGTGTCTGCATGGGTTTCCTCCGGTTTCCTCCCACAGTCCAAAGACGTGCGGGATAGGTTGATTGGCCATGATAAATTGACCCCAGTGTCAGGGATTAGCAGGGTAAACATGTGGGATTGCGGGAATAGGGCCTGGGTAGGATTGCGGTCAGTGCAGTCTCAATGGGCTGAATGGCCTCCTTCTGCACTGTAGAGATTCTATCTTTGGGCTGTGGGAAGAAACCGGAGCACCCGAGGAAACCCACGTAGACATGGGGAGAACATGCAGACTCCACACTGACAAGTGACCCAAAGCTGGAATTGACCCTGGTGCTGTGAGACAGCAGTGCTAACCACTGTGCCACCCTATACTGACACTGTCCACTTGTGTCATCTGGGCATTGGTGGCACAGCCACATTCAAGTTGATGCAATTTATTGGGGAACATTTTAATCTGACTCACCACTGGGAAAACAGGCTAGTGTAAAACTTTGATTTACCTCCGGCCCGGTTTTATTCGTTGACTTTGTGGCCGGGTACAAAACCAGCATGTTACCCAATCCCACCAGGTTCCCGACTGGCAGGGTGGGCAATAAAATTCCTCCTACTTGGCAGAGTGTAAAATTGGTGCTCCACCTGATTTGGCAGCTTTCAGAGGTTGCTTTAAATTTGCCCTGAGTATGGATTAGGTGATGTCAGAATAGTGATACTAATGGCAGCCTGCTGTCTCATAAGATGATAATAATTGTAGGAGAACCACAAGAGAGGTCACCAAACCCACAGCAGACAATATTTTAAGAAACAGTGCAAGACAGCAACCACTTGCATTTTTGTAGTATCTTTTTCTCTAAGCCAGGAAGCCTAGTGGTAAAGGATAGTACTGAGGCCAATCTTTAATCAGTCCTATATTTATTTGCAGAGTGAAATGTTACAAGCATATATGACCTAACTGAAGCCGATCACAGTTTCAGTCAGTGTCGCTATCTATGTACTCAAGTAAAACCTCATTTAATGCCCTACATCCGCATATAATCAAAAACAATTGCTATCCAACTGACATCTTTAATGATACACGGCACTTCACAGGAGTGTTTGCTCGCAGATGGATTTGACACAGAGCTGCGTAAGGAAATTTTAAGATAGGTGACCAAAAGTTGAAAGTTGCCTGGTGTTTTCCAATCGAAGTATGATCCTGATTTGCGCATTTAGCCAGTCTTACTCGGCCTGTTTCTGGGAGGCTGCATGTTCATTGCCAAAGCTAAGCCTTGGCGTTAATGGTATGGCTGAACTATTCCATCTGGATATTCAGTTCCCCATCTCCCCCACCCCACCACACATTTTCCAGGTGAGAAATTCCCTCCGAATGCCCGTTCCATCCAGTTCATCCATTAGGCAGACCCTTGGAGCGGAGGATGACTCATTTCCACTCTTATTCGATGGGTCCTGAAGATGGTTGATAAATAATGCGTCACCTACAGACTCTGCCACTTGTAGAACATATAGTGCCCAAAGGTTTGGGTGGAACAGTGGTTCAGAAATTTGTGCACTCTCTCCGGTGTCTCAACTTTGCCTCTTGTCCCGGTGATTTGTGTCAATATGTTTGTTGCCTTCTCCAATGAACCTTGTTGGTTGTTCACAAGCCACAGCCTCCCATTGAAGTGGTGGGGGCTACCTCGTTGAATATATTTAAGTCACGAGTAGATAGATTTCTGATAGACAAGGGAATTAAGGGTAATAGGGAGAAAGCAGGAAAGTGGAACTGATCCACTTCAGATCAGCCGTGATCTTATTGAATGGCAAGGCAGGGTCGAGGGGCTAGATGGCCTACTCCTGCTCCTATTTCTTATGTTCTCCCGTGAGCTGGCGAGGATATTTGACCTCTTCAGGATTGCTCTGAGGACATCCTGAAAGCATTTCTGCTGCTTTCCTGGTGTAATCTTGTGTTGCACAGAGTCCTGAGTGGATCAGTTTCTATAGGAGTTTGGTGTTAGGCGTACGAATGACAAGTTTATTGAAACCAATGTTAAGTGATTAAGTGCCCAGCATGTTGGCTTGGGACAGGACACAACTGTTGGACCGTATTTCTGGCCATGAGACTTGGAGGACCTTGCAGGACAGTGCTGATAATACCTCTCCAGTGTTTTGAGGTGCCAGCAATAGATTGGTGAGGACTCTGACACAAAAGGGGATGTGGGAATCACGGCTACCTGGAAAATGATGACCTTAGTCTCAGGTTTTGAGATCTTGGTCCTCAAATACTTCCTTCTTCAGTTGACTGAATGCTGAGCTGGCACCTTCAAGACAATAATAGAACATAGAACATGGAACACTACAGCACAACAGGCCCTTCGGCCCACTAGTTGCACCGATCACTTCTATACCTACTAAGCCATAGAACTATCTGTAACCCCCAATCCCATTAGATCCCATATACTCATCCAGAAGTCTTTTAAAAGACCCCAGCAAGTTCACCTCCACCACCACCAACGGCAGCCGATTCCATTCACTCACCACCCTCTGAGTGAAAAACTTACCCCTAACACCTCCTCTGTACTTGCTTCCCTGCACCTTAAATCTGTGTCCTCTCATAGCGACCATTTCAGCCCTGGGAAATAGCCTCTGAGAATCCACCCTATCTATTCCTCTCAACATTTTATAAACCTCTATCAGGTCGCCTCTCAACCTTCGTCTCTCCAGGAGAAGAGTCCCAGCTCCCTCAACCTATCTTCATAAGGCATGCCTCCCAATCCAGGCAACATCCTTGTAAATCTCCTCTGCACCCTTTCAATAGCTTCCATGTCCTTCCTATAGTGAAGCGACCAGAACAGCGCACAGTACTCCAAGTGGGGTCTGACAAGGGTCTTATAAAGTTGGAGATTACCTCCCGACTCCTGAACTCAATCCCTCGATTAATGAAGGCCAGTACACCATACGCCTTCTTGACCACATCCTCCACCTGCGAGGCCGATTTAAGAGTCCTATGGACCCGGACCCCAAGATCCTTCTGCTCTTCAAAATAATGAATTTTGCTTCCTGTTTTCATCAACAGGAAGCTCCCAAATTATGTAAAATAGTCAACAAGCAGCCAGCATAATTAAGGACCCCACACATCCCGGACAGTTTCTCTTCCACCTTCTTCTGTCCAGAAAAAGATACAAAAGTCTGAGGTTACATACCAACTGACTCAAAAACAGCTTCTTTCCTACTGCTGCCAGACATTTGAATGGACTTCCCTTGCATTAAGTTGATCTTTCGCTACACCCTAGCGATGACTGTAAAACTACATTCTGAACTCTCTCCTTTACTTCTCTGTGAACAGTATGCTTCGTCTGTATTGTGCGCAAGAAACAATACTTTTCACTATATTCTAATGCATATGACAATAATAAATCAAATCAAGATCTCATGGTTGATCTGAATTGATGTGGGAAGGTGTTTTTTGTTCTAGGTGCTGGTTGGTAGAGGATTATAGTTTTCTGGACGTTTGAAAGGTCCATTTTCCCATGTTTTGGTGAGATGGTTAACAATGGCCAGTGTCTGACCGAGCACACACGCAAATGCCATCTATGTACTGAAGCTCTGTGAGTGAACTCAGAGTGATTTTGATTTTGGGTTGAAGACAGTGTTGGTTAACAGTTCCCCATCTGTTATGTCAATCATCTCCACTCTATTAGTAGTTTTTTGGGGTTAAAGTGCTGGACTGCAGTGAGGAAGAAGGAGAAAAGTGTTGGTCCGATGGCAAAGCCCTGTTTGTCACCAGTCTTCACTGAGATAGAGTCTGTGACTGTTGCATCGGTGAGGATTATGGCTTGCGTGGCATCGCAGCATAGAGAGAGGACAATAATAAAAACAGCATTGGTCCTGGCATCATGCTTGAGTTTTGTAGAATCATTAACTCCTTCCAGTACAGAAGGAGGCCATTTGGCCCATCAAGCCTGCAGCAACAACAATCCCATCTAGGTCCTTTCCTCATAACCCCATGTATTTACCCTATTAACTCGGCAGGTCTGACAGCATCTGTGTTGAGAGAACAGAACCAATATTTCGAGTCTGGATGACCCTTTGTCAGAGCTCTAGACTCAAAACATTGGCTCTATTTTCTCCCCATTGAGGCTGTCAAACCTGCTGAGATTTTCCAGCCTTTTCTGTTTTTGTTTCAGATTCCAGCATCCGCAATATTTTGCTTTCATCCTCCTAATCTCCCTGATACTAAAGGGCAATTTAGCATGGCAAGTAACCTAACCTGCTCATCTCCGGAGTGTGGGAGGAAACCGGAGCACCCAGAGGAAACCCACACAGACACAGGGAGAACGTGCAAACTCCACACAGACAGTGACCCAAGGCTGGAATTGAACCCAGATCCTGGCGCTATGAGGCCGCAGTGCTAACCACTGCGCCACCGTGATGATCATGGGCAGGATTCTCCAATTGCATTTGCCCCAGGACAGAAACTTCCCACTGAAGGTCAACAGATTTTTAAATTGTCCATGAAATTCCCCTAGCAGATGTAGCTGTTACTAAGGGGCATAACTATAAGGTTTGTGGTGGGAGGTATAAGAGGGATGTCCGAGGTAGGTTCTTTACTCAGTGAATGGTTGGGGTGTGGAATGGACTGCCTGTTGTGATAGTGGATTCGGACACTTCAGGATCTTTCAAGCGGTTATTGGATAGACACATGGAGCACACCAGAATGGTAGGCAGTGGGATAGCTTGATGTTGGATTCGGACATAGCTCGGCACAACATCAAGGGCCGAAGGGCCTGTACTGTGCTGTAACGTTCTATGTTCTTTGTTCTCCCATGACAATTCCTGCACAGGGTAAGATGGGAATATTTATCCCCATGTGTCCGTAGATACTGAGTGACCTCTCAATGTTGTCAGGACTATCTTTAAATTAAGTATCTTACCATTTTAAACTTGGCTCAGCTAATGAAAACCCTTTGTGGGATTTTTTTGTCTGGTGTGTGAATATGATCTGCCCTGAAGAATTTTCTGTGGCTCTGGCTGAAAGACCACGAACATAGTAGAGAGTCGAGTTATAGTGACACAATGGTCATTGTTCTGACTCAACTCACACTGAAGCTAACTTGGTTTTGTCATGCATTTAAATCTACTCAATAGCTTCTATCATGTATGTGCGTGTGTGTGTGTGCTTGTGTGTGTGTGTAAGGAGAATGTGTGCAAGAGAGGAGGGAGAGTGTGTGTGTGTGTGTGTGTGTGGTATGACAATCCAGCTCTCAAGTATCACTCAAAATGCTAAATGAATTTGTCAGCAGGAGAAGCAGCTTTAGCACTGCTGTTAAAAATGAAAAGAGTGTAAGTCTTAAGTATTTTGTTGAATAAGATAACTTTTAAATTTTAATACGTGTACCCATTAGAAATCGAAGATTGCTGTGAATTTGTTGTCGTAGGTTCATACCACAAAAAGTCAATTATTTTGTAACACAAATCGATTATTTTCAACATACTAAGAGTGTTTCTCAGGGATTCTTGGCAGAGGCTCTGTTACTGGAAAAATTTGGGAAATGATGCTATCAACAATATGTTACTTGGCCTGCAGGAAAGGAGTGATTGTGCTAGATAGGAAGCAGAGGAGATTCACCAGGATATTGCCTTGGCTGGAGTGTTTCAGCTATGAGGAGATGTTGGTTAGGCTGGAGTTGTTTTCCTTGGAGCAGAGAAGGTTGAGGGGGGGAACTAATCGAGTGTGCAAAATCATGAGGAACATAGATAGGAAGAAACCCTTAGCAGAGGGCTCAATAATCAGGGGGCATAGATTTCAGGTAAGGGGCTGGAGATTTAGTTGGGAATTTGAGGGAAAAACTTCACTCAGAGGGTAGTGGGAATCTGGAACTCACTGCCTGAAAGGGTGATAGAGGCAGGAACCCTCACAACACTTAATAAGTATTTAGATGGACATTTAAAACACCACAGCATAAAAAGCTGTGGACCAAGTGCTGGAAAGTGGGTTTAGAATAGATAGGTGCTTGATGGCCAGCACAACTGCGATGGGCCAAAGGGTCGCTTTGATTCATTTCATTCCTAATCTACCTTCAGTTCTCTGAATATTGTCAGTGCTTCACCTATCTCATGTAATCTTAGGTTTTAAAATGGTACAAACAAACTGTGCAGCAGAAAGGGTGGGATTTTACGACATCGCTAGGGCAAGGCTCGTAGCATCCTACCCAAGGCCAATGGAGAATCCTCTTCTGCAAGCCTCACCTACCCCGATTCCAGGGTGGACGAAGCAGGAAAAATTCCAGCTATTGTGTGCGAAGTATCTGCTGAATTTTAAGTTATGTGATGCTATATTTTTCATCCCAGATGTTCAGGCGTTATCACTTTGGGGTACAGTACTCAATAAAGCACTTTGCAAGCAAACTCGCTGAGGCGATGTTTGTGCAAGAGTCATAATTGACTATTAATATTTCCAAGTTAAGGTTATTAGATATGAACAGTTATAGAAAATAAAACTGTTCCACTTTCTGCCCAGGAAGTTACGCACAAATTCACGATCCAGACATGATAGGCTTCCAACTGGAATGATTCGTCTGAAACTATTTTAGCAGAGATCTGTAATAAATGTATTCAAATATCAGAGAAAGAAGCAACTTGCATGTATATGGCACTGCTTCAACCTGAGGCTGTTCCAGAGTGTTTTACAGTTAATGAAGTTCTTTTGGAAGCGCTGTCATTGTTGTAGGGAATGAATTTCATACGTTGCTGAATTTACACACTGCTGCATCCTGGGGTGTTAATTTAAGGCCACAGAATCCTACAGTGCAGAAGGAGGCCATTGGGCCCATCATGTCTGCCCCAACCACATTCCCACCCAGGCCCTAACCCCATGCATTTACCCTACTAACCCGCGACACTAAGAGCCAATTTAGCGTGGCCAATCCTACTTAACCCGCACATCCTTGGACTGTGAGAGGAAAGGGGAACACCTGGAGGAAACACGGGGAGAATGTGTAAGCTCCACACGGACAGTGAGCTGAGGCCGGGAATCGAACCCGGCTCCCTGGCCCGATGAGGCGATAGTGCTAACCACCATGCCGCCAGTGATCATTAAGTAAAATGGACTCTTCAATAGGATGATCAAGGCAAAGAAATCCCTGGAATCGAATAGAAACTAATTGGGTGATGTGATCGAGGTGCTGCGTGTTCTCCTGGATAATGTGCTAGTATGACCTTTCCTCATCCGATTCTGTGTTGTGATCCTGTAACAATCCTCATTTCATCAAAGTTCCTGATGTCTGGAAGGTGTCCTTCCTGAAATGTTCACCGTATCTCATTAATGGTGGTCAATTCCAATTTGGCGCTGGGAGTGGGAGCGGGAGCAGCACATTAATTAGTTGTGTTGAAGTGGCACAGAATACCACTCAACAAGACACTGTCTATCTTTCACACAGTATCAACAACTTGCATTTATATAGCATCTTAATGCAGTAAAACGATTCAAGTTGTGTCACTGATAAAGAAATGCCTTGAGATCCATGTTGCCGGAGCCAATCTGAGCATTTTCATAGGATCTCTACAGTGCAGAAGGAGGACACTCGGCCCATCGAGTCAGAACCAACTCTCTGACACAGCATCTGCCCTTTCCACATAACCCCATACATTCATCCTGGTAATCCCCCTAACTTACACTTCTTGGGACACTAATAGGCAATTTAGCGTGGCCACTCCACCTAACCTGCACATCTTTGGAGGAAACCAGGGCACCCAGACAAAACCTACACAGACACAGGGAGACCGTGCAAACTCCACATAGACAGTGACCCAAGACCAGAGTTAATCCAGGTCCCTGGCACGGTGAAGCTGTTAGTTCGCTACTTGGGGCACCCGTTGGGAGCACAAAGCTGTTGCGGCTGCTCTGGGCAGTGTCGGGGCAAGCGAGTGGGTGGAGGGTAAGGTGGGGGAGTATAAAGTGAGTTAGAAAGGAACTGAGGTGGTCCGGGGCTCTGATGAATGGGCAGCGGAAGTCAGTGAGCCCGGGGGATCCAACAGGCACTGGTCGGTTTGGCCTCTGCTCTATAGTCTGTGGTGAGCCAGTCATTCTGAGCTGGGACAGTGGTGAAAATGTACAGTTGGCATCACCAGAGGCAGCAAGGTCTCCCATTCCTGATCCTGATCAGACACGAATAGATCAATTTGCCCATTGATCAGGAGGTATCGGGATTGGAGGGACCTGTGCAGGAGACAATAGGAGAATAATTTGTGCGGGAAATAAAGATATGGGGCCTGCTT
The DNA here is from genome assembly GCF_965287045.1 of Carcharhinus amblyrhynchos. Taxonomy (NCBI): domain Eukaryota; kingdom Metazoa; phylum Chordata; class Chondrichthyes; order Carcharhiniformes; family Carcharhinidae; genus Carcharhinus; species Carcharhinus amblyrhynchos. Next base: position 110,066,579 of record NC_137331.1, on the reverse strand, counting down.
CTTAGTAGCTGCTGACTCATCAGAATGGCATTGACGATAGTAGCAATTCTCCCATCAGTTCCTGATAAAGACTGCTTCACTTTCACTGCCTCTTTACAGTTAGACTGTGATATACGTAGCAGTCACGCTAAGGTAACTTAATGAGATACACATGGTAAAATACCAAAGGGAAAAAAGGATCTCCAGGGACAACTTGATAAACTGCACTTGACAAAATACTATTGCAAGGTTAAATTGAATCCCCAGTGTGGAATTCTGACCTGGTCAGTGAAGCTGGAGAGAGGGAAGTGGAGATCCTCCCTTGAGAATCTGGTGGTTGTTAAGGAAAGCTGAGCTCCTGATATTGAGATGGGAAATGTGTACGCGCTGAAGTTCCGGAATGGGAACAGGATTGTTTCTTGTACAGACTGGCTGGCTGGAGTGTTCCAGTTGCAGGTTTACAAGGTTCCAATTCTCCCTCATTCGTTTGCTTGACCTGGAAAATTGTAGGCTGGCAGAGCGTACAGTGGATAAGCCAGGCTGCTGTTTCCACTTTAACCCCACATCATAGAATCACAGACTCCCTACAGTGCAGAAGGAGGCCATTCAGCCCATCGAGTCTGCACCGACCACAATCCCATCTAGTCCCCATTCCCGTAACCCCACATTTTTACCCTTCAATCCACCAGGGTCAATTTAGCATGGCCAATCAACCTAAGGTGCTGTCCCCATAACCCCATGTATTTACCCTAGCTAGTCCCCCTAGGGGGCAATTCAGCATGGCCAATCCACATAACCTGCACATCTGTGGACTGTTGGAGGAAACTGGAGCTCCCGGAGGAAACCCATGCAGACAAAGCGGGGGGTTTGCAAACTCCACACAGACAGCGACCCGAGGCCTGAATTGAACCCGGGTCCTTTGCACTGTGATTGCTAACCACTGTGTTACTCATCCTCCATAAATTTGCTGATGACACCAAAGTCGGAGGTGTGGTAGATAGTGAGGAAGGGTGTCTTAGTCTACAGGGAGACTTGGATAAGTTGCAGAGCTGGGCTGAGAGGTGGAGGATGGAGTTTAATGCGGAAGAGTGTGAGGTAATTCACTTTGGTAGGAATAACGGATGTGTAGAGTATAGGGCTAACGGTAGGACTCTGAATAGTGTGGATGAACAGAGGGATCTAGGTGTATGTGTACATAGATCCCTGAAAGTTGGGAATCAAGTAGATAGGGTTGTTAGGAAGGCATACGGTGTCTTGGCGTTTATTGGTAGGGGGATTGAATTTAGGAGCCGCAGCGTCATGTTGCAACTGTACAAAACACTGGTGCAGTCGCACTTGGAGTATTGTGTGCAGTTCCACATTATAGGAAGGATGTGGAGGCTTTGGAGAGGGTGCAGAGGAGGTTTACCAGGATGTTGCCTGGTATGGAGGGGAGGTCCTATGAGGAGAGACTGAGGGATTTGAGGTTGTTTTCGTTAGAAAGAAGGCGGCTACGAGGGGACCTTATTGAAACATATAAGATGATTAGAGGTTTAGATAGGGTGGACGGTGATAGCCTTTTTCCTCGGATGGAGAAAGCTAGTACGAGGGGGCATAGCTTTAAATTAAGGGGTGGTAGTTATAGGACGGATGTCAGAGGTAGGTTCTTTACCCAGAGGGTGGTGAGGGATTGGAATGCCCTGCCTGCTGCAGTTGTAAATGCGCCTAGTTTGGGGGCATTTAAGAGATCCGTGGATAGGTTTATGGATGGTAAGGGTTTGGTTTAGGTTAGAGGGTCATTGTTTTTTAACTGGTCGGCGCAACATCGTGGGCCGAAGGGCCTGTTCTGCGCTGTAATGTTCTATGTTCTATGTTCTATATATCTGCCGCTCCCAGGGAGCAGTCTTCTAGCCTTCTGGCTCGTCACCTTTGATTAGAAGTTGTTTTGCATAAAGAAGCAGGAAAGCTCTGACAGAAACGGGTGGATTCTGGTGGGAGAATCCAGCATGAGTCAGGGCCAGAATGACATTTGTGAGGAAGCATTATTTTTCCCCACATAAAGGGTAATGAACATCTGGAATTCTCTCCCCTCAAGAAGGGGCATGAATTCTGGGCTGGCTGAAACTTTGAAAGCTGAGGCAAATCGATGTGTTTGTGAAGTGAAGGTGTTCAGGAAGGTGGTGTGGAGCAGAGCGGTTAAATAACATTGGGATACAGAGCAGATATGGTCTCGTTGAATGACCGAGCCGATCCAAGGGTGTCGGGTGGACTATTCCTGATCCTAACAGCCGGACTTTACATTCCCAAATCGGTTGTGTTGCCCATTCCCTGCCCCCGCCACCCCAGGCTGATGAATAATTTGGCGCGACGTTGGCAAGCTGACATCATCACAACAATCTACGATAACACAAAATCAGCAACCCGTCCACCATTTTCAATTGTTAATGAACAAGTTATTAGGGATGGCACGGTGGCACAGAGGTTAGCACTGTTGCCCCACAGTGCCAGGGACCCGGGTTCGATTCCCATCTTGGGTCACTGTCTGTGCGGAGTCTGGATGGACGAGCGCAGTGGTATAGGGGGAAGTGCTGGTAAAGTTGGGCGTGCAGCCCATTAAGTCAATTTAAATGCATGCAGATGCTTTGAAATGGCCATTGCGCCCATTTCGGGAGCATTCCTGATCGCGGCCATTTTCGGGCCTTGGCAAAGGGGGAACTGGCGCGAAGGTTGGCATGGATCACGCTACTCACCTCACGCCCAACTTTACCAAGTTTTCGCACCTGACAGTGGGCGCAACTTGATGGTAAAACCAGGCCCAAAATTTGCCCATCAGAAATTCAAACTTTGGGGGCAATTCCCACATGCAATTTTTGTGGGATTCTGTCGCGCATTGTGGGGGTACGTTCTGGGTGCGACCACCTGGAGACTGTAAGTTCTGAGGCAATATATTTTATATGAACTCAGAGTCACAGGGGCTGACTATGTTGTCTAAAAACAGGCAGGAGAAACCGGCCCTGATAGTAACCGCAAGGCTGGGAGGGAGTAAGGGGAAAGATATCTTGGTGGGGAAGTAAGCTTCCTGGGCACCTATAATTGGCCTCCTTTCCAACAGAGGGCCACTAATTGGCCATTTGACATTCTATTGGAATTGCAGAGATGGCAGGGGTGGGAATGAATTGACACCTCCATTTCCGTCCTGCCTCCTTCATCCTGCTGAGAAATGTCAACTTCAGCCGTGTGTTTCTGTGGTCTTGCACAGTCAGAGCAGTTTGGGTAATTAAGTTATTGAACATATGCCTCTATTAATAGTCTTAACACTGAAGCATTGATGAACAAGTGCACTTGCAACTTCATTCATATGGAGATTTGGCCACACTTGAAGCAGTGATATTCATCGACAATTGTTTCAGTTATGTATTTCTGGCAGGGTCTTATTGCTACGAAAATAACACACGTACTTCAACTCTGCATTCATAGAAAGAGCGCCGACTGAGCGAAAAACCAGCATGCAATGTTTTCAAACCCTCAAACAAGATGGTTGCTTAGATATGAAAATCATTTGACATCTGGCTAAAAACTGATGCATAGAATCCTTAACTCAAAATGTTAGGGCGGCACAGTGGTTAGCACTGCTGCCTCACAGCGCCAGGGACTCAGGTTTGATTCCCAGGTTGGGTCACTGTCTGGGTGGAGTTTGATGTAAAGGTGCCGGCGTTGGACTGGGTTAAACACAGTAAGAAGTCTCACAACACCAGGCTAGAGTCCAACCAGTTTATTTGATGGTAAGATAGTAATCTTACTATTATACTAATGATACTAAGATACTAATGATACATTATACTAATGATACTAAGATAGTAATCAAGAGTTTGCACATTCCCCACGGGAAAAGGATACAAAAAATCTTGAGATCATGTACCAACCGACTCAAGAACAGCTTCTTCCCTGCTGCTGTCGAGACTTTTGAATGGGCTTACCTTGCATTGAGTTGATCTTTCTCTCTACCATAGCTATGACTGTAACACTACATTCTGCACTCACTCATTCCCTCCTCTATGTACGGTGTGCTTTGTCTGTATAGCGCGCGAGAAATAATACTTTTCACTGTATGCTAATTCAAGTGACAATAATAAATCAAATCAAATCAAAAAGCGTCTGCATGGGTTTCCTCCAGGTGCTCCGATTTTCTCCCACAGTCCAAAGATGTGCAAGTTAGGTGCTAAATTCTCTCTCGGTGTACCGAACAGGCCCCAGAGTGTGGCGACTAGGGGACTTTCTCAGTAATTTCATTGCAGTGTTAATATAAGTCTACTTGTGACTAATAAATTAACTTTTTTCTTCACTTTAGTCAATAATTTGATTTGATTTATTATTATGGATTAATATGTTTTGATGTATGCTAATATATGTGATAATAACCAAACAAAAGTCAATTTTTGTGGCCATTGACGTAAAAAAAGCACCAACTACTTTCAAAAAAATAAGAATCACCAAAGTTGTTACCCATTGATAACTTTTACTCCAGTCATTCTGAAACATTTCAACAGCTGTCTCCCGTGTGTCTCTCACCACGTCATATATTCTGCACGAGGATTTCCTGGTGTCGTATTTGATTCATCTGCCTCTATGTTGGCATCTTTTGACGTTGTTCTTTTTTGTTAAAAGAGTGTTTCTGAATGGATCCAGCTGTTTGGCTTAACTTGTTTGGGAAGTTCCTGAAATCCGGTAGCTTCGTTCGAGGTTATCAATCACGATGGAGGAAGCTGCCACTTTGACCCGTGTGAAATGGGTTTTCACATGCCCAGATTGAGAATCAGTTGTTTTTGTTTTCAGAAAAGGCAGGCCTGCGTGCAGATCCTGCGTGGCAAATCAGATGCAGCCAGTTTTGTTAGAGAAGAAAAATCCCCTGTGCCACAACTTATCAAATCATTGATGTAGTAATTCAGCCTAAATGAAAATAGGAAATAATTAACGTTCAAATTTGAAGTGATTCAGAGTTAGTCTGCCTGTGTTTAAGCAAGCTGCCTACTCTTCAGTAGAGTCATAGAGGTTTACAGCATGGAAACAGGCCCTTCGGCCCAACTTGTCCATACTGCTCTTTTCTTTAAAACCCCTAAGCTAATCCTAATTGCCCACATTTGGCCCATATCCTTCTATACCCGTCATACCTATGTAATGTCTAAATGCTTTTTAAAAGAGAAAACTGTAACTTAGCAATGTCATTTGATTCGATCTTTATCTTTCATTCAAACGAAGATGTTGTTTCGCTGAAGCCCTTTTGGGTTTCAGCCGACAACTCGGGCTCACTTCCATAGAATCGATCATATCATTGAATCCCTACAGTGCAGAAGGAGGCTAATTAGCCCATTCAGCCTGCACTAACAACAGTCCCACCTATCCTAACCCCGTGTATTTATGCTGCTAAATCCCCTGTTGCTAAGGATGGGATTTTCCGGCCACGCTCGTCCAGAAACCAGGAAATCCTGCCATCGGACCTTCGTGTGGTCAGTGTCTGGGAAAATGCTGCCCTCAGGGTCAATTTGGCATGGCCAATCAACGTAACCTGCACATCACTGGACTGTGGGAGGAAACTGGAGCACTTGGAGGAAACCCATGTAGACAGGAGGAAAATGTGCAAACTCCACACAGACAGTGACCCAAGTTGGAAATCAAACGCAGGTCCTGGCACTTTGAGGCAACAGCGCGTGCCATCCATGGTTAGAAAGCAATTACACCAGCCACTGAATCACACTAAATGTGTCTGCGCTATGAATCTCTCATTTCCTCTGCACCTCCAACGCCCCCAGTGATCAAACAAACCCACCATGTTCTCTAACGGTGGCATGGTGGCACCGGGGTTGGCACAGGGGCTAGCACTGCTGCCTCATGGTGCCAGGGACCCACGTTCAGTTCCGGGCCTTGGGTCACCATTTTTGTGGAGTTTGCACATTCTCCCTGGCTTCGGTTTCCTCCCACAGTCCAAAGTTGTGCGGGTGAGGTTGATTAGCCATGCTGAATTGACCCTTAGGGTCCCAAAGTGTATGAGCAGGGTAAATACATGGGGATAGGGGCTAGGTGTGATTGTGGTCAGTGTAGGCTCGATGGGCCGAATGGCCTCCTTCTGCACTGTAGGGATTCTACGAATCTAACTGGATAGGCACATGGCAGGCATTGTTAGAAATACTGGAAAATATTCTTGGGGTCCTGATCTAGGGAGAGCTCCCAACTTTGGGAAAAGAATCGGGTGAGGAGCTGAAATATATAATGAATTAACGGAAGCCCTTTGAAAACCATCTATTGAAAAAAATGTTTTATAATTCTTTTCATGCAATTCTTTTTAGCCCCAGGAGTTGTAAATGTTGATTGAACCATTCTTGACGATCCGATCGAGTATTACTCCTACACGGCAGATGATCTTGTAATCAATTGTTGTTAGTAGACTTTTCTTCTATTGCTGACGTAGTAGAAAGAATAAAACCAGAAAAACAATGGGTTGAGAGTGTGGGCGGCACAGTGGTTAGTACTGCTTGCCTTACAGTGACAGGGACCCAGGTTCGATTCTTGGTTTGGGTCACTGTCTGTGCGGATTCTGCATGTTCTCCCCGTGGCTGCCTGGGTTTCCATGGGTTTCCTCCCACGCTTCAAAAGACGCTCTGGTTAGGGTGCGTTGGCCATGCTAAGTTCTCCCTCAGTGTCACCGAACAGGCGCTTTGAGTGTGGCGATTAGGGTAATTTCACAGTCATTTTATTGCAGTGTTAATGTAAGCCTACTTGTGGCACTAATAAATAAACTTAAAGGTCACACCAGAATGTTGCCCACTTGTGAATGCCAGCAATGCCCTTGCAGTAGTTTGTGGGGCAAATTGGAGGGGTTTTTATTTGCATGGGATCACCAGGTTCCACTGGTCAGCTGGGTTGTACTCAACTTCTCACTTACCCCCATCCTGTTGCATTGACTCTCTCACACCCCATGTTTTGCACCCTCTATGTGACATCCTTGACCCTAGCACCAGCAAGGCAGCACCCCACAGGGGTCTCACAGTGCCAGTTACAGAAACACCCCTCTTCCCCCATGACTATAGCATCTCCTGGAATGACAACCTTTCCACTCATTACTGTTCTCTCACATGCAGTGCCTTGCCCATTGGTGCCATGGTCTGAACTGCACTCCGACAGGTTTCAAAGCAATCGAAATAGCCAAGCGGTCGGACTAAATGAAACCAGTCAATGTAGTTTGACCAGATCTGCTATTTTTCATCCGTAAGTGATGGGGCGGCACAGTGGTTAGCACTGCTGCCTCACAGCACCAGGGACCTGGGTTTGATTCAGGCGTCAGGTGACTGACTGTGTAGAGTTTGCATGTTCTCCCCATGTCTGCATAGGTTTCCTCTGGGTGCTCTGAGTCCTTCCCACACTTGAAAGATGTGCAGGTTAGGTTGATTGGCCATGCCCTTAGTGTCAGGGGGATTAGCAGGGTAAAAATGCGGGGTTATGGGAATAGGTAGGATAGTGGTCGATGCATAGTCGATGGGCAGAATGGCCTCCTGCTGCACTGTAGGGATTCTGTGGATTCTATGGAAGTGCTTACAAATGTGATTTTCTTAATTGTCATGGCTCATTAACATTAGCGACAAACCGTTTACTAAAACAATTGCAGTTACACAGTTTAAAACTCAGGGACTGAGCATGTGTTCTTTGCAGGTTAGATTGCATTTGCTTTGCTTGTCTGCAAATATATGTCTCGAATCAGAAATCTTTGCATTAAAATGCCAGAGGAAATGGCCTGTTAGGCAGCTGTTGATGCTTTCTTTCTTGTGAATTCCATGATTTGTGGCTGCAGCTTCAGCCTTTCAGCTGCACACAATCGGCAGACTGCAGTGTGTGACCGTTTGGACAGCGCTGTTTATAAGGGCCACATTCCTCCTTTTGTTGCTGGGCAGAGTGTCACATTCCACTGAGCCTTCCCTCCTGATCCAGGCTGCCAGGGGAAGTAGCCAACTCCCTGGAGAGTCATTAGGAGTGCGACAACCCTCCAGCGAGACTACAGGAAACTTGTTCTTGCACTCTGATTTTATGAGGCGATAAGATAGAGAAGCAGAATTAGGTCATTTGGCCCATTGAGCTTGCTCCACCATTCAATCGTGGCTGGTTTCAGAGAGTGAGGGCTGGGGAAAGATTTAAGAACATAAGAACATAAGAAATAGGAGCAGGAGTAGCCATCTAGCCCTTCGAGCCTGCCCCGCCATTCAATAAGATCATGGCTGATCTCTCGTGGCTCAGTTCCACATTCCCACCCTCTCCCCATAACCCTTAATCCCTTTGCTTATCAAAAACCCATCAACCCGCGTCTTAAATATATTTAGTGAGGCAGCCTCCACCACTTCAACGGGCAGAGAATTCCAGAGATTCACCACCCTTTGAGTGAAGAAGTTCCTCCTCAACTCCGTTCTAAACCGCCTCCCCTTTATCTTGAGGCTGTGCCCCCTAGTCCTACTGTCCTTTCTGAGCGGGATTTGATTTGACTGTCACAGGCATTGGGATACAGTGAAAAGTATTGTTTCTTTCATTTACATACAAGCAAAACATACCCTTCATAGAGTAAATATGGGAGAAGGAAAGGAGAGGGTTGCAGATGTAGGCGGTGATTCACACAGCCCACTGTGCTGTTCTAGCAGGTCGACCTGCTGCTGGAGTTGAGCGGGGGGGGAGGTGTTGGGACTGCCAGGTGGCTGGTGAAGCTGGGGGGGTGCAGTGGCTGGTGGGGTGTTGGGGGGGGTTGTTGGCAGGAGATCGAGGTGGTGAGGATGGTTGCGTGGTGGGGGTGGGTAGGGCCAACGATACAGGGTCACAGGGCTGGCCACCAATCGAGCTGTTGGGAGGCCGGGAGTGTATGGCCACTGCGCATGGGCTGATCTCGGCGCTGTCGGATCGGGCACATGCACAGTGGCCTGCCCAGCGCTATGCTGCTGGCCTTTCCAGCAGGTATAGGCCCTCCCCACTGATGATTCACACTAGCACACTCTGTGATGCAGAGTGCGGGAGATTCATTTTGAAAATGCTGCTGAAACAAAAACAGTGGGATTTACTTAAGGTTTTGCGTGAATTCGACACTTTTTTGGGGAGAATCCCACTGTAGTGTTACAGTCAAGACTAGGTTGCAGAGAAAGAATCAGCTTAATATTTGGTAGGTCCATTCAAAAGTCTGATTGCAGCAGGGAAGAAGTTGTTCTTGAGTTGAAAGAATTATTCCAGAGGTGTTAATGCAGCAATGTTGGGGTGACTCTGAACTTCTCCTGACTTCGTAATTGAGTTCACAGCTTAGCAATTACCAGATCGCAAGGCAGCCTACACTGTTCGGACAACTTTGGATGCGTTTGCAACACTTTCCTTTGAAAAGCATTCGCTCAACTCAGGGCAGAGTTAAACTAGATTTCTCATTGACAGAGTTACGGGGATAGGCAGGAAAGTGCTGTCAAGGCCACAATCCAATCAACCACGATATTACTGAATGGTGGAGGATGCTTGATGTCACAGGACAACCTACTCCTGCTCCTGTTTCAGATGATCCCATTCATTTTTACAGCACTGCCATTCTTGTTATTCCCATTCCTGGGAGGTTTGTTTGATGGAGCTGGCAGCATATGGGAGGCTGACAACTTGAGGCCACTACGCATACACAGAGAACGTACGAACTAGGAGCGGGAGTAGGACATCCCTGGCGTGATCATCACGAATCCACAGAATCCCTACAGTGCAATAGGAGGCCATTTGGCCCGTCGAGTCTGCATCAACCACAATCCTACCCCAGACCCTATTCCAATAACCCCACATATCTACTCTGCTAATCCCCCTGACACTGAGGGTCAATTTTTGTTTTTGAAAGCCAGTTGTGATTCCTGCCAGTGTGACAACTAATGGGGGGGGGGGGGGGGGGGGGGGGGGAGGATAATGATATTTAAATGAAATCAAACTTATGGAAATTAAGTCACTAGCAGGGAATAGGGAAGATCCCAAACTGCGATTTCACCGCCATAAGTCCTGTTACGGCCCTCTCATCAGACTTGGCGACTATAACGGATTTGCATCCTCAGAGAACAGGCCGGAGAATCACACCCTCCCTCTCTGCCACTCCCAATCAGATCATCGAAACCTTTCTCAAAGCCAGGAAGACAGTGTGTGCAACATGTCACAAATTCATTCGCAGAGGCATCCTCTGTTCAGTTTTTCTAACACATGATCATTCCTACACACAGGGAACAGAGTCTTAGCCCAGGTTTCATTTCTGTCAAGTGTGTCGTTATAAAGGTTCACTCTTTTCTTCTTCAACAGGACTTTTTCCAGCCATCCTGAATCTTGCCAGCAACGCTGTGATCTCCACTAATGCAACCTGTGGTGAAAATGGTCCTGAGATGTACTGTAAGCTGGTCGAGCATGTTCCTGGGAGACCCATACGCAACCCACAGTGTCGAATCTGTGATTCAAACAGTGCAAATCGGAAAGGTAACCTTACCTGTCAACTACATGTGTGATACTGGGCGGGATTTGAGGGCTAAAATTCCTGTCCGAGGCCAATGGAGATTTCTGCTGTCGGACCCTTGCCTGTTCCGATTCCATGGTAGTCCAGATGGTAGAGTTCTGGCCATTATGTCCGTTTGACTATGTGTCATTATGGCTTACAGGAGGAAGTGAGGTATGAAACTTTTTACTCTGAATTGCACACCGTTAGGAGACCCAGGTACTTGTGTTAAAACCAGAGGCTGGGAACTCTAGTTCCCTGTCTGTGTGGAACAGAGGAAGTCACATGGTGTGAAACGGCAGGTCAGTGACCTGAACCAGAGCGCCATTACAGGGAGGGTGACCCAAGGTGCAGGACACAGGGAAGGATGAGGAGTCCCAAACCAGGCAGACCGAAAGAGGTCCTGGAAGAAAGTCCCAGCAGGGACAAAGACAGGAATCAGAGGTAGATCCCACTGAGTTGAGAAAACTGACAGAAGCAGAGGAAAAAGGCTAAGTTAAGTTAAAGGCAGATTAAGGAAAGAGCTTGAGAGAGCAGATGTGAAGCAAAGGGAGCTTGAGAGAAGCTCTGAAGATCTGATAACCAGCTGAAGGTTGGTAACTCCTTATTGCAGATCTAAAGGTTTGCTTGGAAGGTGAAGCTTGAGCGTACTCCAAAATCCAGGGGAAGGAATCTCAGAAGGAGGACACAATGACACAGTAGTTAGCATTGCTGCCTCAAAGTGCCAGGGATCCGGGTTCAATTCCGCCCTTGGGTGACCGGTTATGTGGAATTTGCACATTCTCTCCGTGTCTCTGTGTTTTTCCTCCGGGCGCTCTGGTTTCTTCCCACAGTCCAAAGATGTACAGGATAGGTGGATTGGCCATGCTAAATTGTCCCTTAGTGTCCCAGGATGTGTGGATTAGGATTAGCAAGTAAATACATGGAATTACGGCAAGAGGGCCTGGGTAGAATGCACTGTTGAAGAGTCAGTGCAGACCCAAAGGGCTGAATGATCTCCTTCTGCACTGTAGGGATTCTATGGGGAAGAATGAGATTGAAACTCTGGAGGTGGATTCTTGTTGAAGCCGCCCGAGTAAAAGCGACATTTGGAAAGAATTCCAAGGAAAGTTCTTCAAATGTGGAGCTTGGAAACTCTCATTGGAAAGCAAAGTTCCCATGAGACTGGTTGGCTCACAGTTTGACAAAAGCCTGGGTTGGTTGTTGAGAAATCCATGGAATCTGCTTTGGTGGCATCTGTCATTTATCTTGGAATTACACCACATGTGACCACAGTTTATCTGTTATATCACATGCCACACACTTACTCTGAATATTAGAGTATAAAATAGATATGGTGAATTGTTTTATCTTTCCAAATTATTATGTGTCTGCAAAGAAATACCTGTGGTGAAAGAATCGTGAATATTTGAAACATCTTGTTGTGTTTGTATTGAGATCTTTCCAACTTTTTTGTCTGGTTTAAGATAGCTCATTTTACATGTTTAAAAATGTTTCATTCTTTGTGTTAATCAGCAGACTCTTGTGAATATGTACAGTAACTTTACTCTAAGGTTCCTAAAAAAAAATTCAAAGTTAGGATCTATCGAGCCAGGTTTCACTCTGGAATCTGATTTATCCAGTGTTAACATTAACTGAGACAGTAACAGAATCTTTTTGATCTCATTTAGTGGCAAGCTTTCTTTCCTATATTAAATACTGTTTTCTTGTTGGGTTAGAGGGAGGGGTTGAATGTTGATCCTGAATGTGTTAGTTGGAGGAGAGGTTAGAATAATTGGGTCAGTGGGTCAGTAGCCTCCATCTTATCTGAATAGTGATCTACCCTACAATTGGAATGAGAGAAGTCAACAAACGAAGGGAGGGAGAAAAACAGACTGAGGGAAGATGTAGACAATTCGAAGGAACAACAAATAGTCCTCTTTCTTTGTGCTGTATCTGCAGAACGACATCCAATAATGAGTGCCATAGATGGAACCAACAACTGGTGGCAGAGTCCCAGTATCCAGAATGGCAGGAAATATCATTGGATTACCATTACCCTGGACCTCAGACAGGTGAGCAACAATATATAAATGGTGGCTGTGGTTAGGTATCACTGGTGTCTTGAACCTACAAACCCTTTAAAGATTTGCTGGTTCCTTTCCATCAGGACTTTTCCTCACCATGTATCATTTGTACTACATGCATTCTATTGGTGACTAGTGGAGTGCCCCAGGGGTCGGTGCTGGGGCCTCAGCTATTTACCATTTATATAGATGATCTGGAGGAGGGAACCGAGTGTATGGTGTCGAAATTTGCTGATGACACCAAGATTGGTGGAACGACAAATTGTGCGGAGGGTGTGGAGAGTCTGCAGAAGGATCTAGATACGCTGGGCGAATGGGCCAGGAACTGGCAAATGGAATTTAATGTTGGCAAGTGCGAGGTGGTTCACTTTGGTAGGAATAATGGTAGGAAGGACTATTACTTACGTGGCAAAAAACTGCAGCAGGCGACAGTGCAGAGGGACCTCGGGGTCCTTGTGCATGAGTTGCAAAAACCCAGCCTGCAGGTGCAGCAGGTGGTCAGGAAGGCGAATGGGATGCTGGCCTTCATAGCGAGGGGGATTGAATATAAAAGTAGGGGGGTCTTGCTGCAGCTGTATAGGGCACTGGTGAGGTCGCAGCTGGAGTACTGTGTGCAGTTTTGGTCGCCACACTTACGCAAGGATATTTTGGCCTTGGAGGGAGTGCAGAGGAGGCTTACTAGGCTGATTCCGGAGTTGAGGGGGTTGAACTATGAGGAGAGGCTGAATAAACTAGGCTTGTACTCGTTAGAGTTCAGAAGAATGAGGGGAGATCTCATTAAGACGTGTAAGATGTTGAATGGGATGGATAGGATAGAGGTGGAGAGGCTCTTCCCGCTCAGAAAGGACAGTAGGACTAGGGGGCACAGCCTCAAGATAAAGGGGGGGCGGTTTAGAACGGAGTTGAGGAGGAACTTCTTCACTCAAAGGGTGGTGAATCTCTGGAATTCTCTGCCCGTTGAAGTGGTGGAGGCTGCCTCGCTCAATATTTTTAAGACGCGGGTTGATAGGTTTTTGATAGGCAAGGGGATTAAGGGTTATGGGGAGAGGGCGGGAATGTGGAACTGAGCCACGACAGATCAGCCATGATCTTATTGAATGACGGGGCAGGCTCGAAGGGCTAGATGGCCTACTCCTGCTCCTATTTCTTATGTTCTTATGATATACCTCCTTAATTTTGACAATTTCTAAGGCAACCAATTCCTGGGATAAATGTTAACAGCAATAAAGAAATGCTTGCCTCATATTTGATAAAAATGCCAAACAGAACCTTAGATTTATTACAGTGATGCTATCATTGTTTGTGTTAAGATTAGAAAGGAGAAGGTACAGCAAGCAATTAGGAAAGCTAACAGAATGTTATAATCTATTGTTTGGGGAATTGAATGCAAAAACAGGCTGGTTTTGTTTCAGTTAGACCATATTTGGCATAGTGTATACAGTATTAGTCTCCTTGCTAAAGGAAGGATGGAAATGTATTGGAGAAGGGTAGGAGAAGATTTACCAGACTAATACCTGGAATGGGAAGGTTGTCTTGTGAGGAATGTTCGGACATACAGGGTGGGATTTTACAGCTAATGCTCTGGGGAGCCAGGTTTGAATCCCACCACAGCAGATGGCGGAATTTGAATTCAATTAAAAAAAAACTGGAATTAAGAATCTATTGTCGGAAAATCCCATTTGGTTCACTAATGTCCTTCAGGAAAGGCAATCTGCCAGCCTTATCCGGTCTGGCCTACATGTGACTCCAGAGTCACCGCAATGTGGTTGACTCTCAACTGCCCTCCAAGGGTTAATTAGGGATGGGCTGCTGGCCAGCCAGCGACACCTGGTGCCATGAATCAATAAAAAAAGGAATAGGCAACTCAAGCAAAATGAATGAGTAAAGTGGGGCTCGGGATGTTGATTTGGGACTGCTGATGTGTCGGTGGCAGCGACAGTGCATATTAGCTGGGGTTAAACATGGCAGAGAGGTCTGGTAGCATTAGAAAGCCGAGATAGGCCTCATCTGCTCGGAGGTAGGTCAGGGTCAGCCAGCACCGGTCAGGATCTTGACAAGAGTGATGGCCCAGGGAGTGATACCATGTATTCAGCATGGCAGAGCAGTTGGCGAGATCAGGTGGCAAAGGTTCTTAAAAATCCAAAGTTAAGACTAAACATTTTAAAAATCAAAGTGCTCTTCATGTCTCGCAGCGTTTTGTTTCCTCATTAATCCACACTGAGTCAGTGATCTTTGTGCAGCGTCACAGATATATTGAACTCATTTGTTTATCAATGGATAGAAAGAGATGGTTCATTCCTTTACAGGCATCTGCTTGAAAACACTGGGAGATTTGTGCATTTACCATTGGCTGTTTGAGATGCGGGCAGACTCTGACAGCGCTGCTCTGTCAGTACTTTGTGTTTATGCAGAGTAGTGTGAATGTGCAGTTTGACGGGAGTCAGGAGGCACATCAGTCCCCCACATCACCACGGTGTCCAACGTATTACAATTCTAACCAGATGCAAAGTCCCATCTATAAGGTGCTTTATGAACTTCCGGTTCTGGTTTTTCTATTAATAGGAAAGTGCAGCTTCACACACTGTTTGTCACTGAGCTTCAAAGAATAATACAGTACAGGAACTGGCCCACCAAGCTCGCGCCAATTCCTAATCCTTATTTAAACCCACCACTTATTGCCCATACGCAGTTACTAACCAGCTGTTCACCTCTCTTTCATATGTCTATCAAGATGTGTTTTGAACGTTGCTAACAGGTCTGCTTCCACCATGTCCATTAGCAGTGCGTTCCAGGCACCCACCACCCTCTGTGTGAAAAGCTTCACCCGCACATCTCCCCTAAACTTACCCCCTCTCACCTTGAACCTGTGCTCCCTTATAATTGACACTTCCACCCTGAGAAAAATAACCTCTTACTATCCATCCTGTTCGTGCCTCTCATAATTTTGTAAACTCTGTCAGGTCTCCTCTCAGCCTCCATCTTTCCAGTGACAACAATCCAAGTTTATCCAACCTCTCCTCATACCTAACTCCATCCAGACCAGGCATCAACCTGATGAACCTTCTGTGCACCCTCTCCAAACCATCCACACCCTTCTGGTAGTGCTGCAGTTTTTCGCCATGTAAGTAGTAGTCCTTCCTACCATTATTCCTACCAAAGTGGACAACTTCACACTTGCCAACATTAAATTCCATTTGCCAGTTCCTGGCCCATTTGCCCAGCCTATCTTGATCCCTCTGCAGACTTTCCACACCCTCCGCACAATTTGCCGTTCTACCAATCTTGGTGTCATCAGCAAATTTCGACACCATACACTCGGTTCCCTCCTCCAGATCATCTATATAAATGGTAAATAGCTGAGGCCCCAGCACCGATCCCTGGGGCACTCCACTAGTCACCAACCACCAATCCGAATAGCACCCATTGACCCCCACTCTCTGCCTCCTATTTGACAGCCAATCCCCTATCCACGCTAACACCCTACCCCCAACTCCATGCCCCCTAACCTTCTGTAACAAACTCTTGTGCGGCACCTTATCAAATGCCTTCTGAAAATCAAGAAACACCACATCCACCAGTTCTCTATCCACCGCACTAGACACATCCCCATAGAATTCCAATAAATTCGTCAGACACGACTTCCCCTTAACGAAATCGTGCTGCGTCTGCTCTTTCAAACAATTCTCCTCAAGATGCCTCGCTATTTTCTCCTTGATTATGGATTCAAGCATTTTACCTACAACAGACGTTAAACTGACCGGCCTATAATTCCCCGCCTTTTGCCTGCTACCCTTCTTAAACAACGGCGTAACATTAGCCATTTTCCAATCTTCCGGCACTTCCCCAGAATCTAGCGAGGTTTGGAAAATAATCATCAAGGCATCCACTTTCACCTCCGCCATTTCTTTCAGAACCCTTGGATGCATTCCATCCGGTCCTGGGGACTTGTCCACAATCAGACCCTCCAGTCTGTCGAGCACTGCCTCTCTAGTAACAATAATGTCATTCAGGCCCTCCACTCCTACCATCTTTCCATCGCTAACACCCGGCAAATTATTCACGTCCTCCTCCGTGAAGACCGAAACAAAAAAGTTATTCAAGGCCTCAGCCATTTCCCCATCCTCCACCACTAAGTCCCCCCTCTCATCCTCTAAGGGACCAACGTTCACCCTAGCCAGCCTCTTCCTTATATATTTAAAAAAACTCTTACTATCCTTTTTTATATTGAGCGCTAGCCCAGCTTCATAGTTTATCCTACCTTTCTTTATCAACTTCTTCGTCATTCTTTGTTGATATTTAAACCTCTCCCAATCCTCTTCTCGCCCACTACTCTTAGCTACTCTAAATGCATCTGCTTTTAATTTAACATTTCCCTTCACCTCCTTCATTATCCACGGCTGATTATCTCTCCTATGATCCTTTTTAACCATCGGAATAAATTTCTGCTGAGCACCAAGAAAGATCTCCTTAAAGATCCTCCACTGTTCCTCAGCAGACCTACCTTCCAATGTGCTCCCCCAATCAACATTCGCCAATTCCTCTCTCATCCTTATGATTCTTTATGTGAAAAATATTCTGCTATCATTCTGTCCAAAGAAGTGCTGGTTAGGTGGATTGGCCATGGTAAATTGTACCTTCATGTCCCAGGATGTGTTGGTTAGGTGGATTGGCCACGGTAAATTGCACCTTAGTATCCCAAGATGTGCTGGTTAGGTGGATTGACCATGGTAAAATTTCCCCTTAGTGTCCCAGGATATGCTGGTTAGGTGGATTGTCCACGCTAAATTGCACCTTCAAGATGTGTCGGTTCGGTGGATTGGCCCTTGTAAAATTGTCCCTAAGTGTTCCAAAATGTGCCGGTTGGTGGATTGGCCATGGTAAATTGCACCTTAGTGTCCCAAGCTGTGTCGGTTAGGTGGATCGGCCATGGTAAATGTGTGGGTTTATGGGGATAGAGTAGGGGAGGAAGGGTCAATAAGATGCTCTGTTGGAGGATCAGTGCAGACTCAATGGGTCGAATGGCCTCTTCCTGCACAACAGGGATTCTATGATTCTTCTATTGATGATTTGGCATCCATGCCCCCTCTTTGGTTCCTTCTTGTGAATTTGCCAGCTAATTGAAGCAGCCTTACACAACAGACAGGACAACCTCTGTCACATTCCCATTGACACTCTGATATTGAACGAAAACAAAAATCCCATCTTCTGAGCCCAGCGATGATTCCTGACATCATTCGGTCGATCTGTCCTCTTTTCATTTAATCGATCTGTCCAAGTGACTGCTCCAGAATGGAGTTACTCAGGGACAGAAGTGGGCGCTGTAATATTATAAAAACGCGTTCAATTGGAAACATTTGGAGATAATCCACTCTGTGATTTGTAAAGCTGGGGTGCACAATCCTGATGGAACTATCTGACACGCTTCACCTTGCCAGAGACGCAGAGCGTGGAGCTAGTCCTTCAGACAGCGCTTGAAAAGGCTTTGAATGGCTGTGAAACTAACAGAAGTGATGAGAGTGCCCGAAGGCTTTTTTTAATAATGGACTATGTGTCTAATTACATGTGGGCTTTGATGTGTGCCCATGATAGTCATTTAGCTATTAAAATGGAATAGTCATTGGATTGTGACGCCTATCGTCAAGCTGATCAAAGCAATGTTCCCTTGCCGACTAGCGAGAAATATCTCAACTGAGTATCTGACCTTTTCTGTTTCTGTGTAATCATTCTCAGTTTGATTTTTCAGAAGGCAGGGAGATCATTTTGTCACATTTCCAAAGCGCTGAGTCTATATCAATAACTATTATCGCTAATGGCATCTTTTTATTCAGCTGGGACATCTGAGAATGAGGCAGTTTGAAAGGGACGACACTCTCTTTTTCTAGTCATTGTAGCCTCCCCCTCCCACCCCCCACCCCACCCCGCCCCACGACCGTCACTCCCCACACGACCCTGGCAAGGTTCGAACGGGCTAATGAGGTCTTGATCTTTATTTGTGGGTCAAGTTAGCAGCAGAAGTTACTTGATCCTTGCCCGCATTACGTCAAGGCCCAATTCACACACACGCAATTCTGTTGAGTGGTGATAAGGTAAGAAGTCTCACAACACCAGGTTAAAGCCCAGTTTAAACTGGTTGGACTTTAACCTGGTGTTGTGAGACTTCTTACTGTGTTTACCCCAGTCCAACGCCGGCATCTCCACATCATAACTACCAGTGGTGATAGGGAGCAGGACCCTCCCCTCCCCTTCCCCCCGCACCCCCTCCCCGTTTAACCCTGGCGCGGGGAGAGTGAACTTGCTCACTGCAGCTTAACTCTTGCCCTGTGGAGAGTATCAAACTCCAGGAGGCGGTCGCGTGCTGCAGTCAGCATTACCTTTGAAGCATTGCGGCAAATCTCTGATCCCCTCTGCCCTCCTGGTTCTCAGAGCCTTTCTCCAGACTTACTGCCTGACTTCCCTCGCTCGCCGCCCACGTCACTGAGGTGAAAAGGTGCTAAGACTTGGCGGTTGTCCAATGAAATGTGTCAATCTCGTGCCCTTTCATTCAGCAGGGGGAGGCCCCAGTTGTTTCCAGGCTGGAGATTCCTCACAATGGCCTGGCCTGTGGACAACCTGCCACACATCACTAGGAGTTATCCCAAAACTTGTGAGACAACAACAGCCCCGCAGTGCTCAGCAGGAGCCCTAGAGGATCACTCCTGCTCCCCAGGAAATCAAAGGAAGCCTGGGGCAAATGAGTGGTTCAGTTACCCGCAGAAATCCCTACGTGTGGTCACTTTAAGAACATACGAACTAGGAGCAGGAGTAGGCCTTCTGGCCCCTCGAGCCTGCTCCACCATTCAATAAGATCATGGCTGATATTTTTGTGGACTCAGCTCCACTTAACCCACCCGCTCACCAAAACCCTTAATTCCTTTACTGTTCAAAAATGTATCTACCTTTGCCTTAAAACATTCAATGAGGTAGCCTCAACTACTTCACTGGGCAGGGAATTCCACAGATTCACAACCCTTTGGGTGAAGAAGTTCCTCCTCAACCTAGTCCAAAATCTCTTCCCCCTCATTTTGAGGCCATTCCCCCTAGTTCTAGTTTCACCTGCCAGTGGAAACAACCTCCCTGCTTCTATCTCATATATTCCCTTCATAATCTTCTGTGTTTCTACAAGATCTCCCCTCATTCTTCTGAATTTCAGTGAGTATAGCCCCAGTCTATTCAGTCCCTCCTCATAAGCCAACCCTCTCAACTCTGGAATTTGCATGTTTAAAGTCCCTCAGATACAAAAATGGTGCCATATGACCCAATGTAAGGCCCCCTTCCAAGATGGTGGCAGCCATGAATTGGATGTCGAGTGATCCTGATGTTGCTCTTGGTCCAATGCCGCTTTGTTTACTCTGAGCTGGTGAGCTCAGGCTCAATACTGGAGGTTCATTGCATCTACAAACTCCGTTCCCTGTTAATAACAAAGCTCCAAATGGTCCCCCTGAAGGGCTCTTCTCTCAGAGATCAAAGTACCTGCCTGTTTCGAGCAGTAGATCTCTCGATTCTCATGTTGATGTGGCTATAATTTTAAGGAAAATGTGGGTGGAACCTGCACCACACTCTCCACAACTCCACACCTAGCTTGTGTAAAACCAAACCCAGCAATGTTTTGTGGGACAGCACAAAGCTGGAGATGCTCAAGCTTTCACTGACTCAGAATCAATTCAAATCATAGAATCCCTGCAGTGCAGATGGAGGCCATTCGGTCCATCAAGTCTGCACCGACCACAATTCCACCCAGGCCCTATTCTGGCAATGTTAGCCACAATGGGGCTTCCTTTCGGCAAGCACAGCTTGCTGGCAAAGTTTTAAATGAGGCCCACAGCCCAAAATGGCTTGGGTCACCTTGTCCACTGGATAGGTGGCTCCCGCACTTCACCAAGTAACTGCACTAACGTGCAAATCGACCTCAGGAGTACAACAAGAACAACAGCTTGCATCTATATAGCATCTTTGATGCTGTCAACCATCCAATGATGCTTCATCGGACCATTATTGATCACAAGTTGAGCCACGTGAAGGTTGGTCAAGAAGGCAAGTTTTAAGGAGCATCTTGAAGAGTTTTGAGAGCAGTGGAGAGATGCAGGGAGGGAGTTCCTGAATCCAAACCCTGACTGCTGAAGCCATGGCCACCAATGGTGGAAAGCTGAAAATAGGGGTGTGCAAGATTTGATACTGATTTGATTTGATTTATTACTGACACATGTATTAACATACAATGGAAAGTATTGTTTCTTGCGCGCCAGACAGACAAAGCATAACCTTCATAGAGAAGGTGCAGAATGTAGTGTTACAGTCAAAGCTAGGAT
This sequence comes from Carcharhinus amblyrhynchos, assembly GCF_965287045.1. Taxonomy (NCBI): domain Eukaryota; kingdom Metazoa; phylum Chordata; class Chondrichthyes; order Carcharhiniformes; family Carcharhinidae; genus Carcharhinus; species Carcharhinus amblyrhynchos. The sequence goes on along the minus strand of NC_137331.1, from coordinate 110,045,694 downwards.
GTAGAGAAAGATCAACTTCATGTAAGGTAAGTCCATTCAGAAGTCTGATGGCAATCGGGAAGAAGCTGTTTTTGAGTCAGTTAGTACATGATCTCGGACTTTTTTATCTTTTTCCTGACGGAAGAAGGTGAAAGAGAGAATGTCCGGGGTGCGTGGGTCCTTGACTTTGCTGGCTGCATAACCAAGGTTGACAGTAACCGGATGGGAGGCCGGTTTGTGTGATGGACTGGGCTAAAAGGCTTCAACTACTGAGAATCTTCAAATGCTGCAAGCGTACATTGTCCCAAACTGAAACCAAACCTCCTAATGACACAGAAACCCCTCCTCTAGTCAATTATTTTAATTATTTATGTGTGAAATTAATTTGCAGTAGGTTTTCAAGCTTATTGTGAAGCTTGATGGATGTGGCATTAGTTCCAATGCGCATCTTGCCTCATGAAACTCGGATGTTTGAAAGGTGCCTACGTTGCTATATCGAAGTCAGTCTCTGGAAACTTCTTGAGATGCATGGTGCCTTGTACTGTTGATGCAGCAAGGTAGTGTAACAGATTTTAATGGGATTACAATGGACGGTCTGTTGCTGCTGACAAAATGCTGTTGACACTGTTTAAAACATGTTTGCTTGTACGTGGGTGAAGAGGAAAGGATGGCTTTGATTCTCGCTCTCTCTCACGCTAATTAGCCAAATGGGTTTGAACTATTTGCACAGCTCATGACTTCTTTCCTGTCGCAAATGCAGTTTCCTCTTGAACCCACCCCCCCCCAGCTGCTTTGTCACAGGTTCCTGGGAGGGTGGCCACCACCGTTCTTTTTGTTTGCACTGGGCCCGTTTTTTTTATGCTCTAATTGCTGTGGCCAGTCCCTGAATGCCTTTCCGCATTGCTGCTTTCCGCCCTGGATGTGAAAGAAGCTCTTTAGATGTGAAATCTAATTGCAGATTCATTCTCTGCGAGCCTGGTTTCAGGTTAACAGAGGTTGCCAGGGGTTAAGGAACAGTTAGATGGCATATTTGCTGTGCTGGCGTCAAGTGTGCACGGCATGTTAATGTTGGACTAGAAGCTTGGTGCCTGATCAGGTAAAAATCATAGAATTGCTACAGTATAGAAGGAGGCCATTCAGCCCATCAGATCTGCACTGACCAGAATCCCACCCAGGCGCAATTTCCATAACCCTCATTTACCCTGCTAATCCCACTGACACTAAGGGCAATTTAGCGTGGCCCATCAACCTAACCCGCACATCTTTGGATGGGTGGGAGGAAACCGGAGTATCCGGAGGAAACCCACGCAGACACGGGGAGAATGTGCAAACTCCAAACAGACAATGAACCGAGGCTGGAATTGAACCCGGGTCCCTGGCGCTGTGGTGACCACTGTGCCATGGTTGCCTTTGGCGGTCAGAGTGACCACAGGTTCACACCAGAAGTGATTGGCTTATTTTTACTTTGAAGCTGGGGCAGCATGATGGAGATTTATTGATCAGAGTGAAGGGCTTGCTCTCAGCACTCTTTGGGGCACATTCTGACCCCTTGAGGCGATTGCGATGGATTTGATGTGCTGAGTTACCATTGCACGTGGCACTGCATGAGAATGGTTTACGGATGCTGTGTGTTAGCCATGGCACGCTTATCCCTGAGTTAGAATTCTGTGGGTTCCAAACCCACTCCAAGGACTTCAGCACATAAACCAAGCTGACATTTGGGGTGGCATGGTGGCACGGCAGTTAGCAGTGCTGCCTCGCAGTGCCAGGGACCTGGGTTCAATTCACGGCTTGAGTCTCTGTCCGTGTGGAATTTCTCCCAAGTGCTCCAGTTTCCTCTGACAGTCCAAAGATTTGCAGGTTAGATGCATTGGCCATGGTAAAATTGTCCCTTAGTGTCCCAAGATGTGTAGGCTAGGGGGGATCAGCCAGGGGAAATGTATGGGGTAATGGGGACAGGGCAGAGGAGAGGGCCTGGGTTAGATACTCTTGTCAGACAATCGGTGAAGATTCGATAGACTGAATGGCCTCTTCTGCACCGTAGGGATCCTATGATTCGATGATACTAAAGTGCAGGACCAAGGGAGTGTTGCACTGTCAGAAGTGCTGTTGTTCAAATTAAATCTTCAACTCAGGCCTGACTTCCCTCTCCAACTGACATTTAAGATCAGACTGCAGTAACGCGAGGAAGGGGAGTGTAGTTTACCCTGGTGTTCTAATCAGTATTTGTCTCTGTATCAGTGTCACCAAAAATGGATTACCGATCAGCGTCACATTGGCCTGAATGTTCAGGATGGTGCCGCAGAACCCAGCAGGGGAGGGTTGGAGAGTGTAACATTTTGCTCATTATTGTTTGTGGGATCTTACTGTGGGATCTAGGCTTTTGTGTTTTAGACATTACAACAGTAACTGCACTTCGAAAGCATTTCATTGGCTATAAAGTACTTTTTGGGATGTAATAAAGTCACGAGTCACAGAATTGTTACAGTGCGGTAGGAGAACATTTGGCCCATCGTGTCTGCGCTAGCTCTCTGAATGAGCATTTCACTTAGTGCCATTCCCTTGTCTTCTCCTCCTAACCCTGCACATTCTTTTGCTAACAGTCTAATTCTCTCAGGAATGTCTCGATTGAACCCACATTCTTGGGCAGTGTATGAATCAGACCATAACCATTGGCTGTGTGGAAAAGGTTTTTCTCACATTGCTTGTGCCTCTTTTTACTAATTACTTTAAAGCTGTGTGCATTCATCCTCAATGCCTTCACAAGTGGAAGCATTTTCTCCCTATCTACTCTGTCCAGAGCTTCATGATTTTGAATACCTCTATCAAATCTCCTCTCAGTTCTCTTTTCTCCAAGGGAAACAGTCTTGACTTCTCCAGAAATCTTCATAACTGACACTTCTTATCCCTGGAACCATTCCCATGAATCTTTTCTGCACTCTCTGCCAAGCTTTTAACTAATGTGCAATGTCCAGAACTTTTTTTTAATTCGTTGATGGGATGTGAGCATCATTGAATGGGCCAACATTTATTGCCCATCCTCCAAGAGCATTTAAATGTCAACCATATTGCTGGAGTCACATGTAGGCCAGACCAGGTAAAGATGGCAGATTTCCTTTTGGCTAAAATCAAGTGTAGTATTGGCGTCCTGCACTTTGATAGAATTCAATGAGGTTACACTGAGGCTTCATTTGAAGCAATTTTTTAAAGTAGCATCTCGGCCTTTTGGCTAAGATGTAAATGAGATTAAGCCCTGGAGGGGCTGCTCCAATCAGCTTGCATCATGTAGATCAAGCCCAAGACAGGAAGAGGCCAGCCCGTCTTGTCAGTTTGGATTGGGACTGTCCCACTTGCTGAGACTTTGAATTGGACTTTGACTGGATTGATTTGGATATAAACAAAAAAAAAATTCCTTCCCTAAAGAGCATTAGTGAACCAGGCGGGTTTTTCCGACAATTGACAATGGTTTCATGGTCATCAGTAGACTTTTAATTCCAGGTTTTCTTTTCCCTGAATTCAAATTTCACCATCTGCTGTGGTGGTATTCGAACCCAGGTCCCCAGAACTTTACCTCGGGTCTCTGGATTACTAGTCCAGTGACAATACCACTATGCCACTGTCTCCCCAATTAGACCAGTACTCCAGTTGAAGCCAAACTAGTACTAGTTTACATAACCTCTTCGCAAACATCCGCTGAGTATTTGGGGCACGTGATTGACATCACTGATCTTCACAAATCTCCTTCTAAGGTTAAGGCCATTACAGTGCCACCTGCATCTTAGAATATTAACCGGTTATATTTCTTCCTGGGATTTCTGATTCATTTTGGAATATTTACCCTAAGCTTGACAACAATTCTTTTTAATTCATTCATTGGACATGGGTGTCACTGGCTGGCCAGCATTTATTACCCATACATAATTGCCCACAGAGGGCAGTTGAGAGTCAACCACATTGCTGTGGCTCTGGAGTCACACATAGGCCAGACCAGCAGTTTTCCTTCCCTAAAGGGCATTAAAGATCCAAATATGTTTTTCTTGTCATCAGTAGGCTCTTAATTCCAGATATTTTTTACTGAATTCAAATTCCACCATCTGCTGTGGCAGGATTCGAATCCAAGTCCCCAGAACATTAGCAGAGTTTCTGGATTAATAGTCTAGTGATAACACCACTAGACCATTGCCTCTCCCAGAAACCATTACATAACCTCTTCAACCAGAACAAGGCATTGAATTTTTTTTTTGTTATATCCAATTTAATCCAAAGTCCAATTCGAAGTCTCAACAAGTGAGACATTCCCGATCCAAGCCGACAAGATGGGCAAGCCTCTTCTGGGTTTGATCTACATGATCCAAGCTGATTGGAGCAGGCATTGCACCTCCTCCAGGACTTAATCTCATTTGCATTTTAGCCAAAAGGCCAAAATTGCTTCAAATGAAACCTCAGTGTAATCTCATTACTTCTATCAAGGGCAGGACACCAATACTACACTTGATCTTAGCCAAAAGGTCAAGGGAAGGAAATCTGCCATCTTTACCAGCTTGGTCTACATGTGACTCCAGATTCACAGCAATGTGGTTGACTTTTAAATGCCCTTGGGGATGGGCAATAAATGTTGGCCCAATCAGCGATGCCCAAATCCCATGAACGAATACCTCACACATTAGTTGAAGGCTTGACAGAGAGTGCATTCACACACGCTAAAGAAGCATTACTTCAGTCTGAAGCTCTCACACATTTTGATCCCACTTTTCCTGTACAGTTAGCTTGTGATACATTTTCTTATGTTGTAGGAGCGGTGGTCTCCCACATCATGCCATTGTGTGAAGAAAGACCCACTGCTTTTGTATCTCAAACTTGAGTAAGGCTGAAAGTACCTATGCCCAGATTGAATGGGAAACTCTGGTGATCATTTCCGGTGTCAAGAGAAGTTCTGTCGGTTTCTGTGTGGGAAAGCATTAATGTTGTTGATGAGACATGGTCCACTCACTACCATTTTTCGACATACATGGGAATTCCATCATTTGCAGCAAGTATAATACAAAGGTGGGCATTGCTTTTGTTGGCACATACCTACACCATGAGGTACCAACAGTCATGTCACTGTAACATGAAAGGACGTTCAAGATTGCCACCACCATGCGGTTTGTCAGATTGCTCTTCCACTTTGAACAATAGGCAACACACCTGTCACTTGTAGGCAAGTGGGAAATCGCACAGGGCAATCCTGTGCTCTCAGAAATGGTAGATCTGGTTTTACAAGGAAAGACTTTGGAACTAACACCTAACCTGAAACCTATTACTTCAGGAGATTGGAGCTGTCAGTACAGTCAGAATGTCTACTGTGTGGGTTCAGAGCGATTGTTCTGTCTGTTAGAGAGGTTACATGTGGATCATTGCAGAGTCATACGCAGGAAGCAAGGAGCTACTTCCGGTGGCCTGGACTGGATGCAGAAATTGACGAAAAAGCTACAGCACTTCTTTCAAAATTACCTTCTTTAGCACTGCTGGAGCCATGGTCTGAAGAGGCAAAATGTGCATGTGGATTTTGCAGGAGCTTTTGAAAGACATCTGTTCTTAGCAAAGATTAATGCAAACACCAGATGGCCAGAGCTTGAAGTGATGACATCTACTTCATCTGAAAAGACAATTGAGAAGTGAGAGGTGTTTAGCTGCATTAGTTTTCTTGAACGGTTGGTAAGCGACAACAGACCTTTCCTTTTCTCAAGATGGCGCCGGAGGGAGGCAACTTCTTATAAGCTGTGCCCAGCACACCTTCTAATTTCATCTTTTACTCTCGTTCTGTGCTTCTAAAACATCATTCTAACTCTTTTAAATTAAACCCTAGCCATGACTGCACCACAACATTCTGCATTCTTTCCTTTCCTTCTCTACGAACGGTACACTTTGTCTATATAGCTAGCAAGAAACAATACTTTTCACCGTACACTAATACATGTGACAATAATAAATCAAAAACCTCAATTTGTCTTGGAGGATTTTGAAAACTACCTGAAAAAAATAGTATTCAACACATTGCTTTCACACTATCTCACCCTGCTACTAACGGACTAGCAGAACACTTTGTCCAAAGCTTGAAACATACCTTGAAAGCAACCAAGGAAAAAACTCATTTATCAAACGCCTTAACAAATTCTTGCTAGTCTACTGGAATATTTCATGACCAAGACTGTTTCTGCCTTACTCATCATAAAAAGGCATCTGCATTCCACATTCAGTCTCTTGAAACCTCAAAAACCAAGGAGATTGTGTGATAGTAACAACAAATACAAATGGAATGGCAGGAAGGCAGCGTTTCCCACAAAGGTCAATGAGTTTTGACTGGGAACTACTCCATGAGGAGGACTGAGTTCCTGCCGCTGCGCTGACTGGACCTGTCTGTTATACTGTCCAGAGCAGAAATGATATTATCTGGAGAAGATACACAGACCAGTTATTGGTTGGAAGGATAGATCTGCCAAATCTGGAGCCTGATGAAAATTCACGATCAGACTTACAAAGATAAATAAATTTGTATGAACTTTAAAAAAAATAAAGAATTGTATGTTGGCATTCAACACTCTATTAAAATGAGGAGCGTAGGTAAGCTTTAACTTTGGAGTGTTAGCTTTTTGGGGAGGGGCAAAACCCTCTGGACAGGTTTGCCAACACTATTTGAGGGGAAGGTTAGTAAAACTGGAATATCAAAGAAACAGACATGCATTTTTTGGATTTTGCCTCTGTGCATATAGTATTGGACCCAATGATGCTGAACCATTCAGTTACAGTTCATGGTGTTTCTGTTGAAACTAAGAAGCCCTAAGTGCATTGTGATGTGGCTTTGAAGGATAAATATCCAAATACTTGTTTTGCTCTGAATTAATTTTCTTCATTTCCTTTGTCTCGCATCTCAATTTTGCTGATACATCACCTAAACCTTTTGCCCTCTGAATTTTCAGTTTTCTTTTGTTGCCAACATTTGGACTGAAATAACTATAGTAACCTGGTTCAGAAAAAAACAGTGTTTCTATTGTGTGTGTGTGTTCATGTCACAAATTTGCTTGCCATTAACAATGATTCTATCCTATCATGCTTGTCAAAACAGAACCAATGTGCTGAACAAACTGACCAAAGTTTCTTTTATTACATTTTAATTTCATTCAGTATTTGGTACTGCAATTATGCGAAGGGCTGGGAAGTGAAGTAGAGTAAAGCAAAACACATTATATAAATGCAACTACAAAATGCTAGAAGTTGGACTTGAGTTCCAAGTACAATCAACACTGTCCCACAGCGGAATTCCAATCAGTGTTGAGTCCTTGCAAATACCTGTTATTATTCTGTCAAGGAAATTGGGACAAATTTATTTCAAACTTACTTTAAGCAATTAGGAGAATTGTGCAGTTATAGTTTTAATTGTTGCCTAGCGTTCTGTGCTCTGAGGTCTTTCTGAATATGTGCTAGCCTGATTTTGTGCTGTATATAAATTCCATCTATGATGTCTACCTGTAGAGACCACGACAACACTTCCCAGCCTGGGCTTGATGAACTTATTTCAATACTGTTCTTTCTTCCAACAAATGTGCAGCTACGATGAAGTGGAATGTCCTCAAGTGCAGAATTGTGTCTGTTTTAGGGGTGTGACACAGAATGTCATAATAACAAGATGCATAATCTTGTGCTGTGTGTGTGTGTCTGGTTTATGAATGTGCATATGTGAAGCTGAAAAACCACCACACTATTGTCTTGTCTTGTTCTTTCAGTGCTGTGAGGATTAATGAAGCCTGGCCTGTTTTTACTCTCTGTGTTTTTCCTTGTCTTTTTATTCCCTCCTCATCCTCATTGCACTCTACCATCAAACCCTTCATCTCCCAGATCAGCGAGAAGGTTGGTCTCTTTCACTTCTTATCCACCTACGCCACGCCAAATGGACTGTCCTATAGTGAGAGCTGGGGTTTCTGGCTCCCTGCCAGACATGGCCTAGCCATACCTGTTGGAATCTAATGACTTTCTGCTTAAGTGTCTTTAAAACCTCGTGGAAGTGTCAGCGTGCTGCATGTTAATGTTTGTTTCTATTCTCCATCACTGGCTCTGTTCTGTGCCATGAGGAGAATCTTATCCTCTCTGCTTCTTTCATAGTTGGTAGCTGTATCCCTAATATTTTGAAACTGTAACCCCAATTTCACTTTCAGCTTTCAAAATTGTTCAGATATTTGTTCAGATTTCATACTTGATCATCACAAATTTTCAGATTTTGTAAATTGAATCGTCCATTCTTCAATTATGTTGTGTCTTAAAATATATGGTAAATTTTATCTTTTTCAAATATTTAGTCAATCTCAAAAAAACATATCCATGTTAGACACAAATTATTTTATAAATACCTATGGGTTGGTGTTCTAGAATATTAAAATTGTCAATCATTCATATATAATGAAGTGACAATGTCTAGAGTAAATAACAACAGAGAATGCTGTGTATGCTTGGGAGACTAGTCAATATCTGTACAGACAGAAAGAGATATTGCATCCGCAGTATTTTGCTTTAGTTGAGTCTAAACTGGAGCTTTTACCAAATGTAATTTGCTGTAACATTACAAACTGTAGTGGTTAAGAAATAATTAATTTTTGTTTGAAATGTAGCCCTTCCCTAGTACAAATTCACTGGGGTTTACTGGAATTCTAATTGATTTTGAGATAGCTAGGATTTTCAATAGTCTCCCACTCCAGTTCTCTTTATGCACCATTTTATAAAACGGTAAAAAAAAATTTTGCAAGGAAAGAGATGTTATTATGATCCTTGATTGGAATGTTCAAATGTAGACTCAAACTCAGTTTTGAGCATATCCATGGATTCAGAATGAGTTTGCTTATTTTCAAACATCTCAAGTTTTGGTTTGCACATTTACAACGGAGGACGTTTTGATCAGATCCTGTTTCAGATACCATTATTAACTGTTTGTATGTCCTGTGGATGTAATGCAAGAGCTGGGGCAGGAGAGAATACTAAACTGTACATACAGTTGAAAAGAGCCAAATTAGGGAAAATTCTATTCTACTATTTCAGACTCCTCTCTCCAAAGCTCCAGCAATACAAAACTCTCTGCATCAATGTTACTGATGTTTTTCCAGGTAATATTTTGGCTAAATTTTGTGGGACTGTTGTGCCCTAACATTGAAAGGCTAAGACCCAATGTTTTGTACATCGTAGCTCATACATGTTCTCTTCTCTCCCACATTTGCTCTTGACAGAAGCAAACTGCCCCCCCCAGCAAATATGTTTTTGGTGGGGAGGAGACACATAAAATATGACGGGAATAGGCCATCACCTTCTCACCCACTCCTGACTGCGTGTCCATAATGCAGGGACTGCCCACCCTTGCCTTCTGAGGCCCTTAAATGGCCAATTAAACTTAAAACATCGCCTTGTTTCGTCTCACCGTAGAGTGAGAAAATGAAGGAGAAAAATACATATGATGGCAAAATATGTTAATATTGTTTTGTCCACTTTGGAACCTCCAAACTTTTCAGGGTGGTGGGTGGGTGGAATCGGCTGCCAGCGGTGGTGGTGGAGGCGGATTCAATAGGGTCTTTTAAGAGACTTTTGAATGAGTACATGGGACTTGGTAAGATAGAGGGTTATAGGTAAGCCTAGTAGATAGAGATATGTTCAGTGCAACCTGTGGGCCGAAGGGCCTGTTTGTGCTGTAGTTTTTCTTTTTTTCTTCCAAGTCCAGACTTGAACCTTCCTGCAATCCCAACAGTACCAGACACCACTCAGGAAAGCAACACCTCATCTACTGTTCAGATGCAAAGACACCAGTTAAACCAACCACCAATGACATCAAAGGCAAAGATGCTGGAGGTTCCCATCAGTATGAAAAAGTCACCAGAGGTTCACCACCCACTATTTCAAGAGCGACGACCTCCAGACCGTATTAATATTAATAATTTAGTAGTGACTGACGTATTGACTATTGTTCATAGTAAATTTGCTTTGAACTTATTTGGGTATGTTCAGTTTAAGGCAGGAGGAAATTTTATTTATTTATATTTATTTTTATTGTCTCACTGGAGCTCGGCTGTATTAAAGTACGCACCGGAAATTATGTTTCTGGGAAACTGAGCAGAAAACTGAAAGAGAAGCAGCAGCCTTGGAAGATATCATACACAATTAGTAAAGCTCTGTCCATTATTAATCAAAGTATAATTTTGATTAATAATCAAATTAGGTTATCAAGTAGAACCATAGAAGGAGGCCATTTGGCCCATCAGGGCACCACGGTAGCACAGTGGTTAGCACTGCTGCTTCACAGCTCCAGGGGCTTGGGTTCAATTCCCGGCTTGGGTCACTGTCTGTGTGAAGGTTGCACATTCTCCTCGATTCTGCATGGGTTTCCTCTGGGTGCTCTAGTTTACCCCCACAGTCCAAAGATGTGTGGGTTAGGTTGATTGGCCATGCTAAAATTGCCCCTTAGTGTCCTGAGATGTGCAGTTAGAGGGATTAGCCAGTAAATACGTAGGAATATGAAGGTAGGGCCTGGGTAGGATTGTGGTCGGTGCGGACTTGATGGGCCGAAAGGCCTCTTTCTGCACTGTAGGGTTTCTATGATTCCATAATTCTGCACTGACTAGAATCCCTATTACGCCCTATTCCTGTAACCCTGCACAACCACTCTGCTAATCCCAAAGACACAATTTAGCATGGCCAATGCACTTAATCCACACATCTTTGGACTATGGGAGGAAACCGGAGCACCCGGAGTAAATGCATGCAGATATATGAAGAGTGTATAAACTCCACACAGACAGTGGCCCAGGCTGGAATTGAACCTGAGTCCCTGGCACTGTGCAGCAGCAGTACTAACCACTGTGCCACATTGTCAATTGTTGGAAAAACCTATCTGGTTCCCTGATGTCCTTTAGGGAAGGAAATCTGCCATCCTTATCTGGTCTGGCCTACATATGACTGCAGAGCCACAGCAACGTGGTTGACTCTTAAATGCCCCCTTCAGGGTAATAAGGGTGGGGCAATAAATGTCCCATGAAAAATAAAAAACATCACTGGTGAATCAGTGCTAATATCTTTCAATTTGATTTGATTTGATTGTCGCTTGTACTGGGCTACAGTGAAAAGTATTATTTCTTATGCGCTATACAGACAAAGCATACTGTTCATGGAGTATATAGGGGAGAAGGAAAAGACAGGGTGCAGAATGTCGTGTTGTAGCTATGGGTAGGGTGACGAGAAAGATCAGCTTAATGTATGATAGGACTATTCAAAACTCTGGCAGCAGGAAAGAAGCTATTCTTGATTCGGTTGGTACATAATCTCAGACTTTTGTGCCTTTTTCCCAATGGAAGAAGGTGGAAGAGAGAATGTTGGGGGCACATGAAGTCCTTGATTATGTTGGCTGCTTTCCTGAGGCAGCAGGAAGTGCAGACAAAGTGTGTACTGTTTGATTCCCATTTGTAGGATACACTGGCCAGTTAGCAGCCGACAAAGGCAGGTGGTTCATATCCGAGAGAATCCACCGTCCTTGGAGATGCGAGCATAATTGGCTGTGGCGGATGCAGGAGCCTGTGTGATAGAGATTTGATTTGATTTATTATGATCGCATATATTAGGATACAGCGAATGTATTGTTTCTTGCACACTATACAGGCAAAGCACTCTGTTCGTTGAGGATGTGGACGAGAAGGAAAGGAGACAGTGTAGAATGTAGTGTTACAGTCGTAGCTAGGGTGTAGAGAAAGATCAGCTTAATGCAAGGTAGGTCCATTCAAAAGTCTGACAGCAGCAGGGAAGAAGCTGTCCTTGAGTTAGTTGGTACGTGACCTCAGACTCCTGTATCTTTTTCCCGACGGAAGATCACAGATGATCAGCTGCCACACGAACAAATGAAAGTGCTCTCCTACTGCACTGTGCCGCTGTGCCAGCCAATCGCGTTCATCTACTTGACCGGTTAATGAAGGTATTACTTCAACGCACCCACAGCCATTGCGCCCATTGCAACATTTCAATTTCAATTGACTGCAACAGGGTCAGTATTAGAGAATGTTAACAGAATATCTGTCTCCTCTCCAGATGGGATGAGAGATCACACAACACCACATTATAGTCCAACAGGTTTATTTGAAATCACAAGCCTTCATCAGGTGAAGGAACAGTGCTCCAAGTGCTTGTGATTTCAAGTGTACCTGTTGGACTATAACCTGGTGTCAAAGAACAAAGAAAATTACAGCACAGGAACAGGCCATTCCACCCTCCAAGCCTGCACCGACCATGCTGCCCAACTTAACTAAAACCCTCTACCCTTCCTGGGACCACATCCCTCTATTCCCATCCTATTCATGTATTTGGCAAGACACCCCTTAAAAGCCATTACCTTATCTACTTCCACTACCTCCCCCAGCAGTGAGTTCCAGGCACCCATCGCCCTCTGTGTAAAAAATCTACCTTGTATATCTCCTTTAAACGTTACCCCTCACACCTTAAACCTATGCCCCCTAGAAATTGACTCTTCCACCCTGGGAAAAAGCTTCTGACTATCCATTCTGTCTATGCCTCTCATAATCTTGAAGACTTCTAGCAGGTCACCCCTCAAACTCCATCATTCCAGTGAGAACAAACCAAGTTTCTCCAACCTCTCCTCATAGCTAATGGCCTTCATTCTAGGTAGCATCCTGGTAAATCTTTTCTGTACCCACTCCAAAGCCTCCATATCATTCTGGCAGTGTGGTGACCAGAATTAAACACTATATTCCAAGTGCAGCCTAACTAAGTTTCTATAAAGCTGCAACATGACTTGCCAGTTTTTAAATTCAGTGCCCCAGCCGATGAAGGCAAGCATGTCATATATCTTCTTGACTACCTTCTCTACCTGCGTTGCCACGTTGTCATGAGACCTCTCATCTTGTCCACTTCAATCCAACACCGGCATCTCCACATCATCTCCAGATGGGATTATTTGTCTCCTGTGCAATTTAAAATAACAAAATAAAGGTTATTTATTAGTTACAAGTAAGATTTACATTAACGCTGCAATGAGGTTACTGTGAAATTCCCCTTGTTGCCACAGTCCGGCACCTGTTCGGGTCAACGCACCGAACCAGCACATCTTACAGAATGTGGGAGGAAACCCACGCAGACACAGGGAGAATATGCAAAATCCTGACAGTCACCCAAACCGGAGAATCGAACCCAGGTCCCTGGTGCTGCGAAGAAGCAGTGCTAACCACTGTGCCACTATGTCGCCCAGTCGAGAGTGAAAGTTTGTTCTTGGTGAATTGATTGCAGCATTGTGTTTGGATTCAGAAGCTAGTCTCACAGGTGATGGATTGGCTAGTTAACAGAGCCAGAAGTTCTAATGAGAGGTTTTCTGTTCAAATAATACACATAGAGTGGGTGGATTCTCAGCTTTTGTGTGTTTTGAAAGGAGTTTCAAAGTGGGTATCATTGGTGAGGCTATTAAGTGACTCACTGTTTTGGAGATTATGTACAATACTTGGATCGTTAAATTGATCCACTCCCTGAATTTAGATTTCATCATCTTGCTCAAGAAAAATAGAAAGAAAAGAAAGACATGCATTTATATAGCACCATTCACGACCTCAGGATGTGACAAGGCACTTTACCAACAATGAACAACTTTGGAAGTGTAATTATTGTTGGAAATGTGAATCTAGGAAGGCTGATTCTATGATGGTGTGTGTTATCATTTGGAATGGGTTGCAGATAGTGGGCAGTGCATCCAGTTACCTGTCCATGTGCTGTGCGGATAATCAGGCCCTATCTTTGCTGGAAATGTAAATTTGTCGCCTCTTTGGAGGTATACAGTTGCTCATCCTGAGCTTTAACAAGTTGACTATAGATCCAGAGAATCCCACCAGTGCAGAAAGAGGTCATTCAGCCCATCGAGTCTGCATCGACCGTCCGAAAGAGCATCCCGCCCAAGGTTTCCCCTTTGGCCTATCTCCATAACCTGCACATTTACCATGGCCAATCCACCTAACCTGCACATCATTGGACACTAAGGGGCAATTTACCATGGCCAATCTACCTAACCTGCACATCCTTGAACCACTCCTGTGACAATTGATTAATATGAACTCATAGCATGAAAATGTGTTCTTGCTTAGAATTTAATATCAGCTTTTGCCCGTTGGTTAAGCAACTCTTTATCTCTTGCTCCTAAAGCAGCAAACATTCGTAACATATTCTGCCCTTTACTGTTTGCAAATCTTTCACATCTTCAAGCCGCCTTCTTTTAATCCACTTGTTTTGAGCTAAAATTGAAATTGTCTCCCATTGAGACTTCGTAGCTGTGTGTTGACTGAATTTGTAATGGAAGTTTGTCACCTGAAATGATTGTTGTTAAGATTAACTTCAGGGCCATATCCAGGAACCCAACTGGGGAAAGAAACAGGGACCTAATTTAATTTTCAATGAGTTGTTAACATTTCTAACACTCCTCGCATGTTCTGTCCATAAAGGTATCATTGCTGTAGTTCATTCAAAGCTGCTTCATACACGACCAGTTGGTAAAAACAATCAGCTTCCAATTCACAACTTGTATACTACAATACCTCAGTGAATTGGTCATTCACCTAAGAATTAGTCCATCAGTATTTTCTTCCAGGTTCTGTACAATTGCAAAGAGTGCAGTTTAGAGAATGGTGGCTTATAGACAGAGTTCCTTATATGATTCAATCTCTCCAAGCTGTCCCCTGCGTGATTACTATATAATACTCACATCCATTGTGGAAAGCAGCAGTGAATCTCAAAGTTGAAGCATATTAGAGCCAGAGTCATGCAGTACTGAAAAGGTCCTTTGGCCCATCAAATCTAATCTGCGCATCATTGGACACTAAGGAGCAATTTACCGTGGCCAATCCAGCTAACCTGCACACCTTTGAACCACTCCTGTGACAATTGATTAATATGAACTCATAGCATGAAAATGTGTTCTTGCTTAGAATTTAATATCAGCTTTTGCCCGTTGGTTAAGCAATTCTTTATCTTTTGCTCCTAAAGTACCAAACATTTGTATTTTGCCCTTTACTGTTTGCAAATCTTTCACATCTTCAAGCACCAACATCTGCCACTAAAGGTGCGCTAATCCCATTTTCCTGTGCTTGTCCCATGATATGACATTTATGATATTTCAAATGATTATCCAAATACTTTTAAAAGGTTGTAAGGTATCCAGCCTCCAGGCAGTGCATTCCACATTCCTATCACCCTTTGAGGGGAAAGATTTTATCTCAAATCCCCTCTGAATTTTCTGTGGCATAGTGGCACAGTGATTAGCACTGCTGCTTCACAGCGCCAGGGATCTGTGTTCGATTCCCGGCTTGGGTCACTGTTTGTGAGGAGTCTGCACATTCTCCCCGTGTCTACGTGCGTTTTCTCTGGGTGCCCTGGTTTCCTCCCAGTCCGTAAGAGGTGCTGGTTAGACGCACTGACCAGGCTAAATTCTCCTTCAGTGTAGCCAGACAGTGTGGTGACTAGGTGCTTTTCACTGTAACTTCATTGCAGTGTTAATGTAAGCCTTACTTGTGACACTAATAGATAAACTTTAAACTTGGTCACCAACAAACTGCTTTGGAACCAGATGCAATGCAACAAGCAGATATATTTTAATTGAGACACAAAATGGTACCTTGAAAGCGTTGTAGTTTAATGATAGCCGGAGGGTAAGTGGAGCAAGAGAGTTAAAGTATGTAAAGGCAATTTGAATCAGAATTATAAACCACTTGGACATGGTTAGACAGGATAGATTCAGAAAGAATGGTGGGGAAGTCCAGAACTAGGAGTCATAGGGATCACAGGCTTTGCAGCTGCAGCAGGTAATTAAGAAGGCAAATGGAATTCTGTTCTTCATTGCTGGAGGGATGGAGTTTAAAAACAGTGAGGTTATGTTGCAGCTGTATAAGGTGCTGGTGAGGCCACACCTGGAGTACTGTCTACAGTTTTGGTCTCCTTACTTGAGAAAGGATATACTGGCACTGGAGGGGGTGCAGAGGAGATTCACTAGGTTGATTTCAGAGTTGAGAGTGTTGGCTTATGACAAGAGACTGAGTAGACTGAGACTATACTCACTGGAATTCAGAAAAATGAGGGGAGATCTTATAGAAACATATAACACTATGAAGGGAATAGATAAGATAGAAGCAGGTAAGTTGTTTCCACTGGCAGGTGAAATTAGAACTAGGGGGCATGGCCTCAAAATAAGGGGGAGCAGATTTAGGATTGAGTTGAGGAGGAACTTTCTCACCCAAAAGATTGTGAATTTGTGGAATTCCCTGTCCAGTGAGGCAGTTGAGGCTACCTCATTGAATGTTTTTAAGGCAAAGATAGATAAATTGTTGAACAGTAAAGGAATTAAGGGTTATGGTGAGTGGGAGGGTAAGTGGAGTTGAGTCCATGAAAAGATCAACCATGATCTTATTGAATGGCGGAGCAGTCTCAAGGGACCAGATGGCCTACTCCTGCTCCTAGTTCTTATAATTTGAGGATAAGGAGTAAACCTTTTAGGACTGAGGTGAGGAGAAATTTCTTCACCCAGAGGGTGGTGAATGTGTGGAATTCACTACCACAGAATGTAGTTGAGTCCAAAATGTTGTATGATTTCAAGTAGAAATTAGAAATAGCTCTTGGGGCTAAAGGGATCAATGGATATGGGGGAAGCGGGGGTCAGGATATTGAGCTGGTCTGGCAGCATCTGTAAAGAGAGAAAAGAGCTGACGCTTCGAGTCCGGATGACCCTATGACAAAGCTTTGACAAAGGGTCATCCAGACTCAAAGTGTCAGCTCTCTTCTGAGATTTTCCAGCGTTTTCTCTTTTGGGCACTCCTGCTTCTAGTTTCTATGTTTCTGTGTATGCATATCATGTCAGTATTCAGGCAATGTTGTACTTAGCTTAAGATCAGGGAGGCTCCAGTTCATCACGTAGCTTATCTGGAAATGGTGCTGTACTTTGTTGAGAGGCTATATCGTTTTCAGTTGGACTGTTCTCCATCCACCTGTCAACAAACACTTTGCAGATCAACAGTGATTAGAGTAGAATGGCCTGTAATAAAAGCCTTATCTTGAACACCAATGACATTTTCATTTCAAATATCTTAATGCCCTTTCCTCATTTGTGAAGTGGCTCTGAATCTGTTAGCTCAAGCTAGACTTTGATTGCAGGCTCCTTTGGGGTTAAGATTGTACTGGCTATTAAGAGACTGTTTTATATTACTGAAATACACTTGAACCAAATCCTTGGGATGAAAGGCTCAGATTTTTTGTGTAGAATTGGTTATCCACTTTCCACCTGCCTTTAAATTGGTGTCTCAAGTGTGATTGACAGGAATGGCACACAAGATAAATGTCAGCCAATGGTGCATCAGTTGGGCAGTGGTAGGCGGAGCTTAAGAACATGCAACGCGCTTTTTAAAAAAAGATCCTCCTCGCATTGTCTGCCTAAGTGAGTTGTGAGATAACGAGGTAAAGTTGAAAGATTTACTCCATGAATTTCAATGGAACAGCCTCATTTTACAGCTTCTCAGGATATCTGGCTGGCTCATAGAATCCTACAGCGCAGAAGGAGACCATACAGCCCATCAAGTCTGCAACAATCACAGTCCCACCCAGGCCCTATTCCCGTAACCCTACATATTTACCTTGCTAATCCCCTGACACTAGTGTCAATTTAGCACGGCCAATCAACCTAACCCACACATCTTTGAACTGTGGGAGGAAACCGGAGCACCTGGAAGAAACCCATGCAGTCATGGGGAGAACATGCAAACTCTGCACAGGCAGTGACCCGAGGCCAGAATTGAACTCGAGCCTGATTTTACCATTTTCATTCTCTAAGTGCTGAATCTAGGCACAATTCAGGTCCGACTTGGAAATCTGCTTTCAGGCACCCTCATAGCCTAAAAAAAATCACGAGTCTGAATCGCGCTCTGGGTGGGGCTTAGCGCGACTGAAATGGTTGGAGCTCTGAACAGCACACGTGCACTTAGAAAAAAATTTGAAAATTGCGCCGCTGTCACATCACTCCCGGGTCGCAAAAAGCAGATAAAGCGGCCCAGGAGCAATGGCCCTCACAGACATCACCCCACCCGCACAACATAACTTTCCCTCTTATCCACCCACCCCTTCCTTGCTACCCAGACCGATCGCGGCCCACTGCCGTCTTTCCTTCCCACCGATCACTTTAAGATTGGCAGCAGACTCCCTATTTTTTGCCCCTGTCCGCCAACCCCCCCCCCCCACAACAGAGATCCATCTGGCTCTCCTCCCCCACCAGAGAGCAATCTACCGCCCTCCCCCCTACCCCATCAGAGAGCAATCTGTCCCCCCTCCCCCCCCCGCCCACCAGAGAATGATCTGGCCCATCTCCCCCCACCCCACCACCGATCAGAGTCAGAGAGCCATTGGAAGCTCTGAACTTCCCTCTTCGGAAGCTGGAGCACCCAAAGCAGACTTTTTGCCGAGCGTGCCTGTTTCGCGCCAAACCTGGATACGCGAACGCGATGGTAAAGGGGGAAATGCTGATAAAGTTGGGGTGGGCCATTCATTAATTCAATTTAAAAGCACACAAATGTGTTTAAATCGCCACTGCACCTATTTCAGGCCCAAATCGGATAGCAGCCATTCCTGGGCCTCGGTAAAGTGGGCATCTGCGCAGACGCAGACTTAGATCGCATTAACGGCGTTTACCACATTTTCACGCCTGGAAATGGGCACAACGCAGTGGTAAAATCGGGTCATGGAGTTACAAGGGTTGACAGCATGGGAGCAGGCCCTTCACCCCAACTTGTCTATGCCGCTCAGTTTTTATCATTAAGCTAGTCCCAATTGCCCGCATTTGGCCCATATCTCTCTATACCTGTCTTACCCATGTAACTGTCTAAGTGTTTTTTAAAAGACAAAGTTGTACCCACCTCCACTACTACCCCTGGCAGCGCGTTCCAGACACTCACCACCCTCTGTGTGAAGAAATTGCCCCTCTAGACCCTTTTGTATTTCTCCTCTCTCACCTTAAACCTATGCCTTCTAGTTTTAGACTCCCCTATCTTTGGGAAAAGATATTGACTATCTAGCTATCCATGCCTGTCATTATTTCGTAGACCTCTATAAGATCACCCCTCAGCCTCCTACGTTCCAAAAAATATAAAAACACATCCACTGCTGGACGGCCAAATATTGAACTGGATTTTTTTTTGATTTGATTTATTATTGTCACATATATAGTGAAAGTATTGCTTCTTGCTTACTATACAGACAAAACATACCGTTCATAGAGTATCTAGGGGAGAAGGAAAGGACTGGGTGCAGAATGTAGTGTTACAGCCATAGCTAGGGTGTAGAGAAAGATCAGTTTAATATAAGATGGGTCCATTCAAAAGCCTGATGGCAGCAGGGAAGAAGCTGTTCTTGAGTCGATTGGTATGTGCCCTCAGACTCTTGTATCTTCTTCCCAGCGGAAGAAGGTGGAAGAGAGAATGTCCGGGGTGCGTGAGGTCCTTGATTATGCTGGCTGTTTTTCTGAGGCAGCAGGAAGTGTCGATGGGTCAATGGGCAGCAGAGTCTATGGGTGGGAGGCTGGTTTGCGTGATGGATTGGGCGACATTCACAACCATTTGCAGTTTCATGCGATCTTGGACAGAGCAGGAGCCATACCAAGCTGTGATACATCCGGAAAGGGTGCACCATGTTGTAAAAATGTAACTTCAAATGACAAAGTTAATTTATTAGTAACACAAGTAGGCTTGCATTAACACTGCAATGAAGTTACTGTGGAAAAACCCTTAATCGCCACACTCCAGCACCTCTTTGTGTACACTGAGGGAGAACTTAGCATGGCCAATGCACCTAACCAGCACATCTTTCAGACTGTGGAAGGAAATCCACACAGACACAGGGAGGACATGCAAACTTCACACAGACAGTGACCCAAGCTGGGAATCGAACCCGGATCCATGGAGCTGTGAGGCAGCAGTGCTAACTGCTGTGCTACCGTGAACCCAGGGTTGCTTTCTTTTAACTGTTATTGTGCTGATGGAAGTGAGCAGGTGCTGAATAGAATAATTTGCTTTGACTGATTGTGGAAGTTGGATTTACAATGAGCTGCGTTGGCTGCAGTTTTCACACTGTGATCACACTGCTTCAGCAACAGGCAGAGGGAACAAAAAGAAGTTCAGAGCAGTCCGAACTCTTTCATTCTCAAAGCGGTCAGCTGTGTAATGAGCACAAAGGTACTTCAATATGCAGTGACAAGCAGAGTAAACATTTCCAACATCCTGACTATCTCACTGTCTGGAGATGCAGCAAGAGGTTTCCTAACCAGGGAACATATTTAGCATCAGATTCTGCATTGCTGTGTAACTTTGAAAAAATGTCTTTAAATATTTGGGTCTTATCCATTGGGACAGGCGAGATTTATTTTAATTCTTTCATAGAAGGTGGGTGTCACTGGCTAGGCCAGTGTTTATTGCCCATCTTTTATTGCCCATTAGAGATTTAGGTGCATACACAATGATTCATAGAAGAACGGTCATAGAATCCCTCCAATGCAAAACGAGGCCATTCAGCCCATTGAGCCTGCACCCAGGCCCTATCTCCATAACCCCACATATTTACCCTGTTAAACCCCCGACACTAAGGGTCAATTTTGGCACGGCCAATCAACCTAACCCACACACCTTTGGACTGTGGGAGGAAACCGGAGTACCTGGAGGAAACCCATGCAAACACTGGGAGAATGTGCAAACTCCACACAGACAGTAACTCAAGTTTGGAATCGAACCCTGGTCCCTGGCGCTGAGGAGAACAGCGATATATTTCTAATTCAGGATGTGAGAGATTTGGAAGGGAACTGCCAGGTAGTGGCTTTGCAGGTTCTTGTCCTTAATCCAGGCAGAGGTGGCAGGTTTGGAAGGTGCTGTCGAAGGAGTTGGGTAAGTTGCTGCAGTGTACCTTGTTGATGGAGTACACTGCTGCCACTGTCAGGTAATGGGCAGAATTTAACACTCTCCTGAGAAGCGTGGCTGGAAGTTGGGCTGGTATTTAATTGAGTGAGAGGATGATGGGTGGGAACCCCGCTGCGTTCCTGGCCCTGTCGCGATTAAGTCTGGGGCAGTCAAGCTTATGAATGGCCTGCCGACACCACTGCCAATTGTGGCCCTAGTTAATGCCCATGTATGGGTCTCATTATATTGCCGCTGATATCTAAGCAGTGACAGGCATAGCGCTTGGCCTATGGAGGCCCATCAGACCTTGCTTGCAGCTTCACTGATAGGCTCTTGTGGTCGCACCTCACCAAAGCAGACAAGGTAGGGCTTTGCCATAACTGTTGCCCTGTGCACTTTCAGAGAAACAAGGTACGTTCTTAATGGAAAGACTCTGAATGGTGTAGATAAGCAGAGACATGACACATAAAGCACGTAATTCCAACAACAACTGCTATTTATATAATGCCTTCACAGGAGCAAATTATTAAAACAAAGTATCATGAGAAGATGGGATGGCAGAGTGGCACTGTGGTTAGCACTGCTGTTGCACAGTGTTGGGGACCTGGGTTCGATTCCCGGCTTGGCTCACTTTCTGTGTGGAGTTTGCATGTTCTCCCAGTGCCTGCGTGGGTTTCCTCCAGGTGCTCTGGTCTCCACCCAGACTCCAAAGATCTGTGGGTTAGGTGGATTGGCTATGCTAAGTTGCCCCTGAGTGTCAGAGGGATAAGCAGCATGAATATGGGGTTACAGGGATAAGGCCTGAGTGGGATTGTTGTCGGTGCTGGCTTGATGGGCCAAATGGCCCCCTCCTCCATGGTAGGGATTCTATATCTGGCTAGGATGGCAAAAAGCTTGGCCAAAGAGGTAAGTTTGAAAGGAGTGTCTTGTTAATATTATGAATACTCTCTCCTAAATGGGCAACCCCACATTTTAAAACAGTGTCCCTTACTTCTTGACTCACCCATAGGAGGAAACACCCTTTCCAAATCCACTGGTTGGGACATAACAGCCTACACACCTGACCTTACACTGACACTGAGATTTAGAGACTGCTTTATTAATGTGTGTGGTCAACAGGACATTATTTTTGCTTGACAGCAGTACAGTTAGTGAAAGTGATCCACTCCCTCCACCACCAATGCTCAGTAGCAGCAGTGTGTACAATCTACAAGGTGCACTGCAGCAATTCACCAAAGATCCTTAGACAGCACCTTCCAAACCCATGACCACTTCCATCTAGAAGGACAAGGGCAGCAGATACATGGGAACACCACCATCTGCAAGTTACTCTCTGAGCCACTCACCAGCCTGACTTGGAAATATATCGCCATTCCTTGCCAGTCGCTGGGCCAAAATCCTGGAATTTTCTCCCGAACGGCATTTTCGGTTACCTGACAGAACACGGACTGCAGCGATTCAAGAAGGAAGTTCACCACCACCTTTTCAAGGGCAACTAGGTATGGGCAATAAATGTTGGCCAGCCAGTAGCACCCATGTCCCACAAATGGATAAAAAAAATGACTTGTGTTGGCACAGCATATTAGCAGGAAGAAACCGTGAGCTTCACCTGTTACTGAGGTGACCCTGGAAGGGTAAAGTATCTCAAAAGACATTGAGTGACAGTTGAAGACAGCCATTTCTCATTGCCACGGTGCAGCTCTGAGAAGAGATTCAGGAGGTGTCAAAAATCCTGAAGAACTTTACCTGAAGTGAATGGGGAAGGGCTAATTCCTGTGATCAGTGAGCCGGTGTGACGATTTCCCCAATTTCAGATTCTATCTAAAAGGTGTGATTTTCCCGCCAATCCCACCAATGTTGACCCCTCGCAGCAGGTACCCCCAGCAGGGGGACAAGCCATCCTCTCAAAAGCCCCCAGACTACGGCGGGACTGGAAGATCCCACCGGCAGGCAATGGCTCGCCATGTCTGCCGAAGGTGGGGGGAGGTGGGTGAGGGAGGAACATGAAAATTCCCAGCCTAAGAGTGAGACAAGAGTTCTAAAGAAATGTCTTTATGCTGTGGCTTACTAAAGCATGAACAGCTTGCGACAGGCAAAGACCCTGTTATTTATAAGAGAGAAAACTGAAGAAATGTTGGAAATGGAGAAGGCGGAGACTATGGGAATAGTTGGGCAGTGAGGTAACTTTGGGATTGCTCTCACAAAGAATGGTACAGATATGATGGCTTCCATCTGTCCTGTGATCATCAAAGAAATGTGTTAAATTAAGAATTTACTCCTTGTTGAATTGCACATCCGTTATTGCTTTGACGTATCAGGATGAAATGTCTTTAAGTACTTGAAGTACAAAGTGGCCGCTGTCTGGTCAAATGTGGCAACCATTCAGCAGCAACGGTGACCCACAAACAAAAGTAAGATGAGCCAGTCTGTTTAATGGATGGCATTGGTTAAATAGAGGGCAAGAGAGTTCCTGCTCCTTGTGGTCTTTAAGGACATTCTGACTGAATGGAGTAAGGTGATGTGACCTCAGTTTAATACTCAGCTAACTTTTGCATCTTCCGGTTGGGGAATCAGACCCTGTAACTTGAATAGATACTTAGATACTTTATTAGTGGGTGGCACAGTGGTAAAGTGGTTAGCACTGCTGCCTCACAGTGCCAGAGGCTTTGATTCCCAGCTTGGGTCATTGTCTGCCTGGAGTTTGCATGTTCTCCCCACATCTGTGTGGGTTTCCTCCGGGTGCTCTGGTTTCCTCTCATAGTCCAAAGATGTGTGGGTTAGGTGGATTGGCCATAGTAAGCTGCCCCTTAGTGTCAGGGCGACTTGCTAGGGTAAGTGCATAGGTATAGGGTGGGATTGTGATCAGTGCAGACTCAATGTGCCAAATGGCCTCCTTCTGTACTGTAGGATTCTATGATTCTAGATACACATAGGTTCCTGTGTCAATGTACAGTGTCAAGGATGTCATTCCAGCAATAATTACATTCAAAATTTCATGAAGTATGTGTTTAAAAATTACGAAGTGAGTGGGGCCTATTGAGATTGATCACATAAAATTCAGAATCAATTCTTGCACACCCACTTCCACTCTTTGTGTTTGAAACCAGTGTGTGGTTTCATTCCTGGATCTTCGCACAGGATAAGAAAGCTGGGGCAGGATTGTTTGTGGTTAACTTAACTTTAATTCAGGATGATGGAATTACAGGTGGGCAAGGTTTGAGGAGCCAGTGGGTGGGGGCAGTTAGGGAGACTTCCTTGGCTTGTATGAACCTCCTGACTGGAGCAAACGTTGCCTACTTTTCCACAGTACGTGACCTTTTCCGATTTCCTCTTCCATTGTAACCCCATGACGTGCTGCATCTGTATTTCATTTTACTTAAAGCGCATCAACAGCCAGATGCTGCTGTGAGGTCGTTCTGTTCCCCGAATAATGACGCATCAGATTTCCGGCCCACATGGTGCTTTCTTGAGCTCATTTTTAAAAGCATCCCTTTGGTTAAAAGTATTATGTTTACAAATTCACAAAAGTCCCGAAGTTTGGCCTTGCGATGGTCATAGTGAAAGCATTGAGATATGCAATGGGATTTTCCATGAGCCCTTACACCCTGCCCAGATTGTTCTCCTTCCCTCCTGCCTTCTTGAGGATACAGGGGGCGGCACGGTGGCATAGTGGTTGGCACTGCTGCCTCACAGCGCCAGCGACCTGGGTTCAATTCTGGCCATGGGTCACTGTCTGCGTGGAGTTTGCACATTCTCCCCGTGTCTGTGTGGGTTTCCTCCTGGTGCTCCGGTTTCTTCTCACAGTTCAAAGATGTGTGGGTTAGGTTGACTGGCCATGTTAAATTGCCCCTTAGTGTCAGAGGGATTAGCAGGGTAAACGTGTGGGGTTATGGGAATAGTGCCTATGTGGGAATGTGGTCGGTACAGACTCGATGGGCAGAATGGCCTCTTTCTGTACTATTGGGATTCTATGACAAACATTAGCAGAGTTTCTGGATTAATAGTCTAGCAATAATACCAGTGGGCCATCGCCTCCTCCCTGCCAGCCAAGTCCTGATTACATCCCATTTGGTGCATTGACCTAAACAGGCGCTGGAGTGTGGCAACTAGGGGAATTTTACAGTAACTTCATTGCAGTGTTAATGTGAGCCTTACTTGTGATACTAATAAATAAACTTTAAATAAACAGGCCCCACATGAAAACTTGTGTTTGAGTAGAACATAATAGAACACAGCAGAATCACACATCAACAACTACATGCAAACCAAGAGTCCTGAGGAAGACTCATATTGGACTGAAAATGGTAATTCTGTTTCTAACTCCGCAGATGCTGCCCGATCAGCTGAGCTTTTCCAGCACTTTCTGTTTTTAGTTGAAAACCAAGAGTGTTGAGTTTAACTGACAGGTATAGAGCAGAGTACAGGATTAAACAGGCTGGGATGAGATTAATCTCATCAGAAAACTATTGGGTTGTCCTATGATGAGAGGCTGAGTAAATTGTGTCAATATTCGCTGGGAGTCAGAAGAATGACAGATGCCCTCGTTGAAACAATATAAGATTATGAAGGGGCTTAATAAGCTAGAAGTCATTTCCCTTGGTTGGGAATTGAAAACGCAGGGGCACTGGTGGTAGCATTGTGCTATTGTCATTGAATTTATAATTCAGAAACCCAGGGCAATGCTGTGGGGACCTGGGTGTGAATCCCACCAGGGCAGATGGTGATATTTAAATTCAGTAGAAACCTCTAATTAAAAGCCTAATGATGACCATGAAGCAATTGTAAAAACCCATCTGCGGTTCGATAGAAGGATCATTTGCATCCAAACTCTGCTGCTCTCTCCACAGATGCTGCCAGACCTGTTGAGTTTACCTGTATTTAATCTCATGGAAAATGGGGCAGATTCCTTTAGAATCCTGCTCCTATTTACGATGTTCTCACATGCAGCTGATTGGGTTGTGAATGGGCGCCGTGTACTCTGGGAAAGGTTTGTCAACGTATTTGTATTTACATTTGTAAGTGACCGGCTCAAGTTTATTTTTGTACGATGTAGATAACTCTGTTGTCCTTGAGAATTACTCAGCTGCCTACACCACTGTCTTCTCTGGCCTTCAGCAGAGATACCACTGAATCAGACCAGCTGCCTTTTGTTCACATCGGAGCCGTGTGAAAGTTGCTTTATCCGACTCAAAATGAAACAATGTCTGTGAAAGTAACTCACCAACAAAACATGTTTCTCCCCACTCCCTCCATTATTGAAGGAGTTGGCCTGACCATATTTATAGGTCGGAGCAGCGTTCTCACATCTCGCTGGAGGTACTTATTCCAGAGTGAGTTTCTCACTGGGCGATGCAGTTTTCTTTCCTGTTAGAATCAGTGGAACAAGGGTGTAGAGAAAGTTCAACTTAATGCAAGGTAGCTCCATTCAAAAGTCTGATGGCAGCAAGTTGTTCTTGAGTCGGTTGCTACATAACCTGAGACATTTGTATCTTTTTCCCAGACGGAAGACAGTGGAAGAGAGGATGTCCGAGGTATGTGGGGTTCATAGAATCATAGAATCCCTACAGTACAGAAGGAGGCCATTTGGCCCATCAAGTCTGTACCAACCACAATCCCACCCAGGCCCTGTCTTACCCCACATGTCCCCGGACTGGAACAAGGTCAGAAAAAGTGAGCAAAATGGGATCAGCCAAGATCTGGATTGAACCGGTCATTCTTTAGTGCTTGGCTCACCAGGACAGTAATCATTGACTCTGTCAATGGCACGGTGGTACAGTGGTTAGCACTGCTGCTTCACAGCACCAGGATCCTGGGTTCGATTCCCGGTTTGGGTCACCGTGTAGAGTTTGCACATTCTCCCTGTGTCTGTGCGGCTTTCCTCCAGGTGCTCTGGTTTCCTCCCACATTCTGAAAGACATGCTGGTGTATTGACTTGAACAGGCACCAGAGTGTGGCAACTAGGAGAATTTCACAATACCTTCATTGCGGTGTTAATGTAAGCCTTACTTGTGACTAATAAATAAACTTTAAACTTTATAACCATTTCCCACTGCCTCGGAAAAGCAGCCAGCATAATCAAGGGGTGGCACAGTGGTTAGCACTGCCTCCTTACAATGCCAGGGACCTGGGTTCAAATCCGACCTCGGGTCACCGGCTGTGTGGAGTTTGAACTTTCTCCCCATGTCTGTGTGGGTTTTCTCCCACAGTCCAAAGATGTGCTGGTTAGGTTGATTGGCCATGCTAAATTGATCCTAGTGTCAGGGGGACTAAGAGGGTAAATATGTGGGGTATGGGAATAAAGCCTGGGTAGGTTTATGGTTGGTACAGATTCAATGGGCTGAATGGCCTCTTTCTGTATTATAAGGGTTCTATGACCCCATGCACCCTGGACATTCTCTCTTCCACCTTCTTCCGTCGGGGAAAATTATGCAAAAGTCTGAGGTCAGGTATCAACCACCCAAGAACAGCTCCTTCACTGTTGTCACCAGACTTTTGAATGGTCCTACCCCATATATTAGACTGATCTTTCTCTACACACTAGCTATGAATATAATACCATATTCTGCACCCTCACCTTTCCTTCTCCTCTCTGTCCTGTATGAACGGTATACTTTATCTGTATAGTTCACAAGAAACAATACTTTTTACTGTATCCCAATACATCCGACAATAAATCAAATCAGAAAAAATTGGCAATCACTTTAACTGTAGAAACCATCACTGACCTACTATTCACCTGAGAATTTTCCAGAAGGGATGATGAAAGCTGACAGGAGTAACGTATATTTAATAGTCACAAGTCAGTTTACATTAACATTGCAATGAAGTTACTGTGAAAATCCCCTAGTCGCCATACTCTAATGCCTATTCGGGTACCCTGAGGGAGAATTTAGCATGGTCAATGCAGCTAACCAGCATGTCTTTCAGACTGTGGGAGGAGACTGAAACACCCGGAGGAAACCCACACAGACATGTGGGGAATGTGCAAACTCCACACAGGCAGGGGAATCGAGCCTGGGTCCCTGACGCTGTGAGGTAGCAGCGCTAACCATGTACCACCTTGAGAATGGGAACTGAAGATTTCTTTACACCCTCCCACATGAAGCATCTTTCAACAACAGCTCACTTCCAGCCCTGGTTGGAGTCAGTTTTTGATAAGAATTTCCACAAAGATGCCAAAAGAAGAGGTCAGATGGCAGGCCATTCAGCCCATCACATTTATCCTACAGTAGAATCTAGGCCTCAAACTTCCTGCAGTTGGTGAAGAAAGAAAGCCCCAGTGCCGTGTGGTGGGGCTGAGAATTTGGGTCACACCAGGATTGCTCCTCAGTGGCTTAGTCCCTTTACATCACATTGTAGCAGCATGACAAGGTCTTCTGACTACTCTCCAGTTCACTAGTGAGAACTAGCCATCAATTTACTGGCCCAGCTTCTGCAAGTCCCACAATTATACTGTGGGACAGCAATATATCCCAAAGGTGATTGGTTAACATCCCAAAGAGGTCCACTCTTCATTGGGAGGAAGAGAAGTGAAGAGGAACATCTTTCCTGGGCCCACACTGGGGTTCCCTCACAACAACATGCTGCTTTGATGACGTCTCCCAATATATTGATCTACACTCTATCCATGCAAATCCCAAGGCGTCAGGGATTTGGGATGGGGGCAGTAATAGGCAGATTGGGACTTCTGAAAACTGACAGAGTGGATGTTCCTGGTTTTAAGGGATTCTAGCTCTCTCCATCTCAGTATCCAGCTGTGTATTGAACCACTTAATCTCCATGAGTTACACAAAGAGGTGATTGCTGTTATCAGTGTGGAGATGCCAGTGTCGGATTGGGGTGGAACAAGGTGAGAGGTCGCAAAACACCACGTTATAGTTCCAACAGGTTTATTTGAAATCTCAAGCTTTCAGAGCGCCACTCCTTCATCAGGTGACTTCACTTACTCGATAAAGTCAAGTGAAGTCAGAGTCTCAATGACTCAGGCTGTGGCCTGGCCAAAGCACTCACTTTACAGCTTTCCTTGCGATAGATTAAAGTCTACTGATTTAGCCAGTCTACAACTTCAACAGCTTACATTGAGTTGGCACCCTTCATTTAGTGAAATGTCTCAAGATGCTTCACAGAAGCATTATAAAACAAAATAAGGTGTGTAACGAGACAGTCAGGTCAGAAAAGATCATCCAGGATCTTATTGAATGGCGGAGCAGGCGCGAGGGGAGGATTCATTCCAGGGATCATTCTTGTGAACCTCCTCTGGCCCCTCCTCTGGTATGGTTTGTCTGCGTAGCCAAAATGGATGACCAAAACCGTAAGCAAAAAGTCGGGATACAAGGAATGTCTTAAAGGAGGCTAGTGAAGCAGAGGGGTATCAGGGGTGGGGGGTGGAATTCCAGATTTTGGGGCTGAGGCAACTGAAGTCACAGTCACCAGTGGTAGCAGAGTTGGGAATACACAAGGGGCCAGAATATGAGGAGCACTGATGACCTGAGAGGGATTGGCTCTGGAGGAGGTTACAGAGATTGGAGGGGTGAGGCCGTGGAGTGATTTGAGAATTTTCTAATCAAGACGTAGCTTGACCAGAGTTAGTGTCAGTCAGAGAGCGCAGCGGGGGATAGGGGAGCAGGAGATACTGTGAGGTAAGGCACAGGCCGTAGAGTTTTGGATGGAACTCCAATGCTGGGCATAAAGTGCAATAACTGGATGTAGCAATTCAACATCACTCACTGAGTAACAATACCACTCTCCCATGAGGAGATTTGATATTTGAGTGACATCTCGGTGAAATCTCATTTTAAATGCATTCCGTGCTGATTTGTGGCACTTTGGTGATCACATAAGAACATAAGAACATAAGAAATAGGAGCAGGAGTAGGCCATCTAGCCCTTCGAGCCTGCCCTGCCATTCAATAAGATCATGGCTGATCTGTTGTGGCTCAGTTCCACTTTCCCGCCCTCTCCCCATCACGTGTGGGAGTCTTCACATTTTCTGCCTCGGATTGGTGAGACCCAGGGTTTTAACTGGCATCCTGTGTGCGTGGTGTTCCCAGCTTCAGCTGTGTCAGGGGAAGGGTGAACAGAACCCAGGGTGGAATTCTCCCAAGCCCTCATGCAGATTTAGTAAAAATCTGGAAAATTAATGACGTCAGTGATGGTGAGGATGAAACTATCATCAATTGTCATTAAAAAAAAACCTATCTGGTTCACTAGTGTCCCTTTGAGGGAAAGAAATCTGCCGTCCTTACCTGGTGTTGCCCACAATACAATTGTTGACTCTTAACTGCCCCCTGACATGGCCTAGCAAATCACTCAGTTCAAGGGCAATAAGGGATGGGCAACAAACTCTGGTCTTGCCAACAGTACCCCATCTCACAAAAGAATAATTCTTAAGAGATAATGTTACATTACTTAGCATGAAACTGTAATTTCTGAATAATTTGGGGGAGTGAATGGAGCGCAGGTGGATTTCTTGAATGAACTGCTCAGTATATAATGACCGACTGTGACTCTTGCTGCTGTTTCCTTGGCTTTTGCTGGCAACCAGTGTCGCAGACCAGAGGTCACTGGCGTTTGTAAACCAAGCTCCTGTTCCAGGATCTCGGGCTCGGCTGCAAACATTTCAGGAATGCCTTGCAGCGGATTAGAATCCTAATGACATTTTGGGCAAGTTTAATGGCCTCAGCGATGGGACATCAGACAAAGCCTTTTCAGTGGCCATTTCTTCAGCTGAATGCTTCAATGCAGAAAATGTTTTCTGTAAGTGTGTTGCTAAGCAGAACGAGCGAGGGAGTGAGAGAGGGAATGAGAGAGGGAATGAGAGAGGGAGCGAGAGAGAAAGAGAGTGAGAGTGAGACGGGGGTGAGAGAGCGAGAGCAAGCGAGGGAGTGAGAGAGGGAATGAGAGAGGGAGCGAGAGAGAAAGAGAGTGAGAGTGAGACGGGGGTGAGAGAGCGAGAGAACATAAGAACATAAGAACATAAGAAATAGGAGCAGGAGTAGGCCATCTAGCCCTTCGAGCCTGCCCCGCCGTTCAATAAGATCATGGCTGGTCTGTCGTGGCTCAGTTCCACTTTCCCGCCCTCTCCCCATAACCCTTAATCCCCTCTCTTATCAAAAACCCATCAACCCGCGTCTTAAAAATATTTAGCAAGGCAGCCTCCACCACTTCAACGGGCAGAGAATTCCAGAGATTCACCACCCTTTGAGTGAAGAAGTTCCTCCTCAACTCCGTTCTAAACCGCCCCCCCCTTTATCTTGAGGCTGTGCCCCCTAGTCCTACTGTCCTTTCTGAGCGGGAAGAGTCTCTCCACCTCTATCCTATCCATCCCATTCATCATCTTATACGTCTCAATGAGATCTCCCCTCATTCTTCTAAACTCTAACGAGTACAAGCCTAATTTATTCAGCCTCTCCTCATAGTTCAATCCCCTCAACTCCGGCATCAGCCTAGTAAACCTCCTCTGCACTCCCTCCAAGGCCAAAATATCCTTGCGTAAGTACGGCGACCAAAACTGCACACAGTACTCCAGCTGCGGCCTCACCAATGCCCTATACAGCCGCAGCAAGACCTCCCTACTTTTATATTCAATCCCCCTCGCTATGAAGGCCAGCATCCCATTCGCCTTCCTGACCACCTGCTGCACCTGCAGGCTGGGTTTTTGCGACTCATGCACAAGGACCCCGAGGTCCCTCTGCACCGTCGCCTGCTGCAGTTTTTCGCCACGAGCGAGGGAGTGAGAGAGGGAATGAGAGAGGGAGTGAGAGAGAAAGAAAGTGAGAGTGAGACAGGGGTGAGAGAGCGAGAGCGAGCGAGGGAATGAGAGAGGGAGTGAGAGTGAGAGTGAGACGGGGGTGAGAGAGCGAGAGCGTGTGAGGAAATGAGAGCAAGAGCAAGCGAGGGAGTGAGAGCAAGAGTGAGAGAGGGAATGAGAGAGGGAATGAAAGAGAAAGAGAGTGAGAGAGGGAGTGAGAGAGCGAGAGTGAGAGAGGGAGCGAGAGAGGGAGTGAAAGAGGGAGCGAGAGAGGGAATGAGGGAGTGAGAGAGGGAGAGAGGGAGTGAGTGAGAGAGAGAGGGAGTGAGAGAGCGAGAGCGAGGGAGTGAGTCAAATACATTTGTACCATCTCCTATGAAATTGCTACTTTTGGTCGTTCTTATGTAAAAATGTGCAATCGATTTACTTTTTAATTAACTGACAATTCCTGAGGAAATATTTGTGGCCATCTGTGCAAAAACCAGCTCCAGTTTTCTGGAATATAAAAATAAATATTCTGGTTGGACTTGAGAATCTATTAGAGAGAGGGAAGGATCCCTCACCCACCCGCCATCACCCACCCTCACCCGTTCTCACCCATCCACACCCACCCTCACCTGCCCTCACCCACTTTTGCCCACGCTCACCCACCCCCATTAACTGTAACCAACTCTCACCCAACTTCACCCACCCTCCCACTCCCAACCCACACTCACTTACACTCATCCTCACGCACTCACCCTCACCCGGTCTCACTCACTCCCAGGCACCCTCACCCACTTTCACCCACCCTCACTCACTCACTCATCCTAACCAATTCTCATCCTCACACACTTACCCACCCATACTCTCCCTCACTTACCCGCTCTCGCCCACCCTCACCCACCCACCCTCACCAACACCCACCTTCACTCATCCTGACCCACTCTAATTCACCCTTACCCACCCTCACTCTCACCCCCCCCCCCCCCCCCTCACCCACTCATCCTCACCCTTTCTGGTACTCCTCTCTGAGCAGATGGTCGGTACTCTTCTCTGTGGAAGGTTGAGGAATTAAAACCATAGAATTCTACCTTTCCCAGGGGGATTTTCAGAGGTCATGGCCCTAAGCTGTGGCAGTCAATAGGCCCATTATCTGTGGCTCCTGTTTCCTAGGCTGCCTCATGAGGCATGGCCCGGGACAGGAAACGCCGCTGCTCCTGGGACTGGAGAGGCCTGGCCAGCGTGTGTCAGGTATGTTTAATCCCCTCAGTGCCTAGTCAACCCGTGTGTTCCCTTCCTTTAAATTGTAGCTGGGAACTAAATTTTTACATCACTGTTCCAATTATACATTTAAACATTATGCCACCTCTGAGATTAGTTGATTTTGTTTGAAAAGTGCCAGTCCATTTGAAAGAAAAGCTGAAATGTTAATCTACATGTGTTGTCAATTTTCTCTCTCAAATGTCAGAATGCGCCTGTGATTCTGTTGTGAGAAACAACCTGCAGGCTAAATAAGAACACGGCTGATTGTGAGCAAGAATGTGCTGTGTGTTAGTGTGTTCCGCGTTGTAATGCTCACTAAACCATGTGTAATTGTTAAGACATAACAATCCCTCGTATCCTGTGAATTTACACTTAATCTGGACAATCAGATAGATGGACAGGTAGACTAGTTTAAAGGTTATGTATTAGTGTCACAAGTAGGCTTACATTAACACTGCAATGAAATTATTGTGAAAATCCCCCAGTCGCCACACTCTGGCACCTGTTCGGGTACACTGGGGGAGAATTTAGCATGACCAGCGCGTCTTTCAGACTGTGGGAGGAAACCGGAGCATCCAGAGGAAACCCACGCAGACACGGGGAGAATGTGCAGACTCCGCACAGACAGACGGAATTGAACCCGGGTCCATGGTGCTGTAAAGCAGTAGTGCTAACCACTGTGCCACCATGTCACCCTAGATTGATAGACAGGTAGATCGATAAACAGATAGATAGATGGACAGACAGTTCAATAGGCAGATAACCAGTTAGAAAAACAGAAGCAGGAGGAAACCATTCATCTCTCCGAGCCTGCTCTGTCATTCATTTTGATCATGGCTAATCATTAGCTTCAATATCCTGATCCCCCCTTTCCCCCCATATCCCTTGTTTCTCTTTATCCCTAAGAGCTATATCTAGTTTTTTGGCCTGAACTACTTTCTGTGGTAGTGAATTCCACACATCAACCACTCTCTGGCTGGAGAAATTTCTCCTCAGCTCACAGATAGACATACAGATAGGCAGGCAGATGGATAAATAGTTAATTGCGGGATGATGTCTTCCGTATTAATGTCTTCGCACATTTACTTTTGTGGACTTCTCTCTTTATGAAACAATGTTGATTAAATAATTTGAAGCTGTTCCAGTCGAAGCCAAAATATAGCAACCACGAATCATCATTTTACACGTTCCCCACAAATATTACACCTTCCGTTGCAAAATAAAACACATGGCAAGCAACTATTTCGCATTTATAATCGGGAACAGCGACATTTTTAATTTCTCCCTCCTCTTCCTCAGGTCTTTCAGGTAGCCTATGTCATCATTAAGGCAGCAAATTCACCTCGACCTGGGAACTGGGTATTGGAACGTTCCATTGATGGCATTGAATTCACCCCGTGGCAATACTACGCCACAAGTGACACCGAGTGCCTGACTCGCTACAACATCGCGCCCAGAATTGGACCCCCGACCTACAAGAGGGATGACGAAGTGATCTGCACGTCTTACTATTCGAAGCTAGTCCCACTTGAGCATGGAGAGGTAGATAAATCCAAAAGAAGGATGCAGGAACTTGTTTCTCATGCTTTTAGTTTCAGGAAGCCGGCTGCCAGCAGCTAGAGGGTGCCATTGCACATGCACCTTGATTTCTCAGTGTTCTGTGTACAAGTGTGCCCATTGGTGGGGGAACCATTCATGATCCTCACCAGTGACGGCCCCCACCGATGAGGCCATTAAGGCAAGTGAGCCCGGATGATAGCAGCAAATGAGGTGTGTCCTCTGGTTCTAGTTTTTCCTACTAGTGGAAACATCCTCTCCATGTCCACTCTATCCAGGTCTCGCAGCACCTTGTAAGTTTCAATAAGATCCTCCCTCATCCTTCTAAACTCCGAGTACAGACCCAGGGCTCTCAATCGTTCCTCATACGACAAGCTCTTCATTCCCGGGATCATTCTTGTGAACCTCCTCTGGACCCTTTCCAAAGCCAACACGCCCTTCCTTAGATGTGGGGTCATTATTCAGGGTGTGAACACTAACGAAGGTCATATTAAATGTCAGTGAAGTAGCCCTGAGATCGAACTGTTTTTTCTTTAGTGTCAATTCAGTGTCAATTGATCTTTAAGAAATTTGATTGTAGAAAATGGGTGTGGGTGTACAGTCATTGAGGTTTACAGTATGGAAACAGGCCCTTCGGCCCAACTTGTCCATGCCACTTTTTTTTTAAACCCCTAAGCTAATCCCAATTGCCCACATTTGGCCCATATCCCTCTATACCCATCGTACCCATGTAACTGTCTAAATGCTTTTTAAAAGATAAAATTGTACCCACCTCTACTACTACCTCTGGCAGCTTGTTCCAGACACTCACCACCCTGTGTGTGAAAAAATTGCCCCTTTAGACTCTTTTGTATCTCTCCCCTCTCACCTTAAATCTAAGCCCTCTAGTTTTAGAATTTCCTAACTTTGGGAAAAGATATTGACTATCTCGCTGATCTGTGCCCCTCATTATTTTATAGACATCTACATGACCACCCCTCAGCCTCCAATGCTCCAGAGAAAAAAGTCCCAGTCTATCCAGCCTCTCCTTGTAACTTAATCCATCAATTCCCGGTTGCATCCTGGTAAATCTTCTCTGCACTCCTTCTAGTTTAAGGATATCCTTTCTATATTAGGGTGACCGGAACTGCACACAGTAATCCAAGTCCAATCAGTGGAATTTAAGTAAGGCCGAAGAG
Source organism: Carcharhinus amblyrhynchos (assembly GCF_965287045.1). Classification (NCBI taxonomy): domain Eukaryota; kingdom Metazoa; phylum Chordata; class Chondrichthyes; order Carcharhiniformes; family Carcharhinidae; genus Carcharhinus; species Carcharhinus amblyrhynchos. The sequence continues at coordinate 110,010,016 of NC_137331.1, read as the reverse complement.
TTAAAACATCCCAGGGGCAATCTCTAACTCACACCACTGCCCCGCTCACCCAAAACCGGCCTGGAGTTAAAATTGGGATCCATATTTCCACTTCATTGTGGGATCATGATAGAAAAGTACCTAACTCAGCTACACGAAGCCTGGACTGTTAGCGGAAGGAATGTGCATGGCTGGATTCCCGAGGAGATGATTTTTGGCATTGTTACCATCCAGATCTGTAATTAAAGTGTGCTTCAATTGTCCATGTTCCCAGCTGATTCTCTCCAGTTTAACTAAGTCTATTCATGTTGCTTCCTTACTTGTTCATAAAAGGCGAACACATAATGCGATGCTTTATGAACATTATCAATGGGCCTGGATGAAATGCCAGCCTCTCTTTTGTGAATGTGGAAGGTTATTCCAGCCAGCACGTCAACACTTCATCCTCTAATTGTGTAAAATTATCGTTGGAGTGAGCTGGCACCCACACTGGTAGCTAAGAAATAGGCAATCTTTATCTCTGTAGAAATCATAGAATCCCTACAGTGCAGAAGGAGGCCATTTGGCCCATCGAGTCTGCACTGACCAGAATCCCACCCAGGCCCTATTCCTGTAACCTCACATATTTACCCTGATAATCTCCTGTCACTAAGAGGCAATTTAGCAAGGCCAATCAACTTAACCCCAATCCTTGGACTGTGGGAGGAAACTGGAGCACCTGGAGGAAGGCCATGCAGACACAGGGAGAATGGGTGGGAGGAGGGGGGATGGTGGTTGTGGAAAGGTGGTGGGGTGGGAGGAGGAGGGTGGTGGAGGGGGAGTGGGAAGAGGGGAGGTTGATGGTGGTTGAGGGGTGGTGGGGTGGGAGGAGGAGGGTGGTGGAGGGGGAGTGGGAAGAGGGGAGGTTGATGGTGGAGGGGTGGAGGGGTGGTGGGGTGGGAGGAGGAGGGTGGTGGAGGGGAAATGGGAAGAGGGGAGGTTGATGGTGGTTGAGGGGTGGTGGGGTGGGGGGAGGAGGGTGGTGGAGGGGGAGTGGGAGGAGGGGAGGTTGATGGTGGTTGAGGGGTGGTGGGGTGGGGGGAGGAGGAGGGTGGTGGAGGGGGAGTGGGAAGAGGGGAGGTCGGTGGTGGTTGAGGGGTGGTGGGGTGGGGGGAGGAGGAGGGTGGTGGAGGGGGAGTGGGAAGAGGGGGGTTGGTGGTGGTTGAGGGGTGGTGGGGGGGGAGGAGGAGGGTGGTGGAGGGGGAGTGGGAAGAGGGGAGGTTGATGGTGGTTGAGGGGTGGTGGGGTGGGAGGAGGAGGGTGGTGGAGGGGAGTGGGAAGAGGGGAGGTTGATGGTGGTTGAGGGGTGGTGGGGTGGGGGGAGGAGGAGGGTGGTGGAGGGGGAGTGGGAAGAGGGGGGTTGATGGTGGTTGAGGGGTGGTGGGGGGGGGAGGAGGAGGGTGGTGGAGGGGGAGTGGGAAGAGGGGAGGTTGATGGTGGTTGAGGGGTGGTGGGGTGGGAGGAGGAGGGTGGTGGAGGGGGAGTGGGAGGAGGGGGGGTTGGTGGTGGGATGGGAGGAAGGGGCTGGTGGGGGGAATGAAGGAGGGGGGATTGGTGATGGTGTTGGAGTGAAAGGAGAGGTGATGGTATCATTGAATGTGCATCATCATTCTCTGCCTCCAATTCCTGCTCTCTTCACTCCTGCTTCTTCCCTGGAGAGCTGTCTCCTTCCAGGGTCCTACCCACACCCTTGCTGGAGGGCCCCATGTCGTGGAGAGTACAGCAAACCACGACAGGAGGGAATCAAGGGTTACCACGGTGACTGCATTAGGTAATCAGTGTCCCAGACCCCGAGAGTTGTGAATATGATGTGATGTCCAGTTTTGATGAGGGGGCCACGACCGCTGTCACCTGGAGGATGGACTGTGATACTCTGCAGAAGTCCAGGCAGCCATTTTGTGTTCAGTGGAATGTATATTGGCTCAAGGTAAGACTTCTGCCCCCACCCATGGAAAACATCCTACTCGCGAGAGCTCCCAGCTTGTCCAGTTGGCCTGTAGCTCTGCAATCCCACTGGGTCTGCTTCGAGTGGTGACCACTTGTAGTATCCACAGCCAGTCCCTGAAAAAGAGGAAGAGATGGAGGATGGCAAGGTCAGTGCGGGGTATTGGCCGCGTGTGGCTGACAGAACCCAGTGAAGGTGTTAGGAACATAGGAATAGGCTTAGGCCATTCGACCCCTCAGGCCCACTCCGCCATTCAATGAGATTATGGTTGATCTGTGGCCTAACTCCTAGATTGGAAGGGGATTGGTGGGTTCCAGGTTTGAGAAGTTGGAGTGGGGAGAGGTGAAGCGCAGAATGATTTTGGAGGTGCCTCCAATGGGTTGAAGCCCCAAAGGAGCATCCCCCACCCTCCTCCCACCCCCACCTTCCCGAACACCAGATCACATGGTAAAAGTTGCCAGCTGAACAGCTTGGTATGAATCTCCCCTTGAGCAGGTAAAGTTGTAGCAGGGGTAAGATGAGATACCTAAGGACCTCAGTAGATCCAGTCCACTACCTGAGGCCACTTGGTCTCATTTTACAAGTTGCCAGCGGGCAGCGTAGAGGGAACCTGTAAAATCCAGCCCCTCATTTCTCTCAGTCTATCTTTCCTCTTACTCATCTAAGGACAATAGCACCTGATGATGACTTGAAAATTAGCCTTGCCATCTTTTAAAAATTTAATGGATTTCTCCACTTGGAAATGTGGAAACTCAAAGTCCTGTGAAAGCATCGAGGGCACACGAGGAGAGAGTGGAATATTGCAGTGGTGTTTTAACAAGGCCTCGAATGAAGTGATATAATTGACAGCCTTCTCCATCCCGCAGATTCACACGTCCCTGATCAACGGAAGGCCCAGTGCTGATGACCCTTCCCCAACTCTGTTAGAGTTTACGTCAGCTCGCTACATCCGCCTGCTCCTTCAGCGCATCAGGACACTCAATGCCGACCTCATGACCCTCGGCTTCCGTGACCCGAAGGAGGTCGACCCAATTGTTACCCGTAGGGTGAGGAAAATGGGGCCATTCAATGGCCATTTCTTTCTTATTTTGGGTTGACAAGGGGGACAAACATTTTGACCGGAATTTTCCCATCCCGACTGTCACGGAAATCGGAGCAGGCGGGACACAGATCATGCTAAGGTCTGTTGGCCTCGGGCAGGATTTTCCAGCCTTGGGATGAGCGGGGCCGGAAAATCCCACCCCTTCTCTTTGTTGAGAGGATTGTCCTTATTCCTTTGTTTGACTATTTAAAAGCGGATGCCTTTTTCCATGTGTTTGAAACTTTGTCCAAAGCCAGATCTTTCTATTTGTTAATTTGACTCATAAACCAGCGATAAAAACCGAGACTGAGGGCAGGATTTTCCAGACACGCTCACCCCAAGACCGGAAAGTTCCGTCTGTGGTCAACAGATCTTTCCATGGTCCACCATCTGTCGACTACAATTCCCATGGTGGGCGGGATGGGAAGATTCCGTCCTGAGTTTGCTGCGGTGACTAATTTAGAGACATTCGTAGCGTAACCCAGTTTTTATTTAAAAGATGATTAATTTTCACATACCTACGCTGTGTAAATGTAAAGCCCACGTTTCAGCGTCCTGTGGATTTAGGAATTTAATGCGGCAGATCACACAGAAGTTTCTATTCACATTTGGTCCATTTTCTTACACAGTATTACTACTCCATCAAGGACATCTCTGTTGGAGGCATGTGTATTTGTTACGGTCATGCACGCAGCTGTCCGTGGGACGAAGCACTCATGGTTCGTAACAAGATTTTTAAGTCTCTTGAAAAACTAGTGCATTTGTGGCATTGTGCAGTCATCAGAATTTACCACAGCTCCAGGATCTGAAGACAGGCAATATGTGTACCAAGCGTGTGTCGTTTTCAGGGGCTGGCATTTCTTGGTTTAAATGTCATCCTAAATCCTGCCGTAAATCTACAATTATTCCCCTGCGAGCACAGTAATAGAGGTAGTTATAATATGATTAGAGCTAATCTCATTGTGAGCATGCAACCCAATTTCCTTGGGTTTGGGGTCCTTAGCGACACAGGGTAGAGTGTGGGCGCTGCGCAGGAGAGGGAAAGCCTGTCGCTGCCACCTAGGGAAATGTTGCAGAATTACAACAGGCCGTCCACTGATTTAATTTGATGTACCATTGTCACGTATATTGGGATGCTGTGAAAAGCATTGCGGGCTACAGGAGAGGAAGCAACCATAAAGCGGGATAAGCGCTGCCGTGCCATTTTAATCCTCGGGAGTGAGCCAGTGGCGAAAGATGGCAGTGCCTGGGCTGGACAGCATTTGAGATTGGAGGTGGCAATGTCATCCCCACACAACCCATCTCATTCCAATCATTTAAATCCCACATTCCCTGCTGGGGTCCAAGGTAATGTGAGCAGCAGGGGCAGTGGGAGAGGGGGCGGTGCAATAGTTTAATTATTAGTCACAATTAGGGTTACATTAACACTGCAATGAAGTTACTGTGAAAGTCCCCTAGTCCGGCAACCAGGGGATTTTCACAGTAACTTCATTGCAGTGTTAATGTCAGCCCACTTGTGGCACCAGTAAATAAATAAATGAATTCTGCTAATGTCACAGAAAGCACCTTCACCTCATGAAGCTGACAACGTCAGCAATAGTTTATTGTTAATTAAAATTAAGAATAATTACATGGGAGAGTGAGGCAGGTAATTCTGAGTATCAGTTTAAGTTCATTTGTGAGTGTCACAAGTCGGCTTATATTAACCCTGCAATGTTGTTAATGTAAGCCCACCGACACTAAGAAATAATTTTTTTAATCTCTGAGGAAGAGGGTGAAGGTTTTCCTCCCTGCTTTCAGCAGGAAGGAAGCCGATGCCCCCAACCCCCACCCCCCCTCCACCACCGCACCCCCCCGCCCCCCGCCAACTCCCCCCCCGCCACCCCCCACCAAATCTGGATTCCACTTAGTCAACCCAAATCCCACCACACGCTGAAGTAATAAAAATATGTCATCTGAGTTTTAGTGAAAGCTTTCAAATATCAGACTGAGATGATTAAAAGTTGCTCTTGGATGGGACCGATTTGGCAGCATCTTAAAATTCCAACTTTCTTTGAGTTTAGTCATGCCTGAACTTGCACCCCCCCAAAACCACCGCCAACTCCGGCTGCTCCCCGCTCCCCCGTCCCCCCTCACCTTAGCCATTGCCTTTCATTCGAACCTTTGTTTTCTGGGCTGAATCAACAGCGTAAGAAAGTGTATTTTCTGACCCCCCCCCCCCAATCCTCTATTCTGAGACAGGAGTGTGAATTCAGGCAGGCCAAGACCAGCTGTCAGGAGAGGTCAATGTTGGTGCAGCTGACCTCTGACCTTTGACATAAGTGTAATAAGTCAAATCCCTTAATTTACAATTCCAACAGCGGTACGCAGAGTGCTGGTGGTTTGCAGTCTACCTCCGAGAGTCCCAGAGGAACTGACACTTCCGGTTAAACACAAGGCAAAGATTTCCTGATTGGCCCATTAATTGACTCCTTAATCAGGGATATCTTTTTGTAACTCCTTAATCAGGGAGTTCATATTCCAATAGGCCAACCTCAATGGCCCCTATTGAAGTCATTACAATAAGCTAATCTCAAGAAAAATCACTGCATTCAGTGTAGAGTAGATAGCATCAGGCTTTTATTAAATATAAATATGAGATTTTCTTTACATGAGCCAGGTGCCTGATGGAAGTTAATAAAGACTAATGCATACTCTGGAATTCTTTAATTACATCGTCCATGTATGCAATGAATGCCCTCTCCTCAGAAATGTCGAACACTTTTGAGATCACAGGACGATAACGTTTCTTTTTTATTCTGAAATGTATTTTAGAGATTGCAGTGCCAGTGTGAACACAACACCTGTGGGGAGAGCTGCAGTGAGTGTTGCCCTGGTTACCACCAGAAGCCGTGGCGATCTGGAACCTTTGCGTCTGACAATACCTGCGAGAGTAAGTAAATATTCCCAAGTGCTCTTAGTAGGAGGAGAAGCGGCCGCACCACGCCCGTTTCCGAATGGTGAAATGCCAGCAATGCACACAGACACGGGGGCAAACGTACAAACTCCACACAGACAGAGACCAGAGACCGGGAATCGAACCTGGCACTGTGAGACAGCAGTGTTAACCACTGTGCCACCGTGTCTTTTCCCTCAATAAACAAGCATGGCTTGCCTTTATCTAACGGTAAAAATAAATGTATTATGTAATTTTTTTAAGTTTGGATATAAAACGATGGCAGTCTAATTATTACCTTCTGCATGTGTGAGTCACCAAAAACAACATTTTTGAATTATGTTACTAATATGCAGCCTGAAGCTGTGTAGAGATTATAGCAACTGGTTCTGTGTGTTTGGCACGCCATCGTTGCACTGAGTAGACTACGTTTTGGCTGTCATTTTTCACATCTGGATTTGGTAGACGCCATGATGCAGTAAAATAGCCATTGGTTTAGATTTGAGTCTGACAGTGAAGACGCTTCCCTCAGTTTGCTCTCAATTTTTGTTTTCTCACCAGAGTGTAACTGCCATGACAAAACCGAGGACTGTTACTACGACCAAACTGTGGCTGATCGCAGCCTGAGTTTGAACACACGTGGCCAGTACATCGGGGGCGGCGTATGTGTCAATTGCACCAACAACACAGCAGGCATCAACTGTGAGATGTGCATAGACGGCTTCTACAGACCGCACAAGGTTGTTGTTGCGAGAGGCGGGAATTTTTTCTTCCAGTTGTGGCCTTCTAACGCTGTTGAGATATTAAAGCTATTTCCTAGAAACCCTAATGTGCCGAAGGAGGCCACTCGGCCCATCGAACCTGAACCGACAACAATCCCACTCCCCGTTACCCCACGTTTTTACCCTGTCAATACGAGGCAATTTATCATGGGCAATCCACCTAACCTGCACATTTTTGGACTGTGGGAGGAAACCGGAAGACACCCATGCGGATATGGGGAGAATGTGCAAACTCTGCACAGTCAGTGACCCAAGGCCAGAATTGAACCCGGGTCCCCGGCACTGTGAGGCAGCAGTGCTAACCACTGTGCTACCTTGTTGCCCTTTTTCAGACTATAAATAGCATTTTAGAGTGGCACAGTGGCTAGCACTGCTGCCTCACAGCGCCGGGCACCCGGGTTCAATTCTGGCCTCGGGTCACTGTCTGTGTGGAGTTTGCACATTCTCCCCATGTCTGCTTGGGTTTCCTCCCACAGTCCGAAAGAGGTGCAGGTTAGGTGGATTGGCCGTGTTAAATTGAACCTTAGTGTCAGAGGGACGAGCTCGGGTGAATGCATGGGGTTATGTGGATAGGGCCTGGGTGGGATTGTTGTTACAAACTCGATGGGCCGAATGGCCTCCTGCTGTATTGTAGGGATTCTATGATTGTTTAAAATATATTTTCTTACTATTTTCTAATGTATTGGCAGATTTGCTGTCAGTCAGGATTGTACGCAAGTTATTAAATAAATAACTATTTAAATTTTAAGTACCAAAATGAGAAGTTTGGCTCCTTTCTAATGTTGATATATTTGTAGGTCTCCCCTTTTGAACGAGATCCCTGTTTGCCATGTGATTGTGACCAGGCAGGATCGATAAACACAACTTGTGTGAAGGACGACAATCACTCTGTCAAAGAATCTGGTGAGTTGATTTAAAAATGGGGTTTCTTTCCTTCATTTATCATTCTTTCGTGAGCCATGAGCATCACGGACAAGGCCAGCATCTGTTACCCATCCCTAATTATCCTTAAGAAATTGATGCTGAGCTGAGCAATGGGAGGCGATGGCCTAGTGGTATTATCACTCGATTCTTACTGCTGAGACTCAGCTAATGTTCTGGGGACCTGGGTTCAAATCCCACCTCAGCAGATGGTGGAATTTGAATTCAATAATAAACATCTGGAATTAAGAATCTACTGGTGACCATGAAACCATTGTCAGGAAAAAACCATCTGGTTCACTAATGCCCTTTAGGGAAGGAAATCTGCTGTCCTTTCCTGATCTGGCTCCATGCTGCAATGGGATCTTGATCAAGTGGGCTAACGAACAGCAGATGGAGTTTAATTTAGACAAATGCGAGGTAATGCATTTTGGTAGATTGAACCAGGGCAGGACTTACTCAGTTAATGGTGGGGCATTGGAGAGAGTTACAGAAGAAAGAGATCTAGGGGTACATGTTCATAGCTCCTTGAAAGTGAAGTCACAGATGGACAGAGTGGTGAAGAAGACATTCAGCATAAGAACATAAGAACATAAGAAATAGGAGCAGGAGTAGGCCATCTAGCCCTTCGAGCCTGCCCCGCCATTCAATAAGATCATGGCTGATCTGTCGTGGCTCAGTTCCACTTTCCCGCCCTCTCCCCATAACCCTTAATCCCTTCTCTTATCAAAAACCCATCAACCCGCTTCTTAAAAATATTTAGCGAGGCAGCCTCCACCACTTCAACGGGCAGAGAATTCCAGAGATTCACCACCCTTTGAGTGAAGAAGTTCCTCCTCAACTCCGTTCTAAACCGCCTCCCCTTTATCTTGAGGCTGTGCCCCCTAGTCCTACTGTCTTTTTTGAGCGGGAAGAGTCTCTCCACCTCTATCCTATCCATCCCATTCATCATCTTATACGTCTCAATGAGATCTCCCCTCATTCTTCTAAACTCTAACGAGTACAAGCCTAGTTTATTCAGCCTCTCCTCATAGCTCAATCCCCTCAACTCCGGTATCAGCCTAGTAAACCTCCTCTGCACTCCCTCCAGGGCCAAAATATCCTTGCGCAGGTGCGGCGCCCAAAACTGCACACAGTACTCCAGCTGCGGCCTCACCAATGCCCTATACAGCTGCAGCAAGACCTCCCTACTTTTATATTCAATCCCCCTCGCTATGAAGGCCAGCATCCCATTCGCCTTCCTGACCACCTGCTGCACCTGCAAGCTGGGTTTTTGCGATTCATGCACAAGGACCCCGAGGTCCCTCTGCACCGTCGCCTGCTGCAGTTTTTCGCCACGTAAGTAATAGTCCTTCCTACCATTCTTCCTACCAAAGTGGACCACCTCACACTTGCCAACATTAAATTCCATTTGCCATTTCCTGGCCCATTCGCCCAGCCTATCTAGATCCTTCTGCAGACTCTCCACACCCTCCGCACAATTTGCCGTTCCCCCAATCTTGGTGTCATCAGCAAATTTCGACACCCTGCACTCGGTTCCCTCCTCCAGATCATCTATATAAATGGTAAATAGCTGAGGCCCCAGCACCGACCCCTGGGGCACCCCACTAGTCACCATCCGCCAATCCGAATAGCACCCATTGACCCCCACTCTCTGCCTCCTATTTGACAACCAATCCTCTATCCACTCTAACACCCTACCCCCAACTCCATGTCCCCTGACCTTCTGCAATAACCTCTTGTGAGGTACCTTGTCAAACGCCTTCTGAAAATCCAGAAAGACCACATCCACCGGCTCTCCTCTATCCACTGCCCTAGACACATCCTCATAGAACTCCAGTAAATTTGTCAGACACGACTTCCCTTTAATGAAACCGTGTTGCGTCCGCCCTATCAAGCAATTCCCTTCAAGATGCCTCGCAATTTCCTGCTTAATGATGGATTCTAACATTTTACCTACCACAGACGTTAAACTAACCGGCCTATAATTCCCCGCCTTTTGCCTGGCACCCTTCTTAAACAACGGCGTAACATTAGCCGTTTTCCAATCTTCCGGCACTTCCCCGGAATCCAGCGACGTCTGGAAAATAACCACCAAGGCATCCACTATCACCTCCGCCATTTCTTTCAGAACCCTCGGATGCATTCCATCCGGTCCTGGGGACTTGTCCACAATCAGCCCCTCCAGTCTGTCGAGCACCACCTCTCTAGTAACAGTAATGTCATTAAGACCCTCCATTCCTACCACCTTTCCATCGCTAACACCCGGCAAATTATTCACGTCCTCCTCCGTGAAGACAGAAACAAAAAAGTTATTCAAGACCTTCGCCATATCCCCATCCCCTACCACTAGCTCCCCTTTCTCATCCTCTAAAGGACCAACGTTCACCCTAGCCAGCCTCTTCCTTTTTATATATTTATAAAAACTCTTGCTATCCTTTTTTATATTAAGTGCTAGCCCAGCCTCATAGCTTCTCCTACCCTCCTTTATCAACTTCTTTGTCAATCTTTGTTGACATTTAAACCTTTCCCAATCCTCTTCTCGCCCACTGCTCTTAGCTACTCTAAATTCCTCCGCTTTTAATTTAACACTTTCCTTCACCTCCATCGTTATCCACGGCTTATTACCTCTCTTCCTACTGTCCTTTTTAACCATCGGAATAAATTTCTGCTGAGCACCAAGAAAGATCTCCTTAAAGATCCTCCACTGCTCCTCAGCAGACCTACCTTCCAACACATTCCCCCAGTCCACATTCGCCAATTCTTCTCTCATCCTACCATACTCCCCTCTATTCAAACAAAGGACGCGTGTCCGGGAACCCACTTTCTCCTCCTCCATCTGCACCAGAAACTCCACCATACAATGATCACTCTCTCCAAGAGGATCCTTCACCGCAAGGTCCCTAATTCTACCCGCCTCATTACATAGCACCAGATCCAAGATAGCTTGCTCCCTCGTCGGCTCCAACACACACTGTTCAAGGAAATTATCCCGGCAGCATTCCAAGAACTCCTCCTCGAGCCCACCTCGTCCAACATGGGTCGACCAATCAATATGCAGATTGAAATCTCCCATAACTACTGCCGTCCCATTCCTGCACGCCGCACTTATTTGCGTGTTAACAGCCCGCCCCACCTCCAGATCATTATTCGGGGGCCTATAGACGACACCCACCAGCGTCTTCCTCCCTTTGCTGTTCCTAATCTCCACCCACAACGATTCCACGTTCTGCTCTTTGGCTCCGATATCATCCCTTGCTACCACCTTGATACTATCCTTAATCAGCAGAGCTACGCCACCCCCTCTTTCCTCCTGCCTATCCTTCCTAAACACTTGATAGCCCTGTACATTCATCTCCCAGTCCCTGTCACCTTGCAGCCACGTCTCTGTAATGGCCACCAGATCGTATCCATTTGTGTCGATCTGCGCCACCAGCTCATCCACTTTATTCCGAATGCTTCGTGCATTCAGATAAAGCGCTTTCATCCCAGCCTTCACCTGGACCCTATTTGCCGTAACGCCACCAATTGGGACATCCTCGGCCTCTTCCCTTACCTGTACCCTATCCTTAACTTTAGACCTCGTAGCGTCACCTACCCTTGCACCCTCCCCCCCCCTAATTAGTTTAAAGCCCTGTCTACAGTCCTCTTTACTCAATTCGCCAACACTCTGGTCCCAGCACGATTCAGACCAACCCCATCCCGCCCGAACAAGTCCCACCTACCCCAATACTGGTGCCAATGCCCCATAAATTCGAACCCATTCCTCCCACACCAATCCCTGAGCCACCCATTCACTTCCTTTATCCTGTCAACCCTACGCCCGTCTGCACTCAGTTCAGGCAGTAGCCCAGAGACGACCACCTTGTCGGTTCTACTTTTTAATTCCATTCCCAGCTTCTCATACTCCCTCCGCAGATCCTCAGTCCGCACTTTGCCTACGTCGCCGGCACCCACATGTACTACAACGACCGGGTTCTCACCCTCCCACTCCAGGTTCCTCTGCAGCCCAGCTGTGACATCCTGTACCCGAGCACCAGGCAGACAACACACCCTTCTGTGCACTTTGTCATTGTGACAAAGGACAGTGTCAATACTCTTCACCCCACTATCTCCAATCACTACTACGTTCCTTTTCCCCTTCTCTTTGCCTATGTCCTGCTGCATCACTGTACCGTGTGCAGTTTGCTCACCAACCTCACCTGCCTCGTCCTCTTCCAGACTGGAAGCAAGAACCTCAAACCTGTTATGCAGATTAAGAGGCTGAGGCCTCCGCTCCTCACCCCCCTTCCTCCTCCTCCCAGCAGCCCCCTTTTGTCCCTGACCCTTAGATTTAGCCAGTCTAGGGGCACCCTCTCTCCCCCTGATGAGCCTCAGTGTCTGTAGCTCAGAGGCCAGCTCATCCACCTTGAGCTGGAGCTCCTCCAGCAACCTGCACTTACTGCAGACATGGTCACTGGGAAGGACCCTGGGGTCTGCCAGTTCCCACATCATACACAAACCATCATGCTTGGTTTCATCGGTCAGAACATTTAATACAGGAGTTGGGACATCTTGTTGAAGTTGTACAAGACATTGGTAAAGCCACACTTGGAATACTGTGTGCAATTCTGGTCACCCTACTATAGAAATGATATTATTAAACTAGAAAGAGTGCAGAAAAAATTTACTAGTATGCTACCGGGACTTGATGGATTGAGTTACAAGGAGAGGCTGAGTAGACTGGGACTTTTTTCTCTGGAGCGTAGGAGGCTGAGGGGTGAACTTATAAAGGTCTATAAAATAATAAGGGGTATAGACAAGGTAGGTAGTCAATATCTTTTCCCAAAGATAGAGGAGTCTAAAACTAGAAGGCATAGGTTTAAGGTGAGAGGGGAGAGATACAAAAGTGTCCAGAGGGGCAATTTTTTCACACAGAGGATGGTGAGTGTCTGGAACAAGCTGCCAGAGGTAGTGGAGGTGGATACAATTTTACCTTTCAAAAAGCCTTTAGATGGTAAGCCTACATGGGTACGATAGAGGGATATGGGCCAAATGCAGGCAATTGGGATTAGCTTAGGGGTTTTAAAAAGAAAATAAGAGCGACATGGACATGTTGGGCCGAAGGCCTTGTTTCCATGCTGTAAACCTCTATGACTCTATGTGACTCCAGAGCCACAGCAATGTGTTATGTTGGACTTCATAGGAAGAGGGATAGGGATGGTTTGCTGCAATTGTATTGGGCATTAGTGAGGCCACATCTGGAGTATTGTCTGCCATTTTAGTGTGCTTATCTAAGTAAGGATGTCCTTGCTGTAGAGGAAGTACAGCAAAGGTTTACCAGGTGGATTCCTGGGATGGCATGTCTGTCATATGAAGAGAGACTAAGTCGATTAGTATTCTATTAACTGGAATTTAGAAGAGTGACAGGGGATCTCGAAGAAACTTATAAAATTCTAACAGGGTTAGATAGGGTAGATTCAGAAAGAATGTCCCTGATGGTAGGGGAGTCCAGAACAATGGGTCATACTTTGAGGATAAGGGGTAAACCTTTTAGGACTGAGGTGAGAAATCTCTTCACCCAGAGGGTGATGAATGTGTGGAATTCACTGCCACCGAAAGTAATTAAGGCCAAAACATTGTCTAGTTTCAAGAAGAAATTAGATATCGCTCTTGGGGCTAAAGGCAGAAAGGGATATGAGGGGGAAGAAGGGATCAGGAAATGGAATTTGAAGGCCAGCCATGATCAAGATGAAAGCAGGGCCAATTCGAAGGGCCAAATGACCTACTCCTGCTTCTATTTTCTGTGGTTCTATGAATTGTTACAGTGCAGAAGGAGACCATTCAGCCCATCACATCAGCATCAACCCCCTGAAAGAACATTCTATCTATTCCCTGCCCCTGCCTTGTCCTCATGACCTTGCACATTCTTTCTTTTCAGAAAACAATCAAATTCCCTTTTGAATACCTCGATCAAACCTTCTTTCACCGCCTTCTGGAGAAGTTTGTTCCAATCATCCCCCTGGGTGAACAAATTTCTCCACACATCGCCTTTACTGCTTTTGCTTCCTATTGATATCAGTGTCTCTAGTTCGTAATGCTCTCTTGAGTGGGAATTCAAGGAAAACAGTCCCAATCTCTTCTGCCTGTCCTCATAGAGACAGTAGTTTATCCCTGGAATCATTCTTGTAAATCTCCTCTGTACTGTCTCCAATGTCTTTACATTCTTCCTCAGGTATGGCACCCAGAACAGGACACAGCATTCCAGATGCGATCTAACTAGTATCTTATACAAGTTCAATTTGACCTTCATCCTCTTGTACTCAATGCCACTGTTCATAAAGCCTAAGACACAGTATGTTTATTAATTGCTGTCTTAACCTGCCTTGCCACCTTCAGTCACTTATGTACTTCTTCACTGAGGTCTTTCTGCTCCTGCACTTTCTCATAGATATCCTACAGTGCAGAAAGAAGCCATTCGGCCCATTGTGTCTGCACCAACTGCAATCCCACCCAGGGATTTGACAAAGGGTCATCTGGACTTGAAACATCAGCTCTTTTCTCTCCTTACACATGCTGCCAAACCTGCTGAGATTTTCCAGCATTTTCTCTTTAGGTTTCACAATCCCACCCAGGCCCTACTCCCGCAATCGCACGTATTAACTCCTTTAGAGTTTCCCACATTGTTTTGTACTATCTCACCATGTTCTTCCTTCCAGAGTGCATCACGGCACACTTCCCTACATTTCATCTGACACTTGCTTGGCCAATGCACCGATATGTCTATGTCTTCTTGAAGTTCAAAACTTTTGCCATCATAGTTGACAATGTTTTTAATCATTGTGTCATCTGCAAATTTTAAATTCTGTGAACACCACAGTCTGGGTCATTAGGAGTAGTTGGATAGATTGGGCCAGAGTTTAGAAGAATGAGAGGGGATCTGATTGAGGTATGTAAAATTTTAAAAGGGATTGAGACAGTAAATGTAGACCAATGTTTTCTCTTTTATGGGGCTATCCCGAACAAGAGGTTACACGTATAAAACTGAGATGAGGATGAACTACTTCTCACAGAGGGTGGCGAATGTGTAGAATTTGCTGCCCTATAGTACGGTGGAGTCTGAATCATTGGCGGCACAGTAGCACAGTGGTTAGCACTGCTGCTTTGTAGCCCCTGGGTTCAATTCCTGGCTTGGATCACTGTCTGTGTGGAGTTTGCACGTTCTCCCCATGTCTGTGTGGGTTTCCTCCCACAGTCCAAAGATGTGCGGGTTAGGTTGATTGGCCATGCTAAAATTGCCCCTCAGTGTCCTGAGATGCCTAAGTTAGAGGGATTAGTGGATAAATGTGTAGGGATGTGGAGGTAGGGCCTGGGTGGGATTGTGGTGCGTGTAGACTTTTTCTGCACTGTAGGATTTCTATGATTGAATGGTTTCAAGAGAGAGATAGATATATTTCTAATAAGGATATGGGGAACAGGTGGATTTGAGACCAGGAAAAGATTAGTCACGATCTGATTGAATGGCTGAGCAGACTCGAAGGGCTGAATTTGCCTACTCCTGCTCCTAATTCCTATGCTCCTTTGTTCCTGTATGTCTGGAAGAGCAAGGATCCCAACATGGACTCCTTGGGGATTCCATTACAGATAATCCTCCAATCTGAAAAATAATCATTTATCACTATTCTCTGATTCCTGTCTCAGCCAGTTTCTTATCCAAGTGCCTACTTTCCATTTTATTCCATGAGCTAGAACTTTGCTCACAAGTCTGTTGTGTGGCACTGTATCAAATGCCTTTTGAAAATCCATGTAGACTACATCAACAGCATTGCCCTTATCAACCCTCTCTGTTACCTCTTCAGAAGATTCCAGCTAGTTAGTAAAACATGATTTTTCCTTAATTAATCCATGCTATCTTTTCTTAATTATCCTAATTGACCACTTATTCTGTCCTGAACTGTAATTCCAAATCAGGATGGTGTGTGGCTTAGGTGGAACTGACAGGTGGATGGTGCTCCCATACATCTGCTGTCCTTGTCCTTCCAGGTGTTAGAGCTCACCAGTTTGGGAGTTGATGCTGAGTTGCTGCAGTGCATCATGTATATGATACACACTACTGCCACTGTGGAGAGAGTGAATGTTTAAGGTGGTGGAATTTGATGAAGCGACCTAACTTAATAGCGATATTTTACATAGATGCATATAAGCATAGAAGATAGGAGCAGGAGGAGGCCATTTGGCCCATCGAGCCTGCTTTGCCATTCATCATGATCATGGCTGATCATCCAACTCAATAGCCTAATCCTCCTTCCGCCACATAACCTTTGACCCCATTTGTCCAGCTGCCTCTTAAATGTATTCAATGTTTTGGCATCGACTACTTCCTGTGGTAACGAATTCCACAAGATCACCACTCTTTGGGTGACAAAATGTCTCCTCACCTTCGCCTAAATGGTCTATCCTGAATCCTCAGACTGTGACCCCGGGTTCTGGACACCCCCATCATTGGGAATATCCTTCCTGCATCTACCCTGTCTAGTCCTGTTAGAATTTTATAAGTCTCTATGAGATCCCCCCCTCATTTGTCTGAACTCCAGTGAAAACAATCCCAACGGAGTCAACCTCTCCTCATATATCAGTCCCTCCATTCCCAGAATCAGCCTGGTAAAGCTTCGCTGCACTCCCTCAAGAGCAAGATTATTCTTCCTCAGAAAAGGAGACCAAAACTACACACAATACTCTCGGTGTGACCTCACCAAGGCCCTGTGTAGTTGCAACAACACATACCTGCTCCTGTAGTTGAAACTTTCCTGATGAAGGCCAACATACCATTAGCCTTCTTTACTGCCTGCTGCACCTGCATGCTTACCTTCACCAATAGATCATTGTATATGGAGAGAATTAGTAAAAGTCATACAAGTAAGTATAGAACTGGGAGAAAAGCTGCAATTTTATTTGACTGGTACCAAAGCGTTCAATGGCCCAATCTCTCAGATACCTACCCAAACCTTATTCCACACTCTCCATCTTTACTGCTTCCATTCCACATTTTTGTCAGCCACTTTTTTTTTATTTGTGGGCATTGCTGGTTAGGCGGGCATTGCTGGTTAGGCGGACATTTATTGCCCATCCCTGAGGGGATTTAAGAGTCACATTTAGGCCAGAGCAGCTAAGGACAGCAGATTTCCTTCCCAAAGGACCTAAGTGAACCAGAGGGGTTTGACAATGATTTCATAGTCGTCATAAGACTTTTAATTCCAGATCTTCATTGCGAGAGGTTTTGAGTAGGGATGTGTTTTGGCAATTATACAGGGCCTTGGTGAGGCCACACCTAGAGGTATTATGCACAGTTTTGGTCTCCTTTTCTGAGGAAGGATGTTCTTGCTCTCGAGAGAATGCAGTGAAGGTTAACCAGGCTGATTCCGGGGATGGCTGATGTATGAAGAGAGATTGACTAGGTTAGGATTGTTTTCGCTGGAGTCCAGACAAATGAGGGGGGGATCTCATAGAGGTTTATAAAATTCTAACAGGACGAGAAAGGTTAGATGCAGGAAGGATGTTCCCGATGGTGGTGGTGTTCAGAACCAGGGGTCACAATCTGAGGATTCAGGACGGATAAATTTCACCATCAGCCGTGGTGGGATTCGAAGCCAGGTTGCCAGAGCATTACGATGGATTACTGGTCCAGCGACAGTACCACTACGCCCTGTGTTAAGTAACTTAATTTAAAAGAGGTCTGTATAAGTTTTCCTTGCTTTGCAAAGCTTTACTCTGAGAGTGCTGCACATTGATTCGCTGTCTCATTAATCTTTTTGCATCAGGTCTTTCCCCCGGCCAGTGCCACTGTCGAGACGGTTATGCTGGGAGAACGTGTAACCTCTGTGCTTTGGGTTACAAAGGCTTTCCCAGATGTATGCGCTGTAACTGCAGCTTAATCGGCAGCATTAACGATGACCCTTGTGCTGAACCCTGCCAGTGCAAGGTTTGTAGATGACATGTGATGATAATGTATCCTTTCTACATTCCCTTCAACAGAAAGCAACACAGGCAGGGATATTTTCTGCATTCATTTGTGGGACATGGGCATCACTGGCTAGAGTAGCATTTGTTGCCCATCCCTAGGTACCCTTGAGAAGGTGGTGGTGAGCTGCCTTCTTGAATCGCTGCAGTCCACTATGGTGTGTTGACCCACAATGCCGTTAGGGAGGGAATTCCAGCATTTTGACCCAGCGACTGCAAAGGAATGGCGATATATTTCCAAGGCAGGATGGTGGAGGGGAACTTGCAGGTGGTGGTGTTCCCATGTATCTGCTGCCCTTATCCTTCTAGGTGGAAGTGGTCATGGGTTTGGAAATTGCAGTCGGAGGATCTTTGGTGAATTGCTGCAGTGCATCTTATAGATAGTACACACTGCTGCCACTGAGTATTGGCGGTGGAAGGGCCAGGAATTTGCATGATATGCCCTTAGACGTGGGCAAATGGCTGGAAGATCCATCAATCTTGCTGTCTTCCCAGACAGAACTTCAAAGTCAAATTGAAAAGTGATTGATTCTTTCGCCCTGCATATATTAAAGCACTAGATAATGCAAAGGCAGTGGGCCCTGATAATATTCCTGCAGCAGTCCTGAAGAGTTGTGCTTCTGTCATTCTCCTGGCCAAGCTCTTCCAGTACAGCTACAACACTGGCATCTCCCTGATCCAGGTATGTCCTATACACAAGAAATAGGACAAATCCCCCTCAGCCAATACTGCCCCAATCATCAGCAAAGTGATGGGAAGGGGGTCATTAACAATGCTATCAAACAGTACTTATTCAGCAATACCCTGATCACTGACATTGAGTTTGGGTTCAGCCAGAGCCAATCATCATAGCCTTATTACAGCCTTGGTCCGAATATGGACAAAAGAGCTGAACTCCAGAGGCAAGCTGAGAGGGTTTGCCGTATAAATATTATGGCTACAAGAGTAACCAGAAGCTAAGAATACTGCAGCTGACTCCCTGTAGCCTCCTGACTCCCTCTAGCCTGTTCATCTACAAGGTACAAGTCAGGAGTACAATGGAATACTCCCCACTTGCCTGGATGAGTGCAGCTTCAACAACTCTCAAGAAGTTCAACATCATTTGGGCGGCACGGTAGCATAGTGGTTAGCACTCCTGCCTCATAGCCCCAGGGACCTGGGTTCAATTTCAGCCCCGCGTCACTATCTGTATGGAGTTTGCATGTTCTCCCCATGTCTGCTTGGGTTTCCCGTCAGGTGCTCCAGTTTCCTCCCACAATCCAAAGATGTGCAGACTAGGTTGATTGGCCACACTAAATTGACCTTAGCGTCAGGGGATTGACAGGGTAAATATGTGGGGTTACGGGAATAGGGCCTGGGTGGGATTGTGGTTGGTTCAGGCTCGATGGGCCGAATGGCCTCCTGCACTGTAGGGATTCTATGATTCTACCTGGGACAAAGCAGCCCGCTTGATTGGCGCCACATTCACCACCTTCAGTATCCACTCCTTCCACCGCTGGCGCGGCAGTGAGTACCATTTGCAAGATGCGCTGTAGGAACTCACCAAGGCTCCTTTGGCGACCTGTACCTCCTGGAAGGACAACGGCAGCGGATGCATTGGAACAACTCCACCTGCAACTCCCACACCATCCTGACTTGGAACTGTATTCCTGCTCCTTCACTACCACTGGTTCAAAATCTTGAAACTTCCTCCCTAACAGCACTGTGGAGGTACCTACACCAGATGACCAGCAGCAATTGTAGGAGACGTCTCACCACCACCCCCTCGAGGGCAGTAAGGAGTGGGCAATAAATGCTGTCTTAGCCAGAGCAACGCCCACATCCTGTGAAATCACTTTTTGAGAAGTCTGGGCATCGAAGAGGAGAAGAGATTAAAGTGTTGATTTTTTAAAGGTTGGCCTCAGTTAATGTCAGGAGATTAGATTTATTTGTAAACAAATGTTTGTGAAATGTCACCACTCTATTGGCAATGTGCAATAAATCAGCAAATGTTAGAAATGCCCAGAGGTCATCAGTCCTCTCCCAGTGCAATTTAATTATATTTCACCATCTCGTAAAAGGTCAGAGACTTAAAACTGGCAAAGTTTGCGCTGAACTCCTAAATCCACAGGGCCCATCTTTAAATGATTCAGTTTGAGGCGCCCTTTTCAAACCAGTCACTACTGAGTGGGACAGACGTTGCTCAGGGTCCTTCTGCATTCCTCGCGTTCACATTAAGAAAGCTAGTACCTAACACGCTTTATCCCATCGCGTATTCCACCCTTACTCCCTACCGGATCAGCCTGGGTTCTGTCCCACTCTTGCTTCTGTCTCAGCGGGTTCAAGCCCCACTCCCACAACTTAAGCAAAACATTTAGGCTGATGCCGGTGTACAGTACCGAGGGAGTGCCTCACTGTCATAGGCGCTGCCATTTCAAAGAGACTTCAAACTGAGGTCCCGTCTGCACCTGAGAGATCCTATGCAGAGGAATAGGGGAATGTCACCAATAGTATACATCCTTCAGCCAACTGATTAAGAAGTAGCTGTTTAAGAGGTATTTGTGGGAGCATGCTGTGCTCAAATTGGCTACTGCATTTTCCCACACTGCAGCAGTGACCACTTCTGCAGCTGTCAAGTGCTTTGGGATGACCTGTGATCTTATAATGAGCTTATAATTGGAAAGTCTTTCTTCGCCTGAGGGTCAGTGCCAGTGAGGCAAATAACGCAGTAATGCTCATCCCTGTCATAAGGACAATGGGAATTTTCACAGTAACTTCATTGCAGTGTTAATGTAAGCCTAGTTGTGACAAATAAATAAACTTTACGTTACACACGAGCAGCACAAACCACCCACCGTTGCCCAGATAAGGCCTGAGGACAAATTTCTACTCAATCTTGTGTCTCTTGACTTTAATGATGTGGAGATGCCAGCGTTGGACTGGGGTGAGCACAGTAAGAAGTCTCACAACACCAGGTTAGAGTCCAACAGGTTTATTTGGAATCACAAGCTTTCGGAGCACTGTTCCTTCCTCAGATGATTCCAAATGAACTTGTTGGACTTTAACCTGGTGTTGTGAAACTCCTTAGTGTCTCTTAATTTTGAGCACACATTGTTAACTAGATGAATATATACCCCATTAGCTCCACAAGTGTCGAACTTACTGTCTGAAATATTAGTATAACAACACTTAACCCTCTCTGTGCATAGTTTTAATGGGTGTTCCTGGGTGCATTGTAAGAATGAATGATATTTTGTTTTTACCAGTGACTGTTGAGGTTACAAATGATACTAGTTATTACAAGCATGGGGGATAAATTGTATAACACACTGCCTTCATTCATTCATTCATTCTTAGACTCCTAGTAACACAATCTTGAATTATAGAGCAACGTGGAGGGAGAGAACTGTAACCTGTGTAAGTCGGGATTCTACAATCTGCAAGCAAGGAATCCTGAGGGTTGCACAGAATGTTTCTGCTTTGGGCTCTCTGGTGTCTGCGAAAGTATCTCCTGGTCCATTACGCAGGTGAGTATTACACTGGTTCATGATGTGCCTCTGTCTGTTTCGCTCACATTTCCCGAAACATTTCTCACTGTGGAATTGAATTTGGAGAAAGATGAAAGTGGATGCTTTGAAAACCATTATTAGTCCAACATAGATTGTGTACCATGTGTTAGTAGAATAGTGCAAGGAGTAGTTTAGACCCATACTGCTTTTGGAAGCTTTTTAAAACATGGCTGGCTCAGGTTTGTTAGCTGTCACTCTGCTGTACATTATTAAATCTGTTCTGTGTTTATAGTTGTCAGCTGCTGCGTTGCAAAATGGTTTTGCAAGGCTGTACAATCTTTTAACTCCCTCATTAAACTGTGAAGCTTGCCGGAAGAACACTGCATGGATTTTATAACATTTTGCTGTCTATAAACTGTCTGGTAGCCTCTCTTAATCATTGAATTGGGATCTTGGGGTTCATATGTATGTATATATATATATATATATATATATGGACAAGAGTGTTTAGAACCTGGCTTTGGCCCCAAGCAAGTCAACACTTCATCGCGAGACGGAATTAAATACTGAGCTGCCAGAAATCAGGAGGGAAGAATTTCATCTTTTAGGAATCGCCTAATCCAAATGCAAGTTTCACTTAATCTGAATGGATATTGGCTCTGGTTTGCTAATGTGCCATGCAGTGATTGCATGATGAGTGGGCAGCAATATGAACACCATGCAAAAGTATTTATCTTTAAAATATACCTTACAATGAATAAGCTTTTATTCTCAAATCAGAATTTGCAAATCTTAATTGTCAATGTAATTTTTTTTTTGCGGTTTCAATAAAATTGGCCGCACCATCTCCAAATCTTTTTTTACTATTCATTCGTGGGACATGGGTGTTGCTGGCTGGCCAGCATTTATTGCCCATACATAGATTCCTGAGAGCAGTTAAGAGTCAATCACATTGCTGTGGCTCCGCAACCACATGTAGACCTCCGACTTTGCTGATGACACCAAAGTCGGAGGTGTGGTAGATTGTGAGGAAGGGTGTCATAGTTTGCAGGGTGACTTAGAAAGGTTGCAGAGCTGGGCCGCGAGGTGGCGGATGGAGTTTAATGTGGAGAAGTGTGAGGTAATTCATTTCGGTAGGAATAACAGATGTGTTGAGTATAGGGCTAACGGGAGGACTTTGAATAGTGTGGAGGAGCAGAGGGATCTAGGTGTATGTGTACATAGATCCCTGAAAGTTGGGAATCAAGTAGATAAGGTTGTTAAGAAGGCATACGGTGTCTTGGCATTTATTGGTAGGGGGATTGAATTTAGGAGTCGCAGCGTCATGATGCAACTGTACACAACTCTGGTGCGGCCACACTTGGAGTATTGTGTGCAGTTCTGGTCCCCACATTACAGGAAGGATGTAGAGGCTTTGGAGAGGGTGCAGAGGAGGTTTACCAGGATGTTGCCTGGTATGGAGGGGAGATCCTATGAGGAGAGACTGAGAGATTTGGGGTTGTTTTTGCTGGAAAGAAGGCGGCTAAGAGGGGACCTTATTGAAACATATAAGATGATTAGAGGTTTAGACAGGGTGGATAGTGATAGCCTTTTTCCTAGGATGGAGAAAGCTAACACGAGGGGGCACGGCTTTAAATTAAGGGGGGGTAGTTATAGGACTGATGTCAGGGGTAGGTTCTTTACCCAGAGGGTGGTGAGGGACTGGAATGCCCTGCCAGCTGCAGTTGTAAATGCGCCTAGTTTGGGGGCGTTTAAGAGATCTGTGGATAGGTTTATGGACGAAATGGGATTGGTTTAGATTAGTGGGTTAGTGTTTTTTTTTAAAAAGCTGGTCGGCGCAACATCGTGGGCCGAAGGGCCTGTTCTGCGCTGTAATGTTCTATGTTCTATGTTTAAACCAGATAAGGACGGCAGATTTCCTTTCCTTAGGGAGGTTGGTGAATCAGATGAGTTTTCACAGCAATTGGCAATGGTTTCATGGTCATCTATAGGTTCTTAATTCTAGATGCTTTTTATTGAATTCAAATTCCATCCGCTGATGTGACAGTATTTGAATCCTGTCATATCAGCGGATGGAATTTGAATTCAATAAAAAGTATCTAGAATTAAGAACCTATAGATGACCATGAAACCATTGCCAATTGCTGTGAAAACCCAGAACATTAGAGAGTTTCTGGATTAATAGTCTAGCAATAATACCACTAGGCTATCACCTCCGCTTGACACGTTCCTTTTCAAGTCAATGAAACTCCTTACTTTCCTTCGTCTTTCAGCATTTTAATCAACCAGTACACAGATAATTAAAATTCCCCTTGTTTTTTAACAGCCACAATTAGTCACAAGAATGATGGAGAAGGTCGAGGGGTGGACTAGTAGAGGCCTTTGAAATTATGAACAGTTTTGATAGGATGGATGTTTCCTCTTGTGGAGAAAAAACAAAAATCAGAGAATATAAGATAAGCACCAGAAAAATCCAGTCGGGAATTCAAAGCCAGCACCTCTCCTGTTTTTGAGCCATCAAGATTAACCCAGCATGTGTCTCAAATGGTAGTTAGACCCCTTTCCCCTATCATCACCAACCTACACTGGCTCCCGGTAAAGCAACATCCTGATTTTAAAATTCTCATCATTGTTTTCAAATCCCACTGTTGCCTCACCTCTCCCCCTCTCTATAACTCCTGCAGCCCCATAATCCTTCCTGATTCCTGTTCTCAGTGGCACAGTGGTTAGCACCGCTGCCTCAGGGATTGGTACTGGATCCGCTGTTATTTGTCATTTATATTAGTGATTTGGATGAGAATTTAGGAGGCATAGCTCGTAAGTTTGCAGATGACACCAAGATTGGTGGCACAGTCGACAGTGAAGAAGGTTATCTAGGATTGCAACAGAATCTTGATCAATTGGACTGATGAATGGCAGATGGAGTTTAATTTAGATAAATGTGAGGTGACGCATTTTTGATAGATTGAATCGGGGCAACGCCTACTCAGTTAATGGTAGGATGTTGGTCAGAGTTATAGAACAAAGAGATCTAGGAGCCCAGGTTCATAGCTCCTTGAAAGTGGAGTCACAAGGAGACAGAGTGGTGAAGGAAGCATTCGGTATGCTTGGTTTCATCGGTCAGAACATGAAAACAGGAGTTGCCTTATTGAAGTTGTACAAGATATTAGAAAGGCCACACTTGGAATATTGTTACAATTCCCATTGCCCTATTATGGAAAGGATATTATTAAACTGGGAAGAGTGCAGAAAAAAGTTACAAGGATGCTACTGAGATTTGATGGTTTGAGTTATAAGGAGAGGCTGGATAGACTGGGATTTATCTCCCTGGAGGCTTAGGGGTGATCTTACAGAGGTCTACAAAATAATGAGGGGCATAGATACAGTAGATAGTAAACATCTTTTCCCAAAAGTAGGGGAATCTAAAACTAGAGGGCATAGGTTTAAGGTGAGAGGGGAGAGATACAAAAGGGTCCAGAGGTGTGCTATTTTCACACAGGGTGGTGAGTGTCTGGAACAAGCTGCCAGAGGCAGTAGTAGAGGCAGATACAATTTTGTCTCTTAAAAAACAGTCAGACAGCTACGTGAGTAAGATGGGTATCGAGGGATATGGACCAAATGCGGGCAATTGGGACTAGTTTAGTGGTAAAAACTGGGCGGCATGGACAAAGGGCCTGTTTCCATGCTGTAAACCTCCATGACTCTTTGACTGTATAAGTTTTATTTTGGACAAATGAAGCGTACCATGTAAATCAGGAAACAGAGGTCAGGGCTTTCCTTATTTTAATACACTGCTTTAATGATTGGGTAAGTCACCTAACTGCACATCTTAAAAAAAATAAAAGTATTTGAATTGCAGATTTAAAAATAGAATCCCTACAGTGCAGAAGGAGGCCAATCAGCCCATCGACAACAATCCCACCCAGGCCCTCTCACCATACCCCCACATATTTACCCCGCTGACACTAAGGGGCAATTCAGCATGGCCAATCAACCTAATCTTTGGACTGTGGGAGGAAACCGGAGCACCTGAAGGATGCAGACATAGGGAAAATGTGCAAACTCCACACAGTCACCCGAGGCCAGAATTGAACCCGGGTCCCTGGTGCTGTGAAGCAGCAGCACTAACCACCGTGCCACCCTCTGTCAGAAGGAGTGATCTGCAACTCAGGCGCGTTCCAAGTTTGAATATTGTTTTTTCACAAGCACATGAAAATTATTATTCCTTCCACATCCCCCCCTCCTTCCCCCCCACCAGCCTGTCTGTTAATGCAGCATTCTGTACAGTATTTAAGTACTTCATTGTAAATGAGAATACTATAGTGGCAGTCCAATATTGGTTATCATTTAATTTGTATGTAATTTTCTTCAGCATTTTCGACCCATTGATGAATGGCATTAATTAGATTTGTACTGTGCCGCAGCAGCTTAAACCTAATGATGCAAGACAAATACTGAACAAATGACATTTTTATTTTGAAGGTCATGGATGCTAATAGATGGCAAGTGACTGACGGCCAGGGTATAAAGCGGGCGCAACTCTCTCACAGTCTGTCGGGTGACCGCAGCCAAATGAGCATTAACAACACAGAAGCCAGGAAGCCTGTGCCGCCTTTGTATTACTGGACTGCACCAAAATCATATTTGGGTAATAAGGTAAAGCGATATTTTTTTTAAGAAAGGGGTTGTAAATGAGGTTGCCATGAAGAAAACAGCAGGGAATTATAGGCTCCCCAAGCTTCAGAAAGACGCAGGGTTTGAACATGTCCCTTCTGTTTTACAGGGAATCAGTGTACGTTCATACACAGGGAAACATTCTCTGCAGACAAAGGGACATATTCAAGACTTGTGCCCTTTTTTGAATTGCCCGGGAACTTAGGGAAGTACAATCCCCTATTGCTCT
This sequence comes from Carcharhinus amblyrhynchos, assembly GCF_965287045.1. Taxonomy (NCBI): domain Eukaryota; kingdom Metazoa; phylum Chordata; class Chondrichthyes; order Carcharhiniformes; family Carcharhinidae; genus Carcharhinus; species Carcharhinus amblyrhynchos. The sequence goes on along the minus strand of NC_137331.1, from coordinate 109,983,947 downwards.
CTCCATGAGGATGCCTGAGGCCAATCAGGCCCGACTTGCCAACAAGTCATTTCAAATTTGGCATTCTTGTGTTTGTCCTGATGAGTGCAAGACAAAAAACTTTGGCAACATTCCTCTCCTTTCAGTAGTCCTCACTTGTTATTGTGAAAGCTGCTATATAAATGAAGTCCTTCTTTTCTCTTCCTTCCCAGTTGACTGCCTATGGAGGCCATCTGAGGTTCACTGTATTGTATGATTTTCCAATGGAAAGCACTGAGAATGAGCTGACCTCCAATATCGATGTCATTATTGAGGTAAGGAGACTGCAAGCAATAACCAATTCAATTAAACTGATTGCACCATGAGGCAGCTCCCAAACCATGAGGCTGGAGATCTGTGCACATTGCATACGCCCTCACTGGGTGCAGTTGATCTGACTGACACTCAAAGGGTGACTCAGGACAGAATGGAGAACCAGACACGAACAGGCATGGGGTGGAGATAGCGCTAAAACATAGTTTCTTTTAAAAAAATTTACTCCATCCTTAAAGTTACAAAGCCAGTGCTCAGAATGGTCTGGGCGATGCCAAGTCCAATCTTTGCTTCTTCCAAAAACCAAATTAAAACGGAATTCACTTCATCGACCCCACAAAAGAGGCAAACAAGTATCAAACTGATAAGATAAGGCATTGCACTCCATCTTGGGCTTGACCTGACACTCGACCTTAGCCAAAAGGCTGAGAAGCGCTGAGGCCTCAAAGAATCCCCATAGTGCAGAAGAGACCATTCAGTCCATTGAGTCAGCACCAACTGTCTGGCAGACAATCTTGAGTTACAAGTTATAAGGGAGGCTGGATAGACTGGGACTTTTTTCCCTGAAGTGTAGGAGGCTTAGGGGTGATCTTATAGAGGTCAAAAAATAATGAGCAACATAGATCAGTGAGATAGTCAGTATCTTTTCCCAAAGGTCTAAAGCTTTCCATGCTGTAAACTTCTGTAATTCTCCCTAGGCCCTCTTCTCCATCCTATCCCCATAACCCCATAAATTTCCCCATGGCTAATCCATCTAACCCACACACCTTGGGGCACTAACGGGCAATTTAGCATGGTTAGTCCACCTAACCAACACATATTTGGAATGTGGGAGTCTGAAACTAGAGGGCATATGCTTAAGGAGAGAGGGGAGACATCCAAATTGCCCAAAAGGGCAGCCTTTTCACACAGGGGTTGGTGAGTGTCTAGAACAAGCTGCCAGAGGTAGTAGTAGAAGCGGGTACAATTTTGACTTTTGGAAAGCATTTAGACAGTTACATGGGTATGATGCGTATAGAGAGATATGGGCCAAAGGCAGGCAATTGGAACTAGCTTGATAGTTTAAAAAAAAAAGGCAGCATGGACAAGTAGGGCCAAAAGGCCTGTTTCCATGCTGTCAACCTCTATGACTCTACCTAGGTCCTCTTCTCCACCCTATCCCCATAACCGCACAAACATCCCATGGCTAATCCATCTAACCCACACATCTTGGGATACTAATGGGCAATTTAGCATGGTCGATCCACCTAACCTGCACATACTTGGACTGTGGGAGGAAACCCACACAGACATAGGGAGAACATGCAGACCCCATACAGATAGCCACCCAATGCCAGAACCAAACCAGTGAATGGGTGTAAATTGAGAGAGGTGGATACTCAACAAAACCTTGCATCAGTGCATCAGTCGCTGAAAATAAGTGCACATGTACAGCAAGCAATAAAGGAGGCAAATGGAATGTTGGCCTTCATAGCGAGAGGATATGAGTATAGGGATAGGAATGTTTTGCTGCATTGGTGAGGCCACACCTAGAGTATTGTGTGCAGTTTTGGTGTCCTTATCTGAGGGAGGATGTCCTTGCAATAGAGGGAGTACAGCGAAGGTTTACCAGGCTGGGATCCCTGGGATGGCAGGTCTGTCATATGAGGCGAGACTTTTAAGTTGGTTAGGGTTATATTCACCAGAGTTTAGAAAAGTGAGAGGGAATCTCATAGAAACTTATAAAATTTTAGCAGGGTTAGACAGAGTAGATTCAGAAAGAATGTTCTTGATGGTGGAGGAATCCAGAACTAGGGGTCATCGTTTGAGGATAAGGGATAAGCCTTTTAGAACTGAGTTGAGGAGAAATTTCTTCACCCAGTGGGTGGCGAATGTGTGGAATTCACTACCACAGAATGTAGTTGAGGTCCAAATGTTGTGTGATGTCAAGAAGAAATTTGATTTAGCTCTTGGGGCTAAAGAGATCAAGGGATATGGGGAGAAGGTGGGATCAGGATATTGAATTTGATGATCAACCATGATCAAAATGAATGGCGGAGCAGGATTGAAGGGCCAAATGACCTACTCCTGCTTCTAGTTTCTATGTTTCTAACCCGGGTCACCGGTGCTGTGAGGCAGCAGTGCTCACCGCTGTGTTGCCACACTGTCTAAGAGTATGACTACATTCCCAGAAACGTTACACGGAGGTACCAAATATGTTTACTTCGTGTAAAACATTCTCACATCCGGGAAGTAAATTGGACACAGTTTGAAGTGTGGTTTTTATTGTCGCAGTAATTCATATACAGAATTATCTTATTAAGCAAAAGTGAACCCGTAGGATTTACATAGTTAATCATTTACAATAACAGCCTGCTTAATCCTGGTAAACTCTCATGTGGTGAATCTCATTAACACCCCCTTTGTTGATGCCGGAAGGCTTTAATGTCCTTTCATAAACATTATTGAGCGCCAAACACTTGGAGCATACTGATAGCTGGCAGGGGCAGAGAAACTGCCTGAACGCCCGAATTAGCAAAATAACACAAACATTGGTGACTTGCGAGACTGTAATCTAATCTCAGGGATTAATTGCTGTAAATTGATTAAATTCCCTCTTGCGATTTATTGAACCGAAGCCCTTGATTAGATTACAGATAGCACGCTGGCTAAACAGGACTAATTACAAGAGCAGAGTCTCATCAAGGGGTTCAAACGATGACATTAGCAATGAAAGCAACTTGCTTCGTCACCCAAAATGCCCAGTTGGATTATTTTCATTGAAGTTGCTCACTTATGATCATTTTTTATCACGTAGGGTTTGCTTTTCAGCCCCAAAGTTATGCGTTACAGCCCCCACGAAAAGAATTCAGCGCATAACCTTGGCTGGCACTCCATCGCAATACTCTGGGCAGGATGTTCCGGCCCCGCTCACCCCAAGACCAGGAAAATCCCACTCGAGGTCAATAGACCTTTCCGTGGTCCGTCCCTCACCTGCTACAATTCCCATAGCAGGCCAAACAGGAAAATTTGCCTCTGAGTCAGAATCAGACACGCTGTCTGTCAGCTAGGGTGTCAAACTCATGATAAGAACTGTGAGCTCTGATGAAGGATCATCCAGACTCAAAACATTGGCTCTATTCTCTGTCCACAAGTGCTGTCAGAGCTGCTGAGATTTCCCAGCATTTTCTGTTTATGTTAAACCTGGAGTGCTTTGCTATTCCAGTTGTTCAGATGACTATGACTGTCAATAAACTGTGGGCGGCATGGTGGAACAGTGTTAGCACTGCTGCCTCACAGCGCCTAGGTTTGATTCCAGCCTTGGGTGATGTGTGAAGTCTGCACATTCTCCACATGTCTGCATGGGTTTCCTCCAGGTGCTCAGGCTTCCTCCCACAGTCCAAAGATATGTGGGTTAGGTGGATTGGCCATGCTAAATTGCCCCTTAGTGTCCCAAAATGTGTAGGTTAGAGGGATTGGCGGGGTAAATATGTGGGGTTACAGGGCTAATGCCTGGGTAAGGGATGCTGGCCTTCATCGCGAGGGGGATTGAATATAAAAGTAGGGAGGTCTTGCTGCGGCTGTATAGGGCATTGGTGAGGCCGCAGCTGGAGTACTGTGTGCAGTTTTGGGCGCCGTACTTACGCAAGGATATTTTGGCCTTGGAGGGAGTGCAGAGGAGGTTTACTAGGCTGATACCGGAGTTGAGGGGGTTGAGCTATGAGGAGAGGCTGAATAGATTAGGCTTGTACTCGTTAGAGTTTAGAAGAATGAGGGGAGATCTCATTGAGACGTATAAGATGATGAATGGGATGGATAGGATAGAGGTGGAGAGACTCTTCCCGCTCAGAAAGGGTAGTAGGACTAGGGGGCACAGCCTCAGGATAAAGGGGGGGCGGTTTAGAACAGAGTTGAGGAGGAACTTCTTCACTCAAAGAGTGGTGAATCTCTGGAATTCTCTGCCCGTTGAAGTGGTGGAGGCTGCCTCGCTAAATATTTTTAAGACGCGGGTTGATGGGTTTTTGATAAGCGAGGGGATTAAGGGTTATGGGGAGAGGGCGGGAATGTGGAACTGAGCCACGACAGATCAGCCATGATCTTATTGAATGGCGGGGCAGGCTCGAAGGGCTAGATGGCCTACTCCTGCTCCTATTTCTTATGTTCTTATGTTCTTACTGTGGAGTCAATGGGCCGAATAGCCTCCTTCTGCACTGTAGGGAGTGTGTGGTACAATAGCTCCCCCATTGCTTGCGTTGTCTGCTCCAGATTCAGTAGTGAGGATGTTTGAAAGTTCATTCAGCTTTCTCTGAGGTGTGGGCTATCACCAGTCCCTCCTCCCCTGACTACCTTTGCAACTCTCCCCTCTCCCTTTTGTTAACCAGCAAGGTTTATATTAAAATTGCCCCTAATCCTTCTAAATTACACATCTCAGGACACTAAGGGGCAATTTTAGCGTGGCCAATCAACCTAACCCGCACACCTTTGGACTGTGGGAGGAAACCAGAGCACCCGGAGGAAACCCATGTGGACACGAGGAGAATGTGCAAACTCCACACAGACAGTGACCCAAGCCGGGAATCAAACCCAGATTTAATCCAATTAGCATTGATTATGATGGTGAAGGGTAAACAGTGATATTTAACAGGACTTAAATTTGTCAACATTATCTCACAGAGCACATTTTGCTTCATTTGCCAACATTAAAGTAGCTTTTACATTCAACCTGACTTATTGGTTTCCATTTGCAAGGGGAGAAATATATTTCTCCTCGAATCATAGAATCCCTATAGTGCAAAAGGAGGCCATTCAGCCCATCGAGTCTGCACCGACAACAATCTCACGCCAGGTCCTATCCCCACAACCTCACACATTTACCCCGCTTATCCTTCTGACCTACACATCCCAGGACACTAAATGATAATTTAACATGGTTAATCAACTAACCAGCATGCCTTTGGACTGTGGGGGGAAACTGGAGCAACTGGAGGAAACCCATGCAGACACAGGGAGGACATGCAATCTCCACACAGATAGTGACCCAAGCTGGGAATTGAACCTGGGTTCACTGGGGCTGTGAGGCAGCAGTGCTAACCACTGTGCCACGTGCCACCCCCATACTCCACCCTCCTGTGTCGAGATCACGTTGAGACTCAACATCATCATAGTATCTGGGTGTTGTCTGCAGTACAGATTTGGCTGCCAGGATCTTTTGCCTACCAAAGAGACTATCTTGCAAAAAATCTTTCTGAGATCTTTACTTTTTTGCACCATTTTGGTTTGGTTAACTCACACCACGGTGCCAAGGTAGCCATTGTCCGAACTTCTTTGTACTGGTCACCATATTACAGGAAGGGCAGAATTGCTCTGAAGAGAGTGTGGTTTGCAACAGTGTCGCCCGGGCTAGAAAAGTGATGTTATGAGGAGAGATTGGATAGGTTGGTGTTAATTTTCCATGGAATAATGAAGGCTGAGGGGTGACTTGATAGAGGTGTACAAAATTATGAGGGGAAGAGATAGGATGGAGAGGATAAAATTGTTTCCCTTGGTGGGAAATTCTAGAACCACGGACGTACATTCAAGATAAGCAGCAGTAGGGGACATGAGGAACTTTTTTATGCAGAGGGTGATGAGCATCTGGGATTCGCTGCCCACTTTGTGGTGGAGGCAGAGACCTAAACTCTTCTAAACAGTACTTGGGTCTGTACCTCAAGTGCTATAAGCTACAGGACAGTGTGGCAGCACAGTCGTTAGCACTGCTGCCTCACAGTGCCAGGATCGCAGGTTTGATTCCCGGCTTGGATCACTGTCTGTGTGGAGTTTGCACATTCTCCCCGTGTCTGCATGGGTTTCTTTCCACAGTTCAAAGATGTGCAGGTTAATGGATTGGCTATGCTAAATTGCCCATTAGTGTCAGGGGGTACTAGCTAGAGTAAATGCATGGGGTTATGAGGATAGGGCCTGGGTGGGATTGTGGCCAGTGCAGACTCGATGGACTGAATGGCCTCTTTTTGCACTGTAGGGATTCTATAATTCCATAATCTAACCTTGTACTGTCTTGCAATATGAAGGAGGTGTTTGCATTATTAGAGCCTTCACGAGAAGTGTAAAACTGTGTGCTGCAGGGATTCACATCAATGGAAAAAAACCCCATGAAGCTATTCCTTCCAATCTCTGGGCCGACATTGTTTCATGGCCCCTATGAAGAATAAATTAAATGGCTATTTGTCTCCATGGTCTTGCTGCATGCAAGGTAGCTGTTACACTTCCACACATTGCAAGAGTTTATTGCCATTTCCCTGTTTAAGGCTTTATGTTATTGTATAATGATTCATGTAATCATTGCGCCATTCTGACCAGAATATAATATTTTCCCACTGTGATGCAGAAGATGCTCTCACTTATTGTACAAGCTGACTGTGCACATTTTGATCATTCAGGGTGGTGGTCGAACACTGAGCACAGGGTTTGAAGGTCTCCTGCTCCAACCGTACCAGGAACAATTGGTTGCTGTTCCATTTCTACCCGAGAACTTTGTGGACATGAACACCAATAGTGCAATAGACCGAGATCAACTCATGATGGTTCTCGTAAATGTAACACGCCTGCAGATCAGAGCCACGTACAATGTTGCCCGAAAGGCTGTGTACAGGTGAGCATACACTTTCAGCAAGTATAAAGGATGACACAATGTCAAAAGAAGTGGTGTGGAGAATTGTTACAAGGTCAGGGCCTTGAGTTCACTACTCCCTTGGAGAAGGTGGTGCCTGTTAAACGAGAATGTGGTTTCATGTGGTCTTTCATACACTGTAGAAGCATGCCCATATTGCAAACATTTAGCTGTTATATTGCATAACTAAAGGCTGCAATAACCCTTGTGATCTGAACCTGAATGGTCTCATTGTCCACATTTTAAAGTAAAGGTGGAACAAGTACCCAGTGTGATAAGGATAGATGTGATTTTTTTAAGCTGCTGTGCTTCACAACAAGTGAATGGGGAGAGCGCCACTTATGATTGGAAAGAATACAAAATAACAGACAAGCTGCATGTCCCTGTAGCAGTGGGACATTGAGTAGCATCCCAGTGACATAGTGGCTCAGTGGTTAGCCTCAGTGAGTCAGCGACCTGGGTTCAATTCCTGGCTTGGGTCATTGTCTGAGTGGAGTCTGTATGTTCTCCCTGTGTCTGTGTGGGTTTTCTCTGGGCGCTCTGTTTCCTCTCACTGTTCAAAGATGTGCTGGTTAGGCGCATTGACCATGCTAAATTCTCCCTTGGTGTACCCAAGCAGGCACTGGAGTGTGGTGACTAGGAGATTTTTTTGAAATAACTTCATTGCAGTATTAATGTAAGCCTACTTGTCGCAATAAATAAACTTTAAAAACTTAAACTTAAGAAGAGTTTTCCCTGTACAAAGTGTTTGTAAGTGATGAGACAAGTAAATCAGTTGTTTGTTAGTCTGTTGGGTAAGAACATCAAAGCACGTTTGATTAATATTTTAACTGCCTGTTGTCACAATGAATTTCTCAACTCCCCTGAATACAATTTGCTTTAAAAGCCTCGAGATGTAAAAACTATATATTTTCCCTGTGTGAAATATTAGTCAAAAATTCTGATTTATATTTTTGAATTTGCCGGGTGTTAATGAAGCATTATCGTACCAGGGAACTTTTAGACACTAATTCTTTCGGTGGGAAATGGTCCTTCAAGAGTTATATTTGAATGGTATCTTCAAGATATTGAATTGTATTTGAAAGCTTACCCCAGTGTGATGCAGTGATTGCAGTATTTTAACTAGCAGCCCAGTGGCCATGAGATCAAATCCCACCAGAGTACATTGTGAAAATCAGTTCAATAAATCGGGTAGCTTGAGGGATTACACAAGAAATAATGTTTGCGGGAGTTGCCATATTATTGTAAAAACAGAACTGGTTTATGAGAGGTGTCTCTCCTTCTCAATTTGGCCTCCACGAGGTATAATTCCATCCCATAACCTTTAATGGCTGCTGAGAGTGAGACTTGCAAAAAAAGATTTACAAGAATGTTACCAGGACTGGAAGGTTTGAATTATAAGGAGAGGCTGAATAGGCTGCGACATTTTTTCCCTGGAGTGTAAGAGGATGAAGGGTGACCTAATAGAGGTTTATTAAAATTGCGAAAGCATTAGTAAGGTGAATAGCCCAGGTCTTTTCTCCAAGGTAAGGGAGTCTAAAACTAGAGGGCATAAGTTTAAGTTTATTTATTAGTGCACAAGCAGGCTTACATTAACACTGCAATGAAGTTACTGTGAAAATCCCAAAGTCGCCACACTCCGGCACCTGTTCAGGTAAACTGAGGGAGAATTTAGCATGGCCAATGCACCTAACCAGCACATCTTTCAGACTGTGGGAGGAAACCGGAGCACCCGGAGGAAACCCACACAGACACGGGGAGAATGTGCAGATTCCGCACAGAAAGTGACGCAAGCTGGGAATACATTACCAGCTTCTCAGGCTAAAGAGAGGAAGTGCCTTCTCTTTATCGAGTCAGCTTTTATTTGTCCATCTCCTCAGTTTATCCCAACCCTCTCTTTCATTATTCCCTTTCAGTCTGAACTGACTCCTTTCCTCCCATCCACACCGTGAAGCAAATTCTCCAACCTCTTTCCTCTCCATCACAGCCATCCACCCGCTTTTCTTTTCTCTGCTGTCCATTCCCCTTCACCACCCAACCCAGTTCTTCCTTCTCATCCATTTTGTCCCTCCTCCCTTTCCGTGCTTCCTGGGGCACCCAGCTACAATCTCCACAATCGCTGTGCATTCTGTCCGCTTTATCATGGTTTTTGACCTATCCCCATTGACATGTAATTTCTCCTGGTCCTTTGCAGGACCATTCATTTCATCCCTCAGTATTTATTTCCCTTACTAAGCCTCTTCTCCCAAATCCACTTGATGACACCCTAGACACGTCTCTAAGCATTTCTCCCACTGGCCAAGTTTGCTGACTCTGTAGACTGCAGGCAGGAATTGTTGTTCTTGTAACATCATGACCTACGGTGCACAGAAAGCATTAAACCTGCCCATGCTGACTGTACACAAGATTGAACCACGCACTCCCTCTGCATCCAAAGTGTAAGGGCAGGATTTTACAACCTCGCGCTGTAGTACAATTTTACCTTTTAAAAAAGCATTTAGACAGTTACATGGGTAAAGAGGGATGTGGGCCAAATGCGGGCAACTGGGACTATCTTAATGGTAAAAATTGGGCAGCATGGACAAGTTGGGCCGAAGGGCCTGTTTCCATGCCATGACAAAATAGTGCAATAGAGAAGTGGGAACTCTCTGGCTTGTTAGTCACCAGAATCGGGAGGAGTGGATTGAGGCAGGGCTGCGGGGGATGAAGTTACACAGTTTAATTTGTCCTCTCTGGTTTAAGTAGGCATTGGTTATATTTTTCTTTAAAAACCCAAAATTGATGCACTTCACCATTTTAATCCGTTACAACGATGTGAATTATCCCAATTTTTGTACTTTCAGGCTGAGCTCTGTCACCTTGGACGTCGCAAACCCCAATGCCATCGACATTCTTCCAGCAGTGGATGTGGAACACTGTGAATGCCCACCAGGTTACTCTGGCATTTCCTGTGAGGTAACTACCAGAAGGATGTGGAGACTTTGGAGAGGGTACAGAAAAGATTTACCAGGATGTTGCCTGGTATGGGGGGCATTAACTATGAGGAGAGATTGGAGAAACTTGGTTTGTCCTCACTGGGACAACGGAGGCTGAGGGGCGACCTGATAGAGGTCTACAAGATTATGAGGGGCATGGACAGAGCAGATAGTTAGAGGCTCATCCCAGGGTGGAAGAGTCAATTACCAGGGGGCATGGGTTTAAGGTGCGAGGGGCAAGGTTTAAAGGAGTTGTACGAGGCATGTTTTTTACACAGAGACTGGTGGGTGCCTGGAACTCGCTGCTGGGGGAGGTAGTGGAAGCAGGTACGATAGTTAATCTTAAGGGGCATCTTGACAAATTCATGAATAGGATGGGAATAGAGAGATATGTTTCCCGGATGGGTAGGGGGTTTTAGTTTCAGATGGGCAGCATGGTCACTGCAGGTTTGGAGGGCCGAAGGGCCTGTTCCTGTGCTGTAATTTTCTTTGTTCTTTGTAATAAAGAAAACCCTTATCATTTGGTTACATCCTCACAGCAATATTGCTAGTGTCAGATAGAGGACATCAAAAGAAAATTGGCTCTTCTGTGGCAGACAAACTTATGCATTTAGAATTCAGAACGTCTTTCAAAACTCCCTCCCTTCCCAAGTATAGGTAGATCACCAGTCATAAATGCAAAAATGATAAACATAAAAAGATATGGCCGGAATATTACCACTGTTCACGTTGACAGGATTTTCCCCTCCCGCTGCAGTGAACGGAGATCTGGCTGGATGCAAAATTCTCTAACCTCACCGCAGCAGGAGCGTGGCATGAGCGGCAGATAAGATCGCGACCTAAGAGTTTTTATTGTCAAGAGCTAGGAATGACACACGCATGTACATTATCCAAACAATAAACACATCTTCCATTCTGATATCCTGGCAACTTTAATTTGATCTGTGTTTTGCCAAAACAGATTTCCTAATGCATGATGTTTCGAATCAAAATATTTTGGTCATTTTCCCTCTTCGAGTTTTCTTCTACGTGTTTACCTTCCTTATTGCTGCAGAGTACGTGATAATATTGACCAGTGATGGGCAATCAAGACCAGTGAGTGGTCCGAAGGAGTGGCCCTCCTTCATCTCTATGGCCCACAAGATTGAAATCAGGCTTGCTCACTGACCATCGCCCCATCAATAAGATTGAATACGTTTAGTACACGCCCAAATATTTTATAGCAAGTTGTAAAAAATGCTTAGTCATTGTTATATTAGTGGAACCATCATCAAATTCAAATATGTACGCTAGAATTCTACTGCCCCGCCCGCCATGGAATCAAAGTGGACAAGGAGCGAGCAACGGAATCGTCCGTTGACCTTGGATGGGAATTTCCAGTCTCGCTCAAGGCCCTTACACTATGGACAGTGAGGGAATGCACAGTTCTCATGCCGGCGGGTTGGGAAAACCCTACTGGCGTGAACGGTGGTAACATTCCGGTCGTATCTTTTTGTGTCTATCATTTTTGCATTCATGACTGGTGACCTGCCTATACTTGAGAAGGGAGGGAGTTCTGAAAGATGATAAATTCTAAATGCATAAGTTGTCTGCCACAGAAGAGCCAATTTTCTTTTGATGCCCTCTATCTAACACTAGCAGTATCGGTGTGAGGACATAACCAAATGATGAGGGTTTTCTGTATTACAAAGAACAAAAACAATTACAGCACAGGAAGAGGCCGTTTGGCCCTCCAAGCCTGCACCAGCCATGCTGCCCGTCTGAACGTAAACTCCCTACCCTTGCGGGAACCATATCCCTCTATTCCCATTCAGCTCTCACAATCAGCATGCACCTCACTTCACTTACCCTTGCTTTATGTGTGTATTACTTCAGCCAAAACGATAGGGAAAAAACAACGCAGACAGAAATCGCGGAATGTGGCAACCCAGGATGAAGGGGAAAAAAAGTCAGGAGCCATGGTGGGAATAGAACCCGTGTCCCCAGAACATTACCTTGGGTCTAGTGGATTACTGGCCCAGTGACAATACCACTACACCATTGTCTCCCCAGTAAGACAAATTGGGCTTTGCATGATTTGCCCTGCTCCAGTGAATTCTGCCTGAATGTTTGTCAAAGATTTGCCTAATAGTGTGTCCAGAACTCTGTTCCACCGCTTCACTGAGAATGTTACCATTTAAGCAATTTACCTTTCAACAACAAAGGGTCATTGTGACATGTCAAATGTACATGGAGTCACGTGGCCGTAACGACTTGCAAATTAAATCGAGCGAGTATCTCATTCATGTCAACCTGCTAACTTGTTCAATTCTAATTTGCGAACAAATGTTGGTGCTTAAGATTGTTCTCACCAAGGAAAAGTGGTCAATTTTATTGGAAATAGTATTCAGTATGTAATAGACTCTTTCACTGAGGTTATTGTTTGGATTATTTTCACAGATAATGGATTAGTTGCAATACTAATAGCAACATTTTGTGTATTCACAGCAGCTAAATAGCCTCCTCACACAATGGTGAAGCATGCCTTAATTTCTCAGTGTCTCAGATTTTGCTGAAATGTCATGACAAAGGATGCAATTTATGAAGCACATGCCTCCATTATTATCTTCCTGAATTTTAAGGCTTCGTTCCTGTGAACCTTCAGCCAGAGTTGGGTTGCAGAATCTTTCTATTGTATAATAGCCCTCATTTCACTCTTCTTGGTCTGAAAGCTCTAGCCTGTACCGAAGGTGGACAACTTGATTTTTTTCCATGATATGTGCTACATCTTTATTAAACCAATAACCAACAATATAAATTCTCAATAATACCGGTCACTTCATTTCCCTGCAAGTCAGAGTCCGTCTCGATGACCAATTCACCCTCGAGGCCTCTGTCCTAGACTTCAGAATGACTGAACAAATCATTCAAACCACTGCAGTGAAGATGTTCCTGTGGACTCTTCCTTTATACCTTTGTTTAGCTATATCTTTCTGCCATACAAATTACAGCCTGCGTTAGTCCATTCAAAGAATTAGTGCCACAATGGTTAGCACTGCCGCCTCACAGCACCAGGGACCCAGGTTTGATTCCTCTTGGGGCACTGTCTGTTTGGAGTCTGCACATTCTCTCCGTGTCTGTGTAGGTTTATTGTGGGTGCTCTGGTTGCCTCTCATAGTCCAAAAATGTGCGGATTAAGTGGATTTGTCTTGCTAAATTGCCCCTTGGTGTCAGGGGGAATTAGCTGGGGTAAATGAACAGTGACCACAAGTCCGTCTACTTTAGGATAAAAATGGAAAGGGACGAGTGCCGTCCAAGCGGGAGTGTGCTGAACTGGGGAAAGGCGAGCTATGGCAGGATGAGGAGGGAGCTGCAGCAAACTGACTGGGAGGGACTGTTAGCTGGCAAGTCCACGGTTGGCAAGTGGGAGGCTTTTAGGGACAAAATGAAATGGTTGCAGGGGAGGTTTGTTCCGGTTAAGCGAAAGGATGGGAAAGGTAGGATTAGAGAGCTGTGGATTACGGGGGATATTGAAGACTTGGTTAGGAAGAAGAGGGAGGCGTATGTTAGGTCAAAACAAATGGGTACGGAGTGTGCGCTGGAGGAACATAGAGAGAGTAGGAGGGAGCTAAATAAGGGGAATTAGAAGGGCGAAGAGAGGGCATGAGATGGCTTTGGCCGGTAGGATTAAGGATAATCCTAAGGCATTTTATTCCTATATTAGAGGCAAGAGAGTAGTTAGAGGGAAAATTGGTCCTCTTAGGGACAAGAGTGGAGAGTTGTGTATTGAGTCGGAGGGAATGGGGGAGCTCCTGAATGAATACTTTGCGTCGGTATTCACAAAGGAGAGGGGTTCGGAATCGTGCGGTCTCTTGGAGGGAGCGGAGGTTCAGTTGCAGGATATAGTTATTACGAGAGAGGAAGTGCTAGGGCTTTTAGGTAGCGTAAGGACGGATAAAGCTCCGGGGCCTGATGGTATTTATCCCAGGCTGCTTAGGGAGGCGAAAGATGAAATTGCTGGGCCTCTGGCGCACATCTTTGTCTCTTCTTTAGACACAGGTGAGGTCCCAGAAGACTGGAGGGTAGCAAGTGTGGTCCCGTTGTTCAAAAAAGGTAGTAGGGATAACCCTGGGAATTATAGGCCGGTGAGTTTGACGTCGGTGGTAGGGAAGTTAATGGAAAAAATACTTAGGGGTAGGATGTATGAGCATTTGGAGCGTTGCGATCTGATTAGGGATACGCAACATGGCTTTGTTAGAGGGAGGTCTTGCCTTACGAATCTGGTGGAATTCTTTGAGGAGGTGACAAAAACGGTTGACGATGGGAGAGCCGTTGATGTCATCTATATGGATTTCAGTAAGGCGTTTGACAAAGTCCCTCACGGTAGGCTGGTAGAAAAGGTTAAGGCGCATGGGATACGAGGCCAGGTAGTTAGGTGGATTGAGAACTGGTTGGGAAATAGGAGACAGAGGGTAGTTGTGGAGGGTACCTTGTCGGGCTGGAGGCCAGTGACCAGTGGTGTGCCGCAGGGCTCGGTACTGGGACCTCTCCTCTTTGTAGTCTACATAAATGACTTAGAAGAGGGAGTAGGTGGTGTGATCAGCAAGTTTGCTGATGACACCAAGATGGCAGGGTTGGCGGGTACAGAACTGGATTGTCAGGTGATACAACAGGATATAGATAGGTTGGTGCAGTGGGCAGATAGGTGGCAGATGGCATTTAATCCTGACAAATGCGAGGTGATGCATTTTGGAAGGAATAATGCAGAGAGGAGCTATGTGATAAAAGGTAGGCCGATTAGGAGTATAGACGTACAGAGAGACCTGGGAGTGCAGGTCCACAAATCCATGAAGGTTGTGTCACAAGTGGAGAACGTTGTTAGGAAGGCTTATGGGATGTTAGCCTTTATAGGAAGGGGCTTAGAGTATAAAAGCTGCCGTCTAATGCTTCAGTTATACAGAACGTTGGTTAGACCGCATTTGGAGTACTGCGTCCAGTTCTGGTCACCTTACTACCGGAAGGACGTGGAGTCTCTGGAAAGGGTGCGGAGGAGGTTTACCAGGATGTTGCCTGGCATGGGGGGACTGGGTTACGAGGAGAGACTGAGGAGACTGGGGCTATTCTCCTTGGAAAGAAGGAGATTGAGAGGGGACATGATAGAGGTATATAAGATACTGAAGGGAATAGATAGAGTTAATAGTGAGAGACTGCTCCCTAGACTGGGTACGAACACAAGAGGTCATCACTTAAGGGTGAGGGGGGGGAGGTATAATTTGGAGGTAAGAGGAAGGTTCTTTACACAGAGAGTTGTGGGGGTCTGGAATGCGCTACCGAGTAGGGTGGTGGAGGCAGGCACGTTGGACTCGTTTAAGATGCAGTTAGATAGGCACATGAGTGAAACGGGAATGGAGGGATATGGTAGGGGCTATTAAATAGGGTTAAACCTCGGGAGACACCGGAAGGGCAGGCTGTATAACTAATATGTTTTGTCTTTATTCCACAGGTGGAGGTCCACCTCGTGTCAAGCGAGGGGCATGCACACGGCGGGTTGTGCGTGGGCTGCTCTTGGAAGTCCAGGAGTGGCCTAGTACTTCGTGTCGGTGTGTGTGCTTGATCCTGGACCGATAGACGGGCTCCACAACAGCTCAGTGACTAGCACTGCTAGCTGTGCAGATACATGGATTTGGGCCTGTGTCTGTGGGAGTTTGCGCATTCTCCCTGTGGTTGCGTGGGTTTCCTCCGGGCGCTCCGGTTTCCTCCCACACCCCAAAGATGTGCTCTTAGGCTAATTGGTTTCCACCAAATTGACACTATTTCTTCCCTGAATCTGACTGAGTAGGGTCCCATTAGTAGACATGCAGGGTAGAATAGGTGTAGGGCGATGTGGCGGCGCGGGCTCGTTGGGCCGAAGGGCCTGTTTCCCGTGCTGGGTTGTTCTTTGTTCTTTGTTAATACATAGGGTTATGCAGATAGGGCCTGGATGGGATTGTGGTTGGTGCAGACTTGATGGACTGAATGGCCTCCTTCAACACTGCTGGATTCTATGATCTTGAACACTTCTATCAATCTCCAAAACTGAGAGAACTGCACATTCTCTCCGCGTCTGCATGGGTTTCTTCCGAGTGCTCCGGTTTCCTCTCACATTCTGAAAGATGTGCTGGTTAGGTACGTTGACCCAAACAGGTGCCGGAGTGTGGTGACTAGGGCATTTTTACAGTAATTTCATTGGAGTGCAATGAAAGCTTGTGACAGATAAATAAAGTTTCAAACTTTCAGAATGATGCATACTTATTGCCTCTGGGTCAAAGTTGTAAAAATGGAATAAGTGAGCTATTAGTGTTGATAGCCAGTGGCTTAACGCTGCTCCCAGCTCAGACCCAAACCAGGCCTCTGTGAGCACCATGGTAGGCTGCCCACAGCCTCTTAGCAGAATCACTCAGGGCTTTTCAGGGGTCCCTGTCTCACTGCTTCCAGCAAGTTAAAAGGATCCCCTCTTCCTCAGCCCTTTACTGTTCAAACTCACTGCGTTTGAACAGTCACCCATCCCAACTTTCCTTCATTTGGGAGTGCTGCACGGATGTTAGGCCCCAAGCTAAAAAGCAAGTTATTTTTCTTTCCCTCATTGGAGCCAGTACCCTGCCATCTAAGTTACCTTTAGGTAAGTGTCTGTAAAGATCTTCACCTGACTCTAACTTTGACATGCCCGTTGCTATTTTACATAGTGTATCAGCTGTATACAGGCCTACAAACTGATGGTATAGCGCCAAGACCCTGTTGACCAGTGGGTTAAGATTGATACCTCTTGTCTTGTAGGGACTGTTGACAGTGGGTGGCCTCTGGCCAACCGTTGTTCTGCCTGTTTGGTACAGATGGGTTATCCTCGTCAATACTGGGATCTCCCTGCTCCACCATCTGTAACTTTTACCTTGCATCATCAAGGCCACAGTGCAGTTCAGTTCAGTTCTCCAGATATCATTGGTCTGTGTTTACTTTCTATCTCAATATTACCACCTTGAGACAGACCCTGCACACAAGGTTACACCACAGCCGGTCTACATTTATTAGTACAACAGAAAGCAACAATTACGTGGTTACAGGGTGGCACGGTGGCACAGTGGTTAGCACTGCTGCCTCACAACGCCAGGGACCCGGGTTCACTCCCGGCTTGGGCCACTGTCTGTGTGGAATTTACACGTTCTCCCCATTGTCTGCATTGGGTTTCCTCCGGGTGGTCCAGTTTCCTCCCACAGCTGGTTAGGTGGATTGGCCATGCTAAATTGCCCCTTAGTGTCAGGGTCACTAGCTAGGGTAAATGCATGGGGTTGTGAGGACAGGGCCTGATGGGATTGTAGTCAATGCAGACTCGATGGGCCGAATGGCCTTCTTCTGCACTGTAGGATTCTACAGTTTAAAAGAAAGTGATCATGTATTAAAAAGATGATTGATACGATGGCTTAAATGGTGGCACAGTGGTCAGCACTGCTGTCTCATAGTGCTAGTGACTAGGATTTGCTTCCCAGCTTGGGTCACTGTCTGTGTGAAGTTTGCACATTCCCCCCATGTCTGCGTGGGGTTTCTTCCCACTGTTCAAAGATGTGCTGGTTAGGTGGATTGACCATGCTAAATTGTCCCTTAGTGTCAGGGGGAACTAGTGAGGGCAAATGCATGGGGTTATGGAGATAGGGCCTGAGTGGGATTGTGGTCAGTGCAGGCTCGATGGGGCGAATGGCCTCCTTTAGCACTGTAGGAATCTGTGATTCAGTGAAAGAAAATCTCGTGTGACACCCCATACCTTGTCTGATGTGGCACAATTCCAAGGTTAACATAAAAACAGAAAGAGCTGGAAAAGCCCCAGAGGTCTGACCGCATCAGTGGAGCGAGAAACGGAGTTAATGTTTCAGGCTGCTGATCTTTCAATAGAACTGGGAATAGTTAGAGCTGCAGTCAGTATTGAGATTTTTGATAAGCAGCAGCTCTCCTTGAAGCTGCAGCTACAGCTCCTTCTGTTAAAAGGGGAAAAATAACACTGCAACACTCACTTTTGGTAGTGCATGGAGAAGCATGAATGCTCCCCTCCACACTAAAGGGCCCCTTTGTGCTTCAAACCCCCCCAGCTTTAACAGCCCCATGTATGGGCATCATAGTGGCACAGTGATTAGCACTGCTGCCTCACAGCGCCAGGAACGTGGGTTCGATTCCCAGCTTGGGTAACTGTGTGGAGTCTGCATGTTCTCCCTGTGTCTGTGTGGGTCTCTTCCGAGTCTCCAGTTTCCTCCCACAATCCGAAAGATGTGTTGGTTGCATGCATTGGCCATGCTAAATTCTCCCTCTGTGCACCTGAGTAGGTGCTGGAGTGTGGCGACTAGGGGATTTTCACAGTTACTTCACTGAAGTGTTAATGTAAACCTATTTGTGTCACTAATAAATAGATGGAGCAGAGAAGACTGAGGGGTGACCTGATTGAGGTGTTCAAGATTATGAGGGGCATAAGCAGAGTGGATAGGGAGCAGCTGTTCCCTTTAGTCGAAGGGTCAGTTACGACAGGACACAAGGTGAAAGTGAGGGGTGGGAGGTTTAAGGGGGGATTTGAGGAAAAACTTTTTTAACCAGAGGGTGGTGACGGTCTGGAATGCACTGCCTGGTGGAGGCGGGATGCCTCACATCCTTTAAAAAGTACCTGGATGAGTACTCGGCACGCCATAACATTCAAGGCCAAGTTCTGGCAAGTGGGATTAGGTGGACAGATCGGGGCCTTTCATACATCAGTATAGACTCGATGGGCCGAAGGGCCTCTTTTGCACTGTAGGATTCTGTCATTCTGTGACTGCTCTTTGTTTGCCTGATGTCCTGACCTGGAAGTGACTGAGGGCCCCTCATTGATTCCATTGGAGGGGAAGCATGATCTCCTCTCTCATCTACGCAATGCACCTCCTAAATAAAATTTGGGTGACAGGAATCTTATGGCCCAAAGAAAATGACCTGAGCAATTTACTGTGCCATTATTGATGTATTTTCATTCATAAAATTCAGTTTTTACCCCGGTGAACATGACTTTCCAAAATAATACATTTCCCCATTTTGAAAAGACAATACATTTTCTTCTGGGGATAGGGGAACCTCATTTTCTGGCAGTGTTTTGGGGGGAAAGGCATTGGCTATTTCTAGAATTGTGCTGTTACTGAGGCGTAGTTTTCCCCCTCCTCCCAATAAAATGCACTCAGAAAATTGCCTACGTTTCACTTGGGGAAAAAAAATCAGAATCCAAGAGCAATCTTTGGAATTATTGCAAAGGCAAGGGATTGGAATATTACAAGACAGCTCTGCAGTGAGAATTTGGTACTTAGTTATTCTTTTTCAACAGTCTTGTATCTCAGGTTTCTATCGCGTTGATGGAATATTGTTTGGTGGCATCTGTCAACAGTGCGAATGCAATGGCCATGCCACAGAATGTGACACCAACGGCACCTGTCTGGTAAGTTCCGGTTGATGCGAATTATCTGACATGCAATTCTATATGAGGTGGAATGCTAAAAGCAGAACATTGTTATTAGGCTGGGCAGGAACCTTTTCTGGTATAATTTCACATCTCTTTGCACAATCCTCTTTAAACAAGGGTGGTACCCAGAAATGGCATCTTTGTTCGCAGCGTCTGGGTTACGTGACTTAAAGGGATTGTATTTTTGAGTGAAGTTCCACGCCAAGGTAAGGAAAGCGGAGAGTAACTGGCCAGGCCGAGATTAACAAACTTGTGGTCAAGCTCTGTGTATTTACAACCTTTAGATACGTTTTAGATTTTTTTTAATCCAGGGATCCGGGTTCAATTCCTGGCTTGGTTCACTGTCTGTGTGGAGTTTGTACATTCTCCCCGTGTTTGTGTTGGGAGTTCTCCAGTTTCCTCCCACAGTCAAAGATATGCAACTTTGGTTGATTGGCCATGATCAGTTGCCCCTTAGGGCAGAATTTCCAGCTCCACTCACCCCAGGATTGGAAAATCCACCCAAGTTCAACGGACCTTTGCATGGTGTGTTCCCAGCCCACTATAATTCCTGTGGCAGGCAGGAGGGAAATATCATCCATAGTGTCCAGAGGTACATAGATAGATTAACCATGGTAAGTATGTGAGGTACAAGGATAGGGTAAGGGAGAGGGCCTCAATAAGGCACTCTGTCAGAGAGTCGGTGCAGACTCGATGGGCCGAATGGCCTCTTCTACGCTGTAGGGGTTCTATGATTCTATCCTATTGTATGATGGAATGCTACATTATTTATAGATATTTCAATAATTACCATTTTAAATTACTTGGCAAGCGGCGGGAAGAATATTTGAAAGGAATCTCTGTCAGAGCTTTGGCTTAGTTGGCTGCACTCGTTCTTCTGCATCAGATGATCAGGGGTCAAATCCCGCTCCAGAACACACACTGACACATGAATTGAAAGCACGTATTCTGTAGGAGGCAGTGCCCTATGTCTGAGCTCGGGGCTCAAGCCCCACTCCAGGACTTGTTGGCCAGGAAAGGAGTGCTGATAAATGGCCTTTTAACACTTCTACACTATTCCCCAAAATAGGGGGAAAGAGTCAGTGTGAAGAGACAGAACAAACAAGGATGGATTTGATCATGTTTGCAAATCAATCATTCTTTCAGAAACAATTTGTCCAATTCATCTGGGACAGCACGGTGGCACAGTGGTTAGCACTTCTGCCTCACAGCACCAGGGACTTGGGTTCAATTCCGGCCTTGGGTCACTGTCTGTGTGGAGTTTGCACATTCTCCCTGTGTCTGTGTGCATTTAATCCGGGTGCCCCAGTTTCCTCCCACGCTCCAAAGATGTGTGGGTTAGGTTGAATTCTGCTCCTGTGACTCACTCTCGGTGGTTTTTATTTTAGGCAAAGGATAAAAGTATATCCGAGTCAAATGTATAAACAACAAAAAGGCTCTTTAGATAGAAACGGCCGCTGACCCCTGAACCTTAGGCTCACCCCAGTGCAGTACTGAGGGACTGCTGCAGTGCCTTTTGGACAAGATCTTAAGCTCTTGCCTGCCCTCTCCTGTAGATGTAGATAATCCCTTGGCATTGTTTCAAGGAAAAGCAATGGAGTGATCCGCTGTATCACTCAATCAGCACCTGAAAACAAGATTGGCAGTTTTGTTTTAAGCATCTTGCTGGTTGTGGGAGCTTGCTGTGTGTAAATTGGCTGCCACTTTTCACATGTTGCAATAGTATTTGCTGTCTATAAAATGCTTTGAGATGACCTGATGGTGTAAAAGGTGCTGTATAAATGCAAGTTTCTTCTCTTCGTTTCCAGGGATGTCAACACAATACTGCCGGCCCAAATTGCGATCAGTGCTCCCTTGGTTTGTTTGGTGATCCCACCAGAGGAACGGCCGAGGATTGCCAGCCTTGTGCTTGCCCATTGAACATTTCCTCCAACAAGTAAGGCCATTGTGCTTTGCACTGCAAGGGGAGGTTTCTCAATGCTGTTGCTTAGTAACTATTATCGTGGTGATAACAAGGAAATTCACTACAAATCTGACAATTCCTTTCCGAACAAGTATTTTGTGTAAATCATGTAGAATCAAGAAGACAGTTTCATGAGTAAGATGAGTACAGCGGGATATGGGCCAAATGTGGGCGATTGGGATTAGCTCAGGGGTTTGGAAAAAAAGGCGGCATAGACAAATTGGGCCTAAGGGCCTGTTTCCATGCTGTAATCCTCTAATTACAGAATCCCTATAGTGCAGAAGGAGGCCATTCGGCCCATTGAGTCTGCACCAACAACAATCTCACCCAGACTCTATACCAGTTACCCCACATATTTACCCTGCAAACTCCCCAGCATTAAGAGGCAATTTAGCATGGCTAATCCATCTAACCTGCATGTCTTTAGGAAACCAGAGCTGCTGGAGGAGACCCATGCAGACATGGGGAGAATATCCAAACTCCACACAGACAGTCACCCAAGGCCAGAATTGAACCTGGGTCCTTGGCGCTGTAAGGCAGCAGTGCTAACCATTGTGCCATCATGCCACTTAGAGCATTCAGTGAATTTCTGACGTCCTGTGATGGTATAATAGAATTTCACAACATTGGATAAATTATTCCATAACCTGACTGTAAAACAATGTGACTAAATCTATGCCCAAACCTATTGTCCTGTTCTCAAATGTACCACCATGCTAAAAATCTCAATTTAGGTCTCTTTTATAGAATCATGCAATGCAGCAGAGGCCCTTTGGCCCATCAAGTCAGTACTGACACGTGAGAAACAGCTGACCTTCCACCTAATCCCATTTATCAGGACTTTGCTCATGCTTGTTGGAGTCCAGAGCTATAGGACAGGATTTTCTGCCCTCCTGTGGTGTGTTTTGCAGTGGCAGTGGTGGCTTGCCGTTGGCTGGTGGCAGGATTTTCCAGTCTCACTGCAATTAACAGAGTTTCCCGTTGTTCCTACCCTCCGCTTCTGGGGTCACCATTGGCAGGACCGGAAAATCCTATCAGCGGGAATAGCTGGAAACTCCCACCCATAGAAAATGATGGAAGAGGATCCAACTTTCTTCGCATCGCGTGGTTGACCAGGAATCTCCCCTGCTTTTGCCACCTGCCGCTGGCGTGTGTTGGAAGGATTTGCAGGTTGAAACTCAACCGATTTGGCTGCATTATGGATTTACCAGCTTTGGACATCAAGTCCTGGGGAGGGACTTGAACCAGAAGTGTCTGGCTCAGAGGCAGGGGTGCACTCCAGAACTCAATAGAAAAAGAGGCCAAAGTGGTCCGGTCCCTTGCCACAGTTAATCTGGTGGTGGAGGTGGTCTGCCATTGGGGGGTGGGTTCCCTGGTGGTGCAGCCAGTGTGCCATGGAAAACGCCATTGTCCATGGCTGGAAAACCCACTGCGTGGAGCCTGGAAAATCCTGACCAGGATGCTCTCTTCACAATCCCTAACTACAGAAGCATCATTTTTCTGTCGTGGGAAAAATCTAACGGTGAACAACGTTCACTGAAAAATTAGGCACTTTCCATTAGCTCCATCCAGTGATGAATCTTAACCCCAGCGCCCACCCCCCACCCCCCACCCCCCCCCCCCCACCAACTTTATCACAATGAATTCCCACAGCCAGTGCATCCCATCAGTGTGAACTGGTGGAATAGGCCCTCAGAGGCAGAAGTCCCTTCACTAAAATCCCATTATTTACAGTCTGACAACAGCATACAGAGTGCCTTCAATTAGCAATCTACATTCGGAGTCCCAGAGGAACTGACACGCCTGGTTAAGAACATAACATAAGAACATAAGAAATAGGAGCAGGAGTAGGCCATCTAGCCCTTCGAGCCTGCCCTGCCATTCAATAAGATCATGGCTGATCTGTCGCTGCTCAGTTCCACTTTCCCGCCCTCTCCCCATAACCCTTAATCCCCTCTCTTATCAAAAACCCATCAACCCGCGTCTTAAAAATATTTAGCGAGGCAGCCTCCACCACTTCAACGGGCAGAGAATTCCAGAGATTCACCACCCTTTGAGTGAAGAAGTTCCTCCTCAACTCCGTTCTAAACCGCCCCCCTTTTACCTTGAGGCTGTGCCCCCTAGTCCTACTGTCTTTTTTGAGCGGGAAGAGTCTCTCCACCTCTATCCTATCCATCCCATTCATCATCTTATACGTCTCAATGAGATCTCCCCTCATTCTTCTAAACTCTAACGAGTACAAGCCCAGTTTATTCAGCCTCTCCTCATAGCTCAACCCCCTCAACTCCGGTATCAGCCTAGTAAAGCTCCTCTGCGCTCCCTCCAAGGCCAAAATATCTTTGCGCAGGTGCGGCGCCCAAAAATGCACACAGTACTCCAGCTGCGGCCTCACCAATGCCCTATACAGCTGCAGCAAGACCTCCCTACTTTTATATTCAATCCCCCTCGCTATGAAGGCCAGCATCCCATTTGCCTTCCTGACCACCTGCTGCACCTGCAAGCTGGGTTTTTGCGACTCATGCACAAGGACCCCGAGGTCCCTCTGCACCGTTGCCTGCTGCAGTTTTTCGCCCCGTAAGTAATAGGCCTTCCTACCATTATTCCTACCAAAGTGGACCACCTCACACTTGCCAACATTAAATTCTATTTGCCATTTCCTGGCCCATTCGCCCAGCCTATCTAGATCCTTCTGCAGACTCTCCACACCCTCCGCACAATTTGCCGTTCCCCCAATCTTGGTGTCATCAGCAAATTTCGACACCCTACACTCGGTTCCCTCCTCCAGATCATCTATATAAATGGTAAAAAGCTGAGGCCCCAGCACCGACCCCTGGGGCACTCCACTGGTCACCATCCGCCAATCCGAATAGCACCCGTTGACCCCCACTCTCTGCCTCCTATTTGACAACCAATCCTCTATCCACGCTAACACCCTACCCCCAACTCCATGTCCCTCGACCGTCTGCAATAACCTCTTGTGAGGTACTTTGTCAAACGCCTTCTGAAAATCTAGAAAGACCACATCCACCGGCTCTCCTAGCAAGAGGCTTCCTGATTGGCCAATCAGTTTGGCCCTTAATCAGGGAGCTCATATTCTAACCACCTCAATTGCCCGATTAAGGTCGTTACAACTGGATACTGAACAAAGTCCCATCGATGGAAGACCCGTGCTTTAGCTAGCTTTAACTTGATTTGAAAGCTCTGCATTCTTTTATCCTCTCGGTGTCATTCTTATGGAGCAAGCTGATGTTTTAAGAACTGAAGCCTTTCTAATGTTAATTATTATTTCTCCAGCTTCAGCCCTACCTGCTACCTAAACATATCAGGAGACATCGTTTGTGACCAGTGCCAACTGGGATACGCAGGAACCAGATGTGACAGGTAATAGAAAGAACCGAGAGAATATTGGCAAACTGTTTGTGATTAAGTTGTGAGCAATTCTTTACCACCAACAAAGTTAATTTCTATGTAATTTGATCAAGCATTCAAGATAATGGATTAGGAGATAATGGCCAGGATAATAGAATCATAGAATCCCTCCAGTACAGAAAGAGGCCATTCGGCCCATTGAATCTGTACTGACCACAAACCTACCCAGGCCCTATCCCCGTAACCCCACACATCTACTTTGCTAATCCCCTTGACACTACAGTCAATTGGGCATGGTCAGTTAAATTAACCTGCACATCTTTGGACTGCAGGAGGAACCTGAAGCACCCGGAGGAAACCCAGCAGACATGGAACAATGTGCAGACTCCACACAGACAGTGACCCAAGGCCAGAATCGAACCACAGTCCCTGGCACTGCGCCACCATGCCACCCCCCCTCTTCTCCCAGCCTGCTGTGTGCTCGAGTAGCGCAGCAGGCTGGGAGATATCAGCGGGGGTGCCTGTAGCGGGATTTGCAACCGGCATCCAGCCAAGTGATGCCTGGGGTTCTCCTACATCCACCTGAGCAGGCAGATTGTTTTCTCTGAAAGGCGGCGCCTCCAACAATTCAGCACTCCCTCAGCACTGCACTGGAGTGTTTTTTTTGTGATTATTCCTCTCAAGGCTCCTGATGTGATAGTGGAGTTGGACACATTAGGAACTTTCAAGCGGTTATTGGATAGGCACATGGAGCACACCAGAATGATAGGGAGTGGGATAGCTTGGTCTTGGGTTTGGACATAACTCAGCACAACATTGAGGGCCAAAGGGCCTGGACTGTGCTGTACTGTTCTATGTTTCTAAAACATCAGTAATAATCATTAACTGATGTTTTAACCCAAGAATCGTCAATTCAAGAACAATAATGATAGGTGTTCAGATTGAAAGCAGTGTTTTGCATTTACCACCGCTGTGTTATGGATTTACCAACTTTGAACATCAAGTCCTGGGGAGGGACTTGAACCAGAAGGTGGCCTTTCTACATGTGCGTTTTCACAGGCAGCAGGACACCAAGCTGGTGATTGCCGACATTGGATCTTTCTGGCCTCAGCATCGCAAATAAAAAGTGCGAGAAAGGTCGCACCGAACCGGGTTAAATTACACGGCTTTCGACACTCGTTTGTAAATTCTCTTCCCGTGTAGGTGTGCCGACGGTTACTACGGAAACCCAACAACACCCGGAGAGTCCTGTGCGCCATGTGACTGCAGTGGTAACGTCGACCCGTCAGCCCCAGGAAACTGTGACCCAGTGACGGGGGAATGTCTGCAATGTATCGGGAACACAGTCGGAAGATCGTGCGAGCGGTGTGTGGACGGATACTATGGCGACGCGATCATCGCTAAAAACTGCCGTGGTGAGTGAGAAGTGAAGTACGGGGCAGAAGGGGAAAGGGGAGAACTTTGAAAACCCTTTTTTACAATTTTCTATAACTTTGGAATGGAACGAGCAAAACAGGTCCCGACCGCAAACAGAACGGGAAATGAATGACCAAAAGCCAACCTGCACCTAGTTCCTAATGTTCCAGCACTGAGCGGGAGGCTCCCGCATAAATTTGTGATTTCTTTCCTGAGGATAAAAGGACACACCTTCAATGCAGGCCCCTGTCTCTGACAGTGAAAGGTAAAAGCCAGTGTCCCAGATGACCAGAGGCTGCTGTTCCCCTCCAAGGGGCAGCTGAGGTGATCTAACCTGAGGATCACCACAGCTCAGGGGCAAAGTTGAGAAGGCGAGGTCTTGACGAAAACCTCAGCTGCTGGCTGTCCAGTTATGCCTGGCGAGCCTTCCCAACTATGGGGAAGATCTCAGCGGGGGCCATTCAGTACTAAAATGTTCATGTGAGGGCTGGAATGGGAATCCAATGGGAATGGTGTCACTATCCAGTTGAAGGGAATGCTGCCCGCCAGTGTCCCTTCGCCAACTTGTCTCCACTCCGAAGAGTGCTTTTGGCACACATTCAAAGCCGCAGTGCCAGTAGACCTGGCACTCCCGTATTCACATACAGGTGAGGTTCCCTGATTGGGCAGGCAATCATCACCTCAACCAGGGAGCTCATACTCTAAGAGGCTAAACTCCTGGGCCTCGCTGAGGTCATTCCAGTCCGGAACAATGTAATTCCCCCTTTACTCGGCATCTCTGATTAATCAGCTCCAACCGGGGTGAGAAAGCTTTTCCTGTATGTGTGAGAGTACGACAAATTCAACACTGCTTCTAAATGCAAGTGTACCAGTTACAAGGAAATAACGTGGGAAGATTTGTATCTGAGGCCTTAATAAGTGATCCGGCAGCTAGTGTAAGTTCTTCATGATTGTGTGATGTAACCCTGGTGGAAAATCCCACCTTCCTTTTAATGTTGTTCCAGAGGTGTGTGATTAAGACGGATCATTGGCAGAATGTGTAGAATTACAACATGGCAACAGTGGCTTCAGTGCAGAAGGAGACCATTCGGCCCTATGAGCCTGCACTGACAACAATCCCATCCAGACCCTATCCACGTAACCCCATGCATGTACCGCACTAATCCCCCCTAAGATAAGGGGCAATTTAGCATGGCCAATTCACCTAACCCACATATCTCTGGACTGTGGGAGGAAACCAGAGCACCTGGAGGAAACCCACCAGACCCCGGGAGAATGTGCAAACCTCCACACATACAGTCACCCAAGTATAGAATTGAACCAGAGTCCCTGGTGCTGTGAGGCAGCATTGATAACCTCTGTGCCTCTGTGCCACCTGCACCACACAGTCATTTGTTCCACCATCTGGCTGCCCTGTGTCCTGCCAGTGATCATTAAGCATGGGCATGCATACCCCATTACCAAGATGGCATCCCAGGCATGCATACCCCATTACCAAGATGGCATCCGAGGCATGCATACTCCAATACCAAGATGGCATCCAAGGCATACATACCCCATTACCAAGATGGCATCCTGGGCATGCATACCCCATTACCAAGATGGCATCCGAGGCATGCATACCCCAATACCAAGATGGCATCCAAGGCATGCATACCCCATTACCAAGATGGCATCCCAGGCATGCATACCCCATTACCAAGATGGATTCCTCTGCCTTTCCTATTAGTGTCCCCCCATGCGCATGTACCCCAGGCCCTATTTTTGGGCCTTCGTTGGCCACCTGGTACCTCAGTGTGGGTGATATGGGGCCTAATTTAGCCAGCCGCTCCAGAATAACCTGGCCTCCCAGAATTACATGTGACAATAATACATCAAATCAAATGAAGAATTGGGGATGTTCAATGTTGTACACGAGTAAAAGCATGGCGGATACTGGAAAACTTAAATAAAAGCTGAAAATGGCAGGATAAAAAATACAGAAACATTGGAACTAGAAGCAGGAGGAGGCCATTTGGCCCTTTGAGCCTGCTTCACCATTCATTATGATCATGGCTGATCGTCAAATTCAATATCCTGATTCCGCTTCCCTCCATATCCCTTGGTCCCTTTAGCGCCAAGAGCTATATCTAATTTCTTCTTGAAATCGGGCAACTTTTTGGCCTCAACTACTTTCTGTGGTAGTGAATCCTACACATGGGATTGTGGGTGAAGAAACTTCTCCTCACCTCAGTTCCAAAAGGTTTACCCCTTATTCTCAAACTCTGACCCCTAGTTCTGGACTCCCCCCACCTTTGGGAACATTCTTTCTGACCCTGTTAGAATGTTATAATTTTCTGTGTGATGTCCCTCAGCAGGCCCAGCAGTGTCTGTGGAGTGATACGGAGGCAACACTCCAGGTCAACAACCTTTCACCCACTTTTAATTGGTCATTCTTGATGAGAACACATGAGCGCATTCGTTATTCTGAGTGTTGGAAAATGTTGATGTTATTCCTTGTTCTGGGGCTGTATATTTCTCCTCAAAATTGGGGGGGTGACATTATCAGTGGTCAGTTATAAGGTTTACAGCATGGAAACAGGCCCTTTTGCCCAACTTGCCACCTTTTTTTTAAAATCCCCTAAACTAATCCAATTGCCCGCATTTGGCCCATATCCCTCGATACCCATCGTACCCATGTAACTATCTAAATGCTTTTTAAAAGATAAAATTGTACCCAGCTCTACTATTACCTCTGGCAGCTTGTTCCAGACACTCACCACCCTCTGTGTGAAAAAATTGCCCCTCTGGACACTTTTGTTACTCTCCCCTCTCACCTTAGACCTATGCCCTCTAGTTTTAGACTCCCCTACCTTTGGGAAAAAATATTGACTGGTCTGTGCCCCTCATTATTTTATAGATCTCTATAAGGTCACCCTTCAGGCTCCTATGCTCCAGAGAAAATGTCCCAGACTATCCAGCCTCTCCTTATAACTCAAACCATCAAGTCCCGTAGATATGATCGGTGGGAATCTGAGTGAAATAATTACAGCTGTAAGAGAGCAGCACTTTCACCAGATTTGAAGATTGAAAGATAAACCATTACGCCAACTCTAATCGAAATGCTAAAAACTCAATCTCACACACTCTCAAGGAGCGCAGCATCTTGTGTGGGGAGGAATGGCTATTTGACAACTATTTTGCAGAAGGCTGTTGACTGAACAGCTGCCTGTTAGCCTTATATATTTGCTGGGATTTTACGGGTATAAAACTAAATTAACAATCTGCAAAGAAACGCTGTCAATTGGAATGGTGCTATGCAATGCCATCTACAGGCAAAGGAGACGAGTTACAACGGGATTCACAAAAGAACTACGAGCAGGAGTAGACCATCTGGCCCCTCGAGCCTGCTCCACCATTCAATAAGATCATGGCTGATCTTTTCGTGGACTCAGCTCCACTTATCTGTCCGCTCACCGTAACCCTTAATTCCTTTACTGTTCAAAAAATTATCTATCCTTGCCTTAAAAAACATTCAATGAGGTAGCTTCAACTGTAATAGTTGTAGTAGTTTATTTATTATTCATGCTGCAATCAAATTACTGTGAAAATCCCCCAGTCGCCACACTGCAGCGCCTGTTTGGATACACTGAGAAAGAATGCAGAATGGCCAATGCACCTAACCTGCACATCTTTGGGCTGTGGGAGGAAACCGGAGGAAACCTATGCAGACATGTGGAGAACATGCAAACTCCACACAGACAATGACCCAAGCTGGGAATCAAACCCAGGTCCCTGGCGCTGTGAGGCAGCAGTGCTAACCACTGCCACCGTGGCTTCACTGGGCAGGGAATTCCACAGATTCACAACCCTCCGGGTGAAGACATTCTTCCTCAACTCAGTCCTAAATCTACTCTCCCTCATTTTGACGTCATGCCCCGTAGTTCTAGTGTCACCTGCCAATGGAAACAACCTCTCTGCTTCTATCTTATGCATTCCCTCATAATCTTATATGTTTCTATAAAATCTCCCCTCATTCTTCTGAATTCCAATAAGTATAACCTCAGACTACTCAGTCCCTCCATGATAAATGTTCCCTTGTCTTTGGCTCAGCAGCTGGTTCATCTGTGGTTTTATCTTTTGTATTGTTTCAGCTTGCGACTGTAACATGAACGGTTCCTTCAGTGAGGCGTGTGAGCCGCACACTGGCCATTGCCAGTGCAAGTCCAACGTGCTGGGACAGAAGTGCGACCGGTGTTTGGTACGTATTCCTGACGACTTTTTAAACCACCAGTCCAGATGCACCCCAAATGCTTATGCAGAGGCCTTTGGCAAGACCAGGAGGTTTGGTTACACAGGTCAGCAAAGTATTTCATGTATATTTGTCATGTCACAACTTCGGAGCAATTAGTAGGAAGCGGCAAGCTTCTTGCTGAGTGATCTCGTAACTGCACCGGGTGGCACAGTGAGCTTTGTGCCACAAGTAAGCCTGAACATGGGACAATATCTCTACTGCTGAAACATAGAAACTAGAAGCAGGAGTAGGCCATGTGGCCCTTCGAGCCTGCTCCACCGTTCATTTTGATCACGGCTGATCATCAAATTCAATATCCTGATCCCCCCTCCCCCCCTCCCCCGATCCCTTTAGCCCCAAGAGCTATAGCTAATTTCTTCTTGAAATCGTGCAATGTTTTGGCCTCAACTACATTCTGCGGTAGTGAATTCACCACCCTCTGGGTGAAGAAATATCTCCTCACTCCGTTCTAGTAGGTTTTCTCCTTATTTTCAAACAACAACCCCTAACTCTGGACTCTCCCACCACCAGGAACATTCTTTCTGAATCTACCCTGTCTAACCCTGTTAGAATTTTATAACTTCCTATCAGATCCCCTCTCACTCTTCGAACCTCCAGTGAATATAATCCTAACCAACTCAGTCTCTCCTCATATGACATCCTCGGAATCAACCCAGTAAACCTTCACTGTACTCCCTCTATAGCAAGGACATCCTCCCTCAGATAAGAACACCAAGACTACACACAATCCTCCAGGTGTGGCTTCACCAACACCCTGTACAATTGCAGCAAAATATTCCTATCCTCTCGCTATGAAGGTCAGATGCCCAAACCTTTATATCAAGACGCACAAATCAAATTCCCCCTTACTCTTCTGCAGCCTGGAGTTACAGCTGAGCCATCTTTAACACTGCCCTGAGGTTTGCAATGTTTTGTTTATTTAAATTTAAATTCTAATCACGGAACTGATTTGATTTAATAATGAGACATTTTGACTTGCTTTCAGACAGCCTAAGTAAGGCTCATCAGACACGGTTGTAAGACTTTTCATTCACCCAAAGCGTTCAAATACAGTGAGAATAACACAATGAGATGCCTCAGAGGGATCCTGTGGCTGTCATCTTATTTCAGAGTTTCAATGTGATGGTTCTGAATGCAAAGCTCAACATCTAACTGACTCTTTCCCAAGCTCAGCCATATCGGAAAATCGTTCTCACATATCTATTGTCTTCTAATCGAGCACACCAGGGAGAGAGTGTATAATTTTTGCTTTATTCTTAAATCGTTTTTTAATTGATTTGACATTCCTAGATGGCCAAGAAACAGTCTGAGAGTGAAGGATTATGATTTGCAGCCTAATTGTTTTCTGTGGTGATTACGGCAATGACAGTCGGCACGGTGGCACAGTGGTTAGCACTGCTGCCTCACAGCGCCAAGGACTCGGGTTAGATTCTCAGCTTGGGTCACTGTCTATCTGGAGTCTGCACATTCTCCCCATGTCTGCGAGGGTTTCCTCCGGGTGCTCTGGTTTCCTCCCACACGATGTGGATATGCCGGCGTTGGACTGAGGTAAACACAGTAAAAAGTCTGACAACACCAGATTTAAGTCCAACTGATTTATTTGATAGTAAACTCACTAGCTTCCGAGGTTACCTTCTTCGTTCAGGTGAAGAGGGAAACCTCAAAAGCTAGTGAGTTTACTATCAAATAAATCGGTTGGACTTAAACCTGGTGTTGTCAGACTTTTTATTGTGTTCCTCCCGCACTCCAAAGATGTGTGGAGTTGGGTGGATTGGCCATGCTAAATGCTAAGGGAGGCACAGTGGTTAGCACTGCTGCCTCACAGCGCCAGGGACATGGGTTTGATTCTCGACTTGGGTCACTGTCTGTATGGAGTTTGCACGTTCTCCACGTGTCTGCGTGGGTTTTCTCCGGGTGCTCCAGTTTCCTCCCACTGTCCAAAGACGTGCTGGTTAAGTGGATTGGCCATGCTAAATTCTCCCTCAGTGAACCCGAACTGGAGTGTGGTGACTAGGGGATTTTTACAGTAACTTCATTGCAGTATTAATGTAGGCCTACTAATAAATTAACTTTAATTTAAATTGCCCTTCAATGTCAGGGGGACTAGCTAGGTTAAATGCATGGGGTTATGAGGATAGGGCCTGGGTGGGATTGTGGGTCAGTGCAAATTTGATGGGTTGAATGGCCTCCTCCTGCAACATAGGATTCTAAATATTTGAATTAACAGTTGGAGCGTTAATTCAAATATTTAGTTGGTGAGGGGGGAGGTGGGCGCACTCTCCGATACTTCGAACAAGTGACAGAAATGCCACAACTAGGACTGATGACATGTAGGCCAGGATTTCACCATCCCTCCTGCCTGGTGGGATATTGTAATCCCGCCAAAGTACATGGCAATTTAAATGGTCCACAGGGTGGGAGCAGTGGAGAGACACCTCACAGTCAGGCCGTCAAATCCTGGCCATTGTCCATTTCTGCACTCTTCCACAAAATGGGCTCCTATGGACTGGATTTTCCTCTTGGGAACGTGTTTTATGGACTGGGCCACCAGCCGGTTCACAAACTGCAATCCCGATTGGCGCACAGCTCTGCCCAGGATCTTTGTTACATTCCGAGGAAGAAGTGGGCGGCACAGTGGTTAGCTTTGCTGCCTCGTAGCGCCAGGGACCCGGGTTCACTTCTGGCCTTGGGTAATTTTGTGGAATTTGCGCGTTCCCCCTGTGTCTGCATGCATTTCCTCTGGTTTTCTCCCACAGTCCCGAGAAGTGTAGGTTAGGTCGATAGATCATGCTATATTGTCCCTTAGTGTCCCAGGATATGTGGGTTACGGGATTAGCGGAGTAAAACACATGTGGTTACGGGAATAGGGCCGGGGTAGGATACTCTATCGTAGAGTCAGTGCAGACTCGATGGACTGAATGGCCTCCTTCTGCACTATAGCGATCCTATGATTCTATGAAATGGGAAACCTCTCACAATCCAACAAATGCCTCTGTCAAACACACTGAGATACCAAGAAAACACATTGTTCCATGTGAAGAAACCCTTGTAATGCTTGTATCAACACACCAGAAACTGTCATTCAATTTTAATTTGAAATCCAATAGCATTTGAAACTCAGCCTAACATTCATACTGGCCACAGCTGTCCAAACAATAGGCTGCTTTCTGGGATGGGAAAAAGCAAAGGTGTTTGTTTCAATTTGACAGCAAACTGCTTATTAGTAAATGTTAGTTATACTTCTTCATAAGTCAAAAGCAGATCTTTTGAACCAGCCAGAGCCGTAACTTCATTTGAACACAGTTCAACAGATGACAGCACAGGCTGACAGGATATATTGTCACAGTTTTCACTGCATTATGGTACTTTTTTCATTGGAAAAATACTGTAGTGAAAGTTAACAATTAAACAAAGCTAGTCAATAGAAGGGTCAACTTACAGGCC
The DNA here is from genome assembly GCF_965287045.1 of Carcharhinus amblyrhynchos. Classification (NCBI taxonomy): domain Eukaryota; kingdom Metazoa; phylum Chordata; class Chondrichthyes; order Carcharhiniformes; family Carcharhinidae; genus Carcharhinus; species Carcharhinus amblyrhynchos. The sequence continues at coordinate 109,950,074 of NC_137331.1, read as the reverse complement.
AAATTGCTATAATGAATCACTGCACTAAAAACTTATCTACATGGTGATGCAGTTATACATAAATAACAATATTTGAAAGGATGCAAACATTTTACGTTTACCTTGCAAAATAGAAACTAGAAACACGAGGAGGCCATTTGGCCTTTTGAGTTCTATCCCCACAATCCCACACATTTATCCCACTAATCCCTCTAATCTACACATCCCAGGACACTAAGGGGCAATATAGTATGGCCAATCAACCTAATCCGGATATCTTTGGAGTGTGTGAGGAATCTGGAGCACCCAGAGGAAATCCATGCAGATATGGGGAGAATGTGCAAATTCCACACAGACAGTGACCCAAGGCGGGAATCGAACCCAGGTTCCTGGAGCTGTGAGGCAGCAGTGCTAACCACTGTACCACTGTGTTGCCTACTCCTCAGCAGGTTTTCCATTTCAAGCTCTCAAACATGGCGTGCTTTTACTGTGTATTGAAAAGCCCCCCAGACAAAAGTGGTGCATGGGAGGAAATCCGATTCTTGTACTTAATTTAAAATTGGAACCTGGCCTCAGCAGGGACAGGTGTGCACATTGGACACTCGACATTCCCGATCCACAGAAAGGCCTGAGGAATGTGACAATGGGCCAGAAATGTGGAGGAATTTTTTTTATCCATTCTTTGGACATGGGCGTCACTGGCTGGCCAGCATTTATTGCCCATCCCTAGTTGCCTGAGGGCAATTGAGAGTCAACCACATTGCTGTGAGCTCTGGAGTCACATGTAGGCCTGACCAGGTAAGGATGGCAGAGTTTCTTCCCTAAAAGGGAGTAGTCACCCAGAGGGGTTTTTCCGACAATTGTTTCATAGTCATCAGTAGATTCTTAATTCCAGACATTTTTGATTGAACTCAAATTTCGCTATCTGCCATGGCAGGATTTGAACATTACCTGTGTTTCTGGATTAATAGTCCAGCGATAATATCACTAGGCCATCTCCTCCTCAGGTTGGGTTTGCTCCAGAATAAAGACTCAAAGGGTGATTCAAAGGATGCACAACTGCACTTGGTGCCTGAGTTCAATTATGAAACTTCTGAAATTTTCAAGTGGAAGCCTGTACTGCCACACAGGATAAGAAAATACAAACCAAAGAACCAATAGTTTTATTTTATTGAGGTCTTTCCACCTACTTTGTGGAGACATGGATAATGTTGGAATCGTACAACACAAATGAAGGCCATTCAAGCCATCATGCTTGTACTAGCGCTTTGAAAGAGCAATCCCAATATTTTCCTGCTCTTTTCCCATAGTGCTGGGGGTTCTTTTTTTTTAGTATCTATACTGTTGCCTGCTAGTAATGGACCTCCCTTGCGTTAAGTTGATCTTTCTCTACACCCGAGCTATGACTGTAACACTACGGGCAGGATTTTACAGTCTCGCACGAGACTGGCAATTCCTGCCTGAGGTCAATGGAGATTTCCGTTATCGGACCCTCGCCCGCTCCGATTCTTTAGCAGATGAGGAGGTAGAGTTGCAGTGTATGTCCTGCACTCTCTCCTTTCCTTCTCGATGAACAGTATGCTTTGCTTGTATAGCGCGCCACTGTGTCATCCTAATTCATACTGCATGAGAAAAGCATGTAGATTGGTTGGCAAGTCAATTCTGATTGGTTGAGGCATTGTCATGGAGAATGCGCCAGGGAAATATTAAATCGGGGGAACCAAAAGATTTAAATGTGAAGATTTGTAGGATTTAGATGACAATGCTAAGGAAGATTAGTGAGTCAGATGTTGCCCAGTTTGGGATAGAGGGATGTCGGGTCCATTCATTCCTCAGAATAGACGAAGACAGCACTGATACATTGAATTTTTTTTATTGAGCATAATTTAAAATTAACACATTATTGAAAGCAAAAAAAAGGATTACTGGGAGAGAGAGAGAAAAGGGAGAGACACTGACTTGTCTGCCAGTCCTTTCGAAAATAGACTTGACCCAAAAAACTAAAAACATAGGACTGAATACAGAATTATACGTTTTTTCTTATCTCATATTGAAGTTGTTTGGTCCAGGCCGTCTCTAACTCTCATAAACAATTTGCTGCTGTGGTCATGAAAAGCTTTGTTTTGACCTCTCAGAAAGTCTGGCCATGATTCTCCCATCACGACCCACAACTTTTCTGGTGGGTGGAGATATGCTTTGGCAGCCTTGTACCGAGAGCACATGCGCATCTCCCACAGCCAGCAAACAGTTGCTGGTCAGACCACGTTGGAAACCAATGAGAACCATAGAACCCTACAGTGCAGAAAGAGGCCCTTCTGCCCATCGAGTCTGAACCGAACACAATCCCGCCCAGGCCCTATCCCTACACATAAAACCCACGAATCCACACATCCCTGGACACCAAGGGGCAATTTCTTAGCACGGCTAATCAACCTAACACACACATCTTTGGACTGTGGGAGGAAACCGGAGCACCTAGAGGAAACCCACACAGACACGAGGAGAATGTGCAAACTCCACACAGGCAGTGACCCGAGCTGGGAATCGAACCCAGGACCCTGGAGCTATGAAGCAGCAGTGCTAACCACTGTGCTACCGTGCCACCCTTGAAGGCAGGGAAGTAACTTGGATCTCTTTTAATATGTTTTAAATAGGTTCAGCAGTTCATTATTGGTAACTTTCAGTTCCTGACTGAATCTCCCGCCCTGCCAGGGATACTTCATTCCAGCAGGGTTTCATGCTCCATATGTTTGGAGAACTAGCAGGAGACCCCACCAGAATGAAGGGGGAGCAATTGGAACCCCCCATCAGCGGGTCGGACGGCGAGGGGGGTTTGGTGTCCCCTAGGCATGTGCATCTTGGCAGTGCCAGCCTGTGCCCCTGGCACTGCCCAAGGGACTAAGTGCCTATGCCCAGGGGTCATCTTGGCACTGCCCACTGGGCATCAGGCAGTGTCAAGGAGGTTGGGGTCTATTGTGGGCTGGGCTAGGGACAATCACTGGGGGTGGGGGAGTCCTGCAGCCACTCATCCCGTCTGGGATGGAGGGAGAGCAGTGATTGGGGAGAGCTGGGGAGGGGTGGATGTGGTCTGCTGGGGTGGGCCTGCCTCCCGGGGGGGGGGAAGGCTTTGACCCCGTGGTGGGTCAGTGGGGGAGATAGTCTGCCCGGGTGAGGGGTAGGCTGTGCGTTGGAGCGTCTGGGGTGTGGGGGGGTGTTAGGGTTAGCCCGGGAATTGCTGTGGGGGCAACACTGCGGAGCTCTGGGGGTGACTGGTGGGGCAACACTGCGGGGGTCCCAGTGACTGAGCTGGCCAGCAAACGGGGAGTCTGACGGATCGGAGCCACTGTGCATGCACAGAATTCCGGCGTCAATAGGCCCTGCCCCCCTGGGTTTTTAATAAGATTCACAACTGGGACCTTTGCATTGCACAGAGTGCGGAGATTCAGGTGAGAAGCTGAACTGATTAAACAGTTGGGATTTAGAACAACTCTCCCACCAATTTTGGGAGAATCGCAGCCAGTGTTTCTAATTGTAATTTCAAAGAATGCAGTCAATTTTTAAGTTAAACCCAGCATGCCTGCTGAGTTTAAAACGTGGTCAAGTTAGCTTTAAAAGCTTAGCATTTAAAGGTAATAACATAGGCAAAATATCTTAAAATGAAGCCTTTGCATTAATTAAGCAAACCACACTTAGGGTCCACAGCAAGGGACCAGAGATTTTGGATGAGTGGCTGTTTGGGAAATGTGGAGGCTGGGAAAGAAAGAATCAGCTTGCAACTTACAAAGGCATGGATGATGGTTCCAGCAGTCAATGGGTTAACTTGGGGCTGGAGATAGTGTGCTCGGGGAGGTGAACAGTCCCTGAGAGGGGAGAGGATGCAGGGTCAGTCAATAGGGAGATATCACTAGGTGCAGGAGAGGATATAGGAGTTGGGTAATGGTGTGCTCGGGGAGGTGAACAGACCCTGAGAGGGGAGAGGATGCAGGGTCGGTCGATAGGGAGATATCACTAGGTGCAGGAGAGGATATAGGAGTTGGATAATGGCGTGCAGGGGGAGGTGAACAGACCCTGAGAGGAGAGAGGATACATGGTCAGGAGCTCAACTTGATTATATGCTGAGCGTGTGAATTGTCTTGTTCAACCTAAGACACTGGTTGTGAGTGTTTGGAATAGATGGTGTGGGTCTACAGCTTGTAGCCGGGGGGCAGTGTCAAAGACAATGGGTAGGGACCCCCGGATGCAGCCCCCACCATGTTTTCCGGTGGTAGAGGCAGTTCGCCATCAGCTGCTGGTGGGATCCTCCAGTGCTGCCGACCCACCGACAGCAATGTGGTTAACTCTCAACTGTCCTCCGGCAGCCAAGGATGGGCAATAAATTTGACTTGATTTATTATTGTCACATGCGTTGGGATACAGTGAAAAGTATTGTTTCTTGCGCGCTATACAGACAAAGCATACCGTTCATAGAGAAGGAAAGGAGAGAGTGCAGAATGTAGTGTTAGTCATAGCTAGGGTGTAGGGAAAGCTCAACTTAGTGCAAGGTAGCTCTATTCAAAAGTCTGATGGCAGCAGGGAAGAAGCTGTTCTTGAGTTGGTTGGTATGAAACCTCAGACTTCTGTATCTTTTTCCCAAAGGAAGAAGGTGGAAGAGAAAATGACCAGGGTGCGTAGGGTCCTTAATTATGCTGGCTGCTTTTCCAAGGCAGCGGGAAGTGTAGACGGAGTCAATGGATGTGAGGCTGGTTTGCGTGATGGATTGGGCTGCATTCACGACCTTTTGCAGTAAATGCTGGCCAGCCAGCGATACCCACGGCCCATAAATGAATTTTTAAAAATGCTTCCGGAGTTTTGGTGTCTCACCCATCCTGCTGTCTGGAATCCTTGGCAGAGGAGCTCCTTTGGCAGGACCAGCAGACCCTGCTAGTGGGAAGGGCTGGAAAATCCAGCTCGATGGAATGAGTTTTCCCAAAAATAGATAAATACTAGAAACTGAGGAACATACAGGATAACAGAGAGGGAGGGGTAATGAGACATGTTTGAAACTGACCTCTTCAATGTTGACTCTGTTAGCAGAATGGATGGCGAGTGCAGTAATATTTCATGGACATTATTCACTGGGCTTTCAGTGTGTGCTGTTTAATGTACATATGTTCATTAGTATTTCCTGCAAATCAGCTTAGTTAGGATCAAAGGAAGTAGTTACAGCAACATAGCAAAGAAAAGTAGAATCATACAATCCTTATTGTGCAGAAGGAGGCCATTTGGCCCATCGAGTCTGCACCGACCAGAATCCCACCCAGCCCCTATTCCCGTCGCCCCACCTATTTACCCTAGCTAGTCTCCCCAACACTAAGGGAGAATTTAGCATGGCCAATCAACCTAACCTGTACATTTTTGGACTGTGAAAGGAAACCGGAGCACCTAGAGGAAACCCATGCAGACACGGAGAGAATGTACAGACTCCACACAGACAGTTATTCAAGCTGGGAATTGAACCTGGGTCTCTGGTGCTGTGAGGCAGCAGCGCTAACCACTGTGCCACTGCTCCAAAATACTTTATTTTGTATTGATTCATTTAGGTTTCGTGGAAATCACTTTTAAAAAAAAATTAACCTGGATTCAATGGATGAAAGCAAATTACTGCGAACGCTGGAATCTGAAACCAAAAGAGAAAATGCTGGAAAATCTCGGCGGGTCTGGCAGCATCTGTAAGGAGAGAAAAGCGCTGACATTTCGAGTCCAGATGACCCTTTATCAAAACTGACGGGAAAAAATAGCAAATCAGAGGCTGAGAATTCTGCAGTCAGTAATTCATCCCCAAATCTTTTCTGCTTTGACAAAGAATCATCTGGATTCGTAACGTCAGCTCTTTTCTCTCCTCACAGATGCTGCCAGACCTGCTGAGGTTTTCCAGCATTTTCTCTTCTGGTTAACCTGGATTCAGTGATGTCCAAGATAGATTGTGTGAAAAAAATGTGCTTTAAAATCAGTTCAAATGAGAAGTAGTTTGAATGATCTTTCCTGGGGAAGGTGCTAGCTTGCTTGATGCTTGCGATCCTCAGCCCGCTGACCCATTTGTACATTTTTAGTGAACTGTTCAGTTTGCTTTGGCCTCTGCACTGATGCTTAACTAACGCTTTTTACTGTGCCTAACAGCATGGGTATTTTGGCTTGAGCACTGGACTGGGCTGCCTTCCCTGCAACTGCAGCCAATTGGGCTCAACCTCTGAGGACTGTGGCGATGACGGGCAGTGTCACTGCGTGCCGGGGGTGAGTGGACAAAAGTGCGACCGGTGCGCGCAGGGTTTCCATGGATTCCGGGACGGCGGCTGCACACGTAAGTTGTTTTTTTCTGGAAGCGCACCTCGAAGGCGATAACTTTGTCAGCGCCATTTTCAGTAGCAGTTGTTTGCCGAATCTCACTTGTAAATGAAAAGCTATCCGGTCTGCTGAGATTGTATCGATTTTAACTGTACAGACTATACACCACCAAACACACCCTCCATTGTTATCGACATGTATGGTGAGGTATTCTCCCTGCCTGCCACACAGGGCCACCTTCTGACCGAAAGAGAAAATGGTAAGAAGTCTCACAGCACCAGGTTAAAGTCCAATAGATTTATTTGGAATTTTTTTAAAACTTTATTCCAATCCAATCAAGTCAAATTAAAGCCAATTCAGAGTCCCAACAAGTTGGGACATTCCTGATCCAAGCTGACAAGACAGAGCTCTCACCACCTGTCTTGGGCTTGATCTACACGATCCAAGCTGATTGGAGTAGGTGTAGCTCCTCCTCCAAGGCTTGATCTTATTTGCATCTTAGCCAAAAGGTCGAGATGCTGCTTGAAGAAATGAAGCTGAAGTGTAACCTAATGACTTCAACCCAGTGCAGCATGTCGATACTACACTTGATCTTAGCCAAAAGGAGGAGAGAAACACCGGGCACCCTCCACCAGGCCCGAATCCCACGGCTGTCACTCTGATACAAGACAGAGAATTACTCGTAACCCCCACTGTACTGTCTGGGTTTGCAAAACCTTACCAGCTGTCCTGGCTTGAGACAATTTAACCTGTGATTATCCCTCTCCCCACGGACACTGGTTGTACCTGTAAAGACATCATTACCTGTAAAGACTCGCATTCCAACCATTCTTCGCATTCCAATCTGGAATTCTCTTGCAATTTTGTCTTTGCCTATATATGCCGTGTTTGTGAACCCGCTTCTCCACTCCCCCGATGAAGGAACAGCACTCCGAAACTCGTACTATCAAATAAACCTATTGGACTTTAACCTGGTGTTGTGAGCCTTCTTACTATGTTTACCCCAGTCCAACGCCGGCAACTCCACTTTAAAGAGAAGCCAAGTAATTGAAAGCCAATTGATGTAATTTTCTTGGCTCTTTATATCCCTTTCCCTTCTGTTGCTGGAGCACAACTTCCTTGCAGCTGCTTTCACACTCAAATCTCACAGAAGCCTCCAATTTTATTTAATCTGTGAGTTTAATGTAAGTTACATTGTTCCACTCTATACACCCACCAGAGACGAGGCCAATCTCCTCCTCACTTAACACCTACACACAAGAGCTTTCCATCCAGAAAGGCTATAGGAGAGTGATCAGGAGCCAGCACACTAGCTCACTTCTTTCCTAGACCAGACAGTATTGAAGCTCGTGATAACGCAACATGGGCTAAGGTTTTGTGCTGGCTGTGGCTCAGTTAGTAGCACTCTCACCTCAGAAGGTTATGCGTTGAAAGAACCACTGGTGTACAGACAACAAAATCTAACACTCCAAAGTAGCACAGTGGGAGTGCATAGAATCATAGAATCATTACAATGCAAAAGGAGGCCATTCAGCCCATTGAGTCTGCGCCGGCTCTCTGACAGAGCATCTTATTCTGGCCCACCCCCCACCCTATCCCTGTAACTCCATCATTTAGCCCATTAATCCCTCTTACCTACACATCTTGGGACGCTAAGAGGCAATTTAACATGACAATTCACCTAACCTGCTCATCTTTGGAGTGTGAGAGGAAACCGGAGCACCCAGAGGAAACCCACGCAGACATGGGGGGAATGTGCAAACTCCACACAGACAGTGACCCACGCCGGGAATCGAATCTTTGCAGCAGTGCTAACCACTGTGTCTGCATCGCATTCTTGGATGAGACGTCAAAATAACTGCTCTCTTGGGTGAACATTAGAGAACATCTGACACTATTTTGAAGCAGGACCCAGCAGCTATTCCAGTCCCCTGGCCAATATTTGTTCGACATCACAGAAGTGTAGGGTCATTATCAAATAACTGTTTGTGGGGGGTTATTGTGCACTAGCCGGTTGCTGCTCTTCCTACATTACTGCAGTGATAACACCTCAGTACTACTTCATTGGCTGTAAACTGCTTTGAGAGATCTGGTGGTGAGGGAGGTGATGGCCTAGTGATATTATCACTAGACTGTTAATCCAGAAACTCAGCCAATGTTCTGGGGACCTGGGTTCAAATCCTGCCACTGGCAGGTGCTGGAATTTGAAATCAGTATTTTAAAAAATCTGGAATTAAGAATCTGCTGATGACCATGAAACCATTGTCGATTGTGGGAAAAACCCATCTGGTTCACTAATGCCTTTTAGGGAAGGAAATAAAAGAACAAAGAAAATTACAGCTCAGGTACAGGCCCTTCAGCACTCCAAGCCGTGCTGCCCGTCTGAACTAAAACCCCCTACCCTTACGGAGACGATATCCCTCCATTCCCATCCTATTCACGTATTTGTCAAGATGCCACTTAAAGTCACTATCATATCGGCTTCCACTACCTCCCCTGGCAGCAAGTTCCAGGCACCCATCACCCTCTGTGTAAAAAACTTGTCTCGTACAGCTCCTTTAAACCTTGCCCCTCGCACCTTAAACCTATGCCCCCTAGTAACCTATGCCCCCTCTTCCACCCTGGGAACAAGCTCCTGACTATCCACTCTGTCCATGCCCCTCATAACCTTGTAGACCTCTATCAGGTCTCCCCTCAACTTCTGTTGTTCCAATGAGAACAAGCCAATTTTCTCCAACCTTTCCTCATAGCTAATGCCCTCCATACCAGGCAACGTTCCGGTAAATCTTTTCTGTCCCCTGTCCAAAGGCTCCATATCCTTCTGGTAGTTGGCAACCAGAAATATTCCCAGTGCGGCCTAACTAAGGTTCTATAAAATCTTTACCTGGTCTGGCCTACATGTGATTCAAGAGCCACAGCCATGTACCCCCTGAATAAGAGCAACTAAGGATGATTAATTAATGTTAGCCAGCCAGTGACAAGTATGTCCCACAAATGAAGAAGAATAAAAATTCTGGATGGTCCATTACAACATCAATCGATGTCTGTTCCCCATTGTACCATCGCATTCGCCTGGTTGATTTTTTTCCTCAGAGAGAGGCCTGAAACTAGCTGCGGAATATTATTGTACAAATGCTTGGCATGTTCTTATCAAACCGCTCCATATTAGCAGAGTCATTAACTCATTTAAATTAAGCCGGTTAATACCTTCTCAAATAAAGACACTCATGCCATGTTGCAATACCAGACAGAAAAATTTGATATGCACACATTAAACTTTCACGTAATAATATTGCGCAGCGTAATTTATGGGCTAATGGTGCTGAATATTGTTACTTCAGGGAATATTATTCCCCAGATAATCAGTGGCCCACACAGAATTTAGCATTGAACGTTGAAGCGTAACATGTCTAATGAATATTTTTGACAAATGCAGAGTAGACTAACCCTCTCCCACTAAATCTCCTTGTGTTTTTGCTGCAGCTTGTGACTGTGCCCACACTCGCAACAATTGTGCAAAGGACTCTGGCCAGTGTATCTGCCCACCGCACACTGAGGGGGCTAAATGTGAACGCTGCGAGGCCAACTACTGGGGTCACGACCCTGAAAGTGGATGCCAGGTATACTAAACAGCAGTGTGGCATTGCAGTGTTTGTGATTCTCTTTGCAGAAGCAGTGCCTTTATAACCCTTTTGATCTTTAATAATAGCCATCTGTAGAATTTATCAATGGCTTTTTAAAAGTTTTTAAGTTCATTTATTAGTGTCACAGGTAGGCTTACATTAACACTGCAACGAAGTTATGAGTTACATTTTGAGGTACGGGCTGGAACTCTACCATCCTGCCCGCTGTGGGAAGGGGAACGCGTAAGGGACGGACCATTGATCTCGGGCGGGATTTTACTGTTCTGGGATGAGCGAGGCAGGAAAATCCCATCCATACTGTTATTCTTTAGAAAAAGTCAGCTCAAGTATAAAGTGGCATTGAATAATAGAAAATACATCCCATTGTCATAATTAAATTTGGATTAAAGGTCAGCCAGCAAAAAAACAAGCATTTTTTAGGAAGGAATTGGCAGAATTCCTTGTCAATGTGTGGAATCCAGAACTGCTCACAGAACACCAATTTTTGTTTTCTTCCATTTTTGCGCAGCCTTGTAACTGCAGTGGAGTCGGATCGGTTGGTCTTCAGTGCGACGTGATGAGTGGTCACTGCCTTTGCAAAGAGGAGTTCAGTGGAGAACATTGCAACAAGTGTGCCATTGGCTACAGGGACTACCCACAATGCTTTGCCTGCAAGTGCGACCCCAGCGGTACCAGACCTGACAAATGTGACCTGACCCAAGGAGTCTGCAGCTGTGAGGAGAGCACAGGGCTTTGCCCCTGTAAGGTACAATGTCATTGATATACTGTGCCCTTGAATGACATTCACTAACTTTGAGTCTGTCAAACATCCTTCGGCAGTACTAATTTTCTCACTTTCTTTTGGTTCTTCAGCATCAGATGTTTCTATGGAGAAGCAGAAAGTAACTTGCCTGTTTTCCCATTTGACTCTCCCTTCCCCCTTCACGAAGGTTGCAGAATGAGTTGACCTCTGATTTTTCTGCCTTTCCCTGTGGGGTGGAGAGACAGCACAACCATAAGACACAAAAGCAGAAATAGGCCATTCGACCCATCCAGGCTGCTCCACCATTCAATGCAATCATAATCTCCGACCCCACTTTCTTGCCTTATCCCCACAACCCTTGATCTTCTTACTGATTAAAAATCTGTCTATCTCAGCCTTGAACACACTCAATAAGCCCTCAGCCTCCACAGCCCTCTGCAGTAAAGAATTCCACAGATTCATTATCCTGTGAGAGAAGAAATTCCTCCTCATCTCCATTGTAAATGGGCAGTCCCTTACTCTGAGATTATGCCTTCTGGTCCTTGACTCTTCCACAGGGAAAATAACCTCTCAATATCTACCCTTTTGATTTAACTTGATCTGATTTTATTTATTATTGTCACATGGATTAACATACAGTGAAAAGTATTGTTTCTTGTGCGATATATAGACAAAGCATACTGTTCGTAGAGAAGGAAATGAGAGAGTGCAGAATGTAGTACTACAGTCATAGCTAGGGTGTTGAGGAAGATCAACTTAATGCAAGCTAAGTCCATTCAAACGCCTGACAGCAAGCAGCAGGGAAGAAGCTGTTCTTGAATCAGTTGGACCATGACCTCAGAGTTTTGTATGTTTTTCCCAAAAGAAGAAGATGAAAGAGAGAATGTTCAGGATACATGGTTTCCTTAATTATGCTGGCTGCTTTGCCGAGGCAGTGGTAAGTGTAGATAGATGGAATCAATGGATGGGAGGCTGGTTTTTGTGATGGATTGGGCTACATTCATGACCTTTTGTAGTTCCTGGCGATCTTGGGCAGAGCAAGAGCCATACCAAGCTGTGATATATGTAGGATTCTCAAAGGGCTTGAATCCTCTATGTCTCAATATGGTCACCTCTCTCTCTTCTAAACTCCAATGAATACAGGCCCGACCTACTCAATTTCTCCTCATAAAAAAATCCCTTCATACCTGGGATCAACCAAGTGAACCTTCTCTGGACTGACTCCAATGCTAGTATATCTTTCCTTAGATCATGGACCAAAACTATTCACAGTTTTCCAGATGTGGTCTAACTAGTGCCTTGTATAATTTTAGCAAGACTTCCTTATTTTTATACTCCATTCCCTTTGAAATAAAGGCCAACATTTCATTTGCTTTCCTCATTACTGGCTGAACTTGCTTGCTAGTTCTTTGTGATTTAAGCCCAAGGATCCCCACTTTCCTCTGTGTAGCAGCTTTCTGCAATCTTTTGCAAGGTAATGACACTGCTAATGTGATCCAAATGCTTACATTTTTCATTTGACAATCCGTGCCTCTTTCATGGGGACCTTACAGAATCATAGAGTCCCTACAGTGCAGAAGGAGATCACTTGGCCCATCTGACTTTTGGAGAGTCAGTGCAGACTCCCCCACTCATCCCCATAGCCCCACGTATTTACAATGGCTAATCCACCTAACCTACACATCTTGGGACACTAAGGGGCAATTTATCATGGCCAACCACCCTAACCCGCACAGCTTTGGACTGTGGGAGGAAACCGGAGCACCCAGAGGAAACCCACATAGACACGAGGAGAACGTGCAAACTCCACAGTCACGCCACAATGCCAGAATTGAACCCAGGTTGCTGTGAAGCAACGGTTCTAACCACTGTGCCATCGTGTTGTCCCTTACTGAATATCAAACCACATTGCATTATCTTAAAACTCATTTCACCCAGAACCTCAAGATGAATCTATTTAGCAGCACAGAACTAGGCCATTCTGCACTGTGTGTGGCACAGAAGCCAACTCCCACTCCTCTTTAGCAAACCCTGTGTAGCTTACTGTGCGAGTTGTGATCTCTTATTACACTCTGCAAGCTTTTAAAATCCAGCCTTTTCATTGGCTTTGGAGGTCAAGAAGGCGTACGGTGTCTTGGCGTTTATTGGTAGGGGGATTGAATTTAGGAGTCGCAGTGTAATGTTGCAACTGTACACTACTCTAGTGCGGCCGCACTTGGAGTACTGTGTGCAGTTCTGGTCCCCGCATTACAAGAAGGATGTGGAGGCGTTGGAGAGGGTGCAGAGGAGGTTTACTAGGATGTTGCCTGGTATGGAGGGGAGGTCCTATGAGGAGAGACTGAGGGATCTAGGGTTGTTTTCGTTGGAAAGAAGGCGGCTAAGAGGGGATCTTATTGAAACATATAAGATGATTAGAGGTTTAGATAGGGTGGATAGTGATAGCCTTTTTCCTCGGATGGAGAAAGCTAGCACGAGGGGGCATGGCTTTAAATTAAGGGGGGGTAGCTACAGGACGGATGTCAGGGGTAGGTTCTTTACCCAGCGGGTGGTGAGGGATTGGAATGCCCTGCCTGCTGCTGTTGTAAATGCGTCTAGTTTGGGGGCGTTTAAGAGATCTCTGGATAGGTTTATGGACGAAAAGGGATTGGTATAGGCTAGTGGGTCATTGTTTTTGTAACTGGTCGGCGCAACATCGTGGGCCGAAGGGCCTGTTCTGCGCTGTAATGTTCTATGTTCTATGTTCTATGTTCTATGTCAATCCTCAATGTTAACCGTACTCTACATTTGTTCATTTATGTAGCAATTGAGTGGAATCCAACAGAATGATGAACTCAGCTCAAGATGTGTTTTTTTCAGAACAAAACTCCCTTCAATTGTAATGTACGGTGTATTTCTGAATCTTGATGCAAGCATTGAACCCATTCCCCTTCTTTACAGGACAGTGTTTCTGGTCTCCATTGCGATGAATGCAAACCTGGATCATTTGCTCTCAGTCTTCAGAACCCAGCTGGTTGCAGCCATTGCTACTGTTCCAGAGTGTCCAATTCCTGCTCCGAGCTCCAAGGATTGGTCAGGATTCCTGTAAGAATAACTTCATAACCTACAACTAAAGACAGACTGGTGTAAAATATCTGCCAAGAACTAGGGCATTCTTCTGTTTTATTTCTGTAAAAAAAATGAAATGAAATGTGGGGAATTCTCCCACTGGTAGGTGGAGTGGGAGGGTGGGGAGGTGTGGGGGCGGGAGGGTGTGGGAGTTGGGTGGTGTAGGGGTGGGAGGGTGGTGGGGTGTGGGGGTGGGAGTTTTGGGGGTAAGGTGGTGTGGGAGTATGGGGGTGGGCATGTGGGGGGTGTGGGAGTGTGGGGGTGCAGAGGAGAATTCGGTCCAAATTCCAGTATTATGCCTTCGTGAATTCCCAATGGTGCCTTCCATGGCGGATCAGGAAACCTACTGATGGCTGGCGATAAACTAATTTGCTTCCCGCTAATGGGATACAGTTGTAAAGCTTGACCAAAATTCCACCCCCACCCCCCACGTCCGAGTCTCCAGGAAGCCATTGGAAAATCTCACCGACGCAAAACAGGTCTGCGACAACATGGCGTGTAAATATAACACGGAATGTAATTCGCAGCCCTGGCCACCACAACACTGAGTTGAAACAACATCTACAAGTGGGTCTTCCAGCTTCAGTCTCACTGAGTGGGGTCCATCTTCCAACCGTAGAATGTTTCTGGAGATTCATCTTCATTTTGAGCAGCTCTGTCCCCCTCTTTCTTCAACAGCGGGTCAGTGATGTTGGGAGCCCTTTCGATATGGCACCTGGATAGGATGGCAGACCATCAGGCCCGCCCTGCCAGGGAATACAGCGCACATCACCCAGTTATGTAATCAGTGAGGTCTGGGCCGGAGCATGTGTGTATTTTCCAGCCAGCCTCCATAGTGGGAAACACTCTTTTGTTTCCATTCCCGCCACAGCAATTGGCCCCTAGATGGGAGAATTCCACCCAGTGACTCTGTGAAAGTAAGGGGAGTTTCTAAACATTGACTAGGATGCAGTTCATCAACTGGCAACAACACAGTGGTGAGGGCTTGGTCTTGTGTGAATAAAATACTACACTCAGTAATGAACTTTAACCAACAAATTGTTGTAAAAATCCATTTAGTTTACTGATGTCTTCTTCAAAGGAGGAAATTTGCTGACCTTAACTGGTCTTGAGACTTCGGACCCACAGCAATATGGTTGATCTTTAACTACCCTCAGGAATGGCTTAGCCAGCCACTCTGTTGTATGAAACTACTCTGGAAAAATAAGCATTGTGGGTGAATGCCTACCCCACATGGACTGCAGCACTTCAAGAAGGCAGTTCACCACCACCTTCTCAAGGAATGGACAATAACTGCTGGCCTAGTCAGTGATGCTCACATCCCAGGAACAAATTGAACTGGATTTTCCATCCACACTCGCCCCAAGGCTAGAAATTCCCTTCCGAGGTCAACGGCTTCTGCATGGTCCGCCCCTGCCCTGTGGCGGACGTGAGGGGACAATTCCTGCCATTGAGCTCAGCGGCATGTAGATGTGATGTAATAAGTTTTTTTAACAATTCTTCTAGCATTGTGGGCATTGCCGGCCATGCCAGCATTTATTGCCCATCCCTAATTGCCCTTCAGAAGATGACCTTCTTGAGTCACTGCAGCCCACATGGTGTAGGTACACCCACAGTGCTGTTAGGGTGGGAGTTCCAGGATCTTGACCCAGCGACAGTGAAGGAATGGGGATATATCTCCAAGTAGGAAGATAGGTAGGAATAACAGATGTGTCGAGTATAGGGCTAACGGGAGGACTTTGAATAGCGTGGAGGAGCAGAGGGATCTAGGTGTATGTGTACATAGATCCCTGAAAGTTGGGAATCAAGTAGATAAGGTTGTTAAGAAGGCATACGGTGTCTTGGCGTTTATTGGTAGGGGGATTGAATTTAGGAGTCGCAGCGTCATGTTGCAACTGTACACAACTCTGGTGCGGCCGCACTTGGAGTACTGTGTGCAGTTCTGGTCCCCACATTACAGGAAGGATGTGGAGGCTTTGGAGAGGGTGCAGAGGAGGTTTACCAGGATGTTGCCTGGTATGGAGGGGAGGTCCTATGAGGAGAGACTGAGGGATTTGGGGTTGTTTTCGCTGGAAAGAAGGCGGCTAAGAGGGGATCTTATTGAAACATATAAGATGATTAGAGGTTTAGATAGGGTGGATAGTGATAGCCTTTTTCCTCGGATGGAGAAAGCTAGCACGAGGGGGCATGGCTTTAAATTAAGAGGGGGTAGTTATAGGACGGATGTCAGGGGTAGGTTCTTTACCCAGAGGGTGGTGAGGGATTGGAATGCCCTGCCTGCTGCAGTTGTAAATGCGCCTAGTTTGGGGGCGTTTAAGAGATCCGTGGATAGGTTTATGGACGAAAAGGGATTGGTTTAGGTTAGTGGGTCATTGTTTTTTAACTGGTCGGTGCAACATCGTGGGCCGAAGGGCCTGTTCTGCGCTGTAGTGTTCTATGTTCTATGTTCTAAGTCGGGCTGGTGAGTGTCTTGGAGGGAAATGTCCTGGAGGTTGTGCAAATGTTCCCATATATTTGCTACCCTTGTCCATTTAGATGGTAGTGTCCAAAAGTTTAAAAGGCCTGAAGTGAAACCAACAAACTTGGTAGATCAGTATTGACTTGTGAAATGTATATGCCATTATTTTTTAATTCTACATGTTATTAAAACAATTGTTTGTATGTTTAGCAAGAAATTATTTCCTCTTTCTAAAGGTTGGTTAATTCTCATCACTAATATAGTTAATCTGAATAAGAGGTCAAAAAATAGATAGTTAGCTGTGACATTCTGAATAAAATGACTTTACAGTAGGGAGTGAAGTATCATTTTAGATTGCTGTGGGTAAGACTGGTTCTTCACTTATTGTCACTGCAGATATGGCAATGTTACTTGAAAATACACCGGGAAATAACAGGACCTGCAATCTGAGAAAGAATAATAATGAATAATATTAGCTATGCCCAACATTGGATAATATTATATCTGTGTTGATTTTAGCTGACCCTAACTCCCGACCAGCGGATAATACGGGTTGTCAACCAAGGCAATTTGACCGGCACAACAGAGGGTGTCTTTTTCCAGCCCCCAGAGACCTTGCTAGATGCTGCACTAGTACAGAGGCACCTCCAGACAGAACCATATTACTGGTCACTACCTGCCCAGTTCACAGGAGATAAGGTAAGAAAAGCAATTAAATATCAAGGTGAGCAATGCCTGGCATTATTATTTCCTGAAGGAAGTCCAGGGTCCAGGATTACGGCGGTGGAAAGGATGGGGAGGGATAGGAAAGTGCAATTGTAATCACAAGGGGAGGCAATCCAGAGAGCCAGAGCAAAATCTGGGGACCTGGGTTCAAATCCCACCACAGCAGATGACCACACATTCTCCTCATGTCAGTGTGGGTTTCCTCTAGATGCTCCAGTTTCCTCCTACAGTCCGGAAGACTGCTGGCTAGGTGCATTGGTATTGCTTGATAGAGCAGACGCAGCACGGTTTCGTTAAAGGGAAGTCATGTCTGACAAATTTACTGGAGTTCTATGAGGATGTGTCTAGGGCGGTGGATAGAGGAGAGCCGGTGGATGTGGTCTTTCTGGATTTTCAGAAGGCGTTTGACAAGGTACCTCACAAGAGGTTATTGCAGAAGGTCAGGGGGCATGGAGTTGGGGGTAGGGTGTTAGCGTGGATAGAGGATTGGTTGTCAAATAGGAGGCAGAGAGTGGGGGTCAATGGGTGCTATTCGGATTGGCGGATGGTGACTAGTGGAGTGCCCCAGGGGTCGGTGCTGGGGCCTCAGCTTTTTACCATTTATATAGATGATCTGGAGGAGGGAACCGAGTGTATGGTGTCGAAATTTGCTGATGACACCAAGATTGGTGGAACGGCAAATTGTGCGGAGGGTGTGGAGAGTCTGCAGAAGGATCTAGATAGGCTGGGTGAATGGGCCAGGAAATGGCAAATGGAATTTACTGTTGGCAAGTGTGAGGTGGTCCACTTTGGTAGGAATAATGGTAGGAAGGATTATTACTTACGTGGCGAAAAACTGCAGCAGGCGACGGTGCAGAGGGACCTCGGGGTCCTTGTGCATGAGTCGCAAAAACCCAGCTTGCAGGTGCAGCAGGTGGTCAGGAAGGCGAATGGGATGCTGGCCTTCATAGCGAGGGGGATTGAATATAAAAGTAGGGAGGTCTTGCTGCGGCTGTATAGGGCATTGGTGAGGCCGCAGCTGGAGTACTGTGTGCAGTTTTGGGCGCCGTACTTGCGCAAGGATATTTTGGCCTTGGAGGGAGTGCAGAGGAGGTTTACTAGGCTGATGCCGGAGTTGAGGGGGTTGAGCTATGAGGAGAGGCTGAATAAATTAGGCTTGTACTCGTTAGAGTTTAGAAGAATGAGGGGAGATCTCATTGAGACGTATAAGATGATGAATGGGATGGATAGGATAGAGGTGGAGAGACTCTTCCTGCTCAGAAAGGATAGTAGGACTAGGGGGCACAGCCTCAAGATAAAAGGGGGGTGGTTTAGAACAGAGTTGAGGAGGAACTTCTTCACTCAAAGGGTGGTGAATCTCTGGAATTCTCTGCCCGTTGAAGTGGTGGAGGCTGCCTCGCTAAATATTTTTAAGACGCCGGTTGATAAGAGAGGGGATTAAGGGTTATGGGGAGAGGGCGGGAATGTGGAACTGAGCCACGACAGATCAGCCATGATCTTATTGAATGGCGGGGCAGGCTCGAAGGGCTAGTTGGCCTACTCCTGCTCCTATTTCTTATGTTCTTATGAAAACTGCTGTCCTTAAGTGGTCTAGCCTAAGTATGACTCTAGATGCACAGTAATGTGGTTGGCTCTCAAATGCCCTCAGAACTGATGGGCACTTAGGGATGGAAATAAATGTGGGCCCAGCGACACCCATATCCAATCAATGAATTAAAAAAATAGATCTTATCAAACAGTGGAGCAAGCTCAGGGGGCTGAATGCTCTACTTACCCTCCTATGATACCTTCCTAAACTTATTGCAACCAGAAGACCCAGAAGTCAGTGAAACAACTAGCAAATAACAAAAATTCATTTATAGAGAGCACTTACTCCCTTTTAATAAGAGTTTTTTTTTCTGGGAGCAATGCTCTGAAGTTAACAAAGTGGTTTCCGTGCTCCTGGAGCGAGAGAGAGCCATCTCACCAAGTTTCATCCTTTGTCCGAGAGCCATACCTTTGTCAGTGAGAGATAGATATTGCTGCCACTAAGCCTGTGATACAGGCTAATAGAGCACATTGTACGTAAAGTTTATTAAGTTTATTTATTAGTCATAAGTAGGCTTACGTTAACACTACAATGAAGTTACTGTGAAAATCCCCTCATCACCACACCCCAGTGCCTATTCAAATACACAGACGGAGAATTTAATATGACCAATTCACCTGACCAGTACATCTTTTGGACTGTGGGAGGAAACCGGAGCACCCAGAGGAAATCCATGCAGAGATGGGGAGAACGTGCAGACTCTGCACAGACAGTGACCCAAGCTGGGAATCGAACCTGAGTTCCTATCACCATGTCCTTTACAGATCTGGGTCCCTATCACTGTGTCCTTTACAGACCTGTTCCCAGATATTCCCTGCAGCAGGGGACATCTGGGGCCAGGTCTGTAAAGTTCAAGACATCTTGTATGCCAGGATGGAGAAAATGTTAATTCCTGAGTCAGCGACACAGTTTCTCCAGGGGCAGCACTGCTGAGGAGGTTTTCTTCATGGGCACTTACCGTTCATTCAGATTGATGTCAATTATAAAGTGCTTGCAGTTTTATAAGTCATTTTATTAAAATAAATTCTGCCCTAAGCACAGCTGTACCATTAAATGAGAGCTATAAAAGTTACTCAATAAAACAACCTAACCGTGCTTCAATAATTATACAGCAGCATTGTTTCTGAACATTCACACTGTTGTTTTGGAAAGTAGTGCTAAGTGCTGGAAGGATTTGCAGGGTGTTAAAACACTTGGGACAGGTTGTTCCTTCCCTGGCCATGACTACCTTTATACCAGCTGAAAGTTCAGCCCAGTGAGTGGGCCTTAGAGGGAAGAACTGGGGCCAGCACCAAGACAGTAAACTCTTTAAGAAGTACTTAGCTGAACGTCGAGCTGTGAGGTGGACAGTTACCCCTGTCTGATTCATTGCGTTGCCAAAGACCCACATATGTACCCTCCCAATCAACAGTCTCCCCCGCAATCATTCACCATCTTCCCTATCATATACCCCCCTCATGAACTCCCAGCTCCTTCCCAATCACCTCTACTTATCCTTTCTTCTGGTCACTCTTCCCTATGGACCATGAGCAAAATTCCACTGCTATCAGATCTAAGAACTGTTTATTGTTGTGTTTATATTTGGGAGTTCCACATTTCCACTACCCTTTACCGAAACATGGAAACATAGAAGATATGAGCAGGAGGAGGCCATTTGGCCCTTCGAGCCTGCTGTGCCATTCATCACAACCATGGCTGATCATCCAACTCAATAGCCTAATCCTGCTTTCTCCCCCTAACCTTTGATCCCATTCGCCCCAAGTGCTATATCCAGCCACCTCTTGAATATATTCAATGTTTTGGCATCAACTACTTTCTGTGGTAATGAATTCCACAGGCTCACCACTCTTTGGGTGAAGAAATGTGTCCTCATCTCTGTCCTAAATGGTCTACCCCGAATCCTCAGACTGTAACCCTTGGTTCTGGACTCCCCCACCATCAGGAACATCCGCTCTGCCTTAACCCTGTCTAGTTCTGTTAGAATTTTATAAGTCTCTATGAGATCCCGCTCATTTGTCTGAACTCCAGCAAAAATAATCCTAACCTCGTCAATCTCTCCTCATACATCAGTCCCACCATCCCCGGAATCAGCCTGGTAAACTTTCACTGCACTCCCTCGAGAGCAAGAACATCCTTCCTCAGAAAAGGAGACCAAAACTGCATACAATATTCTAAGTGTGGCCTCACCAAGGCCCTGTATAATTGCAACAACACAACGCTGCTTCTATACTCAAAACTTCTCGCAATAAAGGCCAAATACCATTTGCCTTCTTTACTGCCTGCTGCACCTGTATGCTTACCTTCAGTGACTAATGCACAAGGTCACCCAGGTCCCACTGCACACTCCCCTCTCCCAATTTACAGCCATTCAAGTAGTAATCTGCCTTCTTGTTTTTGCTTCCAAAGTGAATAACCTCACATTTGTGCAAATTATACTGCATCTGCCATTGATTTGCCCACTCACCCAACATGTCCAGCTCATTCTGAAGGATCTCTGCATCTTTGTCACAGTTCACCCTCCCACCCAACTTGGTATCATCTGCAAACTTTGAGATGTTACATTTTGTTCCCTCATCCAATCATTCATACATATTGTGAATAGCTGGGGTCACAGCACCGATCCCCGTGGCACCCCACTAGTTACTGCCTGCCAATTTGAAAAGGACCCTTTAATTCCTACTCTTTATTTCCTCTCTGCCAACCAGTTTTCTATCCATCTAAATATGCTTCCTCCAATCCCATGCATTTTAATCTTGCGCAATATTTGCTAATGCGGAACTGTCAAATGCTTTCTGAAAGTCCAAATATACCACATCGACTGGCTCCCCCTTGTCAACTCTACTCCTTACATCTTCAAAAAATTTGTATGAACAAATGTTTCTGCTGCAGAAAGCGCATAGGTGGACCTATATATTTGGGTGGCACAGTGGTTAGCACAGCTGCCTCACAGCTCCTGGCTTCAATTTCCGGCTTGTGTGGAGTTTGCACATTCTCCCGTATCTGCATGGGTTTCCCCCGGGTGCTCCAGTTTCCTCCCACATTCCAAAGATGTGCAGGTTAGGTGGATTGGCCATGCTAAATTTCCCCTTAGTGACCCATGATATGTCGGTTAGAGGGATTAGCGGGGTAAGTATGTGGATTTATGGGGATAGAGCCTCAGCAGGATTGCTGTCAGTGCAGACTCAATAGGTCAAATGGCCTCCTTCTGCACTGTAGGATTCTATGACTCTATATTTGGGTACCAGGCCATCACCCACTGCGATTTTGTAAGCAGCGGAGGAAGCACAGGTGGCTGACCCGCCTGTGGCCTAACTAAGTCCTTTAAGTAGGCAAAATATGCCCAGCTTAGGGCCTCATCCCTCTGCCAGTCTGAAAGAGAGGGCGGCGAGAATGGCCTGTACCTAATATGCAGCCTGGTGGGTTTAATTCTATGGGCTAACAGTAAATGATTGGGGGTGGGGGTGTCTCCTTCCCTTCCTCCCTCATCAGAACCTCCACCTCATCAGATCCTGTCAGCCTGGCCCCTGTGAGATCTTGGATTTACCTAAATCTCTGTTTGGGTCCGTCAATGCTCTCCACCTCCTTGGCCTTCAGCACTGGCAATGACCACCATTCTTGAATGGCACTGCTGGGTATACAAAGCTACTGGCCTCTGATTGATTGGTAGCTGTTTGAGGTAGGACTTCCTGCTGGAGATATTTGGAAGTCCCGGCTCATACTAATTAGAGGACAATTGCCCAAAAACTTGAAACGGATGAACCGGCTAAATGGAGGTAAATTTGCCCTGACATTTATGCTGAGGTTTGGGGAACCCCCCCCTCAGCATAAAGTACAGCCCCAAATTTCTCTTCTGAACTGCCCACTTTAAGGTTATGTCCCCATTGTTCTAGACTTCCCGCCAGAGGAAAATGTTTCTCTTTATCTGCTCAATCAATTCTATTCAAAGTCCTTAAATCTCAAATCAAATCACCCCATAATCTTCCACGTTCCAAAGAAGGCAAGTCTCATTTATGTAATCCCTTCTTATTAGTTAACTGCTGGATTTCTGGTAATATTTCGATGAATCTGCACTTCACTCCTTCCCAGGGCAATGTTTCCTTTCTAAGGTAAGGTATCTAGAATTGTACACAATACAGTTGCGTGTTATCTAACCAGGGCTTTGTAAAGCTGAGGTAAAACTTCTATTCATTTTCCTCTGGATCTAAAGATCAATATCCCAGTAGCCTTTTAGGTTAGTTTTGTACCTGACTGCTGCATTTTGAATCTCCACGGTTCCTAGTCTTTCATCATTTAAACAATACTCAGGCATGTATGAATTTTGTAAATGTGAATTTGTCACAAGGCTTATTATCAGGTACGCCTTGAGCCTGTCTCCAACCTTGCAATTTTGGTGTGTTGTGATGTGGCAGTTAGTAATTGCCAGGCTGCCCAAATCCCAAAGGGAAACTTGAACAAGCTATCACAACAATTTGTAATTTGTATTTTATGAGAAGGTATCTGAAGTCAGGAGAAAGAATTGCAAACCAGCGGTGAAGATGTAAAAAGATAAATTAAACATTAAATAAAAAAAACTGAAAGACATGAGATTACACTTACGCAGTTAACAGTATTTCAACAAACATTTCCCAAGAGATTTCTACATAATGAACTCAGAACCTTTTGAACAACAGTCCTCATAGATTTTTTTTCTATAACAATTTCAGTAATATTACTACAAATCCACTATCTCTATTGACGAAATCTTATGTATGCTTCTCTCTCTGTCTCATCTGATGCTGGAAATCAAAGTTGGCTTGAAACCTTTTCCCTGAAGATGGGGGCAGCTGCTTCTTCACAGGTCTGTTACCAACACACACTGCGTTAGGATATCATGGCCACTCTTGACGCAGTCTTCAATCTATTTATCAAATATGTTTTTTTACTCCATCACCTTTAACAGGATTTACATTCCCGTAGAAGTTTCTTTTCTCAGAGCTTACAGGTTTTCATATTATTTTATAGCTAATACTTCTTAGATAAGAATAAACTTACTATGCTTTATCCATTTACAGTCTATGCCAATTGTACATGTTCATTTTGATTTCAAGTCACTTTCTTTATCTTCCTAATGCAAACTTCTACTCAGGCTGCCCGCTGGTCCTACATCTTAACTCTGCTCGTCTTCACTTCAAACTACTTGCTTTCACATCTAACCTCTTTTTTGATGCTCTGAACCTTGCAGTCTAACTTCTTCAGTTAATTGAGTTATCCACACCCATATTCACACAGCCAAACCTGTTTCACAGTATACCACAATGATGGATGGTATGGTGGCTCAGTGGTTAGCACTATTGCCTCACAGCGTCAGGGACCTGGGTTCAATTCCAGCCTCAGGTCATTGTGTGTGGGTGGAGTTTGCATGTTCTCCCTCTGTATGCATGGATTTCCTCCAGATGCTTTGGTTTCCTCCCACAGTCCGAAAGACATGCTGGCTAGGTTGATTGAATCATAGAATCCCTACAGTACATAAGGCCATTCAGCCCATCAAGTCTTTACTGACCACAGTCCCACCCAGGCTCTATTCCCATAACACCATACATTTACCCTGCGAATTCCTCTGACACTAGGGTCAATTTAGCACGGCCAATCAATCTAACCCGTACATCCTTGGTTTAGCTATGCTAAATTGACTGTTAGTGTCAGGGGAAATTAGCAGAGTAAACATGTGGGGTTAAGGGGATAGGACTTGGGTGGGATTGTAGTTGGTGCAGGCTTGATGGGCTTAATGGCTTCCTTCTGTACTGTTGGGATTCTATTCTATGGCATTGGGAAGATGTTGAAAAATACAACATTTCATCATGGGTGATGCTGTCTTTAACACCTGTACAATATTAGCCCTCGTTCATAAAGAAACATAGGCATCTCTCTCGATAAGAGTGAGTCAGTTGGTTATATGCAGATTGAGGGGCTCCGCTCCACATTAAGAGAGGGCACAGTAAAGAGGCAGGCCTCCTATGAACTAACAGAATGATCACGATTTACACTCCTATAAACCTAAACATCCCAGGATCTTGAGATGTTCCAATCATTTCTCCGCAGCTTTTAGCTTACGGAGGGAAATTGAGATATGGAGCCGCATTTTATGCACTTGACGGCTCTGGAGACTTAAACCTGGAACCTCAGATCCTACTGAAAGGAGGCCAGAGCCGCAAAACAGTCATCTACAGAAACATCCCGACTCCCACGAATGGACAGCAAAGCAAGCACGAGATTGACCTGACTGAGGTAAGGCTGATACCGAGTGAGCTCAACTATTAGGATCTGCTTTCTAATCACCTTGTATTTTATCTTAATAGATGTGAATTAAGATGCATTTTACAAGTTAAGAAGTAATTGAAAGCCATTTCACATCCATCTACTGCTGCTCATTTTAATATTAGGACGATTTCACTGTATGCGTTTCCATAGTTCACAGCACAGAAGGAGGCCATTGATTGCATCCCTGCATGGGTTTCCTCCGGGTGCTCTGGTTTCCTCCCACAGTCCAAAAGATGGATGGTTAGGTTGATTGGCCGTGCTACATTGCCCCTTAGTGTCAGAGGGATTAGCAGGGTAAATAAGTGGGGTTACAGGGATAGGGTCCGGGCGGGTTTGTTGTCGGTGCAGACTCGATGGAATGAATGGCCTCCTGCACTGTAGGAATTCTTTAAAGTAAAGTTTATTAGACACAAGTAAGGCTTACGTTAACACTGCAATGAAGCTACTGTGAAACTCCCCCAGTCGTCACACTCCAGTGCATGTTCAGGTACACTAGGGAGAATTTAGCATGGCCAATGCACCTAACCAGCACATCTTTCAGAACGTGGGAGGAAACCGGAGCAACCTGAGGAAGCCCACGTAGACACAGGGAGAACATAGAAACTCTACACAGGCAGTGACTCAAGCTGGGAATCGAATCCGGGCCCCAGGTGCTGAGGGAGAGCACTGCTAACCACTGTGCCACTCATAGAATTGTTTTCTATGAATTAAGCATGAGATTGAAGGAAGGGGGGTTCCCACAGGGTTTCCACCAACCCCACCCTCTCAGCAATTTAACGCTGTGATGAGCAAGGTCTTGGGTGGGTTGCCCTCCCATGCCCCAATTTCGAAGCTAGCAGGGTTTCTCTGGTGTGGAGGAAGCCTGGAATTGAACGGGTTTGGATCTCGGAAAGTGCAGGGGGTGCTTGGAAGACTCCTTCAGAAGCTCCCGACTGACTCTGGATGCCCAGCCTTCCCCATCATTAAGGTCTGGTGGCTGTTGGACCTCCGTCCCATCCCAGCCTTTGTCCTCTACCCCCTCACTCTGATTGCCCCTTTTGTGCCCTACCAGGCATTCCCTATCCTTCCCACGCTGAAACTCCTTAACCTTGCCTCGCCCTCCAGCCCCAGGACATTAGCCTCCGGCATCTTCCTGACCACTCTCTTCACTCCACTGAAACCCTGGCTGCCGCAGGGATTGGACAGCTGCTGACCAAGCAGATTGCATCTCTGAGGCAGGGAGAGCATTGGAACGCAGTGGTTTCCCGGGGCAACGGGCGAAGGGGGTGGTGGGGCGGACACTGCGTGGTCACTGGCCTCTCCGAGGGGCAATTTATTTACTCAGAGGGTGGTGAGTGGAATGAGTTGCCAGTGATAGGAGTAGAGACGGGTACAATTTTGTCTTTTAAAAAGCGTTTAGATCATTACATGGGTAAGATGGGTACAGAGGGATATGGGCCAAACGCGGGCAACTGGGACTGGCTTAATGGTTAAAAAAAGAGTAGCATGGACAAGTTGGGCCACATGGCCTGTCTCCATGCTATAGACCTCTTTGACTCTATGACTCTCTGTATTACAATACAGTGAAAAGTATTGTTTCTTGCGTGCAATATGGACAAAACATACCGTTCATAGAGAAGGAAAGCAGAAGGTGCAGAATGTAGCGTCACAGCCATGAAAAAGTTAGAGTACAGGTTTTTTTCAGCACAAACAGGCCCTTCGGCCCACAAGTTGCACCGATCATATCCCTACCTACCAGGCCCATCTATAGCTCTCAATCCCATTAAATCCCATGTACTCATCCAGAAGTCTTTTAAAAGACCCCAACGAGTTCGCCTCCACCACCACCGACGGCAGCCGATTCCACTCACCCACCACCCTCTGAGTGAATTAGAAGCATAGAACAAGAGTAAAAGACAGAATTAGAGAGCAAGTTGGGCACAGGTTGCAAGAAGTCGCCACAATCCGGTGCCATCTTGGAATCTTGGTATCTTGCTGAGTGGCAGAGCAGGCTGGTTGGGCTGAATGGCCTTGTCCTGCTCCTGACTCCTATGAGTCATAGCGGTCTTTGCTTCAAGCACTCCGGGTAGCACATTCTACACCTTTAACAGCTCTCTACGTAAAGACATTTCCCTCAACTTCCCACTCTTTTGATTTCCTGTTGACCTCCACATGTCCAACTCAAGGGGTTGCATCAGCTCACATTGTAATTAGTACTAATTTCTGTGGAACCATATTCCCCATTTTAATTCAATTTTTTTCCAGCTGATTTGCTAATATGCAAATTCTTTTCATTGGGATTGAAATTTAATTAAAAGATCTTCTGCCTGACTGGCTAATGTGCACATTTCTTCACTGTGGTTCAACATTTAATTGAAATCTGGCCAGATGCAAATTGCTTACAAAGAAGAAGGTGAACCTGTCCAGAAGCTTGAATTACCTTTACGGGAAATAGAAAGTTTCGTAATGCCAGTTTTCCCCATCAACCTCATGACAGCAACTTGGAAATTAAAACACTCACAGCATAGGTGTCATAGAAAAATATTTCAAGACTTCAGAGATGTCTTACTGCAATTGTATAGGGCGCTGGTGAAGCCACATCTACACTATTGTGTGCAGTTTTGGTGTCCTTATCAGAGGAAGGATGTCCTTGCTATAGAGGGAGTACAGTGAAGGTTTCCCAGGTTGATTCCTGGGGTGGCAGGTCTGTCATACGAGGACAGATTAAGTCGATTAGGATTATATTCATTGGAGTTTAAAAGAGTGAGAGCGGATCTTATAGACAGGGTAGATTCAGAAAGAATGTTTCTGATGGTTGGGGAGTCCAGAAATAGAGATCATACTTTGAGGATAAGAAGTAAACCTTATAGGACTGAGGTGAGGAGAAATTTCTTCACCCAGAGGGTGGTGAATGTATGGAATTCATTACCATTGAAAGTAGTTGAGGCCAAAACATTGTGTGATTTCAAGAAGAAATTAAATATAAAACTAGGAAGAAATTGCGGGTCCCCTAACCGACGTATTTGAATCATCGACAATCACGGGTGAAGATTGGCAAATGTCGTGCCTTTGTTTAAAAAGTGCTGCAGGGAAAAGCTTGGGAACTACAGGCCAGTGAGCCTCACATCTGTGGTGGGTAAATTGTTGGAAGGTATTTTGAGAGGCAGTATCTGCAGGCATTTAGAGATGCAAGGACATATTAGAGACAGTCAGCATGGCTTTGGGAGTGGAAAATCATGTCTCACTAATTTGATTGAGTTTTTTGAAGGGGTAACCAAGAAGATAGATGAGGGCAGCGCAGTTGATGTTGTCTACATGGACTTTAGCAAGGCCTTTGACAAGGTACCATGTTATGTTGTCACATAAAGTTAAATCTCACGGGATCCAGGGCGAGATATCTATATGGATACAAAATTGGCTTCTTGATAGAAGCCAGAGGATGGTTGTAGAGAGTTGGTTTTCAAACTGGAGGCCTGTGCCTCAGGGATCAGTGCTAGGCCCATTGTTATTTATCATTTATATTAATCATTTGGATGAGAATATAGGAGGCATGATTAGTAAGTTTGCAGATGACACCAAGATTGGTGGCATAGTGTACAGTGAAGAAAGTTATCTCCGATTGCAATGAGATCTTGATCAATTGGGCCAGTGGCTGATGAATGGCAGATGGAATTTAATTTAGACAAATGCGAGGCAATGCATTTTGGTAGATTGAACCAGGGCAGGACTTACTCAGTTAATGGTAGGGGAGAGTTACAGAATAAAGAGATCTAGGGGTACATATTCATAGCTTCTTGAAAGTGGAATCACAGGTGGACAGAGTGGTGAAGAAGGCATTCGGCATGCTTGGTTTCATCAGTCAAAACATTTACTACAGGAGTTGGAATGTCTTGTTGAAGTTGTACAAGACGTTGGTAAGGCCACACTTGGAATACTATGTTCAATTCTGGTCACCCTATTACAGAAAGGATATTATTAAACTAGAAAGAGCGCAGAAAAGATTTACCAGGATGCTACCGGGACTTGATGGATTGAGTTATAAGGAGAGGCTGGGTAGACTGGGACATTTTTCTCTGGAACTTAGGAGGCTGAGGGGTGATCCTATAGAGGTCTATAAAATAGTGAGGGCACAGATCAGCTAGATAGTCAATATATTTTTCCAAAGATAGGGGAGTCTAAAACTAGAGGGCATAGGTTTAAGGTGAGAGGGGAGAGATACAAAAGTGTCCAGAGGGGCAATTTTTTCACACAGAGGGTGGTGAGTGTCTGGAACAAGCTGCCAGAGGTAGTAGTAGAGGAGGGTACAATTTTATCTTTTAAAAAGCATTTAGATAGTTACATGGGTATGATAGGTAAGGAGGGATATGGCCCAAATGCTGGCGATTGGCAGTAGCCTAGGGATTTAAAAAAATGGACGGCATGGACAAGTTGGGCTGAAGGGCCTGTTTCCACGCTGTAAACCTCGATGACTCTATTCCTCTTGGGTCTAAAGGGATCAAGGGATATTGTGGGGGAAGGCAGGATTAGGATATTGAATTTGATGGTCATAATGAATGGCAGTGCAGGTTCAAAGGGCTGAATGGCCTACTCCTGCTTCTAGCTGCAATGTTTCAATGATTTACATGAAACTTAACTTAAGGTGAGATTTTCCAGCCCCTCCCGCTGGCAGATTCCTCCAGTCCTGCCGAAGTCAGTGGGATTTTATATGGATCGCCACGCCCAGTGTGGGAAAATCCACCACAGTGGAGCTGGAAAGTTTCGGTGAGAGAAATTTAAGGAAAAAATTCAAGAGTTTGCAGCCAAGGCAAATGAAGGTACGCCCACCAGAGGTGGAGCAAATGCTCCAAGGCTGGAATGAAAATGGGCACTAATGTCTCGGTGGCTGGTGGGGCAGGAGGAGATTATCCACATCATGTGTCTCATTAAAGACTTACACTCCCAACTCACTGCAACCATTAATCTTTGGAAAGCTAGCTGTGTGGGTTTTAATTTTTCGGAATGTTTCACTCAGCATAACAGTGAAACATTGTTTTGTATTTATTTAGTTAAGGCTGTATGATTAAACCAACAAGGCAGTACTGGACTTTCAGGAAGATTCTAGCTTATTGGCCAGAACATTTACACTGAATTTACATTGGCCTGTGGGCGTGTTGATAGTCTGGGAGCTGGGCGTTTGGTGTAAAGTTCCTCAGATGGCCTTCTCTCTAAATTTACACTGGAATGGGCAAGACCCTGACCAGCCAGCCCATTCTTGCCCCAGTTGAAGCCCTTAAGTGGCCAATTATTGACCACGTAACGATCATTGCCCACCCAGCCTTAATTGTCAGACTGATGCGAGGATATTGGGGCAGGGATGAAGGCTGTAGGGGTCCCTGCTCAGGCCATAGGTGAGTAGCCCCCTTATGTTATTAAATTCCACCACTCTCCATGCTTCTATTGTCTCCTACAATCCTTTCTCCCCCCCACTAGCTTCCGCACCAACATCCCCACTACCCCCTGCCGAATCCCCTGGGGCTCACACCCTCCCCCTGACCGAGACCTTGAAAACTTTCCTGGTCCTGAACTGCTGCGTCCAGAGCTGGAGACTGCAGAGCTGCTGGTCAGTCAGACTGGCCAGAGGCTTTCTGAGGCAGGACTTCCTCCAGAGTGAAGGGACAGAAGTTCCTCCTCCAGCCAATTACCATTTGTCGGAGCATTAAATGGCTGTGGGATCAGCAGTATCAGCTGGGGTGTGCACTCACCCAACTCTTTGGTTGGGAGGACAGGAAACCCCACTATCCTAAATGGCGCAGCCAATGTTTTTAATCTGATGGTCGTGAATGTAGCCCAGACCACTACGCAAACCAGCCTCCCATCCAATGACTGTCTACACTTCCCACTGCCTGGGAAAGGCAGCCAGCAGAATCAAGGACCCCACACACCACGGATATTCTCTCTTCCACCTTCTCCCATCGGGAAAAAGATACAAAAGTCTGAGATCACGTACCAATCAACACGAGAACAGCTTCTTCCCTGCTGCTGTCAGAATTTTGAATGGACTCACCTTATATTAAGCTGATGTTTCTCTACACCCCAGCTATGACTTCTCCCAAAGGGTTGTGAATCTGTGGAATTTGCTACCCCAAAGTGAGGTGAATGCTGGGCCAGTGAATAAATCTAAGGAGGAGTTAGACAGATTTTTAATTGGTGAGGGGATGAAGGGTTATGGGGAGAAGGCAGAAAAATGGGGATGAGGAGCATATCAGCCATAATCAAATGGCGGAGCAGACCCAGTGGGCCGAATGGCCTAACTTTGCACCTATATCTTATGAATTTATGACTGTAACACTATTCTGCACTTTCTTCTTTCCTTCTCCCCATGAACTCTATGAACAGTATGCTTTGTCTGTACAGCATGCAAGAAACAATACTTTTCACTGTATCCTAATACATGTGACAATAAATCAAATGTTGTTCTTGAGTTCTTATGTAAATCAAATCAAATCAAACCCTGGCCTATTGATGGAGCAGTCACCATTCCGGCAGCTCACCGTTCTATCAGACTGGGAGGATCCAGGATTAATGATCATTGTCCCGTCCTGTGCTTCCTGCCCTTCCCCCATTCTACCCACCGGACTTTGTTATTAACTAAATTTCCTTTGGGATTTGATATAACTCATTCCCTGTTTTTAAATCATCTTTGAAAGAGAAAGTTGCTTTAGCAGAATTAGATATCTTCAAAGGAACAGGTCCTCTTAAATTTACTACTTCCATTTCATTTTCTAACAAAAAACTATATTCACACTTTTGGAATAAAATGATTTTTTTTATTATTGCAGCTGCTGATGAGCTCCAGTTTGAAGGGGACCTAGTGGGAAAATACACAGTGCCCATTTAAATCAGCACAGTAGACAACCCTTTTATACACCGATGGCTGTGACGTGAATTAATGACTCTCTGAGAGGGGAGAAAAGGCCATTTAGATCCACAGATTAATGACCGTACAACAGTTAGGCTCCTTTCCTGTGGTTTATCATTTGATTAAATGCGGCATTTTTTTTTTCCCTCTGCTTCTCGGGAACGTTTGAGTCACATCAAAGGTTTCACATGGAGCAAAGTTAATGACTGTGATATGGATTTAAGTCTATTTCATGTCAAAAATAATGCAGAGTACAAAAATTAATTGCTGGGAGAAGAGCCTCGTAAATGTTGAAGTGTTGATCTGTGAACACTTATTTCAACATTATTAAATCCAGGCAACCAGGAATGTAACTACCACGTGTAATAAAGTCAATGGAGCCAGTTTGTAAAGCACTGGTCACTAAACCAGGACGTTTAGAGCAAATGTCTTATTGCCCCGATGCTGCTGTGAAACTTTCTTTCCCCGCAGTATCACTTCATCACCTGGTTGTAACTCCATCCCATGAAAATACAGTAAATACTTCCCACATCATTATTCCATCTATAAAGCTTTTTAATCCAACCTCCCAAATGAGGGAACTCTGCTTCAAGTCAATCAAAACTTGCCCCTCTGGATATTGTGTTTCTTATCCGTTCCTGGGATGTGGGCATCGCTGGTTAGGGCAGCACTTATTGCCCATCCCTAATTGCCCCAAGAGGGTGGTGGTGAGCCGCCTCTTTGAACCGAACTGCTGTAGTCCATGAGGTGTAGGTACATCCACGGTGCTGTTAGTGAAGGGAGTTTCAAGGATTTTGACCCAGCCACAGCGAAGAAACGGCGATATATTTCCAAGTCAGGATGGTGAGTGGCTTGGAGGGGAACCTCCAGGTGGGGATGTTGCCATGGGGTGAGATTTTCTGGCCCTTCCCACCAGCTGAATATTGGAGTGACTCAGAAGGAACCACCACTCCCCCCAACACCCGGTGCACTGACTTCCCCGGCCATGAAATCAGCAAGCCGTGCAAAATGCCATCAACATAGCTGGCACTGTGGTTAGCGCTGCTGCCTCACAGCGCCAGGGACCCAGGTTCGATTCCCAGCTTGGTCACTGTCTATGCAGAATCTGCACATTCTCCCTGTGTCTGCGTGAGTTTCCTCCAGGTGCTCCAGTTCCCTCCCATAGTCTGAAAGACATGCTGGTTAGGTGCATTGGCCGTGCTAAATTCTCCCTCAGTGTACCCGAACCAGCGCCGGAGTGTGGCAACTAGGGGATTTTCACAGTAACTTCATTGCGGAGTTAATGTAAGCCTACTTGTGACTAATGAATAAACTTTACATGGTTAGATCCAGAAGATCCCGCCAATGGTGAGCGACTTTCACCATTGGGAAAACAAGCCGCAGGGGGATCGGAAAATCCTGCCCCTTGCGTCTGCTGCTTTTGTACTTTTAACACGGTAGTGGTCATGGGTTTGGAAGGTGCTGTCTCAGGAGGCTTGGTTAGATCCTGCAAGTGCGTCTTGTAGATGGTACA
Organism: Carcharhinus amblyrhynchos; assembly: GCF_965287045.1. Classification (NCBI taxonomy): domain Eukaryota; kingdom Metazoa; phylum Chordata; class Chondrichthyes; order Carcharhiniformes; family Carcharhinidae; genus Carcharhinus; species Carcharhinus amblyrhynchos. The sequence continues at coordinate 109,916,824 of NC_137331.1, read as the reverse complement.
CACGGCTGCCCACTGTGCATCAGTGTTGGAGAGACTGTGAGAGGGGTAGCTATCAAGCGGACAGCTTTGTCCTGGATGGTGCCAAGCTTCTTGAGTGTTGTTGGAGCTGCACACAACCAGGCAAGCGGAGAATATTCCATTACACTCCTGACTTGTGCCTTGACGGAAAGGAGTGCGCCAGTCATTCCCTTTTGCTGTTTTATGACAATGCCACAAATACTAATCAATTTTTAAGAGAGCTGTGGAGGTGTTGCAGGAGAGGGGGGGGGCCTCTTAAAAGTAGAAAGTGCCACAAACAACTTTTTAATGAGTGCTCCCTAATCAAATGCAGTGGGGAGCCCCACCAGGCGCCCACCCTCCCTCAGTCTCGTCACAGGATGGATTGTCTAATCATGACACCCTTCAAATGAAAAAGCTGCTTTTTAGTTGGAATCGCGAGTTCTTCAGCTATCAGTGAATTGAGGGCTGAACGTTATTTGATCTCTTCCTGTTAATGGTGTTTGAAGTCTCTAACAGCCTTTTATTTTGACAGCACGAGTGGAAGTATTTCAATTCGGTCTCTGACAAACCTGTCACGCGTACTGATTTCATGTTAGCGCTCGGCAACATTGAATACATCCTGATTAAAGCTTCCTATGGCACCGGGCTCCAGCAGAGCAGGTAAGGAATGTAAATGAGGGAGCTGTGAATTAGAAACATGAAGAAAGCAGGAACGGAGCCTGCGAACAGGACTTGTTTCGATTGCTCTTCAGAGATCCAGTACGGGCTTGATGGGCTGAACGGTCTCCTTCTGCATGCATTTTCCAGGTTGTGTTTTTTCTTTCAGGGTGGTGGTTTTCCAGGCTGGAATTATAGAATCCCGACAATGCAGAATGCGGCCATTTGGCCCATCGAGCCTGCCCCGACGGCAATCCCGTCCAGACTCTATCCCCGTAACCCCACCTATTTGCCCTAGCTAATCCCCCTGACACTGAGGGGCAATTTAGCATGGCCAATCCACCTAACCCGCACATCTTTGGAGTGTGGGAGGAAACCGGAATACCTGGAGGAAACCCATGCAGTCACGGGGAGAACGTGCAAACTCCACATAGACATTGACCTGAGGTCAGAATTGAGCCCAGATGCTGTGAGGCAGCAGTGCCAATCATTGTGTCACCATGCCGCCCTATGGGAAGAGAAAGATCCCGGCACTTGTGTGGTTGAGGCATTTTACTTTGGTGCGCAAGACTGAAGATTCACTGGGCTGAATTTTGATGCTTGGGCCTGATCCCTTCACCAGGCCAAATCCCAGATCAGGACCCGGATGTGGCCATGGAAGAGATTTTTCCAGGAGGCAGGCAATCATGTGGCCATCTCTGGAAGCCCCATGTATATAAGGATGGCAGGTTCGGCTCCATCAGCGCGGAGCAGAGTGGGGGGAGCTAAAGGGAGTGGACCAGGGGTGCCCGAGGATGCTTCACCTGGTGATGCTCTCTGAAGACTTGTAAATTGTTTAAATCATATTCTGAGCACAGCTGCCAGAGCCTGTGACTGACTCTCATCGCACCGCCCCCCCCCGCAACCCCGTCTTCATCCCCAACCCTGCCTGTCACCATTACAGGCTCTATCCACACTGGGAGACCTGAATGCTGAGAACCTGTGCACCCACCTTCAAATCGCCTGTGTCTTGGAACGAAAACTTAGCCCCTTTGTTACCATTTCCGCAAAATAACAGTTAAAAATAATTTCTTGGTGGTTCACAGCAAATAAATTGACCAAAAATGAGATAAAAAGACATTCTTCAAATACCAAAATACAGCCTGGAAGTCACAGTAAATTGACCAGTGTCTCACCATAAGACAGAATAGGAAGTCTCACAACACCAGGTTAATGTCCAAGCTCGTGATTCCAAATTAACCTGTTAGACATTAACCTGTTGTTGTGAGACTTCTTACTGGGCCCACCCCCAGTCCAACACCAGCATCTCTACATCGTAAGACAAAAGCACTGGAAGATTTGTTGGAACAGGTTTTGGGTGATGGGAACACACAACGTTTGCCCCTTAATGTCGTTTATCATGCAAATTTTGCAGCGTTTTTATGTACCCAATATCCATTCAGATCATAGTTCAGAAAAACAACAAACATTACCCATTGGCTCACATCATGATTTTAAAAAGTACCTCTTGGCCAAATGGCTGTCCTCATTTTGCCAGGATCTCTGATATCTCGATGGAGATTGCGATGGAGGAGGATGCAACTCATGCGACAAGAGATCGTGCCCACCAGATTGAGATCTGCGACTGCCCCCCTGGATACGCAGGCCTCTCTTGCCAGGTACCGATGAACTGAATTATATCACCAATCTCTGGTCAGGTAAAGCAAAATCTGGGGAGGCGATGGCCTAGTGTTAGTATCACTAGACTATTCATCCAGAAGCTCAGCTAACGTCCTGGGAACCCGGGTTCGAATCCTGCCACGGCAGATGGTGGAATTTGAATTCAATAAAAAATATCTGGAATCCACTGATGACCATGCAACCATTGTCAATTGCTGGAGAAATCCCATCTAGTTCACTTAGAGAAGGAAATCTGCCGTCCTTACCTGGTCTGGCCTACATGTGACTCCAGAGCCACAGCAACATGATTGACTTTTAACTGCCTTCCAAGGGTAATTAGGGCTGGGCAATAAATGCTGGCCAGCCACTGACACCCATGTCCCACGAATGAATTTTAAAAAATCACAACTACTCGCAGCTCTGCTCAGTTTCTCTCACTATCCTTTACCCAGTTATCAACATGCTACAGCCAAGATGTGTCATTGCAAACTCTGCTTACAGCTGGCTACAGCTAAGCCCCATTGAAATGTAAAGCAGGTACGAATTGGACGTTGACTAATTTTTATGTTGAGTTTATTTAAAATTCTACATTCTATTTGGGCCCTTAATGAATGAATGGAGAGTCAACCTATGTTCAAGGCTGAAATTTTAAATCAGTAAGGGAGCCTGGGCTTATGGGAATAAGGCAGGAAAGTGGAGTTGAGGATTTTCATACCTGATCCAGCCATAGAGTCACAGAATCCTCCCGTGCAGAAGGAGGCCATTCGGCCCGTCGAGTCTGCACCAACCACAATCCCACCCAGGCCCAATCCCCATAACCCTGTGCATTTACCCTAGCTAGCCCCCCTGACACTAAGGGACAATCTAGCATGACCAATCCACCTAACCCGCACATCTTTGGACTATGGGAGGAAATGGGAGCGTCCGGAGGAAACCCATGCAGACACAGGGAGAACACGCAAACTCTGCACAGACAGTGGCCCAAGCCGGGAATCGAACCCGGGTCCATGACGCTGTGAGTCAGCAGAGATAACCACTGTGCCACCACGCCGTGATCTCATTGAATGGTGGGACAGGCTCGATCTATCGACTCCTAAATGTGATGGTACATCCAAATGTGTGGATAGCACTGATTTGGAGTTCTGTTCCTGGAGATCATTGGATGCCAGGGGAGTGGGAGCTTTTGAGACTGGGAGTCGATGGAGCTAGGGTAAGTTAGGGTATCAGAGAATATCAAGCAAATTCACGACAATACAACTGAGGGGCAGATTAGCCACATTCTGATTGATGGTGGGCAAGGGCCTGAGCATGTTTGGCCTGCTGGAACTTCCATGTAGAGTCAATGTTCTTGACATTGACTTCAGAGTCTGGTCCTGGGTAGGGGGGATGATTTCAAACTCATGCCCGCCCATTTCCCATCTTGGGAAACATGGCTGGCAGCAGAAGATGGAGATTGTTGTGCTCACGAAGACCCCTGGGCCATCCCACTGATACCCGAGGTCAGCCTCAACTGGGCCCATACGTGGGTCCACAGCCCGTGTTCCACGTCAGTCGCATTTGCAGTGCTGGTCTGTGTCATGTTTGGGTTCTCAGTAATTGGATAGCGAATGCAACGGTTATCAACCCTAACTCTCACGAAGCTTTTAGTCCTTGCTGACTAACTGTAGGCCATTTGTAAACAGCAAAAAATGTTGAAGAAAGCAAATAGCAACTTGCAACGGGAATAAGAACTATATATTTCTGACATGATTTTAAAAGTTTCACCTAATTTTCTCATGTTTAAGTAGCAATGTGCTTCCCAAATAAGCTGTTTGACCTGATGGGAGCAATATTAAAATATTCCCAGTGTTTGAAAGATGTTCTATATATAATCTATAATAGGTGGGAAGTTGGTAGAATAACTTGCTTTGACAGGCACGTTTTTGTAACTTAGCATAAACATTGAGCTTTTTTAAATGGAGGATCATAGAATCCTATCGTGCAGAGGAGGCCATTTAGCCCATCGAGCTGCACCACCACAATCCCACCCAGCCCCCATCCCTGTAGCCCCACATATTTACCCTGCTCGTCCCCCTGTCACTAAGGGTGAATTTCTCATGGCTAATCCACCTGATCAACAGCACATCTTTGGACTGTGGGAGGGAACCAGAGCACCCAGAGGAAACCCACGCAGACATGGGGAGAATGTGCAAACTCCACACGGACAGTGACCCGAGCTGGAAATCGAACCTGGGTTCCTGCAATGTGCGGCACCAGTGCGAAACACTGTGCCAACGTGCTGCCCATAAGCTAGTGATCGTAGGAGGAAGGAAGAATGGCAGGGAGGAAGGAGAGAAGGATGTAAAGGCCTCGGCAAATTTAAAGTCAAGTTTGAAAAAAAATCAATTATTTGCCAAAAAATACAATGAGCCATGAGGACTCGATGCAAATTCAATATGGTGATGGATTCATTTGGGTCTCGTTCCTTCTTTCCATTTTAAACCAGTTGTCAGTGAATTGAGCAGCACGGTGTTTCAGTGGTTAGCACTACTGCTTCACAGCATCAGGGTCCCGGGTTCAATTCCGCTCTCAGGTCTCTGTCTGTGCAGAGTTTGCCCATTCTCCTTGTGTCTGCATGGGTTTCCTCCGGGTGCTCCAGTCTGCTCCCACACTCCAAAGATATGCAGGTTAGGTAGATTGGCCATGCTAAATTGTCCCATAGTGTTAGAGGAAATAGCACAATTAATACATGAGGTTAAGGGAATAGGGCCTGGGTGGAATTGTGGTCAGTGCAGACTTGACAGGCCAAATGACCTCCTTCTGTACTGTAGGATTCCATGATTCTTTGAAGTCGGTGGGGATTCAAATTGGATAAGTTTATAAAATGGGTGCCGATATCTCTCTTCAGTTTCACACTCAGTAGCTTCGGTTAAAATTAGCTCTGTTGGTCGGAAAGCCTAGACTTAACCTTTTCACAAATTGTCTTTGTTTTTTGAAGGAATGTGCTCCTGGCTTTTATAGACGGAAGATGGCAGATGGACAACAGTCCCCTGATACTGAATGTGTCTCTTGCCAGTGCAACAACCACAGTAACGTCTGTGACCTCGATACCGGCAAATGTCAGGTAGGTGCCACTTACAGAGGGATGTAATTCGGGCAAAGATTTACAAGACTGGAATCAAATTGAAGAGTACATTGTGTTTTATATGAATGCAGTGACTGCATCAAATTATGGAAATCACTTGCTGTTACACATGGCAGAATTTAATCTTACAACACACCTCTAAGAAGTCTCACAACACCTGATTAAAGTCCAACAAGTTTATTTGGCAGCACGAGGCATACTTATAACCCTCTATCTTACTAAGTTCCATGTACTTATCCAAAAGTCTCTGAAAAGACCCTGTCGAATCTGCCTCCACCACCACTGCCGGCAGCCGATTCCACACACCCACCATCCTCTGAGTGAAAAACTTACCCCCGACATCTCCTCTGTACCTCCTCCCCAGCACCCTAAACCTGTGTCCTCTTGTGGCAACCATTTCAGCCCTGGGAAAAAGCCTCTGACTGTCCACTCGATCAATACCTCTCAACGTCTTATACACCTGATAGAGGTGTATAAGAGCCAGACGATCAGAGACCAGTGGCTGGCCATTGCAATTAGCGCCACCAAGAGTGGTGGTAGCTACTGGTAATGCAACCCCCAAGACCCAGGATCTACGAAACATTCCAAGTGAGTGAAGGCAGGATGGATGTTGCAGTGCGGGGGGGGGGGAGCAGGGAGGTGATCAGTAGGTCCAGGGTATGGCTCCCAGTACTGAGTGCTTTTGAACAAGGGGGACTTCTCCAAGGACAAGGTCAGCAGATACATGCGAACAGCATCACCTGCAAGTTCGCCCCCAAGCCACTCATCGTCCTGACTTGAAAATATATCGCTGTTCCTTCACAGTCGCCAGGTCAAAATCCTGAAACAATCACTTCGCTGTAAATCTGGCTCTTGTAAGATCGCGAGAGCCAAGGAATCGGGCATGACCCTGGTTTCTCAGCTCTCACATGATTCTACCATCTTGCTCTGCCCATCGATGGGAGGGACAAGCCAGCAAAAACACGGCCTACCTTTCAATTCCACATTTTTAAAATCAGATTTAAATTCCACCAGCATCGTAGATACATACACATGAACACACATAGTAGGAGCAGGAGGAGGCCATTTGGCCCTTTGAGTCTGCCCCACCATTCAATAAGAACGTGGCTGATCTGAATATCTAAAATTTTGAACAATTGTTAAACATGCTGATTTAATTTCACATTTGAGTGTCAAATGAACATTAAATTCAGATTCTGAGATAGACTGATACCTAATTTGCTTGATGGCTGGACAGATGGAGTAAATATTGATGCAGATGGTCCAATGAGTATGTCAGGAGAGACAATTCTGGATGAATTACTGAATATACGAAAAGACAGATTGCGTGCTGGGCCAATCAATAGTAATATGCGTTATTGGACAGTTTGATGGATAAGTTGATAGAGAAAAGAACAAACAATTCTGATCTTGAATGTTAGATATCCTTTCAATCCCGGCTGTTCCTGGCTCAGTTACAACTGGACATTAGCTGGCTCCCTTCATCTTAACTGGAAGTCAAATTCTACTGATTAACGAAGTCGGAAAATCAAATCACACCCTGGAACACTGTTTTTACATGCAAACATACAAATTAGGAGAAGGAATAGGCTACTCAGAGCCTTGAGCCTGCTCTGCCATTCAATAAGATCGTGGCTGATCTGATTGTAACCTCAACCCCTCCTGCCTATCCCCGATGACCTTTCACCCCCTGGTTAATCTATCTAACTCAGGCTTTAAAATATTCAAAGTCTCTGTTTCCACTGCCTTTTGAGGAAGAGAGTTCCAGAGACTCATGACCCTCTGAGTGAAAATAGCTCTCCTCATCTCCATCTTAAATGAATGACTCTGTATTTTTTAACAGTTCTAGATTCTTCCACAAGCAGAAACAAGCTTTCCACATCTACCCCATCAATATCCCTCAGGATCTGAAAGGTTTTGGTCAAGTCACCTCCTACTCTTCCAAACTCTAGTGAATACAAACCTAACCTCTCCAACCTTTCCTCATAAGGGAACTATTCCATTCCTGGTATTAGTCTGGTAAACCTTCTCTGAATTGCTTTTAATGTATTTACACCTTTCATAGAAACGTAGAAAGGTTGAAAATAGGAGCAGCAGGAGGAGATTCGCCCCTTCGAGCCTCCTCTGTCACTCATTATGATCATGGCTGGTCATCCAACTCAATAATTTCCTTAAATAAGGAGACCAATACTATACACAATCTCCAGAGGTGGTCTCAAAATGCCCTGTAAACTGAAGCATAACCTCCCCACTTCTGTAATCAATTCCCCTCACAATAAATGATAACATTCTATTAGCTTTCCTCATTACTTGCTTACTGGCCTTTTGTGATCCATGCACTAGGGCACCCAGATCCCTCTGCACCTCCAAACTCTGCAATCTCTCACCATTTAATTAATAAGCTTCATTTTTATCCTTCCTGCCAAAATTGACCAGTTCACATTTGCCCACATTATATTCAATTTGCCAGAGTTTTGCACACTCACTTAAACTATCTATTCCCTTTGTAGCCTCCTACAATTTACTTTGTGTTGTCAGCAAAATAGCAACCATACCTTCAGTCCTTTCATCCAAGTCTTTGTATAAATATATAAAGTTGAGATCCCAATCTTTGTGGCATGCCACTTGTCATATCTTGCCAAACAGAAAAAGACCCATTTATGACAAACTCTCTGTTTTCTGTTGGCTAGCCAATCTTCTATCCATGCCTATATTTTATCCCCTACACTATGAGCTTTGATTTAATGTAATAATTTTTGATGTGGCACCTTATTTAATGCTATCTGGAAACCTGTAAGTACAGTACATCACATGTACCTCCTTCAAAGAGCTCCAATCAACTGGTTGCGCATAATTTCCCTTTCACAAAACCATGTTGACTGTTCCTGACGGCCTTGAATTTTTCCTAGTGCCTTGTTATAACACCTTTAATAATAACTTCAAACATTTTCCCTCTGACAGATGCTAGACTAATGCCCAATATCTTCCTCCTTCCTGTCTCCCTCTCTTTTTGCTGCTAAAGACCTTTGGAGGAGGCCGAGATGGGTCATCCATTTGGCACTTCTGGATAATGATGTTTGCAAATGCTTCAGCCGTGTCTTTTGCACTGATGTGCTGGGGAGCCTTCTTCTCCAATGAGTTGTTTAACCGCACAACCATCCACCATTGGATGTGGTAGGACTGCAGAGCTCAGATCTGATCTGTTTATTGTGGGATCACTTAGTTCTGTTAATAATATCCTGATTCCACTGTTGAGTATGCATGTGGCCCTAGCTTCACCAGGTTAGCGCCTCAATTTCAGATTCATCTGGTTGGGTGTCCTGGCATGCTCTTCAACATTCCTCATTGAACCAGGGTTGACCACTGGTCTGATGGTCAGTGAGTGACACTGGCTTGATGGTCAAGGAACCAAGAGACTTGCCAGGCCATGTGGTTACAGATTGTGGCTGGATACAATTCTGCTACTGCTGATGGTCCTCTGCACCTCGTGGATTCCCAGTCTCGAGTTGCTAGGTCTGTTCTGAATCTATTCTATTTGGCACCATTGTAGTGCCACACAATAGGGTGCATTAATGAAGTAAAAAAGGAAATTCTGGCATTTATATAGAACGTCTCTATGTGCTTTATAGCCAAAGAAGAATTTATTGAAGTGTAGTCACTGTTTTAATGTAGGAGCCAAATTGCAGTCAGAAAACTATTACAAACAGCAATGGGGTAATGACCAGATTACCCACTTCTAGTGATGTTAGCTGATGGATAAGTGATGTTGAGGACATTAGGAATAACTCCTTTGCCCTTCTTCCGTATAGTGTAGGGTAACTTTTACACCAGAGAGAGTAGGCAGGGCTGCAGCTTAATACTTCATCCAAGAGATAGCAGGCAGGATTTTCCAGTCGCTCTCGTCCCAAGGCTGGAAATTTCCACTCGAGGATCTCTGTATGGTCTGCCCCTACCCCGCCCCCACCCACTACGATTTGTGTGGGAAAATACCACCCAGCGTGTCTGACAGCGAAGCACTCCCTCAGTGCGGCAATAAACTGTCAGTCTTGACTTCTGTGCTCCAGTCATACAACATTGTGGCTCAGCTCATACTCTGATATTAAGGAGGGAGTTCCTGCTACACTTTTATCCACTGACCGCCCTCATCTTTGAATTGGGATGGTCAGTGCCAATGAACTCTCAAGGCTAAATCAAAGCCCAAACAGCCAAACATGCTTTCTTTCCTGAAGGGTTTGAGCGTGGGATTCTGGTTCCCACATTCCCCTGGGACTTTCCCCTGGGGGAACGTATGTTGACATAAGAAGGCTCAACACTGACCAGGGAATAAAGAGATAGAGGATCAGCCGTGGTCATACTGAATGGTGCAGCAGGCTCGAGGGGCTCAGTCACAGAATCCCAACTGTGCAGAAGGAGGCCATTCAGCCCATCAAATCTGTGTGGGACTACAATCCCACAGAGGCCCCATAACCCCACTAATTCACCCTGCTAATCCACCTGAAACTAGGGTCAATTCAGCATCACCAATCAACCTAACCCACACATCTTTGGACTGTGGAAGGAAACCAGAGCATCCAGCGGAAACCCACACAGGCACGGGGAGAACGTGCAGACACCACACAGACGGTGACCCAGGGCCAGAATTGAACCCGGGTCCCTGGAGCTGTGAGGTAGCAGTACTGATCACTGCGCCACTGTGCCAACCTCTTGCTCCTTTTTTCTATGTTGCTATGTTTCTGAACCTGGAGCCTGACTTAGTACCACAGGAGATGATACAATTCATAACTGAGTCATTGAGACCTCATCCCTCCATATAATTTTATTTTTATTTTACGTGTAGTGGTTCAGTAGAATTACCACCATAGCGATTCTGAACACTAAACCACATGGCAAACCTAATGCTAAATCGCAAATTATTTTGCCAATATATTTTGTACATGTTCTGACATCTCTGAGTATGTCTCCCATTTACAATCATATATCGATCTGCAGCAGTTTCTTGGTGAAGCCAAATTTAAAGGCTCTAAAATTAATTATTCCTTTTGAGATATATGGCAGAAACCCACCCTTCTGGGCACCAAAATTAACAATTAACTTTAATTTTAGAACAAGTATTTTAGCAAGAAATGGCAAGAATTTCTGATTTAATATTCTGCATGCCAGATTCCCACTTTTTAATCTTGTGTTTTTCACTATTAAGCACACGCAATGCAATAAAGGTCTGATATAATAATTCTCCATTTTTAGTAATGAAAAGCTCTCAAAACCTGGCAATTGACTCGAATGTGGAGATGCCGGCGTTGGACTGGGGTAAACACAGTAAGAAATCTCACAACACCATCTTAAAGTCCAACAGGTTTATTTGGTAGCAAACGCTACCAAACGCTATTTGGTACGCAAACGTGAGTCAGCTGACGAAGGGGTAGCGCTCCAAAAGCTGGTGGCTTTTCCTACCAAATAAACCTGTTGGACTTTAACCTGGTGTTGTGAAACTTCTTATTGAATTAACTTGGATGGCATGGGGGGATAACTAAAGTCCTTTCGCAGAGAAATGTTAGGCTGGTGAATAATCTTTTAATTGGGAAATTGATCTTCTCCATGTGATTAGACCTAACTCTTAAAGTAATGTATTGGTGTTAAATATTCGTCAGTCCTGCTCACCTTTGCTGTTTCTGCAGCCAGTTAGCCAGTTCTGGACAGACAACTATCCTCCTCCAAATAACTTCACAGGATCAGAGATTATTAGCCGAGTCCTGTCGGTCATCTGCCATATTTTGGGGATGTCAAGATCAACATTTATTCATGGAACAAGGGCATCATGGGTGACACAGTGGTTAGCACTGCTGCCTCACAGCGCCAGGGACCCGGGTTCAATTCCGGCTCGGGTCACTGTCTGTCCGGAGTTTGCACATTTTCCCCATGCCTGTGTGGGTTTTCTCCGGGTGCTCCGGTTTCCTCCCACAGTCTGAGGGTTAGATGGATTGGCCGTGTTGAATTGCCCCTTATTGTCAGGCAGATTAGCTAGGATAAATGCTCGGGGTGGTGGGGGTGGAACCTGGGTGGGATTGTGGTCAGTGCAGACTCGGTGGGCCGAATGGCTTCCTTCTGCACTGTATGATTCTATAATCCTAAGGAGGGAAGGCAATGGCATCGTGGTACTGCCACTGGACTCGTAATCAAGGTTATTACGACAGGATCCAGGGACCTGGGTTCGAATCCCATCACAGCAGATGGTGAAATTTGAGCTCAATAAAAATCTGAAATTAAAAAGCCTCGGTGGGAATTTTTAGCTGCACTCGCTCGAAACCGGAAAATCCCGCCCGAGGTCAGTGGACCTTTCCATGGTCCGCCCCTCGGCCACTACAAATCCCGTGATGAGCCCCTCTAATAATGCCCATGAAACCATTGCAGATTGTCAGAAACACCCACCTGGTTCACTACTGTTTCTTAGGGAAGGAAATTTACCATCCTTACCTGGTCTGGTCTACATGTGACTCCAGAGCCACAGCAGTGTGGTTGACTCTCAAATGCCCTCTGGAATGGAGGGTAGTTAGAGATGGGCAGTAAATGCTGGTGCAACCAGCAATGCCCACATCCTGTAAATGGATAAAGAGAAAAATAGGCCAGCGTTTGTTACCCATCCCCAACTGAACTTGATTTCTCAGCCATTTGTGAGTCAACCATGTAACTGTGAATGTGGAGTCACATATGGGTCAGACTAGGTGAGGATGGCAGGTTTCCTTCCCTAAAGAGCATTAGAGAACCAGATGAATCAGTGACCATCATCTTTATTGAGAGCAGCATTTACTCCTGCGATACGTTCCATTAATTGAATTTAAATTCCACCAGCTGCTGTGATGGGATTTGAACTCATGTCCACAAACCATTAGCCTGAGCATCTGGATTACGAATTCAGTAATATTACCACTACACCACCATCTCCCCTCTTGTAGGCAGTAAACCCACGCTATTTCATTTATTGAATGTGAGAAAAGGAACCCACGGTGGCACAGTGATTAGCACTTCTGCCTCACAGCGCCAGGGACTCTGGGTTCGATCCCCGGCTTGCGTCACTGTCTGTGTGGATTTTGCACATTCTCCCCATGTCTGCGTGGGTTTCCTCCTGGTGCTCCGGTTTCCTCCTGCAGTCCAGAAGGTGTGCTGGACAGTTGCATTGATCATGCTAAAGTCTCCCTCAGTGCACCCGATCAGGCGCCAGAATGTGGCAACTTGGGGATTTTCACAATAACTTCATTGTAGTGCTAATTTTAAAATTTTAAACTTTAAAAAACTTTAAACTGTTGTTCACATCTTACTTGCTTTGAACTCTCCAGTCAGGCTCACTGTGGCACAGAGTGATGACAGGCTTCTAAGTATAGATTTAGTTAGCTGACACCATTCTTGATAGGGTTAACTGCATAATTTCTTACCCATATATCAGTTAGATAGTCAACATCTTTCCCAAACATAGAGGAGTCCAAAACTAGAGGACATAGGTTTAAGGTGAGAGGGGAGAGATAGAAAAGAGTCCAGTGGGGCAATTATTTTCACACACAGAATGGCGAGTGTCTGGAACAAGCTGCCAGAGGTGGTAGTAGAGGCGGGTACAATTTTGTCTTTTAAAAAGCATTTAGATAGTTACATGAGTAAGATGGGTGTAGAGGGATATGGGCCAAATGTGAGCAATTGGGACTAGCTTAGTCGTTAAAAGAAAAGGTGGCATAGACAAGTTGGGCCGAATGGCCTGTTTCCAGGCTGTAAACCTCTATGACTCCCACATAGAGTAACTCCCTCGGTTTCCTCCTATAGTCCAAAGATGTGTGGGTTAGGTTGATTGACCATGCTAAAATTGCCCCTCAGTGTCCTGAGATGCGTAGGTTAGAGGGATTAGAGGGTAAATATATAGGGATATGGGAGTAGGGCTGGGGTGGGATTGTGGTCGGTGCAGACTCGATGGGCCAAGTGGCCTCTTTCTGCACTGTAGGGTTTCTATGATTCTATGACTCGATGACTCTATTACCCCTTCCCCCTCTGAGTGAGACTGACCTGTTTATGATTTCCTGTTTCCCAAAACCAGAATTGCCAAGACCACACAACGGGTGATCACTGTGAGCTGTGCGCCTCAGGATATTACGGCAGAGTCAATGGATCTATCGCTGACTGCTCTTTTTGTGCCTGTCCCAGGTCCGATTCCGGCAGGTAACGTATAGCCACATGCCTCTCTCGTTTTCAAAGGGTTTTCTTCTCTTGTCCCGAAGGCGGGGAAGTGTGCCTCCATTATCTTCCTGTGCGCAATTTTGAGATGGTTGGACAGGTAGGAAATGGAAAGAAAGGGCTGTGGTGGGGGAGGGGGGATCAGAAAAATGTCTCGATAGGCCTCTCAGGATTTCCAAGTGAAGGGATGGATAGGTGGGGCTTTAAAATCAGAGATTATCATTTGACACAAGAACAGAATTGGAGAGGCAGGGCAATGCCAAAGAATGAGGTGGGGTGTGCAGTGGGAGTTAAATTGACTGCCCATTTTACACTAGCGGCCAAAGGTAAATTCACCCCTATTTTCTCAAGCACCTGCTGAAAGATAATTATGTTCCAAAATAAAAGCCTTCAAAAAAATGATTTCAAGGGATGCGAGCGTGGCCCCAGCCAGACCAGCACTTATTGCCCATCCTTAATTATCCTTCAGAAGGTGGTGGTGAGGTATTTTCTTGAACTGCTGTGGTGTAGATACACCCACAGTGCTGTTAAGGAGGGAGTTCCAGCATTTTGACCCAGTGACGGTGAAGGAACGGTGATATAGTTCGAAGCCAGGGTGATAAGGGTGGCTTGGACAGGAACTTATGGGTGGTGGGTTTTCTCCAATATCTACTACCTTTGCCTGGATGGTAGCGAATGCAAACATACACTACACATACAGATCGGTGTGATGTTTTAGTGCGGTTGCGGATGAGAGGTACACCCACGATTCCATAATTATTTGTAACAAGGAGAAGAGTCACATCTGACTCAAAATGTTGGCCAGAAACCTCCGACCCTGCCTGCGGCTGGGATTCTCCAGTCCTGCTGCAGTCGATGGAATTTTGGCTTCCTTCTCACAGTGGCTGGGTGAATGAGATTGGAGAATTCCAGCCCGTCTCCCTCTCCGAGAACATCGCGTTCTGATTCAGAAGAATCAGTTTTTTGCTTGATCTGCCTTGGTGTGAGTGCTAATAATTTATATATCATGGAATCATAGAACCCTACAGTTCTGTGAAGAGGCCCTTTGGCCCATCGAGTCTGCACCGACCACAATCCCACCCAGTCCCCACCCCCATATCCCTACATATTTTACCCACTAATCCCTCTAACCTAAGCATCCCAGTACACTAAGGGGCAATTATAGCATGGCTAATCAACCTAACCCGCACATTTTTGGACTGTGGGAGGAAACCGGAGCACCCGGAGGAAACCTGCTCAGACACAAGGAAAATGTGCAAACTCCACACAGACAGTGACCCGAGCCCAGGTCCCTGGAGCTGTGAAGCAACAGTGCTAACCACTGTGCCATCTCTTGCCATTGCCTTGTAATTGTCCTTGTGGTTCTGAATCATATGTCGCACGTAATCTATGAATTCTTTGGAGAGGGTAGTCTTCTTTACTTCTCGGAGGCGAGCCTTCGCTTCTTGTTTATTAATGACGTTTGGCTTAATAATGACATGTTTTTCATCTTTTTCTTTTTTTTTGTTTGAGATCCCTGGCAGGCGCTGCATCTTGTCCTGATTTATAACCACGCTGCTTTATTCTCGGTTTTACTCTGAATAGTTCACCCAGGGCTTGTAACTCCTGTAAATACCTGCCTGATCCATTGTTCTGTCTCAACATCTTATTTCTTTTCCCCATTCCCCCATCAGCTTTAGCCCCACGTGTGTGTTAGAGGGTGTGAATGATTTCCGCTGTAACTCCTGCTTGCCTGGATATGAAGGACAGTACTGTGAAAGGTGAGTTTGGTTATTATCAGGAATACCATCATTGCTCCGAATTTTAGAAACCGTCACAGACTTTGGATGGCAGCGTAAATCAACATTGATCGGAATATTATTTCACAAGGTAAAATGTCCTGCGTTATTAAGTATCTAGCAGTACAGTTTAATGACCAACTCTCAGTCGACCCAGGACAATTACCTCTTCTGCTGTTTGTGTAGAAGGTAACTGGATATATGTTTTACAGAGGGACTGCGAGAGTGATCTCGTTAAACAAATTCGTCCTCTTAAATTTAAATGTCCTTTGTTGTTGCTGTCACAAGTAAGCCAAGGGTGGCATGGTGGCACAGTGGTTAACACTGCTGCCTCACAGCACCAGGGACCCAGGTTCAATTCCTGCCTTGGGTGACTGTCTGTGTGGAGTTTGCATGTTCTCCCCATGTCTTCATGGGTTTCCTCTGGGTGCTCCGGTTTCTTCCTACACTCCAAAGATGTGTGGGCGAGGTTGATTGGCCATGCTAAATTGCCCCTTAGTGTCAGGAGATTAGCAGGGTAATTATGTGGCTTTATGGGGATTGGGCCTGGGTGGGATTGTGGTCAGTGCAGACTCGATGGGCCAAATGGCCTCCTTCTGCACTGTGGGGATTATGTATGAAGTAGGCTTACATTAACACCACAGCGAAGTTGCTGTGAAAATGCCTGAATTGCTACGCTCTGGCACCTGTTTGGTTACACTGAGGGAGAATTTAGCATGACCAATGCACCTAACCAGCAAATCTTTCAGACTGTGGAGGCAACCGGAGCACCCGGAGGAAGCCCGTGCAGAGACGGGGAGAACATGCAGACTCTGCACAGAAGTGACACAAGCCGGGAATCGAACCCAGGTCCTTGGCGTTGTGAGGCGGCAGTGCTAACCACTGTGCCACCCACGTGCCATTCCTGTTTTAAAGTTTTGGAAGCAGAAAGATATCTGATAATCAAAGATTAAACGCTGGTTTGTTTTTTTTTTCTCATTTTTTTCCCAGGTGCACTGCTGGCTACTACGGTAACCCATGGGCTGCAGGCGGTCGGTGCCAGCGGTGTGAATGTAACCCAAGAGGTTCTGTACACAGTAACTGCGATTCTTTAATGGGTCGCTGTGTTTGTAAATCAGGTGTAACAGGTCATCTCTGTGATCAGTGTGAAGCTAAACACGTACTGGTGGAGAGCGAATGCATATGTACGTATATCCATATCGCGTTCTTTTCTGGTGTAAATTCACTTCAGGAAATCTTTAAAGGGGATGCTATGAGTGAAGTCTTAAAAGTTTAAAACTTTATTTAGTTGCGTCATAAGTCGGCTTACATTAACACCGCATTGAAGTTACTGTGAAAATCCCCTCGTTGCCACACTCTGGGGCCTGTTTGGGTACGCTGAGGGAGAATTTAGTAAGGCCAATGCACTGAATCTTTCGGACCGTGGGAGGAAACCAGAGCACCCGGAGGAAACCCACACAGACACGGGGAGAACATGCAGACTGCACACAGACAGCAACCCAAGCTGGGAATCGGACCCGGGTCCCTGGCGCTGTGAAGCAGCAGTGTTAACCACTGTGTCACCATGTTGCCCTATGGCCTCTTGGGGGAAGTATTTGTTAATCTATTCCAAAGGGCAGTGACTCTTTGCAAAGGGGAATGACTCCTGTCGTCCGATCTGTGTCCTGATGCTTCCCATCCTGTCCCAGTCTAGATTTAGCAACCAAAGCAAAAGTTTGCAGAGTGATGAAGAGTCAGGGAGTGGAATGAATAGGAATGTGATTAACTGACTAATTGGAGAGCTCCTTCAAAACACCAGCATAGGAAAGATGAACCAAATAACCTTGTTCTGTGTGATAGCATCGAGAATAAGAGCCCAAATGAAAGATTGGAAGTCATTGAGTAATCTGACTATGGCTGAGTGCCGTATGAGATAAGATGGAGTATGGAAATGTGCTTACTTTACTCAGTGACAGGCCCATTTCAATAACTGTGCTGTGTAAAACTCATTGCTGCCAGCCTTTTGAGTATTCGATGCTGATTCGAGTTGAAATTCCATCCTTCAATGTTAATGCATTTATCCAAAACTCTTCCGCTGAGCAATTTTGTTTAAACCATCAGAAGTTTTATGCAGTTGCAGAGGTTTCAAATGATCACAGCAGGGCTGCAATACGCACGCGCTCTTGGGGAGGAGGTTGTGCATTCGCGTTGAAAATCATGTTGCACAATCACCTTTTTCTATTTATTATGGGAGGTGGGCATCCCTGACATCGATTACCATCCCTGTGGGCATTTGAGAGTCAACTGCACTGCTGCGGCTTTGGAGTCACATGCTGGCCAGACCGGGTAAGGATGGCAGATTTCCTCCCCTAAAGGACGTTAGTGAACCAGATGGGTTTTTACGATAATCAACAATGGTTTTGTGGTCATCAGTGGATTCTTAATTTCAGATTTATATTGAATTCAAATTTCACCAACTACTGTGGGTGGGATTTGAACCCAGGTCCGCGGAGCATTACCCTGGGTCTCTGGATAACCGGTCCAGCAATAATACCACTGCCCCCTCCCCCTCCAGTCATTATCATGGTGTACATACTGAGAAAGAGGGGAGATTGGGTAATTTAGAAGAGAACGATCTGAGGCGAGATTACTGATATTAGTAGGCAGATCAAAGGTACAATTTTAGAAATTGCAGATGCTTTTCTGCAGACTGCTGTGTGCGCATCGGTACTTGGGTATGAGGGATGGGCACATGGCTGTACAGAGACTGCAGCCGGTCACATTACTTTTATTTCTCTGTTGGTTATTAAGGAGACAAAGTAAAGTTTATTTGTTAGTCACAAGTAGGCTTACATTAACACCGCGATGAAGTGGCTGTGAAATTCCCTTAGTCACCACACTCTGGAGCCAGTTCGGATCAATGCACTTAACCAGCACACCTGTCAGGCAGTGGGAGGAAACCAGAGCACCCAGAGGAAACCCACGCAGACACGGGGGGAACATGCACACTCCACATTGACAATGGCTCAAGCCGAGAATCGAACCTGGATCCTTGGCTCTGTCAGGCAGCAGTGCTAACCACTGTGCCACCGTGCCACCTGTATGGATATGGAGGATCTGCATCAGTGCCCTCTCTCCACAGGCAAAATCTTTTTCTTCCCCTGAGAAATAGCAGGTTGCTGATTATTGTGCACAAGGTGATTTAAATGCAGGAATCAGTTTTACTTTCCTTTTCCAAATTGCATGGAAAAATGAAACAGTTCTTTTAATTCAGTCAGTCATCACATGGGGGGTCCAGCCAATATTGAATCATAGAATCCCTACAGCACACAAAGAGGCCATTCAGCCCACAAAGTCTATATAAACAACATTGAATCCCTACAGCATACAAGGAGGCCATTCAGCCCACAAAGTCTGTATCAACAACATCGAATCCCTACAGCACACTAGGAGGCCATTCAGCCCACCGAGTCTGCATTGACAACAATCCCACCCAGGCCCTACCCCCACAGCTCCATGTACTTACCCTGTCAATACCCCGACAATAACAGGCAATTTAGCACGGCCACCGGCACATCTGGACTCTGATTTAGACCTTACCTTCAAAGAGAGAATGAAAATTGCGAGATGTTCATAAAGAGCTGATGAACCAGCATAAAATTATCCCCTGATTAGTTCTTTTCAAATGGCTATCTGCGGTCAGAATCTTAATGCAGTTGCAGGTTCAATCACTTGTCTGCAAACGTTGGGAAGATGACCATTTTCGACCCATACAGTTCTGTTCACGAGAACCAGCTAGTTTGGAAATTGGTTCACAATCATTCTGGAATTTTTAAGGAACTGTGGTGATTTGAACCTTTTGGTCCCAGTTTTGACCATTCCCAATCAGCAGGAAGGAAGATTCCAGTCTTGAACCCATTTTGCAATCCATCCAATCTTACTCAACCTTGAACCCTATTGGAGGGCAACTACCTCAGGCAGAACAGGCTCTCACCCCAAACCCACCATGTTGTCACCAAGCAGGTTCTGTTAAACTTGGGGCTATTGAGTCTATTAGGAAAGGCTTGCCCAGCTCTGGAAGTGGTCAAAAAGAGATGAAAAGAAAACACTAAAAACAGTTGTTTCCAAAGAAATGTTTTGCGTTTAGATTACGGATTTTTAATGTTTGTCTAATAAAAGGATATCCACTGCAAATATATATCACATTACTTATTTGTTTGTTCATTTAATTAACCAAATCTTGCCTGGAGTTTAAATGTAAAACCTTTAAAGGCCAGGTCTAATGTGAGACATTGTTGAAGATGTGGTGAGGTGGAGTTGTTACAGGGGTAGCTCCTCAGGAAGCGCAGGATAATTCCAGGATCTGAAAGTGGCAGAAGTATCATTATTCTGAACACATTGCCGAAACCTTACCTGGACATCAAGGCCAGTGAAAATACTCTCAAAGTGGATGGGACTTTATAGACTTTATAGATAAAAGATGAGTGAGTAGCATTTGAAAGACCTAAGATCATTAATGTCCTGTTTCAAAATAATTCTCGAGAACCCGTCCATTAACGGACAGAGAAGGGAATATCATGTTAACACGTTATCGAGTTGCTTCAGTGACCCAGTTCTCCCATCGAGGAACAGTGCTTGCTGGGAATAAATCTGGGGTGGCACAATGGCACAGTGGTTAACACTGCTCCCTCACAGTGCCAGGAATCCGGGTTTGATTCCCGGCTTGGGTCACTGTCTAGGTGGAGTCTGCACATTCTCCCCATGTCTACGTGGGATTCCTCCGGGTGCTCAGGTTTCCTCCCACAGTCTAAAGGATGTGCTGGTTAGGGTGCATTGGCCATGCTCAATTCTCCCTCAGTGTACTCGAACTGGTGCCAGAGTGTGGCGACTCAGGGATTTTCACTTCATCTTAAGCCTACTTGTGACGCAAATAAATTAAACTTTATCTTAGGAGGTCATGGATGTGCCAAATCACAGAATCACCCTCCTTGTGGCAGGCTCGTTGGGCCGAAGGGCCTGTTTCCCGGGCTGATTTTGTTCTTTGTTCTTTGTTCTTGTATCGAATATCATTTAGTGCTTTTACAATAACTTAGGATGCTGTTTTACATTTGGAAGGAAAAATAACTTTTACCTCAGCCAGCACAATCACAGAAGCTGGACAAACTCTCTCTCTCTCCCACATCCGAATGCTCGGGCAACAAAATTATCGCAGAGGTATGGGATAGCTGTTGTAGATTTTTGAATTTTATATCGTATCTTTAATTTTGATTCTCGATATTTCCCCCCAGCTTGTGACGATGATTGCACAGGGCTCCAGCTCTCTGACCTCAGCAGCCTGGAAACCACCTTGATGACCTTAAACCTGACAGGGTTCAAACTGGCTCCCTATCATCTCTTCACTGACATAGAAAACAGGACAGAACAGTACCAGGTGAGATATTTCAGCATTGCTTCATTCCAGTCAGGCCGACTGTAAACACCTTTAACACAGATCAGAATATTTTACAGGAGCGATGAAGCCCAAGTTCCTGCCCAGTTAGTTTCATGTTTCAGTGCTTCCAAAGAGACCAGTTTTTAAAAAGCAGCTTCAAGTAAGTAGGATGTAAAGAGAAAATGTTGGAAACACTCAGCAGGTTATGGCGTTGTGGGTGGAGAGAGCAGTGGACTGAAATTTTACCACCTCGCCCACCAAAGGTTTGTCAGATCCTGCCCCAGACCAACAGGGAATGCCCTTCTGCTGGCCTTGCCCACCCTGGAGGTGTTAAAATTCCACCCAACGTTTCAAGTCTGTGACCTTTCCTCAGGACAGGGAAAAGATGGAAGTGAAGTCAGGGGTGAAGACCTTCTCAGCTCTTGTTCATCAGCCCTGCAGTGTTTAATGGCTGCAGGACGGGTTGGCATGGAGTGTGTCAGCTCCACACTGACATTGTTTCCGGGACAGGAGGAACAACCCTCTTTATTCAGCTCCATGGCCTGATTATACCATTCAAATGAATGGAGCTGGATAGTAACACAACGGCCGGGTAAGATTTCTGCTGTTGCAACTACTGGAATGTGTATCATATATAGAAAATCTGGGTGTGATATTGCAAAAAATCTGTACAAGTGCAGTCATGTTTTTGGTCACAAGCGGTGTTGATGTTGTCACAATACTCGCATTCATCACATTGTCCCTGTGAAGGTTCATCATGGGGACACTGAAATAGTTACTAACTATATTGGATAAAAATTCACTAACTTAGAAAGTCATTGAGGCCAAAATATTGTGTGATTTCAAGAAGAAATTAAATACAGTTCTTGGGGCTAAAGGGATCAAGGATATGGAGGAAGGTGGGTGTCAAGATATTGAATTTGATGATCAGTCATAATCAAAAAGAATGGAGGAACAGGCTCGAAGGGCCAAATGGCCTGCTTTAGTTTCTTTGACTCACTGATAGATTATCTGAATGCATCGGAATAGTTTTTTAATCAACATTTTAATTAAAGTTGTGATTGGTTACTTATCTTTCTTTTAGTTTTCATTTTGAGGTATTTTTTGAATAAGGAGCAATTTACCCAAAATGAATTTCCATAAGGACAATAAAGTGAAATGAAATTGGGTTAAAATGAATTGCGACGATATAAATTGAAACATGTTCTGAATGAGTCATGGATTGATATTGTATCAGTGTATGTTCTATATGTCGGAACATAATGTTTGGCTGGGAGTGTACAAAAGGACTGTGGTAGAATGTCCAATTTCAGATGGTTATGATCAAGTTTTTACACAGATGTGGAGACTAGTCCCATTCCCATCCAGGAAACCCTGACTATATTTCGGGTTGCTGGGGCTAGAGAGAAGCTTCATTGATGATGTACAAGGACAAGTAGGGTCCATGAAATCAAAAGGAATGACAGTTTAGACGTTTGGTTCAGTAATCATAGACCCCAAATTCTTTCCATGGAAATACAATGTTAGATTGTAATCTATCACTGACACACAATCCTTGATTTGACATCATGCTAACGAGGGAACTGTGACAAGAATTTAAAACTTACAGATCTTTACAGGGCAGCACGGTGGCACAGTGGTTAGCACTGCTGCCTCACAGCACCAGGGACCCGGGTTTGATTCCCAGCTTGGGCCACACTGTCTGTGTGGAGTTTGCACGTTCTTTCCACTTCTGTGCAGGTTTGCTCCAGTTTCCTCCTGCAGTCTGAAAGATATGCTGGTTAGGTGCATTGTCCGTGCTGAATTATTCCTGTGTACCTGAACAGATGCTGGAATGTGGCGACTAGGCAATTTTCACAATAACTTCATTGCAGTGTTAATGGAAGCTTACTTAGGGTTTATAAATAAATAAACTTTTGGTTTCTGGAGCTAGTTCATGTGTAGTAACAGCAGGTTGGTTATGTTTCACGGTTTGTGTGGGTAATTAGGTGGCTATTATAAGGCAGGTAAGTTAGACTGGGAGGATTTCACAGTAGATCCAGCAATAGCCACAATCTTTACTCACAAATCAAGCTTTTGTGACTGGATTTTGAATAAAATACATAGGAAGTTGTACATAGAATACATGAAATAAAATAGGAATGGGGCAGCACGGTAGCGCAGTGGTTAGCACTGCTGCTTCACAGCTCCAGGGACCTGGGTTCAATTCCCGGCTTGGGCCACTGTCTGTGTGGAGTTTGCATGTTCTCCTCGTGTCCGCATGGGTTTCCTCCGTGTGCTCCAGTTTCCTCCCACAGTCCAAAGATGTGCGGGTTAGGTTGATTGGGCATGCTAAAAAAGTTGCCCTTAATGTCCTGAGATGCGTAGGTTAGAGAGATTAATAGGTAAAATATGTGGGGCTATGGGGGTATGGCCTGCATGGAGTTGTGGTCAGTGTAGACTCGATGGGCTGAAGGACCTCGTTCTGCACTGTAAGGTTCTATGAATCTTGACAAAACACTGCATAATGAGATTTGAAAGTGTTCCTTCTATCATCTTTGTTGCTAACTTGTTAATATTTCAGTTAGAAGTCTTACAATACCAGCTTAAAGACTTTAACCTGTATTGTGAAATTTCTTACTATGCGCCCCCCCGCACCCCCGTTCCAACGCCAGCTTCTCCACATCGTAATATTTCAATGATTAGTTTGCCAGCTGTGGTTAATTTAAATCATGTATTGTCAAGGATTAAGGATGAGGAAAAAATACTAGGCATTTATTCACTCTGGAAAACTTCCACTCACCACGATATCGCAGAAGGGGCGGTAAATCCTACCGGTGGAACAGACCAGATGTTGTCAAGTCCGTAAGGGTTTCAGTGTTAAATGAAGACAGATGTTCACTGGGACTGACAACAGGAGCAGCAATCTTCACTTGGCAAAAAGCTGCAATCAGTTAATGTGGAACAGCTGGAGCTCTCTGTGTTCAAGGATGTTGAATACAAACAGCTTGGAGTTCTTAGTAAGGGATTTGCTAATGTAGACTCATCTTGTACCTCTGTGTGATTGAACTTTCACCTTTCTACCAAAATGATTGGAACACAACTTGGTGTAACATTTACAATTGCCAATCTTTTTTTTGCCGCATGATGAAAATCTAATCTGCGCATTAACTGGCCAAACACAGATACAGAACTCCATGAAAGTTATTCATTAGTGTCATAAGTTAAGCTTACTTTCACACTTGCAATGAAGTTACTATGAAAATCCTCGAGTCGCCACACTCCAGCGCCTGTTCAGGCACACTGAGGAAGAATTCGGCATGGCCAATGCACCTAACCAGCACGTCTTTCAACTGTGGGAGGAAACCAGAGCACCCAGAGGAAACCCATGCAGACATGGGGAGAATGTGCAAACTCCGCACAGACTGTGACCCAAGCTGGGAATTGAACCCAGGTCCCTGGCGCTGTGAGGCAGCAGTGCTAGCTCGGGAATACAGGGATACAGATGGTTGGTCCAGATAGGACAATGTGATCAGCGCACACTTGGAGGGCCAAAGGGCCTGTTCCTGTTCTATACTGTTCTTTATTCTTTGACATTAGATTGAAAGTCCAAGTGGGAAACTGGGAGAATTGCATCCCTGGTGAATTCAAAGTGAACTCTGCATAAATGGGAAGTATGTTCTTTGGGGCAGCAGACTGATAGTACCACAAAAGTTCCAGCCTAGACTGGTGAAGCTAGCTCATGAGGGTCACTTAAGAGTGATTGGTACTAAGCAAAACTTACAAACCAATGCATGGTATTTAGGGACGGAGTAAAATGTGGAGCAGATTGTCAAAACATATCATGGGCGCCAACTCCACTGCAGACTCAATACAGCAGAGCCAGTACGCAGCAGATTGTTACTGGCTGGACCATGTGAGGGTGTAGTTGACTTCTTAGGCCTTCCCTTCCATCAAGAGGTGATGTATTCAACATCCAGTAGTGATAATTGACTATAGGACTTACTAGGAGTGTGTTGTGATGAAGTCTGCTTCAACAAAGAAAATGGTGTCTGCAGTGAGTGAAATATTGACAAGGCACAGTCTATAAGTCACTCTCTCTTCATATAATGGGCTGCAATTCATTTAGAACATAAGAACATAAGACCTTTGTAGATAGACCTTTGTAGATTACACCATGCCAGTCACACCACTACGGAGAGAGCCCCCAGTTTCCACAAGCCAATGGGGAAGAGGAACGACAAGAGCAATGCTTACAGAAACAGATGAGGATTCCTCAGGCTGATGGCAAAGGTTGAAATGGGGGCATTGCTGTATAGAGTAACTCCACACACTGCGATGGGAAAGAACCAGCTGAGCTGCAAAATACATACCAAGATTTCAGAGCTGAGGGATATCAGTACCAATCAGGAGTGATGTGATATTGTTTTTATGCTCTCCTGAGAGTCAAGAATGGGTTCAAATCTGTGTGAAGTTTGTATGTTCTCCCCATGTCTGCGTGAGTTTCGTTAGGGTGTCCTGGTTTCCACCCACAGTCCATAGGTGTATGGGTTTGGTGGATTGGCCATGCTAAAATGTCCTTTAGTGTCCCAAGATGTGTAGGTTAGGGGGATTAGCGGGGCTAGTAAGGGGGGGGTTACATGGATAGGGTTTGGGTGGGATGCTCTGTCGGAAAGTTGGTACAGACTCGATGGGCTGACTGGTCTGCTTCTAAAATGTTGGGGTTCTATGATGATGTTGAAGATCGCATCGAAGGTTTACCAAACAAAGTTAACTATTTACAGTAGTATATACTTCACAGGAACATGTAGGGCGGGATTTCACAGCCTCGCTCATCCCAAAACCGTAAAATCCCGCCCGAGGGCAATGGACCTCTACGTGGTCCGCCCCTCACCCACTCCAATTCCCCTGATGGGTGGGACGGTAAAACTCCGGCCATAGTGTCTGAGCTATTTGTACTTGTTTAGTATATATAACCAGACAGACTGATTGTGCTTAGAGCATTAGAGGCTGCACTTAAGAGTATTGTAGGAAGGATGTGGAGGCTTTGGAGAGAGTGCAGAAGAAGTTTATCAGGATGCTGTCTGGATTAGCAGGTATGAGCTATAAGGAGAGGCTGGACAATCTAGGGCTGTTTCTCTCTGGAGAGGTGGAGGCTGAGGGGAGACTTGATAGGTGTCTATAAAATGATAAGAGGCATTGATAGGGTTGACAGTCAGAATTATTTCCCAGAGTTGAAATGTCTGATACTAGGGGGCATGTACTGAAGTTGAGAGGGGGAAAGTTCAAAGGAGATGTGAGGGCTATGTTCTTTACACAGAGGATGATAGGTGTCTGGAACGCGCTGCTAGGGGTAATGGTGCAGGCAGATAGGATAGGGACTTTTAAGGGTCTTTTAGCATGTTAATATGCAAGGAATAGAGGGATATGGAGCGGGGGCAGGCAGAAGGGATTAGTTTAATTTGCGTCATGTTTGGCATAACATCGTGGGCCGAAGGGCCTGTTAATGTGCTGTGCTATTCTACGTTCTATATGCGTGCTAGTCCGATTGGCTAACTCGACTTGAACACTGACACTTGACTGGTTGATGTTGAGTTTACAAGATGGAGCCCAAGGCTCTCTTACTGTTGCATCAGCCTCTCTGATGCTGTGATGAAGTAAGCGCCATTTATTCTTAAAGATACACTGCCCGTCTGCACATGAGGCATAATAACACTAGGAGGTTCAATATATGATACTGAGAAGAAGGCTGCTGCAAAGTTTTATGTTGACGGGGAGTTAGAAACATAGAATCGCTACAGTGCGGAAAGAGGCTATTTGGCCCATCGAGTCTGTACCGACAACAATCCCACCCAGGCCCTATCCCCGTAACCTCATATATGGATGCAAAATTGGCTTCTTGACAGAAGCCAGAGGGTGGTTGTAGAGAGTTGGTTTTCAAACTGGAGACCTGTGACCAGCAGCGTTTCTCAGGGATCGGTGCTGGGCCCACTGTTATTTGTCATTTATATTAGTGATTTGGATGAGAATATAGGAGACATGGTTAGTAAGTTTGCAGGTGACATCAAGATTGGTGGCACGGTGGACAGTGAAAAATTTTATCTCCAATTGCAGCAAGATCTTGACCAATTGGGCCAGAGTGCTAACAAATGGAGTTTAATTTAGACAAATGTGAGGTAATGTATTTTGGCAGATTGAACCAGGGCAGGACTTAGTTAATGGTAGGGTGTTGGGCAGAGTTACAGAACAAAGAGATCTAGGGGTACATGTTCATAGCACCTTGAAAGTGGAGTCACAGGTGGACAGAGTGGTGAAGAAGTTTTTCGGCACTTGGTTTCATCAGTCAAAAAATTGAATACAGGAGTTGGGGCATCTTGTTGAAGTTGTACAAGACATTGGTAAGGCCACACTTGGAATATTGTTTACAATTCTGGTCACCCTGTTATAGAAAGGATATCATTACACTAGAAAGAGGGCAGAAAAGATTTACTAGGATGCTACCGGGACTTGATGGATTGCGTTATAAGGAGAGACTGAATAGACTGGGACTTTTTTCTCTAGAATTTAGGAGGCTGAGGGGTGACCTTATAGAGGTCAATAAAATAATGAAGGCATAGACAAGTTAGATAGTCAATATCTTTTCCCAAAGATAGTGGAGTCTAAAACTAGAGGGCATAGGTTTAAGGTGAGAGAGGAAAGATACAAAAGTGTCCAGAGGGGCAATTTTTTCACACAGAGGGTAGTGAGTGTCTGGAACAAGCTGCCAGAGGTAGTAGTAGAGACAGGTACAATTTTATCTTTTAAAAAGCATTTAGATAGTTACATGGGTACAGTGGGTATAGAAAGATATGGGCCAAATGTGGGCAATTGGGATTAGCTTAGGGGTTTTAAAAATAAAAATAAGAGCAGGATGAACAAGTTGGGTTGAAGGGCCTGTTTTATGCTGTAAACCTCTATGACTCTATTTACCCCACTAATCCCTTTAACCTACACATCCCGGGATACCAAGGGGCAATTTAGCATGCCCAATGCACCGAATTTACACATCTTTGGGAGAAAACCCACACAAAATATGCAAACTCCACACAGATAGTGACCCAAGCCAGGAATTGAACCCAGGTCCCTCGAGCTGTGAGGCAGCAGTGCTGACCACTGTGCCACCACAGCACGGCAGTCTGATATGGAGCCAGGAGATAAGGTATTGCTGAGGTGGGAGAGTCTGTGTAAGATGCAGGAAACATTTTACCCCAAGCCATGCGTACACAGTTCATCACCAAGAAGGGAAATGGTGTGATTATGCAGTCGCTGGCAGAAATACTGACAGAAAGCATTGTGGTGATAAAGACACAGTAGCAGATGAACCAGATGTCAGGCCTGAGGCAAAGATGACATCCAGCAATCCAGAAGACCAAGTCAGCAATGCTGATAGAAGGCAGACAGCTCGCTATCCGCAGGGAAGAATTTCAGTTCCAAGGCGATGGTGCCACTTTCCAATCATGACAATAGAACCAATGTCCCTGACACAACAGCCAGACCACAGGATGAGAGGAGACCACCAGAGTGACATGAATGTTTTTGTGTGATTTAGTAACAGGACACAAAATTGGAAATCAAGTTTTGAGCGAAGATCTGTGATTTAAAACAATGGATTTTAAATTTAAAAAACAGCAAATATTGTCACAAAGCATGTGCCTAGATGTGAACTTTTATATGTTGTGAATTTGTAACACAAGGGCTGTATGCTAATGGCTAATCTTGTGGTTTTTAATTTCCTGTTTGCAAATATATGAAAAAGCAACTGATTGAGGAACGTCAAATTACATATCAGTGATTAGCACATAAGGATGTAACAGGGTGGCACTGTGGCACAGTGGTTAGCACTGATGCCTTGCAGTGCTAGGGACCCAGGTTCAATTCCCAGCTTGTGTCATTGTCTGTGCGGAGTTTGCACATTCTTCTTGTGTCTGCATGGGTTTCCTCTGGGTGCTCTGGTTTCCTCCTGCAGTAAAAAGTCTGACAACACCAGGTTTTAGTCCAACCTATTTATTTGATAATATACTCACAAGGGTCACTATCTGTGTGGAGTTTGCATATTTTGTGTGGGTTTTCTCCCAAAGATGTGTAAATTAGGTGCATTGGGCATGCTAAATTGCCCCTTGGTATCCCGGGATGTGTAGGTTAAAGGGATTAGTGGGGTAAATAGAGTCATAGAGGTTTACAGCATAATACTCAAATAAATAGGTTGGACTAAAACCTGGTGTTGTCAGACTTTTTACTGTGTTTACGCCAGTCCAACGCCAGCATACCCACATCATTCCTCCTGCAGTCCAAAGATGTGCTGGTTAGGTGGATTGACCATGGTAGATTGACTGTTCGTGTCGGGTGCACTAGCAGGGTAAATATATGGGGTTATGGGAATAGGGCCTGGGTGGGATTGTGATTGTTGCAGGCTCAATGGGCTAAATGGCCTCCTTCTGCACTGTCAGGATCCTGTGATTTTAGTAAAACAGTTCCAGAAACTGAAATACTGAACATAAGACTATATTGGATTGTGATGCACTGAACTTACCTGACATTTATAATGAAGAAATTCATTACTCAGTGGGCCAGCATTTCTTACCAATCCCTAGTTACTCTGAGAAGATGGTGGTGAGCTGTTTTCTTGAATCGCTGCAGTCCATGAGATGTAGGCATACCTATGTAGGCATAACTTCCCAGTGCTGTTAGGAAGAGAATTCCAGGATTTTGACCCAATGACATTGAAGGATCGGTGATATATTTTCAAGTCAGGATGGCTAGTGGCTTGGAGGGTAACCTCCAGGTGGTGGTGATCCCATGTATCTGCTGTCTTGTTCGTCTAGATGGTATTGTTCGTGAGTTTGGAAGGTGCTGCCTAAGGACCCTTGGTGAGATCCAGCAGTGCGTCTTGCAGACGGTACACATTTCTGCCACTGTTCATCGGTGGTGGAGGGAGTGAGCTAGAAAAATACTGATTTGTTAAGTTTGTTTGCCAAATTTTATTGCCGTACCTTTAGTAACAGATGAAATCTAAGTTGTATGTGTGGGATTCCTCCAGGTGGTCTGGTTTCCTCCCACAGTCCAAAAATGTCCTGGTTAGGTTGATTGGTCATGCTAAATTGGCCCTAGTATCAAGGAGATTAGCAGGATAAATGAGGGTTAGGGAATAGGGCCTGGGTGGGATTGTGGTTGATACAGACTCAATGGGCTGAATGGCCTCCTTCTGTGCTGTAGGGATTCTACGTACTAACCAAATACATCGTGGACATGTTGGTAGTCAAATACGGAGGGATGTCATGATGAAAGCTGATTGTGTGTGTGTGTGTGTAGACTTGAGTATTGAATACTATGCAGGTGCGCAGACAAAATACTGTAAGGTATACTCAGACTACGTGTAGGGTCAGCTGACCTGGGGGTGCTGAAGGTTAGATAGCATAGGGAGTTAGCCAGCATGGCAGATTAAACGTTGTTGTTCTTGAAGTTAAATCTGTAACTTGTGGGCTGCATGAGTGGTTAGCACTGCTGCCTCACAGTGCCAGGGACCCGGGTTCGATTCCTAGCTTGGGTGACTGTCTGTGTGGAGTTTGCATGTTCTCCCTGTGTCCGCATCTGCGTTTCCTCTGGTTTCCTCCCACAGTCTGAAAGACGTAGTTGTTAGGTGCATTGACCAAAACAGACGCCGGACTGTGGCGGTGAGGGGAATTTAACTGTAACTTCATTGCAGTGTTAATGTAAGCCTTATTTGTGACTAATACTTTAACTTTGAGTGTTACTTTTTCAGCCTGTGATGTGACAGTTGCGGTCACGAGAGGTGATCTATAACTGCAAATCTCCCTTTCTTTCATACCTGAACTTCATCAATGCAATTTGTACCGCACATTATCCGGCCCAAAGCAGAAGCAGTGTTATTTGATTCCTGGTCTGCATTGTGAAATTAATGATGTAGAAATATAACAAGCTGCATTTTTAAACATAATTATTTTAATTTGTGGTAATGCAGCTGGAGTTTCACGTCTGAAATGGAGTAATTTTGTTTTTCTCTTTCCAACTTGCCCACTGAGCTACATTATCTATAACCAGTCAATCTTCCACCCAGTATCCGATCATTGGGTGAGATTCTCCAGCCTCCCAGCCGCAGGTTTCCCGCCAGCAGGAGGTGGTGGAATCCCCAGGTCCCTGTCCCCCACACTGGTGGGAAACCTGCGGGCAGGGGTGCGCTGCAGGTGGGAACATAACAACATAAGAAGTAGGAGCAGGAGTAGGCCATCTGTCCCCTTGAGCCTGCCCTGCCATTCAATAAGATCATGGCTGATCTGATAGTGGGCTCAGTTCCACTTGCCCACCTGCTCCCCATAACCCTTAATTCCCTTATTGGTCAAAAATCTATCCATCAGTGACTTAAACACATTTAACGAGGTAGCCTCCACTGCTTCAATGGGCAGAGAATTCCAAAGATTCACTACCCTCTGGGAGAAGAAGTTCCTCCTCAACTCCCCTTATTTTGAGGCTGTGCCCTCTAGTTCTTGTTTCCTTTCTAAGTGGAAATAATCTGCTGCTTCTACCCTGTCTAGCTTCTTCATTATCTTATATGTCTCTATAAGAAAATCCCACCAGCCTAAACGGCTGGAGAATTGCAGCTACTGTCTGTGAATATTAGAGGATAGAATGGTTGCCACATAAATGGAGACCACTCGGCCCATTGAGCCCATGCTGGCAAGCCATTCAACCAGAGAGGAAGTTCCCTGTGTGATGGTTACATGTATGTTTGTCAGCAGGGGTCACTGGATTGCCACATGGAAGGAGAACCCTGACCCCCTCTTCCTCCAGGGGACATAAAAGTTCCCCCAGATTTTCCTTTGTTGTGTGAATCCTGTTGATTGCACTACATGGTGCATTGCAGAGTGCTGTACACACGCTGTTAATGTGTACAGTGATGGTAACTAGGGGTAGCCAGCTCAGAGATACTGTGGAACTTGAACAATTATTTCCATCAACTGCCAGGAAGCAAGATTGAATGGCATACTTAATAACTGATTTTAAACATATTAAGGAAGTCTTGTTGCCTTCTTAGCCTCATGACAACATTTTGGTTTGTGGAGAAAACAGAAACTTATAATGTCCACTCGTGAGACAGGATTATTGAAATAAACCAAAATTCCATTTAGTGGATCTATCCTGGGATGTCTCCCAAAGTGATTCTATTCATTGGTTTTCCCACAGATTACTCTGTCAACAGAATGGAACACAAGTGCCCTCGTCGCGAAGGTAGAAGAGCAGGTGGCTAGTTTGACCTCGGGGATCAGCCGCTTACAGAAGAAGGTAAATTCAAACCAAAATAAATCCTGGTCGCATGCTCAGACTAAATGGCAACGCTTGGCAAAGCAAGTAATGTTCATCCTCCATCCAAAGTTGGGAAAGGGTCAGGCATTTCAGAACTTCTTAACTTCTTTCGAGGATGTAACATGCAAGATGGGTAAAGGAGAACCTGTAGAGGTGCTGATCTTGGATTTCCCATAAGATAAGATACCCACTTCAAAGAAAATGTCACAAAATAAGGAGGGATAAAATATGAGCAAGGATAGAGAATTGGTTAACCAATAGAAAGCAGAGTAGAGAAGAATGGGTCATTTTGGGTTGGCAGGCCGTGGGGTGGAATCAGTGCTGGGGCCGACCTATTTCTAAGCTATATCAGTGCCTTGGATGCAGGAACTGAAAGTAAAGTCGCTAAATTGACTGATGCTACAAAGTTAGGTGGCAAAATAAGTAGTCAAGAGGGCACAAATAGTCCACAAAGGGATTTAGATACATTAAGTTACCCATGTAGCGGTCTAAATGCTTTTTTAAAAAAAAGTACCACCTCTACTACTACCTCTGGCAGCTTGATCTAGACACTCACCATTCTCTGTGTGAAAGAATTGCCCCTCTCGCCTTAGACATTTGCTCTCTAGTTTTAGACTCCCTGCCTTTGAGAAAAATGTTGACTATCTAGCTGATCTATGCCCCTCATTATTTTATAGACTGCAATAAGATCACCCCTAAGCTTCCTACGATCCAGGGAAAGAAGTCCCAGTCTATTCAACCTCTCCTTATAACTCAATCCATCAAGCCCTGTTAGAATCCGAGTAAATCGTTAGTCCCTGACCACACAGTCACCCAGTTGAACAATATTCAAATCGTTCTTTTTTTTAAATTTCTCCATGAACTGCACCCCCTTATCTGGGCAATCACCCCCCCAGTTAATTACGATTTGCAAATTGCACTGAATTCCTGTGGAAGGCCCAGGTGCAACCCGATTCAGCTCCCCAAGGAAGGTGACAGTGAAGAAGGCCATGATCACTGACTGAGGAGGAGTGATTGTAGTGGATATGTGTAACCTGACAGAGAGAGACCAATCCGTCCATCAGGCCCCTCTCATCCCAACACGTAGCACAACATCACTCCAGCCCCTGACCTAAAGGTGGGACAGTGGCACAGTGGTTAACACTGCTACCTCACAGCGCCAGAGATCTGGGTTCAATTCCCGGCTTGGGTCACTGTGCGGAGTCTGCACGTTCTCCCCGTGTCTGCATGGGCTTCCTCCGGATGCTCTGGCTTTCTCCTACAGTCTGGTCAGGTGCTAAATTTTCCTTCAGTATACCTGAACAGATGCTGGAGTGTGGCAACAAGGGGATTTTCACAGTAACTTAGTTGCAGTGTTGACATGAGCCTAATAAGTAAACTTCAAATCTCCAAGTGCTCTCCTGGGATAAGCCAAAAAGTAAAGGATTAAAACCCTGAGGCAAAAACTGTAAGAAATCCCTCCTCGATTAAGGCAATCGAGTCAAGTTAGGAGATTGTGGCGATTGATATGACTTGTGGCAGCTAATCTGCTTTTATAACTGAAGAAATAGTGGCAAGTTTCCCAAGTTCTCATTGTTAATGAGTAGGAACTAAATATTTAACGAGTTGTCAACGCCTCATTGTACTTGTTGCAGGTTGGCAGCAAGATCTATGGCTTTGGGCTTTATTGTCTGGTAGACTGATGTGATTGCATTTATCAATCCTCCTTTGGGAGCCACAGCACCAGTTAGTACAATTACCTTTTGGCAGGAAAGATATTTTGCACACTGAGGTAGAGGTAACTGCTGGAATCTTTCGGGAACAGCTTTCCAAAGATGTGCGCGATGATAGGGAAGGCGATGATAGGGAAAGCAGGTTGCCTTCTCGCTCTCGCACACAGCAAAAACAGAGTACGCTGCAAAATCTCAGCAGGTCTGCTTACAGCATCTGGGGAGAGAGAGAGAGAGAGTAGAGCCAACGTTTCGAATCTGGATGACTCTTCATCAGAGCTGAAGAGAATGGAAAACAGTGTGATCACGATACTGTTAGGGTGAGGAGGGAGGATGGAATTGACAAATAGACAAAAAGAGAATGGGGATGTCAATATTATTGATCGCGGCTAAGAAGTGTGCTGATAGCGCAACATTATCCCAGCCCGTCACCCAAGGGTTGCACAGTGGTTAGCAATGCTGCCTTACAGTGCCAGGGACTCAGGTTCGATTCCTGGCTTCGGTCACTGTCTGTGTGAGGTTTGCACATTCTCCCCATGTCTGCGTGGGGTTTCCTCCGGATACTCCAGTTTCCTTCCACAGCCCGAAACTAGTGCTGGTTAGGCCGTGCTAAATTCTCCCTCAGTGTACCCGAACAGGTGCCAGAGTGTGGCGATCAGGGCAGTAACTCCACTGCAGTGTTAATGTAAGCCTTACTTGTGACACTAATAAATAAACTTTAAAATAAAACACTGCACCCCCACCCCACCTTGAGGTGTTACTGCTGGGGATTTCAGAGATTGTGCTGTTGTGAGGAGAAGTCAAAGGGACAGAGCTGCAATGTAAGATGAGGTGCATTTTCCATCTCAGGTGGCTAAGGATTTTGCGGATGGGCAGGACCTCAACGGAGTGGCTGGGAGAACCTTATCCCAGAGTCTGGAGCTTGAAGCATTTGTGAACAAAACCTCCAGAACGATAAAAGGTACGTACACCAGTGATTTATAGCTGGCCAGAACCAAGACTGTTTCAGTGATCTGTTTGTGTTGGAAATACAATGACTGGTTTAGTACACAGCAGCAGCAAAGCAAGGTGAAAAGTGCCCCCTGATGGACATTCAGAGCGTTGCTGAAATTATTTTTATTTAAGTTGGCAATAACCATCGCACAGGTAATTGTAATTTAGCATTTCATTAAATAGCCATTTAGAACCAGAATCATAAAGTTTGTAAAGTGGGTTAATTATCTAATGTCAGAGCCTTAATGTCATTTACTCTGCCGATCTATAAACAACACACTGAACTGAATTGACATTGAAATAAAAATAGCATTAGATAAAATAAATTCAGTCTCTCACTTGTGTAGTGCAGGCGTTGGAATATAGGCTGCGATTTTCTGGCCATGTCGCCCCCTAAGGGCAGAACGTGTTTGGGAGGAGCCGGGCTGGGGAATCGCGGCTGAGTGGTTTAACATGTTCTGTGTCATCACCAAACCCCATTACCACCTTCCCACCCTCCACTGCCTGACGTAATCTACTTCCCACCCTTACTGGGCAGGAACCAGATCAGCATATTTAAATAAATCCTGGATCACACTCCAGCCAAGTACCAGAGGTCCTGGGAGTGGGTAGCCTGAGGGGGGTGGGGGGGAAAGAGCCAGATCTCCCAGAATCCTGAGGGCAGGGTGCCCCGAATTTAAAGGGGCCTTCGGATTGAGGTGTCCCTTTCCTGCCCGAGATCGAGGGTGGAAACAATTTCTATTTGACACACTGATCCAACCAGCAACCGCCCTCCTTCCGACGGAAGCTGAGTGGGAAAATGCCCTTCAGCGGTGATGAAGTGACCACTTTAAAGTTTATTCATTAGTGTCACAAGTAGGCTTACCTTCACACTGCGGTGAAGTTACTGTGAAAATCCCCGCGTCACCACTCTCCGGCGCCTGTTTGGGTACATCGAGGGAGAATTTAGCGTGGTCAATGCATCTAACCAGCACGTCTTTCCGACTGTGGGAGGAAACTGGAGCACCTGGAAGAAACCCACGCTGGTACGGGGAGAATGTGCAAACTCCACACAGACAGTGATGCAAGCCGGGAATTGAACCCAGGTCCTGCTGTGAGGCAGCAGTGCTAACCACTGTGCCGCCCACTTAAGAATCTTAATAAGAACGTGTCCCATCCGAGGGCTTCCCCTCCGCGGCCCTGTCCGCCCCTCTGTAAAATTACATCTATGTCAGGGCAGGGGTCATAGAACATAGAACATTAGAACATAGAACATTACAGCGCAGAACAGGCCCTTCGGCCCACGATGTTGCACCGACCAATTAAAAAGCAATGACCCTCTAACCTAAACCAATCCCTTACCGTCCATAAACCTATCCACGGATCTCTTAAACGCCCCCAAACTGGGCGCATTTACAACTGCAGCAGGCAGGGCATTCCAATCCCTCAGCACCCGGGGGGAATCCCATCCACGTAATTTTATGCTCTCCCCCTTCCTCAGAACCCACCATGGGGGAGGGTTAGTGAAAAATTCTGGCCGTAGAGAAGATGATGATATTCGCTTCAAGGAGCTGCCGCTCTCTGGGTGTGTTCCAATTGCGGACATAAGGCAGACATTTCTGTTGAGAAAGCCACCAAGTACTTTGCAATGTGACGTCTCCATCGCAACTAGTGGCAGCCCAGGAATCTTTGACTCCGTCCCAAGGACAGGCTGCAGACTCGGGGCATCAGTCAAGTTAAAGCCACCTGTCGTGTCCAAGCCAGTCAGAACTTCCCTTATATTGCAAGAAGATGTCCTTGAACATCGAGAGAGGTGATTTTTATATATAAAATGCTCCAGGCTGTGGGACATCTCTCAGGTGAGTCAGCCACCTGCTTTGTGCTGCTTTTGAGATGTGTGACAGTGGCCTGCGTGTATTCCTGCTGTTAACCCCATTGCTCCGTGGAGACCTCCCTGCCAAAGCCAGGAGTCTCTCTCCTGAGTGGCATGGTCTAGATCGGGAACCATACTGCGTGTTTCGCTGTCTATGCCCGTTGCCACGAGAAGACTGTTCTGCTTTTGATATCTGATTTCAATAATGTAGGGAGATGAGTTTTGCAAATGAAAAGGAATTCTTAACAAAAAGAAACTTACAAAGATATAATTACAAGGAAGCTGTGCACAGGGTGTGGATGCTACGTGTATGGTTTGGATGGATTCATGGTGGAACAACATTCACGGGCTGCTTTCCATCATTTTAAATGGTGTTTTATGACCTGACCTGTATATTTTTAAAAAACAGTTTCTATGCCGAAACGCAGCAGTGGAGTAGGGGCGGCACAGTGGCACAGTGGTTAGCACTGCTGCCTCATAGCGCCAGGGGCCTGGGTTCAATTCCAGCCTCAGGCCACTGACTGTGTGGAGTTTGCACTTTCTCCCCATGTCTGCGTGGGTTTCCTCTGCGTGCTCCAGTTTCCTCCCACACACCAAAGATGTGAGGGTTAGGTTTATTGGCCGTGCTAAATTGCCCCTTAGGGCCCTATTTTAACACTTTGATTCTAGGTGGTGGGCAGACTTGAAACTGGGGTTGTTTCAGATCCGACTTTTCGACCTGTCCTGAGGCGCCCCCTTACGCACTCTGCCTGTAAAAATATCAATAACTCCGAATCATACTATAGACGGCTGTGGGCGGGGCTTAACATGCCTGAAATCCTGCAGTTCCAATCGGAGCCTCCAACTGCGCACGCGCAGAAAGAACATAAAATGCTGCTCCATTGCCACATTGTCCCTGGGCTGGATAATGCCTCCCCCTGGCCCCCGCAGACATTGCCCCACCCCCATAACATTACTGACCCACTAATTCCCCCCACACTCCCCTCCTGCCACCCAGACCGCTCACAGGCCCCTCCCCTACTTCCTCCCTACCTACCTCAGGCAGCATGGCAGCGGACTCCCTTTCGCCCCCACTGACCTCAGGCAGAGTGGCAGCGGACCACCCCGTCCCTTCCACTGATCGCAGGCAGAGTGACAGTGGATGCCGCCCCCACCCCCCCCCCGCCCCCTCCCCACTGCTCCCCCGACCCCCCACCGACCTCAAGCAGAGAGCCATCAGATGCTCGGCACTTGCCTCCTCAGTAACTGGAGTGTCCGATTCGCACCTTTATAGAGCATGTCTGTTTATGCCGAATCTGGGTGGGTGAACACGGCGATAAAGAGGGAAGTGTCGGTAACGTTGGGCGTGCAGCCCATTAAGTCAATTTAACGCATTTAAATGCATTTAAATGGCCGTCGCTCCTGTTTTGGGGGCGTTGCTGATTGCCACTATTTTCAGGCCTTGGTAAAGGTGGGATCGGCGCGGAGGCAGGTGTAGATCGCACCACTCGTCCTCACGCTCAACTTTACCAAGTTTTTGCACCCAAAAGCGGGCACAACGCAATAGTAAAACTGGGCTCTTGGAGCCCCAAGGTGTGTAGGTTAGTAGGACTGGAAGGGTAAATACATGGGGTCCTGGAGATAGGGACTGGGTGGGATTATTGTTGGTTCAATGGGCTGAATGGCCTCCTTCCGCAATGTAAAAATTCTACGATTGTATGATGACAAAAACAGAAAATGCTGGAAAACCTCAGCAGGTCTGACAGCATCTGTGGAGAGAGAATAGAGCCGACGTTTCGAGTCTGGATGGACTCTTTGCCAGAGCTAAAGACAAAGAAAATAGGATGAGATTTATATTGTAGCAAAGTGAACAGGATAAAAGTGACAAATAGAAATTCTGTCAGAGAGAAGAGCAGTACTTTTTCAGGGTAGGCATTCTTGGAAGGGAAGTGTCAGTGAGTTAAACATTAAGAAAAAGGCAAAATACTGCGGATATTAGAATCTGAAACAAAGGGAAGAGGAACCCGACAGAAAATTATTTTAACCGTAACTATTAAGACTGATAGTTTTTACATATAACAAAAATGCAGATATAAAGGGGAGGCGGTGGCCTCGTGGTATTTTTGCTGGATTATTAATACAGAAACTCAGCTAATGTTCTGGGGACCCGGGTTTGAATCCCGCCACAGCAGATGGTGGAATTTGAATTCAAATAAAAAACATCTAGAATTGAGAATCTACTGTTGACAGTGAAACCATTGTCGACTGTCTGAGAAACCCATTTGGTTCACTAATGTCTTTGAGGGAAGGAAATGCCAACCTTACCTGGTCCGGCCTACATGTGACTCCAGAGCCACAGCAATGTGGTTGACTCTCAGCTGCCCCTCCAAGGGCAATTAGGGATGGGCGATAAATGCTGGCCAGCTAGCGATACCCATGTCCCACGAATGAAGAAAAATAATAAAAACATTGCTGTTACAGAGTGTAGGATAAAGTTGATGCCTTCCCACACGGTGCACTGTTTACCTCAGCTGTGCAACTAATTCCTTTGGGTGGAGAATGGTTTGGGAAGGCATGACACCAAGGGATGCTCAGAAAGTCTGCCTTATGGAATATATAAAAAGCTGGAATTTCTACAATCCATCCCTTCCCGCACTGTGCTTTCATGGCCTCTGCACACAATAAATGAATCATACTTATTTCATCAACAATCCAATTTTTTGCTGTCTTGACATTTTAATATATTAAAAGCGGCTTCTCTAACACACGCAGATGTTAATCTCCGGTTTTTACAAGGTTGCAATCACACATTGTCAGAGGTGCAAAACAATAATGGGCCATAACTTGCTGTGGCGGAACATTGAACAGCGACTGCCATGAGTTGTTTGTACAGATTTTTGATTTATCTTTCCTCTTTTGCATGGCATGTGAGCTCAGTAGCAGCAGTGAAAAAAATAAAAGGACATCAGAGCGCAGACTGAACAAGGCAAAGAACTGTGCATCCCCTTAACCAAATGGCTTGATAAATTGTGATATTAGCAGCACCAGCACTGAGAAAGAAGTTAAACTAGAGCAAGTGACTTCAATAGCAAATCCAGTAGAGTGAGAAATAGAGGGTGGAGAAAAGAGGAGAAAAAATTGTTAAGAAAAGAAGGGAATCTTTTAATTCTCCAAAAACAGTTACAACCCAGAGAAATGAGACTGCACACTTGGAATAGTTACTGGTAATTCTCAGTGCTGGAGAGGCTGATTGGCTGTAGTTAATACTAATCATATTGTTGAAGAAAGCATTTTGACAAGAACAGACAAATCGTAATTTTTTTGTCATGGGCTTAGTTTCATTCTGCACTCTCTCATTTCCTTCTCTATGAACGATATGTTTTGTCTGTATAGCACACAAGAAGCAATACTTTTCACTGTATGCTAATACATGTGACAATAATAAATCGAATCTATGTGCAAATACAGCACCAGGACAAATCCAACCCGGCTAGTTACTGCTCCATCAGTGTACTGTCAGTTATCAGTAAAGTGATGGAAGGGGTCATCGACAGCACTATCAAACAGTACTTACCCACTCAGTGATGCCCCATTTGGGTTTCATCAGGGTCTCTCAGCTCCTGACCTCATTACAGCCTTGGTTCAAACATGGATAAAAAAGCTGAATTCCAGCGGTGAGGTGAGTGACTGCCCTTGACATCAAGGCAACATTTGAGCAAGTATGACATAGAGGAGCCCGAGCAAATCTAGAGTCAATGAGAATTAGAGGGAAAGCCCTCCGCTAATTAGAGTCATACCTGGCACAAAGGAAGATGGTAGTGGTGGTCGGAGGTCAATCATCTCAGCTCCAGGACATGACTACGGGAGTTCCTCAGGTTAGTGTCCTAGGCCCAACCATCTCCAGCTGCTTCATCAATGACCTTCCTACCATCGTAAGGTCAAAAGTGGGGATGTTCGCAGATGATTGCACAATGTTCAGCACCGTTCATGACTCCTCAGGTACTGAAGCAGTCCATGTGCAAATGCAGCAAGATCTGGACAATATCCGGGCTT
The DNA here is from genome assembly GCF_965287045.1 of Carcharhinus amblyrhynchos. Taxonomy (NCBI): domain Eukaryota; kingdom Metazoa; phylum Chordata; class Chondrichthyes; order Carcharhiniformes; family Carcharhinidae; genus Carcharhinus; species Carcharhinus amblyrhynchos. The sequence continues at coordinate 109,876,062 of NC_137331.1, read as the reverse complement.
GCGCTGACAAGTGGGAAGGAACATTAGTGCCATACAGATGCCAGGAAATGACCATCTCCAACAAAAGAGAATTCAACCATCACCCCTTGATATTCAGTGGCGTTACCATTACTGAATCCCCACACTCATCATCCTGGGGGTTCAATTGACCAGGAACTGAACTGAACCAGCCATACAAACACTGAGGCTACCAAAGTAAATCAAAGTCTAGGAATACGGCAGCGAGTTCCCAAAGCCTGTCCACTATCAACAAGACACAAGTCAGGAGTGTGTTAGAATACTCTCCACTTGCTTGACTGAGTGCAGTTCCAACAACACTCTGGAAACTATATAGGACAAAACAGCCCGCTTGATTGCTACCCATTCCACAAACATCCAATCCCTCCATCACCAACAAACAGCGGCAGTCATCTACAAGATGCATTGTAGGAACTCACCAAGGTTCCTTAGGCAGCACTTTCCAAACCCACAGCTGGTACCATCTAGAAGAACAAGCAGATACCTGGGAACATCACCACCTGGAGGTTCCCCTCCAAGTCGCTCACCATCCTGACTTGGAAATATATCGGCCATTCCTTCACTGTCGCTGGGTCAAAATCGTTGAACTCCCCGCCCTCTCAACAGCACAGTGGGTGTATCTACAGCATAGAGAAGGCAGCTTATCATCCCTTTCTCAAGAGCAACTAGGAATGGCCAACAAATGTTGATCGAGCCGGTGTTGCCCACATCCCATGAATGAGTAAAATAAAAACTTTACACTGTTAAATGGATGTTAATATTGTGCCAGCCAGAATGGCGTTTACACACAGCTAGTGGTGAAACAGTACAATTTGGACAGCAATATTTGGCTTTTCACCTTCAACCATGCATCAAAATTGCTGCAATATCTGTATTTAAATAACAATGAGTGCCATTTGGCTGGCTATTTCTCTAACAGCAAATTATGGACTAACACCTTTACCTTCAGCCTAAAACCAACAAGCAGAATCTATTGTGTAGAATTCCCTAGCAATGCAACAACTGAGCTTGTGAGTGCCCTCACTTGCATCCCTTAGGCCTGAAATGGATTTGCATTCTTAAATATAATTAAACCTTTGTGTCAATATGAAATGCTGTGCATTAAATTCTGTAATATTTGTGTTATTATAAAGCAGGGTAACCTCTCCAGTAGCAAAAGCATAACATCTAGTGTAGATAAATATGACAAGAAGCCATTATTTGCAAAACAAACTTTCAAAATAAGAATGCAAAGAAGATTAGCATCTCAGTAACATTGAGTTTAAAAATCGGCAAGTCATGTTGCAGCTTTATAGAACTGTAATTAGGCTGCACTTGGAATATAGTGTTCGTTTCTGGTCACCGTACTACCAGAGGGATGTGGAGGCTTTGGAGAGGGTACAGAAAAAATTTACCAGGATGTTGCCTGGTATAGAGGGCATTAGCTACAAGGAGAGGTTGAAGAAACTTGGTTTGTTCTCACTGAACGACAGAGGTTGAGGGGCAACCTGATTATGAGAGGCATGGACAGAATGGATAGTCAGAAGCTTTTTCCCAGGGCTGAGGAGTCAATTACTGGGGGGGCATAGGTTTAAGGTGCGAGGGGCAAGGTTTAAAGGAAATGTACAAGCCAAGTTTTTTACACAGAGGGCGATGGGTGCATAGAACTCGCTGCTGGGGGAGGTAGTGGGTGCACATATAATAATGAGTTTTAAGGGGCATCTTGACAAATACATGAATAGGATGGGATTAGAGGGATATGCTCCCCAGATGGATAGGGGGCTTTAGTTCAGTTGGGCAGCATGGTTGGTGCAAGCTTGGAGGGCCGAAGGGTCTGTTCCTGTGCTGTAATTCTTTGCTCTCTTTGTTCTTTGATGCTGGTTGGTTATAATCTTCTGTCCCAAAGCAACAAGCTAGTTTCCAAGTTGCAAAATTCCCGTGAGCTAAACTCTGACTGATTTAATATTTATCCACCAAGGCAATTACCGGTGATGTGACATGTATCAGTGGTGAACCTTACTTTAGGCAGCACCGTGCTTCTGCTTGGCACCTGATCCCATGTTCAGGTACAGCTGTTGTTCAGTTGACGGATGTATTGTTTCTAACTGCCTGATGGATTTTCCTCAAACTACCTGTCCGAACTTGTCCCCGTTGCTCCTTCCTAGCTCTTGCTGACGTGGCGAGTCACCTGAACGAGACTCTGAGCACTGACCTGAACCTTTCGGACTCGAACCTGCAGCAGCTTCAGCACGAAATGTGGAATATGCTGGAGACCATGCGAAACAGAGCATTCAATCAGTCAAAAGGAATCTCAGCATCAGAACTCAAGTGAGTGCTTGCATCAAGGAGCAGGGTCTGTCATTCTGTCTGAGCACAGTAAGAAGTCTCACAATACCAGGTTAAAGTCCAGATGAGTGGAAGATGTGTTCATAAACAGGGCATATATAGACACAAACTCAGTTTACAAGATAATGGTTGGAATGCGAGTCTTTACAGGTAATCAATTTTCCTGTAGAGACTCGCACGTTTGTGAATACATCTCCCACTCACCTGATGAAGGGGCAGTGCTCTGAAAGCTTGTGGTTTATGCTACCAAATAAACCTGTTGGACTTTAACCTGGTGTTGTGCTCACCCCAGTCCAGCGCCGGCATCTGTACATCATTCTGTCTAAGGACAGCTGTTTTGATGCAGTTTGCAAATAATTGTCAGTTCAGGTGAAGAGGTTAGCCCATTGCATCTGGGTTTTGATTGTAGTATTAGAATTGTGCAGCAAATTTTGTAGAATCATCGAATCCTTACAGCGCAGAAGGTGGCCACTTGGCTTATCGAGCCTGCACTGAGAACGATCGCACCCAGGCTCTATTCCTGTAACCCTATATACTGACCCTGCTAATCCCCTGGACACTAATGGGCAGTCAGTGATTTAGCCAATCTGTGGACAGTTGCATGTAAACCTTGTCATTTATTTAATTTTCCACTTCTTTCTTTTATAAATGAAATCAGAGCGGCGGAGAGGCTGTTGGTCAGAGTGCAGAAGGGTTTTCAGAAACCACAGAAGGAACTGGAGGACTTGAAAAGAAAGGTCGTAGATACGTTAGAACAGCACGGCGGCGAGTTGCGTGAAGCCCAGGAGCTGGTGAATGAAGCGCGCTCAGACACCAATGAAACGAACAGACTTCTCCAGGGCATCTTGAGCAGCCTGGGAGAACTCAAGGTAAGAGGGAAATATGCAACATGTGCTTAACCCCAGTATAGGAAATGAGTGCGAGGAGCCGTCAGAATTGATTCATTGATGTTGAAGTCAACACATGTCCCAGACACGATCAGTCAGTGATGAAAAGTGCTAGTTTCTGAGAACGGGGATTCGAGGATTGATTCATAGTGAGTGGGACCACAAATCTCCGCCCAAAGTCAGTGGCTACCCTCCAAATGTCCTGGTCCTGCCCACCCCAGCTCCTGCCATGCTTGGGTCTGAAAAATCCCAGCCACCGTCATGGTCCCCAAAACCTTATTCCAATATTCTCCATCAAAATGCAAAATCACTTCACAACTCATCCTTGACGCTACGATATTCGAATCACAACAAATGACATTGACAGCATTTATAAATTGATGCCCAGTTTCAAATTTATGACGCTGGTTTCAACTTTATGAAGCCACACCACTGAACAAGTTCAAACCTTCATACGTACTGTGGGAGGGAATGAACGAACTGAGTCTTCTGCGACCGTGGAGAACTTCAACAAAAATGGCTTTATACATCATGCATGAGGGAGAGCAGAACTCGTGGCTGTAACTACAGGCTGCTTCCGAGCTACTCTTCTAAGCATTGGCTCTTACAGATTATTATGTCCCTTTCTTTATATTACAAAGCATTATGTTTACATCAGGTCATAGCATAGAATCCTACAGTGCAGAAGGAGGCCATTCGGCCCATCAAGTCTGCATCAACCACAATTCCACGCAGGCCCTATCCCCGTAACCCTAGCTAGTCTCCATAACACTAAGGAGCAATTTAGCATGGCCAAACCACGTAACCCACAGATCTTTGGACTGTGGAAGGAAACCAGAGCACCCAGAGGAAACAAATGCAGACATGGGGAGAAGGTGCAAACTACACACAGTCACCCAAGCTAGGAATCAAACCAAGTCCCTGACGCTGTGAAACAGCAGGTCTAACTACTGTGCCACTGTGTCGCCCGTAACACTACCATGCTGCCCATCATCATATTGTTACTTTGAATTGGTTACAGTTCTGTTTCTGATTACATTATACGGTTTCATTGTCTTGTGTGCTTTAGCTTTAATAATTTTCTGGCCATCTCCTGTCTACCTGTTTACAATATCAAAGCATGTCTGTTAAACTGATTTCGATGGGATGTTAAATGTCCCATTTCCTGGATACTTGATTAAGTTTTCAGAGGCGCCTTGTTTCCTTTAGATCTTTTGGAGCCTGGATAAATTGATATCAATTCTCTTATTGTTAATGCAACTTTGGAACAATCCCACCTGGGGTGTGACTGTTCTAGTACTGTCTGAAATGAAGTTATTTGTATTTTGTTCTATCTGCCTGCAGAGCATGTGGATACTACAGTCAGGCTGTCTGTTTAACCCTTTCCATTCATTCCTCTCCTGCTGCAGCCCACATTGCCCGGGTTTGCCCTACTGTACTTACTGGGCAAGACGACAGCTCAGTGACTATCGCTGATTGCTGTGCAGACACATGGATTTGGGCCGGTGTCTGTGGAAGTTTGCGCATTCTCCCTGTGCTTGCGTGGGTTTTCTCCGGGTGCTCCAGTTTCCTCCCACACCCCAAAGATGTGCTGTTAGGCTGATTGGCAGGAATAAATTGTCCCTAAATCAGTTTCCCTCAATCTGGATGGCCATAAAACATTAGACAGGGGTCGTGGGTAGAGAGGTGGACTGATGGTGTTGGGGTGGCGGCGCGGGCTCGTTGGGCCGAAGGGCCTGTTTCCCGGGCTGATTTTGTTCTTCTTTGTTTGTTATACTTACCCATCGAAATTCTGTGTTGCTCATCTCCCTCCCCTACTTAAAATATTTAATATTTGATGAACCTTCGTGTTTCCAAACCTTGTCTTTAAAATTTATATTTTATTATATTAATTTAGTGTGCTATTACTTCTTTTATTATAATTGATTGAGTGCAAAATTCTGTGTTATTGTGACAAAAATAGGCTTTTGGGTCTTGGTTCAGGAACCAATCTCCAATTAATAACATTGTTCTTATGGGAAAGTTCCTACTTGTAACGCTGCCACTTAATACGGAGTTCTCAGGAACCCAGTTGTGTCGTACCCCGAGGGCTGCCAGTAGTAATATTCTCATTGAGTCACTATTGATAAGGATGGAAGTCTTGCAGCGTATTGAGTCCATTCCGGATTTCTTCATTCGGATATGAGTTTTTGTTGGAAAAGCCCACTGTCCATCAAATTGCTAATTGATGTTAAACACAATTGTACACAGGAGAAACAGCAGGCTGTTGGGAAGATCAGAGCACTGATAGTCAGCCTGATCCGAGATGGAAGAGAGATGGTGGACAATGCAACGATTACAGTCGAAGACATTAAGAACAGTACAGCGGTAAGTTTCATTGTAACTGACCTCATATGTTTTCATACCCATTCCGGACATTATCAATGACTCAGACTGGTGGTCATTGGGACTGATTCAGACTGGTGGTCACTATCGCTGATTCAGACCAGTGGTCACTATCGCTGACTCAGACTGGCAGTCACTATTGCTGACTCAGGCCGGTGGTCACTATTGCTGATTCAGACTGGTGGTCACTGTTGCTGACTCAGACTGGTGGTCACTATCGCTGACTCAGACTGGTGATCCCTATCGCTGATTCAGACCGGTGGTCACTATCGCTGACTCAGACTGGTGGTCACTATCGCTGATTCAGACTGGTGGTCACTATTGCTGACTCAGACTGGTGGTCACTATCGCTGACTCAGACCGGTGGTCACTATCGCTGATTCAGACTGGTGGTCACTATCGCTGATTCAGACCGGTGGTCACTATCGCTGATTCAGACTGGTGATCCCTATCGCTGATTCAGACCGGTGGTCACTATCGCTGATTCAGACTGGTGGTCACTATCACTGATTCAGACTGGTGGTCACTATCGCTGATTCAGACCGGTGGTCACTATTGCTGACTCAGACTGGTGGTCACTATCGCTGACTCAGACTGGTGGTCACTATCGCTGATTCAGACCGGTGGTCACTATCGCTGATTCAGACCGGTGATCCCTATCGCTGATTCAGACCGGTGGTCACTATCGCTGATTCAGACTGGTGGTCACTATCGCTGATTCAGACTGGTGGTCACTATCGCTGATTCAGACTGGTGATCCCTATCGCTGATTCAGACCGGTGGTCACTATCGCTGATTCAGACTGGTGGTCACTATCGCTGATTCAGACTGGTGGTCACTATCGCTGATTCAGACTGGTGGTCACTATCACTGATTCAGACTGGTGATCCCTATCGCTGACTCAGACTGGTGGTCACTATCACTGATTCAGACTGGTGATCCCTATCGCTGACTCAGACTGGTGATCACTATCGCTGATTCAGACTGGTGGTCACTATCGCTGATTCAGACTGGTGGTCACTATCGCTGATTCAGACTGGTGGTCACTATCGCTGACTCAGACTGGTGATCCCTATCGCTGATTCAGACTGGTGGTCACTATCGCTGACTCAGACTGGTGGTCACTATCGCTGATTCAGACCGGTGGTCACTATCGCTGACTCAGACTGGTGGTCACTATCGCTGATTCAGACTGGTGGTCACTATCGCTGATTCAGACTGGTGATCACTATCGCTGATTCAGACTGGTGGTCACTATCGCTGACTCAGACCGGTGGTCACTATCGCTGATTCAGACTGGTGGTCACTATCGCTGATTCACACCGGTGGTCACTATCTCTGACTCAGACTGGTGGTCACTATCGCTGATTCAGACTGGTGGTCACTATCACTGACTCAGACTGGTGGTCACTATCGCTGATTCACACCGGTGGTCACTATCTCTGACTCAGACTGGTGGTCACTATCGCTGACTCAGACTGGTGATCCCTATCGCTGATTCAGACTGGTGGTCACTATCACTGACTCAGACTGTTGATCCCTATCGCTGATTCAGACTGGTGGTCACTATCGCTGATTCAGACTGGTGGTCACTATCTCTGATTCAGACTGGTGGTCACTATCGCTGATTCAGACTGGTGGTCACTATCGCTGACTCAGACTGGTGGTCACTATCGCTGACTCAGACTGTTGATCCCTATCGCTGATTCAGACTGGTGGTTACTATCGCTGATTCAGACTGGTGGTCACTATCTCTGATTCAGACCGGTGGTCACTATCGCTGATTCAGACCGGTGGTCACTATCGCTGACTCAGACTGTTGATCCCTATCGCTGATTCAGACTGGTGGTCACTATCACTGATTCAGACTGGTGGTCACTATCGCTGATTCAGACCGGTGGTCACTATCGCTGACTCAGACCGGTGGTCACTATCGCTGACTCAGACTGTTGATCCCTATCGCTGATTCAGACTGGTGGTCACTATCACTGATTCAGACTGGTGGTCACTATCGCTGATTCAGACCGGTGGTCACTATCGCTGATTCAGACCGGTGGTCACTATCGCTGACTCAGACTGTTGATCCCTATCGCTGATTCAGACTGGTGGTCACTATCGCTGATTCAGACCGGTGGTCACTATCGCTGACTCAGACCGGTGGTCACTATCGCTGATTCAGACTGGTGGTCACTATCACTGATTCAGACTGGTGGTCACTATCGCTGATTCAGACCGGTGGTCACTATCGCTGACTCAGACCGGTGGTCACTATCGCTGATTCAGACTGGTGGTCACTATTGCTGACTCAGACTGGTGGTCACTATTGCTGACTCAGACTGGTGGTCACTATCGCTGACTCAGACTGGTGGTCACTATCGCTGATTCAGACTGGTGGTCACTATCGCTGACTCAGACTGGTGATCCCTATCGCTGACTCAGACTGGTGGTCACTATCGCTGATTCAGACTGGTGGTCACTATTGCTGATTCAGACTGGTGGTCACTATCGCTGACTCAGACTGGTGGTCACTATCGCTGACTCAGACTGGTGGTCACTATCGCTGATTCAGACTGGTGGTCACTATTGCTGACTGACTGGTGGTCACTATCGCTGGCTCAGACTGGTGGTCACTATCGCTGATTCAGACTGGTGGCCACTCAGACTGGTGGTCATTATCGCTGATTCACACTGGTGGTCACTATCACTGATTCAGGCTGGTGGCCACTCAGACTGGTGGTCATTATCGCTGATTCACACTGGTGGTCACTATCGCTGATTCAGATTGGACTCGCTATGACTGATTCAGACTGGTGGTCACTATTGCTGACTCAGACTGGTGGTCATAGACAGTCTGACTGGGAGAGTGGGTGTGACTGGGAGAGTGGGTGTGACTGGGAGAGTGGGTGTGACTGGGAGAGTGAGTGTCAATGGGAGAGTGAGTGTGACTGGGAGAGTGGGTGTGACTGGGAGAGTGGGTGTCACTGGGAGAGTGAGTGTCAATGGGAGAGTGAGTGTGACTGGGAGAGTGAGTGTCAATGGGAGAGTGAGTGTGACTGGGAGAGTGAGTGTTAATGGGAGAGTGAGTGTGACTGGGACAGAGTGTCGATGGGATAGTGAGTGTAACTGGGATAGTGAGTGTCGGTGGGATAGTGTGTGTCGATGGGGTTATTGAGATCGCAGCTGAATGCAATCTCATCCCATCCGATATCCATGAATGTGGTCTTCTCAGTAAAACTGCTATGACAGTGATCTCCCAGTTTTAATTCCACTATTGTAGCTGTTGAGAGATGTTCACTGAGTAGATTTGAGGTTGGTCCATGTCGTACTTCTTTGATCTATGCCACCAAGCTGTTAGTACTGACTGTATCCATAACACTGCCCAGGGAGCCAGCAAGGATCTCTGTTGTGAAATTGGATTGAATTGTGTCTCATGGTTTGTTCAGGTCTGTGGAGGAAGTGAATTATTGCAGTTTGTTGTATGTTTTCAATGCTTTGAGAAAGTGTTGCTCTGGATCTATGCCTACAGTCACTGGAACAGCACAGCGATGAGCTGGATTTGTGGAATGCTCAGATGAGGATGCACCTCGACAAACTTGTCATGGAGATGACTCGAAAGAGCGTGCTCAGTCTTGTTTACAGGGCAGAGGACCATGCTGAGGAGCTGAGGAATCTCGCTAAGCTGCTAACCAGGTCAGTCTATGTCACTGTGTGTGCTCTGCAACAACTGAACCCCAAATGGTGGGATTAGCTGTATACCATTCTATGCTGGTATTGTTGTCAAGGCAACAAAATTGGGTTGACTACATGCACTTTTCAGCTGTGATGCAATTCATATCACTGGCATCTCTGGGAGTCGAAAGGGTTTGGTTCAAGTTCCACTCCAGGTCTTGGGTACAAAAGTAAAGACTGACGCTTCAGTGCAGTACTGAGGGAGTGCTACATTGTTGAAAGGTCAGTACTGAGGGAGTGCTACACTGTCAGAGGGTCAGTACTGAGGGAGTGCTTCACTGTCAGAGGGTCAGTACTGAGGGAGTGCTACACTGTCAGAGGGTCAGTACTGAGGGAGTGCTACATTGTTGAAAGGTCAGTACTGAGGGAGTGCTACACTGTCAGAGGGTCAGTACTGAGGGAGTGCTTCACTGTCAGAGGGTCAGTACTGAGGGAGTGCTACACTGTCAGAGGGTCAGTACTGAGGGAGTGCTACATTGTTGAAAGGTCAGTACTGAGGGAGTGCTACACTGTCAGAGGGTCAGTACTGTGGGAGTGCCACACTGTCAGAGGGTCAGTACTGAGGGAGTGCTTCACTGTCAGAGGGTCAGTACTGTGGGAGTACTACACTGTCAGAGGGTCAGTACTGTGGGAGTACTACACTGTCAGAGGATCAATACTGAGGGAGTGCTACACTGTCAGAGGGTCAGTACTTGGGGAGTGCTTCACTGTCAGAGGGTCAGTACTGAGGGAGTGCTACACTGTCAGAGGGTCAGTACTGTGGGAGTGCTACACTGTCAGAGGGTCAGTACTGTGGGAGTGCTACACTGTCAGAGGGTCAATACTGAGGGAGTGCTACACTGTCAGAGGGTCAGTACTGAGGGAGTGCTGCACTGTCAGAGGGTCAGTACTGAGGGAGTGCTACACTGTCAGAGGGTCAGTACTGAGGGAGTGCTGCACTGTCAGAGGGTCAGTACTGAGGGAGTGCTACACTGTCAGAGGGTCAGTACTGAGGGAGTGCTGCACTGTCAGAGGGTCAGTACTGAGGGAGTGCTACATTGTCGGAAGGTCCGTACTGAGGGGGTGCTACACTGTCAGAGGGTCAGTACTGAGGGAGTGCTACACTGTCAGAGGGTCAGTACTGTGGGAGTGCTACACTGTCAGAGGGTCAGTACTGAGGGAGTGCTGCACTGTCAGAGGGTCAGTACTGAGGGAGTGCTACACTGTCAGAGGGTCAGTACTGAGGGAGTGCTGCACTGTCAGAGGGTCAGTACTGAGGGAGTGCTACACTGTCAGAGGGTCAGTACTGTGGGAGTGCTACACTGTCAGAGGGTCAGTAGTAAGGGAGTGCTGCACTGTCAGAGGGTCAGTACTGAGGGAGTGCTACACTGTCAGAGGGTCAGTACTGAGGGAGTGCTACACTGTCAGAGGGTCAGTACTGAGGGAGTGCTGCACTGTCAGAGGGTCAGTACTGAGGGAGTGCTACACTGTCAGAGGGTCAGTACTGAGCGAGTACTGCACTGTCAGAGGGTGAGTACTGAGGGAGTGCTGCACTGTCAGAGGGTCAGTACTGAGGGAGTGCTGCACTGTCAGGGGGTCAGTACTGAGGGAGTGCTACACTGTCAGAGGGTCAGTACTGAGCGAGTACTGCACTGTCAGAGGGTCAGTACTGAGGGAGTGCTACACTGTCAGAGGGTCAGTACTGAGGGAGTGCTACACTGTCAGAGGGTCAATACTGAGGGAATGCTACACTGTCAGAGGGTCAGTACTGAGGGAGTGCTACACTGTCAGAGGGTCAGTAGTAAGGGAGTGCTACACTGTCAGAGGGTCAGTAGTAAGGGAGTGCTGTACTATCAGAGGGTCAATACTGAGGGAATGCTGCACTGTCAGAGCATCAGTACTAATGGAGTGCTCTACAGTTGGAAGGTCAGTACTGACGGAGTGCTGCACTGTCAGACCTTGCCCACAGCTGGTAGTTTCCATTCCTGCTGTGGTAAATGGGGATTTAGCTGAGCGCCAAATTCTTTGTTCTTGCTGGCAGCAGAGATGGGGTGTGAATGGTCAGAGAATTGTGTACTTAAGCCTCTGAAACGCTTTTGTTCAATGACTTTGCTCGCCTGATTCCGAGCAAACATTTGGTAGCTTGATTGAAATGTAGGTTTTATCAATGAGCGAGTCCTTAGAGAGAGTCCTGAATGAACAGAACATCTCTGAGCTGCAGGATTCCCTGGAGGGCAAGGACAGGGCAATCTGCAGAGACTGGAGACATGTAGGGCCCAACTGGCCTCATCCTCAAAGAGCGGAGTCAGAAAGTGGAGGTAAAGGTTAACAAACCTGGAGTGGAATGCCATTTATCGTAGAGATATTGCAACCGCACAGCCTGGTAATTTTCTGTGAGCCATGACAGTGAACTCTTTCCTGTCGGTAGTACCCTCTCAGCTGTGAGAACCACGTCCCTGAATGCCACAGTGGCTGTCAGCACACACTCCAGCATCAAAGCATTGGTCGAAGAAGCTGTAAGCACTGCATTGGAAGCCAGGAACAAAGCTGATGTTGCATTAAAGTTGGTGAGTATTTTCTAATTGGAAATGGTTAAACCATGGTCTATAATCTGCCTCACTGCTGTGAGGTTGTTTCCTATTTGTAGTGGATTGGTACAGCACAAAGAAAATGTCCATGGTTTTGTTACAAAAAACAGCAGCAACGCTTACAATGTTGGCCACAGTTCAGAGACTCACACTCTCACTTCCTGGTCACACAGGGTGGAATTTTACAGCCCCGTTGTGGCGTGGGCTGGAAAATGCAGTGAGCCATTCAAAACTCCATTGTCTTTGGCAGGACTGGAAAATCTCACTGGCAGGAGGCATCGTAAAACTCCACCCAAAGTTGCGGGTTCAAGTCCCACTGCAGAAACCTGAGTATCAAATTCTCAGGCAAGCTCTTCAGTGCAGTATTGAAGGAGTGCTGCACTGTTAGTGACGCTGTTCCTGGGGTCGGGTGCTATGTTGAGGCCCTGTCTGCTTTCTGATGTGGACTCATAAGATCCCGCAGGGCTATTTATAGGAAAGGCGGTGGCCTGGTGGTATTATCACTAGACTATTAAACCAGAAACTCGGCTAATGTTCTGGGGTCCCAGGTTTGAATCCCACCAAGGCAGCTGGTGGAATTTGAATTCAATAAGAAATATCAGCCATGATCTTATTGAATGGCGGGGCAGGCTCGAAGGGCTAGATGGCCTACTCCTGCTCCTATTTCTTATGTTCTTAAGAGTCTAATGATGACCGTGAAAACATTGCCGATTGTTGGAAAAACCCACTGAGTTCACTGATGTCCTCTAGGGAAGGAAATCTGCCATCCTTACCTGGTATGGCCTACATGTGACTCCGGGCCCACAGCAATGCATTGACTCCAAGCTGCCCTCAGGTAACCAGGGATGTTGGCCAGCCAGCAATGCCCATGGCCCATGGATGAATATAAAAAAATGTTGAATAGGGGAAAGGGAGTGCCCTGGCCAATGTTTACCCGTCACTTAGAAAATGAGCTTGGCTGGTTTCTAATCACATTGTTGTGAACGGGTGTTTGTTGTGTACACATGTAGCTGCTGTCTTTCCTACATTACAACAGTGACTACACTTCCAAAAACGCTCCATTGGCTGTAAAGCACTTGCAGATGACCAGTGGTTGTACTACATAAACACAAGTCTTTTCTGTTCATTCTTGCATTGGATGAGTCATTGTTAAACCCCCTCCCGTTCATTGTAAATGGCCTTTGGCCAATAAAATTGCTTTTCCATTTTGCTGAGCTTTGTATTTTTTTAATTCAATCATGGGGCGTGGTCCAGAATTTATTGCCCATCCCTAATAGCCCTTGAGAAAATGGTGGTGAGCTGCCTCCTTGAAACACTGCGATCCACATGTGTGTTGACCCACAATACCATTAGGGAGGGAATTCCAGCATTTTCATAGAATCATAGAATCCCTAAAGTGCAGAAGGAGGCCATTCGGCCCATTGTGTCGGCATCGACCACACCCCCACCCAGGCCTTATCCCCATAACCCCACAAATTTACCCTGTTAGTTCCCCAAGCATTTAGGGGCAATTTGGCATGGCCGATCCACCTAACCCGCACATCTTTCGACTGTGGGAGAAAACCAGAGCACCTGGAGGAAACCCACGCACATATGGGGAGAACACGCAAACTCCCACACAGGCAGTGACCCAAGCTGGGAATCAAACCGGGTCCCTGGTGCTGTGAGGCAGCAATGCTAACCACTGTGCCACCATCCTGCTATTTTATTCATTGATGGTTCTTCTTTGTTACTGGATTAAACAGATCATTAATTTTCTGGGACTCAGCAGCCTTCAGGTGGGAATTATATACAGCACAATTCTGCAATTTTACCTGGAGCCATTTGATGGAACTTGAAAACCTGGATATTTTTATGTTTCTATCTACATTTTTAGGGTCAGATGAAAAAAGGACTCTGATCATTGAGTCTGTCTGCTGTCTTCTTCGATCTCAGTCACAGAAATCAAACGGCCAATTCCCCCGTTCTCCACTCTCACCAGAATCACATCGAGTTTTCTCTTCAATCATGTTTGCAGTGTTCTCCCCAATGTCCATTCCTGCCCTTTATTACAAGACTGCCTTCAATCATCATTAACTCCGGAAATACCTATCGCACTGTCAATCAGAGCGTGGAAATAGATCAAAGAGATTATCAAGAAGAATTATATCAGTGCAGTAACACTTTAAATAAAAAGAAATACATTTGTCAAAATGCCAACATCTATCATTGTTCAGAAGTTCATAAGATATAGGAACAGAATTGGGACATTTGGCTTATCGAGTCCACTCCACCATTCGATCATGGCTGATATGCTCCTCATCCCTATTTTCCTGCCTTCTCCCCATAATCCTTCAACCAATTACCAATAAAAAAAATCAGTTTGACATAAGAACATAAGAAATAGGAGCAGGAGTAGGCCATCTAGCCCTTCGAGCCTGCCCCGCCATTCAATAAGATCATGGCTGATCTGAAGTGGATCAGTTCCACTTTCCCGCTTTCTCCCCATAACCCTTAATTCCCTTGTTTGTCAAAAACCTATCTACCCGTGGCTTAAATATATTTAGTGAGGCAGCCTCCACCACTTCAACGGGCAGAGAATTCCAGAGATTCACCACCCTTTGAGTGAAGAAGTTCCTCTTCAACTCCGTTCTAACCTGCCCCCCCCCACCTTATCTTGAGGCTGTGCCCCCTAGTCCTACTGTCCTTTCTAAGCAGGAAGAATCTCTCTACCTCTACCCTATCCATCCCCTTCGTTATCTTATCTTGACTCCTTCTTAAATTTACTCACTGTCCCAGCATCCACTGCACTTTGGGGAAGTAAATTCCACAAATTCACAACTCTTTGGGAGAAGTAGTTTCTCCTCAACTCTGTTATAAATTTACTATCCTAAGACTGTGACCTCTTGTCTTAGAATGCCCCACCAGCAGAAGCATCCGTGCCACGTCTCTGTACAAATGCGTTATTGGCTGCCACAACGTGACGTCATTTTTCTGTGTGAGTTTACCACCTCGTTCTATTAACCTTGTTCGAAATGTTGCCTCTGTGCCATCTTACTAGGCCACCGGTCCTGAAAAGCCACTCGCAGAGATCGGCAAGAAGTCAGCTCAGCACAGTTCAAAGCTCCTGAGCGATGCCAATGATTTGAAAAGTAAAACTGCTGGTGAGTAACTTGTCCATTGGAGACATTCAGCGTTAATCTCAGCACTTTGCTCTTGGTGAAAGCCATTGAACTGAATGAAAGGAATGTGTTGCTCAGAATGAATCTGGGAGTGACACTAATTGGACAGCTCCAACAAAGAGAGCTAGCATAGGCACAATGAGATGAATAACTTCTTTCTGGGCTGTATTATTCTACCATTACTGCAGAAATCTGTCTTTTCTGACGAAGCACAGATTGCAAACGCTCTGCAGCAAACCAGAGGACAGTTTTGATGCCTGACAGGATGGGTGGGTAACCCTTGACCTTCCACACTGTGTAAGGTCAGAGAAGTGTTAACTCTTGGGCCCAGCTATTCACTCCCAGGTCAGATGTGCAGAGGTGGGAGAATTCCTGGCCTTTAAAAATGTCCACTGGCAATATTCAAACTTTTATACCCTTTTATGGGCTCAGTCTTGGCAGCACAGTGGCACAGTGATTAGTACTGCTGCATCACTGCGCCAGGGTACAGTTCCCGGTTTTGGTCACTGCATGTTCTCCCCATGTTTATGTGGATTTCCTCCCGCATTCCAAAAGATGTGCTGGTTAGGTGCATTGACCATGCTAAATTTTCCCTCAGTGTACCCAAACAGGTACAGGAGTGTGGCGACTAGGGAACTTTCACAGTAACTTCATTACAGTGTTAATGTAAGCCTACTTGTGACACTAATAAATAATGTTAATCTTAACTTATAACATAAAAGGTGATTGATTAATTTTCACTTGAACAGGGCAAAACCTTATCTTTATCACCCTGGTCTGAATATTGTAAATTCGCTTGATTTGATTTGGTTTGATTTATTATTGTCACATGTATTGGGATACGGTGAAAAGTATTGTTTCTTGTGCATGATACAGACAAAAAAGAAACAACAGCAGGAGTAGACACCTGGGGATCCTCCATTCAGGAGGGGATTATTCAGTGGTAAGGGGAGGGCTGCGGATAGAGGATTGGATAAGCCAGGGAGAGGCCT
Source organism: Carcharhinus amblyrhynchos (assembly GCF_965287045.1). NCBI lineage: Eukaryota > Metazoa > Chordata > Chondrichthyes > Carcharhiniformes > Carcharhinidae > Carcharhinus > Carcharhinus amblyrhynchos. Next base: position 109,859,998 of record NC_137331.1, on the reverse strand, counting down.
GGTAGGCCAGGGAGAAGGCCTGGCAGGCCAGGGAGAGGTCTGGTGAGCCTGGGAGAGATCAGCAGGCTGGGGAGAGGTCGGGTGGGGGCCGGGGAAAGGCCTGGCAAGTCGGGGAGAGGTCTGCAGGCCAGGGAGAGGCCTAGCAGCCTGGGGAAAGGCCGGGGAGAGGCCTGGCAGACCAGGGAGAGGTCTGGCAGGCTGGAGAGAGGTGTGACAGGCCGGGGAGAGGCCTGGCAGGCCGGAGTGAGATCTGTCTGCAGGGGAGAGGCCTGGCAGGCCGGGAGGGAGGCCTGGCAAGTCAGGGTGAAGTCTGTGGGCTGGCGAGAGACCTGGCAGGCCGGGGTAAGGTCTGGCAGGCCAGGGAGAGGTCTGTAGACTGGGTTTTGGACAAGCTTGTTTTAGAGATGCAGAAAAGATTTACAAGAATAGTTCCAAGGATGTGATACTTCAGATATATGGATAGATTGGAGAAATTGTGGTCGTCCTTCTTCGAAATGAGTAGTTTGAGAGGAGATATGACTACAGTATTCAAAATCATAGGAGCCTCAGGAGAGCTAGATTACTCTCACAGAGGTTCACATGGATATAACACACTGATTGGCCTCTTTCTGTACTGTAACCCTGACTCGATGAAGTTTTCTCTGGGTTGTTGCCCTGGGTGTAGTGTCTGAACACCTTTCTCGGTTTTGTTAATTGTTCAGGGCTTGTGAATCAGCTGAATGGACTGAAGGAGAAAGTTGATCAGATTCGGAAAAGCGCACGTAACGTGAGCGGACAGCTGGGTGAGCCATTACAGATACTGGCAGCATTGCCAAATGGTAAGTCATGTAGATACCTCAAACATACCAAAAAGAAACGTGAACGTCAATTGTCAATGAGATGAAATGATCCCGTGATGGGTTTTCCCATGTCTCGCCGTCGGGCTTCATAGAATCATAACATTCCTCAAGAGAGTTCATTACACTTTCCTGATCGTCTGGATACTGTTCATCAATGGGTGGATACACTTGGGGAAATGTTTGCGCAGCACGGTAGCACAGTGGTTAGCACTGCTGCCTCACAGCGCCAGGCACCTGGATTCAACTCCCAGCTTGGGTCACTGACTGTGTGGAGTTTCCACGTTCTCCTTGTGTCTGCGTGGGTTCCTCTGGGTGCTCCGGTTTCCTCCCACAATTCAAAGATGTGCGGGTTGGGTTGATTGGCCTTGAGAAATTGCCCCTTCATGTCAGGGCGACTAGCTAGGGTAAATGCTTGGGGTTATGGGGAAAGGGCCTGGGTGGGATTGTGGTCAGGGCAGGTTCGATGGGCCAAATGGCTCCCTTCTGCAATGTACGGATTCTATGATTCTTGACTCGGCATGATTTTCCTCTCTGTTTTGCGTCCTCTGATTGGAAGTGCACAATGACGGTAGTGGCCCTGCCTTCATATAGCTCCTTTAAAAGTCCCAAGGCAGTTCATAGGAGCCTTAGCAAACAAAATTTGACACAAACCAGTAAGGAGCTAAGACCATAGAACCCTACAGTGCAGAAAGAGGTTCTTCGGCCCATCGAGTCTGCACCGACCACAATCCCACCAAAGCCCTACCCCCATATCCCTACATATTTTACCCACCAATCCTTCTAACCTAAGCATCTCAGGACACTAAGGGGCAATTTTAGCATGGCCAATCCACTTAACCCGCACATCTTTGGACCGTGGGAGGAAACCGGAGCACCTGGAAGAAACCCACGCAGGCACGAGCAGAACGTGCAAACTCTACACAGACAGTGACCCGAGCTGGGAATCGAAACCAGGTCCCTGGAGCTGTGAAGCAGCAGTACTAACCACTGTGCTACTTTGCTGAAATCTTGCTGCTGTTTACGCTGACGAGACTTAGAAACAGAAAGGAGAGGATCAGGAGGAGGCCATTTGGCCCTTCGAGCATGCTCTGCCATTCATCATGATCATGGCTAATCATCCAACTCAGTGGCCTAACCCTACTTTCTCCCCATAACCTTTGATCCCATTTGTCCCAAGTGCTATATCCAGTCGCCTCTTGAATACATTCAATGTTTTGGCATGAAGTCTTGCCGATGGCCCACCCCACCACAAGTTTCCTGGTGGCAAGGGATGCGTTCAATGGGAAACCCTGTTGCCAATGGTGGGACCATAAGAACCCGCCATCGGGGAGTGGTGTGCCACCTCCCACTGCCGCGAAACACAACATGGAGGGGGAGGAAAATCCCTCCAGTTCTAAGGAGTGCCTTAAAGATGGAGAGGTGGAGAGGTTTAAGGAGAGAAATCCAGCTCCTTGGGCGAAGGCAGGTGTCGGCAGAGCCACCAGTGGTGGCGCCAAGGAAATGGAGGATGGACAAGAGGCCAGAATTGGAGCTGCACAGGGATCTTCAAGGGCCCCAGGGATGGAGGAGGTTTCACGGTCAGAGAGGGAAGAGGCAATTTGAAAATTGGAGGTATGATTATGCTTCTCAAGGGAAGGAAAATTTCCATTTTATGATGTGCTGGTTAGGTGCATTGACCCAAACAGGCGCCAGAGTGTGGCGACTTGGGAAATTTCACAGTAACTTCATTGCAGTGTTAATGTAAGCCTACTTTGACTAACAGATAATAAATAAACTTTACTCTGTCGCAGGTACAGCTGCGAGACTCCACCAGGCCCGAGCTCGTGCGATCGCAGCCAACCTGACGGCTGCTGCTGCTCTTGTCAAAATTCAGCAGTTCAGCCAACAGCTGCTGGCCACATCTGGCGCCTTCGGAAAGGTCAATAAAACCGTCAGAGAAACAAATGACCTCATCAACGAGTCGGCAAAGACAGGTAAGCTTGCAATGGGCAATTGATTAAAGGTCATTTTTGACAAATGCACTCATTTTGCGTGACTGGACACGCACAGCATTACAACAAACAAACACACTGTTAATCTAAGAATTCAAAATCGCACTGTCAGATTTTCTGCTGCTTTAACTATCCTCGCTATTTGACCCCAGAATAATGGGTGTCTCGCCTCCAGACTTAAGGTAAAGAATAAAGTTTATTTATTAGTCACAAGTGAGGCTTACATTAACCCTGCAATGAAGTTACTGTGAAAATCCCCTGATCGCCACAGTCCAGCACGTCTTCCAGAACGTGGGAGGAAACTGGAGCACCTGGAGGAAACCCACGCAGACATGGGGAGAACGTGCAGACTCCACACAGACAGTGACCCAAGCCGGGAATCGAACCCGGGTCTCTGGCGCTATGAAGCAGCAGTGCTAACCACCGTATCATCAGGCCGCCCCGGGTCTAAAGCTACATACAGCAGCGTGTCGAAGGTTCTGTCCCACCTTTATTTAAATTTCTGTCCCTTTCCCCCTCCCTTTCAGCCGCAGCTGCTGGGAAAAAAGTGCAAGAAGTGGAGATTCAGGCTAGTTACCTGCTGGACAGATTGAAGCCACTGAAAGTGCTGGAGGACAACCTGAACAGAAACCTATCGGAGATAAAGGAGTTGATTAATCAGGCTCGCAAGCAAGCTGCCTCCGTAAGTGCAGAGTCAGTGAGCAGTCGGGACGGATCTGTTTAGTTCCCCTGTGGCCATGCTGGCCTCCAGGGAATCGGGTGCTGTGAGGAGACAGTGGGCAGTTGGCGTCGAGGCCAGTGATCAGCCCGAGGCTGTTGCCTGGCGGAACAGGCTCAAAGGACCATGTGGTCTACTCTCACCTGTACTTCCACCCCCGCAGAACGCAGCTGAGGCCAAAACATTGTGAGATTTCAAGAAGAAATTATATATAGCTCTTGGGTATGGGGTATGGGTGTGGGAGGAAGAGGATATCAGGATATTGAATTGATGATCAGCTATGATCAAAGTGAATGGCGAAGCAGCCTCCAAGGGCCAAATGGCCTTCTCCTGCTTCTAGTTTCTATGTTCCTTTGGGTTTTTTTGTCTGTACTTTCTTCGTGCAGCTAGCCGCACCCTGTCCCACCCCCCCAATTCAATCTTCGCGATTGCCTTCAAACTTTCCCTCATACGGGGTTTTTAAAACCCTCAAATAGCACCACCTGAGTTCTGCTTGTTCGTTTGCCTCCTCGGTTTGCTTTTGGCATTCTGCGCCGTGAGCCTTTCTCACTGAGAGCTCTTAAAAAGAATATATTTAAAGACTGCTAACCTGTATTCAGTAAGAGATGGCTATCAATCCCTGAAGGGAGAAAATGGCAGGTGAAAGTTTTAATTCGAGATCCCAGCAGCCAGTTTGATTTGCTGGGGACATTGGGCAGGCTGTAATGTTGCACAGCCTGCTGAAGCGGCAGGCAGTGTGTGGACTGGGGGAGGTGTGGAGGGTACGAGTGGATGGGGGCACAGGGATGACAGAGTGGGTGGGTGCACAGGGATGGCAGAGTGGGCAGGGGCACAGGGATGGCAGAGTGGGTGGGTGCACAGGGATGGCAGAGTGGGTGGGTGCACAGGGATGGCAGAGTGGGTGGGTGCACAGGGATGGCAGAGTGGGTAAAGAATTCTGGGGAGGGGAACCTGATGGGCGTTTGGAGGGTGGGAGGCTGGGTTTGCAAGCACACAGTGATCAGCAATGGGATAGAGTACTCAGTCGGAGTGGGTGTAGAAGTAGCAGCTCGCACATGGAGCTGGAGTATATTTGTGGAGCAGGGTACCACGTCCCATGAAGAGATTTTGACTGATTTAGGAGCCGATGGAGTGAATCCTTTTGAAGGGAAGTTGGTAGGTGTTGGGTTGGTGATAGAGATGATTTCCTCCGTCCTTGAGGAGGCTTTCCAAAGTAATCCTGTTTTTGTCCTTTCCCCAGATTAAAGTGGCAGTGTCGGCCGATCGAGATTGTATCCGTGCCTACCAGCCAGCCTTATTAAGCAGCAATTACAACACACTGGCACTGAATGTGAAAACCACTGAACCAGATAACCTGCTGTTCTATCTCAGCAGCAGCACCAGTGTGAGTAACCAGTTTGTGGATCCAAAGAACCGGTACTGACCCAACCGAGGGTGACAATGTTACAATCAAATTATTAAACTAACAGACCAGCAGGGATTTCCACCCTATGAACCTCGCCCGCTCCAGTTCCATGGCGGGCAAGTTGGTAGAGTGCCAACCCTTGTATCAGCGTTAACAAATTGCAATTATGAAGCTTTTTACAAAATTAAAGCCATACAACCCCAGTATCAATGTAAAGAAAACGTACCCCTTTGATGGGTTGGTTGTTTCCCAAAGAGGAGATTTTTAACCCAGATTAATTTTGCAGATCACTATTTGCAGGTGTTAAGATGTCTGCCGTGGGCACAATGAGGGATTTTATGCTTCCTCACTAGTGGATTTAAAGATGGAGTGGGGGGGGTGCGTAAACACCAACAGGTGGCCTTCCCGCCCCTTCCCCATCCACCTTTGGCATGTAGATAGGTTGATGGGGAGTGGCTCATCCACCCTTAGGTTCATTGAGGCCTTTAAGTAGCTAGGTACTATACCTTTAAGTGCCTCATCCCACTGTTGCCTGTACCTTACCCACAGCAGGGAGGGTCAATGCCATGCAGCCATTTCAGCAGCTTTAGATGTATGATTTGGTGATGGGCAGGGATGGAGCCTCCTTTGGGCATCCACTTGACCCATCGGAGACACGCCTCTCCACCAGCTCATCCCCCGCTCCCAACCCCTTTCACATCCCTCCACCCTATATCCCACACTTTAACCCTTCTCACTGGTCTCTTAAACCATCCCTCACACCTCTCTTCGAGACCCCTGAACCCAGCCTTACCTAGGGCCCTCAGTGTGGTGGGGCTGCCAGTAGTCCCACCAATTGCCAGTGCTCCTGCTACCACTAAACCAACTGCAGAGCCACCAGCACAGTGTATCAGGACTTGGCCCCTTTTTGAGCTAAAGACTAGCGTTTCCTCTGAGGAAGACATTTCACTTTTGTTTCCCAATGTGAGCTTTTGAACAAATCTCACATCATCACCCTGGTTCAGCCTTAAACAAAGAGGTTGCACAGTGGTTAGCACTGCTGCCCCGCAACATCAAGGGCCAGGGTTCAATTCCAGTGTTGGGTCACTATGTGTCTGGAGTTTGCACGTTCTCCCTGTGTCTGCATGGGTTTTGTCTGGGTGCTCCTGTTTCCTCCCACAAAGATGTGCTAGTTATGTTGATTGACCATGCGAAATTACCCTTAATGTCAGGGGTCTAGATAAGGGAAATACAAAAGGTTATGGGAATGGGGCCTGGGTGGGATTGTGGTTGGTGCAGACTCGATGGGCCACATGGCCTCCTTCTATACTATGGAGATTTTATGATTCTATAATTGCAGTGTCGGAGAACTGGAAATGGTAAGTTCTTGGACTAAAAGTACTCTGCGGTCTGGGAATCATTGCTCTGGTAAAGTCAGGGGAGAATTACACCAGATTTTAACCTTGCTGTATTTAACAGGGCAGTGTTCCACTTCCTTCAGCTGGCATTCCTTACGTTTTGAAAGTTTAATAAAGGATTTGTCATCATACCTTGTTCTATACTATTTGTTAATTTAGATCATTTTCTTGAATTATTTGGAGAACTGCAAAGATCTGGGAAATTCTGTGCTGTTTCTTGAGATTACTTTCTAACCAAGTGTTATCGTGGCGCTGACAAATGTAACAGTTAATTTTTCAGATTATGCTTGAACATCCCTTTAGAACAAAATATTAAGTTGCACGATATGGAAATGTTGGCGTTGAACTGGAGTGGGCACAGTAAGAAGTCACAGTAAGAAGGTTAAGATCCGGTGTAATTCTCCCCTGACTTTATCAGAGCAATGATTCCCAGATTGCAGAGTACTTTTAGTCCAAGAACTTATCATTTCCAGTTCTCCCACACTGCAATTATAGAATCATAAAATCTCCATAGTGTAGAAGGAGGCCATTTGGCCCATCGAGTCTGCACCAACCACAATCTGACCCAGACCCCATTCCCATAACCTTTTGTATTTACCTTATCTAGTCCCTGACATTAAGGGCAATTTCGCATGGTCAATCAACATAACTAGCACATCTTTGTGGGAGGAAACCGGAGCACCCAGACAAAACCCATGCAGACACGGGGAGAAAGTCCAACAGGTTTATTTGGAATCAGGAGCTTTTGGAGCACCACGTCTTCATCAGGTGAGTAGACAGGTAGGTTTCACAAACACGGCATATATAGACAGGGACACAATTGCATGATAATGTGGAATGCGAGTCTTTTCAGATAATCAAGTCTTTACAGGTACAGACAGTATGAGTGGAGAGAGGAATAATCACAGGTTGAAGATGTGTTCATTGTCGCAAGCCAGGGCAGATAGCGTTCAGCCTCCGATCCTCAGGTAAGCATTTTCCAATGTAGAATCGCTGAGCAGAAACTGATCGACAAGTTCTGCACACACGAGGATGTCCTCAACCGGGATCTTGGGTTCATGTCACACTATCTGTAACCCTCACCAGTTGGCCTGGGCTTGCAAAAATCTCATGAACTGTCCTGGCTTGAGACAATTCGCATCTCTTTAACCTGTGCCTAACCCTCTCTCCACTCACACTGTCTGGACCTGCAAAGACTTAACTAGCTGTAAAGACTCGCATTCCAACCATTATCTTGCAATTGAGTCTGTGTTTATATATGCTCTATTTGTGAACCCACTCACCTGATAAAGGAGCAGAGCTCCAAAAGCTCATGATTCTAAATAAACCTGTTGGTCTTTTACCTGGTGTTGTGAGACTTCTTACTAAGTTGCCTGGTTAGAGTTAGATCCCCACAGTTAACACTGCATCTGACTAAGATGGCATCAGGCATGGTTTGGTTGTTATTACAGATGAATAACTTGTGTAAAATCTCTGGTCATTCCACAGACTGAATTCTTGGCTCTGGAGATGCGACGTGGCAGAGTCGCCTTTTTGTGGGACGTGGGCTCTGGATCAACGCGATTAGAGTATCCTGATCTTCAGATTAACAATAACAAGTGGTACAGGATTCATGCTGCCAGGCAAGTGGACAATCCCACAATGTACACATTTCTGACAAGAAGTATCAGCCTTCTTTTGATTACGTGGAGCAATTTGAAATTGGTGTGAGCACAGTACCACACAGGAGAGGGAGTAGGCTACAAAGCCTGCCGAGCTTGTTCACCATTCAATACAATCATGGCTGAACTACAGTTTCAATCCCTCTTTCCCGCCCGCTTCCTGTATCCTTTATTCCCTGAGATACCAAAAATCTGTCTATCCCAACCCTAAATATATTCAGTGATGGAAAATCCACCACCCACTGGGGTATAGAATTCCAAAGATTCACAACCCTTCGAGTGAAGTAATCTCCCCTCATCTCAGTCCTAAATAAATGACCCATTATTCTGAAGGTATGCCCCCCTCGTGTTTTAGCCAGGGGAAACAACCTCTCAGTGTCTGCCCTATTGAGCCCCTTAAGAATCTGGTATATTTCAATGAGATCGCATCTCATTCTTCCGGGGACTATAGATTCAATTTACTCAACCCTTCATCATATGACTGACCTCTTATTCCAAGCACTAATCTAGTGAATCTTTGCTACGTGGCTTCCAATGCAAGTATTTTCTTACTTAAATATTCATAAGTTCATAAGATACAGGAGCAGAATTGGACCATTTGCCCATTGAGTCCACTCCGCCATTAGATCATTGCTGATATGCTCCTCATCCCCATTTTCCTGCTTTCTCCCTTTCAACCCATTACCAATTAAAAATCTGTCTAACTCCTCCTTAAACGTGCTCACTGTTTCAGCATCCACCATACTTTGGGGTAGCGAATTCCAAGATTCACAACCCTTTGGGAGAAGTTAGTTTCTCCTCAACTTTATTTTAAATTTGCTACTCCTTATCCTAAAACTATGACCTCTCGTCCTAGAATGCCCCACAATAGGAAGCATCCACTCCACGTCTACTCTATCCATACCTTTATCATCTTGTTTACCTCAATTTGATCTCCCCTCATTCTTCTAAATTCCAGAGTATAGGCCTAAACTGTTCAATCTCTCTTCAGACAACAAATCCCACATCTCTGGAATCAATCTAGTGAACCTCCTCTGATCTGCCTCCAATGCCAATACACCTTTCCTCAAATACGGGAACCAAAACTGTACACAATGGAAAACAAAACCACAGGCAGTATTCCAGGTGTGGTCTCATGAAGCCTTGTACAATTGTAGCAAGACTTCCTTATTCTTGTACTCAAATCCCCTTGCAATAAAGGCCAACGTGCCATAATTGCTAATTTCTTACCATGCTAACTTTCTTTATGTAAATACACCCAAGTTCTCCAAACAGCAACATTTTTTTCAAGCATTTTTGTTTAATTTCTGTTTTTTCTATTCTTATGACAAACGTGAATAACCTCACACTTCCCACATTGCCCTCCACTTGCCACCTTGTTTCCCACTCACTGAGCCTGACTATCTCTTTGGAGCCACTTTGTGTCCTCCTCACAGCTTGCATTCCACCCAGCTCTTCAATGTTCACAAGTCTAGATACATCAGTCTTTGTCTCTTCATCTAATTCATTAATATAGATTGTAAATAGCTGAGTCCCCAACACTGATCCTTGTGGTAATCCACTATTTACAGCTCAGCAACAGCCAGCTCCTCACTGTGCCACAAGACCTCCATATCCTACTGATTACGCACTGAAAAAAGCTCTTAATTGATTTTTCAAACACAATTTTCCCAACATAAAACCACGTCGACATCTTCTATTCATGATATGATTTTCTAAATGCATTGTTAAGACTCCCTTAATATTAGATTCCAGTCCTTTCCCAGTGATTGATGTCAGGCAAACTGGTCTATAATTCCCTGTCATCTCCCTCCCTCCTTTCTTGAACAGCGGTGTTAGATTCACTAACTTCCAATCTGCCGGGATTCTCCTGGAAACGAGGGAATGTCAGAAAGTCGCAGATAGTGCAACAAATGTTAACTGGCTTTTACTTGGTAGGTTTGGACGTAAGGGCACCTTATCTGTTGAAGAGATTGGATCTTCTAGTTTAGACAAGCCAGTAGTAAAGACGGCCACATCCCCTGGAATCGCCACTGTCCTGGATGTGAATAACTCAACCCGAGTGTTTGTCGGAGGGATCTTGAGGAAAGTTAAGGTGAGTTGGATTGTTTCTGATTTGTGCTGCTTTTTCCTGCATCAGCATCTAAACACTAATTCCTTGGAATAACGCCATCCCTTTGTACTCAGAAAGTGCCAGCTGTGAAGGTGACCCAATTCAGAGGTTGCATGGGTGAAGCATTCCTGGATGGGAAATCCATTGGCTTGTGGAACTACCAAGAGCGAGAAGGGAGTTGCAAAGGATGCTTTGCGAGGTAAAACTGACCCTATTTCCCTTTGTTGAGAAAATTATTTCCTTTATGATGACTTTTCCCCCCTCCACCCTGAATAGAATCACAAAGGCTAGAGGATGGAAGGAGACCATTTGATTTTTGATTCGATTTGATTTATTATTATCACATCTATGAGAATACAGTGAAAAGTATTGTTTCTTGCACACTATACAGGCAAGACTTACTGTTCATAGAGTACCTGTGGAGAAGGAAAGGAGAGAGTACAGAATGTAGTGTTACAGTCATAGCCTGCATGTGGAGAAAGATCAACTTAATGCAAGGTAGGTACATTCAAAAGCCTGATGGTAGCGGGGAAGAAGCTGTTTTCGAGTTGGTTGGTACGCGACCTCAGACTTTTGTATCTTTTTTCCAAAGGAATAAGGTGGAAGAGAGAATGTTCGAGGTGTGCAGGGTCCTTGATTATACTGGCTGCTTTTCTGAGGCAGCGGGAAGTGTGGACGGAATCAGTGGATGGGATCCACTGTGTTCATGTTGGCTGTCTGGAAGAGTAACTCAATGCCCACTTCTGTTGTCTTCCAACCTTTTTTTTTGTTCAAATAATTACGCAATTCCTTTTTGAAAGCCATGATTGAACCTGTGGCTGATAAATGGCATCACTGAGCATAAGACACCTTTGTACCTCATCTGAGATGGAATGTGTTTTTTTATTCCAATTCAATCAAATCCAGTCCAAATAAGAGTCTCAACAAGTTGAGACATTCCTGATCCAAGCTGACAAGTCAGGACCCTCCCCTCCTGTCTTGGGCTTGATCTACATGATCCAAGCTGATTGGAGGAGGCATAGCTCCTCCTCCAAGGCTCAATCTCATTTGCATCTTAGCCAAAAGGCTGAGAAACCACTTTTAAAAGTTGCTTCAAATAAAGCTAAAATGTAACCTAATGACTTCAACCAAGTACAGCATGTCGACAATGCACTTGATCTTAGCCAAAAGGAATGTGTTGTGACTCTGCAGTTTAATGTTATTGCAAGTATCAGCTCTTTCTAATCTTCATTTTGAACAAATTAAGCTCTAAGAAACTGTTCACGGCTTTTAGGATCACGACATGTTGCAAATGCCCAGTGCACCGACACACAGATCTTTCTATTTACTGACACTTATGATGAGCTTTGGCCAGAATATTCCCGTTCCGCCCACCACAGGAATCATAGTGGGCAAGGGACGGAACATGGAAAGGTCCATTGACCTCAAATGGGACTTTTCAGTTTCAGGGCAAACTTGCCCTTTTTGTTTGTTCGTAAGTTACACAATTGTAAAGTGATCTGTTGTTTAAACGAGTTATACTTACGATTGTGTTAGTAAATGCTGGTTATATACTTTACATTCATTTTGGCAATGGTAAAGATAAGGGCCAGAATTGTAAGCATCCCCCACTCCAGATGGCACAGTATGGACAGCATTGCCCCTGGGATATTGCCCACCCCAACACTCCCTCAATGTCAACATAATGAAGGAGATTGCCATCGACTTCAGGAAGCGCAGTGGAAAACACGTCCCTGCCTATTACGATGGGGACAAAGTAGAAATGGTCGACAGCTTCAAGTTTTTAGGCATCCAGTTCACCAACTAACTGTCCTGGTCCCCCCATGCCAACACCATAGTTAAGAAAGCCCACCAACGCATCTACTTTCTCAGAAGACCAAGGAAATCTGGCATGTTCGCTGCAAGTCTCACCAACTTTTACAGATGCACCATAGAAAGGGTTGGAAAAGGGCAAGTAGGCTACTCTCGATCATCAGTAAATTCATGGAAGGGTTGGCCAATAATGCAGCTGCTCAGTAATAACCTGCTGACTTGGGTTTGGGTTCCACTCGGGTCATTCAGCCCCTGACCTTGCAATAAAAGAGTTGAACTCCAGAGATGAGGTGAGAATCACTGCCCTTGACATAACGGCACTATTTTACTATTATGGAGCCCTTCACCATCTGTTGGAGTCATACCTGATACAAAGGAAAATGGTTGTGGTGGTTGGAGGTCAATCACCTCGGCTCCAGGACATCACTGCAGGAGTCACTCAGGGAGTGTCCTCGGCTTAGCCATGGCTTCATCAGTGACCTGCCTGCCATCATAAGGTCAGAAGTGGGGATGCTTGCTGATGATTGCACAATGTTTAGCACCATTCACGACTGCTTAGGAACAAAAGCAGTCCATGTTCAAAAGCAGCCAGACCTGGACAATATCCAGGCTTTGTCTGGCAAGTGGCAAATGATATTTGTGCCATAAAAGTTCCAGGCAATGACCATCCCCAACAAGAGAGAATGTAACCATCATTCCCTGACATTCAATGGCCTCACGATCGCCAAAATGTGCCCCACGCCATCACCTGCAACACTCTGGGAATCATCGGTGACCAGAACTTTAACTGGACAAGCCAACTGTGGCGCCAAAATAGAAACAGCTTCTCTTCATCCTCATCAAGCATAAAATAAAACATAGGTTCGACAATCTGGCCATCATTGTTAGGGGTGACAATGGGGGCGACCCCCATATAGGGAAGTCTGTGACTACAGCTGAAACCAGGTTGATGGATAGAGACAGTGCCTCTCAACCAGTTGACCCTGCTAGCACGTCCCCTCGCCCCCCCCCCCACCACCTTCAACCCAATCCACTTCTGGGAAAATGATCCTGAGTCAAAGTGGGACCAGGAAACCAGCTCACAGGCCAGTGGCACACAATGATGAGACAACCTCGTTCAGCACTAAGTCTTCAGCCTAAGTTGCCTCATCTCTTGTCATGTACATTGGTTGGAAAGAATCAGTTGATGATAAAAGTTGTACCTGTTCTGCAGATCACAGAATGAAGACATTGCCTTCCACTTTGACGGTAGCGGCTATTCAGTCGTCGAGAAGATGCTACGCTCCACGACGACCCAATTAGTGATGCACTTCAGCACATTCTCACCAAATGGCCTACTGCTCTACCTTACTTCAAACGGCACCGTAAGATCATGCAGTTCAGACTACTGTCTCAGCTGTTTCTGTATTGAGAAAACTGAAATCTTATTTGAAACTAGTTCTATTTCTTCCTGTGTTGAGATATTGCATGTTCCTTAATAAACCTTCCTCAGACTTGTACTTGGTTACATTATTCTTGAGATACAAGCTAAAAGCAGTTCTTGTACAACTTAGCAGTCACTGGTTCATTGCTGTTTCCCTCCACTCTTTCATCTTCCGTCTTTCCACTGGTGTGAGTTGCTTTCTTGCCATTGTTCCAGGATGAAGCCCATGTAAAGCCATTATAATTAGTCATTTGATCCTCCAGAACTTGAGTATTGCTGAAAAATGACACATCTTGTCAAAGCTTTCCATCTTGCATTCATCAGGACAGTCGCAAGAATGCCAATGTCAGAGGAAACTAACTGGTAGGCAAGTGGACTCAATGGCAATGCCTCTACCAATCAAATTCCACTTGCCAACCAATCAGCACTCTCTTCTCAGACAACATAAAGTTGTTTTTTCTGACATTGGCATTCTTGTGACCGTCCTGATGAGTACAAGATGAAAAGCTTCGACAAAATGTCTTTCTCAGCAAAATTAAAGCAGGGTTGTCCAGTGCCTGTTTGTCTTTGAGTATGAGTGTACCAGTGAGAGGTGGGACTGGCATTCTCTGACACCAGAGGTCTAATATGCTCCATTTGCCAGTTCCCAGGCTGCTGAAAAGGAGCAGGTACAAAGGAAGATAAAAGCGCATGCTTGTTGTTCATGGACTATCTTGTGGGATGTATTTAACAAATCATTAGTACTGTGATGCTGTGCTCCTTTTAATCATGATTACTGTAACACTGTGATGGCCAAGTGAGGCCAATTCAGTTTGGATTCCCTTTACCAAGCCTTCCCGCACTGTGGACAGTTTTTCCAGACCTGCCAGCAGTGGGCATCCTTGTAGACAGGACGGGAAAATTTAGAGAGAGCAACCAAAAGTCAATTTAACTGCTGTCTAAATTTTCCCATCCCTTCTGCAATGATGTTCACTGCGGATGGGTCTGGAAAGTTCCACCCTGTGTAACTCCTGCCTCACTGCCAAACATCAAAAGGACAACACTTGCAAATAGAACCCGACTGTGGACCTCCTGCTTAGGGACTGTGTTTGTTTGATGGGACAATTCAGTTTCTGATCAGCAGGGGGAGTGAGGGAGCAGCATTGGGTCTCACTTATGATAAATTGTTCTGCAGACTGGGTGGTCACGGTGGCACAGTGGTTAGCACTGCTGCCTCATAGTTCCACGGGACCTGGGTTCGATTCTGGGCTGCATCACTGTCTGTGTGGAGTCTGCACATTCTCCCTGTGTTGGTTGGGTTTCCTCCAGGCGCTCTGATTTCCTCCCACAGTCTGAAAGATGTGCTGGTTAGGCACATTAGTCATGCTAAATTCTCACTCAGTGTACCTGAATAGGCGCTGGAGTGGGGCAACTGGGGGATTTTCACAGTAACTTCATTGCAGTGTTAATGTCAGTCGACTTGTGACACTAACAAATAAACTTTACATTTTCACATCTCTCCTAATCAATAAAGCGAAAAGTGAGTCGCAGAATGTAGTGTCCAAAATGGGATGGGTTGATAAGTTTGCCAGTGACACAAAGGCTGGAGGTGTTGTAGATAGTTTGGAGGGATGTCAGAAATTGCAACGAGACATAGATAGCATGCAAGACTGGGCGGAGAAGTGGCAGATAGACTTCAACCCAGACATGTGTATGGTGGTTCATTTTGGCAGGTGAAGTGGGATGACGGAATAGCATATTAAGGGTAAGACTCTTGGCAGTGTGGAAGCTCAAAAGGTTCTAGGGGTCCGGGTTCATAGGACGCTCAAATCAGCTTTGCAGGTAGAGGATGTGATTAGGAAGGCTTATGGTGTACTGGCCTTCATCAATCGAGGAATTGAGTTTAGGAGTCGGGAGATAATGCTGCAGCTATACAGGACCCTTGTCAGACCCCACTTGGAGTACTGTGCTCAGTTTTGATAACCTCATTACAGGAAGGATATGGAAGCCATAGAAAGGGTGCAGAGGAGATTTACAAGGATGTTGCCTGGATTGGGTGGCGTGCCTTATGAGGATAGGTTGAGAGAGCTCAGTCTTTTCTCCTTGGAGAGACGAAGGATGAGGGGTGACCTGATAAAGGTGTATAAGATGTTGAGAGGTATTGATTGAGTGGATTCTCAGAGGCTTTTTCCCAGGGCTGAAACGACTGCCACAAGAGGACACAGGTTTAAGGTGCTGGGGAGTAGGTACAGAGGAGATGTCAGGGGTAAGTTTTTCACTCGGAGGGTGGTAGGTGCGTGGAATCGGCTGCCGGCAGTGGTGGTGGAGGCAGATTCAATAGGGTCTTTTAAGAGACTTTTGGACAAGTATATGGGACTTAGTAAGATAGACGCTTATAGGTAGGCCAAGTAGGTAGGGATATGTTCGGCGCAACTTGTGGGCTGAAGGACCTGTTTGTGCCGTAGTTTTTCTGTGTTCTATGTTCAAAACATGAGTTAACGTTGTTGAGGCAGATTTAAGTAATCATTCAAGTCTTTGAGAAATATTCACACTTACAAGCCCACCTTTAAATCCCTGTTTTTTAACTTTCACCAGAGAGATTTCTTAGCCGTAGAACTGGCAGATGGAAAGGTCCGAGTAACCTTTGACCTTGGGTCTGGAGTTTTAACCCTGATGTCTGAGAAACGATATAACAATGGAACGTGGTTTAAAATTGCATTTCAACGCAACCGGAAGCTAAGTAAGAAAACCAATTTCTAAATCAATCATCAAGTCGCAGACCCAGTGAGACCACCATCTTGCCTCTTCATGGGAGGACTCACCGCAAGTTCAGGCACTTGACAAGTCAGCAGTGGGCCTTCCCCCAGGACCCTGCCCGCTGACAGAGGCGAGCCAATCTGAGGCCGGCCGCACTTTCGTACTCAGCAGCGCCACCAGGGTGGCGACGACTGCAGCCGATTCCTCAACCACCCCAGACTGGGGATAGAGGAGGAACCCAGGCACAGGCTGAGCGACATCAGGATAGGGGGGACAAGGGGGTTTGGCAGCACGAGCAGAGAGAGGGCCTAAGTGGGAACAACCCTTCCAGGTCTGCCAATCAGGCATTGAGTCTTTGAATGAGGGGCCGTTCACCCCGCCTCACATGCAAACCATTGGGCGGCACAGTGGCGCATAGTTAGCACTGCTGCCTCACAGCACCAGAGACCCGGGTTCAATTCCTGGCTTGGGTCAGTGTCTGTGCAAAGCCTGCATGTTCTTCCCGCATCTTTGTGTGTTTTCTCCGGGTGTTCTGGTTTCCTCCCACAATCTGAAAGATGTGCTGGTTAGGTGCATTGGCCATGCTGAATTCTCCCTCAGTGTACCCAATTAGGCACCGGAGTGTGGTAACTGGGAGATTTTCACAGTAACTTCATTGCAGTATTAATGTAAGCCTACTTGTGACACTAATATAAAAAAACTTTGTAATTGTCTAAGGGCCTTACCAGTTGAACACAGTCCGTGTAAGACGTAATAAGCACATTTTCTAACAGGGAGCGCTACCCAGTAAGGCACAGGTGGGGTGAAGGATAACATCTCTACCATGTAGATCCGAGAGCCGGGAATGTTGCTGCTCAGTATTACATCAGCAGGATCAGTGTAGCTCAGCTGCTGTATTGAATATTCACAGGCGTTCTGGCTGTAATGGACCCATTCAATTCAACTGATCGAGAGACCAAGCAAGGAGTGTCACCCGGAACAGCTTCCGATCTCAATCGTGGGCACAAAGATCCAATATACATCGGGGGATTGCCACGCTCCACGAGCTACAGGTACCTTAATGTACTCCTGGGCAGAGATTGAGCAAGTCTATACTCGGTGCAGTCTGGCTGGATATGACCAGAGATAGGAACATAAGCTGCCACTGTTACAGCCAGCTTTGATCCCAAATGATACATTCTATCTAGCTATCTTGCACTAATTTTGTACAATGCAAGTTCATTCCAATTTCTATTTTCGTACACTGCTGAGTGTAACGCTGAGATTATGGTGGATCTACTCTAAATCAATAAAGTTTTGGACCTTCTAAATTTAATTCAGGGATTATACTGTACAGAAGCCTATGGGGTGGAGAATGTGTACCATTCTGAATTCGCTTTCCAAGTCTTCCACAGAATCGTAGAATCCCTACAGTGCAAAAGGAGGTTATTTGGCCCATCAAGTCTGCACTGACCACAATCCCACCCTGGCCATATCTCCATGCATTTACCCTCCTAGTCCCTCTGACACTAAAGGGCAGTGTAGCTTGGCCAATCCACCTAACCCGCACATCTTCGGACTGTGGGAGGAAACCGGAGCGCCCGGAGGAAACCCACACAGAAATGGGGAGAATGTGCAAACTCCACAAAGACAGTGACCCAAACCGGGAATTGAATCCAGGTCCCTGGCGCTGTGAGACAGCAATGCTAACCACGGTGCCACCTCAGAGGATGTCAGTTAGGAGAAGCTGATCGGAAAGTTAAGCTCAAATCTACCTTTCAGACACTGCCGAACCTTGCTAAATAAAGTCTAGTGCGCCATCATCATTTTGACCTGAAGGCCGTTTCACCCCGTTTGTATTTCAGGGAAGCTGAACTACCTCTTCGGAACAGCTGTTAATAGAAGCTGTTGCGCTGGTTGTGAGGCTGGGTGGAGTCTTGTGCTCTCAGTGTTGGCGAATTGGGACGCAGGCGGGACGTGTACTTAGCTGACTGCTGCCTTTCTGCCTCCGCCCAAATTAACTTCTAGTGGGAAGGCAAGCGAGACCCTTAGATGATCACTCAAGGGCCTCAGCTCATCATCACTGGCATTAACCTGGCTGCAGGCAAGATTGTGGCCCTGGGTCACACACCACAGGTAAAACTGTGCTGTTTGTCAACCAGGGGTGGGGTGAATCCCTCGCATAAAGGTACCCAAGTGCAGAGAGGAGGGGGCATAGTGGCGGGGGGGGGGGGATTAGTTGCTGCTGAGAGCTGGCTACGGGCTATCGAACCCCACTCCCCTCACCGCATCCCCTACCTTTGACCCCCCCCACCCCCCCCCCCCCCCCCACCAAAATGTGAACCACCCACTCCCCACTGCTATACACATTACGTATCTGTGGCCTGGCTAGCTCTGAAACCCTGGGCTGGCACCCCCCGGTGCCTGTCCTCCCGGCAGCTACCCACGGCCTCCTCACTGGTACAGCTGAGCGCAAGAGCTGCCTCTCTGATTGGCCGACAGCTCCTGGGGGAGGACATAGGTTTAAGGTGAGAAGGGAGAGATGCAAAAGGTCCCAGAGGGGCAGTGTTTTCACACGGAGGGTGGCGAGCGTCTGGAACGATTTGCCAGAGGTAGGAGACAGGTACAATTTTGTTTTTCAAGAAAGCATTTAGACAGCCACATGGGTAAGATGGATATCAAGAGATACGGGCCCAACGCGGGCAACTGGGACTAGCTTCGTGGTTTAAAAAAAAGAGGCGGCATGGACAAGTTGGGCCGAAGGGCCTCTTTCCATGCTGTAAACCTCTATGATTCTATGACCTCCGCTCCCAGGGTCTTGATTCCAGGGGAAGGCACATTGGTGGTCTCAGAATTGCCTGATTGGAGTGTGGTTAGGCCGGCCTTTCCAAAAAGAGGCAGCCCCCCCACCAGCTGCTTCTCTCTCTCTCATCTTTTCCTCATTCATCCTTCTCTTGCCTTTGTATTTGGCTGCACGGTTGAAAACCTCAGAGTAAGTTAGACTCTCGGTGCATCGGTCAGATTGTTCTCACTGTAGTTTTTTACCTACAGTTGGTGTCTGATTTTTGCAGGAAGGAGGTTCTCAGCAAATCGTTCGTAGGCTGCTTGAAGAAAGTCGAGATTTCCCGATCCACCTTTGACCTGCTGAGGAATTCTTTGGGTGTGAAGAAAGGGTGCTTGCTCGAGGTAAATAGGAGTGAAATAAAGAAGACCGAAGACTTATTCCCCTTTATAATAAGAGAAAAGTTTGAAATAAAACCCAAAAATGCTGTGTATGCACAACACCTTCATCAGAATTGGTAAAAACTCCCATCAAAACGGGAGACTCTTTAAGTTAATCAGATCACTTTATGGGGGGGGGCGGGCTTTACCACCCAACCCATCACTGCGGTGGTAGGTGGGTCAGCCATTAGCCGGTGGCAGAATCTTCTGGTCCTGCCATTGTCGACAGGGTTTCCCGTTGAATGCGCCCCTCGCAGCCATGAAACCGTGACCGGGATTTTCTGGCAGAACCGGAAGATCCCGCCGGCGTGTACAGCCAGAAAGTTCCGGCCTCTAGGATGCAAGAGTGCTGGGGAAGGAAAAGAGTCACAATTCCTTATTACAGTCAGAGAGCAACACCTAACGCGTTCATAGATTTAGGCCCTTCACTTGGTTCCAACATTTTCCATTGATTCATTGTCAATAACTATGTAAATCCAGTATCTTTATAGAGTCATAGAGGTTTACAGCATGGAAACAGGCCCTCCAGCCCAACCTGTCCATGCTGCCCTGTTTTTAAAGCCACAAAGCTAGCCCCAGTTGGCCCATATCTCTCTATACCCATCTTACCCATACAACTGTCTAAATGCTTTTTTAAAAGACAAAATTGTACCTGCCTCCCCTACAGCCTCTGGCAGCTTATTCCAGATATTCACCACCCTCTGTGTGAAAAAATTGCCCCTCTGGACCTTTTTGTATCTCTCCCCTCTCACCTTAAACTTACGCCCTCTAGTCTTAGACTATCTTTGGAAAAATATATTGACTATCTAGCTGATCTATGCCCCTCATTATTTTATAGACCTCTATAAGATCACCCCTCAGCCTTCTACAGTCTATCCAGCCTCTCCTCATAACTCAAACCATCAAGTCCGGGTAGTATCCTAATAAGTCTTTTCTGCACTTTTTCTAGTTAAATAATATCCTTGGACCTAGAATGGTGGCCAACTCTTAGCAGCAACGAACACCCCTCGCAACCATGCCCTCCTTCACATGGCAGCCTCTTTTCTCATCACATTTCTCCAAGTCTGCCCGGTTCTTGATAGATAATCCTTCGTCTCATCTGCAAGTTGCTCATTTGCTTGTTGCACCAGTTTGAGATGGTGACCAAAGGTTTATTTTAACTCATTCCCTGACTCCCTTGTCTAACAAGTGATCTTCAAATCTGCTCTTTGTGTCGCCTAGGCGTTTGCATTCTACAGGAATCGTACAGCGTGATAGTCGATGAGAATCCTTGCCCCACTCTCCATTACATTTACATGAGGGTTTACGTAGCTTCTTAATGCAGTTATGAGCTGTTGTGCCTTATTATTAGGTCTGCTGCTCCTCTGGGAAGTCCATCCTTATGTGTTATTCAGAGCAACAAGGTGGACAAGTGACTTCACAAAAAGCTGAAGTAACTTCTGCATAAGACTGTATGAATGTAGGAGCAGAAGTAGGTCATTCAGCCCATCCTGTCTGCTTTGCCATTCAATGAGATCAAAACTGACCTGATATGATAATGCTCAACTCCACTTTCTCGCCTTATCCCCATAACCCTCAATTCCGTTACTGATTAAAAATCTATCCATCTCAGCTTTGAATATACCTCTGCCACAGATTCACTACCCTCTGAGAGAAGAAATTCCTCCTCATCTCTCCTAAATGGGCAATCCCTTGCTCTGAGATTATGTCCCCTGGTCCTAGACTCTCTCAAAAGAGAAAACAACCTCTCAGCATCTACCCTGCCAAGCCCATTAAGAATCCTATATGTCTCAATAAGGTCGCCTCCCATTCTCCAAATTCCAACCTATTCAGCCTCTCTTCATAAGAAAAGCCCTCCATAACCAGGATCAATGTAGTGAACCTTCTCTGGACTGTCTCCAATGTCCGTATATCTTTGGACGGTTCTGGTCACCCTATTATAAAAAGGATATTAGTAAACAAGAAAGAGTGCGGAAAAGATTTACTAGGATGCTACCGGGACTTGATGGTTTGACTTATAAGGAGAGGCTGAATAGACTAGCACTTTTTTCTCTGGAGCACAGGAGGCTGAGGGGTGATCTTATAGAGGTCTATAAAATAATGAGGGGCACAGATCAGCTAAATAGTCAATATCTTTGCCCAAAGGCAGGGGAATCTAAAACTAGAGGGCACAGGTTTAAGATGAGAAGAGAGAGATACAAAAGTGTCCAAAGGGCAGTTTTTTCACACAGAGAATGGTGAGTGTCTGGAACATGCTGCCAGAGGTAGTGGTAGAGGTACGTACAATTTTGTCTTTTAAAAAGCTTTTAGACAGTTGCATGGGTAAGATGACTATGGAGGGATATGGGCCAAATGCGGGCAATTGGGACTAGCTTAGTGGTTAAAAAAATGAGATGGCATGGACAAGTTGGGCCGAAGGGCCTGTTTCCATGCTGGAAACCTCTATGACTCTAGCTTTCCTTAGATAAGCAAACCAAAACTGTTCAGGCTATTCCAGGTATGGTAAAACATGTGCCTTATATATTTTTAGCAAGACTTCCTGTTTTAATACTGTGTTTCCCTTGAAATAAAGGCCAACATTCCATTTGCCTTCCCTATTGCCTGCTGAACTTGCATGTGAGCTTTTTGTGATTTATGTATGGGGACCTTCAAATCATGTCCTAGCTGCTGGAACGTGGATCTCTGTCTTTTACTTCCCACACTCATGACACGACCATTTATCCATTCAGCAACGATGGGTGATGCCAGATTTAGATGGAAACTCTCAGACTGGACTGCTTTTCATTTCATAGAATCCCACAGTGCAGAAGGAGGCCATTTGGCCCTGAACCAACCACAATCCCACCCAGGCCCTATTCCCATAACCCCATACATTTAACCTAGCTAGTCCCCCTGACACTAAGGGGCAATTTAGCACGGCCAATCCACCTAACCCACACATCTTTAGACTGTGGGAGGAAACCGGAGCATCTGGAGGAAACCTATGCAGACACGGGAAGAACATGCAAACTCCATACAGACAGTGACTCAATCTGGGAATCGAGCCCGGGTCGCTGGTTCTAACCCGTTGGTTAGCAGATGCTAACCACTGTGCCACCGTTCCACCCTTGACTATTAACAAGGCGAGGTTCATTGATTTTTATTCCCTGACTATGTTAAATCAGAGATTTAAGTTGCAAATGGAAATGTTTCACATAAAATTAATTTCTTTTTCAACAGCCTATCCGACGTGTGACGATTTTAAACAACGGCTACGTTCAGTTACGGCCAAAAATCCTACCAGTGGAAGCCAGGTTAATGGCGACTTTTGCCACCAAGAATGACACTGGGATCATTTTAGCTGGCTTTGGCAAATCAGCAAGGAGCCGTAATCGCCGGCAGACAAAAATGGTGAGTCAAGTGGTGTCCAGTGTTAGGCAAAAAGAATCAAGGGGGGAAATCGAAATGAATTTTTTTTTGAAGGAAGCAAGTTGTTATGATTGGGAATTCTCTATCTGAAAAGGTGGTGAGAGCAGTAATTTTCAAAAGAGGATTGGGTAAAAGGGATAAAGGGCAGAGATAAAAACTTGAAGGCATCTGCAGACCAATGGGGAAAGAGCAGTAGGTGTAATGGGCTGATTCTTCCAAAGAGCTGACACATGAACAATGGGCTGAATGGACTTAGGAGAACAAAACATAAAAACATTTCAGAGGCACATTGATTCTGTAATGACTTCAATCAGGCCATTGAGGTTGGCCTAATTGGAATATGAACTCTCTGATTAAGGAGTCAATTGATGAGCTAATCAGGGAGTCTTTTCCTTGTATTTAACCGGGAGTGACAGCCCCTCTGGGACTGCTGACTGATAGCACTTGGTTTGCTGTTGTTGGAATTGTAAATAAAAGGATTTTTGGTGAAGGGACTTCTACATCCAAAGACTTAATACAGATTTGCTACCAGTGAGCAAGAAGGCACGTATAAAATGAGAGTTTTACCGCATCCTCAATCACCTTTCCCACAAAACAAAAGGTCTTAAAATGAAGGAACTGGCTTCAGTTTATAAAAAGCTTCACGAAAGTCTATGAGGAACATTTGAAAGCATTTTGCCTACAATCAATGGATGGAAAATCCAGGCCGTTAATTCTGTCTTTCTCTCTCCACAGATGCTGCCAGACCTGCTGAGCTTTTCCGACACTTTCTGTCTTTATTTTAGCTTCCAGTATCCGCAGCACTTTTCTTTGATGTGGATCTCATTGTGGTCTAAATAGGTGTTTTTTCTGAGATTGACAAGCTTAATGCTTGAGATGGGCAAATGTTCTATATAGTATTTGAATTCCAACATCTGTTAAGATGCAGAAATACTTAGGTGATGTTTGGACTGTAGCGTATCTCAGTATCAAGGCCGCTGGCAAATAAAGGCTGGTTTTCTACAAATTCTACATGTGGAGCTTTCAGCCTTGATTCCGATTAGTTGAGGTGTCAGCTCACATGGGACACAATGGTTTTTTTTTTAATGGTACGAGCTTTTATTCCATCCTTTTGAACAAACACCTGGCAAGTTCTGCCAGCCACATTTTTCTGATATTACAGAATACACATTTAATTTACTGACTGAAAATTTTGTGCCTTATTTCTTTTTTTTGGATGTGTTAATATATTTAAAACAAATTGTCAACTAGAATATTCAGTGGTAACTTCTAGTTATATATTTTTCTCTCCTCCCATCAGGGTGGCGTAGTGTTTAGCACTGCTGCCTCACAGCGCCAAGGAGCCGGGTTCGATTCCCAGCTTGGGTCACTGTCTGTATGGAGTTTGCATGTTCTCCCCATGTCTGCGTGGGTTTCTTCCCACAATC
Source organism: Carcharhinus amblyrhynchos (assembly GCF_965287045.1). Classification (NCBI taxonomy): domain Eukaryota; kingdom Metazoa; phylum Chordata; class Chondrichthyes; order Carcharhiniformes; family Carcharhinidae; genus Carcharhinus; species Carcharhinus amblyrhynchos. The sequence continues at coordinate 109,835,867 of NC_137331.1, read as the reverse complement.
CAAAGATGTGCAAGTTGCGTTGATTAGCCATGCTAAATTGACCCTAGTGTCAAGGTGATGAGTAGCATAAATACATAGATTACAGGGATAGGGCCTGGGTGGGATTGTTGTCAGTGCAGACTTCTTCTGTACTATAGGGATTCTATGATTCTATTCGCTAATTTATTCTTCCTTTCTTCTGTTTCCCATTTCTTGGGCTGGGATTTCCCGGGGGGTTTTCCCACGATGGATGTGGCGAGCCATTGGCCGTCGATGGGATTTTCCAGTCCCGCCAAAGTCTACGCGCTTTTGCATGGCTCGCCTGCCTCGCCCACTGGGGAACCCGCTGCTGGACAGGAGGGGGCTGATTGCGATGGGACTGGAAGACCTGGCCCGTGAGAAGGGCTGGAGAATCCTGTTGCTTGTGTTTATCTTTTTCTTTTTGCGGCCCAGGAACTGAGCTTCCCCTGCGTTCATTGAGGAATACAGCAGTGAAATTAAGTAGCTTTTAATGGAGCACTTTCACTGTTGCACTGAATGCTGGGACAGTTCCACTTCCATTGCATGGTTTGTGTCACTTTCGAAAGACAGAATCACAATGCAAACCAAGAATTACCATTGTAGTTCTTAAACACTAGGTAGCAATGCTGAGACAGAATAATCTCACAGAAGACTTGGCAATAGACAATGTAGTGTTACAGTCATAGCTAGGGTGTAGAGAAAGATCAACTTAATACAAGGTAAGTCCATTCAAAAGCCTAACGGCAGTAGGAAAGAAGCTGTTCTTGAGTCGGTTGGTATGTGACGTCAGATTTTTGCAAATTTTTCCTGACAGAAGAAAGTGGAAGAGAGAATGTCTGAGGTGCGTGGGGTCCTTGATTATGCTGGCTGCTTTTCCAAGGCAGCGAGAAATGTAGACAGTATCAATAGGTTGGAGGTTGGTTTGAGTGATGGGCTGGGTTTGTTCACAATCCTCTATAGTTTCTTAAGGTCTTGGTCAGAGCAGGAGCCAAACCAAGCTGTGATACAACCAGCGCGTATGTGGGGATTGTAATGATTTCCTCTTCCATATCTTGCAGCCGTTCTTAGCCATTATGATCATTGGTGGACGGGTGGAAGCTCATGTGAACACTGGGGATGGAGTCCACACCAGAAAAGTCATTGCCAAGGCCCCTTCCGGAACTTTCAGCGATGGGCAAGAACATTCTGTCATACTTACTAGAAACAAGAGGTGGGTGTTAGCCTGTCTAAAGCTGATCAAAATGGAGGGTTAAGACCATAAGACAGAGGAGCATTGTAAGAATGCCTACAATTAAGTTGATATAAACAAAATAATGGGTATTGATGACTGATCTAATTACTTTGTTTGAGTGAGAAAGCCACAATTATTTATAAAAACCGGTTAGTTGCATTACTTTAATCGATTCTGTTTTCATCAGTGCTGACCAGACAGAGAAAGATGTCTGCTAGACTATATATAAATACAACAGTTTAATGAGAATAACAGCAAAATACTGCGGATTTAGAATTTGAAACAAAAACAGAAAATGCTGGAAAATCGCAGCAGGTCTGACAGCATCTGTGGGAAGAGAATAGAGCCAATATTTCAAGTCTAAATGATCCTTCAACAGAGTGTAGAACATAGAACATAGAACACTACAGCACAAACAGGCCCTTCGGCCCACGAGTTGCGCCGATCACATCAACACCTATCTATAACCCCCAATCCCATAAAACCCCATATACTCATCCAGAAGTCTTTTAAAAGACCCCAGCGAGTTCGCCTCCACCACCACTGACGGCAGCCGATTCCATTCACTCACCATCCTCTGAGTGAAAAACTTACCCCTAACATCACTTCTGTACTTTCCTCCCCGCACCTTAAACCTGTGTCCTCTCGTAGCGACCATTTCAACCCGGGGAAATAGCCTCTGAGAATCCACCCTATCTATTCCTCTCAACATTTTATAAACCTCTATCAGGTCGCCTCTCAACCTTCGTCTCTCCAGGGAAAAGAGTCCCAGCTCCCTCAACCTAACTTCATAAGGCATGCCTCCCAGTCCAGGCAACATCCTTGTAAATCTCCTCTGTACCCTTTCAATAGCTTCTACGTCTTTCCTATAGTGAGGCGACCAGAACTGCGCACAGTACTCCAAATGAGGCCTGACAAGGGTCTTATAAAGTTGCAGCATTACCTCCCGACTCCTAAACTCAATCCCTCGATTAATGAAGGCCAGTACACCATACGCCTTCTTGACCACCTCTTCCACCTGCGAGGCCGATTTAAGAGTCCTGTGGACCCGGACCCCAAGGTCCTTCTGCTCTTCAACACTACTAAGACTCCTGCCCTTGATAGTGTACTCGTTCATCCCGTTGGTTCTGCCAAAATGGACGACTACGCATTTATCCGCGTTGAAGTCCATCTGCCACTTCTCCGCCCAGTCCTGCATCCTATTTATGTCCTGCTGCAACTTTTGACATCCTTCCAGACCATCCACAACACCACCGACCTTCGTGTCATCAGCGAACTTACTTACCCATCCCTCCACTTCCTCATCCAGGTCATTTATGAAAATGACAAACAGCAAGGGTCCTAGAACAGATCCCTGGGGCACTCCACTGGTGACTGACCTCCATTCAGAAAAAGACCCATCCACAACCACTCTCTGCCTTCTGCAGGCAAGCCAGTTCTGGATCCACAAGGCCAAAGGCCCTTGGATCCCATGCCCTCTCACCTTCTCAAGAAGTCTTGCATGGGGGACCTTATCAAACGCCTTGCTGAAGTCCATGTACACCACGTCCACGGCACTTCCTTCGTCAATGTGTTCAGTCACATTATCGAAGAACTCAACTAGGCTTGTAAGGCACGACCTGCCCTTGACAAATCCATGCTGACTATTCCTGATCATGTCAAACCTCTCCAAATGCTCGTAAATCTTGTCCCTCAGAAGCCTCTCCATCAGCTTACCAACCACTGAGGTCAGACTCACCGGTCGGTAATTTCCCGGGCTATCTCTGTTCCCTTTCTTGAAAATAGGGACTACATCCGCAATCCTCCAATCTTCCGGAACCTCTCCCGTCTCCATTGACGACGCAAAGATCATCGCCAGGGGCTCTGCAATCTCTTCCCTCGCCTCCCACAGTATCCTGGGGTACATCCCATCTGGTCCCGGCGACTTATCTATCTTGATAGAATTCAAAAGTTCTAACACATCCTCCACCTTAATATCCACAAACTCAATCTTTTCCATCTGCTGCAAATCCATAGCAAAATCTCCCAGATCAGCTTCCACCGTGAATACTGAGGCAAAGTACTCATTAAGCACCTCTGCCATTTCTTCTGGTTCCACGCAGACCTTTCCCCCTTCACCTTTTATAGGTCCTATCCCTTCTCTTCTCATCCTTTTACCTTTCACATATTTATAGAAGGCCTTGGGATTCTCCTTAATCTTACCCGCCAAGGTCTTCTCATGACCCCTTCTGGCTCTCCTAATTTCCCTTTTAAGCTTTCTACAGTCCTTATACTCCTCAGGATCCTTAACCTCTCCTAGTTCCCTGAACCTTTTGTACACCTTCCCTTTCCTCCTGACTAGGTTCAACACAGCCTTCGTGCACCACGGTTCCCGCGACCTACCAAAACCCCCTTGTCTCATCGGAACGTTGTCATGCATAGCTCCAGACAAACATTCCTTGAATATCCGCCACCTTCCTTCGGTACTTTTCCCTAAGAACGCCTCCTTCCAGTCTATTTGTCCAAGTAACTTCCTGACTTCTTCGTATCTCCCCTTACTCCAGAGTGTAACAAAGGGTCATCTAGGCTCGAAACAGCGGCTCTATTCTCTTCCCACAGATGCTGTCAGACCCGCTGAGATTTTCCAGCATTTTCTGTTTTGATTTAATGGGAATGATGTTTTTTTCAAACTTATTAAATGAGTTATGGGCTCAAATGAGTAGTGTCTTATGCTGAAAGCAGCTGATTTGCACAGTAAAACTCACAGAGGTTGAACCCATGGGGACCGTCTGGTGTACTGCGGTTGCCAGGCAGTGTGTTTATGGGCTTTATAGGGGAGGGGGAGATGGCTCCAGTTGTGACTCATGGGGAACAGCAACTTGCAGTTTCAGAGTGGAGCCTCCTCCTCCCCGCCTGCAAGCGCCCACCTCCACCTGGCTCCAGCTTGATGTGGAGTTGCCGGTGTTAGTCTCACAACACCAGGTTGAAGTCCAACAGATTTATTTAGTAGGACCTTTGGCTTCACCTTCAGATCAGCGGAGTCTGTTACCGTGCCCGTCCATGCGAGAGCAGCTTCCACAGGTTCCCTTCCTAGTTGTTAACCTGGCACAGAGCAAGCTGTGTTGAGTCACAATTCAATTTCCTTACAGGTCGGAAACAGGTGCTAGGTACTCAGTTTGTAGGGGTCAACTCCAGGGCCACCCTGGCACTCTTCAGCAATAGGCACTTTTGGGTGCAGATTTGGCACAGAACACCTGAGTGAATCCTCGGCACACTTTAGTGAATCCTTTTGCCTTTTACACTGAGAAACAGGCACTGCACAGTTCAATTTCTATACCAGTGTTCGGCCGATAGACCTGAAGAATTAATTGACTGTGTAAAATGGGGTGGGGATGGAGGCAATGCTGATTTGGCTCCCCACTGTCGATGTCTCGCCTCTGGTGTGTTAAACTCCTCTTGATTCCATCTGACAGGATAATGACATTGCAGATGGATGAAGGGAACGTCCTTGAAATGAGACTTGGGTCCTCAGCAGACAGCAGTCCTTTGAATATTACCAGACTCTACGCTGGCGGCGTCCCAACTGGAGAGGGCGCTGTCGTCCTGAAGATAACAAAATCCTTCAAGGGTTGCCTCAAGAACCTGGTCCTGAATACCGAGTAAGTTTCTGTGAGTTAATCCAGCCTGTACTGTACCTGATGCTCAGAGCAAGTGTAAACCACATGGAATGAGTCTCTATTTATAATAAACAATGCTTCAAAAATATTTCAAAGTGTGTCCTCCTGACAGTGTTTGGCAGGGTGTTACTTTGGGTTAGAAAGAGTTGATATCTTCTTTAGTCTTTTATTTTCATTTCTTCCATTGCTTCCTCTTTTTAAAAATCTCGCTCTCCATCTTTTTCTCCCCCACCGCCGTCTCCCCTTCCCTCCACCCCATGAGGGCCATCTGTTTATATGTCTCTAATTATCTAATTGTCATTTACACACTCTGATCTCTCAGTGGTCACTATCAGCACCCTTCTCAGCCATGATCACCACTATTGACATTCCCATTGTCATTTAGTCTTCGACATCTTTGTCAATCCTCCTCCCCCTCCCCCCGCAGCACCTAACATTGTAAATAATCCTATTTTCTATTGTCTTCAGCTCTGAAGAAGTCACCCAGACTCTATTCTCTTCCCACAAATGCTGCCAGACCTGCTGAGATTTTCTAGCATTTTCTGTTTCTGTTTCACCAATATTATCTGCTCACTAAGGTAACTGGAATGGTGACAGGAATTCTACATTACCACCTGCTGGTGAAAACAGACCGAAATATAGCCAATACACTATAGAAATATAGCCATGCAGGTGCACGGGATTGAGGGTGATTTAGCAGTTTGGATCAGGAATTGGCTAGCTGATAGAAGACAGAGGGTGGTGGTTGATGGGAAATATTCAACCTGGAGTTCAGTTACAAATGGTGTACCTCAAGGATCTGTTTTGGGGCCACTGCTGTTTGTCATTTTTATAAATGACCTGGATGAGGGTGTAGACGGATGGATTAGTAAATTTGCTGACAACACCAAAGTCAGAGGAGTTGGAGACGGTGAGGATGGATGTTACAGTTTGCAGAGGGACATAGATAAGCTGCAGAGCTGGGCCGAGAGGTGGCAAATGGAGTTTAATACGGAAAAGTGTCAGGTGATTCACTTTGCTAAGAGTAACAGGAGTACAGAATGTAGGGCTAATGGAAGGACTGTTAGTAGTGTTGATGAGCAGAGAGATCTCGGGGTACATGTGCACAGCTCCCTGAAAGTTGGCATCCAGGTTGATAAGGTTGTTTAGAAGGCGTACGGTGTGTTAGCTTTTATTGGTAGAGGGATTGAATTTCGGAACCGTGAGGTCATGTTACAACTGTACAAAACTCTGGTGCGGCCGCACTTGGAGTATTGCGTACAGTTCTGGTCACCGCATTTTAAGAAAGATGTGGAGGCATTGGAAAGGGTGCAGAGGAGGTTTACCAGGATGTTGCCTGGTATGGTGGGAAGGTCTTATGAGGAAAAGCTGAGAGACTTGAGGTTATTTTCATTGGAGAGAAGAGGGTTACGAGGCATACAAGATGATCAAAGGATTGGATAGGGTGAACAGTGAGAGCCTTTTTCCTTGGATGGTGATGGCTAACATGAGGGGACATAGCTTTAAGTTAAGGGGTCGTAGTTATAGGACAGATGTCAGAGGTAGGTCCTTTCCTCAGAGGGTAGTAAGGGCGTGGAATGCCCTGCCTGCAGCAGTTGTGGACTCGCCAACTTTAAGGGCGTTCAAATGGTCATTGGAGAGATATATGGATAACATTGGAATAGTTTAGGTTAGAGGATCATTAGATTGGTTCCACTGGTTGGCGCAACATCGAGGGTCGAAGGGCCTGTACCGCACTGTAATGTTCTGTGTTCTAATTTCTACACCTGGATTAACGTTAAAACTAAACCAGCAGCGAGACATTTAAAATGTTAACAATTAGTAAACGTAGTCTCAGGTCGCATCTCGATATACGTTCCACCCTTGCTCTGAAACAAATCGTCTGTGGGGGTGGCACAGTGGTTAGTACTGCTGCCTCACAGCGCCAGGGACCCGGGTTCGATTCCGGCCTCGGGTCACTGTCTGTGTGGAGTTTGCATGTTCTCCCTGGGTCCGCGTGGGATTCCTCCGGGCGCTATGGTTTCCTCCCACAATCCAAAGATGTGCAATTTAGGTGGATTGGTAAATTGCCCCTTAGTGTCGGGGGGATTAGCAGGGTAATAGGTCATGGGGATAGGGCCTGGGTGGGATTGGTATTGGTGCAGGCTCGATGGGCTGAATGGCCTCCTCCTGCACTGTAGGGATTCTAAATGGCATACGATTTCAGGCATTTTGAACTGTTAGAGGACTTGGCTGCATGAATCACTCCCTAGTATTTACAGCTCGTATAGTTGTGAAGTGGTGTTTTATGTTCTATGGCGTGTTGTCTTTTAAAGTATTTGCCAATGCATTGCAGATGATTTAAAACAGAATTTTGATTTTAATCGCAGGTTGTTAGATTTCAGTGGTGCTTTGAAATACCACAACATTGATCTGGACAGCTGTCTCCTCTCAGAGAGACCAGCACCTGAGGCGGGTGAGAGAGGCTTCAAACCGATAGTTCAACCCACTGTCAAACCCATCCCACCTCCTGAGAAGAAAACAACCCCCACCACCACCTCCCGCAGCTCCCTCTCCAACAAGAAGACGGTAAGGATGTTGTAATACCAACTCCATGCGTTCAGCCAAAACAGAAAATTCTAAAATCCAGGGCTGGGCTTGATGGGATTTGGCAGAGTGAGGAAGGCAGAGTAGATTGTGAGCGGTCCACTCACTCCCAACCGTTCTGAATCAAGCAGCAAATGGACAATTACTGGAAGCCCAGTAGGAAGGCAGCCATTTTTTAAACTTCATTCATGGGACAGCATTTATCAGTCTCACAACACCAGGTTAAAGTCCAACAGGTTTATTTGGTAGCAAAAGCCATTAGTTTTCGGAGTGCTCGCTGCTCCTTCAGGTGAGTCCTTACCTGACGAAGGAGCAGCAAGTGCTCCGAAAGTTAGTGGCTTTTGCTACCAAATAAACCTGTTGGACTTTAACCTGGCATTGTGAGACTTCTTACTGTGTTCACCTCAGACCGATGCCGGCATCTCCACATCACAACAATTATTACCCATTCCTGGTCGCCCTTGAACTGAGTGTCCCACTCGGACATTTCAGAGGGCAGTTGAGAGTCAACCACATTGCTGTGGCTCTGGAATCACATGTAGGCCAGACCAGGTAAGGACGGCAGATTTCCTTCCCGAAAGGACATCAGTGAACCAGATGGGTTTTTCCGACAATCGACAATGGTTTCATGATCCTCAATAGATTCTTAATTCCGGATTTTTTTTAATTGAATTCAAATTCCACCATCTGCCATGGTGGGATTTGAACCCAGGTCCCCAGAACATTGGCTAAGGTTCTGGATTAATAGTCCAGCAATAATACCACATGGACCTTGCTTTCCTATAATTAGTAGTGTAAAAGCAGTCTCTATGCCCAATCAGGAGCCTTGGACAGGGCGTCATTCAGCAGCCTTGAGAGTTGATCACAATGAGAAATGTAAAGGCCCTCTCTATTCCTCTTAGAATAATTTTAGCCGTGATCCGGGTGCCAGGCCTTACCTTCCACCCTTCCGTCACCTCATTGTACCTGACACACAGCCCTACAAAGCCTTATCCTGCTCGGTGTCTGGAAAAAAAGCAGCGGGTAGGAAAACATTACAAATAATCGGCTCTTTAACAAACTCAATGGCTCAGCAGTTATATCCGTAGAATGCCTACAGTGCAAGAGGCCATTTGGCCCATCAAGTCTGCACCAACCACAATCCCACCCAGGCCCTATCACCTTATATTTACCCTAGCTAGCCCCACTGACACTTAAGGGGCAATTTAGCATCGCTAAGCCACCTATCCCGCACATCTTTGGAGTTAAATTAGTCATTTAAAAATTATGTCAGGCTTTAATTTGGTGCCCACTCACCTTCTGTAACATTTGAGACTGGCATGATGACGCCATTAATGGGGGAAAGGAGAGGGGGAAATCAGGATATTGAATTTGATGATCAGTCATGATCGAAGTGAATGGCAGAGCAGGCTCGAAGGGCCGAATGGCCTACTCCTGCTTCGAGTTTCTATGTCATGATGTGGAGCCCATGTCACATCTTACATTTTGCTGCCGTTTTTGTTTCCATTTGACGTGAAACATTTCTGCACGCCTAACAAAATGAAGTTGGCAGCATCACGGAGGCATCAGTCCAGTGACCTGACCCCGAAGCAAAGCAGGGGAAGCGTGTTGAGGTGACCTCAGTCTGGTGGTTAGTCCCACGGCGTTTGACCTTTGCACCCTGTGGAGAAATAAAGATATCAAATGACATGGGGGTGACGTCTGGGAACTTTTGAATGTCGAGCCTTTAGAGAGCGAGGCATGAGAACAAAAGCCTGCCTTTGTGGTCGCAACATTAAATATTAACCGCACAGAACAGCAGCTCTTTGAAGAGCTCTTTCCTGGGTAAGGAAAAGCCAATCCACAGTAAAGTGTAGTCTGCTCTGACAGATGTACCAGCTGAGAATACACAGCACTTTACATATGCTGCCCTCAATGCTATCTATTTAAATGGCAACTTGCAGTTTTTGCCATTGTTGAAACTTGTAATCTTTACAAGTTTCTATTTCAAATTGAGATCTGTTGTCATTTTTTCACATCAAATTGCCTCCTGCCCGAGAATCGTGGAGTAACGCAACGTCAGCCCATTGTGAATGTGTCAGCTCTTTGGTAGAATTGGTTAACACTGCTGCCTCACAGCGCCAGGGACTCGGGTTCGATTCCCAGCTTGGGTTGCTGTCTGTGTGGAGTTTGCAGGTTCTCCCCATGTCTGCATGGGTTTCCTCCAGGTGCTCCGGTTCCCTCCCACAGTCTGAAAGATAGGTTAGGTGCATTGGCCGTGCTAAATTCTCCCTCAGTGTACCCAAACAGGTGCCAGAGTGTGGCGACCAAGGGATTTTCACAGTAACTTCACTGCAGTGTTAATATAAGTCTACTTGTGATACTAACAAATAAACATCAAACTTATCCAATGATCTCACTCCCGTGCTGTTTTCCACCTAACATTTATCAAATGATATTCGGTTCTCTTGCCAGTGAATCTGCTTCTGCCCATCTTTCAGCTTGTGTGTTTCAGTACAAGGAAACTCGTTGTGTAAAACAAACATTTGGTGTTGCCTGTGTTTCTGTCCCCCAGTCAGCTTCAAATCTGATCCCTCCTTCTGTCACCAGGGATATTTCTCTAGTTTTCTCTCATTATGATAGGGAATTTTTCCTGGGAGTTGCAGAGTGGAGTGGGAGAGGGCAGTCAGGAGGAGCATTGTTCTCCTAGCAGCTGGTTCAAAAGAATAGGGCCATCACTGTCTGCGTGGAGTTTGCACCTTCTCCCCGTTTCTGCGTGGGTTTCCTCCCACACTCCAAAGATATGTGGGTCAGGTTGATTGGCCATGCTAAATTGTCCCTTAGTGTCAGAGTGGTATGTGGGGTTAGGGGGAAAGGGCTGGGTGGGATTGTTGTTGGTGCAGGTTTGATGGGCTGAATGGCCTCCCATTGCACTGTAAGGATTCTATAATTCTCTGAATATTGGCAGAGGTTTGGCCTCAAGTACCCTGCCCATCATCCTGATTGGAGTAACCCTGACAGAGTCTAACAAAGTAGGAGGGAGAGCACAAACGATCGTGGGAAGAATTTTTCAATGGGTCCCTAGTGGCGGATGGTGTGAACAACAGGAAACTCCTTTCACAGTGGTGGGACTGGAAGATCCCACCGCTAGCCAATGGTGGACCACCTCCACTGCCACAAAACACACCGGGGGCTGGGGGAAAATCCCAAACTATGTTCTTAAAAACACTCCTATTCAATTTGATTAGATTTCTTATTGTCATAGGTGTTAGGATACAGTGAGAAGAATTGTTTCTGGCACATTATTTTGACAAAGCATAGTGTTCATAAGAAGGAAAGGAGAGTACAGAATGTAGTGTTACAGTCATAGCTAGGGTGCAAAGAAAGATCAACTTAATGCAGGGTAAGTCCATTCAAAAGTCTGACAACAGCAGGGAAGAAGCTGTTCTTGAGTCGGTTGGTATGTGACCTCAGACTTCTGTATCTTTTTGTCGGTGGAAGAAGGTGGAAGAGATTATGCCCAGGGTGCGTGAGGCCCTTGGTTATGCTGGCTGCTTTTCCAAGGCCGTGGGAAGAGTAGGCAGAGTCAATGGATGGGAGGCTGGTTTGCGTGATGCACTGGGCTACATTCACGACCCTTCATTCAGCCTGACAATTAAATGTTTTATTGCATGTGTTTTTTTTGTCAACAGTTGCAGTGTACAGTCGGGGAACTACCTGGCACTGTTACTGATGCTCACCAGTTTGGACTCGCACGAGGAAGTCACATGATTCTCTCCTTTGATGAGAACGCAGTCAAGAGAAAGTAAGTGCCTCCGTCTGATTGTTGTATGTGGGACAAATGACCTTTAGTTGGCAAAGCAAAATGCTGCAGATGCTGGAGATCTGAGATCAAACAGCAAATCATAGAAACCCTACAGTACAGAAAGAGGCCATTCAGCCCATCGAGTCTGTACCAACCACAAACCCACCCCATGTCCCTACATATATTTCACCCACTAATCCCCCTAACCTAAGCATCTCAGGACACTAAGGGGCAATTTTAGCATCTACCTAACTCACATATCTTTGGACTGTGGGAGGAAACCGGAGCACCCAGAAGAAACCCACGCAGACACGAGGAGAATGTGCAAACTCCACACAGACAGTGACCCAAGCCGGGAATCGAACCCAGGTCCCTGGAGCTGTGAAGCAGCAGTGCTAACCACTGTGCTACTGTGCCGCCCCTCGTGGAGAGCAACATGTTGTCTTATGGAGAGCAAAACCATTTCAATGATAAAAAACAACCTGAAACATTGGGCAGGATTTTCCAGCTGATCTTCCAGTCCTGCTGAAGGCGACTCCCCCGTCCACCGTCACTGCTGTGGATTCCCCAGAGCCTGATGGATAACCTATGCAAAGAGGCATTAAAGTTAGTTTATTTATTAGTGTCACAAATCGGCTTATGTTAACACTGTAATGAAGTTACTGTGAAAAGCCCCTAGTCGCCACACTCCGGCGCCTGTCCAGGTACACTGAGGGAGAATTTAGCATGGTCAATGCACCTAAACCAGCACGTCTTTCGGACTGTGGGAGGAAACCGGAGCACCAAGTTGATATCGGCAGGGCCAGAAGATCAGGCCGGTGGCCAATGGTGAGCCACCTCCACCAGAAAACACAGGGTGTTAACTGGCCTGTTAACTTGGTTTCTCTCACATACAGACGTTAGCAGGCGCACTGAGTATTTCCAAATGTTTTCTGTTTTCATTCATCACATCCAACTTTTATTAGAGAGTGGTTTTCAGTTTAATACTCCGTGAAGGACACTTGAATTTCCCTTTTATCATGAATCAACATATTGTCTCTTCATCCTTAAAGACAAACAAACTCTGGTCTTCATTCTTTTACCCAGCAGAGGATGACCTTTTCCCTGCCCCATAAATAGTTAGGAAATGCCAACTTTGTTGTCGGCTAGTCTTCCTGTCCTAATGTCTGATCAACCTTGCCCCTTTTGAATGCTTTGACTGAAGCTGTCTCCACCACACTCAGGCAGTACTATCCAGACCTTCACCACTCACCATGTGAGGGAAGATTTTTCTTATGGCATTTTTGCTCTTTTGACCAATTATTTTAAATTTGTTTCTCCATCTTGGTTCGGTAGTCTTGATTTGATTTATTATTCTCACATGTATTAGTTTCTTGTGCTATACAGACAAAGCATACCTTTCATAGAGAAAGAAAGGAGAGGTGCAGAATGTAGCATTACAGTCATAGCTAGGGTGTAGAGAAATATCAACTTAATGCGAGATAGGTCCATTCAAAAGTCCGATGGCAGCAGGGTAGAAGCTGCTCTTGAGTCGGTTGGTACGTGACCTCAGACTTTTGTCTGGAAGAGTGTGTCTGGGCTGCGTGGGGTCCTTGATTATGCTGGCTGCCTTTCTGAGGCAGTGGGAAGTGTAGACAGAGTCAGTGGATGGGAGGCTGCTTTGCGTGATGGATTGGGCTTTGTAGTTTCTTGTGGTCTTGAACAGAGTGGGAGCCATACCAAGCTGTGATACAAGCGGAAAGAATGCTTTCTATGGTACCAGTGTCAGTGGGAGGATATAGTCACTTCCTCTGCAGAGAAACCTGGTGACTCAGAGAATCATAGAGTGATGCAACACAAAAAGGCCATTCAGCCCATCAGCCTCTACCTGCCACTCTTGTTGACTATCTTATTTTACTTTCTGGAATTCAGGGGAAGCACAACGTCAGAGTTGAAAAGAAGCATGAGGTAAATCAAAAATAGAATTTAAATTGTGGCAAGCTGGTCTTAAAAACCTAGATATAAGACCATAAGATGCAGGAGGTCAGAAGTAGGCCATTCAGCCCATCGAGCCTCCTCTGCCATTCAATGAGATCATGATTGATCTGATATGATAATCTTCAACCCCACTTTCCCACCGTACCCCCACAACTCTTGAATATGCTTAACAACACAGCCTCCACAGCTCTCTGTGATAAAGAATTCCACAGATTCACTACCCTTTAAGAGAAGAAGCATAAAAAATATATGCTTGAATAGGCCATTCGGCCCGTCGAGCCTGCTCCGCCATTCAATATGATCATGGTTGATCATGCATTGTCAGTCCCGCTTTCTCTCCATACCCCTTGATTCATTTAGCCACAAGGGCCACATTGAGCTCCCTCTTGAACGTATCTAACGAGCTGGCCCCAACAGCTTTGTGGTAGAGAATTCCCACTGGGTCGTAATTCTTTGAGTGAAGAAGTTGTTCTTCATCTCAGTCCTGAATGGCTTATCAGTTATTCTTGGACTATGACCTCCCACTTCTGGTCTTCCTCAACATCGGGAACATTCTTCCCACATCTAGCCTGTCCAGTCCCATCAGGATTTTATGTTTCTATGAGATCCCCTCTCATTCTTCTAGATTCCAGTGAGTACAAGCCCAGTTGATTCAGTCTTTCTTCATATGTCAGTCCGGACTCCAGGAATCAGTCTGGTGAACCTTCGCAGGACTCCCTCAATAACAAGAATGTCCTTCCCCAGACTGGGAGACCAAAACTGCACACAGTACTCAAGGTATGGCCTCACCAAGGCCTTGTTTAACTGCAGCATTCTTTCTCCTATATCAAATTCTCTTGCTATGAAGGCCGACACGTCTTTCCCCTCACCTCTGTCTTAAATAGGCAACCCCCTTGCTCTGTGATTAAGCGCACTGCTCCTAGACTCTCCTACAACAGGGAAACAGCCTCTCAACATATGGGAGGAGAAAGGTTAAGATGAGGAGTGCCAAAGGAGCTCCACAGTTTAGGAACAAAAAGAGATCGAGTTATGGTCGGAGACAATGAAATCAATCTTGGAGCATTGACCTTGCGGCTGGAATTTTATGGCCCTGTCCGCCAGGAGAATTGGAGCGGGCGAGAGGTGGACAATGGGAAGGTCCATTGACCTCAGGCAGGATTTTACGGTTTCGGGACGAGCAAAGCCATAATTTAAGAAGGGATTGATACAATAAATGTAAACCAAGTGTTTCCTCTTATGGGGCAATCCCGAACAAGAGGTCACAGGTATAGGTTGAGAGGCAATAGATTTAAAACTACTTCTCACAGAGTGTGGTGAGTTAGTGGAATTCGCTGCCCCATTGCACAGTGGAGTCTGAATCATTGAATGGTTTCGAGAAGGAAAAAAGATCTATTTCTAATTTTAAAAAAGTCTAAGGGGATATGGGGAACGGGTGGGAGGTGGATTTGAGACCAGTGAGAGATCAGCCATGATCTGATTGAATGGCGGAGCAGGCTCGAAGGGCTGAATTTGCCTACTCCTGCTCCCATGTTCCTAAGTTACATTAACTACATAACCTTGCACAATCCCCTCTGGTGTGGAGCCTAAACCCTCTGACTCAATAGGCATGACAGCTACCACTAACTGAAGGCTGACACTAATAGCTGCACCTTCAGTGAAGAAAAGCTGATGGAGCAGAGAGACACACTTCCCCCTCTATCAAAGACATGTTCAGTTTAATTGAATCTGTAAAATACCATGGTGAAGAGCTCATGTTTCAGCTGACTTGCACCAAAAAGATTTCGACAGTCGTGGTTTGTCAAGAAAGTACTCCAAATGAAAAGCAGCTTCAACATTTCTTGCAGGGGTGATGCACATGTGTATCTTGTTACAGGAGAATCAACTTTGGTATGTCTGGTTGACCAAATGTTATTGACTCGCACTGAACCAAGTCAGTGTATAATTAAAAGATGAAGGGTGCTGTCAGACTGGTGACAAGGTGGCACAGTGGTTAGCACTATTTCCTCACAGCACCAGGGACCCAGATTCGATTCCAGCCTCGGGTCACTGCCTGTGTGTGGTTTGCACATTTTCCATGTGTCTGCATGGGTTTGCTCTGGGTGCTCCAGTTTCCTTCCACAGTCCAAAGATGTGCGAGCTAGGTGGATTGGCCATGCTAAATTGCCCCTTAGTGTTAGGGGGATTGGGAGGGTAAATATATGGGGTTACGGAGCTAGGGCCTGGGTGGGATTGTTGTCTGTGCAGGCTCAATGGGCCAAATGGCCTCCTTCTGCACTGTAATTTCTATGACTTGATGACTGTGCTTCCTGTTCCTCCCAGATTCACCATCCAGCTGAACATTCGAACCTATGCCTCCAGTGGCCTGGTGTACTACATGGCCCATCAGAACCAGATCGACTATGCAGCTCTTCAACTCTGGAAGGGGCAGTTACATTTCCTGTTCAACCTTGGGAAAGGTACAGCCAAGACCATCATGCCGACTCCCATTAATGATGGCAAATGGCATACAGTAAGTCTTAACACTTCGCTAAATACTCACTTTTATCAGTATTCCTTACATAGAGATGCATTTGTGCTTAGGTTACTGCACTGGTGTACCAGCAGGCATTTTGATTTGATTTGATGTATTATTGTCACTTGCGCACTATACAGACAAGGCATATTGCTCATAGAGAAGGAAGGGAGAGAGTGCAGAATGTAGTTTTACAGCCATAGCTAGGGTGTAGAGAAAGATCACCTTAATGCGAGGTAGGTCCATTCAAAAGTCTGATGGCAGCAGGGAAGAAGCTGCTGTTGGGTCAGTTGGTCCTCAGACTTTTGTATCTTTTTCACGATGGAAGAAAGTGGACGAGAGAATGTCCAGGGAGTGTGGGGTCCTTAAAAATGCTGGTTGCTTTTCCAAGGCAGCGTGAAGTGTAGACAGTGTCAATGGATGGGAAGCTGGTTTGAATGATGGACTGGGCTTTGTTCACAACCCTTTGTAGTTTCTTGCACTCTTGGGCAGAGCAGGAGCCATTCCAAGCTGTGATACAACCAGAAAGGACGCTTTCTATAATGCATCTGTAAACGTTGGTGAGAGTTGTAGCTGACATGCCAAATTTCCTTAGTCTTTTGAGGAAGTAGAGGCATTGATGGGCTTTCTTAACTATAGTGTCAGCATGGGGGGGTGTTGGTCTAGGACAGGTTGTTGGTGATCTGGACACCTAAAAACCTGAAGCTCTGAGCAATTTCTACTTTGTCCCCAGTGATGTAGACAGGGGTCATGGACATATGATCCAGAGTTCAGATTCCACAAAGGCAGTCGGGGGATCTAAATTCAGTTAATAAAGAGATACGGAATTTTAATAAGTGTCAGTGCTAATGATCGTGAAAGTACCAGATTGTTGTAAAAGCCCCACACTGAAATAAAAAATTGCTGGAAAATCCCAGCAGGGCTGACAGCATCTGTGGCGAGAGCATAGAGCTGACATTTCAATTCTGGATGTTCCTCCATCAGACCTGCTGTGATTTTCCAGCACTTTCTGTTTTTGTTTCAGATTCCAGCATCCACTGTATTTTGCTTTTATCGTTGTAAAAATCTCACCTGGTTCACTCAAGTGACCTTTAGGGAAATCTGCCACCTGTACCAGGCCTGGCCTGTGTGTACCTCCAGATCCACAGCAATCAGGCTGCCTCTTAAACGCCCTCTAAACCAGGCATTAAGCCTCTCATTCGATAGGGTCTTTTAAGAGACTTTTGGATGAGTACATGGGACTTAGTGAGATAGAGGGTTATAGGTAAGCCTGGTAGGTAGAAATATGTTCGGCGTAACCTGTAGGCCGAAGGGTCTGTTTGTGCTGTAGTTTTTCTATGTTCTATGTTCTATTTACATATTTTGGCCTTGGAGGGAGTGCAGAGGAGGTTTACTAGGCTGATACCGGAGTTGAGGGGGTTGAGCTATGAGGAGAGGCTGAATAAATTAGGCTTGTACTCGTTAGAGTTTAGAAGAATGAGGGGAGATCTCATTGAGACGTATAAGATGATGAATGGGATGGATAGGATAGAGGTGGACAGACTCTTCCCGCTCAAAAAAGACAGTAGGACTAGGGGGCACAGCCTCAAGATAAAGGGGGGGCGGTTTAGAACGGAGTTGAGGAGGAACTTCTTCACTCAAAGGGTGGTGAATCTCTGGAATTCTCTGCCCATTGAAGTGGTGGAGGCTGCCTCGCTAAATATTTTTAAGACGCAGGTTGATGGGTTTTTGATAAGAGAGGGGATTAAGGGTTATGGGGAGAGGGCGGGAATGTGGAACTGAGCCACGACAGATCAGCCATGATCTTATTGAATGGCGGGGCAGGCTCGAGGGGCTGGATGGCCTACTCCTGCTCCTATTTCTTATGTTCTTATGTTCTTATATTTGGCAACCCCAGGTGGGCAATAAATGCTGGCCAGCCAGCACTGCCCATGTCCCACAAATGAATAAAAATAAAAATTTGTGGAAATCAAAATCTGCCTGAGGCAGACGCGTGAAAAATGACCCAACCCAAATTTGGGTCTGAAATTTTTTGGGTACCTTTGGGACACAAGGCATTGTTCCATGAACTTGGGCCTTACTGTGCTAGCTTTACCCCTGGAAAACTGGCACCAAGAGGTTCTATTTATACCAAAGGATTTCCGTCAGGTAACACTGGACCATCAGAATGGTGATGGGTGGAGACCGAGGACTTTCCCAAGAGGCACCATTTCAGGCGACACATACTTCTGAATGGCTACGAGACAGATCAGGAAAAGTCTTGGAGCAGACTACCCGTGAGAATTTCGGCTGACTGAAAGAAGCCAGAAATAGAGTGAGCCCCAAATTCTAATTTTGATTGAATAAAATTTTCAAGTCATCGAACACTTCTAAATATTAAAGTTGATTAAATTAAATTACCTGTAAATTTTAATTTCCACAGAGGGGTTTAGAATCCCTACAGTGTAGGAGGAGGCCATTTGGCTCATTGTGTCTGCACCAACCACAAATCCCACCCAGGCCCGATCCCCGTAACCCCAGGTATTTACCCTGCTAATCCCTCTGGCACTAAGGGTCAATTTAGCATGCCCAATCCACTGAACCTATACATCTTAGGACTGTGGGAGGAAACCGGAGCTCCCAGAGGAAACCCACGCAGACACGGGGAGAACGTGCAAACTCAACACAGACAGTGACCCAAGCTGGGAACCAAACCCAGGCACCTGGTGCTGCGAGGCAGCAGTGCTAACCACTGCGCCACCGTGCCATTTCACTATTAGCTTGCTGTGATTTTAGCAGCAGAGCTAAGGGAATCCTGGGAAAACAGAGTATTTCTATTCTATTTCTACCGTGGGCGGCATGGTAGCACAGTGGTTAGCACTGCTCCTTCACAGCTCCAGGGACTTGGGTTCGATTCCCGGCTTGGGTCACTGTCTGTGTGGAGTTTGCACATTCTCCCTATGTCTGCATGGGTTTCCTCCAGGTGCTCCAGTTTCCTCCCACAGCCCAAAGATGTGTGGGTTAGGGTAATTGGCCATGCTAAATTGTCCCTTAGTGTCCTGTGTTAGCTGGTAATATATGAGGGTAGGGCCTGGGTGGGATTGTGGTCGGTGCAGACTTGATGGGCCGAATGGCCTCTTTCTGCACTGTAGGGTTTCTATGATTTCTATATTTCCAGGCTTTCCATTGCTCGGCCAACAAAATTACAGCAGACAGTCCCCCTGTGAGAATCCCTGCCCTCTGTAAACAGTAACAAACTCACAGGCTGGAATTCAATGCCGGTGGGAATCCCTGATCCCTTTGACGGCGCATCCCTTGCCGCGGGTTTCCCGGCTGTCTGGTTGGAATCAATGGGAAATCCCATTGACAGCAGCGGCACCAGAAGATCCGGCCACCCACGAGCGGCACACCGACTCCTACCACACGGCAGGGAGGTCAGAGAATCCTGCCCACAATATTAACGCTGCTTTGATCCTGGGTTCTAGAATCCCCTTTCTAAACCGCTCAACCTCTCTGACCGTTCCTCCTTTAAGATGCTCCTAATTCTTTGACCAAGCCTTGAGTTTTTTGAGGGCTTGCTGTCAAATTTTGTCCAATAATACATTCCCTGTGATCCAACTGCCTTGGGACGTTTCAAACGACAGTACAGCACAGGAAACAGGCCCTTCGGCCCTCCAAGCCTGTGCCACTCATTGGTCCAACTGGACCATTCATTTGTATCCTTCCATTCCCAGTCTGCTCATGTGACTATCCAGGTAAGTCTTAAACGATCCCAGCGTGTCCGCCTCCACCGCCCTACTTGGCAGTGCATTCCAGGCTATGTTAAGGGTTCGGGGAATGGGAGTCGGATATATAAGACCATAAGAGATAGGAGCAGAATTAGGCCACTTGGCTCATCAAGTCTGCTCCGCCATTCAATCATGGCTGATATGATTCTTGTCCCCATTCTCCTGCAAGTTATTTGTCGGATAGAGCAGCAGAGATTAGTCCTCATGTTGTTCAGCAGACCAAGTACATAGCGATGCTGAAATGAGACATCTGTGATAATGTTGGAACCAGCCAGACTTTGCAGAGTACTTTTCTGGATGACCATCAGCTATCAATCAATGAGAAGAATTGCCTGTCATTTCAGCTCGGAAAAGAAATAGCATTGTAATACCAAAAACAAATGCAGGAATCTGAACCATGACCATAGTAATAGTTATAATTACAGGGAATGTGGCTTCTATTTCTCTGATTCTTTTCCTCCCTCTATCAAAGGTGAAAACAGAATATGCAAAGCGAAGAGGCACGATTACTGTTGATGGGGAGGAATCCAACTCTGCACTGGGAGATGGCAATTCACTGGACATTGAAGGAAAACTCTACCTTGGAGGTTTGCCTTTAGACTACACTGCCAAGAGAATAGGAAATGTAAGAATAACTCCAGTGTTAGACATGTGAAATGTTGCTCTGATGCCTTTTACTAACGTCCTAATCTTGTAGGTCATTATCATTGATGATACAATAGAGGTTGAAGGGGGTCAATTTAGCACAGTTGGCTAGACAACTGGTTAGTAACGCCAACAGCATGGGTTCAATTCCCATCCATACCAGCTGAGGTTATTATGAAGGTCCTGTCCTCTCAACCTTGCCACTCACCAGAGGTGTGATGATCCTCAGGTTAAATCACCACCAGTCAGTGCCCATAGTCATAAAATCCCAAAGGTACAGAAGGAAGCCATTCGGCCCATCGAGACTGCACCGATAACAATTCCACCCAGCCCTATCCCTGTAACCCCACATGTTTACCCTGCTGATCTCCCTTACGCTATGTGCCAATTTAGTATGGCCAATTCACCTAACCGGAATGGGGGAGCAAACCAGAGCACCCAGAGGAAACTCTTGTAGGCGTGTAGAGAATGTGCAGACACCGCACAGAGAGCCAGCCATGGCTGGAATTGAACCCAGGTCTCGGGTGCTGTGAGGCAGCAGTGCTAACCACAGTGCCACTGTGCTGCCCCATCAGCTGGGACATTGGTGACCTGCATCTGAAGGTTGTAAATTTAGTAAAGTATAAATTAACCATCAACTGCTGATGATGATCTTGTAGCAGCAGCATTGAAACAGGTTTGCCATTCGGGTGTACTCTGCAGTCAGCTATTAGGACCCATGCTATCCAGTCCTCAGCTTTAGGTAGGACTGCCTCGGAATATCTGCGTCACACAAGGAAGGGAAAGGGAGGCGAGGAAGGAAGGAGAGTAAATTGTGCCCCCTATTAGCAGATAGGAAGCGACATTATCAGCGACCATAAAAATGTCTCCATCCTGTCCCATCTCCTTATTGAAAATAAGGATGTTGTTCGGCTGCAGGGGAAATGGATACGGGGATTATACTAAGAGGAATGATCTTTTAAAAAAAAATCATCCTAATGTGTTATATTTATATTTGTAAAATTGATGCTTCAGTAAAATGAGGAAGGAAAGAAGACAACTCTTCAGCCATGCTTGTATTTCTCCAGTTGAGATGAAGCACGGTACTTCAATCTCAATGTATTGAATTGAAATTATCGTGGTGTTCAGTGTCGAGATATTACGCTGGTGTAGATGATATTTGTGTGTAAGATAAGCAAGGTTTTTCTCACATTCTTGTCCCCACAAGTTGGAGCTGTGCTCATTTTCAATAACCTCCCAAACTGTGCCCATAAAAATTTCAGCACGGTTGCATCCATTTGGCCCGTAGTGTCTGTTACTTACTGGGGCTGTGTGCGTATCGATATCCAACCAGAAAAATGGAGAGCTTGTCCTTTAATCTTTTAACGATAAATTTCAATTTTGCTCACGGTTTTCAGAAGTCCAGGCCTCAAATCTGGCCTGGACGGCTGCATGGGTCCCAACAGGACGGTGTGAGCCGTCACCCTCGCTAATCCTCAATCCTGTGCGCCTGCTCAAATCCTTGGAAAACAGGATGTTTCTATTCTTCTAGGCTTTCCATTGCTCAGCCAATGAAGTTACAGCAGACAGTCCCCTTTTGGGAATCCCTCGCCCTGGTCCTCTGTAAACAGTAACAAACTCGCAGGCTGGAATTCAGCACCAGTGGGAATCCCTGGTTCCTCTGACTGCCGCAGGTTTCCCGATAGCTTGTGGTGGAATCAATGGGAAATCCCAGTGACAGCAGCGGGATCAGAACATCCCAGCACCCGTGAACGGGTACGTGCCTGCATCAAATGGCTGTGAAAATGCGGGTAGATGTTCTGGGAATTTAAGCTCTGAGATCAGGACAGTAAAGTATATAGGCGTACTCTCCGCTTCCCATTGTAATTCCAGTAGGAATCCACTGGCATGGCCGTAGACTTTCAACACCTCCTTTCCCTTGACTCCATTTGGCATTTAAGTTTGAGAGGCATGGACAGAGTGGACAGTCAGAAGCTTTTTCCCAGGGTGGAAGAGTTAATTGCTAGGGGGCATAGGTTTAAAGTGTAAGAGGCTAGATTTAAAGGAGATGTACCAGGCAAGTTTTTTTATACAGAGGGTGGTGGGTGCCTGGAGCTCGCTGCTGGGGGAGGTAGTGGGAAGCAAATACAATAGTGACTTTTAAGGGGCGTCTTAACAAATACATGATTAGGATGGGAATAGAGGGATATGGTCCCTGGAAGGGTTGGGAGTTTTGGTACAGTTGGGCAGCATGATTGGTACAGGCTTGGAGGGCTGAAGGGCCTGTTCCTGTGCTGCAATTTTCTTCATTCTTTGACCTTTGAAATCAGAATACCATTCAGCCCCTTGAGCAGTTCCACTTGGTAGCACCTTGGTAACCCACTGAGAAAACCTATCTTTGATTTCCTGCATACAACAGTCAAAAACCATGAAGGTCAGCAGATGTGTTGCAATGAGTTACTCTTAATTGTTATGACGTATGCAAAGTCAGAGAATATTGCCAGATTTTCAGTATCCCTAGCAGCTGAAACAGTTTTCAAAGGCTAGTTAGCATTTAGATCAGATTCTCATGTTGCTTCCAAGAATGCAAGTGTTGTGACGTGACAAATAAATACTATACCCATGTAAAATGTCCACACAAAATCCGATAGTCGCAGATTCACAGACTAGTTCCTCTTCCTCCTTTACACAAGGATGTCAAAAACTGCCACATCTGAATTTTAAATATTGCAAAAGCAGGATTGTTGAGAGAGGGTAATAGGCATTCAAAAGGGAATTGGGTGAATATTTGAAAAGAAACAATGTGCAGGGTTACAGAGAGGAGGCAGGAGAACGGAAGTAAGTAAAGTGCTCATTCGGAGAACCGGTGCAGACATGATGGCTAGAATGTTACCAGCATGCCTGCCCGAGGCTTGTAAGGTTGCACCCGAGGCCAATGGGGAATGCCATTCTTTGAGCTTCGCCTGCCCTGCTTATGGGCTGGACGTGCCAATAAAATTCCAGCAAATGGATCGAATGGCCTTCTCCACCATGCTGTAACTGTTTGTAATTATGTATTGGGAGATGTGTGGTTGATAGATGCTTTAAGATTGTCTCTTTGCAGCAACCCAGGGTGAAGTTCCAAAGACCTTTCCAAAGGTAATATTTTCCATTGGGTGATGATGAGGTAAAAATGCCGAAACACTCTAATTGCGTTCCTCCGTGCGCTGTTTTTAAGCATGCATTTGACCCAATTACCTACAATCCCCCTAAATGTAACAGACTGAGGAATGTGGTATGAGGCTCTTATCTGGAATTCAGCAATTGGAAAGTGCATACTGTTCCCCACCCCCCAGCATTTCAGTTGTCTCTGTCTGATCCACGTTTTATCACATTAGATAAAATTGAACAGGACGTAACAAAATCAATTGTTGTGAATTATTACACATCCATCTCATTGTGAGCCATTTCTTCAGGCGACGCACAGTATCCCTGCCTGCCTTGGCAACGTGACATTGAATAACAAGCCCCTAGACATGGAGAGGCCAGTTTCCATCCTCACTGTGGGCACATGTTACACTTCCATCCAGGAGGGCACTTTCTTCGATGGCACAGGATTTGCTGCACTGGGTAAGTGGAGTTAAATGTTAATGTTTAAATGCAATGCCTGCTTTATACTTGGGAATGTTTTCCAAAATCCAAAATTCAGTTTCATAGAATCATAAAGTCCCAACAGTGCTGAATTAGGCCATTCAGCCCATCGGGTCTGCACCAACCACAATCCCACCCAGGCCCTGTCCCCACAACCCCACACATTTACCCCACTAATCCTTCCAACCTACACATCCCAGGACACTAAGGGGTAATTTATCATGGCCAATCAAACTAACCTGCACATCTTTAAGTATGCCTGTATGTGTTAATATCTGAGGAAAGCGAAACCTTGCTGGGTTTGTGGCCTGCAGCCCCGTCATCGCTGATTCTCCTCAGACTACCTGCACCGTGGAAGGAAGCTCATTGGCCCATTGAAACCAGGCTGGTTACCTGTAGAGCAATTCAGTCTGCCCCTTTGCCTATCCCTGTGGCCCTTCATTTCCCTCAAGTGACCGTCCAGGAGAATTTGCTTCTCTTATCGGGGTGAGATAGATAGATGGTTTGATGAGAAAATTGGATGAGGCCATTGCACAGTCATCCCTGGTCACCGTAAAATTAGCAGCAACAGCAGAAACTAGTCAGTACGTCACATTGTGTGGAAGATAAAGAATTTCTTTGGGAAAGACCAGCTTTTCTTTTGTTACAGATTAAAATCTCATTTTTCAGCAACCTGAACAGTGGACTAAACACCCTTTCTGGTTTTTGTTGTTTACAGTGAAAGAAGGTTATAAAGTGAGGTCTGATGTTGTTGTTACACTTGAGTTCCGCAGTACATCCCGGAATTCTGTACTGCTCGGAATCAGCAGCGCTAAGGTGGATGCAATCGGATTGGAGATTGTAAATGGCAAGGTGAGAACGATTGGCAGCTTTCCTGTTCTAGATTCATTCAGTGGACCGTGTATCCCAGGCTGGCAATCGGGATCAGCCAATCTTAGATTGTCTCAGCAGGTCTGAGAACATCTGTGGAAAGAGAATAGAGCCAATGTTTTGAGTCTGGATGACCCTGCGAAGGGTTACCCAGCCTCGAAACATTGGCTCTATTCTCTCTCCACAGATACTGTCAGGTCTACTGAGGTTTTTCCAGCATTTTCTGTTTCAGATTCCAGCATCTGCAGTATTTTGCCTTTGCCTCACTCTCAGATTGTGTTACTCTGATGGCAAATTGAAAGGTTTTGTCATTGTGGCCTACCGTTGGTGACTTCAGTGGCCAAATTCACTTGTGGGACATGGATGTCCTGGTTAGCCAGCATTTATTACCCATCCCTAGTTACCCTTGAGAAGGTGGTGAGCTGCCTTCTTGAATCGCTGCAGTCCGCATGCTGTGGGTTGACCCACAATGCCGTTAGGGAGAGAATTCCAAGATTTTGATCCACTGACCACAAAGAACAGCAGTATATTTCCAAGTCAGGATGGTGAGTGGCTTGGAGAAGAACTTGCAGGTGGTGATGTTCCCATGTATCTGCTGCCCTTGTCCTTCCAGATGGAAGTGGCCCTGGGTTTTAGAAGGTGCTGCCTAAGGATCTTTGGTAAATTTCTGTGGTGCATCTTGTAGATTGTACACACTCTGCCACTGAGCGTCCGTGGTGGAGGGAGTGGATGTGATGCCAATCAAGCGGGTTGCTTTGTCCTGGATGGTGTCAAACCGTACACGATTAAACTAGTAGAGAAAGGAATGCTGTGTGTGCAGTATTAAGTGCCCAATTACTTTTACTCCCAGCAAACTGTGAACGAATAAGCAGCTACCATCAAATTCAACCTATCAAACTTTACTTCCTGTGCCTATTGGTAACCATATTGGTCTTGGCAATGTCTTCAATTCATTGAAAACGCAATCAGGCAGCTTCTATAATGGGCAGCCAGTCCACAATGCCAGTTACACACTGGGCAGCAAGTTGAAAATGTCCAGTTGGCATTGCAGAAAGCATTAGAGAGAATCCAGATGATGACCATGAGACTGGTTCCTGAAATTAGAATTGACTTATAAAGATTACCCACCTTTGACTTTTGTGAGGAGAGGATGAGAAAGGGGTGCTTGAGATGAGATCTTCAGGATTGGGAAATTAAAATGTGGGAAGTTCCTTCTGTCGAGCAAAGATTTGAGAACCAGAGCACTCAGTCTACACTGAAGAGCGTCAGAAGAAAATATGAGATTTGGGCAGCATTTACCTGCGGAGCAGATTTTATACACTTCACCATCTCAATGGACGTTGGCATTGCATTGTAATGCTCAATGGCTTCGATGTTGCTTCTATAACAGGACACATAAAATTGCACACAGCGCTCTCCCTGTGTCTGAACAGTACTTTGTGTAGATTCATACTCCTGAACTCAACCCGCAGTTTATTTGATTGGTCTTTTTACAAAGAAAGAATTTGCATTTATGTAGCATTCTTCACAACCTTAATGTCATCTCAGATCAATATCTCTGACCTCAGTGGTTGGTAAGCTGATGGAGAGGCTTCTGAGGGACAAGATTTACGAACATTTGGAGAGGTTTGACATGATCAGGAATAGTCAGCATGGATTTGTCAAGGGCAGGTCGTGCCTTACAAGCCTAGTTGAGTTCTTCGATAATGTGACTGAACACATTGACGAAGGAAGTGCCGTGGACGTAGTGTACATGGACTTCAGCAAGGCGTTTGATAAGGTCCCCCATGCAAGACTTCTTGAGAAGGTGAGAGGGCATGGGATCCAAGGGCCTTTGGCCTTGTGGATCCAGAACTGGCTTGCCTGCAGAAGGCAGAGAGTGGTTGTGGATGGGGCTTTTTCTGAATGGAGGTCAGTCACCAGCGGAGTGCCTCAAGGATCTGTTCTGGGACCCTTGTTGTTTGTCATTTTCATAAATGACCTGGATGAGGAAGTGGAGGGATGGGTAAGTAAGTTCGCTGATGACACGAAGGTCGGTGGTGTTGTGGATGATCTGGAAGGATGGCAAAAGTTGCAGCAGGACATAGATAGGATGCAGGACTGGGCGGAGAAGTGGCAGATGGACTTCAACGCGGATAAATGTGTAGTCGTCCATTTTGGCAGAACCAACGGGATGAACGAGTACACTATCAAGGGCAGAAGTCTGAGTAGTGTTGAGGAGCAGAGGGATCTTGGGGTCCGGGTCCACAGGACTCTTAAATCGGCCTCGCAGGTGGAGGAGGTGGTCAAGAAGGCGTATGGTGTACTGGCCTTCATTAATCGAGGGATTGAGTTTAGGAGTCGGGAGGTAATGCTGGAACTTTATAAGACCCTTGTCAGGCCTCATTTGGAGTATTGTGCGCAGTTCTGGTCGCCTCACTATAGGAAAGATGTAGAAGCTATTGAGAGGGTGCAGAGGAGATTTACAAGGATGTTGCCTGGACTGGGAGGCATGCCTTATGAAGTTAGGTTGAGGGAGCTGGGACTCTTTTCCCTGGAGAGACGAAGGTTGAGAGGCGACCTGATAGAAGTTTACAAAATGTTAAGAGGAATAGATAGGGTGGACTCTCAGAGGCTATTTCCCCGGTTTGAAATGGTCGCTACGAGAGGACACAGATTTAAGGTGCGGGGAGGGAGGTTCAGAAGTGATGTTAGGGGTAAGTTTTTCACTCAGAGGGTGGTGAGTGAATGGAATCGGCTGCCGTCAGTGGTGGTGGAGGCGAACTCGCTGGGGTCTTTTAAAAGACTTCTGGATGAGTATATGGGGTTTAATGAGATTGAGGGTTATAGATAGGTCTGTAGGTAGGTAGGTGATGTGATCGGCGCAACTTGTGGGCCGAAGGGCCTGTTTGTGCTGTAGTGTTCTATGTTCTATGTTCTATCACTTCACAATGAAGCACATGTAGAATGCAGTCACTGTTAGAATTTAGGAATAAGCAGCAGGCAGTATATGCAAAGCCACAGGATTAAAATAGCCAGATTTTTAATGGCATTGGTTGAGGGATGACTTTTAGCCAGGGCATGAGGAGAATACCCCTTCTTCTGTCATGCCATGCCTTGAGAGGGCATAGGTAACCATGGTCTTCTCCAACCATGGTTCTGCTTGGCAGGATTCAGCAGAGGTTTCCCATTTCCTTCTGCAGGCGCAAGGTTGGCCGTAATCTCCTCCACTCTTACCACCTGCCATTGATGTATGTTGGAAAGATTTACAAGTTGACTCTCAAATTGTTTGGCCAGGTTACGAACGCACCTTCCTTGGCCATTAGCTCCTGGTGTGGGATTTGAACTTAGATCTTCTAGCTGAGAGGCAGGGATGCTACCCACTGCGCCACAAGAGCTACCAAACTATCTTTTTGTATCTCCCTAAGAGGTCCACAGGGTCTCAGATTAAGACCTCGAGTAAAAAGATAACGCCAAGGATGTGGTTTATATGGACTTCAGCAAGGCATTCAATAAGGTCCCCCATGCAAGACATCTTGAGAAAGTGAGAGGGCATGGGATCCAAGGGGCTGTTGCCTTGTGGATCCAGAACTGGCTTGCCCGCAGAAGGCAGAGAGTGGTTGTGGAGGGGTCTTTTTTTGCATGGAGATTGGTCACCAGTGGAGTGCCCCAGGGATCGAGATGTTGCTACAAGAGGACACAGGTTTAAGGTGCTGTGGAGTAGGTACAGAGGAGATGTCAGGGTTAAGTTTTTCACTCAGAGGGTGGTGGGTGAATGGAATCGGCTGCCATCGGTGGTGGTGGAGACGAACTCGTTGGGGTCTTTTAAGAGACTTCTGGTTAAGTACATGGGATTTAATGGGTTTGAGGGTTATACTTATGCCTAGTGGGTATGGATATGATCAGCGCAACTTGTGGGCTGAAGGACCTGTTTGTGTTGTAGTTTTCCTATGTTCAAATGACATTCTGCATGGGTAAATGTGAGTAGCACATGTTGGTGGGAAGATTAGCGAGATCATTCTTTGCTTGGAAGGTGCAAGTCTAGGTGGGGAAAGAAAGCAAAGATATCTCAGTGTACAAATACATGAATCACTCAAAGTTGTGCCATGGGTTAGTTTGTCTGCTGTGTGATGATTCCTAAGTGCTTAACAGTAGTATAGAAATGCAAAGGAGGTTTACAAGAATGGTTCAGGGATGAGAAAATTCAGTTATAAGGGTAGATTGGAAAGTTTGGGACTGTTCTGTTTGGAGAGAAGAATGCTAAGAAGAGATTTGATTGAGATGTTCAAAATCATGAGGAGGCTGGACAGAGTCGATGGGGAGAAACTGTTCCTGTTTGTAACAGGATCAATAACAAGAGGGCGAGACTTAAAATGATTTTCAAAAGAAGCTAATGTGATGTGAGGAAAAACTTTTTCACATAGCGACGGGTTCAGGCCTGGAATGCACTGCCTGGTAGTACGGTGGAGGCAGGTTCAGTCGAAGCATTCAAGAGGGCATTAGATGATTACATAGAAACCAGAAGCAGGAATAGGCATTCGGCCCTTGAAGCCTGCTCTACCATTCATTATGGGCATGGCTGATCATCAAATTCAATATGCAGATCCCCCCATAACCTTGATCTCTTCAGCCTGCAGAGCTATACCTAATTTCCTGAAATCATACAACATTTTGCCCTCAACTACTTTCTGTGGTAGTGAATTCCGCACATTCACCACCCTCTGGGTGAGAAAATTTCTCCTCACCTCAGTTCTAAAAAGTTTATCCTCAAACTGTGACCCCCTAGTCCTGGACTGCCCCACTATTGGGAACATTCTTTCTGAGTCTAACTCTGTTAGAATTTTATAAGCGTCTATGAGATCCCCTCTCACTCTTCTAACTCCAGTGACTATAATCATAACTGACTTAGTCTGTCCTCAAATGAAAGACCTGCCATCCCAGGAATCAACCTTTGCTTGACTCCTTCTATTGCAAGGACATCCTTCCTCAGATAAGGACACCAAAACTGCACACAATACTCCAGGTGTGGCCTCACCAACGCCCTATAGAATTGAAGTAAAATATCCCTATCCCCATACTCAAATCCTCTCACCATGAAGGCCAATAAACCATTTGCCTTCTTTACTGCCTGCTATACCTGCGCGCTTACTTCCAGCGACTGATGCACAAGGAAACCAAGGTTTCACTGAGGATCCACCTGGAATACTTGAATGAAACAATGTGCAGGATACAGGGGACTGGGACTAAGTCACAGTGCTCATCCAGAGAGCCGGTGCAGACACGACGGGCTGAAAGGTCTTCTCCTGTGCCATAAGACTTCTGTGATTGGAGGGGATGGTGAGAACTTCAGCCATGAGGTACAATGTATATTTTGTAAGGAAGTCATTTTGTTCAAACTTCAAAGTTAACATCTGGTGCAGAGGATTTATGAAAGCCCCTGTTCCCTGCACCCACCCAGCACAGTGGCACAGTGATTAGCACTGCTGCCTCACTGTGCCAGGGACCCGGGTTCAATTCTGGCCTTGGGTCACTGTCTGTGCAGAGAGTGCACTTTCTCCCCATTCTGTGTAGATTTCCTCCGGGTGCTCCGGTTTCCTCCCACAGAGTTATGTTGATTGGCCATGCTAAATTGATCCTAGTTTCAGGGGGATTAGCAGCATTAAAATGTGGAGTGACAGGAATAGGGCCTGTATGGGATTGTGGTCAGTGAAGACTCAATGGGCTGAATGGCCTCCTTCTGCTCTGCAGGGATTCTATGATTCTACAAATAGACGGCAGAATTTGGTATGTTATGCAGTCAGTGTGTGTTTGTTGTATGATTTTGAGCCTGTTCTTCATCATCTGTATCTGGGCTCCATGCTGTTGTCCATTCCTTTCCTACTAAGGTCTGGCCCTGCAAGTCAGATTTGTGCATTGCGCTCCATTGCAATGTGATCTGCGCTCGTGGAGGCAAGCTTGTCAGAGAAGCAAAAGATATGCTTGCAGCCACCCGGTGCTGAGGCCGGGGGGGGGGGGGGGGGGGGGGGGGGCGGTGGGATACCTCGGTGCTGGGCTTGTGGAATACATTGGGAACCCAGAAGAAACAGGGTCCTGAAGTGATGGAAAATGTCATTTTGAGGAATGAGAAATTCCTGGCCAACAATTGTGAGGTCATCATTCGACCCCTTGTGGAACATTTTCCTATTTTGTTGCTCCTTCTGTGCCAAGTCTTAATCTGCTGTAAATAATTTAGCATAAATGTAATATAAACCTTGCTTTTTAATCCCCATTTAAGGCTATTTTGTTTATTAAAACCATGAATTTAACGTCTATGCAAGCATTTTGATTTCATTCCATATTGTACACACAGCTCAATGTTTTACCATGTGGAAGCACTTAAAAATTAACTTCAGTTTCTCAAACTTTTCCCCAAAGAATTACATAAATCCTCTCTCTTTTTAGTTAACCCTTTCTTTACTTCTCAGTCCTGTTAAAAGGATTCCACAAACCAAGATGCCTAAAGTAAATATCAGATAACTTGTACTTGTTGGATTTAACTCTCGCATCTCTCTTTCCTGTCCCACCATCACCGGATGCGTTCTTGCCATCAAGTGAGAGAGGCAATCCATTCCTAGCCAGAACCAACCTTCTGTCTGATCAGTGGCTGGGGCTGTGTGGAAGCAATTGGAATTCATTCACGATTGCTATCTCTCCATTTGGGAAAAGCAGCTTTCTCTGGTGCATTGGAAACTAAACAGTTTGCCAGTTGAAAAGTATAAAGACTTATAAAATTCTAACAGATCAAGACAGGGTAGTTGCAGGGAGGATGTTCCCAATGGTGGGGGGAGCCCAGAACCAGCAGTCACAGTCTGAGGATTTAGGATAGAGATGAGGAGGCATTTCTACACCCAAAGAGTGATGAGCCTGTGGAATTCATTACCACAGGAAACAGTTGATGCCAAAACATTAAATGTATTCAAGGGGCAGCTAGATATAGCACTGGGGGCAAATGGGATCTAAGGTTATGGGAAGAAAGCAGATCAGGCTATTAAGTTGGACGATCTGCCATGCCCATAATGAATGGCAGAGCAGGCTTGAAGGACCAGGAATGGCCTCCTCCTGCACCTACCTTCTATATTTCTATGTTTCTATGATTTGATTTTGATTTATTATTGTCACATATATTAATTAACATGCAGTGAAAAGTATTTTTTCTTGCGTGCTATACAGACAAAGCATACCATACATAGAGAAGGAAAGGAGAGGGTGCAGATTGTAGTGTTGTAGTCATAGCTAAGGTGTAGAGAAAGGTTAACTTAATGCAAGGTAAGTCCATTCAAAAGTCTGATGGCAGTAGGAAAGAAGCTGTTCTTGAGTTGGTTGGTGTGTGACTTCAGACTTTTGTATCTTTTTCCCAATGGAAGAAGGTGGAAGAAAGTATGTCTGGGGTGCGTGGGGTCTTTAGTTATGCTGGCTGCTTTTCCAAGGCAGCGGGAAGTGTAGACAGAGTCAATGGATGGGAAGCTGGTTTGTGTGACGGACTGGGCAACTTTTCCGAGATTTAGCACATCACAAGCGTTTCACTGCCCTGGGCACATAATGTAGATCTGAAAGAAGACAATTTTATCATTCAGCCTTGCAAGTTAGTTTCTGGTATAAAGGACACCTGGTGTAGGTGTCCTTAACTGAGGAAAGGCGTTCTTGCTGTAGAGGGAGTACAGCAAAGGTCTACCAGGCTGATTCCTGGGATGGCAGGTCTGTCATATGTGGAGAGACTAAGTGGAGCAGGATTATATTCACTGGACTTTAAGAGAGTGAGAGGGAATCTCATAGAAACTTATAAAATTCTAACAGTGTAGATTCAGAAAGAATGCTCCCGATGGTGGGGGAGTCCAGAACTAAGGGACATAGTTTGAAGATAAGGGTAAACATTTTAGAACCAAGGTGAGGAGAAATTTCTTCACCAGAGGGTGGCGCATGTGTGGAATTTACTACCACAGAAAGTGGTTGAGGCCAAAACATTGTCTGATCTCAAGAATAAATTAGATGTAACTCTTGGGGCTAAAGGGATCAAGGGATATGAGGGAAAGGGGGGAATCAGGATATTTAATTAGTTGAGCAAATGAATGGTGGGATAGGTTCAAAGGGCTGAATGGCCTACTCCTGCCTCTCGTTTCTATGATTCTTTTGCTGTTGGTGCCTGGTGTAGAGGATTATTTTATGTTATTGTCCAGTGTAGAGGATTCTTTCACTATTAGGGCTCTATTTTACCATTTTGATTGTAACTGCTGGGCTTCAAACTGGGAGTGTTTCAGATCCGAATTTTAGACCCGTTCTGAGGTGCCCCCATGTGCACTCCGTCTGCAAAAATATCAGCGAGTCCAAATCAAGCTGCAGAGGCCTGTGGGCGGGACTTAACGTGTCCAAAAGCCTGCAGCTCCAATCCGCACCTCCAACTGCATATGCGCAGAAAAGAAATGATAGAAAAACGCTCCCCTGCTACATCCCTCCTGGGCCGGATAATGCCCCCACAGACGGTGCCCCACCCCCACAACCTTACTGACTGCCTTATTCCCCCCCTCACCCAGACCGATCATAGGCCCCTCTCCCCTTCCCTCCCACCGATGTCAGGCAGAGTGGCAACTGACCCCCACCCCCTTCTCCCCCCACCCCCTTCTCCCCCACTGATCACACAGTGGCAGTGGATCCCTTCCCCCCCATCGATCTTGAGCAGAATGGCAGCGAACCCACCTTCCCCTCCTCAGCCATTGATCTCTCCAGTTGGGTGAACACGATGGTAAAGGGGGACATGTTGGTAAAGTTGGGCATGCAGCCCATTAAGTCCATTTAAATGCATGCAAAGACCATTTTCGGGCCTTGATAAAAGGGGAAACCAGTGTGGAGGTGGGCACGGATCGCGGTACTCGCCTCACACCCAACTTTACCAAGTTTTCGTGCTCGAAAACAGACGCAACGCGATGGTAGAACTGGGCCATCAGTGTCGGGTGTAGCGGATTCTTTCACTGTTAAGACTTATTTTCTTCCAGGTACTTTTCCACGTTAATAACGGGGCTGGAAGAATCACTGCCAGATATGAACCCAAGGACTCAAACCAGCTGTGCAATGGGCAGTGGCACAAACTTCAAGCCAACAAGAGCAAGCATCGGATTGCACTGACTGTGGATGGCGTTACAGTGGAGGCTGATAATCCCTATATCCAGTCTACCTCTGCAGACACGAACGATCCAATTTACGTGGGAGGCTACCCCAGTATGTATTATTGTAGTTTGACTTCTGATATGTCAAGAGCTTTGAGCTAAACATTTGCACATTACCCACTGTGTGTAGTCTAGTTCAGCGTCTTAGAATACTTTGTCGGCACACATTGTAGCAGTCAACACTTAGATAAGGAGCATCACCATCAGGGAAATAGTGAGACTCCAAATTGAAAACAGAGACAGATCGCAAACGTATCAAGAAATGAGAGCTAATTTATCTTTTGGCATGCATACATCAAAATAGACTAAACTAAGGGTGGGTTTTCATAGAATCCCAACAGTGCAGAAGGTGGCCATTCAGCCCATCAAGTCTGCACCGACTACAATCCCACCCAGGTCCTAATTGTCATAACCCCTGAGCATTGCTGTGATAGTGGAGTTGGACACATTAGGAAATTTCAAGCGGTTATTGGATAGGCACATACAAAGTACAACACAGCACGGGAAACAGGCCCTTCGGCCCAACGAGCCTGCGCCGCCATTTCAACATTGTGAGTCCCCTGTCCGCCCATGACCCTTGTCCATGCTAATGGCACCCCACATTGGAAACCAGATTGAGGGGAGACTAATTTAGGGACAATTTGCCATACCAATCAGCCTAAGAGCACATCTTTGGGGTGTGGGAGGAAACCGGAGCACCCGGAGAAAACCCACGTAACCACAGGGAGAATGCGCAAACTCCCACAGACACTGGCCCAAATCCATGTGTCTGCACAGCAAACAGTGATAGTCACTGAGCTGTCATGCTGCCCAGCATCTGGTCCAGTTTAAGCGTACACTAACGATGTGAAGTACTAGGCTACTCTCGAAACATCCAAGAGTAGCCCTCGCACCACCCACCACGTGTATGCCCCTTGTTGGACAACAAGGCGGACCGAAGCACCTGTGGATTAAAAGAGAAAAACATGGAGCACACCAGAATGATAGGGAGTGGGATAGCTTGATCTTGGGTTTGGACATAGCTCGGCACAACATCAAGGGCTGAAGGGCCTGTACTGTGCTGTACTGTTCTATGTTCTATAATCCCTCTGACACTAGGGGCAATCTGTCATGGCCAATCAACCTAACATGCACATCTTTGGAGCGTGGGAGGAAACTGGAGCACCCAAAGAAAACCCAGACAGACATGGAGAGAAAGTGCAGACTCCGCACAGACAGTGATCCGAGGCCACAATCGAACTCCGGGTCCCTGGCACTGTGATACAGCAGTGCTAACCACTGTGCCACCGTGCCAAGCTGGAATTTTCACTCTGGAAGATTCTGCCGTTGGCCAATGGCGAGCAGGTCCACCACAGGAAAGCCCGCAGGGAGGCTGAAAGATTCTGGACCAAGCCTAACTCAAGTGTATTTAACTTGGTGAGCCCATGAGTTGGCTACACTACATATATAGATGCAATGCAGCAGAAAAAATGGTCGGGGGGCTAGCAAAGTCTGCAGGTGGGATTTTACGCCCTTGCCAGTTTGGGCGGGACGGGAAAATTTGGCCACTCTCTAAATTCTGAAGTCCTGCTCGCACTGATGCCTGCTGGTGGTGGGGCTGAGAAACAGACATTTGTTCATTACTTCCCCCTGTGTTAAAGCAAAGTCCCTTCAATGCAGCCCAATAAATGTGGGCTGTTACATGTACTTTGCTGGGACCCCAGAAATCTATTACTCTCGTAAACCACATGAGCCCCCAGAGAAAATGTTACTTAATTGACATTTCTGGCTCTCTGATCTTAGCTGTCAATTTCAGTGTTTATTTACACAAGGTTAAGAGGTTTCAAGGATGTTTCACTTCTGTTACTGATATTTTAAAGGGTCTGGAAAACAATGAATTAATGATTTTTTAAAAAACTTTTTTTGTCCCTTCTATTGTCACTGTTGGGTTAGTTGGTTCTGTACGGTGTATGGTGGGCCAATGGAGCATGAGGGAGCATGGGGGTGGAGGGGCATAGCTTGGCAAAGGAGGCTTTGACTGGGAAGGGGGTTGAATAGAGGGCCATAACTTGAGGTATGAGAGTGTGGGTAGAACAACATAGATTGGCTTGGGGGCATAGAGAATGTAGCGAATGAAGACTGGAAGTCCTTTCTGTTTTTATTTTGACGGGGTTGACAGCACTGAAAACGACTACCCTTTCTCTCTCTTGGCACCCACTTTTGACCGGGTTCACTCTCACATACACAAACGCACACACACACCACATACATGCAAGCACACATGCATGTGCACACACACACATATGCACCAATATCAATGATCTCATGCCCTCCCACTGCTGCATCATTCATGATGTGTATCCTTACTCAATGTTTATGTGTACCTATTCTACCAGGCAGTGCTGATTAGTAGCAAGTTGGGCCGAAGTGCCTTTTTCCATGCTGCATACCTCTAAGCAGGGCTCCTGGCTGATTATCATCTTCATAGGTCAGAGATCCTAAGACCATTTGAAGTACTTGTCCTGCTACTTTATCAGGAACTGTACTTATTCCCGGTCTTCTCATTCCCTTGCTGAGTTCTCTGCTGAAGGCAGGTCCTCAGCGATTAAACACCATCCACAGCAAAGTGCAGTGAATTTTACAGTGAAAAGGAGCAGACCCCCAATCTACCTGAGCTAGCATAGGGATTGGATCCCATGTAGTTGACACTAAGCTGACCCACATACCAACCCATTCATCAACTGAGCTAACCAACCAGTATTTAGAGTCAGTGGGCGGGATTTTATGGCCTCGCTCGAGACATGTCCGCCCGGACATTTCCGTTATCCGCCCCTTGCTCGCTCTGATTCCATTGCAGGTTGGGTGGTAGAATTCCGGCAATAGGGCAGAATTTTCCAGCTGCGTTTGCCCCAGGGCCAGAAAATCCCGCGCGAGGTCAATAGGCCTCTGCATGGTTCATGTCCTGCCCGCTACGATTCCTATGCAGGTGGGATGGGAAAATTCCACTCATAGAGTCTTACAGCACAGAAACAGGCCCTTCGGCCCAACCGGTCCATGCCGACCATGGTGCCTTCCCAGCTAGTCCCAATGGCCCGCGTTTGGCCCATATCCCTCTAATCCTTTCCCATCCCATGTACTTATCCAAGTGCTTTTTAAATGTTGCTATATATCTTTCTGAGCTACCTTATTCAATGCACAGTACCTACGGTCAAGCTGTATAGAAAAATTCA
This sequence comes from Carcharhinus amblyrhynchos, assembly GCF_965287045.1. NCBI lineage: Eukaryota > Metazoa > Chordata > Chondrichthyes > Carcharhiniformes > Carcharhinidae > Carcharhinus > Carcharhinus amblyrhynchos. The sequence goes on along the minus strand of NC_137331.1, from coordinate 109,798,845 downwards.
AAATTGTAATAAACTTTAAATATTAATTGCAGCACTTAACCTGATTCCCAGTCATAATTCGCTGCACATGGAAACTAGAAGCAAGAGGAGGCCATTCGGCCCTTTGAGCCTGCTCTGCCATTCATTTTGATTATGGCTGTTCATCAAATTCAATACTCTGATCCCATCTCCCCCTGCCCTGTTAATGGCGTCATCACGCCAGTCTCAAACATCCGTTGACCTAGGTGGCGCAGTGGCTAACACTGCTGCCTCACAGCTCCAGGGACCTGGGTTCGATTCCTGGCTTGGGCCACCGTCTGTGTGGAGTTTGCACATTCTCTCCATGTCTGTGTTCCTCCCACAGTCCATAGATGTGCGAATTAGGTGCATTGACTGTGCTAAACTGCACCTCAGTGTCCCACAATTTGTAAATTAGTGGGATAAATGTGTGGGGCTGAGGGGATAGGGCCTGGATGGGATTGTTGTCGGTACAGACTCAATGGGCCAAATGGCTTCCTTCTGCGCTGTAGGGTTTCTGTGGTTACAGAAGATGAGCGGGCACCAAAATTATATACATAGTTAATGTGTGCGTCTTTATCTGTTCACACAGCTAACGTGAAGCAGAATTGTCTGACCATTCAGAAGCCCTTCCAGGGCTGCATGAGGAACCTCAGGCTGGCGAAGAACCAACAGATTGAGGCCTTCGACTTCAGCAGAGCCTTTGACCTCCGAGGGGTCTTCCCTCATTCTTGCCCTGCTATCGAGCACTAGCCGCTAGGATTGGCCCTCCCAAGCTCGGAGAATCTTATCAAAGCTTTTGGGGCCGTACCTATTTCCTCAACATATTAACCGCCCTCCTTCACTCAGGATACGCACGCATTGTAAACCAACAAAATAAAGCTCTGAGAGATGCTTCAGTAAAAGTTTGCGTACTGTACAACAAGTACCTCCTTAAAAAATAATTAATGGCATCAGGATGAAAATTTTAGTTTTTTTTCAACCCACGTTTACAATTGATTTTCTTTTTGACAGTATTTACTGAAATGTTAATCATTATGAATATTTATCATTTTTGCAATTAAAATGCAAACATGATTTGACGAGACACCGTGCAGTTCTTGTGTTGTTTTGTATTTGCCCAGTTTATAGAAACTTTAAGGATGTTCTACTCAAAGCAAGGTTGCTAACACAAGCTAGCTGGAATCAATGGGTATCGGGGGGGCAAACTCTCCACTGGTTGGAATCATACCTGCTACATAGTGGTTGTGGAGGGCCAGTCATCTCAGCTCCAGAACATCTCTTCAGGAGTCCCTCAGGGGAGTACCCTAGGCCCAACCATCTTCAGTTGCTTCATCAATGACTTTCTTTCCATAATAAGGTAAGAAGTGGAGATGTTTGCCCCATATTTAGCACCATTCGCGACTTCTCAGATACTGAAGCAGTCCATGTTCAAATGGAACAAGATCTGGACAATATCCAGGCTTGGGTGGACAAGTGACAAGCAACATCCATGCCACACAAATGTCGGGCAATAACCAACACCAGTAAGAGACAGACTAACCACTGTCCCTTGACATTCAATGGTGTAACCATCACTGTCAACATCTTTGGGGTTACCATTGACCAGAAATTCAACTGGACTGACCACATTAACTTAGTGGCTATAAGGGCAGGTCAGAGGCTGGGGATACTGCAGGAAGTAACTTACTGCCTGAGTCCCTACAGCCTATCCACTACCTATAAGGCATAAGTCAGGAGTGTGATGGAATACTGCCCATTTGTTTAGAAGGCTGCAGCTGCAACACCATTAAACAAGTTCAACACCATTCAGGACAAAGCAGCCCCAATGATTGGCACCATAGTGATAAACGTCCAGTCCCTCCACCACTGATGCTCAGTAGCAGCAGTGTGTACTATCTGCAAAATGCACCGCAGAAATTCACCAAAGATCCTTAGACAGCACCTATCAAACCCACAACCATCTAGAAGGACAAGGGCAGCAGATACATGGGGACACCACCACCTGCAAGTTCCCCTCCAAGCCACTTACCATCCTGACTTGGAAATACATCGCCTTTGCAGTTGCTGGGTCAAAATGCTGGAATTCCCTCCCTAACGGCATTGTGGACTGCAACAGTTCCAAAAGGCAGCTCACCACCACCTTCTCAAGGGCAACGTGGGATGGGCAATAAATGCCAGCCAGCCAGCAATGCCCATCTCCTGTGAATGGATAACAAAAGTCTTGTTTTTTAAAACTGCACACTTATTTTCTTGTCAGGACTGTCTGGAGAAAAAGAACTTAAGAATTAAGTCCCATTCAGTGCTAGTTCATGCAGTTTATTGAATTCACTCACAAAGACTTGTGTTTATGTCATCCTTTACCACTTACGTCAGGCGGTAAAGGGACAGTGGCATAACACACTAGAACAGTAATGTGGAATTTTGTATGGGTTCAAATCCCACCACAGCAGCAAAAATCTGGGATTGAAAGCTAGTCTCATTAACACAAACTATAAAACATCATCAATACTCATAAAAGGCCACTTCCTACAGAGGAAGCCATCTTCACCTGGTCTGGCCTACATGTAACTCATAGCACTCTGAATGACTCCTAACTGTTCCCAAAGGTTGGACAACAGATATTGGCCTTGCCAGCGAGGCCCACATCCCATGAATATTTAAACAAAAAGAACATCTTAGTGCTCAATCAGATCCTAATTATTGGAATCTCTTGTAGCATTATTATTGTCCAGTGGTTTGAAGCAAGAAAACAGAGCAAATTAGCAGGTAATTGAGGGTTGCTGAACACAATTTTTTGGCAGTTGCAAAAAAAGGGTGGGAACCATTTTTATGTTGATGAACAGAGGTGGCAGAGGAGCATTCTGGGAGAAGTCAGCTCGGTCACCTTGACGAGTCACTGAAGAACCCCTCCAGAAATGCCCTATGAAACGTTCAGTGGATTGGGCAGTGATTCTCCAGTGATGCCCACACCCCATGAAAGAATTTTTTAAAAACTGTCCAATTCTCTCGTGACGACCTTGATTGACCCTGCTTTCACCAGAGGACAGAAGCTTACCATAATGTATCAAAGTGTGAGGTTCTGACTGAAAAACGACATGTATCTCTACAGATGCACTGAGTTTTCACACCAGATTTTCTGGCACTTTTAGTGCAATAAAAATCTGGAGCAGGGCTTACGCCCCCCCCCCCAATCTACACTGGAATTAAAACGCTTCACACCTCCCCCCCCCCTCAGCCCACAGATACAGAGTACTACCCAACAAGCATTGGAGGCACCCAACCACCACCCCTGCGCCCCCCCCCCCCCCCCCCCAAGCCCTCCCCAGCCCCGGGAGGGGGGGGGGGGGGGGTGGCGGTGACATCAGGGGCACTGTTCAGCTCTAACCCCAACCCCACAAATATTGCAGGCATTCTCACCAGCCGCCACCCCCCCAAAAACAATCGCACTTCTTTCACAAGAAAGTTTCCACCACCAGCACCCCCCCCACCCCCCCAACCCAAATCACAGACATTCACCCTGCAACCAGCCCTCAAACAAGACACATAACCGGAAGCCCCCCCCCCCCCCCTCTCCAGTGCGAGTCCACAAAGGGCCCAATCCTGGCACTGCCGGGGCATGCCCCTCCATTCCTGGGTGGGGTGGGGGGGGGTAGGGGCTATACTTATCTGGAAATGGGAATCAATTGTGGGGCCTCGCGACAGGATCCCTACAACTGATTCCAATTTTTGTAAAGTAGTTGCAAACCTTGTCGCCATGTTGGTGAGGTCTGAATATTCAATGAGGGGGAATCATGTGGTGGGGAGGCCCATTAAAAATAAGATATAGGAAAATGAAGTTATGTTACCACCAGGGGGCAGGGAAATTGGGAAATGAGATCCTGTCCGTGAGAATCTCGTTCCCGACTGACGGGATTTTGCACCAATACAATTGATGACGCTCATGGTGGATACAGACTCAAAACCCTGCCCACTGTCTCGGATAGTGTATTTCACATCCTTAGCACCACTGAATCAAAAAGGTTTCTCTTCACATCACCTTTGGCTCTTTTGCCAATCACCTTAAATCTTTGTTTCTCGATGTTTCCAACAGTGGAATTTTGAATGATAACATTCACTTTACACTCCCGCTGTGTATCATCATCTCATAAGTGTAGCCATAGTTTAAGGTGAAAGAATTAATGGTGCTTTGAAAAATTCAGTAACACAGCAATGATTTTATAAAAAGACGCATGTTTGCCAGTGGAAAGATTCCTCCGCCACGCCAACCTACAAAAGGGAGGAGTTACGAATAGGCACACAGCCTCTCTAATAACTGGCGTGTGAGTTCACACCAGAATGAGAGTCACAAGGCCACAATCACAGAATCTCTACAATCCAGAAGGAGGCCATTCAGCCCATCAAGTCTGCAGTTACACAATCTCACCCATTCATTTACCCTGTTAATCCCCAACACTAGGGTCAATTTAGCATGGCCAATCCACCTAACCTGCACATCTTTCTAACTGTGGGAGAAACCGGAGCACCCAGAGGAAACCCACACAGACACGCGGAGAACGTGCAATCTCTATGCAGGCAGTGACCGAGGCCAGGATTGAACCTGGGCTGCTGGCACTGTGAGGCAGCAGTGTTAACCACTGTGCCACCCTCAAAGACACCATGGCTGAAGTTGTCCGGCCGTACATACCAGCGGAATTCTCTTCTCCCGCTGCAGTGAACGAATATTTGCCTGAGTGCCAAATTCTCCGTCCTCACTCGCAGCAGCGGTGGGGTGTGAACAGCTGGAAAACGCCGGCTCATATCACCAGATTGTGCATACAGCCCTGCAACAAACTGGCATTGAGCCTGGGCAGATGTTTGCACAATGTCTACACTGGTACATATGAACCTGCCACTATGGGCGCAATCTTACCAGCTGTTCACACTGCACTCCCGCTGGAAGCAAGGTCAGAGAATTTTGCACCCAGCCAAATCTCCATTCACTACAGCAGAATGGGACAATCCTGTCGGTGTGAACGGTGGCAACATTCCAGTCTATATGTTTCAACTGGACACCATACACACTGAGTACGAATTGATTCAAGCAAGGCAGCGTTATTTAACACCTGCACAAATCAGGAATTCATGAAAATGTTTTTGAGTTAATTGCCAAATATCCAAATGCCACGTAACAGATGGAATCAAAGCCGGGGAATTCTCGTTCAGGGTACTGTGTCTGGAGGAAGAGGAGGCTTTTTAGATAACAAACAGGGTGAAGGTTGCACTGATAGCGGATGGTGTGTATCAAACGAAAGAGCAGTCAGTTAATCTGACAGGCATGACTACTCTTGACACTGGCGGCTGGGATAATAATGATGCACATACGCTTGACTGCCCCAAGAGGGAAACAAAATGAAGCTAACTCCATCCCTCCGTGTAATGGGTCTCCAGCCCCTCACGCTCTTCTTGCACTATCCCAATTTAATACGGGAGGAATTTTGATCCGAATTTTTGATCTGACCGAACAATAACTCTGGTCTTGTGTGGACCCTCACTTGACATTGCAATGGGAATTACAAATCTAATCCCAGGCATTGCGCATAGGTGCAGTAATAAAGTTGAAAGTTTATTAGTCACAAGTAGGTTTACACTAACACTGCAATGAAGTTACTGTGAAAATCCTTTAACCGCCACACTCCAGTACCTGTTCGGGTACACGGAGGGAGAATTTAGCATGGCCAAAGTGCCTAACCTGCACATCTTTCAGACTGGAGGAGGAAACTGCAGCACCCAGAGGAAACCCACACAGACATGGGGGGAATGTGCAAATTCCACACAGACAGTGACCCAAGTCGGGAATTGAACCCAGCTCCCTGGTGCTGGGAAGCAGCAATGCTAACCACTGTGCCACCTGTAAAGCACCCAGAACAGTGGCAATCAACATTCTGTGATCAGTACCTGGTTATAACCCTGCAAAAGGGCACCACAGTCCAAAAGATGTGCTGGTCAGGTGTATTAGCCATGCTAGATTCTCCCTCGGTGTACCCAAACAGGTGCCGCAGTGTGGCAACTAGGGCATTTTCACCGTAACTTCATTGCAGTGTTACTGTAAGCCTACTTGTGGCAGTCAATAATGTGATTCTAATAAGTAAACTTTAAAACTTCAATCATTGGGAATAAAGAACAAAAAAAAAACACAGTGCAGGAAACCGGCCCTTCGGCCCTACAAGCCCACACTGACCATTTTAACACTCAGTGAGTACTTCATTCCAATCCGTCTACCTACGGCTTTTATCTCGTGGACTCCACAATAAAGGGGTGCAAATTTAGGGAATTTTATGTGTGCCAGATTAAGGGAGATCCAATTCAGGGACAATTCAGCCTAATTGGGGTGGAGGAAGAAACCGGAGCACCCAGAGAAAACCCACGCAAGCACGGGGAGAATGTGCAAACTCCCACAGACATTGATCCAAGTTGGAGATCCGACTCGGGTCCCTGTAACTGCACAGCAGACAGTGATAGTCACTGAGCTGTCTTGTTGCCTGTCACTTGGTCCAGTTTAAGCGTACACTAACGGACGTGAAGCACTAGGCAACTCTCGAAGCAACATCCAAGAGTAGCCCTCGCACGACCCACCACATGTATGCCCCTTGTTAGCCAACAAGGCGGACAGAATCATCTGTGGATGTAAAAAAGAGACATCAATAAAAATACAACAGCCTGTACAGACATTAACGGAAGATCCCCAATGTTCTTGAATTTTTATTTTTTTCCACACAAGCTATTGTTTATACGGCCAAATAGTAACATCAGTTCTTTGAGATTTAGAAGTGTGGAGAGCCCTGAGTAATTTTACTGAGAAAGTCCTCCCAATGGGCCGAATGGTCCCGTGTTGGAATGATTCGGTGGGTCGAATTTTCACTACCCAATTGGACAACTTAGATTGAAAGTGTCCTAATTCAGCAGACTACCCCTTGCATCCCCCCCCCCCCCCAACCGAATCGGATAATTCCACTCAAGAGAGTGGTGAGGGTTGGAGTCAGGCCAACAGACCCTGAAGCATGTCCTCGGTGGGCATAGGGGGAGGAGGGGGGGAAGAGGGAGGGAGGCAGGTCTGGTTAGAAGGCCTGCCTCAGTTTTTTGGGGCTTCATCCCAGTTGTAATAAAAGCAATCAGGTCTTCTAACCCTCACAACACACAGCCCTCCCTACACCCATACCCACTCTGCATAGCCCCTCACATCCTCCATTTGAACCCTTGCCACACAGCCAGTTCATATGTCCCCCGTACCCTCCCCACCAACTCAATTAACCAGCCATGTGTATATCATTAGCACATCCTCGGTGCCAGAGTCAGTAGTAGCCATGCACATCAGATTAACTGACTTTCCAGCAAAGCCTTTGACAAGGTCCCACATGGGAGACTTGTAAGGAAGGTAAATTCACATGGGATACAAGATAATTTAATAACATGGATTCAAAATTTGCTCAGTTGTATGAGACAGAGGCTGCTTTAGTGACTGGAAGCCAGTGTCCAGTGGCATATCACAGGGATCCATGTTGGGCCGCTTACCATTTGTCATTTATATAATTGACATTGATGTCTATGTGGGCGGTAGGATTAGTATGGATGACACAAAGATTGGACAGGTGGTTAACAGTGAGACGGATTGTCTTGGGTTACAAGAAGATATAGACAGAATGGTCAATTGGGCAGATGAATTTAACCCTGAAAAGTGTGAGGTGATGCACTTTGGAAGGAGTAATTTGATAAGTAAGTATTCACTGAATGGTAGGACACTAAGAAGTTCTGTGGAACAAAGGGACCTTGGTGTGGATGTCCACAGACCTGTTTAGGTGGAAGGGCATGTTAGTAGGGTGGCGAAAAGGGCATATGGGACATTTGCCTTTATCAATCGAGGCATAGATTACAAAAGCAGGGAAGTCATGTTGGAGTTGTATAGAATTGGAGCACTGTGTGCAGTTCTGGTCGCCACATTATTTGAAGGATGTGATTGCACTGGAGGGAATGCAGAGGAGATTCACCAGGGCACTGCCTGGGATGAAACATTTAAGTTATGAAGAGAGGTTGCATAGATTTGAGAGAAGACTGAGGGATGATCTGATCGAGGTGGACAAGATTATGAGAAACATGGACAGAGTGGATAAGGAGCAGCTGTTTGCCTTAGTTGAAGGATCAGTCATGAGGGGATATAGGCTCAAAATGAAGGGCAGGAGGTTGAGGGGGAATCTGAGGAAAAATGTTTTTACACCCAGAAGGTGGTGACAGTCTGGAATGCGCTGCCTGGGAGGGTTGTAGAGGTGGGTTGCCTCGCATTCTTTAAAAAGTATCTGGATTGGCACGTCATAACATTCAGGGCTATGGGCCAAGTGCTGGCAGATGGGATTAGGTAGGAATTCAGGTGCAGACTCGATGGGCTGAAGGGCCTTCTCTGCGCTGTATGATTCTGATTCTTTAGTTGGGGCACACACCGCCCATTACACATGCAATGTTCACACTTTTTGTTATAAAACATTGTCTCACTTGTGCCCCACTGTCACTCCCCATGGTCTCTCATGCCAACTAGTGCCCTTTCCATGCTCAATCACCCAGAATGGACAATGACCATAACCAATAACAACAGCAAGTATGGAACTGCTGAGAAAAAAACTCTCCTATTGAGAAATTTAGAACATAGAATCCTACAGTGCAGAAATGGGCCCTTCGGCCCATCAAGTCTGCACCGACCACAATCCCACCCAGGCCTTATCCCCACATCCCTCATAAAAACTCCTTTCTTTCAGCTCTGATGAAGAGTCACCCAGACATGAAACATTGGCTCTATTCTCACTCCACAAATGCTGTTGGACGTGCTGAGATTTGCCAGCATTTTCTGTTTTGGTTTCAGATTCCAGCATCTGCAGTGATTTGCTTTTACCCTATTCAGAAACATTCTTTGAAAAGAAGGCTGTTGCTCCAACAACCCTACAAAAGTGTCAATCATTTGGGCCATTAAAATATCAATAACAGCATCTTCAAAGACTTCACACCAGTTAGGTTTGCACAATTAAACATTGAGACATTGGCAAAAACGAATATAGAAATAACAACTTATAGCTACTTAAATATGTCAATCATGCCAAATTCAACAGTTCACTTCATTTGTCAAAACAGAATCCATGCAGAGCTAATGTTTTTATAGGTTCGGGCTGTCTGCCAAACAAGGACAGGTGGTCCCTGTGGATCCAGGGGCTGGATTTGTGTGGGCACAGGGGGTCATTAGAAACTTCAGGCAAGTCCCAGATTTTAAACTCCTGCTCCACTGCACAAGCAGGAAAACCCAAGTTCAAATGGCTTTGCTGAGGTTAAGGATTTGAGCTTAGAACTTTGAACATTAGGGCAGCACAGTGGTTAGCGCTGCTGCCTCACAGCACCAGGGGCCTGGGTTCGATTCCTGACTTGTGTCACTGTTTGTATGGAGTTTGCATGTTCCCCCCGTGTCTGCATGGGTTTCCTCTCGGCACTCCAGTTTCTTCCCACAGACCAAAGACGTGTGGGTTAGGTGGATTGGCCATGCTACATTGCCCCTTAGTGTCAGGGGGACTAGCTAGGGGTAAGTTCTGGGGGGTGGGGCCTGGATGCAATTGTGGTCGGTGCAGACTCGATGGGCTGAATGGCCTCTTTCTGCCCTATAGGATTCCATGAAATCTATGAACTTAGCGCTGAGCTCAAATAAAGGGCCGTAACCCACAGTGTGGGCATGGCAAATCAATGGAATAGACAAACACTCTGAAGGGTGAAGAAGATCAGTTGAAATGTCATGCTTTGACGAAAGGTTATCGAGACTCGAAACATTGCCTCAATTCTCTTTCCACAGATGCTGTCAGACCTGCTGAGTTTCTCCAGCATTTCACAAACTCAAAACTAGGATACAATCAGAATGTAGAAATATATAGTTGAAATGTAAAAAAAAATCTTTTTAACAATTTTATTGGTATGTGGTATGAACTTGGTAAATTACAATATACATTTGTACACATTAATAATGCTTTTGTGCATAGTCAGTAGTATTGGAGCATTCTAGGAATTTTGTCATCCGTCCATTGAACCTTTCCGTATACTATGCACGTGGGTTGAGTGCACCACCGTGTATTCAGGCTGTTTTGTACTCGTACAGTTCAGAAACGCACCCATTGGATATCCTGCTCCATTTATCACCACTGATATGTGAACTGAATGAAGGACGCTTTAAGAGTGGCAGGTAGTTCTGCAGCAAGACTCTCCAAGGTTACAGAAAAACCACACCAAAATAATTGACTGCCATTATCCACTGTGTTAGAATCACCAATATCACACAGTCATATAACATAGTACAAAAGGGTAGGTATGCAAATAAATAACAGGGGCAAAAACAACTGGGTCAAACCAAAGTCTTTTATCGTCATGCTTTAGAGTAATGGTTCTATGTATGTACAATTGTCTTATTCCATTAAAATGGTAGTGTCGGTCAGAATATTAGGTTTTTACACCAGGATTTTCTGCATGCAAGCTTTGGACTTTCAAAGATGGCAGCCGCGCTTTTGAATCGAAAGATTTTTTTGTAAGATGATCAACAGAAATCAGAACTTTCCTGAAAAGGTATTTTTTCAACAAATCTGGCTCACACAGTGGGTTACACACTGACATTTCACCTCCGGGATCTGGATTCAAAGCCAGTCCAGCCTTGATGCTGTGAAGTGAGTTTGGAGAATGGGAGGAGCCCACAGTTCAGCACATTTCCAAATGGACCATATCCGAGCAGGTGGGGAAGTTTCTGATATCAGGATAACTATATATAAAACTAGACCAAATTAGGATATAGGACTCCAGAGGTTGTATTTTGGAGGCCAGGGAGGTGGCTCTTGAGGGTGATCCCAAGGGCATTTTCCAAAGGTCGTATCCTCCTTCCTTCCCACCTTTTCCCCTAGATGGTGACATACAAAGAACAGTAAAGAACAGGAACAGGCCCTTTGGCCCACCAAGCCTGCGTCAATCATTTTGTCCTATCTAGACCAACCGCCTCTATCCCTCTATACCCCGCCTGTTCATGTACCTATCCAGGAAAGTCTTAAATGTCACTAATGTGTCTGCCTCAACCACCTCACTTGGCAGTGCATTCCAGACCTCCACCACCCTTTATGTAAAACAATTACCCCGCACATCTCTACTGAACCTTCTCCCCCTTACCTTGAACTTGTGCCCCCTTGCGATTGTCATTTCTGCCCTGGGAAAAAGCTTCCAACTGTCCACCATATTAGCAACTGATCACCCTTATTCTGCCTTCCCATCCCTACATATGAGGCAGGAGTATAAACAGCCCCTTAACAGGAGTTAGGTAGGCCTTTTAAGGCCCTTAGCTGGCCAAAGGGCAGGTGGGCTGACTGATGTCTAACCTGTCCACCATATTATAGGACAGTCAGGAGTGGGCACTAGGTGATCCGCCTGGCCTATTTTACATGCCCACCCGGCTGAGAATACCCCAGTCTGGGAGAATTGTAACATTGCCCCTCAGGAGCCCAATACGTAGTCGACCTTTGTCACCTGGTGGGGCAGATCACTCTCTTGGATGGGACCAGTTCGATTCAATGAGACCAAACTCAGGCCAAACTCCACTAGATTAGCATCCAAGCACTGAAGATGAATGTTACCTTCATTATGGTAGATGCAATGCGTTTCACCCAGCTGAATCAAAAATGGCATTTCCCTTATCTGATATACCATCAAACAATCAGGGTAGAGTCAGATCTTTCACCTGAGACATAATCTCCAATTTTCATAATCAACTAAAATTGTCAATTAGTGTTAAAGTACACCCTTGTCAGTTGCATTGTCACTAAGGACAGCAGATTTCCTTCCCTAAAGGACATGAGTGGAACCCTTTACCGCAGAAGGCTGCAGACGCCAGGTCATTGAATGTCTTTAAGACAGAGATAGATAGGTTCTTGATTAGTAAGGGGACCAGGGGTTGTGGGAAAAGGCAGGAGAATGGGAATGGGAAGAATATCAGCCATGATTGAATGGCAGAGCAGACTTGATGGGCCAAGTGGCCTAATTCTGCTCCCCTGTCTTATGGTGAACCTTATGAGTTTTTACAATTATTTCACAGGCATCATTAGACTTTTTTTTATTGAATTCAAATTTCAGCAACGGCTAATGGTGGGATTCGAACCCAGGTCCATTACCCTGAGTCTCTGGCTTACAAGTACAGCAGCAATACCACTACACCACTGTCTGCCCTCTCATCTTATCAGATTCATGAAAGGTCAGTGTTTCACATCATTCGGTAACCCATTCTAAATATATCTTACTGAGAGCATATTTATTGGAACGGTCCAAAATCCTTCTGTTGCTGCCAACTTTTGACTGAATGCTTTTGTATGATGAGGCAGAATACCTCCACACCGCATGAGTGTTATTTTTAATGATTTACACAGGCTAACACAGGGCATTCAGTATGGCCCCAAGGGACTCTTTCTGTCTTAGTTAATCCAAACTGCAGATGTCAGAATGAAGTCAATGTGAAGAGAGGTAGCTTTACGCAGACACGTCAGAAAACACAATGTAAAAAATACATCAGTAATAAACAAGTGGTTAATGTTCCTAAACACACAAAAAGAAACACACACTGCTTTATATACATTACAGTTTCTACTGCACTCTTTTGGCAGTACAGAGCTACTGTTGCAAATGAGGGTTTTCCAAACTCTTAGTGTTAAAAATTAAAGCTTTGTTTGTACATTCCTGTGGCAGATAAGTTGGAGTGTTATCAAAAATGTTATCCACCACTAATTTACCCAGGTGTTTTTTTTTAACCCTCACTTTCCTCTACATCCTTTCTTTTAGTGGAACTGTGACCCTTCAGAGCCTGAGATACTGTTGTTGGAAATGAGTTACTTTCCTATTCCAGGTACCTAGTAGTGTGATCGATCTGAGATATAGAACAGTAATCCTCCAAAACCAACTCTGTCCCATTAATGTGCCTTAGCCTGAACCTCTTGTTGAGTGGTCTTTGCTATGCTCACTGCCTCAGTAGTTTATAACAAGCATCCTTGTCTCTCTTTCAATGGCATTGCTAATTACTACTGGATTAGGGGCTGTACATCCACGTCGACCAGTCACAGGGTTAGGCCTGTCCAAAATCATTTCAATCTGCGTTCTGGCATCTGGTTCCAACCTTGGGCCCAAAGGTGGAACAGTAGCATACTCAATTCTTCAAGCAGCCAGTGAACTGTCCACCTACTAAAGTGTGAACCAGTATACATCAGCGCCATGTAACGTGGTTCACTATCTCACCTGGCTGTCTGGGTGAAGAATTAAGGACATATATTGCTGATTAAGGTCTGTGACTCAGTTTCAACCATTGCGAAACAAGTTTTTCAACCACAGATTTGTGGGTCCTGTAAATTATTTTCCAAAACCCAGCAATGAAATCATTCCCTGAAATATCCTCAGTGTGAAAACCCATCACTTTCGAACATCATCCAAGCCTCACTTACTGTTGCCAATTTTTCAATGTTGGAGAAGTCACAATTTATGGGGGTCTTACAAAAACTTTATAAAGTACATATGGCAATGGGTAAGAAGCACTTATCCATACGAGATCAGAGAGTACCTCATGATAGAGGGAACAGGAACTATGAGGCACAGTGGGGTTGCCTGATCAACCCTGAGACTCATGGTCACCTCATTATCACCTCTCTTACTGGTGGGAATCTAAAAAGTGCAAAAAAACGCTTTGATTCCCATCTTTGCCGCTGACGCTATTTTACCTTGTGATCGGTGGCCAGGGCTCCCATCCAAACCAGACAGGAGCCGTAGGTAAGTATTTAACTTGGAGTTCTGTGAGACAATGAGGGTGTCAATGTTATTTTGGTCTTTCACTGACAGAATAGGCATAGGCTCCTGGCATCACCTGGGCCTGAAGGAAGTCTACGTAAACAGAGTTTCCACTTTGATTTTGAGTATTATTAATGTGGAAATGAAATTAGGTTAACTGAGACCTTGAAAGAGATGACTCCATTAAGGAAGAGTCCCTTTTGAATGACTCTTCACCCCCTCATCCTGTGAGTCCCTCTGCAATCATTACCAGTCATGCCCCTCCTCCCCCTCCACCAGGGTTGGCAGGGTATGTGGGGATTGGAGGGAAGGGGCGGAGGAAAATGCTGTCAACAGTGCAACATCAGAAGGGCTATTCACTCAATTTTCCCATTGAGTTTCCTGCCATTATGTCAACCAGTTGCAGAGCAGATAATGGAGGAAAACTCAACACTTTCACAGAAACCCTACAGTATGTCGGCACCGACAACAAACCACCCAGGCCCTATCCTCATAATCCCATATATTTACCCTGCTAATCACTCTAACCTATGTACCCCAGGACACTAAGTGGCTATTTAGCATAGTCAATGCACCTAACTCACACAACTTTGGACTGCGGAAGGAAACCGGAGCACCCGGGGGAAACCCACGCAGGCACTGGGAGAATCCGCAAACTCCATACAGACAGTGACCCAAGCTGGGATTCGAACCCAGGTCCCTGAAGCTATGAGGCAGCAGTGCCAAACCACCGTACCACCCTTTGAGTTGATGAGAAGTAATTTGACACAAAGGAACACAAACTCACGAATGAAACCTTTGTATAAAAGGTGTTCAAGGCAATTTTACACCAGTGTTATGGGTCAACCCTCAATATATTTCTTGAACCATCAGGACTTCTTGACAGACCATTCAGCGAGAGTCTGTCTGGGAATTGACAGTCCAACAAGTCTTAGTTAATCGTTAAATTCAACTAGCATGTAGAATTCCAATTTCCCTGGCTAGGCTGCAATTGTAGACAACTAGATAACCAGTGTCTGTCATCCCTTCTTACTCAATAGGCTGTCAGTCTGAAACTGGCAATTGCAATGCAGTAATATCTGGGGCAGCATTAGGGAAAGGATGCTCCCCATTAGATTGGATGGAACATCAGGGGACACAAGTGCCTGAATTTTGAATATGCATGCAAGGTGAACTCAGTTTCTGGCACAGTTTCAGAAAATTATTTCTTATTTGTCTATTAATATCCCTATCAATGTGATCAGACTTCCTGAAGGAATAAACTAATAAAGTCTGCTCAAATCAAAGAGGATATGGTGGTAGGGTTGGACACAGTAGGGACGGAGGGTGCATGTGTGGAGCATAGCACAGGCTAATGGGGCAAACTGGCCCATACCTCCACTATAAATTCTATCTAGTTCTGTGCAAGCAAGATGTAACGAGACAGGGCCAGTTTAATTCACCTTCTGATATTGGAGCATGCAAAATGCATCTGTTTTAACCTTCACTCTGGAAAGGGCAGTGTCTTTCGCTGCCTATATTCTTACCTAGCTGATACATGCTGATCAACAAAACAATAAAGACAGGGCAGTCAAATCTTTCCCACTGCCCCTGTGTAACTCCTAGTTTCGACTAAACAGCAAACTTCTTCCCTGGGGCGGAGAGGGGGAAGGGAAACAGAAACTATTAAAACTATTCGAGATTCCAGAAACTCCGCAACCCTCCCCAAGAAAAAGTGATCAGTTTTCACAAGACAGATAGAGCAAGATTTCAAATCCTTCCATCCCCTCCTTTTTTTGTTTAAAAAAAAATTGTATTTTAAACAGCACTACAGAACTGGTTCATACCCACTCAAATATCCTAAAGCACATACTTAAGAAAGACACCACACTCAAACGTGTTCACAAGTTGAATAAGCGACGGAGCTTGGGAAACAGTCGCCAGAATTCCACCGCCACACCTGCCACGGGAATCGAAGCAGGCAAGGGGCAGACAATGGGAAGGTCTGTTGACCTCGGGAAGGATTTTCCAGTCTCGGGTCAAGCGAGGCCATAAAATCCCACCCAGTTTAGCCCCTCCAGGTTGGACCACCACATTCTATGGATTTTGGCTGATCTGTGACCTAACTGAAGGCATTACAGGTGGACACGGATGATCACTGGTGCTTTATCAAAGGGAAGAGGGCAAGACTATAATCTCCGCACGTTGCCCTGCTTTCTGTTAATAGGGCACAACAAAACGAGAGAAGGTGCCCCCTGCGCACGCGAGATACTGAATGATGACAGAATGATTAATTGTTCACAGTCGACATGTGCTGTCCCATGGAGTGTAAGTTCCAGAAAGAAAATGGCTCGATCCTTCCTCCATCCTGTCAAAAGGCTTCCTGTGCATGTTGAAGCGTAACAAGAGAGTTTTGTTTTCAGTGGGACCATGTTTGGACGCCGTGGCCTCGCTGCCCATCATCCTGTGTGTGCACACACTCCGCAAGGTCACAGTAAGAAAGGCCGGCCTTCAGTTTGCTGCAAAACAGAATTCCAGGCAGATGTGGAAGCGAGCCCGGGAGCCGCGCTCCAACAGGAATCGCATTGCTATTGCAGGTGCAGTCCTCATCCTCTCTCCACGTCACAACTTCCCGCCTGAGAGGCTCCGTGGAATTTGGCACCGAACGCATTCCCACTGGAATGGCTTTTAATTATTATTCAAAGAAAACATCCATCTTGTTTACTCTTTGGCTGTCCTCATACAGTGTCTGTAAACTCAGCGAACACGATCACTCCCGGGAGAATCACCATTCCCTCCTCCACCAAACCTCCCCCTACAAACACACAAAATAACCAGAAAACAAAAGGTAGTTGGCTTATACGTAGTTTCGTCAACTGTGTGGTCTAGTGGACATGACTGTTTAAAATGCACATTCCTTCAAGACCATGTTTGTAATGGTCATGACTGACGGACTGACTTGCTTCTTAATCGCCACCCGATGAGTTTATTGCGAGTTGCTTTTTTTGAAGTCAAAATTTTTTTTAAAAAATACCCTCTCCGCTCGACTTTTAACCTCCGGAGGTTTCTCTCGAGCAGAAGAGAGGAAAAGCTTCAAAATGGTCACAAACTTCTCCATCCCAGTTGCCAGCCGACAACAGACGGCCACATTCGGCCCGACACGGTAGGGTCATGGCCTCTGAAACGGTCGCCTTTCGAGAGCAGAGTTCTGTCGGTCAGGGTAACCAATGGCCCAAAGCCTCAGACACAAAGGCTCCACTGTTAAATACATCCACTATTCTCAGGGGTCCCTGCAGTCATATTCACCAAGGCTGCTCCAAGATTACTTTATGGCCCATCACTCTGCAACAAGTAATCTCACAATGTTCTGGGCTTAATGACCCATCTCGCATTGGGATTTAAATGGTACAAGTCCAGGATGTAGGTGTTGAGGTCCAGACAGCGCTCTCCTGAAAAGAAAACACACAAGACGCAAATAAGGCAATGTCAATAGCCAAGAGAATTAATGTTGCTGAAATAGTACCATAAATTCTAATCTACTGCTCGAACCCACCAGGGCAACTTCCTCTCTGGCTAGACAGGTAAAAACTCTAACTTGCTTTTAAGTCCCACTGCTGAAAATGAAACTTGAGGTCCGGTAAGTGCTGACTGATTTTCTTTTTGTCAGACACCAAGGCTCTCTATTTCATCACACAGGTGACCAAGGTCAAGTATGCCCTCCCAGTTTGATGTAACAGACCCAAGGCACTGTTTATTATTCATTCATGGGATATGGGCATTACTGATTGGATTTATTGCCCACCCCTAATTGCTCTTGATCTGAGTGGCTTGCCATTGCAGAGGGTATTTTTAAAGAGTTGTTTATTTTTGAATCCCTGAAAACCCTACAGTGCAGAAGGAGGCTATTCGGCCCATCGCGTCTGCACTCACTCTCCAAAAGAACACTCTAACCAACCCCCAACCCCCGGCCCTAACCTCCATAACCCTGCACATCGATCATGGCCGATCCATCTGACTTGCACATCTTTGGACACTAAGGGGAGAGTAGGGCAGCAAGCCATTTGGTTCTTTTACCGAGTAGCTCAGGGATTAAAGGCGGAAATGACACTGATAGCAATTC
Source organism: Carcharhinus amblyrhynchos (assembly GCF_965287045.1). Taxonomy (NCBI): domain Eukaryota; kingdom Metazoa; phylum Chordata; class Chondrichthyes; order Carcharhiniformes; family Carcharhinidae; genus Carcharhinus; species Carcharhinus amblyrhynchos. The sequence goes on along the minus strand of NC_137331.1, from coordinate 109,780,895 downwards.
AATCAAGATATCAAGCACTACGGTTCTTTAACAGTTTGTCCTTCTCAGTACTTTTCACACAACAACTGTAAAGAAAAAATCACCTACCTATGTTTCCACCAATTTCGAACAAGTAATGGCTCAGTCCATTAAGGGGAACTGCAGAACTTGTACTGTGAAAATGTAACAAAAAGAAAAGATTGATTTAGAATTTGTTGAGAGCTGTCAAGTCTGCATCATCTCCTTGGCCCTGCACTCAACCCTGGAACACCTAGATAACAAAGTAACCTACATCAGACTCCAATTTATTGATTACAGCTCAGTCTTTAACACCATTATTCCTTATTAAGGCACCGTGCCTTAACGACTGTCATCCAGTGACGCTGGCATCCATCATTATGAAGTGCTTTGAAAGGTTAGTCATGGAACAAATCAATTCCAGCCTCCCAGGTAGCTTGGATTCACTACAGTTCACCGACTGCCACAATAGGTTCACAGCAGACGCCATCTCCCTGGCCCTACATTCAACCCTGGAACACCTGGATGACAAACACACCTATGTCACGCTCTTATTTATTGACCACAGTTCACCTTCAACACCATTATTCCCACGAAACTCATCTCCAAACTCCGGGACTCAGATCCTCCCACTGCAACTAGATCCTGAACTTCCTAACCCACAGACCACAATCAGTAAGGATAGGCAACAACACCTCCTCCCCAATCATCTTTAACAGCGGTGCCCCCTAAGGCTGTGTTCTCAACCCCTTACTATATTCCTTATACATCTATGACTGTGTGGCCAAGTTCCCCTCCAACTTGATTTTCAAGTTTGCTGATGACACTACCATATTGGGTCAGATCTCAAACAATGATGAGAAAAGAGATAATCTGGCAAACTGATGCGACAACAATAATCTCTCTCTCAATGTCAACAAGAAGGAAATATTCATCAACCTCAGGAAACCTAGCGGAGGACATGCCCTGTCTACATCAACAGGGACAAAGTGGGCATGGTCATGAGCTTCAAGTTTCTAGGTGTCCAGGTCACTAACAATCTGTCCTGGACCCGTCGTGCCAACACTATAGTTAAAGAAAACCCACCAATGCCTCTACTTTCTCAGGAGGCTAAGGAAATTTAGCATGTCAGCTACGACTCTCAGCAAATTTTAGAGACGCAACATAGAAAGCATTCTTTCTGGTTGTATCACAGCTTGGTATGGCTCCTGCTCTGCCCACGACCAAAAAAAACTACAAAGGTTTGTGAACAAAGCCCAGTCCATTACACAAACCAGCCTCTCATCCAATGTCTCTGTCTACGCTTCTTACCCAGAGGGTGGTGAGGGATTGGGATGCCCTGCCTGCTGCAGTTGTAAATGCACCTAGTTTGGGGGCATTTAAGAGATCCGTGGATAGGTTTATGGATGGAAAGGGATTGGTTTAGGTTAGAGGGTCATTGCTTTTTAATTGGTCGGTGCAACATCGTGGGCCGAAGGGCCTGTTCTGCGCTGTAATGTTCTATGTTCTACTGCCTTGGAAAAGCAACCAGCATAAATCAAAGACCTCATGCACCCCAGACATTCTCTCTTCCGCCTTCTGTCATCGGGAGAAAGATACAAAAGTCTGAGGTCACGTACCAAACAACTCAAGAACAGCTTCTTCCCAGCTGCCGTCAGACTTTTGAATGTACCTACCTCGTATTAAGTTGATCTTTCTCTACACCTTAGCTATGACCGTAACACTACATTCTGCACTCTTTTCTTTCCTTCTCTATGAATGGTATACTTTGTGGAGGGGCTGGATGGCCTACTCCTCCTATTTCTTATGTTCTTATAGCGCGCAAGAAACAACAATTTTCACTGAATATTAATACATGTGATAATAATAAATCAAATCAAAGACTCTTTGACAGAACATCCCACAAGGCCATCAGAAGACACACCACAGGGCAGGGGTTTCAGAAAATCCCTGTCTTTCCAACCAGACCTTAAAGCTGTTCAGATAGATGTAAAAGATCCCACTGCACAATAACCACTTTCATTTACATAGCACCTTTAATGTAATTGAACATCCCACAGATGAAAATTTTAAATTCAAGGCATTGCTTAACACGGGTGAACTCACTTATGACAAGCCTTTCATGAACAGGAGTTAGTGTGGATAAGGAGAGTAATTTAAAAAACAACACAGCACAAGAACGATGGGTTGAATAGCCTCTTCCTGTCTGCAATTTTTAAATGAGAAGCAGAGGGGCCCTACTCCGAATGCATTTCTCAACCAGCATTGCTAAAGAGATCAGTGTTTCAGACTGTAGGTCAAAATGAATTCATCTGCTATGAAGCACTCTGCCGTGTCCTTTATCCTCCAACACAGATGTTTCCTACAAAATCTATCATCTGGTCCTGATTTCACTTCCAGGATGCCACTTTTATATCTTTGCAACACTCAGCATTTCCCTCCTCAAGCAAAAATGTACAGATGAGCTACAAATCCACACTAAGACATTTCAGTTGCTATTCACACCACAGAGTCAAATACAGCACAAAAGGCAGCCATTCAGAACATCAAATTCATGCCTTTCCTTCTGCAAGAAAGGATTAGGTGGCCATTGCTCCCAGCCCAAGCCTTCCTTTCATGTTGTATTTTTGAACTCCCTAACCTCACTTTCTTTTTGCCCTTGGGACTTCCTATTCTTCTCCTTTTGATCTCCAATCCCGAAGACCCTCATGTTTGCCAGAGCATTGTGTGGAGTCTGCACATTCTCCTCGTGTCTGCGTGGGTTCCTCCGGGTGCTCCGGTTTCCTCCCACAGTCCAAAGATGTGAGGGTTAGGTTGATTGGCCGTGCTAAGAAATTGCCCCTTAGTGTCCAGGGATACGTAGGTTAGAGGGATTAGTGGGTATGATATGTAGGGATATGGGGGTAGGGCCTGGGTGGGATTGTGTTCAGTGCAGACTCGAGGGGCCAAAGGGCCTCTTTCTGCACTATAGGATCCTATGATTCTATGACTCCGGGAATAATCCTCTGTCATCTTCTCCGTGTAGTCAAGCTTCCTGTGCATATTTAACCATTGCTAGCTAGCGGGAATCATTAGATAGGGAGTAGTAACAAAGTCCTGCCGTCACTAATCCCACTCACTCTGACTAATCGTCATATCCCTGTTCCAGCCTCCACTGAGACCAGCGAGTACAGTACAGACCGTGCTTTACTCCACTGCAATAGGACACATAGCTGATAACTGTGTAATCAGAAGAACCACTATAAGGACAGACATTTATTAAGTAATCAGCACAGAAATTGCACAGATTGGATAGAATATACAGAACAGAAACAGGCTATTCAGCTCAACAAGTTCACACTAACGTTTATGCTCTAGCCCCCTTCCATCCTTTCTCATCTAAACTGACTTATCTTCTCCTTAGCCCATATAGCTCAGTCCATCACACAAACCAGTCTCCCATCCATTGACTCCGTCCACACTTCCTGCTGCCTTGGAAAAGCAGCCAGCATGGCCCAGAACCCCACACAACCTGGACATACTCTCTTCCACTTCGTCTGTTGGGAAAAGATACTAAATTCTGAGGTCACGTACCAACCGACTCAAGAACACTTCTTCCCTGCTGTTATCAGACTTTTGAATGGACCCCAGCTGTGATTGTGACACTATTGTGACACTCTCTCCTTTCCTTCTCCCTTATGCACTTTACGTTCAGTATGCTTTGTCTGTATAGTATGCAAGAAACAAGACTTTTCACTGTATCCCAATGCAATAATAAATTAAATAAAATCAAACCAAATTCCCTTGCATTCTGCTTGATATTCTTATCTGGCATTTAGACTAGCCGCCCAAATTACTCCCCATGGTGGCAAGTTCTACATTCTCACCACTCTGAGCAAAAAGATTTTTTTTTTCTGGAGCGACACGGTGGCACAGTGGTTAGCGCTGCTGTCTCAGAGCTCCAGGGACCTGGGTTCGATTTCTGACTTGCGTCACTATCTGAGTAGAGTTTGCACATTCTCCCCGTGTTTCCCCCCACAGTCCCAAAGATGTACTGGTTAGGTGGATTGGCCGTGTTAAATTGCCCCTTAGTGTCAGGGAGACTAACTGGGGGAAATGCATGGGGTTATGGAGATAGAGACTGGGTGGGATTGTTGACGGTGCAGACTCGATAGACCAAATGGCCTCCTTCTGCACTGTAGCATTCTATGATTCTTGAATTCCTATCAGAATTCTTGGCGACTGTCTCACATTGATGGCCTCTCATTTTGCTCTTGTCCAGAAGAAAAGAATAAAAAATAAAGCAAGGGGGTCAGTTTCTTCCTTGGAAGACAGATTTGAAACATCAAGCACCCAGCTTCAGTAAAATACCTTGGCCCGAATTTTCGAAAAAGGTGGCGAGTGAATCTGTCATGACAAAAATGACCAGAGAGAACCAAATCTCCACACTGTTTCTGGGGTGCCAAGGCTCCCATTTGCAGCCGGTCAGTTTGCCGCAGCCAGGAATTGTGTCCAACTCTGCGCTCCCAAGCAAGAGTGGGAATTCCAGCCTTTGGCTGCAGCATGCCGATTGAAGTCATTGCAAACGTGTGTACTGCTTAAAAGCCACATATTTCTGGTCACACAAATGTTGTGGGTTAATCATTATTCGCCTCAAGAGCTTTACGTGGAATTCTGTGACGTCACAGAAAGTGGAAAAGAATTTCACCCAGTCACTTAGAATCTCCAAAACGTCATTGATGTTAATATTTATTTACCCCCCCAACCCCCGTCCCCAGTTCCAAACCCTTCCAGCTCCAATCCCAATCACACCTGCTCCAAACCCATCCCCCCCCTCAGCCCCAACCTCATCTCCCCACATCCCCCCCGCAACTTCCCACCCCTCCATGAACTCACCTGTTTTCACAATGAAACCTGGCAAGAATATCACTGGCTTTCGTCTCATTGTCCAGTTGAATGGCCATGGAAACCTTGGATAGTTGAGTAGCATAAACGCGGATAACTCCCTCTGGTATGTCTGTCTGCAAAAACAAAGAGAAAATGGTTTTAAATTTCATGCAAACACTTCTTCGTGTTTCCACCAGATCCTTTATTTAAACTGACAGCTTTGGCTCAGATGTCGTACGCTGGGTTCTGTTTACTTAACTACTGCAGAGTAGGATTGATCCAAAACTAATATACAGAATGTAAAAGTTAAGCCATCAAGCAAGATCTCTGTAAGTCGCTTCTGGAGCACGGAGGAGAATTCTGGACATCACATATAGAATCGGACTCCCTGAGGTGCAGAAGGAGGCCATTTGGCCCAATTGGGCCTTCGTCAACAACAATCCCAGAATTATAGGGAGGGGATAGCTTGATCCTGGGATTGGACATAGCTCGGCACAACATTGAGGGCCGAAGGGCCTGTACTGTGCTGTAATGTTCTATGTTTCTGTGTTATGTTTTTTAATCCCACGCTATCCACATAACCCCACGTATTTACACAAAAACAGAAAAATGCTGGAAATTCTCAGCAGGTCTGACAGCACCTATGGAAGGAGAATAGCACCAATGTTTCGAATCTAGATGACCCTTTGTCAGACCTGCCCTGACAAAGGGTCATTTAGACTCAAAACTTTGCTCTCTCCACAGATGCTGTCAGACCTGCTGGGATTTTCCAGCATTTTTCTGTTTCTGTTTCTGATTCCGGTTTTTTTGTGTTTACCCCACAAATTTACCCAGTTAGTGCCCCTGACACCAAGGGGCAATTTAACATGGCCAATCAACATATCCTGCACATCTCTGGATTGTGGAAGGATACCGGAGCACCCAGAGAAAACCCACACAGACACGGGGAGAAATGGATTCCACACAAACAACCACCCGAGGCTGGAATCGAATTCGGGTCGCTGGAGCTGTGAAGCAGCAGTGCTAACCACTGTGCCACCCATAACATCAGGAAAGACATCAAAAATCCTTAGAAAGGATAAAGGGGATTGTGGTGAAAAACTTCAGTTATGAGGAGATGTTGTGAAAGGTAAGATTGTTTGCACTGGAGAAATTTAAATTGAACAGATTGAGAAAAACTATTCCCACTGGCCAGTGGGTCAATAAGAACATAAGAAATAGGAGCAGGAGTAGGCCATCTAGCCCTTCGAGCCTGCCCCGCCATTCAATAAGATCATGGCTGATCTGTCGTGGCTCAGTTCCACATTCCCGCCCTCTCCCCATAACCCTTAATCCCCTCTCTTATCAAGAACCCATCAACCCGCTTCTTAAAAATATTTAGCGAGGCAGCCTCCACCACTTCAACGGGCAGAGAATTCCAGAGATTCACCACCCTTTGAGTGAAGAAGTTCCTCCTCAACTCCGTTCTAAACCACCCCCCCTTTATCTTGAGGCTGTGCCCCCTAGTCCTACTGTCTTTTTTGAGCGGGAAGAGCCTCTCCACCTCTATCCTATCCATCCCATTCATCATCTTATACGTCTCAATGAAATCTCCCCTCATTCTTCTAAACTCTAACGAGTACAAGCCTAGTTTATTCAGCCTCTCCTCATACCACAGATCATAAAATTTAAAACCACTGGCAAAATATTTAGAGGGATCAAAGCTGTTCTTTCGGAGAACCAGCACAGGCAGAATAGCCTCCTTCTGTACTATAATTCCAGAAGGGGAAATAGTGTGTATTAACTTACTGTTCTTTCGAAGCATCATAAAGGGTTGATGAGGGTAATGCAGTTAATGTGGTGTAAATGGACTTTCAGAAGACATTTGATACCAGCCACACAACATGCTTGTGAGAAAAGTTATAGCTCATGGCATAAAGTAGGACAGTAATGACAGAGATAGAAAATTGGCTGAATAATAAGAAACAGTAGAGAGGTAGAGAGATTCTTCCCGCTCAGAAAGGACAGCAGGGCTAGAGGGCACAGCCTCAAGATAAGGGGGGGTGGGGGGGGTGCAATTTAGAACGGAGTTGAGGAGGAACTTCTTCACTCAAAGGGTGGTGAATCTCTGGAATTCTCTGCCCGTTGAAGTGGTGGAGGCTACCTGGCTAAATATATTTAAGACACGGGTAGATAGGTTTTTGGTAGACAAGGGAATTAAGGGTTATGGGGAGAGGGCGGGAATGTGGAACTGAGACACGTCAGATCAGCCATGATCTTATTGAATGGCGGGGCAGGCTCGAAGGGCTAGATGGCCTACTCCTGCTCCTATTTCTTATGTACCTTATGTTCTAACAGAGTGTAACAGTTAATGAATATTTTTCCAGCTGGAGGAAGGTTTGTAATAGAGGTCCTCAATGGTCGGTATTGGAACCCTTGTTTTTCCTAAAATGTATTAATGATCTTGATCTTGGAGTGCAGGAGACAGTTTCAAAGTTTGCAGTACACCTGGGAGTATTGTAAACCATGAGGAAAATATTGTAAAACTTCACAAGGACATAGACAAGTTACTGGGGTGGGCAGATAGGTGGCAGATGAAGTTTAATGTAGAGAAGTGTGAGGTGATGCATTTTGGGAGGAAGAACATAGAGTGACAATATAAAATGTGGGGGACAATTCTTAAGGGGTCACAGGAGCAGAGGGACCTGGCTGCATAACTGCAAAGATCATTGAAGGGGGCAGGGCAGATGGAGAGAACAGTTAATAGAACATATTATTAACTTTATTAATAGGGGCATTTTGTACAAGAACAAGGGGGTTACAAAAACAGAAAATGCTGGAAAATCTCAGCTCTGACGAAGGGTCATCTAGATTCGAAATATTGGCTCTATTCTCACCCCATAGATGCTGTCAGGCCTGATGAGATTTTCCAGCATTTTCTGTTTTTGTTTTAGATTCCTGTATCCGCAGTACTTTGATATAACAAGGAGGTTATGCTGAACTTATACAAGACACTAGTTAGACATCATCTGAAATATTGCGTACAGTTCTAGGTGTCACACTATCAGAAGGATATGAACACACTGGAGAGAGTGCAGAAGAGATATACAAGAATAGTTCCAGGGATGAGAAACTTGAGTTATGAGGATAGATTGGAGGAGTTGGAACAGTTGTCCCTGGAGAGAAGATGATTAAGAGGAGATTTGATAGAGATTTTCTAAATCATGAGGTGGTTGGCCATAGCGGATAGGAAGAAACAGTTCCTGCTCGTAATAGTGGCACAGTGGTTAGCACTGCTGTCTCACAGTGCAGGGACCTGGATTCAATTCCCAGCTTGGGGCCACTGTCTGTGCTGAGTCTGCACGTTCTCCTCGTGTCTGCATGGGTTTGCTCTGCGTGCTCCAGTTTCCTCCCACAGTTCAAAAGACGCGCTGGTTAGGTGCATTGGCCGTGCTAAATTCTCCCTCAGTGTACCCAAGCAGATGCCAGAATATGGCGATTTTCACAGTAACTTCATTGCAGCGTGAACGTAAACCTACTTGTGACTAATAAATAAACTTTAACTTTTAGGGTCAAGAACAGGAGAACACAGGTTTAAAACAATTTGCAAAAGAAACAAATATGACATTAGGAAAAACTTTTTGCACAAATGTTTGGGGTCTAGATGCACTGTCTTGTAGTTCGGTGAAAGCAGATTCAATCAAAGCATTCAAGACGACATTAGATGATTATTTAAATAGAAGCAATTTGCAGGGTTACAGGGAAAAGACAGGGGAATGGTACTAAGTCATTATGATTATTTGAAGAGCTAGTACAGACACGATGGGCCAAACGGTCATAACAATTCTGTGATAATGCTACAATAGAAGGAAAAGGAATAGTGAGTCAATGATAAGGTAGAGGAGTGTACCTTTAAACTGTGTCCCAAGGAAGTAGGACACGAGTTCACACCTGGGATCTCCCACAAGGCGGGCTCCTGGTTTCGGTTCCGCCCTCGTGGAGAGGAACTGAGGGGGGGAGAGCCATTTCCCCTGAAGGCAGGAGGGAAGAAAAATGAAGGAGAACTCAGCCACGTCACTTTTGTCCGTCTTCTGTTCTCACTTTCGTTCATCTTCCGCACCTGGGCAATCATAAAGGACGGAATCTGTGGAAGATGGAGGAAGAACAACAGCTGTTACCATCGTAAAACACTCTGGCCCAGATTTTCCCATCATCTCGCCCACTGCAACATCATGAGCCTGCACTTCCTGCCACTCAAGGATGTAAATCTCCGAACGTGCAAAGGAAAGAACAAAAAAAATTACAGGACAGGAACAGGCCCTTCGGCCTTCCAAGCCTGCACCGACCATGCTGCCCAACTGAACTGAAACCCCCTACCCTTCTGGGACCATATCCCTCTATTCCCATCCTATTCATGTATTTGTTAAGGCGCCCCTTAAAAGTCACTATCGTATTTGCTTCCGCTACCTCCTATGGCAGCGGGTTCAAGGCACCCACAACCCTCTGTGTAAAAAACTTGCCTCATACATCTCCCTTAAACCTTGCCCCTCGCACCTTAAACCTATGCCCCCTGGTAATTGACTCTTCCACTGAGAAAAAGCTGACTATCCACTCTGTCCATGCCTCTCATAATCTTGTAGACATCTATCAGGTCGTCCCTCAACCTCCATCATTCCAGTGAGAACAAACCAAGTTATTCCAACCTCACCTCATAGCTCATACCCTCCATATCAGGCAACAGCCTGGTAAAGCTTTTCTGTACCCTTTCCAAAGCCTCCACATCATTCTGTAAGTCTAATAGCAGACACCATTAGGTGCCCCAGGACTGCCCGGGCCCGTTATCCTGCACTGCCTACTCAGAGAGGACATGAAAAGCATCACGAGTAACAAATAAGCTTAGGCATATTAGGCAGAGGAGGAGTGCCTTAACACTGATAATCTCAACTTTTTTTGGGGCGACACAGTGGCACAGTGGTTAGCACTACTACCTCACAATGCCAGGGACCCGGGTTCAATTCCGACCTTGTGTGACTGTCTGTGTGACTGCATGGGTTTCCTCTGGGTGCTCTGGTTTCTTCCCACATTCCAAAGATGTGCTGGTTAGGTTGATTGGCCATGGTATTCTGCCCCTTAGTGTCAGGGAAACTAGCAAGATAAATAAATGGGGTTACAGGGTGGGATTGTGGTCGGTGTAGACTCGATGGGCCAAATGACCTCCTTCTACACTGTAGGATTCTATTATTCTACTGAATGATCCAGATTTTTATCATTGAAATGCAAATAACACCACGTCATCATATGTTTCATATGCTTGTCTAGCGATATCCTTTAATACCAACCATAGCAAAGCAGCTATGGTCACTAACGTGGTTCCATAATGCATAGAAAGAATGATAGAATCCCTACAGTGCATTCAGCCCATTGAGTCTGCACCAACAACTATCCCCACCTAGGCCCTAACCCTGTAATCCCGCATATTTACCCTGTTAATCCCGCTAACCTACGTATCCTGGGACGCTATTGGGCAATTTAGCATGGCCAAGGCACCTAGCCCTTCTTTTCATGTCAGTCAGCCTCACCTGCCTTCACAGAGAGAGGTTACAGAATTGGTGTCCGGATTAACCATGGTTCAGTGTTGTCACTGAGCTCTAGTTTAGTTAACTCTCCATTCACTTCGTTTTATGTTGATAGGGGGAGCCTTTGTCTCTGGTTTCTGGCATGGAAGGGAGAAGTGGTCAGGGTTTGCCGGTATCATCGAAGATTTTTGGCTGGCTCTCCAACTTTCTTGTTTCTAACCAGGACAGAAAGCTCTGTTACGTTAGCATGCGCAATGGGCTGAATGGCCTTCTACTGCTCCTATTTTGTATCCTCTTATATTCATCTGATCCACCAGTGCACATTTGAAACAAAAGACAATTGGCCTGGATTTTCATCATGTTTGTACCCAATTATCATGAGTTGGCATGGTGTAGAGAGGAACAGTGGTTAGCACTGCCACCTCAGTGCCAAGGACCTGGGTTCAGTTCCAGCCTCGGGTCACTGAGTGGAGGCTGCATGTTCTCCCCATGTCTGCATGAGTTTCCTCCAGGTGCTCCGGTGTCCTCCCACACTCTAAAGACACACAGGTTAGGTGGATTGTCCATGCTAAATTGCACTTTAGTGTCCCAAGGTGTGCAAGTTAGGTGGATGGGGTTACAATGATAGGGCAGCTACGGGGATAGGGCAGAGGGGAGGGCCTAGGTAGGATGCTCTTTTGGAGAGTTGGTGCAAGCTCGGTGAGCCGGAGAGATTCTGTGGTTCTATAGTTCTACCATACAAAAAGTCATTAAGAAGCTTTGTAATGGTTGCTGCTAGAGGCTGTTCCTCCTCTCGTTGGACAATACAGGACTAAGACAAGGAGAAATCTCCTCACTCGGGGGAATATGAACTTTGAAATTCTCTACCTCAGAGCTTGTAGATATTCAGACATGAAGTATGTCAAAAAAAAACGGAATAGATGTAGCTAAATTGGTGTAAAATCAGCCATGATTCAATTAGGGGCAGTTAACAATAATGATGGACTAAATGACCTTCTACTCTCCTATTTTGTATGTTCTTATGGTCACTTGATCCACCAGTGCACATTCAAAACAAAAGACAATTTTAAGAATCTGCACCGTCCCATTCCAGGAACGATGACTTATTTTTGAGGGTTACCAGCGGTTGAGAACTGTCTTGGATTCTCCAGCAATTAAAGATTAATCTCCAGGCTCCTCCCGCAAGCAATTCAGAGAAAAAAAACTACTGGGGCTTTCAAAGAACCAACTTTGTTTTTCATTTACTTTGGGCATTTTTACTCAATTATTTAATGGTTTCCATCGTCGGATGCCAATCAACAAGTGAATTGACTTGTCATTAACCAACTGGATGGGACTTCATAGCCTTTATTCCCAGAGACCACAAGTTTTTTTTTTACAAGCAATGAAAGAGGAAAAATGTAATTGCTCCTGTGAATTTTCTCCCCGTTTGCTCGCAGTATTGGTCTGGAAATTAGTCCTTAATTCCTGAAGGATTCAACAGAATCCCTACAATGCAGAAGGCAGCCATTCGGCCCATCGAGCCTGCACCGACCACAATCCCGCCCAGGCCCTATTCCTGTAACCTCACACATCTACCCTGCCAGTCCCCCTGACACTAAGGGGCAATTTATCATGGCCAATCAACCTAATCTGCACACCTTTGGGTTCAGCCCATTGAGCCTGCACCAACAACAATCCCACTCAAGCCCTATCCCTGTAACCCCACGTATCCTGCTAGCCCTCCTGACACTACGGTGCAATTTAGCACAGCCAATCAACCTAACCCAATCTCTGGACTGGGAGGAAACCAGAGCACCCAGAGGAACCCCACCAGACGTGGGAAGAATGTGCAAACTCCACACAGACTGTGACCTGAGGCTGGAATTGAACCTGGGTCCGCGGCGCAGTGAGGCGGCAGTGCTAACCACTGTGTCATCGTGCCATGCGCTGTCAGTGCTCATTCAGGGCTGGCAACACAATTGCTTGTTCTCACTCAGGTTCCTGGCCTACTCGAGAAAGGCGGAAAGGGGATTAGCAGTGTAGTGTGCTGGTTCACTCACGGTCCACAAGATGTCCTGGTATTTGATGAGTAATTGTACGATGTTGGCCGCTTTAGTGGCCGCCTCCGCCTCTTGGTGGTTTCCGCTCCTCCCTTTGCACATGAAGAGGTTCGGTGCCACAATCATGGAGACGTTCCACAGGCTCATCCTGTTTTTGGCCTCATTTGCTACGACTTTGCCGAGATATTCCAAGAAAGCCTGTGGGGGGAGAGATGGGGAAAACGATAAAGGAAGGAGAGATTCAATTCAATTGTAATGTACCATCCTTTCACTTTCCAGTTTATACATGAAACATTCCACACCCACATTTTCAGAGGATCTGGCATTCTAAAGCATCATAACGCTCCCACTATTTATAAACAATATGCAGGAAGTATATTTTGTACAGTTTAGAAGGATGAGGGGGAATCTAATTGAAACTTACAGAATACTGAGAGGGCTTGATAGAGTGGACATGGAGCGGATGTTTCCACTACACGGGAGAGACTAGAACTCAAGATGTGAAAGGATGCTCCTTTAAAACTGAGATAAGGAGGAATTTCTTCAGCCAAAGGGTGGTGAATCTGTGGAACTCATTGCCACAGAGAGCTGTGGAGGCCAGGGCATGGAGTGTCTTTAAGACAGAGATAGATAGGTCCTTGATCAATAGAAGGATCAAGCGGAGAAGGCAGGAGAATGGGGATGAATATCATATCAGCCATGGTTGAATGGCGGAGCAGACTTGATGGGCTGACTGGCCTAATTCTGCTCCTATTTCTCATGGTCTCATAACATACTACTCACTTATGAAATCAATCTATCAGCTCGGAGTAAAAAATTTTGGACAAATTCTGTGAATTAACAATGGAACAGCAAATTAACTTTATTCGGCATTTCCTTTGACTTACTAATATCAGCTCATTTTCAATCCAACCAGTTAATTAGATCTTAAACTTGCCGGTATTATGAAGGTCAAGATAATCCTTTTGCATTCCAAGTGCATTAACACAATTGTGAGAGGCTGGGAGGACCTCGCAATATAGGAAGTGGCCAATCAGCCCACCAATATGTGCAGTTCCATAAGAGATCTAATTGGTCCCACTCCCCTGCTCTTTCCCCACAGCAAACGTTTCCAAAGGTGTCTGATGGGGTGAAACCAAAACCGAAGAGGATGTTCAAACCCCAGCAGTGTGGGATTTACGTGAGGCGAATGATCTGTGCATTGGGCCTGCTGCTGTCAGTGTGCGGCAAAATGATGCCGTGTATAACCAGAGGCCCTATTATTTGTTGTCAGTCACCAGTTTGACTGCCCAGGTCTTTCACTTCATACAATCAGACACAATATCAATGCAAAGTTTACTATCAGGGTGTCACACACAGGGGTTTTTTTGGTGAACCTATTTGTAAAGGTGGAAAAGGGAATGGATCTAGACCAGTGATGGATGACCTAGGCCAGTGAGTGTGTCGCATGAGTGGTCCTCCTCCATCTCAGTGGGCCGCAAGACTGAAATCATGAATCATAACCCCAATGAATAAGACTAAATTAATACAACACCAATTTTTTCCTAATGAGTTATAGAAAATGCTGAATCACTGACATATTAATAGAACTATCATAAACTTCAAATGGTAAAAACATAAGAAACATTTACACTTTGTAAACATATTTGCAATTTGATGGTGAGTTGCCTTCATTGCAAGTGTCGTGGCTTTGGCACAAAGTGACTGACTTGTTCAAACCACTTCAGATCCAAACACATTGCCATAGGGCTGGAGTCATAAACTCTAGACCAGGCAAGGACAGCAAAATGTCTTCCCCAAAAGGCATTCATGACCCAGGTGTGTTTTTAATGACAGTTGAGTAGTTTCACAGTCACCATCACCAATATAATTTTATAATTTAGTTAAATTTAAATTACCCAGCCGCAGCGGTGGGATTTGACCTCATATCTTGATCAGCGGCTCAGGCCACGACATTACTGAGCCAGTAACGTAACCGTGATGCCACTGTGCCATATGTTTAGCCTTGTGTGTCACTGAGCATATCCGGATAATATTTGATAAAGTTTCTGAGGCACAGGTTGAACATCAGGCAGACACTTGGAGCCGGACGTACCTTGATAGTGTCTCTGTTGGGGTCAGGAAGCAGCATGATGATAAGGTGTAGAGCCTGTAGCTGCAGCTTGGTCGGTGAGATATCTAAAACCAAAACAAAGAGAGTTGTTAGGATGCAGAATCCCATCTGTGTACAAACAAAAAGAACAGAAAGGGAAATGCTGCCTGCACTGAAGGAGTCTAGTGAGGGGGGGGTTTGCTGGCGTTAACTGTCAGATAATTGCAGTGGGGGGGGGGGGGCACGGAGTGGGGGGAGTCAAGGTGTAGACTCTGATTGGAGCGGAGAAAGCTTTGGTAGCGGGGTGGGGGGAGCCCTCAGACTGCCATGATGGCCCCCCGGGGGTGGGGGGGTTATTGCTGTTCTGATCTCAGTGCAGCTGGGTTTTGCTGGCATTGAGCCCCCCCCACCTCCGGACGGTGGAAAAGTGTCGTAAGATCTGGAGAGGAACACACCGGTTTTCTCACCGGAAACAACACTCTGCCATTTTGGTTAAGATTTTGCCTCTAAAACTAGTTTTTCAGGCAGCAGCTCTGCAATAACTATGAGAATAGCAGCTCTTCAAAGTTCTGGTTCCACATTAAAGAAGGTGCTACATTTTCAAGGACCTTTACAGTGAGACCAACAATGTTAAAGGGCAAGGTTTTGAATGTTAATGGATTGGATGGTTTCACAACGGAATCATTGACAGTAACATTCAGTTTCTGTATTGAACTTCTGGACTCCAGAAGTTGTTATCTGGTTGACAAGAGTAATGATAGTAGAATGTTGACCAACTTAAACTGCAAAGCCCAGGTCATTCTGTCCACAGTCAGCAGACAAGAGAGAGACACTGACAGTGACATGGGAAAATCCGAGATGCAGACTATGGGTGGGATTTTCCAGCGTTTCCCATTGGCAGAAACTTATGGTTCCGCTGACGGTGACACCCCACCATGAGTTATTCACATCGCAGCAGAGAGTGCAAACAACGGGAAACCCCATTGACAGCAGCAGGACTGGAAAATCCTGCCATCGGCCTATGAAGGGTCATCTCCGACTCTGTAAAACATGCCGCAAGGGGGATGGGGAGAAATCCCGCCCTGTATCTTGGCCGGAATCTTCCCAGCCGTTCAAGCTTGGCTGCAAGTGAGGAAAGAGAATCTGGTGCTCAGCCAAATCTGCATTCCCCTGCAGCAAGAGCACGAACAGCTGGAAAATTTCACCCCCCTTTGTCTCAAACAGTAAAACGTGATGGAATCGCAGGGCCGGGGTTCGACGGCAGAATGTTTGTGTGTGAACACTGCTGCAGGAACAGATAATCCACCATGTAAACCAGCCTCCCATCCATTTACTCCATCTGCACTTCCTACTGCCTCGGCAAAGCCACCAGAATAATTAAGGACCCTGGACATTCTCTCTTCCACCTTCATCTTTGGGAAAAAGATACAAAAATCCGAGGTCACGCATCAACCAACTGAAAAACAGCTCCTCCCCTGCTGCCGTCGGACTGTTGAAGTTGATTTTTCTCTACACCCTAGTTATGATTGTAACACCACATTCTGCATTCCCGCCTTTCCTTCTCTATGAACGGTATACTTTGACTATATAGTGCGCGAGAAACAACACTTTTCACTGCATGCTAACACATGACAATAATAAATCAAATCAAAAGCAGACAGAAAGAAAAGATGTAAGTAAAATAAATGGAAAGAAAGCCAAAAATATGTTGAAGTCACGACATACTTTGCACTGCCACAAACGCCGGGAGATACTCCACAGTGAGTAACGGGTAGGGCAGCTCTCGGATAAAGGTCTTCAGCAGGCAAGCTACATCATTGTGATGGATTTGGTCCCAGTCAAAGGTATCGTTGTAAAATTTTGCTTCCAGCTCTTGTCGATAATTCTGCAAATGAAAATGGTATAAATTTAAATCCAATCCAGATCTTGTGGTTCAAATCAAACACAAAACACAATGACTAGAGGGGGATGGGTGGTATATTAGTTTCAAATTAAGAAACTCTTATTTATATTTTTCTTAACCTAATATTGGATGTCACAGTGGATAACAACAAAGCAAAATCTACATTCACTGATACAGAAAATGCTGGAAAATCTCAGCAGGTCTGATGGCAGAGAAAACAGTGCTCACATTTTGAGTCTGGGTGACTCTTCGTCAGAGCTCTGTTCTTGCTTCACAGGGGCTATCAGACCTGCTGAGATTTTCCAGCATTTCCTGTTATTGTTTCAGATTCCAACATCGACAGTAGCGGCACAGTGGTTACCACTGGTGCCTCACAGCACCAGGGATCCGGGTTCGATTCCCAGCTTAGGTTACTGTCGTTGAGGAGACTGCACATTCTCCCCATGTTTGTGCGGGTTTCCTCCAGGTGCTCCGACTTCCTCCCACAGTCCTATAATGCAGAACTGTACACTATACTCCAGCTGAGGTATTAGAAGGTACTACAATCCCTTCCACAAACTTCCAATCCTTCCACCACCATTGCGCAGCTGTAGCTGTGTCATCTGCAAGATGCACTGAAGGAGCTCACCGAGGTTCCTTGGGCAGCATCTTCCAAACCCACAATTATTACCTTCTAGAAGGGCAAAAGCAGCAGATACCTGGGAACACCACCACCTGGAGGGTCCCCACCAAGTCATTCAGCATCTCGATTTAGAATTTTGTCGCCATTCCTTCACTGTCGCTGAATCAAAATGCTGGAACTCCCTTTCTAACAGCACTGTGGGTGTACCTACACCTCAGGGAGGGCAGCACTTCAAGAAGGTAGTCCTTCTCAAGGGCCACCAGAGATGGGCAATAAATGCTGGTCAGCCAGCGATGCCCACATCTCATAAAAATGAATTCTTTAAAACTAGCATTCTTAAACATCTTGGGAGGGATCTTCCAGCCTCGCCAGCCCCAAAACTGGAAAATCCCGCCCGAGGACAACGGACCTTTATGTGGTCCGCCCCTTGCCTGCTTCGATTCCTGTGGCAGGCAGAACGGGAAAATTTCCCCCTTTAACTCCAATTGAATAGCGGAACAGACCTGAGGGGTTACATGACCTGCTCCTGTTCCTCATATTCCTCTGCAATACACATCCCTCATTCATAATTATTTTAAAAATCTACTTAGGAATCACGTATAGTGATAGAAAATCCCTTAATCCGAGAGGTTGAGATCCTTATCTATCATAAGGACATTTTTTAAACTTATTTTGAATGCTCTATTCCTCAGTACTATTTTATCTTCAGCGTTTGAAATAGAATTTTAAGATAAATATTTAATAGAAAGTAATTCAAAATCTTCACCATTTTAGGAAGACAGAATAATCCACATAATGGATTCTATTTTAAACATCCATTCTGGTTGCTACTGATCTCCTCAATGTCAGGCTGTGTTGAATTTTTTTTAAATTCATTTGTGGTATATGGGTGCCACTGGTTGGCCAGTGTTTATTGCCCATCCCTAGTTGTCCTAGGAGGCAATTGAGAGTCAACCACATTGCTGTAGGTCTGGAGTCACATGTAGAGCCAGACCAGGTAAGAACGGCAGATTTCCTCCCCTAAAGGACATTAGTGAACCAGATGGGTTTTTCCAACAATCGACAATGGTCATCAGTAGATTCTTAATTCCAGATTTTTTTATTTAATTCAAATTCCACCATCTGCTGTGGCGGGATTCAAATCTAGGTCCCCAGAACATTAGCTGAGTTTCAGGATTAATAGTCTAGCGATAATGTCACTTGGCCAACACCTAGCATAAACTTCAAGTGGTAGACTGAGAAAAGCGATCCCACAACATAAAGGATCCGATCTAAGCTCTGCAGTCCTGCCACATCCAGACATGAATGGTGGTGGACAATTAAACAACTCCACAAATATCCCTATCGTCAATGATGGAGGAGACCAGCACCTAAGTGCAAAACATAAGCTTTTGGAGCAACCTTCAACCAGAAGTGCCGAGGGGATGATCCACCTCGGCTTCCTCCAGTGGTCCCCAGTATCGCAGACGTCAGCCTCCAGTCAATTCTATTCTCTCCACATGATATCAATGTACGGCTGGAGGCACTGGATACTGCAAAGGCAACGGCCCCTGGTAACGTTCCAGCAATACTACTGAAGACTTGTGCTCCAGGACTTGCCGCTTCGATAGCCAAGCTCTTCCAGTACAGTTACAACACTGGCATCTATCCAGCAATGTGGAAAATTGCCCAGGGATGGCCTGTATACAAAAAGTTGGACAAATCCAACCCAGCCAATTACCACCCAATCAGTCTACTCTCGATCATCAGTAAAGTGGTGGAACGGGTCATCAACAGTGCTATCAAGCAGCAACTGCCCAGCAATAACCTGCTCCTGGACGCTCAGTTTGGGTTCCGCCAGGGTCACTCAGCTCCTGACCTCGTTACAGCCTTGTTTCAAACATGGAAGAAAGAGCTGAATTACAGAGGGGAGGTGAGAGTGACAGTCCTTGACACAAAGGCCACTTTGACTGAGTGTGGCATCAAGGAGCCCTTGCAAAACCAGAATCAATGGATATCAGGGGGTAAACTCTCTACTCGTTGAGGTCATACCTGGTACATAGGAAGATAGTTGTGGTTGTGGAGGGTCAGCCATCTCAGCTCCAGGACATCTCTGAAGGAGTCCCTCAGGATAGTGTCCTAGGCCCAATAAGCTTCAGCTGCTTCATCAATGACCTTCCTTCCACCATAAGGTCAGAAGTGGGGATGTTCACCGATGATTGCACAATGTTCAGCACCGTTCATGGCTCCTCAGATACTGAAGCATCCAAATGCAACAAGATTTGGACAATATCCAAGCTTGCACTGACAAGTGGTGCTTAACATTCACGCCCCACAAATACCAGGCAATGACCATCACCAATAAGAGTCACTCTAACCTCTGCCCCTTGATATTCAATGGTATATCCATCACTGAATCCCCCACTATCAACATCCTTGGGCTTACCATTGACCAGAAGCTCAACTGGACTCACCACCTAAACACAGTGGCTACAACAGCAGGTCAGAGGCTAGGGATACTGCCGTGAGTAACTCACCTCCTGACTCCCCAAAGCCTGTCCACCAACTACAAGGCACAAGTCAGGAGTGTGATGGAATACTTGCCTGGATGGGTGCAGCTCCAATAACACTCAAGAAGCTTGACGCCATCCAGGACAGCTTGATTGGCACCCCATCCATCACCTTCAACATCCATTCTCTCCAACACTGACGCACAGTAATAGCAACGTGTACCATCTACAAGAGGCACTGCAGCGACTCACCGAGGCTCCCGTGATCTTTACCACTTAGTAAGACAGGAGCAGCAGATAGATGGGAACGTCATCAGCTACAAGCTCTCCTCCAAGTCACTCGCCATCCTGACTTGGAAATGTATTGCTGTTCCTTCACCGTGGTTGGGTCAAAATCCTGCAGCTCCCTCCCTAGCAGCGTATCTACATCACATGGACTACAGAAGTTTGAGAAGGTGGCTCACCACCAAGGGAAAACAGAGATGGGCAATAAATGCTGGCCTAGCCACATCCTGTGAGAGATTATTTTAATTACCCAAACAAGTTTTCCCATAGACTCTTTGCATCAGGAACTAAGGACAGCACAGGGAGGAAATACTGAAACACTTGAAAGGAAATTTTTTGACCAACAACTAAAAATGCGTCACGCAGTAATGTTATCATCAGATCTCAACTATCATGAACACTTCATTATGAGTATATTAACAAATCTCCCTGTTCTTCCTTCAAGTTAAGAAGGAATTACCACCCAGTTTCCTAGAGGCTTCTGTTCTGCCACTGCAATTTTACTTATATACATAAACTGGACTTACACCAAATGTCTGCCAGCACTAAACTATCAGAGAAGGAGAAGTTTAAAAGAAATTCTGGCTTAGTCTTCATATTTATTCTAACAGGCTGAGCAAGGTTGCAGTGCCACCTCAGGAGGAGTAAGAATAGCAGACACTGACATGACTCACCCAAATATAACGTGCATTTACACAGCACATGTAACGCAGTCAGACCTCCCCACTCAGTAGTGCTGTCAAACAACATTTAATGTTGAGTCACATAAGGGAATATTATGGTCAAAATGATCAAAAGCTTGGTGAAAGGTGGCGTCGATGGAACATCTTAAAGGGAAAGAAAGAGGTGACGAGGTTTTTGGAGGATATCCCGGAGATTGGGGCTACGGCGGGTGAAAGCGTGGCAGCCAATGGTGAAGCAATTAAAATTGACGATGCTCAAGAGGCCAGAATTGCAACAGCGTGAATATCTGAGGGTGGTAGAGCTGGAGAAAATTCCAGAGAAAGAGATGGGTGAGACAAGAGGGGGATTTTAAAACAAGGATGAGAATTTCAAAATTGAGGTTTAGCGGGGAGCCAATGTAGGTCGGCACGTGAAGAGGAGATAAATGAGAGATTTGATGTGAGTTAGGACATGGGCAGCAGAGTTTTGGATGACCTCAAGTAATCCCACACATTACTCCTCTAATCCCCCGACACTAAGAGTCAATTTATCATGGCTAATCAACCTAACCTGCACACCTTTGGGCCATGGGAGGAAACTGGAGCACCCGGAGGAAACCCACGCAAACATGGGGAGAATGTGAAAAGTCTGCACAATCACCCGAAACTGGAATTGAATCTGGGTCCCTGGCGCTGTGACACAGCCATGCTAACCATTGTGCCTGTGAAGTGCGAGAGAAGCTTTTCATGCAGAGAGTGATGGATGCCTGGAACGTGCTGCCCGAGGTAGTAGTGGAAGCAGGCACACTTGCAACATTTAAAAGGCATCTGGATGGGTGCACGAATAGGGAGGGAACAGAGGGATATGGACCTCCAATAAAAGCTGAAGGTTTTTTTAAATTTAGTTGGAGCATCATGATCTGCACAGGTTTGGAGGGCCGAAGGGCCTGTTCCTGTGCTACACTTTTCTTTATTCTTGTGTCACACTGGAATGGTCCTGATCTACTGGCATGCAGAACAACCTAAACCCAAAATCTTCTCCCCCTTTCCACACAGTCTCCATCTTTTCCTTCTTCTCCCCCATTTGAAGTTCCCATTACCATAGTGACAACAAGTTACATTTGTAAAGGGAACTCCCAGAGCGGCACAGTGGTTAACACTGTTGCCTCACAGCGCCAGTGACATGAGTTCAATTCCAGCCTTGGATGACTGTCTGTATGGAGTTTGCACGTTCTCCCTGTGTCTGCGTGGGTTTCCTCCGGGTGCTCCAGTTTTCTCCCACAATCCAAAGGTGTATCGGGTAGGAATTTCACTGATCCTGGGTCAATATTGGCTATTAGCTGACCATAATTTTGCAGGAACACAGATTCTTCATTTTTTGTGTGAAGCCAGCAGATTTAGGACATACTGTCCATTTTTTCCTAAAACACAAACAGATTTGATATTTTCCTTTCTCCTTCAAAGCTGTCCTGAACTGTGCTATACCTGCTCCCAAAACATAAAGACAGGCAGCCTGAAGTCTATCAACCGCAGTGATCTGTATACAAAAGCTTCTCAGTGAGATAGTCACATGGTGAATCACATTTCCAATGTCCTGTCCTTGATTAAAAAAAGCACTTTGTTTCCCTCTGATACTCGGGGCAGGATCAGGATCCCATCACGTGGCAGTGAGAGATGTCAAACCACAGGGGGATGTTCTAATGTGAGACCTTGGTGGGCTAATGCGAAGGATGAGCTTCCCAGATTTCACTAGTCCATCATCTTCTGTAGGCTGAGTACGACACACACACAATTTGTGATCTTCCAATGCACATATAAGGCAATGTGACAGCAGTAAGCAGACAGCTAAGGGAAATGTTTGGAGGATTAGTCACGCATCAGTGTCTTCCACTTTTCCAAACAGCTTTTTCCAAAAGTTTTTTCCAAACATTTTTTAAACTAAGCAACAGATATGAACAAGACACATGTAAGCAAAAGCAGGAAATGCCTTTTCTCTACCTGAATTAATATAGTCTGAGCCCTGATACTAAGCCAGGTCATCTGTCATAGAATGGGGTTTTAAAACAACTAATTATTGTATGGATATGGTAAGAGGGGAATATTGTATGGATATGGGAATGTAAGAGGAGAATATTGTATGATATGAGGGGAAGAATAAATGGGAACCTGAGGGGCAACCTTTTTACATAGAGGATGGTACGCATATAGAATGAGCTGCCAGCGGAAGTGTTTGAGATAGTCACATGTACAATTGCCTACTTAATGGCCTTACTTGGTGGTGAGGTGTGAGTCTATCCATGGGCCAACATAGTGCATTAGCAACATTTAAAAGGCATTTGGACAAATACACGGACAGGAGAGGTTTAGAAGGATATGGGCTAAGTGCAAGCAAATTGGGTTAGTGTAAATGGACATTTTGGGCCATAGGGCTTGTTTCTGTGCTGTAGGACTCTATGACTCGATATGTAGCCTGAGAGTCCGGCAATATTTAGAAACAGCAAAACACTTTTAGTAACTGAATAGTAAATTATATCTATAAGGGTCAAGTAAATAGAGAAGATTTAAGTATGCTTTAATTATTTGTTATTTGCTGCAACACTAGTTGTAGAAGGATCCACTGACAAAGGGTCATCTAGACTCAGAACAATGGCTCTACTCTCTCTCCACACAGGCTGTCAAACCTGCTGAGATTTTCCAGCATTTTCTGTTTTTCTTTCAGATTCCAGCATCCACAGTATTTTGCTTTTACTGTAGAAGGATAGTCTACAGAGCGGTAGGAGAATATTCATTAACCATTCACTTCACTGAAAACAGGAGCCGTGGGGGAGCAAACACTCCAACAGGGTTAGATTCAGCAAGAATGTTCCCAATGGTGGGGGAGTCCAGGCCAAGGGATTATAGTTTGAGGATAAGGGGTAAACGATACAGAACGGAGGTAAAGAGAAATTTCTTCACCCAGAGAGTGGTGAATGCATGAAATTCACTACCACAGAATGTAGTTGAGTCCAAAACATTGTGTAAACATTGAAGGGCCAAAGAGCTCACTCCAGCTTCTGGTTTCTATAGAACAGAGGGTGGGCTGGAGCAGCAGCAAGTGGATTGGAGGAAATATTCATCCGGAAGGAGCAGGGGACGAGTGGGCGCAAGCGGGAGGGAGGATCCCAGAAAGAACAGGGCACATGTGGGACAGCAGGAAGGGAAAACTGAATATGATCCACGGGGGGACCTGAGCCACGCTGTCTCCCCTTTGCCCCGTTACACCAGCAGTGAGCCCATTCCTCAGAAAGCCCAGTGTGGGCGAGGTAGGCAACTTCATTGGACGGCCCAAAATCCAGAAGTTAGGACACAGCATCAGTAACTTAATGTCAAAGGTGACCTGAAAACAATCCACAATCAATCACCACAGCTCTGTTCCAGGCTGTTTAACATAGAAACATAGAAAGGAGAAGCAGAGATGGGCCATTCAGCCCTTCGAGCCTACTCCACCATTTGTTTTGATCATGGTTGATCATCAAACTCAATATCCAGATCTCTCCTTCCCCCCGATATCCTTTGATCCCTTTAGCTCCAAGAGCTATATCTAGAAACTCACACCCCACCACCAAGTAAGGCCATTAAGTAGGCAATTAATACCCAACCTAATGGCATCATCCTGCCGTCTCTAGGGAGGTACTGGCATTGTGGTAATGTAACTGGGCTAGTATTCCAATGGCCCAGACTAATGTCCCGGGGACAAGGGTTCGAACTGCCCCATGACGGCTGGTAAGTTGATCTTTCTCTGCATCTTAGCTATGAGTGTAACACATTCTGCACCCCCTCCTTTCCCTCTCTATGTACGGTATGCATACAAAAGCGCGCAAGAAACAATATTTTTCACTGTATACTACCATATGTGACAATAATAAATCAAATTAAAAAAAGATGAATCATGGGAAGGCAAATGGGAAGTGACTCCTACCTTTACCCGTGAGGCAGAACCCGGCACTCGGAGAATCCCTTCAGCGTCCAAACCAGTTTGCTCCATTCTTGATAAAAGCTGGGACAAGGAATAATTATTTTATTATTTAACCTAGTTTCATTCTGACAACTCGATCAAACATGTTCGAATGTAAGGGCTGGAGTGATTGTCACATATTGTTCATGCTGGAGCAACCAAAACTGAAATCCCTTCATTTTAAGCAGCATAATTAATCTCCGGCTCCAACCGCCTCCAGTGCAGTTGGAACTTTATTCATCGACGTACATACAAACAGGAGTCGGCCATTAAAACAACCACAGCTCCTCCCCCCTCTCCCAACCCTGTATGACCAACTCCTTCTCCATCGCCAAATCCATTACTTCCACCTCAACTCCACCTTCTGCTCCCATGGCTCACGGTCTTGTCAGAGATAGACAGATTTTTAATCACAGAATTGTAGAATCCTTAAAGTGCAGAAAGAGGCCAGCACATCGAGAATGACTAATCTCCCCAAAAGAGCGCCCAGCCAGACCCTCCCCTCTGCCCTATCCCCGTAACATTGTGCTAATCCATGGGTGACTCATTGGCACAGTGGTTAGCACTGCTACTTCACAGCAGCAGCCAGGTTCGATTTCCGGCTTGGGTCACTATAGGTGAGGAGTCTGCGCATTCTGCCCGTGTCTGCATGGGTTTCCTCCGGCACTCCGGTTTCCTCCCACAGTCCAAAAGATGTGCTGGTTGGGTGAATTGGCCGTGCTAAATTCTCCCTCAGCATACCTGAATAGGCACTGGAGTGGTGCAACTCAGGGATTTTCACAGTAACTTCATTTCAGTATTCATGTAAGCCTACTTGTGACTTTAATAAATAAACTTAAAATCTAATTTTTGGACACTAAGGGGAAATTTAACATGGCCAAACCCCTAGCCTACACATCTTTGGACTGTGGGAAGAAACCAGAGCACCTGGAGGAAACCCACGCAGACACAGGGAGAATGTGCAAAGTTCATACAGACAATTACCCAAGGCTGGAATCGAACCCAGATCCCTGGCACTGTGAGGCAGCAGTACTAACTACTGTGCCACCAAACCATAAAGGAATTAGTAAGGGAATCAAAGGTTATGGGGAAAAGGTGGGAAGTGGAGTTGAGGATTATCATCTTGGATCATTCATGATCTCATTGAATGACAGAGCAAACTCAATGAGCTGAATGGCTGACCCCTATGTCTTATGATCGCTAACCCTGTCCCTGATTCAGCTCATCTGATGCTGAAGCCTATACTTTGTTAACTATAAATTATTGGTCGAGGCAGGTTGCCTCACATCCTTTATAAAGTAGCTGGAAGGGCGCTTGGCACATCATAACATTCAGGGCTATGGGCCAAGATCTGGCAGGTGGGATTAGGTGGGAGTTCAGGTTTTTTTTATTTGTTGGTGTGGACTTGATGGGCCAAAGGGCCTCTTCTGAGCTGTAAGATTCTATGATTCCATTCCAATGTTTTCCTAGCTTTTCTCCCACCTTCCACTCTGTGTGGACTTGAGCTTATCCAAATCTCTACTGCCCTTACCCTAACTTGTGTTAGGGTCATTCTTCACCCGCACCCACTATTGGCTTCCAGCCCTGCAACACATTGATTGTAAAACTTGCACAGTTTTTAAATCACCTCCCACCGCCCGCTTCCAGATTACTCCTCCTGCCCTACTACTACCCTCTGCATCTTTATTTTGATAAGTACCTCGCTTTGATAAACTGATTTCATACATCTGCTGTTTCTGCTAAGGTTTATGAGGAGGTAAAAAGTCTTCTTCTGGGAAACACATAAGAGACTAAGAAAGATCGCTGCCTTTCCATCAAAGCAAAATTCCACCCGCGTGACCTCTCTGTCAGAACTTGTGTTTTCTTTGTGTTAACAGTCCCCTACAAGTCAACTCTTGCCAGCATTTCCAGACAAG
The DNA here is from genome assembly GCF_965287045.1 of Carcharhinus amblyrhynchos. Taxonomy (NCBI): domain Eukaryota; kingdom Metazoa; phylum Chordata; class Chondrichthyes; order Carcharhiniformes; family Carcharhinidae; genus Carcharhinus; species Carcharhinus amblyrhynchos. The sequence goes on along the minus strand of NC_137331.1, from coordinate 109,754,472 downwards.
TCAGTCTTTCCAATCCTCAACTCCCCACCACCTTACATCCTTACTTTTAACAAAGGAACCCACACAAAAACATTAGGAGTCATGACCTGCTTACAGCCCACTAAGTGCTTCTTCCCTGGATCTAAGCCAAGGATAATACTTTATAACTTAATTGCTTAAAAGCCTGTATTCACAGTTAACAGGCCCAGCAGCACTCAGTTCAGCAGCTGAACCACAAGCTGCGCATCCTCGGGACATTTACAAGGCACTTCCTTTCCAAATCTCAAGGGCAACATTTTGGTAATTTTACAAGTCATGGCTCGTACGACCATCCTCAAGCCCAATGGCAAATACCTAAGGTTCAGTACCTAAAGCTGAAAGCAGTGCCTCAAATAGGATTGCCAATCCTCTAGGATTAGTGTGGAGTCTCCAGGAATTGCAGAACAAATCTCCAGGACATTGTTGCATGCAATCCTGGAAAAATATCATCTGGATATGAAAACTAACTTTTTTTTCATTTACTTTGACTTAGGGTGGCACGGTGGCGCAGTGGTTAGCACTGCTGCCTCACAGGCCCTGGGACCTGGGTTCAATCCCAGTCTTGAGTGCTTGTGCAAGCTGTACGCAGACATTCTCCCCGTGTTTGTATGGGTTTCCTCCAATTTCCTCCCACAGTCCAAAGATGTGTGAGTTAAGTGGATTAGCCATGCTAAATCGACCCTTGGGACAGAGGGATTAGCAGGGTAAATATGTGGGGTTACGGGAGATATGGATGGGATTGTTGTCAGTACAGGCTCAATGGGCCAAGTGGCCTCCTTCTGCACCATGGGATTCTATGATTTCTCTCACCAGATATAATAATATTAAAAATAGAAGGGAGAAAATTGCTGTTTGGTTGAGAGGCAGGTATCATGGTGATGAGTCTTTTTAATTTTCCAGTTGATGTAGGAAGGCAGTATGTCTGGATGTGTTGGTGAACCAATGGCTGGAGCTTGTGGGGGGGGAGAAGAGACAAGCCATGTGATGAAACCTCCAGGAACATATTTGATCACAGTTGGCAACCCTAACTCCAACTGCAAACTGACCGAAGGCCTGGGCAGCTGATGCATCTGCATTGAGCCTTACTCTTGAAGTCAAACCCTCAGGACACAGAAAGGTAAACACTTCCCTTTTGAGGAGCTTTTAAAGCAGAATGTGACACTACTGTTACAGCTTTGCTTGTTTGCGGACAGTTAATAAAGCATTCATAATTTTCAATCTAAAGTGAGGACCATGTTGGTCGTCATCTGTTACTAAATAGCTACCAAAGATTACCAAAGTTACCAAAGGTTACCTAAAGGCAACTCCAATATATTTGACAAAATGTTACCTTGGGCACATTTCTGAGTGTTTACGAAGGCTAGTGAAGCTCAGTAACATAACGTGAGCATCACTGGCCAACTTTAATGCACATCCCTAACTGCCCTTGAGAAGGTGGTAGTGAGCTGCCTTCTTGAACTGCTGTGGTCCATCAAGTGTAGGTACACCCTCAGTGTTGTCAGGGAGGGAGTCCCTGGGTTTTGGCCCAGTGACAGTGAAGGAACAGCGGTATATTTCCAAGTCAGGATGGTGAGCGGCTGGGAGGAGAACTTCAAGAAGGTTTCCAGAAGAAATTAGATACAACTCTTGGAGCTAAAGGGATTAAATCGGTTAAGATTATATTCATAAGAATGAGAGGGGATCTCATGGAAACTTAAAAGTTCCAACAGGGTTAGACAGGGTAGATTCAAAAAGAATGTTCCCAATGGTGGGGGAGTCCAGAACTAGGGACATAGCTGGAGGATAAGGGGTAAAGATAGGATAGAGGTGGAAAGACTCTTCCCGCTCAAAAAAGACAATAGGACTAGGGGGCACAGCCTCAAGATAAAAGGGGGGCGGTTTAGAACGGAGTTGAGGAGGAACTTCTTCACTCAAAGGGTGGTGAATCTCTGGAATTCTCTGCCCATTGAAGTGGTGGAGGCTGCCTCGCTAAATATTTTTAAGACGCGGGTTGATGGGTTTTTGATAGGAGAGGGGATTAAGGGTTATGGGGAGAGGGCGGGAAAGTGGAACTGAGCAGCGACAGATCAGCCATGATCTTATTGAATGGCGGGGCAGGCTCGAGGGGCTGGATGGCCTACTCCTGCTCCTATTTCTTATGTTCTTATGTTCTAAACCTTTTAAGACTGAGGTGAGGAGAAATTTCTTCACCCAGAGGGTGGTGAGTGTGTGGAATTCGCTACCACAGAATGTAGTTGTGGCCAAAATGTAGTCTGATTTCGAAGAGAAATTAGATGTAGCTCTTGGGGCTGAAGGGAATCAAGGGATATGGTGGGTGTAGAAATCAGGGTACTGAATTTGATGATCAGCCATGATTATAATGAACGGCGGAGCAGGCTTGAATGGCCAAATGGCCTGCTCCTGCTTCTAGTTTCTATGTTTCCAGGTGGTAGTGTTCGCGTGTGTCTGCTGCTCCTGTCCTTCTAGGTGGTAGTGGTTGTGGGTTTGTGAGGGACTACCTAAGGAGCCTTAGTGAGTTGCTGCAGTTCATCCTTCAGATGGGACACACGGCCACCACTGTTCACTGGTGGTGGAGGGACTGAATGTTTGCAGATGCGGTGGCAATCAATCTGTTCAAACTGAAGGACTAACAAACCAGTTTTGAATTCATCCAGGGAGAGAGACGAAGGAATTTTTAAAGAAGAACACTAATCATCAAACACTAATATTTGAAGAGGTTGGTTCACTCGGAGGAAACCTAGAATGGGGTAATTAATTTTCCAAACGCTCAATCTGTACCAGTGTGATGTTGAGAAAAGGCGGATGCCTGTTGATTTACTGCCCCCTCAGCCATCAGAAATGAAGAGGCCTCGTCTGACTCCACATCCCAGCTGGGCTGGGGAAAGGGCTGTTGGTTCAGGGCCAAAGAGATCATTGAGGAGGGGATTAAACTGTTGCATTCTCCAGGGTCTGTTTCATTACATGTGCAAAGCGATGATACCTTGAAGCACAATCCACAGCTGGAAACGAACCCGTCAAACTTAATCTTTTTCTGTACATTTTATTGAATATCTACTGTTTTTGTGCAGTTTATGGAGTGCCAATCGTTTTCCATAGAACATTACAGCACAGAAACAGGCCTTTTGGCCCTTGGCTGTGCTGAACCATTTTTCTGCCTAGTCCCACTGACCTGCACTGGACCATATCCCTCCACTCCCCTCTCGTCAATATACCTGTCCCAAGTTTTTCTTAAATGTTAAAAGTGAGCCTGCATTTACCACTTCATCTGGCAGCTCATTCTACACTCCCACCACTCTGTATGAAGAAACCTCTCCCCTAATGTTCCCTCTAAACTTTTCCCTCTTCACCGTTAACCCATGTCCTCTAGTTTTTTTTCTCCCCTAGCCTCAGTGGAAAAAACCTGCTTGCATTCACTCTGTCTATACCCACCATAATTTTATATACCTCTGTCAAACCTCCCCTCGTTCTTCTACGCTCCAGGGAATAAAGTCCTAATCTATTCAACCTTTCTCTGTAACTCAGTTTCTCAAGTCCCGGCAACATCCTTGTAAACCTTCTCTGCACTCTTTCAACCTTATTAATATCCGATGCAGATGGGGATGTATATGATTTTTCGAGTGCTTCTCGGTCTGCGCGTTTCAGATTCGACTCCAAGCTCTGTGCACCATGGGACTCCTCACCATCCTTCTCCATTACACTGAAAACAAGCCAACCCACGTTAAGCCTTGGTTTAATTGGGAATTCCTGCACCAAGTGTTGTACTTACTTTTTGAAAGATGAGAGGAATTTTTGTTCCTGGAACTTTCTTCTGATCATTTTCAAGCAACGTTGTGAGGGGAACACCAAAGGGGCCAGTTTCTGGAACCAACAAGGAACTTGTTAATCATCGCTTTTTTTGTGAATGAGGAAAAGCAGTAAGGTTTTTTTTTACAGTAATTTGATGCTCGCAGCCATTTTTCCCGACAATCTCATTATTGGCCGTCTCACTCTGCTTTCTCTGAAACTTGGTTGGAATTCTAGTGTTTGGCGCTCGACGGAGAATTTAACTTAATGTTTGCGCTGCTGATCACAAGGTCAACAAGTGAAAATAACTTTAAGTCAGATATATGTTTCCTCAGAAAGGTTGTGGGTGCTGAGTTGTTGCGTACACTCATGGCTGAAGTAAATTCCTGCACTCTGATGGAATCAATGTGGAAATTGGATGGGAGTTGAGGTCAATGTATTGAAGGATAGAGTAGGCTTGAGTGGTCCTGTGGCCTACTCCTGCTCTTTTTCCTTATGTTTTTCTCTATTTGCACCAATCTACCAGGGCTGTGAAGACAAAACATTTCAAGATCCTCAAAATGCAGCTGGATGCAATTAAAGGCATATATATTGTGTGAGGCAGTGGTGTAGTACCACTGTCACTGGGCTAGTAATCCAGAGTCAATGCTCTGGGGACCCAAGTTCAAATCCCACCATGGCAGATGGTGAAATCTGAATTCAATAAAAATATGGAATTAAAAGTTTAATGATGACCACGAAACCATTAATGAAAAAACCCATTTGGTTCAGTAATGCTCTTTAGGGAAGGAAATCTTACCTCCTCTGGCCTACATGTGACTTCAGGCCCACAGCAATATTGACTCTTATATGCCCTCTGAAATGGCCTGTCAAGCCACTCAGTTCAATTAGGTTTGGGTCTTAACTACTGGCTCAACTAGTAATGCCCAGGTCCCATAAAATAGGGACAGACTTCAAGGGGATCCAGTTGGCTTTACCCCTTCCTGACATTTGTTATGCTTTCAGGTTCTTCCAGTCTATCCGTTGCACCAAGCCTTAAATACACTCATGTCACCTTCTTATCTCCTTCATTTGCAAACGGCGCTCAACTACATAGATACAAAATGAATGCTGAATAAATGCAAATGATAAAAAATAAACAAGCCTAAACCCTGAGTAGGATTTTAAAGTCCCACTCACCTGGACTGGAAAATCTTCCAGTCCTGTTGAAATCAGGGGACTTTTGGCTGGCTGGCTGCAGGGGATCCCATCGCAGCGGGGCTGGAAAATCCTGGCCCCTAGAGATTTACAGGGTGTGATCTTACTGCCCATTCACACCGCACTCTGGCGGCAGCGAAGTCAGAGATTTTGGTGCCCAACCAGATCTCCGTTCACTGCAGCGGGATGGGAAAATCCCACTGGCGTGAACAGTTGGAAAATTCCAGACATAATCTTTTGTGCCTTCAGAAAACACAATGAGAGAATATGGTTAGTGTTGTGGAAAACTTACCCTTTGCTTTAACTCTCAATGTCCTGTTCCTCTTTAGTTCTATTCCGAGCGCATCATAGAACGTTGTTATCTCTATTAGAGCGAGGTTATGGATCTTTTTCATATCCTGAGTGGACAGATCTCCAATTTGTGTTAATCCCAGCCTGTCTTTCCGAATGGTAAATTTCTGAAATTGTGATAGAGTCAAGACAGTTTGCGAACTTCCCGAGTGGGAAACAATATCTTTGACAAATAAATATTACCTTGTAAAACTGAGTGAAGTTTGAGAGATAAAGCTGGTACTTTGCCTGAAATACGGGGCATTGCAACGTACACTTTGGAGCTCAGTTACACTGTGCCAGATATGATGCCCTGAATGTGTTTGTCCACAACCCGCATACACCATAGGCTGGGTTTTAACCTGAGGGCATAAGTTCTGGGGAACTTCATCATAAGTTCCGGGGGAAGATTCTGCCTCCGCCTAGCCTGGAGACATCGCTTTACTTAATATGAGGTAGCCTTCCATCTGTCTGCAGGAGGATGTCTTGCCTCATAAACCTGTTGGTCAGATAGAGGTTGATAAACTGCACTCGGGCAGGAGTGTTGGGCATTGCCAGTACTGCAGTTGGCCAAGGTACTTTTCTCTGAGTCTCCACCCAGGCATAATCAATCAAGCATACGCTAGCCTCTCAAAATTCAACTCAGAACAGTTGAACAATTGAGCATTACAACTACAGCAATTACACTTCAAAAGTATTCCATTGGCTGTAAAGCGCTTTGAGAAGAGCTTATGAAAAGTTTTATACAAATGCACACTTTTCTTTCTTTAATAGAAAAGGCAGACTATAACAAAACTGCTTCCAGCAATGAACAGTATTCAGGTTGAACGTGTAGAACTCATGAAACAAAATGTTTCAACAACAATTTTGCCATAGTAAATACTGGAGAAGAGAAACTCTGCAGTGTTCCATCTATAGCTTGGAGTTTGATTTGGAGACCTGGCATCAAGGCTTGTTTTGCAATAAAAGAACAAAGAACATACCACACAGAAACAGGCCCTTTGGCCCAGCAAGCTTGCACCGACACATGATGCCTTTCTAAACTAAAGACCTTTTGTCTCTATGTGGTCCATATCCCTCTGTTCCCTGCCTATGCGTCTACCTGTCAAGCTGCCTCTTAAAAGTTGCTACTATATCTGCTTCTACCACCTCCTCTGGTCACGCATTCTAGGAACTTACCACCCTCTGTCTAAGAAACTTGCCTCTCACATCTCCTTCAAACTTTCCCCCTTATACTTTAAATCTGTGTCCCTTTTTAATTGATGTTTCTACCCCAGGAAAAAGACTCTGACTATCCATGCCTCTCACAATTTCATAAACTTCTATCAGGTCACCTCGTCAACCTCTGACGTTCAAGCAAAAACAAGTCAAGTTTGTCCAATTTCCCCCAATTCAACAAACCATCTTCAACCTCAGCGACCCCGTGTCTAGTTAAAACCCCAAGAGACTGCATAGTTTCTGCTAAACTTGCCTGATGAAACAATCCAAGCACAATCACCCTTCTCACTTACCGGTAATGTTGTGCTACCGGGCCTCTTTGTAAAGTTGTTTTGACACCGCTGTTCTTTCTCAGCAGCTGTCAGAGACTCAGAGTAGGGGATGTCCCAGTTCAGCTCCTCTGTTATTTCTGGGCTGTTTTGCTGGCTTTCAATTTGACCATTTTTGTTATTCTCTAAGGGAAAAATAATTTTGTTGGCATTAGCAGTGGATGAAACGCAAAACATTCTTTCCCGACACAAACCACGTGAAATAGATGTCCGATTAAATTGTTAATCTGTTCTGAAATGCAGAGTACAGAATCTTCTTAATTCAAAGACTTAATGTTCTAGTACAATTTCAATAACCATTCATCTTTGCTCAGGAGTGCAGAATATCTACAGCAGCCCATTGGTCTCTTCTATTGTTACCCTTGTTGAGGCATTGGTGACCTCCCTCATGTATCTATGTGGCTGACAGGGATGGACCACAATTAACCTTGTGGAACTCTGGAGGTCATGGTGCCGTAGAAATATAAGGCTTTGGTGACTTTTAAGGCTACTAGCCAACTGTCTCATTGACCTTGCTTCCTGTCACATCTTCCTGCTGTCGCAGCTATATCTCTGAATGCTCTGACACTGGAACTGCAAACCACTGCCCTGCATCCTCCCTCAGTCACATCGACCTTCACTCTATTGCCCCTGACCCTCCATTCATCCCCCTTGCTCTGCCATTGATGATCCTTAAGCCACCCACTATCATCTTTGATGGAGGGGGAGGCGATGGCCTAATGGTATTAACACTAGATTATTAATCCAGAGACTCAGCTAATGTGCTGGGGACCCGGAATCGAATCCTGCCACAGCAGATGGTAGAACTTGAATTCGGTAAAAAATCTGGAATTGAGAATCTGCTGATGACCATGAAATCATTGCCGATTGTCGAAAAATCCATCAGGTTCACTAATGTCCTTTAGAGAAGGAAACCTGCTGTCCATACCCAATCTGGCCTACATGTGACTCCAGAGCTGCAGCAATGTGAATGACTTTCAACTGCCTTTGGGCAACTAGGGATGGGCAATAAATGTAGCCCAGCCAGTGACCTTCATGTCCCACGAATGAATAAAAAAAACAAGTGTATGTTGAGTTGCTCTCCAACTGCCCCCCCCACAACTCCCCATCACCCTCAATTCTCCCTCTATCATCTTTGACCTGTCCTCTGTTAACCCTGATTCTCCCAATGACCTGCCTTCAGTCACCTTTGACCTCCCCTCGTTCGTGCTTGGTCTGCCTTCAGTAGAGAGCGATACTTCCTGTATCGTCCAGCTCCCTCCCTCTTTCCCCCACAACCCTTCTTAAGGCCCGTCATAAACTGACTTCCCATCCTTGGGCAGCCATGTCCTGATCTCCCCAGACAATTCAACGCACTAACTCAGCCTCCTCTCCCCGGCCTGACAGAGACAAGACCCACATACAAGAGAAACAGCTCTTACCCCTCTAAATCCAGCAGGGACACTACCCCACTGGCTATACACCACCCTTAAATCAGTCATCAATCGGATTTGCTATTGACTTAATCTCAAAGATACAGGGCAGAATTCTCCGATCTCGTCCATGGCCAACCTATTGCAAGTGGGAACGGAGAATTTGGCATTCCAGCCAAAACTCCATTCATTTCCGGCAACATTGGAAAACCCCAGCCACGAACGAGGTCAGGGGTTTTCAGCCACAATTTAATCTGACGACACAGACATTTTGACAGTGTGCCAATGTATTAACAATGTTCCTGCCATTTGCCATCAGGGATTATAATCTGCCTTTAAACTGCCACCAACTTAATTCCCAATTTTCATCCCACTAACGAGACACTAACATTCCACCTCCCGCACAACGAGATGTGTCTGGTTTCTCACTCCCAGGGCATCACCATAGCCAGCCAACATAACCAAGGATCCCATGCTCCCCAGTCATTCCCTCTTCCAACTTCTTCAGTCGGGAAAAAGAGACAGAAGTCTGACGTCATGTACCAACCGACTCAAGAACAGCTTCTTCCCTGCTGCTGTCAGACTTTTGAATGGACCTACCTTGCATTAAATTGATCTTTCTCTACACCCTAGCTATAACTGTAATACTACATTCTGTACTCTCTCGCTTCCTTGTCTATGAACAATATGCTTTGTCTGTGTAACACGCAAGAAACAATACTTCTCACAGTATACTAATACTTGTGACAATAATAAATCAAATCAAATCAAATCATTATTACTACATGATCTGACCTGCAAGAAAGATTTGTTATGATGGAATTCATCCTTAGTATTAAGTCGTGAAAATACCTGGAAAGACTGACAAAGAACAAAATCCCAATGACAGGCGTCACTGAGCTATATTCAGACAGGTTATCTGGGTTTTCCCATTACGGGAGGCAGTATGTCATCCTGTATCCTCAAACAAAGGTCCAGCTTGTGTAACTCACCACCTTCAAACTTCGATCACCAGCATCACATCATCATGTAGACTTAGCCCCACCCCATCATACAACCTGCACCCTCAACCACTCCCCACTTCACCTTGACCAGGATTACTCTAATTTAAAGTTCAAAGTTTTTTTTAAGTTTATTTAAGTAGGCTTACATTAACGCTGCAATGAAGTTACTGTGAAAATCCCCTAGTTGCCACACTCCGGCGCCTGTTCAGGTACACTGATGGAGAATTTAGCATGGCCAACGCACCTAATCAGCACATCTTTCGGACTATGGGAGGAAACTGGAGCATCCAGAGGAAACCCACGCAGACACGGAGAGAATGTGCAGACTCCACACAGACAGTGACCCGAGGGGGAGTCAAATCCAGGTCCCTGGTGCTGTGAGGCAGCAGTGCTAACCACTGTGCCACCTTTATTAATACCAACATGTTATTGAAATTATATCATCTTATCCTTCCTAAATTTAAACACAGCCACTGCATGTTGAAATCAAGGCAACGGCCAGAGTTCTAGCACACCCCGCTACCAGTGAGAATGGAAAATTTGGCACTCAGGTCTCACTCATTCTCAGTGAGACCGGAGAATCCCAACCGAGGGCAAAGTCGGAGAATTCTTGCCAACGTATTTGCCCCTATTCATTCTTTCCCAGGATCCCAAAACTACTGAAGCCCTCAGCCTCCACACATTTCCTACTGCCACAATTGACCGGCTTTTACCAGCTAAACTCAATATTCCCTAATCACTGCTTCAACGTTCGGTCACATGTCCTTTTAACCTCACTGCACCGTGACCCTTGACCTTTCCTCTAAGTCAATCATTAAGTGGACCAATTAACAAAAAACGTTGTCTGTTAGACTTTTGTTTAAAAAGTATTTTGCTATATTATGTGAACTTAACCATTCATGGGGTGTGGATTATTTGAATTGACCTCAAGAAGTCTAAAGTGAGCAGTCCACTTGAACACAACTGAGTTGCTTGCTTGACCATCTTAGATAGAATGAAATCAAGTTTAAATTTTAAATTGACTTATCAGTGTCACAAGTAGGCTTACATTAACACTGCAATGAAGTTTCAGTGAAAATCCCCTAGTCGCCCCACTCCAGCATCTGTGTGGGTACACAGAGAGAGAATTTAGCATGGCCAATGCACCTAACCAGCACAAATAAACAAATAAATTCACTATCGTCATTTGGCCTGATAGTCTCGTCCATTAGATCTAACTTCCTTTTCTGTATTTCAGACAACACATGTTCCTTTCATACAACATACACCGCACAACATAACACAGAGCCATTGTTTCAGACTTCAACACATTGTGGCCAACATTGACACATCAGAATCCAACTCAGTATTTTACTAACCAGCTTTCTCCCAGGGTGGGAGAGTCAATTAGTAAGGGGCATAGGTTTAAGGTGCGAAGGGCAAGGTTTGAATGACATGTACGAAGCAAATTTTTTTTTTTTTTACACACGGTGGTGGGTGCCTGGAACTTGCTGCTGGCAGAGGTAGTGGAAGCAGACACGATAGTGACTTTGAAGGGGCATCTGGACAAATACATGAATTGGATGGGAATAGAGGGATATGGTTCTTGGAAGGGTAGGAGACTTTAGTTCAGTCAGGCAGCATGGTTGGTGCAGGTTTGGAGGGCCGAAGGGTCTGTTCCTGTGCTGTAATTTTCTTTGTTCTTTGTCTTTTGGACTGCAGGAGGAAACCAGAGCACCCGGAGGACATCCCTGCAGACATGGGGAGAACATGCAGACTCTGCACAGACAGTGACCCAAGCTGAGATTCGAACCCGGGTCCCTGGTGCTGTGAGGCAGTAGTGCTAACCACTGTACTATCATGCCACCCTCTGTGGGTCTGCAGCCTGAGCTGGGTAAGAGTCTTCCCTCCCTAAAGGATCCAAATGAAGCAGATGGGCTTTTCTGATAATCCAGTCATCTCAAGGCACCATTACTGATCTGAGCTTTTATCCAAGATTTGTTTTTAATGAATTGAATTTAAATTGATTGGATTTGTCCCTGGATTATTCCAAACCTCTCCATTACCGGTCCACTAAGTACCGTACCCTGCCGATGCATTAATCAACTGGAAGAAAAGCTGTTGAAAATATTTTTGATTAGTTTAATTATTTGGAAATTGAGCCACCAGTGGTTTCCGAGTTAAAGTTAAAACTGTTCCACAAGGTCAGATTTTAATATCTTTAGTTAAGCAGGTGTCAGGAAGCCCTGCGTTTGGGGATAATGAGATCATTAATATCCTTAAAAAGACAGGTGATGGACAGGGCTGTCTGGGTTTAACATAATTGATCATTAAGAATAATGGCTACATCATTCACATAACACAATGATCAAATCCATCATTATAGCCCAGGTTATATTTTTAAATAACCAGGCAGGGTGGATCTTATCAACAAGGAAAATAACCTCATCAAAACACAGACGCTTTGAAAACAGGACAGATTTTTATCTGCCTCGAAGGTACTTAACTGCATTTCATGACCTCCGGAAAGCAACACGTGTTCTATCACAAGTAGCCAGATGATTCTTTATCTGATTTTGTTCATCCCAGAACAAAAGGTTCAGATTGTCAATGTTAGAGTGTTTTCCATCCTGCACTTGAACATTCTCCACTTGTGCACCAAGGTTTAACAATGCATTATGACGCACAGGAAACGATTGTGTCTTGGAAATTGGACAGTCGATAAAGTAATATTTGATGGTCCTTCTAGGGTGGCACAGTGATTAGCACTGCTGCCTCACTGCGCCAGGGACCCGGGTTCAATTCCGACCTCGGGTCACTGTCTGTATAGAGTTTGCACATTCCCCCCATGTCTGTGTGGGTTTTCCTCCAGGTGCTCTAGCTTCCTCCCACAGTCCAAAGATGTGCAGGTTAGGTTGATTGGCCAGATAAAATTGCCCCTTAGTGTCAGGGGGATGAGCAGGGTAAATGCATGGGATAGGGTGAGATTGTTGTCAGTGCAGGCTCGATGAGCCAAATGCCCTACTCCTACACTGTAGGGATTCAATGATTTCTTATCCTATTTCATTTCCCAGTATTCAGCTGGTTAGAACAGGGGACTTGCCTGAAGTTCAGTCTCAGTGCTACAACCAAAGGTTTTCTGTGTCATGTGCATTTAAGAGATTGCAGCATGACACACTTACTTCTAGTGATGCCATGCTGCAGTCCCTTGAGGGCATATTAAAACAGATTCCACTCTCCCTTTGTACATCAAACTAAAATCAGGTCTATTGAAACAAAGTTACTCCCTCCCCCACCCTTTTCACTGCCCAAGTGGTAAATCAGCAAAGCTAATCATTCACCACACAGAACCTGCAGCCTCTACAGTAGACAGAGGATTCACCCCTCCAATTCATCACCTTGGGGTTAGGGCATAAATATCCTACACTGAAAGAAACCAATGGACAATTGTTGTCTATCAGACAGAAAGGATATTCCCAGCCCATTGAATCAGAGGCTGGATCAACTGATAGAACAGTATAATCTTGCAGTGCAGAAGGAGGCTATTCGGACTGTCACACCTGTGCTGGCTCTCTGAAAGCTCACTTATCACTAGATCAAAGGCCAGAACCAGAAGTAAATACTCCACACGCCATCAGATGAAATAATGTGGATGTTTAATTTCAGGATAACACAGGTCAGAATGCTGAAGTTGGATTCTGATGTGTCAATATTGGTCACAATGAGGTGAAGTCTGAAACAATGGTTCTGTGTTGTGTCTTGTGAAATACAGAAGAGGAAGTTAGATCCAACAGACAAAACTATCAGACCAAGTGACAATAGCAAATTTGTTTGTTCATTTGTTATTCAAGCAAGGTTTTAATTTTCAAACTCAGCTGAGTCATACCAAATAACCTACAACTTAAGGACGGCACGGTGGCTAGCACTGCTGCCTCACAGCGCCAGGGACCTGAGTTCGATTCCTGCCTTGGGTCACTGTCTGTGTGGAGCTTGCACATTCTACCCATGTCTGCATGGGTTTCCTCCGGGTGCTCTGATTTCCTCCCACATTCTGGAAGACGTGCTGGTTAGTTGTATTGACCTGAATAGATTGTAGTGGCACAGGGATTGTAGTGGCACAGGGATTTTCACAGTAACCTCATTGCAGTGTTAATGTAAGCCTTGCTTGTGACTAGTAAATAAGCTTTTTTAACTTTTACTCTACAACTTAGCATTGCCTCTCAAAGCCCACTTTATTGATTGATTGTTGTCACATTGGTACACAGTATTGTTCCTTGTGCGCTATATAGACAAAGCATACTGTTGGTAGAGAAAGAAAGCAGAAGATGCAGAATAATGGTTGCGTGATGCTTTTTATCTGATGAATTGTTAAAACCCATTAACTAATCACATGGGCCTTCTGGTTATTTAACAGGCTATGTGTTTCCTGAGTACTGTTAGAGTCACAGAACCTGTACAGTGCAGAAGGAGGCCACTCGGCCCATTAAGCCTGCACCGACAACAATCCAACCTTATCCCTGCAACCCCAGATATTTACCCTGCTCATCCCCAGAAACTAGGGTCAATTTAGCAAGGCCAATCAACCTAACCCACACACCTTTCGAGTGTGGGAAGAAACCACAGCACCCAGAGGAAACCCACACAGACACGGGGAGAACGTGCAAACTCCACAGAGACAGTGACCCAATGCAGGAATCGAGCCCGGGTCCCTGCTGCTGTGAGGTAGCAGTGCTAACCAGTATGCCACCGTGCCACGCCAAAGGTTCTGATCTTTGAGAACGAAGGTGGTTCCTTGCTGCAGTTCAGCCTGAAGCACAATAATTGCTTTGCCGTCCGTCACTCATGTGACCGTTCTCCATGACAAGGAGATTTTGTACGCTGTCCGGTCACAGGGATTGGGTAGTCAACGCCAAACCTCTGCCCACATAAACTGAAGCTTAATTTTGCGATCCCTACTCTTGGGCCACTGAGGCTATTTGCAGCAGCTTTAATTTCCACTCACAACACTCCCCCACCCCCAACCTCTTCCCTTATTACAGTAGCAGCTTCCAACCTAAGCAACACTTACCTTTTGCCTGATCCCACAGAGTCTTGTCCTCGGACTGCTGTACACCATTAGAAGTGGGTGATCCCTCGGGTGTCATGAACTCAATTCTGGTCTGTGAGTAGAAAGATAAAAGAAAATCATAATGACAATGGTGGCCATCAAAATTCACACCCTTCCCCTTTGAGTTCATTAGCTGAGAACTTCACCTAGCGGTACAGAGGCACACTGATTAGCACTGCTGTCTCTCAACGCCAGAGACCTGGGTACGATTCCTGCCTTGTGTTTGCATGTTCTCCCCCTTGTCTGTATAGGTTTCCTCCCACAGTCCAAAGATGTGCAGGTTAGGGCAATTAGAGGAGCAAATGCACGGGGTTAAGGAGATAGGGCTGGGTATGGGCCTAGGAGGGATGCTCTGTCAGAGTCGCTGCACACTCAATGGGTCAAATGACCTCCTTCTACACTACAGGAATTCTGTGGGCGGGTTTTACGGCCTCGCTTGTCTTGAAATCATAAATTCCGGAGATCAACGGACCTCTCCATCGTCCACCCCTCGCCTGTTCCGATTCCCATGGTGGGCAGGACGGTAAAATTCCAGCCTTTTTGCTCATTTTTCCAGGCACTAACTGGCCTACTAAACCTCCAAAATGGCGGACAGGTCCATCACAAGTTGGAAGAGCGTCACTGCCAGATGATGGCAGGTAAAAAAATTCTAGCCATTCAAGGGCCCATGACCAAAACAATCAAACTGCCTTGGCATTTTCACATCGGGCTGATTGGGAAGTCCCACCACTCTGATCAAGGTGGAAATCACCACCAGCTGATTATAGAGCCAGGAGGAGCAAAGGTAATCCAACTACATTCAAACCACTAAGACCACTACCAGCCGCAGGTTCAATGACAATGAACCCCGAGGTCTAATATGATGTGCCTTTTGAGTCCATCCAGTCAGAGACATGGATCATTCCTCGCACGTTCATTTTTGGGTGTACTCGAATTTCATGCCAGTTATTCTGTTCCATGCAAATATTTTTCCTGATTATCTTTTACACATTATACAATAACACCATTGTGTCTTTAACGTGCCAAGATTCAGGTTCAATACCCAGCTTGGGTCACTATCTGTGTGGAGTCTTCACGTTCTCCGAGTATCCGTGTGTCTTCCGGTTTTCCTCCCACAGTCCAAAAGACGTGCTGGTTAGGTGCATTGGCCGTGCTAAATTCTCCCTCAGTGTACCCGAACAGGCGCCAGAATGTGGCAACTAGGGGATTTTCACAGTAACTTCATTGCAGCTTTAGTGTAAGCTTACTTGTGATACTAATAGATAAACAAAATTTAACATGGTAGTTATCCCAAGAATCTTTACCAGCTGGAAGACTTGACATGTAAATCGGAAAAGGCTGGTTTCACACCAGTTGAAATACCAGCATTGCTACATGAATCAGTACACCTCCATGTTGAACACCACTGGGAAGAAGCTCTGAGGATGGCAAGGGCACTAAGTGTCCTCTGGGTGAGGCCCTCAATGATACTAGTAGCACCACCACTGACTGAGCTGTCTGAGACATGAAGAACATAGCTAAGTAGGTGGTAAAGGAGCCAACAAGGGATCCTCATGTTCCATGAATGAATAAAAATCATTGAATCCCTACAGTACAGAAGGAGGCCATTCAGTCCATCAAGTCTACACCAGCTCTTCAAAAGAGCATCTTTCCCAGGCCCTATCCCTATAACTCTACATAATTACCCCACTAATCCCCCTAACCTACACATATTAAGATACTAATGGACAATCTAGCATGGCCACTCCACCTAACCTGCGCATCTTTGGAGGTGGGGTGAAACTGGAGCACCCAGACGAAACCTACACAGACATAGACAGAATGTGCAAATTCCACACAGTTACCCAAGCCGGGAACTGAACCCAGATCCATGGTGCTGTGAGGCAGCAGTATTAAACAGCGTGTCGCCATGCCACCTCTGCTGTGCTAAATGGGATATAGTTTTTCTAATGTTCCTCCACTGCTATCTCACTGACTGTACCCTCACTGCACATTGAGAATGGCAACATAGCAGTGACAATCGGTCTGTGGTAGATTTATGGTTGCAGACTCACACACCTATCCATTACAGGCTCAAACAAGTCTTAGCATTCTTCAATAGCCTGCATGCTAAACTCCATGGCGGGATTCTATGACCTCGCTCAAGCAACGCTCGTTAAATCCCACCCGAGGCCAGCGGAGAATTCTGTTCTGCGCGGTGGTAAAATTCCGGCCCCATATCTACAGTTACCCACCAAGATGAACTCAAAAACCTGAAAGCTTAATGTAACTGATGACCAAATAATTACTTCACGCAATATCTCGTAAAAAATGGAATTCATGTCCTATTGCTACTCCTTCACATCTTGCACCCTGCTTTTTTAAAAAAAAATATTCTTGTAATTCCATTCCCCAAATTATTAGTTTTCAACTGAACAAACAAAGAACAACACAGCACAGGAAACAGGCCCTTTGGCCCTACAAGCCCACGCCGCCCATTTTAACATTCAGTGAGTGCCTCATTCCAATCCTTCTTCTACCTAAGACTTTTGTCTACTTTGAACTTCAAACAGTCCGTTTCCTCTGATAATACAGCTACACACAAATTATTTTTTTAAACCACAAAACTAAAGTATAAAAAAAACAAAAATGTACTGAGACAAAGTAAGAAGATACACAAACCCAAGGAAAGAGGATATGAATTAAAATGGAATTTGAAGTCAGGCTGGAGTATATAAACGAAAATAGACAGTGAGAGGTTGTTCCCCCTGACAGGAGAAGCTGGAACTAGGGGGCATAGCATCAAAATAAGGGGTTGGCTGTTTCAGCTGATTGTGGGGGCATTTACATGGCAGGTGCCGTATACTGTGGATAAATGTGAGCTTATCCACTTTGGTAGCAAGAATAGAACAGATTATTACACAGTTGGGCATATGCATGGCAGATGCAGTATAAAGTGGATAAATGTGAGATTATCCGGTTTGGTAGCAATAACAGGAAGGCAGATTATTACTTGAATGGGTGTAAATTGAGAGAGGTGGGTACTCAACAAGGCCTTGGCGTCCTCGTGCATCAGTCACTGAAAGTAAGCGCGTGGGCATAGCAAACAGTAGAGAAAGCAAATGGTGTATCAGCCTCCATAGTGAGAGAATTTGAATATAGGAATCGGGATGCTTCTGGTTTCTATGTTTCCATGTAACTGAGGTGGGAAAAAATTTTCACTCCGAGGTCTGCGAGTATTTTGAATTCTCAACTCGGGAGAGTTGTGTGTGTTCTGTCGCTGAATACATCCAAGGATGAGATAGATTGACTAATTCCCTTTAGAGCCCAAAAATCTATCTGGGATCAGGCAGTCAAGGCTAAAAATCAGCCACGGTCTCACTGACAGATCGTGCCAGAGGGGCCACATGACCTACACCTATTCCTCTTCAAAAATGGAGGAAAAAGAAATGTAAATTCATAGAAAAAGGAAGCCTCATCAAAAAAGGAATAATGAAACACAATAAAGTAAAACAGAAAAGGAAATGGGAAGTCACGTCTTACAGTCCACAGGTGCCAGAGTGCAGCTACAAGAGGATTTTCACAGTAACTTCACTGCAGTGTTAATGTAAACCTACTTGTGACACTAATAAATAAACCTTAAATATGGCAAAAGGTTCCATATAAGTTTTGAACTATTTGTTAACAACGTCGCCAATTATTGCAGAAACAATGTGTGTTGCATCAATAGGAAAGGCAAGAATATAATACAGCTTTACAATAATACATTACTCACAGTGCTTGGGTCCTGATCAGAGTATAGATGGATGCTCACTACAGGTTCAACTTCACACTTGCACTCACACACCAAGAAGGACCCATCATCAGCAGAGTGTCCGCCAGGCATCTTGCAAAGCGGCTCCTATGCTATGCTACACAATCCAACAGTGAACTAATTCATGGAAGCTATCTGATCCACTTATAAAGCACTATTGTTTCCTTTCTATTTTAGTCAACTCCAATACCACGTATTTATATTTGCATGCTCACTCCAAACATGAAGCCTTCTTAGGTCTCTCATAATTCATGTTGGGAGCACCAAACACAAGTAGCCTCACATGCAATCCCTGGATTAAAAGGTTCAGAAAGTGGTTCTCACTTTATTTTCTGACACAGGGGGAAATCTCAGATCTGAAAAAAGACTACTGCAATTCGAAGTCCGAAATTAGGTTCAGGACATCCAAGGGTGCGTGCAAATGTGTGCAGATTGTGATCAGTTAATTGGGCTAGGCACAAGCGATAAAAGTATATGGAAAGATCCTGTCAACCAAAATCGACACAACACCCATGGCTGGCCATTAGCATAATGTAGTTAGCTAGTGAGACAGTGTTCTAATACAACAAATTTTGTTCTAATACAACAAAATTCAACAACCTTAAACATTTTAATACCCAACTGAAGGTCATGTAGTACAGCTTCAGAATTGCCCGCCACAAGACATACCAACTTTTCCCTGGATATCACTGGGATTATTTGGAAATCGGGGCGAGGTTCCCAGGATGGAAATCTTCGTTGACCGCGGGTGGGATTTTACAAGCAAGGCCATAAAATCCCACCCATTGCCTCCATTGTTCTGTATGTTACTCAGACTCATTTCCCCATCATTGGTTTACTGGCTGCATAATTTAATAAAGTCTACCGCTGCAATGCAGGTGGAGAAGGTAGTCAAGAAGGCATACGGCATGCTTGCCTTCATCAGCCGGGGCATCGAGCTTAAAAATTGACAAGTCATATTGCAGCTTTATAGAACCATAGGCCGCACTTGGAATACAGTGTTCAATTCTGGTCGCCACACTACCAGAGGATGTGGAGGCTTAGGAGAGGGTACAGAAAAGTTTTATCAGGATGTTGCCGGATATGGAGGGCATTAACTATGAGAGGTTGGAGAAATTTGGTTTGTTCTCTCTGGAATGACGGAGGTTGAGGGGCTATCTGATAGAAGTCTGCAAGTTTAGGAGAGGCATGGACAGAGTGGATAGTCAGAAGCTTTTTCCCAGGGTGGAACGGTCAATTACTAGGAGGCATAGATTTAAGGTGCGAGGGGCAAGGTTTAAAGGAGTCGTACAAGGCAAGATTTTTTTTTACATAGAGGGTGGTGGGTGTCTGGAGCTCGCTGCCAGGGGAGGTAGTGGAAGCAGATACGGTGGTGAGTTTTAAGGGGTGTCTTGACAAATAGGATGGGTATGGAGGGATATGGTCCCCAGAAGGGTAGGGGGTTTTAGTTCAGTCAAACAGCATGGTCACTGCAGGCTTGGAGGGCCGAAGGGTCTATACCTATGCTGTAATTTTCTTTGTTCATCAACTTATCAACTATAATTGATTTGCATGTACTAGCTAAAGCAGTAACCATTCCAGTCCCCCCTGCCCAATTTGATGACTTCCACCTATGACTCATAGTTGGAGTGCCATGCAGCAGGACATCATTTTAACAAGATGGAGAAGCTCTCTACCACGCTTGGGAGTGGGGTGCATTTTACATATGTGCGGCTGTAGGGAGTGGCAGGCCACTTAAACCATCAGCTGCCTCCACTGAGGTGAGATGTTGACCAGGAGTGTGAAACCTTAAGTGTGCTGATTGGAATGGATAAGAGCAAGTCTAAGCTTGGCACAATCGCTTAATAGCCAGGGTAGCCTTTCAGAAATATGATACCCAATCTGATCCCATGACAACTTTGGGGGAGATAAGGTGCCCTTTTTTGGAGATCAGGTGCCTTTTTGGGTAGATCAATATGCTTTGAAAATGTTAAAAGTAGGCATTAGTGTGTGTAAAAAAATGTGTAAACTCATTTGTCAAGTTCATTGAAACTGTCAACAGACCTGTCAAAATCAACTGCCAAAACTGTCAGAAGGACCTGACAAAGGGAGCTGTAAAGAGAGTTGTTAAGGCATTTAAAAGTCTAGCCCTTTAAATCTTTGAAAAAAAAAGTGTCATTAGTGATGATTGCCTACTATTTCACCCTGTCGACATAGGCTTGAGTGGTTCCATCACTGGATTACTGCTACATGACTAATTTCACAACCATCCATATCACAGTTGGGTGCCTGCCATTTCACAGTTTGATTGGCGGCTACAAGTTGTTACAGACTCTTTGATGCAGGACCATGAATTATTGTTATAAGGGATTGTGCACTTGAATGAAATGTTTGTTCCTATAAAGCTTTATTTGGTTAAAGGAATGCAAATGGATATTTAGGAATAGGAGTGCTTTTTCAGTACAGTGAGATCTGCAAGAGATACTAGGCAGAATTTTCCCATCTCGCCCATCACCGGGAATTGTAGCGGGCAGGACAGGGACCATGCAAAGGTCCGACGACCTCGAGTGGGATTTTCCAGCCTTGGGGCAAATACAGCCAGAAATCCCGCCCACTGAGTACATTATAGAAATTGATTTTATCACATCCACGTATGGGTCCTGAGGCCTGCTCTTGGTGGGTATTGTGTGGATTGGATAGATAAATGTAAGGGTCAAAGAGTGGTGGTTGGGGGGCATGGATTGGCCTGAGTTGACTCTAAGTTTGCATAAAGGGTTACAGTTTGTTATAAAGGGAAATAGAATCCCTACAGTATAGAAGGAGGCCATTTGGCCCATTAAATCTGCACTGACTCTTGGCATGGCATCTTACTCAGGCCCAGCCCCCAGCATGTCTTTGGACTGTAGGAGGAAACCAGAGCACCTGGAGTAAACTCAGGAAGACACGGAGAGAATGTGCAGACTCCACACAGACAGTCACCCAAGGGTTGGAATCAGACCCAGGCATTGTGAGGCAGCAGTGCTAACCACTGTGCTACACACGAGGGCCAGGGCAAAGGTTGGCATGGAAGGTATGGGGGTGGTTACAGGCATTGGTTGGCATGGATTGGGCATGGGGTGTGTTGGGCAGGTCGGTGGTGTGAGGGCGAGGGCTGAAGTGATGTTTTGATGGGTTTTCTTGGAGTGCCAGAATCCCAATGCATGCCTCTTACCCAGCCTGTGTGTGCATCCTGTAGCCTCCTCAGTTTCAGCTCATCGAATGCCTCCCCCCCCACTACTGGACCCCACCCCCAATAGCACAACATCCAGGCTAACATTTGAAAGATCGGGGATTAGGAATTCTCCTGTCTCTGCACACCCAGCCCGGGTTAGAAAATCTGGGCCAATGTTTATCTTCTCAATATTGGTGGAATCAGTGACTGGTAGACTTCATTTGACTCAGATAACAGCTAGTCACGCACACAGAAAGTGACACTATTATGATTCCAGTTCTCCCACTGAAAAGTTTCAGCCTTGCACTCATTACATCTGCTGGAAAAAGAGGGAGGGAAACAGAATGATTTGATTAAATTACTTTGCAGGCATTCTGAATTTAATCATCACTTGCTGAACAACAAAAGATTTGTCGTTGCTTAGAAGATTTATTTATTTATTGGAACCATTGCAGCTGTTTGTTAGCAGAACATTCACTTGGCTAATTCCTGGGATGAAGGGGTTATCTTATAAAGGAACATTGAGTTGTTCCATTGGAATTTATAACTTAGTGTATTCATAGAATTCTACAGTGCAGAAGGAGAACATTCAGCCTGTCGAGTCTGCTCCAAGAACGATTCCAGGCCCTATCCCCATAATCCCATGCATTTACCCGAGCTACTCCCCCTGATACTAATGGCCAATCGAGGAAACCCACGCAGAAACGGGGAGACTCCTGCACAGATGGTGACCCAAGCCAGGAATCGAACCTGGGTCCCCGGCGCGCTGAGGCAGCAGTGCTAACCACGGTGCAGATGCTGGCTATAGCTATCCCTAATTTGTGGGAAGAGAATAGAGCCAATGTTTCAAATCTAGATGACCCTTCGTCACGAAGGATTATCTAGACTTGAAATGTTGGCTCTATTCTCTCCCTCCAGATGCTTTCAGACCTGCTTAGATTTTCCAGCATTTTCTGTTTTTGTTTCAAATTCCGCAGTATTTTGCTTTATCCTTTCCCTAACTGTCACCAAGAGGGTTTACTAGCCTCTGCTACAATATGACTGACTAGAAAACCCTCCTGCCCTTTGTAATGGAAGGGTTTACAGGCTGATTATCAACCACTGAGCCCACACTGTGCTCATCAATTCATGAGTGCAACTAAAGTTTTTAAGTTTATTTATTGGAGTCACAAGTAGGCTTGCATTAACACTAACAAATTTACTGTAAAAATCTCCAAGTCATCACAACCTGGCACCTGTTTGGGTACACCAAGGGAGAATTTAGCATGGCCAATGCACCTAACCAGCACGTCATCCGGGCTGGGGAGGAAGTCGGAGCAGCCGGAGGGATCCCACGCAGACACGGGGAGAATGTGCAAACTCTGCACAGAAAGTCACCCAAGGCTGGAATTGAACCCAGGTCCCCAGCGTTGAGGCAGCAGTGCTAACCACTGTGCCACCCCAACTTGAACCCAGAGTTAGGGATGTAACCTCCCTACACCTCAATCAGCCTCTGAAAAAGGCATGTTTCCACTATGACCTTTCAGCAGTTTTGCTGCGAGTTCTTTTCCAGAGCAGCAATCTGTTTCCTTTCATGTATTTCCACTTGTTCCTATTTTCATTTCCTATTTCCACTGCTCATTCTTCCTGAATGCCACTTGCCTGGTGGCTGTAACTATTAGTTTTAATCCCCCCTTAATAACTGTAAACAAGCTTTAAATTAAAATGAAGGTTAAAATCGACAAGATAAAACATCTGTGTCTCACATTCTCTTCAGATTATTTCTCTACAAATCATTGCATCAGGTTCCCTTTCACTCTCCACTGACCTGAGGAAGGAGCAGCGCTCCGAAAGCTCGTGATTCCAAATAAACCTGTTGGGCCTGTTAAAATCTGGTGTTGAGACTTCTTACTGTGCCCACCCTAGTCCAATGCTGACACCTCCACCTCATCTATCACCCTGTGGTTGTTTCCCACGCTGTTGGACTTTTTTTTTTAAAAACCACAAGAAACAACAAAGGATTAAACTGTGGCACCTTAGAAACTCTGGCCTCCAGAATAAATAATCATGTCGACTATTAACTAAATATTATAACCAATATTACTGGTGAGGAAAAACGATTTCTAACCCAGCAATAAAATGTCAAGAAAATCAGATACTTCCTTATTTAGGATGTAGCATGGTTATAAAAGGAGGCTATTCAGTCATCATGTCCATACCAACTCTCTGAAAGAGTCCTGCATTTTTTGCCTATAGTCTTGCAGTTTTGACTCTCCTCAGATTTTTCATCCAATGCCTTTTTGAAAACCATCATTTGAAAATCTGTCTCCACCACCAGATTCTCAGGCAACCCACTCCAGATCCTGACTACTCACTACGTGAGAAAGTGTTTCTTCATGTCACCTTTTGTTCTTTTGTCAACCATCTTCAAATGGTGTCCTCTGGTTCTCAAACTTCCCTCCAGCGGGAACAGTTTCTCTCTAACCGCTCTGTGGTGGCCCCTCATGGTTTGAGCACCTTGATCAAATCTCCTCTCAACCTTCTCAAGGTTCTCTCCTTAATCAAGGACTCCATGCAGCCAAGATATTCTCTCTTCCACATTCTTCCATCAGGAAAAAGATACAAAAGTCTGAGGTCACGTACCAACCGACTCAAGAAGAGCTTCTTCCCTGCTATCAGACTTTTGAATGAACCTCCCTTTTTTAAGTTGATCTTGCTCTAAATCCTAGTTATGACTGTAACACTACACTCTGCACTCCTGAATTAGAAGCTCTGGAGTGGAGTCTCATGATGTGGGTATGCCGGCGTTGGACTGGTGTAAACACAGTAAAAAGTCTGACAACACCAGGTTTTAGTCCAACCTATTTATTTGATAATATACTCGCTTATATTATCAAATAAATAGGTTGGACTAAAACCTGGTGTTGTCAGACTTTTTACTGTGGAGTCTCATCCCAGCACTTGATGGGCAAAGAAGGTGCGTCCATAAGGCAGTCACAGAAGTTGAGTGCGTCAACCTGTAAATCTTTACAAGACGGCAATGGCTGGTAGTAAGAGCAGAGAGACTCCTGATCAGCCATGTTTGATACAGAGTGGTGCCCCTCAGGCTCTGAGCAGCTGGTGTTCTGTTCCACGAACAACTAGCTATGGAAAAAGACAGACGTCAGCTTTAGCGCACCGCCAGGTGCGGCAAGGGAATTTAAACAAAGACCTACTTTTATTAACTCATAGTAACGGAGGAACCCATTCAGATAGCACTACACAAATGCAGCATGAACTATCTCCAGTGGAAACAGTATATCGGAGGACAATGCTCAGCCTGCAGACTTCGTAAAAGCATGAAGCAAAGAGTTTAATTTGAACCATAAGTCCTCCTTTGGTTAGTCCTTCATAAAACAAACAGAATTGGACCATGTGTTCAAGCCTGTCACAAATTATACACATTCCTTACTGAGTTCTATTCGATTGCCAACCTCTGAGTCATTGCATATCATGTATTGGTTAGTGCTCGTAATACGAAAGACTCTCACTCCAAGAATATTTTATTACTTAATTTGACTGATGGGTGGAAAATGTTCCCAATTATGTTTTAGCAGTTTGATGTTTAATTGGAAATGGTTTTATTTTAGGATTGCAGATTAGTGACATTATAGACTGGAAATTGCTGTCAGCATAAAGCTTAATAAATTGTGCGATAGTGGCCAACAGTAATCAGGAGTAGAGAATGATTAGCTACTGCTGTTTCACTGCTGAATGAGTGCTAGGAAACGTACAAAGCTGAATTCATGTGTTTGGATAATTGAAGCTATGGAACAGGCACTTAGACAAGAAACAGACCCATTCTGCACAAACATGTGTAAAGATCAATAATTTGATTTTTCCTTTCATTTCGTAAGCTTGTGCAATCAATGGAGATGGGGCTGGGGCTCCCTCGCTGTGAGGGTTCAAAGGAGGGAGGCAATGGCCTAGTGATATTATCGCTAGGCTATTAATCCACAAACTAGGGACCCGAGTTCGAATCCCGCCACAGCAGATGCTGCAATTTGGATTCAATAAAAACTATCTGGAATTAAGAATCTACTGATGATCATGAAACCATTGTCAATTGTCGAGAAAACCCATCTGGTTCACTATTGTCCTTTAGGGAAAGGAATCTGCCGTCTTTGCCTGGTCTGCTCTACATATGACCCCAGAGCCACAGCAATGTGCTTGATTCTTAACACAGCCCCCTGCACAACCAAGCTGTGATACAACCAGAAAATACTTTCTATGATGCATCTGTAAAAGTTGATGAGAGTCGTAGCAGACCATGCCAAATTTCCTTAGCCTCCTAAGAAAGTAGAGGTGTTGGTGGGCTTTCTTAGCTATAACTATATAGGAGGGACCAGGACAGGTTGTTGGTGATCTGGACACTTAGAAACTTGAAGCTCTCAATCACTTCTACTTCATCTCCGTTAATACAGACAGGGGCATGCCCTCCGCTACACTTCCCAAAGTTGATGACTATCTCCTTCACTTTGTTGTCATTGAGGGAGTGATTATTGTCGCCGCCCCAGTTCACCAGATTCTCTATCTCATTCCTGTACTCTGTCTCGTCATTGTTTGAGATCCGACCCTCTATGGAGGTGTCATCAGCAAAGTTGAAAATCGAGTTGGAGGGGAATATGGCCACAGGTGTGTAAGAGGCTGAGGACACAGCCTTGTTCAGGATGATTGTGGAGGAGGTGTTCTTGCCTATCTTACTTCCGTTCTGTGTTAGGAAACCTAGGATCCAGTTGCAGAGGGAAGAGCAAAACCACAGGCTTCGGAGTTTGTAGATAAGTTTCATGGGAATAATAGTGTTGAAGGCTGAGCTGCAGTCAATAAATAGAGTCTGAAATAGGTGTCCTTGTTATCTAGATGTTCCAGGGTTGATTGTAGGGCCAAGAAGGCGGCGTCCACTGTGGACCTATTGCAGTAATAGGTGAACTGTAGTGGATCCAGGCAATCTGGGAGGCTGGAATTGATTCGTACCATGACTAGCTTTCAAAGCACTTCATAATTCTGGATGTCAGAGCCACCAGACGATAGTAAGGCAAGTGCCTGACTTTTTTTTGGTACCAGGATGATGGTCGTCTTCTTGAAACAGATAGGGACCTCAGATTGGTGTAAAGAGAGGGGAATTTCACAGTAACATCATTACAGTGTTAACATAAATCTACTGGCGACACAAGCAAATAAACTTTAAACTTGTCCTGCCACAGTACATGAAATGAGGTGCAATTGTATCTTTGATGAAGCTCTTCCAGACGTTGAGTATGCGTCTATTGTATCCATCAGTGCTGCCTATACAGAAAACCAGTGCTTGTGCCAATTAGAAAAAAAATCTTTCAGGCTTCTAGTGAACAAAGTAATGAAACTAATCAGCCCAGTGCTACAGTTGGAGGTAAATAAAGGAGTAAGTTGCCTTGCCAGGGGAATAGTGTAAGGATCGTACAAGGTTGTGGAAGGGCCCCATCTGGCAAACAGTGTGGGGGATCAGGTTTCTTTAATCACAACACTTCAAAAAGTACCTCACTGCCTGTGAAGCTCTGAGATGACTGGAGGTTATGAAAAGTCATGATGTGGAGACGCTGGCGTTGGACTGGAGTAAACCCAGTAAGAAGTCTCTCAACACCAGGTTAAAGTCCAACAGGTTTATTTGATAGTAAACGTCACAAGCTTTTGGAACGCTGTTCCTTCGTCAGGTGAGTGGAGAGTTCTGAGCAGAAACAGGGTAGATAAAGGCACATGCAGTTTACAGGGTACTGATTCGCATTCTGTAAACTGCGTGTGCCTTTATATGCCCTGTTTCTGATCAGAACTCCCCACTCACCTGACGAAGGAACAGCGTTCCGAAAGCTTGTGACGTTTACTATCAAATAAACCTGTTGGACTTTAACCTAGTGTTGGGAGACTCCTTACTGGGTTATGAAAAGCACCACTATCTAAACTGCTGCACAGAAAACATCACTGCTCTCAAATAGGATCGATTGAGATTCTGGCTTTTAGGAATTGACATTGTCAGAAACATTGAGGAAAGTTGTGCTGGGTCTCCCTGGACATGTTGTGCTTCTGGTTTAAAGTTTCCAAGCTTCACTAAATTCACAGGTAGGAAATCGGAAGACCGCTGTCAAAATTTACAGGTGACATCAACTCAGGGGACATAACTTGTGCATGCGGGATAGAATCATGGAAACACTATATGCAGAAGGAGGCTATTTGGCCCATCATATCTGCCTTGACAACAATCTCACCTCAAGCCCTAACTCCGTAACCCCATACACTCATCCCGCTAATCCCCCTAACCTACATGTCCCGGGACACTATGGGCAATTTAATATGGCCATTCAACCTAGCCTTACTGCATCAAAATATAGAATGACACAAACAAACTTGCAGAGTGGGCAGATAAATAAATGCCCAATGAAATTCAAGGTAGCAAAATGTGAGGCGGTTCGTCCTTGGGCAGCACAGTATTTAGCACTGCTGCCTCACAGTGCCAGGGACCCAGGTTCGATTCCAGCCTTGGGTCACTGTCTGCACGTCCTCCCCATGTCTGCGTGGGTTTCCTTCGGGTGTGCCCGTTTCCTCCCACACTCCGAAGGTGAGCAGGTTGATTGGCCATGCTAAATTGCCCCGTAGTCACAGGCGAACGTGGGGTTAAGGGGATAGGGCCTGGGTGGGATTGTTGTCAGTGCAGGAGCGATGGGCTGAATGGCTTCCTTCTGCACTGTAGGAATTCAATGATTCTATGATCCTTAAAGGGATGTAAAAAGAGGGCAGCTTATTCCTTGGAAGGCGAGTCGAGACACTAAATGGGGTAGAGAAAGAAAAGGACCTGGGATACATAAAAACAGCAAGCCAACTTCTAGGCCAAAAAGGTTTTGAGTACTGGCAGTAGGGTGTTATTACAACAATGGCAGCTGGGTCAGTTCTACAAATCTCCAGAGAGTCATCAGCTACGCTCCAGTGAACCTTAAGAAAAGACACAAAAATATCAAACTCATACTTATTGAGATTGTGAACACCATCGGAAATGTTTTCAACTGTTTGCTTCAGAATTAACGCATCTTCCTTTCTATTTCTTTTGTGAACAGTCTTGAGCTCCCATTAGGCAAGGTCTCAATATTCACGTGCAAGTACAGCCAGAACGACTCAGACAGGTCACTTCCTGAAGCCTAATCAAGGCTGCCATCCGGAATAACTCTGTTTCCCATCATCCCGGTCCCTTCACTGCACTTCAACGCAAGGAGGAATTCGATGATTTATTTAAAATGAAAACCACACTTGCAACTTTCTTCAGTTTAATGTTGCAGCTGTAGCATTGTGGCGGAGACAGGGATTCTGTAATCAACTTCCAGCAGGCTGAATGGATCCGTTACACCGTCTTCAATCCCTGCACTGGTGAGCACACTTCTAAAGCGGGGAGGTGATGGTGTCATGGTTTTATCACTAGACTATTCATCCAGGAATCTCAGCTAATGTTCTAGGAACCCAGGTTCGAATCCTGCCACGGTGGATGGTGGCATTTGAATTCAATTAAAAAAAAAATCTGGAGTTAAGAGTCTACTGATGAGCATGAAGCCATTGTCGAAAAAAACCCATCAGGCTCACTCATGTCCTTGAGGGAAGGAAATCTGCCATCTTTACCTGATCTGGCCTACATGTGACTCCAGAGGTTGACTCTCAACTACCCTCCAAAGGCAACTAGGGATGGGCAATAAATGCTGGTCAGCTATGTCCCATGAATGAATAAAAAAAAATTCCATCAGCTGCAAAGTGCTTTGGCCAGTGATTACAAAAGGTGCTACGTAAATACAAATTTTTTCTTTTTCCCTTCTTCCCCTCCCCCACGCCACCACACTCCTACAGCATGGGGGAAAGAATACCTTTCCCCAATTGTCTGATTCACCCTCCACCAATATTCTTTCCTGTCGGAGTTGAATTTATACCCGGAACACTGTAGTATCAACCCATTCTGCTTTCCTGGACTTGCTAACACAAACAGGGTGACACCATGACCAGACATTCATTATTTAAAAATAAGGACACAAAAATCAGGGCCTATTGTCATCATTGCAGTTGGGTTTCCAGTTCCAAAATATTCAACCTTCATCCTTCCCTTGTGGAGGATTCTTCCAGTCTTCCATACTCAACAGCTCTCTAAGTTCTCATTCAGGAATCTTGGCAAGATGCTCACACTGACGTGCGACAGCACTTCCCAGTGGAAAAGCTCACTAAACACCATCACACACTTAACAAACCTCGTGGATAAGCTATGAGAATTTTTCATCATCTCAAGTGCAGAAACAGGCTATTCAGCCCATTGTTCCTGTTCTGGCTTTTTGGTTAAACTAGTCAATGTCACTGCCCTGTTTATTCCTTATAGTCCTTTATCCATCACCCCTCCCACTCCCCAGAATAATTTTACAAATTCCTCTTGGAAAGTTTCCAATGAATTGGCTTCCGCCACACTTTCGAGCAGTGTTTTGCTTGTTATAACAACTCTGCGAGGGGAAGTTTTGACATAGAACTATAAAATTCCTACAGAAAGAGGCTATCCAGCCCATTGTGTCTGCACTGACTGTCTGAAAAAACATCCCACCCATATTTCCCATGGTTAATCCACCTAATCTAGACATCTTTGAACACTAAGGGACAATTTAGCATGGCCAGTCCATCTAGCCGGCACACCTTTGGACTGTGAGGGGAAACCAGGGCACCCGGAGGAAACTCACACAGACATGGGGAGTGACTGCATGTTTAACCTGACTCACTCCCGGCTGTATACCACTGTGTCTCCACCTCTCCTGGGTCTGTCCTGCTGTTGGGACAGGACATGTCCAGGGGTGATAATGGTATTGTCTGGAATGTTATCTGTAAGACATGATTCTGTGAGAATGACTACGTCAAGCTGTTGCTAGACTAGTTCTGTCAGATTTTGGCACTAGCCCACAGATATTAGTAAGGAGGACTTTGCAGGGTTGACAGGGCTGTTCGCTTTGCCGTTGCCTAGGGTGATGCCAGGTGATCTGTCCGGTTTCACTTCTTTTTATTGATTTTATTCATAGCGATTGATACAACTGAATAGTTTACTGGCCATTTCAGAGGGCAGTTAAGAGTCAACCACATTGCTGTGGCTCTGGAGTCACACGTAGGCCAGACCAGGCAAGGACGGCAGATTTCCTTCCCTAAAAGGGCAATAGTGAATTAGGTGGATTTTTCTGACAATTGACAACAGTAAACTTTTAATTCCAGAGTTTTTTTTAATGAATTCAAATTCTACCATCTGCTGTGCCTTAAAAGGTTCCCAAACCTTTTCCCTTTATTAATAGTTTATTTTTATTAACTCTATTAGTTTATTTATAACTTGGGACATCTATATCAAATCTTCCTTTAGTCACCACAGCCCTTACAAAGAGGAATCCAATCTCACCACACAACTGAAGTTCCTCAACCACAATACTATTTTAATAATTGTCATCTGCATCCTCTTTAAGACACTAACATCCTTCCTAAAGTCTGCAGACCAGAATCGAACACAGTTCTCCAAGCTGGGACATAACCCATATCTTAGAAAAAAAATCAGTATGACTTTCATGCTCTTATCATTCTTCCCCTGGTTTTTAATCTGGAAATGAGTTTGAGGCAGTTTTTTAACTGTGAGGGGAGCGTGCAGATCAGGACTATGGAGAGGGGGATGGGGGATGGCAGTGACTGTTGGTTACTAGGTAGCTTGTTGGGCCTGGAGGAAACACCCCTCCTCCCCCTAGCCCACAAGTAGTGCCGGAAAAGCATTTGCCTCAAAGGCTTAGTCCCTCTCATCTCCTGTTGAGTTTCCAGAGACCAGCAAATGCAGGCAGTCAGTGGTTAAAACACTGAGTTACTATTATAATGAAAGCAGAGAGTCTTGTTATAAAAAGACCAACTGCTCCCCTTGAGTGAACTGCTGCCCACCCATCACCATTTGGAGAGTTAATACAGACATGGAGGTGCTGAATAAAGCGTGGCACTTGACAGAGGCTTCGTATTTCAAAATCATGTTTCAAAAGCACAATGGCACAGTGGTTAGCACTGCTGCCTCACAGCGCCGGGAACCCAGGTTCGATTCCAACCTCGGGTCATTGTCTGATTGGAGTTTGCACATTCTCTCCATGTCTGCGTGGGTTTCCTCCCACAGTCCAAAAACGTTACAGATTAGTTTGATTGGCCACGATAAATTGTTCCTTAGTGTTAGGGGGGATTAGCAGAGTCAATACGTGGGGTTATGGGGATAGGGCCTGGGTGGGATTGTTGATGGTTCAGGCTCGATGGGTCGAATAGCCTCCTTCTGCAATGTAGGGATTCTATGATTCTGGCCTGAACTAGCTCCTCAGGTTGGAAGTGGAAGATTCCATGGCATTGAAAAAGAGGGGAATTATTCCCAATGTCCTGGCCAATATTTATCTTAAAGTTTATTTATTAGTCACAAGTAGGCTTACATCCGGTGAGGCCGCAGCTGGAGTACTGTGTGCAGTTTTGGGCGCCGCACCTGCGCAAGGATATTTTGGCCTTGGAGGGAGTGCAGAGGAGGTTTACTAGGCTGATACCGGAGTTGAGGGGGTTGAGCTATGAGGAGAGGCTGAATAAACTAGGCTTGTACTCGTTAGAGTTTAGAAGAATGAGGGGAGATCTCATTGAGACGTATAAGATGATGAATGGGATGGATAGGATAGAGGTGGAAAGACTCTTCCCGCTCAAAAAAGACAGTAGGACTAGGGGGCACAGCCTCAAGATAAAGGGGGGGCGGTTCAGAACGGAGTTGAGGAGGAACTTCTTCACTCAAAGGGTGGTGAATCTCTGGAATTCTCTGCCCGTTGAAGTGGTGGAGGCTGCCTCGCTAAATATTTTTAAGAAGCGGGTTGATGGGTTTTTGATAAGAGAGGGGATTAAGGGTTATGGGGAGAGGGCGGGAAAGTGGAACTGAGCCACGACAGATCAGCCATGATCTTATTGAATGGCGGGGCAGGCTCGAAGGGCCAGATGGCCTACTCCTGCTCCTATTTCTTATGTTCTTATGTTCTTATGTTCACACTGCAATGAAGTTACTGTAAAAATCTCCTAGTCGCCACAATCCAGCACCTAATCAGGTACACTGAGGGAGGATTTAGCATGGACAATACACCTCACCAGCATGTCATTTGGACTGTGGGAGGGAACCGGAGCCCCCGGAGGAAAGCCACACAGACACAGGAAGAACATGCAGACTCCACAAAGTGACCCAACGCAGGAACTGAACCCAGGACCCTGGCGCCGTGAGGCAGCAGCGCTAACCACTGTGCCACCCACATCACGATGGCATTAAGTGGAAATCCACTTGTTTAAACGCGGATTATCTAGTGACTGCTGTTTCTAGGGGCGCGCTGTGCTCAAACTGGTTGCCATGATGTGGAGATGCCAGTGTTGGACTGGGGTAAACACAGTAAGAAGTCTCACAACATCAGGTTAAAGTCCTACAGGTTTATTTGGTAGTAAACGCCTCTAGCTTTCGGAACTCCCCACTCACCTGACGAAGGAGCAGTGTTCCAAAAGCTAGTGGTGTTTACTACCAAATAAACCTGTTAGACTTTAACCTGGTGTTGTGAGACTTCTTACTGTGTTTACTCAAATTGGCTACCAGAGCCTCCACATTTCAACAGTGACTGCACCTTAAGAACTAATTCATCGGCTGTGAGAAATCCTAAGGTTGTAAGAATTTATATATAAACAGTTTGCTTTGTACTTACCGGAGAGTCAGTGAGACCGAACACATCTCGAACATCTCGGACTGGCTGCTTGTTCTTTCTCCTGTTGGTTTGGGTGTAGGTGTCCAGTCGGCGCTGGACGGCTGCAGCCTGAGCTCGGGTCAGCGTGGAGAGCAGAGCCATCCCGTCCTCTCCGGTAGAACCCGAGACAAGTGTGGACAGGCCGACCTCCTGCAGCCACTCTGCTTCCATCTCTCCCTCTGCAAACGGCAACACAGGGTCACGTTTATTAGTTGGATTTCCCACTTTATCTGACCACGGGGCTGGCAAAGAATTAGAATGAAAGACCACCTAACGAATACACAGGCATTTAGCCACTGTCCGTAGAGTTACACAGAAATTATTTGACTAGTTTACAGGATGTCCCTAGCTCAGCCTGTATTTATTACCCCATCCCCAATTACCCTTGAGAAGGTGATGGTGAGCTGCCTTCTTGGATCACTGAAGTACATGTGGTGTAAGTACACCCACAGTGCTGTTAGGGAAGCAGTTCCAAGATTTTAACCTGGTGCAGTGGAGGAATGACAATATAGCTCCATGTTATGATGGTGGGGGATTCGAAGGGGAACTTGCACATGGTGATGTTCCCAGGTATCCGCTGCCTTTCTCCTTCTAGGGGTTGAAATGGGGGCGGTTTGGAAGGTGTTGGCTAAGAATTTACAGCACAGAAACAGGCCATTTGGCCCAACTGGTCTATACCACTGCACGTGCTCCATATACGTCTCCTCTCGCTCCTTTGAATCTAAAGCCATCAGATTTTCAACTTGGGAGCGTAAACACTTTTCTGAGGACAGAGTTCTTCATCGGCGTGGTGGCACAGTGACTAATACTGCTGCCCCACAGCGCCAGGGACCAGAGCTCAATTCCAGCCTCGGGTCACTGTCTATGTGGAGTTTGCACTTTCTCCCCGTGTCTGCGTGGGTTTCCTCCAGGTACTCCGGATTTCTCCTACGGTCTAAAGATGTGTGGGTTAAGTTGATTGGCCATGTTAAATTGACCCTAGCGTCAGGGGGATTAGCAGGGTAAAAATGTGGAGTTACAGGAATAGGGTCTGGGTGGGATTGTGGTCAATGCAGACTCAACACGCTGAATGGCCTCCCTTCTGTACTGTAGGGATTCTACGATCTCATTGAAACCTACACATCAGATTTCTTTTGACTGAATCTCTTGGAAAATTACTGTTGGCGAAAGGATGAGGAATATTCTGCTTGCTTTTTATATTCCGCAGCTAAACTTTAGGATACATTTAAAAGAAGAAGGGGACTCTTATGACATTTCAGTGATTGGCCAGCAGCAGTGATCCATCCTGTCCTAGCAGCAAAGAGGTTGGCCACTGTTTTGAGACCCCGGCTTTATTTAACTCTGGCAAGTTTGGTGCACCAAAGAGGCAATTTTTTTTAATTCAATCTCAGGATGTGGAAGTCACTGGCAAGGCCAGGATTGGCACCCGTCCCGATTTACCCTCCAGATGCTGGCGGTGAGCCATTTTCTGGAATCGTAACCGAGTGACTGAAGTAGATTTCCACTTCAATGCCATCGTGATGTGGGTGGCACAGTGGTTAGCGCTGCTGCCTCAGCGCCAGGGTCCTGGGTTCAATTCCTGCGCCGGGTCACTATGTGGAGTCTACATGTTCTTTCCGTGTCTGTGTGGGTTTCCTCCGGGTGCCCCAGTTTCCTCCCACAGTCCAAAAGACGTGCTGGTTAGGCGCACTGGCCATGCTAAATTTGTGTCGGAGGAAAGCAAAGAGCAAACCACATTGCTGTGGCTCTGAAGTCATATGTAAGCCAGACCAGGTAAAGAAGGCAGATTTCCTTCCCTAAAGGGCTTTAGTGAACCCAACGGGTTTTTAATGACAACCAGGTCGTTTTACTGATATAGCCTATTATCCAAGACTTATTCAATGAATTTAATAGTCACAGTGGGATATGAACTCATGGCACCAGGGTTATTAATCTGGTGAGGCACAGCCTCAAGATAGGGGGGGGCGGGGTGGGGTGGGGAGCAGTTTAGAACGGAGTTGAGGAGGAACTTCTTCACTCAAAGGGTGGTGAATCTCTGGAATTCTCTGCCCGTTGAAGTGGTTGAGGCTGCCTCGCTAAATATTTTTAAGACGCGGGTAGATAGGTTTTTGGTAGGCAAGGGGATTAAGGGTTATGGGGAGAGGGCGGGAACGTGGAACTGATCCGCTTCAGATCAGCCATGATCTTGTTGAATGGCGGGGCAGGCTCGAGGGGCTGGATGGCCTACTCCTGCTCCTATTTCTTATGTTATGTTCTTAATCACTGTGCAGCTCCATGTATTGAAGCCTCAGGGTTGAGGCAGGACAATCACCAGCAAGGCAAGTTGTGAAGTGGGGCTGCAATTAGGAAGGGTGTGGATCCCAGACAGCAGCAACCTAGATTATTTCTCCAGGCCCCAGGGGAGGTATTGATTATTCCTCCACAGATTACTCAAGCAATACAATACTTTTAGTGGGCCTATTCGGTTCTATTGTTCCCAGGATAGTTCAGACACTGCAATGACATTGTTCTACTGAAGTGGGAAATGTAAATAGGAAATATTTCCCATATTTAAAAGGAGCCTCTTGCCTAGATAAAACAGGCAGGCACTTTGGGCACCAATGGAAGGACCCTTTCAAAATGGAGGTGGCCTGAGATATCCAATTCAGAGGATATCACTACCCAGTTAATGGGCAAGCAATAGAAGTCATAATTGGCCAACAAATCTGATCGATGACATTCAGGCATTGTCTCCCCTCTCAGAGGCATATCAACAATATTCCAAAACTTGGAATGGCTTCATAAGGTTCCTTCAATGTTTCCGTTTTGAAAGGCTCTGCCATGTGTGGACCTGCTTCATAGAATGCAGGAAGGTGCAGGCCAGAATTTTCCATACCATTCACACCCTGCCACCTCTGCCAGCGAGAACAGAGAATTTGACACTCAGCCAAATCTTCGTTCACTGCAGCGGCACCGGAGAATCCCAGGCACGGGCGAGGTCGGACAATCCGGTCCCAGTGTCCAATTGTCCACTGAGTGAGCTGATCTCAGGTTAGGATGAAGGATACACACAAATAGTCTCATAGCTATCAACTGGACAGGGGAATTTCTGTTCTCAATCAATTGCTAGGGCTGGAATTCTCCAACCTCGCCTGCAGCTGGGATTCTCCTGTCCCGCTGCTGCAAATGAAGATTTGGCTGAACACCAAGTTTTCCATTCTCACTGGCAGAGGCAGCAGGGAGTGCGAAATCCAAGATTTCCAAATCCTACTTTCATCACCCAAAACATTAATCTGTGGAATGAGCTGGCTTCACCCTCATAAAACTTGTGGCCAAGATCTTTTTAGCATTATGTTCCACACGAGTGAAGCCATCCTTGCAAAGATCTATTACTTTCCAGTGCCCCATCAGTGACCAGCTATTTCTCCTCCCTCCTAGATTACAAACTGTTCCAACTACTGGAATTCAATTCCTCAACCATGCTTTGGAGTTGTCTCCCATATCTCTAAGACACTATTACTCAGTCTTCATTCTTCAGAACCTGTTTTTTCTCAATGTGCTTTCATTTCATCCTAGCCGTTACCTCTCACTATCATTTGCTTTCCCTCTTACGGCAAAACATTCCATTGTCCAAACTTACAGAACGCAGTGCATTGATGTGATATTTGTCATTGATATCTGGGATGGGAGGAAAGGTGGGATAGATTGGGTCGGTATCCAATGGAAGTTAGAAGATTGAGAGATGGCCTTATTGAAACATATGGGTGGTACGGTGACACAGTGGTTAGCACTGCTGCGTCATGGCGCCAGGGACCTGGGTTCAGTTCCCGGCTTGGGTCACTGTCTGTGCGGAGTTTGCAAGTTTTCCCCGTGTCTGCATGGGGTTCCTCCACATGCTCCAGTTTCCTCCCACAGTCCAAAGATGTGCGGGTTAGGTTGATTGGCCATGCTAAAATTGCCCCTAGTGTCAGCAGGATTAACAGGGTAAACGTGTCGGGTTACGGGAATAGGGCCTGGAAGGGATTGTAGTCAGTGCAGACTCAATAGGCCGACTGGCCTCCTTCTATTCTGTAGGGATTCTACGCTATAAGATTCTGTGGGGATTTGATAGGGTTTCCCCTTTGTGGGAGAGACTAGGGAATGGGATTCACTGCACAACCCATCGCAAAAAGATGGTCCACCATTAGTGGGCTCTCCTGTTCCTGCCATTGTCAATGGGGTTTCCCATTGAATGCTCCCCTCACCACAGGGAGACCTGCACAGCTGGTGCACCAGCGACAGGACCGGAAGATCCCACAGGCGTAAACAGAAAGTTCCGGGCCAGAACTAGTGGTCACAGTTTAAAAATTGAGGCTATCCCATTTAAGGCAGAGGTGAGGAGATCTTTTCTCATTCTCAGAGAATCATGAGTCTTTGGAACTCTCTTCCCCAGAGACTGCCAGAGACAGAGTCAATGAGTATTTTCAATGCATAGGTCAGTAGTTCTCAAGGTGACAAGGGTGTCAAAGGTTGCCGGGGGGCAGTAGGCAGAAATGTGGAGGTGTAGTAACAGACAGGTCAGTTATGATCTTGTTGAATGGTGGAAAGGTATATGTTTAAGGTGAGATGGGAGAGGTACAAAAGGGTCCAGAGGGGCAATTTTTTCACAGAGGGTGGTGAGCGTCTGGAACAAGCTGCCAGAGATAGCAGTAGAGGCAGGTACAATTTTAAGGAGCATTTAGATTGTTACATAGGTAAGATGGGTATAGAGGGATATGGGCCAAATGTGGGCAAGTGGGATTAGCTTAGTGCTTAAAGATTGAGGGGGTGGCATGGTAACACACTAATTAGCACTGCTGCCTCACAGCGCCAGAGATCCAGATTCCATTCCCAGCTTGGGTCACTGACTGTGTTGGGTTTGCATGTTCTCCTTGTGTCTGCGTGGGTTTCCTCCGGGTGCTCCGGTTTCCTCCCACATTCTGAAAGATGTGCTAGTTAGGTGTATTGACCCGAACAGGTGCCGGAGTGTGGCAACTAGAGAAACTCCACAGTAACTTCATTGCAGCATTAATGTAAGCCTTACTTGTGACTAATGAATAAACTTCACTTTTAACTTTTTAAACAAAAGAGGGCGGTATGGACAAATTGGGCCGAAGGGCCAGTTTCCATGCTGTAAAACTCTGAGTCCATGTGTTGTGTTGTGAGTGAGTGTGCATTTATACATCAGCTGAGGAGAGAAGGATTGAGTTTGATGCTCTTTCGTGATTGAAAAATAAACAACTATTTATTCATTTCCTAGATTCGCAAAGAGAAGAATTGGAAATTGGGTAAGGTAATTGGGGGAGTCTTGAGGACTCTCCTATATCCCAATATGAGTCAGCATCTTTAGATGGCTGGAAGTGGGGAAGTGATGTACATATTAAGTAAATAAGCTCCGGTAAAGGAACAGAGAGATCAACTGGCATTTGGGGAAACACCAGCTCACAATCAGTTTATAGACCTCTGCTTTAACCCTGATACTTCAATGGTTCTCATGGATTTCCCACTTATCCTGTGTGACTGATGCCAACAAAATGTAATTGATCCAGTTCAAGACAATACAGCTGAACTGGTCAAACCAAACAAACACTTACACAGCCACATCACTGCGTTTTGTATTGGACAACATCCGCTTGCAGAGTATCAGCTTCCACCTACAACCAATTACGTCGGTTGGCCCACTCTAGACACAGCTCACGTAAAAGCTCTGTCCTGTTTAATATACATTAATCAGCACATCATAAATCTGATTCTCTTCTGACAAGACTAGGGTTCACCACCACAGGTGTCAACGGCCCTACACCGCCCAGTTCAAGTAGCTTTTCTTTACATGTGGTTAGCACTGCTGCCTCACAGCGACAGGGACCTGGGCTCAATTCCCAGCTTGGGTCACTGTCTGTGTGCAGTTTGCATATTCTCTACATGTCTGCATGAGTTTCATCTGGGTGCTCCAGTTTCCTCCCACATTCTGATAGATGTGCTAGTTAGGTGTGTTGACCATGCTAAATTCTCCCTCAGTATTTCCAAACAAGTGTTGGAGTCTGGCAACCAGGGGATTTTCACAGTAGCTTCATTGCACTGTTAATGTAAGCCTACTAGTGACATTAATAAATAAACTTAAAAATAGCAAGAATCAGGAGCGTTTTAATCCATCATCACAGGTATGTCTGGCTGCTAGATGCACACACATTCCATCACAAGTCAGTGATGGCAACCAGGCAATGCAATTGGACCTTACGCTCTTGCTACTTAAGCCAATTGTACAGCCACCACTACCTTGAGCTCATGGGTACAAGAACAAGCCATTCAGCCCCACATAAGCCTCTCCCCATCCTATTTCATCCAGCCTCAACATCACTTCCTTTCTTCCTGGTGAACCTACCTAGCTTCCCCTTAACAGTATTTTGCCAAGACTGAAATTAGTAAACACATCAGAGAAAAGAAATTAAAATTGGCACTTTTTTTGACCTACACAACCACAGCAAGCTTTTTCCACTGAGGCTAGAGGAGAAAAAAACCAGAGGGCATGGGTTAAGGGTGAAAGGAGAAAAGTTTAAAGGGAATATCAGGGGGAGATTCTTCACGCAGAGAGTGGTGGGAGTGTGGAATGAGCTGCCAGATAAAGTGGTAAATGCCGAGTCACTTTTAACATTCAAGAAAAACTTGGATGGGTTCATGGATGAGAGGGGTGTGGAGGGATATGGTTCAAGTGCAGGTCAGTGAGACTAGGCAAAAAATGGTTCAGCACAGACAAGAAGGGCCAAAAGGCCTGTTTCTGAGCTGTAATTTTCTATGGTAGCATGCAGCACATTGATGCAGTGAGTTCCCAGGCAACACAGTGGCACAGTGGTTAGCACTGCTGCTTCACGGCACCAGGGACCCAGGTTCAATTCCAGCTTTGGGTCACTGTGGGGAGTTTGCACGTTCTCCCTGTGTCTGCGTGGGTTTCCTCTGGGTGC
Organism: Carcharhinus amblyrhynchos; assembly: GCF_965287045.1. NCBI lineage: Eukaryota > Metazoa > Chordata > Chondrichthyes > Carcharhiniformes > Carcharhinidae > Carcharhinus > Carcharhinus amblyrhynchos. Next base: position 109,714,352 of record NC_137331.1, on the reverse strand, counting down.
TCCAGCTTCCTCTCAGAGCCCAAAGATGTGCAGGTTAGGTTGATTGGCCATGTTAAATTGCCCCTAACGTCAAGGGGATTAACAGGGTAAATACGTGGGCCTGGGTGGGAATGTTATCGGTGCAGGCTCGATGGACTGAATGGCCTCCTTTTGCACTGAAGGGAATTCTATGAGAACAGAATTCTAAATCCTTTGCAATGATGCACAAGTACGGTTATACCACATGTTACAAGGATACATGGCACACATGATTCAGGATGGATTGGAAGAACACAAACCTTGTCGTCAGTGACATATTGTAACCAATGAGCTAGTTCCAGTCATTAGCAATTCCCTCATAGTTCAGAATGAATGTAAACGGCCTTAAAGTGCTTAACCCATAAGTTTCAAAACTGCTTCATGGCGGCAGCAGCAGTCACACGGTGCAATAGAACCGTATTTTAAAATGAGTGCCTGCTGTTCCTCAACTTAGTCCTGACATTTCTATACATTAATAATAAAACAGAGAATGTACTGGAGTAATCTGATCCATAGCTGATTCTGAGGAATAGTTCAGACTTTGCCCTGTGTTAATGATGCTGTGTTCATGGGCCTTGGCATTTTATTATTGAGGCACCTTCCCCTCCATATGTCAGCCTGTTCGGCTTGTATTCTAGTGCTTAGTTGCAGTTACATAATGGCCACACACACGGTGCGGAAAGAAGCTTTGCCTTAGGAATCATAAGGCATGTTTTTGCACTGGGAGAAATGTCAGACCTCACCGGGTGACAAGGAAGCTGGCTATCACTCACCATCGGGCGTCTTGGCTTCCACTAGGTTTTGTTCCTCTTGTCCATTCTGACTGCTCTCCTTAATGCTCCTCACTTCGCTCCAAAAGTCCTCCATCGAGGAGCTCTCCACAGATTCCTGAGATATGGACCGGCCAAATACCTGCGGACACTGCAGCTCTCGTGAAACAGATGAGCTCATCCTTCTGAAATGTAGCTTCCTGCAGAGAATAAATGGGCCTTTTAAATGGAAGCCTCGACCTGCGTGCGACACTGTAGAGAATATCGCACAGCTGCCCCCTGCCTCCCTCTCCCCACCCACCCACCAGCCCAAAATGCAAACACTCACATCTATATCCGACTCCTGGATAAGCGGGGGGGTGGGGGGGTGCAAGACATCCTTTTTTATTTGGCACAAAGAAATTTCTTACCTTTTTCTTCCCCTTAGCTCTACAATTCCCCACAAAACTGCAATGAGTTCACAGTCTCTGGTGGGGAATTGCAAAAGAGCTCCCTTCAGCAGAGAACAATCGAAACAACAGCAAAAAAAAACCACTCTCCACGTGAATTCAGTAACCAATTCGAAGCAGAAAGTCCTAGAAACTCCCATGTCCGAGCAGTCCTTAAATCAGTGGAGTGATGCTTAGCTTGGAGGGTACTTAAAAGGTGAGAAGCAAAGATTAAAATAAATAAACACAGGAAACCTTGGAAGGCTGCATATGTTGGATGGTATGTTGATTTGCTTTTTACTAGGTCAGTGCTACTGCCCATTGAGTTAACAAGAGGACAAAACTCACGAGTCAGCACTACGAAATCCTAAGGTTCAGACCACAGTGGTGGCATCACTTGATGCTACAGCTATCAGAATCCCAGAAGCTTACCTCAATGTTAGGGAGTCACCCCACAGAAAGTCAATCAGCCTCCTTTATCTGAGAATTATTACAAAGTTCCTGCTCTGCCTCCAAAACAAAGATCTCAGGAGACAAGAAACGCGGAGGAAGGGGGAGAGAAGTTGTGCTTCAGAAGGACGCAAAAACACTTTGTTTTTTGTTTAGAAAAGAGTAAGATACTTGCCTCAGAACGCGGCACCCTTTCCACTCTGCTCCTTCCAGAAGTAACCTTGTACGTACTGAGAAAAGTATTTTACTGTGGTATTTATAATTTTGGATGACAACAGCTGAGGCTGCCATTTATATATCCACCAAAGCGACTATGACAAAAATAAAATCAGCATGTCTTGTGTTAACGCGCCGACACGTAGGGCGAGATTTTACTGCCTCGCTCGTCTCGAAATCGTAAAATCCCGCCCGAGGTCAACAGGCCTTTCCATTGTCCATCCCTGGGCCGCTCCGATTCCCATGACTGGCAAAATTCCAGCCGCAATTGTTTGGGTGAAGTGCTCACTGGCTACTGCATTAATACGGAAGAGGGATAGAAAGAGTTTAGGGTTCAATTAAAGCTGCAGATAACAGTTTGGGGTGTACAATCATGGGTTAATTCTCAATACTAACAGAAAGCAGAGAGAGAACAGAGATAAACTGTGAGGTAGACGGCAATAGCAAACCCCACCTAGTAGCAAAACCCACTAAACCACACAGCAGCACGTGCTGCTGCAACTCAGATAGACAAGTGGTATACAATGGAACTGGAGCACCCCCTTCAAATCACTTACAAGTTTTCACAAACAGAGATATGCGTCACATAGCAGGCAACTCCAACCCAACAACTGTGCTTTCAACCCAAATGTCCAATACCTAAATGAATCACACCCCCCCCCCAACCCCCTGACCTTCACTAATATACAACTGACGCACGGCCACAGGTTTTGAGAGGGAAAATCTTGGCCTAGATTTGCACCCAGTCAGGTTGGCTCAGAAACGCTTAAAAAAAAAATGGCGGGTGAGTCCTGATTCCAGAATTCCCGATTCCATTCTCAAGCTGTTCACATTTCAGGAGGTCCTTTTAACAGTGGAGTCTGGTTCCTGCCTGAAGCCTGCATCTGGCACTCTCAACCTGGCTGGCTCCATTGCAGAGATGGGTATCTCTCTGCCACCCCCAGAGTTTACAGGTGGTTGGGCCAGGTTTTGAAAGAGTTGTGGCTCACACCTCCTCAGGGGAATCATGGACCCTAGTCTTCATGGGGGGACCTTTTAAAAGTTAAGTTTAAAATGACCCCCTGAAGCCTCATATGACAAGTTTCATGACCCCTTCTACCACCTCAGGCTCCTCATGCCCCCAATGCCATATTCTGCCCTTCCACCTGTATCTTCAGGGTCCTCAGACTCCCATGCCATGGTCTGGTCTATCTGTGCCCAATGACCCACTGTATACTCTCTGGAACAAATAGATACCAGTGTAAAGTGGAATGTGTAAATAAAAGCTGTGAAAAAATGTAATCCATTGATCACTTTCACCTATGAAAGAAAAAACTGGACTGCAAGCTAACTGAAATGTCAACTATTGAGGCCCTTTGAAGTTTAAAAAACCAGAAACTTACAAAAACTTGAACTACTTGACTTATGTCAATAATCATTGTGACATTGACTGCAGAGACTGGAGAACTGATCTACCAAACAATGCTTTCTCTGGGCACAGGTGCTCTGTTATTCTAGTAATATCTGGGTCCTCAGTCAAGCCTCATTCTACATGCTTGGCTGAGAGTCCAGCTGAGATCAGATCAGCAATGGTGCACCAGAACTACGAGTTTGATTCTTTAATTGTGATTTCTGTAGCTGTTTTTCAACTCAACAAAAAAAAACACGTCCCCTTCAGACACTTCAATGTGGGGTAGTTTTGCAAGAATTCCCAATTGTTATCCTATCTACACATGCAATTACTTTGCACACATACATACAATGAACACACCACTCACTAGGGGGCTAAACAATGGAGTTGACAGCACATTGTGCAGTAAGCCTGTTCCTCTTAAAAGGGGGGCGGCACTCAGTGGAAGGGAGGAGATGCTGCTAGTTGACCGTGCACTGGTTACACATTGGTGCTATGCAAATGAAGTGGAGAAGATACAGTGGTTAGCACTGCTGCCTCACAGGGCCAGGGACCCGGGTTCAATTCCGGCTTTGGGTCACTATCTGTGAGAGTTTACACATTCTCACTGTGTCTTCATGGGTTTCCTCCTGGCACCCTGGTTTCCCCCCACTGTCCAAAGATGTGCTCGTTAGGTTAATTGGCCATGATTAATTAACCCTTAGTATCAGGGGGACTGGGAGGGTAAATATATGGGGTTACGGGGATAGAATCAATCCCTGTTGGTGCAGGCTCAATGGGCCACATGGCATCCTTCTGCACTGTAGATTTTATGGTTAGAAGAGGGCTCCTAAGTTCATGGACGTGCCTTGAAGTGGAAAGGGAAAATGAGACCTGATTTTCTACAGGAGGATCACCATCTGAAGGGAACAGAAGATGGTGACAAGGCCCATCAAAACAAGGAGTTGGCCCTGAAAGCCTCAGATAGGGGTCACAAAGAGTCTAGTGATCTCATGTGGGTGGTCTGTGTTAGTGAATGCATCTTATTCACACCACGACATCTATCTCTCACACTACTCAATGCACCACACCCTCATCACCTGTTGCTGGCACTCGAGACTCACACCCTATATACTCCACAGCACTTCCAGAAACTTAGCAATGGCACAAGTTTGGTGCCTGGCCCTTTAAAAGGCTAGTACGATGGGCCCCTCTTGAACCATGTGAACTTTTGTCAGTAAGTGACATGTGAAGATATTGAACAGACCTGCATGATCCCAACTTCTAAAGCATGCATCAATCAAATCAGTATTTGGTGCCAAGATTCTGGCATACACACACACACACACAAAAAGGTACACAGGTGACCTTCCCAACACAGGACGCTGAGTGGACCAGGCAGCCAAAGACACTTGCTAGAATTTTACCCCCTTTCCCCCCCACAAGGCTCGTAATGATCCTGCCCGAGGCTAATGCTGTTCTACGAGCTTCGCCTGCCCCGATTCTGGGGCCGGCGAGGCAGCAAAATTCCAGCCACTGTGTGCCTCAGTCAAGAGGTGTCCAGCCAGCGGATCACTGTCTCCAGCAGGGTTACAGAGGTCAATGTCACACCCACCATCTTACCCGTCCTTCTTTTCCCCATCTCGGCTTTCCCGAACTCTGATACTCCGAGTGCCCAGCCTGCTCTGTGAGGTTGAAGCATCTACTCCTGTGGAACCACATTTATAAATAGAAACATTGCCACCAGTTGCTCAAGGAAACAACTGGCACATTCGAATTAACAAGTTCCCCGGGATCCCTTCTATTATAAACCAGGGTTGCACTGCTGACCAACCCTGGGAGATATTCCGAGCTACCTGGAAGAAGTGAGGTTGGACAGCAAGGCATTCGATTAGAGAGCTCAGAAAATATTAAAACAGCAACACATTCTCCCCCTGTCTGTGCTATTAACATTGTTGATATAGACACTGCATGTATAAGATAATGAAGGGGATAGATAGGGTAGAGGTAGAGACATTCTTCTCACTTAGAAAGGACAGCGGGACTAGAGGGCACAGCCTCAAGATTGGGGGGGGGGCTGCAGTTTAGATCGGAGTTGAGGAGGAACTTCTTCACTCAAAAGGTGGTGAATCTCTGGAATTCTCTGCCCGTTGAAGTGGTGGAGGCTACCTCGCTGAATATATTTAAGTCACGGGTAGATAGGTTTCTGATAGACAAGGGAATTAAGGGTTATGGGGAGAAAGCGGGAAAGTGGAACTGATCCACTTCAGGTCAGCCATGATCTTATTGAATGGCGGGGCAGGCTCGAAGGGCTAGATGGCCTACTCCTGCTCCTATTTCTTATGTTCTTGTACCAACTGTATAGATGATTATGGTCCAGGTTCCATCTTCAGTATGTCAATCGCTATGGGAGGACACAACTTCAGCTTCAGTCCCACTCCTCTAACCGTTAACCATGGAGCCTTGATAACCCGAGAGTCCTCACAGCTAACCATTGACTCCTCACTCTGAACCACAGCCTGGATAACCAGCGATTCCAGCCCCGCTACTGCTAAACACTGATGTTTGCCGCAAAGTTCACGTGTCATGAAGTTCAAGTCAAGTTCATTTAAGATAGAGTAATCTTGCCCTCAGCAGTGATGTCCTCTCTTTTCCACTTCTCTTCTGCGTCATAATCATCATAGAATCATCATAGAATCCCTTCAGTGCAGAAGGAGGCCATTCGGCCCATCTAGTCTGCACAGGCGTCTTAGCCAAGCCCACCCCATGCACCTTACCTCACTAATCCTCTAGTATACACACAAAAGGGCAACTTAGAATCATAGCATCTTACAATGTGGAAGGAAACCATTCAGCCCATCGAGTCCACACCAACCACAATCCCATCCAGGCGCTATCCCCATGCATTTATCCTAGCTAGTCCACCTGACACTAAGGGGCAATTCAGCATGACCAATCCACCTAACCCGCACTTTGGACTGGGGGAGGAAACCGGAGCACCCGAAGAAAACTCACACAGACATGGGGAGAACTTGCAAACTCCACACGGACAGTGACTCAAGCCGGGAATCGAAGATAGGTCCCCTGTGCAGTGCTAACCACTGTGCTATAGTCTGCAGAAAGGATTTGGTTCATTCTCACGAATGGTGAATGGGCTATTGAAGATTGGGCATCCAGGGAACTAAATCCCAGGGGAAAAAAAAAATCAGTGATGGGAACTCTCTCATTTTCCTAAATCTTGTAGTAGAGAGTAAGCAGAGCATCTGGCACCGCAAATATTGACTTATTTTGTAGTCACGCTAGTCAAGCCCACCTTCAAGCCAGTAACAAATTAGAAATGGTCAACTGGGAGAATTGCAATGCGATTACATATTATACATATTGTGTGTTTAATAAAGACTCTCAAGTTGTGGGAAAAATTCTGTTCTCTTTGATTGTGTATCAACCTTCCTGACACTTTTTGGCAGAAAATGAGAAGTGTAGTGGTATTAGTCAGAAAAATGTTTGAATTTGGACTTTAAAGTGCATCTATCAGTTTCTTGGCGCAAAGAGATATAGTCCCAGCCGTCCAAGTTTTCTATTTGTTTTGACAGGAGCACTGATACATAGATAGATGGCAAAGTCCCACCCTCAACTTGCAACCAAGCATCCAAACTCTTTCCTAATATCCTTAGCCAGGCCAACAAATCACAGCCTGTACATCTCACTCCGATAAATCAAAGTCAGAATGGGGGATGCTGTACGGAATGCCCAGAGTTAAAATCATCACAGGGTGTCAGCACCATTCACAAGTGCCCCACGTCACCATACAAATATTGTACTTCACGACCAGTAGGTCACCAAGAAAAGTCACCACTTCATGTCGGGGAAGGGGTTACAATGAGGAGAATACAGACGTGTCAGAGGTTCGGAAATCCAGCTCCTTCCACTTCATGCCTGGAGAATGTAGACAATAGAATGTAAGAGTGTTTCGCTGGTGAGGGAATGGGTATCTGGGCAGTTATTTCAGGCACGTGGACAGCTGCATGTTCGAACACACCAGCCTCCCCCTCTCTCTGCCACACCTTCAAAGTGTCCCATTCACCATTGACAACCCTGCCTAATGGCCAAACAAGCAGGCACATTCAGCCAACAGTCCTTGACGGATTTCACGCTCGTGGTCTGACATGCCGACCAGTCGTGTCTCCTTTTGATTTCCAACGATTTAAAAATAGAACAATGACTTCAGTCATTGGGCAGTGGCAAGAGCATTAAATTGGTATCTGTATCTCCGGGCAAGGGGAGTTCATAAACGTCGACCCTGATTTCCTCTCCCGATTGTGATTCAATGACCTCTTCGAACAAGCTGAGAGAGGATCATTGCAGTCAAACATTCTGCTCAGCTAATCGGACTCCCACTTGAAGGCTAAGGGCCGGAGTCAAGTGCCCGAAAGGCGTCTCTCATCTCCACATAATGTCCTCAATAAAGTAATGGATCCATTAAAAAAGACAAAAATAAAATCCAAGTACGCTGCACCGTGACTTGTTACATGGTGTGTTGCAGAATGGAGAGATAAATGCTTCCAAACTCCGTGAGCATGAAATTATACTTTGAATTTTGGCAGACGGGTGCTTACAGTGTCGGTCTGGAATTCTTTCACCATAATTAATGGAGCAACCTGGTTAATGCTCCAGTTAAATTGCAACCAGAGGAATTTCAACGTTCATCAACTAATCTGCGCGCAGTGTAATTTGAAGGCTAATTTTATTTTCTGATTCTATGACAACAGCCAAGAATGAGAGATTGGCTCATTCCTCTGCTGTAAATTCTACCCATTCAGTCCAACAGGTTGGTACTGGATCTGCATTAGTCTACAGCCACCCCATTTCATCTAACCCTGTCAGATTAGCCCAATATATTTATCACCCTTCAACTAGTTCTAGATTTCACTCAATGATAGGATTAGAAGCAAATATCTACTATACCACATAGTCATAGCAAGTCACTTCCACTGTTGACTCACTAGACAGCAAATTCCCAATCTCATCTACCCTAACTTTCAAAATGGGTGGCACGGTGGTTAGCATGGCTGCCTCACAGCACCAGGGACACTGGTTCAATTCTAGCCTCGGGTCACTTGTCTGTATGGAGTTTGCACATTCTCCCTGTGTCTCTATGGGATTCTTGCCACAGTCCAAAGATGTTCAAGCTAGGTGGATTGGCCATACTAAATTGCCCCTTAGTGTCAGTGGGACTAGCTAGGATAAGTACATGGGGTGACGGGGATTGTTGTCGGTGTAGACTCGCTGGGCCAAATGGCCTCCTTCTGCGCTGTAGGGATTCTATGATTTTATGAATAGGGCATTGGCGGAATTGCGGTCAGTACAGACTCGCTGGGCCGAATGACCTCCATTTGCACTATAGGATTCTGTGACTCTTATAAAAATCTACCAGTCCTTAAAAGCCAAACTTTGACATAACCTGACCAATACCACTTGATTTGGCCTGCCCTTTCCCGTTCAGTTAGCAGAGCGAGATGAATCTGTGAGGAGAGGACAGAGAACCATCTGAACTGGGATTCATCTGCTCTATGGAAGTAGAAGCAATGTAATGTAAAAAGCTTGCTAGTGGAGACTCGGGCCACTATTTATTGTGGCTGTGGGAGAGTGCGCCGCTCACTCATGTGAGTCAACTATGTTGTTTTCATACAGCTGGCCTGTGAAATCTCTTGGCCAACTGGCAGTGACAAACCAGGGGCCACAAATAGGAGACACTGAAAATCCACAAAAAGCCAAGTTGTGCCTCAGTGCAAAATGGAGTCGGAATACTGGAGAGCTGGTTCTTCTTGGAGCTTTGTAACACAGAGTGGTCAAGAGAAGGCTACTCCTTAATATTTCGTGTCAATTAATCTATAGAGACTCTCCCTGTCCTTCAGCAAAGACAAGAGGTGGGATTTTACAGCCTCACTCATCCCATCAACGGACATTCCACTGTCTACTCCTCGCCCTCTCCGATTCCTGGACTGGCAGGCAGTAAAATTCCAGCCAGGGTTTTTTCAATTTTGCTCTAATTTACTCATAGAATGTAGGTATTGATGACAAAGTCAGCATTTGCTGCCCATTTCTAATTGCCCTTCAGAGTCAACCACATTGCTGTGGCTCTGGAGTCACATGTAGGCCAGACCAGGTAAGGATGGCAGATTTCCTTGCCTAAAAGGGCATTAGTGAACCAGATGGGTTTTTAAATGACTACCAACGATAGCTTCATTATTACAATTACGATTTTCAATTTCAGATTTTTAAATTAGTTTTTTCAACATTTGTTCATGGGATGTGGGTGTCATTGGCCGGACCAACATTTATTGTTAAAGTTTATTTATTAGTGTCACAAGTAGACTTACATTAACACTGCAATGAAGTTACTATGAAAATCTCTAGTCGCCACAGTCCAGCCCCTGTTCGGGTACACGGAGGGAGAACTTAGCATGGCCAATGCACCTAGCCAGCACGTCTTTTGGACTGTGGGAGGAAACCGGAGCACCGAGAGGAAGCCCAGAGCATTAGTGAATCAGATGGGTCTTCGTGACAATTGACAATGGTTTCATTGTCATCATTACACTTTTAATTCCAGAGTTTTATTGAATTAAAATTTCACCATTTGGGATTCAGGTCCCCAGAGCATAACCCTGGGTCTCTGGATTACTAGTTGAGCAACAATGCGCTAGCTGCCTTGGTGGGATTTGAACACATGGCACCCATAGTCCCGTGACATTTGAATTATAAGGAGAGGCTGGATAGACTGGGACATTTTTTTCTGGAGCGTAGGAGACTTAAGGTGATTTTATAGAGGTGTATAAAATAATGAGGGGCACAGATCAGCTAGACAGTCAGCGTCTTTTCCCAAAGGTAGGGCAGTCTAAAACTAGAAGCCATAGGTTTAAGGTGAGAGAGGAGAGATACAAAAGGGTCCAGAGGGGCAATGTTTTTTTTTAAAAGTTAATTTATTAGTCACAAATAAGCTTACATTAGCACTGCAATAAAGTTACTATGGTTTTCACCCAGAGGGTGGTGAATGTCTGGAACAAGTTCCCAGAGGTAGTAGTAGAGGCGGGTACAATTTTGTCTTTTAAAAAGCATTTAGATAGTTACATGAATAAGATGGCTATAGAGGGATATGGGCCAAAACGAGGGCATGGGGCTAGCTTAGTCATTAAAAAAAAGAGGCATGGACAAGTTGGACCAAAGGGCCTGTTTCCATGCTGTAAACTTTTATGACTCTATGACACTACCACTATAGCACCACCTCCCTCAATACATTATCTAGTTCTTAAAAAATGCAAACAGCAGTTTATTTTTAATATGCCATGAATACATTGTTATTAAAGCGTTGGAAAAAAGATGTTCTGTGTGTCATTAAAATAGTGTTACCGATCATTTCCTCTGAGTTGATTACTGTGTATCTGTTGAAGGACAAGTTCACCATTCAGTACTGTCAGCCTTTCCACATGGCCAAGCTGTTTTCTTGCCCACAGCACTAACATAAATCAAGATCAAACAAGGAAATGGGACCACATTGCCCCTTTCAGCCACAATTATTTTGGACCTTTATTTCTCCATCACAGCAACGGAATCAAAGTCAAACTGGAAAATGTGTCACTTGACTTCTGTATCAAAGCTCGCAAAAATCTAATTGTAACAAGGAAGTACAGAGTCATAAAACATTGCTGCTACTTGAAAACAGGAATCTGTTTTACACCCTGCCTGCCACATGTTATCCTGCATCCATCCTATCTGGCTGTTTAGAGGAAATTCCATCGGCAAAAACAAACCTTCTTAGAAGGCGAGTTACTATACAGCAAGAGAGGCCAAAGTGTGATATTGGCCAGAATTTTACCGTCCCGCCTGCCACGAAACGGAGCGAGGGTGGGCCAGGGAAGATCCGTTGGCCTCAGGCGGGAATTAGCAGTTTCAGGACGAGTGAGGCCGTAAAATCCCGCCCAAGGTCAACGGACCTTCCCATGACCCAGTCCGATTCCCATGATGGGCGGGCTTTAAAATTCCAGCAACTGTGTTTAGTGACAGGTGATTGCAAACTCTTAAAATTTAGTGTCCCTGGAGATAGGGAAAGGGGAATAAAATGCAATCACAATCCAGTCACCCTACTTTGACAGGAAGTGATTTTACCTGGATATTGGTGAGGGCACAATCAGGCCACGGCAGAGCGCTTAGCACTACTGCCTCACAGTGCTAGGGACCAGGTTCAAACCCCAGCTTGGGTTACTGTCTGTGCGGAGTTTGCACTTCCTCCCCGTGTCTGCGTGGGTTTCCTCCGGGTGCTCCTGTTTCCTCCCACAGTCCAAAGACATGCGGGCTAGATGGATTGGCCATGCTAAACTGCCCCTTAGTGTCAGAGGGACTAGAAGAGTAAATATGTGGGGTTGTGGGATAGGGCCCGGGTGGGACTGTTGTTGCTGCAGGCTCAATGAGCCGAACAATCTCCTTCTGCTCTCGGGAGTCTATGAAAATGAAATGAGGTTAACAGCACTCTCAGAGCCTATTCGCAATCCAAGTCTTTGCCAAGATGCAAAAGATGATACCCCAGCAAGAATAAGGGCAGAAATTTCCTGTCCCACCTGCCATGGGAACTGTAGTGGACCATGTAAAGGTTCGCTGATCTCAGGCGAGATTTTCCAGTTTTGGGGCAAACGTGGCTGGAAAATCCCGCCCTCAGGATCTTCAGGAGGTACAGGGAGAATATTGCAAAAAAACACGGGCATCGATAACACTTATCATGACCCCAATGCAAGCCGCTGAGATTCTTCCGCAGCATAGTCCCTGTTGGAACATGGGAAATACACAGTAAACTCCCACAGCCTTTGTGATGTTGAGGGATATGCCCGGACACCACAGAAGTTGCTTCTTTGGGATCCTTAATAACCACCTGGAAAGCTAGATGGGGCCTCACTGTGACATCTTGTCCAAAAGGTGGGTATTGCATCTAAAAGTGGACTACAGATGCTGTGTAGTTCATACAGGGTGGCAGTACATAGATACACCCTCAGCAAGCGTACATACAAAGAAGAACAAAGAACAAAAACAGCCCGGGAAACAGGCCCTTTGGCCCAACGAGCCCGCGCCGCCATTTTAACATTACCAGTCCCCCCCCTCCACCATGACCCTTATCTATTGTTTTATGGCAATCCACATTGAGGAAAACTAATTTAGGGACAATTTATTACTTCCAATCAGCCTAATAGCACATCTTTGGGGTGTGGGAGGAAACCAGAGCACCCGGAGAAAACCCACGCAAGCACGGGGAGAATGCGCAAACTCCCACAGACACTGGCCCAAGTCCATGTGTCTGCACAGCAAACAGTGATAGTCACTGAGCTGTCATGTAGCCCAGCATCTGGTCCAGTTTAAGCACACACTAACGACATGAAGTACTAGGCTATTCTCGAACATCCAAGAGCAGCCCTTGTACGACCCATCGCGTGTATGCCCCTCATTGGACAACAAGGTGGACCGACTTAAAACCTGTGAATTAAAAGAGAAAACATTATTATCATACCACATCCTTATACATTACCAGGGACGTCCCAAGGCTAATGAACCTTATTTAAAACAATCTCCTATGCCCCTCCATCTCCAACCCACTCATGTGCCTGTCTAAGTTACTCTTAAACAACTCCAGCGTGCCTGCCTCCACCACCTTACTTGGCAGAGCATTTCATACCCCCACTACCCTCTGTGTGAAAAACCTCCCTCTAATATCGGTGTTATACCTCTTCCCCCCTCACCTTAAGCCCATGGCCCCTCGTACTGTGTGTCTCTAACATAGGAAATAGCTTACCTCTGTTTACTCTATCTATACCCTTCATAATCTTATATACCTCTATTAGATCCCCGCTCAGTCGCCGTCTTTCAAGGGAAAACAGCCCCAATTTGCTCAATCTTTCCTCATAACCCAGTCCTTCCATACCAGGCAACATTCTGGTAAACCTCCTCTGCACTCTCTCCAGAGTCTCCACGTCCTTCCAGTAGTAAGGTGACCAGAACTGGACGCAGTACTCCAAATGCGGTCTAACCAACGTTCTATACAACTGCAACATTAGACTCCAGCTCTTATACTCTATACCCCTTCCTATAAAGGCTAATATACCATAGGCTTTCTGCACAACTTTCTCCACTTGTACTGCCACCTTCAAAGACTTGTGCACTTGCACCCCCAGGTCTCACTGCATTTCTATACTCTTTATAGGCTTACCCTTTATCATATAACTCCCCCCTACATTATTCTGGCCAAAATGCATCACCTCACATTTATCCAGATTAAACTCCATTTGCCATATATCTGTCCAATATACCAGCCTATCAATATTGCCAGGCACTGCTCCTCACTGCCCGCCAATCCAGCCATCTTAGTGTCATCTGCAAATTTGCTGATCACCCCACTTAATCCTTCTTCCAAGTCATTCATATACACTACAAAGAGAAGAGGTCCCAGTACTGAGCCCTGCAGCACACCACTAGTGACAGACCTCCAGCTAGAAAAGGACCCCTCCACTACTACTCTGTGACTCCTCTTTGCAAGCCAGTTCTCCACCCATCTAGATACCTGACCACATATCCCATGAGCCTTAATCTTTTCTACCAACCTACCATGAGGGACTTTGACAAACGCCTTACTGAAATCCATACAGACGACATCAATGGCTCGTCCTTCGTCGACCGTTTTTGTCACCTCCTCAAAAAATTCTACCAGATTCGTAAGGCAAGACTGCCCCTTTACAAAGCCATGCTGCGTATCCTTAATCAGATCGCAGCACTTTAAGTGCTCATACATCCTATCCCTAAGAATCCTCTCCATCAACTTGCCTACCACTGATGTCAAACTCACCGGCCTATAGTTACCCGGGTTATCCCTCCTACCCTTTTTAAACAACGGTACCATGTTCGCTATCCTCCAGTCCTCTGGGACCTCACCTGTGTCCAAAGAAGAGACAAAGATTTGCGTCAGAGGCCCAGCAATCTCATCCCTCGCCTCCCTAAGCAGCCTAGGATAAATGCCATCAGGCCCCGGAGGTTTATCAGTTTTAATGCTACCTAAAAGCCCTAACACTTCCTCCCTCGTAATCGATATTTCCTTCAGTTGGTCCAAAGCTCCCTCAATGACTGTACCAGACATCACGCCCCTCTCCTTCGTGAATACCGACGCAAAGTATTCATTCAGGATCTCCCCCATTCCCTCAGACTCCAAGCACAATTCCCCTCCTCTGTCCCTGAGGGGACCAATTTTCCCCCTAGCCACCCTCTTGATCCTAACACAGGAGTAAAATGCCTTTGGATTTTTCTTAATCCTACCTGCCAAAGCCATTTCATGCCCCCTTTTTGCCCTCCTAACTCCCCTTTTGAGATCCCTCCTACTCTCTCTGTACTTCTCCAACGCTCTCTCCATTCCTAGTTGCTTAGACCTGACATACACCTCTCGTTTCTTCCTGACCAGGTCCTCAATATCTCTAGTAATCCACGGCTCTCTAATCCTACCTTTCCCATCCTTCCTCCTAACCGGCACATGCCTTTCCTGCACCCATTTCGGTTTTCCCAACAACTCAAATCTCAGCAGTGCTTTCAGATGGAGCTCTAGGGATAGAAATTCACCTTAGGCATTGGTACAAAAGAGCATCAGATTGTCTGCCTGTTATACGCAATATTCTATTGTAATCAAAGAAGGTTAAGTATCAAGGGCTGCATGAAAGGAGCAGTTGATCCAAGACTGCTGCAACAAACACATACAATTTACATGGCTGTCCAAACTTACCACTACTAACCATGACTAACAGGCAGCTGTATTTCAGGAGGGTTCATTCCTGATTGGATTCAATGGTGCTTGATAATGTTGGCCAACGCCTAACTGGATAAGTCCATGGCATCGACTCTACAAATCAGAGTCCACTTGCCAATGAATCAACACTCCCTTCTCATACAGTATAAAACTGTTATTTCCGCTGATATTGCCAATCTTGCAACTATTCTGATGAATCTAAGACAAAAAGCTTTGACAAAATGGCTTTTATCAGCAATACTAAAGTTCTCTCTCACCAACCGGCTGTTAAGCAGATATATCGGCTTGATAGGAAGCAACTAGTTGGAAACAGTAAAGTAGCAGCTGACAGCGAATGTATACCCCTGGACATCAGCATCTCGGCCTTTCTTGCAATTCCTTTCCTGCCATATTGTTCCATGGTTACTTCATCCGCCTTTCCCCAAAAGTCAAACCAAATTCCCCCCATCCCTACCCTTCTGGATCCAACAAGGGAAACTCCCAGCAACAAATTTCCATGCAAACCCCACTAAATATCTGCTCGCAACTTTCCACTTGAAACAAATACTTAAAACCTTAACATTTAATTCAGAGTTGTTGGCACAGTTCTAAATATTGCATACTGCAGAAAACGACCAAGAAAGTGTGGAGTACTGGGAAGGGCTCACAAACGGCCACCAATCAGCAAAATTGGACTTATTCTCAAATTCTTACAATTTCACTTACACCGTCTTTTAAGCAGATTGTCACAAAACAGAAGCACAAACCTCCCTCGCCAGCCAACAGCAGACTTGTTGCGACCGCTTGGAAGCCGAGTGTGCCCATTCGAGTCTGGGTTGCTTCTGCAAAGCGCACTTCATGCCCGATTGGAGCTCGGTTTCAATCAGGCAGATGCAGCCTCCAACTCCCCTGGGCACCGCTAAACTGTTTCCTCAACACGAGAGGACACTTTGTCAAAGCCACTGGCCCCTTTCGGCACCGCCTGTATAAGCTCTCCTTCTGTCCCTCACCGACAGCTTAAGCAAATTAAATGGGATCCACTATATCTTATCAGGGGGGAATAAAAAACAAACTGCGTTACAATGCAGCTGCCACTCCAGCTCATTACACTAAAGTGCCGCTGAAGTCACGACCAAGCATCAATCCTGCACACACACACTCACTCACTTACTTGAGTTAATTTCATTCACCGACGCCCGCGCCCTGTGATTTTCTAAATGGTTTTCTTAGACTCTTAATGGATTGCAGCCCCACATCCCGAGTGAAAATGCTCCTTTCTTTCCCCTCCTCCTGACATCCGAGAGGACCTGCGCTCGGGTGAAATAAAATCAGGCGCGTATAACCAATTTGGGGCTGGGTTCAGCAGGGATTTCATGCTTTAAGTCCTCGGCTTTTCATCATTCACCGGCTCCGGGTGAGGGTTTCAGTGTTCCAGCGTCTGGCTAGAGATCGTCTTTCCTGCAGACAATCCACTCACAATGTCACTCGCACCGTGAGACGGAGTAAGAAAATGCTGGAACTGAAGGGCATTGTGTAAAGAGAGAAAACAGGTTCATGTTTTGAGTGTAAATCTCTCACGACAGTCCCACTCCCAAAACACAGTTGTTGACTGACCTGTGCGATGGCTTTACCTTCCCTTTCCACTTTTAGCTTTCGTTGCAGTGAATCTTTTGTTATTTCTCACTGTTTTTATAGCAGAGTGTCCCTTTTCCCTAGCCTATGCTAGAGGAGAGACTGAGTAGACGGGGGCTAGACTCATTGGAGTTCAGGAGAATGAGGGGCATCTTATAGAAATATACAAGATTATGAAGGTTAGAAGCAGGGAGGTTGTTTCCCCAGGCAGGTGAAACTGGAACTAGGGGGCATAGCCTCAAAATAAGGGGGAGCAGATTTAGGGCTCAGTTAAGGAGGAACTTCTTCACCCAAAGGATTGTGAATCTGTGGAATTCCCTGCCCAGTGAAGCAGTTGAGGCTACCTCATTGAATGTTTTTAAGGCAAGGATACATAAATACTTGAATAATAAAGGAATTAAGAGTTATGGTGAGCTGGCGGGTAAGTGGAGCTGAGTCCACAAAAAGATCAGCCATGATCTTATTGAATAGCGGAGCAGATTCTCGGGGCCAGATAACCTAATTCTTACGTTCTAGCCGTGGGCGGCACAGTGGTTAGCACTGTTGCCTCACAGCGCCAGGGTCCCAGGTTAGATTCCTGGTTTGGGTCACTGTCTGTGTGCACATTTCCCTCATGTCTGTGTGGGTTTCCTCTGGATGCTCCGGTTTCCTCCCGCAGTCTGAAAAACATGCTGATTAGGTGCGTTGACCCAAGCAGGCGCCAGAATGTGGCGACTAGGGAAAATTCCCAGTAACTTCGTCACAGTCTTAATATAAGCCTTACTTGTGACTAATGAATAAACTTTAACTTTAGTATCCTTACCATATTTAGGACATTCTTAAAACAGCTGGTAGCTACTGGAATTTAAAAAGAATTCTACTGCAACATTTCAAGCTCCTTGGGCTTCTCATGACTTTAGCTGTACCCATTCTTTGGAATACCATTGTGCGAAGAATATGGAACTGACCCTATTTTAGTTTCCAGTTCTTTCAGTTATACTTTGGCTTTGCTATTTGTTCCTAATAATAGACATAGTGATTGGGACTTTCTTATATAATTTAGTCAGATGGAATTTCACACAAAGTAGCTTTCTCTTCATAGTTTGACATTGTCCTGATTTTATGGGAAGTCCACAACCTCAGGGGGTTCACGTTAAACAAGAGGCTCATCTATGTGTGTGGTTTTCAGTGGAAATTAAGTTCAGCTTCCCATTGCTGCCAAAACTCTGGAAGAGCAGCCTATGTCATCTGGGACTATGGCAACTTTACCTTTATTGTAAAACTATCTATTTACTGTAACATATCCCGGATGAATTTCAAGTCAATTTCATGTTCATTTATTACTAAAAGCTCACACTTTTAAATGTCAAATTCATCAGGATTTAATATTTTTAAAGTTTACTTAATAGTGTCAGAAGTAGATTTACATTAACACTGCAATGAAGTTACCGTGAAAATCCTCAAGTCGCCACACTCCGGCGCCTGTTCGGGTACATTGAAGGAGAATTTAGCATGGCAAATGCGGACCTAACCAGCATATCTTTTGGACTGTGGGAAGAAACCCACAAAGACACAGGGAGAACGTGCAGGCACAGAATTGAACCCGGGTCCCTAGTGCTGTGAGTCAACAGTGCCATCAACTGTGCCACTGTGCCATAGCAAAGTAATTTTTAAGCTATTAAACTTAGTAACGTGAACAAATTTGCATTTATATACTTCCTCAGAATCATAGAATCTACAGTGCAGAAGGAGGCCATTTGGACCATCGAACGTGCAGCGACAACATTCTCACCCAGGTTCTATCCTATCCCCATAACCCCACATATCCCCCATCTCCATAACCCCATCTATTTACCCTCACAATCCCCCTGACATTAAGGGGCAATTTATCATGGCTAACCCCTAACAGTCAATAAGATATTCTTGAAGGTGAATCACCTGAAATGATCCAAAAGTCCAAAATTCAATGTCTGGTTTCCAAAACCAATATGAGTTTTGTGCAGGTTTTCCTTTGACTATACTGGTGCTTGCACTGATCTGTGGAGCCAGTTCTGTGCTGTCAGGTACTTAAAACAACTGAGCTGCTAAATAAGTGAGAACAAATCAACATTGCTGTGTAAAAAGTTGTTTACTCAACTGTTCAAAGTGCCTAACAGCAAAATACATGGGGATCAGCTGAGATGGTCAGATATTTAGTGTGATAATTTGGGTTATTGGTCAAATAATTATTATACAATACTAAGGTTATCAAAGCAAACATGCATTCACTGATCTCTGTTTTTCAATTATTACAAAGTCAACAGTATAGCTTGGTTTTGCATGTTCATTGGAATGAAAAATTAATCTTTACCACAATGCCAAGGAATGTCATTTTAATTTCTCCTGCCTCCCCACTCCACCTTTGTCCTACTTGTGTTCCTGTGAGGATTTCTCAGTGCAGTGGAAGGATTAGAGGGAGAGATTTGTTCCCTGAGCCATTTACATTGTGGCAGCTAATTCTGAAGGTTGGAAATTCTATCAGTCAGAACTGGTTTAAAAAGTCCAAAGAGGCCTCAGCAACAAAAGTGAAGAGAATAGTTTCTAAATGCACACACAAGACAGACATGCACACACACGCAAACACACACAACACACACACAGGTGGCACGGTAGCACATTGGTTAGCACTGCTGCTTCACAGCTCCAGGGACCTAGGTTCGATTCCCGGCTTGGGTCACTGTCTGTGTAGGGTTTGCATATTCTCCTTGTGTCTGCATGGGTTTCCTCCGGGTGCTCTGGTTTCCTCCCACAGTCCAAAGATGTGCAGGTTTCGTTGATTGGTCATGATACAATTGCCCTTTAGTGTCTTAGGTTAGAGGGATTAGCAGGTAAATATGTAAGGGTAGGGCCTGGGTGGGATTGTGGTCAGTGCAGACTCAATGGGCCAACTGGCCTCTTTCTGCACTGTAGGGATTCTATGACACACACACACACCCCCAACTCAGCACATACAGACACAGGCGCACAAACATTTAGACACAGGTGCCTGCACGCACACACACACACAACACAGCACACAGACGCAGGTGAACATACACACAACATGCAGGCATAGGCACGCACACATAAAACACACAGACGCATGCACAACAATACACATACACTAACACAGGCACACACACAAGCTGGATACCATCCAGGATAATGCAGCCAGCTTTACTGGCACTCCATCCAGTACCTCAAACATTCACCCCTGCTATCACCAATGCACATTGGCAGTGTACCATCCACAAGATACACTGCAACCACTGACTAAGGTTCCTTCTGTGCACCTTTCTAAACTGCAATTTCTGTTGTCTAGGCAACAAATGTAGTGGATCATAGAATCCCTACAGTGCAGAAGAAGGCCATTTAGCCCATCCAGCCTGCACTGACCACAATCCCACCCAGGCTCTATTCCCGTACCCCGACATATTTACTCTGTTAATCCCCTGACATTAGGGTCAATTTAGCATGGCCAATCAACCTAACTCGCAGAAAATTGGAGTACCCAGAGGAAACCCACGCAGACATGGGAGAATGTGCAATCTCCACACAGACAGCAATCCAAGGCCAGAATTGAACCTGAATCCCTGGTGCTGTGAGGCAGCAATGCTAACCACTGTGCCACCATGCTGCGTGTGAACAACATCACTTAAAAGTATCCCTCCAAATTTTGACATTGAAATACATCGCCATATGTGCAAAGTCACTGGGCCAACACACTGAAATTCTTCTTGAATATAAAAGTAGGGAGGTCTTGCTGCAGCTGTATAGGGCATTGGTGAGGCCGCAGCTGGAGTACTGTGTGCAGTTTTGGGCGCCGCACCTGCGCAAGGATATTTTGGCCTTGGAGGGAGTGCAGAGGAGGTTTACTAGGCTGATACCGGAGTTGAGGGGGTTGAGCTATGAGGAGAGGCTGAATAAACTAGGCTTGTACTCGTTAGAGTTTAGAAGAATGAGGGGAGATCTCATTGAGACATATAAGATGATGAATGGGATGGATAGGATAGAGGTGGAGAGACTCTTCCCGCTCAAAAAAGACAGTAGGACTAGGGGGCACAGCCTCAAGATAAAGGGGGGGCGGTTTAGAACGGAGTTGAGGAGGAACTTCTTCACTCAAAGGGTGGTGAATATCTGGAATTCTCTGCCCGTTGAAGTGGTGGAGGCTGCCTCGCTAAATATTTTTAAGAAGCGGGTTGATGGGTTTTTGATAAGAGAGGGGATTAAGGGTTATGGGGAGAGGGCGGGAAAGTGGAACTGAGCCACGACAGATCAGCCATGATCTTATTGAATGGCGGGGCAGGCTCGAAGGGCCAGATGGCCTACTCCTGCTCCTATTTCTTATGTTCTTATGTTCTTAAACAGCACCTGCCTCACACAGATGGCAGCAGTTCAAGGCCACCACCTCTGCAGAGGGTGGGAGAATGTCAAGAACCAGGGGTGGGATTTTACAGCCTTGCTCATCCCAAAACTGTAAAATCCCACCCGAGGTCAGTGAACCCTCCCATATCTTGGGAGACGAAGGAGGAATTTAGCATGGCCAAACCCCCCAGCTAACCTGCACAGCTCTGGAATGTGGGAGGAAACAGGAGCACCCGGGGGAAACCTACAGAGTCACAGGAAGAACGTGCAAATTTCACACAGACAGTCCACCCAAGGCTGAATTGAATCCAGGACCCTGGCACTGTGAGGCAGCAATGCTAAACTACTATACCGCCCTACACTGGATAGCATTGATAAATATCCAAACACGTGGGAATGTTATTGTGCTGTCACTTTAAGAATCTAGTCCTCTGTGTAGTTCATGATGTCTTTGGCTGCTTCACGGGCTTTTGCTTTAGTTTAGATCAAGACATTGTAGAGCGAACACTAAGCCTGCCTTGCTGTTTTCACCCACACTGCGCGCTATTACTTTACGTTCTTTTATCCAACAAATACAGTACATATCAGATTTCCTTACCAATCCTTCTCTAACATATTTTCCATTTAATCCAGAATCAACTACCTCCTCTGGGAGTTTGCTCCACAAAGCTAAAACTGCTGGATTTAACTCTTTTGCTGACATCATAGGGTAAGAAAGCCATGGTGGCCAAACCTATAGGAACGAAACTTTGCATTCATTTGAATCAATCAGATTACATCAACTATTCCCATTGCCAATGTTGACATGTGTAGCTGGCCACTTTCACAGAAATGGAAGAAAAGCTATGAAGAATGGAGGACAAACTAGACTGGCTTAAAGCAACATCTCTCCAAACAGCAATCATGACGAACGACGCCTGGACAAACTCCAGAATCTGCCACACTCCTAGCCAAGCTGTTCCAGTGCAGCTATAATACTGGCATCTACCCAGCAATGTGGAAAATTACCCAGGCATGACCTGCCCACTAAACGCAGGACAAGCCCAACTCAGCCAATCACTCAGCCTCATCAGTCTTCTCCCAATCATCAGGCAAGTGATGGAAGAGACCAACAACAGTGCTATCAAGCAGTGCTTACTTAGCAATAACCTGCCTATTGATGCTGAGTTTGGGTCTGCCACTATCACCCAGCATTACAGCCTTAGTTCAAACATGAACAAAAGAGCTGAATTCCAGAGGTGAGGTGAGCTTGACTGCCCTTGATATCAAGGCAACATTTGACCAAGTGTGGCCTTAAGGAGCCCTGGCAAAACTGAAATCAATCAAAATCAGGGAAAACCCTCCGTTGGTTGGAGTTATACCTGGCACAAAGGAAGATGGTTGTGGTGGTCGAAGGTCAGTCATCTCAGCTCCAGGATATTATTGCAGGAGTCCCTCGGGTTGTGTCCTAGGCCCAACCACATTCAACTGCTTCATCAATGACCTTCTTTCCATCATAATATCGGAAGTGAGGATATTCACTGATGACTGCACAATGTTCAGTATCAGTTGTGATTCCTCAGGCACTGAAGTAGTCCATGTCCAGACGAAACAAGACTTGGACAATATCTAGGCTTGGGTTGACAAGTTGCAAGTAACATTTGCCTCTCACAAGTACCAGGCAATGACCAACATGAGAAGATTTAACCATTTCCCCTTGACATTCAATGGCATTACCATCATTGAATCCCCCATGATTAACATTCTGGGGGTTGCCATTGACCAGAAACTGAACAGGACTAGTTACATAAGTACTGTAACTACCAGAGCAGGTTAGAGAATGGGAATCCTGAACTGAGCAACACGCCTCCTGACGTCCTATAGCCTGTCCACCATCTACAAGGCAGAAGTTAGGAATGTAATGGAATACTCTCCACTTGCCTGGCTGAATGCAGCTCCAACAACACTCAAAAAGCTTAACAGAATCCAGTGCAAAGTAGCCCGCTTCATTAATACCTCTTCTACAAAATTTTCACCCCCCCACCCCAACACCAATGTACAATGGCAGCGAAATGTACCATTTACAAGATACAATGCAGCAATTCACCAAGGTTCCTTTGACAACACCTTCCAAACCCATGATCACTATCTTCTGGAAGGACAATGGCAGCAGGTACCTGGGAACACCAGCATCTGGAAGTTCCTCTACAAACCACTCACCATCTAGATTTGGAAATATATATATATACGTTTATTCATTATCTCTGGGTTGAAGTCCAGGATCTCCCTCCCTTGTAGCACTGTGGGTGTATCTACACCTCAGCAACTGATACGGTCTAAGAAAGCAGCTCACCACCATCTTCTCAAGGGCAATTAAGGAGGGGGATGAGATGGGAAAGCATCGATGGGCCTTCACACTCTGGACTTAATCAGGGTAGAGGTTGGAGGATGGGGAGTTAGAAATCCCTCACTGTCACCAAACCTGTCCTGAGGGAGGGCACAAGATTCCATCCCATACCTCTCATCAAACAAATCTCCGTTTCGACATTTTCAATTGGCTTAGCTTCAACAAATTGTCATTTTTTAAAGTTAAAGTTTGTTTATTAGAGTCACAAGTCGGCTTACATTAACACTGCAATAAAATTACTGTGAAAATCCCCTAGTCGCCACGCTCCGGCGCCTGTTTGGGTGCACTGAGGGAGAATTTAGCATGGCCAATGCACCTAACCAGCATGTCTTTTAGAATGTGGGAGGAAGCCTGAGCACCCAGAGGAAACCCACGCAGATACCCAAGTGGGGCGGCACGGTAGCACAGTGGTTAGCTGCTTCACAGCTTCAAGGACTTGGGTTCAATTCCCAGCTTGGGTCACTGTCTGTGTGGAGTCTGCACATTCTCCTCGTGTCTGCATGGGCTTCCTCTGGGTGTTTCAGTTTCCTCCCACAGTCCAAAGATGTGTGGGTCACATTGATTGGTCATGCTAAAAATTGCCCTTTGTATCCTGAGATGCATAGGTTCGAGGGATTAATGGTAAATATGTAGGGATATGGGGATAGGGCCTGGATGGAATTGTGGTCGATGCAGACTTGATGGGCTGAATGGCCTCTTTCTGTACTGTAGGGTTTCTATGCCTCTATGATATGGGGAGAATGTGCAAACTGCAGACAGTGACCCAAGCTGGGAATCGAACCTAGGTCCTGGTTCTATGAGGCAGTTGTGCCCATGGCAGTGTGTTCCAGAATTTTGCGTGTGAAAACTGTTTCACCCCTGAAGTCCCTGCTTTAATTACAAGTTTATGCTCCCTTATGTTCTCCCTGCCCCCATCAGAGGAAATAGTTTCACTTGATCTAACCTATCAAATCCTCTGGTTCAGAGCAGAAACATAAATCGAGAGCCTGTCAATGACATCATTGCTTTCTAACTCACTAATGGGTTCCATTATTCTCTCTAGATATGCAATGACTTGTCTGAGAGATGTTAGCAGCAATAAATTTAACAATCTTTCTCTTCAGTCATCGAGTGTTTCTCTTTCACAACATCAAACTGAATGTTGAAATAATCAGTGGTGCAAAGTCTCTGCTCTCCTGTTGTCTTTAAGTTTATTAATCTGGCTTCGAGTCCAACGCTCAGACCCGTTGGTCAGGGAAGGAGCGTTTGTAACGCGGTTCGTAACATGGTCACTTGGTTCCACAGGCACATAATCAGCTGAGGAATCCTTCCATCGCCTACCCCATTACTTCCCAAAGGGAAAAAAACAGCATGCGTGTGAAGAGACGCTAAAAAAATGAACTCCAGATCATTCCCCACCCCCAATATTCCTTCTGATTGTCCCCTCGTACCTGTTTCTTGGCTGACTGGTGACTAAAAGGCATAGCTTTAAGGTGAGATGGGAAAGATTTAAAAGGGACCTGAGGGGCAACTTTTTCCACCCAGAGGGTGGGGTGTAGGTGGAATGAGCTGCCAGAGAAGGTGGTAGAGTTGGGTACAATTACAACATTTAAAATACATTTGGACAGGTAGATGGATTGGATATGGGCCAAATGTTCTTATGTTCTTAAATGCAGGCAAATCGAACTAGTTCAGGTTAGCAAATCTAGTTGGCGTGGACGAGTTGGGCTGAAGGGCCTGTTTCTGTGCTGTATATCTCTATGACTCTACGGGCGGATTTTACAGCCTTGCTCGAGCGAGATTGGAAAATCCCGCCGGAGGTCAACAGACCTCGTTGTCCGCCCCTCGCCCGCTCCAATTCCATGGCAGGCAAGGTGGTAGAATTTCGGTGCATGACTGGGGTAATTCTTCTCTACTTCTACTGTGTCTCACACCCTGTAAGAAGTCCCACAACACCCACCCTGCCCATTGCACCCTGCTTCCACTGATAGTATCAGGGACCTGAACATACCCCTCTCCCTGTTCCCTTGTTTCCTGTAGAATTTGGCACGGAATCCTGCAATTTGAATACCTGTGTCTGATGTGTACATGTACACAAGTACAAGAGTGCAGTCAGAACACTGAACTTATCTTCCTGGTTCTCAGCCGGCCGTGTTGCTGAGTTGCAAAAGCAGATCATGGGATTGGGCAGATCATTGCTGAAGAATCAGAGATAGAAACCCGCGTATATTTTTCCCTGCGTTGAAGTCAGTTGACACATCATCAGATGCTGCCCCTTACTGAAAGCAGCTAATCCAGCATAGACTACAGATGGACCTTGAACAATCATTGATCTATGTGGTTCAGTATTCCACCATGGGCAGCACAGTGATTAGCACTGCTGCCTCACAGTGCCAGGAACCCAGGTTTAATTCCAGCCTCAGGTCATTGTCTGTGCTGAGTTTGCATGTTCTCCCCATGTCTGTGTGGGTCTCCCCCAGATGCACTGGTTTCCTCCCACAGTCCAAAGATGTACAGGGTAGGCCGATTGCCATGTTAAATTGCCCCTCAGTGTCACAGTGATTAACAGGGTAAATAGGTGGGGTTACAAGGTTGGGCCTGGGTGGGATTGTTGTCAATGCAGGCCCAATGGGCTGAATGGCCTCCTTCTGCACTGTAGGGATTCTATAATATTGCTGTTAAAAACGCCCCGAAAATATTCTGCCCTGTTAATGAGTTAGAACTAGGATTTTACTGTTGTACTCAGTTATAACTACTGCTGAAGAACCTCTCTGGCCTGGAAAAGTTAGAGACTTTTACAAGTTACAAACTTTTATTTTGTGTAATATAAAAGTTTTCAATTATGATAAAGCTTCCAGTTTTAATATTCTTTTAAAAGATTCTATTTCATCACCTTATTGCATGTCTGAATCATTTCAGGAGCAATTGATTTCCTTGTTGATTCTTTGAGAAATCTTGCCTGGAGAAGGCTGTGACTTCATTTGGGAAAGTGAAGATCGCTGGACCTCTGTAGAGAACTTCCTTCAAGGTCAGCGATGAGTATTATCACTTCGCCACTGACTGAAGAATCTAGGGAAGAACCATCCACTTCATCCAGTCACGTTACACTTACAGAAACACATTAGAAGATCATCTTCTTGGGAAAGTTGTGCGGTCACAGGTACCAAAAACATTTAAGGAAATGTAACAGATTGATTGATAAAACGGAAAGTGTCCACACAAAGGCTGAGAAAGCTGTATTATTTCAGCGTTAAAGTGCTCTTCAAGATTACCTTATAAATTTCTCATGACATGCCATTTTATTGCTTCCAGCAGTCACTTTACGAATGGAAGCTTTTAATGTCTGCTGCCTCAGCTAATATATCAACTATGTTCCAATAATCTACTGCTATCTATAAAACTGTAAGAAGGTGCTGGGCTGACCCGAAACTGTTTCATTATCAAAAATGTCACGTCAGGCCCTGGGATACCCATCAGTCAAGCTCTAAGCTTTCCACTTCCTCGCTCAATTCATAACGGGTTCAAAAGAGAGCTTTACAATTCACATGATATGTTAAGGATATGAAAATACTGCAATTGAACAAAGCAATCTAACCCTCTGATTGTGGTAGCACAGAAGTCGTATTACTGTCTGATAATCTTGTAGCCTGTTATGTCTTGCAGACAAAACAGGTACAGGATGAAGGCATATAAAATTGCCAGCACCACCTGATGCACCATAGAAAGAATTCTTTCTGGCTCTGTTCAAGACTACAAGAAACTACAAAGGGTTGTGAACGTAGCCCAGTCCATCACGCAAATCAGCCTCCCATCCATTGATTCCGTCTACACTTCCCGCTACCTTGAAAAAACAGCCAGCATATTCACGCACCACTGACATTCTCTCTTCCAGCTTCTTCCCTCAGGAAACAGATACAAAAGTCTGAGGACACATACCAACCGACTCAAGAGCAGCTTCTTCCCTGCTGGCATCAGACTTTTGAATGGACCTACCGCGCACTAAGCTGATCTTTCTCTGCACCCTAGCTACGACTGTAACACTACATTCTGTACTCTCTCCTTTCCTTCTCTATATACAGCATGCTTTGTCTGTATACTAATACATGTGACAATAATAAATCAACAGTTGTAATCTTGCATCTACACAGTACTTTCTATGGCCTCAGCACATCCCAAAACGCTTTGCAGCCAGTGAAGTTGTTTCAAAGTTTCATCACCATTTCGAAGTATGAAATGTGGGAGTCACTTTGCATGTAGCAAGGAAACAAAAACTGCAATGCGTCAAGGGCCAGATAATTTGCTTTTTGCTGATGTTGGTTAAGGGATAAATGCTGGCTGGAGAGTTTCTCATTTGGTCAATGTAGTGCCTGTGTAATTTTTTTTATTCAACCCTGGGCATCACTGGCTGGCCAGCATTTATTGCCCATCCCTAGTTGCCCTTGAGAAGGTAGTGGTGTGCTGCCTTCTTGAATTGCTACAGTCCATAGGCTGAGGGTTGACCCACAATGCCGTTAGGGAGGGAATTCCAGGATTTTGACTCAGAAACTCTGAAGGAGCGGCGATATATTTCCAAGTCGGGATTTTGAGTGGCTTGGAGGGGAACTTGCAGTTTGGGATTTTACAGCCTCGTGACCCGAGACTGGAAATCGCACCCGAGGTCAATGGATCTTCCATCCCTCGCCCGCTCCGATTCCCGTGGCGGGCAGGGCAGTAGAATTCTGGTGCATGTGTCTGTTGCCCTTGTCCTTCTGGATGGAAGTGGTCGAAAGTTTGGAAGGTGCTGTCTAAGGATCTTTCAGCAGTGCACCCTGTATATAGTGCATTTTTATATCCGCCACAGAAGGCAGGCAGGGCTTTGGCACAAACATCTTGTCCAAAAGAGAAATGCCCTGTCTCACTTGATAGAGTACTGTACTGGAGCGTCAGCCCACATCATGTACACGCAAGTCTTTGGTGTGGGAGTTGAACCCACAACCTTCTGTCTCAGGCAGCAAGAATGTTACTAGCTGAACCACAGCTGACGGAGATAACATTGATGCCAATGTTTTGATTAGCTCCACGAAATGATTTTCTTTTCGCGTCAACATTTATCACATTCCTTGTAAATTATTATCCAGTTTGCAAACTGTGAGAACTTAGATTCATTGTTCCGAGCCAGTGCTCCAGTACCCTGTACATGATGCTTCCCTGCATCAATTGAGTGTTTGGATTTCACTCATTCAGAAAGAGCTGGCAATCAGAAGTTTGGCACATACATTCAGAAGGGGGGGGTGAATCAGAGTCAAGGCTCTCTGGACGCCTCTCCAGGGCAGCACGGTCGCACAGTGGTTAGCACTGCTGCCTCACAGCTCCAGGGACCCAAGTTTGACTCCCAGCTTGGGTCAATGTCTGTGTGGCGTTTGCACATTCTCCTCATGTCTGTGTGGGTTTCCTCCAGATACTCCAGTTTCCTCCCACAGTCCAAAGATGTGCGGGTTAGGTTGATTGGACATGCTAAATTAACCCTTAGTATCCTGGGGTGTGATAGGTTAGAGAGATTAGCAGGGTAACTAAGCGGGAATAGAGCCTGGGTGGGATTGTTGTCAGTGCAGACTCAATGGGCTGAATGGTCTCCCTCTATACTGTAGGGTTTCTATGATTTCTATGACCTGTCAACTAGGAGGAGTTGCTATAGATCTGACAGTAGGTCACCACCTGTCAACTCTCTTGGACAGCAGATAGGGTGCAGCATGGAGAAGGTTGAGAAAAGGGCAAAGGTCATCCTATCCTAACAACATGCACACTGTCCTATCATTACTACAGTAAAAAGTCTTTTTACTGTAGTAATGACTTTTTACTGTGTTTACCCCAGTCCAACGCCAGCATATCCACATCATGACTATCATTACTAACCATTGGCTTGGAGAAGGCATGTAGATATGTCCAAACCGCAGGGAGATTTTCATCAAATACGTTAGACACTGAAGTGTTGCCCATGATGAAGTGTAAAGTTGTAATGCTGGTTTAGTTCATGTTTAGCGCAGGATGTAATCTTGCTGAAGGTGTTGAAGCCAGCACCCAAGAATGCCTCACAGAGGCTGGTTAAACAGCTGACTGTTACTTGATATGCCAACTATCATTCACTAAAGACGATGCACAGCATTTTGCTGGACAGCACTTCAGTATTTATGTAGGTTTCAAGTGCAGTTTAGGGCTGCATGGTAGCACAGTGGTTAGCACTGCTGCCTCACAGCATCAGAGACCAAGTTCGGCTTCGGTCATTGGCTGTGTGGAGTTTGCACATTTTCCCCGTGTCTGCATGGGTTTCCTCCGGGCGCTCTGGTTTCCTCCCACAGTCCAAAGATGTGCAGATTAGATGGATTGGTCATGCTAAATTGCCCCCTTAGTATCAGGGAGATTAGCGGGTAAATATGTGGGATTACGGGGATATGGCCTGGGTGGGGTTATTGTTGGTGCAGGCTCAAAGGGCCAAATGGCTTCACTCTGTACTGTAGGGATTCTAGGAGATACTCACCATTTTATGGTCATTAATTATGGGGCTAGTGTTGACGTAGCGGTATTGTCGCTCAACTAGCAATCCCAAAACCCTGAGTAATATCCTGGGGACCTGGGTTCAAATCCCATGGCAGATGGTGAAATGTCAGTTAAATTGAAATCTGCATTTAAAAATCTAATAATGATCATGAATGTCATAAAAATCCATCTGTCTCCCTAGTGACTTTTAGGGAAGAAAATCTACCATCTTTACCCAGTCTGGCCCACATGCGACTCCAGGCCCACAGCATTGTGCAGTTGACTCTCAACTGCCCCCTGAAATGGTCTAGCAAGCCACTCAGTTCAAGGGCAATTAGAGATGGGCAATAAGATGCTAGCCCAGCCAGCGATGCCTACATTCCATGAATGAACAGAACAAAAAGTAAACTGTGAAGTCGGGGGGGGGAGGTGAATTCTGAATCACATCAGGACATTTTCTGGGACACTTTGTCAACACTTTAACACACGCAACATTTATTTCAGACATTCTGCGGACTCCAGCTATGAAGAATGAGAGTTGTGCTGCTCTATCCACCAGTCACCAGGAGAAAGGGAGAACTTGGTCATGGACATCTTGCTCAGGGGCTCCCCTTGGTCTGGACAAGGAAACGAAGGAAGACGTGAGGCCAGGCAGAGCTGTCATAGCTGCTGTGGGAGGGGGGGTAGGAGAATGAGATGGCATCCTTCTCCCACCATGGGCACAAGGCAGGGCAGCACGGTGGCAGAGTGGTTAGCACTGCTGCCTCACACAACCAGGGACCCGGGTTCAATTCCGGCCTCGGGTCACTGTCTGTGTGGAGTTTGCACATTCTCCCTGTGTCTGTGTGGGTTTCCTCCGGGTGCTCCAGTTTCCTCCCACGTTCTGAAAGGCATGTGGGTGAGGTTGATTGGCCATGATAAATTGCCTCTTACTGTCAGGTGGGACTCGGGGGCGGGGGGTAAACATGTGGAGTCACGGGGATAGGACCTGGGTGGGATTGTTTTTGATGCAGGCTCGATGGGCCAAATGGTCTCCTACTGCACTGTAGATTCTATGATACATCCTTCCTCTTGGGAATCCCCTCCGCCGGAATCTCCAGGGTGACAGTGAGAACCTGTCCACCCTGTTCTCAGCTCCTGGGATGTTCTGCAACGTACTATTGTGTATAGTCAGAGGATTGCACACATTCAGTCAAAGTGCTTGCATAAAGTCCACTTTTAATGCTCCATGAAAATTGCCTCAATCAGCACACGAGTATTAAACCTACAGGTTTCTGGCTACCACCTCCAGTCATCACATTCAAATTTCAGTATTCAGGAATTTGGACCAAAATTGTGTGTTAAATCCAGACTTTTAAGCAGGTTAGCCTGACTGGCAGTGCACCCATTTAGCATCAGTTTTCAGTCTTGGGCCAAATTAACCCCCACGTACCCTGAAACATCAGGACACATAAATCAGGGGACATCTTATCCAAATTAACTCACCTAGTTGAGGGGGGGAGATGGTAGTGCTGTGATAATGAGACCCAGGCAAAAGCTCTGGCAAACCCAGGTTTAAAACCCACAAATTCAATTTCAATTCAAATAATAAAAAACTGGATTTAAAAACTAATCTCAGCGATCATGGCCATGAAACTATCACTGATTGTTATACAAAAAAAAACCTGGTTCTCGAACGCCCCTCAGGGAAGGAAATTTGCCATCCTAATCTGGTCTGGTCTACATGTGATTCCAGACCCACAGCAATGTGGCTGATTCTTAACTGCTTTCGGAAATCATAGAATCCCTACAGTGCAGGAGAAGGCCATTCGGCCCATCAAGTCTGCACGGACAACAATCCCGCTCAGGTCTTTTCCCCATAATCCCACCTATTTACTCTGCTCATCCCCCTGACACTAAGGGGCAATTTAGAATGGCCAATCCACCCAACCTGCACATCCCTGGATTGTGGGAGGAAACCAGAGCACCCGGAGGAAACCCACGTAGACACGGGGACAGCATGCAGACTCCACAAAGACAGAGGCCGGTATTGAACCCGTGAGGTAGCAGAGCTAATCACTGTGCCACCGTGCCGCCCCAAAACAACCCAGCAAGCCACTCAAATCAAAGTGCAATTATGGATGGGCAAGAAAGACTGACATTTGAAATGATGACCACATCCCATTAAATTTTTTTTTAAATAAATTTAAACCTCAGTTTACTCAGTGGCTTTCTACTGGACCCGAATGAATCTGAAGCTTTTTTTTGTCTCCACAGCTTAATGTTCTTTAAACTATGATCATTCTTTGTGCTTTTCCGACATCAGACCTGAATTAACAATTCATTAATTTTAGTCCAAGTCCCATAGTCCCATTACCACTGATTTAACTTAATGCAGTACTTCACTTTTCCCTCTCTTATATACCTTAAAGTCCTCTCGCAGCCTCCTTCACTCAGGCTAGTTACTTTTGGCCACTGCTTGTAGCTCTGTCTTCTTAAACTCAGTTCCAGGGAGGCTGTTAGAATCTAGTCAGTCTCGAGCTTGACTCTGAGCCATCTGCCCATTGACAGAACCTCAGGGGAGCACTCCCAGAGCCTGAGAGGCAACCCTCGAAATAGAAACTACTCAACAAAACACATGTTCGGCACCAAGAGAAAATCCATCTCGCCCAACTCTTTGCCAGGACGATAAAAGACAGTGTGTCAGCATCCAAATGTGAAACTTTAAACTGACTCAAAGTCAGCTGCAATCTCCAAAAGTCTGACGTTCATCGACGCAGTAACAATCAGCATGAGGGGAAAATTCTCCCTCATCTGTTAAGGGGCTGGCAAAGAACTTCCTGGAGTTTGTAGCCAGCTCTGTGAGTCACTCTTTTTTCTTTTTGCAGTGGCCTCTGTTGACTAATTTTATTCAGCTTATTGATAGATGTAAGTCTGCAGAAAGGCATTTTTTTAAAAAAAACCCACAAAGCAACATGCATCAAAACAGTTATTCCTACTCAGAACATATAATGGGCATATTTAAGCCCCATCAAAAACTTCCATGCTGTCTTGATGAAAAACACTAACTTCAATGCATGCACTGAAGTAACCTTTCTACATTTTAGGGTGAAGCAAGTAGGTAACATTGCCAAATCTTACATTACTCAGTCTCACTGCATTACTCACAGAATACAGTAACATCATGCCTCTTTTACTGGACAATTAAATCCTGTATAAGCCTGGATTAATGATCTGGAGGCTAAAGTTTAAATTCCATTAGAGTAGCTGGGGAATTTAATTTTTTTAAATTCATTCATAGGATGTGGGCATCGCAGGCTGGGCCAGCATTTGTTGCCCAACCCTGATGTCATTCAAGAGTCAACCACATTGCTGTGGGTCCGGAGTCACATGTCGGCCAGACCAGGTAAGGACAGCAGATTTCCTTCCCCAAAGGACACTAGTGAACCAGGCTGGTTTTTATGATAATCGACAATGGTTTCATGGTCATCAGTAGACTTTTAATTCCAGATTTTTTTTACTGAACTAAAATTTCACCATCTGCCACATTGGGAATTGAACATGGGTCCCCAGAGGATTACTCTGGGTTACTAGTCCATAGACAATATCGCTGTGCCATTGTGTACCCAAATTCAATGAAATCTAGAATAAAAGAAAACCTATGGAACCAAGCCATTTACATGTACATCAAGAACAGGAAATTTGAGAAACTTGGCATCGTCACCCGCAGCAACCAAGCCTTCCCCTGGTACCACATTAGAAAACAGTACCACCGCAGGGAAGTCCATTGTCAATTTGTCAGACTACACATTTCAACCAGACAAAATCGAAGCTCTCAGCCAAGGGCTCAATTTTTGCCCCACCCCCAAAATGGACCCCATCAGTCTCACAGCGGACACAGAGGAATTCATCAGGCAAATGAGGCTGTGGGAGCTTTTCCACAAAGCCCAAAAAGGCTAACAGCGAACTCAATGAGACAGCCGATGAACCAGAACAGCCGACAGATCAATCCATGGTGCAGCAACTGGAGAGGAAAGTGTTGAATTGGACTTCTCCAGAAGGCCGCTGCCCTCGACTCGGCATGTATGCCCAAGCCGTCTGGAGGTGCGTCAATGCCAGATTCATCAGCCGCACTCACAAGACAGCCCCTAACGCCACTATAGCACAACGTAATGCCATCCGTGCTCTCAAGACCAACCCAACATTGTCATCAAACCAGCAGACAAAGGAGGGGCCACCTTCAAACTGAACAGAATGGATTACTGCAAAGAAGTGTGTCAACAACTGAACAACGAGGAACACTAGACAGTTACCCGTAGATCCGACCAAAGAACACACCCATCAACTCAACAGACTGATCAAAACCTTTGATCTGGACTTTCAGAGCACCCTGCATGCTCTCATCCCATGTAATCCTCGCGTTGGAGATCTCTATTGCCTCCCGAAAATACACACCCGGTCGTCCCATCGTATCAGACAATGGGACCCTGCGTGAGAACCTCTCTGGCTACTTCGAGGGATCCTGAAACTTATCATGCAAAGAACCCCCAGCTACTGTCACGACACTACTGACTTCTTACAGAAACTCAGCACACATGGAGCAGTCGAACCAGGAGCACTCCTCGTCACAATGGATGTCTCGGCACTCTACACCAGCATCCCCCACAATGACAGCATTGTTGTAACTGCCTCAGTACTCAACACAGACAACTGCCAATCTCCAGACACAATTCTACAACTCATCCACTTCCTGTCAGGCAGGGTAGAAGTGGTCGAGCGAGGGAACCGTGGTGTACTAAGGAAGTTGAATCTCTGGTGAAGAGGAAGAAGGAGGCTTATGTAAAGATGAGACGTGAAGGCTCAGTTAGGGCACTGGAGAGTTATAAATTAGCCAGGAAAAAGCTAAAGAGAGAGTTAAGAAGAGCTAGAAGAGGACATGAGAAGACTTTGGCGGATAGGATCAAGGAAAATCCTAAAGCTTTCTACAGGTATGTCAAGAATAAAAGATTGGTTAGGGCAAGATTAGGGCCAGTCAGAGACATCAGTGGGAAGTTGTGCGTGGAGCCTGCAGAGATAGGAGAGGCACTGAATGAGTATTTTTCGTCAGTATTCACGCAGGAAAAAGTCAGTGTAGTCGGGGAGACTACTGCAATACCAGGTAGTAGACTAGACGGGATTGAGATACATGAGGAGGAGGTGTTGGCAATTCTTGAGAGTGTGAAAATAGATAAGTCCCCTGGGCCGGATGGGATTTACCCTAGGATTCTCTGGGAGTCTAGGGAGAAGATTGCAGAGCCTTTGGCTTTGATCTTCATGTCGTCATTGGCTACAGGTATAGTGCCGGAAGACTGGAGGATAGCAAATGTTGTCCCCTTCTTCAAGAAGGGGAGTAGAGACCATCCTGGGAATTATAGAATTGTGAGCCTTACTTCTGTTGTGGGCAAAGTTTTGGAAAGAATTATAAGGGATAGGATTTATAATCATCTAGAGGGAAATAAATTGATTAGGGATAGTCAACACGGTTTTGTGAAGGGTAGGTCGTGCCTCACAAACCTTATCGAGTTTTTTGAAAAGGTGGCCAAAGAGGTGGATAAGGGTAAGGCAGTTGACGTGGTGTATATGGATTTTAGCATAGCATTTGATAAGGTTCCCCATGGTAGGCTATTGCAGAAAATGCAGATGCATGGGATTGAGGGTGATTTAGCAGTTTGGATCAGGAATTGGCTAGCTGATAGAAGACAGAGGGTGGTGGTTGATGGGAAATATTCAACCTGGAGTTCAGTTACAAGTGGTGTGCCTCAAGGATCTGTTTTGGGGCCACTGCTGTTTGTCATTTTTATAAATGACCTAGATGAGGGTGTAGAAGGATGGATTAGTAAATTTGCTGACGACACCAAAGTCGGAGAAGTTGTAGACAGTGAGGATGGATGTTACAGTTTGCAGAGGGACATAGATAAGCTGCAGAGCTGGGCCGAGAGGTGGCAGATGGAGTTTAATACGGAAAAGTGTGAGGTGATTCACTTTGGTAAGACTAACAGGAGTACAGAATGTAGGGCTAATGGAAGGACTCTTAGTAATGTTGACGAGCAGAGAGATCTCGGGGTACATGTGCATAGCTCCCTGAAAGTTGGCACCCAGGTTGATAAGGTAGTTAAGAAGGCGTACGGTGTGTTAACTTTTATTGGTAGAGGGATTGAATTTCGGAGCCATGAGGTCATGCTACAACTGTACAAAACTCTGGTGCGGCCGCACTTGGAGTATTGCGTACAGTTCTGGTCGCCGCATTATAAGAAAGATGTGGAGGCATTGGAAAGGGTGCAGAGGAGGTTTACCAGGATGTTGCCTGGTATGGTGGGAAGGTCTTATGAGGAAAGGCTGAGGGACTTGAGGTTATTTTCATTGGAGAGAAGGTGGTTACGAGGTGACCTGATTGAGGCATACAAGATGATCAAAGGATTGGATAGGGTGGACAGTGAGAGTCTTTTACCTCGGATGGTGACGGCTAACACAAGGGGACATAGCTTCAAATTAAGGGGTGGTAATTATAGGACGGACGTCAAAGGTAGGTTCTTTACTCAGAGGGCAGTAAGGGCATGGAATGCCCTCCTGCAGCAGTTGTGGACTCGCCAACTTTTAAGGGCGTTCAAATGGTCAGTGGATAGGCATACGGATAACATTGGAATAGTTTAGGTTAGAGGGTCATTAAATTGGTTCCACTGGTCGGCGCAACATCGAGGGCCAAAGGGCCTGTACTGCGCTGGAATGTTCTATGTTCTCCTGGACCACAATGTCTTCACCTTCAACAACCATTTCTTCATGTAGACACATGAAACAGTTATGGGTCGAAATTCACACCTCAATATGCCAACACCTTCATGCACAGGTTCGAACAAGACCTCTTCAATGCACAGGACCTTCAACCAATGCTATACACTAGATACAATGATGACATTTT
This sequence comes from Carcharhinus amblyrhynchos, assembly GCF_965287045.1. Lineage (NCBI taxonomy): Eukaryota > Metazoa > Chordata > Chondrichthyes > Carcharhiniformes > Carcharhinidae > Carcharhinus > Carcharhinus amblyrhynchos. The sequence goes on along the minus strand of NC_137331.1, from coordinate 109,677,492 downwards.
CTTCCTTAGGACTCATGGCGAACAATCACTGAAACAATTACATAATGACTTCAACAAGTTCCCTCCCACCATCAGATTCACCATGGACTACTCTCCAGAATCGGTTCTTGGATACACGCATATCCATCAAGGACGGTCACCTTAGCACTTCACTATACCACAAGCCCACAGATAATCTCACAGTGCTCCACTTCTCCAGCTTCCATTCTAAACACGTTAAACAAGCCCTCCGTATACACAGGATCTGCTCAGATGAGGAGGATCGCAACAGTAACTGGGGGTTCTTTGCATGATAGGTTTCAAGACCCCTTGAAGTAGCCAGAGAGATTGTCACGTTGGGTTCATGTCACATTATCTGTAGCCTCCGTGACTTGCCTGGGTTTGCAAAATCTCACTAACTGTCCTGGCTGGAGACAATTCACATCTCTTCAACTTGTGCTTAACCCTCTCTCCACTCACATTGTCTGCACCTGTAAAGACTTGATTACCTGTTAAGACTCGCATTCCAACCATTATCTTGTAATTAAGTCTGTGTCTCTACGTGTCCTGTTTATGAAACAAATCCTGCACTCATCTGATGAAGGAGCAGCGCTCCAAAAGCTCGTGCTACCAAATAAACCTGTTGGACTTTAACCTGGTGTCGTGAGACTTCTTACTGTGCCCACCCAGTCCAATGCCGGCATCTCCACATCAAAAGAAAACCTGTAAGGGTGACCTTGAAAATGCCAAATTGTAAAAACATCTGGTAGGGGCAGCATTGTGATTAGCACTGCTGCCTCACAGCAGGAGGGACCTGGGTTCAATTCCAGCCTTGGGTGACTGTCTGTGCGGAGTCTGCACGTTCTCCCTGTGGGTGTCCTCTGGGTTCTCTGGTTTGCTCCCACAGTGTGTAAGACATGCTGGTTAGGTACATTGACAAAGGTAAATTCTCCCTCAATGTACCCAAACAAGTGCCGAAGGGTGGCAACAAGGGGATTTTCACAGTAACATTATGCTGTTAATGTAAGCCTACTTGTGACGCTAATAAATAAACTTAAAAACATTTTTAAAACTTCAAACACGTGAGGCTATAGGGATAGGGCATGGGTAGGATTGTAGGTGGCATGATGGCACAGTGGTTAGCATTGCTGCCTCACAGCGCCAGGGGCCCAGGTTCAATTCCAGCCTCGGGTCACTGCCTGTGTGGAGTTTGCACGTTCTCCCTGTGTCTGTGCGGGTTTCCTCCAGGTGCTCCAGTTTCCTCCCACAGTCCAAAGATGTATGGGTTAGGTTGATTGTGGTCAGTGGAGATGCGATGGGCTGAATGGCCTCCTTTTGCACTGCAGGCATTCTATGGATTCAATGATCCCATGAGGGGTGGACAACCTCTGGCCCCTCCTCTCCCGAGATTCATTCAGCACCTTGCGGATGCATAATTAATGAGCTAACCAGCTGTTCAGCCATTCCATCGTCCAGTAGAAATCATGCCAACTTTCCGACCCATCACTGGATTTAATGTCCGGAATGGAAAATTCCATTCCCCGGTTGGTCTTTTAAAAAAAACCTTGCCTCTGACTGTTGTACAGAAATCTATCCTTAGCAGTTCTCTCTCATTATGACATTTCCTGCATTTGATACACTCCTTCCTGCTCACACGTGGGTACAAAAATATTAAACCAAATTATGGAAACAATGAAACATTTTCTGTCCTTTCCACACCATGGGCAGAATATAATTGGGGGAAAAAATGTAGATTCAAGGTTATAATGCACCTATTGTTATCACTTACTGTTCCATTTATCTCGTCTTTATTTCTCATCTATATTATTCTACTTTTCCTGGTGACCTTCAACACAAGATGTTCAAGTTCAGATTAAAATTCCTGTCATTTTAGTTTTCTCATCTTATCATTTCTGCTCAATGTTATGATATTTCAAGTGGGCATCCATGGACTTTTGAAAGGTTGTGTGAGGTTTCCTGCCTCCCAGGCAGAGCATTCCAGACTCCTATCACCCTCTAGATGAGAACATTATTCCTCTGCCCCTTCCCCCTCCCCTCAAATCTCCGCCCCCTCCCCGCCCCCTTGGTTCCCTGATTATCCTCTTCCCCTTAATATGTGTTTGGGGACATTGCTCTTTGCAAAGTTTATTTATTAGTCACAAGTAAGGCTTACATTAACACTGCAATGAAGTTACTGTGAAATTCCCCTAGTCACCACAGTCTGGCGCTTGTTCAGAGCAATGCACCCAACCAGCATGTCTTTTGGAATGTGGGAGGAAACCGGAGCAGCCGGAGGAAACACTTTGACCGGGGTAACGAGAGCCATGTACAAGAAGCCTCACGTGGACACTTTTCTGTTTGTCTGCACTAGCCGAGAGATTAGACCTCATAAGGAGACCATTGCCTTGACATCATAGAAGGACAAACCACATGATCCCACATCAGCCATGACCCTTCGCCTGGGAGGCTGGAGGTTTGAACTCACAAGGTGGTGGTGTGCCCCTTGCAGGCATCCACTTCTCTCTCTCCCTTCATCCCTGCCTTTGATTGTAGTCGATGCAAAAAGCACAGAATGAATGGCAGCTCTGCACCTTGCTGATACTATGAGACCCTGGAATCGGGAACAAAGCCACTGCAGTGTGGTTTCACCACAGAGAAGAGAACACAACAGAGCATGGGGCTGACTTCCAATTGCCTCATAATTATTAAGGTGTCCCTTTAGTCAGCTACTTGTGCTGACCTTTGACTCCATCACTGGAAAAGACTTTTCTCTCACTCTCAGGGATCTCTCTGCCTAACGGTGTGGTCAAGGGTCAAAATGGAAGAACAGTGTGTGTCACGCCTTCTATCCTCCTCATCGTCCACTAACTTCCCACTCTCACCCTTGATCCCCCAGCATCACCGTTCCTCACTCCATGTTCACCCTTGAATCTTTCCAATTACTCCGGACCCTATTACGATTCATCTCCACATGTCTTCCTTCCCTTAAAAACTGATACCCACTACAGTCCCCATGCCTACCTTGACCTTGCCCCATCCTGTTAGCTGAGCCACCAGTCTAGTGCCCTAATATGACACCCCACCCTTCCTCACTCCTTATGAGACCTTCACCCACCAGACTCTCATCCTGAACCTACCACCCTACCGCACAGCTCTCCCTACTCCGATGGTGACTCTCCCCTCCTATCACCACCACCCTGAGATCTCCCCCAGGACCTCACTATCAACATTACTGAACTTGCTCTCTGAGACACATTCCCAATCCCTTCACCCAGCATTCTCCCCACTCTTTGCCCATAAGCCTGCCTCCCCTGTCTTGCCTTCTACCCACAAGGGTATGGCAGGAATGGAAGATCCTGTTGGTTGAGAAGGGTCAGAAAATTCAGCCCTTAGTTGTAAATGTCTTATGCCAAATATGTCAGAGAAAATTACAGTAAGGCCATACGGTAACACAAACCAGCCTCCACATGATTCCTGAAAAGCACTTGCTGTTTTCCACATGATGAATGTGATTCAGGAAATGGACAGAGAGATTATTTACATCCCAGATGTTACTTCATTTACAAATTGCAAATCATCTCTCCTTCATTTGCAAACCTGGGAAAGTGTTATTCAGTTTATAATCCCAGCAGCTGAAAACACACAGGGACCCTGGCAATATTGTCAGCTCAGGGTGAGAAATGAGTCTCACATTCCAAAGATACTCCTTAACCTGTCAGAGAAAGGCGTGGGGCAGGACTTTCCAGCCACGCTCGCCCTGAAACCAGAAAATCCCACCCGAGGTCAACGAACCATTCCATGGTCCACCCCTTGCCCACTCCGATTCCCATGGCAGGCGGGACAAGAGAATTCATCCATGGTTATTTTGAGGATTTTTAAAAAATCAGTTTTATTTTTGACTTCAGTGTTGCAGGTTGCTTGTTTAGATGAGCCCTCACTTCCCACCTCCTTGAGGTGTTTGGTTCCAATATTCAACATCCTTTGATTGTCTGCTCCAAGGATACAACCAACTCGATATAAATCATCTGGCTTCACTGTTTCCCTGGATGTGTCACTGCATAAATTCACATGTAATCAGTTTATCTCCCACATTGCTTTTATCCTTTTTTTCATTTATTAGTGTCACAAGTAGGCTTACATTAACACTGCAATGAAGTTACTGTGAAAATCCCCTACTCGCCACACTCTGACAGCTTTTCGGGTACACTGAGGGAGAATTTAGCATGACCAATGCACCTAACCAGCTCATCTTTCAGACTGTGGAAGGAAACTGGAGCACCCAAAGGAAACCCACGCGGACCCGGGGATAACATGCAGACTCCATGGAGGCAGCGATTCAAGCTGGGAATCGAACCCATGTCCCTGGCACTGTGAGGCAGCAGTGCTAACCACTATGCCACCGTGCCATCCTGGACCATCCCTTTAAACATTTAGCAAGATTTAGGAAATGGTCAAGTGTTCACATTAACATGAACAATGCTCACATTTAGATGTCCCCAAAGTGCATTCTCCACCTCCCTCTAATCCTCATCTTAACCACTTGCTAACATTACTCAACCTATACATAACTCTCCACGGAACCCAGCTCTGCTTCATCACCACTCCTGATCCCAAGATAATAACTGTGGGGTCTGATGTTTCGAAACATCTGCCTGGGGGGGGGTTTCCCAGTTGGACAGCAATCCTAACGTCTATTCAGTTTGAGGTTAGAAAATGAGAGGTTGCCATGATAAGATGTTGCTTGGGATTTTCCTGCAGATGGTAAATTAAGAAAACACCACCTAGGAGTGGGAAATCAGAGAGATCACTGGGTAACGTATTAGCATGGACAGGACAGTGTGTGTGAACAGATGTGGCTTTTAGCAGATTTAAATTTAGCTTAAATAATTAAGTATTTGGCAAAATGAGTATTTAGAATATTCAATATTCAAACCACACTCTGTAAAAACTTAATTTAATATTTCGCTATTGAGTCTTGATAGCACAAAATAAACCTGTCCGTATTGACGTGAATGAATAACAGTGCATGAAGGGATTTATTTTAAATATCATTCATGGGACATGGGTAAAAATTAAAGTTAAAATTTATTTACTAGTCACAAGTAAGGCTTACATCAACACTGCAATGGTATTGCTGGCTGGCCAGCATTTATTGCCCATCCCTCGTTCCCCAAGGGCAGTTGAGAGTTAATCACATTACTGTGGCTCTGGAGTCACATGTAGGCCAGACCGGGTAAGAACAGCTGATTTCCTTTTCTAAAGGACAATAGTGAACCAGATGCATTTTTTCCGATGATGGTTTCATGGTCATCGGAAAACTCTTTCCAACTTGGTATCAATGGGTGCTATTCTGATTGGCGGTTGGTGACTAGTGGAGTGCCACAGGGGTCGGTGCTGGGACCTCAGCTATTTACCATTTATATAGATGATCTGGAGGAGGGGGCTGAGTGTAGGGGGATGAAATTTGCTGATGACACAAAGATGAGTGGTAAAGCAAATTGCGTGGAGGGTGTGGAAAGTCTGCAGAGGGATCTGGATAGGCTAAGCAAGTGGGCGAGGACCTGGCAGATGGAGTATAATGTTAGCAAGTGTGAGGTTATCCATTTTGGCAGAAATAATAGTAGGAGGGATTACTATTTAAAGGGCAAAAAGCTGTAGCATGTTACGGTGCAGAGGGACCTGGGGGTCCTTGTGCATGAGTCGCAAAAACCCAGTCTCCAGGTGCAGCAGGTGATCAAGAAGGCGAATGGGATGCTGGCCTTTATAGCGAGGGGGATAGAATATAAAAGCAGGGAGGTCTTGCTGCAACTGTACAGGGTACTGGTGAGGCCGCAGCTGGAGTACTGTGTGCAGTTTTGGTCACCGCATTTGCGGAAGGATATATTGGCCTTGGAGGGTGTGCAGAGGAGGTTCACTAGGCTGATACTGGAGATGAGGGGGTTGGACTATGAAGAGAGACTAAATAGACTGGGTCTGTACTCATTGGAGTTTAGAAGGATGAGGGGGGATCTTATAGAGACATATAAGATAATGAAAGGGATGGATAGGGTGGAGGTAGAGAGATTCTTCCTGCTTAGAAAGGGTAGCAGGACTAGAGGGCACAGCCTCAAGATAAGGGGGGGGGTGCAGTTTAGATCGGAGTTGAGGAGGAACTTCTTCACTCAAAGGGTGGTGAATCTCTGGAATTCTCTGCCCGTTGAAGTGGTGGAGGCTACCTCGCTAAATATATTTAAGACACAGGTTTTTGACAGACAAGGGGATCTGGAGGAGGGAACCGAGTGTAGGGTGTCGAAATTTGCTGATGACACCAAGATTGGGGGAAAGGCAAATTGTGCGGAGGGTGTGGAGAGTCTGCAGAAGGATCTAGATAGGCTGGGCGAATGGGCCAGGAAATGGCAAATGGAATTTAATGTTGGCAAGTGTGAGGTGGTCCACTTTGGTAGGAAGAATGGTAGGAAGGACTATTACTTACGTGGCGAAAAACTGCAGCAGGCGACGGTGCAGAGGGACCTCGGGGTCCTTGTGCATGAGTCGCAAAAACCCAGCCTGCAAGTGCAGCAGGTGGTCAGGAAGGCGAATGGGATGCTGGCCTTCATAGCGAGGGGGATTGAATATAAAAGTAGGGAGGTCTTGCTGCAGCTGTATAGGGCATTGGTGAGGCCGCAGCTGGAGTACTGTGTGCAGTTTTGGGCGCCGCACCTGCGCAAGGATATTTTGGCCCTGGAGGGAGTGCAGAGGAGGTTTACTAGGCTGATACCGGAGTTGAGGGGGTTGAGCTATGAGGAGAGGCTGAATAAACTAGGCTTGTACTCGTTAGAGTTTAGAAGAATGAGGGGAGATCTCATTGAGACGTATAAGATGATGAATGGGATGGATAGGATAGAGGTGGAAAGACTCTTCCCGCTCAAAAAAGACAGTAGGACTAGGGGGCACAGCCTCAAGATAAAGGGGGGGCGGTTCAGAACGGAGTTGAGGAGGAACTTCTTCACTCAAAGGGTGGTGAATCTCTGGAATTCTCTGCCCGTTGAAGTGGTGGAGGCTGCCTCGCTAAATATTTTTAAGAAGCGGGTTGATGGGTTTTTGATAAGAGAGGGGATTAAGGGTTATGGGGAGAGGGCGGGAAAGTGGAACTGAGCCACGACAGATCAGCCATGATCTTATTGAATGGCGGGGCAGGCTCGAAGGGCCAGATGGCCTACTCCTGCTCCTATTTCTTATGTTCTTATGTTCTTAAAGCGGGAAAGTGGAACTGATCCACTTCACATCAGCCATGATCTTATTGAATGGCGGGGCAGGCTCGAAGGGCTAGATGGCCTACTCCTGCACATATTTCTTATGTTCTTATCTTATGTTCTTAATTCCAGATACTTTTTAAATCAGATTCAAATTCCATCATCTCCTGTGGTGGGATTCGAACATAGATTGCCAGAACATTAGCCGTATTCCTAGATTAATCATCTAGCAATAAAACAACTAGGCCATCACCTCCTGCAGGAATACTAGCCCTTAAAATCAAGAGCAGTTACAGATCGCAAATTCAAAGAGACAATGATACTGCAGAAAAAAAATTAATAGGAAAGCAATTCTATAAAGAAAACTAAATCCACCTTGATTAACATAGCGATAACAAAGTTTAATGCTAGTCTGTATGACCACGGTTCAACTGGGCAACCAGCTTTTTGTGATCCACTGAATGTCATTTATTTTATTTGTATAAGAACCATTAGCTTCATGATGACACCTATATCTGGGTGCTGGAGAAAGTGTTCATTGATAAACACAGCCAGATACCCGTACCTGAATCATTGTGGAGCAGGACACTTAACATCAAGAAGGCACAGCAAACCTGAACATAATTATTTCCCGACGGTCACTTTCAATGCATCCACAGAAAGTTTGCAAAATGTCAGCAAACTGCCATAAGGAAAAGATTAAGACCAGATGAATTCTATTTTGAGAAAACACAATTCTAAACTGGTTCCAGGAAGCAATTGCTTACAACCTCAGCTTCTTTCATTTGACCACAAAAGGATTGGCTAAAAATGAAGGTAGAAGCAAACAGACTCTACCAGACAGATTAACTCACTGCTGAAGACCAAGAGCAGAATTTCCTTCATCCAAATGAAACGGGTGATTAACTCATCGGTTGAGGTATTAATAAGCTCCTCCAACCCTTTATATCTGTGCTCCTCCAGTTCTGATGTGGGTATGCCGGCGTTGGACTGGCGTAAACACAGTAAAAAGTCTGACAACACCAGGTTTTAGTCCTCCAACCCTTTATATCTGTGCTCCTCCAGTTCTGCACCCCTGCCATGCACCCTCAAAGTTTGTCTTCCCAACACTGCTAAGGCTCTGAGCTTTTAATCATAGAATCCTACAGTACCGAAAAGGCCATTCAGCCCAGTGTGTCTGCACCAACTCTTGATAAAGAATCTTACCTAAGCCTCCCTCCCTCCCCCCATCCCCGTAACACTGTACATTTACCATGGCTAATCTAACCTGCGCATCTTGGGACACTAAGAGGCAGTTTAGGATGGCCAATCCACCTAACCTGTGCATCTTTGGAGCGTGGGGGGAAACCGGAATGTCCAAAGGAAACCCGCAAAGACACAGGGACAACGTGCAAACTCCACAAAGTCACCTAAAGCCGGAATTGACCCCGGGTTCCTAGAGCTGTGGGGCAGCAGTGTTAACCACTATGCAACCATGGTGCACCAGGAATCTTTGCAATTCACTACACGAACTTTCCACCTCTTTACCTCTCCCTGTGTTTAAAATATACACTTAAAATTGTGGGTGTTTGACCAAGACTTTAGTCACCTTTCTCACTGTAGTTTGGTGCCACATTGGACTCTGCATGATCCTGTGAAGTGCATTAAGTATTTTATCAGTTAAAGGTGCTATATAGATGCAGGTTGCTGTTGCTGAGTACTTTATAGCCATTTAGCAAGGAGAAATGTTCAACTTCCTAAAATATCACAGCACCTCCTCCAAACAAATGGGCATCAATGGCTAGCACTGCTGCCTCACAGCGCCAGAGATCCAGGTTCAATTCCAGCGTCGGGTCACTGACTGTGTGGAGTTTGCACATCCTCTCCGTGTCTGCGTGGGCTTCCTCCGGGTGTTCTAGTTTCCTCCCACACTCCAAAGATGTGTGGGTTAGGTTGATTGGTCATGATAAATTGCCCTTTAGTGTCAGGGGGATTAGGACAGCAAATATGTGGGGTTGGGGGATAGGTCCCGGGTGGGATTGCTGTCGGTGCAGACTTGATGGGCCAAATGGCCTCCTTCTGTAGATCCTATGATTGGGCATTTGCCTCATGTGTTTTGTGTTGGTGCAAAGCATTTATAATAATTCTGGAGTTAAGAGCAATCTGACTCTTAAGAACTTAATGAGACTTAACGAGTAAAAGGCTATCTAATCCAGTCCAATCTGTAGCTGCAGAGAAAAATCAAATTGCGATATCACAGGAAAATAGGTTGTTTGATCGGTTAATGAATGTTTTTCTTGTTTATTTTTCAAAACTCAGGCAATTTTAGTAATTATCAGGATTTTATCAATAGCAGTAAGGTTTACTACATAGCAAGGCTCATTAGATTGTCTGGTGAATATTTTCTATTTATCTTAACCAAGGAACAGTAATCAAAGTAGAACCTTTATTGAAGTAATATACACCAGCAGGGACAGAGATATTAATTAGAATATAATCAAAATAATTGATAAGAACATAAGAACATAAGAAATAGGAGCAGGAGTAGGCCATCTAGCCCTTCGAGCCTGCCCCGCCATTCAATAAGATCATGGCTGATCTGTTGTGGCTCAGTTCCACTTTCCCGCCCTCTCCCCATAACCCTTAATCCCCTCTCTTATCAAGAACCCATCAACCCGCTTCTTAAAAATATTTAGCGAGGCAGCCTCCACCACTTCAACGGGCAGAGAATTCCAGAGATTCACCACCCTTTGAGTGAAGAAGTTCCTCCTCAACTCCGTTCTAAACCGCCTCCCCTTTATCTTGAGGCTGTGCCCCCTAGTCCTACTGTCTTTTTTGAGCAGGAAGAGTCTCTCCACCTCTATCCTATCCATCCCATTCATCATCTTATACGTCTCAATGAGATCTCCCCTCATTCTTCTAAACTCTAACGAGTACAAGCCTAGTTTATTCAGCCTCTCCTCATAGCTCAATCCCCTCAACTCCGGTATCAGCCTAGTAAACCTCCTCTGCACTCCCTCCAGGGCCAAAATATCCTTGCGCAGGTGCGGCGCCCAAAACTGCACACAGTACTCCAGCTGCGGCCTCACCAATGCCCTATACAGCTGCAGCAATTGATTCATTGCATGTTATAATTATGGCTGGATGGATGATGCATGGCACCTGCACAGTGTGGGAGCTGACGGACACTGAGGTGACCCACAGCAAGATGTCTGCCATAAGTTGCTGCGTCTGAAGGAACTTTGGTTCAGAGTCATTGAGCTGGAGGCTGAGCCGCAGACACTGCAATACATCAAGGAGGGGGAAAGCCACCCCAACCGCTTTGTTTCAGGTGGCGGTCACAATCCTTCGGAGAGGCCATCTGATATAGTCCATGGTCAGGGACAGGAGGGTGTGACTGCAAGTGAGGCAGGTATAGAATCATAGAATTCCTACAGTGCAGAAGAGGGCCATTTGTTCCATCGAGTCTGCACCGACCACAATCCTACCCAAGCCTCATTCCCATCACCCCATATATTTACCCTGTTCATCCCCTGACATGAGGGGCAATTTAGCATGGCCAATCAACCTAACCTACGCATCTTTGGACGGTGGGAGGAAACCAGAGCACCCAGAGAAAATCCACGCAGACACGGGTGAGTGTGTAGACTCCGCACAGACAGTGGTGACCTGAGGCTGGATTTGAACCTGGGTCCTTGGCGCTGTGAGGCAGCAATAATAAGCATTGTGCTACCCACCCCTAAGGGTATGGGTATCAAAAAGTAGAAGTGGAGGGTGCAGGACATCTGCTCTGGGCTGGAGAGGAACATGCAGAGGGAGGAGAAAGATTGACATATCATGATCTACAGTTGGTTAATGGAGAGAAAACAGAGAGTAGGAATAAATGGGCCATTCTCAATTTGGCGGGCTATGACTAGTGGGATATCACAATGATCAGTAAATGGGGACCCACCAGTTCACAACATTTGGATGTAGGGACCAGATGTAGTATTTTCAAATTTGCTGCGACACAAAATTTGGTGGGAATCCAGGTGATTTAGATAGACCAGGTGAGTGGGCAAAAACACAGCAGATGCAATTTAATGTGGAAAAATATGGAGTTATCAATTTGGTAATAAAAACAGAAATGCCACATATTTCTTAACTGGTGAGAAATAGGGAAGTGCTGATGTCCAAAATAATGCAGAGCTTCCTTGTCTATATGTCACTGAAAGCTAACATGCAGGTGTGGAATCCAATTAGGAAAGAAATTGTATTATTGCGAGACGATTTGCGCACAGGATTAAATAAGTCTTGCAGCAATTGTATAGCGCCTTGGTAGGTTATTTTAAGACACGGGTTGATGGGTTTTTGATAAGCGAGGGGATTAAGGGTTATGGGGAGAGGGCGGGAATGTGGAACTGAGCCACGACAGATCAGCCATGATCTTATTGAATGGCGGGGCAGGCTCGAAGGGCCAGATGGCCTACTCCTGCTCCTATTTCTTATGTTCTTATGTATTGTGTGAAGTTTTGATCTCCTTACCTAAGGAAGGATATTTTTGCTACAGAAGGATTGCGACAAAGATTCACCAGATTCCTAGGATGACTGGATTGTCCTGTTAAGGACGGCTATGGTAATTGGGCCTGCGTCCTCCAGGTATTAGAAGAATGAGAGGTGATCTCCTTCAAACAAATAAAATTCTTACAGGATTCAACTAGCTAATGACAGGTCGGATGTTTCCCCTGATCGTGGGGGGGCATAGAACCAGGGGACACAGTCTCACAATAAGAAGTAGGGCATTTAGGACTGAGTTGGGGAGGAATTCTTTCACTCAAACAATGGTGGGTCTTTGGAATTCTCTGCCCCAGAAGGTTGCAGAGGCTCAGTCATTGAGTATGTTCAAGGCAGAGATGAATAGATTTCTAAATATTAAAGATATAAAGGAATGTGGAGATACTGTGTAAACGGCATTGAGATAAATGATCATAGAGAATCAGAGAATCCCTACAGTGCAAAGGAGGCCATTTGCGCATCACATATGCACCGACAACATTTCCAATCAAATCCTATCCCCACGTATGTACCCTGCTAAATCCTCTGACACTAAATGGCAATTTATCAAGGCCAATCCACCCAACCTTGGACTGAGAGAGGAAACTGAAGAACCTGGAGGAAACCCAAACAGACTTTGGGAGAACATACAAATTCCATACAATCACTTGAGGCCAGAATCGAACTCGATTTCCTGGCACCGTGAGGCAGCAGCGTTAACCATTGTGCCACTATGCCACCCAAATCACCATGACCTGGTTAAATGGCAGAACAGGCTCGAGGAGCTGAATGCCCTACTCCTGCTCCTATTCCCTATGTTCCTATGACTCCCTCCTTCATTGCTTTCCTTGGTGTCATGTTGGTGCTTAACACTGGATTTAAGCTACATTTTTACAGTAAATATACAACGTGAATTATAACTAGGCTGCATCCAAAAGTACAGCTGTCATGTAAGTGCATCTTAATGTCAGGCTTAACTAGCAACTGGCTAGGAAGTGGGAGAGCTAATTTATAGTTAGTTAAATTGGTTAATTACATAAGGCAGAAATCTTAAAACTGCAACAGAAATAGACGGAAGCCTTTGAAGAGAATTTGTTCATTCGTTCATGGGGTGTTGGCATCACTGGCATGGCCTGCACAAGTTGCCCATCCCTAGTTTCCACCTTCTTAAACTGCTGCAGTCTTTGTGGTGTAGGTGCACCCACAGTGCCGTTAGGGAGGGAGTTCCAGGATTTTAACCCAGCGACAGTGAAGGGATGGCAATATATTTCCATGTCAAGCTGACTTGGAAGGGAAACTTACAGGTGCTGATGTGCATCTGGTAGAGGTTGTGCTTTGGAAGATGCTGTCTAATGAGCCTTGGTGAGTTGCTGTTATTGCATTTTAGACACAATAAACATGGCTGCCACTGCTCTGACAGTGATTGAGGGAATGAATGTTAAAAATTACGCATGGGGTGTAGATCAAGCAGACTGCTTTATCCTAAATGGTTTTGAGGTTCTTGAGTTTTGTTGGAGGTCCATTGACTTTGGGCAGGATTCTCCAGTTTTGGGGCAAGCGCAGCTGGAAAATCCTGTCCGATCTTCATTGAGGAGAAACCCAGAAATGTCAGCACTCGATTTCTACCTCTTATTGATTACAGCCTGTAGTTACATCTTTAAGAGAATGACGTTAAGGAATATTCAATGGTTTGTACTACACTTGTTCATAAAGAATAGAGAAAGGCATCTTGCAAGCAAGCCTGCAATCTGGAAAATAAAATATGCCAAGCAGTTACTGAAGCAACACCAATACCCACAATACTTTGGGAGGGTAACATATAGAAAAGGGATTCCTCCTTCAGTCATACCAAAAGTAATCTTCAATAAATCTACCAAGACAGGATAAAATTAATATGAGTTGTAGGTTCAGAGCTCAGGATGTAACTGAGCCTAAGCAATCAGGTGTGTCCCAATCTGATCCTGCATCTTATGGGTGGCACGGTGGCACAGTGGTTATCACTGCTGCCTCACAGTGCCAGGAACCCGGGTTCAATTCTGTTCTCGGGTAAATGCCTGCGTGGAGTTTGCACGTTCTCCCGCGTCTGCGTGGATTTCCTCCAGGTGCTCTGATTTCCTCCCACAGTCCAAAGATTTGCACATTAGGTTGATTGACCATGCGAAATTGACCCTTATTGTCAGGGGAATTAGCAGAGTAAATACATGGGAGCTTGGGCCTGTGTGGGATTGCTGGTGTAGGCTCAATGAGCTGAACGGCCTCCTTCTACCATCTTTGCTAATTAGTTTCAACTGGGGTTCATTTCTAAAAGGTGCTGAGATTAGTGCCAGAGCCTTTTGACTGGTTTGAGACAAAGAAACAAGCCTGGGCTCCTGCTTCCAATTCCTAGTGCTACCTGTGAGATAGGACTATGAGGACATTAGGTGAAAAATAATTTTGGGAATAGCTGCCAAATGGTCTGTTGACACCAGAGAATAGACTTTCCTCCTTTTTTGCTGCAGGAAGTGACATCAAACACCAAATATTCACACCCATATTTGGGTGGATATATTCAAAAGGAATGTTATTCAAGGAAATACAATTCAATGTATTTCCCTTCAATAATGGCTTAACCACATTGGGTATGAAGCACACCCTCACTCTCCAAAACTCATTACATCTAATGAGGTGGGAGGGTGGCTTTCATATTTTCTGAAACCCATAAGCAGAGTGCAATCACAAAACATTGTTCTGAAAGACAACTGCTTGACCTGGGGTCAGCTGGCCGCACTTCACTGCTTCAGATGACCAGGGTCCTGGGCATAGCTGCAAATCCCAGCAGGATTCAATCCATCTGCAGAACCAGCAAACCCCATCTTGGTTGAGCTGAGGGAGATGGAGTTCGATTCCCCATCTGCCCTGCCACATTTATTAAGAGGATTAAGGCCTTGGAGGAAAATCTAGTTATCGCTGCTTAGAATGGACACTTAGATAAGGTCGGGATTAACAGTCTAGCAATAATACCACAAGGCCATTGCCTCCCCAAATAAATGGTATAAATGGGTGCTTGGAGATAAGGAACTGCCATCATGAGGCAGTTGCCTTCTTCAGCTGAAGGAAGACCAGGCAAATGTGAGGAAGGGCAAGGGAACAGATTCCAAACGCATCACCTGGAGAGCAGAAAGCTGCTGCCACAAAATGCAGAGATCAACTCTCACTCGCACTCTCAGACCAGTAAACCATTCTCACCTGTCATGGATCGAACTCCTTTCCTATCTATTTATTTATTCATCATATCTAAACTGTTGCTTACTACAGGCGGCACAGTAGTTAGCCGCCTCACAGTACCAGGGACCCAAGTTCGATTCCTCACTTGGGTGACTGTCTGTGCTGAGTCTGCACGCCCTCTCCGTGTCTGCATGGGTTTCCTCCGAATGCTCCGGTTTCCTCCCACAGTCTGAAAGATGTGCTGGTTAGGTGTATTGGCCATGCTAAATTCTCCTTTGGTGTATCCAAACAGGCACCGCAGTG
Source organism: Carcharhinus amblyrhynchos (assembly GCF_965287045.1). Lineage (NCBI taxonomy): Eukaryota > Metazoa > Chordata > Chondrichthyes > Carcharhiniformes > Carcharhinidae > Carcharhinus > Carcharhinus amblyrhynchos. The sequence goes on along the minus strand of NC_137331.1, from coordinate 109,662,262 downwards.
TGGTGCCTAGGGGATTTTCACAGTAACTTCATTGCAGTGTCAACGTAAACCTACTTGTGACACTAATAAATAAGCTTTAACTTGCTAAACCACTTCAGAAACTACTTAGGGGCTTGGTCTCCTTTATTTTGGGGAGGAGGGGGTTGGCATAATCTGCAATTCCGGAATCTGAATCTTGCAGAATAAAGAGTGTCATTTGGCCCAGTTTAGATCATCCATTTATCTGTACACAACATAAGTTTGTTGCAGCATCCAGTGCTTTCCAAAGTGAATCCACGGGTTTTGCTTCAACTTAACATGGGACTTTATCAAAAGTCTAGATAAACGACATTGCAGGATTTGACCCCAGTCCATTCAGTTTGTCTCTTTCTAAAGTCGAGGGGTCTGGTCAGGTCACGTCTGTCTCTTCTGAATCCATGCTGGTTGCTGTTAACGAGCTAACCGTTGTACCAAATGACCCTGAAGTTGAATTCCTCCACTCAAGACCAATCAATGTGGATTGAATTCAGTCTGCGCTTTGAATGTGCATATCTAATCAGGCTTCATTCCTTGAGTGTTTTTGAAGTAAATATTTCTCCCTTGCATTCTGATGAAAGATCGGCAACCTGAAGTGTTAACTGTTTCTCTCTCCACAGATGCTATCTGAGCTACCTAAGGGTTTTCTGTCATTATTCCGCTGATTCTAGTGCACTATCTGAAATCCTCCAAGCATTTCCAAATCAATTGCATCGGAGTACAGCTATGCTGCTTCCTGGTTATATATTAATCCTCAGCCCTGCTCACACCGATACTATCCTGTTGTAAATCTTGTATACATCACAAACAATTACCGTGGATAAAGCCAGAACAAATAAGTGTGATTTCTCATGATAAAACCAGATAAAAGTTATATATTCACATTAAGTATTATCATGAAGTATTATCACTTAGATATAGGGGAATTTCACAATAACTTCGTTGCAGCGTTAATGTAATCCTTACTTGTGACACTAACAAATAAACTTCAAATCATTCAGTTCAATTTAAAGCAACAACCGATATGATTTTTGGCCAGTGACATAAAATAAGAGCCATTTGTTTCCAATTGTTTTGTATGTATCTTCTTATACCTTCTTATGTATTGTCTTATATGTATCTTTTATATTCTTTAACATAGAATCTCTAGAGTGCAGGAGGCGGCCATCGAGTCTGCACCGATCACAATCCTATCCAGGCCCTATTCCCATAACCCTACTTGTTTACCCTACTAATTCCCATGACACTAGGGTCAATTTTAGCATGGCCAATCCACCTAACCCACGTATCTTTCGACTTGTCACATTGATTTACTCTACATTAGCCCAGTTTCAGTTCTGAGTTTTCTAATATGCTTAAGTACCTGACAGCAGCGCGTTATTATTCCGCGCAGTAATCACATGAGGTTTACTTAAAAGCAGCATTACATATACCAGTGGAAACCACACTCTATACAATTAGTTACTTGTCACAAGGTAAGCGATTTGCTTTGTGTAAGCATTGCCTCATGGCATATCAAAGAGTTCTTCCTTTGAGTCTCAGTTAGGCAGCCAGTGAGATGGGCAGGATACCGGAATATAAAGCAGCCTTTCCTGCAACAGTGTTTTGAAATACAATCTGGTTCTGTATGTGATACATAACTGTGCTTATATTTACACTGAACACTCAGCCAGCTCAAGACCTTGCCTCCGACTACGTTTGACTGCCAGGGTTACATATTTCATGTCACATATTTCATCTTCCATCTGCAAAGTAAATGTCAGGACCCAGTGACACAGAAGTAAAGGTGAAGAAAAAGATTTTAGATGTAGAAAGGATGTGAAAGTTAAATTTATGTGGGTAGACTGGGCCATTGAATTTGTTGGAAGCATAAACCCGACGATCTCTGCTATAAATTAGACGTGCCCATTTAATTTCAACCACATTGTGTGGTCCAAGTAGCTGCAAGTTAATGTCACAGCAAGAGAGCATCTGGAACTTGAAAGAACAGGACAACCGAGTATCTTCTTAATGAATGTGGGTGGCACAGTGGAACCGTGGTTAGCACTGCTACCTCACAGCTCCAGGGATCCAAGTTCAATTCCGGCCTCGGGTGACTGTGTGAAGTTTGCAAGTTCTCCCAGTGTCTGCGTGGATTTCATCTGGGTGCTCCGGTTTCCTTCCACGATCCAAAGGTGCGCAGGGTAGATGGATTGGTGATGGGAAATGTGTGGAGTCTTAGAGATAGGGCAGAGGACAGGGCCTAGTAAGATACTCTGACAGAGTTGGTGCAGGCTCGATGGGCTGAATGGCCTCCTCTGCACTGCAGGGATATCTATGATTCTACATCTACGAATCAGATTATCAGTGCAAGGATTGAGGAGGAATTGTAAATTAGAATGGGTGAGTTCATTGCCAAAATAGGTAGAGAATAAAATAATGAGAGAGAATGATAGATTGGACTGAAAAGGAAAAGTTACATTTCATATTTCTAAAATAGCCAATCAAAATCTGAAGGAATGAGATTCCACACTTGTAATAATTAATTTTTGATGTTTGGCAATAATTAATAGCACATATTTAAGAATCCAACAGCTGATCCAGACTTAATTAAATATGCATGGACCATAAATGGCTCCAAAACACCTTGCATCACTTCACACCAGCTCTATCTTTGAGGTAAATTTAGTTCTTATCTACTGTGCAAATCCAGCCACTAGGCACCACTCAATGCATTTGCAAGGTTGAGTTGGACAGAGAGGTGCCATTTTCTCAAAATCCATGGCAAAATGGCATACCCAGGACAATGATGTTTAGATTCACATGTTTAATTACAAATGGAATTTTCCAGTCCTGCCATGGTAGGTTTTCCAATGGTGGAGGTGGCTCACCATTTACCAGCAGTGGAATCTTCCAGTGTTTGCTATGGCTCGAAGGCCACATTGCTGGCGAACCCACTAGCCAATGGTGACCTGCCTCTGGCACCGGCATATCCACCATATGGTGGGCGGGGTTCTGGTGTCTCTGTCTTTGTACATAAATAATAGGAAGTGCTATTGGCCTCCTTGCTAATTTGATGGGAGATGATGAGCTTCTAGGATACGGTAACATAATGGTTGTTATTAGTCTAGTAACCCAGAGGCCTAAAACTGATAGAATGCTACAGTGCAGAAGGAGGCCATTCGGCCCATTGAGAATGCACCGACCACAAACCCACCCAACCTGTATCCCCATGCATTTACCCTGCCAATCCTCCTGACACTAGCGTCAAATTAACATGGTCAATCCATCCAACCTACATGTCTTTTGGGCTGTGGGAGGAAACCAGAGCACCCGGAGGAAACTCAGGCAGACACGGGGAGAAAGTTCAAACTGCACACAGACAGTGACCGAGGCTGGAATTGAACCTGGGTCCCTGGTGTTGCGAGACAGCAGTGCTAACCACTGTGCCACCTTGCAGGCTGCCCCTAAAACAACAGGATCTATAACAGGAGTTCAAATTCCACCAGGACAGCTGTGAAATTTAAATTCAGCTAACTGAATAAATCTGGATTCTAAAAAACTAGTATCAATAATGATGACCACGAAACTATCATCGATTGTCGTAAAAACCCCATCTGGTTCGCTAATGTCCTTTAGGGAAGGAAATCTGCTGTCCTTACCTGGTCTGGCCTACATGTGACTCCAGAGCCACAGCACTGTGGTTGACCCTTACACGCCCTCTGAAATGACCCAGCTAGCTTCTGTTGTATTCAGAAAGTTGGCCCACCATCAATTTCTCAACCATACTTAAGGAAGGACAAATTGACCTTACTGCTGACACCTGCGAGTTCATATTTAATTAAATATAAATTTTAAAATAGAATGAGGGAGTAGGGAGAGCAGAAAAAGTGAAAATACAGTATTATAAATTCATTTAGAGCAATATTTAAAAGTTGCTTTGATTAATAACACCAACAAAGCGACCAATGATCCCCGAGGGCCTTAGTGCAGTAATATTTAATCTAATTTGATAATGTAAGACCTGAGCTTTTTATAAAATGGCCAACTCAGGAAAAATTAAGCTTCCTGAAACCAGTCAGTATTCCACACACTGGAAAACTCAGAGCAAGAGTCATAGGGTCATTGAGGTTTACAGCATGGAAACAGGCCCTTCGGCCCAACTTGTCCATGCAGCCCTTTTTTTTAAAACCCCTAAGCCAGTCCTAATTGCCCAATTTGGTCTCTACCCCTCTATACCCATCTTACCCATGTAACAGTCTAAATGCTTTTTAAAAGACAAAATTGTACCCACCTCTACTACTACCTCTGGCAGCTTGTTCCACACACTCAGCAACCTCTGTGTGAGCAAATTGGCCCTCTGGACCCTTTTATATCTCTCCCCACTCACTTTAAACCTATGCCCTCCAACTTTAGATTCCAATTTTAGGGAATAGATATTGACTATCTAGCTGATCTGTGCCCCTCATTATTTTGTGGACCTCTATAAGATCACCCATCAGCCTTTCACACTCCAAAGAAAAAAGTCCCAGTCTATCCAGCCTCTCTTTATAACTCAAACCACCAAGTCCCGGTAGTGTCCTAGTAAATCTCTTCAGCACTCTTTCTAGTTTAGTAATATCTTTTCCATAATAGGGTGACCAGATCTGTAGACAGATCTTTCCCCAGTGTGTAGGCCATAAGTCCAGCATACAGCATACATTCCTCTGTTTTATTCTTAATCTCAAATAGTAACTGACTTCCCATTGAGAAAGTAAAGGAAGGATCCAAATGTTTAGAAAAAAAAACCTCACTCACAGAATCATAGAGGAGGAGACCATTCGGTCTCCAACTCGCTGACAGAGCATCCCATCCGAGCACTTGCCGTTGCCCAAGGAATTTACCCCGTTAATTACATAAGAACATAAGAAATAGGAGCAGGAGTAGGCCATCTAGCCCTTCGAGCCTGCCCCGCCATTCAATAAGATCATGGCTGATCTGTCGTGGCTCAGTTCCACATTCCCGCCCTCTCCCCATAACCCTTAATCCCCTCGCTTATCAAAAACCCATCAACCCGCGTCTTAAAAATATTTAGCGAGGCAGCCTCCACCACTTCAACGGGCAGAGAATTCCAGAGATTCACCACCCTTTGAGTGAAGAAGTTCCTCCTCAACTCCGTTCTAAACCACCCCCCCCTTTATCTTGAGGCTATGCCCCCTAGTCCTACTGTCCTTTCTAAGCGGGAAGAGTCTCTCCATCTCTATCCTATCCATCCCATTCATCATCTTATATGTCTCAATGAGATCTCCCCTCATTCTTCTAAACTCTAACGAGTACAAGCCTAGTTTATTCAGCAAATAAATCTACATTCCCTGACCAGGAATCGAACCCAGGCCGCGGCGGTGAGAGCGCCGAATCCTAGCCACTAGACCACCAGGGAAGCTATTCCCATGACCTATACATCTTGGGGCATTAAAGGGTAATTTAGCATGGCCAATCCACCTAACCTGCATATCTTTGGACTGTGGGAGGAAACTGGAGCATCCAGAGGAAACCTATGTATACATGGGGAGGGCTCACAAGACAAAATATAAATACACCATTTTTATAAATGAGTAACAGCTAACTTCTCTGTGAATGATGCTCGTTTTCAAAGTCTAACATGATGAGCTTTATGGGTAGGGTTTAACAAGTGGCCCCATCACTGGGTCAATCCAATACTTGAAGTGGCGTTCAAGACTGCCTACACCAGACTGTGGTCAGATGATTCTAAGGATCACTAAATGTATGGTGACATCCTTAAGCTGCACAAATGGCTAGGCAGACACTATGCAGTCAAGAGTGATGATTGGACAACTCATTCAGCTAAAGATGCCCAGCCAACTTATGTTATAGCTGTTATAGCATCTTGCCAGCTAATATTACAGCCTGCAGCATCCTATGGACAGCATGGTGGCACATGGATGGCATGGTGATACAGTGATTAGCACTGCTGCTTCACAGCACCAGCGACCCAGTTTCAATTCCCGGCTTTGATCATTCTCACCTGCAGCAGGGTGGGAATGGATGAGATCAGAGAATCTCATCCCATGTTTCACTTACAGAAGGGTTGGTGACCAGAGGGCATACATTTGAGCTAATTGGCAAAAAAGTCAGCTGTAGCAATATCTCCACACAGAGGAAGTCCCTGGTCCCATTCCAAACAAATCCTCTCTGCACCATCTCCAAGACTTGGACATCCTTCCTAAAGTGTGATGTCCAGAGCTGGACAATGCTCCAGCTGAGGTCTAACTGCTGATTTACTCACATAACTTCCTTGTTTATTTTTACTCTGCTTCTATTTATAAAACCAAGGTCAAGATTAGCTATTTTAACAGACTTCTCAACATGCGCATTAGCCATCATCAAAGTGTGTGAACATTCTGAAAATGTATCTACAATACAAAGGGATACATTGATCACAAGCAGTTACTGATCTTCTTCCAATACCACAGATGGCAGTCTTTGATATTGCAGCCTTAGGTTACCAAATACATAGTTTAAAGTTTTTTATTATTGTCACACGTAGGCTTACATTAACACTTTCAATGAAGTTACTGCAACAATTCCCTAGTTACCACACTCCAGCGCCTGTTCGGGTACACTGAGGGAGAATTTAGCATGGCCAATGCACCTAACCAGCACGTCTTTTGGACTGTGGGAGGAAACTGGAATACCTGGAGGAAACCCATGCAGACACAGGGAGAACGTGCAGTCTCCGCACAGACAGTGACCCAAGCCAGGAATCAAACCAATGGAGCCATGCTACCCAGGTGGTATTATGCCCTCCATGCCTCTTTCTTCACTTTGTTATGCCCCTTACATTTTTATAGATGTGGGGCATCGGTTTCGTTCAGTTGGCTGGATGGCTGGCTTATGATGAAGGTTCAATTCCCCTCCTAGCTGAGGTTATCCATGAAAGCCCTGCCATCTCAATCCTGATGTGGATATGCCAGCGTTGGACTGGGGTAAACACAGTAAAAAGTCTGACAACACCAGGTTTAAGTCCAACCGATTTATTTGATAGTTTCTCACTAGCTTTCCAGGTTTCCCTCTTCTTCAGGTGAATGGAGAGTTCTGGCCTCAGACAGAGCGTATAAAGCACAGACAGTTTACAGATTACTGATTAGAATGCGAATCTTTACACCTAACCCGCTGTTCAAGTCCTAAAGTGGCCGACAATGTGAGTGGAAGGAGCACTGATCACAGGTTAAAGAGATGTGTATTGCCTCCAGACAGTACAGTAAGTGAGGTTTTGCAAACCCAGGCAAGTCACGGGGGTTAACCCCCATGTAAACTGTCATGTAACTCCGTGTAATCTGTAAACTGTCTGTGTTTTATATGCTCTGTCAGAGGTAGAACTCTCCATACACCTGAAGAAGAGCTTAACCTCGAAAGCTAGTGAGTTTACTATCAAATAAATCGGTTGGACTTAAACCTGGTGTTGTCAGACTTTTTACTATCTCAATCCTGCCCCTTGCCTATGTGGTGACCTCTTGTTAAATCACCACCAGCCTATGGTCATCTGGGACTTTGGTGGAGCAGACATTTATGCAGGTGATTTCAAAAAAGCATATTCACTCGTCCTGCTTGGAGTCTTTTGGGTCACCAACCTCCCCCTCAGGCAGGCTACTTTGTTAGAAGTTTCAATTTTCATTTTGAAGGAACATCGTAAGGGTATATGATTTATGAATGCAAATCTGGAATGGAGAGGAGTTTATATTTTAGAATCATGGGCTCCCTATAGTGCAGAAGGACAATGCTCCAGCTGAGGCCTAACAGCTGATTTATTTGCATAACTTCCTTGTTTACTTTCACTCTGCCTCTATTTATATATTATATATTGTATATATTATATATCAGACCATCAAGTCTGCAGCAATTACAATGCCTACCCCCATAGCCGTACACACTTACCCTGCTAATCATCCTGGCACTAAGTGGCAATTTAGCAAGGCCAATCAACCTGACCCACACATCTTTGGTCAGTGGGAAGAAACTGGTGCACCCGGAGGAAACCCACGCAGACACAGGGAGAACTTGCAAACTCCACGCAGGCAGTGACTCAGGCCAGGAATTGAAACCGGGTCCCTGACGCTGTGAGGCAGCACTGCTAACCACTGTCGCCATTCCAGTATTTTGTATTTCGTATTTGAAGACAGGGTGCATGCCATAATCCCCTAAAAATGTTGCACACACAGTTGACTTCTGTCACATGTTGGAACCCAGGTTTTTATCATGTTCAGGTGACAATGCTAAAAAGTAATCTACAAATTCTCAACGCTCAGTGGATGGGCTCATGAGGGAGGTGATGGCCTAGTGGTATTATTGCTGGACTATTAATCTAGAAACTCAGCGGGTTTGAATCCTTGCCATGGCAGCTGGCAGAATTTGAATTCAATAAAAAATATCTGGAATTAAGAATCTACTGATGACTATGAAACCATTGTCGATTGTTGGAAAAACCCATCTGGTTCACTAATGTCCTTTAGGGAAGAAAAATCTGCCGTCCTTACCTGGCCTGGTCTATGTGTGACTTCAGAGCCACAACAATGAGCTTGACTCTCAACTGCTGTCTGAAATGGCCACATGCCACTCAGTTCAAGGGCAACTAGGGCTGGCCAGCCAGTGATGTCTATGCCCCACCAGTGAATAAACAAAATGAGGTTAGAAAGCAGGGCTTGTTATTGGTATTTTACAGGCTTTTCTAGGCCATGTACATCCTTGGCCTTTCTCCTCAGGCCTCTATTTGGGATTAGCGTGACCTGGGTGGTAGTTATTGTCAGTGTAGACTCGATGGGCCAAAGGGCCTTTTCTATGCTGTATGACTCTGTGGCTAATACAGATTCAGCATATTGCTTTTTTAATCTATTTTCCACTTACCTCGTGATTTGCAAATTTTCTTTTTACCTGGGGCGATTTTAGGCAAGAGAGTGCCACGTTCCGGAATTGTGGGTAAACTATTCAGGACAGCTTTAGTAAACTCTGAAATAAGGCAGTGTCTTGGGCGTTGCTGGCTAGCCAGCATTTATTGCCCAGCCCTAAGCTGCCCTTGGACTGAGTGTCTTTATGGCAACTGATTTATCAAATCGTGTCATTTTTCTTAAGTCAGGAAGGTGAAGAGCCACAAAGTAATGGATAGCGTTCTTATCACGAGGGACACTGCACATTTTCCAATGTGATTTGCATCATTGCAATTAACAGAGAATAAGATTGTCCAAATGCTCTTGCTTTCAGATGCTGCCTTTTAACACACTGTTTTAGCAATGTGTGCCATGCCTTCTCTTTGAAGCATGGCTTTTGAATGCATTTGGTTGTGCCATGCCTTTCCTTTGATTCGGTGCCAGTGCGCAATCAGCCAAGCTCATTAACAAAAGATCGAGTGGCTCATTTCCAGTTTGTTAAATAAACTGCTTCATTTGCATGGTTTTATTCAACTTTCCACTCCTTTCTGCCAACATGTTATAGGCATATCAAAAGTACCATTTATTATGACTCTGTAGTAACCGCTTGCATATATAGACACAGAGCACCTTTAATATCATAGAGTATCATACAGGGGCAACATGGTGGCACAGTGCTTAGCATTGCTGCCTCACAGCGCCAGGGACCCGGGCTTGATTCCCAGCTTGGGTCACTGTCTGTGTGGAGTTAGCACGTTCTCCCCATGCCTGCGTGGGTTTCCTCCGGGTGCTCCAGTTTCCTCCCACACTCGAAAGACGTGCTGGTTAGGTGCATTGTCCATGCTAAATTTTCCCTCAAGTGTACCCGTACTGAACTATTATGGAAGGGAATTCCAGGATTTTGACCCAGCGACAGTGAAGGAATTGCAATATAATTCCCAATCAGGATGGTGATTGGCTTGGAGAGGAATCTCCAGGTGTTGGTTTTCCCAGGTTCCTGCTGTCCTCGTCCTTCTAGATCATGGTGGGTTTGGGAGGTGCTGCCTAAGGAACCTTGGCGAGTTCCTGCAGTACATCTTGTATACACAATGCGTTGGCAGTGGTGAAAGTCAATGTTTGTGGAAGGGCTCTCAATTTCCTAGGATGCTCTCAGCATCTGACCTTGGAAGTAGACAGTCTGACATATGTAAGAAACCTTCCCCTAAGTAGGGGCTTCTTTGGCTGACCCACAACTGCTGGGTTATAGCTCTTGCTACATGTCCACCTCCAGCACAAAGATACACCTCGGCACAGTAGTCACAGCCACCATCCCCAACCTCATCCGGACCCCAATATCACCTCCAAAACTGCTTCTGTAAGGCAGGGTAAGATCCCGCCCATCGTGTCAGAGGTGAATGCCATTGGGGCAGCACAGTGGCATAGTGGTTAACACTGCTGCCTCACAGCACCCGGGACCAGGGTTCAATTCTCAGCTTGGGTCACTGCCTGTGCGGAGTCTGCATGTTCTCTCCATGTCTGCATGGGTTTCCTCCAGGTTCTGCAATTTCCTCTTCCAGTCCAAAAGACTTACTGGTTTGGGTTGATTGCTAAATTCTCCCTCAGTTTACCCGAACAGGTACTGGAGTGTGGCGACTAGGGGGTTTTCACAGTATTGTAGTGTCAATGTAAGCCTACTTGTGACATTAATAAATAAACTTAAGCATTGCCAGAGTGGAAATCGACAGACAGGATAATGGACAGGAGATGAGCTTTGCAATTGTGTTCTGGGTCAAAGAGAAAGTTACACCCACACAAAGATAAGGCAGCCCTTCACTACACAGCAAACAACTCAAATCCATGTCGACTTTACATAAGAACATAAGAACATAAGAAATAGGAGCAGGAGTAGGCCATCTAGCCCTTCGAGCCTGCCCCGCCATTCAATAAGATCATGGCTGATCTGTTGTGGCTCAGTTCCACTTTCCCGCCCTCTCTTTAGCAATGTCCCCCTTGCTGCTAGGTCCTCTCTCTATTCTGACCAGACTTCATTGGAAGGAGTTAGTTCAGGAACTTTTAATGAATCAAATGGACAAATGCAATTTTTACACAGTGAGCGAGGAAGTGCTGACACGATCACCATCTTCCATGAACAATTACACTCGCAACAACTTTCCTGTTTGTTTAAGCTCTCAGAGATGTCAATGACTAGAACAGCTCTATCTGAGGGAAAATCACAGACAGATGCAACCTAGCAGAAATTTTACTTTTCAGGTTTATTCTAACACTGTTTATTGCATGAGGTTGCAGATACAGTATTATAGCTGTGTGGTTTAGAGCAGACAAGGGGAAGGTCCCTACCCGAGACTGTGAGCCTGCAAACTTCAGGATTATTCGTGGGGGTCAAACTATCAACATTCCAAAGTTCCCTTTATCTTTCCAACAACCCTAAAGAGAGATAAATACGAAATGCCTTGGATGCTGGAAATGTGAAATAAGAACAGAAACCAGCCTCCCATCAATTGACTCTGTCTACACTTCCCACTGCCTCAGCAAAGCAGCCAGCATAATCAAGGACCCCACACACCCCAGACATTCTCTCTTCTACCTTCTCCCATCGGGATAACGATACAAAAGTCTGAGGACACATACCAGTCGACTCAAGAACAGCTTCTTCCCTGCTGCTGTCAGACGTTTGAATGGACTTACCTTGCATTAAGTTGATCTTTCTCTCCACCCTAGCTATGACTGTAACACTACATTCTGTACTCTCTCATTTCCTTCTCTATTAACGGCATGCTTTGTCTGTGTAGCGCGCAAGAAACAATGCTTTTCACTGTCTGTTAACACGTGTGACAATAATAAATCAAATCAAAATCAAAAAGCTTCCTGTCAACTCTGTTTTTATCTCTCCAAAGATGCTGCCAGACCTGCTGAAATTTTCCAGAACTTTCTGTTTTTGTTTCTAAAAAGAGAAACATGATCTGGATGACTTGCTCACGCGGGAAGGTAAACTCTGACGGATCAGTTGGGTCAGATGTCCTGTTTCTGCATTGTAACTGTTTCTGGCCCCGACACTGACCGGTATCCTGGCCAGAGGTCATTGTGGCTCTCCAAATTTTCTTTGAAGATCCACTGGATCTCACCAGTCCAAGGGAAACAGGAACATTGCTGAAACAATGGAGGCTCACAATATAAGAAAGGTTGCATTGGATAAGGTTCCAGAATGTCAAATGGGTTTAAGGCTAATATTGAACATAAGAACTTATTCTTAAATAGACCTTTTCTTGTCTTAAGGGATCCCAAGAGATTCCTGTTGAGACCTGAATGACCATTGAAAACAATTACTGGGGAGGATTTTCCAACCCCGCTCGCAGCATGCTTTTGCATTGGCAGAAGTAGCCCGCCATTGGCCAGTGGTGGGATCTTCCAGTCCCGTCGCTGTCACCAGGATTTCCCATTGTTTGCACCCTCCGTCACCGGGGAACCCACGGCGGCGGGCTACCATTGGTGGGGCTGGAAGGCCCCACCGGCAGGAACGGCCGGATAATTTGTGGGCGGCACGATGCCACAGTGGTTATCACTGTTGCCTCACAGTGTCAAGGACCTGGGTTCGATTCCCAGCTTGGGTCACTGCCTATGCGGAGCCTGCATGTTCTCCCCATGTCTGCAGGGATTTCCTCCGAGTGCTGCGGTTTCCTCCCACAGTCCAAAAGATATGCTGGTTAGGTGCATTGGCCATGCTAAATTCTCCCAGACAGGTGCCAGAATATGGCGACTAGAAGATCTTCACAGTAACTTCATTGCAGTGTTAACGTAAGCCTACTTATGACACTAATAAATATTTCTCTAAATTTCAGGCATTGTTTAAATCTATCTGGCACCTATTCAGGTTTTCTGAGGGAGAATTAAGCATGGCCAATGCACCTAACTAGCACATCTTTCGGACTGTGGGAGGAAACTGGAGCATCTGGAGGAAACCCACGCAGACATGGGGAGAACGTGCAAACTCCACACAGACAGTGACCCAAGCCAGGAATCGAACCCAGCTCCCTGGTGCTGAGAGACAGCAGTGCTAAGCACTGTGCCACTGTGACACCCTTGCCTTTGAACTCTGCCATCTACCAATCATCCTGTGTCAAAATGTTGTGAGCTTTCACAGAGGGGAACTCATGATTCAACGCTCGATATATTCCAGAAAATGACATGCATCTTAAAGTGATTAGAGTTAAAAAAAATCATTGTCAGGATTCAGCTGAAAATTAATCACATGAACGTCATTCCTGTGGCCTGGAATATACTCGGAACATTTCTCCTTTTCCCCAACCCAATATTTGGGTCATGTTCTTTTCAAATCCATTGTTCTCGATTCAATTGAGAACGTAGATGTTGTATCTTTTTGTAAAATGCCGATGCAGAATGTCTGAAAAGAGCTTTAGCCATAAGTACAAGTTGAAATATCTCCAAAGCACTAGAAAAATAAGGATTTGATGGTTTGCATTTCATTAAAATGATTCATTGTGGTGTTTGACTCAATACAGCTGCCGACAATTCTACTGGTTAATCATGCATTGTAAATATAACCAGAAATGCTACACAGCAATGACTCTTAGTCATGCACAACGGAACGGAGCCTGTAGGAACTAAAGCCCTTTATAAAGCACACAGAATCTTTTATGATTTGCTGACACACACAATTTGATCATGACATTTTAAGTGACTTCCCCACCCCCCATTTCAATTTCACTCCCTCCACGCTGAAAACACTGGCTGAGAAATTCAACCACCCAATCTTTGATCGCTGAGTCACATCCCAGTTCCAACATGTCAGGCAGGAAGACCATGTTCATTATGACCTGCCCATTGATAAAAGTTGAGAACAAAATCAGCACGCAGTGCCCCGGTCTGCCCAGAGATTTGCACTTGGAAATTAGGGCTGGAGTTTTACAGTGCCCAAAGGGACAGGTTAGGCCCACTCACCCAAGAGTCAATTGAGGCCTCGAAATGTCCAATCAGTGGTCACTTAAAGGGGCTTCATCAAACTGCCATTGGGAGTTTACCAGAGCGGGTGCCAAGTGTTTAGCCCGTCATAAGGTGATGTTTGGTGAGAGGACCAAAAGCTTGGTTGGAGTATCTTAGCAGAAAAAAGCAAGGTAGGTAGGGAGGAGGAGGTGGAGGTAGGGACATTGAGGTAGGAAGGGGGAAGTCGGGGTTAGGAGTGGGAGGTGGAGGTGAGTTGGGGATAAACTACACCAGAAATTCAAGTGGACTAAACATATGTGGAGTTTGCACATTCTCCTCGTGTCTGCGTGGGTTTCCTCCAGGTGCTCCGGTTTCCTCCCACAGTCCAAAGATGTGCGGGTTAGGTTGACTGACCACGCTTAAATTGCACCTTAGTAGTACAGTGAGATGTGTAGGTTACAGGGATTAGTGGATAAGATATGTAGGGATATGGGGGTAGGGCCTGGGTGGATTTGTGGTCGGTGCAGACTCGATGGGCCAAATGGCCTCTCTCTGTATTGTAGGGTTTCTATGATTTCTATATAAATGTTATGAGCAGATCAGAGGCGAGGAATCCTTTGGCGAAAAACTCACCTCCTGACTTCCAAAAGCCTATCCACCATCTATCTGGCACAAGTCAGGAGTGAAATGAAATACTTCCCACTTGCCTGGATGAGTGCAGCTCCAAAAGCACTCAAGAAGCTCAACACCATCCAGGACAAAGCAGCCTGCTTGATTGGTACCCCTTTCACAGACATTCAATCCCTCCAGCACCAACGATCAGCAGTATGTACCAGCTACAAAACGCGCTGCAAGAACTCACGAAGGTTCCTTTGGCAGCATCCTCCAAATCCACAAACCCATCTAGAAGAACAAAAGCAGCAGATACCTAGGAACACCAACACTGATGTTCCCTCCCAAGTTGCGCACCATCCCAACTTGGAAATATATTATCATTCCTTCACTGTTGCTGAGTCAAAATCCTGGAACTGCTTCCCTAACAGCACTGTGGATGCAGCTTCTCCTCAGAGACCTCAGTGGTTCAAGAAGGCAGTTCACCACCGCCTTTTCAAGGGCAATTAGGGATGGGAATAAATGCTGGTCTAGCCACATTCTTTAAAATGTATAAAATTAAAACTGGGGAACCTCACAAGACAGAATTCGTGGAGTGCAGGTATCTTGAAGGGTTGTGGGGCTGGAGGAGATTATTGAGATGGGGAGGGTCGAGAAACCTTGGCAGGACCTGAAAACAAGAGTGGAAACTTTAAAATTCAGATGTTGCTTGATGGGAAGCCATCAGTGAGCACCAGGGTGAGAGGGGAACGGGGTGTGCTGTGAGTTTCAAACACCGACAGCAGAGTTTTGGAAGACCCCAAGTTTCTGAGGGCAGAATGTATGAGACAAAAAGAAGGAATCTAACACAATCACAGGAGAAAAAATACTAGAAAAGTTAATGGGACTAATATCCCTTGGACCTGATGGCTAGGGACATTCTCAGGTCTAATAGTGGGTGCATTGGTTACAACATTCCAAAATTCCCTTCTTTCTGAAAAGATCCCCAGTAGATTGGAAAACCCGAAATGTAACATTATTATTGACTGGGACAATGACTATATTCAAGGCTGAAGTTTGACAGATTTCTGATCGACAAGGGAGGACAGGCAGGAAAAAGGAGTTGAGGCCATAATCAGATCAGTTACGATTGTCTCGAATGGCAGCTAGCAGACTCGATGGGTCAAATGGCCTACTTCTGTTCCAATTTCTTATGAGGCCAAATAGGAGGGTATTGAGATAGTCGAATCTGGAGGTAGCAAAAGCTGGGATGAGAGTTTCAGCAGCAGCTGAGTTGAGACTGGGGTGAAGTCAAGCCTCCTCCACCCTAGTTGCATGTGCTTGACCCCCTGATAGATCTATCACAACCTGTGATGTTCAGTCTTCATGTGGAACTGAAGAAATGCTAAGCAATTCACGGAGACCATTCAAAATGACTACTTCCACCACCACCCTCCTCCCCATCCCCACCCCCTGCTTCCCCACAACCCGCCCCCAATCAGGTTGAAGAGAGAGCTGCAAAAGGCCAAGACGGAGTACCTATAAAGAGGGGAAAGGATGGTGATCCCAAGAGGATCATAAGCAGGGCAGGCCACCCTCATTCCCTGACCTAACTGAATCCCAAGGGACCAAGAACAAACAAATGGGCTGAAGCCGCTAACCACAGCCATGGCATATAAACTATGGAGTAACAAAAATATGTACATCCACAGGTGCATTTTAGAAAGTCAATTTTTGAAATATAGCAGTGACGTGCAAGCACAAAGATCCAGAACAGTAAATGCACTCTGAATACATCCAAAGCAATACAACAGCTTCTTTCCTGCTGCCATCTGACTTTTAAATGGGCCCACCTCGCATTAAGTTGATCTTTCTCTACACTCCAGCTATGACTGTAACACTACATTCTGCACTCTCTCCTTTCCTTCTCAATGAACGGTATGCTTTGTCTGTATAGTGAGCAAGAAACAATACTTTTCACTGTATACTAATTCATGTGACAATAATAAGTCAGATCAAATCAAAATGAAAAGAAGTCAAATGGGCGGCACGCTGGCACAGTGGTTAGCACTACTGCCTTGCAGCACCAGGGATCTGGGTTTGATACCTGGCTTGGGTCAGTCTCTGTGCAGAGTCTGCATGTTCTCCCATCTGTGCCTGCATGTGTTTCCTCCAGGTGCTCTAGGGTTTCCTCCTACAGTTCAAAGATGTGCATTGGCCATGATAAATTGCCCCTTAGTGTCAGTGGACTATATAGGGTAAATAGATGGAGTTATGGGAATAGGGCTTAGGTGGGGTGGTGGATGGACTGAATGGCCTCCCTCTGCGCTGCAGAGATTCTATGATTCAAATGATTTTAAAGCCTGCATTCTCATCCCATGTCAATTCACAAACAGCGTCTACAATGGAAAAGTCCTGGAAAACTAACTCAAGGACATGAAGCACTGATAAAGGGGAAAGCGATCTTTATCACCGCGCATGCTTTTGCAGGTGAGATCACTTGTAAGCATTAATTCCACCCACCAGCCCCCAACAGACATTAAAGCAATGAACCCAGCTTGCACTGGCTGGATGGAATGGCATTGCTTATCATGAGCAAGATAGCTGCAGAAAAGCACAAAAAAAACATTACTTACTCGCCTTGTGGAAAAACATGATTGTAAGTATCACTTGCAACACAGTAGTGTGACAGCTAGATAATAAATCCTTCCTTGGAATAAATACATTTTGATTTTCTTCCAGCCATGAGCTCAGGGGCCCACACCATCTAACTGTGCGAACTGTAGAAGCTGCCCCAAGGCTTTCAGCCAAGCAAACTGGTCAAAATCATCTCTGAGTGCGTGCCCATTATTAGTCCAGGTCAAAGAAAATAAATAATTTCAGTGGGGCGCAATATTAACCCACCTAGCAGGGTAGAAGGGCAGTTAAAAAGGGACACGTTACTTAACTACCCAAATAAAGAAAAGTAAAATTTATTTATTAGCGTCACAAGTAAGGCTTACATTAACATTGCATTGAAGTCAAATTCCCCTAGTTGCCACACTCCAACGCCTGTTCGGGTACACTGAAGGAGAATTTAACATGGACAATGCACCTAATCAGCACGTCTTTCAGACTGTGGGGGGAAACCGGAGCACCCGGAGGAAACGCACGCAGACACGGGGAGAACGTGCAAACTTCACACAGACAGTGACCCAAGCTGGGAATCAAACCCGGTCCCTGGCGCTGTGAGGCAGCAGTGCTTACCACTGTGCTACCATGCCGCCAAATATCAAATCCTTTGCACACAGTCTCCTGTACAACCCTACAAGGTCCTACAGGTGTTCCTGTGGGTGGCATAGTGGTTAGCACTGCTGCCTTACAATGCCAGGGACTGGGTTCGATTCCCGGCTTGGATCATTGTCTGTGCGGAGTCTGCTTGTTCTCCCCGTGTCTGCGTGGGTTTCCTCCGGGAGCTCCAGTACCCCCCCCCACAGACCAAAAGGTGTGGTGGTTAGACACATTGGCTGCGCTAAGTTCTCCCTCAGTGTACCATAACAAACACCGGAGTGCGGCGACTAGGGGATTTTCACAGTAATTTTATTGCAGTGTTAATGTAAGCCTACATGTGACATTTATAAATAAACTTAAACTTAAAACTTTAGGTAACATGCCTGCTTAAAGCAAGTAGGAGTCCCAGGAATTTGTGCAATTGGAAACCATACGATATGAATGGAGCCCAGGTGGCATTTTGACAGAGAGATTTTCCTGCTAGGTTGTCACAGTTCCACAGTTGGTGGGTAAAGATGAAGAGACTCTCTAGGGAGAATTTCTCTGTGAAACTAGCTCCTCTACCTCAGACACCCATCCACATCCCTCTCCCTCCCTGTGAAAGCCTCCCTCTCGTGTCAGCCGTGGCTCAGTTAGTGCCACTCCCGGCCCTGAGGCTCCAGGTTGAACTGCCACTCCAGGGCTCGTCCACTGAAACCAAGGCTGACTCTCCAAACCTGACCGTGTGCTGCACTGTCGGAGGTGGTGCCTTTCAGATGAGACGTTAAACTGAGGCTGGGTTCGTCTGCCTCGATGCATGTTAAAGACCCCAAGGCACTATTCTGAAGAGAAGGGCAGTTCTTCCCTGGCACCTTGGCCAACATTCATCCCTCAGTCAGCAGTGCAAAAACGGATTATCTAATCGTAATCACTTTGTTGTTTGTGGGAGTTTCTGCGCGTAATGATTGCTGTGTTACCTGTAGCACGACAGTGACAATAGTTTGGAACTACCTCATTGACCGTAAAGGGCTTTTAAACATCCGGTGATTGTTGAAGGCGCTATATAAATGCAAGTCTTTCTTTCAGGTGGCAGCTGGCACCCACTCTGTGTCCTCTGGATGGAAAGTGGGCCTGAGGAGGCCCCAGCCCTGAAGGTCAAAATCGTTAACGGGAGGAGGATGTTTATGTTAAACATTACAGAAGGGAACCTTCAAAAGGCACAAGCAGGACAAATATATGCTTAACTTGAACAAGTTCAGACTAAACAACTTGAAATAGATTAACACCCATTCAAAATGAAAATGAACAGAAATGAACTCTATGACTGCTGAAGCTGGGAGAAAGAAGTATGGGATTCACTGAGGTGAATCTAGGACTACAAAGGAAGTTGGAAGGGATCAGACTCACAAACAGGGGACCAGAGTCATAGAGGTTTATAGCATGGAAACAGGCCCTTCAGCCCAACTTGTCCATGCTGCCCTTTTTTGCCACTAAACTAGTCTCAATTGCCCGCATTTGGCCCATATCCTCTATACCCATCTTACCCGTGTAACTGTCTAAACGCTTTTCAAAAGACAAAGATAAAAGACAAAGGGTAACATTTAAAAATTCTAAGTGTAAGAACATTAGCAGTTATAAATAGCTAAAAATCCATGAACACAAGTGGGTCGGGATTCTAAAAGAGTTCACCTGTCTTCCAAAATAAAACTTTTGAGGCAAATTAGCGCTCGAGTCTCAAGGAGAAGGAAACTCCCGACAAGCCCCAATGATATAAAACAATTAAACCCCATTGCTCGACTGGACCCTCTCAGGTCAGACAGAGCCTCAGGGTTTGATGCATTGTCAATCATTGTCGAAATAAAAAGGCGCCATGGTGGCACAGTGGTTAGCACTGCTGCCTCACAGTGCCATGGACCCAGGTTCGATTCCTGGCTTGAGTCACTGTCTCTGTGGAGTTTGCATGTTCTCCCTTTGTCTGCGTGGGTTTCCTCCAGGTGCTCTGGTTTCCTCCCACACTCCAAAAGACATGCTGGTGCATTGGCCATACTAAATTCTCCCCTAGCGTACCTGAACAGGCACCAGAGTGTGGCGACTAGGGGATTTTCACAGTAACTTCATTGCAGTGTTAACGTACACCTACTCGTGACATTAATTAACAGTGCCAATGGGACCAGCAAATTGGAAAGCAACGCAGACATCTTGTCAGGCGTTATAGCAACCACTTTGTAAACAGAGTAACCCCACAGATTTACATAGAATCCCTAAAATGCACATGAGGCCATTTGGCCCATCAAGTCAGCACCAACTCTCTGACATGGTATCTTACCCAGGCCCCCTCCCCCGCCTTATCCCTGTGATCCAGTACATTTACTATGGCTAATCCCAACTAAACTACACATTTTTGGACACAAAGTGGCAATTGAGCATGGCCAATCCACCTGCACACCTTTGAAGTGTGGGAGGAAACCAGAGCACCCGGAGGAAACCCACACAGACACGGCGAGAACGTGCAAACTCCACACAGTCACCCGAGGCCGTAATTGAACCTGGGTCCCTGGTGCTGAGGCAGCAGGGTTAACCACTGTTCCACCCCTTGTCTTTCCCTTTGATGGCAAATATATCGGCTAAACAATCTCCTCAATTTCCTTGAGGAAGTGACAAATCAGGTCAACTTTGGCGAACACTACAACCTCGGGTACTCGGTTAATAATTAGATTCAAATCTCTGCAGACGTTGGGTAATATTTTGTTATGGTAGAAAATAATGCAGATCCTGGCAACTATGTAGCAGCTTTAACATAGTACAATGTCCCAAGGCGTTTCACAAGAGCTAAAGTGGGCTAACAATTGGCACTGAGCTACACAAGGTCATTTAAAGGAATATTAGGGCACATGAACAAAAGAATAGGTTTTACATAGTGTCTTAAACGAGAAAAGTGGCATAGGGAGGGCATTAGAGACCTTTAGGCCTCAGCAGCTGAAGGCATGGCCACCAATGGTGGAATCATTAAAAATCAGGGGATGCTCTAACGGCTAGAATCATAATACGTGGAGCGTTATGGGGCTGGGATAGATTACCAAAATAGGGTGGGTGTGAGGCCATGGAGAGATTGGAAACAAGGATGTGAATTGTGCTCTTGTGACAGTTACTGTGCACTAAAGTGCCCAGGAATTTTTCCACATGACAAGATCCCACAAACAATGTTAAAAGGACAGTTATCAACTGAACAATACCAAAACAACCAACAGAAGTTGTAATTCTTCCCATCAGTGCTGTGATTCTGTGTACCCCCAATCTATGCTTCTACCTAACAGAGGTCTCATGCTGCCGTTCAAAATTTACCAGTCTTGCCTTTACAATAGGCAGCACCTGTATTCTTGCTTTGCACAAAAATAACAAATGCATTATATTCCAGTTTTATCTCAGAACAGGTTTGTTTCAGTGACTTGTAATGTTCGATTCACCTTCCAAACTTGTGCACAAATAAAGCTAAAGCATACAGCTGCCGAAAGGGAGATGGGGGAGACTCACAGAGAGAACACACTCCTAACACAATCCTCCAGAAGGGTCATTTGGATCTGAAACATAGGTTAGAATTCCCCGATCTCGTATGCATCCCCCCACCCCTGCCATTGAGAATGGAGGATTTAGCACTCTGCCAAAGCTCCATTCACTACAGCGGGTCTGGAGAACCTTAGCCAAAGATGAGGTCGGAAAATTCCAGCCCATTCACTCTTTTTCTCTCTCTCTCCACAATTGCTGCCAGACCTGCCAAGTTCATCCAGCACTTTCTGATTTTGTTTCAGCGCTCCTAATGCTATCCGGCTCGCAGTGCAGGAGTACAATATTTAACACAGGGTGAGTTGAAGATTTGTATCACAATAGAAACTTTACAGTGCAGAAGAAGGCTGTTTGGCCCTTCGAATCTGTACCGACTCTCTGACACAGCTTCTTTCGCCAGGCCCTATCCCCAGAATCCCACATCCTTACTCCGCTATCCCCCTAACGTACACATCTTTGGACATTAAGAGACAATTCAGCACGGCCAATCAACCTACCCTGCACATCTTTGGACAGTAGGAGGAAACTGGAGGAAACCTATGCAGACACAGGGAGAATGTGCAAACTCCGCACAGACAGTTTCTGGAATTGAACCTGGCGCTGTGAGACAGCAGTGCTAACCACTGTGCCACCATGGATTCATTAAAAACATTGAAAAATGTGTCTCAGTCCTTATTCTATCGCTTGACATAAAGTAAAAAGTAAAGGTTATTTATTAGTTACAAGTAAGGTTTACATTAACACTGCAAAGAAGTTACTGTGAAATTCCCCTAGTTGCCACAATCTGGCGCCTATCAGCGCTGTGATTCTGTGTAGCTCCCAATCTTTGCATCTACCTAACAAAGGTACGATCAGTGTACCTAACCAGCACGTCTTTCAAATAAATGAGGAACAACAGTGCAAACAACAGTGCAACAGGCACCAAATCCTCAGCTTTTGACAAGGAGTTCAGGTTGATAAATTTATCCACCACCAAAAGTTAAGAGATTTTACCATCAGAGTAACATAGTGGATGTGGTCGGAATTAGTGCTGTTCTGGCTTTGCACGCCGCTGCTAAGGATTGCTGCCCCTAGTCAAGATTGCGTTGCAGTACTTCTGGTGGGCTGAGCCCAGGCTAATCTTCTCCAGAGGCTGTTCAGTTAAAGCCCAGAGTAACACCCCGTTCCCAGCCCGCTGGCAAAAATGAACCAGAGCCGTTCAGAATGTCTCTGGAGTCAGTGCAGGAAAGCTTAATCAGAAAAGATAACCCCCACTCTGCGCACCCACCCCACCCCGTTACAGTTAATACTTAGACAGAATACATGCCGTTCTCTTACCTTAAGAAAAACCAGACTTTTTTTGGGGGGGTGGGGAGATAGAACGAATGAAACGTGGATCGATTTCAAATTAAGACTCTCCCGTTCGCAGTACTTTTAACAACATGCTTAATGTATCTGCTTCTCCAAAAAAAATGCGCTCTAATCCTCCACACTGATATCTCTGTGCTGTCACAAGGTCTTGCAATGGTACAAGTCCGCCTTGCTTCAAGACATTTCTCTGAAGCAGCAAAACAAAGAGATATTAAGTTTCCTGTCTTGGGAATTAAACCACATATGACACAGGCAGCTACTATTTAAAGAACTGATAGTTGGAGGACAAATTCTTTAGTTCGCCTTTTCCTATTACCTGGAGCTGTTTATCTACCCCCTAATTTTTGCAACAAATCGATTCATTGGAATTAGCAGTTTAGCTGAGTGCAGCCTCATTTTAAACACTGGCTTCCGTAGCAAACGAGATTAAAAACAAATGTTTCTTTTCAAACTGCCGGGGCATTTTCTTTTGATGTCCAGTTCACTGTCATTCCAGAACTGCTGTAAAATGTGTGGCCCGACACAAGATTGCATTTCCTTACTGAAGTTGTTAACACAAAAACAGCGAAGCCACTGACACGATGCTACTTTGTACTCGGGTGCGCTCTGAAACACACCACTTCCAAATCAACAAACGTGCAGTGAAACTGAAGCGATTACCGTGAGCTTCACCCCAGAGTGTTTTTGGAAAACGCTTGTGTGAAGAAGAGGTAAAAGGTCATTTTTTTTTCGCCAAGGGCCTGACATTGCAGTTCAGTGTGATCTGTATAATTATCTGGAATTCTCTCTTTCTTAAAATACTACATGTTTTACTTTTTAAAAATTCCATCAGCCTTTTGCAGCATTGGTTTAACTTAAAAACACAAACACAATAGTGATAAAAATTCTTCCAATGTAAATCCCCAGTGGCACAGTGGTTAACGCTGCTGCCTCACAGCGGTGGGGACCCGGGTCCAATTCGCAGCTTGAATCACTGCCCCGTGTTTGCCTGTGTTTCCTCCAGGTGCGCCAATTTCCTCCCACGGTCTGAAAGACGTGCTGGTTGGGTGCATTGGCCATGCTAAATTCTCTCTCAGTGTATCCAAACAGGCGCCAGAGTATGGCAACTAGGGGATATTCACAACAACTTCATTGCTGTGTTAATGGAAGCCTACTTGTGACACCAATAAATAAAATTAAAGTTAGAAGTATAAAAACTCTCCCTCGACATCTACTGCTGGGATACATGTGATCAAACCTCACTCTGTGACTGGATCCAAGACTTCCTCACCCACAGACTGCAATCAGTAAAGATAGGCAGCAATATCGCCTCCATGATTATCCTCAACACCGGTGCCCTGCAAGGCTATTTCTTCAGCCGCTTATTAAATTCCTTATACACATATCACATATGACTGTGTGGCCAAATTCCCCTCCAATTCGATTTTCAAGTTTGTTGATGCTACCAGTGTAGTGGATGGGATCTCAATGACGAGGTGGAGTCTGGTGAAATGGTGTGAGAACAATAGTCTCTCCTTCAATGTCAGGAGACTAACACCGCAAGAAACTACAAAAGGTAGTGACTGAAGCCCAGTCCATCAAGCAAAGGAGCCTCCCATCCATTGACTCCGTCTGCAATTGCTGCTGCCTCAGAAAAGCAGCCAGCATGATCAAGGACCCCACACACCCTGAACATACTCTCTTCCACTTTCTTCTGTCGGGAAAAAGATACAAAAGTCCGAGATCAGATACTTGCATGGGGTTTACATGTCTATTAATGACAGGTTAAAAAACATTGGGAGCAAAGCTATATCCCTAACACAGAACAAATACATAATCAAGTTAGACTTTTCCTAACAGCCACCTGTTTATAGTTCCAAAATAATGTCAACCCTAAAAATGTATACACAAATTAAACTTAAACCTGTATTGGAAGCCACCTGTGTAGAACAGCTGAAGTTGATCCCAGAAGGGATATCCTTGTGGCTAGACTTTGCTGCATAAGGAACTAACTGGATTCTTTAGATTTTGGTCTAAATTAATCCAATGTAAAAATAGACAAGCATCATTTATAGAACCATAGAATCAGTGGGTTTTACGGAGGCCTTTGGCCCATCGAATCTGCACTTACACTAACTATCACTAAAGGTGCGCTAATCCCATTTTCCTGCACTTGTCCCATATCCTTGAATGTTATGATATTTCAAGTGCCCATTCAAATTTTTTTTTAAATTTTTTTTTAAATTTGTAAGGTTTCCGGCCTCCACTACCTTCTCGGGCAGTGCGTTGCAGATTCCCACCACTCTCTGAGTGAAAAATATTTTTTTCCAATTCCCTCTGAATTTCTCGCCCCTTACCCTAAAACTATGCTCCCTTGTGATTGACCCCCTTAACCAAGGGGAACAATTGCTCCCCACTCACCCTTCGTAGCACAGAAGGTTTCTGTTCTGCCCATCATACCTATACCATCTCCCTAAAATATCTATCAGTTAGACCTGTCACCCTGAGTGTTTGCACTTTTTTTTCTTTGCCAAGTGTTTCCAGACTTTTGAACATATTCATCATTTAGAAAATAGTTTTGAAATTTCACACATTGGACTTTGTTTGGGTCTAATGGAACAATGTTAATAAGTTTTAAGTTGATTTATTAGTGTCACAAATAGGTTTACACTAACATTGCAATGAAGTTACTGTGAAAATCCCCTAGTCACTACTTTCCAGTGCCTATTTGGGTACACTGAGGAAGAATTTAGTATGGCCAATGCACCTAACCAGCACGTCTTTGGACTGTGTGAGAAAGCCAGAGCACCAGGGGGACGCCCACACAGACACAGGGAGAATGTGCAAACTCCACACAGACAGTCACCCAAGTCAGGAATTGAATCCGCGTCCCTGGTGCTGTAAGGCAGCAATGCTAACCAATGTTCCATCATGCCAACCCCACCCCCCATGGGCTCCACTCTTCAGTTTGATCCAGCTTGATTTTTCCCGAACACTGGAAGCTTACTGTAGGAGCCAAATGTAAAACAATCTTTTGATTTGTAAAGGAGAGAAATTGTCAGGGAAAGATGCGTGGCACACACGGGGACAAAAATGTAGTGAGCCTTTCCAGTGTTAACATTTTAAACTGAATATTATAACGGTTTATTCTGGCGGAATGGAATGATTGTCTGTACAGAGTCTGCACATTCTTCCTATGTCTGTATCGGTTTCCTCCGGGCACTCCGGTTTCCTCCCATGCTGCAAAGATGCGCAGGTTAGGCGAAATGGCCATGCTAAATTGCCCCTCAGTATACCGAGATATGTAGGTCAGATGGATTAGCCATGGTAAGCGTGTGGGGTTACAGGGATAGAGCGGGAGAGAAGGCCAGGGTAAGATACTCTGTCAGAGAGTCTGAGAAGACTTGTTGGGCTGAATGACCTCATCTACACTGTAGGGATTCTGTGATTTTAAGAGTCATGAACCTGGGCGAGGGTGGAGAGGGACATTGATTTAAGGTGAAGGGCAACAGAAGCTAAGATGACAAGAGGAAAACGTTCCAAAATCGTAGCAGTGGTTAGGAAGGAGGCAGATTCAACCACAGCTTTCCAATGGGAATTGGATCATTATCTGAAGAGAAAGGATTTGCAAGACCACAGGGAAAAGGCAAGGGAGTGGAACGAATTGAGTTGCTATTCTTGCATGAGAGACAGCACAACTGGCTGAACAGTTGCAGTACAAAAGTATTTTGTGAATTTATAAAACCCAGTACTAAATATGCAGAAAGAAATTAAACCCCATGGGCCAGATTTCCCATCTCAGGGATCTGTTTTGGGGCCACTGCTGTTTGTAATTTTTATAAATGATCTGGATGAGGGTATAGAAGGATGGATTAGTAAATTTGCTGATGACACCAAAGTCGGAGGAGTGGTAGATAGTGAAGAGGGGTGTCATAGTTTACAGAGAGACTTGGACAAGTTGCAGAGCTGGGCCGAGAAGTGGCAAATGGAGTTTAATGCGGAAAAGTGTGAGGTAATTCACTTTGGCAGGAATAACAAATGTGTAGAGTATAGGGCTAACGGTAGGACTCTGAATAGTGTTGACGAACAGAGGGATCTAGGTGTATATGTGCTTGGATCCCTGAAAGTTGGAAATCAAATCGATAATGTTGTTAGGAAGGCATACGGTGTCTTGGCATTTATTGGTAGGGGGATTGAACTTCGGAGCCACAACGTCATGTTGCAGCTGTACAAAACTCTGGTGCGGTCGCACTTGGAGTATTGTGTACAGTTCTGGTCCCCACATTATAAGAAAGATGTGGAGGCATTGGAGAGGGTGCAGAGGAAGTTTACCAGGATGTTGCCTGGTATGGAGGGAAGGTCCTATGAGGAGAGGCTGAGGGATTTGAGGTTGTTTTCGTTAGAAAGAAGGCGGCTAAGAGGAGAGCTTATTGAAACGTACAAGATGATTAGAGGTTTAGATAGGGTGGACAGTGATAGCCTTTTTCCTCGGATGGAGAAAGCTAGCACGAGGGGACATAGCTTTAAATTAAGGGGTGGTAGTTGTAGGACGGATGTCAGAGGTAGGTTCTTTACCCAGAGGGTGGTAAGGGTATGGAATGCCCTACCTGCTGCAGTTGTTGATGCGCCAAGTTTGGGGGCGTTTAAGAGGTCCGTGGATGGGTTTATGGATGGAAAGGGAATGGTTTAGGTTAGAGGGTCAGACAGTGACCCGAGCCGGGAATCAAACCCAGGTCCCTGGAGCTGTGAACCACTGTGCTACCGTGCCACCCAAAGACGGAATTGGCAGGGGAAATATGTGGGTTTATGGGGATAGGGCCTGGGTGGGATTGTTGTCGATTCAGGCTTGCTTGATGGACCAAATGGCCTCCTTCTGCACTGTAAGGATTTTATGAGGGGCATTGCAGAAGACATGACCAATCAATCATTTCATTGAGACTGGAGTTACATGGCGGGTGGACAGTTAGGAATAGAAATATAGGAGCACGAGGAGGCCATTTGGCTCTATTGAGTCTACTCTACCTTCATCACAATCATGGCTGATCATCCCACTCAATAGCCTAATCTTGCTTTCTCCCCATAACCATTCATCCTGTTCACCCTAAGTGATATATCTGTCCGCCTCTTGAATACATTCAGTGTTTTGGCATCAACTACTTCCTGTGCTAATGAATTCCACTGGCTCACCACTTTTTGGGTGAAGAAATGTCTCCTCACCTCGAACCTAAATGGTCTACCCTGAATCCTCAGACTGTGACCCCTGGTTCTGGACTCCCCCACCATCAGGAACATCCTCCCTGCATCTACCCTGTCTAATCCTGTTAGAGTTTCATAAGTCTCTATGAGATCACCCCTTATTCATCTGAACTCCAGCGAAAACTATCCTAACCTAGTCAATCTTTCCTCGTACATCAGTCCCACCATCCCCAGAATCAGCCTGGTAAACCTTCGGGTCAGGTTCTCCTCCCTAAGGACATTAAGGACCCATTTGGGCTTCAAACACAGGTCAGTCACTTTCCATTGTTTTGTTATTGGTGTTGGCCCAGACTTGTTGAGGGCAATTTTAGCTTGTATCACCAAGTTAAACAAAATCGTCATCAGCCACTTTTACTTCTCAACATCAAATGGAATATTATCAATCAACGGGAAATTCGAATCGGATAGGCGTATAACAATTTGCTCACAAAGCTAAAAAGGGAGAACGTGCAGGGTTGCAGAGAGAACTCAGTGGATTGATACTAAATGAATTGCTGATTCAGACAGCCAGTGCAGTCATGATGGGCTGAATGACCTCGCCCTGTAACAATTCTGTAAACTTCAGGATTACTGGTCCATAGCTGTGGCAATTAAGGATTTACACCCACCAATATAAACAAATTACATATAGGCACAAGAGACTACAGTTCGTTGATACCTTCTCGTTTTCGTACCATAAGCTGTGTAAGAATGCAAGCGGATGTTAGAAAGATCACTTTGTTAGTTGAAACACTGGAGCAGCAGCATCAATAGAAGACAATAACCTAACCCTTCTCTTGGTTTTGTTTTTGGGAGAATGGTGGCACAGTGGTTAGCACTGCTCCCTCACAGCACCAGGGACCCTGGTTCAATTCCGGCCTTGGGTCACTGTCTGTCTGGAGTTTGCACATTCGCCCCACGTCTGTGTGAGTTTCCTCCGGCTGCTCCTGTTTCCTCCCACCTGGAGGATTGGCCATACTAAATTGACCCTAGTGTCAGGGGGATTGGCAGGGTAAATGTGTGGGGTTACAGGAATAGGGCTGGGGTGGAGTTGCGATCGGTGCGGATTTGATGGGCCAAATGGCCTCCTTCTGTACTGTAATGGTTCTATGATTCTATGAGACTGTTGACTTGGACTTTTTGCACTGCGAATGATGCCAATTCTCACGACCAGTGAAACCTTAAGTCCTTAATCTTGTTAGAAACAGGAATTAGATTATGTATGTTGTCAGGCACTGTTTAACAGTAAGAGCACTGTACATAGCTTCTGACAGTATGTTAACACGGCAGAACCACTGTGAGGAAGAAAATCCCCGAGATTAAAACTCCTGGCAATAACCTGAAGAGCTTCTGGCAGTAAAACTTAGAGAATATAAGAATCAAGCAACTCAGATAGTCCTCCCAGTTATTAGGAAATTTGGGTTATTTTTTCCTTGTTGTTTCTCTTTGAAGGATTAATCAAGTGAAAAGCCAGAAAATCTCCAGCACTCACTCACGTAGTGAAAAAATGAAGAACGTAGACACACATAATTTTTAAAATAACCAGGAAATTGTTGAACAAAAGAACTCCCTTTTTCACTGCTAATAATAGTTTGGAGGATATACCATAAGATATTTTAAAAAGGGAACTAGGAATTAATTTCCACACAAGCATTTAAGTCAGACAACATTCATGAATCACAACTTCCCAGAACTGGTGAGAGTTCTAGAGTCACCATGAGTAGCCTGTAACTCATTCATGTCAATTCTCTCACATGCTCTGGTTTCACCCTTAATCCAGCTCACCATGCTAAGGAATTCTCAGACAGAAATGCAGCAGATATTAAACACTCCATTTACAGATCACAAGACAAAGGTTAGGACATTAACTGATGCCAAAATGTCTTTTTTTTAAATGGTTTTTAAAAATCTATGAAATTTTAGGGACATTATTAAACCAGAGAGAATGCAGAAAAGATTTACCAAGATTCTACTTGATGATTTGAGTTATAAGGAGAGGCTGGAAAGACTGGGATGTTTTTCCCCGGGCTTTGAGGTGTTCTTATAGAGGTCTATAAAATAATAATAGGCAAAGATCAGCTAGATAGTCAACATCTTTTCCCAAAGGTAGGGGAAAGTGGTGTAGGGAGGATATGAGAGAGATAAGAGCCTCAGCAACTGAAGGCATGGCCACCAATGGTGGAATCATTAAAATCAGAGGATGCTCCAATGGCTAGAATCGTAATGCAGACATCATGGAGCATTGTGGGCTGGGAGAGATTACCAAAATGGGGTGGGTGTGAGGCCATGGGGAGATTGGAAACAAGGATGTGAATTGTGCTCTTGTGACAGTTACTGGGCACTAATGTGCCCAGGAATTTTTCCACATGACAAGATCCCACAAACAACATTAAAAGAAGGACAGTTATCAATTGAACCATACCAACACAACCAACAGAAGTTGTAATTCTCCCCCGTCAGTGCTGTGATTCTGTGTAGTCCCCAATCTCCTATCTATGCTTCTATCTAACAAAGGTCTCATGCTGCCGTACAAAATTTACCAGTCTTGCCTTTAAATCAGGCAGCACCTGCATTCTTGCTTTGTACAAAAATAACAAGTGCATTATATTCCAGTTTTATTTCAGGACAGGTTTGTTTCAGTGACTTGTAATGTTTGATTCACCTTCCAAACATGTGCACAAATAAAGCTAAAGCATACAGCTGCCGAAAGGGAGATGGGGGAGACTCACAGAGAGAACACACTCCTAACACAATCCTCCAGAAGGGTTATTTGGATCTGAAATATTGGCTGGAATTCCCCGACCTTGTACGCACCGCCCCCACCCCCTGTCCTGCCACTGCTGCCAGCGAGAATGGGGAATTTGGCACTTAGCCAAAGCTCCGTTCACTGCAGCGGGTCCGGAGAACCCTAGCCACAGATGAAGTTGGAGAATTCTAGCCCATTCACTCTGTTTCCCTCTCTGCAAATGCTGCCAGACCTTGAGTTTTAGCTATAAGGAGAGGCTGGATAGACTGGTACATTTTTCCCTGGAGCGTAGGAGGCTTAGGGGTGGTTTTATGGAGGTCTATAAAATAATAAAGGGCATAAATCAGCAGAATAGTCAACATCTTTTCCCAAAGGTAGGGAAATCTAAAACTAGAAGGCATAGGTTTAAGGCGAGAACAGAGAGATACAAAACACAGCACTCAGATCCTGCGCGGATCAGCTGGCGGGGATATTCAGACACCTTCAATCTCTCTTTACAACAATCTGAGGTCCCTATCTGCTTCAAGAAGACAACCATCATCCCAGTACCCAAGAAAAACCAAGCAGCGCTTCATAATGACTATCGGCCGGTGACCCTGACATCCATCATTATGAAGTGCTTCGAAAGATTAGTCATGACACGAATCAATTCCAGCCTCCTGGACTATCTGGATCCACTACAGTTTGCCTGTCACCACAGCAGACACCATTTCCCTGGCCCTGCACTCAACCCTGGAACACCTAGACTCCTATTTATTGACAACAGCTCAGCCTTCAACACTATTATTCCCACAAAACTCATCTCCAAACTCCATGGCCTGGGCAGCATGGTAGCACAGTGATTAGCACTGCTGCTTGACAGCTCCAGGGTCCTGGGTTCAATTTTCGGCTCGGGTCACTGTCTGTGTGGAGTTTTCACATTCTCCTTATGTCTACGTGGGTTTCCCCCAGGTACTCCAGTTTCCTCCCACATCCAAAGATGTGTGGGTTAGGTTGATTGGCCATGTAAGAAATTGCCCCTTAGTGTCCAGGGTAGCTGAGGTTAGAGGGATTAGTGGGTATAATATGTAGGGATATGGGGGTAGAGTCTGGGTGGGATTGTGTTCGGTGCAGACCCTATGGGCACTGTAGGGTTCTATGATTCTATGGGCCTTGGCACGTCCCTCTGTGACTGGATCCTGAACTTCCAAATCCACAGATCGCGATCAGTAAGGATAGGCAACAACACCTCCTCCATGATCATCCTCAACACCGGTGCCCCACAAAGCTGTGTTCTCAGCCCCTTACTATGCTTCTTATACATCTATGACTGTGTGGCCAAATTCTCGTCCAACTCGATTTTCAAGTTTGCTGATGATATCATTGTAGTGAGTCAGATCTCAAACGATGACAAGACAGGAATGAGATAGAGAACCTGGTGATCTGATGCAGCAACAATAATCTCTCCCTCAATATCAACAAAACAAAGGATTTTGTCATCAACTTCAGGAAGTGTAAAAGAAAATGTGCCTCTGCCTACATCAATGGGGACGAAATAGAAAGGGTCAAGAGCTTCAAGTTTTTAGGTGTCCAGATCACCAACAACCTGTCCTGGTCCCCCCATGCCGACACTATAGATAAAAAAGCCCACCATCGTTTCTACTTTCTCAGAAGACGAAGGAAATTTGGCATGTCACCAACATTTACAGATGCATCATAGAAAACATTCTTTCTGGTTGTATCACAGCTTGGTATGGCTCCTGCTCTGTCCAAGATAGCAAGGAACTACAAAAGATTGTGAATGTAGCCCAATCCATCACGCAAACCAGCCTCCTGTCTATTGACTTGTCTACACTTCCTGCTGCCTTGGCAAAGCAGCCAACATAATTAAGGACCCCACGCACCCCAGACATTCTCTCTTCCACCTTCTTCCTTTGGGAAAAAGATACAAAAGTCTGAGGTCACATACCAACCGACTCAAAAATAGCTTCTTCCCTGCTGTTGTCAGACTTTTGAATGGACTTACTTTGCATTAAGTTGATTTTTCTCTACACCCTAGCTATGATTGTAACACTACATTCTGCACTCTCATTTCTTTCTCTATGAATGGTATGTTTTGTCTGTATAGCGTGCAAGAAACAATACTTTTCACTGTATTTTAATACATGTGACAATAATAAATCAAATCAAATCAAAAGGGTCTGAGGGGCAATTCTTTCACACAGAGGATAGTGAGTGTCCAGAATGAACTGCCAGAGGTAGCAGTAGAGGCTGGTACAGTTCTGTCTTTTAAAAAGCATTCAGACAGTTACATGGGTATAGACAGAAATGGGCCAAATGCAGGCAATTAGAACTAGCTTGGTGGTTAAAAAAAGGGCGGCATGGACAAGTTGAGCCAAAGGGCCTGTTTCCATGCTGTAAAGCTCTATGACTCTATGAATTTTGATTTGATTTATTATAGTCACATGTATTGGTTAACCTTGACCCACGACCATACCTGCTCCCCCCAGCCGTATAAAAACTGATCTGCTCAAAATGTTTCCACAAACAATAAGTCAGAGAAGACTTACTTCACCTACATAAGAACATAAGAAATAGGAGCAGGAGTAGGCCATCTGGCCCCTCGAGCCTGCCCCGCCATTCAATAAGATCATGGCTGATCTGTTGTGGCTCTGTTCCACATTCCCGCCCTCTCCCCATAACCTTTAATCCCCTCTCTTATCAAAAACCTATCAACCCGCGTCTTAAAAATATTTAGTGAGGCAGCCTCCACCACTTCAACGGGCAGAGAATTCCAGAGATTCACCACCCTTTGAGTGAAGAAGTTCTTCCTCAACTCCGTTCTAAACTGCCCCCCCTTTATCTTGAGGCTGTGCCCCCTAGTCCTACTGTCCTTTCTGAGCGGGAAGAGTCTCTCCACCTCTATCCTATCCATCCCATTCATCATCTTATACGTCTCAATGAGATTTCCCCTCATTCTTCTAAACTCTAACGAGTACAAGTCTAGTTTATTCAGCCTCTCCTCAGAGCTCAACCCCCTCAACTCCGGCATCAGCCTAGTAAACCTCCTCTGCACTCCCTCCAAGGCCAAAATATCCTTGCGTAAGTACGGCGCCCAAAACTGCACACAGTACTCCAGCTGCGGCCTCACCAATGCCCTATACAGCTGCAGCAAGACCTCCCTACTTTTATATTCAATCCCCCTCGCTATGAAGGCCAGCATCCCATTCGCCTTCCTGACCACCTGCTGCACCTGCAAGCTGGGTTTTTGCGACTCATGCACGAGGACCCCGAGGTCCCTCTGCACCGTCGCCTGCTGCAGTTTTTCTCCACGTAAGTAATAATCCTTCCTACCATTATTACTACCAAAGTGGACCACCTCGCACTTGCCAACATTAAATTCCACTTGCCAGTTCCTGGCCCATTCGCCCAGCCTATCTAGATCCTTCTGCAGACTCTCCACACCCTCCGCGCAATTTGCCGTTCCACCAATCTTGATGTCATCAGCAAATTTCGACACCATACACTCGGTTCCCTCCTCCAGATCATCTATATAAATGGTAAATAGCTGAGGCCCCAGCACCGACCCCTGAGGCACTCCACTAGTCACCAACCGCCAATCCGAATAGCACCCATTGACCCCCACTCTCTGCCTCCTATTTGACAACCAACCCTCTATCCATGCTAACACCCTACCCCCAACTCCACGTCCCCTGACCTTCTGCAATAACCTCTTGTGAGGTACCTTGTCAAACGCCTTCTGAAAATCAAGAAAGCCCACATCCACCGGCTCTCCTCTATCCACCACCCTAGACACATCCTCATAGAACTCCAGTAAATTCGTCAGACACGACTTCACCTTAACGAAACCGTGCTGCGTCTGCTCTATCAAGCAATTCCCCTCAAGATGCCTTGCTATTTTCTCCTTGATGACGGATTCTAACATTTTACCCACAACAGACGTTAAACTAACCGGCCTATAATTCCCCGCCTTTTGCCTGGCACCCTTCTTAAACAACGGCGTAACATTAGCCATTTTCCAATCTTCCGGCACTTCCCCGGAATCCAGCGACGTTTGGAAAATAACCACCAAGGCATCCACTATCACCTCCGCCATTTCTTTCAGAACCCTCGGATGCATTCCATCCGGTCTTGGGGACTTGTCCACAATCAGCCCCTCCAGTCTGTCGAGCACCACCTCTCTAGTAACAGTAATGTCATCGAGACCCTCCAGTCCTACCACCTTTCCATCTCTAACACCCGGCAAATTATTCACGTCCTCCTCCGTGAAGACCGAAACAAAAAAGTTATTCAAGACCTCAGCCATTTCCCCATCCCCTACCACTAAGTCCCCCTTCTCATCCTCTAAGGGTCCAACGTTCACCCTAGCCAGCCTCTTCCTTTTTATATACTTATAAAAACTCTTGCTATCCTTTTTTATATTAAGCGCTAGCCCAGCCTCATAGTTTATCCTACCCTTCTTTATCAATTTCTTTGTCAATCTTTGTTGACATTTAAACCTCTCCCAATCCTCTTCTCGCCCACTACTCTTAGCTACTCTAAACGCCTCCGCTTTTAATTTAACACTTTCCTTCACCTCCTTCGTTATCCACGGCTTATTACCTCTCCTCCTACAGTCCTTTTTGAACATCGGAATAAATTTCTGCTGAGCACCAAGAAAGATCTCCAGGTCAGTCGGGACACCAGGAAAACACAGCTGCTGTTTTGCAAATGGGATCGCTTCACCCATTTGGGGGGTAGGGTAGCATAATGGTAAGGTAAGGACAGCTGATTTCCTTCCCTTATGGGCATGAGTGAACCAGATTGGGTTTTCCGACGGTGGTTTCACGGTCATCAGTAGACTTTTAATTCCAAATTTTTTATTGAAGTTACTGGACCAGTAATCCAGCAACCTGGACTATCAATGCAGTGACATGAGTTCAAATCCCACCACAGCAGCTGGAGAATGAAAGTTTGCTTCATTGAATAAGAATGAAAAAGCGAGTATCAGTAATGGTGACCATCCAACTACCAAGTTGTCTTTTTTTTCTATTTGTTTAAGGGAGGTGGGTATTGCTGGCTGGGTCAGCATTTATTGCCCATCCCTGAGGGCATTTAAGAGTCAACCACATTGCTGTGGCCCTGGAGTCACATGTAGGCCAGACCAGGTAAGGACAGCTGATTTCCCTTCCCTTCCGGGCATGAGTGAACCAGATGGATTTTCCCACCAGTGGTTTCATGGTCATCAGTAGACTCTTAATTCCAGATTTTTTATTGAATTTGAATTTCACCATCAGCTGTGGTGGGATTTGAACCCGGGTCCCCAGAACATTAGCCTGGGTCTCTGGATTACTAGTCCAGCGACAATACAACTACGCACCACCTCCCCTACCCATGTAAAAACCATGTGGTCCTTACAGAAGGAAGTCTGTTCTCCCTGCCTGATCTGGGGTATATATTGGCCTTGCCAATGAAGTTCAAATCCCAAGAACAAAGAACTTGTAGTGTTTGTGCATCGCTTTGCATTTGTCCAACATGATTATTTCATTCAATAGGAGCAAAATTGGGCTTAGTAAAGGCTACTGTTTGGGACCAAAAATGCATTCAATACGAGCATGCACATTTGTGCTATGGATGGTGCCAGATGCCACCTTGGTGAGGGCATTACACTGAGTACAGCTAATGTTCACCAGAAGACCGCAGCGCAAAGAGACGAATGTCAATTGGAATGTGACCCAGTCGGACATCAGCAGTGCCATTTTGGAATTCAGCACTCCAGCCAACACCATCTTAATGCACGTCCAGCTGTGCCAGGTTAAGTAGCAGGAATGGCAGCCGCCATCACTACTCACTAGTTAATTCCTGGCTGGTTTCTCAACTGTTGGTATGGTTGAAATTCGCCAAATACTTGCACGTAGTTCTTTCAAGTTGCAAAAATCTACGGGGAGTCTGGTGGCCAAGGGTTTAGGCTTGTTCCTGACTCAAGATTTCCTTCCACACAAACCACTTTCTTCCAGATGTGGGTGCTGTAAAAACAATTTCCATTCCAGGACAGGGAGAATGAACAGAGGTCATGTCCTGGAATTGTCCCCGCAAGGCTATTGGTCCCACCACTTTTTGACCATGAGTATCGAGGGTCTATAGTCAATGTTCAGGCCCACTCACCTTCCACAGCCATAAAGATATTGGATATCTCTTTTTCCTGTCCACCACCTTGATCTCCAGAGCAGTGTCCGGGAACCTTGGTGCCCACTCTCTGCTATCATTGTGCCATTTCTCACTGTTCCTCAGACAGTCAGATTGACTCCCTGCCTGACTCCCAACTGTCTGTGTGGAGTTTGCACATTCTCCCCATGTCTGCATGGGTTCCTTCCGCGTGCTCTGGTTTCCTCCCACAGTCCAAATATTGATTAGGTTAGGTTAATTGGCCATGCTAAATTGGCCCTAATGTCAGGGGGATTAGCCGGGTAAACGTGTGGGATTACGGGAATAGGGCTTGGGTGGAATTGTGGTCGGTACAGACCTGATGGGCCAAATGGCCTCGTTCTGCACTGTAGGATTCTATGATTTGTTCCAGCCACAATGGAACTCCCAGTTAAGAGATGTAGGTTCACTTTAAATGGTGCGAGGAAGTCATTATTGTGGGATGTTGGTGATTGATGGATGCTGCTAATCAACACCATAATTAGTGTAGGCTGTACACAGGAATAACCCTATATATTCAGGCACCATAAAGTTGGCTTGAGGCCAGCATTTCGGTCGAAGGGCATGGATTTTGTGATCCTCACGGAAGTTAGATGCAAGTGAACTCCCTCTGTACCTGTTGGACTTGAACAATAACATTCTCAAAAGCCATATATTAACATTTTGATTGATTAAATCACGACCATGCACATTCAACGAACTAAAACTGCTTTATTGTAAACCTCATCCAGTTATGCACTCGTTGATAGCAGGGGACATTTGTCAAAATGTTTTGACTTTCCAAAACTAGGAGGGGTTTAAGTTTCAAAGGAAGTCTAAGAATGCAGTGTTTTATGAGGGTTTAACATCTGTTCAATACTACAGCCAGATCAAACATTTTAAAGCAAACAACTTGATTGAATGTATGAGTTGAGCTCCATCATTGGCAGCTGAGTCACATATCAGTCCTGATCATGAGAGAGTGACCTGTTCCCATCCCTGAGGGTCTTTAGTTATGAATATCCAAACTACAAAAAGTTGTGCACATAGCTCAGTCCGTCACACAAACCAGCCTCCCATCCATTGACTCTGTCTACACTTCCCACTGCCTCGGAAAAGCAGCCAGCATAATTAAGGACCCCACGCACCCCGGACATACTCTCTTCCATCTTCTTCTGCTGGGAAAAAGATACAAAAATCTGAGGACACGTACCAACTGACTCAAGAACAGCTTGTTCTCTGCTGCCATCAGATTTTTCAAAGGACCTACCTTGCATTACGTTGATCTTTCTCTACACCCTAGCTATGACTGTAAAACAACATTCTGCAGCCTCTCCTTTCCTTCTCTATGAACAGTATGCTGTGTCTGCAGGACAAAGGAGATTAAAATAAGGAGACATAGTTTAAGGCGGAGGTAAGGAGAAACATTTTCTCCCAAAGAGTCATTGGTGTGTGGAATTCTGTGTTGGAGGTTGGGTCACTGGATCTATTCAAGACTGAGTTAGACATGTTTGTTGGGGGTGGGGGTAAGGAATGTGGAGCAGAGACCACAACTAGTTCAGCCACCATCTTATTCAATGGTAGAGCAGGCTCGAAGGGCTGAATGGCTCACTCCTTCTCCTAAATTCCTAGGTTATTGTATATATTGGGAATATAGGCATGTGTAGAGGTAGAGAAGGTTACACAGATAGGAGGTTGACAAAAACACCCAGAGAATATTGACCTTAGGGTCAGTGGGGAATGAGGAACTAATATAGATCAGCAAAGATGGACATAGTGGCCAAGTGTGACTCAGTGAAAAATGGAATGTGCGCAGAAGAGTTCCGGATGAGTTGAAGTTTATGCCAAGTGGACAAAGGGAGTTTGATAAAAGAAGATTACATAACAATCACTGGACTTCAAAAGCAACTTGTGTGAAAAGTTTTGCGAGATTTCAGTATGATATACATCCTCATAGAATCATATTAAAATTGAAAATAAGGCTACTGTAATGGTATTCACTTATTGAAATACATCCCCTTCAATTCATACAAAGATACTTTATAAAGAGTGAGAGCAGAGACTGTCCAAATCTCTGATAGTCTACAAGAAAACACATTTAAGTCTTGAAGAATCCATATTCCAAAAGGAAATTGGACCAATACCTTTGGAGTAAAAGGTTTGAAGGTTTTGCAAATGTCAACGGATCTGTTTAATTCACAAGGGGGATGGCATTGAACAAAATATGACATGGAAATGGGTTAATAGGCCCAATTACCGCACGGTGGCACAGTGGTTGGTACTGCTGCCTCACAGCACCAGGGAGCCTTGTTCTGATTCCTGGCTTGGATCACTGTCTGTGTGGAGTTTGCACGTTCTCCCTGTGTCTGTGTAGGTTTTCTCTGGGTGCTCCGGTTTCCTCCCACTTTCTGAGAGACGTGCTGGTTAGGTGCATTGTCCGTGCTAAATTCTCCCTCAGTGTAACCAAACAGGTGCCGGAGTGTGGCGACGGGGGGATTTTCACAGTAACTTCACTGCAGTGTTAATGTAAGCCTACTTGTATCACTAATAAACTTAAATTACCAGTCTATATTGGTGTCTATCCTTCATCCGAGCCATTGTCCTAATCCAGTGCGTGCATTCTATCACCATATTATTGAAAACTTGATGTAGAAACTGATTCATTGCAAGCAAACGTAAACTATATTGGGAGCACACATTTACAGGCTCATCGCCATCTTACTACCTGGAGCACTGCACTGGTGCCACCCGCTGGCTGATTGGCAGGAGAGAGGGGTGACCTCTCCCTATACCACATTTCCTCCCCCCCCTTAAGTTCCTCACACAAACAACACCACGTTAGCAATGCCTCTAGGCTTTAACTTCATCTCCTTTACAAATCGGATCACCGCTCCCATTTGCCACAATGACCCTGGGGTTCCTTGCCCTAGAGGAGGGTTTTTGATTGGAGCAGCGAGTGGAGGAGAAGGAAAGTCAGGGTGTCAATGGATTGAGGAAGGAATGAACCGGCGAGGCTGAATTACCTCGCACATTTCCAAACTTACTTCACTTGAGGTAAAGATTAAAGTGATGTAGGAATGGCAAGTTGCAATCATTCCTCTGTTACCATAAAGTCCAACATGTTTAATTGATAGCAAAAACCACTTTGGTAGCAAAAGCCACTTTTGCTACCAAATAAACCTGTTGGACTTTAACCTGGTGTTGTGAGACTTTTTACTGTGTTTACCCCAGTCCAACACCAACATCTCCACATCATGATTACCATAACATGACATGAGAGTCACACTGTTAGGCCCCTACCCATCACACGGGCAGGAATTGTACTTTTGTTATCTACTTGTTTTTATATTTGTACAGGACGCAACAGATGAGAACATCCCATTTAATTCATACAACTGGCCGAGCCTAGTTTCAGTCACAGGAAAAGCAGGCAAGGCCTTTCAATTCATCCTTATCTGGAATAATCGTCTGCTTTTTGGAAATATATATATTTACATTCGTTACTTAGATTGGGCAGAGTCAATGAGTAGGTGAAATGAATCCAAAACATCATGGAGTCAAATGCAACCCTTGCATGGATGGTGACATCTTGCATCTTCATAGCTTGATGGAGTTTTTATCCAGGTAATATTTTCTTCAGGCCTGCGAATGTACAACTACAGATCATAGAATCATAGAATCCTACAGTGCAGGAGGCGGCCATCAAGTCTGCACCGACAACAATCACACCTAGGCTCTATCCCCGCAACCTTATTTACCCTAGCTAGTCCCCCTGACACTAAGGGGCAATTTTAGCATGGCTAATCCACCTACTTTGGACTGTGGGAGGAAACCGGAGCACCCAGAGGAAACCCAAGCAGACGCAGTGATCCAAACCGGGAATCGAACCCAGGTTCCTGGCGCTGTGTGGCAGCAGTGCTAACCACTGTGACACCATGCTTTTTGGAGTGTACTACAGTAACGCCTTAAGTCTCGCAGTTAGTTTTTAGCTCATTCAGGGGCACATGTGGTTAAAAAAATGTTACATTGGTTGTTCTGCCATCCATCTAATGGACTAAATGACAATTAGTGATCACCGTGGCAACCACAAAGGTGGCACCTGCTGTTTGTGTGCCTTTGGGCCATCAGTAATGAGTAGCATTTAAACTGGATTAAGCCCACAGAGACTGAAAAGCTCCTTCGTTCTCCGCCCTGCCATGTTACTGTGTTAACTGATACCATTTCGGTTACACCAGGTTGCTTCTGGTCCTAGAGATGGTTAAACTGTAAGCACTCATCTCCAATATAAGCTATTCCACAGCAGAGTGGAAATGCCTGGAAAAACAACTAAAAACGCAATCGATAATATTCATAGACAAATAAACAAACTTGTAAAAATAATTAATTCCAAAAGAGAGTAGCGGAAGCAATGTGGGGCAACCTACAGCCTGGGGGCCACATGTGGCCCATCTGGGTTCTGAGAGCGGCCCACGAGACATTTTGTTGACCACTGTACACAAGCAGGATCTTCACATTAAGCTGATTTCCATCAGCGTAGTTTTTTTCCCAACTGGTCTGACTGAAGTGTTACGCACTTAAAGCAAGAGTAAGCGAAGTGAAGTGTGTGCTGATTGCTTACAACATTGACTGTGCGCTCCCTCTGTGTCCAAAGTGTCCATATTCCTTTTATTTTTACCACTTGAAGTTGATGATAGTTCCATTAATACATCAGTGATTTTCTATAACTTATGAAATATCCTGTTAAATGTATTTAACCGTAGTCAAGGGGTTATGGTTCATGATTTCAATCTTGCGGCCCACACTGAGATGAAGGAGGACTGTTCATGTGGCTCACTCACTAGCCAAGGTTGCCTGTCCCTACTGTAGCTGAGTGATTCAGACCCTGATCTCAAGCACAGAAAGTTTGCGTAAAATAAACACATTCCGTGACCCAGATCCCAATCCCAAATTCCAGGGCGCTAAACCACTTCCTTTTCACTCCCATTGTATGAAATATCTGGTGATGCCAGCACTGCCTGCTTTTTAATTACCTTGGGCTTTTCAAGCGACGCATAAATCAGTGCAACCATTCCACTGCCAAACTTTGGTCAGGGCCACGGCAATGATTGATTGGTCTAATCGCCCCGCTGTTTACTGTTTGTTATTGGTTTTATTTACAGATGCCGAGTGGCTGATTAAGCACATTGGTATGTCGTCTTTTGAAATTCTGGCCCTCAGCGAAACATTTCCGGCTGATTCACCACACGTTTATTGCGATTCAGTCCTACAATCATCTGCACTCTTGGTCATTTAAAGTAATTGTATTTGCACTTAAAACATACAATTACCCAAAGATTTAACTGAAGCAATATTGAGCTTTTAAACAAGTGTGTGTAGATCAACCCTTTTAAAGCCTCCCAATGATATCTTTATTGCCAACTCAACATCAGTCAGACAGATTATCTGATCATTATCACATTGCTGTATTTCAGGTCTTGCTGAGCGCAAATTGTCAGTGATATTCCCTGTGTTACAGTGGCACTGACACCTCAACATCGCTTCATTGGCTGAAAATCACTTTGGGAGATTGTGAAAGGTGTTATGTAAATGAAAGTCTTTCCTTTTCCACGTCCTTTATTTATTAGTCACAAGTAGGCTTACATTAACACTGCAGTGAAGTCACAGTGAAAATCCCCCAGTCACCACACTCCGGCGCCTGTTTGGGTACACTGGGGGAGAATTTAGTATGGCCAATGCATCTAATCAGCATGTCTTCCAAACTGTGGGGGGCAGGGGGGAGAAACTGGAGCACCCAAAGGAAACCCATACAGACATGGGGAGAACATGCAGACTGCACACAGACAGTGACCCAAGCCAGGAATTGAATTCGGGTCCTTGGCGCTGTGAGGCAGCAATGCTAATCACTGTGCCACCACATGTGCCACCAGTCCTGTACCACTGTCG
Source organism: Carcharhinus amblyrhynchos (assembly GCF_965287045.1). Classification (NCBI taxonomy): domain Eukaryota; kingdom Metazoa; phylum Chordata; class Chondrichthyes; order Carcharhiniformes; family Carcharhinidae; genus Carcharhinus; species Carcharhinus amblyrhynchos. The sequence goes on along the minus strand of NC_137331.1, from coordinate 109,619,593 downwards.
TTGAGAATCTGAGTACGTGGTTATGTTTGAACTTCGCATTTTCAAATGAGAAATTCTTTATGATTAACAACCATTTAACTCATGTCAATTTTCTGCCTTCACCTCATGAGTTACTAACTCTTGTCAAGTAAAGTCCCACAAGTGCTGATCATTCTTCAACACCTCACTCAGATGAACATATACCAGTATAAGTCCAGATGACATTGTGACAACTCACTTGACCTGGCTGGGCTGTCACAGTTGAGATGAACCAATCCTGTCTTCACCTTTTGTTTATAAGATCCGCATTCCTGAGCGGCGGATAGAGATCAGGAATGGGAACCTTGGTTCCTTATTTTCCCGCTTCCCTAGACCAGGGCACTGAGGCCAAGCGTAACTCCTGTCACCATGTGGATGAGATCCGCTGACGAAACAGAGATGGGTGATCAAACCTGGGACTCTGCTGGTCTACCAGTTCGAAGGCCGAGTTCGCCCATTACAGGGGCAACCATTATCTGCTTCACTCCTGACCCAAGCTAGAGTGATAAAATCGAGGATGTATTTAACATTTTGTTACTGGAAACGGACATCATTCTTCACAGGTGCACAAATGCATCAAAAAAAAATGGGCCTCTCGAACAGAAAGAATCTGTTGTTACACTTAAAGCAGCAGTGGCCATAGACAGATGTGCGTGCAATCCATTAGGAACCATGTCACTGAGATGAAGGAAAGCAGAACCTTAGGGAGATGCCAGAGGATTACAGCCTTTAGACTAGAAATGAGCTCTGAGCACAGCTTTCCCCCCAGTCCCCTGGGGAATAAGGAAGGACCATTATAGTCTCACTCGACTGATTAAACCATGACTTCATTCAGCGGAAAGGTTTCCCATTTTTCAAATAAAGGTGGATGACAGCCCCTTCCTTCTCCACTGACCCAGTGCAGCGCACATGTTTCAAAACTGCTGTCAGGTTATTTTTGTCCAGTGATTGGCCTGTGAAAAATATCTGGGTGTTTGGAGCCTTCACTCTGCGTGATTAACTGAAGCTCACTTGCACAATAGATCATAAGGCTACAGATAGCAGCGGACTAGCCTACAATAAGGTCGGCACTAAATCACTTACTGAACCGAGGCTTGTACCTGTTTACAACTTTTATGTCAAGGCTTGATTGAAACATCCAAAAAAAATACAGATAAGGGCAAACTGGGATTCAGCAAGCAAGAGATGTGTGATTAGGGATAAAGTTGTGGGAGAGCTGCAGTAGAAGAGGGTGCAAGAAAACAGGCTTCAATTACTAAGTTTAAGTTTATTTATTAGTGTCACAACTAGGCTTAAAGTAACACTGCAGTGAAGTTTCTGTGAAAATCCCCTGGTTGCCACATTCCGGTGCCTGTTCGGGTACACCGAGGGAGAACTTAGCATGGCCAATCCACCTAACCAGCACATCTTTCGGACTGTGGGAGGAAACCCACGCAGTCACGGGGAAAACATGCAGACTCCGCACAGACAGTGACCCAAGTCAGGAATCGAACCTGCATCCCTTGTGCTGTGAAGCAGCAGTGCTAACTACTGTGCCACAGTGATTTAGAATCATAGAAGGCCCACAGTTCAGAAGAAGGCCACTCAGCCCATCAAGTTTGCACCGACTACAATCCCACCCAAGCTCTAACCCCATTACCCCATGCATTTACCCTAGCTAGTCCCCTGACACTCAGGGGCAATTTAGCATAACTAATGCACCTAGCCGCACATCAGTGAGCTGGATGAATGAGCCTAATTAACTCCTACATTATTAGAGTTCTATCATTTGTGTTATACTCAGAAGTCCATTTGAAGCAAATCTCAAGTCGAAAATAGCAACACTTTATAAAGGAAGAACACTGGAGGGAGTGCAGAGGAGGTTTACTAGGCTGATACCGGAGTTGAGGGGATTGAGCTATGAGGAGAGGCTGAATAAACTAGGCTTGTACTCGTTAGAGTTTAGAAGAATGAGGGGAGATCTCATTGAGACGTATAAGATGATGAATGGGATGGATAGGATAGAGGTGGAGAGACTCTTCCTGCTCAAAAAAGACAGTAGGACTAGGGGGCACAGCCTCAAGATAAAGGGGAGGCAGTTTAGAACGGAGTTGAGGAGGAACTTCTTCACTCAAAGGGTGGTGAATCTCTGGAATTCTCTGCCCGTTGAAGTAGTGGAGGCTGCCTCGCTAAATATTTTTAAGAAGCGGGTTGATGGGTTCTTGATAAGAGAGGGGATTAAGGGTTATGGGGAGAGGGCGGGAAAGTGGAACTGAGCCACGACAGATCAGCCATGATCTTATTGAATGGTGGGGCAGGCTCGAAGGGCTAGATGGCCTACTCCTGCTCCTATTTCTTATGTTCTTATGTTCTTATTCAAACATCACAGAACAGGAGCTTTTGCAGAAAGAGACAAATGTTACAAGAACTGCCTCTCCCTTTTTATTCCTCCTACCAAAACAGCTAAACAGGTTGAGTCACAAAGCAAATCCTGTACGATATTGAATAAATAATGGAATCCAACCGCAGGGCAACAGTAGAAATCTTACATTTCCCATCAAGGAGATATCATCAACTGACTTTAGCTTTTATTCCAAAGGTAAGACGGAACTCAGTGCAATTAACCAACACCTTCAAACAAATTGACAGCCCCAAAAAAGCTAGTGGCCGACATTCTCCAACCTTGTCCCTGCTGGGGTTCTCCAGTCCCCCTGTAAGGAGTTTTGGCTGAGCATCAAGTTCTCCATTGTCGCTGGCAGCAGTGGCCAAGTGAACTTTTCATATGAACATAGGAAACAGGAGGAAGAGGCCATTCAGCCCTTCAAACCTGCTCTGCCATCCAACTAGATCCTGGCTGACTTTCTACTTCACTGCCATTTCACTACATTATCCTCATATCCCTCAAAATCTTTAATATCTAGAAATGTATTAAATTCTGTCTTGATCATACTCCATGACTGGAGTGTGCATGTGTGTATGCATGTATGTGTTTGTGTGCACCTGTGTGTGCATGCGTATATTTGTGTGTGCATGTGTTGGGTGCATGCATATATGTGCACGTGCATGTTTGCATGCATGTGTGTGCACGTGTGTGTGCGTGTGCATGCATGCATGTGCGCATGTACATGTGTGCATGCATGTGCACGTGGGTGTGTCTTTGCAAGTTCACGCACATGTATGTGTACATGCATGTGAGGGACTTGCTGATGAGTAGTCTGGGCTTGGGTCTATGGTTGCCTGCAGGTCTGTTCATTAAAGGTGATTGCTCAGGTAGTCTCAGTGTCAAAGAGTATTCAACAGGTCCTGAGGTTAATTATTATTGAGAGGGAATTTCACAAGATTGCCAATGATTCTTGTTATCTCAAAAAGGTCTCAAGAGTTTATTTTATTTCAACATTATAGCAGGAAACATAAAACATCCCTTTCTTTTTATTTATATATATTTTTAGTATATATACTTTTTGAAATTAAGTTACAATCTCATGGTGTTGCACAGAGAGAAAGACAGTTGGAGTGTGACAGTAACACTTCATGTCAAGAATTCAGCTTTTATGCCAAAGATAAGACACAAGTCAGAAAAATTGACACATCTTTAAACAAACTGGCGGCCCCAAAAAACGATGGCTTCATTATCAACAGTGTTCAATTTACAAACTGCCACAAACATGTCTGTATAGTCAAAGCCCATCAATCAAAGGGGATGGAGCAGGTTGTTATTTTTAAATTGCATTCACGTTTTAATTTGTATTTATATTTATTTCCGTAGTGAGTACTTTCAAAATATATCTTTGAGCTTGGAGTGGCAAAGAGTTAGCAGTGGCAGCTGGAGTGCTTTTCTACTTCAGGGACTGGCACGCGTTAACATGAAGCTCCTGTGGGCAATTAGATCTCAACACTCAAACTGCAAGGACTCTGGTCTGGCCCAGGATCTCACTGTGCCGCAGAGATCAGAGAATTGGGCATGGCGATTACTGTTCCCAGTTCATGGTTCTGCTGATTTGCTGTGTTTTGCTGTCAAAGGCTGGAAACCAGACTGTGGAACTGTAAGTCCAATTCTGCTGGCCACAGCAGGTCCAATATTCCCCCTCCCCCAAAATTCCTGCTCAATGACGGACAAATAAAAATTAAAATGAGAAAGCAATAATCACAAAATATATAAGAAATTAGGTACGACCCATAGATTGGTTACACTTCATCTAATGCGAAATTGTCAATATATTACAGATCGATTCTATTGTACATTTGAGCCATACAGTCACCTGTAGATGGCTGACCAGCCCCTGGAGATGCTTGTCAAAGCCCCTGTAGATTGCTACCCAATTACTACATTTTTCTTCTCCTGAGCAATTCCTTTAATCAAAGCTAAGTGATTTGGCCAGCCTCATAATGGATGAAGGGACTGGCCAAACAACCGACCCAGTGTGATCAAAGGGCCAAGGCCAGATGTTTCCAATCAGCTACGCATGCTGAACCCACCAGGGGAGCAAGAATGAACGAGGGAAACTCGAGACGCCAACTCTGATTTCAACCGTAACAACAAACACAAGTCACATACCAGATGCTCCAAGCTTGCCTTAACTACACAAGAGAGGCACGCAGCACATCATTTATCTATGCTAACATTTAGATAACATCCATGGCACTGGCCCAACTAGTTCTAGCTAAATTGCTGGCCTCACACTGCAAGTTTTTTTTTATTCATTCATGGGACGTGGGCATCACTGGCTAGGCCAGCATTTATTGCCCATCTCTAATTGTCCTTGAGAAAGTGGTGGTGAGCTGCCTTCTTGAATCACTGCAGTCCACATAATGTGGGTTGACCCACAATGCTGTTAGGGAGGGAATTCCAGGATTTTGACCCAGCGACTGTGAAGGAACGGCGATATACTTCCAAGTCAGGATGGTGAGTGGCTTGGAGGGGAACTTGCAGCTGGTGGTGTTCCCATTTATCTGCTGCCCTTGTCCTTCTAGATGGAAGTGGTCGTGGGTTTCGAAGGCGCTGTCTAAGAATCTTTGGTGAATTGCTGCAGTGCATCTTCGTTAAACCATAGAATCCTACGATGCAGAAGGAGGCCATTCAGCCCATTGAGTCTGCACCGACCACAATCCCACCCAGTCCCCATCCCCACAACCCCATGCATTTACCTTAGCTAGTCCCCCTGACACTAAGGAGAAATTTATCATGGCCAGTCTACCTAACCTGCACATCTTTGGACTGTGGGAGGAAACTGGAGCACCCAGAGGAAACCCACGCAGAAACAGGGAGAATGCCTGGGTGAGTTTGCACAATCACCCAAGCTGAGATTTGCAGCTGGATCTCAAAGCCGGATCCCTGACGCTGTGAAGAATTAGGGTTAGGGTTAGGGTGCCATTCATAGTTCCATTGTGCCACCCACATCTTTTACACACCACAGCAACTGAGTGTCAGTGGTGGAGGGAGTGCATGTGGTGCTGATCAAGTGGTCTGCTTTGCACTGGATGTTGTCAAGCTTCCTGAGTGTTTTTAGAGCTTACCCATCCAGGCAAGTGGGGAGTAAACCATCACGCCCCTGACTTGTGCCTTGGAGATGGTGGACAGGCTCTGGGGAGTCAGGAGATGAGTTATTCGCTGCAGTATTCCTAACTTCTGACCTGCTCTTGTAGCCACTGTGTTTATGTGGTGTGTCAAGTTGAGTTCCTGATCAATGCTAACCCCAAGGATGTTGACATGAATCTGGATAAGTGGGAAATCACCAAGATTGTGGCTCAACCAAGGTCTTCTAATGGACTTTTCTCACCCTCATTTATCGCTGTACCAATCCCACCGAAAACATTTGTGCAGCAATTTATCACCTTGGTATTTTTCAATGTACTCCAAACATTGAACTAACTGCAATTCGATAATTAAGGCTTAAGAAAGACATAAACAAAGCAAATGAAACATTGAGATTCATTTCTCTAGAAACAGAATTGATAAGCAGATAGGGTTATGTTAAATTTGTATCATATCTTCCATTAGATCCCACTTTCAGTGTATTGCTTGTAGATCTGATCAATGACAAAGTTACTGGAGAATGTGCAAGATTCACCGGATTGATACGCAAATTGAGAGGTTATAACATCCATGCAAGACTGGACAGACAGGGCTCTCTCCATTGGTAGGATAAGCACACCGACATCAGTGTTCTTGCTCAGGCCAACATCCCCAACACTGAAGCATTGACCACACTCGATGCTGAGGGCTGGAGGGGGCGGCGGGGGACTGGGGGTGGAGGGGGGGGTGGATGAGACATCGTCCCTGACATTCCTGACTCGACTCTCCTGAAACAAGTTCTCTACTTGCAGCTTCAACATGGCAAGCAAGTCCCAAGAGGACAGAGAAACACTTCAAGGACACCCTCAAAGCCTCTTTGAAAGAGTGCAACATCCCCATGGAATAAAACACTACCATCATTATTTTGTGTTGCTCCCCATTACTTTCAGACTCTGCTTATTTGACATGTCATTCACCCTACATACATGCCACATTGAGTGATGAGGAAGGCGTCAGGAACACAAAGGGACTTGGGAGTCCTTGTTCAAGATTCTCTTAAGGTTAATGTACAGGTTCAGTAGGCAGTTAGGAAGTCAAACGCAATGTTAGCATTCATGTTGAGAGGGCTAGAATACAAGAACAGGGATGTACTTCTGAGGCTGTGTAAGGCTCTGGTCAGACTCCATTTGGAGTATTATGAGCAGTTTTTGGCCCCATATCTACGGAAGGATGTGCTGGCTTTGAAAAGGGTCCAGAGGAGGTTCACAAGAATGATCCCTGGAATGAAGAGCTTGAGGAACGGTTGAGGAATTTAAGTCTGTACTCATTGGAGCTTAGAAGGATGAGGGGGGATCTTATTGAAACTTACAGGATACTGTGAGGCCTGGATAGTGTGGACGTGGAGAGCATGTTTCCACTAGTAGGAGAAACTAGAATCAGAGGGCACAACCTCAGGCTAAAGGAACAATCCTTTAAAACAGAGATGAGGAAGAATTTCTTCAGCCAGGAAGTGGTGAATCTGTGGAACTCTTTGCTGCAGAATGCTGTGGAGGCCAGGTTATTGACAGAGATAGATAGGTTGTTGATTAATAAGAGAGTCAGGGGTTATGGGGAAAAGGCAGGAGAATGGGGATGAGAAAAATATCAGCTATGATTGAATGGCGGAGCAGACTCAATGGGCCGAGTGGCCTAATTCTGCTCCTATGTCTTATGGTCTTATGGTTTACCCGTCGACTGTCCATGCTCCTCACCCCTTCAGCTCCAGCCAATCCAATAGCTATACCCACGACAGTAAGAGATTGAGTAAATGTCCCTGGAGCAATAAAGGTTAATGGATTTAGTCCCACAACCGAAAGCAAACTCCTTCAATGGGAAATTCTGCAAGCAGTTGGTTTCACTTCTATAAAGTCCCGTTGTGTCACACAGAAACTATGCATGCTTTTAAACAGCTGTGGTAGAACCCACCGTACAATCCACTTACACTGGTAATTAGAAAGGGTGTTTCCCTGCTTCCTTTTGCACATTAGCGCCTGACTGGACTCGAGACTTGAGGATAGTCATTATCTGATCACTCAGTGTTGTTGCAAATCTGGGTTTTTCAACCCCTGAGGTGTTTCTACTAATCAGCTTGGCCTCATTTGGCTTTCGTGTGCGAGATAAAATTCCGGCAGGGATGGACCAGAGGCTGGGATAGTGCACAGAAGGCCATCTAGCTGATTTATTACGGGAGGCTGTTGTGTGCTGAATGGACAAGTCTGAGATTACTGACCCACACTGTTGGGTGGTCCCATTTGCTCAGTACACGGCCTGTAGCTATTCACCTGTGGATGGTCAGAACTTTGGAATTCCATTGCAATTGAAAGGGGTGCAGTTCAGGCTGTGACTAAAGGAATTTAGAAGCAAACTAAGTTGACCTTCCTGGACTAAACATGCGTTTAGATAACCGCCTTTCACAACCTTGGATACCCCAAAGTTCTTCAAGCTGATGTATTACTTTTGAATTGTAATTGTACTGTCAGCTTAGGAAGATGGCAGCCAATTTGCACAACTAAGCTCCACAAACAAACATGGAACCATAGAATCCCTCCAGTGAAGAAAGAGGCCATACGGCCCATCGACTCTGCACCAACTCTCCAAAACAGCATTCCACCCAAGACCTCCCTTTCACCCCATCCCAGTAACCCCATGCATTTACCATGGCTTATCCCCCTCACCGACGCATTTTGGGACATTGAGGGGCAATTTAGCATGGCCAATCCACCTAAACTGCACATCTTTGGAGTGTGGGAGGAAACCCATGCAGACAAGTCACAGACAGTCATCCAAGGCCGGAACTGAACCTGGGCCCCTGGGGCTGTGAGGTAATGACCGGAAAGTCTGTTTTGTGTTTTAACCAGGAGTTAAATATTGGCCAGGATCCTCCACTTTGAATAGTGCCATGGAATCTTTTACATTCCACCTGAAAGGGAAGATGTGGCCTCAGTTTGACATCTTATCCTAGATAGTGCACTGGAGTATCAGCCTCGATGCTGTCTTCAGGAGGCGAAAGTGTGACACAGTAACCTCTGACTCAAAGGCAAGAATGCTACCAGTGAGCCACAACAGCACCTAACTGGTAATAGTGCTGTATGACGTGGATGCATGAGGGAATGCTGTGAGGCAACTTCTCCATGGGACAGGAGAGCAGTAGAAACTGATGCCTAGGGGTTGGGGGCCACTTGTTTTTTTCAGAACCAAGCGTGATAAAGTGAAAATGATCAATCTGAAGAAAGTATCTCCGAACATTTCCAAATACCAAACAAATTTTCCCCGCGAGCGTGCCAGGAAAGTTTTATCTGTTCCACATTTACTGTTCTCCCACCCAATGTATACAAGATGACCTCACTGGTCTTTGAACACTGAACATCAATGGACAGCCTGGATGAGAAGACACATTGAGGTTGCAGCTTACAAATGAAAATTATTTGAACTAGTTCAAGTGGAATGATGTGTTTGTTTGTGTAGATGTTGCTGTATATGTGTATAAATGGGTATAAAGGGATATTGGCCAAACACAGGCAATTGGGAGTAGCTTAGTGGTTGAATAAAAAGGGGCGGCATGGACAAATTGGGCCGAAGGGCCTGTTTCCATGCTGTAAACCTCTATGATTCTGTGTCCCCAAAACTTCCAAGTATCAACAATACTTTAGCACTTGCTGGACATGATACTCAATAACAGGAAGGATGGTCCACTGAAACCTCTAATGATTGACATTATTCAGGGAGGCCACACTGGACGTCACTGCTATATAGAACAGAGCGGGAGTGTGGAATGGTGAAGTTAGAGACTTCTGACAAGCTGGGGACTGGTACTGTCTATCACTAGAAATTACACTAACACACACAGACACATACACACACAGACACACACACAAACACATGGACATAGGCCCAAATTGACACCAAATATTGGCAAGCACTGAGGATAATTCACATGCCCATAGTGGCACAGACCCAAATTGTATAATGGTTTCATTGGAGACAGGGCACAGAAACAGGCCTAGATCCACATCATCACCCACATGCTTGACACAAGCCATGCTAAACTGCCCCCTTAGTGTCCAAGCCTGACAGGGTGGTTCTGTGGCACAGTGGTTAGCGCTGCTGCCTCACAGCATCAGAGACCCGAGTTCAATTCTGACTTCGGGTCACTGCCTGTGTGGCGTCTGCACATTCTCCTGTGTCTGAGTGAGTTCCCTGTGGATGCCCCAGTTTCCTCGCACAATCGGAAAGACATGCAGGTTAGGTGGATGGCCATGCTAAGTTACCCCTTAGTGTCAGGGGGACCAGCTAGGGTAAATGCATGGTGTTATAGGGATAAGGCCTGGGTGGGATTGTTGTCGGTACAGGCTCAATGGGCTGAATGGCCCCTTTCTGCACTGTAGGGATTCTAGCCTATGAAGACTCCAGAAACAAGCACTCCACTTGGAGTTTCGACACCACAAATGAACCCCAGGAGAGCAGAGGAAATACTATAAGGACACCATCAAGGCCTCCTGGAAAAAGTGCAACGTCCCCACCGACACCTGGGAATCCCCAGCGCAAGTCCATCCAAAGTGGAGGAAAAGTGTTCGGCAACGAGCTGAACACTTTGAGATTCATGGCCAAGAGCAAGCTGAAGCAAAGCATCAACAGTGAGAGTAACACGTTGCAACCCGGGTACCCCCTCTCCCCCCACCCCACCAACCACCCCCCCCACCCCTCCCACACACAACTGCTCCTCCAACCGTCTGCTCACCTGTGACATATATCACCTTTTCTTCACTGCTACCAGGTCAAAATGCAAAAACTCACTCCGTACCAGCACTGTGGGAGCACTTACACTTAGAATCATAGAATCCCTACAGTGCAGAAGGAGATCATTCAGCCCATCGAACCTGTACCGATAACAATCCCATCCAGGCCCTATTTCTGTAACCCCACGCATTTATCTTACTAATGCTGCTGACATTGGGGGGGAAATTTAGCATGGCTAATCCATTTAACCCGCACATCTGTGAAATGTGGAGAACACCAGAGCACCCGGAGGACACAGGGAGAATGTGGAGACTCCTCACAGACAGTGACACAAGGCCAGAATTGAACCCGGCTCCCTGGTGCTGTGAGGCAGCAGTGCTAACCACTGTGCCATCCCTTGAGGGAGTGCACCACTTTCTCAATTAAAGATGTGCAACAAGTGCTGACCTACCCAGCGCACTTGTGAGCAGATAACTAATGAAAGAAAAATAATCGAGTGATGTAGAAATTGTAGATGTAACGGTTCCCAGTTTACGTCCCCCTCTGTTTCCCCTCAGCCAATAATGCCCAATGTGCATCTTTCTATCTGGTAAAAACTGGGCAGCACAGACAAGTTGGGCCAAAGGGCGTATTTCCATGCTGTGATCCTCTATGACTCTAATATTGTCCCAGCTTCTTGTGTGTCCTACTTCATTCTTTTGACGCACTTCTTTTAACTTGATTATCCCTTAATTATTAACTGGTTCATTGACCAGCTCTGCAATTCTGCTCCCCATTTGTGCCTCACAGTCTAGGTATTTCCCTGATTTAGAGCTGCAGTTACTCAAAAGTGCACTAGCAGCATCATTCTAAAACAGCAGAACTCCACACAGTATCGGCGGGGGGGGAAGCTGGCTGACAGCACAAGAGGAGAAACTTATTTCTCTTCAATCCGCTTTCTAATGTGACATGATCTTCCCAATTTAGAAACAAAATCTTCAGGAATACTCTTTAAAACGCTTGAGGTTTTTGAAAAACAAGAACTTAACTTTGAAGCAATATGTTCAAAGTGCATGAACCATACTCAAATTTAATGACACGTACAAAATAGACAATCTTCTTCTTTGCGCTTCAAACCACAGTGGCATCAGCTCTACAGCTTTGACTGTAACACTACATTCTGCACTCTCTCCTTTGCTTCTCTATGAATGGTATGCTTTGTATAGCACGCAAGAAACAATACTTTTCACTGTATACTAATACATGTGACAATAATAAATCAAATCAAACACACTTCGGAAAAATGTGAGGCAATGCATTTTGGAAGATCTAATACAGGTAGGAAGCATACAGCAACTGGCAGAATCCTTAAGAGTATTGATAGGCCAAGGGATCTGGGTGCACAGGTACACAGGTCACTGAAACTGGCAACGCAGGTGGAGAAGGTAGTCAAGAAGGCAAACAACATGCTTGCCTTCACCAGCTGGGGCATTGAGTTTAAAAATTGGCACGTCATATAATATAATCTTAGTTAGGCCGCACTCGCAATATAGTGTTTAATTCTGTTCGCCACACTACGAGAAAGATATGGAGGCCTTGGTGAGGGTACAGAAAAGATTTACCAGGATGTTGCCTGATATGGAGGGCATTAGCTATGAGGAGAGGTTAGAGAAACTTGGTTTGTTCTCACTGGAACAATGGAAGTTGAGAGGCGATCTGATAGAAGTCTACAAGATTATGAGAGGCATGGACAGAGTGGATAGTCAGAAGCTTTTTCCCAGGTTGGAAAAGTCAATTACTAGGGAGCATAGGTTTAAGGTGTGAGGGGCAAGGGTTAAAGAGATGTACGAGGCAAGTTTTTTGCACAGAGGGTGGTGGGTGCCTGGAACTCGCTGACAGGGGAGGTAGAGGAAGCGAATACAATAGTGATTTTTAAGGGGCATAGAACATAGAACATAGAACACTACAGCACAAACAGGCCCTTCGGCCCACAAGTTGCACCAATCATATCCATACCTACCAGGTCTATCTATAACTCTCAATCCCATTAAATCCCATATACTCATACAGAAGTCTCTTAAAAGACCCCAGCGAGTTCGCCTCTACCACCACCAACGGCAGCCAATTCCACTCACTCACCACCCTCTGAGTGAAAAACTTACCCTATCATGACAAATACATGAATAGATGGGAATAGGGGGATATAGTACCCGGAAGGGTGGGCATTTTTAGTTCAGTCGGGCAGCATGGTTGGTGCAGACTTGGAAGGTCAAAGGGCCTGTTCCTGTGCTGTAATTTTCTTTGTTCTTTGTTCTCTTGTCAGCAAACAACAAACAGCGCAAGATATCATTGCATAAACATTGGGTCTCACTTTATGCAAACAGTCTCTGCACTAACTTGGCTGGAAAGGAAGTTTTCAAAAAAAAATATCTCATTTGAGTTTCCTGTTGAAATTTCAGTTCTGATGAGAGTGTGGTTAACACAGATTTCCCCAACGACATCTTGCGTGTACGTAGTTGTTTAGGATAGCAGTGAGTAATGCAAACCACAAATATCCTACGGTAAATCCCTGCTCTGTGCTGAATTAGCTGTTCAGAGAAGACTAGTCTAACTGCCCACAACTCTCCTTGGGTACAGACGAGAAGGAACTTTGGGGCACTTTTAGACTGGTTTTCAGCAAACTTGCCAAAAATGTGCCTGTGTAGCTTTTGGATTAAGGGAGAATCTGAATCTGCTGCCGTACGAACCATGTTGGAATTGGACTCTGATATTCACAGCGTACACTTTGAATCATAGAATCTCTACATTGCAGAAGGAGGCCATTCGGCACATTGAGCTTGTACAATCCCACCATTGATCTATCCCAGTAACCCCTGTATTTACCCTAGCTAGTCCCCCTACACTAAGGGACAATTTAGCATGACCAATCCATCTAACCCACACATCTTTGGAATGGGGGAGGAAACCGGAGGAAACCCATGCAGACATGGGGACAACGTGCAGACACCACACAGACAGTGACCCAAGGCCAGAATTGAACCCAGGTCCCTGGTGCTGGGAGGCAGCAGTGCTAACTACTTCCACTTAAGTAACAAATATTTGGCTAAAGGTGCAATAGATAGCCAGTGCCCATGGGGCATTTTACTACACCAAAGGGGCTATATAAATGTATGCTGTTGTCAAACTACATGCCCGCATGAATCAGAGAATTTCATATGAGAAGAACAGAAAACAGTGGCAAAGAGAATTGCTGCTAACTAATACACGGGTTCACATGGCAGGTGTGTTATGATCGCATGGAACTTTAATGAAGTTATTTCCCATTCAATAGCAGGTCAACCCCTCCAGTCACTAATGGAACTACCTAGCATGTGGCAGCTGGCAAAAGTTAAAAAACTAGCCAGGGTTAAAAGGGTCGCTGAGGTCTGTTATTCAGTCAATGAACAGGAGGTGCTGTCAGGATAGATTTGCCACTGGTGGTAATGGCGTTGTTGGAACACATACAGAAAAGTTGTTGCGCAAATCACATTTCAGAAATAGAACATAGAATCCATACAGTGCAGAAGGAGGCCATTTGGCCCATTGAGTCCCCACCGAGCACAATCCCACCTAGGTCCTATCCCCATGCATTTACCTTACCTAGTCCCCCTGACACTAAGGGACAATTTTAGCATGGCCAATCCACCTAACCTGCACATCTTTGAACTGTGGGAGGAAACCAGGGCACCCGGAGGAAAACCACAGTGTCTCCTTTAAAAGAAGCTGATTTCAATTTGCCTATTCTATCCTCTTTGGGAGATGTCAGTTGTAACTACGGTACTGTCCCTTGAGTGAAAAGGCCTTCTTGCCCCGAACCCAAGTAACCATTTGATATGCTTGAACCCAGCCAGTCTCAGCAGACATGGTGGCTCATCACTCGCATCTTGATCCTGCTGTCTGCAATGTCTAGACAGGTCCTTAGCCATAGGATAACAGCCTAGACCGGGGGCATCTACCATTGCATCCACCAGTCCTTATCCTGGGTCTTTGAGGTGAATGGTACCGCACTGTACTGCAGATTGGCAGTGATCAGTTCACACCACACAGGCCAATTAAACCAAGGATGTTACCTCTATTTTACTAAATGAAGATAAATATTTGTCAAATTCATTTTTCATGTTTCTTAAAAACTTGAGCAGTGTGATGCTATCCATCTCAAGATGCATCATTGTGTCATTAAGATGGAAATGAGTCAATAAGATAGGGTGGCACAGTGGTTAGCATAGCGCCTGGGGTCTGGGTCCAATTCCCGGCTTGGGTCACTGTCTGTGCCGGAGTTTGCACATTCTCCCCGTGTCTGCGTAGGTTTCCTCTGGGTGTTCCAGTTTCCTCCTACACTCCAAGGATGTGCAGGTTAGGTGGATTGATGATTCTATTAAATGCATGGAAGCATCACTGAACCAAACACAGGATGAGTGATGATTGAGCCTCACAGGTCTGTTTGAGGTTAGAAATGGATTGCACCATAGTTGGGCACACCGGGGAGGCTGACTATACCCCACCCTCCCAAAATCCCAAATAGTGACACCCAGCCCAGTGGCCCACTCAAGTGTTGGGCCTCGCGCCTCACTTCATGGGACTTGCTTGGCGTTAGAAACAAACAGGAAACCAGGATAAGACCAATGCAATCCTTGTATGTCATTGTAGGGGGTGGGGGGGGGTGCAGGGGTGAAGAGAAAAGATTCAAATTGGAGGCCTGGAAGGAGAGGGTCAAAGGTCAGAGGTCAGGAGGTAGGAAGATGGAAGGGGATTTGGTGGTCATGCGAGGTGGCAGCACGATTGGAGGCTGGGTCAGAAGCATGGCAGTGGTCAGGGGGAGGGTGGAGTGAGGTAGCAGCGAACCACAACCTTTAAGTGGACTGAGGAGAAGAACGTTTTCTGTGGCCCTCACCCTCACCCTCACCCACCCCAGCCAGCTCCACATTTCAAAGAAACTTCAGCTTAACTCAGTTAAGCAGATGAATCTTGAAGTGGAGGCCTCAATCAGGCTTTAGTCCTATTATTTTCAGTCCCCTTATTGCAAACCATTTCTAGCTGTGGGGCCTGGATCTTTTGCCTTTCAGCAATAGAAGGGGAAACTTCCTTTTAAGCCAGGAATGTCCAATATGGTTTCTTGACCACCACTTAAAGTTTATTTATTAATCACCAGTAAGGCTTACATTAACACTGCAATGAAGTTACTGTGGAATTCCCCTAGTCGCCACGCTCCAGCGCCTGTTCGGGTCAATGCACCTAACCAGCACGCCTTTCAGACTGTAGGAGGAAACCGAAGGAAACCCACACAGACACGGGGAGTTTGCACAAACTCCGCACAGACAGTGATCCAAGCCAGGAATCAAACCTGGACCCCTGGCACTGTGAGGCAGCAGTGCTAACCACCGTGCCGCCACACCACTTTGGGGACATCGTAAAATCAACAAAAGGCCCCCATGTGAAAATATTTGCAGGCCTTGTTTGTTTTTAGATGAGTTGTATTAAAAATCAATCTTAGTAATGTGGTCATCTTTCAGATATCGTTTCCAAAACGGATTTATTTTCTATATTTCTGAAGAGTATTATGGAGTAGAATGACTGGAATCTGGGGAGGTCAAACTGTGACCTCCAACTACAGGCGCATTAAAAATTAACAGCAAGTATCTCATTTTACTGAATTTTTTGTCGCTTTTAACAGAGGTATTAGTCCCCGAAAGATTAATTTATTAGTGTCGCAAGTAGGCTGACATTAACACTGCAATGAAGCTTCTGTGAAAATCCTCTAGTCACCACGTTCCAGCACCTGTTTGGGTACATTGAGGGAGAATTTAGTGTGGCCAATGCACCTAACCAGCACGCCTTTCAGACCGTGGGAGGAAAACGGAGCACTCGGAGGGAACCCGTGCAGGCACAGGGAGAACGTGCAGGCTCCGCACAGGCAGTAACCCAAGCTGGGAATCGAACCCATGTCCCTAACACTGTGAGGCAGCAGTGCTAACCCGTGTGCCATTGTGGCGCCCAATCCTTGGGTGGTTGAAGTTTAAGGAGTCAAGAGAAAAAGGCATAAGATTCATATCATTGGGCAGCACGGTGGCACAGTAGCTAGCACTGCTGCCTCACAGCACCAGGGACCTGGGTTCGATGCCCAGCTAGGTCACTGTCTGTGCAGAGTTTGCATGTTCTCCCCATGTCTGCACAGATTTCCTCAGTGCTCTGCGGTTTCCTCCAACAGTCTGAAAGACGTGCTGGTTAGGTGCATTGACCCGAACAAGCGCCAGAATGTGGCAACCAGGGGAATTTCACTGTAACTTCATTGCAATGTTAATGTCAGCCTTCCTTGTGACTAATAAATAAAAACTTTAAACTTAATCACTTGGGTTTTTGTAATGAAGTGCAGCTTGCTTGGGCTGATCACTAAGTACGGATGTTCTGATGTGAGCATAAGTTGAGTCTTATTGCAAAAAATGGCACTGGGGATCTGAAATCCCAAAAATGATAGGATCAAACATAAGGGCAAAGAGGGAAAACAAGGAGGAGAAGGAAAGAGAGAGGAGGAAATGGGATAGAGAAAAGGAAGAAGGGGAGAGAGGAGAAGTAGGGGAGAGAGGAGAAAAAGAGACGAGAGTGAAGAAGTAGCAGACAGAGACAGAAGAGAGAAAAGGGAATGATTGCAGGCAGAGAGGGCGAGAGAAAGAATGGAAAAACACAGAGGAATGGTTAGTGACAGAGTAATTCTGATCCTTTCTACACAAGTCAGTTCTATAAAGAGGATTATGGAACACAAAACACTCTTTTCTGCCCAACCATACTCATGAAAATTTGTGTTTGTATTGCCAAAATAAAAATTCTTGGATATTTATCTTCAGTTTGCAAAAACTTTTGTTGCTTGTAACATGTCACCAAACGTCTCCATTTTTCAGCATATAACACAGATAGTTTCCACTTCTGATATAATCCCCCCAGTACAGAATAAAGCTACTAATATTACACGTGAGGTAATCTAAACGCAGGTAGTACACATTTGGCTTGTAATCAGAACAAAGGCTCTAATGGCAGAGAATATCAGCTTATGCATAATACATAAATCTCTACTTAGACACGGCATAATTTGAATGTTTACCTGTGTGTGGGAACAAGACTTGAAGGAAGTTCTGTCACACAGCCTTGCTCCATTATTGGTATTCTTGAGGGAGTATAGGAATGGTAAGCTGTCAAAACCACACTCCCTGAATCATTTAACTCCATTCTTACAGGCGCATGCTTCCTTCTATTCTAAGTGACAGCTAACACTAGCATTCAGTCTCCAAAGCATTCTTAAAGGTAACAGCTCTGCCTTTCTGTCTCTCTCTCTCTCTCTTGCTCTCTACAGCAACTGGAGTAGTCAGAAAATCCAGCCCATGTAACAGGATTAGCATATAAAACAACGCCTCCCCAGGCACTAGTGGGCAGCAACCAGTGTCTGAGGAAGTATCCACTGTATTGCTTGTGGCTACCACAGACAGACCAAAGCAAGGATCCAGTTAACCCACTCCAAACTAATTGGGGAGGGGTGTAGGGAGGGAAAGAACAGCAAATGTTTGAAATACTTTACATCTTATCTTTCCCCCGTTGGCTTGTGTTTCTGGTGAGCCTTCTCCTGAGCTTGGTCTCTCCTCTCGAGTCAAGAGAGCTTGAAACTAAATTAGCTTGTTTTGTTAAAAAGGGGGCGGGGGGGACACTTTGCCGTTCACTTACATGCTGTCAGGAAATGTTCCTGTTGTAAAATGAAACCTTGCAGCCTGGGCCAAGAAAAATAGTGCGCTATCAAAGTGTCTCCATGAAAAATTCAGGAAGTGGATTGCATAGCTGTTTGAACTGGAGGGGTAAGCCTTCCCGAGGTTCAGGACAGTCACACAGTCAAGGTTACTGGCCAGTGGAATATCTGATATTCTCAACGAGCTCGGAAAACATACCATTAACGCAAATTTATCTCTGTGTACATCCTTCAGTTTGTGACAATAATAATAGTTATTGCCAGCAAAGTAGTAATGCCACAACTTCAAAGGGCAAGTATGGTTAAACTTCACATGAAAGCTTTGTGTTAAACACTGGGCGAACACTGTCTTGTACAATTTTAACTACCAATCCATTATAATTATTCTCATGCTGTTCCAATCATCACCTGACTCCAACATTATTTGGAAAATCATGATTTAAGCAGAATCGCAGCCAGTTAAGATGAAGATCCGTTTTAGTAACAGGCAGAATCCTGTATTTCTGCCACTTGTACGGATTACTTCTGGATCTGCTGTAAACTTGCAGCGGGCGGAAATGTTTGGCCAATTGCTGAGCAGAGAAACCTGTGGGGGAGTGAAAAAAAAGCCAAACTGACCCTGAGATGTCACATGCTGCTAAAGTGCTGAACATTTCATTCCCTGAATGTGTCGGAACTGAAGTTCTATCTCATACCAAGTTGTTTTTTCATTCATTCCTTGGACGTGGGCGTTGCTGGCTGGGCCAGTATTTATTGCCCTAACTGACCTTGAACTGAGTGACTTGCTAGGTCATTTCAGAGAGCAGTTGAGAGTCAACCACATTGCTGTGGCTTTAGCGTCACATGTAGGCCAGTCTGGGTAAGGATGGCAGATTTCCTTCCCTAAAGGATATTTGTGGACCGGATGGGTTTTTCCGACAATCGACAATAGTTTCGTAGTCATCATAAAATCTTCATTGAATAGAATCATAGAATCCCTACTGTGCAATAGGAGGCCATTCGAGTCTGCACCGACCACAATCCCACCTAGGTCGTACTCCCGCAACCTCACGCAATTATCTTGCTAATCCCCTAACACCAGGGTCAATTTAGCATGTCCATTCAACCTAACCTGCACATCTTTAGACTGTGGGAGGAAACCGTAGCACCCGGAGGAAACCCACGCAGACATGGGGAGAACTTGCAAACTCCACACAGACAGTGACCCGAGGCTGGATTTGAACCCGTGCCCCTGGCGCTGTGAGGCAGCACTGCTAACCACTGTGCCACCCCAGATATTTTTATCACCTCTTCCCATCCTCGCAACATTACATCTCATGTCCCCAAACCCTTATCCTTGGCCTCTCTCCCGTTATTCATCTGCATGTTGTCTCTCAGTAATGTCATCCAAAAACAGTTTTCAGAAGTCGCTGACGACACCCAGTTCTACCTCACTGCTGCTTCTCTTGAGCCCTACGTTGCCTCAAAGTTGTCAGATTGCTCCTTTGGCAACCCGTACTAGACGAGCAGAAATTTACTCCAATTAAATATTAGGCAAACAGGCCACTTCTCTTTGATCCCCACTACAAACTCCACTCCTGAGTATCGACTCCATCCCTGTACCCGCCAATCATAGAAACATAGAATATAAGAGCCGGAGGAGGCCATTTGGCCCTTTCAGCCTGCTGTGCCATTC
Source organism: Carcharhinus amblyrhynchos (assembly GCF_965287045.1). Taxonomy (NCBI): domain Eukaryota; kingdom Metazoa; phylum Chordata; class Chondrichthyes; order Carcharhiniformes; family Carcharhinidae; genus Carcharhinus; species Carcharhinus amblyrhynchos. Next base: position 109,599,889 of record NC_137331.1, on the reverse strand, counting down.
ATTACAATCACAGCTAATCATCCAACTCAATAGGCTAATCCTGCTCTTTTCCCATAACCTGTGATCCCAGTCACCCCAATGTTATATCCAGCCGCCTGCTGAAAACATTCAACGTTTTGGCGTCAACCATTTCCTGTGGTAATGAATTCCACAGGCTCACCATTCTTTGGCTGAAGTGAGATCATCTACAGTTTAACTAAAAGATTTATAACTTTGGTGCCACATTAGAACAGAAAATGAGCTCTCAACCACAAATCCATGCCATCACTAAGACCACTTATTTCCTCCTCCATAACATCACCCAAATTCAAAACAAAAACAAAAAATGCTAGATAAACTCCGCAGGACTGGCAGCATCTGTGGAGAGTGAAACAGAGTTAACACTTCAAGTCTGTATGACTCTTCTTCAGAGATGAAGAGGGGCAGAAAGATGATGGATGAGAGAGTGGACAGTGGGATGGAGAAATTGGGGCAGAACAGAAGGTTGCCTATAGGGAGCAGCTCAGGTGAGACTGACAAAGTTGTCACAAATACAGAACAAAGAGAGTGTTAATGGTTGTGTTAAAGAAGGTGATAATAGTGTCATCAGCCAAATCTACATCCCTCATTCATGCCTTTGTTACCTCTTGACTTGACCATTACAATACATTGGGCCAAACTCTTACATTCTACCTTCCATAAATTTGAGGTCATCCAGAATTCTGCTGCTCATCCCACATCAGTCCACTCCCCATTCACCTATCATCCTGAGCCTACACTGGCTCCCAACAGCTCTGCTTCAGGATTCTGAGCCTTGTGTTCAAATCTCTCAACTGCCTTGCCTCTCCCTATCCACATAACCTCCTCCAGCCCCGCTACCTTGCCAGATATTGACCTGGATAGACTGGACCTGGAGAGGATGTTTCCACTAATGGGAAAAATGAAAACCAGAGGGCACAACCTCAGGCTAAGGGACGATTATTTAAAACAGAGATGAGGAGGAATTCTTCAGCCAGGGAGTGGTGAATCTGTGGAACTCTTTGCCGCAGAAGGCTGTGGAGGCCACATCATTGGGTGTCTTTAAGACAGAGATAGATAGGTTCTTGATTACTAAGGGGGTCAGGGGTTATGGGGAAAAGGGAGGAGAATGGGATGAGAAAAATGCAGAGCAGACTTGGTGGGCTGAGTGGCCTAATTCTGTTTCTATGCCTTATGGTCTTATATCTCCTGCTGCCTGTATTTTGAGAATCTCCTTGCAAACTTGCAGTGTGTATATGTGCGTGCATGTGTGTGTGAGACCACTTGAAATATCATCCAGCCCATCGACGCACACACAGATGACACTGGATATCCCCATAGTTCTGCTCACACAAGGTCCAATTGTAAGAGCAAAACATTGCAGCTGCCAAAAGCCTGAAATAAAAACAGAAAGTCCAGGAAACACCCAACGGATCTGGCAGCATCTGTGAAGAGAGAATATAATCTCCTTCATCCCTACCCCCCCCCCCAGCCAGAGGTGAGAGTTCAGAGATAGGGAAGCGTAGTGCTCTGGTGGCAGGGTGTGGGGTTGATATCCTGCTTCCCTCCTGCCTCCCTCTGCTCAATTCCCGGGTGGGAGCACTTGCGAACGGCCCTCCTGCATGGAGTATAACTGAGGTCCTTAAGCAACCACCCATAGATCTCAACCCACCACTGCTGGTATTCAACAGGGGACTGGCCATCCTGGGGAGAGGTCCTGTTCACAAGCACTCTTCACCCAGTCAAGGGATTCCCCCATTCAGGATGGCAGAGGCCTACAGGAAGGCACCCTCCTCCCTTTGCTCCCACCTCATTCCCCATGCCACCATCAGGCAGCCCAAGCCCATGAGTCTGATTATCTGGGAACAGCATCAGGCCTCACGGGGAAAAGTGATCCCGGGTTTCTATCGGTCCTTCAAACGGTGGGCAAGACCCTCTATCACCCACATTAAATCCCGCTCAATGTTTTAAGTCAGTGACTCCATGTCAGAACTTCTTCCAGACCTGCTGAGTATCTCCAAGATCCCAATCATGCCACCTAGTTTATTGGAAAGAGAGGATACCAACCGAAGAGGCAATAATTTATGGATTGTAAGAACAAGGACAGCAACTCAGGATGTCTAGGAGCAAGGTAATGATTTCTTTGACAGATTGACTTAGATAACAGCACAGTGGCACAGAGCAGCAGAGTGGCACAGTGGTTAACACTGCTGCCTCACAGCGCCAGGGACTCAGTTCAATCCAGCCTCGGGTGACTGTGTGTGTGTGTTTGTGTGTGTGTGTGTGTGTGTGTGGAGTTTGCACATTCTCCCCGAGTCTGCATGGGTTTCCTCCGAGCACTCCAGTTGCCTCCCACACTCCAAAGATCAGCAGGCTAGGTGGATGGGCCATGCTAAATTACCCTTTAGTGTCCTACGATGTGTAGGTTTGGGGGATTAGCCATGTAGATGTGTGGGGTTACAGGGGAGGGCAGGGGAGAGTGTCTGGGTAAGAGACTCTTTCAGAAAGTTAGTGCAGACCCGATGGGCCTAATGGTCTCCTTCTGCAGGGTAGGGATCCTACGATCCTGTGAACAGTTTCACTGTTTTGCCTTTAAGATACTTTCATTCAAATCTGAGATCCCCTCAAAAGAGCCTGAAGAATCCCAGCTGGTGTTTGTCGCAATAATTTCCTGATTTTCAAGAGAATGCCAAACAGCAAATTCCACCTGGATATGTGCCAGGTATCTGCTCTAGTGTTGCAGTTACGTTACTGTGGACAGAACAACTTCCCTTCAGAGCAACAACAAACAAGTTGTATTCCACAAGAGGGGATTTTGAGTGGGTTAACAGTCAGAGCCCTCTGGCAATGTGGTACTTTACCAATTTTGTAAATGACAGGACCGGCATTAAGAAGATAATAAAGCAGGGAATTCAGAAAAGATGAACTTTTCCAGTGCTGACAGTGGGTTATATTTGTGATCTTGGGCAAGATTTTCTGCTATTTACTTGGAAGGCTGGCTCTGGTGAAAAACACAGTCAGAGGTCTCACGACAGCAGGTTAAAACCTGGTGTTGTGAAACTTCTTACTGTGTTTACCCCAGTCCAAAGCCGACATCTCCACATTCTGGTAAGAAAACCAGCCCGCGGACCCTCAACTGCACAGCAGACTTTTCTCACCAGGCAGGGAACTGGCAACACCAGCTCCACAGAGATCAGGACACCCCAAAAAATACTCCCCCAACCCCGCCACCCCCACCACCGATATAGGGAACACACCTCCCCCTCCCAATTCACTGGCCAACTCCCCCCCTCGGATATGGGGGACACCCCCCACACTCACTGGGCACTCCCCCATGGATATAAGGAAACCCCCCCAAACTGACTGGGCAGCACCCCCCACTGCACGAATATGGAGAACATCCCCTGTACAATACTAGCGAAATCCCCCCAGCTGATACGGGGAACCTCCCCCCATGCTCAAAGGGAAATTCTGCCCGCAACCCCCCTCCCACAAATATGGGGAACACCCCCCGTACACTCACTAGGCAACCCCCCAGCCCCGGACACGGGGAACCCACATCCCACACTCATCAGGCAATCCCCCCTTCCCCTCCCCATGGATATGGGGAACCCCCCTGACACTCACTTGGCCAATTCTCACCCCCACGGATTAGAGGAACCCCCTCCACCCAGGCACCAGGGCAAACTGGCCCCCCCCCCAACATGCACTAGGAAAGCCCACTCCCACACCTATACTGGGCAACACCCTCCAGCACACCAGCATCAGGGAAACCCCCTCCCTATACTTAAGGGGATCTCCCTACCCCAACAGAGCTCCCCAGATGGGCACCCATTTCAGGGAACCAGGGTGCCAGAGGATGTTCCTCTCCCCCAGCCCCAAACCCCCAGGGGCTATACATAACTGTGTGCCTCTGGCAAATTCCCTTTGCCTGCCTCATATTTTTAAATCCAAAAGAGAGTAAATTCGCAGTAACTTTGCCTTTATCATATTTTTAAATCCCTATTGTAAACCTTAACGATGTAACATCAGCAGGGGGTTTCTAAATGTGGGGGAACATAAGAACATAAGAACTAGGAGCAGAAGTAGGCCATCTGGCCCCTCGAGCCTGTTCTTCATAGAACAGTGCAGAAAGAGGCCCTTCGGCCCACCAAGTCTGCAGCGACTACAATCCCACCCAGGCCCTACCCCCATATCCCTACATATTTTACCCGCTAATCCCTCTAACCTAAACATCTCAGGACATTAAGGGCCAATTTTAGCATGGCCAATCAACCTAACCTGCACATCTTTAGACTGTGGGAGGAAACCGGAGCACCCGGTGGAAACCCGTGCAGACACGAGGAGAATGTGCAAACTCCACACAGACAGTGGCCTGAGCCAGCAATCGAACCCAGGTCCCTGGAGCTGTGAAGCAGCAGTGCTAACCACTGTGCTACCGTGGTGTTGTGAGAATAATGATCTTATTCAATAAGATCATGGCTGATCTTTTTGTGGACTCAGCTCCACTTACGCGCCCATTCAGCATAACCCTTAATTCCTTTACTGTTCAAAAATTTGTCTATTCTTGCCTTAAAAACATTCAATGACGTAGCCTCAACAGCTTCATTGGGCAGGGAATTTCACAGATTCACAACCCTTTGGATGAACAAGTTCCTCCTCAACTCAGTCATAAATCTGCTCCCCCTTATTTTGAGGCCATGCCCCCTAGTTCTATTTTCATCTGCCAGTGGAGACAACTTCCCTGCTTCTATCTTATGTATTGCCTTCATAATCTTACATGTTTCTATAAGATCCCCCCTCATTCTTCTGAATTCCAATGAGTATAGCCCCAATCTACTCAGTCTCTCCTTATTAGCCAACCCTGTCAACTCCGGAATTAACCTAATGAATCTCCTCTGTACCCCCTCCAGTGCCAGTATATCCTTTCTCAAGTAAAGAGACCAAAACTGTACACAGTACTCCATGTGTGGCCTCACCAGCACCTTATACAGCTGCAACATAACTCCATCTCTCTAGCAATGAAGGACAAAATTCCATTTGCCTTCTTAATTACCTGCTGTACCTGCAAACTGACTCCTTGAGATTCCTGCACAAGGACACCCAGGATCCTCTGCACAGCAGCATGCTGCAATATTTTACCATCTAAATAATCGCCAAACAGTAGGGAAGCCCACTAATAATATGAAAATTTACGGAAAGGTATTGCAATGATGGGCGGCACAGCGGCATAGTGGTTAACACTGCTGCCTCACAGCGCCAGGGACCTGGGTTCAATTCCCAGCTTGGTTGACTGTGTGGAGTTTGCACATTCTCCCCTTGTCTGCATGGGTTTCCTCCGGGTGCTCCGGTTCCCCCTACCACAGTCCGAAAGGCATGCTGGTTAGGTGGATTGGCCGTGTTAACTTCTCCCTCAGTTTGTCTGTGTTAGTGTGTGTGTGTGTTTATGTGTGTGTGTGTGTGTGTGTGTGTATTTGTGTGTGTTAGTGTGTGTGTATTTGTGTGTGCGTGTGTGTGTGTGTGTGTGTTTGTGTCTGTGTGTGTATTTGTGTGTGCGTGCGTGTGTTTGTGTGTGTGTGTGTGTGTTTGTGTGTGTGTGTGTGTTTGTGTCTGTGTGTGTATTTGTGTGTGCGTGTGTGTGTGTGTGTCTGTGTGTGTATTTGTGTGTGTTAGTGTGTGTGTATTTGTGTGCATGTGTGTGTTTGTGTGTATGTCCCCCGTGATGGATTGGTGTCCTGTCCTATCCAGGGTGTGCCCTGCCTAATGCCCAGTGTCTGTTGGGATAGGCTCCAATTCCCCAAGACTCCCGAGTGAAAGTGAAGTGAAAATATTGACACGAGATTCCCGCCCTTTCCGAGCAGAAACTTCATTTCCTCACCGGTAAAGAGTATGGAACATCAGAATTGGGGATCTCGCTGGCGAGAGTCCTGGTTTTCTATTCTTGTGAGACTTTGCGCCCACACCATCATTTGGATCACTGCGAAAGTGAGTGCATTTCCTCCCTGTTACCCCTCTTTCCCTTTTCCCAACAGTGCTAATGGACCCACAGAGAGATTCCAACATTTTCCCTTTGTGAATGAGAAACGATTGAGGACATTAAGCGCACACTTCCCAAATTGTACCATGGGATCCACATCAATGGTTTAATCTCCTGAGGGGAAGTTCCACATAACATTTCTCAAAGCTGCAAACTATTCCACTAATATCAATCAGAACAAAAATGTTACTGGAAAATCTCAGCAGGCCAGGCAGCAGATGTGGAGAGAAACTGAGTGAATAACCAGAATTCACCACCCTCAGCCAAATCTCCATTCACAGCAGCGGGGCTGGAGAATCCCAGCCACGGGCAAGACCAGAGAACCTGGCCAATGTTTCAGGTCAATGATCATCTACAGTACTGGGAGAGTGCTGACTCCCCATTGCAGTACCAGGGGAGTGCTGACTCCCCATTGCAGTACTGAGGAGCACTGACCCTCCACTGCAGTACTGGGGGAGTGCTGACTCTCCATTGCAGTCCTGAGAGTGCTGACTCTCCATTGCAGTCCTGGGAGCACTGACTCTTCATTGTAGCACTGGGGGAGCGCTGACTCTCCATTGCCGTACTGGGGGAGTGCTGACACTCCATTGCAGTCCTGGGGATGCACTGACTCTCCATTGCAGTACTAGGAGAGTGTTGACACTCCGTTGCAGTACTGAGGGAGTGCTGAATCTCCATTGCAGTACTGGGGGAGTACTGATACTCCATTGCAGTACTGGGGGAGTACTGATACTCCATTGCAGTACTGGGGGAGTACTGATACTCCATTGCAGTACTGGAGGAGTGCTGACTCTCCGTTTGCAGTACAGGAGACGCACTGACACTCCATTGCAGTACTGGGGGAAAACACACTCGATTGCAGTACTGGGAGAGGACTGACACTCCATTGCAGTACAGGGGGAGTGCTGCACAGTTGGAGGTGTTTTTGATCTATCTCCTAAACCCACCTGACCGTTACTCCCAGCCAGGCTACCTGTGCCTCCTTCACCAACCACCCCCCCCTCACCCACCCTGCAGCACTCACCTATCACAGCTGATTCATTGCTGTAAAAGAGTGAGTGACATCCAGTGGAGGTGCCGACAGGTTATTTAGGTGAGGCCGAAAGTTGGGCCTGTGTGGGGCCTCCCTCAGCTACGTCATCATCTCGTGAAACAGGGCGATGATCTCCCCTTCACCCTCCTCCCTCCAGTCCTGGCACTGCAGGAATCATAGACACCTGGGAAGCAGCTGACCCTCCAGTCTTGTGACCTGTAATTCAATGATGCTGTTCCATCTGTGTTTGGGTTCAGAGAACATAGAACTTAGAAAAACTACAGCACAAACAGGCCCTTCGGCCCACAAGTTGCGCCAATCATATCCATACCTACCAGGCCTATCTATAACCCTCAATCCTATTAAATCCCATATAGTCATCCAGGAGTCTTTTAAAAGACCCCAGCAAGTTCGCTCTACCACCACTGACGGCAGCCGATTCCACTCACTCACCACCCTCTGAGTGAAAAACTTACCCCTGACATCTCCTCTGTACTTGCTCCCCAGCACCTTAAATCTGTGTCCTCTCGTAGTGACCATTTCAGCCCTGGGAAAAAGCCTCTGAGAATCCACTCTATCTATACCTCTCAACATCTTATAAACCTCCATCAGGTCAAGAGTTGACTGTCAAACTGAAGTTTATAATCATAGAATCATACAGCACAGAAAAGGCCCATCAAGTCCCCACGGACAAATTAGAAATACCTGAACGCCAACCTAACCCCATCTGCTAGCACTTGGCCCATAGTCCTGGGTGTTATGATGTGCCAAGTGCTCACCCGGGTCCTTTTTAAAGGATGTGTGACAATCTGCCTTTACCACCCTCCCAGGCAGCACATTCCAGACCGTCACCACCCTCTGGGTAAAAAGGTTTTTCCTCACATTTCCCTAAACCTCCTCCACCTCACCTTGAACCTATGATCCCATGCAACTGATCCTTCAACTAAGGGGAACAGCTGCACCTTATCCATTCTGTCCACGTCTCTCATAATCTTGTACACCTCGATCAGGTCGCCCCTCAGTTTTCTCTGCTCCAACGAAAGCAAGGTAAGAAATTTCACAACACCAGGTTAAAGTCCAACAGGTAAAATCCAATGAAAACAACTCAAGCCTACGCAGCCTCTCTTCATAACTTAAATGCTTCATCCTAGGCAGTATCCTGGTGAATCTCCTCTACACCCCCTCCAGAGCAGTCGCATCCCTCCCATAATGTGGCGACCAGAACTGTACGCAGTACTCTAACCGTAGCCTCATAAAGTTCTGTACAACTCCAATACTGGGCAAAGTTTAGCCTTGACATTGTGCCAACATTGAGTACCAGTGGGGATATATCCAAGCAGGATATCTCTAACATCTCCAGGAATGTAGACTGCCTGAATGCTCCTTAATATAGAGTCATAGAGGTTTACAGCATGGAAACAGACTCTTCAGCCCAACTTGTCCATGCCGCCCTTTTCTTTAAAACCCCAAAGCTAGTCCCAGTTACCCGCATTTGGCCTTTATTCCTCCAAATGCATCTCAGCCATGTAATTGTCTAAATGCTTTTTAAAAGACAAAATTGTATCCGCCTCGACTATTACTTCTGGCAACTTGTTCCAGACACTCACCACCCTTTGTGTGAACAAATTGCCACTGTGGACCCTTTTGTGTCTCTCTCCTCTCACCTTAAATCTATGCCCTCTAGTTTTAGACTCCCCTACCTTTGGGAAAAGAAATTGTCTATCTAGCTGATTTATGCTCCTCATTATTTTATAGATCTCTATAAGATCACCCCTCAGCCTTCTATGCCCCAGAGGAAAAAGTCCCAGTCTATCCAGACTCTCCTTATAACTCAAACCACCAAGTCCCGGTAGCATTCTAGTAAATCATTTCTGCATTCTTTCTAGTTTAGTAATATCCTTTCTATAATAGGGTGACAAGAACTGTACACAGTATTCCAAGTGTGGCCTTACCAATGTCTTGTACAACTTCAACAAGACGTCCCAACTCCTGTATTCAATGTTCTGGCCAATAAAACTAAGCTGAATGCCTTCTTCACCACTCTGCCCACCTATGACTCTACTCCCAAGGAGTTATGAACATGTATACCCAGATCTCTTTGTTCTATAACTCTCCCCAATGCCTTACCATTAACTGAGCAAGTCCCGTCCTGGTTCAATCTAAGAACATAAGAACATAAGAAATAGGAGCAGGAGTAGGCCATCTAGCCCTTCGAGCCTGCCCCGCCATTCAATAAGATCATGGCTGATCTGTCGTGGCTCAGTTCCACATTCCCGCCCTCTCCCCATAACCCTTAATCCCCTCGCTTATCAAAAACCCATCAACCCGCGTCTTAAAAATATTTAGCGAGGCAGCCTCCACCACCTCAACGGGCAGAGAATTCCAGAGATTCACCACCCTTTGAGTGAAGAAGTTCCTCCTCAGCTCCGTTCTAAACCGCCCCCCCTTTATCTTGAGGCTGTGCCCCCTAGTCCTACCAAAATGCATCACCTCGCATTTATCTAAATTAAACTCCATCTGCCATTCTAGTCTAATTGATCAAGAACCCATTGCAGTCTGAGGTAACCTTCTTCACTGTCCGCTATGACACCAATCTTGGTGTCATCTGCAAACTTACTAACTATGCCTCCTATATTCTCATCCAAATCATTAATATAAATGACAAGTAACAGTGGACCCAGCACTGATCCCTGAGGCACACTGCTGGTCACAGGCCTCCAGTTTGAAAAACAGCCCTCTACAACCACCCTCTGCTTCGGTGGCACATAGCACAGTGGTTAGCACTGCTGCTTCACAGCTCCAGGACCTGAGTTTGATTCCCAGCTCGGGTCACCGTTTGCACATTCTTCTTGTGTCTGCGTAGGTTTCCTCCCACAGTCTAAAAATGTACCGGTTAGGTTGATTGGCCATGCTAAATTGCCCCTTAGTTCCTGGGATGTGTTAGTTAGAGGGATTAATGCGTAAAATGTGTGGGGATGGGGCCTGGGTGGGATTGTGGTCAGTGCAGGCTTGATGGGCCAAATGGCCTCTTTCTGCGCTGTAGGGTTCTATGATTCTGTCATCAAGCCAATTTTGTATCCATTTAGCTACATAGTGCCAATACGCCTTTAATAAGAGTCAGCAGTGGCCTTTTACTTAACTCCACCCTCTAGTCCACTACTGGAAATTTGCATTCGTACCTGATAGATGAGGTTGTTATTACACTTCCCTCATTAAATTTTCATTCAACTTCCCCTACTGAGATAATCAAAGGGATTAGATAATTTCAAGTCTATCTCATAAAAGGGGTTTCAAAGGATTTGGTGTTTAAAATAGGGAGGCTATGTTGCAATTGTACAGGGTGTTGGTGAGGCCTCACCTGGAAGACTGCTTACAGCTGTGGTTCCCCATACCTTAAAAGGGATATAGTAACATTGGAGGCAGTCCAAAGGAGATTTGCCAAGCTAATTCCTGGGATGAGAGGTTTGTCCTATCAAGAGGGACTAAATAATCTGGTTCTGTATTCCTTGGAGTTTACAAGAGTTGGGGGGAGGGGGGGGTGGTGTGACCTCATTCAAACATATAAGATCCTGAGAGGGCTTTGACAGGGTGGATGTTGAGATGTGGAAGAGTCCTGAACAAGGGGACACAGCTACAAGATAAAAGGCTGGTCATTTAAAACTGTGGTGTGTGGAAACATCTTCTCACAGAGAATGGTGCATCTCTGGAATTCTCTGCCCCAAAGGGTGGTGGAGGCCGGATCATTAGAAGTAGTTAAAGTGGAGGTGGATAAATATTTGATAGTTTGAGGAATAGAGGGCTATGGGGAAATGGTACAGAAAAGGAGTTGAGGCCAGCATAGCTCAGTCATGATTATACTGAATGGTGGGACAGGCTTGCAGGGCTTGCCTGGTATCCCACTCCTGCTCCTGTTCCTTGTGTTCTCTGTCACATTCGACACAATGATGAAGGTAAGCATGGAGGTGCAGCAGGCAGTAAAGAAAGCAAATGGTATGTTGGTCTTCATTGCGAGAGGTTTCGAGTACAGGAGCTGGGATGTGTTGTTGCAATTATACAGGGCCTTGGTGAGGCCACACCTAGAGTATTGTGTGCAGTTTTGATCTCCCTTTCTGAGGAGGGATGTTCTTGCTCTCGAGGGAGTGCAGCAAAACTTTACCAGGCTGATTCTGGAGATGGTGGTACTGATCTACGAGGAGAGATTGATTAGATAGGATCATTGTCGCTGGAGTTCAGACGAATGGGGGGGGATCTCATAGAGGTTTATAAACCTACACAGGGTAGATACAGGGAAGGATGTTCCCGATTGTAGGGGAGTCCAGAACTAGAGGTCACAGTTTGAAGATTCTGGGTAGACTATTTAGGATGGAGATGAGGAGATATTTCTTCGCCCAAAGAGTGGTGAGCCTGTGGAATTCATTACCACAGGAAGTAGTTGATGCCAAAACATTGAATGTGTTCAAGAGACGGCTGGATATAATACCTGGGGCGAATGGGATCAAAGGTTGTGGGGAGAAAGCAGGATTGAGTTGGATGATCAGCCATGATCGTAATGAATGGTGGAACAGGCTCGAAGGGCCAAATGGTCTCCTCCTACTCCTATCTTCAATGTTTCTCTGTTTCAAAGGGAGAGCAGTGAAGGAGTATAGCTGTGGCTGTGCATGCAGGCCCAAGTATTAAACGGGAAATAAAGGCAGAGTTTTCTCAAGATTCCTGCATAATTTCTGCCTCACATCATTGCAATGCGAGCAGCGTGTGAGAACAAATCATCATCTGAAGAACTGCGTACTGGCCTGCAGACAGATAAAACTGACGGGTATGAAAAAATCAACTGGTGTATCAAGACCTTGCCCCCTTCCCCCACCCTCCTCACAGCTGAATCGTCTCCTGGAAGAGACAACATCAAGGGAAAAAAGATGCTCCAGCAAATTCCTCATCAACCCCTGCAAATAATCAAACACAAGCCAGGAGGTCATCTGGACAATGTTATTTATAAAGGCACTTGACCTTCCAGATGTTCCAGTCAGGAACTGGTTCAGCTCCCTTTTATGAAGTGATTTTTGGAAACTCATACGTGAGGGAGAAGTGTCAGCATCGTAAACGTTTCCTCTTTTGGGGAAGAGAGTAACTATTGGCTACAAATATAAAATAGTGGAAAGTGTGAAGTTCTACACTTTGGTAGGAAGAAGAGAGGTGGAAACTATTTTCTAAATGGGGAGAGAATTCAGAAATCAGAAGCCCAAAGGGACTTGAGAGTCTTAGTTCAGGGTTCTCTTAAAGTTAACATGCAGGTTGAGTTGGTGGTTAGGAAAGCAAATGCAATGTTAGCCTTTATTTCAAGGGGACTAGAATACAAAAGCAGGGATGTACTGCTGAGGTTTTATAAGGCTTTGGTTAGACCACATTTGGAACATTGTGAGCAATTTTGGGCCCCGTATCTAAGGAAGGGTATGCTGGCTTTAGAAGGGGTCCAGAGGATGTTCACAAGACTGATCCCAGGAATGAAAGACTTGACATATGAAGAGCATCTGAGGACTCTAGGTCTGTACTCAATGGAGTTTAGAAGGATGGGGGGGGATCACATTGAAAGTTACAGAATATTGAAAGGTCTGGATAGAGTGGATGTGGGGGAAATGTTTTCATTAGTAGGAGAGGCTAGAATTCGAGGGCACCGCCTCAGAGTAAGAACCGAGATGAGAAAAAACTTCATCAGACAGAGGATGGTGAATCTGTGGAATTCATTGCCACTGGGTCATTGAGTGTATTTAAGACAGAGATAGATAGGTTCTTAATTAGTAAGGAGATCGAAGGAGAAAAGGCAGGAGAATGGAATTGAAACATTTATCAGCCATAATTAAATGGGGGAGCAGACTCAATGAGCTGAATGGCCTAATTCTGCGCCTATATCTTATGGTCTCTTATGGTCTGTTGTCACGAAAATATCTAACAGGGAATTCAGGAGAAACTTCTTTATCCAAAGAATGCTGAGGATATAATCCAGATAATAATCTCTGGATTACTACCTGAGCCATGAGCTAATTGGCACAGGGTCAATAAGACTAAGCAGGTAAATGTGTGGTTTAAAGATTGGTGTGGGCGAAATGGGTATGAATTCATAGGATATTGGCACTAGTACTGGGGAGGAAGGGACTTGTTCTGGTGGGACAGTCTTCATCTGAATCGCACTGGGATCAGAGTTCTAGTGAATTGCTTAACTATGGTTGTAGATAGGGCTTTAAACTGAATAGCAGGGGGGAGGGTTCAGTTGTAGGGGAAATTAGAAAACCCAAACTGAAGGAGGAGGTAAGAGGGCAGGTTAGCGATGTGGCAGATAGTTACCAGACAATAAAAGTGAAGGACAGAATGGGCAAATTTCTTTATGCACCAAGGAATTATAACAGAGCATGGAAATTTACTAGTGAAACAAATTTAAAAGCTTTTTATCTAAGTGCACGAAGCATTCGGAACAAAATTAATGAGTTCATGGCGCAAATATAAACAGAAGGATATGATTTGACGGTGATTTCTGAGACATGGTTACAAGGACACCAGGTCTGGGAAATGAATATCTGAAGGTACTCAGCATTTTGGAAAGATAGACTGAAAGGAAAAGAAGGTGGTGTAGTTTAGCTGTGAAAAAAGGGATCAGTGCTGTAATGAGAAATGATACACATATGGGGTCCCAAGACGTGGAATCAGTCTGGGTTGAAATAAGAAATAGCAAAGGAAAAAAATACCTAGTAGGAATAATCTATAGGTCCCTAAGTAGAGGACTAGTAATCTATAGTAATCTAAAGTGGGGCATGGTGTAAACCAGGAAATACTGGGGGCTTGCAAGAACGATACAGCAACAATCATGGGTGATTTTAATATGCACATTGATTGGAAGAAGCAAATTGGCAAGGTTAGCCTGGAGGCAGAGTTCATTGAATGTATTAGAGATCGTTTCTTGGAACAGTATGTCATGGAACCAACCAAGGAGCAGGCTATTCTGGATTTGGCACTGCGTAATGAGGAGGGATTAATTGATTACCTCATAGTTATGGATCCTCAAGGGGATAGTATGGTAGAATTCAAAGTTCAGATAGGGGGTGAGAAAGTGGATCCCACACTAGCGTTCTGGAATTAAAGAAAGGAAATTACATCGGCATGAGGACAGATTTGATCACATCGAGTGGGCAGGAAGGCTAAAAGCAGATGAGCAGCGGCATTTGTTAAGTTCTCACAACTAAACTATATCCCATTGAGGAAAAAAGATGATAAAGGGGTAAAAAACATCCATGGCTAAACAGGGAGGTTAAGGACAATGTAAAGACAAAAACTAAGGTATACCATATTGCAAAGGTCAGTAGCAGGCTGGAAGATTGGGAAACTTCCAAACATAAACAAACGGATACTAAAAAAGTAATAAAAGCAACTAAGGTAAATTACAGAAGAAAGCTAGCACAAAATATTAAGAAGGATAGCAAAATCTTCCATAGGTATATGAAAGGGAAGAGAGGCGCTAGGGTGAATGTTGGTCCCTTGGAAGATTGAAACCGGAGAGTTAATAGTGGGGAACCCTGAAATGGCATATGTGCTAAGTCAATACTTTGCCCCAGTTTTCACAGTGGAGGACATTGGTACCATTCCTATAGGAATGGACAAGTCAGAGGTATTACAAAGGGTAGAACTTAGAACACTCAACATTGATAGCGAAAAGATATTCAGCAAACTGTTGGGATTGAGGGCGGTAAGTCCCCCAGGATTGATGGCCTACATCCTAGGGTAAAGGAAATGACAGGGGGGATATTGGATTCATTGGTTATAATATTCCAAAGTTCCCTGGATACAGGAAAAGTTCCTGTAGATAGGAAAGATGCTAATGTAATGTCCTTATTCAAAAAGGGAGGGAGGCAAAATGTGGGAAATTACAGACCAGTTAGTTTAACATCTGTTGTTGGAAAAGTGTTAGAATCAATTATGAAGAAAGCCACGTCAGGACATTTGGAAAGGCAAAATGCTATCCATCAGAGTCAGCATGATTTTATGAAGAGTAGATCATGTTTGACTAATTTGCTAGAGTTCTTCAAGGATGTAACAAGCAAAGTGGACAGTGGGGATCCTGTAGGTGTAATATATCTGGACTTCTGGAAGGCATTTGATACGGTGCCACACAAAAGGCTAATTCACAAAGTTAGATTACATGGGGTTAGGGGTAATTTATTAGCTTGGATAGGTGATTAGCTAATGGACAGAAGGCAGAAAGTCGGGATAAATGTTTTTTTTTCTGGATGGCAAGAAGTAACTAGTGGGATACCACAGGGTTTGGTCCTTGGGCCCAGCTATTTATAATCTGTATTAATGACTTGAATACAGGTATAGAAGGCTCTGTAGCCAAATTTGCAGATGACACAAAAATAGGTGGTACAGTAAGTTGCAATGAGAAAATAAAAACGTTACAAACGAATATAGATAGATTAGGAGAGTGGACCAAAATGTGGCCCATGGAATTTAATGTGAATAAGCGTGAAATCATGCATTTTGGTCGGAAAAATAGGAAGGTGACTTACTATATAAATGGGGAGAGACTTTGGGATATTCTGGTGCAGAGGGATCTGGGTGTCCTCTTTTATGGGGAAAACACAGAAAACTAGCATGCAGGTAGAGCAGAGAATAAAGAAAGCAAATGGAATGTTGGTGTTTATAGCTAAAGGAATAGAATATAAAGGTAAGAAAGTATTGTTGCAACAATACAAGGCATTGGTGAGGCCGCATCTGGAGTACTGCGCACAGTTCTGGTCCCCTTCTATGAGGAAAGATGTAGTGGCATTGGAGGCAGTTCAGAGGAGGTTCACAAGATTGATTCCAGAGATGAGGGATTTGTTGTATGAAGGGAGATTGACATGTTTAAGCCTATACTCTCTGGAATTTAGAAGATTGAGGGGAGATCAAATTGAGCTACACAAGATGATAAGAGGTATGGATAAAATTGACATGGAGTGGATGCTTCCTGTTGTGGGGCAATCTAGGACGAGAAGTCATAGCCTTCGGAAAAGAGGTAGCAAATTTAAAAGAGAGTTAAGGAGAAATCAAATAGTTGTGAATCTGTGAAATTCCCAAAAGTGCGTGGATGCTGAGACAGTGAATAAATTTAAGAAGGAGTTAGACAGATTTTGGTAATGGGTTCAAGGGTTATGGGGAGAAGGCAGGAAAACGGGGATGAGGAGCATATCAGACATGATGGAATGGCGGAGCAGACTTGATGGACCGAATGGCCTAATTCCGCTCCATATCTTATGAACTTATGAACTTCTGAATTTATAGTGTAGAACTCACCACCACAGTGTGTTGTTGATGCAAATAGTCGAGATAAGTTGAAGAGGAATGATAGATAATCATGCGGGAGAAGGAAATGAAGGATTATAATAATAGATGGGAAGATTGGGGTGAAACTCAAGTGAGCATAAATGCCAGTCAGGGCTATTTGGACCAATTATATATGCATCATCTTATGTAATGTAGTGATCATAGAATCCCTACAGAGCAGAAAGAGGCCATTCAACCCATTGAGTATGTAACGACAGCAATCCCATCCCTATTTTCCGATTAATCCCCTGACACTAGGGTCAATTTAGCATGGCCAATCCACCTAACTTGCACATCTTTGGACTGTGGGAGGAAACCAGAGCACCCGGAGAAAGCCCACACAGACACAGGGAGAATGTGCAGACTCTGCACAGACAGTGACCCAAGCCGGGAATCGAACCCGGGTCCCCGGAACCGTAAGGCAGCAGTGCTAACCACGGTGCCACCCCATCAGTATCATAACAAAGTTTCACTGTGATTAGAGTTGTTTTGACTAAGAAACACTTTTCAGATAGCAGCAAGTAAACGCTCCTTGTGCACAATGATGTGTTTCAGCTCAAACCACACAGGTGTTTTCATTTTCAGAGAAATATTCGTTTGCATAGGATTATAGCTAAGCAAATAATGTACAAAATAGATACACACACTCTCAGATATTGCCACTGCCGCCAACTCATGTAAATCTCCTGCTGCTCCTTCCATGTCCTCCCAATATAAAATTGTTTTTAATCTTTCATTTTTTTCACAAGTTACTTCTGGATATATGGGCGTTAGGCTGGCACAGTGCCAATCGAGCATTGCTGCCTCACAGCGCCCAGGACCCAGGTTCGATTCCCCACTTGGGTCACTGTCCATGCGGAGTCTACACGTTCTCCCCGTGTCTGCGTGGGTTTCCTCTGGGTGCTTCAGTTTTTCTCCCACAGTCTGAAAGCCTGGCTGGTTAGGTGCGTTGGCCATGCTAAATTCTCCCTCAGTGTACCTGAACAGGCGCTGGAGTGTGGTGACTAGGGATTTACACAGTAACTTCATTGCAGGGCTAATGTAAGGCTACTTGTGACACTAATAAATAAACTTTAAATATGATATATATACACAGCTACAGATGGCCAGATGTAAGTGTAGGTAGAAAAATGTATAAAAGCACTCAGGTATCCACGGGCTGCATCACCAAACAAAACATTATTAATGCTGTTGCAAACATTGCTGCCAGTCTATTCTCTTTTTTGATTATTTCATGGGGTGTGGGCGTCACTGGCGAGGCCAGCATTTATTGCCCATCCCTAGTTGCGCTTTAGTAAGTGGTGGTGAGCTGCCTTCTTGAACTGCGCAGTCCCTGGATGTAGGTACACCCACCATTAGGGAGGGAGTTTCAGGATTTTCACCCAGAGGCAGTGAAGGAACGGCGATATATTTCCAACTCAGGATGGGAGGGGAACTTGCAGGTGATGGCGTCCCCATGCCTTCTGAGTGGTAGAGGTCGTGGCTTTGGAAGGTGCTGTGTAAGGAGCCTTGGTGAGTTGCTGCAGTGCATCTTGTAGATGGCACGCTCTGCTGCCACTGTGTATCGGTGGTGGTGGGATTGAATGCTGAAGGTGGTGGATGAAGTGCCAATCAAACAGGCTGCTTTGTTCTGGACAGTTTCTTGAGGATTTTTGGGTCTGCACTCATCCAGACAAATGGAAAGTATTTGTGAGACTTGTAATTTGGACAGACTTAAGGGAGTCAGGAGGTGGGTTACTCCCACAGATTCTCTCTGACCTGCTCTTGCAGCCGCAGTATTTATAAAATTGGTTCAGTTTCTGGTCAATCGTAATTCCAGGATGTTGATAGTAGGAATTTTGGTGATAGTAATGCCATTGAATGTCAAGAGACAGTGGTTAGATTCTCACTTGTTGAAGATAGTCATTGCCTGGCACCACTGACGTGTATATTACTTGCCATTTATCAGTTCAAGCCTGGATATTATTCAGGTCTTGCTGCATATGAACACAGACTGCTTCAGAGTCTGACGAGTTACAAATGATGTTGAGCATTGTGCAGTCATGATCAAACCTCTTCATTTCTGACTGACTGATGGAGGGAAGGCCATTGATGAAGCAACTGAAGATGGTTGGTCTGAGAACACTAACTTGAGGAACTCCCGCAGAGATGAACTGGAACTGAGATGATTGACGTCCAGCAACCAAAACCATCTTCCTTTGGACAAGATATACCTCCAGTCCTCTCTGAGCCCTGTACAGTGTGGATTTGATATGCTGAGCTTGATGCTGCAGTTACACTATTTGCGATTCTTGTTACAATATTGATACCAATTAGTACTTAGGTTCTCTCCTTCATATCTGTATATATACACACATACACACACACAAACGCACACACACACACACACACACACATGCACACACACACACACACACACACACACACACAAATGCACACACATGCACACACACACACCCCTACACCAATGTTTGTCTTCTCTTTTTCCAGCTCTTCTGCCATCTCCAATAGGAGGTGTTCTATCCTGTCTCTCACCATCCAGATATGGCAGTACCTACAATAGCCCCATAGATGCAAGTTGACACCACCACTTCTTCTGCTAGATAGTTGCATTATTTCTATGAGAATTCATCAATTCTTCTCCCCTGAATCTAGCCGCAGCCAGATGAGAACAGTAGTTGAGTAGATTTTCTGATGCCCCATTTGGAATTTGATTCAGGGTCTGTGTTGAATCATTCGGTGAACTCAAGACTGAGATAATTGGGTGTGTGGACAATACAGGAATCAAAGAATATTGGGATTGGGTGGGAAGGTGGAATTAAGGTAGATGGTGATGGAGTGGGAATATTACTAGTAATCCAGAGAGTCAGACTACTGGTCTGGGAACATAGGTTCAAATACCACCACAGCAGGTGGTTGCCAGAACATTAGTTGAGTTTCTGGGTTAATAGTCTGGCAATAATGCCATTAGGCCATTGCCCCCCCTCCTCCCATATTGCAATGCGCCCCACATTCCTGGCATATGTAAGGTTCCTTCCTGATTTCTGTCAGATGTTCTATCTATTGGTTGTTTGAGTGTGATGCCTGCTGCAGTGGAATACCCTGGAGACACATACTTTCTCGGGTTGATATGTGAAACTAGGTGAGGCATCAAAGGGCTGTTCATGCCTGTTGAATTAAATCCCGAAAAGAGTCAGCAAGGCAGCTAAAAACTAGCATTGCCACAATGCTAAATATTCGTGAGTTGAATTTAACTCAAGGACTAAGAGCCAGGAGCTCTAGAGGACAGAACCAAAAAGTACTTTTTTTTCTTTCTCAGGTGATGTGGGCATCATGGTAAGACCAGCATTTGCTGCCCATCCCTTATTGCCTCGTTCAGCCATTTAGAGGCAACCAAAATTGTTGTGGATGTAGAGTCGCATGCAGGCCAGACCCAGTAATGACAGCAGATTTCCCTCCCTTAACGACATTCAATGGGTTTTATTACGGTTGTCATTACTAGCTTTTATAATTCCAAATTTATTAATTGAATTTAAATTCCATCAGCTATCATGGTGGGATTTGAAACCTGGTCCTCAGAGTGCTAGCCTGGGCTTTGGGATTGTTAGTCCAGGATATTACTCCTTCGCCATCATAGCCAAGTCTTTGAGGGGTGAAATTAGGAAAGGTTCCTTCGTGCAAAGGATGATTGAAGCTTGGCATTCTCTGTCACAAATGGAAATTGATACAAGATCAATTGATGCTGATGCTGAGGAGTGACCAAATGGAGGTCTATAAAATGATGAAAGGTTTGGAAAGAGTGGGTACAGAGAGAATGTTTCCTCTTGTGGAGAAGAGCATAACAAGAGGCCATCAATATAGATTAGTCACCAAGAAATCATTGGGGAATTCAGAAGAATCTTCTTCACTCAAAGAGTGATGAGAATGGCAGGAGAAGGAAACAGAGGGTTACAGTGGTAGACATAATGAGTGAAGATGGGAGGATGCTCAAGTTGATCACAAACACCAGCATGGGATTGTGGGGCCAATTCTTTCTGGTTGGATCACAGCTTGGTACGGCTCCTGCTCTGTCCAAGACTGCAATAAACTACGAAGGGTCGTGAACATAGCCCAGTCCCATCACTCAAATCAGCCTCCTGTCCATTTGACAATGTTTATATGTCTCACTGCCTCAGAAAAGCAGCCAGCATTATCAAGGACCACACACACCCTGGACATTTCTCTTCCACCTTCTTCTGCTGGGAAAATGTTACAAAAGTCTGAGGTCACACACCACTGGCTCAAAAACAGTTTCTTCCCTGCTGCCATGAATGGACCTAGCTTACATTTAGTTGATCTTTCTCTCACCCTAGTTATGACTGTAACATGATATTCTTCACTCTTCTCTTTCCTTCACTATGCACCGTATGTTTTGTCTGTATAGCGCGCATGAAACAATATTTTTCACTGTATCCTAAAACATAGAGTCATAGAGGTTTACAGTATGGAAACAGGTCCTTCGGCCCAACTTGTATACGCTGCTCTTTTTTTGAAAAAAACCTAAACTAATCCCAATTGCCTGTATTTGGTCCATATCCCTCTAAACCCATTGTACCCTTGTAACTTTCTAAATGCTTATTAAAATATAACATTGTACCCATTTTTACTACTACCTCTAGCAGCTTGTTCCAGACATTCACCACCCTCTGATGAAAAAATTGCCCCTCTGGACACTTTTGTATCTCTCCCCTCTCGCCTTAAATCTGTGCCCTCTATGTGACAATAATAAATCAAATCAAATTTTAAAAATGGTCTGTTTTCATGCAGCGTGACCTATTTAACCCTGTGTACATGTTAAAACCAAGACTGGAAGACTTTTGTTAAGCAAAGGTATTATTTAATATTAATTAATATACTCACACAGGTGGGTATATGGAGTTAGAGATCAGTCATGGTAGTACTAAATGATGCAGAACCAGCTGGTGGGGCACACAAGGGTGGCACAGTGGTTAGCACTGCTGCTTCACAGTGCCAAGGAGCCAAGTTCAATTCCAACCTTGGTTTAGTGTCTGTGTGGAGTTTACACATTCTCCCTGGGTCTGTGTGGGTTTCCTCCAGGTGCTCTGATTTCCTTCCACAATTCAAAGATGTGCAAGTTAGGTTGATTGGCCACACTAAATTGATCTTGTGTCAGGGGGATTAGCAGGTAAATATATGGGGGTACGGTAATAGGGCCTGGGTGGGATTGTGGTCGGTGCAGACTCAATGGGCAGTATGGCCTCCTTCTGCACTGTAGCGATTCCATGGAGCCAAATGGCTTGGGTTCCTATGTAACTCAAACTGCAGCTTCTGTTTTGATGTCAATGCTAACACTATGTTATGAATGAAACAAAGGGGCTTGAAAAGCTCTCCTGCACCTCATACAAACTATCTAAACACTTGTGGCCAGAGATGGCGAGGCATACATTTTGTCACTTAGTTTGGGTAACTTCCTCTTGCAATCATCCGAATAGCCTATCTGCAGTGCTGCATTTTAGTTTTTGTCAATTGATAACCTGCCTACGCAAATACATACGGAAAAGAAACAGCATGATGACATTTTTATTTTTAACTACGCAGCTTTAGTGAGCACTTTGAAGACTTTGCATTTATCTGAGCAATAGTGAATGAAGTTTCTCAAGGGGAACGTCAAAGAATAAATTCAGGTACACTCATGTTAGAAATCATTGGATCATAGAAACCCAACAGCACAGAAAGAGGCCATTTGGCCCATCAGGTCTGCACCGGCCACAATCCCACCCAGGCCCTACCCCCATATCCCTACATATTTACCCGCTAATCCCTCTAACCTACGCATCTCAGGACACTAAGGGCAATTTTTAGCATGGCCAATCAACCTAATCTGCACATCTTTGGACTGTTATGTTATTTGTAATATGATCTAAAATACCCTTGATCTCAAGCACTGACCCTTGACCTTAGAGTTCAGAGAGTACTGGCACGGTTTATTGGCTGAGAATTACTTCATACGGGGAGTATAGAAGCAGAAAAAAACGTCCAAAGACTGTCTGAATGTGCAGTACTAATTTTCAACTCTTGAGAAAAGCCAAAATTGACAATAATTCCAATAAAATTCTGACCTTTTGAAAAAAAATTCAGTAAAAGTGTGAAAAGCAGATACATTCCAATATGTAATTTTTTTTTTCAGATCTTCAACTTGATTTTTAATAGGCTTTCCAATGACCACAATCAGACCCAACTGAAATATAAAAGCAGGGATGTTTTGATACAGTTGTACAGGATATTGGAGAGACCAGATCCCAGATACTGTGTATAGTTTTGGTCTCCTTATTTGAAAAAGGATGCAAATTAATTTGAAGCGGTTCTCAGAAAGTTCAATTGATTGAAACCTGGGATGTGGAAGTTATGTTATGTGGAAAGGTTGGATAGGCAGGGCCGTCGAGAAGGCAATGGCCTAGTGGTATTATCACTGAACTATTAATCCAGAAACTCAGTAATAATCTGGCGACCCAGGTTCAAATCCCACCATGTCAGATGGTGGGATTTGGATTCAATAAAAAATATTTGGTATTAAGAATGTACTGAAGACCACAAAACCATTGTCGATTGTTTGAAAAACCCATCTGGGTCACTTATGTCCTTCAGGGAAGAAAATCTGCCATCCTTACCCAGTTTGGCCTACATGTGACTCCAGAGTCACAGCAATGTGGTTGATTCTCAACTACCCTCCAAGGGCAACTGTGGATGGTCAATAAATGCTGGCCAGCCAGCAATGCCCATGTCCCATGAATGAATAAAAAACAGTATCCATTGGCAATTAAAATGAGAGGTGATATTAATGAACCATATAAGATCCTGAGGAGACTTGAAAGGTTGAATTCTGAAAGGAGGTTTCCTCTTGTCAGAGAGACTAGAACTAGGTGACATTGCTAAAAATAAAGAAGAAGAGATGATTTTTTTTATCTCAGTGGATCTTTGGAACTCTGTTCCCTGGAGAGTGGCAGAGGCAGGATCATTGAATATGTTTAAAGCAGAGGTAGATACAAGGGGTCAAAGATTAACAGAGGTACGTGGAAAGTGAAACAGACATCATTATCAGGTCAACCATTATCTTGTTGAATGGCAGAGCTGACTCGAGGGGCCAAATGACGTACTTCCGCTCCTAATCCTCATGTTTGTACGTAAGGTTGAAATCCTTCAAGAAGTGAGGCTCTTCCATCTGCTAACAATCCTTGCTGTTCTTAAACATTCTAACTTTCTTGTAATTTAGACATCTAAATTAATCAAGGTACGCTCCCAAGCACTGTCATCAAATCCTGGTTTCATTTAGGCTGATAGTCAGGTCAAAATAGATTGGTTTCCCCACAAGGGACTTGGTGCCTTTTGCATTCATGATATTTCATTCCAGTACAATTCTTAGTGCTACTGCAAAAATGTGATCTGTCTTTTTCGTTAGAGCAGAGTGTCAGTTTAGCAGAGGTTCATGCTCTTCAATAGAGGATCCATACTGGGAACCGATAGGTTCAGAGAAAGTCAAGCAATGAGTAAGCATCACCAGTCACAAATAAAATACTGATGTACAAGAGATTCATGCAGAGGGAAAGAGAGGTTTATTTCTGAACAAAAATATTCAAATGTATAATTTGATATACAACATACAGGTGCAAATGCAACATTTAAAAAGCATTCGGATAAGTATGTGGATGGGAAAGGATTAGAGGGATATGGGTCAAACATGGGCAATTGGGACTAGCTGGGAGAGCACCATGGCCGGCATCGACCAGTTGGGCTGAAGGGCCTGTTTCCGTATTGCATTGCTCCATGACTCTATGGGTGGAATTTTCAGACCGCGCTCATTCCAGGGTCAGAAAATCCCACTCAAAGTCAACGGAACTTTGCGTGATCCGTGCCCCACCCACTACAAATTCCATGGCAAGAGGGACAGTAAAATTCCACCCTATCACCCTACATGAGCAATAACCTTTGACCAATACCACCAATGATCTACACTTGCACAACATGTTGGCTTCAAAAGGAAAACAATGAAGGAGAGATTCAGAAGAAAAGGCAAAGACAAATTCAACGCTAATGTAATGTGGGAGTATAACATAGCCCGTGGCCAAATCTGGTTTAAGAGCATTATTTCCTAGCCTGTCGCTAATGACAGACCAGGTTCCAGTTGAGCAGTTGACCAAAGATCAACTTGCATTGAACCTGGAATCAGTAAATCTCGAAATCACAGATTGCGACCAAATGTGGACAATTATTTTTCAGTGCATTCTTAATACCTGTTGTTTGTTCACGGGGGAAGATAAGGTGACCTCAACATGGGTGGTTAAACATAAGTAGCATTCATATGAAGCCAAAATAAATCAAGGTTATGATACAGTTGTGCCATTATCGTAGACAATGTTTTGGCAATGATTCAAGCATCCATAACTACAAATCTCGTACAGTGAAACAATTATTTCAATGAAGCACGCAAGATGAATGACAAGAAAATGTTTCTGCTGTATATGTGAATAATTGTTTGTGTGATTTGTTTCAGATGCTTGGGCTCTTTCTTTCCCTGCTTCTAAATTACTTCCATCTGTCTTACCAAAATTGCAGGGTCCTCTGACTTGGAGTTTTCATTTTTCAGTTGAAAACAACGTTCATAGTCCGATCTACAAAACTGAGTTCTGGATCATAGAATCATAGAATTTCCACAGTGCAGAAGGAGGCCATTCAGCCCATCCAGTCTGTAGCAACCACATCCCACCTAGGCCCTATTCCTGTAACCCCACTTATTATTTACCTTGCTGATCCCCCTGACACTAAGGGGCGGTTTAGCGTGTCCAGTCCACCTAACCCAACATCTTTGGACTGTGGGAGCACCCAGAAGCAACCCTCGCAGACACAGGGAGAATGTGCAAACTCCAGACAGATAATGACCCAAGGCTGGAATTGAACCTGGGTACCTGACGTTGTGAGGTAACCTGGATGATGAGCTTTCAGCAGATCCTTTTATCGACACCCTTGCCGACATTTTGGCATATGGAGCTTTTTTTGAAACTTCCCTCCCATTTGCTAATTCCGCAGTCACTCATTGCAGTTCGAGGCCCAGATTTCTGATGTGATGGAAAGGTTCTCTGCCCAGGAATGCCTGGAAATCCAAAGTCCTGTCCCCAAAACACTGCAGTCCCTATTTTCACAGGGGGTGGGACGAGAATCATGTTGGGGTTCGTACCTGCGCAGTTTACGGAGGCAGGTGGCCATTTAATTCGCCAGCCACCACCATGGAAGTGAAATTTTGGTTGGCCAGAAGTGTGAAACCTGAAGTGTGCAGGCTGGACCAGATAGAAGGAAGTCTGAACTTGGTGTTGGATAGCCTTTGGAGATGTGATCCTGGGACACCTTTAGGTGAAGGAGAATTTTGAAATTGTTAAAGGTAAACGTAATTGTGTGTAAAGCATGCATTGGAACTGTCAAAGTGTTAAGGACCTGCCAAAGCTGTCAAAGACCTGGTACGCTGTCAATTAACTGTCAAAACTGTCAAGGATTTGTCAAAATTGTCAAAGGATATGAGGTAATTTGGCATGAATTAGAAAAATAGAAAGGGCGATGGGTGAGGGACTTGGATTGGCATGAGTTGGTACTTATTTTGCATAAGGTCTAAAAAGAACAGTGGGGATGTGGGGTTCATAATGGGTATGAGGGGTCATGGGGGCTGGGTAGAGGAGCCTGAGATGGCATGGGGGTATGAGGAGCCATGGAAGTATGTGGGACACATGGAATGGCATAAACGGCAGCACAGTGGCACAAAGGGTGGCATGGTGGCACAGTGGTTAGCACTGCTGCCTCACAACGCCAGGGACCCGGGTTCAATTCCAGCCTCGGGTCACTGTCTGTGCAGAGTTTGCACTTTCTCCCCGTCTCTGCGTGGATTTCCTCCAGGTGCTCCGGTTTCCTCCTTTGGTCCAAAGATATGCAGGTTAAATTGATTGGCTATACTAAATAAACCCTAGTGTCAGGGGTATGAGTAGGGTAAATATGAGGGGTGCAGGCCTGGGTAGGATTGAGGTCAGTGCAGACTCGTTGGGCCAAATGATCTCCTTCTGCACTGTAGATTCTATGATCAATGAAAGGAGTATAATGGGCAGGTGAGTAGGGGGCATGAGGTGGCATGAATGGGGATTAGGGAGTGTGCAGGGATGTTTTTTGTTTTAGTCTTTCTTAAGTAACTGAAATAAAGTGCCTGAACCCACAGGCAGCCCACCTCTGCACTCATTCTGTGGCAGCAGGTCCACCTTGCAACCCCCATCGTTTCAGATAAGTTTCAGATTTCCTGCATCCACTTTTACTTTAGTGTTTAATTCGCTGACAGTGTTGAAGAGCAGAAGGACCTTGGGGTCCGGGTCCATAGGACTCTTAAATCAGCCTTGCAGGTGGAGGAGGTGGTCAAGAAGGCGTATGGTGTACTGGCCTTCATTAATCGAGGGATTGAGTTTAGGAGTTGGGAGGTAATGCTGCAACTTTATAAGACCCTTGTCAGACCCCACTTGGAGTACTGTGCGCAGTTCTGGTCGCCTCACTACAGGAAGGATGTGGAAGCTATTGAAAGGGTACAGAGGAGATTTACAAGGATGTTGCCTGGATTGGGAGGCATGCCTTATGAAGATAGGTTGAGGGAGCTAGGGCTCTTCTCCCTGGAGAGACGAAGGTTGAGAGGTGACCTGATAGAGGTTTATAAAATGTTGAGAGGAATAGATAGGGTGGATTCTTGGAGGCTATTTCCCAGGGCTGAAATGGTCGCTATGAGAGGACACAGGTTTAAGGTGCAGGGGAGCAAGTACAGAGGGGATGTCAGGGGTAAGTTTTTCACTCAGAGGGTGGTGAGTGAATGGAATCGGCTGCCATTGGTGGTGGTAGAGGCGAACTCGCTGGGGTCTTTTAAAAGACTTCTGGATGAGTACATGGGATCTAATGGGATCGGGAGTTATAGACAGTTCTATGGCCTGGTAGGTATGGACATGATCGGTGCAACTTGTGGGCCACAGGGCCTGTTTGTGCTGGAGTGTTCTATGTTCTATGTTCTGTTCCAGGAATGCTGACCTTGAAGAAATTCTGCTCTTCACTCCAATGGGAACTTGTTTGTCTCTTTTACCATGTTCGCTCGACCTATCGCTGGTCTCTAATTCTGCTCCACCTTCTCCACCCACCACCCCCAACAATATACCCCATCACATCACTAGCCCTCTTCAGTTGTGAAAAAGAATCATCCCGACTCGAAACGTTGACTCAATTTCTCTCTCCACCGATGCTGCCAGACCTGCTGAGCTTATTCAACATCTTTCTGTTTTTATTTAAGATTTCCAACCTCCACAATATTTTGCTCAAATTCAAGACAGCACCATGTGGTGAAGAGAACTCATGTTTAATCAATTCATTGAAAAACTCACATGTGCTATGGATAAAGGGGAACTGGTGGATGTACTGTACTTAGATTTCCAGAAGGTATTTGTTAAGACGCCAAATCAAAGGTTATGGCAGAAAATAAATGCTCGTGGTGCAGGGGGTAACATATTGGCATGGATAGAAGATTGGCGGGGTGGTGGTGGAGGCAGATATGATAGGGCCGATTAAGGGCTTTTAGATAAGCAACAAATATGGAAGGAATAGAGGGATATGGAGCGGGGGCAGGCAGAAGGGATTACTTTAATTTGGCATCATGTTCAGCAAAACATTACAGGCCAAAGGGCCTGTTCCTGTGCTGTACTGTTCCATGTGCTATGTAACAGGAAATGGAGAGTAGGCATAAATTGGTCTTTTTAAGGTTGGCAGATGGTGTGCCACAGATATTAGTGCTCAACTTTTTACGATTTACATAAACGACTTGGATGAAGGGACCAAAGGCATGGCTGCTAAATTTGCTGTTGATTCAAAGATTGGTAGTAGGTTGATGGGTAAGTAAGTTGTGAAGAGGACATAAAAAGCGTACAAAGGGACAGAATGAGCAGACAAAAATTTGGCAAATAGGAGTATAACATGGGTGAATGTGAAATTGTCCACTTTGGCAAAAAGAGTGAAAAAACATATTTAAATAGTGCAAAATTGTAGAGCACTGAGATTCAGAAGGATCCAAGTGTCCTAGTGCATGAATCACAAAAGATTAGTAGATAGCTGTAGCAAGTAATTAGGAAAGTTAGAATCATGGAATTCAATAGTGCAGGAGGAGGCCATTCGATCTGTCAAGTCTGCACCAACCACAATCCCACCCAAACCCTCTCCCCATAACCCTGTGCATTCACCCTTGCTATTCCCCTGACACCAAGGGACAATTTCGCATAGCCAATCCACATACCCTGCACATTTTGGACTGTGGGAGGAAAACAGAGCAACCAGAGGAAACCCACGCAGACACAGGGAGAATGTGCAAACTCCACACAGACAGTGACCCAAACCAGGAATTGAACTCAGGTCCGGGCACTGTGAGGCAGCAGTGCTAACCACTGTGCCACCGTGTATTGCTTATTGTGAGAGGAATTGATTACTAAAGTAGAGAGGTTATGCTTTTGTTCTACAGGGATTGCTCATGAGATAGAGATGAAGAATTTTTTTTTATCTCGGAGTCACGATTCTCTGGAACTCTCTTCCTCAAAAGGCAGTGGAAGCAGAGTCTTTGAATATTTTTTAGGCAGAGCTAGATGGATTCTTGATAAGCAAGGAGGTGAAAGGTTATCAGGGGTAGGGCAGGAATGTGGAACTTAGGTTACAATCCAATCCATGATCTTGTTGAATGGTGGAGCAGGTTCGTGGAGCTGAGTAGCCCATCCCGGCTCCTAATTCTTATGTTTATTTGTACGTATATTCATGTGGGCCTCTGACGAGATCTACTCAAAGAATCTGAATGAAGTGGAACCAAGAGAACGGGAATCAAATGAAGCATAAATCCACATCCTGAACTCACCACTTCCCGAGAGACTGATACACTGCGTGTGATATTTTGTTCCGAAAAGAATATATAGTAGGTCACCAATTGTTGCCTCTCTGTTCTGGTAAACTATTATCATTGTTCATCTACAAAGCAACTGAGCTAGATCAACAATTTCCATTTTTTTATTTTGATTAGATTTATTATTGTCACATGTATTAGCAAACAGTGTAAAGTATTGTTTCTTGTGCACTCTCCAGACAAAGCATATCGTTCATAGAACAGGAAAGTGCAGAATGTAGTATTACAGTCATACTAGGGTGCAGAGAAAGATCAACTTAATATAAGGTAGGTCCATCAACTTAATACAAGGCTGGTTTCGTGATGGATTGGGCTTCATTCATGACCCTTTGTAGTTCTTTTAACTTGTACCTTGCTGTGTAAAATCTGGTCACATTAACAGAAAAATATTCAGCCTGTGCAGTGATAATAGAGTGAAATAGAATTGTCAACATCTTTTATTGTGTGATCCAACTCTCTCAAACCAAAGCCTACTTTTAAATTTGCGTGAGAAGGACGAGAGAATTGATCATTTCATAGATGACAAAAACGCCAGCAAGGCAGCATTCTATGTGTGCTGTATCCAAGTGCAAATCTAGAGTGTGGGCTTAAACCTTTAAGAGACACAGTGAGTGGGCAAATGAAGGATAATGTCGGCGAATGTGGAAGCTGATACTTGAATCCATGACTTTCTGACACAGATGTGTGATCACTGAGTCAAACTGACATTTAGGCTGGAATTTTACCGGCACGTCCTCCTTGATTCTGGGGACGGACAAGGTTCAGAAGACAGTATTCTCCATTGGCCTCAGGTGGGATCATAAGAAAGCCCGGACAAATATGCCGGTAAAACAAGGATGTGCCGTACTTAGCCTTGCTTCTGATTTACTCATCTACAATCTGTGTTCCCTCACTTCTATCGGAAATTCTGCTAAGTTCTACCAGTACTACCTCTTTTACCTTTCAAGTGATTTCCTTCCTCCCAATTATTTGGGTCACAGAATCCCAACTTTTACTCATCCATTTCATTGGAATGAATGAAATTCTTGCCAAGTTTGGCTGCTTAGAGGCTGGAGAGTCACGAATTAGCCTCAGGGTAAGTGGGCTGGCCATTTAGGACAAGAGATCATAAGAAATAGGAGCACAATTAGGCCTTTCAGCCCATCAGATCAGCTTTGCCATTCCATAAGATCATGGCTGATCTGACTGTGGCCTTAATTCCACTTTCCTGCCCGTCTCTCTTAACTCCTTTGTTGATCAAACATCTGAATGTATTCAAGACTGTTGGACAATGAATCAACCTCCCTTTAAGTTGCCAGCTATGATTAACTGTATTCATAGAATCCCTAAGTGCAGAAGGAAGCCCATTCGGCCCATCAAACCTGCACCGACAATAATCCCACCCAGGACCTACATATTTACCCTGCTAATCCCCCTGATACGAAGAGACACTTTAGCATGGCCAATCAATCTAACCCATACATTTTTGCTCACATTACTTGCCCTCATGTTCCAGCTATTTGTCAGCCAACACATCCATCCTTGTGACACAATACTTTCCAACAGAAATTAGAATCATAGGATCCTACAGTGCAGAAGGAGGCCATTTGGCCCATTGAACCTGCACTGACCACAATCCCACCCAGGCTCTATCCCTGTAACCCCACTAGTTATCCCACTAGTCCCTCTGATTAGATGATTAGGTGCATTAGCCATGTTAAATTTTCCCTCAGTGTACCTGAACAGGCGCGGGAGTTTGGCAACTAGAGGATTTTCATGGTAACTTCATTGCAGTGTTAATGTGAGCCTACTTGTGATGCTAATAAGTAAACTTAAATGAGAGACCCCCTTACTTTAAAACTGCACCATACTTCTAGGTTTCCCCAGAAGAGGAAACATCTATCCCATCAAGCCCCCTCAGAATCTCATATGTTTAAATAAAATCACCTCACATTCTTCTCAATTGTAGTGAGTATAGGCCCAACTTGCTAACTTTTTCTCATTAGACAACCACTTCATCCCAGGAATCAGCCTTCTCTGAGTTGCCTCCAATGCGAGCTCACCCCTGCTTGAGTAATGAAACCAAAGCTCAACACAGTACTGTAGGGATGGTATATAATGAAGGAACGGTGGCATCGCCTGGCAACTGGAGAGTCAGTTAGAACCTGGTGTTGCCTTGGTCAGGGAAGGCCCACCTTAACCAGATAACAAGAAGCCTTTTGCAGGTTCCAGGAACTGGGTGTAGCCTATCAGAGGCCAGTAACTCTCTTGAATGGTTGACATCAGCACAGCACCCGAACATTGTCACTAGCTCACATGCCAAAGGTTACTTTGAGGGTGGGGGAGGGTGCGGCAATGCGTAGCAGTTGGTGTGTGATTAGACTATCAGTGGTTATGGTGGCTGAGAAGGGTTTTGAACTTTTCGTGCCAACAGACCATGGGTTGGAGCGATTAACCGGTTATATTTTGTCAAAAGCCTACTGAACAAAGCAGCAGACCCCATTAGAATTGGGGCTGGTATGTGTTTAACCCACACTATAAACAGGGTGAAGCCTACAAGAAGGTGATGACCTAATGATATTATCGCTAGACTATTAATCAGGAAACTCAGCTAATGCCCTGGGGACCCAAATTCGAATCCCATCACGACAGAATATTCAATTCAGAATATCTGGAATTAAGAATCTAATGATGACCATGAAACCATTATCGATTGTAGGAAAAGCTCATCTGATTCACTGATGTCCTTTAGGAAAGGAAATCTGTCTTCCTTACCTGGTCTGGCCTACATGTGACTCCAGAGCCACAGCAATGTAGTTGACTCTCAACTGCCCATCAGAACAAGGGCAACTAAGGATGGGCAATAAGTGTGGCCACCCAGTGATGCCCATGTCCCACGAATGAATAAAAAGAAATCTCAGCCTCACAAATGAGCATCAGACATGTACTAAAACATCACACAGGTTTTGGATGAGCGTCGCTAACTTTTTTTTTGCTGCTTCTTTGACTTTTGATGGCGGGACAGGATGAAGGGTCTGATCAGCCGTGATCTTACTGAATGGTGGAGCAGGCTCGAGAGGCTATGTGGCCTTCTGCTGCTCCTAATAATGGTTGTTCCACTGTCAAATCCATTACAGTCTTTAAAAGGGAAATTGGTAAATATTTGGAAAAACAAATTTTTAACAAAGAAAGTCATAGCAGAGGAAAGGGACTAACTCACTAACTCTTTCACAGAGCCAGTACAGGTGTGCTGGCCTGAATGGCCTCCTTTGCTGAAGAGGAGTCATCCCACATGAAAGTTTTGTTGATTTGTTTTTCATGAGGAAGCTGTGCCTTGAATATAAAATGACAGAATCTTTCAGGCCAACAGTTTAAACCACAATGCCTCAGTTTGGGTATTTCTTGGAAAGCGATTGCTGGTGAGGAATGCAGTTCTGGGGTGGCACAGTAGCACAGTGGTTAGCACTGCTACCTCACAGCCCCAGGGTCCTGGGTTCAATTCCCAGCTTGGGTAACCATCTGTGCGGAGTTTGCACATTCTCCCTGTGTCTACATGGGTTTCCTCCCATAGTCTGAAAGATGTGCTGGTTAGGTGCATTGGCCATGTTAAATTCTCCCTCAGCACACCCGAACAGGTGCCGGAGTGTGGCAACTAGGGGATTTTCACATTAACTTCATTTCAGTGTTAACCTACTTGTGACACGAATAAATAAACAAAGCTTTATTCTTTGAGCGCATTCCCATTTTCCAATGCATTGTTCTGATTTAATTACAGAGCATTTTCCTTCTTCCCATTTCTTCCATAACTAATGCCACATGTGCCAAAAAGTACTCTGATTTGCAAACACTCGCTCATTTTTCTCCCCCTGAAGGTTAAACATTAACTTGTAAGTAAGTCAACCAGATTTTCCACATTCTTGTGTCGCATACTAGACTGGAATGGCTTGATTTAAACTCTTATTTAGGTCACTTCATTATAGCTTTGACTGTGACAACTCGAAGCATCTCGAGCCAACAGGTCAGGAATCAAGGCAATAATATTTCTGATTTGCCATTTTAGGGGAAAGTTGTGCAGGAAGAAATTTAGCCTCGCATTCCACATACTCTGGAAAACATTAATACTTTCTATGCGGTTGAGCGGGGAAACAAATTTCTGAACATTGTAATCCAGTTGTGCCAGTTGCCAAGAAATTACTGCTGTTGTTTCCATAATGGCCACATTCTTAAGACAGTTCTGTGAATTTCTTTTATCTTGTATGCCATTCCTTTATCTGCTGCTTTAACTGAAGCATTCAGTCGGAACATCAACAATTGTGGCTTCTTGCATCAGTCTCATGGACAGAAATATGAAACAATGGAAGCAAAAGATACCTTTACTTTCTCAGGAGATTAAGAAAATTCCACATGTCTGCTACAACTCTCACCAGTCTTTACAAGTGCACCGTAGGAAGCATTCTTCCTGGTTGCATTCTGCTCTGACCAAAACCTCAAGGAACTACAGAGGATTGTGGATGAAGTCCAGTCCATCACGCAAACCAGCCTCCCATCCATTAACTCTGTCTACACTTCCAGCTGCCTCGGAAAAACAGCCAGCATAATCAAGGACCCTGCACATTCAGACATTCTCTCTTCCACCTTCTTCCATCATGAAAAAGATACAAAAGTCTGAGGTCATGTACCCACCAACTCTAGGACAGTTTGTTTCCTGCAGCCGTCAGACTTTTGAATGGACATACCTGGTGTTAAATTGATCTTTCTGTACACTCTAGCTATGACTGTAACACGACATTCTGTGCTCTCTCCTCTCCTTCTCTATGAACAATATGCTTTGTCTGTATAGCGTGCAAGAAACAATACTTTTCACTATATACTAATACATGTGACAGTAATAAATCAAATCAAATCAAAAAGGAAGACTGAAATTGAAACCAGCTGCAGTTAAATTATTGGAAGATTACTGGCAGAGTCAGGCAATGATTAAGGAACCAGAGACCTTTTAGTATGTGCAGAGCTGCAATCAACGCTCTGTTCCTGAAGCCAGTGGCCAAACAGGTCACCCAGAAGTCAACATTACTTCCAATTTTCTCCCACACTCATTCAGCATGTTTCTTGGCTGTGAGAGGTGGTGTGTCATCGGCAGGATGTTCTGGTCTCTCCACTGTCAATGGGATGTCCCATTCTAGCCACCCCGCCCCACACTCATTCAGCATGTTTCATGGCTGTGAGAGGTGGTGTGCCATCGCTGGCGGCAGGATATTCCAGTCTCGCCGCTGTTAATGGAATGTTCCATTGCAGCCACCCCACCCCACCTGGAAACCCATGGCAGGGATGCATAACGGCAAGAGGTACCAGAGAATCTGCTGCTAGTGAACAGCCGGAGAATCAGGACTAGAGGGCATAGCCTCAAGATAAGAGGGGGGCAGTTTAGATCAGAGTTGAGGAGAAACTTCTTCACTCAAAGGGTGGTGAATCTCTGGAATTCTCTGCCCGTTGAAGTGGTGGAGGCTGCCTCGCTAAATATATTTAAGTCACGGGTAGATAGGTTTTTGATAGACAAGGGAATTAAGGGTTATGAGGAGAAAGCGGGAAAGTGGAACTGAGCCACTTCAGATCAGCCATGATCTTATTGAATGGCGGGGCAGGCTCGAAGGGCTAGATGGCCTACTCCTGCTCCTATTTCTTATGTTCTTATGTTCTTATGAATTCCTGCCTTATTTCCTCTCCCCAGTTTATTGGTACAGATACACTTGTGTTGCTTACACCAATACAATTGCTACTTGTACACTCACTTCCTGAGGAAAATGGAATTCCCAAAGGAATGCCTATTTCGTGAAAAGAGAGATAGTGCTGGACAGATGCCAACTCACCAGATAGACAGCGAAGATTATTAAAATCAGCATTAAAGTGAGGTCGGGCCTCACAGACAAGGAGAGGTTTGGTCAGACAGGAAAAATTAACTTCAAATGTCCAAAAGGATATCTTCCTGTCACTTTATGAATGCAATTGGTGCACCTCAGGGTTGAAAGAGCAACTGCTTAGTCTGGACACGTTCGTGCTCATGGAGTCCCACAACTAAACCACTGGGAAAGACAAGACAGGGACGATCCTATCCTCATTAACATGTTTCCTGTATTTTGTAACAGGACTGGTGTATAGGTCTAGCACAAGCCTTCTGCTCTCCCCAGCACTGACTGCTGCATTTCCACCAATTTTCTGCCCTCCCCCGTCCCCACAAACTCCCTCCCCACAAACTCCCTCCCCTTCCCCTATGTTTACACAACCAAGCACGGGTTTTTGGAAAACATTCCCTAGATTTCCAAGTGACAACAGAGTCCAGAAGAGGGCTGTATAAGCAAATGGCATGAGGCACACTGGGAGGTGGTCAGTTAGCTCCGGTGGCTGAAAGGGCACTGTGTAGCGTGGAATGACAGCAACATCATCAGTTCAATACTGGCTGAGGGATTGCCTCCTCACGTTGCTCCAGAGTGATATCCTGCCATAAGCAATAATTAGCAACCTCTGGACGACAAAAAAGATTAAGATGCATCCTTTATGCTTTCCTAACCTGAATATGGTGGGAGACGATGGCCTAGTGGTATTATCGCTAGACTATTAATCCAGAATCCAGAAACTCAGCTAATGTTCTGGGAATCTGGGTTCTAATCCCACCACGGCAGATGGTGGAATTTGAATTCAATAAAAAGTCTCTGGAATTAAGAATCTACTGATGACCATTGTCGAAAAAACCCATCTGGTTCCTTTAGGGAAGGAAATTAGCCATCCTTACCTGGTCTAGCCTACATGTGAGTTCAGAGCCACAGCAATGTGGTTGATTCTCAACTGCCCTCCTAGGACAACTAGGGATGGGCAATAAAAGATGGCCAGGAAACGATGCCCATGTCCCATAAATTAATTTTTAAAAAACATGCAAGTTTGGCTAAAGCAGTCATTTCCCAGGATCACGTTTGCAGGTATAGTATTGTGAAACGCTGACATCTCAGATACAATACTCAGCATTGGAGAGGTCAGTACTTGATACCCTGCATCAGGTATTCCTCCAGCAATAAAGCAATTTGACCACTGATCATTGGGAGGGTGGGGTGGCTAAGTAAATCTCTAGCAGCCCTTGTTAACAGCTGCACACGGTAACATAGCAATATATATGATACAATCAGTTCATCAGTTGCACATGTTGGGTTGTATTACTCATCACAATAAAGATTAGCCCGCAACTGGTAGTGTTTGCAAAGCTGGCCCTTTCAGCAGTATTTAAATAACACAGCCTGGACTATTATATTCAGCTTTCTGGTGACTTGAGATGAAATTGTATTACTAAGCACTTCCTAACGGAAGAAAGTTGCTTTGAACTGTCAAGGGAGAGAGAATTAACGCAGGAGATATAAACATCATGGCCCTCTCTTGCAAGCAGCCCGGGAATGGAATTTGATAATATGGGACCCTGAGAGAGTTTTCATGTGCAGTTGTTAAGCCCTATGTTGATCTGAAGGAAACAGTTTTTGGTGTTATTGGATATGTCCGTGGCACACTTGAGTTAATAAACGTCAAGCAGATTGAAATAGTCATACAAAAATATTTACCTCCGAGCAAACGAGCTTATGTAGAGCGTTTCCATTAAGTGCTTATCTCGTGTAGACATTGATCCAACACAGATAAAAAATGGATTAGGTTTCGAAAAATGAAATGCTCGTAGCGGAGAGAGTGCAGGTTTTACCACTCAGGGTTTGTAAGGTTAACCAGCTAATGGGACATTGCACGTTCAACTGTGCTGGAGAGCATTACCACATCACATCTCTTGCCCTAATCCCACATGACATCCATCATTTCCAGTAGGGTAACCGGATAGCAATCCAGACCAGAAATACTGGATGATTTTCCACTTTTCCAGTCCAAAGGCACCAAACCTCATTGTAAGACAACCCCAGCTCCCCTCACCCCCACCATTAGATTCCTAACTAAGCTCAGCTAACTCATTAAAGACTGGTGCTAACGTCTGGATTTCCTTATGTTACATTTCCAGAGAGACCAAGAATTTTTAAAAAGGGATATGAAGTTTCCAGCACCCAATCGAAAGCATTGCACAAGATGTTCAGACTTTTATTGCAACAAACAAATTGAACTCAACATTAGGCTAAACATTACTTAATAGGGAACTAACACATCAGGCCATGGAAAGATTCATACTTGTTAATTAATTATTATTTCATAATTCATTATCCATTTATCCATTACCTTACTACTGGTTGAAAAAGGAGTGGAAAGTTTAAGATACCTCAGAAGATATGTAGCTTTGTAGATTCAGGTCTAAACCCCTCCCAGCTTTTGCAGCAGGCTCCGTTCTCCCTGGCCCATCCAGTGTGCAGATTCTAGTGTCCTTCAGAAAGTCACTCAGTCTTCCAACACTTCCAGCAGCAAAGCAACTTCTTGGTTCCTAAGCCTCCATATGTTCTATCACTTTGAATGGAAAACAAATTCCCACCAGCATTCTGCTTGGGGCTAATGCAACAACGGTCTTTTTCCCCCTGATTTTCATAGCACCTCTTTCTCATCAGGGTTTCTGAGTCTGACTGCATCTAGCAAGATTAGTTGCCTCTCATTTTTGTCAAGAGGTTAAAACAGACACTTGAATTTCTATGGGCTTTGATCTAGTCCTCTGTACCCCATGGCAACAAAATTACAGGGACATGTCTCCAGGCAGAGATCAATATAATTTCACCACATTCTGTTTTACATTGAATTAAAAAGACAGCTTAAAACATGACTGTCTTATTAAGTCTTGCATTCACAACACTAACTAATACCAAATCTAGGCACTACTTGACAGACCCAAGGTTTGGAAACCCCAATCAGCACAACAGTACTGTCACAGTTTAACCAATCAAAGGTGTGCAGCTAACTAGGACAAAGGTCTCTTAAATTTTCCACTCCTTATTCAACTAGTGTGACCATTAGGGTGCAGTGAAAACATGAGAAATTCCCAGTTCAAGTGAGGTGCTTGTATATAGGGCAGCATGGTGGCACAGTGGTTAGCACTGCTGCCTGACAGCGCCAGGGACCCAGGTTCAATTCCCGGCTTGGGTCACTATCCGTGTGGAGTTTGCACGTTCTCCCCCTGTCTGCGTGGGTTTCCTCCGGGTGCTTCAGTTTCCTCCCATGGTCCAAAGATGTGTGATTTAGGTTGATTGGTCATGGTAATTTGCCCCTTACTGTCAGGGGGACTATCTAGGATAAATACATGGGGTTACAGATATAGGGCCTGGGTGGGATTGTTATCAGTGGGCTGGATGGCCTCTTTCTGCACTGTTGGGATTCTGTGGATTCTATGATCACCAACAGTTCTGATGGAGCTCTGATGAAACGTCATCGATCTGAAGCATTAACTCTGTTTCTCTCCACAGATGCTGCCTGAGCTTTCCCAGCTTTTTGTTTCATTCTTATTTCAGATTTCCAGTCTCTTGCTTTTGAATCATTAACCATTGCAGACCTGCCTGTCCCAGGTATTTGGTTAAGGAGTCTGGCTCGCAAGCTTGGCTTACTTCCAAACTTCCATTTCAATCTTGGAGCCAATTCCAAAGAGATCACTCACCTCCCCACAAAAAGGAGGATAGTCGTCAGTGGATCGTTAAAATAGTTAAAGTCCTCAATCATGACAGCAGGAACACAAAGGCCTAAGTAAGCAAAGATCGGTCATGTAGCTGTCATGCTGGGCAACAGCCTTTGCTGGATACCAAGTGATAGTTAAAAAGTCCTCAATTGGGTCACTGAGAACAATTCATCTAAAGCGCACTCTCCTGATCAGCCAACAATAACTGTTGTTCACACAGTCTAATGGATATGTGGAACAGATTCAGGAGGTGAATTGATTCATGACATCTTTGTAAGAAAATTGTTGAATACTTGGTTAGGAATGCAACTGACAGGGGTGACACGGTGGCACAGTGATTAGCACTGCTGCCTCACAGCACCAGGAACCCAGGTTCGCTTCTAGCCTTGGGTGACTGTCTATGTGGAGCTTGCACACTCTTCCCGTGTCTGTGCGGGTTTCCTCCAGTTTCCTCTCACAGTCCAAAGATCTGCAGGTTAGGTGGTCTAACCATGCTAAATTGCCCCTTAGTGTCCAAAGGTATATGGGTTAGGTGCTTTGGCAATGCTAAATTGTCCCTTAGTGTCCAAAGATTCGTAGGTTAGTGGGATTAGTGGGGTAATTCATGAGATTATGGGGATAGGGGAGGGCATGGGCGAGATGCTGAATCGGTCCAGGCTCATTGGGTCGAACAGCCTCCTGCACTGTAGGGATTCTATGCAGCAACGCAACACGGTTTCATTAAAGGGAAGTCGTGTCTTACAAATTTACTGGAGTTCTATGAGGATGTGTCTAGGGCAGTGGATAGAGGAGAGCCGGTGGATGTGGTCTTTCTGGATTTTCAGAAGGCGTTTGACAAGGTACCTCACAAGAGGTTATTGCAGAAGGTCAGGGGACATGGAGTTGGGGGTAGGGTGTTAGCGTGGATAGAGGATTGGTTGTCAAATAGGAGGCAGAGAGTGGGGGTCAATGGGTGCTATTCGGATTGGCGGTTGGTGACTAGTGGGGTGCCCCAGGGGTCGGTGCTGGGGCCTCAGCTATTTACCATTTATATAGATGATCTGGAGGAGGGAACCGAGTGCAGGGTGTCGAAATTTGCTGATGACACCAAGATTGGGGGAAAGGCAAATTGTGCGGAGGGTGTGGAGAGTCTGCAGAAGGATCTAGATAGGCTGGGCGAATGGGCCAGGAAATGGCAAATGGAATTTAATGTTGGCAAGTGTGAGGTGGTCCACTTTGGTAGGAAGAATGGTAGGAAGGACTATTACTTACGTGGCGAAAAACTGCAGCAGGCGACAGTGCAGAGGGACCTCGGGGTCCTTGTGCATGAGTCGCAAAAACCCAGCTTGCAGGTGCAGCAGGTGGTCAGGAAGGCGAATGGGATGCTGGCCTTCATAGCGAGGGGGATTGAATATAAAAGTAGGGAGGTCTTGCTGCAGCTGTATAGGGCATTGGTGAGGCCGCAGCT
The DNA here is from genome assembly GCF_965287045.1 of Carcharhinus amblyrhynchos. NCBI lineage: Eukaryota > Metazoa > Chordata > Chondrichthyes > Carcharhiniformes > Carcharhinidae > Carcharhinus > Carcharhinus amblyrhynchos. The sequence goes on along the minus strand of NC_137331.1, from coordinate 109,559,435 downwards.
GGAGTACTGTGTGCAGTTTTGGGCGCCGCACCTGCGCAAGGATATTTTGGCCCTGGAGGGAGTGCAGAGGAGGTTTACTAGGCTGATACCGGAGTTGAGGGGATTGAGCTATGAGGAGAGGCTGAATAAACTAGGCTTGTACTCGTTAGAGTTTAGAAGAATGAGGGGAGATCTCATTGAGACGTATAAGATGATGAATGGGATGGATAGGATAGAGGTGGAGAGACTCTTCCCGCTCAAAAAAGACAGTAGGACTAGGGGGCACAGCCTCAAGATAAAGGGGAGGCGGTTTAGAACGGAGTTGAGGAGGAACTTCTTCACTCAAAGGGTGGTGAATCTCTGGAATTCTCTGCCCGTTGAAGTGGTGGAGGCTGCCTCGCTAAATATTTTTAAGAAGCGGGTTGATGGGTTCTTGATAAGAGAGGGGATTAAGGGTTATGGGGAGAGGGCGGGAAAGTGGAACTGAGCCACAACAGATCAGCCATGATCTTATTGAATGGCGGGGCAGGCTCGAAGGGCTAGATGGCCTACTCCTGCTCCTATTTCTTATGTTCTTATGTTCTTAAGAGATGACTAAATCCTGTGTGGATTCTCAGTCATGAAGACTGCTACAAATGTCACACCCAGATGGTTGCACAATATAAAATAGCCCATGCTAGGGTGGGTCAAATCTGCTTGAGGAAGAAATGGATCCAATTGGACAGAATTGGCAGTTGGTAACATTCTCAAATTCTCTCTGAACGGGCAGAGATAACTCTCTCAAACCGATTATCCAATCGTGCCCAGACAGCAGTGAGAGTTACAAAGATTGAGGCAATTTAATCTGCTCCAAGGACATTCAGGGCATCTACTGCAGGTCATACTCATCAGGTTTACTTTCAATGCTGTAAGTTATGATGCAGAAAACCCCATTTTTTGGCTAGACTAACGGTTATTGCCCAATCCTAATTGCCCCTGAGAAGGTGGTGGTGAGCTGCTTTCTTGAAGACAAGTCCACGTGATATCAGTACACCCACAGTGTTGTCAGAGAGAGTTCTGGGATTTTGACCCAGCGACAGTGAAGGAATGGTGATACAACGTTAAGTCAGGATGGTGAGTTGTTTGGAGGGGAACTTCCATGTGTTCCCAGGTATCTGCTGCTCTTGTCCTTTTAGATGTAGCAATCGTGGGTTTGGAAGATGCTGTCTAAAGAGTCTTGGTGAGTTCCTGTAAGTGGTAAACACAGCTGCTACAGTGTGTGTCAGGGGTGGAGGGATTGAATGTTAGTGGAAGGGGTGGCAATCAAGTGGGCTGCTTTGTCCTGGATGGTGTTAAGCTTCTTAAGTGTTGTTGGAACTGCTCCCATACAGACAAGTGAGGAGTATTCAATCATACTGTTGACTTGTGCCGGGCAGATGGTGGACAGGCTTTGGAGAGTCAGGAGTTGGGTTTCCTGCCACAGGATTCTGACCTACTCCTGTAGCCATGATATTTATATGGCTTGTTCATTTCAGTTTCTGATCAAAGGTAACCCCTAGGACGTCAATATTTGGAGATTCAGCGATGATAATGCCATTGAATGTCAAGGAGAAATGATTAGATTCTCTTTTGTTGGAGATGGTCATTGCCTAGCAATTGGGTGGTGCAAATGTTACTCACCACTTGTCAGCCCAAGCCTGGATATTGTCCAGGCCTTGCTGCATTTGGACATGGACTGCTTCAGTACCTGGGGAGTCGTGAATGGTGCTGAACATTGTGCAATCATTAGTGAATATCTCAACTTCTGACCTTATAACCTTAAGGTCATTATGAAGCTGCTGAAGATGGCTGGGCTTAGGACGCTGCCTGAAGAACTCCTGCAATGATGTGGTGGAACTGAGATGACTGACATCCAACACCTGCAACCATCTTCCTCTGTTTATGACTCCATGATTCCAACAAGGCAATGCAAATGAGGACCTGGGTCCGTGGCAGATGAATTTGAATCCAATAAAAATAGGGAATTTTGATGACCATGAAACAATTGTTGATTGTTGTAGAAATCCATCTGGTTCACTAATGCCCTTTAAGGTTGACTCATAAATGCCCTTAGTTGAAGGGCAATTAGGGACAGGTAATAAATGCTGGCAACACCCATATGCCATGAGCAAGTAAAGAAACAGAAAAAGTCCAAAGTGGGACTTAAACTCACTGCGCCATATGGCCTCCACGAATATTAAACTATATCATCAAACTATTGCTATAAATCAGTAAAGAAAGTGATTCAACTTTACCTGCCCCTGACCATACCTCATCATATCCACTTGCCGCATCTGGTACTGATCACCAAGAAGCAAGGTAAACAATATGGCAGCACAGTGGCACAGTGGTTAGCACTGCTGTCTCACAGCGAAGGGACCTGGGTTTAATTCCAGCCTCAGGTGACTGTCTATGTCAATGTGGAGTTTGCACGTTCTTTCCATGTGCAGGTTTCCTTCAGGTGTTCCCGTTTCCACTTACAGTCCAAAAATGTGCGGGTTCGGTGTATTGGCCGTGCTAAATTGCCCCTTAGTGTCACGGGGATTAGCAGGGTAACTATGTGGAGTTACGGGGATAAGGCCTGGGTGGGATTGTGGTCTGTGCAGATGGGCCAGAAAGCCTGTCTCTGCACTGTAGGGATGCTATGATTCTATTGTATGATTCTATGAAGGATTACAGTGCAGAAAGCAGCCAGATGGTTGAACTCATCTGGCAGGGGCCTGAGTTAAGAGGAAAAGACTAGAGAAACCTGTGGACTGGGTTGACAGGATGAAAGGGAAAATAGAATTATCGGCTGGAATTTCTGCAGTCCCAGAAGCAATGGGTAAACTTCCCCCGAAGGTTGAATATGTGATTGGGGCTATGTTGGGATTTTTCCATTGTTTTGATGATAGATGGTGAATTACTGTGTGCACTGAATTGTAAATGAGAAAGAGAAAATCCACAAAATGCTGGAAATACACAGAGGATCAATGAGCAGACAGAAGAGTTCAATTATTGCTGAAAAATGAGATTTCTCTGAAGGATTATGCATTTTGTTATGTCTGGGGCTTTTGTGTCTGGTTTTGTGTAGAGTGGAAAAAGAAATGTAACACTTCTAAAATGATGTTTGGAGTGTGGTGGCATGCTGGAACCCACAGCTGATATTTTGGGCATGGAAAATGTCCTTTGAAGTCCACATTAGTTTGAAGTGAAGGCGACGTTTAGCTGTCTGCTGCCAGAGTCTAGCTTGAATGTGTTCATGTGTTCGCTGACTCAGCCCTCTCCAGTCCCCCGAGGACCCTGCTGAGGTGGTGGTGTCACAGCCAGCTCAGGCTGGTGATCTCCACAGATACAGGCAATATCTGCTGCTCACTGGACAATAAAAGGTGAGGCCCACTGATGAACTTCGCACAAGGCTCAGGACGGCATGAACCGATACACTGACCAATATTTATTCCCCAAAAAGCATCAAAGAACAAAAAGAAAACTGGTCATTATCACATTGGTATTTGTAAGAGATGTCATGGCATGGTGGCACAATGGTTAGCACTGATGCTTCACAGCGCCAGGGACCCAAGTTCAATTCCCGGCTTGTGCCACTGTCTGTGCGGAGCCTGCACATTTTCCCCGTGCCCACATGGGTTTCCTCTGGGTACTCCGGTTTCCTCCCACAGTTTGAAAGATGCGCTGGTTGGATGCATTGGCCGTGCTAAATTCTCCCTCAGTGTTTCCAAACAGGCGCCGGAGTGTGGCAACATAGGGATTTTCACAATAACTTCATTGCAGTGTTAGTGTAAGCCTACTTGTGACACTAATAAGCTTTTAACATTAGATTGCTTCTGCGCAAATTGGCTGCCACATTCTCTATATTACAATAGTGACTACACTTCAAACCATACCTCATTGAATATAAAGCATTTGGGACATCCTGATATTGTGAAAATCTCCTTACAGATTTAAGTCTTTTTCTCTGAAGGATACAGATAATCATCAGAGAAATGTTGGGGATGATTTTTTTTCCCAAGTGCTTGCCGGACATGGCGAAACCCATCAGCGCAAATGTTTATAGTTGAACTGCCTCTAATAATCAGCAGAAGGCAAAGCACATGGCCCTCCATACCTCCTAGAATCTTCTATGAATGTTCCAGTTTAAACCCAGATTGTGAATATAATAATATCACAGCTGACCATTTGCAAACTTTCTAAGGAAAATTATTGTTTTACTGGCATGAAGAATGATGAAGCCATTCTGAAGCAATCATCAAGCTCTCTATAAAGCGTCATCAATCCCTCCCTAAAGCATCCAATCCCACCCTAAAGCATCACCAATCCCACCCTAAAGCATCACCAATCCCACCCTAAAGCATCATCAATCCCACCCTAAAGCATCATCAATCCCTCCCTAAAGCATCCAATCCCACCCTAAAGCATCACCAATCCCACCCTAAAGCATTACTAATCCCACCCTTAAAAAACCCAGTCTGTAGGTGCAGCAGGTGATCAAGAAGGCGAATGGAATGTTGGCCTTTATGGTGAGGGGGATTGAATATAAAAGTAGGGAGGTCTTGCTGCAACTGTACAGGGCACTGATGAGGCCGCAACTGGAGTACTGTGTGCAGTTTTGGTCGCCGCATTTGCGCAAGGATATTTTGGCCTTGGAGGGAGTGCAGAGGAGGTTCACTAGGCTGATACTGGAGATGAGGGGGTTGGACTATGAAGAGAGGCTAAATAGACTGGGTCTGTACTCGTTGGAGTTTAGAAGGATGAGGAGGGATCTTATAGAGACGTATAAGATAATGAAGGGGATGGATAGGGTAGAGGTAAAGAGATTCTTTCCGCTCAGAAAGGATAGCAGGACTAGAGGACACAGCCTCAAGATAAAGGGGGGAGCAGTTTAGAACGGAGTTGAGGAGGAACTTCTTCACTCAAAGGGTGGTGAATCTCTGGAATTCTCTGCCCATTGAAGTGGTGGGGGTTACCTCGCTAAATATATTTAAGTCACGGGTAGATAAGTTTTTGATAGGCAAGGGGATTAAGGGTTATGGGGAGAGGGCGGGAAAGATCCACTTCAGATCAGCCATGATCTTATTGAATGGCGGGGCAGGCTCGAAGGGCTAGGTGGCCTACTCCTGCTCCTATTTCTTATGTACCTTATGTTAAGCATCACCAATCCCTCTTTAAAGCATCGCCAAGCTGATCATCCATGAGTGACTGTGGAGGGGCAGCAGGATTAGCTCAACCCAAGGCCCTAACCATGGGACCTTTCCCTGCCCTGCTTTGCAAACCCTCCCCCCAGATGAACATCAACAGGAAAATGAGGCTGTAAGACGGAATCATTGTCCTATCCAACAAATTGTGAAAATCGGGCAAGTATGGTCTCAACCAGTGGACGTTCTTTAAATAGTTTAACATCTTTGAGGTTGCAGAAGATCAAAACAATCAGAAGTGGATGGAAAATTTTACCCAGGGAGGAACAGTTCATTTCTATCGAAGAAAGAAATGTGAGGAGGTTTCACCAAATTGGATCAATGTTGGAAATGAAGTGGCAAACAACAGCTGGGATTTTCTGCTCTTGTTTGTCTCAGGTGGGTTTGGAGGTGAGATTGGATAATCTCATGAGAATCACCTTTCACACTGATGTAAATGGACAACACGGTTGTGTCCTCCAGTGAGGTAGCGCACCTCCTGGTGTTCAACATCGGGAATACCATTTCCATACAGCGGCACACATCATTATCAGGCCTCTGTGCCTGAAACATTGCCTCACCACCGTAAGCAAATCCATTCCCGTAGGTGTGAGAGCGGACAGGTGTGAAACCCGACCAGTGTCTCAGGGCGTGCACCTTACCTTCCACGGGAGCTCAGCGGGGACAGGTCCATGCCCAGGGCTACCCGGGCACTACCTGGACACACTACCCCCAGCACTATCTGTGCCTGGATGGTGCTGGGGTGGGGGGAGGGGTTATGTACATGGTGGAGGGGGGGGTGGCATTATGTGTGTGTGTGTGGGGGGGGTGGTGGGGGTGTGATTGGGGTGCACAGATAGATTCCTGGGCAGGGCAGGGGGAGCAGTGTGAACTACCGTGGATTGGGACAGCCTTTAAAAATGATGCCAAGATCTTTGAGGGATTAAGTTGCCAGCCACCAGCTTTATGTTGTGGGACCCACCTCCTGAGGTTTTCATTGCCTAAGGTTAGGAGAGTGGACAAAAAAGTGGCAGATGAAATATAATATGGAAAAGTTTAAGGTTATGGAGGCATAGACTATTTTCTAAATGGGAAAATGTTTAGGAAATCAGAAACACAAAGGGACTTGGGAATCATTTTGTAAGATTCTCTTACGGTTAATGTGCAAGTTCAATCGACAGTTAGGCAGGCAAATATAATGTTAGTTTTCATGTCGAGAGGGTTAGGATACAAGAGCAGGGATGTACTTCTGAGGCTGTATAAAGCTCTGATCAGTCACCATTTAGAGTATTGTGAGCAGTCCCATATCTAAAGAACGATGTGCTGGCCTTGGAAAGGGTCCAGAGAAGGTTCGCAAGAATGTTCCCTGGATTGAAGAGCTTATCGTATGAGGAATAGTTGAGGACTCTGGGTCTGTACTCGTTGGAGTTTAGAAGGATGAGGGAGGATCTTATTGAAACTTACAGGATACTGTGAGGCCTGGGTAGAGTGGACGTGGAGAGGATGTTTCTACTAGTGGGAAAAACTAGAACCAGAGGGCATAACCTCAGGCTAAAGGAATGATTGTTTAAAACAGAGATGAGGGAAAATTTCTTCAGCCACAGAGAGGTGAATCTGTGGAACTCTTTGCTGCAGGAGGCTGTGGAGGCCAGGACATTGAGTGTCTTCAGGGCAGAGATAGATAGGTTCTTGATTAATAAGGGGATCAGGGGTTATAGGAAAAAGGGCAAGAGGATGAGGATGAGAAAAAAATCAGCCATGATTGAATGGTGGAGCAGACTCGATGGGCTAAGTGGCCTAATTCTTCTCCTATATCTTATGTCTTATGGTCTTTAAGTTCCAAACGATACAACGGAGAAAGCCGACATTGCTACTGGGGGCTTCAATGCCGCTTTTTCCCTCCTGCTATCCGGCCTTTGCCATTTTCCGGGGAAATTTGGGCTGAACATCTGGCAAAAGCCCTCCCTGTAGCAAATGAAGAACATGTAGGGTGAACCACCAATCACGCCACATACAACACTCACACCGGGCCCACAATCTAGGCTGACACTGCAATGCAGTACCAACAGAGTGCTGCATTGTCTACAGCGGCATCTTCCAGATAAACAGTGCCCGCCACCACCCCACCTCCTCACAAGGATTCAAAATGGTTAGAAGAGGTTTCAGTGGAAGGAGGCCGTGGGTTCACCCGCCATCTTGGCTGATATTCTTTCCTGAAGTAAAAAAGAATGCCAGAAACAGAATAATCAGTTTTTTTTATCTCGCCTCATGTTTACAGAATCTTATTGTGAGCAAATTGGCAGCTGCATTTGCTTACTTAACAATGGCGACCACGCTTCAGAAAGTAACTAATTGAATGTGAAGTGCTTCCAGCTGTAAAGAGAAAATGATAAGGTGCTATTTGAATGCCTGTTCTTTCTTGTACCATCAACTGCGAGCAATTTATGTTAATTATATACGCCACTCTTTGCCCCTCTCAGCAAATACAATGGAATTTTGCGATTATGCACAAAGGCATCGAAATCACATCTGTGCTTTGGATTTTTGCACAGTCAGCAATAATATAGCCCTCAGACTATTTATATAAAAATGTTAAGTGCATTCCTCGAGCATTAGGAGGACTGCGTGCAGTATTACTCAAATAAGTATTTCTAAACAATGAGGCAATTTTAATTTCCAACAGACGGTTGAATCAAGGAGGGGGGGGAGGCAAATGGGATATTGTAATTTCCTAATGATCACTAACCCGCCCGCTCACTGTGCATTTTCACAGGCGTGAGTTGGGGGCAGCAGATCTGTCAAATCCATCCTCACATGCCGATCTGTCTGTAAAGTATTTAAGGTGCTGGAGATTCTAACAGGAATCTGGGAAATGAAAGGAGGGTAAATGCTTTCCCAGCGCTGCTTGTGGCCCAGGAGAAACAGGCAAAACATACACTTTTTTTTCTCACAATGGCACCGAAAGGTGGCGGTGTCTTGTAAGCAGTGCTCTGCATACCTTTTAATTCTATCTTTTACTCTCATTCCGTGCTTCTAAAACTTCATTCTAACCTTTTTAAATAATGACTGTAACACTCCGTTCTGCACCCCCTCCTTTCCTTCTCTATGAACAGTATGGTTTGTCTATGTAGCATACAAGAAACAATACTTTTCACTGGATACCACTACATGTGACAACAATAAATCAAATCCAATGAGATCAATTCATAGACTCCATGTGTGCTGACCGCCCTCTACATAAGAACATAAGAACATAAGAAATAGGAGCAGGAGTAGGCCATCTAGCCCTTCGAGCCTGCCCCGCCATTCAATAAGATCATGGCTGATCTGTTGTGGCTCAGTTCCACTTTCCCGCCCTCTCCCCATAACCCTTAATCCCCAGATCTCTGATACTCCCACAGTGATCTCCCAACCCCTCACCCCACAACATTCCCACGGCCTTTGAATCGTCCGGCTCCCAATCCCCTCCACATTCCCTCGGTCACCCCAACCCTCCACTGCTGACTGTGACACCTCTCCCCCAAGCTGTGTCTGAGCTCAGCCTCGATTTCTCTTCTCTGATCTCTCAATCCCTCTGCCCCCTCTCCTCCTCTCCCCTCCCCCCAGCTGTGGCCTTGCCATGGACTTCCCTGCCTGGCCAGCAGCCAGTCTGTCAGTCAGGGTGACTGTCAAGCAGGAAACCTGCCGGAGAGAAAAAAAATGTAAAAGACATCCTGCTTTTGATTTTGGCAGGACGCCCTCAAAGCTCATTCTTCCTCCATCCTGCTCTGTCCACAGCCCCAAGTAATACACCAAGCCGATACATCCACTATAATGAATGATCTTCTCCCCCACCCTCAATTGCATCTCCCTCCCCCATCCCCTCTACTCCACTGGTAATATATATCTGGTCATTAAGACCTTCACTCCATTTAACGCTCCCAAACCTTTTCCCCAGTCTGTCTCTCCCCACCTTCTCCCGAACCATAAGCCGGGATTTTCCAGTGTCCTTCCACTAGGGGGACCAAAAGTTCCTGTCTGGAATCAACGGATCTCGTGTCGACCTGTCAAATTTTCCAACCAGCCCACGACCATTCCTGCTGCGGACGGGACTGGAAAATCCCTGCACCAGTGAAGGACGGTCCCCGGGCAAACGCAGCTTGGGGGAGCCCTAGCGTAATTATTGTCTGGATAAACCTTGTGTAAACGTTCTGATGGTCATCTGAATCTAAATGTCATACCCAATGCCTTTGGTCTGTATCTGGACTTTAATAGCGCACAACACAGTGCAGAAGGAGGCCCTCTGGCCCATCATCTCTGTGCTGGCTCTTTGGTGGAGCTATCCAATGAATCCCGCTTCCCTACTCTTTCCCCGTAGCCCTGTACACTCTTTTTCCTTTCCCCTACTTATCTGGTTCCCTGCTTTCTACAGGCAGCCCATTCCTGACCACAACAAAACACGTTGTGAAAAATGTTTCCTCACATCACCTCTGCTTCCTTTCCCAATCACTGGTAAGTCTGTGTGCTCTGTTTACTAATCTTTCTTCCAGTGGGTAATAGTTTCTCCATACTTTACCAAAACCGCCCACGATCTTAAATCAAATCCCTTTTTAATAAACCCCTCTGCTCGCGAAGAAAGATACAATGGTTGCAATTTCTCTCTGCAGTTCCCCAAGCGCCTCTCTGTAGGGTCTGAAAGTTTGGATGGAATCTTTGTTTTGATATTGTTACAGCAGCGTTTTATTACAGACTGCCACATCCTGATTCTCCGTCTAGTCACCATATGTTAGTGTGGTACTCGACCATTTTCCTCTGCAGGGTTAAACAACAGATTTCCTCTCTGCTCCGGGCCAGGAAGCTCAACACTTTGGAAACAACACCCAGAGTCCCAGCTGAGCTCCGAGTGGAGGACTGGGATTGCACTCTGAGCTCCGGGAGCTGCAGTGGGGGAGGTACGAGGGAGAGCAGTTTTGTATCCAGAAGAAAAATGTGAAAGCTCCTGCATTGGCAGGAAAAGTCTAAACCACAATCCCCCCCACCCTGCCCCCCCCTCCATCCCGCACACCCCCCACCAAACCAAAACTGTGTGTGTTTGTGATTCACTTTCAGACAGGCTGAGCTTGGAAAAAATCATCCCAGGAGTGAAATAAGTCGTCAAACCAAACAACTTAAAGAATAATCACCCAGAAAAATATTGGCCGTGATTTTCTGGGCCTGTTCGCCACGGGGGCGCCATCCCGTTATAGCCGCTTACTCTGGCAAGAGGGCTGTATTCGGATATGCGACGACAAGGCCTCAATTTGAGATCCCCCCTCCCCAACACCACCACGGAGTGGTATCATCAGGTATCAGGCTCACATACAACCTGATAAACATGAATTTGAATACATTTAAATATTGATGTGATTTATTATTGTCACATGTATTAGTTAGTATACAGTGAAAGGTATTGTTTCTTGCGTGCTATACAGACAAAGCGTACCGCTCATAGAGGAGGAAAGGAGAGAGTGCAGAACATAGTGTTCCAGTCATAGCTAGGGTGTAGAGAAAGATCAACTTAGTGTGAGGTGGGTCCACTCAAAAATCTGATGGCAGCAGGGAAGAAGCTGCTCTTGAGTCAGTTGATACTTGACCTCCGACTTTTGTATCTTTTTCCCGGCGGAAGTAGGTGGGAGAGAGAATGTCCAGGGTGTGTGGGGTCCTTAATTAGGCTGGTTGCTTTTCCAGGGCAGCGGGAAGTGTAGACAGAGTCAATGGATGGGAGGCTGGTTTGTGTGATGGATTGGGCTACATTCACGACACTTTGATATATGATCTTTTGATCAGGATATTGGATTTGATGATCAGCCATGATCAACATTCTTAACAACTTAATGCCATTGTTTCCACACCAGTGGGAATCACTACTAGTTTCCAAAAATGGAGATCGGTCATGATGACCATGCTGGGAGTTCAAAGGTGAGAATAGAACCTAGGTTCTGAGGGGCAAGGCTGGGCAGGTTGGCACTGCCAGGGGGCCGAGGGCAGGTCCTGGGCCACCAGGGAATCCCATAGCAGGAGATTGCCAAGATGGGAGAAGGGGGAAGGAAGCACTGATGCCTCGATGCCGGTGATGTTGGTGGGGCAAGTCACCCTGATGCACCCTTTAAAAAGGGATGCCCAAACTCTATGGAGCTGGTATTACTGGCTCTATCAGCCCCCACCCCATCACCATGGGCCACACCTCTAGATGTTTTGGGTGCAGAGTGCCAGAATGCCTGGTGAGAAAATTCAGCTGTGCAGCTGGAGAGCCGCACTCTGTGCATAGAGTGGAAAATTCCACCCAATCAGTCAATTCACCTCCATCTTTACCCCACTAGATCTACAATGATCCACAATAATCAATATGCTTTCTTTCTATGATCGTAGAACTCTTACTCATTTTAGTTACCCACGAGCAAAGGAGGTGGGTGGGGTGTGACAGCAGTTATCAGGGCTTGGTCCAAATTATAAAATAAACTTAGAGACAAGGGTGGATTCAGGAAGAATGCTCCTAATATGGGGGGGACCCAGAACTAGGGGTCATAGATTGAGGATAAGGGGTAAATCTTTTAGGACTAAAATTTCTTCACCCAGAGGATGGTGAATGTGTGGAATTCACTACCACAGAATGTAGTTGAGGCCAAAACATTTGAGAAAAAATTAGATACAGATCTTGGAGCTAAAGGAATCAAGGGATATGGGGGGGGGGATCAGGATATTGAATTTGATGATCAGCCATTGTCAAAATGAATGGTGCAGCAGGCTCGAAGGGCCAAATTCTGCTTCTAGTTTCTTTGTTAAAATGTGTTCAGTGTGAGAGACACTCCCTCATTACATTTAAACTGTTAATTCACCTCCTGGGAGCGCTTGATTGTCCATTCCTATCCAGCCTCCATTAAACACAAAAGAAATTGGAAGTAAGTTGGATTTGGATTTGAGATCTCTTTTTTTTACATCTAATCGGACCCTAATCCAAGCATTTGTGTGGCTTCAAATGAGCTGCAAAGGTTCTGGTTCCACCACATGATGATGGCAGTCAATACATGCTACGTTCCGGAAACTGGGTCACACAGTGTTCTGTTTCACTATCAGCAGGAAGGGTGTTAGTAAAAGTCAAAATCTCACTGTGAAGTGACCAGGAATGAAACAGGCATTAAGCCATTTGGATTTGCAAGTGAGGGGGCTAACGCCTGTTTGAGGCCCTCTCTGTTTTGCCCTGAAGCAGCCTGCACCAGCACTGACTGAACTGCAGGCAAATCCAGCCTACTGCGGCCTAGCAGGCAGCCCTGAAGGAGCTGCAATCAACAGGTTACACATTTAGAATAGGGTGAGCTAAATGTGGAGATAGGGTGTTACTCACATTCCTCACATTGGAATATTACAGCTTGGCAGCCCATTCCTCGCACTCTTCCATTTCCCCTCCAATCCCCTCCCTCAAGACCTGGTTCCCTAGCCCCACCCCTCAACCTCCCCAACCTCCTCCACCTCCACCTCGGCCTTGGGTTCGCCCACCCACACTGTCAATAACCAATTAATTTCAGCCCAAATTCCTGTCACTGCCCCCCCTCCATTCTCTCCAGTAACCAATCACTCTCCCTAAAGCGCACATTGACTCACTCATGGCCCCTCTGTCCCTTTTTCATTTACCTGAGGGCTGCTTCTCAAGTGGCAGAGACTGAAGTTCATAAACTCCCTACAATGCAGAAGGAGGCCATTTGGCCCATCGCGCCTGCATCAACAACAATCCCACCCCTGCCCTATCCCATAACCCCACATATTTACCTCAGTAGTCCTCCTGACACTGAGGGGCAATTTAACATAGCTAATCAACCTAACCCACACATCTTTTGACTGTGGGAGAAAACCAGAGCACCCGATGGAAACCCATGCAGACACGGGGTGAACGTGTTAAACTCCACACAGACCACCTGGATTGAACCTGGATCCCTGGCGCTGTGAGGCAGCAGTGCTAACCACTGTGCCACATTGCCACAGAGACTCATTTACTGAACGAGTTGTTAATTGTTTTCCAAAGATTCCTAGAAATAAAGCATTAGGTCCATGCAGGGAGGGGGTGGTGCAATGTTATTGTCATTGGATTAGTAATCCAGAGACCATGAGGCAAGATCTGAGGACCAGGGTTCAAATCCCACCACTGACAGATGGTGGAATTTGAATTCAACGAAAAAGATCTGGAATTAAAGATCTAATGATGACCATGAAGCCATTGTCAATTGCCATAAAAACCCACCTGGTTCACTAATGTCCTTTAGGGAAGGAAATCTGCCATCCTTACTTGGTCTGGCTTACATGCGGCTCAAGATCCACAGCAATGTGCCCTCTGAAATGGAGGGTCATTTGGAATAGAGTCATAGAGGTTTGTAACATGGAAACAGGCCCTTCGGCCCAACTTGTCCATGCCACCCAGTCTTTACCACTAAGCTAATCCCAATTGCCTGCGTTTGGCTCATATCCCTCTATGTCCATTTTACCCAGGTAACTGTCTAAACGCTTTTTAAAAGACAAAATTATACCCATTTCTATTACTACCTCTGGTGGCTCATTCCAAACACTCACCACCCTCTGTGTGAGCAAATTGCCCCTCTGGACCCTTTTGTATCTCTTCCCTCTCACCTTAATCCTATGAACTCTAATTTTAGATGGGCAATAAATGTCGGCCTAGCTAACAATGCCCACATCCCGTGAACGAACTTTAAAAAATTAAGTGGGAAACATCAGGCTTTACCATTCACATTCGGAGATCATGGCCATTCACCACCCCCCCGCCCCTCCTCACCTATTGGCCTAAATAATTTCTTGGACTGTTACTTGATTAAGTTGGGGAAGGCCATGGCTACTCTGTCAATAGTTCTCGATGTTTAACATTTGAATATAACCTTTGTTTTGGCTCAGTCACCAAACCGGGCAGGGCTGTTGTACAACAACACATCTTTCATCATTATTATCAGTATTATTGACAGGGATTAACTTACAGGAGGCTCTGGAATGGGTCTCATTCAACAATGTCAACATGGCCACCTGCCAGTATAAACTGGCAGCTGCCTTGTGGCCCAGATTCCTGTGGGTTGGCAATTGCAGACGTCTTCCTCCCATTCCCTGTTTCCCCTAATCCCACCCACCCAATTGTCTTCAGCTAGACCACTCCCCATCACAGGATATTGGAAAATGAAATGTGTTTTTAAATGTCTGAGTGTGCATGCTGTATCAGCATCTGACATCTCGTATGTGCTGTATCTGAACGTGTGCCTTTTTAAACACAATAATGCTGCTCTGGGCTCACAGAAAGTCCCTATTATTGGAATGTCCATTGACTACGTTGCCTCCCCGATTTAGGAAAATTTTTAGCTTTAAAGTCCTTGGGCGGAATTTTTTCAGAAAAATTCTCAGTGTCAAACGGGCAAGAAAACAAAAGGTTTTCTTGCCCTTTTTTCCAGCGAGTAAAGTTCTGTGAGTTTATGGCACTCCATGCAATACAGAGGCCATAATGTGATTCCTGCCAATAGAGGGGCAGAGCCAATTCATGCTGGGAAGCTGGCTGCAAACAGCTGGGGGGCGCCATTGCACAGGAGCCCCAATCTACCAATATACGGTGTGCAAGATCTGTCAACCCTCCCCCTCCATGGATATCAACTTCCATCTGTATGGAACCCCCCCCACCCTGATCACTGATCCCCTGATCGCTGACATCCCGATCACCAGCCCCCTGATCACTGGATCCCTTCTGATCACTGGAACCCACCGCCCCCTCAGTCACCAGACACCCCCAATCTATATCCCTCTGATTGCCAGCCTCCTGATCACTAACACTCCCAATAACTGGCTCCTACTTCCAATCGTTGGCCCTGACCCCCGATCACCGGCCCCACCAACCAGCCCCCACCTCCCCGATGCAGAGTTTCCCATTCTTGTTCACAGGGGATGGCTTTTTTAATGTGTTTAGGTGGAAGCTGGAGAAGTGGATCATCGATACAGATGCCATCATCTCACGTGAGGACACCATCCACCAGATACACGGTACATAAACTTGCAACTCGGCCAACAGTTGTCTGCCTGATACGCTGCAGGAAAGGATACGTTGGGGAGACCATGCAGACGCTACGACAACGGATGAATGAACACCGCTTGACAATCACCAGGCAAGAGTGTTCTCTTCCTGTCGGGGAACACTTCAGCAGTCACGGGCATTCAGCCTCTGATCTGAGGGTAAGCATTCTCCAAGGCGGCCTTCACAACACACGACAATTCAGAGTCGCTGAGCAGAGACTGATAGCCAAGTTCTGCACAGATGAGGACGGCCTCAACTGGCTCTTGGGTTCATGTCACACTATCTGTAACCCACACGACTTGCCTGGGCTTGCAAAATCTCACTAACTGTTCTGGCTGGAGACAATACCCATCTCTTTAATCTGTGCTTAACCCTCTCTCCACTCACATTGTCTGTACCTTTAAGACTTGATTACCTGTAAAGACTCGCATTCCAGTCATTATTTTGTAAATTCAGGTTGTGTCTTTATATGCCCTGTTTGTGAACTGAAATCCCACTCACTTGATGAAGCGTTCTGAAAGCTAGTGGCTTGTGCTACCAAATAATCCTGTTGGACTTTAACTGGTGTTGTGAGACTTCTTACAGTCTCAACATTGTCAGCTCAACTCCTGCTCACAATAGGTGTGAAGAAGGGCTGTTGGTGGGCATAGATCGGGCGACTTTTACCTTCAGACCAACTGAAGATCTGGTTCTATTTGCGGGAGTGCTGTGGTATTTACCCATTCAGATCCCAGTTAAAATTAATATTGATATATTAAGACCATGAATTGCAGAAAGTTACGTGATTCCCTGTTGCTTTAAGCAAAGCACAGGGCTGCAAATCTATGCTGGTTAACATTGCAAACAGTCAGGAAAGTTACCCGCTGATTTTTAACTGGCCTCCATCCTGGTTTCAGCTCCATGGGTAATGCCAAAATTAACCCCTATATTTAACGCCGCTACTTTCTCAGAAGAAGAAAATGTCAGCTACGACTCTCACCAACTTTTACAAATGCATCATAGAAAGCATTCTTTCTACATAAAACATAGAACATAGAATAGTACAGCACAGTACAGGCCCTTCGGCCCTCGATGTTGTGCCGAGCTATGTCCAAACCCAAGATCAAGCTATCCCACTCACTATCATTCTGGTGTGCTCTATGTGCCTCTCCAATAACTGCTTGAAAGTTCCTAAAGTATCTGACTCCACTATCACAGCAGGCAGTGCATTCCACACCCCAATCACTTTCTGGTTGTATCACAGCTTGGTATGGTTCCTGTTCTGCCCAAGATCGCAAGCAACTGCAAAGGGTCATGAACGAAGCTCAGTCCGTCACACAAACCAGCCTCCCATCTATTAACTTTGTCTACATTTCCCGCTGCCTCGAATAAGCAGCCAGCATAATTAAGGATTATGCAACCCGGGCATTCTCTCTTCCACTTTCTTCCATCGGGAAAAATATACAAAAATCTGAGGTCACATACTAACCGACTTAAGAACAGCTTCTTCCCTGCTGCCATCAGACTTTTGAATGGGCCTACCTTGCATTAAGTTGATCTTTCTCTACACCCTAACTATGACTGTAACATTACATTCTGCACTCTCTCCTTTCCTTCTCAATGAATGGTACGTTTTGACTGTATAATACGCAAGAAACAATACTGTATAATAATACGTGACAATAATAAATCAAATCAAATCAAATCAAACCAAATCAAATCACATCAAATGTGCATCCATTCTTGCAATGAACCACACACCACACTGGGAAGGAAATGTCTACTTCTCAACCAATAGTCAAATTTATATGTGATTGGCACAAAAAGGTCACGTTTCTTAAAGCATTGGATATGCATGATTTTTGATTTGCCTTTCCTTCAAGTGTCTAAAATTTAGAATTTCGGGGCCTGGTGTCTTGGCTTTCGAAGTAGAGAATTGCTATTGGAGATTTCAAACAGAAACCGATGAAAGTTTAAAGTTTATTTATTAGTGTCACAAGTAGGCTTACATTAACACTGCAATGAAGTTACTATGAAAATCCCCTAGTCACCGCACTCCGGCGCCTGTTCGGGTACACTGAGGGAGAATTTAGCATGGCCAATGCACCTAACCAGCCAGGTTTTCAGACTGTGGAAGGAAACTGGAGCGCCTGGCAGAAACCCACACAGACACGGGGAGAATGTGCAGACTCCGCACAGACAGTGACCCAAACTGGGAATCAAACCCAGGTCCCTGGTGCTGTGAGGCAGCTGTGCTAACTACAGTGCCACTGTGCCACCCATAGCCACTGTGCTGCCCATAAAGCTACATGTAGCCAATGTTACGAGGGCAGCTCATTAGCACAGCTCCAGACAGCACAGACCAGATGGGTTGAGAACTGGCTCTGTAAGAGGAGACAGAGAGTAGTAGTGGAGGGGTCCTTTTCTAGCTGGAGGTCTGTCACTAGTGGTGTGCCGCAGGGCTCAGTACTGGGACCTCTTCTTTTTGTAGTATATATAAATTACTTGGAAGAGGGAGTAAGTGGTGTGATCAGCAAATTTGCAGATGACACTAAGATGGCTGGAATGGTGGGCAGTGAGGAGCAGTGTCTGGCACTACAACGGGATATAGATAGGCTGGTATATTGGGCAGATATATGGCAAATGGAGTATAATCCTGATAAATGTGAGGTGATGCATTTTGGCCGAAATAAGGTAGGGGGGAGTTATATGATAAAGGGTAGACCTATAAAGGGTATAGAAACGCAGCGGGACCTGGGGGTGCAAGTGCACAAGTCTTTGAAGGTGTCAGTACAAGTGGAGAAGGCTGTGAAGAAAGCTTATGGTATGTTAGCCTTTATAGGAAGGGGTATAGAGTATAAGAGCTGGAGTCTAATGTTGCAGTTGTACAGAACGTTGGTTAGGCCGCATTTGGAGTACTGCGTCCAGTTCTGGTCGCCTTACTACCGGAAAGACGTGGAGACCCTGGAGAGAGTGCAGAGGAGGTTTACCAGGATGCTGCCTGGTATGGAAGGACTGGGTTATGAGGAAAGATTGAGCAAATTGGGGCTGTTTTCCCTTGAAAGATGGCGACTGAGGGGGGATCTAATAGAGGTATATAAGATTATGAAGGGTATAGATAGAGTAAACAGAGGTTTTTCCTATGTTAGAAACGCACAGTATGAGGGGCCACGGGCTTAGGGTGAGGGGGGCAAGTATAACACAGATGTTAGAGGGAGGTTTTTCACACAGAGGGTAGTGGGGGTATGGAATGCTCTGCCAAGCAAGGTGGTGGAGGCAGGCATGCTGGAGTTGTTTAAGAGTTACTTAGATAGGCACATGAGTGGGTTGGAGATGGGGGGAAATAGGAGATTGTTTTAAATAAGGTTCAGTAGCCTTGGGACGTCCCTGGTAATGTATAAGGATGTGGAATGATACTAATGTTTTTCTCTTTTAATTCACAGGTTTTTAAGTCAGTCCGCCTTGTTGTCCAACGAAGGGCGTACACGTGATGGGTCGTACAAGGGCTGCTCTTGGATGTTCGAGAATAGCCTAGTACTTCATGTCATTAGTGTACGCTTAAACTGGACCAGATGCTGGGCAACACAACAGCTCAGTGACTATCACTGTTTGCTGTGCAGACGCATGGATTTGGGCCAGTGTCTGTGGGAGTTTGCGCATTCTCCCCGTGCTTGCATGGGTTTTCTCCGAGTGCTCCGGTTTCCACCCACACCCCAAAGATGTGCTCTTAGGCTGATTGGAGGTAATAAATTGTCCCTAAATTAGTTTTCCTTCAATGTGGAATGCCATAAGCATAGATAAGGGTTATGGGTGGAGGGGGGACTGGTAATGTTAAAATGGCAGCGTGGGCTCGTTGGGCCGAAGGGCCTGTTTCCCAGGCTGTTTTTGTTCTTTGTTCTTTGTTCTTTGACATCAATGCATCAGGATATGGATATTTGCCTAACACCTCAGAGCAGGTGTACTCTTTGTCCTTGTTGGGAATCTATGCCAGAAGCATCTGTGGGTTGATGACCACGGGTGGTTCATAACACTCAACATGTACCTTAACAGTAAATGTCTTTAGGAATTGGTCCCCAGCCCTATAGCTCACTCAGTGGGGTGTTGAAAATTAACACTTAGCCTGGGTCACACCAGCACATGGCAAGAAACTTGGGGAAAAAAGTCTTGGTCAAGGAAGGACAGAGGGGGAACAGGAAGGAGGGAAAGCTGGTGCAGAAAGAAGACTTAGGGGAGGTTGGAAACAATAAAAAGGCAGGTATTAAACAAGGAGCAGTTAGGGAAAGGGATAAGGGAGGATTGGGAGAGGATCAGAGAACAAGAGAGGCAAGAGAGAGGCCAGCAGCTGATGAGGAGAGAACCTAGGGCTGCTGTTGTAAGTAGTACTGGCCACATCTACCAGCGTAAGAGAGAACTTTATCGTATTAATGAGATCAGCTGATTTGAATAAATCCTGTGGGCACCCATCGCTCAGCACATGACTGAGTTCACATCGCAGGGAAATGTGAGAGCTCCAAATTAAAGTGGTTCCATTTTCTAGGTCCCCACATGGGCAGCAGGGTGGCACAGTGGTTAGCACTGCTATCTCCCAGTGTCAGGGATCTGTGTTCAATTCCCAGCTTGGACCACTGTTTGTGCAGAGTCTGCACTTTCTCCCTGTGTCTGCATGGGTTTCCTCCGGGTGCTCCGGTTTCCTCCCACAGTCCGGGTTAGGCGCGTTCGCCATGCTAAGTTCTCCTTCAGTGTACCCAAACAGGTGCTGGAGTGTGGCGGCTAGAGGATTTTCACAGTAACTTCATTGCAGTGTTAATGTAAGCCTGCTTATAGCAACAATAAATAAACATGAAGAAAATGCTATTTTGCCCAGTTGCAAAGGAGAGGCAACATTCATAAGTCTGCCTCCCAGCATGAGTCAGAAAAAGAGGAGAAGGCTGGAAGCGGGGAACTAAATTACTATAATTGTTATGCTCTGGTAAAATTTCCCACAAAGTCAGCATTTCTGAATAAGCTTGAAACCAGTTGTCGACATTCTGAGGACAACGTGGCTGTACGTTAATGTTCTTACTTCCCATATTTTCAAAGATGCAAAACGACTCATTTTGTTTCCAGTGGGGACTTTTTGTATGTATGTCCAGGGATATTCCAATGTCCTGGGAAGTTCCTATTCCTGTTTCTTTCCACAAGTCTTGAATATTCAACAACAGCTTCAAACTGAGAAACGATTCTCGCCGGAGTTTCCTTCTCTATGTCACCTGCGCTGGTTTGTGGGTTTATCCCTGAGAGATGTGGGTTCTGACGAAGGGTCACCTAGACTTGAAACGCTGGCTCTATTCTCTCTCAGTAAAAAGTCTCAAAACACCAGGTTAAAGTCCAACAGGTTTATTTGGTAGCAAAATCCACTAGCTTTCAGAGTGCTGCCCCCTCGTCAGGAAAGCTAGTGGCTTTTGCTACCAAATAAACCTGTTGGACTTTAACCTGGTGCTGTGAGACTTCTTACTGTGTTTACTTCAGTCTAATGCCAGCATCGCCACATCGGGCCCGATTTTACCATTTGGAGTCTAAGGGCCAGATCCGAGCGTAATACAGATCAGAGCCCGGAATCTTCTTTGCAGCGCACCAGTACGCTTTTTGCCGGCTCCGGTCGGATTCGTGCTGTGGGCGGGGCTTAGCGCTGCCGGAACGATCGGAGCTCTGAACTGCGCGTGCACAGTTAGAAAAAAAAATTGGGAAAAGCACGCCCGTGTCGGATTGCTCTGGGCCGTAGAAAGCAGAGAAAGCAACCCGGGAGCAAAAAGCGAGTGCGATGGTGTATCTTGGGGGTTGGGGGGGTGTGGCAGATGGATCTCTGTTGGGTTGGGGGGTGGCAGATGGAGATCTGTTGGGGGGGGCAGAGTGGTCCGCTGCTACTCTGCGGGCAATTAGTTGGGGGGAGGAGAAGGGGCAGAGGTGGCGGTCGATCTCGCGGGGGGGGGGGTGATTTTTAGCTCTCAAGGATCTATTTCCATTCTTTTTTTTCTAGCCCAGAACTGTGTTTCATGGTGAGGGTTTTCTCTGGAGATCTGCCCCCAAGGTGGATCTTCCAACAGCATGTTAAACCCGCACCGTTTGGTCCTTTCAGTCCAAGTGCAAGCTCCCACACACATTCCTCTTCCATGGTTGGTCCTTTGTTGCTCTCTCTCCCTGACAAGTCCACCATACCCCGACCACCCAGACCGACCGCCACCCCTGCCCCCCCCCCCAATCACCCACAGGGTGGCAACAGAACGCTCCTGCCCCGCCCCCATCAGAGATCCATCTGACCCCTCCCAACCCCGAGATACATCTTACCCACTTCCTTTATCCGCACCCCCCCAACCCCAGACGACGATCTGGCTCACTACTGCGCCCCCCCCCCCCCCCCCCGCCCCTAGGGAATGGTCTGGCCTCACTCCCCCTCCCCTCCAGAGGAACATCTGACCCGCCTCCCCCCCTACCCCCAGACAACGATCAGCCCTCCCCCCGCCCGCCCCGCCAGAGATACATCTGACCCGCCTCCTCCTCCTCCTCCTTCCCCCTCCAACCAGACAACGATGTGACCTCACATCCCCCCTCCCCCCCTCCAACCAGACAATGATCTCCCCCGCCTGCTAATGCATTTAAATCGTCGGGCTGCCCGATTCGGGCACAGACTGGACCCGCGCCCGAATCGGGTGTCAGTGAAGCCGCGATCTGCTCGGATTCGGGTGCAGATCGCGTTAAAGGCCCACCTCCCAAATTTACCACAATTTCGCGCACAAAAACGGGCACGGATGTTTGGTAAAAATCGGGCCCATCACGTTTATTCTCTCTCCACACGTGCTGCAAGACCTGCTGAGATTTTCCAGCATTTTCTGTTTCTGTTTCAGATCCCAGTATCTGCAGTATTTCACTTTTGTATTATAAAAGTACATTTAACTCTGCCAAGAGTCCACCGACTGTTTCTGAGTATTAGTTTGAAATGTTTCCCCCCCCCCACTCCTTCCCGTGTATCAGTGACTTTATCTCGGAAATAGCTGAGCCACTCATGCCGACAAACAACTTAGGACCAGGGGGTAGGCCATTCAGCCCCTCGAGCCTATTCTGCTATTTTGCAAGACCATGGCTGATCAGATTGAGGCCTTGACATCATTTTCCTTCCTAGCCCCCCTCTACCCTTTGACGCCCTTGTCAATCCAAAATCTATCGAACTCAGCCTTAAGGATAGTCAATGACCCTACCTCCACTGCTCACTGACGAAGAGAATTTCACAAACCAACAACACTCTGAGATAGCTTTTCTTTCCTTATCTCTGTCAGCAGTGGGAGACTTTTTATTTTTAAACTGTGTCCCCAAGTTCTAGTCTCTCCAACAGGCACACGTTTCTGCATCCTCCCAAATTTCTGTCAAGTCTTTTATGTGTCATATCCAGAAGGGGCATGAAGATATTCCAAACCAGAAAGCTATATTTTACACAGTGAACACCAAAAGATGTGTAAGATTTCTGTAGTATGTCATTGCGACTTGGCAGTATTCAACTCCAGACAGTCCTGAAAATCAAGCAAATGTTTAATTAAACTAGGGCGGCACAGTAGCACAGTGGTGGGTGGCATGGTGGCACAGTGGTTAGCACTGATGCTTCACAGCGCCAGGAATCCAGGTTCGATTCCCGGCTTGGGCCACTGTCTGTGTGGAGTTTGCACATTCTCCCCGTGTCTGCGTGGGTTTCCCCTGGGTGCTCCGGTTTCCTCCCACATTCTGAAAGATGTGCTGGTTAGGTGCATTGACCCAAACAGGCGCCGCACTGTGGCGACTAGGGGAATTTCACAGTAACTTCACTGCAGCATTAATGTAAGCCTTACTTGTGACTAATAATAAATACTAATATTAAATTATAATATGGACAATCATAGCCACTTGCAAAATTCACACATCTCTTTGTTGAGGATGCACTGTCAACAAGACAGTCTATGAGGGGGGGTGCGCATGCGCGCGCGCGCGCACACACACACACACACACACACACACACACTATCGGACCTTGGACAACAGCAGGAGGAACGCTTTGCCACTTCAGGGTTAGGAAGGAGAAAATTCACTGGACCTTCTGGTGCTCATCACTAGCCAGTGGCCCAGTGTGGGCATTGAGTAAAGGAATGACTGCCTCAACTGTGATGCCTCATGAAGTCAAATAGCATGATGCCACTCTATGTCACAGCTGTCATATATACTCGGGTGAAGTATCAGTGAGTGAGTGAGTGGGTCAGACGATACCCAGCGATTGGGATGAAGAGCCGTGACATGGGCTGATAGACATGATTGTGTAATCTTCCATCAGGTTGCTGCTTAACCTGTCTGTGGGATGCTGCTCTGAGCCTTGGCACCAGTCCCTGGATATTAATGAGGGCAATATTTCAGAGTCAATATGTGTTAGGCTGCACCTATGGCGTGTGCTAATTCGTTTCCAAAACTGCATTCGAGTGATCTGACTGGTTTCACTTTTCTTATGCTTTGTTGAAATTTGACAGAGGCCAGTTAAGAGTCATAAAGACCTCATAAGAATCATAAAGGTAAATGAACCATCTGGGGCTTTAACTTTTAAGAATTTTATTTCCATATAATTTTTTTGAGTGGGTCCAAATGGGATTTAAATTTGTATTCTCCACATTATTAATCCAGCAACATAACATTACACTGCCATACCCTACAAGCATCAGCACCCCACCACCCCTTGCTCATTATTCTTATTACCTGGCCTTCTGATTTGTTGTAGTGAGGTAATTTTCTCATATTACTGGAAGGACTCCTGTCCAATTTGATCAAGAATCATGCTGAGAAACTTGAACAGATATTTTTGGAGTCCCACCAAATACAGGCAAGCCCAGCCTAACCCAATCCCACATCCCATTTTTCCACTTATCGTCACCTTTCTTTGCCAAAGCAATCTTCATTTAATTTGCCACTAACCCTACCGTTTGAAGCCAACTCGCACAAAGGACCACTGACAATCAGGAGTAAATGATATTCATCAGCGAACCCTTGTCTACTAATTTAGGGCAGTTTCTTGAGGAAGTCTGGTAATTTGTGAGACATGGCCCGAACATTCCTAAGATCGTGTTTGTTTCTGGGGCCTTTCAGAGCTTCAGATCCAAAAAAAGAACGAAGCAATTGCACAGGGGCAAAAAACCTCACTTGTAATTACAGTCAACGCACTGACATCCGGATGCTCATCTTCTCAACGAGGGTTTAAATTACAGCACAATCTGCCCTCTCAACTGGACATAAAGGTTCAGCTCATAGAATCCCTACAGTGCAGAAAGAGGCCCTTCAGCCCATCCAGTCTGCACCAAACACAATCCCACCCAGGCCCTATTCCTACGTATTTTACCCACTAATCCCTCTAACCTACTCATCCCTGGACACTAAGGGGCAATTTCTTAGCATGGCCAATCAGCCTAACCCGCACATCTTTGGACTGTGGGAGGAAACCGGAGGAAACCCACGCAGACACGAGGAGAATGTGCAAACTCCACACAGACAGTGACCTGAGCTGGGAATCGAACCCAGGACCCTGGAGCTGTGAAGCAGCAGTGCTAACCACTGTGCGACCTGTTCTCCCAGCATGATTTGAAGAAGGCCAGGGGAATTCTCCCCACTCTTCTGGTCAGCATTTGTACTTCAACAAATATCAGTAAAACAGATTATCGGGCCACTGACACATTGTGACGCATCAATTAGCTCCTGCCTTCCCAACATTACACTTCATTGGGTGCTTTACCTCATTGGCTGCAAAGCACTTTGGGACATCCTGAGGTTGCAAAAGGCACTATATAAATGCTGATTCTTTCTCATCCATCCTACTCTATGGTTTTAGCTATCACTTATTCTCTGATTCACTGAAGAGATGATGTGGACATGCCAGTGCTGGACTGGGGTGGGCCCAGTTAGAAATTTCACAACACCAGATTATTTGGTAGTGTTTATTTGGTAGTGTGAGCTTTCAGAGTGCTGCTCCTTCATCAGGTACATGAAGAGTTGGGTTCACAAACAGGGCATAGAAAGACTCAGGCTCAATTACAAGATAATGGTTGGAACGCAAGTCTTAACAGGTAATCAAGTCTTTACAGTGCAGACAATGCGAGTGGAGTCGTATTGTCTGCACCTGTAAAGACTTGATCACCTGTAAAAACTCACATTCCAACCATTATCTCGTAATTAAGTCTGTGTCTATAAATGCTCTGTTTGTGAACTCAACTCTCCACTTATCTGATGAAGGTGCAGCGCTCCGAAAGCTTGTACCACCAAATAAACCTGTTGGACTTTAACCTGGTGTAGTGAGACTTCTTACTGCCACTGAAGAGAATCAGCCCATCGCGTATGCATTCTATGAGCATTAAGTATTCAGTTGGTAAATTCAGAGGGGGTGGACCACAGAGCCACATGTGGGAAATAGAGAAGCCACGTTAAGATCAGCAGAGGTGGCCTCCCAAGGTAGGGCGGTGTAGAAGAAGCGTTACACCATAACCGGAATATGCAATCCAAAGATATCTAATATTTTAACGTCCAGCACTGAGATATTTTACCTCAGTATATCAAAACATCTCACAACCTGTAAGTTATATTTTAGAAAAAACATTTGAGTGGTTCCATTTTTTCCTCCAAATATTATACTTGTTAAAGCCACCATGATACATACTGACACTACAATGTGTTGTGCCGAAACAAAGTATATGTACAAACTTTTCTCAGAGTGCACTGAGTGCAACATTAAAGTTTATTTATTACTGTCACAAGTCGGCTTATATTAACCCTATCAAGTAGATAGGGTTGTTAGGAAGGCATACGGTGTCTTGGCATTTATTGGTAGGGGGATTGAATTTAGGAGCCACAGCGTCATGTTGCAACTGTACAAAACTCTGGTGCGGCCGCACTTGGAGTATTGTGTGCAGTTCTGGTCCCCACATTATAGGAAGGATGTGGAGGCTTTGGAGAGGGTGCAGAGGAGGTTTACCAGGATGTTGCCTGGTATGGAGGGGAGGTCCTATGAGGAGAGACTGAGGGATTTGAGGTTGTTTTCGTTAGAAAGAAGGCGGCTACGAGGGGACCTTATTGAAACATATAAGATGATTAGAGGTTTAGATAGGGTGGACAGTGATAGCCTTTTTCCTCGGATGGAGAAAGCTAGCACGAGGGGGCATAGCTTTAAATTAAGGGGTGGTAGTTATAGGACAGATGTCAGGGGTAGGTTCTTTACCCAGAGGGTGGTGAGGGATTGGAATGCCCTGCCTGCTGCAGTTGTAAATGCGCCGAGTTTGGGGGCGTTTAAGAGATCCGTGGATAGGTTTATGGATGGTAAGGGTTTGGTTTAGGTTAGAGGGCCATTGTTTTTTAACTGGTCGGCGCAACATCGTGGGCCGAAGGGCCTGTTCTGCGCTGTAATGTTCTATGTTCTATTAACACTGCAATGAAGTTACTGTGAAAATCCCCTAGTCGTCACACTCCTTCACTTGTTCAGGTACATTGAGGGAGAATTTAGCATGGCCAATGCACCTAACTAGCACGTCTTTCAGACTGTGGGAGGAAACCGGAGCACCCCGAGGAAACCCACGCAGACATGGAGAGAAAGTGCAGACTCCACACAGACAGTGACCCAAGCTGGAATTCAAACCCGGGTTCCTGGCGCTGTGAGGCAGCAGTGCTAACCACTGTGCCACCATGCCACCTTTACAACATTAGTGGAGATAAGGGAAGGAGCTAAATTGCGCACATAAACCAGTCCCTCAAGTAAACATTAACGATTAAAGCTCAGGAATATTTTAATAAGGATTTGATCAATATAATTGATCTGGGTGGTATGGTGGCACAGTGGTTAGCACTGCTGCCTCACAGCACCAGGAACCCGGGTTCGATTCCCGGCTTGGGTCACTGTCCGCGCAGAGTTTGCACATTCTCCCTGTATCTGTGTGGGTTTCCCCCGGTTTCTTCTCACAATCCAGAAGGTGTGCTGGTTAGGTGCATTGGCCATGCTAAATTCTCCCTTAGTGGACCCAAACAGGTGTTGGAGTGTGGCGACTAGGGGATTTTCAAAGTAACTTCATTGCAGTGTGAATGTAAGCCTTGTTGTGACACTAATAAATAAACTTCAACTGGTAAATATTATGGCATCTATCTGATGTTGTGGAGATAGAGTTTGAAAATAATTGTATTCCACATTTTCTTCCAATCTTATTGTTAGAATTTACGTGGCATACAGCAGCTAGAAGTAATGTCAGTGAGTTTTACTAAAGTGGATCCCCTGCCATACAACCCATTGCTCACAATTAGTCCTCCAACAGAGAAATAATATGAAACATTCAGACTGCCAGGATCAACACTCTATCATTAGATGCTGCTGCATCCTCCCTGGTTATTACATAATAGCACACATTGCACACCATCAGCAGGAATCTTTCATTTGATTCAGCTGCTCAAATCATCACTCCACATTTTACAATAAAACAGATGTGATTCTCTTGATTTTTTTATTGTATTTTTGTGTCAACACTTATGAAGTTATAATAATTTTACAGAAAGACCTCCGGTCATCAAGTTGGGAGTGAAATTTGAGGCAGGGTCCTGATGTGTACTTTTGGAAGTTACATCCAACAGGTGGGGTTGAAATGTCCTCGTGCACTTCCACAAAGTTAAAGATATTACCTCCTCACTCAAGGGGCTGCAAGGAACAGCACGGCAACTCAATACATATAATAGCTACAAGGCAGAAGCGCAAAGATATTGTTTCCATCCAGTTCCAAGGGGCATTTTTGATAACGCACACCAGCTCAGATACTCACACAGATACCAGCTCAGATACTCACACAGATACCAGCTCAGATACTCACACAGATACCAGCTCAGATACTCACACAGATACCAGCTCAGATACTCACACAGATACCAGCTCAGATACTCACAGCAGATACCAGCTCAGATACTCACACAGATACCAGCTCAGATACTCACACAGATACCAGCTCAGATACTCACACGGATACCAGCTCAGATACTCACACAGATACCAGCTCAGATACTCACACAGATACCAGCTCAGATACTCACACAGATACCAGCTCAGATACTCACACAGATACCAGCTCAGATACTCACAGCAGATACCAGCTCAGATACTCACACAGATACCAGCTCAGATACTCACACAGATACCAGCTCAGATACTCACACAGATACCAGCTCAGATACTCACACAGATACCAGCTCAGATACTCACACAGATACCAGCTCAGATACTCACACAGATACCAGCTCAGATACTCACACAGATACCAGCTCAGATACTCACAGCAGATACCAGCTCAGATACTCACACAGATACCAGCTCAGATACTCACAGCAGATACCAGCTCAGATACTCACACAGATACCAGCTCAGATACTCACACAGATACCAGCTCAGATACTCACAGCAGATACCAGCTCAGATACCCACACAGTTATCAGCTCAGATATTCACAGCAGATACCAGCTCAGATTTTCACAGCAGATAGCAGCTCAGCTATTCATGGCAGATACCAGCTCAGATACTCACACAGATACCAGATCAGATACTCACACAGATATTAGCTCAGATACAGCAGATACCAACTCAGATATTCATAGCAGGTACCAGCTCAGATATTCACAGCGGATACCAGCTCAGATACTCATACCAAATATCAGCTCAGATACTCACAGCAGATACCAGCTCAGATACTCACACAGATATTAGCTCAGATACAGCAGATACCAACTCAGATATTCATAGCAGGTACCAGCTCAGATATTCACAGCGGATACCAGCTCAGATACTCATACCAAATATCAGCTCAGAAACTCACAGCAGATACCAGCTCACATATTCACAGCAGATACCAACTCAAATACTCACAGCAGATACTGGCTTTCACTGTCTTGCTCCTGGGCCTCATTGTCTGGCACCCTCTTGGAGCATTAAAGGATCTGCAGTCACAGACCAGGTAAGGACAGCAGATTATTGGACCAACAATCAATGATAGTTTTGTGGTCACCATTACTGAGACTAGCTTTAGATTTATTATATGAATTTAAATTCCACCATCTGTCCTGGTGGGATATGAGCCTATATCTCTGGAGTATTAGCATGGCTCTCTGGATTGCTAGTCTAGTGACATTACCAATACATCACCCTAAGACAATGATGCTCAGACGCGTTGTGAAGATTATCCTTGGCCTTGGGTACTGTATACTGGGTCTGGGCTCCTGTGAACTTCACCTTTCTGCTGATTCCCCCTCCCATGGAGCTACACATCTGGGAGCAGCCGACCTTTGCCGCTCCTAATGCTGTTGTTGCTGGTCATCTTAATCCCCATCTGAACTCCAAACATCATAAGTGGCGGTCATGCAGATTTGACAGATATCAAAGCTCCAAAGTGCATAACAGGCAATAAAAACCTCCAAAGTTGTCAAAGTTACACCTTAGCACTGTTCATCTGGCAGTAAGAATACTTCATTTGCAAGCTATAAAAAACTAACTTGACAAAGTAAAGTAAAGTTAAAGTTTATCAGTCACAAGTTGGCTAACACTGTGTTGAAGTCACTATGAAATTCCCCTAGTCACCACACTCTGGCGCCAAATAACCACATAGGTAATTTGGCCCAGTTACCACACGGTGGCA
Organism: Carcharhinus amblyrhynchos; assembly: GCF_965287045.1. Classification (NCBI taxonomy): domain Eukaryota; kingdom Metazoa; phylum Chordata; class Chondrichthyes; order Carcharhiniformes; family Carcharhinidae; genus Carcharhinus; species Carcharhinus amblyrhynchos. The sequence goes on along the minus strand of NC_137331.1, from coordinate 109,529,544 downwards.
CAGTGGTTCGCACTGCTGCCTCACAGCGCCAAGGACCCGTGTTCGATTCCCATCTTGGGTCACTATCCATGTGGAGTGTGTACATTCTCCCCGTGTCTACATGAGTTTCCTCCAGGTGCTCCAGTTTCCTTCCACAGTCTGAAGGATGAACTGGTTAGGTGCATTGGCTAAATTCTCCCTCAGTGTACCCGAACAGGTGCCGGGGTGTGGCGACCAGATGATTTTTACAGTAACTTCATTGCAATGTTAATGTAAACCTACTTGGGACATTAATAAATTAACTGTAACATTTAAACTTTGACAGAAATGAAGTAGATGATGGATTGCTGCAACTTTCATACAATCAGAACACAATTTTATTGACCTAATGGGAGAAAGTTATGGGAAGAATTCAAAAACAGCCACGTTATGGAAAGGGAGAGATAAATAAAGAGCAGGACTTACCTTTGCACCTCTAGCGAGGTCACTGAAGCACTTCCTTCACTGTATCCAACTGATGACCACGAGCATTTCAGACAATCAGGAACCCTCCAGTCATTGCTGGGAGTGACAGTTCCTTCTTTGCGTTCATCTTCATGAGAGAGGTTCCCAGGAGCCTGGGGGTTTGTTTCTGTCTCACTTCAGAGAAGATTCTTCCTGGTCAGAGGTTGAAAATTTTGCAGTGAGTAACACATTTCCTGACCCCCCAAGGCCTGCCCATCATCTACAAAGCATAAATCAGGAGTGTGGTGGAATACTCTCACTTGCCTTGGTGAGTGCAGCTCCTAATATACTTGTATGGTGAACCAACTGCACTTCACACCGTCCAGGACAAAGCAGCACACATAATCAGCACTCCATCCATCACCTCAAACATTTACCTCCTCCACCATGGACACATGATGGCAGCAGTGTGTGCCATCTAGAAGATGCACTATAGGAACTCATCAAAGCTGTTTAGGCAGCACTTTCCAACCTCACGACCACTACCATCTGGAAGGACAAGGCAGCAGATACCTGGGAACACCACCACCATGAGTTTCCCATCCAAGCCATTCATCATCCTGACTTGGAAATGTATCGCCATTCTTCACTCTCGCTGGGTGAACATCTTGGAACTCCATCCCTAACAGCACTGTGAGTGTACCTACACCACATGGACTGCAATGGTTTAAAAAGGTGGCTCACCACCACGTACGCAAGGGCAATTAGGGATGGACAATAAATGCTAGCCTAGACAACAATGCCAAAACGCCACAAGAGAATAAAGGAATAAAACAAAAAGCCGACAAAGGAATTTAGCCTTCCTTCAGGAGGTACATTTCCTCTGCTGAAAATTGATCTCTGATTTAAATTGGCTTCTGTCTGACTCAGTGAAAATTGCTCATCGTAAGCATGTGCATTTTTAATTAGTTCATCCAGTTCAATAAGAAACCTTCTGGTGAGTTTATAATGAGGCTTGGGGCAGTGTAAAAAGGTCTGATTTTGACTGCAGTGGCTGCAGTTCAAACTGAAGTCAAAATAAGCTGAAGTAGGGGGAGGTTTCAGAGGAGTGTCCAAAATGATGAGAGGCTTTTATGGAGTATTTAGGGAGAAATGTCAACCACTTGAAGAAGGGTTGGTTATCTGGAGACATCATTTTAAGATAACATAGAAACAAAGAAGACAGGAGCAAGAGGAGGCCATTTGGCCCTTCATTCCTGCTTCATCATTCAGCACAATCATGGCTGATTGTCTAACTCAATACCTAATCCTGCTTTCTCCCCATAACCTTTGATCTCATTTGCCCCAAGTCATAGAGTCATAAAGGTTTACAGCATGGAAACAGGCCCTTCGGCCCAATTTGTCCATGCCACACTTTTTTTTAAAACACCTAAGCTAATCCCAATTGCCCACTTTTGGCCCATATCCCTCTGTACCATCGTACCCATGTAACAATCTAAATGCTTTTTAAAAGATAAAGTTGTACCTGCCTCTACTACTACTTCTGGCAGCTTGTTGCAGACACTCACCACCCTCTGTGTGAAAAAATTGCCATTCTGGACACTTTTGTATCTCTCCCCTCTCACCTTAAACCAATGCCGTCTAGTTTTAGATTCCCCTACCTTTGGAAAAAGATATTGACTATTTACCTTGTCTATGCCCCTCATTATTTTATAGACCTCTATAAGATCACTCCTCAGCCTTCTATGCTCCAGAGGGAAAAGGTCCCAGTCTATCTAGCTTCTCCTTATAACTCAATCCATCAAGTCCCAGTAGCGTCCTAGTAAATCTTTTCTGCACTCTTTCTGGTTTAATATCCTTTCCATAATAGGGTGATCAGAATTGCACACAGTATTCCAAGTGAGGCCTTACTAATGTCTTGTACAATTCAACAAGACATTCCAACTCCTGTATTCAATGTTCTGAGTGATGAAACCAAGCATGCCAAATACCTTCTTCACTACTCTGTCCACCTGTGACTCCACTTTCAAGGAGCTAGTGCAATATCCAGCCGCCTCTTGAATACACTCAATGTTTTGGTATCAACTACTTCCCGTGGTAATGAATTCCACTGGCTCACCACTCTTTGGGTGAAGAAATGTTTCCTCATCTCCATCCTAAATGGTCTACCCTGAATCCTCAGATTGTGACCCCTTTGTTCTCGATATTGGGAACATCTTCCCTGCATCTACCCTGCCTACTCCTGTTAGAATTTTATAAGTCTTTGTGAGATCCCTCCTCATCTGAACTCCAATGAAAACAATCCTAACCTCATCAATCTCTCCTCATGCATCAGTCCCACCATCCCCAGAGTCAGCCTGGTAAACCTTGCAAAAAAGGGACAGGGTGGATGAGGGCAACTTTTTTCATTCGCCCAAGTTGTTATGGAGAAAGAACAGGAGAGTGGAAGCAATTGGACAGCACATTCTGAAAGCCGACACTGGCATAATAGATCAAATGACAGGCGGCGCAGGTGGTTGGCATTGCTGCCTCACAATGCCAGGGACTCTGGTTCAATTCCAGCCCCAGGTGACTGTATATGTGGAGTTTGTACAGTTTCCACATGTCTGTGTGGGTTTCCTCCAGGTGCTCCGGTTTCTTCCCATGTCCAAAGGCGTGCGGATTAGGTGAATTTGCCATTCTAAATTGCCCTTCAGTGTTGGGGGATTAGCAGGGTAAATACATGGGGTTACAGAGATAGAGCCCGGTGGGATTGCTGTCAGTGCAGGTTTGATGGGCCTTCTGTATCGTCGGGATTTTATGCTGACCTCCTTTCTGTACTCGATGTTTCTATGAAGGTAAAATTAAAGCCTTAGAGTGACATGGGACGTGAACAAGAGCTTGAACAAGTTGTAGTTTCTCTAAGATGCGGAGTAGAAGTTCAGGAGGAAGGTATTACAGGAGGTTAGCCTGGTGGGTGGGTCAGGACTCCATGACATATATTCCAATAGACTATGGCTCAGGATTCTCCTTTCCTAAGGAAAATCAATGGACTTTCGGCTGCCTCTCCAAACTTTCCACCATTGTGTAGTAATAAACAATCTCTATTCGATCCTTAGGTCTGTTGCATTCACCCAAATATTTGTGCTGAAGTGATGTTGAATTCAAGGGATGTAGCAGTTTTAAAAATGCAAAAATACAACAGTCTCTTGGTCTTAAAGTGTGTTGAGAAAGAAACACTCTTCGTTCCGCCATTAGTGATAAACCACATAACAATATCCCATTCAGCCTTTGATACTCCAGTTGTGGTGCTCCATAACTATATGTTTGTTTGCAGACACACAGACTAATGAGCAGATATCGTTGGCTTTCCAAGTAGCCGAATCATAAATAAATGTTTCTTTCTGGCCCAAATGTGCGTGATGGGATGAAGGGAATCTTTGTGATAAACATGTGTCCACACAGAGCTTCTAACCCAAGGCAGAGTGGATTTGAAAACACTGGGAATTGCAGGAGCTAAATGTCCATCAGAAGTCATACTTGTTCAGATCAGCATCACTTTGATCAGGTTCACTCGTCTCTTGGAGATTATGGTGCGTATATGTCCAACAAATAGAACGGCAGGATAGCACAGTGGTTAGCACTGTTGCCTCACAGCGCCAGGGATCCGGGGTTGATTCCCAGCTTGGGTCACTATCTGTGCACAATCTGCACATTCTCCCCGTGTCTGTGTGGGTTTCCTTCTACAGTCCAAAAGATACACTGGTTAGGGTGCATTGGCCAGGCTAAACTCTCCCTCAGTGTACCCAAACAAGCGCTGGAGTGTGGCGACTAGGAGATTTTCGCTGTAACTACATTGCAGTGTCAGTGTAAACCTACTTGTGACACTAATAAATAAACTTTAAACAAATGACTTAGAAACATGGGGCTGGATTTTACCTTCCCAGGTCAGACGCACTTTCCCCCTCCCACCATGCTGACATTCGGCAAGGTGATGTCAGTCACCCAACATCATCATGCTTGTCTCCAGTATGACGGAATAATAGGCAGGCACTAAAATCCGGAGGCCTGCCTGCCATTTTGATATCATTAATCAATAGGCTATTAAGTTTGTTAACAACTCAATTCTCCAGAGCTTTTCTTTGCCTGCTGCATCTTTTTGTTGGATGCTGCTCGTAAAAAAAGCGGTTTGCAAGTCTTTAAAGTCAGCTAAATAGAAGTGGCACAAGGAGTGGTTAGAAAGGCCTACCTGTGGAACACTGTGGAATGTACTCACACATTCTGCTGGGGACTGTATGATTCTTTCGTGACATTTTTTTGTGCCTTCAATGAAGAACGAAGACCGATTGTGAGAACAGGGAACATTTACAGTTCTAGCCATCGCTCCCTCTACTGCCTGACATCCCAGTCTACAGTGCCAATTCTCAAGGCCCACTGATTATGTTTTCACACCACAGTGTAATTCATATTCCTCGCTGAACATAGCTACAACAAAAATTCATTGCAATACTTTGGCCAGGATCCTTCAGGGAAGCTAGCCCCATCCGGGAAATCCCATTGGCATCCCATTGCATTGGGCCAAATCGCTGGGCATCAAGCCTGTTGTCAGTCTCCCGACCCGCCACACTGACTCTGATCAGGTTCTCGTCCAGAGCTGGCAAGAACCTGATTCCAGGTGCTTTAAAACCATTTCCATATCAGTTCCAGATTTGAATCCGGATGCTCCGGCTTCCTGGTAAGCTCCCATCCCCCTGCAGTGGAAAGTCCATTGGGTACCAATTAGTGAATTTCCTGACAAGTGGGGACCATGCGCCTTCAACTCCTAGGTGAGTAAGAAGGTCAGTCCTGTGCCCCTGGGCTCCTCTGCCACTGCCAGGCTGCAGAAGCAAGATCCTTCAAGGTGACTCTGACAAAGGGTCATCCAAACGCGAAACGTTGGCTCTGTTCTCTCTCCGCAGATGCAGGCAGACCTGCCGAGATTTTCCAGCATTTTCTGTTTTTGCTCAAGGGGCCTGAGCCCCCAATGTGTCGCAATAAGGGGTAGGGGGGGAGTCTCAGGTGGGGGGAGAAGGTTGACCTCAGGGTTCTTCCCCAGAATGGAAGTCTCTTTTGCTGCCCTTCCTCCTCTTGCCCTGGGAACTGTAGAAATCACTCTTGGAGTTGTGAATACAGGCAACTTTCTGAGTAAAATCTTTATTACTTCAGTGTTCTGTAAAACCTTTAAAGTGGCCTAGTCACTTTAAAATCTGTGCTGTCTGAATCCCTGGAAAGCTTGAAACCTTGAAAATCACAGCAGTTGTCCACCTTACAGTAAGGATTGCCCTTGGTCCATTTCAGAAGCCCCAGATGTTCAGACACCTCTTTGAATTACTTAGATCGAAAGGAGATGTCAGTTTCACTTGGGGGACCCCCCCCCCCCCGCTTTGTAGGCTGAATGAGTCGCAGATGTAGCCTCACCTCTTTGAAATACTTTGAATGATAGCTCTACAGCAGATCAAAAAGGGGATTCTGCGAAGATTGTTTACACAAGGGACTGGTGGTGCCTTAGTTGATAAAGTCTCCAGAGAAGATCAAGCACTTAATTGTTGATACAATCACTTCACACACCATTAATCCTTAAGTACTTCCTCTTTTCACCAGACCCATTTCTTTTTAACACTGCAGCTATTTTTCAATTCCCTGTTTTAGAAAGCACGTGTGTTCTGATACCACTTTGTTTACTATTGGCTTTTTGTTAACCTGCCTGCAAAACTTCTCACTGAATCCACAAGCTTCTTATTCTAATGACTTCAATCAGGGCCATTGAGGTCTATTGGAATATGAACTCCCTGATTAAGAAGTACTGGGGTGTATTATTGACCTCTTTAATCACATTTTAATTTGATGTTTTAAGTTTCTGCTTTGTTTTTTGTCGTGGGCGGTTCCCCTCCTTTTTTAGGGAGCTGTCTTTTTTGAGTTGTCCCTAAGTTAAGTTGATTTTGTTTATTTTGGTTGAACACAAAAATAACTCCCTGATTAAAGGGTCAACTGATGGGCCAATCAGGGAGTCTTTTCCCTGTATTGAAGTGGGAGTGTCAGTTCCTCTGGCACCCCGGGAGGTAGACTGCCGACTACTAGCGCTTTCCATACCGCTGTTGGAATTGTAAATGAAGGAACACCTGCGTCTGAAGCCATCTTACACTTATGACCACTTTCTTTGTCTACCAAGCTTCAAGATTAGCTAGGCTAGAGTTTTAATCTCTGAGACAGTGAAGACTGAGGGAAGATTTAACTGAAGTTTGTGAAATAATGAGGGGGGGTCTTGGCAGAGTGGAAATGGAAGGACCTGTTTCTAAACGCACAGAAGTCACCAGGGGGACATAGATTAAAAGTGATCGGCTGAAGGATCAAAGGGGAAAGTATTTGAACCAGAGAGTAGGGGTGGGTGGGGGGCTAGGGGATTGTTGAGGCAGGAAGCTTCTAAAACATGAAGAGCACAGTTATCCATTAGAAATACCGCGATCTGTGGGGCTACTGCCAAAGTCTGAAAAATGACTCTCGATCATGTGGCAGGAATCTGATGGGCTGAACGGCCTCTTCCTCTGCTATTATTTCCTGTAAACCCACAGCTAATCTACTCACTTCATTCAATGGGACCCTCAGAAAGACCATTCAAATTAGACGTCAAAATAATTTTGCCAATGACAAATAAGATGAGGATACAGAATTATGTTCATTTGAACATTGACTAATTTGGTGATTTATTGGCACACAGACACCATGGGGACAGGATAAAGCACTATATGAGAATGCAAAACTTCTTTTGACGATTTTCTCATCAGCTTCAGCATCTATGAGTAAGATGGTGGACAGAAGACACTGCACAGAGAGACCCCCAGAAACTCAACTAACTGCACAGAGACCCCCAGAAATTCAACTCACTGCAGCAAGACTCCCAGAAACTCAACTCACTGCAGACAGACCCCCAGAAACACAACTCACTGCAGCAAGACCCCCAGAAACTCAACTCACTGCAGAGAGACCCCCATAAACCCAACTCACTGCAAAGAGACCCCCAGAAACTCAACTCACTGCAGAGAGACCCCCAGAAACTCAACTCACTGCAGAGAGACCCCCAGAAACTCAACTCACTGCAGAGAGACCCCCAGAAACTCAACTCACTGCAGAGAGACCCCCAGAAACTCAACTCACTGCAGAGAGACCCCCAGAAACTCAACTCACTGCAGACAGACCCCCAGAAACACAACTCACTGCAGCAAGACGCCCAGAAACTCAACTCACTGCAGAGAGACCCCCAGAAACCCAACTCACTGCAGAGAGACCCCCAGAAACTCAACTCACTGCAGACAGACCCCCAGAAACCCAACTCACTGCAGAGAGACCCCCAGAAACCCAACTCACTGCAGAGAGACCCCCAGAAACTCAACTCACTGCAGACAGACCCCCAGAAACCCAACTCACTGCAGACAGACCCCCAGAAACCCAACTCACTGCAGAGAGACCCCCAGAAACCAAACTCACTGCAGAGAGACCCCCAGAAACCCAACTCACTGCAGAGAGACCCCCAGAAACCCAACTCACTGCAGAGAGACCCCCAGAAACTCAACTCACTGCAAAGAGATACCCAGAAACCCAACTCACTGCAGACAGACCCCCAGAAACCCAACTCACTGCAGAGAGACCCCCAGAAACCCAACTCACTGCAGAGAGACCCCCAGAAACCCAACTCACTGCAGAGAGACCCCCAGAAACCCAACTCACTGCAGAGAAACCCCCAGAAATTCAACTCACTGCAGACAGACCCCCAGAAACTCAACTCACTGCAGAGAGACCCCCAGAAACTCAACTCACTGCAGAGAGACCCCCAGAAACCCAACTCACTGCAGAGAGACCCCCAGAAACCCAACTCACTGCAGAGAGACCCCCAGAAACCCAACTCACTGCAGAGAGACCCCCAGAAACCCAACTCACTGCAGAGAAACCCCCAGAAATTCAACTCACTGCAGGGAGACCCCCAGAAACTCAGCTCACTGCAGAGAGACCCCCAGAAACTCAACTCACTGCAGAGAGACCCCCAGAAACTCAACTCACTGCAGAGAGACCCCCAGAAACTCAACTCACTGCAGAGAGACCCCCAGAAACCCAACTCACTGCAGAAAGACCCCCAGAAACTCAACTCACTGCAGAGAGATCCCCAGAAACCCAACTCACTGCAGAGAGACCCCCAGAAACCCAACTCACTGCAGAGAGACCCCCAGAAACCCAACTCACTGCAGACAGACCCCCAGAAACCCAACTCACTGCAGACAGACCCCCAGAAACCCAACTCACTGCAGAGAGACCCCCAGAAACTCAACTCACTGCAGAGAGACCCCCAGAAACTCAACTCACTGCAGAGAGACCCCCAGAAACCCAACTCACTGCAGCGAGACCCCCAGAAACCAAACTCACTGCAGAGAGACCCCCAGAAACCCAACTCACTGCAGAGAGACCCCCAGAAACTCAACTCACTGCAAAGAGACCCCCAGAAACCCAACTCACTGCAGAGAGACCCCCAGAAACCCAACTCACTGCAGACAGACCCCCAGAAACCCAACTCACTGCAAGGAGACCCCCAGAAACCCAACTCACTGCAGGGAGACCCCCAGAAACCCAACTCACTGCAGAGAGACCCCCAGAAACTCAACTCACTGCAGAGAGACCCCCAGAAACCCAACTCACTGCAGAGAGACCCCCAGAAACCCAACTCACTGCAGGGAGACCCTCAGAAACCCAACTCACTGCAGGGAGACCCCCAGAAACCCAACTCACTGCAGAGAGACCCCCAGATACCCAACTCACTGCAGGGAGACCCCCAGAAACCCAACTCACTGCAGACAGACCCCCAGAAACCCAACTCGCTGCAGAGAGACCCCCAGAAACCCAACTCACTGCAGAGAGACCCCCAGAAACTCAACTCTCTGCACTGAAAGACCATAAACCCAACCAATTGCTCTTCGTTGACTGTAAAGCACTAGACCGAAAGCATGAGTCTTCGGCTCAGATAAATGCTCAGGAAATCGGCAGAGATTCCCCAGTAGATGCCAGGTGAAAGTCAGCTTTGACTGCCACAGAATAGAGCAACACAATAAAACTCATCATAGTTTGGGAGAACTTTCCATTTTATTTTGATTCGATTTATTATTGTCACATGTATTAAGATAGAGTCAAAAGTATTGTTTCTTGCGCACTATACAGACAGTGCATACCATTCATAGAGAAGAAAAGGAGAGTGTGCAGAATGTAGTGTCACAGTCATAGCTAGGGTGTAGGGAAAGATCAACTTAATGTGAGATAGGTTCATTCAAAGGTCTGACAGCAGCAGGGAAGAAGGTGTTCTTGAGTCAGTTGATACGTGACCTCAGATTTTTGTATCTTCTTCCCGATGGAAGAAGGTGGAAGAGAGAATGTCCGGAGTGTGTGGGGTCCTTAATTATGCTGGCTGCTTTGCCGAGGCAGCAGGAAGTGTAGAGAGAGTCAATGGATGGGAAGCTGGTTTATGTGATGGACTGGGCTTCACCGTGTAGCCTCTTTCTTTGAATTAAGCATTGCTATTTGGACACGAATAACTAATTACTGTCCTCAATTACCCTGGAGACAGCACTTTTCTACAGAGTCAGGCAGAGGGCTGACAATTCCAGTGGGGTCAGTATTTCAGAGCACTGCATGGGAGGTCAGACTCCCTTTTTCATTTTGCTATTTTTAGGTCTGAAGAGGGGGAAATGCTTATCGGGATTTTAATCGAGGAGGGGCCCAATATCAAAGTATTGAGCAGCCACACACAGAGCGCTTTCTGGAACCCTTTGATCAAACTGCAGCATAACTCATATCAGCCTTGCCGGTGGTCACAGTGCATCAAAGAAGCAAGTCTAATCCTAAATTAACAACTAATGTTATTCACATGAGATCCCGTGCTGACATTTATAATTGTGACCCGCATGCCTTACTGGGGTAAGAGCGATGCATGACTGTTCAACAAGCTCAGACAGAATATTTAACCTTCAGTATAGTTAACCCTTGGTATAGTTAACCCTCAGTATACTTAACCCTCAGTATAGTTAACCTTTGGTATAGTTAACCCTCAGTATAGTTAATCCTCAGTATAGTTAACCCTCAATATAATTAATCCTTGGTATAGTGAACCCTCAGTATAGTTAATCCTCAGTATAGTTAACCCTCAGTATAGTTAACCCTTGGTATAGTGAACCCTCAGTATAGTTAACCTGTGGTATAGTGAACCTTCAGTATAGTTAACCCTCAGTATACTTAACCCTCAGTATAGTTAACCTTTGGTATAGTTAACCCTCAGTATAGTTAACCCTCAGTATAGTTAACCTTTGGTATAGTGAACCCTCAGTATAGTTAACCCTCAATATAGTTAACCCTCAGTATAGTTAACCCTCAGTATAGTTAACCTTTGGTATAGTGAACCCTCAGTATAGTTAACCCTCAGTATAGTTAACCCTCGGTATAGTTAACCTTTGGTATAGTTAACCCTCAGTATAGTTAACCCTCAATATAGTTAACCCTCGGTATAGTTAACCCTCAATATAGTTAACCCTCAGTACAGTTAACCCTCAGTATAGTTAACCTTTGGTATAGTGAACCCTCAGTATAGTTAACCCTCGGTATAGTTAACCCTCAATATAGCTAACCCTCGGTATAGTTAACCCTCAATATAGTTAACCCTCAGTATAGTTAACCTTTGGCATAGTTAACCCTCAGTATAGTTAACCCTCGGTATAGTTAACCTTTGGTATAGTTAACCCTCAGTATAGTTAACCCTCAGTATAGTTAACCTTTGGTATAGTGAACCCTCAGTATAGTTAATCCTCAGTATAGTTAACCTTTGGTATAGTGAACCCTTGGTATAGTTAACCCTCAGTATAGTTAACCCTCAGTATAGTTAACCTTCGCTATAGTTAACCCTCAGTATAGTTAACCTTTGGTACAGTGAACCCTTGGTATAGTTAACCCTCAGTATAGTTAACCCTCAGTATAGTTAACCCTCAGTATAGATAACCTTTGGTATAGTGAACCCTCAGTATAGTTAACTCTTGGTATAGTTAACCCTCAGTATAGTTAACACTTGGTATAGTGAACCCTCAGTATAGTTAACTCTTGGTATAGTGAACCCTCAGTATAGTTAATCGTTGGCATAGTAAACCTTCAGTATAGTTAACCCTTGGTATAGTGAACCCTCAGTATAGTTATCCTCAGTATAGTGAACCCTCAGTATAGTTAATCTTTGGTATAGTTAATCCTCAGTATAGTTAACCCTAGGTATAGTTAACCCTCAAGGTTTGTTGTTGTTCAAATCCATATTAAGAATCATAGAATCCCTGCAGAAGGAGGTCATTCAGTCCATCAAGCCTAACCACAATCCCACCCAGGCCCTATCCCCATAACCCCACATATTTACCCTGATAAGTCCCCTGAAATTAAGGGGCAATTTAGCACGGCCAATCAACCTAACCCGCATATGTTAGGAATGTGGGAGGAAATAAGGATCAGAGCCTCGGGATGTTCCTGGAAATCAACTGTTACATGTGTTGATGTTTTTCTCTTTTACTCTGCAGGTGCATCGGTCCACCTTGTTGTCTAACGAGGGGCATACACACGGTGGGTCATGCATGGGCTGCTCTTGGATGGTTCGAGAATGGCCTAATACTTCGCGTCATTTGTGTGTGCTTAATCCTGGACCAGCAGATGGGCACCACAACAGCTCAGTGACCATCACTGTTAGCTGTGCAGATACATGGATTTGGGCCAGTGTCTGTGGGAGTTTGCGCATTCTCCCTGTGGTTGCGTGGGTTTCCTCCGGGTGCTCCGGTTTCCTCCCACACCCCAAAGATGAGCTCTTAGGCTGATTGGTGTAACAAATTGTCCCTAAATTATTCTCCCTTTAGTCTGGTTTCCATTGGGGGTACCATAAGCATAGACATGGGTCGAGGGTGGAATAGGAAAAACACATTGCTAAGATGGCGGTGCAGGCTCGTTGGGCCGAAGGGCCTGTTTCCCGTGCTGTGTTGTTCTTTGTTGTTCTTCTTGTTGTTGAAATTGGAGCACCCAGAGGAAACTTACACTGACACAGGGAGAACATGCAAACTCCACATAGACAGTAAGTGACCTGAGGCCAGAATTGAACCCGGTTCCCTGGTGCTGTAAGGCAGCAGTGCTAACCACTGTGCCACAATGCCGCCCATGTTATATGTTATGATGTTATGTTATAATATTTTAATTATCTTGCTTTGCTAACAATTCAATGCGGTTGAGCTGATTCAAAAACAGCTTCTTCCCTGTGGCCGTCAGACTTTTGAATGGACCTACCTTGCACTAAGTTGATCTTTCTCTACACCCTAGCTATGACTGTAACACTACATTCTGCATACTCTCCTTTCCTTCTCTATGAACAGTATATTTTGTCTGTATAGCCCACAAGAAACAATACTTTTCACTGTATGTTTATATATGTGACAATAATAAATCAAATCAAAAATCGACGCAAGTCCTGACTAACTCTGCCTTTCTCTCAGATTGTCCACAGGAACCGATGCAGGAACACAATGATTCCAGGCAGGAGTCAGTGGTTGTGCACACCAGAAACCAGCACAGACACACAGAAGTAGAAGTAATTTGTGAGTCAAATATTAAAGCCGACTCCATCACCCAACTATCAATGGGATGCTTACCACAGAATGTAAGCTTGCACATTTATTCAAATACCTGCACCATTCGATTGTAAACTCATTTCCAAATCTTCAAGAAACAGTACAGTTCCTAACGAACACCAGAATGGTATTTACAAAAAGTGTTCACTTTTTAAATCTGAGAAATGTTATTTTTTTCAAAAAATTCTGAAAACGTTTGATTTTTCAAGATTCTGAAGATGCTTAAATATTCAGGAAGTTATTGGACAAGATTCTCTGGCCTCCGGCGCAGGAGATTCTCCGTCGACGGATGTAGCGTGTTGTTTGCTAGCCGTGGGAATCTCTAGTCCTGTCGCTGTCAATGGGAATTCCCATTGATGTCACCCCACACCGGGGGGGGGGACCCGCGGCTGGGGGCCGCACTGTCGGCGGGACTGGAGAATCCTGCCACAGTGAACGGCAGGCGGAATTCCAGCCATTAATTTTTCAAAATTCTGAAAATAATTGACGTTTAAATATTGAGAGAATTTTTTTTTACATCATAAGAACGATGTTGTAATACTGTGTAAAAAGATTTAAACGGGGACTTATTTTAGAAATGCACCAATTTTTCTCCTGAGTTACGTGGCCTAACAATCAACATTGATTAAATCTGCAATTGAATTACTGCAGCATATGGCCTCACATAAGCAGAATCCCAAGGACATAAAGGAAGATAAATGAATACAGGTTTCTTAATTAATCTGCAGGGCTAACCCTGCAGACTTTCCTCTGAGCAAGAAGATGTGTGGCTTTAAGGGACAACTGAAGAGATTTTTTCCAAGGGAAAATATGCTCCGCTTAAGCAGAAAACAAAGACCAGATTTTTTTACGTCACTTTTCCATATTCTTTCCAATTACAAACCTGGATCAATTGATTTATTTATTGGTTCAGGTTTAGTTTTGCAAGGAAGCCATTCTGTAAGGAAACAGGATTATTATGTACAGTCCTGATCACTGTTACTGAGATATTTTACATTAGTGCAGACAAGATTATTGATCTACCCTTTCACTTGCAGTAATAATCATTGCTCATGTCCAAAAGCAACTCCTTATTTTCATTATATTGAATTTCAACTCATTGAAACATAGGAAATAGGGGCAGGAGGAGGCCATTTGGCCCTTTGAGCCTGCTCTGCCATTCATCATGATCACGGCTGATTGTCCAACTCAATAGCCTAATCCTGCTTTCTCCCCATAAAGTTTGACCCCGTTTGCTCCAAGTGCAATATCCAGCTGCCTCCTAAATACATTCAATGTTTTGGCATCAACTGCTACCTGTGGTAATGAATTCCACAAGCTCACCACTGTTTGGGTGAAGAAATGTCTCCTCACCACCGTCCTCCGTCCCTGTATCCTCAGACAGTGACCCCTGGTTCTGGACTCCCCCATCATCGGAAACATCCTTCCTGCATCTATCCTGTCTAGTCCTGTTAGAATTTTATAAGCCTCTATGAGATCCCCCTCATTCGTCTGAACTCCAGCGAAAACAATTCTAACCTAGTCAATCTCTCTTCATACGTCAGTCCCACCATCCCTGCAATCAGCCTGGTAAGCCTTCACTGCATTCAGTCAAAGAACAAAGAACAACACAGCACGGGAAACAGGCCCTTCAGCCCAACGAGCCCGCACCGCCATTTTAACAAAGCATTTTTTCTACACCTCCCTTGACCCGTGTCTATGCTTACGGTACCCCCATTGGAAACCAGATTCCAGAGCTGGTTTGCAACAGCAAGAACATCCCTCCTCAGAAAAAGAGGCCAAAACTGCACACAATACTCTAGGTGTGACCTCAACAAGGCCCTGTATAGTTGCAACAATACATCCCTGCTCCTGTACTCGAAACCTCTCGCAATGAAGACAACATACCATTTGCCTTCTTTACTGCTTGCTGCACTTGCACGCTTACCTTCAGCACAAGGACACCCAGGTCCCGCTGCACACTCCCCTCTCCCAATTTACAGCCATTCAGGTAGGAATCTGCCTTCTTGATCATTATTATTGATCTCCACTGAACAACACTGAGAACTTCCTGGCTCTGCGTTGAGTGGTCGAGTGGAATTATTTTACACTCATTTAGAAGGGCAGATAGGGCTTTGGTTCAATACCTCATCTGAGGAACAGTATCTCTGACAGTGCAGCATTCTCTCACTGCATTTAAGTGGCAGCCTAGATTTTCAAGTGAAGTGACTGGACTGGGTCTCAAGTCCATAACCTTCTGGACTCAGAGGCAAGATCGGTGCCACTGAACCACACTCATGGATGAGATCCATCTTGCCAGACATTAAACATGGATTAGATGTTGCACCACCCTGTCATTTACCATTTTATACCTCCATGTTGTCCTTCCTTTCTCTTCTTCCTTCGTAGCCTAAGGAGAGAAAAACAACCATTTAAATTCCATTTTGAACCATTATTGGGCCTGCTATATATTTACCCACGTACGCAGCCACTGAGCTGAAATTTTAGCTGCTAATCAGGTTTCATGGAATTATATAATCCTCATAGCACAGAAAGAGGCCACTTGGCCCATCAAGTCTGCACCGATCACAATCCCACCCAGGCCCTATCCCCATAACCCCATGCATTTGCCCTGCTAATCCCCCTGACACTAAGGGGCAATTTAGCATGGCCAATCCATCTAACCTGCACATCTTTGAACTGTGGGAGGAAACTGGAGCATCCAGAGGAAGACATGGGGAGAACATGCAAACTCCACACAGACAGGGACCCATGACGGAAACTGACCCGGATCCGTGGCAATGTGAGGCAGCAGTCTTTATTCCTATGCTCCAATCTCTTTGCAATAATTACCAAGATACTATGTACCTCCCTAATTGCTTGTTCCACCTGTGCATTAACGTTCTGTCTTCCTGGTACCTAAGATCCTTTGAGCATCAACATTGACCATTTCCATACCTTTTAAAATATATATATTGTTTTCTATTCTGATTACAGTGAACAGCATCACACATCCCCACATCAGTTGGAAACCTCACTAATTATTCACTTAACCCACCTATATCTCTTGGCAATCTCCTTGCGATATTCTGTTACCATCTCACCTAAACTTGTATCAGCTTCTGGTCTCTGGCCTAAGTGATCATAAATAGCCAACGCTTTTGATTTGATTTGATTTGATTTATTATTGTCACAATTATTAGTATGCAGTGAAAAGTATTGTTTCGTGCACGCTATACAGACAAAGCATACTGTTCATAGAGAAGGAAACAAGAGAGTGCAGAACGTAGTGTTACAGTTATAGCTAGGGTGTAGAGAAAGATCAACTTAATGCAAGGTAGGTCTATTCAAAAGTCTGACAGCAGCAGGGAAGATCTGTTCTTGAGTTGGTTGGAAAGAGAATGTCCGGGGTGCATGGGGTCCTTAATTATGCTGACTGCATTTCCAAGGCAGCGAGAAGTGTAGACAGAGTCAATGGATGGGAGGCCAGTTTGTGTGATGAATTGGGCCACATTCACGACCTTTTGTAGTTCCTTGCGGTCTTGGGCAGAGCAGGAGCCATACCAAGCTGTGATACAACCAGAAAGAATGCTTTCTATGGTGTTTCTGTAAATGTTGGTGAGAGTCGTAGCGGACATGCTAAATTTCCTTAGTCTTGTGATCTAATCCTTGGGGCACATTGTTAGTCACAGACCGCCAACTTCAAAATATCCCTATTGCCTCTGCTCTTTGCTCCTTGCTCATGATTGAATATAAAAGTAGGGAGGTATTGCTGCGGCTGTATAGGGCATTGGAGAGGCCGCAGCTGGAGTACTGTGTGCAGTTTTGGGCGCCATACTTACGCAAGGATATTTTGGCCTTGGAGGGAGTGCAGAGGAGGTTTACTAGGCTGATGCCAGAGTTGAGGGGGTTGAGCTATGAGGAGAGGCTGAATAAACTAGGCTTGTACTCGTTAGAGTTTAGAAGAATGAGGGGAGATCTCATTGAGACGTATAAGATGATGAATGGGATGGATAGGATAGAGGTGGAGAGACTCTTCCCGCTCAGAAAGGATAATAGGACTAGGGGGCACAGCCTCAAGATAAAGGGGAGGCGGTTTAGAACGGAGTTGAGGAGGAACTTCTTCACTCAAAGGGTGGTGAATCTCTGGAATTCTCTGCCCGTTGAAGTGGTGGAGGCTGCCTCGCTAAATATTTTTAAGACGCGGGTTGATGGGTTTTTGATAAGCGAGGGGATTAAGGGTTATGGGGAGAGGGCAGGAATGTGGAACTGAGCCACGACAGATCAGCCCTGATCTTATTGAATGGCGGGGCAGGCTCGAGGGGCTAGATGGCCTACTCCTGCTCCTATTTCTTATGTTCTTATGTTCTCTATCCAATGCAAATATATCATTACCTCCCCCTCCCACTCGCCTCCCCAACCCTTCAGCCCCAGCATAGAGGCTGTGGCTTAAGAACAAAGAAGAACAAAGAACAAAAACAGCCCGGGAAACAGGCCCTTCGGCCCAACGAGCCCGCGCCGCCATCTCAACACCACCAGTCCCCCTCTCCACCCATGACCCTTGTCTAATGTTTTATGGCCATCCACATTGAGGGAAACTAATTTAGGGACAATTTATTACTGCCAATCAGCCTAACAGCACATCTTTGGGGTGTGGGAGGAAACTGGAGCACCCAGAGAAAACCCACGCAAGCACGGGGAGAATGAGCAAACTCCCACAGACACCGGCCCAAATCCATTGATAGTCACTGAGCTGTCGTCTTGCCCAGCATCTGGTCCAGTTTAGGCACACACTAACGACATGAAGCACTAGGCTTGAGAAGTAACCAGAAAGTCTACGCAGCCAGGTTACAGTGTTGTGGGAAAGATTTCATGTGGTAAGATTGAAAACACAAGGGCATATCCTGTGAGATTTGCCAGGCCACATTACCTCACACTGACCTGTATTTGAGAACTGGTGCCTCTGCGACTTTACTCAGCAGCAAACGCGACTAAAAGAAAATCCCCAGGTTATTTTTTGAGACAAATTTGGCTCTGCCAAGAAGTGAAGGAACTCCCTCCGTTTGGTAAACACTTCACTTCATCATCACTCAAAAGGCACAGCCCCAGTGAGCTTGTATAAATTATTTCCTTTTGGTTTAAATGGTTGGCAGGGCTGGGGATTCAGGGTCGGGGGGGGGGCAGCTGTGGGAGTAGGGTATAAATCTATAAATGTTACCAAAAGTCTATTTATTATTCTGCCTGTAATGAGGGAAGATCCACTACAAAAACACTTCAGACATACTGGATAGGGGAATGCCGAGAGTCTGCGTCGTGTGGTAGACACATCATGGTCCGAAGAAATCCCTCAAGTGGCAACATCAGAGGCCCCACACACACATACACACATATACGCACACACACGCATGTGCACACACACAGACACGCACATACTCACACTCACACCCACACATGCACACACATTCTCACACACAAACACATATTCACCCACATATGTACACACTCACATACACACATGTACACTCACACACACACGTACACTCACACACACACACACACACGTACACACACACACACTCATATATATATATATACACACACTGATACACACAGGTACATATTGACACACACATGCACACACACACATAGACACACATACATACACGCTCACAGACACTCACACACACACGTACACACACACATGCGCGCACGCATACACAGTGGAATTATATCTTCAACTGTTGCATTATTTTAGTCTACCTGCGACTTTGGAACACTCGAATGGTTGCGCTGCCACCTGCTGGATTTTAATTGAACTAATTTATTTGGACAATATTTATAGAATTATCGCATTGAGCGAACCTTTTAGCTGACTTTGTTAAACTTTGTTCCTTTCTCTCCAATTTTTTCCAACTCTTTCTTACAAAACACTCATACAAAACTAGCAGTCCTGAGGTTTGGGATTGCTATCTTTGATTTGAGTTATTATTGCCACATGTATTAGCATATAGTGAAAAGTATTGTTTCTTGCGCGCTATACAGGCAAAGCATACCATTCATAGAGAAGGAAAGGAGAGAGTGCAGAATGTAGTGTTACAGTCATAGCTAGGGTGCAGAGAAAGATCAATTTAATGTGAGGTAGGTCCATTCAAAAGTCTGACAGTAGCAGGGAAGAATCATAGAACCCTGCACTGCAGAAAGAGGCCATTTGGCCCATCGAGTCTGCATCAAACACAATCCCACCCAGCCCTACCTCCATATCCCTACACATTTACCCACTAATCTACACACCTCAGGACACTAAGGGGCAATTTCAGCATGGACAATCACCCTTACCTGCACATCTTTGGACTGTAGGAGGAAACTGGAGCACCCGAGGAAGCTCACACAGACACGAAGAGAATGTGCAAACTCCACACAGACAGTGACCCAAGCCGGGAATCAAACCCAGGTCCCTGGAGCTGTAAAGCAGCAGTGCTAACCACTGTGCCACTGTGCTGCTCAAGAAGCCGTTCTTGAGTCGGTTGGCACATGACCTCAGACTTTTGTACCTTTTTCTCAATGGAATCAGGTGGGAGAGCAAATGTCAGGGATGCAAAGGGTCCATAATTATGCAGGCTGCTTTTCTGAGGCAGCAGGAAGTATATTCAGTGTCAATGGATGGGAGGCTGGTTTGCATGACGGATTGGGCTACATTCACGATCTTTTGTACTTCTTTGAAGTCTTGGACAGAGCAAGAGCCATACCAAGGTGTGATACAACAAGAAAGAATGCTCTCTATGGTGCAATTGAATCACAGAATCCCTACAGAGCAGAAGGAGGCCATTCGGCCTATTGAGTCTGCACAGACAACAATCCCACCCAGGGTCTATCACTGTAACCCCATGTATTTACCCTACTAATCCCCCTGACTCTGAGGGGCAATTTAGCACTGCCAATCCACCTAACCTGCACATCTTTGGAGTGTGGGAGGAAACCGGAGCGCCCAGAGAAATGCATAAACTCTACACCGTACTTCAGAGAACACAAGCTTAAATCTTCCCTTGGCAGTTTGATCATTTTAATTACATTTTTAAAATTCTGGAAATAAAATAAAGGTTTCAGGTAAGAAAAGCAACATTGGAGGTCTCAGGTTGTAATAAAAACTAACGTCAAATTTGTTCACCTTCAGAAAGCAAATTTGTCATTCTTACATGGTCAAGTCTATATGTGACTCCAGTCCCACACGAACAGGTCTGTCTAGACGGATGGAAAGGTGGATAGAAAACAGTTTGGCAGACAGGAAACAAAGGGTGGAATATTACCAGCACATCCACCCAAGGTTCGTATGATCCAGACCAAGGCCAACGGAGAATGCCGTTCTCCGAGCCTTGTCTACTCCTGGAATCAGGGCGTGCGCGCCAGTAAAATTCTGCCCAAAGAGTCGGAATAAATGGGTGTTTGTCCAAATGGCAGGCAATGATTAATGGGGTACCGCTGAGATTAGTGCTGGTACTTCAACTGTTGACTATTATATATATGTATATATAAATGATTTAGGTGAGGGAACTAAATGTAATAAACTGTCTAACCTATATCCTCAGACTGTGTACCCTGGTTCTGGACACCCCACCATCGAACAAAGAACAAAGAACAAAATCAGCCTGGGAAACAGGCCCTTCGGCCCAACGAGCCCGCGCCGCCATCTCAACACCACCTCTCTACCCATGACCCCTATCTAATGTTTTATGGCCATCCAGATTGAGGGAAAACTGATTTAGGGACAATTTATTCCTGCCAATCAGCCTAACAGCACATCTTTGGGGTGTGGGAGGAAACCGGAGCACCCGGAGAAAACCCACGCAAGCACGGGGACAATGCGCAAACTCCCACAGACACCGGCCCAAATCCATGTGTCTGCACAGCAATCAGCGATAGTCACTGAGCTGTCGTCTTGCCCAGTGTCTTGTCCAGTTTAGGCACACACTAACGACATGAAGCACTAGGCCAATCTCGAACAACCAAGAGCAGCCCCAGTACGACACATCATGTGTATGCCCCTCGTGGGACACGAGGTGGACCGACTTAAAACCTGTGAATGAAAAGAGAAAAACATTATTATCATACTATACCCATTTACATTTCTAGGGACACCCCAATGCTAATGACCCTTAATTAAAGGTTCTCCTATATCCACCCATCTCCAACTCAGTCATGCACCTGTCTAAGTTACTC
Source organism: Carcharhinus amblyrhynchos (assembly GCF_965287045.1). Classification (NCBI taxonomy): domain Eukaryota; kingdom Metazoa; phylum Chordata; class Chondrichthyes; order Carcharhiniformes; family Carcharhinidae; genus Carcharhinus; species Carcharhinus amblyrhynchos. Next base: position 109,508,239 of record NC_137331.1, on the reverse strand, counting down.
TTAAAGGACTCTAGCGTGTTTGCTTCCACCACCTTACTTGGCAGAGCATTCCATACCCCCACTACCCTCTGTGTGAAAAACCTCCCTCTAATATCTGTGTTGTACCTCTCCCCCCCTCACCTTAAGTCCATGGCCCCTTGTCCTACGTGACTCTATTATAGGAAATAGCTTATCTCTGTTTACTCTATCTATACCCTTCATAATCTTATATAACTCTATTAGATCCCCCCTCAGTCGGCGTCTTTCAAGGGAAAAGAGCCCCAATTTCTTCAATCTTTCCTCGTACCCCAGTCCTTCCATACCAGGCAACATCCTGGTAAACCTCCTCTGCACTCTCTCCAGAGTCTCCACGTCCTTCTGGTAGTAAGGTGACCAGAACTGTATGCAGTACTCCAAATGCGGCCTAACCAACGTTCTGTACAACTGCAACATTAGACTCCAGCTCTTATATTCTATACCCCTTCCTATAAAGGTTAACATACCATAGGCTTTCTTCACCACACTCTCCACTTGCACTGCCACCTTCAAAGACTTGTGCACTTGCACCCCCAGGTCTCGCTGCGACTGGTTCTGGTTCTGGACGCCCCACCATCGAGAACATCCTTCATGCGTCTACCCTCTTAGAATTTTATAAGTTTCTGTGAGATCCCCCCTGAACTCCAGCAAAAACAATCCTAATCTAGTCAATCTCTCCTCATGCATCAAAGCTGGGTGGGAGGGTGAGCAGTGAGGAGGATGCAGCAGAGATCCTTCAGTGCAATTTGAAAGAGTGGGCAAATAATTGGCAGATGCAGCGCAAAGTGGATAAATGTAAGGTTGTCCATTTTGGTAGGAAAAACAGGAAGGTAGATTACGATTTGAATGTCCGTAATTTAAGAGATGAAAATGTGCAACGGGACCAGGGTGTCCTCGTACACCAGTCATTGAAGGTAAGCATGCAGGTGCAGCAGGCAGCAAAAAAGGCAAATGGAATGTTGGCCTTCATCGCAAGCGAATTCAAGTACAGGAGCAGGGATGTTGTTGCAATTATACAGGGCTTTGGGGAGGCCACACCTGGTGTATTGTGTGCAGTTTTAGTCTCCTTGTCTGAGGAAGGATGTTCTCGCTCTAGAGGGAGTGCAAAGAATGTTTACCAGACTGATACCTGGGATGGCGGGACTGAGGTATCAGGAGAGATTGACTAGGTTAGGATTGTTTTTGCTAGAGTTCAGGGGGGATCTCACAGAAACTTATAAAATTCTAAGAGGGTAGATGCATGAAGGATGTTCTTGTTGGTGGGGCGTCCAGAGCCAGGGGACACAGTCTGAGGATACAGGTTAGTCAGTTTAAGACAGAGATAGAGAGAAATTTCTTCACCCAGAGAGTGTTCAGCCTGTGGAATTTGCTACCACAGGAAGTAGTTAAGACCAAAGCATTGTATGTTTTCAAGAAGATGTTAGAAAGAGTACTTGAGGCGAAGGGGATCAAAGGATATGGGGGAAGATGGGATCAGGATATTGGGTTGGATGATCAGCCATGATCATCATGGATGGCAGAGCAGGCTTGAAAGGCCATGGCCTCCTCCTGCAAAGTATGGCAAGCCAGACAAAATATACAATACAGAACATATTCCTCCTCCCCCCTCACACCCCTCACCCCCCCATCCCCCACACCTTACTGGAAATTAACGGAACGAGGGTAGACTGCTTCAAAAAACACATGGATTCACCTTGAGTATAATTCAGACACTCTTCCCTCCTGTTGTGGGTTACAGCAGACTTCTGGTGCTTTTACAGAGTAATGTTCATTGGAGACTGATGACAATTTAGAACTTGCAACCTAAATTTGAAGTTGTATCTAATGCCAGTGAAGGTGAGGAAACGTCAACTTCAACCGAGCTTGACTGAGGCGATGAGACTGGAATCAGGATTCCTGGATTTGGAGATGGCTCATTGGAAATGGTGAAATCGGACTGTTCCATCAGAAGCGTATTCTGAGATGGAGCTAGACTTGGCAACAACTGGTCAACATGTCTCCACCAGGTGAGATCATTCATCGTTCAGACTGTGTATGAAACAAGTCCCAACAGACCAGTCACAGTGGTGGGAACCCATTTAGCTCCAGTGGCATGAATACAAGCTAGAACCTCTTGTTCCAAGCAGAAAATGCTTGGCTTTGATCTTTGTGCTCTTCTCTCCACTTGGAACGTGCTGTGGATCTTTCACAACTTGTCGTGTTTTTGTTGGTTTCAGAAGATCAAGGTAAGTACGCAGTTGCCATCAGTAAGAATGTTAGAGATGTTTTGGTCGCAGCATGTGGCATGTTTCTGAATGTCAGCAGAAATGTGTCCAGATGCTTTAGGATAGATGAATGTCCTTGCGATGACCGTAACGCATGTTTCAAATCTCCCTGTGAATCCATTAGTAGATGGACAGTACGGTGCAGAGGTGATGTGATAAATTCTGTTAGGTCTTAAGAAGTCTCGAATTCCTGTGAGACAAACTGAGATCCATTGACCCTCATAAATTATTCTGTCCTCATGCCTATGTAATTACCTTTGTCAATTCGAGAATGCTAGTGTGGGGTTCCCATTTCTCACCCACAAATTGAATGTGAAATTCTAGCATGCTATGGTCACTCTTCCCCAGAGGACCCTTAACTGTGAGATCATTTATTAGTCCTATCTCATTGGTGGGCTCTTCATTAGGCTGTAAGTCTGTGGACCACAGACTGTGAGTAGTATTATCTTTTCCAAATGGACAGAAGTTTCAAGGATGTCCTCTATTACTACTGAGAGTACAATTCAAAGGCTAAGAAAAATGTTCTGTCATTACAGGCTACCAGAATAATCTATTTTTGGGAAAGTGTTAGAATCTGTTATAAGGAAAGTAATAACAGGACATGCAGAAAGTCAAAATGCAGTCCATCAGAGTCGGCACAGTTTTATGAAAGGTAAATCATGTTTGATTAATTTGTTTGAGTTCTTTGAAGGTGTAACAAGCAAGATGGATAATGGGGATCCTGTAGATGTAGTATATCTGGATTTCCAGAAGACATTTGATAAGATACCATAAGATTAGTTTACATGAGGTATGGGGTACTTTATTAACTTGGATAGAGGATTGGCTAACCAACAGAAAGCAGAAAGTCAGGATAAATAGGTCATTGTCTGGTTGGCAAGGTGTAGCTAGTGGGATACCACAGGATTCGGTCCTCAGGCCCCAATTATTAACAATCTATATTAATGACTTGGATGTAGGGATGGTAGGTTCCATAGCTAAATTTGCTGATAACACTACAATAAGTGGGAGAATAAGTTGCAAAAACGAATAAGAAATTTACAAATTGATATGGATAAATTAAGCGAATGGGAATTTTAGCAGATGAAGTTTAATGAACAAAGAACAAAATCAGCCTGGGAAACAGGCCCTTCGGCCCAACGAGCCCACGCTGCCATCTCAACACCACCTCCCTACCCATGACCCCTATCTAATGTTTTATGGCCATCCAGATTGAGAGAAAACTGATTTAGGGACAATTTATTCCTGCCAATCAGCCTAACAGCACATCTTTGGGGCGTGGGAGGACACACCCCAAATGTGGATAAGTTTGAGGATATCCATTTTAGTAGGAAAAATACAAAGGCAAATTATTATCTAGATGGAGAGAAACTTCGGAATGCTTCAGTGCAGAAGGATCTGGGTGTCATTGTGCATGAATCGCAGAAAACTATCATGCAGATGCAGCAGATAATAAGGAAGGCAAATGGAATATTGGCATTTATTGCTAAAGGAATACAATATAAAATAGTGAAGTGTTGCTGCTACTGTAAAAAACATTAGTGCGACCTCACTTAGAGTATTGTGCACAGTTTTGCTGTCCTTATTTGAGGAAGGATGTAGTTACTTTGGAGGTGGTTCAGAGAAGGTTCACGAGATTGATTCCAGAGATAAGGGGTTTTTCTTACAAAGAGAGATTAGGCAGTCTAGGCCTATATTCCCTGGAGTTTAGAAGAATGAGAGGAAATCTAATTGAGGTGCACAAGATGATAAAAGGGATTGACAAAGTGAGACATGGAGCGGATGTTTCCTCTTGTGGGGCAATCTAGAACAAGGAGTCACAGTTTTAGGATAAGGGGTGGCAGATTTAAGACAGAAATGAAGAGAAATTAATTCTCCCAAAGGGTCATAAATCTGTGGAATTCACTACCCCAGAGTGTGGTAGATACCAGGACATTGAGTAAATTTAAGGAAGAGGTGGACAAGTTTTTAATTAGTAAGGATTTCAAGGGCTGTGGTGAACAGGCAGGTATATGGTGTTGAAGCTGAAGTGTGATCAGCCATGATCATGCTAAATGGTGGAGCAGGCTTAAGGGGATAAATTGCCTACTCCTGCTCCTGGTTCTTCTGGAATGGGTCTCAAAAAGATGCATTTACTAAAGTAAAACAAGCCTTACAGTCGTCGTTACTACTCATGCATTTTGATCCAACCAAACCATTGATAGTTACCTGTGATCCATCACCATATGGAGTGGGGGCAGTTCTTTTCCACAAGATGTCAGACAGAATCAGGAGGCCAATTGCATTCTCATCAAGAACCTTGCGACAACCGGCGGCACAGTGGTTAGCCCTGCTGCCTCACAGTGCCAGGTTGATTGGTCATGCTAAATTGACCCTAGTGTCAGGAGTGATTAGCAGGGTAAATATGTGGGGTTACAAGAATAGGGCCTGGGTGAGATTGTGGTTGGTGCAGTCTCAATGAGCTGAATGGCCTCCTTCTGCACTGTGGGGCTTCTATGATTCTATGATAATCTATGTGATGAAGTAGTTCATTTATATGTATATATATATAGAACGTACTTCACCATCGAATCCTATTTAACCTGTCAGGATTGTTTTGTGAAGATAAGGCAGCACGGTAGCACAGTGGTTAGCACTGCTGCTTCGCAGCTCCAGGGACCTGGGTTCGATTCCCGGCTCAGGTCACTGTCTGTGTGGAGTTTGCATGTTGTCCTCGTGTCTGCGTGGGTTTCCTCCAGGTGCTCCGGTTTCCTCCCACAGTCCAAAGATGAGCGGGTTAGGTTGATTGGCCATGCTAAAATTGCCCCTTAGTGTACTAGGATGCTTAGGTTAGAGGGATTAGCGGGTAATAATATGTAGGGATATGGGAGTAGGGCCTGGGTGGTGTTGTGGTTGTTGCCAACTCGATGGGCCGAAGGGCCTCTTTCTGCACTGTAGGGTTCTATGATTCTATAAGCCTGTGCCGCTGATTGTCTCTGTGAGGGCATAGAGGTGGGCCTTGGTGGTAGCTGTTTCTTCCAGTACAGACCACGGATACAAATATCAAATACTTCTGCTGTTATGTCTTATGCTCTGAAGTACTTCAGTACAATTGCGACACATGTAATGTTCATTATATAATCTGAGAGGGCCCTGTACAATTCCACTTCCCTCAGTTCACTATAGCTGAAAGGTCATAGACCCTCCCCCATTGCACCTCTACAGCCCCAAGCTTCAATGTGTCCCTCAGCACAAGGCTTTGGATTGTGCCTGTCTGTAACACTTGGTTGAGAACAACTTTTTGCAAGTTGTGATAGACCAACTCTTCTTTCACCGAGTTGAAGATCTTCCAGGTACAGCTAATGTTTGGCCCAGAGTTGGTTCCTTGGGAACAGCTCATAGACCACTGAGTCCTGCATCACGGAGCTGCTCAGGGTGAACCTCGACAGAAACCACCTCATCTCCCTCCAGACTTTCTTTGCAAAGGCACATTCCACAAGGAGGTGGACAACTGTCTCTTCCCCACTGCAGCCACCTTCAGGGCAACATGCGGATGGAGTGAGACCCTGAGTGTGGGTAGAAAGAATCTCACCTTCTTCCATGAGGAAAATATACAAAAGTCTGAGGACACATACCAACTGACTCAAGAACAGCTTTTTCTCTGTTGCCTTCAGACTTTTGAATGGACTTACTTTGCATAAAGTTGATCTTCCTCTCCACCCTATGACTGTAACACTACATTCAGCACTATCTCATTTCCTTCTCTATGAATGGTATGCTTTTTCTATAGAGCATGCAAGAAACAATACTTTTCACTGTATGTTAACACATCTGACAGTGATAAGTCAAATCAAGATCTTGGCAGTGTTGCCAGGTGCCCGCTGTCCTTGTCCTTCCAGATGGGAGATGTTGTGGGTTTGGAAGAGAGAGGATAGGTTTATATTTACGTTAGAGTGGGTCTGAAAAGGTTTCTGACATTTGCATCTTAATGAGCCTGATGTGCTACTGAGCCTGGTATGGCACAGTAGTCATGATGTGGGTATGCCGGCGTTGGACTGGTGTAAACACAGTAAAAAGTCTGACAACACCAGGTTTTAGCCCAACCTATTTATTTGATAATATACTTGCAAGCTTTCGGGTTAGCCCCTTCGTCAGGTGAATGGCTGACGAATGGCTGCCGTCATAAGAACATAAGAAATAGGAGCAGGAGTAGGCCATCTAGCCCTTCGAGCCTGCCCCGCCATTCAATAAGATCATGGCTGATCTGTTGTGGCTCAGTTCCACTTTCCCGCCCTCTCCCCATAACCCTTAATCCCCTCTCTTATCAAGAACCCATCAACCCGCTTCTTAAAAATATTTAGTGAGGCAGCCTCCACCACTTCAACGGGCAGAGAATTCCAGAGATTCACCACCCTTTGAGTGAAGAAGTTCCTCCTCAACTCCGTTCTAAACCGCCTCCCCTTTATCTTGAGGCTGTGCCCCCTAGTCCTACTGTCTTTCACCTGACGAAGGGGCTAACCCGAAAGCTTGCGAGTATATTATCAAATAAATAGGTTGGACTAAAACCTGGTGTTGTCAGACTTTTTACTATGGCACAGTAGCACAGTGGTTAGCACTGCTGCTTCACAGCTCCAGAGACCTGGGTTCAATTCCTGGCTCGGGTCACTGTCTGTGAGGAGTTTGCACGTTCTCCTCATGTCTGCATGGGTTTCCTCCAGATGCTCCAGTTTCTTCCCACAGTCCAAAGATGTACAGGTTAAGTGGATTGGTCGTGCTAAAATTGCCCCTTAGTGTCCTGAGATGTGTAGGTTAGAGGGATTAGCCGGTAAAATATGTGGGGATATGGGGGTAGGGCCTGGGGGGGATTGTGGTCAGTGTAGACTCGATGGGCCGAATGGCCTCTTTCTGCACTGTAAAGTTCTATGATTCTGTGAATGTATTTGAATAATTTGCATTGTTAATTAGACCTCCTTATTAACAATGAGCCGTCTGAGTGACCAAGACTGGAACACACATCAACATTAAGACGGGGGGGGGTTGCTGAAAATTAAAGAGAGGTGGTAGCATGTGAAGGAATATATCGCGAATAGTTACAAAATGTAGACTTGTTGTAATATATTACATCACCGTTCTGTCCGAATAACCCTTCTGGAGAAACAAAAGCTATATTTGAAGATATTTATTTATGTTGCTCTCCCCCATCCCGTGTGGAACATCCCGGGTGGTTGCTACCAACTCCCTTACAGTATTAGAGAGGGTTATGGTGTGTTTTAAATTATCTTGTGTCAATCTGGGGGACTAACAGCCAGTCCTGATCACTCAGTGTATTATAGTTCTGTGTTGATTTGGGGTTACTAGGTGTGGTTGTGAGCTGTGAAGCGGAATTCCCCAGTCTCCCCACTTCCCGCACCCCCCCCAGCCCCGCAGTGGGCGCGCTCTCCAACATGGCGGAGGTGAAGCGGCGCGAGGGCCTGAGGTTCCCGGCTCGGGCCAGTCCCAACCCCGGGCCCGGGCCCGCCGCGCTGCCCCTCTCCCGGGTCAAACTCATCATGAAGAGCTGCCCCGACGTCTCCAGCATCAACCAGGACGCGCTCTTCCTCACCGCCAAGGCCACGGTGAGCGGCGGCGGGGAGGGTGGGTTCGGAGGTTCGGGAGCGGGAGATGGGGGGGGGGGGGGGGGTGGGGGTGGGGGGAGCGGGAGATGGTGGGGGGGGGGGAGCGGGAGATGGTGGGGGGGGGGTGGGGGGGGGGGAGCGGGAGATGGTGGGGGGGGGGAGCGGGAGATGGTGGGGGGGGGAGCGGGAGGTGGGGGGGGGGGCAGCGGGAGATGGTGGGGGGGGTGGGGGGGGGGGAGCGGGAGATGGTGGGGGGGGGGGAGCGGGAGATGGTGGGGGGGGGGGGTGGGGGGGGGGAGCGGGAGATGGTGGGGGGGGGGGGGTGGGGGGGGGGAGCGGGAGATGGTGGGGGGGGGGGGTGGGGGGGGGGGAGCGGGAGATGGTGGGGGGGGGGGGTGGGGGGGGGGGAGCGGGAGATGGTGGGGGGGGGGGGGTGGGGGGGGGGAGCGGGAGATGGTGGGGGGGGGGAGCGGGAGATGGTGGGGGGGGGGGGGGGGGGGAGCGGGAGATGGTGGGGGGGGGAGCGGGAGATGGTGGGGGGGGGTGGGGGGGGGGGAGCGGGAGATGGTGGGGGGGGGGAAGCGGGAGATGGTGGGGGGGGGTGGGGGGGGGGGAGCGGGAGATGGTGGGGGGGGGTGGGGGGGGGGAGCGGGAGATGGTGGGGGGGGGAGCGGGAGATGGTGGGTGGGGGGGGGAAGCGGGAGATGGTGGGGGGGGGGGGGAGCGGGAGATGGTGGGGGGGGGGGGGGAGCGGGAGATGGTGGGGGGGGGGGGAGCGGGAGATGGTGGGGGTGGGGGGGGGAGCGGGAGATGGGGGGGGGGGGGGGGAGCGGGAGCGGGAGATGGTGGGGGTGGGGGGGGGGAGCGGGAGATGGTGGGGGAGGGGGTGTGGGGGGAGAGCCGGGGGGTGGGGGGGGGGGAGCCAGAGGGCGGGGGGAGAGCCAGGTGGTGGTGGGGGGGGGTCGAGAGCGGAGTCGTGGGGACTGGGGTGGGAGAGGAGGAGAGCGGAGTCGTGGGGACTGGGGTGGGGGAGGAGGAGAGAGCGGAGTCGTGGGGACTTGGAGGGGGGAGGAGGAGAGAGCGGAGTCGTGGGGACTGGGGTGGGGGAGGAGGAGAGAGCGGAGTCGTGGGGACTTGGAGGGGGGAGGAGGAGAGAGCGGAGTCGTGGGGACGGGGGGGGGAGAGGACGGAGTCGTGGGGACGGGGGGAGGAGAGGGCGGAGTCGTGGAGACGGGGGGAGGGCGGAGTCGTGGGGACCGGGGGGTGGTGGGAGAGAGCGAAGTCGTGGGGGTGGGAGAGAGCGGAGTCGTGGGGACTGGTGGGGGGTGGGAGAGAGCGGAGTCGTGGGGACTGGTGGGGGGGGGAGCACAGAGATTCTCCAGAGACTTGCTGAACGTTCCTGGACCAGGAAGCCTCCATGGTTTATGCTGTCGCATGTCAAGTTTTGTAATCACAAAAAGTTATGCTAATTTTTTTGTTTGTACTCGTTAGAGTTTAGAAGAATGAGGGGAGATCTCATTGAGACGTATAAGATGATGAATGGGATGGATAGGATAGAGGTGGAAAGACTCTTCCCGCTCAAAAAAGACAGTAGGACTAGGGGGCACAGCCTCAAGATAAAGGGGGGGCAGTTCAGAACGGAGTTGAGGAGGAACTTCTTCACTCAAAGGGTGGTGAATCTCTGGAATTCTCTGCCCGTTGAAGTGGTGGAGGCTGCCTCGCTAAATATTTTTAAGAAGCGGGTTGATGGGTTTTTGATAAGAGAGGGGATTAAGGGTTATGGGGAGAGGGCGGGAAAGTGGAACTGAGCCACGACAGATCAGCCATGATCTTATTGAATGGCGGGGCAGGCTCGAAGGGCCAGATGGCCTACTCCTGCTCCTATTTCTTATGTTCTTATGTTCTTAAATAAACTTTGGTAAAAACTTCCTAGTGGGTCACTTGAATCAAACCTGGAGTGAAACCCGTATTCTCAACCCAGTGACAAATTCAAGTGTAAAAACTTAGGGTCTAGACTAACTTCATAAAAGACCTTGGAGTTTCTGGCCTGGTATGGTTACTGGGCAGTAATGAGAATAAAGAAAGTCTTAACAGGGGGAGAGTGAGTAAGAAGTGGTGGGGGGAGGGAGGGTGGATTTGGGGAACAAAAACAGAAAATGCTGAAAATCTGACAAAGGGTCATCCAGACTCTAAATGTTGATCTCTATTCTCTCTCCACTGAAGCTGTCAGACCTGCTGAGATGTTCCAGCATTTTCTGTTTCAGATTTCCAGCATCTGCAGTATTTTGCCTTTTGCCTTTAACTTGGGGATGGAGCGGGAGGGGAGAGTTTAGGGGAAATGATCAGGGAGGGGTGAGTGAGTGGAGTGCTTAAGCTGGGAAATGGAGTTGAGACTGTCGTGATCTGACTGAACGGTGACACAAACCTGAGGGGCTGTGCTGCCACCCCTTGCCTGCACTCCTATTTCTTTTGTTTGTATTATTCATCTTGAACTCTGAGCAGCCACGAGATTCCAGCTCCTGTATCCTGTCAGCGTACCTGGAAAAGCACAACTGGTTTCCTGAAATTGGAATTGAAGCAATATTAATCTAAAGGCTGCTTTGTGGCACTACTGCCTCACAGCGCTGGAGCCCTAGGTTCGATTCCTGGCTAGGGTCACTGTATGGAGTTTACACAGTCTCCCCATGTCTGCATCGGTTTCCTCCGGGTGCTCTGGTTTCCTCCAATGGTCCAAGGATGTGCAGGTTAGGTGGATAGGCCATGCCAAATTGCCCCTTAGTGTCAGGGGGACCAGCTAGGGTAAATGCATAGAGTTATGGGGATAGGGCCTAGATTGGATTGTGGCTGGTGTTGACTCAATGGGCCAAGTGGCCTCCTTCTGCACTTAAGGATTCTAAGTTGAACAGGGCTGCATTGTTGTTACTTACTTAACTCTTGAGCCTTGCAAGCTTTTCATTGGGATTAGATTTTTAAAAGATCTAATCCAAGTATACATAACTGGTTAAAATTTGTATTCCAATAGTTGCCTGTGTTCACGTTGTATTGCTGTTGGTGAAATTAGGATTTCTTATGTTGGGAATACTAATTTAAACCTCCCTGTAAAATTGGACAGTGGTGTGGTTATTTGTAAATTTCCAACCTTAGTGGAGTAAATCAGTCACAAAAGTGGGAGACCTGCATTGTGCTGGTTTCTCTTTACAGCTGTCAAAAATACAAGCACCATCTTCAAAGTAGCATGGCTGCAAACCTCCTGATAAGTGCCACCGATGTGTGTTTTACTGATGGTGGAAAAATCACCCAGTCAGTTGATGGGAACAGGATAGATACTGTGCATTTCTGCATTTTCCTCACATGTGTATGGCTTAAAAGAATGTCAGTGTTGTAAACCACTCTGGCAGGAAATCTGTTGCATATGAACCGCTTTTTGTGATTACATTTCAGGAATTATTTGTGCAGCATCTTGCCACATGTGCGTACAAAAGCAGCAGTTCAGAAAAGAAGGAGCTGACCTACAATGACCTAGCTGACTGTGTGGAGAACTCTGAAACATTCCAATTCCTGGCTGGTGTGTATATTCCCACTAACTGTTATGTGAAAATTAATGTGTCTCTTTTCACCCAGAATCTGAGTTGAAGGGTTGCAGCGTGCAGTGGATAACATCACCAGTGTGGAAAAACTCATACAAGGGAGCTCTCAAACTGGGTTCTGCAGAACAGGCTGATCCATACAATTTAAGTTTCATGGTGATCCCAGCTTGTCAAGTCAAAGGTTGGCTTCTGCAAAACTCAACCTCTGACTGAACAAGCTAGTCATGATGTGGGTATGCCGGCGTTGGACTGGCGTAAACACAGTGAAAAGTCTGACAACACCAGGTTTTAGTCCAACCTATTTATTTGATAATAGACTCACAAGCTTTCGGGTTAGTCCCTTCGTCAGGTGAATGGAGAGTTCTGGCCTCAGACAGAGCATATAAAGCACAGACAGATTAGAGATTACTGATTAGAATGCGAATCCTTACACCTAACCTGCTGTTCAAGACCTGAAGTGGCTGATAATGTGAGTGGAAGGAGCACTGTACTGTCTGGAGACAATACACATCTCTTTAAACTGTGATCAGTGCTCCTTCCACTCACATTATCAGCCACTTCAGGTCTTGAACAGCAGGTTAGGTGTAAGGATTCGCATTCTAATCAGTAATCTCTAAACTGTCTGTGCTTTATATGCTCTGTCTGAGGCCAGAACTCTCCATTCACCTGACGAAGGGACTAACCCGAAAGCTTGTGAGTCTATTATCAAATAAATAGGTTGGACTAAAACCTGGTGTTGTCAGACTTTTCACTGTGAACAAGCTAGAACAGCTCAAAACTCAAATTTCGAGATCAGGGTGAGCCCACGCAGGATGGCGCGAGGTGGCTGGTAGCGAGTGCCGCAATGGCGAGATTGGAGCCGGCAAGTGGGAGCGGGGCCTGCACGGGGGAGTGAGGCAACAATGGGTGGCGGTGGCAAGAGTGGGGCTGGTGAGAGGAGCAGTGGCAAGAGCTGGGCTGCTGAGAGGGTGTGGCAAGAGCAAGGCCAGCGAGGAAGAGCAGTGACAAGATTTGATTTATTGTTACATTTATTAACATACAGTGAAAAGTATTGTTTCTTGCACACTATACAGACAAAGCATACCATTTATAGAGAAGGAAAGGAAAGGGTGCAGAATGTAGTGTTACAGTCATAGGTGTAGAGAAAGATCAACTTAATGCAAGGTAAGTCCATTCAAAAGTCTGACAGCAGCAGGGAAGAAGCTGTTCTTGAGTTGGTTGGTACGTGACCTCAGACTTTTGTACGATTTTCCTGCCGGAAGAAGGTGGAAGAGAAAATGTCTGGGTGGGGGGGGTCCTTAATTATGCTGGCTGCTTTTCCAAAGTTGTGGGAAATGTAGACAGAGTCAGTGGATGGGAGGCTGGTTTGCGTGATGGATTGGGCTGCATTCACAAGCTTTTGTAGTTTCTTGCAGTCTTAGGCAGAGCAGGAGCCATACCAAGCTGTGATACAACCAGAAAGAATGCCTTCTATGGTGCGCTGTAAAAGGTGATATGAGTCTGTGCTGACATACCAAATTTTCTTTGTCTTCTGAGAAAGTAGAGGTGTTGGTAAGCTTTCTTAACTATAGTGTCAACATAGGGGGACCAGGACAGGTTGTTGGTTATCTGGACACTAAAAATTTGAAGGTCTCAACCTTTTCTACTTCATTCCCTTGATGTAGACAGGAGCATGTTCTCTACGCTTCCTGAAGTCGATGATAATTTCCTTCATTGAGGGAGAGGTGATTATTGCTGCACCAGTTCGCCAGATTCTCTATCTCGTTCCTGTGCTCTGCCTTGTCATGGTTTGAGATCTGTCCCAGTAAGGTGGTGTCGTAAGCACACTTGAAAATCGAATTGGAGGGGAATTTGACCACACAATCATTAGTGCATAAGGTGTATAGTAGGGGGCTGAGGACGTAGCCTTATGGGGCACCACTGTTGAGGATGGTCATGAACGAGGTGTTGTTGCCTATCCTTACTGATTGTGGTCTGTGAGTTAGGAAGTTCAGGATCCAGTCGCAGAGGGAGGAGCTGAGGCCCCCGCTGTAGAGTTTGAAGATGAGTTTTGTGGGAATAATAGTGTTGAAGGCTGAGCTGTAGTCAATAAATAGGAGTCTGACATAGATGTCAGCAAGGGGGAGTGGTGCTGAGAATGGGGCTGCAAAGGAGTGCAGTGGGAGAGCGGGACCAGTGAGAGCAAGGTTATGAGGAGAAATGGTGGCGGGAGAAGGGCTGGCAAGTGATGAATGACTTGTGTGAGGAACAAAGGGATCTTGGAGTATTTATACAGCAATCAATAACATTTTTCACGTTAGCAAGATCGTAATAAAAGCAAATCAAGAGCAAGGTTTTACATTTATTGAGATAGTAGGCAAGTTATTCTAAATCTGTAGTGAAACTTGTAGACCACACAGTAATGTGTGCAGTTCTGGTCATATTACAAAAAGGCTGAAGAAGTATTGGGGTGGGTGCAGAGAAGATGTAAAGGTGATGTGAGAGTCTGCATATCAGGAATGAATTGACAGCCTAGGTCTCTTTTTATCTTTCAAAAAGGAAGAGTTGAAAGATGGCCCAGTAGGTCTAGAAAATAATGTAAGGTTTTGCTTGAGTAGATGCAGAGAACATTTCCTCTTGTGAGGAAAGTGTAAAGCCAACAATACAAGTTTTACAAATAGGGCAGGGGGTCTCCAAACTACGGCCCACAGCGGGCCACATCCAGATCGGAGTTTGGAGACCGCTGAAATAGGGAATTCAGTAAAAGCCTCAGAAGTAGCACTGAGATGATATTCTTTGCGTCAGTTACAATGGCTTGAGAAAACTCATTCTCTCGATTTCAGCCAATTCATGTTGTTGCTTTTAGGACTACACTTCTTGCCCATCCCTCAGGCCTGGTGATAGTTTTTACAACTGCATGGGCTGTTGCTTCAGAGTCAGTCACCAAAGTCTGACACAGCAGTCACATCTGGTTACAGTTGGCAGGTTTTTGATATAAAAATTATTAGTGAACCAGTTTAGTTTTATTTCACAGTTCAGCAGTATCGCGATCACTTTTTAACAAAATTTAAGTGTGTAAAATCCATCACCAGGTTTGTATTGCTACCAAAGGCTCATTTCGGCCTGTGTCCCACACTTTACCTCAGAACTTAATATAAAGTACATCTGCTTTAACCATGCAGTAATATTCTTACAGATATCTTGCCGAAGAAGATCTTGGCAAGTGAATACCTCCGGATACTGGAGGAGGAGAAGGATGGAGGTGGTGGTGGTGGAGATCGGGAAGGTGACGATGATGAAAATGACGAGGGTGATGAGGAGGATGACGATGAGGAGGATGAAGAAAATGAATCCTAAAGGAAATTGAGAAAGTGCTTTTTCACTGTACCAGCATCTAGCCGACAATTGTCCAAAGGCTTTCAGTGGGCAGCAAGAAGAAAACACAAAGCCTTAAGACTATTGTGCATTTGGGATAAGTCAGCACAACTTACACATGCACAATTCGTAAATTCCACAAATTAAACAACTGTGAAGAACTGAACAATGATCGAATAGGAAGTCTGGAGTTAGTGTTAACAGTTCCGTCAGTTCAATGATTGGAAACTGCTGTATTTTTTTGAAAAGATCAGTTTTTTTCCTTCCTAGTTGTGTTATTGGTAAATAACAGAACAAACTTGGTATAATATTGTGTATATATGTGAAATATACTTTTGTATGTTTGGAAAAATAAAGAAAGAGACAAGTATTCTAGTAGGCTGAGTTAATTTAGTTACCAAAAAAGCAAGTTTGAGGAGGGGTGTGTTATTTATTAGCAGAAATATGTTCACTTTTATAGCTTTTAAGTAGGGTAGAGTCAGTGCCGAGCGCAATCTCTATTCAAAATTAGTCACACTTTGTAAATATTTCTTCATTTGCAAGCAAGCTGCAGAGTTCATGATCGGACTTCGCACAAAGCCCTTCCCCAGCTCTCTAGAAATGTAATTACAGGCAGCCATGCTCATAGTGAATGGTGGTGCAGGCACAAAGGACCCTTTTCCTTGATACACTTCTTAAAACCACCCTCTTTGACCAAGCTTTTGGTCAGCTAATCTAATATCACCTTATCTGGCTTGACCCCATGATTTGTTTAGTGATTCCTGTGAAATTTCTTGGGAGATTATCAGCTGTCCTCAGAGAGGACACCTTGGAGGGCTCATGCAGCAAGGCAATATGGGTAGAGCTCAGGAATAGGTAAGGTGTAGTCACAGTGTTGGGGGTTTACTATAGGCCACCCAACTGCCAGCAGGAGATTGAGAAAAAGATATGGAGGCAAATTTTGGCAAGGTGTAAAAGTAACAGGATTGTTGTGGTGAGCGATTTTAATTTCCCCTATATTGACTGGGACTCAGTGCTCAGATGGAGCAGAGTTTGTAAGGAGTAGCCAGAAGGGCTTCTTGAAACAGGGAAGGAGCCACACTGGACCTGGTATTGGGGAATGAGCCCAGCCAGGTGGTCAGTGTTTCAGTGGGGGAGCAGTTCAGGAACAGTGATCACAATTTAGTATGCTTTAAGGTACTGATAAATAAAGATAAGTATAGTCTTCATGTTAAGGTGCTACATTGGGGGAAGGCTATTTACACCAATATTAGGCAGGAACATTGAGGGCAAATCAACATCTGGCACATGGGAGGCTTTCACCTGTGAGTTGATAGGGATTCAGGATCAGCACATTCCTGTAAGGATGAAGGATAAGTATGGCAAGTTTTGGGAACCATAGATAATGAGAGATACTGTGACCTAGTCAAGGAGAAAAAGAAAGCATTTGTCAAAGTTAGAAGTCTGGGAACACATGAAACAAGTGTGGAATACAAGTAGGAAGAAACTTAAGCAAAGAGTAAGAGGGGCTAAAAGAGGTCATGAAAAAGCATTGGCCAGCAAGATTAAGGAAAACCCCAAGGCTTTTTATATGTCTATACTGAGGTAGACTAAGCTTCATTATATGACTGTACTAAGATAAATCAGTTACAATAGTCCTGCAATGCTAGTGTAAGCCTATTTGAGACACTAATAAATATTTAGTGGTTAGAAATGCACAGGTTTCAGGGGTAAAACAATATAATTCAAATACCAAGGTTCTGAATTCTTAAGTGAGAACAACAGAGTCCTCACCTATGCCTGACCAAATAAGTAGAAGCAAGCAGTGTTTGTAAATCAAGTAAAATTTATTAAGCAAGATGTTACATATACGTAAAAGCAAAGAAGACAACATGGAAGTTTCTTTGTCCCTCAAGGCTTAGGATTCCTCATATGCTGCCAACAGAGGCAATGTATTTCTTCTCTTCCTGTAACTGAACTATGTTGCACAACCACACCATAGGAGCAATGGTGAAATGTAGAAGACCACATTTCTAAATGTTATCCCTAACTCTGACTGTTCCTTGCCCCTTTTTAGGAAATAGTCCAAATGGCCTCTTTTCATTGGTTAGGGGGCCAGGTCCTACATTTGTAATCAGAGCTATGCAAGACTGAGACAAATGTCCACATCTTATTTTCTTGCGACCCCAGAGATTATATGGTGAACAAATTACATCATTTCAAATAGAGTGGTTCTGCAAACCCATCACATCCGCTTTCCAATAATACAACTCATATAACACATTAACCTGTTCCTATGGATACCAAGGAAATTAATAGATGCCCTAACAATGTCAGGAATATCTTTTTAAAGTAAAGGTCTTACAGAAATGGCTAATAGGTTTTAGGTTCCTTGATCTATTTAAAATGCCCAGTTCCTGTTTATAGACAAGGTGCCACATTAACACTTGGGAAATAGAGGCAGACAGGTGGCTGGTCTAGATAGGACAACATGATCAGCGCAGTGTGGAGGATCAAAGGGCCTGTTCCTGTGCTGTTCTTTGTTATGTTCAAGCTACTGGGGTCTAACCTTTTTGCTTATTTAGCTCAAACCAACAAAGCCTTGAATCTGTATAATTAGAACAAATACAATTGCTTGAATCCAGATCTTTTAAGCACCTTTCAGGTTATGTAATTAATCGAGAACAGTTTAGCACAAACAGCTGCCTACTCATTCCCAAGCTGCCTCAACTGTTAATTGTCTGACTTGCAGAAAGTCAAACAGTACTGTTTCAAATGTGGCTAAGATAAAAAACATTAATATTACTACAAACTAATACCAAACCCTTGAAATTACCATTATCAAAACTTCAGATATAAGTGCAAAAACTAAATGGGCTACTTTCCTTTGATTCTTGCTAGATTTAAAATTTTCTACAGCAAGCATCAGGAGGAGTTTAAATTAATTGTGTAGTTTTCAGTTGAAGCAGCTAACAGCAACTTTGTAAACAAGGTGAATTTCTTGGTGAAACTTGTAAATCAGACAATTGCCCTGATTTCATCAGTAATTTATTCACATGGGTCTCAGAATCAAAGGTTTGTTTTTCTCTTTTAGTTCACAGGTTTTAAGTCGGTCCGCCTTCTTGTCTAACGAGTGGCATACACGCAATGGGTCGTACTAGGGCTGCTCTTGAATGTTCAAGAATAGCCTAGTGCTTCATGTCATTAGTGTACGCTTAAACTGGACCAGATGCTGGGCAACACGACAGCTCAGTGACGATCACTGTTTGCTGTGCAGACACATGGATTCGGGCCAGTGTCTGTGGGAGTTTGCGCATTCTCCCCATGCTTGTGTGGGTTTTCTCCAGGTGCTCCGGTTTCCTCCCACACCCCAACGATGTGCTATTAGGCTGATTGGAGGTAATAAATTGTCCCTAAATTAGTTTCCCTCAATGTGGAATGCCATAAACAATAGATAAGGGTCATGGGTGGAGAGGGGACTGGTAATGTTAAAATGGCAGCGCGGGCTCGTTGGACCGAAGGGCCTGTTTCCCGGGCTGTTTTTGTTCTTTGTTTTCAAAGATAAAAGCTAAATAACGTAAATTCCTGTTTGGAACATCCCAGGTATGCTATGGAGGCAGGCTGGAGGTGATTAGAGAGTTTCCAATTTATTCACCTGTGTGTTTGCTCACAAAAACAAACATGTGGCAGTTTAGTTTAGGAAGAGAGACAGTTGCAGCTTAGAGTCAATGTTAGTGAGGCCTGCACCTTAAGCAGCAAAAATACTAACTTTATTGTTCACCATACAGAATATAGGTAGGATCTCAAGTTTATTTAGGAGACAAAGTTCCTGAGGGAATAGAAGCTGGCATATATGCATGGCTTAGAGCTAAAAGTTGTTTACAGTATCCCTCAGTAAAAACAAGCAGTTGGCTTGCAGCATGCAGAAGCTTAAGCTTGAGGTGAGTTGATGTTTTGAAGAAAAGTTGGAGGATTGCTTGGCCAAAAGTTAATGGAAGGATCTCTCTATTTCATGCCCCAGAGAACTGCTGGAACATCAAGGAGAAAATATAGTGGATTCCAAAAGAGATATGGCATACCTGATAAATTCCAAAAGAAGTGAATATATTCTACGTCTTAACAAGAGTGCATATGTTTAATTTTGTTCTACATAGTCAAGTTTATCATCCCTTAAAAACAATAAATCTTGTTTTTCAATTTTGATCCATCAAACCACTGGGCATTTGAATTTTTCCAAGTGTTTTTGTAAAACCTTGCTGCACAGAAGCAATAGAAAACCCTAGAGGGTAAAGCTACATGTTGAGGAACCAAGAGCTTCTCCACATACCATGAAAGATCAAGGTCAGAGTGGAGACTGTGACATTGACTACAACCAAAACTCATTCAGAAAGCATAACTGAAAGAGCTGTAAAGTCACTGTACAATATAATTTCACTAATAGATTTTCTGGAATTGCTGTCCAAGTATCCTGTTGCTTTAATTTATTTTCATCTTGTCAGAACAAGGGAAAATGGTGAATCCATCTTCATAACAGAGAAGATTGATCATGATTGTGCAGTGAAGATATAGATATATATATATGTAAGATATATATTATGTATAGGAAGGAATGTAAAAATGCAACACAAGAGGCTTGAGATAATTAAGAGGGAAGAGGATATATGGGTACATAATTGGGGTTTGAATGATAGGAAGCAGAGGGCGATATTGATGGATTTTTTGAAGAGCAGAAGGTGGTATGCAATGATGCTGCTCAGGGTTTGAGGTTCTTTACACTCTTCAATTTTTAAAAACTAACAAACAGTCTCAGTCCTGGGACATTTGATTGTAGCATGCATAAATGATCTGGAGGAAAACATGGGTGGTTTGATTAGTCAGCTTGTGGAGATTTGTGGAGTTGCTGATAGTGCCGGGGATTGTCAAAGGATACAACAGAAGATAGATTGGAGACTTGGGCACAGAAATGGCAGATAGAATTTAATCTGGAGAAATGCGAGGTGATGCATTTTAAACTGTGAATGGCAGAACTTTTATGAACATTAACATAGAGGGGTCTGGGTGTGCAGGTCCACAGTTCCTGAAAAGTGGCCACACAGCTGACCAAGGTGATCGAGAACACATGGCATGATAGCCTTCATCAGCCGGGACACTGAGTACAAGAATTGGGAAATCATGTTGCACTATATAAAATCTTGGTTAGGCTGCATTTGGAATATTGCGTGCAGTTCTGGTCACTACATTGTCAGAAGGATGTGGAAGCTTTGAAGAGAGTGCAAAGGTGGTTCACCAGGATGGTGCCTGGTCTTGAGGGTGTTGGCTATGAGAGGTTGAATAAACTAGAATTGTTTCCACTGGAAAGGCAAAGGCTGAGGGGAAACCTGATAGAGGTCTACAAAATTATGAGGCATCGACAAGGTGGATAGTCAAGAGGCTTTTTCCAAGGGGGCACAGGTTGAAGGTGAGATGGGAAAAGTTTAAGGGATATGTGTGGGTAAGGTTTTCAACACAGAAACTGGTGAGTGTCTGGAATGCGCTGCCAGAGAAGGTGGTGGATGCAGAGTCATTAGCAACATTTAAAAGGCATCTGGACGGGTATATTTTTACAGGGAGGGAATAGAAGATACAAACTAAGAGTGGAAGGTTTTAGTTAGGGCATCGTGATCTGCACAGGCTTGGAAGGCTGAAGGGCCTTTTCCTGTGCTGTACTTTTTTTTGTACGAACTTATGAAGCTTACAGATAATATGAAATTTGTCAATGGAAACCATGAAGAAGATAATTGTGGACCTCACTAACAGGAAGGATGGTGAATTGGGGAGAAACAAATAGGGATTTCAATACCAAGACGTGGGATGTGATGCATGGCATAATTATTGGTTATTTGGTTGGTTATTTGGGTCTATAATCAGAGACATAAAATATGAAGCAAGATCATTTTGTCACTAGTTAGGCTTCAGTTCAAATGTTCTTGACAATTCTGGGCACCATACTTCAGAACAGATATAGACAGATGATTAAGTGACCTAAATAGAGGTTTTCAAGATGGTCAGAAGTCTTAATAGCGAAAAGAAAAACTATTTCATCTGGTACAAGAGTCAATACAGAAAGAAGTCTCACAACATCAGGTTAAAGTCCAACAGCTTTATTTGGCAGCACAAGCTTTCGGAGTGTTGCTCTTTCTTTAAGTGACTCACCTGAAGGAGTGATACTCCAAAAGCTTATGCCACCAAATAAAGCTGTTGGACTTGGAGTTCTATGAGGATGTGTCTAGGGCAGTGGATAGAGGAGAGCCGGTGGATGTGGTCTTTCTGGATTTTCAGAAGGCGTTTGACAAGGTACCTCACAAGAGGTTATTGCAGAAGGTCAGGGGACATGGAGTTGGGGGTAGGGTGTTAGCGTGGATAGAGGATTGGTTGTCAAATAGGAGGCAGAGAGTGGGGGTCAATGGGTGCTATTCGGATTGGCGGTTGGTGACTAGTGGGGTGCCCCAGGGGTCGGTGCTGGGGCCTCAGCTATTTACCATTTATATAGATGATCTGGAGGAGGGAACCGAGTGCAGGGTGTCGAAATTTGCTGATGACACCAAGATTGGGGGAAAGGCAAATTGTGCGGAGGGTGTGGAGAGTCTGCAGAAGGATCTAGATAGGCTGGGCGAATGGGCCAGGAAATGGCAAATGGAATTTAATGTTGGCAAGTGTGAGGTGGTCCACTTTGGTAGGAAGAATGGTAGGAAGGACTATTACTTACGTGGCGAAAAACTGCAGCAGGCGACGGTGCAGAGGGACCTCGGGGTCCTTGTGCATGAGTCGCAAAAACCCAGCTTGCAGGTGCAGCAGGTGGTCAGGAAGGCGAATGGGATGCTGGCCTTCATAGCGAGGGGGATTGAATATAAAAGTAGGGAGGTCTTGCTGCAGCTGTATAGGGCATTGGTGAGGCCGCAGCTGGAGTACTGTGTGCAGTTTTGGGCGCCGCACCTGCGCAAGGATATTTTGGCCCTGGAGGGAGTGCAGAGGAGGTTTACTAGGCTGATACCGGAGTTGAGGGGGTTGAGCTATGAGGAGAGGCTGAATAAACTAGGCTTGTACTCGTTAGAGTTTAGAAGAATGAGGGGAGATCTCATTGAGACGTATAAGATGATGAATGGGATGGATAGGATAGAGGTGGAGAGACTCTTCCCGCTCAAAAAAGACAGTAGGACTAGGGGGCACAGCCTCAAGATAAAGGGGAGGCGGTTTAGAACGGAGTTGAGGAGGAACTTCTTCACTCAAAGGGTGGTGAATCTCTGGAATTCTCTGCCCGTTGAAGTGGTGGAGGCTGCCTCGCTAAATATTTTTAAGAAGCGGGTTGATGGGTTCTTGATAAAGGAGGGGATTAAGGGTTATGGGGAGAGGGCGGGAAAGTGGAACTGAGCCACGACAGATCAGCCATGATCTTATTGAATGGCGGGGCAGGCTCGAAGGGCTAGATGGCCTACTCCTGCTCCTATTTCTTATGTTCTTATGTTCTTATGTTCTTTAACCTGATGTTATTAGACTTCTTACTGTGCTTACCCCAGTTCAACACCAGCATCTCCACTTGAGAGTCAATAACCAGAGGTTATAGTTTTTAAAAATCTAGAGGAAAGATGAGAACTATTTTCATGGAGATGCTGAGACTGGAATGCTCTACCCAAAGAAATGGTGGAAACTGATTCTGCAATTGCCAGCCCTGCAAACAAGGCCTCAGCAGAGAACGTCACACAATCAGAAAGGGACTTCATGTGTAGCATGTGACAAACTTTGTCTTCCTGAATATGCTTAATCGACCATGAAAAGTCATCCAGCAGGTGATCTCCTGTAACCTCACCAAATCTTGGGGCTGCATTCACATCAGCTCCTCTTTCTGATGGAAGGATGCCAATCAACATAATAAGCAAACTACAATGAGGTCTTAAAAGGATATATCCTTGCTACTAAATCTGCTGGAGCATCTCCAATATCTTTTTAGGAAACTTGAAGCCAATTAAAATTTCTGGAGAAAATTTGTTGTCAGGAAATCAAAATGAAAACAATCTGGTTCCTTCATTATTTTAAAAACTTGGATCAAATTAGCTCCAAGTCTACCCTCTGCTCTAAAGTCGAGACCAAACACATTGATCCTACATGGATAGCTAGTGTCTAAGACACATTCAAATGTTATATAACTGCCATTAAAAATGGTACAAATTCAGACCATCTTGGAATAAGTGTGAGACATTCACACAATTTATCACACGAGATATGTGTGATAAATCTGACTAAATGCAGAAAATTCAACTGGTGTGATCATCATATCCTCCAAACACAGTGATTGTACTAAATTGGGTTTCCCATCTCACCAGATTAAAAACCCCATTACAAGGTATGCATGTGTGGGGGAGTTTTACACTCTGGAGCATGCAGATCAGCAATTTAATATGCAAAGCAGAAACCAAAGTACAAGAACAAGATGGACTGCAGGATAGTGAAAGGGCATTGGGTCTATTTTTCATTCTCAAGTTCAACCCACACTATATATGGAGCAGTTTCAAACAGGACACATTTTTCTTTAGTGGGAATATAAAGCTATAGCTCTAATGACTGAAATTAAGATCTGGGGTAATGAGAGAACATACACAAATAAACTAATTTACCACCACTTGTAAGCAACTAGTTAAAGATACAGAAGTTTATTTGATAAGAAAATGATCATACCATACTGCTAGTCAAAAAAATTGATATCTTAGATTCACAAATTCATATATGATACTTATACATCATATCTGGTCAGGAGTTTACAGCATAGTTATTCAGCTCATTAAAAAATATTGACTGAAAAAGGAATGGACAAATTTAACCTACAGTTAAATATTTACACAGCATTAGTAAAACAAACTGCAAGCAATGCAAATCCTCATTGCCCCAGGAGTGTAAACTGCTCGTTTAAGCGTAAATGGACCACAAACACTAGGTTAGGTAACAAACCTTATTTGTGCTGGTTAAAAAGGTTTAAAAAACGATTTGCATTCAGGATCAAAAACTCCCCTATATTAAAACATGAAAGCATGAGGAAAAATTTACTGGAAGTCCACTTTTGTGCCCAATTCTACCAGTGCCCAAAAAAAGGAAACAAGCCAACAGCTTAATATGCAGTAGTTACAGAAGGTAGACGAGTTTGTGCAATTCAAAAATAACAAAAAACAAAAACAGCAAAAGAATACTCAAAACTTTTTCAATGCAGCATATGTCAGGCTTTTGAGGTACTTGAAAATATTTTAAATCCTCTTTTGCCTTAAGGATTTACAAGTAGCATTTTTTTTCTCTCTTCAAAACCATTGTCCAGATCACCTCGTTTTTCCGCAGTTTTTCTGTTAACAGCCGTCATATGGCGTAAGCGACTGCTGAGAAAGTGCAACAATACTGATCATTCTATGCAGCATAAATAACGATGCTTTACAATTTTTCAAAATATATTAAGTTTTCAACCTATTTTGTTCATTTAAGCAGTTTATGTACAATATGATCATACACTGCTATTTAAGCCCGTCAGCAGATTTTTGACATGCAATGGGATGATTACACAAGGCACAAAGAACAAAATAAAGCACTATAATCAACTTTAGAGGAAAATAGAATTGTTTGCCTAACTTTGCACCATTTCAAAATTAATTTCAAACCAACTAAAATGTATGTTTTAGAAATGCTCATTTTGGTCTTCTCTGTGATACTTTGAACCAGGGAAATACATGATTTCTTAATTATAGTTGTTGCAGCAACCAACTAATATATTGAGGTAGGTCCAGATTGGGGTGGGATAAGGTTGGTGTGAGGTGGAGCGGGGCAGAACAGGAGGGCAGGGTTGGGAAACAGAAGAACTGTAAGCAAAGGCCAGGTACTGCCCAGCCGCCAGTGCCTCTTCCCCAAACTTAAAAATAGGAATCATTCCCCCAGCCGATGAGAAAACACTTGTCTGAAAATGGCCTATTTGCTTTTGAGGCAGAAGGAATGGGTCGTGGTGACTTTGACACAGATGAAAAATGCAAGTTTTCTCTTGTTCCCTTCTTGTGCAGTGTCAGGATAACATATATTAAAGCCATTTACCGAGTGTTAAATACAGAATTCTGATTCACATTTCTATAAAAGTACAGGCCAAATAAATACAAAGGGAGACCAATCAAAGTATATATAATGTTGCACAGCCACCTTGGCACCAAATTCACTTTCTGTTCCCTCACAGAAGAAATAAATCAAAAAATATCACAAATCATAATTTTACTTCAGGAACTGAAGTAATCACTTCAGCAAATGGAACAGTCTGTGAAACATTATTACTACTTTAAATGGCCTTACATTTTGTTTTCCAATATTTAAACAATGTTTTGGGAGGTTTATTCTAATCAGAGGCAAACAGAAGACAGTTGACACACTTCAGATTATTTCTGAATTTCAATTATTTCCAAAGCACCTTTTTTTTTGCATGACAGCTTGATGGAAAGTATGCTTCTTGCATTAGTTTCTTCCCCCCCTTTTAAATGCCCCACTGACACATTACGGACAAGCTGCTTACTATGGTTTGACTGCTCAGTCTCTTTTAAATAAAAAGACATGATATTTTCTGAACAGCAGAGTGGAGATTTTAGCTGACATCTCTGCTACTACACAATCCGATTTGTCTTGCATCGACCTACGGATTTTAAAGCTTTAAGAGGTGGAAATGTTAGATCAATAACTTGATGTTACAGTTCACAAACCAAAAAAAACTGGCAGCACTGTGGTTCTGAACAGAGCAGAAAGCACAAGATCGAGACCCATCTGCAAGACCACCAGTTTCTCACAAATGACAACCAGTAAAAACCCAATATAAAATTATTCAGCAATAATGAATAGAAATCACAGCAAGGTCAAAGAAGAAGTCACAATAATGTGCATTAATATTGGTAATACAACAGAAAGTTGTTTACATTTTACACAGTATAAGCCATGGGAAGTTCAAGTGAACTTTCCCCTGTATCGCCCAAGTGGATTTTCTCCACTTCTCTCCATTTAGTGAATGATCTATTACCATTCCCTCTCCAGAGCACAGTATACAATTCAGCTGAGCCCAAATGATCACTGAAGCTTATTTCCACAGATAACGTTCAGAAGGATTTGCCTTCTTGGAAAGTAGCTCGGATTAAATAGGTTTTTTTCACTGAAGCATCAAAATGGTACAAAAGTACAGGATCAGATAAATTAAAGTCAAATTTACAGGATTATAATTTAGCTGCTGTTAATTTTCCACTTATAATTATAACTGTTGCAACATTACGTTAACCTCAAAGTTTAAACCTTGGAAATTACGAAAAATACCTTATACAGTTTTTAAATAACCAGCCCATATTGCTAACATCCTTCGCTGTTTTCATTGTCAACACTGGGTTTTGTCTGTAGGCTAACTTAAAATTTATGAAAAAAGAAAGAATACATCTACTTGGCTTCCAACATTAAGTACTTCTAAAAACTAGTACATATTCTTTTGGTAGATATGACTGGATAAAAGCACAAAGTAATTTTCTCAGCCACATAAAGGATCCAGCTTATTTCTAGCACCACTGTGACAAATGGTAAAGGCTTGTGGAAAGTGCAGTATAAGTATGTTTTACACATTGCTTGATTGGTATTTTAAATTATAACTACGCCATGCAGTGGAGCCACTGAAGCTATAATCGCAATTTACAAAGATATCATTTACAAAACAAACAGGGCCCATCCTGCTGGGCTCATGAATTTTGAGAACTAAAAGGTGATTTTTTTATCCAAGAATGGCCACACAGGCTGATATTATCCTTAATACAAAGACTCTCACAAGAGAGACAGTATGTAATGCATGCGAAAATAGCAACTTAACAATCTTTCAGAAATCCACTTTTTATATCCGAGGTCTCTACGTTTCTTCAGTGTCACTGCCAAGAGATGGCAGGCGGTTTACGTGAAGCACAACTAAAAAAAGAAAATTCTGCAACCAACTGATTCCATTTGTTTACGTTATTACCTTTTAGTTTACTAGGGTTGTTTACATTGAAGTTTACAAAATTATTTACAAGCACAAATGTTTCTCAATTATGCACAAATGACATTTACAATAAAAAAAACACTAACGTGATTTAATTCCCATGATGAATTCTGCTGCATGCTTAATATACTAAACTGTTTTACAATCTAGCTCCTTATCCACAATTTTTGCAGATTATTAGAACTATCCCAATTGAATGTTGGCCACCAATGGCAGTAACTTATAATAAGGCAGATTTAATCAGCCAATTGCAGCACCAGTTATGTCTCAAATGGCAGTGACTGCAATAAATTCTCACAAAGAGCTGCTGCCATCCAACGATCACAGCACTTTTATTCTATTACTGATTCACTGTCTCTGATTTAATATCACTATGACTGTCGATGTATAGCGCAGGAACAGAGAATACAGGGGCCAGTTCACTGTAGCACCCAGAACTTTGAAGCAAGATGTAAACGTTTTATAGTGCTGGTTAGAGATTGCTTAATAGCTAAGGACACTTCAATAATCAAATCCGCCCCAGAAACTGGAACAGAGATACATATCTAGGGATTGTCCAGTTCTTAAAAAAAAAGCCCAACATAGTCAATGACCAACACAGGAACACTAAGAACAAATAACTACGGAAATGTAATCTCTAAAGCTCCCCAAATCTACTTGCCAATTTACTTTTTAAAAAATTATATTACAAAATCAGCTGAGTTGGATGCAGGATGTCACCAAATAAGTGCATTAGTCAATGTTTTAAAAGTAAACAGTTCAGGAAGGGGTGAAACCACTGGGAATACAACAGAATCCTATAATGAAATTTTTTCAATAAAACTTTTCCTTCAACATGGCAGCTCAATCAACAATTAATGGAGCAGCTCAAGTAACAGGTTAAAGCCTTTGGTTAAGAACTTCTGTCCAGCCCTATAAACTTGAAGTTCAATTGTACACTTTAAAAACAAGTAAAATGATATAAACTATCGTTTCATCAGATTATCATGCTGGTTTAGTATGCTTAAAAGGGGTTAGGTTCTAACATCAGCTCACCCCTCTACCTGAATTCCAGTGAATTAATTCCTTATTTCCACCATTAAGTTTTGATAATACACATTTGCCCCAATTCAGAAAAAACTTTTACAATAAAATAAATCCAAGTGTGGTCTTTAAAGCCCTGAGTACTCATCACGCTGTTCCTACATACTAAATGATCACTTATTTTAATTGAGAGATTAATAGCTGTGCACATTTGAAACTGTGCTGTACTCCACCAAGGAGATTTCATGGACATCAAGAACTCTTCCTTGGTCAACGCACCAGTTAGGTGTGTTTAATCTTTCTGTAAAGTTTCCCTTCCCAAAAAACTTCCCCTTTTCTTTCTTCAGAAAACCCCCATTTAATAGCTAACGGGTGCACCACACAGGAAACCCAAGTATGTACGGCAGTCAAGATTCAGGCTTAAACATGAGTCTCCCGTGTTGGAAAGTTGAATGCCTTAGTGTTGTAAGTTAGTGAATGTTGCAATGACATTCCTGCACATGTACGGATTTTCTACAACTACTCAGAAGCCTCAATCGGACTAGCTCAGTACCAAAGACTGATACACTTAGTGTGCCCTTCACTACATCCATTTCTCAAACTCTTCTACTTAAGTTAAAAAAATGCAGGATTCAATGAGAAGCATGAGGACAATATGTTGTAACTCGCTGCATTTTTAGAAGCACAGTTCATCAGTCCTTCCAAGTAATATTTCATAAATAGAAGATTTTTTTAAAAATTCAGAACTTGTTTGGCAAAATTTGCCCACTTTTGTAATATGATTTGCAGCATTGTCACCATTCCTATACAAAGTACCATGCAGCCAGATACAGAAATAGTCGAAAACAGTTTATAAAACTCTTCTACAATACAGTTGCCTGTATCTACATCATGTTTAATACATAACTTCAAAAGCAAAGATTTATCTTAAAGACCTATGTACAATATGGTTTTTATTCATGGCCACATAAATAAGTTGTTAACACTGAAATTTATGCTGGTTGCACCTTCTTTGAGATTTAAAAATTTGCTGAAGGGTTGAGGTATATAAAACTGGATATTTTATACAACGCTTTGAGTCACTTAATAAGTGCGCATAGGCCATTGAAAAGATATTGTATGTAACCATAAAAAGGTTTGGCTTCAATCTGGGGGTGGATTTAAATCCAGGAAACAGTTTACATCAATTAGATGACTACCATTAATAAAAATGCCTGCCTCGTGGCAAAAACCTAGCACCATCTTTGAACTGCTTTGCCAATGTGACAGCGGCATGTGCTCATTCTATTTTTGCTGATACGAGAATAACCACGAGGTAGTTTAAAATTACTTCATTCTCAAAAGTTTCAATTTCAATAGTTCTCATCTGACTGCCCTGTAATAACTGAACTCAAATTGGCGAAGTAATTGTCATGGTAATCCTTACAGCCTACATAGCGGCAAGCCACAGTAGTGGCAGACTAGACAATCACAGCAGAAAAATATTTCATTTGCATCACTGATGGATTGTATCAAGATCTGAGAACTAAACAATTGCAGCACGTTACAAAAATATCAAGAGCTCAATATATAAAATAGTAGTGCCCATCTGTTCTAGTTATGTTTTATAGATTGTCTCCAAAGATTCATTACTTCAAACACACACCAATATTTTTCTACTAAACACACCTTAAAAAGAGACTGCATTTCTTTGTTGGAAATCATAGATTGCATTCTCTGAGCTGCTGAGAAAGTCAAACCTACACAATATATTGCCTGCTCTAAAAGGAAAAAAATGCTAGCGCTTCATAGACTTACTTTCAGTGTTAAAAGACTTTTTCCTCCCTTTACTGACTCACAAGATGGCCATGCTTCACAGTACTGTATTACAGTAGTCTTCACTGAATTCACTGGATAAAACTCCAGATATAATAAAAGGAATGCTGTTGATGTTCAATTTTGAGTTTCAAAATTCTGCCATTTGAAGCCAACAGACGGGATGTCTTTAAAGACTCAGACCATCCTCTAAATTCCTCCGTAACTTTACGGTCCTAAGCAAATCCCCATCAAATATGCAGTTGCTAATGTATATTATAATGCTTCCGCAAAATATATACTACTTTCTCTTTCTATCTACACCAGGCTTAAGTCTAGTTTTATCTAATATAGAATAAGATTGCAGTTATCCAACTTCCATTAGTGACTATACACACTGAGACGATTACCACAGGCCTCCCAATATTCCATCTTTTCATTCTTCAAGAAAAACATTACAGGTGACTTGATTCACACATTAGCAACCAGGTCATATTTCACCTCATAGCTGAAAGAGGCCTGCAGGGTATTGCAACGTACACAGCAACAGAAACACATTAACTGCTCATTTGTCACTACACTGCCTGGGACATGCAGCTGGTCTGGTCTTAGCCCAGCTCTGTTCAGAAATCCTAACTGAGGAGACCTGTCAAGCAAAATACATAGTGCGCAATGTGTCCTGGTGAACCTGTACAGCTTTAGCCAGAGCCTGTTGATCCCGACCATTGCTCTGACCAGATGTGTGACTCCCTTCAGCACTGAAAAAGAGGAGAGAAAGAAAAAGATTAGTTGAAAGAAACAAATGCAAGCTGCTAAACTTGTCAGGCTAATGCATCACGTAAAACCTACAGCACAGCAACAGGCATAACTGCATAACCCATTTTTTATGCCGGTGTTTATGCCCTGTACAAGTCTGACACAGTAAAAAGTCTGGCAACACCAGGTTTTAGTCCAACCTATTTATTTGATAATATACTCGCAAGCTTTCGGGCTAACCCGAAAGCTTGCGAGTATATTATCAAATAAATAGGTTGGACTAAAACCTGGTGTTGTCAGACTTTTTACTGTGTTTACACCAGTCCAACGCCAGCATACCCACATCAAGTCTGACAACCAACTTCATCAATCCCATCATTACATTCTTCTTTTCTTTCCTCCGTCACATTTTGTCTAGCTTCTCCTTAAATGCATCAATACTTCTACTTTCTCAGGAGGCTAAGGAAATTTGGCATGTCTGCTATGACTCTCGCTGACTTTTATAGATGCACCATAGAAAGCATTCTTTCTGGTTGTATCATAGCTTGGTATGGCTCCTGCTCTGCCCAAGACCGCAAGAAATTACAAAGAGTCGTGAACAAAGCCCAGTCAATCAAGCAAACCAGCCTCCCATCCATCGACTCTTTCCACACTTACCGCTGCCTCGGAAAAAAAGCCAGCATAAATAAGGGCCCCACGCACCCAGGACATTCTCTCTTCCACCTTCTTCCCTCAGGAAAAAGCTACAAAAGTCTGAGATCACATACCAACTGACTCGAGAACAGCTTCTTCCCTGCTACTATTAGACTTATAAATGGATCTACCTCATATTAAGTTGATCTTTCTCTACATTCTCACTGACTATAATACTGCATTCTGCACACCTTTTTTATGCACAGAATGCTGTCTGTATAGCGTGCAAGAAATAATACTTTTTACTATATTCTAATACGTGATAACAATAAATCAAAAATAATAATTCACAAATAAATCAAAAACATAAATGATATCAATTATAGTGTTGGGGGAAATGATAATTTTGCAGGTGATACCAATAATGGTCGGGTGGTTAATAATGGAGGAGATGGTCATGAGTTACAGGAAGATATAAATGGATTGGTCAGATGGGAAAAGCAGTGGCAAATGGTATTTAACCCTCAAGTGCAAAGTGATGGACTTTGGAAGTAATAACAGGAGAAGGGAGTATTTAATGAACAGTAGGATACTAGGAAGCTCAGTCAAAAAACCCTTGGTACTAAATTTCTCAAACTTAATGAGTTAGGGTTACAAAACAAGACTGCCAGAAAATTCCTACATTTAATTCAATGCAATTTATTGGACTGTTTTTCCACTTCAATTGCCAATTTCTATCTCATCCATTGGTGCTATGATCATAGACATTGCCTTCTGACAAAGATAACAGTTGAGAGTTATAAATAAAAATAGCCATTGAATAAAAGTTACACTTTATATTTGCTTTAAAGATGTTAGTCAGAACACAGGAAAGTAAAACAAATAGGATTTGGCCTCTCAAGGCTGCTCCGCCACTCAGCAAGATCGTGGTTAACCTTCTTTGTAAAGGCCATTTTTCCACACTATCCCTATATCCTTCTATGTGTTTAATATCTAAAATCTATCGTTGTCTCTCTAACATACTCCATCACTGAGCCTCTACATTCTTCCAGTGACAGGAATTCCAAGATTCACTACCCTCCAAGTGAAGAACTGGTTGCAGATATTATTTTCAGATGCAATATTTCAGGAGTTTGGTAGTTTCAGCTCTTTCTCTTCAGCATGGCATGACAACATTAAATGTAGTATTGAACATTATGAAATATGAAACATTCAAAACTGGAATATCACCTAGAATATAGAGTACAGACACTGGGGGAGATGACATCTGTATAAGCTGAACAGGTTTGATAGAGCAGACGCAGCACAGTTTCGTTAAGGGGAAGTCATGTCTGACGAATTTATTGGAGTTCTGTGAGGATGTGTCTAGGGCGGTGGATAGAGGAGAGCCAGTGGATGTGGTCTTTCTTGATTTTCAGAAGGCATTTGATAAGGTGCCGCACCAGAGGTTATTACAGAAGGTCAGGGGGCATGGAGTTGGGGGTAGGGTGTTAGCGTGGGTAGGGGATTGGCTGTCAAATAGGAGGCAGAGAGTGGGGGTCAATGGGTGCTATTCAGATTGGCGGTTGGTGACTAGTGGAGTGCCCCAGGGGTCGGTGCTGGGGCCTCAGCTATTTACCCTTTATATAGATGATCTACAGGAGGGAACTGAGTGTATGGTGTCGAGATTTGCTGATGACACCAAGATTGGTGGAACGGCAAATTGTGCGGAGGGTGTGGAAAGTCTGCAGAAGGATCTAGATAGGCTGGGCGAATGGGCCAGGAACTGGCAAATGGAATTTAATGTTGGCAAGTGTGAAGTTGCCCACTTTGGTAGGAATAATGGTAGGAAGGGCTATTACTTACATGGTGAAAAACTGCAGCATGCGACGGTGCAGAGGGACCTCGGGGTCCTTGTACATGAGTCGCAAAAACCCAGCCTGCAGGTGCAGCAGGTGGTCAGGAAGGCGAATGGGATGCTGGCCTTCATAGCGAGGGGGATTGAATATAAAAGTAGGGAAGTCTTGCTGCAACTGTACAGGGCACTGGTGAGGCCGCAGCTGGAGTACTGTGTGCAGTTTTGGTCGCCGCACTTACGCAAGGATATTTTGGCCTTGGAGGGAGAGCAGAGGAGGTTTACTAGGCTGATACCGGAGTTGAGGGGTTGAACTATGAGGAGGGGCTGAATAAACTAGGCTTGTACTCATTAGAGTTTAGAAGAATGAGGAGAGATCTCATTGAGACGTATAAGATGATGAATGGGATGGATAGGATAGAGGTGGAGAGGCTCTTCCCGCTCAGAAAGGACAGTAGGACTAGAGGGCACAGCCTCAAGATAAAGGGGGGGCGGTTTACAGCGGAGTTGAGGAGGAACTTCTTCACTCAAAGGGTGGTGAATCTCTGGAATTCTCTGCCTGTTGAAGTGGTGGAGGCTGCCTCGTTAAATATATTTAAGACGCAGGTTGATAGGTTTTTGATAGGCAAGGGGATTAAGGGTTATGGGGAGAGGGCAGGAATGTGGAACTGAGACACGACAGATCAGCCATGATCTTATTGAATGGCGGGGCAGGCTCGAAGGGCTAGATGGCCTACTCCTGCTCCTATTTCTTATGTTCTTATGTTGCACCTGAACCTGGGCGGCATGTTGGCATAGTGGTTAGCACCGCTGCCTCACAGTGCCAGCACCCCAGGTTCAATTCAGGCCTCGAGTCATTGTGTGGAGTTGCATGTTCTCCCGTGAGTCCGTGGATTTCTTCCGGGTACTCCGGTTCCCTCCCAAAGATGCATGGATTAGATTGATTAGCCATGCTAAATTGACCTGAGTGCGAGGGGAATTAGCAAGGTAAACGCATAGGGTTGTGGGAGTAGGGCCTGCATGGGATTGTAGTCAACGCAAACTCAACAGGCTTTGTAGCCTCCTTCGGCACTGTAGGCATTTTATGATTCTACGAACAGAGCTGGGACTGAGTTCTCTGTGGATTGTTTTGCTAGTGTTGTCATGATGACCAAACTAACTCAGCAACTGCCTGGGAACCAAAACATTAACAAGGTGCACAAAATAGCGGGAGGGACAGAAAGCACAAGTACCGGGCATAATAAGTTAATAAGTGAAATCAGAGTAAGGGAGAAAGCAATTATGTTTAAATCAGGATTACATTACAGTGTGTGAATACGTGAATATAGGAAATGAGGTTTGGGTGCTTTAGGTACAGATTGTGTTATGGCAAAAGCTGACACATCACTCAAGGAAGAACTTAGGAAGACTAAGTGTGACATATTCCTGGGTACAAAAAGAAAATGCAGAAAAGACAGAGAAGGGGGAGGAGTGGCGGTAGTGGTTAGGGAGAGCATTGCAGTGCTGGAGAAAGCGGGTGTTCCAGAGGATTCAAGGACGGAATCAATTTGGCTACAGCCAAGGAACAAAGAGGACGCAATTACAATGTTCAATCTACAGACCTCCAACTAGTGAGAAAAATGTAGAAGACCAAATCTTCAGGGGAATTACAGAGAGATGCAAACATTGTGGAGGAGTTAAAATTGGAGACTTTAATTACCCAAATGTAGTCTGGATCAGTGGTAACGGGCAGAGGGGCGCAAAAGTTCTTAGATTGTGTTCAGGACAGTTTTCTAAACAGCCGATATCCAATCCAACAAGAAAGAATGCACCGTTGGACCTGGCTCTTGAAAATGACTCGGACCAAGTAGATCAAATGTCAGTGGGGGAAAATTTAGGAGACCGTATTTGTATTGTAAAATACAGGATGATGATAGAAAAGGAAAAGAGGTAATCCAATGTAAAAATAATTAACAGGTGGAACAAATTGAAAGGGGCACGAACGGAGCTGGGCCAGTTAGACTGGAATAAAAGGTTGGCAAGAAAGATGGTAGCTGAAAAATGGGCTACCTTCAAAACTGAAAATTCAGATATATACCAGTCAAAGTATATTTCCTTAAAAGGGAAAGATAAGAAACAAATCCAGAGCTCCCTGGATGAAAAAGGGGATAGAAATTAAGATAAGGAAGAAGTGTGCTTATGACAGGTGTCAGGCAGAAAATACAGCTGTGAACCAAGAGGAATACAGAAGGTTCAGTGGGGAGGGAAAAAACACATTAAAGAAGCAAAGAGGGATTATGAAAAAAAACTGGCAGCTAACATAAAGGGAAATCTCAAAGTCTTCCAAAGGCATATAAATAGTGACATGAAGGTAAAAGGAGAAGTAAGGCTGATTAGGGATCTAAAAGGGAATTTATACATGGAACCTGGTGGCAAAGGAGGAAACTTTGTCTCTAGAATGGTTCAAAATTGATGAGGGAATATTGAATAGACAATGATCGAAGGGACACATTCTTCGAGGACACCCAACAGCTAGAGGGGATCCAGAAAAAGAGACCTGGAGTCCAAGGACTGAATCCACCTCCAGGAAACACCTGCCAAGTGTGTGGTTGGAGATGTAGCTCTAGGATCTGGCTCATCAGCCACAGAACCCATAAGCAATAGAACAGAGTTTCTTAGAGGATCATATTTGTTAGCAAGTGATTGCCAAAAAAGAATCACTCTAAAGAACTTCTCTAGTTCCATCCTAAATTGAACCTCTGTGTCATCTTGTCCGAATTTAATCTAAAGTAGCATTCCAGATTTACCTTTTCCATTCATGCAACCACTTTCTGTCTCAAGTCATTCTGTAGACCACTCGTGTCCAGGCTAAAACATTAACGTTTTTCCAGCCTTCCCTTGAAACCCAGACCCTCAATACTAAAGATCAGCCTCTGAAGTACAAAATTCACAGAAAAACCAAACAAGGCGTCCTCTTACCTGTCATGTTCCTTGTCCACCAAATGGTATCTGGCACGGAAAGCCACCAAATGAGCATAATAGGCTGGGGCTGGGATGGAGACTGACCGTGTACATCGGACATATGTGTGGCAAAGTTGATATGTGAGAATCTGAAGTTCATCTGCATTGAAGCGGTTATCATCCCATAGAACATGGTAGTGAGATGGTCTGCTTGTTCCCTAGAAAGTATTTTTAATTATTAACTCACACTTATAGACAAAATTATTTTCCAATAACTTCTTTAAGCAATACAAAAAATGTAACAGATAGAACATATAATCTGCCTGTGCAATTTTTTTCTACATTTTGCTGTACTCCAACAAAGTAGAAGATTAAATTAGTTCCTATCCTGAAATATCATCCACATTTGGCATTCTGATACATTACATGAAAAACTAGTTTAATAGGAGTTGTTCACAAAAACTTGCTATCACATGGATTAACTAACTGCACGGACAGCTTTCATAGGAGTGAATGTTTTAGTAGCTAGACAAAAGACTGGGATAAAGCAAGTCACGCATATTTCTTTCTCTTCCCCATTTCACACCTCTGCTCTTAGAGTCCTTCTTTAGTTGCAAATTTAGAATAGGTTGGATAAAGGTTTGTCCAAGATCACAGCAAGTTTTCAATGGCTGGTCGAACTATAAAGCGATTTACTATTGGACAGGTTGAGTAAATGGTAAGTCTTCCCTTATCATCTGATCAAAATTCACAAAGTCCCACACAGGATTGTAAGCACCTCTTCTGATATTCAATAAGATATGGCCTCTACACTACTGGAAACACCCCATCCTTTAGATGCTGGTGTCAGATCGCGGTCCCAACTGCCAGTAAAGGTTGATGTTTAAGATCTAGTAGCATTTTATGAATAGCAGAGTTTTGATGTCCAACATTTCTGCTCAACAAATATCCTAGAGAGACTGGTTCGTCTTTTTTTTGGGAAACACAGCTGCTCCTCCACCACAGCTTTAAGTCCATTGACTCCACCACTGCCTCTGACTAAACCCACTCCTGTAATCAAGCTTCTAATCCCACCTAACATTGTCTTTCTTGGTTCAGCAATGTTTTCACTGATGCACTGTGGCACCTTGCTTATTTTATATAAAGGGCATCATTAAGTGCAAGACGTTGTTATAACAATCCGTGCTGACGTAGCGCTTTTAACATAGTCAAAGATTTCAGTTCCAAAAGAGTGATCAACAGACACATGTGGAAATGCAAGAACAAAGGCAAACACAGGAGCGAGGATGAATGGAACTCAGAATGTGTTAGGATACAAACAGCAGAGTTTTGGATGCAGGGAGATTTTTTTTGTTATTCTATCGTGAGGCTTTTCTTTCAAAACTCACCTGAATGCCAGCATGGCTACACAGGTAAAAATCAAACTCAGATGGATGCGTTATTTTTGTATCCACTGTTGTGCCTGCTGGAATATTGCCACTTTTTCCAACCTGTAAATAAAGAAAATAAAATTTGGGAGTTAACAGGAGTTACAGGCAAGAAGCCATATGCAATTACGGTTTAATTTTATCTTTCCAGGGAAATTTATGGATTGCTGATACAAGGTCAAGTGACGGGGATAGCATTTCTTCTTTTGAGAGACCACCCAGGGATTGTTTGCTTTCTACTAAATGTTACTGCAATAGGTCCTACAGAGCATAAGGTCATTGGTCTTGAAGACTCCAGCTCAACCTTAAATCATGTCTCCTCTGTATAGAGGGGTACTAATGCAGCACTTTGGGTAGGGTTTTGCCTTATTAAATTTTGGAAGCTGCCACAAATGGAACCATTCATTCAGTGCACATTTGTTAATGCTTAAGTATACAATATTTGCTATTATCTTCTCAAAGACTCCCAGATTGAGCCTTGCAAATTAAGTCCTATAAAAGGGTGACTGAAACTGGGATTTTTAGAGGGTCTTTCGCTGCATTTAGGATCATAAATTTACATCCCCCTCAGCTAACAAGTCTGGAAGTTCAGGATTGGTAACGTTATCACTTCAAACAAAACATAGCATACAAAGATTTGCCACAATCTCATTTTGTGCCAACTATCAATGGTTTAAGCAAATACAACATCCAAAATAT
The DNA here is from genome assembly GCF_965287045.1 of Carcharhinus amblyrhynchos. Taxonomy (NCBI): domain Eukaryota; kingdom Metazoa; phylum Chordata; class Chondrichthyes; order Carcharhiniformes; family Carcharhinidae; genus Carcharhinus; species Carcharhinus amblyrhynchos. Next base: position 109,470,294 of record NC_137331.1, on the reverse strand, counting down.
ATACCATTAGACACTAAAATGGAAAAGGAATCACATACCATTTGAAGATTACTGGCAGGTGCTCATGATTACAGATTCAGTTGAGGTGAACCGTGCAGCCCCTGCTACTATTTTTTAAAAGCACAGAAAATAGCATTTATCGAACCAGAGTCAAACCAGTCCAAGTTATTGCTGGAGCTTTTCTTATTGGTTACTGCATATCACAGTGGCAAAGTGGTTAGCACTGCTGCCTCACAGTGCCATGGACCCAGGTTCAATTCCCACCTTGGGTCACTGTGTGGAATTTGCACATTCTTCCTGCATCTGCATGGGTTTCCTCCGGGTGCTCCAGTTTCCTCCCACAGCCTGAAAGATGCGCAGATTAGGTGCATTGGTCATGCTAAATTCTCCCTCAGCGTATCCAAACAGGTGCTGGAGTGTGGCAACTAGAGGATTTTCACAGTAACTTTACTGCAGTGTTAATGCAAATCTACTTGTGACTAATAAATAAAAAAACTTTAAATACTATGAATCCAATTATCAAAATACAGAAACAAACAGATTTCTAAAGGATCAAGCTTTGTAAATCATCCCTACCCTTTCATTCTTATCAGTACAGAAGAGTCTGGTATGATGTCGCTTTTGAACCACAATAAAAGTGATGCCAGGCTGGTAGTCCTTTTCTAATTTAATACATGCCTCTCGGATAGCTAGCAACTCATGATGGAGCACCTATGAACACAATTTACAAAGTTAATTTCATCTGGAAGAACAGCATAAAAACCGTGAAACAGAATACACTGCAACATTACTTGCACTGAAACATCATTTATATAAACAGAATCCAAGTATACAATTTATAGAAGCATGCATCAATGTGACCTGGATAATTCCAACTATCATTACACATTTCAAAACTGTTTTTTCCAAGACACTAATACACCTTTGTTTTAAGTGAAAATGTTTCACACAATGCCAACAAGGACGGTAAAATATTTCACCCTGTAGAAAAATAAGATTTGGCAGAAGCTGGAAACTTGAAATAAAACCAGAAAATGCTGCAAAAGCATTTTCTAGCAACTTTTAAAAGAAAAATTCTCACGGGATTACATTTGTTGCCCATGTCAAAGAGGGTCAATGACCTGCAATCAGGACTGAGCAAAGAGAGAGAAATGTAAGCATATCCCTAATAAAATTACATTGCAGAATTTGATCAAGTGTAGTATCAAGAAGCCCTATCAAAACTGAACCAAGGATAAACTCTCCACCAGCTGGAGTCATACCTGGCACAAAAGAAAATCGTTGTTGTAGTTGTGAAGGGTCAATCATTTCAGTCCCAGGACATCACTGCAGGAGTTCCTCAGGGTAGTGTCCTAGGCACAATCATCTTCAGCTGCTTCATCAATTACCTTTCCTTCATCAGAAGGTCAGAAGCAGGGATATTTGCTGATGACTGCACAATGTTCAGCACTATTTGTGACTCCTCAGGTACTGAGACAGTCCATGTCCACGTGCAGCAAGACTTGGACAACAATTAGGCTGGGGCTAAACAGTAGGTAACATTCATGTCACCAAAGTGCCAGCCAATGACCATCTTCAACAAAGAGAATCCAGCCACCTCCGCTTGACATTTAAGGCATTACCATCGCTGAATTCCCCAATATCAACATCCTGCGGGTCACCATTGACCAGGAACTGAACTGGATCAGCCAAATAAATACTGTAGCTACGAGGGCAGGTCATGTGTGAGAAATCATGTGGTGAGTAAATCAGCTCCTGACTCCCTAACATCGGTCCATCATCTACAAGGCACAAGTCAGGATCATGGTTGAATGCTTTCCTCTTGCCTAGATGAATGCAACTCCAACCATACTTAAGAAGCTTGACATCATTGAAGATAAAGCAGCTGCCTGATTGGCACCACTCGCTTCACCACAAAGTGGCAGCAGTGTGTTCCATCTACAAGATGCACTACAAAACCTCCCAGAAGGACAACAGCAGCAAGTGCACAGAAGCACCACCACTGCAAGTTTCCCCCCAAACCACTCACCATCCTGACGGAAATATATTGCTGTCTTTTTATTGTCCCTGAATCAAAATCTGGAACTCCCTTCCTAACAGCACTGTGTACCTACACCCACAGAAGTTCAAGGCAGCAGCTTTACCACGATCTTCCCAAGGGCAATTAGGAATGGACAGTAAAAACACTAGTTTAGCCAGCAAAGTCTACATCCCATAAAAGAACAAATAAAAGTTAGGAAACTTTCCCTCTATCAAGTATATTAAATATTTTATGGCTGACAAAGTTCCTTCAGGATGAAATGTTGCTCATTTAGTTCAGCATTCATGTCGCAAATGCTGCATTAAACATATGTTCAAGAACCAATAAACATCACAGAAAGAATACCTTTTCCATTAGATTGATATTTCTTTCCCCAGGTAGCTTGTCCTATATTTACTTCTGTCCAGTTTTCCTCTATGCTTCTGAAGTTTCATTGTTCCATCTTGCCTATTTTCCACCATCTGTGTGTGCTATTAAGCAACAAGAAACACTATACTACTCAAGTGGCAAGAGCATGGCCATCTCCAATGACAGCCTAACCATCAGATGTGGATCCAACAGATGCATCAAGTTCCTGCCATGTCTGTGTGGGTTTCTTCTGGTTTCCTCCCACAGTCCAAAGATGTGCGGGTTAGATTAATTGGCCATGCTAAATGGATCCTAGAGTCGGGGGACTAGCAGATAAATGTGTGGGGTTACAGGAATAGGGCCTGGCTGGGATTGAAGTCAGTACAGACCCATTGGGCCGAATGGCCTCCTTCTGTAGTGTAGGGATTCTACGATTCCATGAGTGGTTCTTCTAGAATTCCCAAAGTTTCTCCACATGTCAAGAGTGTGGTGGATGGAACAGTGCAGCAGTAACTGCAAGGTTAATACCATCCAATGCAAAGTAGTGTACTCATCAATAAGTGCGACTATACAATCCACCCACCACCTGCATACTATGGCTGTAGTGATGCGTCACAAGAAGCTGTGGCAGCGTCTTCAGCAAAAGCTCTCAAATCTATGTCATCCACCACTTAGCAGTCAAATCTAATAAATTTCTAGGTCTGGCTAAGAGAAAGGATAATGTGGGTAAGGAACTGTCACAGATTTCCCTTTATTTTGGATCTGATTAGTTTGTGCTATGTGAGCAACAGTATATTGTTTATGTGATTGACATTACATTTTTCTCCTGCAATAGTACAGGCATGACAGATGCTTGCACACAAAAATTTAGTACAAGGTAAAACAATATGGAATTAAAATTGAGAAGAGGGCATAACACCCATCTACAATCAAATCAAAAAAAGGACTTAAGTCTTAGGATTAGAAGAAAGTCAAATCCTACAAACACAAAAAACATGACGTGAGATAGAAAAAGTGTTTTATGTTGGAACTAATGACAAAGAATTTAACAATAAAAGAACATTCCCTATCCCCTGTTCCCCAACCATTTTCACAAGAGTAGAAACCTCCTGGCACCAAGTGCCAATTAGCAGAAGAACAGTAAATTAAAAGAATTAAATACATGACTGGAAAGATTATGTAGAAACGAACAGTTTGGACTTCTAGGACACTGTGACCTGTTTTGGGGCACTAGTGATCTGTACAGGATGAATAAATTTTATAACCAATATTCTCACTGGGAGAGAAATGAGCAAATCAGGTCTAAATGTAGGGGAAGGGAAATAAACAGATGTAAAAGCAAAAATGTTAAAAGCACAAAAAAAAGTATAAATCAAAAGTAGGGAACAGAAAAATGAGAAAGATTGCAGCGCAAGTTGTACCTATGTAAACATACAAGTACCTATATAAACAAACTGGTGAGTTTTATTGATATTAAGACCTCTGAGAATCTTATGTCTGCGTACGCCAACACAGAATGACAAACTGGGAGGAGAAAAACCACGTACATGATAAAGAGTGAGAACAGTATAATTAAAGACTGATTTTAGTCTAATAAAAGGGTGTGCTGAGCTAATTCTAGGAAATTAAGTGGGGCAAACAGGTGTTATGGGTAGAAAAACATCATGAACAAGAATTAGATTCCACAAAAACTGAAAGATTTAGAAATAACTTTCTGATTGAGAATGGGCCACAGGAAGTAGTTGATGCCAAAACATTGAACATATTCAAGAGGAAGCAAGATATAGCACTTCGGACGAATGGGATCAAAGGTTACGAGGAGAAGGAAGGATTAGACTATTGAGCTGGCTGATTAGCCATGATTGTGATGAATGAGGAAGCAGGTTCGAAGAGCCGAATGGCCTCCTCCTACTCCCATCTTTTATGTTTCTAAGTTGGTGGGCTTTCTTATCTATAGTGTCAGCATGGAGGGACCAGGACAAGTTGGTGGTGATCTGGATACTAGAAATCTGAAGCTCTTGACCATTTCCACTTTCTCCCCATTGATGTAGACAGGGGCATATTCTCCTTTATGCTTCCTGAAGTTGATGATATCACCTTTGTTTCGTTGACATTGAGGGAGAGATTATTGTTGTCACACCAGTTCACCAGATTCCCTCTTTCCTGTACTGTGTCTCATCATTCTTTGAGGTCCGACCCACATCGGTGGTGTCATCAGCAAATGGGGCATAGGTGTCAAGGATGATCACGGAGGAGTGCTGTTGCCCATCCTTACTGATTGTGGTCTGTGAGTTAGGAGGTACAAGACTCAATCACAGATGGAAGAGCTGAGCCCCAGGCCACGGAGTCTGGGGATATTTCGTAGGAATAATGGTGTTGAAGGCTGAGCTGTAATCAATAAATGGGAGTCTGACATAGATGCCCTTGTTATCTAGGTATTCCAGGGTTGAATGCAGGGCCAGAGAAATGCTGTCTGTAGCAATAGGTGAACTGCAGTAGATCCAGGCAATCCAGGAGGCTGGAAATGATTTGTGCCATGACTAACCTTTCGAAGCACTTCATAATGATGGATGTCAGAACCACCGGATAACAGTCATTAAGGCACGCTGCCTGACTTTTCTTTGCTATTGGGGTGATGATCATCGTCTTGAAGCAGATAGGGGCCTCAGATTAGTGTAAAGAGAGGTTAAAGATGTCTGCGAATACCTACACCAGCTGCGCAGGATCTCAGTGCTCACCCCACCCAGGCCAGTTGCTTTCCGCGGGTTGACCTTTCAGAAGGCTTCTGACTTCTGCGATGATGATCTCGGATACAGGTTTGGCCAAGGCTACCAGGGCGGAGGTAGCGCTCTTGCTGACCTTTTGTTCAAAACGGGAATAGAATGTGTTGAGTTCATCAGGGAGGGGTGCATTGGTGCTGGCAATTTTACATGCCTTCATCGTGTAGCCTGATACGTCTTGCAGACCTTACCATAGTCGAGGGTAGTCCATGTAGCTAGCTTGGGGCTCGAGCCTGGTCTGGTACTGTCTCTTGGCAGCTTTGATGGATCTCCATAGATCATATTTGGATTTCTTGTACAAGTTAGGGTCATCTGTCTTGAACGCCTCAGATATGGACTTCAGCGAGCAGTGGATATCCCTGTTCATCCAGGGTTTCTGGTTGAAAAACACACGGATTTGCTTCTTTGGCACACAGACTTCTACACACTTACTAAGGAAGTCAATTACTGTAGTGGCGCACTCGTTCAGGTTGGTTGCTGAGTTTTTAAATATTGACCAGTCCACTTACTCGAAGCAGTCTCGATCAGCCCGACTCCTCAGACCAACATTGCATGACTTTCTTTAACGCACTCTTCTGTTTCAGCTTTTGCCTGTAAGCTGGGAGCAGGAGCACAGCCCTGTGGTCTGATTTGCCAAAGTATGGGTGGATGGTAGAGCAGTAGGTATATTTGATATTTGTGTAGCAGTGGTCTGGAATGTTTGGGCCTTTGGCTGAATAAGAGAAGTGTTGACGGTGTCTTAGTAGGACACTCTTGAGTTTGGCCTGATTGAAGTCCCCAGCCACGACGAACAAAGCCTCAGGATGTTGAAGTCCCCAGCCATGACGAACAAAGCCTCAGGATGTTTCATCTCAAGCTGTTTGAGGTAGTTTATATTCAATCCAGCGCAGTCTTCACATGGGGTGGGATATAAACTGCACTCAACAACAGGAAACAGGCCATAATAGAAACAAGAAGCAGGAGTAGGCCCGTTTGGCCCTTCGGGCCTGCTCCGCCATTATTATGAGAACATAAAGACATAAGAAATAGGAGCAAGAGTAGGCCATCTAGCCCTTTGAACCTGCCCCGCCATTCAATAAGATCATGGCTGATCTGAAGTGGATCAGTTCCACTTTCCCGCTTTCTCCCCATAACCCTTAATTCCCTTGTCTATCAGAAATCTATCTACCCGTGACTTAAATATATTCAATGAGGTAGCCTCCACCACTTCAATGGGCAGAGAATTCCAGAGATTCACCACCCTTTGAGTGAAGAAGTTCCTCCTCAGCTCCGTTCTAAACTGCCCCCCTCCCCCTTATTTTGAGGCTGTGCCCTCTAGATGCCCTTATAGATGAGATGAACACACAAGTCGTAAATGACATATGGCAGAAAGTTTACATAGCTACATCAAGCCACCTAAAGTAGTGCAAGAACTGACTTCTCCATTTTTTGGTTCATAGGCCAAGCTGAGTACAAGGCAAGCATAGGAAAGTGATTTTGCGCTTTAAAACTCTCACTAATCGAGCGAATTATCAAACCACCTAGTTACAACCATTGTCTACAACTGGCTTGTAAATTTGCAGTTGTTAGATAAACAGACTTATTGGTTACATTAGGTAAGCACATTTATAGACTTAATAGCCTCTTAGTTTAGTTAATAAAATTCATACTTCTGCAACCCAATAAATCTGCCTAGATGTTATTTACCTGTTGAAACTGTCCTTCTGAAACTCCATCCCTATAAAATATAATGCGTGTTGGTTTGAAGCGTGTAGATTTGTAAAACTGGATGAGGAGTTCTCTGACCATGAAAGCAAGGTCTTGGATGATCTCCTGTCGATGCTGCTGTACACGGACTGTGGCACAATAACGACTTGGATGAGCGTCCATGCTACCCACCACCTAAGGAAAAGGGTATGGGACACAAGAGAAAACAAACCCAAAGATAAGCTTCAGCAGATAACCAAACACATTCCTAAGGAATTGGTACATAACCATCAATCATGAAGAAATCTTAGAATATTTAAATCAACAAAATTTACTTCCAGGTGCAACAAGATTGCCTTGAAACTAGAGTGCCTTCATAGAATCAGTGCAAAAGGAGGCCATTCGGCCTATCAAGTCTGCACCGACCACTATCCCATCCAGGCCCTGTCCCCATAACCCAATACATTTACACTGCTAATCCCCCTGACACTAAGGGGCAATTTAGCACACATCACATCATCACACATCACAATTTAACCCACACATCACACAACCCAATGCAATGGAATCTTGATCAATTGAACCAGTGGGCTGACGAATGGCAGATGGAGTTTAATTCAGATAAATGCGAGGTGATGCATTTTTGTAGACTGAACCAGGGCAGGACTTACTCAGTTAATGGTAGGACAACAGGGAGAGTTAAGAACAAAGAGATCTAGGGGTATATGTTCATAGCTCCTTGAAAGTGGAGTCACAGGTGGGCAGAGTAGTGAACAAGACAATCAGCATGCTTAGTTTCATCGGTCAGAACATTGAATTCAGGAGTTGGGACATCTTATTGAAGTTGTACAAAACATTGGTAAGGCCATACTTGGAATACTGTCTACAGTTCTGGTCACCCTATTATAGAAAGGATATAATTAAACTAGAAAGAGTGCAGAAGAGATTTACTAGGATGCTACCGGGACTTGATGTTTTGAGTTATGAGAGAGGCTGGACAGACTGGGACATTTTTCTCTGGAGTGTAGAAGGCTGAGTGGTGATCTTAGAGAGATTTATAAAATGAGGTGCACAGATCAGCTCGATAGTCAATATCTTTTCCCAAAGATAGGGGTGTTGAAAACTAGAGGGCATAGGTTTAAGGTGAGAGGGGAGAGATACAAAAGTGTCTAGAGGAACAATTTTTTCACAGGGGGTGGTGAGTGTCTGGAACAAGCTGCCAGAGGTAGTAGTAGAGGCAGGTACAATTTTGTCTTTTAAAAAGCATTTAGACAGTTACATGGGTAAGATGGGTATCAAGGGATATGGGCCAAATGCAGACAATTGGGATTAGCTTAGGGGTTTAAAAAAAGGGTGGCACGGATAAGTTGGGCCAAAGGGCCTGGTTCCATGCTGTAAACCTCTATGACTATCTTTGGTCTGTGGGAGGAAAGCGGAGCACCCAGAGGAAACCCACACAGACATGGGGAGAACATGCAAACTTCACAGAGACAGTGGTCCAAGCCAAGAATCAAACCCGGGTCCTTAATGCCGTGGAACCACTATGCCACCCTTCATTCTGTATCCAATTGCTATTCCTAATAAAATAAGATTTTAAAAATGCTCTCCATAATTGACAATTCACTAGTGATCGGTCCAGTCATTTTTACCAGGCTTCTCGATCAAAGATTACTCACAAACTATTACTCAAAAAGATCAAATTATTTGGTAGTATTCGGGCACAGAGTCTGGTTTTTAGTTCATTCATGGAATGTTGGGTTCTCGCAGCAGGGGTGGCACAGGCCCTAACTGGGCTGCATAAATTTCTCAGGGATCTCAGCAAAATGAATGACGTTTTGCAATTGGTCCTTGACCTTCTATCTCCAGTAAAGATCCTTCGTTCTCTCCTAGCTTCTCAAACCATCAGCAAGACTCTGATGTTAAATATTTCTCTTTAAATAACAGGGATTCAAGCTTGGACAGGGGAAAAACTGCTTTCATCATAGTTTGACATTTTCAGAAGTTTAAAAAAACAATAAAAATTAGTTGTAAATATATTCAACCTGCTTGCCTTCAAAAAGACTTCAAAAAAACAAATAAAGTACCGGTGCATATAAAAGTATAATTTGAATTTTCCAATAAGGTAAACAGAATTTTTATAACACGAATATAAACAATAACTGGATCATTCATAATCAGTACAAGTTATCTTCTTTGAAGTGAAGCAGGAACTGGAATTATACTTCAACAGATGTTGCTATGGGCAAATGTGAGATCAAACACAAAGCTTGATTATTTGACTTATTGAGAAGAATATTGCTGTAATCCAATGGGGCTGAAACCAAGGATTGGAGATGCTGAAGACAAAGAGGAAGGTACGAAGATGAAGCGGCTTTGGAATAGATTCAGAGACAAGGACAGTTGCCATTGAAAATTAGCCTTTGAACGAAAAACAGCTTAAAAAAGGACAAAAAATGCTTAATTTGTAAATCGCTCAGAAATCCCATTTCAGATGGGCATCTGGACTAAGATATTCACATTATCATTTCCATTTTTGTTTGGAAATGATGTAAATATTCACCATCAATAAACTAAAAATACAAGGACTCACTGCAGCAATTGAAGGTTTTTTGCCATCTCCAGCTGGCGGATGTGTTACATCTGCACCCAAGAATATTACTGGCTGCTGAAATACTGCAGGCCTGAGAAAATAAACACAGATTTTGGGATCATTACAAACAGCTCCATTTTATGATCACAATAAATCACATCAGCATTGAATAGATATATTCATACCACAGAGGCACACTTTATTGTGTTTCCCAATCAAGTCAAAAGTCAACTCAATGTGAAAATTGTACAATAAACACAAAGATGCCCATTTCCTGAACCACATTCAATGTCTTGGTGACTTAGAAGACCAACTCATGAATGTGCGAATTACTACAACATTTTGTATTTGCTCTGCATGCTTTCATCATTAAGTAATATAGCATGTAGACATCATAAATCAGTGCAACTTAGTATACTGGTGGCAATACAAGAAACTGAATATATTCTTCCACAGATCGCCACTGCTGTTGGCAAATCGACACAATAAAGACCCGAGTGTGGCTGGGTTAACAATTGCAGGAAAAATTCATTTAGTTTTGGCTACTTCAGTATGTCAATGAAAAGTTAACACAGAAAATATTCTTTTTTACCTTGCATATTTTCTACATACCGAATCTTCCTAGTCTAAATTGGTCAGTACAGTAACAAGTGCTAAAAGGTCATGGTGTTAAGCCCTTTTTAAGTCTTGAGCATGAATATCAGGTTGATGTTTACGTGCAAAATTGAGGAAATATGCTACACTGTCAGAGGGATGTGAATGTTGCTGGCTAGGTCAGCATTTTTATTGTCCATCCCCAATTTCCTTAGAGGTGATGGTGGTGAGCTGCCTTCTTGAACTACTGCAGTCCATGTGGTGTGCAATGCTATTAGGGAAGGAGTTCCAGGTTTTGACTTAACAACAGTGAACAAATGGAGGTATAGTTCCAAGTCAAGATGGTGTGGCTTGAGGGGAACTTGTAGGCGGTGGTGCAGCCATGCATCTGCTGCCCTTGTTGTTTAATTTGGCAGAGGTCACAAATTTGGAAGGATCTATTGAAAGGGCTTTGCTGAGTTGCTGCAGTGTATCTTGTAGATGGTACATACTGCTTGCAATCTGTCGGTATTGGAGTGGATGTTGGTAGGTTATGGATGGGGTGCCAACTGAGCGGGCTGCTTTGTCCTGATGGTGTTGAGCTTGTCCAGCATTGCTGGAGCAGCACTCATCCAGGTGAAGCATTAAACTATGGCTTCCTCCCTCTCAGCTTGATGCAAAAGGCCCTTCAGCACTATTTGATAGAAGAGTAAGGGAGATCTTCAGTGTCCTGGCCAATACATATTATTCAATTAAAAAAAGAAAAACTAAACTAATCACGTATTGTATCGTTAATTAGTATTTTTCTACATTACAAATACGACTACAGTTAAACTACTGAATCAGAACATTTGGTCCCTCGAGGCAGCTCCACAATTAGAACATAAAAAATAGGAGCAGGAGTAGGCCATCCAGCCCCTCGAGCCTGCCCCGCCACTCAATAAGATCATGGCTGATCTGTCGTGGCTCAGTTCCACATTCCTGCCCTCTCCCCATAACCCTTAAACCCCTTGCCTATCAAAAACCTATCTTAAAAATATTAACGCGTCTTAAAAATATTGAGCGAGGCAGCCTCCACCACTTCAACAGGCAGGGAATTCCAGAGATTCACCACCCTTTCAGTGAAGAAGTTCCTCCTCAACAGTGTTCTAAACCACCCCCCCTTTATCCTGAGGCTGTGCCCTCTAGTCCTACTGTTCTTTCTGAGCAGGAAGAGCCTCTCCACCTCTATCCTATCCATCCCATTCAACATCTTATACGTCTCAATGAGATCTCCCCTCATTCTTCTAAACTCTAACGAGTACAAGCCTAGTTTATTCAGCCTCTCCTCATAGTTCAACCCCCTCAACTCCGGAATCAGCCTAGTAAACCTCCTCTGCACTCCCTCCAAGGCCAAAATATCCTTGCGTAAGTGCGGCGACCAAAACTGCACACAGTACTCCAGCTGCGGCCTCACCAGTGCCCTGTACAGCTGCAGCAAGAACTCCCTACTTTTATATTCAATCCCCCTCGCTATGAAGGCCAGCATCCCATTCGCCTTCCTGACCACCTGCTGCACCTGCAGGCTGGGTTTTTGCGACTCATGCACAAGGACCCCAAGGTCCCTCTGCACCGTCGCATGCTGCAGTTTTTCTCCACGTAAGTAATAGTCCTTCCTACCATTATTCCTACCAAAGTGGACCACCTCACATTTGCCAACATTAAATTCCATTTGCCAGTTCCTGGCCCATTCGCCCAGCCTATCTAGATCCTTCTGCAGACTCTCCACGCCCTCCGCACAATTTGCCATTCCACCAATCTTGGTGTCATCAGCAAATTTCGACACCATACACTCGGTTCCCTCCTCCAGATCATCTATATAAATGGTGAATAGCTGAGGCCCCAGCACCGACCCCTGGGGCACTCCACTAATCACCAACCGCCAATCTGAATAGCACCCATTGACCCCCCACTCTCTGCCTCCTATTTGACAGCCAATCCTCTATCCACGCTAACACCCTACCCCCAACTCCATGCCCCCTGACCTTCTGCAATAACCTCTTGTGAGGCACCTTGTCAAAACGCCTTCTGAAAATCAAGAAAGACCATATCCACCGGCTCTCCTCTATCCACCGCCCTAGACACATCCTCATAGAACTCCAATAAATTCGTCAGACACGACTTCCCCTTAACGAAACCGTGCTGCGTCTGCTCTACCAAACAATTCTCCTCAAGATGCCTCGCTATTTTCTCCTTGATCACGGATTCTAACATTTTTCCTACAACAGACGTTAAACTAACCGGCCTATAATTCCCCACCTTTTGCCTGCCACCCTTCTTAAACAACGGCGTAACATTAGCTGTTTTCCAATCTTCCGGCACTTCCCCGGAATCCAGCGACATTTGGAAAATAATCACCAAGGCATCCACTATCACCTCCGCCATTTCCTTCAGAACCCTTGGATGCATTCCATCCGGTCCTGGGGACTTGTCCACAATCAGTCCCTCCAGTCTGTCGAGCACCACCTCTCTAGTAACAATAATGTCATTCAGACCCTCCACTCCTACCACCTTTCCATCACTAACACCCGGCAAATTATTCACGTCCTCCTCCGTGAAGACCGAAACAAAAAAACAAAATTCATTAGCTGTAAAGCACATTGGGACATCTTGAATAACTTTTTTGTTTCGGTCTTCATGGAGGAGGACGTGAATAATTTGCCGGATGTTAGAGATGGAAAGGTGGTAGGACTGGAGGGTCTTAATGACATTACTGTTACTAGAGAGGTGGTGCTCGACAGACTGGAGGGGCTGATTGTGGACAAGTCCCCAGGACCGGATGGAATGCATCCGAGGGTCCTGAAAGAAATGGCGGAGGTAATAGTGGATGCCTTGGTGGTTATTTTCCAGACGTTGCTGGATTCCGGGGAAGTGCCGGAAGATTGGAAAACGGCTAATGTTACGCCGTTGTTTAAGAAGGGTGCCAGGCAAAAGGCGGGGAATTATAGGCCTGTTAGTTTAACGTCTGTTGTAGGTAAAATGTTAGAATCCGTCATCAAGGAGGAAATAGCGAGGCATCTTGAGGGGAACTGCTTGATAGAGCAGACGCAGCACGGTTTCGTTAAAGGGAAGTCGTGTGTGACAAATTTACTGGAGTTCTATGAGGATGTGTCTAGGGCGATGGATAGAGGAGAGCCGGTGGATGTGGTCTTTCTTGATTTTCAGAAGGCGTTTGACAAGGTACCTCACAAGAGGTTATTGCAGAAGGTAAGGGGGCATGGAGTTGGGGGTAGGGTGTTAGCGTGGATAGAGGACTGGTTGTCAAATAGGAGGCAGAGAGTGGGGGTCAATGGGTGCTATTCGGATTGGCGGATGGTGACTAGTGGAGTGCCCCAGGGGTCGGTGCTGGGGCCTCAGCTATTCACCATTTATATAGATGATCTGGAGGAGGGAACCGAGTGTATGGTGTCGAAATTTGCTGATGACACCAAAATTGGTGGAAAGGCAAATTGTGCGGAGGGTGGTGAGAGTCTACAGAAGGATCTAGATAGGCTGGGCGAATGGGCCAGGAAATGGCAGATGGAATTTAATGTTGGCAAGTGCGAGGTGGTCCACTTTGGTAGGAATAATGGTAGGAAGGATTATTACTTACGTGGAGAAAAACTGCAGCAGGTGACGGTGCAGAGGGACCTTGGGGTCCTTGTGCATGAGTCGCAAAAACCCAGCTTGCAGGTGCAGCAGGTGGTCAGGAAGGCGAATGGGATGCTGGCCTTCATCGCGAGGGGGATTGAATATAAAAGTAGGGAGGTCTTGCTGCGGCTGTATAGGGCATTGGTGAGGCCACAGCTGGAGTACTGTGTGCAGTTTTGGGCGCCGTACTTACGCAAGGATGTTTTAGCCTTGGAGGGAGTGCAGAGGAGGTTTACTAGGCTGATGCCGGAGTTGAGGGGGTTGAGCTATGAGGAGAGGCTGAATAAATTAGGCTTGAACTCGTTAGAGTTTAGAAGAATGAGGGGAGATCTCATTGAGACGTATATGATGATGAATGGGATGGATAGGATAGAGGTGGAGAGACTCTTTCCGCTCAGAAAGGATAGTAGGACTAGGGGGCACAGCCTCAAGATAAAGGGGGGGCGGTTTAGAACGGAGTTGAGGAGGAATTTCTTCACTCAAAGGGTGGTGAATCTCTGGAATTCTCTGCCCGTTGAAGTGGTGGAGGCTACCTCGCTAAATATTTTTAAGACGCGGGTTGATGGGTTTTTGATAAGAGAGGGGATTAAGGGTTCTGGGGAGAGGGCGGGAATGTGGAACTGAGCCAAGACAGATCAGCCATGATCTTATTGAATGGCAGGGCAGGCTCGAAGGGCTAGTTGGCCTACTCCTGCTCCTATTTCTTATGTTCTTATGTTCTACGGTCGTGAAGGCTATTGTATGAGAGTAAGCCCTTTCAGTTCAACACTGTGGGAAAGTCAATAAGGCCTGTTCATTAAATATGGAGAAGTCTTCACCTATATAGAAGTTATGCAGTATTAGAACACAACATGGGCAAATTTCATGAATGTCACACATTTAACATAAAATCAAACAAAGCCAACAGGAACTAGTAAGCTGAAGCCACAACTTCAATGTTGTGACTGAAAACATTAGAAGCTAATACTTCAAAAACTTAATTTTACAGAGAAAAATTGTAAACTACCAAAATTATGCAAGATACAAGTGGGGAAAAAAGGCATTAAAATCCAACAATGAATGGGGACAACTGTCAGTTTTATAAAATCATTTTATGAATTAACAGGCAAATGTGGTCAAACGTACCACACAGCACATTAAACGGCAGATCCAAATAGTGGAGTACATGGAAATAATCAAACCGAGTCACTTAGCAGGTAGATAAAAGTTCAACTAACCTTCCCTGTGGCACCAAGATATTATTGACACCTCCCAGCTTTACGTTGATCTTCAGGCAAAGGTTGGAAAGTGTTTGTGGAGAGGTTTTCAGCACATTTTTCACTTGGACGCATTGTGTGGCCATGCCAAGTAATGTGTCACCCACACGCTTAACCTCCGCTGTCAATGGAAAACATGACTTATTAATATATTGTTACCATCCAGTTGCGAAGCAGTAATTTTTTTGTTTAAAAGTAGACAAAAGTTTGAAATTCCAATTACCCACTAAGAGAATAAAACCACTAGATTCCACAGTTTTAAACAAGCAAAATAAACTTTATATTATACAAAACAATTTAGATTATCTTACACTCTAACATTCAGAATTAATACCAGGCAAATATGAAGTAAAAGGTAAAATGTGGTCAAACACACCACATTGGTGCTGTGTCAGCTTTCGTGAAGCTAACTATCCACAATGCAACCAAGTCAGATTCTACAGGTTTCTCATGACAATGAGGAATCACAATATTTTGATCTCCCTCATAAGAGATTTCAACTCTTCATTTTTAAAAATTTAGCCTTCAAATTTCCTCAAAGCTGCACAAACACAGCCTCAGCGAATGCTCATCTCCCGATGGTTCAAACTCTTCTGAGACTGCATTCAATGGGGTTCACAAGGCTGCACTCTCACCTCTAATTACTGGCATACTTTAAATTCTTTTATGGACTGTTAGCTTCACTCAAGATGACACTGCCCATGGGTGTCTCTAAAGTCCAGACCCCAGCTACACTGAGCTATAAAGAGCTCTGAGTGTTTCTCTGGGCCTGAACTGGTTCCAGCATGGAACCAATGGCCTTCCAGCAACATCACAGCTCCCCAGGACTTCAGGGCCCCAACTACCTGGAGCCTGCTAACAGCTCTCAGTGCTTTTCTGAGTTGCCAATGATATCAGATGTAAACTACAAGCTTCAGCTCTGAGAATCTGAGCCCTAATTGCCTGGACCTTGCTTACAGCAACAACTATTTGGAATTCAACCTCTCTCCCTACTGCAGAACACTTGTACTCCCAGAAAACACAAAGATAGATTAAAAACCGGAAAACTTCTTTCAAAGTCCAACGATGACCATGAAACCATTGTCAATTGTTGCAAAAACCTATCTGGTTCACTAATGCCCTTTAGGGAAGAAAATCTGCGTCCTTTCCTGGTCTGGCCTACATGTGACTCTAGGTCCACAGGAGGGTACCTCAGGGATGGGCCCAGTCAGCAATGCCTGCATCTCACGAATGAATTTTTAAAAAATCCTTTATCCTGAAGTGGTGCCCTAAGAACCCATCACAAGGAATGCTTAGGGAGTAGAAAAGTTCCTTTCCTCAGCCACCCAGTGTAAATATCACCAAATCAGATATCGTCCAGCTGGATGCCTCCACAAACATGCCTAAGATCGCAACCACCATCCCAAGGCTCTCTGAGCAAGATGTGTCAGCCATGGTTCAGTGGCATTCACATGCTGAGGTCTACTCCACAGACTTGTATGTGCTGCACTGTTGGAGGTGCTGTCTTTCAAATTTCACCTTTAACTGAGATCCTATTTGTTCTCAGGTGGCCATGGCACCCCTTCAAAAAAGAGCAAGAGGCCTTTCCCCCACTATTCTGGAACTTGTGTAGGAGAATAAATATGGTAATCATGTCATATTAAGAAATATTTTCAGTACATTTAACAAGCTAAATTTTTAACTGATCAGAAATCTCAAACTCTAAATGCACTGACCATAAACTGGAGTTTTTCCAGGAAGCACAACCACCACTAGTTGAAGTCCTGCATAGGTGTTCTTCAGGTGCCTGAACATTGGTTCCACACTGTCTGCACCTTGTGCATATTTACAAAAACATGGTTGGCCTTGTATCGGCATCCCTGCATCCCTGGATATTTTCCTTAACTGATCTGTGAATGCTCTAAAAGGAAGCAATATAGTTGGTTGACAAATACTTTTTGCAACAGTTATCAAAAAGGTAGTGAACCATCTTGACGTGGAGGGGTAGAAGAGGAAGGGTTTGCAATTATCACCATTCATTTCTAGTGCTTTAATTTTACGCTTGTAATTCATACTTAGATTTTACTTTTCTGGACATTACAGTTGGGAGAAGATAGAAAGAAAAGAGGGATTGAGAGGCAACGCTTGAAGATAATTTATGTTTATTGTTAGTGTCACAAGTAGGCTTACATTAACGCTGCAATGAAGTTACTGCAAAGTAGTCACCACACTTTGGTGCCTGTTTGAGTACACCGAGGGAGGATTTAGCATGGCCAATGCATCTAACCAGCACGTCTTTCAGACTACAGGAGAAAAACAGAGCACCCAGAGGAAACCCACGCAGACACGGGGAGAACCTGCAGACTCTGCACAGACAGTGACCGGATCCCTGGCGCTGTGAAGCAGCAATGCTAACCATTGTGCTACTCTGCACCCCCCATGTCTTAACATATACATGTTAAATATGTCTTAAATTTTTTAACAAAATATATATCTTAAATATGTCTTAACATACTTTCTACTCCTTAAGGCTGCAAACCCTTGCTATTGGATCCTTTAGTATCCAAGTGTTGACATACCTTTGCCTAATATCAGCACAAACATCTACAAGTGTCACTAGTATTGTGTTAGGAGTAAAATTGCTGGCCAAATTTCCCACCTAACCCAGGTTGCTGACGTTAATTGTAGTTCCCTTACAGCATGCCAGATGAGGTTAGCTAACTCAGCACAGATTGGGAGTCAAACCAGAGCCTTTGTTGTATGGTTTAGCTAGTCACCAGATGAAGTACTCTTCTCAAATTAAAAGGGATTGACAACATTTTAATATTTAGTGCAAGTTTCTTCCTCTCAGAGAGGCACCATTTCGGGTCGCCACAAATGGTAAAGTTCTGTAATCTCAGGGAAAAATGTTTGCTACACTTGAGTGCTTGCATTGCACATTTATCAAATTTCCTGTGTACAAGTTATGCAGCAGATAAAACATATTGCTTACTTGAGTGTATCTTCCCTGCACTGCCTCTGTGGAGCAAAACATGCAATTGCCCAGACTTTGACTTCAATGCCTGTGTGGAACTGTTTACCCCGCATATCCCATACACCCTGAATAGGAGTAGCAATGGTCTTGTTCTGTAACAAAAAGTAAAAAGTAACATGAGAGCAGGAGTATTTCAATGTCACAAACTGTATCAGTTATTCACTAACTAGAATAGTGTACTTTAATTTCAAAGTGCTGAAGAATGTCACATTTTCTAAATCTTTCAAACACAGCTGGGTTATTTCAATTTAAAAATCTCAACCGTACAAAAGTTATGCATCTTAAAAACAAAATTTCACTATTATATAGCACACACACAGCATTTCCTCAATTGTCACAGCTGCTAATTTTTCAATCTGAGTAACTTCAACTGTAACCTTTGTATCAGTAGTTTAAACAGTGTTATAAACCGTTTATGAACTCACTTAACTGTAGCCTATATAGAACCAAAGCAAGGTTACAGTGCAGAAAGAGGCGCAACCAAAAAAAGGAAAATAAACCAGTCACCCATTTCAATCCCATTTTCCACTATCTGGTCCTTACAGGTTACAGCACTTCAGATTTAGATCCAGATGCCTATTAAATGAGCTGAGCACTTCAATCTCAACCACCAACTTAGGCAGTGAGTTCCAGACCCCCACCACCCTCTGATTGCAAAAAGCTTTTCCTCATGTCCCCTCTAATCCTTCTATCAATCACCTTAAATCTAAGTCCCCGGATAATTGACCCCTCAGCTTAGAGAAACAAGTCTTTCCCATCTACCCCTCAATTCTATACATCTCAATTATATCAGACTTTAGCCCTCATATTTGAAGGAAAACAACCCTAGTATATCCAAGATCCCCCCCCAATAGCTGCAGTATACCCAGAAATATTCAGTTTCAGCAACATCTATGGAAAATAAAAATTAAAGGCAAAAGACTGCAGATGCTGGAATTCGAAACTAAAACAGAAAATGCTGGAAAATCTCGGCAAGTCTGACAGTATCTGTGGCGAGAGTAGAGCCAATGTTTCAAGTCAGGATGACCCTTCATCGCTGACGCATCCTGATTCGAAACGTTGGCTCTATTCTCCCTCCACAGATGGTGTCAGATTTAAGATCTTCCAGCATTTTCTGTTTTTGAATAAACATTAACATCAGCTTTGTTTCACTCCATAGGTGCTGCCTAACATGCTGAATACTTCTAGCATTTTCTGTTTTTTATTTACTATGTTGCATTACCTTTCACACAACATCCAGATATGTAGCACTCTTATCTCAGCAACACATCCCAAAACGCTTCACAAACATTTGAGGCAAGAAGCGAAAAATAATGGAGGAAAGGGCATCCAGGCAAGAGTGTTAGCTGGGCAGCTGAAGATAGTCAGTTTTACAACAAAAACTGGTACCTTCGTTTAATACACCACACTATATTGACTGCATCAAGGTTGGGTTGATGCCTCAAGATTGTCTTAAATTAAGTAAATTTAAAGAGGTTTGAAAGCTTTAAGCTCCAAACAGTTGACAAATTGTTGTCTGCTCATTTTGCAATAGTCCTTACCCGACCACCGTACAACAAAGAAGGTGCCTGAAGAACACGGCCTGGTACATCTGTCATGTCATCCCTCACTCCTATTCCAAATTCCCGAACATATGGGTCAGCATTAAAACTAGCACTTTTCATCTAAAAGGAAAAAGGCTCATTTGAAATGACTGAAGCATGTGTCCATACACTGGAAAATAATTTAGTTCACATTACTGCAAAGCATACAGGTACAGTATAGTCCCTTTAGAACTAGAATTTAGATAAGAAAATATATACTTTATATCCAAGAAATCTTGACAGGCGAGAAGTCAAAGAAAAATCAAAATTATTCCATCGGAATGTATTTAGCTAATTATTCACCATTCTACTGACCATAACTGCAACTTCGACTAGTGTTCTGAAATCAAAAAGAAAACTAAAATGTCAAAACAATGGAACTAAATATTCTAAAAAAAACTATACTGAAAAGCTGCGCGTGAAGATATTTCACAGGGCATTGCAAGCAGTGTAAACAGAAGAGCAAAATTACCGAGATTGATAGGTTAAATTAATGGACAAAATTGTGACAATTTCAATGTAAGCATTTGAGAAATCATCCGCCTTGTACTTAAAAAGGATAGAAACAGTGGAGATCAACAGAGGCTTGGGGGTCCAGGTACAAAGATCACTGAAGTGTCACGGGTAGGCAAACAAAACAATTAAAAAGGGTTAAAAATCTGGCTTTTATATCTACAGGAATAGAAGACAAGAGGTTGGAAACTGTACTTCAAAAATACAAAGCCTGAACAGACCACACCTTAAAAACTGTGAACAATTTTTGGCACACACCTTGGGAAGGACGTACAGGCAGCATTGATTAGAATAATACCTGGGCTCCCAAGGGGTACACTACAAAGAGAATTTAATGCAGACTAAGACTATTCCATGGAATTCAGAAGGCTTGAGGGTGTTTTGATCAAAATATTCAAGATAGAAAGGGAGTACATTTATTGGGAGAAACTATTTGCTAAAGGCAAATACTGTGGATGCTGGAATCTGAAACAAAAACAGAAAATGCTGGAAAATCTCAGCAGGTCTGAAGCATCCATACAGAGGACAGAGCTAACATTTCAAGGTTTGATTACCTTTTGGCCCGAAGAGTTATGTCACCCGGATTTGAAACATAGGACCATTAGACATAGGAGCAGAATTAGACCACTCGGCCCATCTAGTCTGCTCGCAATTCAATCATGGCTGATATTTTTCTCATCCCCATTCTTCTGTCTTTTCCTTTAACCCCTATCCTCTTATTCATCAAGACCCTATCTATATCTGTCTTAAAGACACTCAATGACCTGGCCTCCACAGCCTTCTGCGGCAAAGAGTTCCACAGATTCACCACTCTCTGGCTGAAGAAATTCCTTCTCATCTCTGTTTTAAAGGATTGTCCCTCTATCAGCTCTGTTCTCCCTCCACAGATACTGTCAGACCTGCTGAGACACTTGCAGCATTTGTTTGTTTTTGTTGAAACTATTTGCTTGAACAGTCTAGGATTAGGGTGCATTGGTTGAAATGTAGAGCCAGATCTTTCTGGAATTACAAAAAATTTTATCACACAAACAGCAGCAAAAAATCAGAACACTCTTCTGAAAACGACCATTGATGCTAGATGAATTGTTAACTTTAAAGCTGAGATTGCTAGATTTTTATTAAGTTAATGGTATAAGGATATTTGGTAAAAGAAGGTAAATGGCGTCAGGGCATTGACTGGCAGAAGAGACTCAAGGGGCTAAATGGTTCACTGCTGTTCCTGAATTACTCACCAGTTTGCTGATCTCATCTTGTCTGTCTGGTGCAGACCTAGCAGTGGCTCTAATCATTGTTGAGGTTTGATTGTCTGTCAGCTTTTTTATACATCTTTGCCCAGCGACAATGTTACACACCTGAAATGAAACCAATTCAAATCAAGACAGTAAATTAATCTGATAGCACCAGATTCTGCTGCAACATAATAAGCATGCTTACGTTGAAAAATGTGATTGTTTTTAAGAAAAGACAACTTCCAATATTAACTATCTTCCATCACTGTATTTCCATTAATACTTTCAACATTAGAGGTTTGGACTTGTACGTTAGTGACATCCAAGGCCTCTGCGTCTTCACTGTTCATAGATCCTCCTACCTTAACCAAGGAGCAAATATTCTTTACACCATGTACAAAATAATAATTGATTAGGTGATGAATCAAACAGAAATGCATTCCTATCCCTTGTTTTTAGGATTGAACGTGTCCAAATATTGCATCAAAAACCAACTTGAGATGACCGACCATTAACTTTTACACGAGACTCGCTTTCCCTTGACCTTTCAAAAGATAACCTTCAACTCTCCTAGTTGTCAATGGCATTGATCATGTCACGTAGAGGGAAAGGTGGTAAAGGGCTTGGTAAAGGCAGAACCAAGCGGCACCGCAAGGTGCTCCGCGACAATATTCAGGGCATTAACAAGCCTGCCATTAGGCGTACGCACTAAAGCATCAGGGGTGGACCCTGTATGGCTTTGATGGTTGAGGCCAGCATAAAGGGGAACAGAGACTTAAAAAGCCAACCAGGAAGAGGCCAACCAGAAAAACAAAATGGCTGCTTTCAAAAATGGTCAATAAATATTTTTGAATCAAGTTTTTAAACAGCAATAAATAGACAATGAAAAAATAGATTTCTTTACACAAGGGGTTGCAAGGCTGTGAAATGCACCACTAGAGTTGCAGATTAAAGCAGGGGCCATGTAAATATTTACAAATAGGTTTGAGTAACAAAGGTAAGAGTTTGAGCACATGCATATTAGGACTAAGGCTCATGTGGAGGATAAATAACGCAAACTAGTTTGGCCCAACATCCTGCTCCTATTTCTATATAATTCAACATAAAATAAGGTTGATCAACAATTTGCATTTGATAAAAGTACTGCATCCCGGTGGGAAAAATAGTGAAGCAACTCAACTCAAATTCCTGTTAACAACAACTATTCTCTCCTTCAATACAAAAGTGAATAACTATTTTTTTTGACAATTGCATGAAACTCTGCAGAGGCGTGTACGATACCATGGGCCATCGCTTCCTAGAAGTGACAGAGGCAGGTTGCCACTCTATATCAACTTAGCAATGCTAAAAATTCTTAACTTAATTCTTGCACAACTCTCCTGATTCAGGTTTGGTGAGATTCAAGCAATGTGGCATGTCTCCGACTTCAGTGGCTAAGCAGAGCGAAGAAGAACGCATCCCCCCTTTTTTTAAAACAGCACTGGTTGCCGTGAAGCAGAAGGGGTTAAATGTTTCATTGAAAATACCAGGCCAGAGAAGAAGCAAGTGTCCAAAGTAAGGAGAAGGAATGTGAGGTTTCGGGCATGAGTGGCAGTGGGGGGGGATCTGGACTTTGGGGTGGGGGCCTCATACATTGGGAGAATATAATATTGGGTGGGATGCTTAGCTTTTTGAGGGGGGGGTTGAGAGATAGTCGCCTGGACTGGTTACAGGGGCAGGGGTGAGAGGGTATCCCATACAAGCCTTGGTCTGTGCGTTTAAAGTAGCTACACTAAGATTAGAACTGCTGTTATTTCTTCTATCTCTTTCAGACTATCTATTAACATAACACTGGCAGAACCATTTGAAATTAGCGATAAAAATCGCTTTGTCTGATGGTTCCAAATGCAGCGCAATTGACCAGAGGAAGCCAGCACTTCTGAACAATTATCATGTAAACCCTTGCTTGGGAACTTCCAAGAGGATCTCCCCAACGCATCTCTGGGTTGCTCCCCAATTCCGATGCTGGGAAGCTATTACAAGTAGAAGTTATCATTCATCGCAATCACCAAAGAATAATGGTATTCACTGCGAGCACTCAAGATCCCCAAGGACAGAAAAGACCAACCTAACATGGCAAATTAATGTCTCTGTACCTCTAATTTCACCAGAGATTGCATTATTGAACTGAAAGGAAGTTGGAACATTTGTATAGCCAGAGCGGAGGAAAATGGAGACTCAAGTCTCTTTCCATCTAGTTCTTTGTCTAAGCAGCACTAAATAGAGGAACTTTAAGGGAGTCTGGGGCAACCAAGTGAGACAAGGAAAAATCAATAAGACTCTCGTGTCCACAAGATCTCTGACAACTCTTGCAGTTTGTGACAGGTAGTAGTGGCAGAAGGTTGTACTCAAATCTGGCTAGAGATGTCACACCAAGTGGGCAAAGATAACGTTTATCAAAATCGAAAGGGCAAAGGGAGGAAAAAGGAAGTGAAAACTGTGTGCAGAACAACTGTTGATCTTAAGCCAACAAACTTGATGAAAAAGGACTACAGGACATCTTATTTTAAATCTTTATAAAATCATGCTTAGTAAACAAAAATGACTTGCCTCAAGAGGAAGATACGTGTGTTTTTGTTCCTGCCCAACTTGTAGACATGGTAAATGAGGATAGCGAAGATTTAGTTTGTGCTTATCCTTGAAATATTGTGCTACTGTGCATTCAACAGTCTGTCCATTCTCTTGCTGAAGTGGGAATCTGTGTGTATCCAACAGGATGAAACAAAATTAGAAGCTTTAATCAGGCAATGGACATTGAATTTATAAATTTTTAAAATACCAATCAAGCAGGACAGAAAAACATTCTAAAAATACTACTTCTGGTAAAAAACCATATTTAAAGTAAAAACAGTCCTAGGGATTAATACAATAAAGATTTAATTCTCTTAAATTCCAAAATGTATCACACAATACAGGGATGATCCAGCAATTAGTTGAGACACCCAATTTTATTTTACACTGGATAGTGAATTTGAATTCAACAAATTTCTGTACTAAAATAAAACTGTATAGTTCTACAATTTCTCAGAGGTGTATACGTACATGCACATAAACTGGCTAACTGAATAGTCGAACATTTTAATCTACAAAATACTGATCATATAATTTTAACTAAATTTCTATAAATTTACCACATCCAACGCAATCTCAATATAGTTTTAAAAAACTTAGTTATTCTGAGCTTATTCTTTCATACATAAATGCCTTACGTTTGATGGCTTGCAGGTCTTCTGGTAACATTGCACACTCTATATTTTCTTTTCATTTGTCCACAATGAGTTATCTCGACCTTGAGACCTGCAGGGAATTAAATCCAGTTTTTATAACAGACCAAGTATTGATATTTCCACTGCACTCATCGCATACAAAGGACAGCGCAGAATTATAAAACATAACAGCACATCATTATTCAGTCCATCACATCTGTTCTTTCTCACAGCCCTACAAATTCTTTCCCTTCGTGCATTTATCAAAACCCACTAAAGGTTATGGTTGAATCTCCTTCCACTTTCAGGCAATGCAGTGTAGATCACTCACTCTGTTAAAAAAAAAACAAATTCCTCACATGACTGGTAAGTGCAAATCGCTTTAAACCTATGTGCCCTGGTTACCAAACCATCTACCACTGGAAACAATTTCTCCTAATTACTTAATAAAAACCATTCATGATTTAACAACTCTAACAACTTCCCCTTACCCCCCCGCCTCGGTTCTCCAATATTTCCACATCATTGAAACACCTCAACACTGGTCCTATTTTGGTAAATCTCTTCTGCGCCGCTTGCCTTAATAAAACTTCTTAAAACATCCTGCCTAAAATTGAACACAACACTCCAGTTAAGACTTAAACAACGTTTTATAAAGGTTTAGCACAACCTCCTTGCTTTTGCACTATCCATCGATTAATGCCAAAAAACCGTATGCTTATTTCAGCAACCTTTTCAATTTGTCCTGGCATCTTCAAAGATTTGTGTACGTGCAACCCCAGATCTCTCCCTTCCTGCGTACACTATGAAATTGTACAACTCAGTTTATATTACCTTTCCACCCCCACACCCCATTCTTCTTACCAAAATTAATCACTTCCAACACTAACCTGCATGGGTGAACAGCATTCAATAATGCTTTGCATGGGGAACAAATGGGCTATGCTAAAGCAGCTTGCTGTTTTAAGGTGCTTGCCATTAATCTTAAAAGGGGCTGCAAGGTGCACCAAGCTGACTGTGCACAGCACAAAGAGGGCACATTGCCCCCAACTTCACTGTGCTGAATTTCATTTGTCCATGGGATGTAGGCATTATGTTTTAATTCATCACTAATTGTCCTTGAAAAGGGCATGGTGAGCTGCTGTCTTTAACTGCTGCAGCCCATGTGATGTAGGTAGATTAATAATGCTGCTGGGAAGTGAGGTGTAGGATTTTGACCCAGTGGCAGTGAAGGAATGGCAATGTAGTTCCGACTTAAAATGGTGTGCAGGCTTGAAGGAGAGGAATTTCCAGGTGGTGGTGCTCCACTGCAGCTGTTGCCCTTAACCTTCTTTGTGGTGGAGATCATGGGTTGAGAAAGTGTAGTCAAGGGATATTGGACATATTTATGCGGAGCATCTTATAGGTACTACATTCAGCCATGTCTAGTGTCAGTGGTGGATAGGGTCTTTAATTACATCAACTGCTTTGCCTAGATAGCGCTGAGCTCCTTAGGCTCTTATCATCCAGACAATTAGAAAGTATTTCATCACACTCCTACCTTGTAGATGGTGGGCAGGCTTCAAACAGTCAGGAAGTGAGCCACAGATTTCCTAGTCTCTGACCTGCTCTTCACAGAATCGGAGAATGGTGACATAACAGGAGGCCATTTGGCCCATCATTTCCATGTCAACTCTCCACAAGAGTAACTCAGCTCGTTTAGCCCACCACACCACCCGCACCCCGCCTCCACTCTCTCTCTTTTCCTCCTAGCTCTGCAATTTTTTCTTTATTCAAATAGTTACCCAGTTCCCTTTTGAATGCCACAATTGAATCTGCCTCTATCACACTCGCAATCAGTGCAGGTTCTCCAATTAGGAGAAAGGATAGAAGAGAAAAGGAAGAAAGTATAAAATTGTGCACTCCACTGCAACGCTGTCGTGTGCTTTGGCAAAGTGATCAGTTGAGTTGGACAAGGCAGTATTAATTAAAAGGTGGCAAGGAATTCTGGCCTCAGATCCCAAGCAGAGACATTTGTTGTTTCAGCCAAGTAATTTTTTGTCAGTTGAACAGGACCAAAAATAAAGGCAAAATCTCAGAGTAGCAAAAACCAAATGAATAAAAATGCAGATAGCAGGTCTGCTGCTCACTTAGTAAGTTCATTCTTCAGATCATATTGCCTATCCTTAGTTCACTAATTTAGTGCAGCAGGCTGTTGTGAATTGTTCATATTCCACTGCCATGACATGCTAGAAAGTGTGTCATTGCAATCTATTTTCAAATTCCCTTCAGTTCTTCTGACTAGTTCAATGAACAGTGGATTATTTTTCTACATGCCACCAATTCATACTCGCCCCGAAGGGTGCTTCACACTTTCAAAATCATTCCTGGTGGACATACAAATTGCACAGAATTAAAAGAAGAACAGTGCAGCATAGGTACAGGCCCTACGGCTCTCCAAGCCAGCGCCGATCATGATGCCCTATCTAGACCAACCACCTGTATCCCTTTATGTTCATGTCTGTTCGTGTGTCTAGCCAGCTAAGTTTTCAATGTGGTTAATGAAGCTGCCTAAATCACCTCATTTGGCAGTTCATTCCAGGCCCCCACCACCTTCTGTGTAAAACAAACTCCCCCACATATCTCCACTGAACTTTCCCCCCTTACTTTGAACTTGTGCCTCTTATAACTGTCATTTCTCCCATTTGTTTGCTGATGTAATTTTCTAGAGTTCACCTGAGATAAGAAATAGGAGCAGGACTAAGCAATTTGGCCCCGAGCCTGCTCGTGGTTGATCTGGTCGTGGCCAGAACTCCCTTTTCATGTCTGTCCCGTACCTCCCCCAAAAACCCTCGACTCTCTTATAGATCAAACAAAATCTGTCCAATCTGGCTACTTCTTAGAGCAAAGGAAGTTAAGAGATTTGATAGAGATGCTTAAAACCAAGGACCTTGTTATTAAGTAAACAGTGGCAGCAGGTTCAGTAGATAACAAAAAGGACCAGAGGCGACATGAGAAAATTTTGTTTCATGACCACAGCAAGATACTGCAATGCACTACGCAAGTATTGTGGAAGGAGAGTCAATAGTAACTTTTAAAAGGGAAATGGATAAATATTTAAAGGGAATAAATTTACAGGACTATGAGGAGGCACAAGGGAGATTACTCAAAAATCCAGTACAGGCATAATAGGTTGAATGGCCTCTTTCTATACTGTATCATTGTGTGATTCTATTTTAGAAAGTAGTTTTAGCAAAGCCTAAATTTCAGAACAATGACTTCTAAAATCAAACAAATCCATTACCTTGTACAGTTGGCTCCTATTCACAATATCAATTTGTAACATGGCAGTTACACGATGCAAATTTATATACATGTTGTCTAACCCCACTTGCCCTGACAACTGGACTAGTTTAACAGTAAATCACATGGTGTAGGACTGCAGTCACATGTAGGCCAGACTGGCAAAATGTGAGAAGTTCCATTCCCTGAAGGGCATTCATAAACTGGATGGATTTATGTTACAACCCAACAGCTTTCATAATTATTTTTTCTGGTGGAAATTATTAAATTTCATTGCACAACTTTTCACTCTACTATTTCAACATTCACTTGGTGGGTTGCAGGTCCAGAAACATTAGATTGCCATATCCTTAAAAAGACTTTAGATGCCATGAGATCTCACAAAAACATAGAAGACAGGAGCAGGCCATTTGGCCCTTCAAGCCTGCTCCACTCAACTAATGACATGCAATATTATCTTAAAATTGAAAGATGTTCGGTTGACAATGAAAAAGAAATACTAACATACTTAATACTATAAAAATCATAATCAGTTTCTACACTCACCCTTGATCTCCTTGGTGAACTTTACTCTCTGGGAGTCAGTTAATGGTTTTTGCTGTTCTTCAATATTTTTAAAATCCAAAACTTCACACATGAATTCAATCACCGGCTGAGCTTTATAAAACGCTGTAGCAGATACTGGAAGTAGAAAGAAATTTGTAACTCATCTGTCCCCCTATTTTGAAGCAAATATTTGCACAAAATAATGGCCATTAATGATAGGGAATTAAATAGTTTCCACCTCTGTGACATTCAGAATCAGGATCTCACAACTGTAGGTCAACCTTTGCAGTTACATGCAAAATAAATCTGTCTTTTCTGCCTCAAAATATGTTGTAATCTTAACCTCTTAAAGAACAAAACCTGAACAGGTTGCAGCAGCACTCTCTCACTAAATTAGATATCCAGAGTACAATAGTTGCTAAGTAGCTGGAAGTAGCAATTTCTCTTCAAGGGCAATTAGAGATGAGCAATAAATGCTGACCTCATCAACAACGTTCACATCCTATAAACAGATATGTGAAGAAAATCAGATTTTTACTGTCATATTTCAAAGGAGTTTAAACATAGACCAGAGCAGCTTGGGAAACTATGATCTAGAGACAAAAAGAATGGGCTAGAAACTGGAAGATACGGACTAACAGAGGTGGAGCCAGAAAACATGGTAAATTTGAAGTATGGACCAAGTTCAAGAAGTCACCCAGCAAACTGCTAGTTAAATCTGGTCAATATATATCAACATGCTCAGTTTAGGCAGATGCAGTCTGTCAGTTTCTTGGAATGTTAAAATCGGATCCATTATAAATGGATTACATGCACACAATTATGTGGTGAACACTAGCTGCGTTATGTCTATTTCATGAAAGCTAGCCATCTGAACCGAAACAATCCAGTTATGATATATTCAGCACTTCAGGCCTCTGCCTTAGTTTTACAGAATTGAACTGGGGTATGAATGCAACAAATTTTAACCAGTGGAATAAATGTTAGATACTGCAGACGTTAGAAATCGGAAATAAAAACAGAAAATGCTGAAAATACTGAGGTCAGGCAGCATCCGCATATGAGAAAAACAAAATTCTACAATGGTACATCCTGTATCTCCTATTGTTCCCAGATAAAGGAATGGGTGAATTAAATTAGGAAGAAAGTTAAATGGATTTTTTGAGGAAAATACAAGGTACTGCATACATGGTTATGAAGTGTGTACCAATTAAACAAGGTATGCATTTACTCAAGTAGAAATAATTTGGAAGGTATTAACCACAAATGATCTAGCTATTTGAAAGTTGCTAGCAATAAGCTGCACTTTGATGGCATCTGATCAGAAGTTTAAACGAATTATTTTTATCTTACAAAGATCATTAATGAGGACACATTTAGAACAGTGTGCAATTTTCAACAGCATAAGTTTGAAATGGTACAGATCGAGTGGAAAAAGCTCCACCAGGGCAGAAAGTTGAAAGTGTGTACCATCCTGGCCTTGAATTAAGTCTTAGCCATAAGGAAAGGGAATTAGAATTAAAAAATTCTAAAGCATGTTAGTGTAACAGCCTTACATTGATTCCAGCAGGTTATAATTTTGGGTTACAATGAACTAAATCTTATTTGTCAGCAAAATTTTTCTGCTTCAACTAGAAGTATCAACTCGACATGAATATATGAATGTATCATAATAATCGCATGCACAAATACAAATTCATCAGATTTCACTATTTGATTGTAATATTTATATTACACATGCATGTCACTACATAATGTAGTTAAACATAGGTTTCTAGGGAATACTTATAATGTTAATGAAAGTTACAATACAAGAATGTTAACTCTAAAACCCAGAAGCTCCACAGGTTTATATATTTACATACTGACTCAAACAGGGAGCTGCAAAACAGCGATTGGTCATTCTATATATTCACATTTAAGATCAACACTAATCAAACGCATAAATCACAGGGAAAATTGGCCAGACTTTAAGCTTCAATGAATTTGCACACATTGCAAATTCCAGAGTACTTTGAGTCCAGCCTGCCTTATCAGGTTAATGAAAAAAAAGCAAGATTTGAAGAGCAAAGAAACTGTCAATGTCTTGCCCATTCTAAAGTTAAAGTTTATTTGTGTCACAAGTGGGCTTACATTAATATTGCAATGAAGGTACTGTGAAAATCCCCTAATTGACACACACAGACATCCATTCAGGTACACTATGGGCGAATTTAACATGACCAATGCACCTAATCAGCACGTCTTTGGACTGTGGAAGGAAACTGGAGCACCCAAAGGAAACCGGAGCACCCAAAGGAAACCCACGCAGACACAGGGAGAACATGCAGACTCCACACAGACTGTGACCCGAGACAAGAATCGAACCCAGGTCCCTGGTGCCGTGAGGCAGCACTCGTAATCTATGTTGTACAATCAAAATTTCCACAGAACAGAGATTATTTAGTCGATCAAGTTGTTTCTCGCTGTGGTACTTTCCTCCATGTAAATTGGCCAAAGTGCAAGTGAATTCACTTTAAAAGTACTTGGTTGATTGTACAGCATTGTAGTTGTGAAAGATGTTACACAAACATACTATTCTTTCCTGTTGTTAAAAAACTTTTGCCACTGTAATCCCATTGTTAGTTTTTTCAGAATTCTCAGCCATGCCATGCAATGTTCAATAATTTACATAATAAATAAAAGTCAAAAGGCAGGTACCTCAAATTTAGATCAATTAAGAATGCAGTGAAAATGTCCTAATCTCTTAAAAGGCAAGAATAAATTTGTATGTTAACCTCTGAAACCCACCATCAATATTAAGCATCATTTTCCACAACGAAGGTCTGACAGACTGGTGAAATCCAAACCACACTTCCCTGCCTCCTCCCAAGGGATTAGAGCACCCCTCAGATGGTGTGAAGAACGAACGGCCTACTGGAGTGTACCTTGAAGAAAAAAAGTATTTTAATTAATAGCACAACGAATTTATTAAAAACTTTTTTGCAGCAACTCTGCAATTGTAAAGTAATATTCACTCTTAGAAATATGACAACTGAGTGGCTTGCTAGGCCATTTCAGAGAACATTTTAAGAGTAGGTCTGGAGTCACATGGCGACTAGACCAACTAAGGATGGCAGATTTCTTTCCGTGAGTAAAATTCATGTGTTTTTTCTCTTTCATAGCACATAGGAGTGGCTGTGTAGGATAGCACTTGTTAGCCATCCCTAATTACACTTGAGGTGTTAGGGGTCAACCACCTTCATAGAAACCCTACTGTACAGAAGGAGGCCATTCAACCCATCGAGTCTGCACTGACCACAATCGCACCCAGGCCCTACCCACATATCCCCACATATTTTAATCACTAGTCCCTCTAACCTATGCATCTCAGGACACTAAGGGACAATTTAGCATGGCCAATCAACCTAACCCGCACATGTTTGGACTATGGGAGGAAACCTGAGCACCTGGAGGAAACCCATGCAGATACAAGGAGATGTGCAAACTCCACACAGACAGTGAATCGAACCCAGGTTCCCGGAGCTGTGAAGCAGCAGTGCTTGTCACATGTATTGGTATACAGTGAAAAGTATTGTTTCTTGCATGGAATACAAAGCATACCGTTCATAGAGAAAGAAACTAGAAACGAGACAGCACAGAATGTACTGTTACAGTCATAGCTAGCATGGAGAAAAAGATGAACTTAATGCAAGGTAAGTCCATTCAAAAGTCTGATGACAGCAGGGAAGAAGCTGTTCTCGAGTCAGTTGATATGTGATCTCAGACTTGTGTATTTCTCCCTACGGAAGAACATGAAAAGAGAATGTCCGGGGTGTGTGAGGTCCTTAATTATGCTGGTTGCTTTGCCCAGGTGGTGGAAAATGTAGAGAGTCAATGGATGGGAGGTTGGTTTGCATGATGGATTGGGTTACATTCATGATCTTTTGTACTTTATGATGGTCTTGGACAGAGTAGGAGCCATACCAAGCTGTGATACAACCAGAAAGAATGCTTTCTATAGTGCATCTGTAAAAGTGGGTGACAGTTATAACTGACATGCCAAATCTCTTTAGTCTTCTGAGAAAGCAGAGATGTTGGTGGGCTTTCTTAACTATGTCAGTGTGACAGGACCAGAACAGGTTGCTGGTGAACCAACTTCTTGAACATATTATGACTCCAGCTGATGTTATGACTGGGCAAGTCAGATCCAGGGTGGAACCTGGCTTTGTAGATCTTAACTTTTATTTTTTTGTTTAGAAATATGGAGGATGGCTACTGAATAGTATTACAGGAATCTGCCAATCAAGTTTAAGAGTAAAACATTTATTAAGACAAGATGAACTCCATCACATACTCCTACACCTCAAATATACCTTCATATAAATTCAGAAGAATAACATAAGTTACAAAATCTATCTTCTAATGTTGACAGTTAAATACATAGCCCATGTAAATGAATCAATGACCCGTGGTCGGACACATCACACTCCAAAACCATAAGACACCCAAAGCAAACGCCTTAATTATCCCATCAACTCCCCCTGGGCACCTGTCACACTGTAAGCCAAGTGGTCTCACTGAAACTGTCTTTTACTGAGGGGTTTCCCATCTCCACACTAACCCACACTAAGAAATCCTCTTGGAATTTTCTCCCAAACATTGCTTTTTCTCAGATGTCTTCAACAAGGATGCACTTCCAGGGTTTTGATCCCTCCTTCCAATGTTCTTTGCCTCTGCATCACCACGTACATTCAAGCTTCGCCTTCCAAGTACACACTCAAGTATTGAGCCGGACCAACAGAACACCACTGCTTCACAGGCCCACCAACTCCCTGGTTTCTTTTGGGAAGTTTGCTTTTTGCAGTTTCCATCTTGCCTGTTCTGGCAGTTTCTGCAGAATGGTGTTTTTCTTCTGGGTCACACTGATTTGCTGTTGCTAAGCAACAGCCCAGCCTTTTTTCCTACTTAATGTTGCTTTTAACTTCCCAAAACTACTAATTTGCTTGATAACACAGCTTTCACTTCAACAGTCATAAAACCTCAGGTGTACAAACAGGGCTCAAGAGACCTGGACAAGAACCTGTAAAATGAGACCAGATTGATCAGTGTGTTGCAAAGGGGTGCAGACAAACAGGATTTATAAAGAAACTCCACAGAATAAGAACGCATGTGCAATATTTTCCATTTCGTACA
Organism: Carcharhinus amblyrhynchos; assembly: GCF_965287045.1. Classification (NCBI taxonomy): domain Eukaryota; kingdom Metazoa; phylum Chordata; class Chondrichthyes; order Carcharhiniformes; family Carcharhinidae; genus Carcharhinus; species Carcharhinus amblyrhynchos. Next base: position 109,436,765 of record NC_137331.1, on the reverse strand, counting down.
TTTGCAGCACACAAGCATATGTTGGGAATAGAAACTGGGAGATCAGCAAAGCAACGTGAGATAGGCTTCTGCAGAATTGTAATTAAAGTTTGAATCTGATATTAGTGTTAGCGTGAGTGGGCAAAACGACAACTACGGACTCAGGGTGACGTTCAATAACGGTACAGCTTTATTTTATGTCGACGGAGAAGCACAGTCACGACATAGAATCGGACTGTCCCGAAAGTGCTCTGTCCGTCCTTCGCAGCAGGCTATAGTTATACCTGAACTTCGGTGCAGTATGCGATTCAAATGCTAATACTTTATTTACAGTATTTGACCTTAGCCATCCCGTCTCGATGTTTTCAAGTGTTGAGGAAATTGTTTTAGGTGTGTGTTAATTGTTTTGTCTGATTGGTTATTAATAGTCTAGAATCTCTGAGGTTTGAACCATAGGTGTGTCATTGATCTCAAAAGAGGTTTTGAGGTGCCAGGAATGTTTCCTTAACTATGCTAATTTTAGGTGTCTCCATGGGTTGTTTGACTGTTTTAAAGGTGCTGATTTTGATGGGGTGGAGATTTAGTTCCCGTAGGTGCCATCCTGGCCAGCTTCCCTTATGTGCTAGCCCTCATTTGCATTCTAAAAGCATGCTCTTGCCTGCTGATCGGTGTTTGTCACTTTTTGATTTTTAGTGGAGAGGCTCTGAGTGTAACTTTAGTCTGCTTCCGTTTTGTGTGCCCAATTTCATAAAATTTGTCATCCGATAACATTAGAAAGGAGAGTTTTTACTGGTCAAGTTTTTATATAGTGAACCAAAAAAATCCTCCAGTCAACTCCAAATTAACTCCAGGTTAATTTGGTTTGCATAACGAAACAGTTAGAAGAATTCTTCATGTCACCAAACCAGCTTGCAGTGGTTTGTTAAGAACAAGAATCAAGACCGTAAGACGTAAGAGCAGAATTAGACCATTCAATCATGGCTGCTAAGTTTCTCAACCCCATTCTCCTGCCTTTTCCCTGTAGTCTTTGATGCCCATCTATCTCCATCTTAAATATACTCAATGACCTGGCCTCCACAGCCTTCTGAGGAAATGAATTCCACAGATATCCCACCCTCTGGCTGAAGAAGTTTCTCCTCATCTCAGTTCCAAAGAGTCTTTTCTTTATTCTGAGGCTGTGCCCACAGATCCAAATAAGAACATAAGAAATAGGAGCAGGAGTAGGCCATCTAGCCCTTCGAGCCTGCCCCATCATTCAATAAGATCACCGCTGATCTGAAGTGGATCAGTTCCACTTTCCCACTTTCTCCCCATAACCCTTAATTCCCCTGTCAGAAACCTATCTACCCATGACTTAAATATATTCAGCGAGGTAGCCTCCACCTCTTCAACAGGCAGAGAATTCCAGAGATTCATCACCCTTTGAGTGAAGAAGTTCCTCCTCAACTGTGATCTAAACTGTCCCCCCACCCCCTTATCTTGTGGCTGTGTCCTCTAGTCCTGCTATCTTTTCTAAGCGGGAAGAATTTCTCTACCTCTACCCTATCTATCCCCTTCATTATCTTATACGTCTCTATAAGATCCACCCTCTTCCTTCTAAACTCCAATGAGTACAGACCCAGTCTATTTTGTCTCTCTTCATAGGCCAACCCCCTCATCTCCGGTATCAGCCTAGTGAACCTCCTCTGCACTCCCTCCAAGGCCAATATATCCTTGCACAGGTGCGGCGACCAAAACTGCACACAGTACTCCAGCTGCAGCCTCACCAGTGCCCTGTACAGTTGCAGCAAGACCTCCCTACTTTTATATTCTATCCCCCTCGCTATAAAGGCCAACATTCCATTCGCCTTCTTGATCACCTGCAGACTGGGTTTTTGTGATTCATGCACAAGGACCCCCAGGTCCGTCTGCACTGTAGCATGCTGCAGCTTTTCGCCTTTTAAATAATAATCCCTCCTACTATTATTTCTGCCAAAGTGGATAACCTCACACTTGCTAACATTATACTCCATCTGCCAGGTCCTCGCCCACTCGCTCAGCTTATCCAGATCTCTCTGCAGACTTTCCACACCCTCCACGCAATTTGCTTTTCCACTCATCTTTGTGTCATCAGCAAATTTCGTCACCCTACACTCTGCCCCCTCCTCCAGATCATCTATATAAATGGTAAACAGTTGAGGCCCCAGCACCTGTCCCTGCAGCACTCCACTAGCACCCACTGATACCAACTCTCTGCTTCCTATTAGACAGCCAATCCTCTATCCATGCTAACACCTTACCCCCAACCCTGTGCACCCTAACTTTCTGCAGCAACCTTTTGAGGCACCTTATCAAACGCCTTTTGGAAATCTAAAAACACCACATCCACCAGTTCCCCTCTGTCTACCGCACTAGTCACATCCTCATAGAAATCCAATAAATTCGTCAAACACGACTTCCCCTTAACGAATCCACGCTGCGTCTGCTCGATCAAACCATTCTTTTCTAGGTGCCTCGCTATTTCTTCTTTGATGACGGATTCTAGCATTTTTCCAACTACAGACGTTAAACTAACCGGCCTATAATTCCCTGCCTTTTGTCTGCTACCTTTTTTAAACAGTGGCGTTTCCAATCTTCTGGCACTTCCCCGGAGTCCAGCAAATTTTGATAAATAATTACTAAGGCAACCGCTATCACCTCTGCCATTTCTTTCAGAACGCTGAGATGCATTCCATCTGGTCCCGGGGATTTGTCCACCTTCAGTCACATTAGTCTAATCTCTGCTACCGATGGGAACTTCTTCCCCAAGATCCCCCCTCATCTTTTAAAACTTCATTGAGAACAGACCCAGAGTCCTCAAATGCTCCTCATACATCAAGCTTTTCATTTCTGGGTGAACCTCCTCTGGACCCTCCAAGGCCAGCACATCCTTCCCGAGATACATCCTTTGAACAGTAGCCTTGATTTGATTTATTGTCACATGTATTAACATAGTGAAAAGTATTGCTCCTTGCGCTATACAGACAAAACATTGTTCATAAGGAAACTAGAGTGTGCAGAATGTAGTGTTAGAGTCATAGCTAAGGTGTAGAGAAACATCAACTTAATGCAAGGTAGTCCATTCAAAAGTCTAACAGCAGCAGGGAAGAAGTTGTTCTTGAGTCAGTTGGTACATGACCTCAGGCTTTTATATCTTTCCCGATGGAAGAAGGTAGAAGAGAGAATGTCAGGGCAGAGGGTCCTTAATTATGCTGGCTGCTTTGCCGAGGCAGGGGGAAAAGCAGACAGAGTCAATGGACGGAAGGCAAGTTTAGCCTACTCTAAATGTAGTCTGATCAGAGCCTTATAAAGCTTCAGCAGTACTACCCTGCTTTTGTATTCTCGTCCTCTTAAAATGAATGCTAACTACCAACTCAACCTGCAAGTTAACCTCAAGAGAATCCTAGACAAGGACTCCAAGTCCCTTTCTGAATCTCTTCCCATTTAGAAAACAGTCTACGCCTCTATTCTTCCTTTCAGAGCGCATAACCTCACATTGTATTCCATGTCACTTCTTTGCCCATTCTCCTAACCTTTCCAAGTCCTTCTGAAGTCTCCCCACCTCAATATTACTTGTCCTTCCACCTATCTTTATATCATCTACCAACTTTGTCACAGTGCCCTCAGTTCCTTCATCTGGATCATTGATATATAATGTGAAAAGGTGTGGACCCAACACTGACCCCTGCAGAACTCCACTAGTCAGCTGCCAGCCTGAAAAGGACCCTTTTATCCCCCCTGCTTTCTGCCAGTCAACCAATCCTCCATCCATATATAGTTTTAAGTTTAATTTATTTTAATACTAATAAATATTGTGTATTCAGAAAACTGAATCCTGGGTTTGATTTCACTTAAAATGTTCTGTGAAATGCAACCAAGAAGTGCAAGTCCTGCACCATATACCTGAAGCTTTATAACTTGAATTAAAAGCTGTGTTATTGAGGGAGTTAGTAGCTGGGATAGTTTTAAAAAAAAGCACTAAGCGGGGGAAAACACTGTGCTGGTGCTTAACAATGGGGAATCAGAGAGATCCACAAGGTACAATCTGAACATCAGCATTATTGGAGGTTGTAGACAAATGGAAAGCCAAGTGGAGCTGAGCATAATGCTAGTGTGACAGAGAGACAAAAAAAAAAGGACAGCAGCACTGACACAGCAGGTACAGTCACCCCTTAGGGACCTATATTACTACAAGCACCAATGATTCCTGAATACACTTCTCAAATAATCCACATGTCTTAACGTTTCCTGCTTTATACAGCTGCACAAACACGTGAACTATGACGATTACACCCAAAATGTTCTCAACTATTTGGATAACCTGAATGCAAGAATTTATTAAAATATAATGCTTAACTAATTAGATAATTAGTTCTTTAGATTAAAATTAAGGGAGAAGAACTGCGAGAGATTTACCAGTGACCCAGAATTACGATGAAAGTTAATTTATTTTTGGTGTCCTGTATGTAGAAGACACCAAGCTAGAGAGATTTGTGGACCGAGGAACACAGCCAAACTCTTAAAAAGAAAGCTCAACCAACATTGCACTCAGGCTAAGGACAAATATAAGACACTGCACGGTGCAGTTAAAAATAATCAGCTATTTTAGTTTATGAATGTCAAGGGAAAAGCAAGAAACACCTGGGGGTTCTAGTTGCTCTTCAGTAAGTAGTGGTTAGAAATAGGCTTTAGGACTAGAAAAAGACTTTTAAAATGATTTTCCAAAGTGACAAACTTCAAGAAGGTCTTACATATTCTGAGGGACTCCTTTAAAAAATAGTAATCAAGGGCAAATAAGTGGTTAAAGTAAGGACACAGAATATCTTTGAGTGCATCATTGGCTGCAGTGGGAAAGATTGCATTTATAGTTACTCTGAGTGCTGAATCCCACCTGGAGTTATCACGATAGGCATTAATTGACCTATCATTCACCAGCATGGGTTGGGCTATAAACAAAGCAAATACTACATACAAGTATTCATATAAAATAGGAGCTAGGAGAAAATGTAGGCCATTTGACCCCTTGAGTCTGCTTCGTCATTCAACAAGATCTGTTTGTGTTTCAAATTCTACATTCCCTCTACCCCCAAATAATCCTTGATTCACTTATCCATCAGGAATTGACCTCTGCCTTAAAAATATTGAATAACCCTGCTGCCACCACCTTCAGAGGCAGTGCTCCAAGGACGCACATCCCTCAAAAAAAAATTCTCATCTCCTAAAGGGCAACACCTAATTTTAAAACAGTGCCCCTTACTTCTGGACTCTCCCACAAGAGGAAACATCCTTTCTACATCCATCTATTAAGAACATTCAGCATCTTATATAGTCCAAATAGGTCACCCGTCATTCTTCTAAACTCTTGTGCAAACAAGTGCAATCTGTCCAGCTGATCATCATAAGACAACATGCTCATTCCTAATATCAATCTGGTAAACCTCCCCTGCACTGCATTTACATCCTTCCTTAAATCAGGAGACCAATACCACAGTCTTGAATATGTGGTCTCACTAATGCTCTGGATAAATGAACCCTAACATCTACTTTTATGTTCAATTCAATTCTATTAACCAACTTAATTACTTGTTGTACCTGCATACCAACTTTTTATGACACACAGGCCTGACCATCTAGATCCTTCCGCATTTCAGTATTCTGTAACTGTTTGCCATTTCAGTAATACTCTGCATTTTGTTGTTCCTGCCAAACTGAATAACTACACATTTTCTCCACAATATATACATATCACTTCATATATCAATATATCTATCTGCCAGATTTTTGCCCACTCACTCAACCTATCTAGCTCCTCTGCAACCTCACATTCTCTTTACAACACTTTCCAGCTATCTTTGTGTCATCTGAAAATTTAATGACCATGCCTCAATCCCCTCATCTAAGTCATTGATATAAATTGTAAAAGGCTGAGGTCGCGGCACAGACTCCTCCAGGACTCCACTCAGCACATCCTACCAATCAGGAAAAGACCCATTTATGCATACTGTGTTTTCTGCCAGCCAATCTTCTATCCATGCCAACATGTTAACCCCATACTACAAGTTTTTATTTTCCACAATAATCTTCGATGTGGCTCTTTATCAAATGCCTTCTGGAAATCCAAGTACATCATATCCACAGATTACTCTTTATCCACAGTGCATATTACTTCTTCAAAGAACTCCAATAAATTAGTTAAACGTGATTATTCTTTTACAAAACCATGCATATAGACAAATGTTGGTTAGACTGAGCCAGAAGAATAATCCTGGTTGCTGAAATACAATGGGAGGCAGCCCAGGCCCTTCATTCAATGTAGAAAAGAGTAAAAGGTGCTAAAGTATGACCTAGTAAACTAGGGTGTTCTGCCTCAAAAAGATTGCGTCAAAGAGAACTTCTGAATATTTATTAGAATAGAGGAGAAACAAAAAAATTCTCAAAACATCCCAGGGTTGCAAGAATGCAGGGGTTGTGTAAAATTCCAAGCAGATATCTTGTGTAAAGGATGATCAGAAAAGATAAAAGACAATAGATTTACCTAAAAAATCTAGATTCTATAATACCGCAATAGAGTTGAGTATTCTCAAAGGATAAAATTAAATTCACTGCAGGACCTTACTCCTCCAGACTTTAATCTAGAATATCTAATTTCCACGTTGATGTTGTAAATTATACACATCTGATCAAATGCTATGCAACAGAATGCATGCAACTCCCAAGTTGGCAGTGAAGGAGTTGACAACCACAAGTGTGAAAATAATTTCCTTCAGTTTCCTCCAGTTGATCTGGTCAGTAATCCTTAAAAACAATCAAAATTATTTGCTAAATTCAAGAATCTTAGATTAAAAAGTCCATCAGTTGTTGACGAATGATGCCCCAATTAGATAATTCATGAGTCATTCTGTAACAGTTTTCTCTTGCACGCAGAAACCCAAAACCCTGCGGGTGAGGTTATTTACTAAATGCCACATTTAGACACTAGATGGCTCTTCTCACCTCATGGAGGGTAGATGTCTCATCACTACATCTAGTGCTTGAATAGATTCAAAAGGAATAGCTGGGAGTCGACCTGAAAGTGCATCATGCAAGGCTTGGAGACTGACACATGCCACCCACTTTATCACCACCTTAAAGATTCTGTCCTTTCCTTCCCCTGGTAGAGTTACCTCCAGCTCCACCTATTTAAAAGAAAAAACATTAAACACATAAGCAAACAATACAATTATTAACATACAAAGGAGTAGAAATACTTATTCATAAACTACACCAACCAAAACCACATTGAAATAAATTTTGACATACTCCATCACCATTATAAGTGACAAGTACTTGAGGTTATAATACATACATTGACTCATCTGATTAATAATCTTCAGTAAAATAGTCACAATTGGAACTAAATGGAGATATACCTTTACACTTATTAATTATATCTGCATTCGAGGACAGAAAATTAGATTAACACAAACTTATGCTTTTTCAGGAAATTGATAAGGTGGTGGTATTTTGATAGGCTGTTCGTACTTCAAGTTGATAAGACACCAGGACCAGATGAGATGCATGCAAGGAGTGCATGGAAGCCGAGGAGACACTGGCCATAATTACTTCCTTAGACTCAGAGGTGATGTCAGAGAACTGGAGAATTACAAAACCTTGCACCCTTGTTCAAACCAAAAGAGCCAGTCAGTTTTTTGTAGTACATGTGGGTGCCGGCGACGTAGGCAAAGTGCGGACTGAGGATCTGGGGAGGGAGTATGAGAAGCTGGGAATGGAATTAAAAAGTAGAACCGACAAGGTGGTCGTCTCTGGGCTACTGCCTGAACTGAGTGCAGACGGGCGTAGGATTGACAGGATAAAGGAAGTGAATGGGTGGCTCAGGGATTGGTGTGGGAGGAATGGGTTCGAATTTATGGGGCATTGGCACCAGTATTGGGGTAGGTGGGACTTGTTCGGGCGGGATGGGGTTGGTCTGAATCGTGCTGGGACCAGAGTGTTGGCGAATCGAGTAAAGAGGACTGTAGACAGGGCTTTAAACTAATTAGGGGGGGGGAGGGTGCGAGGGTAGGTGACGCTACGAGGTCTAAAGTTAAGGATAGGGTACAGGTAAGGGAAGAGGCCAAGGATGTCCCAATTGGTGGCGTTACGGCAAATAGGGTCCAGGTGAAGGCTGGGATGAAAGCGCTTTATCTGAATGCACGAAGCATTCGGAATAAAGTGGATGAGCTGGTGGCGCAGATCGACACAAATGGATACGATCTGGTGGCCATTACAGAGACGTGGCTGCAAGGTGACAGGGACTGGGAGATGAATGTACAGGGCTATCAAGTGTTTAGGAAGGATAGGCAGGAGGAAAGAGGGGGTGGCGTAGCTCTGCTGATTAAGGATAGTATCAAGGTGGTAGCAAGGGATGATATCGGAGCCAAAGAGCAGAACGTGGAATCGTTGTGGGTGGAGATTAGGAACAGCAAAGGGAGGAAGACGCTGGTGGGTGTCGTCTATAGGCCCCCGAATAATGATCTGGAGGTGGGGCGGGCTGTTAACACGCAAATAAGTGCGGCGTGCAGGAATGGGACGGCAGTAGTTATGGGAGATTTCAATCTGCATATTGATTGGTCGACCCATGTTGGACGAGGTGGGCTCGAGGAGGAGTTCTTGGAATGCTGCCGGGATAATTTCCTTGAACAGTGTGTGTTGGAGCCGACGAGGGAGCGAGCTATCTTGGATCTGGTGCTATGTAATGAGGCGGGTAGAATTAGGGACCTTGCGGTGAAGGATCCTCTTGGAGAGAGTGATCATTGTATGGTGGAGTTTCTGGTGCAGATGGAGGAGGAGAAAGTGGGTTCCCGGACACGCGTCCTTTGTTTGAATAGAGGGGAGTACGGTAGGATGAGAGAAGAATTGGCGAATGTGGACTGGGGGAGTGCGTTGGAAGGTAGGTCTGCTGAGGAGCAGTGGAGGATCTTTAAGGAGATCTTTCTTGGTGCTCAGCAGAAATTTATTCCGATGGTTAAAAAGGACAGTAGGAAGAGAGGTAATAAGCCGTGGATAACGAAGGAGGTGAAGGAAAGTGTTAAATTAAAAGCGGAGGAATTTAGAGTAGCTAAGAGTAGTGGGCGAGAAGAGGATTGGGAAAGGTTTAAATGTCAACAAAGATTGACAAAGAAGTTGATAAAGGAGGGTAGGAGAAGCTATGAGGCTGGGCTAGCACTTAATATAAAAAAGGATAGCAAGAGTTTTTATAAATATATAAAAAGGAAGAGGCTGGCTAGGGTGAACGTTGGTCCTTTAGAGGATGAGAAAGGGGAGCTAGTGGTAGGGGATGGGGATATGGCGAAGGTCTTGAATAACTTTTTTGTTTCGGTCTTCACGGAGGAGGACGTGAATAATTTGCCGGGTGTTAGCGATGGAAAGGTGGTAGGAATGGAGGGTCTTAATGACATTACTGTTACTAGAGAGGTGGTGCTCGACAGACTGGAGGGGCTGATTGTGGACAAGTCCCCAGGACCGGATGGAATGCATCCGAGGGTTCTGAAAGAAATGGCGGAGGTGATAGTGGATGCCTTGGTGGTTATTTTCCAGACGTCGCTGGATTCCGGGGAAGTGCCGGAAGATTGGAAAACGGCTAATGTTACGCCGTTGTTTAAGAAGGGTGCCAGGCAAAAGGCGGGGAATTATAGGCCGGTTAGTTTAACGTCTGTGGTAGGTAAAATGTTAGAATCCGTCATTAAGGAGGAAATTGCGAGGCATCTTGAAGGGAATTGCTTGATAGGGCGGACGCAACACGGTTTCATTAAAGGGAAGTCGTGTCTGACAAATTTACTGGAGTTCTATGAGGATGTGTCTAGGGCAGTGGATAGAGGAGAGCCGGTGGATGTGGTCTTTCTGGATTTTCAGAAGGCGTTTGACAAGGTACCTCACAAGAGGTTATTGCAGAAGGTCAGGGGACATGGAGTTGGGGGTAGGGTGTTAGCGTGGATAGAGGATTGGTTGTCAAATAGGAGGCAGAGAGTGGGGGTCAATGGGTGCTATTCGGATTGGCGGTTGGTGACTAGTGGGGTGCCCCAGGGGTCGGTGCTGGGGCCTCAGCTATTTACCATTTATATAGATGATCTGGAGGAGGGAACCGAGTGCAGGGTGTCGAAATTTGCTGATGACACCAAGATTGGGGGAAAGGCAAATTGTGCGGAGGGTGTGGAGAGTCTGCAGAAGGATCTAGATAGGCTGGGCGAATGGGCCAGGAAATGGCAAATGGAATTTAATGTTGGCAAGTGTGAGGTGGTCCACTTTGGTAGGAAGAATGGTAGGAAGGACTATTACTTACGTGGCGAAAAACTGCAGCAGGCGACGGTGCAGAGGGACCTCGGGGTCCTTGTGCATGAGTCGCAAAAACCCAGCTTGCAGGTGCAGCAGGTGGTCAGGAAGGCAAACGGGATGCTGGCCTTCATAGCGAGGGGGATTGAATATAAAAGTAGGGAGGTCTTGCTGCAGCTGTATAGGGCATTGGTGAGGCCGCAGCTGGAGTACTGTGTGCAGTTTTGGGCGCCGCACCTGCGCAAGGATATTTTGGCCCTGGAGGGAGTGCAGAGGAGGTTTACTAGGCTGATACCAGAGTTGAGGGGATTGAGCTATGAGGAGAGGCTGAATAAACTAGGCTTGTACTCGTTAGAGTTTAGAAGAATGAGGGGAGATCTCATTGAGACGTATAAGATGATGAATGGGATGGATAGGATAGAGGTGGAGAGACTCTTCCCGCTCAAAAAAGACAGTAGGACTAGGGGGCACAGCCTCAAGATAAAGGGGAGGCGGTTTAGAACGGAGTTGAGGAGGAACTTCTTCACTCAAAGGGTGGTGAATCTCTGGAATTCTCTGCCCGTTGAAGTGGTGGAGGCTGCCTCGCTAAATATTTTTAAGAAGCGGGTTGATGGGTTCTTGATAAGAGAGGGGATTAAGGGTTATGGGGAGAGGGCGGGAAAGTGGAACTGAGCCACAACAGATCAGCCATGATCTTATTGAATGGCGGGGCAGGCTCGAAGGGCTAGATGGCCTACTCCTGCTCCTATTTCTTATGTTCTTATGTTCTTAACATTGGATGTGGGCGAAATTTCTAGAAACAATAATGGGGGGAAAAAAATTAATAGTCCCACAGGAGAATGCAAATTCATTAAGGAGGGCAAGCACAGATTTATGGGTAAATCATGTTTAACTAACTCGGAAATGTTTGAGTTGATGAAGGGAATGCTGTTGATGTGCTGTACTTCCAGAAGTCATTTGATACAGTGCCACACAGCAGATTTGAGCTAAGTTATAGCCCATAGAATAAAAGGGACAAGAGCAACATGGAAAAGAGATCTGCTGTGTGGCAGAAAACGAGAGCGTAGTGGTAAATGAATGCTTTTTGGGATGGAGACAGGTTTGTCGTGGAGTTTCTTTCGGGGTCAGTGCTGGGACCCTTGCTTTTCCTGATATACATGAACGAATGAATATCGATGATACGAAACTTGGAAGTATTGTGAAATGAGAGGGGGGTAGTGAAGAACTTCAAAAGGTCGTAGATAAGCTGGTGGAAGGGCAGACAGGTGGCAGATGAAGTTCAATGTGTAGAAATGTGAAATGGTTCATTTTGGCTGCAGGGACATGCAGAGACAACAGAAAATAAAGGGTACAACTCTAAAGGAGGTGCATGAGTCGAGGTACCTTGGTGTGCATATGCAAAAGGCCATGAAGATGGCAGGACAGATTGCGAGAACAGTCAATGAAGTAAATGGTATCCTCGGTCTAATTAACAGGTGCATAGAGCATAAGAGAAAGGACGGAATGATGAAATTATATAAAACATTACTTCATCCTCATCTGGAGCATGTTGTCCAGTTCTGGACACCACACTTTCGGAAGGTTGTGGAGACAATAGAGAGAGCACAAAAAATATTTGTGGGAATAGTTCCAGTGATGAGTAACTTCAGTTATGAAGGCAGATTGGAGAAGGTAGGACTATGTTCCTTGCAGAAATGTTTGAGAGAAGATTTGATAGAGGTATTCAAAATTGTGAGGGGGCTGGACAGAGTAGATAGGGAGAAAATGTTTCCACTCGCGGTAGGATCGAGAATAAAAGAGCACAGATACAAAGTAACTGACAAAAGAAGCAAAAATTTATTTACACAGCAAATGGCTAAGGTGTTGAATGCCCAGCCTGGAAGTGTAGTGGAGGCAAATTCCATTGAAGTATTCAGGAGAACATGAGATGATTATTTGAACAGAAACAATGTGTAAGGGAACAGGGAAAAGGCAAAGAATGACAGTGCCATAATGCTCACTTCGAGAGCTGGTGCAGACACAATTGGGGGTGGGGGAAGACAAGCAAGTGGGCCACCTTCGACACTAAGAATTCCTTGATTACTAATACAATACTTCGGTAAGTCTAGTACAAAATAAAGTAGATCCAATCATTTATAGAAGAATCAAAACATTAGCGATAATAACTGATATGCTATATTTTTTAATGTATCCCATAGGATTACGCGAGCATAGACACATGAAACTGAAACAGCTGCTACTAGCAGGATTGGTAACCAGAGGATACAGATTTAATATAACTGGCAAGAAAGCCAGGGAGATGACTTTTTTTAAGCTTAGAGTTGCTCTGAATTGAAATGCAATACTTCAGCGAGGTAGAAGCAAATTAAATAATAACTTCCAACAATTTATATTTATATAGTGTCTTTAATGGAATAAAGTGCCATAAGACACCACAGAAGAATTATATATACAAAAACACCATACCACATAAGCAGATATTAGGTTAGATGGCCACAAGTTTGGTCACAGTGGTAGGTTTTAAAGAATGTCTTAAAAGGATAAAAGCAAGGTGGAAAGGTATTATGAGTGTGAGGTGTTATAAGATGGTTGTGTTAAACTGTTTCTTTTATTTCAAGGTGTAACAGAGTAATGTGGAGGTGTGTATTCTGCCCAGCATTAAGTCTATGTGACATAACTCACACGCAAAGGGATGCCCAGGGAAAGATCTATTGAAATTCAAGTATCAGTTTTCATTCCTGGAGACAAAAGATTGCTGGCCCTCCTATGGCAGACTTCAACTCTCAGGCAGCGTTGGATAGAGAGCCCGGACAGAGAGAAAAATCCCAGAGAGACAGACAGAGAGAGAGAATATGTGTGTGTGTGTGTGTGTGTGTGTGTGTGTGTGTGTGTGTGGGGAAAACAGCAGCTGTGCGCAGAGTGGGGTACAAGAGGGATGCTAGCAAAAGCTCTGATCAATGGAGACACAACATATGGAAACTTAAGGACCCTGAAAAATGTGCCCTGGTATAGCTGGCTGAGTGGACTTTGTCACTGGAAGCTGGCTGTGGGTTTCTCAAAAATACTGGTGGGAAAAGACTTCTGTTGGACACTGGGCAACATGACTCAGCAAAACAGGGAGAAGTGAGCCTGCTGGAAACTGGGAGTAACTTTGGACTTGTTCCAACAAAGATAATAGCAGAAAGTGTGGTGTAATGCATAATTACAGTGTAAAAGTAAGTAATCGTGCGGGGCGGGGGGTGGTATTTTCTGTAACATATTAGTTGCTTGCTAAGTAATATTTAATCTCTGATGATTTTAGTTTGTTTGTTACTGTTAAAGTTTTAAAACAGGAAATTTTATGGGAAGCTTTCAGTTGGTCAGAGGGAATTTCAGAGCTGAAGCATGGCTAATGTATAGTCAAGCAATTATAATCAGGAATGCTTTAGAGCTCAAATTTAGATGAGTAGACAAATTGCTGACAGTTGTCAGACTGGAAGAATTGGGGAAGGACAAAATCACGGAGGGATATGAAAACTGAGGACGATTTTTAAAGATTATGGTATGTTTAACCGGGAACCCATGTAGGTCAGTGAATTAGGTGAACTAGGCTTGCTGCAAAAATTAGGACACAGGAAGGAGATATTTGATGACCTCAATTTTACAGGGGGTAGAACGTGGGAGACCAATTAAGAGTGCTGGAGGCAACAGAAGCAAATACATAAACAAGAAAAAGGTACAGAGCTACAAAGAACAAGGATGTACAGCTAATTAGATGGCTATTTCAAAGGACAAGCACAGTGGGCCATCTACGCAGTACAATCCTATCAATTACAAAGTCAGAACTCTATAAAGAAAGGATTTGCATTTAAAGAGCACCTTTCTTGATCCCAGGGTATTTTAAAGCACTGAAACCCTTATAACCCTATCATCTGGCAATTCTAAAGCTTACCTTCCCAATCTTCAACCTTACTCTAATAAAAGATTTATATTTATATAGTGCCTTTGATTACCTTAAGGTATCCCAAAGCATTAAAAACCATCACCATTTCAAACCCCTCAATGACTTTGCCCTCACCTATCTTGGCAACCATATCGAGCCCTGCAACATTCCAGCACTTGTACAATTCTGGCCTTTTACAGATGTCTAATTTTCATTGCTCCACCACTGAGAGCCTTGGCTTTAGCTGTCTGCTAAATCAGCTGCTGATTCTTAGCTTCCGAGTGTTTACTCTCAATCTTCTAGTATCCCAGCCTTGAAACCTTAAAATTCAACATGGTGAAAATTTTCTTGGAGACTGCTTCCTCTACCTAAAGTAAGGCAGATCTTCCAGTCTTGTTTTAACACAAATTTGGTCTTTCGGATCTGAGCAAGAGCACTTACTCAAATTCCTGCAGTGAATCACGCTAACCTAGGCTCAATGTTTTCAGGAATATCTTGGAAAACCTTCCTCTCTCAAAGCCCATCACCAGGTCAATATAGTTTGCCCGCTACTAATTCAACTTACTTATATCTCTACAAACATCTACCTTTACCAAAACCTTTAGTACCTTTCAGGATTGACTTTAGTTCTGAAAACTAACCTAACAAACTCCATCTCCTACTTGTTCTTAGCCAATGTCTTTTCCATCTTCCATGGTTGTTTAGTCCCTCAGTACACTAGTTAAAAATATTTTAAAAATAAAACAAATCCTACAAAAGTCTCACCTCAATCTATAATAGCAACCTCTTAACTGTGCCTCTTCAGTTTGTAATTCTGGACTCATGCCTAAATCCCTCCCAGCCTCTACTAATGGTGGTACAGTCTATGGTCACAGTCCTTCCCTATGGAACACTCTCCTTGAAGCCCTCTGCCTCCCCTGCAAATATCCCTCCAAATCCGAGTTCAGCTGCAAAACAAAACAGCTGCATCTCTTCTAACTTTGCTTGAGCAATTTAGCAGAATAAGTGCATGAAAAGGTACTGATGAAACTGTTCAAAGCATAGTTATCATATTTGGTTTATAAGCAGATGTTAAGCCATCTTGCACTGAAGGCAGGAAGAATATTTTTAAGAGGTGCAGGTGTTGAGGTACAGATTCAGTAAATTTCATTTGAGATAACATGGAAAATTAAGCACAGATAAAATGGTGCACATCTTTAATCTTACCTTGGTAAAAGCGGGGTCTTACTTTTAGTTTACTGTGAGATTTATTCTGGAATGTGTATCATAAATATGCAAACAGAAATAAGTGTACACAATACAGAATCTGTCGATTTTTACAAACCCAAAAATTACTTAGTTTTTAAATAACATGAACAAAATACAAATATTTCTCAAAGGTAGAGAATATTTATTCCAGCTCAACTCAATTTGTTTTCTAAAATATTAGCAATCCATCTGTCATTTTGCAAATATACACATAATATTTAGAACTTAGTCATTTGGTCATAGAGAATTTGAATATTGTTTTTCATTTTGAATTCATCAAGACATTCACAAGAATACAATGCAAGGGAAATCAACAAATTTATACTGTATGAGAAGACAATGCTGATTGATTGGCAAGTAGACTCTGGTTTTTAAGTTTAAGCTATTTTATTAGTGTCACAAGTAGGTTTACATTAACACTGCAATGAAGTTACTGTGAAAATCCCCAAATGGTTGAGACATTATCATAGAGAATGCATAGGTTCCCTTACATTGTATGCCTGTGAATGTTCTGATGAATGTAGGATGAAAAGCTTCGACACAGTATTTAGAAAACGGAAGTGACAGTAAAGTCAGCACTATATATTTTCACACGTTTATTTTAAAAAACATTTAGGCTGATCTAATGTATTTAAGGGAAATAGTATTAAGGCCATAATTTAATCTCACTTACTCTGTCTCGCCCTATAGGAAGGGGCATTGCTGTGTAGAGGTTCTTCCTTCCGTCAAACACAGGCTTCCGATCACCAAAGATCTGATTTTTAAAATGCTGAACCATGTGTTCAACAATTTCCCTGAAAAGTAAAGTAATTGTCTTACTTCTGTAGCTGAATCAGTAAAAGCATCTTTTACTCAAAGCATTCAAATGAAATGCCTCAAGCTGATTTAATATCACTATTTTACACATTCTTCATCTTATCAAAATGTTTTCCAATTAATCCCTTTTATTTAAGCACAATGAAATTGCAGTTAAAATTGTAGAACACTTCAGAATCACATATGCAGCATCTTTCTACATTGTTAAGCATGGGTATGCTGTTGCACATCAGCAGACATGTGGTCCTTGACAGTGGGTAGGTCCAGTTGCAGTGGCAAGGGAATCTCGACGACTGGGGATATCCCCTACTGCTGCAGCCTTCATCCGCCATCACAGCCATTGATACCATAATAATATCTTCCACCTGATCTGCTGTTGAGGTTTTGGATTGCATGTTGTCTGGCTCCCCCACCCCTCTTACCATCATGGGTGGCCCTGCCTGGAGTTCAAGACTCCTGACGGCATCATTCTTGGGGATCAATGGAGTGTTCGAGCCTCTTCATCACAGCAAGATGGCAATCCAAGAAAATGTTCTTTTGGTCCCTCTGTCAAGAACTGTGCGTTTGGTGATCCACACCAGGTGTCTATCTAGAGGAAACCAACACAGCCCACACAGACAAGCTGTATGGCAATCAGTGAAAAGTGATGGGATCATGAGATCTGGAAGTTCCCAGCCTCAGACCGAGACATAGGTGGTGGAGTTTAATTCAGTCACCTCATTCTTGAAAACAGGAACAGGAAAACGTTTCAACATCTTTCTTCACAACTGAGCTATTCTCTTCAGGATCCACTCTGCTCACCCCGCAAGGGGAAAGGCTAGAAAAGGTGCCCTAAAAATAGTCTAATCCATCTGCAGCCTTACTGGAAAACCGTATCTAGCAGGCCCACCTATCTGCAGGTAGAAAATCAAATCTAAACTCAATTTTGGAACCTAGAATGTACAAACACTTACGGATAATTAGCAAAATAATCAGTCACAATGGAGAACTGCCCTTGTTGTCCATGAACTGAGGCATTTCAACACTGATGCTGTGATACAGGAGGCCCAAAGAGCAGGCAGAGGGCAGCTGAGGAAAGATGCCAGTGGTTACAGCTTATTCTAGAGGAGAGGAAAACCCGAAGATCAGCCAAGGATGCACGGAATTGGATTCGCCATCAACGACAAACTTATCAACCAACTTTGAGTTTCCTGTCAGCATCAATGGGCACCTCATGACTTTCCACCTACAACCTGCCAAGAACCAGTAGGTAACAGTCCTGAGTACCTACTTCCTAACCCTTGATGCCAATGACGAATCCAAAGAAGCCTTTACTCCATCCTGGACACCACACTCTCCAACATTCCCAAGGATGATAAAATCTTCCTCCTTGAGGACTTCAACACCAGGATTGGAAAGGACTCCCAACTCTGAAAAGGAACTATCAGCAAGGAAGGAGTTGGGAATTGCAACTCCAATGGGGTTCTCCTGATCACCAAGTGCGTGAAACGCCAGCTTGTCAACACTGTTCCGCCAAAAAGATATGTTCAAAGCTTCCTGGAAGCACCGACGATCAAAGATGCCAGCAGAGATTTTCAAACCTGGAGAAGAGAAAACCCAATTATCCACATCAGCTGTTCATGAAAGTCTGGGACTGAGAAAAAATTCCTGCCAACCTCAGGGATGCTGTCATCACTGCCAAGCAGACTGTGGGAATTACCAAGGAATCGCCCTATGGTCCATTGCTGGGAATATCCGCACCTGCGCAAAGATATTTTGGCCTTGGAGGGAGTGCAGAGGAGGTTTACTAGGCTGATACCGGAGTTGAGGGGGTTGAGCTATGAGGAGAGGCTGAATAAACTGGGCTTGTACTCGTTAGAGTTTAGAAGAATGAGAGGAGATCTCATTGAGACGTATAAGATGATGAATGGGATGGATAGGATAGAGGTGGAAAGACTCTTCCCGCTCAAAAAAGACAATAGGACTAGGGGGCACAGCCTCAAGATAAAAGGGGGGCGGTTTAGAACGGAGTTGAGGAGGAACTTCTTCACTCAAAGGGTGGTGAATCTCTGGAATTCTCTGCCCGTTGAAGTGGTGGAGGCTGCCTCGCTAAATATTTTTAAGACGCGGGTTGATGGGTTTTTGATAGGAGAGGGGATTAAGGGTTATGGGGAGAGGGCGGGAAAGTGGAACTGAGCAGCGACAGATCAGCCATGATCTTATTGAATGGCGGGGCAGGCTCGAAGGGCTGGATGGCCTACTCCTGCTCCTATTTCTTATGTTCTTATGTTCAAATCCTCACCAGCCGCCTTCTTCCAGTTTCTGAAATAACCCTTCCAGAAAGCCACTGTAGCTTCCAACCAAATGTGGAGCAATGGACATGATTGAGCAGTGACAACAACTCAACATAAGAGAAACAACAGGAGCAGCAACCACGCATTCATCGATCTGATCAAGGCTTTTGACTCAGTCGACTCCAAGAGCTCCAAAAAATTGGTTAAACATGATTTTTTTTCACAAAACCATGCTGAGTCTGACTGCTTTGACTTTTTCCAAATGCCCTGTTATAACATCTGTTGCTTCTTGCTTTGTCTCCCTCCTTTTCAGAATAAAGGAGTTACATTTGCTATTTTCCAATCTAATCTTCTACAAATCTTGGGTAATTTGGAAAATTAAAACCAATGCATCAACTATTTCATTAGCCACTTCTTTCAAGACTTTTGGGTAAAGTCCATCCAGACCGTGGGATTTGTCAGCCCACATACCCAACAATTTGTTCAATACCACTTCCATGGTGACTGCAATTTTCCTGAGTTCCCCCCTCTCAAACATTTCCCGATTTAGTTATTTCTGGGATGTTACATGCGTTGTCTATCATGAAAACAGAGGCAAAATACCTGTTTAATTCATCCGCAAGAGCTCTACTTTCCATTACTAATTCACCAGACACTACCAGACTAACACTGTTAACTTTTATTATTTAAGTATCTGTCAAAATTTTTACCATTCATCTTTACATCACCAGTTCGCTTTTTCTCATACTCTACTTTTTCCTCAATACATGTGTCATTCTTTGACGTTGTTCATAATCTGTTCAATCTTCTGACCTGCCACTTGCCTCTGTGCAAATATGTGCTTTTTCTTTAAGTATATGACTGTCTTTAACTTTTTTTAGTTAATCATGGGTGATGGATCCTTCCCTTGGAACTTTTCTCTCTCGATGAAATGTGTCTGCTTTGCTTATTCTGGAAATAACCCTTTCAACGTCTGCCACTGAACATCTGTTGATCTATCACTGAAGCTTATTTGCCAGTTCACTTTGGCTAGCTCTACTTTTATGCATTCATAAATAACCTTAAATGAAGGCAATTACAGGGCAGCACGGTAGCACAGTGGTTAACACTGCAGCGCCAAGGACCCAGGTTCGATTCCTGGCTTGGGTCACTGTCTGTGTGGCATTTGCACATTCTCCCCGTGTCTGCGTGGGTTTCCTCCCACATTCTGAATACGAGCTGGTTAGGTGAATTGACTCGAACAGGCGCCAGACTGCGGCAACTAGGGGAATTTCACAATGACCTCATTGCGGTGTTAATGTAAGCCTTACTTGTGATTAATAAATAAACTTTAACTTTTAAAAGTCTAATCTGGATACACTTCTCTCCCTCAAACCGAATGTAAAATTCAGCCATATTATGATTACTGCTACCTAAGGATGTCTTCATTACAAGGTTATTAATCCTATCCTATTGCACAATACCAAGTCTAATGAAGCCTGCCCTCTGGTTGGCTCCAGAACATGCTGTTCTAAGAAACTATCCTGAAAATATTCTATGAACTCTCCATCTATGCCAATCTGATTTTTCCCAATCTATATGTAGTTTAAAACCTGCCACAATTATTGTTGTGCCTTTCTGACAAGCTCCCATTATCTCTTCTTTTACACTCTGTCCTACCATGTAATCACAATTAAGGGGCCTGTTCACCACTCCCACAAGTGACTTCTTGCCTTTGTAATTTCTCATCTCAACCCAAACTGCTTCTACATCCTGGTTTCCAACACTTAGACCATCCTTCTTTAATGTGCTAATATCATCATTGACTAACAGAACCACCACTCCATCTGTTCTTAATTTCCTGTCCTTTCTAAATATCATACACCTCAATGTTCAGGTCCCAATCTATGTCACCCCGTGGCCAAGTCTCTGCAGCAGCTATCAGGTCACGCTTACCAATTCATCTGTTTTGCTACGACCAAGTTTAGCCTTTGGACAAGATGTGACAAGTCAAAGGGCAGGAGATGAAGGAACCAGGTTACACAGATTTGATTCAAATATCATACAATCTAGGAGGAAAGGAATTCTTGCTGTGCTGGGTGTTGTATATTTCCAGTGAACTGAAAGATCATATCTCATTAACAGTAAACTTTAACAGACTACATGTTCCATTTGAGAACAGTTTTCCAACTTGAAAGAACCCAGAATGCTTAATCAAATTTATTGTTCAATGTTGAGTACTTCCTCTTTTTGGTGGCATCAGATTAAGGTGAGATTAACATGGCACATGCATTAGGAATTCAGATCATGCGAAATCCAGATTTCCTGACTACATAAGAAAGAAACTGGAAATGCTTTCATTCAAATTTAATATGGCAAGGATTTAAGCCTAAAGAATTGTACGGTAAGAGAGTTGACTCAAGGGTGGAGCATCAATGAGGGATGGATAGGGAAGAAATGAAATTTTAAAAATACATTTATTTGAATTAACAGTGACTAAGAAAGAGTCCTCAGACTGCCAAAAAAATCACAACACAAAAAGGGATAAAAAACTGACAGCAGAAAAAATACGTAAAAGGAGAATAAGCCGTCTTTGTCGCAACTCTGAACATCCCCACGATTTCAGACAGGGTCAATAATGCTGTCCACAAACTGGGCAAAAAAATAGCCCAAGCCACAGAATGTGTAATTACAACAGTACTCGAAATCTAATCTCACTGGCATTCATTTTCCTCTGCAAGTGTTTATCCACTGCAACAAAACACTGGTGATTATGGTTACTTTTGAGCACAAAGCCACAATTCGCGGAAGCCATTGCACAGCTCCAGACTTCATTGTCTCCACCTTAAGCAACACCAAGGGAAGTTTAGCTCCTTTTTCTTCCCCTGGACAATATGACTGCTTCCCATTCAAACACATCACCTGATTTGAAAATTTTCAATCCAGGCCTCAGGGTCACTGCTGCACCTGACGCTAACTCTACATATTCTTTCCTTCGGGTCCCAGCCATGCTAAGGGATGAAATAATTTTTCACTTCAGTTGGTTCACAGACTAAATTTATGCAGGATCCTCGAAGCAATCTTTTGGTATCAGGACAGTTAGACAGTTCAGGTTCACAATAACTCATCGAGAGCTTCAAGTTTTTAGGTGTCCAGATCACCAACAACTATCCTGGTCCCTCCACGCAAATGCTATAGTTAAGAAAGCAAGCATACCGATGCCTCTACAGATTCTCAGGAGGCTAAAGAAATTCGGCATGACCACGACAACTTTCACCAACCTTTACTGATGCATCGTAGAAAACACCCTTTCCAGATGTATCACAGCCTGGTATGGCTCCTGCTCTGACCAAGACTGCAATAAACTACAAAGGGTTGTGAACATAAGTCAGCCTCCCATCCATTGACTTTGTCTATGCTTCCTGCTACCTTAGAAAAGCAGCCAGCATAACCAAGGACTCCACACACCCTGGACATATTCTCTTCCACCTTCTTCCATTGGAATAAAGATACAAAAGTCTGAGACAATGTACCAATCGACTCAAGAGCAGCTTCTTCCCTGCTGCCAGACTTTTGACTGGACATTTGTTTTAAGCTGATCTTTCTCTACACCGTATGAGACCGTACACTATTATTTTGCAACCTCTCTTTTCCTTCTCCCCTACATACTCTATGAACAGTCTCTGTAGTGCACAAGAAACAATACTTTTCACTGTATGCCAATAAATGTGACAATAATAAATCAAATCAAGCAGCAGACATTTCCCCTTTCAGACATTTCAAAAAGCAATATTATTTTACACTACCTGTTTACTCTTCTTGGACATTTATCTGGTTTTATATCTATATCATAATGGTAGATTTCAATTTTTGGAATGTCCACCTCAAAGAAGTTGGCCTGTAACTTGATTGGTCGACCCATAGTGCCAAAATCAGGTCTCACAGGTGGCTTGAAAGTTGACAGTGTCTGCACTGGCGGCGTTGGGGAAGCCGGATCTGGAAGAAAAAAGTATTTGCATGAGAATTAGAAATAGATCATGCTTATATAATCACCTACATTTATCCCAAAATTTCTGGCATTGACAGAAAGACACTCAAAATTTGAAGGATTCTTGCCAAGTCAACAATGTGTGCAAGCTAGATGACTCCTAAAATGTGTTTGTTTCAGAGTCATACAGCATAGAATGATGCCCATTCAGCCCACCATATCTGTACTGACTCTTTGCAAGAACAAACTAATTAGTCCCATTCCCATGCTCTTTTCCCACAGCCTCACGTTTGTCTTTTTTCAAATATATACCCAATTTCCTTCTGAAATTTATCAATGAATCTGCTTCTAAACGGCGCATAATTATGTAAAACATTTAGTTTCCTCTTTAGTTCCTTCATCACTGTTCCAGAACCTGGGACTGTGAAAGCAGTTTCTCCTTACTTACTCAATCTTTCATAATTTTAAATATCTATATATTAATTTTCACATAATGCTCTCTGCTCCAAGAAAGACTATTAGCTTCTCCAGTCTCTCATTCCTATTAGAGTCATAGAGGTTTACAGCATGGAAACAGGCCCTTCGGCCCAATTTATCCATGCCACCCAGTTTTTAACCATTAAGCTAGTCCCAATTGCCTGCATTTGGCCCTTATCCCTTTGTTCCAATCTTACCTATTGCCTTTTAAAAGGCAAAACTGCACCCATCTTTACTACTGCCTCTGGCAGCTCATTCCAGACACTCACCATCCTCTGAGAAAAAATTGCTCCTCTGGACCCTTTTGTATCTGTCCCCTCCTGCCTTAAACAATGCCTTTGGTTTTAGACTCCCACTATCTTTGGGAAAAGATGCTGACTATCTACCTAGGTCCTCGTTATTTTGTAAACCTCTAAGACCACCCCTAAGCCTTCTATGCTCCAGGGAAAAAAGTCCCAGTTTATTCAGCCTATCCTTATAAGTCAAACCATCAAGTCAGAGTAGCATCCTAGTAAATCTTGCCTGCACTCTTTCTAATTTAATAATATTCTTTCTATAATAGGATGACGAGAACTGTACACTGTATTTCAAGTGTGGCCTCATCAACGTCTTGTACAACTTCAACAAGCCATCCCAACTCCATAGATTACGATCACATTTTAGTTTTGAACTAATAATTCAACCAGGTTTATTGCTGGCCTTAATACGTTGTTAAAATTATACTTGTCACTGACACAGTGGGCAGAATTCTCCCATTTTTAGACTAGGTTCCACGGAGAAGAAATGTGGAGTTCTCTTGCTGTGGCAGCCGGTGGGAAAACATGCTAAATTTTCCAGCCCTGACTTCATTAACCATGCATCTGGGTGTTTTGACACCATATTCAGTGGTGGGGCAAGGCTGGAAGGCATGTAGCCTATCATGTCCAGGTGCCATACTGAAATGGTACCCAACATCACTGACCCACTGCTGAAGAAAGTTGGGCCTGCTGAAAATGAAAATAGATCTTCAGGAGCACCTTGAGACCTGAAAGTAGACCTGAAGATGAAGATCAGTCTCCAGGAATATGCAGAAGCTGGACCCCGTCCAGGGCATTTAATCTGGAAGATCCACCTGCAGGTGCTTCCTTGACCCAATGTTGCAGTGATCCAGGGTGCAGGATTGCGGGCGGCCTCCATCCTGATCTCTGAAGACCGCTCCAGGCATCTGAGTGCTAACGTCTGCATGCCATTTTGATCCCAACATGTTGCACACTGGCATGTTTTCCTGCTGGCATTAGGGAGAATCGCATGCAAGGAATCAGGCCTTCATCTGAATCCCATTAACGGAATGCAAATAAGGTTCATGCCAACCTCTGATGGATTTTCTGATGCACTATTATGGAATGAAAGAATCTATGACAGAGACAAGCTCTTTGTCCCAGCCGGGTTCATGCTGACCAAAATGCCCCTCTAAGCTAACCCCATTTACTTGCATGTAGCCCATATGCCTCTAAACCTTTCCTATCCATGTATCCATCCAAGTGCCTTTTAAATATTGTCAATGTACTTGCCTCATCCACTTCCTCTGGCAGCTCATTCCACAAAGATATCACCCTCTGTGTACAAACATTGCTCCTGAGGTTCCCATTCTTTCCCCTCTTAACTTAAACCTATGATCTCGAGTTCTCAATTTGAATCTTCCATTCATCCTATCCATGCCTTTCATGATCTTATACATTTCTATAAGATCAGCCCTGTCTCCTACGCTCCAAAGAAAGAAATCCTAGCCTGTCCAATCTCTCCCAATCAGTCCTGGCAACATCCTAGTAAATCTCTTTTGCACGCTTTCCAGTTTAATAACATCTTTCCAAAACTGAACACAATACTCCAAGTGCTGCCTCACCAACATCCTGTACAACTGCAACATCACTTCCCAACTTCAATACTCAATCCTCTGACTGATGAAGGCCAAAGCCTTCTTCACGGCCCTATCTACCTGCGACTCCACTTTTAATGCACTGACCTCCAAGATCCCTCGGTTCCAGGCTAATCCTCAAAGTGCTACCTTGATTTGACTTTCCAAAGTGCAACATTTATCTGTATTGAACTCAAATGGCTATTTCTCAGCCCACTTCCTCACTTTCCCTCCAGATTATTTATATACACTACAAACAGCAGAGGTTCCTGCACTGATCTCTGTGGACCACCAGTAGCTACAGATCTCCATTTTGAAAAACAACCTTCCACCATTACTGTCTTCTATTCTCTTTAACATATAACTTCTTAAAATTGTAATAATCTTCATGGCAGTACTGTGCATAACACACTTTGTGCAATTCTAACTCATCACTAAGTTACTTCTACCACCTTCACCAGACCTATGAACATTTCTTGCCACTGGATTTGGAGGATCTTATGAAAACATGCCTGATACTCCTCCAGTACTTTCTGATGTCTGCTGTAGGTTGTCCAAGATTCCATACTAATAGGAACACTGGGATCACTGCTCATGGCGACGACCTTACTCTCGGTTTTGAGACCCTGGTCCTCAAAAAGGCCGAGTGGCACATTGGAGGTGATGACAAATTGAGGTCTACGTCTGCCTTCATCACGAAACTGCTCCCAAGATCATGGGCACATTTTCCAAGGTCCTTAATTGAAGATGGGAGGTAGTTTTGTGTTGTGGGAGCTGTTTGGAAGAGGACCTTAATTTTCCGGGTGTTTAGTGAAATGCCCACTTTCACAGGTGCTTCCGAGGAGATATTGACAGACTCAGTTTCTGAGTGAGCGCACACACACGAACGTCTTCTGCATACTGGGGATTTACAGTCAGAGTGATTTTGAGTTGAAGACAGTAGGTATAGGATGAACAGCTTCTCCTCTATTCTGTCAATCATTTCCATATATTTGTGTCACATGCTGGAATAAGGTACAATACCGCAGTGAGAAAGATGGAGAAAAGGGTTAGTGTGATGGTAAAACCTGTGGTGGTTCCACTGGTGCGAATCTTGGCTTGCATAACATCGTGCAGTAGGCAGAGGATGGTGACAAATCCCTGAGGGCAGCTGAATTTGGGGAAGGTACTCTATAAGCCAGATGACAGAGTCAAGGCTTTTATGAGGTCAAAAAGGCCATGTTTGCAGTTGCTACTCGTCCTTGCATTTTTCTTGAGATTACTGTGCGGTGAAGATCATGTGGCAAGAAAGGTAGTCCCAACAGCAGCAAAATCCTCTTCCAAGACAACAAGCTCAGGGGGTTGAGATGCTAATCATTCAAAACCACTCCCAGAAGGATAGCAACAACATTTTTGAGGTGTGCTCAAAGCATCCCTGGAGAGATGTAACATCTCTGCCAACTCTCTTGGCTTGTGACTGACTGAAATGGAGAAAGTTTCTTTAGAAGGATGCCAAATATATTGAAATACTTTGTCAGAAGCATGCAAAGGAAAAGTCAAAACGTCGGAGGGAGCAGACATCAACATCTCATCTGTCTGACCCTTCAAGTGCCACCTGTCTGACAATATTACCTATCTCAGGACAGAGTGGAAGCAATCCTTGATGCTGAGAGAATGCCTAAAGAGGAACAGCAATGTTAATCCTCATGTAACTTAGCTTCAGATGATCTGTTCGGACACGAAGAGTTGGAAGAATAAAATCTTTAATCTGACTATGCTGCTGTGGGTTTTGCATTTTAAGTGAACATGAAAATGTAAAACAAACTATTACACTTTACCTAAATTCTAGTCTTAGAAAGGTCTAGACGCATAAACATTTAAAATTTACCATTATTCCTGGAGAAAAAAAATCAGAATAAATAAATGTATTTTTTGCCCAAAATAATGATACCTATCATTTTGGCTCAGATTGAGTGTAGTATCGACATGCTGTGCTTGGTTAAAGTCATCAGGTTACATTTTAGCTTCATTTGAAGCAATTTTTAAAAGTGGTATCTCGGCCTTTTGGCTAAGATCAAGCTTGGAGGAGGAGCTATGCTTACTCCAATCAGCTTGGATCATGGAGATGAAGCCCAAGATAGGAGGTGAGAACCTTGTCTTGTCAGCTTGGATCAGGAATGTCTCAACTGGTCGAGACTTTGAATAGGACCGGATTTGATTGAATTGGAATAAAACCAAAAAAAACTATTAAAAATGATGAACAAATGTGAGAACAGCGCAACATAAAAAATAAAAATGTATCAGAATAAAAATGTGCATCAGATGTATATATCGTGACTATCTACTTTGGCAGCACTTTTCACAGGTCCTTATCTAGGTTAAAAGACATGCTCCTCCTAGCAAAACGTTGCCTTATATACAACGATAAACAAATAACAATTTTGATCAAGCAAGCTAAAGAACCAAGTTAGTGTAAATACTAAGGGGCTGTTTGCACCATGTGCAATACCCTAGGACATTAACAGATTTTTTTTTAAGTTCCCTTCCTCCATCTTACCAAGTTTTGCACAATTTTCTATTCTTTCATGCATCTGTCATATTCTGCATGGAGGTCGGTCGGTCACCAGTGGAGTGCCCCAGGGATCTGTTCCGGGACCTTTACTCTTTGTGATTTTTATAAGTGACCTGGATGAGGAAGTGGATGGATGGATTGGTAAGTTTGCTGATGACACAAGGGTTGGAGGTGTTGTGGATAGTGTGGAGGGATGTAAGAAGTTGCAGCGAGACATTGCTAGGATGCAAGACTGGGTGGAGAAGTGGCAGACGGAGTTCAACCCAGATAAGTGTGAAGTGGTTCATCTGGCAGGTCAAATAGGATGGCAGAATATAATATTAATGGTAGGACTCTTGGCAGTGTGGAAGTGCAGAAGGATCTTGGGGTCCGAGTTCATAGGACACTCGAAGCAGCTGCGCAGGTTGAAGCTGTGGTTAAGAAGGCGTATGGCGTACTGACTTTCATCAATCGAGGAATTGAGTTCAGGAGTCTAGAGATAATGTTGCAGTTATGTAGGACCCTGGTCAAACCCTACTTGGAGTACTATGCTCATTTCTGGTCGCCTCATTACAGGAAGGATGTGCAAGCCATAGCAAGGGTGCAGAGGAGATTTACAAGGATGTTGCCTGGATTGGGGAGCATGCCTTATGAGGATAGGTTGAGGGAGCTTGGCCTTTTCTCCTTGGAGAGACAAAGGATGAGGGGTGACGTGATAGAGGTGTATAAGATGTTGAGAGGTATTGATCAAGTGGATAGTCAGAGGCTTTTTCTCAGGGCTGAAATGGTTGCCACAAGAGGACACATGCTTAAGGTCCTGGGGAGTAGGTACAGAGACGACGTCAGGGGTAAGTTTTTCACTCAGAGTGGTGGGTGCATGGAATGGGCTGCCGGCAACTGTGGTGGGGGTAGATTCGGTAGGGTCTTTTAAGAGACTTTTAAGTATATGGAACTTAGTAAGAAAGAGGGTCATAGGTAAGTCTAGTAATCTTTAAGGTCGGGACATGTTCGGCACAACTCTGTGGGCAGAAGGGCCTGTATTGTGCTGTAGTTTTTCTATGTACGTCAGGAGGCAGCCTATTTCCATGCTCTTTCTCTCTGGACATTCACAGGGAGGAATAAAGAGAAATCCTGAATATTCACTCCATATGCATCCATTTAAGAAAGCAGTTGGCTCTGTTCACCGACCTAAAAACAAAAGAACCAACAGGAGTCGTCGGCAATTTAGCCACTCAAACCTGTTCCACCATTCAATATGATCATGGCTGATCTCATCTCGGCCTCAATTCCACTTTCCTGCTCGTTCTCCATAACCCTTACTAATTGAATAAGTTTAAAAAGGAGACAGATTTTTATTGTCCCAGCAACTACCACACCCTGGGGTAGTGAATTCCACAGACTCACCACTCTTTCAGAGAAGTAGTTTCTCCTCATCTGTTTTGAATCTGCTACCATTTACCTTAAAACTATGACCTCCTGTCCTAGGTTGTCCCAAAAGAGGAGGTGCCTGCTCTACATCCACTTGTCAGTGCCTTTTATCATTTTACATACTTATATTAGATCTCTCATTCTTAACCCTGGAAAGTATAGGCCTAAACTGCTCAATCTCTCTTCACAAGATAAATCCCTCATTTCTGGAATGAATCGAGTGAACCTCCTCCAAGTCCTCCAATGCCACTTTACTTCAATCTGGTTGGTTAAAGACCAGACACACAGAGTTCCTTGAAGTTTGCATCTCTAACTTGCAGTAACTTCCAGTGCAAAATGTCACAGAAGTTAAATGGACAAGCCAAGTCTAATAAACAGATGAGGGCAGGGGAAGAACAATATTAACATAGTTTGTTCAGCAACTATGGTAAATTCTGGGCCAAAGGAATAAGGAAATATCCCTCAGGGTTGAAGAAAGAATAAGTCCTGCCTAGAATATTTGAATACAAGACAAATCTAGCGATGGTACTTCAATGTTTATTAGGCTATCAGAGTGGGTAAAATATTGGAAAACTGCATAGCAATGGCTGAAGTAAAGATGGAGAACAGTTACAGGACATTATCCTATTATCTGCCAAAATGGGAAACCTTAATATTTTGCTTGCTCGAATTCTTTAGAGTAATTCATTCCAATAAAATCATTTAATTAAGCATCCAAATGTGGCTACTATTCAAGCTGCATTTTGTGAGTATTTCATTTCTCATTATTCACACAAAATATTTCATCACAAGTTTTCATTTCAAGACTATGAACTTTACTAAAAAAATGAAGGTTCAGCATTTTCAAAAGAAATTATTCTACTTCTGAAGGAAAATTAACTCAGTGGAAATTGTTCCCAGTTTTGTTATGCATGCACTGCACTGGTTAATATTTTATTTGCATTTTTTTGACTTGTGAACTACTTTTAATCATAAAAAAGATTAGTTTAGCCTTAATGCAGTATTGATATTTCCCAGATTTCTAAATGCCAAAGTGTACACAGTGGGCGTCCTGTGTTTTCTCCAAATGCTCAGGGAGACTGGAGTTGATTACTAGAACTGAGCTACACTGACTCAAAGTTTAAAAAACACAGGTTTTAAAAGATAGGAGAGATGGTCAACTTATAGAAACAAGAAAGCTGCCACCAGAAGAAAAATACGTTCAAGAAAAAAGCATTTGATGGGCTTGATTTAAAAAGAAAGCTGGTAGTAAATAGAATAGTGCTGGGGCATAGTGCTTGCATCTAGTGTTTCTTAACCATGTAGAAGCAAGTACAGGTTTGTCAAATTTACTGACAGCACCAAAGTAGGGAAAGCAATAGTGTCAACTGATGTGGTCACTAAAACAGGATTTAAATCAGCACTCAACTGGAGACAGAATTGGAAATTTAAATTGAATACTGATTAACGAACAATATTATATATTGGGCAGAACATGTGAGAAACAGATTTACAATGACAAGAATAGAATTAATGAGAAAAAGTGCCTTGAAGTTATAATCAATCCTTTGTTTTCAATGTTTCGAAAACATGGTAAGTTATTGAAAAATCAAAGTTACTGAAAAATCGAATCAAATTCTCAAGGTTTCTGTTCAGAACAGTGAAGGAAATCTGTAGAGATAATTGGGAGGGTTCATGATTGCTCAGACTGCATTCACTTTAAATTGAGTTCTTCACAACATAAGAAAGAATAGGCGATTTAACTCTTCAAGCCTGCTTCACCGTTCAATGTAATCATAGCAGTCACTCCATCTTTCCATACTATCTTGTACCCCCTTCATATCTAAAACTGAGTTCTGTCTTGAAAACTCCACGTTAAATATCACTTGGAAGAAACAATGGGGATTGCAAGGTCACAGAATTTATGCTGGGTGTGGAACTTCAGCATCTATCATTAAGAGTGTCTCTCAGTAGCACCAACTAACCAAGTCCTGAAGGATTTATCTGGCAGACTGAGCCTACAGCAGTTGGATCATCAACACAAGGGAGAAATCTATTTGACATTACCCTTACCAATACACCTGCGGCAAATACATCTGTCCATGACAGTATTAGCAAGAATGCCCACTTACTCACTTGACTTTGAAGACAAAGTCCAGTTTTCCATACAGAGAATACCATCCATTGTGTTGTGGATAGGTTCAAAACATATCTAGCTACTCAAAACTGGACATCTATGTCGCACTGTGGGCCGCCATCAGCAGCAGAAATGAGCTCCAACATAATCGATACCTGTACAGCACACCACTCATTCAACCATTACCAGCGAGCAAGGGACAAATTCTGGTTCAATTGACTGTGTAGGAAAGTATGCCAGAAGCAGCAACAGGTATAGCTGAGGGTTACCAGTCTGGTTAAGCTATAACACAGGACTACAATCTTGCTAACAGTCAAGGAAATATGCTGTGGACACAGCTAAATAGCCTCACAAGCAACAGATTTGACAAGAGCTCTGAAGTCCTCCCATATCCAATCATGAATGGAGGTATACAATTAAACTACTAACACAAAAAGGATGCTGTATGAACAACACCATCGTAAAAGTGCCATGTTGGACTCTGGCATCAATGTCATGATACTCACTCGGAGACAGCGGGAGTGGATACGATGGACCTCCTTCTGCACCGTAACAATTCTGTGATACAACACTGATATCTACCCAACATGAAAAATTGTCTAGGTATGTTACATCCACAAGAAGCTGGGCAAGTCCAATCCAGCCAATCACTATCCCATCAAGTCTTCCTCAATCCTTGGCAAAATGTTAGAAAGTATCAACAGTGCTTTCTGATAGCATTAACTTGCCAATAAATTGCTCATCAATGCTCAATTTGGATTCTGCTAGAAGCACTTGGCTCCAGAACGCATTACAATTTCTCCATCTAATCAGCACCCCAGATACATCAATACTACCAGAAGCACCTGCTTGTTTTATGTTAATTAGAGTCATAGAGGTTCACAGCATGGAAACTGGCCCTTCGGCCCAACTTGTCCATGCCGTCCTTTTTTAAAACCCTTAAGCTAATCCCAATTGCCTGCATTTGGCCCATTTCCACTATATCCATCTTACCCATGTAACTACCTAAATGCTTTTTAAAAGTCAAAATTATACCCGCCTCCACTACTACTTCTGACAGTTTATTGAAGACAGTCACCACCCTCTATGTGAAAGAATTGCTCCTCATAACTTCAGATGTATACTCCTCCATTCAAAAGACTATTTTTATCAGGGTTAACACAGCGAAAGCAAAGAATACAAAATATTCTGCTCTAAATCTTGGAAGAATGGTATATCTTATATTACAGCTATTTCAACTGTTCACTAAAATGATTTTTAATTTGATAAAATTCCATTGATAAATAGAAATTACAAACATATTAAAATTGAAGATAAGAATTAGAATAATAGAAATGAGGAGAAAGTGATGAGCAGTTAAGGATTTCTAAGAGGAAGGAAATATTTCAAGAATTCAAAGAGAACCATACAGTATTTATATCAGAAAAGGAATTAAAAGTAAAGTCAATCCATTAAGAAGGTCATCCATATGTAGATGATCAAAATGTGGCACAAGCATTTGAAACGTACTTCACATCAGCCTTTATTAAAGAGAAAGATATCTAAGAGGAGGTCAATACTTAACTGCAAGGTGAGTGACAACGAAAAGGAGAACTTTAAGTAAGTCAGGTTAAATGAAGGGCTGAATCCCAAGTCAATAAAGCAGATCCTCCAACCCACGGGAAGGATCTGGATTGGTCCTGGAAATGATAATTTCAGGAATTTACTGAACACAGATCTGTGCTAGAGGACTGAAGATTGGCCAGTCTGGTGCACACTTCCAAAGGTGAAACAAAGAAAATCAGAGTAAGTATCACATTGCCTGGACAAAATTTTAAAGTTTTCAATTAAAGGATAGAAGTACCACTTACTTGTATAAACATTATTAGAATATGCCAGGGTTTCAAAAGGAACATGTATTTTATAGAACATAGAACACTACAGCACAAACAGGCCCTTCGGCCCACAAGTTGCGCTGATCAAATCCATACCTACCAGGCCATAGAACTATCTGTAACTCCCAATCCCATTAAATCCCATGTACTCATAATAAACCTCAATTTTACTTTAAGGTAGCTATGCATATGGTGTGATGGGGGGAGGACGGGGACTGGGCAAGATTAAGGTGCAAATTAAACAGTAGAAATGTAAATTGGTTAGGAAAGAAGAAAAGGGGAGAGGTTCAGCCTTTGCAGCCATTGCACTTGCAAGCACTCTGAAGAAGATATATCTAACTAGGTTCAGTTCTGAGCTTACTACAGTTCACTGCATATACAAATACTGGCTATATGCCTACAGTGAGTGGTGTCATAAACTGCCAATGATACCACAAAAGTCGGGACAGTTAATTTATTTCAAAAAGTGGATAATGAGATATTGATAAATGGGATAAAAACTGGTGGATGGAATTCAATATTTGTAATTGTAAGGTGACTTTTTTTGGAAAATGTCAGTAATAATGTCCCAGAAGGAAGTTGATGGTGGGGATGAAAGATCAGAAGAAGAGTTTTTGAATGCAAAAGCCAAGCGGCTGTGCAAAATTATTAATAAAGCCCCAGAATGTGGTTATGGTTAGATGAAAACAGAGCAATCTGGGTGTTCCAGTGCATGAATCACAAAAAGGCTAGCAAGTAGATCCAACAAATTAAGGCAGCAAATAGTATTTTGGCATTTATCAGAGGTGTTTAAAAATAGGGAAGTTATATTACAATTGTACAGGGTATTGGTGAGCCCTTGCTTGGAATACTGCTTACAGTTTTGGCCCCCGATCTTAAAAAGGATTTTAAAAAGTTTATTTGCCACAAGTAAGGTTACTTTAACAGTGCAATGAAGTTACTGTGAAATTCCCCTAGTCACCAGAGTCTGGCGCCTATTCGAGTCAATGCATCTAACCAGCATGTCTTTCAGAATGTGGGAGGAAACTGGAGCACCCAGAAGAAACCCACAGACAAGGGTAGAATGTGCAAAGTCCACACAGACAGTGACCCAAGCCAGGAATCGAAACCAGGTCCCTTGCACTGTGAAGCAGCAGTGCTAACCACTGTGCCATCATGCCATGGATATAGTGCAGTCCAAAGGAGATTCACCAAGCTAACCCCTGGGACGAGAGGGTTGTCCTACCAAGAAAGATTAAATAGTCTGGGTCTGCATTCCTCGGAGTATAAGATCCTAAGGGGGCTTGACAGGGTAGATGGTGAGATATTTTCACAAGTGGAGTCTTGAAAAAAGGGGACATTGCTACAAGATAAAGGACCAATCATTTAAAACTGAGGTGTGTAGAAATTTTTTCTCACAGAGGGTGGTGTATCTCTGGAATCCTCTGCCCCAAAGGATAGTAAAGCGAAGACTGATAACTCGAGAAATAGAGGGTTATGGGGAAATAGCACAGAGAAAGGAGTTGAGGCCAACATAGATCAGCCATGGTAGCACTGGTTAGTTTAACGCCTGTGGTAGGTAAAATGTTAGAATCCGTCATTAAGGAGGAAATTGCGAGGCATCTTGAAGGGAATTGCTTGATAGGGCGGACGCAACACGGTTTCATTAAAGGGAAGTCGTGTCTGACAAATTTACTGGAGTTCTATGAGGATGTGTCTAGGGCAGTGGATAGAGGAGAGCCGGTGGATGTGGTCTTTCTGGATTTTCAGAAGGCGTTTGACAAGGTACCTCACAAGAGGTTATTGCAGAAGGTCAGGGGACATGGAGTTGGGGGTAGGGTGTTAGCGTGGATAGAGGATTGGTTGTCAAATAGGAGGCAGAGAGTGGGGGTCAATGGGTGCTATTCGGATTGGTGGTTGGTGACTAGTGGGGTGCCCCAGGGGTCGGTGCTGGGGCCTCAGCTATTTACCATTTATATAGATGATCTGGAGGAGGGAACCGAGTGCAGGGTGTCGAA
Source organism: Carcharhinus amblyrhynchos (assembly GCF_965287045.1). Classification (NCBI taxonomy): domain Eukaryota; kingdom Metazoa; phylum Chordata; class Chondrichthyes; order Carcharhiniformes; family Carcharhinidae; genus Carcharhinus; species Carcharhinus amblyrhynchos. The sequence goes on along the minus strand of NC_137331.1, from coordinate 109,401,918 downwards.
ATTTGCTGATGACACCAAGATTGGGGGAAAGGCAAATTGTGCGGAGGGTGTGGAGAGTCTGCAGAAGGATCTAGATAGGCTGGGCGAATGGGCCAGGAAATGGCAAATGGAATTTAATGTTGGCAAGTGTGAGGTGGTCCACTTTGGTAGGAAGAATGGTAGGAAGGACTATTACTTACGTGGCGAAAAACTGCAGCAGGCGACGGTGCAGAGGGACCTCGGGGTCCTTGTGCATGAGTCGCAAAAACCCAGCTTGCAGGTGCAGCAGGTGGTCAGGAAGGCGAATGGGATGCTGGCCTTCATAGCGAGGGGGATTGAATATAAAAGTAGGGAGGTCTTGCTGCAGCTGTATAGGGCATTGGTGAGGCCGCAGCTGGAGTACTGTGTGCAGTTTTGGGCGCCGCACCTGCGCAAGGATATTTTGGCCTTGGAGGGAGTGCAGAGGAGGTTTACTAGGCTGATACCGGAGTTGAGGGGATTGAGCTATGAGGAGAGGCTGAATAAACTAGGCTTGTACTCGTTAGAGTTTAGAAGAATGAGGGGAGATCTCATTGAGACGTATAAGATGATGAATGGGATGGATAGGATAGAGGTGGAGAGACTCTTCCCGCTCAAAAAAGACAGTAGGACTAGGGGGCACAGCCTCAAGATAAAGGGGAGGCGGTTTAGAACGGAGTTGAGGAGGAACTTCTTCACTCAAAGGGTGGTGAATCTCTGGAATTCTCTGCCCGTTGAAGTGGTGGAGGCTGCCTCGCTAAATATTTTTAAGAAGCGGGTTGATGGGTTCTTGATAAGAGAGGGGATTAAGATTATGGGGAGAGGGCGGGAAAGTGGAACTGAGCCACAACAGATCAGCCATGATCTTATTGAATGGCGGGGCAGGCTCGAAGGGCTAGATGGCCTACTCCTGCTCCTATTTCTTATGTTCTTATGTTCACTGAATGGCGGGACAGGCTTAAAGGGCCCAGTGGCCTATTCCTCTTCTATTTCTTGTGTGCTGTGTTCTAGGGTTTAGTATTTTGAAGACCAACATGTATCGGGAGGTCAGACGCTTTAAAGAAAGCAGAATGTAGGATACTGCCTGGTCATCACGAAATACAATGATTTTTCCAAAAATGAAAAATTGTGATTTCTTTCAGCAGATAACAGAGCAAGTGGCAAATGATTGAAGGATAGGACAGGATAGGAACAAAGGAATAAGAGTAGGCCATTTAATTCCTGGAGCTTGATCCACTAGGAATCACATTTGATCTGCTGTTCACCGTATATCCATCTTTGCCCCATTCTCCCTTAACACCTTTGGTTAACAAAATCAATCTTAGCTAATTGAGATCATAATAATGTATCACTGAGATTGACTTTAGTTGAAAGTATTCCATATATTCTACCCCGAAACAAGTTATTATACTTCCATCTCACCACAGTAAACAATTCTCCAGGCTGCATAAAAACTTCCCAGCTACTAGATGTGTCAACACTTGTGTGTAAGGTTCAAAATTAGAGCAAAACAATAACAGAATAATGAATGACAAAGTCTTATTAAAACAAAGGAGAGTAAATATAAATAGTTTGTCTCTTTTTAATGGAACGATGAAAATAAATAGATACCAGCGCTGAAGCAATATATATCAGAAAATATTACAAAAAAGTGAAAAAGCAACAGGTTGAGGCCTGCATCCTAGAATACCGAAAAGGGATGAGGAGAAAGAGCAGGACTCTGACAACAGATAATCAAATAACCTTAGATGTGCAAGGAGTACCACAGGACTGCAGGGCCAGCTAATACAAAATCATTGCTTAAACGGGCAAAGGATAAACTGGTTATCTACAGGACAATCAGCCTAATTCAGCTCATCTGTTAAGTTTTAGCACTTGTCACCATTGTGCACTTAGAAATACACAAGTTAATTAAGATAAGACATCACATACTTGTTAACAGCAAATCAAAACTGACAGATTTCAGAGTTCTTTGAAAGAACAACAGAATAACTGACGAAAGAAGTTGAGTGGAAAATGGAAGTAATTTGACACATGTATTAGCACACAGTGCAAAGCACCGTTTCTTGCGCACTATAACAGAAAACATACGTGCATAGAGAAGGAAAGGAGGGTATAGAATGTAGTGCACTGTCATAGCTAGGGCAGAGAGAAAGATCAATTTAATATAAGGTAGGTCCATGCCCTGATGGCAGCAGGGAAGAAGCTGTTCTTGAGTCGGTTGGTACATGATCTCAGACTTTTGTATTTTTTTTCCGACAGAAGAAAGTGGAAGAGTATGTCCTGGGTACACAGGGTCCTTGATTATGGAGGCTGCTTTGCTGAAGCAGCAAGATGTGTAGACAGAGTCAATGGATGGGAGGCTGGTTTGTGTGACGGACTGGGCTTCATACACGGCTCTTTATAGTTTAATGCGGTCTTGGGCAGAGCAAGAGCCATACCAAGCTGTGATGCAACCAAAAAGAATGCTTTCTATGGCATATCTGTAAAAGTTGGAGAGAGTCATAGCTGACAAGCCAAATTTCCTTAGTCTTCTGAGAAAGTAGAGGCATTGGTGAGCTTTCTTAACTGTAGTGTTGATATGGGGGGGACCAGGGCAGGTTGTTGGTGATCTGAACACCTAAGAATTTGAAGGTCTTGACATTTCCAATTCATCCCCGATGGTGTAGACAGAACATGCTCTCCACTACCCTTCCTGAAGTTGATGACTGTCTCTTTTGTTCTGTTGACATTCAGGGAGGGATTACTGTTGTCGCATCAGCTCACCAGATTCTCTCTCATTCCTGTACGTGGTCTTGTCATTGTTTGAGGTTCAACCCACTATATCAGCAAACTTGAAAATCAAGTTGGAGGGGAATTTGGCCACACAGTCATAGGTTTATAAGGAGCATTAGGAGGCTGAGGACATAGCCTTGTGGGGCACCGGTGTTGAGGATGGTCGTGGAGGAGTTGTTGTTGTTGTCTATCCTTACCGATTGCGGTCTGTGGGTTAGGAAGTTCAGGATCCAACTCAGAGGGAGGAGCTGAGCCCCAGGCCATGGAGTTTGGAGATGAGTTTTGCAGGAATAATTGTGTTGAACTGTAGGCAATAAATAAGAGTTTGACATAGGTGACTTTGTTATCTAGGTGTTCCAGAGTTGAACGCAGGGCCAGGGAGATGGCGTCTGCTGTGGTAGGCAAACTGTAGTGGATCCAGGCAATCTGGGAGGCTGGAATTGATTTGTGTCATGAATAACCTTTCGAAGGACTTCATGTTTCTTATGAGAAATGCAAATAATTGATGTCTCGTAGTTTGTAATTTGGATGCTGCATTGAACAACATAACTTATATTTATATAGTATCGTTAACAGTAAAAACATCCTGGTGGAGCACAATCAGAAAGAAAAAAAGTTGACAAGGAGCCAAGAAAGGAGACATTAAGACAAGTGACCAAATGTTTGGCCAAAAAATGGGTTTTAAGAATTATCATAATGGAAGAAGGCCAAGCATTTGTTGAGGAAAATCCAGACCCTCGGGCCCAGGTGATTGAAAAGACAATTGACAATGACAGGAAAATGAAGTAGAGGCTTCAAAAAAGGACAGAGAGTTGGAGGAACATAAGAGTTCTGTGGACTGAAAGATGTTAAAAATAGGGCAGAGCAAGGCCCTGGAGAGATTTAAACACAAGTGAGATTTTGAAATCATAACATTGATGGACCGGCAGTTGACGTAGGTCAGTGAGCACAGTAATGATGGGCAAATGGGACATGACGTGTCTGACATCGGTTTCTGCCTTTTATAAACAATTCATGTCTATAATGCTTCTGGGGCAATGGGACATCAAGAATGTGAAAAAAATGCTATATAAATGCAAGCTTTTTCTTGGATGCAAGAGGCACAGGCTTGAAATCCGTGGCTTACAAAAAAGTGTTTAATTCTAAGCAATTTCAAGGAAAAGGGTATGGTTACAGACTACTCAAATAGGTATCTGATTAAAAGAGAAAGACAAGGAGATAAAATATAAACAAAATACTAACACTCTTGAAGACGACATTTAGGGATGCCGATATCAAAATCTTTGAAAGTAGGATACATTTAGAAAGTTGCCTGCAAAAGCATTTGGAATCTTAAGTTTTGTAAATGATGGTATAGAATACAAAAACAAAAAGAAAATGCCAAATCTAGAGATAAACTCACTTAGGGCCACATCCAGTATTTCAAAAAGATTATATAGAAAATACTGTATTTAGAAAAGATGTTACAGCCGCAGAGGGATAAGAACACAAGAATTGGGAAGAGGAGTAGACCATAGGACCTAACAATGCCTGCTCTGCCATTCAATACGATCATGGCTGAACTGGGGCTTCAACTCTGCTTTCTCACTTGCCCTCCCATATCCTTTGATTCCTCAGACACCAAAACTCTGTTTATCCCAGTATTAAACATATTCAACCCTCTAGGATAGTGAATTCTAAAGTTTCACCAGCCTTCGAATGAACAAATTTCTCATTTCAGTCCTAAACGATCACGTCATCACCTGAAACTGAGAGCTTGGGTGGGGTTTCCCAGCCAGGGGAAGTCTCAGCGTCAACCCTAGCAAGCCACTTCAGAATCTTAAATGTTTCAATGAGGTCACCCCTCATTCTTCTAAACTTCCAAGAATATTGACCCATTTTACTCAGCCACTTGTCATTGGATGACCAACTCATCACCATAATTAATCTAGTTAACTTCACTATACTGCCTCCAATCTATTATTTCCTCCCTAAAATATAGTAGCTAAAACGGCACATGGTATTGTTTGTGTGGTCTTACTACTGCACCGTACAATTGTTGAAAGATTTTCTTTTTCTAGTATATCTTGCAACAATTGCTTGCTATACCTGCATGCATAATTACTTATGTATTCCGATTACAAGTGCACCCAAAACTCTCTGAACGCCAACATTTGCATGTTTCACGCCTATTGAATAATATTTTGCTGACCCATCAGCAAATGTCTTGTACCGTTTTAGCATTCCTACCTATCTTTGCAACCAGTAAATAGATACATTATTCTGTCACTTCATCTAAGTCATTAAGATGGCTTGTATATAGATGAAACCCCAGCACTGACCCATGCAGCACTTCACTAGCCATAGTGTGCCAGCTTGAATAGCCCCCACTTACCCCTGCTCTCTGCTTCATACTCGTTAATCAATTCTCTATCCACACTACTATATCATCTCCAACTCTTAAGTATTGCAGATGAGATTTACTAAGACAGTACAAGGCATTTGCTGATGGGTCAGATCTCAAACAACAGCGAGACGGGAGTACAGGAAAGAGATAGAGAATCTGGTGAAATGGTATGATAACAATAATCTCTCCCTCAATGTCAGTAAAATGAAGGAGATAGTCATCGACTTCAGGAAAGATAATGGAGGACATGCCGCTGCTTACATCAACAGTGATAAGTGGAAATAAGAACATAAGAAATAGGAGCAGGAGTAGGCCATCTAGCCCTTCGAGCCTGCCCCACCATTCAATAAGATCATGGCTGATCTGTCGTGGCTCAGTTCCACATTCCCGCCCTCTCCCCATAACCCTTAATCCCCTCTCTTATCAAAAACCCATCAACCCGCGTCTTAAAAATATTTAGCGAGGTAGCCTCCACCACTTCAACGGACAGAGAATTCCAGAGATTCACCACCCTTTGAGTGAAGAAGTTCCTCCTCAACTCCGTTCTAAACTGCCCCCCCTTTATCTTGAGGCTGTCCTTTCTGAGCTGCAAGAGTCTCTCCACCTCTATCCTATCCATCCCATTCATCATTTTATACGTCTCAATGAGATCTCCCCTCATTCTTCTAAACTCTAACGAGTACAAGCCTAGTTTATTCAGCCTCTCCTCATAGCTCAACCCCCTCAACTCCGGCATCAGCCTAGTAAACCTCCTCTGCACTCCCTCCAAGGCCAAAATATCCTTGCGTAAGTACGGCGCCCAAAACTGCACACAGTACTCCAGCTGCGGCCTCACCAATGCCCTATACAGCCGCAGCAAGACCTCCCTACTTTTATATTCAATCCCCCTCGCTATGAAGGCCAGCATCCCATTCGCCTTCCTGCCCACCAAGTTCCTAGATGTTCAGATCAACAATCAGTTCTGCGGTCCCTCCATCCCGACGCTACAGTTAAGAAAGCTCACCAACACCTCTACTTTCTCAGAAGGCTAAGGAAATTTGGTATGTCTACTACAACTCTCACCAATTTTTACAGATGCACCATGGAAAACATCCTATCCAGTAGTATCAGAGTTTGGTATGGCTCGTGCACTGACCAAGACTGCAAGAAGCTTCAAAAGGTTGTGAATGTAGCCCAGTCCATCACACAAACCAGCCCTTCACCCATTCAGTCCGTCTACACTTCCTGCTGCCTCGAGAAAGCAGCCAGCATAATCAAGGATCCCTCACACCCTGGATATACTCTCTTCCCCTTCTTCCATCTGAAGACACATACCAACAGATTCAAGAACTTCTTCCCTGCTGCCATCAGACTTCTGAAAGGTACTACCACATATTAAGCTGATCTTTCTTTTCACCTTACCTGTAGGGGCAACACTATAGTCTACACTCTCTTTTTCATTTTCCCCTACGTACTTCATGATTAGCAAGTTTTGCCTATTGCAAGAACTAATACTTTTCACTGTATCCCAGTACATGACAGTAAAATCAAATTAAAAACATTTAGTTTTGACTAGACATTTCAGAAACCTTTTCACAGCACTAAAAGTTAGAATAGGTGCCTAAAATTATACATCGCTTTGATGAGATGAAGAGAGGTCAACTATTTCCAAACGTCAGTGAGTCAACGGGTACAAATTTTGGCTACTGCTGAATTTTACATAATTGTGACACTGGGCTCATAATTTGGGAAACTGGATAAATATTGATAACAAAATGTAGAAGGGTACAAGATTAAATGGATTGTTCTTTCAGCGAATCCACAGATGGTCAAAATCACCCTATTACAGAATTTTGTAGACATTTCAAAAACAGCAGCAAAGCCAGCTCTGGCATCATACCAAAACATACAAGATCAAATTTAGTTTTTGTGGGCTTTCGTTGCACTGTGTTTTTAAAAAAAACAAAGTTTTCTGTTCTTAAGTGTCAAGTTGAAAAGTGAGATGGTAGAATTGAAATTGTAGTGCAACCCTCCTTTCTCTCCCCCACATACACACCTCACACAAATAGGAACACAAAAAGCAATCTGTAATCATCCATCCTCCAAAACACCCGATCTGGCTTATCTTCTCTGGTAACTTCCAGCGAGCAATTTGTCCACCTCTCCCCAAAATCTTGGCGGTTATAAAAAGTAGAAATCTTTGGAGAGCACCACCAGGAGTTAATATCCTAATTAGAAGCTGGGTGCATCACAACACTGGGATGGTGAAGCCCCATTTAGCGGCACTGATGAAATCAACAGATTCTCCCTCTCTCCATCCAGCCATCCCATTCACGGTTATGTTCAATTTGAGAGATGGGGAACTTTCCAAGGCCTACAGTTAACCCCACACACACACAGAATGGCGAAAGCTGGCGGCAACAACTCGGCCTGGGCTTTAAAACGAGCGGGCGGGCGAGCGGTTTAGCCTGGCCACACGGCGCTCCTTTGGGAGGCACGTCGACTACCCGAGCCCGAGGCTTGGGTGCCGCCTAGAGCCGTGGGATGGGGGGTGGTGGGAAAGGGCTCCACCAAAACATCCCCAAGCTGCTCGAGCCTTCATGCTGAAGGTAGAGGAGAACCATTTTAACCGAGTGACTTACCGGGCTCGGCTGCAGAATACATCCTGGCTTCACGGCTCAGAGACAATATGGAATATGGGTAGATATTCCCCTGGTGTTTATGTCGAGTTAAGAAACGGGAAGGCGATATCCGGGGTAACGGGAAGGCAGGGTGAAGCACATGAACAACCTTCCCGCTGGGCCGACAGGGGCCTGGGGGATTGAAGCAGATACACAGAAAACCCCCCCCCTCCCCCGCGGGCCGCACACTCACTGAGGCTGCGACTCGGCCCGGTCCTGTGCGCAGGCGCAGCAGACGGCCCAAGCCCGCGCGCAGGCGCAACAGACGGGCCGGCGTCGCACGCCGGCGCAGCAGACGGCCCGGCCCCACGCGCGCAGGCGCAGCAGATGGCCCGGCCCCGGCGAGGCGGACGCCTGACGATCTGACGTCACCTCCCTGTCGTGCGACCTGACGTCATCCCGCTCCTCCCGCGGGGATATGGCGCCGCCGGCCTCGCGCGCCCGCCTTCCTAACCGCCGCCAAAGTGTAGTGCGCATGCGTCGGCTCGGTGTATTGGGTGTTAACCTGTGTGCCGTGTACCTGTGGGGACAAACCCAACCGTAACAACAGTCTGTGAGGAGAGGAAGCGGAGTTAATATGTTTAACTCTGTCAAGCAGAGTTTGTGTATGTTTATTTATTAGTGTCGCAAGTAAGGCTTGCATTAACACCGCAGTGAAGTTATTGTGCGAACCCCCTAGTCGCCGCAGTCCGGCGTCTGTTCGGGTACACTGAGGGAGCATTTAGCATGGCCAATGCGCCTAACCAGCACGTCTTTCAGACCATGGGAGGAAAGCAGAGCACCTGGAGAAAACCTACACAGACATGAGGAATATGTGCAAAATCCATGCAGACAGTGACCCAAGCACAGGAATTGAACCTGGGACCCTTGCATTGTGAAGCAGCATTGCTAACCACTGTACCACCTATGTGTCTATGCAGAGGGTTGTCTGTTTCTATATATGTAGGGTGTGTGTCCTTGTGTCTGTATTTATATAGTGTTTGCAAGTCAGAAAAGGATATTTTTTGTAACCAGTGCTCACTGCAAAAAGTATTTGGCATCCTAGGCAAAACTTCAGCCTGTTCCACTCCCCACCACAACCAACATTTGCAAATGAATGCAGTAAGGTGGTTCCACACAGTGGCTAAAAATTGTCAAACATCACAGATAGTCGAGCTGGTCTCCCTTGGTCTCAGCCTCCCACTTATCTGTTTCCACAGCACCAGGTTAACTCAGCACCGCTGACTAGATTTGCATACTCCATTCCCACATTTCTTCCTGGACTTCAACTCATATCACCATGAGATCACCCAGGTGATTTCTGAACAATGGAAACTTTGTGAACTGGTGGCACCACTCATTACAGAACCATGATGCTGGATAACATAAATTACTCTTAAAGTAAAGTTTATTTATTAGTCACAAGTAAAGCTTACATTAACACTGCAATGAAGTTACAGTGAAATTCCCCTTTCGGACACGAATACAGATTCTGCTTACACTACAATGCCAGAAACACTCCAAACCAGAAATGACAAGAGAATTTAGATGGAGATTTGGAAAAAGTGTTAATCTCAAATGTGTAAATATTTAGACTACATCTTCATGGTTGCAAGATCACATAAAAGAACTTTGAGATAGTTCCATGCAGAGCATCATATAGAGACCACTTTGTAAATAATTAGCATAAAGATAAATAAAAGACAGGTTAACAGTATTGCCTCCAGCATTATCTGTAAGTCAAATACTAAGTCTAGCATGTACCAGACCAAAGACACCAATAACAGATTAAATGTCTTTAACATAGGAGAAAAAGTCCAAAGGCAATTCTCAAATTTGACACAGCGTGACCTATTATAAAGGGCACAGAGACATCAGAGTCTATTAAGGCTGGAGAAAGTCACAGGAATCGTTACCCTCTCCTTAACTTGAGTGGGACGAATGACAAATAACCACCCAATTTGGCGGGCCTGAGGTCGCTTCCTTCCCAATTCCTGCCTGATCTGAGTGTAAGTTGGATTGATCGGCCTAAAAGCACGTTTTTGGGGTGTAGTAGGAAACTGGAGCACTCGGAGAAAACCCACACAAGCACGGGGAGAATGTGCAAACTCCCACAGACATTGACCCAAGCCGGTGATCTGACCCAGGGGGTTGATGAAAGGCAGATGGAGTTTAATTTAGATAAATGTGAGGTGATGCAACTTGGTAGATTGAACCAGGGCACGACTTAATTAATGGTAGGGTGTTGGGGAGAGTTACAGGACAAAGAGTTCTAGGGGTACATGTTCAAAGCTCCTTGAAAGTGGAGTCACAGGTGGACACAATGGTGAAGGCATTCAGTATGCTTGGTTTCATTGGTCAGATCATTGAATACAGGAGTTGGAATGTCTTGATGAAATTGTATAAGACATTGGTAATGCCACACTTGTAATACTCTGTACAGTTCTGGTCACCCAATTATAGAATAAAGAACAGCACAGCACGGGAAACAGGCCCTTTGGCCCCACAAGCCCGTGCCACCCATTTTAGCATTCAGTGAGTGCCTTATTCAAGTCCTTCTACCTACGACTTTTGTCTACATCTAGTGGACTCCACAATAAAGGGGTGCAAATTTAGGGAATTATATGTGCGCCAGATTAAGGGAGATCCAATTTAGGAACAATTTATTGATACCAATCGGCCTAAAAGCACGTTTTTCGGGTGTAGTAGGAAACCGGAGCACTCGGAGAAAACCCACACAAGCACGGGGAGAATGTGCAAACTCCCACAGACATTGACCCAAGCCGGAGATCTGACCCAGGTCCTTGTAACTGCACAACAAACAGTGATAGTCACTGAGCTGTTGTGTTGCCCGTCAATTGGTCCAGTTTAAGTATACACTAACGGACATGAAGCACTAGGCAACTCTTGAAGCAACATCCAAGAGCAGCCCTCGCACGACCCACCGCATGTATGCCCCTTGTTGGCCAACAAGGCAGACTGAATCACCTGTGGATGTAAAAAGGAGACATCAATAAACATACAATGGATGAACATACAAGGATATTATTAAACTAGAAAGAGTACAGAAAACATTTACCAGGACTTGATGGTTTGAGCTAAGGAGAGGCTGGATAGATTGGGACTTGTTTCTCTGGAGTACTGGATAGGATGTCTTCCATGGTGCATCTGTAAAGAATTGGTGAGAGTTGTAGTGGACATGCCGAATTTCCTTAGCCTTCTGAGAAAGTAGAGGCATTGATGAGCTTTCTTAACTGTAGTGTCGGGATGGAGAGACCAGGACTGATTGTTGGCTGAGAGGTGATCTTATAGAAGTCTACAAAATATTGAGGGGCATAGATCAGTCAGTCAATATCTTTTCCCAATGGTAGGGAAATCTAAAACTAGAAGGTATAGATTTAAGGTGAGAGGCCAGCATTTACTGTCCATCCTTAGTTGCCCATCAGAAGGTGGTAGAGCCAGTCTAATAGCTATGGCCTTTAGGACCCTGTCAGCTTGGTGTGTGGTGGTACTACTGAGCCACTCCAGATCAGGGACATGGAAGTTCCCCTACCCAGGGTCCATCTGTGCTCTTGCTACCCTCAGTGCTTCCTCCAAATGGTATCCGAAATGGAGGAATACTAATTCATCAGCTGAGAAGGGACAGCACATCGTCATCAGCAGGAGGTTTCCTTGCCTATGTTTGACCTGGGACCATGAGATTTCATGGGGTCCAGAGTCAACGTTGAGAACTCCCACGGCAGCTCACTCCTTACTGTATACCACTGTGTCACCTCTTCTGCTGGGTCTACTCTGCCAGTGGGACTAGACAAGAATGGTGATGGTGGTATTTGGGGCATTATCTGTTAGGTGTCATTCTGAGTACGACTGTATCAGGCCGTTGCTACACTGGTGAAGATGCATGTCCTAAACCAATTAAACTTTTAATTCTTTAATTGAGCCCGGAGGTGACTAAAACACATCAACTTCTTCACCCATTATGATTGGTGTGATTTTTCTTTACCGGAAAATAACTGAAATCTGTCATGGAAACTTGGACCAAACAAACAAGTAAACCTTGACCAAACAAAAGCTGGTTATTTGTAATCTGTTTGATTGGTTTTCTCTAAAACACAATACAAATGATTTGGTTTCGTGTGGAATGTGCCATACTTTTGTGTCTGAATAAAAAGAGGAATACAAATTGCAAAAGACTGGTAAATTTGTCCAGATATTAAATTACCCACAATTGGCCAATTAGACCAATTGCAGTAACAACAACCAAAACTAACAAATGGGTAGATCAATAACTATTTCATAAAATGTCGGATGCATCATAGAGTCATAGAGGTTTACAGCATGGAATCAGGCCCTTTGGCCCAACTTGTGCATGCCACCCCTTTTTTTTAACCACTAAGCTAGTCCCAATCGCCCGTGTTTGGCCCATATCCCTCTATACCCATCTTACCCATGTAGCTGTCTAAATGCTTTTTAAAAGACAAAATTGTACCTGCCACTACTACTACCCCTGGCAGCTTATTCCAGACACTCACCACGCTCTGTGTGAAACAATTGTCCCTCTGGACACTTTTGTAACTCTCCCTTCTCACTTTAAACCTATGCCCTCTAGTTTTAGACGCCCCCCCCAACCTTTGGGAATAGATGTTGACTATCTAACTGATCTATGCCCCTCATTATTTTATAGACCTCTATAAGATCATTCCTGAATCTCCTAATCTACAAGGAAAAAGTCCCATTCTAACCAGCCCCTCCTTATAACTCAAACCATCAAGTCCTCATACCAACCAGTAAATCATTTCTGCACTCTTTATAGTTTAATAATATCCTTGTACAACTTTAACAAGATGCCCCAACTCCTGTAATCAATGTTTGGACCAATGAAACCAAGCATGCCGAATGCTTCTTCACCACCTTGTCCACCTGTGGCTCCAATTTCAAGGAGCTATGAACCTGCATCCCTGGATCTCTTTGTCCTATAACTCTCCCTAACACCCTACCATTAATTGAGGAAGTCCTGCCCTGTTTGATCTACCAAAATGCATTACCTCACATTTACCTAAATTAAATTCCATCTGCCATTCATCAGCCACTAGCCCAATTATTCAAGATCCCATTGCAATCCTGGATGACCTTCACTGTCCATTATGCCACCAATCTTGGTGTCATCTGCAAACTTACTAACTATCCCTCCTAAATTCTCATCCAAATCATTAATATAAATGACAAATAACAGTGGACCCAGCACCGATCCACGAGGCACACTGCTGATCACAGGCCTCCAGTTTGAAAAACAACCCTCTAGAACTAGCGTCTGTCTTCTGTCATCAAGCCAATTTTGTATCCAATTGGCTACCTCACCCTGGATCCTGTGAGATTTAACCTTATGCAACAATCCAACATGCGGTACCTAGTCAAAGGTCTTGCTAACATCCATGTAGACAACATCATCTGCACTGCCCTCATCTATCTCTTGGTTATCCCTTAAAAAAACTCAATCAAATTTGAACATAAGAACATAAGAAATAGGAGCAGGAGTAGGCCATCCAGCCCTTCGAGCCTGCCCCGCCATTCAATAAGATCATGGCTGATCTGTCGCTGCTCAGTTCCACTTTCCCGCCCTCTCCCCATAACCCTTAATCCCCTCTCTTATCAAAAACCCATCAACCCGCGTCTTAAAAATATTTAGCGAGGCAGCCTCCACCACTTCAACGGGCAGAGAATTCCAGAGATTCACCACCCTTTGAGTGAAGAAGTTCCTCCTCAACTCCGTTCTAAACCGCCCCCCTTTTATCTTGAGGCTGTGCCCCCTAGTCCTATTGTCTTTTTTGAGCGGGAAGAGTCTCTCCACCTCTATCCTATCCATCCCATTCATCATCTTATACGTCTCAATGAGATCTCCTCTCATTCTTCTAAACTCTAACGAGTACAAGCCCAGTTTATTCAGCCTGTCCTCATAGCTCAACCCCCTCAACTCCGGTATCAGCCTAGTAAACCTCCTCTGCACTCCCTCCAAGGCCAAAATATCTTTGCGCAGGTGCGGCGCCCAAAACTGCACACAGTACTCCAGCTGCGGCCTCACCAATGCCCTATACAGCTGCAGCAAGACCTCCCTACTTTTATATTCAATCCCCCTCGCTATGAAGGCCAGCATCCCATTCGCCTTCCTGACCACCTGCTGCACCTGCAAGCTGGGTTTTTGCGACTCATGCACAAGGACCCCGAGGTCCCTCTGCACCGTCGCCTGCTGCAGTTTTTCGCCTCGTAAGTAATAGTCCTTCCTACCATTTTTCCTACCAAAGTGGACCACCTCACACTTGCCAACATTAAATTCCATTTGCCATTTCCTGGCCCATTCGCCCAGCCTATCTAGATCCTTCTGCAGACTCTCCACACCCTCCGCACAATTTGCCGTTCCCCCAATCTTGGTGTCATCAGCAAATTTCGACACTCTACACTCGGTTCCCTCCTCCAGATCATCTATATAAATGGTAAAAAGCTGAGGCCCCAGCACCGACCCCTGGGGCACTCCACTAGTCACCATTCGCCAATCCGAATAGCACCCGTTGACCCCCACTCTCTGCCTCCTATTTGACAACCAATCCTCTATCCTCTATCTAAATTTGTGAGACATGGTATTATCTAATCCTCTATCTAAATTTGTGAGACATGATTTTCCACTCACAAAGCCACGCTGACTGTCACTAGTCAGTCCTTGCACCTTGAAATGCCTGTAGATCCTGTCTCTCAGAATACCTTCTGACAACTTACCCATTACAGGCCTTCAGCTCACTGGCCTGTAACTTTTCCCTGCAGCCCTTAAACAAAGGCACAACATTTGCTACCCTCCAATCTTCAGGCACCTCACCTGTGGCTGTCGATGATTTGAATAGCTCTTCTAGGGGACTCGCTAGTTTCTCCCCAGCCTCCCACAACATCCTGGGATACACTTCATCAGGTCCCGGGATTTATTTACCTTGATGTGCTTTAGGACTTCCAGCACCTCCCTCTTTGTGTTATGTAGATTTCTCAAGACATCACTATTTATTTCCCCAAGTTCCCTAACATCCATTACTTTCTAGCAGTAAATACTGATGAGAAATATTCATTTAGGATCTCACCCATCTCTTGTAGATCAGCACATAGCTAACCTTGTTGATCCTTAACAGGCCCTACTCTCTCCCTAATTACTCTTTTGCCCTTTATGTATATTTGGTAGCTCTTTGGATTCTCCTTTGTCTCATCTGCAAAAGCAACCATGTCCCTTTTTGCCCTCCTGATTTCTCTCTTAACTCTATTCCTACCTTCAAGGAGACTACTTGATTCCAGCTATCTATGCATGTCATATGCCTCCTCATTCTTCTTGACCAGGGTCTCAATATCCCGAGTCATCCAGGGTTCCTTACTTCTACCAGCCTTGCCCTTCACTCTAAAAAGAATGTGCTTACCCTGAACGCTGGTTAACTCTCTTTTGAAAGCCTCCCACTTACGAGCCATCCCTTTGCTTGCCAAGAACTCCCCCAATCAACCTTAGAAAGTTCCAGTCTAATACCATCAAATTGGCCTTGTCTCAATTTAGAAATTTAACCTTTGGGCCAGACCTATCATTCTCCATAGCTATCTTAAAACAAATGGAATTATAAAGTTAAAGTTTATTTATTAATCACAAGTAAGGCTTACATTAACACTGCAATGAAGTTACTGTGAAATTCCCCTAGTCGCCATAGTCTGGCGCCAGTTTGGGTCAATGCACCTAACCAGCATCAGAACATGGGAGGAAAACGGAGCACCTGGAGGAAATCCACGCAGGCATGGGAAAAACATGCAAACTCCACACAGACCCAAGCCGGGACCCTGGTGCTGTAAGGAACAGTGCTAACCACTGTGCTTCCATGCTGTCCCCATCACCGGTCCCAAAGTGATCCCTTAATAACACTTCTGTCACCTGCCCTTCCTTATATCCCAAGAGGAGGTCAAGTTTTGCCCTCTCTCTCATCGAGCCATCTACATACTGAATGAGAAATTCCTCCTGAACACACTCAACAAATTTCTCTCCATTCAAACCCCTAATACTATGGCTGTCCCAGTCAATGTTGGGAAAGTTAAAGTCCCCTACTATTATCACCCTATTTTCCTTGGAGCTATTTGTAATCTCCTGACATATTTGATTCTCAACTTCCCACTGACTATTTGGGGGCCTATAGCACAACCCTACATCAAAATCTTCTTATTTCTCAGTTCTACCCATACAGACTCAGTGGGTGAACTCTCAGATATATCCCCACTCATTACTGCTGTGATGCTTTCCCTAATCAAAAGTGCAACTCCTCCTCCTCTCTTACCTCCTGTTCATCAGTAGAACGTTTTTTTGGAGAAATTATGAACATTTTGCTTAACAAAAAATAATTAAATCATTTTCTGTGGTAAGTCATAGAGTCATTGTGATACAGAAGGAGATTATTTAACCCACGCCATTCTCTATGGGGTAAACCAGTAACTTCCATTCCCCTACTCTTTCCCTGTTGCCATGGAAGTTTAATTCTCTCAAGTGCCCATGCAGTTTTTCCTTTTGGAAGCATTCCACCTCAGCTTCACAGTAGGCCACAGGTTCTATGTCATTTATACTCACTGCGCAAATAAAGGTCTTCCTCATCACCCCACTGCCCCCCACCCCACCACACCCACGTCCTAACATTGTTTCTCTTGCCCAGAACCTTAAATCTGTATCCCTCATCCTCTTACCATTAACTAGTAGGAACAGCTGGTTAGAATCTTGTGTACCTCATCAAATATCCTTTCAATCATCTTTGCTTCAAAGATAACTCCAAGTTCTCCAACCTAATCCAGTAGCTAAACTCCCTCAAACCTGGAACCATTCTGGTAAATCTTTTCTGCGCCCTCTCAGGAACCTTCACATCCTTTCATTCCAGTGACTAGAACGAAGTGTAATTCTCCCATTGTGGCCTATTCAAAGTTTTATAAAGATTAAACATAACAAATCTCAATTTAAGAAGCCCCAGATCCCATATGTTTTCAAAACCACTCTGTGCGCAAGATCACTGGGGTCATTGTTGGCGGGACTGGAAGACATAGGAACAGGAGTAGACCACTCGGTCCATTGCGCATGCTCCGCCGTTCAATAAGACAATGCCTGAACTTAAAGTAAAATAACATTTATTTATTTGTCACAAGTATGGCTTACATTAACAATGCAATGAAGTTACTGTGAAAATCCCCTAGTTACCACACTCCGGCACCTGTTAGAGAAAATTGGCTTCAACTCAATGTAAGGAACTTATTCCTTAAGTTATATTAAGGAATATTCCTTAATTCATATTCCTTAATTCCCTGACAGACCATCCCAGCCTAAATTTATCCAATGATGGAGAATTCACAATCTTCTGAGGTAGAGAATTCCATCAAAAGGGACAAAGTAGAAAGGATCAAGAGCCTCAAGTTTGTAGGTGTCCAGACAACCTGTCCTGGTCGCCCCATGCCGACACTATAGTTAAGAAAGCCCACCAACACCTCTACTTTCTCAGAAGACTAAGGAAATTTGGCAAGTCAGCTACAACTCTCACTAACTTTTACCAATACCTCATAGAAAGCATTCTTTCTGGTTGTATCACAGCTTGGTGTGGTTTCTGCTCTGCCTAAGACCAGAAGAAATTATAAAAAGTCATGAATGTAGCCCAATCCATCTCGCAAACCAGCCTCCCATCCATTGACTCTGTCTATACTTCCCAACGCCTCAGCAAAACAGCCAGCATAATTAAGGACCCCATGCACACCGGACATTCTCTCTTCCACCTTCTTCCTTCGGGAAAAAGATACAAAAGTCTGAGATCACATACCAACTGACTCAGGAACAGCTTCTTTCCTGCTGCCATCAGACTTTTGAATGGACATGCCTTGCATTAAGTTGATCTTTCTCTATACGCTAGCTACGACTGTAACACTACATTCTGCAATCTCTCGTTTCCTTCTCTATAAAACGTATGCTTTGTCTGTATAGCGTGCAAGAAACACTACTTTTCACTGTATGCTAATACATGTGGCAATAGTAAATCAAATCAAATCAAATCAAATCAATGATTCACAACTTGAGTGAAGAAATTTCTCCTCATCGCAATCCTAAATGATCAACCCTTTACCCTGAAATTGTGCCTTCAGATTCCCCGATCAGTGGAAACAATCCCTCAGCATTTATTCTATTGAGCCCCTTCAGAATCCTGTCGGTTGCAATGAGATCACCTCTCCATCTTCGAAACTCCAGCGAATGTAAGTCTAATTTATTCAAGAGCTCTTCATAGGACAACCCCTTCATCCCGAGGTCCAATGCAGTGAACCTTCACTGTACCACCTCCGATGCAACTAAAGCCTTTCTTAAATGTGTGGAAACTAAAACTGTACACCGTATTCCAGATGTAGTCTCACAAAAATCCTGTAGATTTGTATTCTTATATTCCAATCCTCTTGCAATAAAGGTCAACAATAAATGCCATTTGCCTTCCTATTTGCTTGTTGTACTTGTATGCTAAATGTTTGCATTCTTTGTACAAGCCAAGTCTCTGTGAACATCAACACTTACAAGTTTCCCATTGTAGTAACTCAAAACGAATTGTTGTGGCAAGCAACAACTAAAAAAATTATTGACGGTGAAGAACTATGTACAACTAAGGGTCAGCTCGGAGACTTCTGGATCCTTACGGAATACCGCAACTCTCACAGGGATTCTTCAGCAGCCACCGACCCAGGATCCATTGATGGTGCAGACCTGCCAATCACCTCTGGAGCTAGGCCCTTGCCAGCCCTTTCCTCTGCCTCAGTCACCAAAACCAGAGGCAGCCGAGGCCCCATGGTGGACACTGTCTTGTTCAGAAGCTGGTACATATGAGCTGGAAGCAGGGCCCACTTGCTTGTCCCCTGTTGCAGGGTCTACTCCCTGGCATAACTGATCAACATGCTTCTTCATGTGGTGGAGCCTCTGAGCCTCCGCCTACTCCGCAACACCAGCACCCAGGCAGGTCCACGTGAGTTTCCTCCAGGTGCTCCAGTTTCCTCCTACAGTCCAAAGATGTGCAGGTTAGGTTGATTGGCCATGCTAAGAAATTTACATAGAACACTACAGCACAAACAGGCCCTTCGGCCCACGAGTTGCGCCGAACACATCAACACCTACCAATCTATAGACCTATCTATAACCCCCAATCCCATTAAACCCCATATACTCATCCAGAAGTCTTTTAAAAGACCCCAGCGAGTTCGCCTCCACCACCACTGACGGCAGCCGATTCCATTCACTCACCACCCTCTGAGTGAAAAACTTACCCCTACCATCACTTCTGTACTTTCCTCCCCACACCTTAAATCTGTAAATTGTCCCTCAGTGTCCAGGGATCTGTAGGTTAGAGGGATTAGTGGGTAAAATGTGTAGGGATATGGAGGTGGGGACTGGGTGGGATTGTGTTCAGTGCAGACTCGATGGGCCGAAGGGCCTCTTTCTGCACTGTAGGGTTCTATGATTCTATGATTCAAAAATCCATAGCAAAACCAGGTTGTCAATATTACATGATCTATCCCCTTTCAAAGTGACAGATATTCTTTCAGAGAGTCTTGCCTACCTTTTACCCTGCCCAAAGAATTTGGGAACCCTAAGTCCAAACAGGTATACAAGTTCCTGCTCATTAGTAATTCTGCAGGCCTGACCCCAGTGGTGGAGTGATGTGTGGTGTTGTGGGACTGCAAAAAATGTGCCAATGTCAATGGCAGTGGCCTATGAGCCTGTATCTTCATGGAAGCCTTGAATGTCTGCACAGCTTGTTCCACCCACCCATTTGAGGCAGGATGGTAAAGGGCTGACCTGACATGATGAACACCATTAGACTTTACGAAAATCTGAAATTCGTCAGCCGTGAATGCCGCTCCATTATCTGATACCAACACTCTGGGAAGACAATGGATCGTGGCGATCTTCTTTAGTTTTTCAATCATAGATGTGGCCATGATGGATCT
Organism: Carcharhinus amblyrhynchos; assembly: GCF_965287045.1. Taxonomy (NCBI): domain Eukaryota; kingdom Metazoa; phylum Chordata; class Chondrichthyes; order Carcharhiniformes; family Carcharhinidae; genus Carcharhinus; species Carcharhinus amblyrhynchos. The sequence continues at coordinate 109,382,109 of NC_137331.1, read as the reverse complement.
CATGAGCTGAATGTCCAACCACTTGGAATGGGCATTTACTAGGATCAGGAATGCCTCAAAAAAAGGTCCAGAAAAATCTATATGAAGCTGCGACCACAGACGGCCCAGCCACTCCCAGGTGTGCAGGATCGCTGATGGCAGTAACATTTGTTGAGTCTGCCAACTCTCACACTACCCAACCATTTGTTTAATGTCTCTGTCAATGCCAGGACACCAGACATAATTTCTGGTCAACACTTTCATTCTGCTCTGGCCAGGGTGGGCATCATGTAACTTTTGGAGCTGGGGCTGCTGCCCTGAGGGCAGTACAATGACACTCACTCACTTCATCTATTTAGATCCATTTGAAGACTCTCCAACCCCTCTTGAAAACTTTCTTTCCATGATGTATCTCAATGTCATCGGCTTCATAGATTCAGCCTCATCATCATTAATGTTCATTGTAAATAGTTAATGTCCCAAATCTGATCCTGGTGACACTCCACTAGTTACATCTCACCAAGCAGAAAAATATTCATTTATCCCTACGCTCTGCTTCTTGTTAACTAACTAATCCTTTATCCATTCTAATATGCTACACAATCATACAATCCCTACAATACAGAAGGAGGCCATTCAGCCCATCGGGTCTATACTGACCACAATCCCACCCAGGTCCTATTCCTATAACCTCATATGTTTACCCTGCTAATCCCTCTGACACTAAAGGGACAATTTATCACGGCCAATCAACCTAACCCACATATCTTTGGACTGTGGGTGGAAACCCATGCAGACATGGGGAGAACATGCACATTCCACACAGGCCGTGACCCAAGACGAGAATTGAACCCAGATTCCTGGCGTTGTGAGGCAGCAGTGCTAACCACTGTGTCACCCACAAGATACAAATTACCCCTACATGTACTCTTATCATGTAATCTTTGGTGTCTTTGAACATAAAACATACAGCATAGAACATAGAACATTCCAGCGCAGTACAGGCCTGTCGGCCCTCGATGTTGCACCAACCAGTGGAACCAATCTAATGACCCTTTAACCTAAACTATTCCTATGTTATCCATATGCCTATCCATAAGGGCGAGTCCACAACTGCTGCAGGCAGGGCATTCCACGACCTTACTATCCTCTGAGTAAAGAACCTACCTCTGACATCCATCCTATAATTACCACCCCTTAATTTAAAGCTATGTCCCCTTGTGTTAGCCATCACCATCCGAGGTAAAAGGCTCTCACTGTCCACCCTATCCAATCCTTTGATCATCTTGTATGCCTCAATTAGGTCACCTCGTAACCTTCTTCTCTCCAATGAAAATAACCTCAAGTCCCTCAGCCTTTCCTCATAAGACCTTCCCACCGTACCAGGCAACATCCTAGTAAACCTCCTCTGCACCCTTTCCAATGCCTCCACATCTTTCTTATAATGCGGCAACCAGAACTGTACACAATACTCCAAGTGCAGTCGCACCAGAGTTTTGTACAGTTGTAACATGACCTCACGGCTCCGAAATTCAATCCCTCTACCAATAAAAGCTAACACACCGTATGCCTTCTTAACAACCTTATCAACCGGGGTGCCAACTTTCAGGGAGCTATGCACATGTACCCCGAGATCTCTCTGCTCGTCAACACTACTAACAGTCCTTCCATTAGCCCTATATTCTGTACTCCTGTTATTCTTACCAAAGCGAATCACCTCACACTCTTCCGTATTAAACTCCATCTGCCACCTCTCGGCCCAGCTCTGCAGCTTATCTATGTCCCTCTGCAAACTGTAACATCCATCCTCACTGACTACAACTCCTCCAACTTTGGTGTCATCAGCAAATTTACTAATCCATCCTTCTCCACCCTCATCTAGGTCATTTATAAAAATGACAAACAGCAGTGGCCCCAAAACAGATCCTTGAGGTACACCACTTGTAACTGCACGCCAGGTTGAATATTTCCCATCAACTACCACCCTCTGTCTTCTATCAGCTAGCCAATTCCTGATCCAAACTGCTAAATCACCCTCAATCCCATGCATCTGCATTTTCTGCAATAGCCTACCATGGGGAACCTTGTCAAACGCTTTGCTAAAATCCATATACACCACGTCAACTGCCTTACCCTTATCCACCTCTTTGGTCACCTTTTCAAAAAACTCAGTAAGGTTTGTGAGGCACGACCTACCCTTCACAAAACCGTGTTGACTATCCCTAATCAATTTATTTCCCTCTAGATGATTATAAATCCTATCCCTTATAATTCTTTCCAAAACTTTGCCCACAACAGAAGTAAGGCTCACCAGTCTATAATTCCCAGGATGGTCTCTACTCCCCTTCTTGAACAAGGGGACAACATTTGCTATCCTCCAGTCTTCCGGCACTATACCTGAAGCCAATGACGACATGAAGATCAAAGCCAAAGGCTCTGCAATCTTCTCCCTAGACTCCCAGAGAATCCTAGGGTAAATCCCATCCAGCCCAGGGGACTTATCTATTTTCACACTCTCAAGAATTGCCAACACCTCCTCCTTATGTATCTCAATCCCATCCAGTCTACTACCTGGTATCGCAGTATTCTCCTCGACTACACTGACTTTTCCTGCGTGAATACTGTCGAAAAATACTCATTCAGCGCCTCTCCTATCTCTTCAGGCTCCACGCACAACTTCCCACTGATGTCTCTGACTGGCCCTAATCTTGCCCTAACCAATCTTTTATTCTTGACATACCTGTAGAAAGTTTTAGGATTTTCCTTGATCCTAACCACCAAAGGTTTCTCATGTCCTCTTCTCGCTCTTCTTAACTCTCTCTTTAGCTCCTTCCTGGCTAATTTATAACTCTCCAGTGCCCTAACTAAGCCTTCACATCTCATCTTTACATAAGTCTCCTTCTTCCTCTTCACCAGAGATTCAACTTCCTTAGTACACCACGGTTCCCTCGCTCGACCACTTCCTCCCTGCCTGACATGTACATATTTATCAAGGACTCGCAGGAGCTGCTCCTTGAATAAGCTCCACATTTCAGATGTTCCCAGCCCCTGCAATTTCCTACTCTACCCTATGTATCCTAAATCTCGCCTAATAGCCTCATAATTCTTTCCCCCAGCTATAACTTCTGCCCTTCGGTATATGCCGATCCCTTTCCATCACTAAGGTAAACGTAACCGAATTGTGGTCACTATCACCAAAGTGCTCACCTACCTTCAAGTCTAACACCTGGTCTGGTTCATTACCCAGTACCAAATCCAATGTAGCCTCACCTCTTGTTGGCCTATCTACATACTGTGTCATGAAACCTTCCTGCACACATTGGACAAAAACTGACCCCTCTAACATGCTTGAACTATAGCTTTTCCGATCAATATTTGTAAAGTTAAAGTGTCCCATAACAACTACCCTGTTACTTTTGCACCTATCTTTGCAATCCTTTTCTCTACATCTCTGGAACTTTTTGGAGGCCTATAAAAAACTCCCAACAGTGTGATCTCTCCTTTCCTGTTTCTAATCTCAGCCCATACTACCTCAATAGACAGGTCCACATCAAACGTCCTTTCTGCCACTGTAACTAACAATGCCACGTCTCCCCCTCTTCTACCACCTTCTCTGCTCTGACTGAAACATCTGAACCCCGGAACCTGCAACAACCATTCCTGTCCCTGCACTATCCATGTCTCTGTCATGGCCACAACATCGAAGTCCCAGGCACCAATCCAGGCTGCAAGTTCGTCCACCTTGTTGCGTATGCTCCTTGCATTAAAGTATACGCACTTCAAACCACCCTCCCGCCTGCCAATACACTGCTGTGACTGAGAAACCTTATCCACGACCTCCCTATTCTCATCCTCCTGTGCACTGGAGCTACAGTTCAGGTTCCCATCCCCCCTCTGAATCAGTTTAAACCCCCCTGAATAGCATTGGCAAATTTTCTCCCCAAGATATTAGTTCCCCTCTGGTTCAGGTGCAGACCATCCCTCTTGTAGAGGTCCCACCTACCCCATAATGAGCCCCAATTGTCCAAGTATCTGAACCCTTCCCTCCTGCACCATCCCTTTAGCCACGAGTTCAAATGTTCTCTCTATTCTTCTCCATGCTTTCCCGCGGCACAGGTAACAAACCAGAGATAACCACTCTGTTTGTTTTAGCCCTAAGCTTCCACCCTAACTCTCTGAATTTCTGTTTTATATCCCCGTCCCTTTTCCTACCTATGTCACGGGTGCCTACATGAACCACAACTTGGGGCTGGTTCCCCTCCCCCTTAAGGATCTCAAACACTCGATCAGAGATATCATGGACCCTGGCACCTGGGAGGCAACATACCAACCGTGAGTCTCGCTCGTTCCCACAAACTCTCCTATCTATCCCCTTAACTATGGAATCCCCAATCACTAATCCTGTTCTTTTCTTCCCCCTTCCCACCTGAGCATCAGGGACAGGCTCTACCCGTGAGACCTGTACTCCATGGCTTACCCTGGTTGAGTCTTCCTCCCCAACAACATCCAAAACAGAGTACTTATTTTGGAGAGGAACAGCCTCAGGGTATTGCTGCTCTGACTGCTTCTTACCCCTTCTAGCAGTCACCCATGCATCACTTTTAGGAGTAACTATCTCCCTGTAACTTTTGTCGATAGCTGCCTCTGCTTCCCGAATAATTCTTAGTTCCTCCAGTTGCAGCTCCAGGTCCCTAACATGGTCCTCAAGGAGCTGCAAATGGATGAACCTCCTACAGGTGTAATCAGCTGGGACACTACCAGTGTCCCTCACCTCAAACATCCCACAGGAGGAACATCGCACTGCCTGCACTGCCATCCCTATTACTTCCCTTACCAAGAAACAAAAATAAACTTAAACTTACCTGCTCTCACTCCAAGTCACTCTCTTTTTTTTAGGTTAGAGGAGGGGGTAGGATGGGATACTCTACATGTGTAGAGTATCGGGTTTCTTCACCTAAAAAGATAATATTAAATGGAAATCCTTTCTTCACAAAATGAGAAGTGAATTGTTACCAATAATTCAGATCAATGTTGCTGCAGATAATTCAAATTCATTATCAGCCCACATCCGGAGTCAAGGAACATAAGAATTAGGAACAGGAGTAGGGCATCTGGCCCCTCGAGCCTGCTCCATCATTCAATTAGATCATGGCTGATCTTTTCGTGGACTCAGCTCCACTTACCTCCCCATTCACCATAATCCTTAATTCCTTTATTGTTCAAAAAGGGAAGGATAATGTCCCAACAAGTTTATAATCCTGTTCCCAAGCAAGTTATTGCTTCAATATCTACATTAAGTGTTAGCTATTTAATTGCGCATTCCCACCAAAACGATCAGCATTTTCAATAGCAAAAGTCTGGGAAAGGTTGACAAATATTTACCAGATACTATTGACTTTTATTGAGTCCAAGATATGGCGTATCAAAGTTTAGGAAGGGAGTCCAAGTTGCTGTGGGAGATGCATTTTTTATATGCATGTCAGCATCCATGAAATTCAAGACGGAAGCGTGCTCCTTCACAGCAATAGGTTAAAATTTAATATAGCAGTCCCATGCAACAGGAAAGGATTAATATCCAGGCAATGATAAAACAAGAAGAACAATACATTCACAAACAAATCAATTGATGCATGTGAAACAATTGTGTAGTTAAAATATGTTTGTTATTTCCAGGTGTGAAATTTAGTACTTAACATTTTTATTATAGATGTAGCATTTCTAATTACGTAACTACAATTGCTAACAACACTTCCCCACTGCATTTATAAAGGAAGGTTATGAGCTCTCGGACAAACCGTGATAAAAGATGAAGGCAGTTTTACCACTTCTGCTTATGGTTTACCTCATTGCTCCTCCAGGTAAAATGTTTTTTTATTAATGAATTCAGATTTAAATCTAACATCCATTCAGAAATATAAAAATTAATCTTTCAATGCTTTACAAATATATTTTGAGAACATTGAGTGGGGGGGGGGGGGGATATGCATAAGGAACAATTGAACCAGCTTCCTCTGCTATTGGGAACCTCAAGTGATGGGACAAAAATAGAAAATGCTGGAAAAACTCATCAGGTCTAGCAGCATCTGTGGAGAGAGGAAACGGAGTTAACATTTCTGGTTGGTATGACTCTAATGTTGTTCTGACTGTGCGAGTTTGTAAATGACAGGTGTTTACCTCCTGCTGCTCTTTTTCCACCTGTGGGATTATTTTTAAATTCAACGGGGAAGTCCTCCTCTTCCTCCGCTTTTTGTGTCAATGATTAGCATCAGGATGAACCCAGTCCAGCTGAGTTTCACTTTCTCAATGACTCAGGATGTGAGATGATACATGTGGGTGATGTGTTGCATGAATATATGTGGGTGACGTGTTGCATGAATATATGTGGGCGGTGTATTGCATGGGAGATGATTTTCCTGCTGTTGTATTGAAGACAGCATTAAGGAGAATCGAGCAGGGAAGTTTGCTTGTCCTCCAAGAGGCCAATTCAATTTTTCCATTGCACCCAGGCTCACCTGCCCACTTCCAGATCGCTCCTGCTGCCCACTCCTTCATTTCTTTGGGCCCTAAACTCTGGAATTTCCTCCCCACTGCTCCAGCTCTTTAATTCGCTTTCCACATTTAAGATACTCATTAAAACCCATCACTTCAAGCAGTCTTTTGGTCATCTGCCTTAACATCTCTGTGCCTTGGTGACACAGGCCAGAATTTTACCAGCACGCCTGCCTGAGGCTCATAAGATCCCACCCGAGGCCAAAGGAGAATGCTGTTCTGCGAGCCTTGCCCACCGCAATTCCAGGGAGGGTGTGCCAGTAAATCCAGCCCATGTTACAAAGCTCCAGTAAAGCACCTTAGAACACTTTATTACTTTAAAGATGCCACAAAAATGTAAGTTGTTGATGGAGATTGTTGGGTAGGTGAGTGATGAGGCTGTGAAGAATCCAGCAGTAGCTGAGAGTTGATGAGATATGGCAATTGAAGACACATTCACTGACCTTAACCATTTGCTTAAGGTCATGGAACTTCTTCTAGCACTGCCTCCAAGCCATTGGTCCTGTCATTGACCCATGTCTGTTCCCGGTGCCTTTGGACCAAGTCTCTGGAAGACCTCAATTCCCCACCACAGATACAGGGCATTTTTACTGCATGACCATCGATACCTGTTCCAACAAGAACAACTTCACCTGAGGCTAGAAGGTTCTGATTCTGCGTCAGCTGCTGGTCCAATGCAGTCAGTGAACAGTGTGGTGAGCCCTGGCTGCATGTAGTAATCATGCAGATTTGAAAGAAACATAAATTTACAGTATTGTATTGAACAATCATGAAACAATCGCACATTGTGATCACCTTAGCCATTTCGAAGGGCAATCCAGTGTAGACTCCGCACCATGCATTTTCCAGGTAATTCCATTTCTTTCAGGTATTCTGTTTTTTGCAGGAATGTATTGTCTCAGTGTGTATTGGAGACTGATGCAAATAAGGCTTTCGAAAGAGAGTTGATCATTATCTGAAGAGGAAAGATTTGTAGATGACTTGCTCTTACAGAGAGCCAGCATAGACACAACAGGTTGAATGGCCTCCTTCTGTACTGTGACCATTCTATGATACTCTGTTCCTTTCCTCAGGGAATGACCTCTCCTCCCCACCCCACGCCACCACCTCATTGCCATTCAGAATTAATGCATTCCACAGTGCCAGGGACCTGGGTTCAATTCCAGCCTTGGGTGCCTGTTTGTGTGGAGTTTGCACATTCTCCCCATGTCTGCGTGGGTTTCCTCCAGGTGCTCCAGTTTCCTCCCGCAGTCCTAAAGATATGCCGGTTAGGTGGCATGACCATGATAAGTTGCCCTTTAGTGTCCCAAAATGTGTAGGTTAGATGGATTAGTCATGGTAAATATGTGGGTTATGGGCATTGTGCGAGGGTGAGGCTGAATGGCCTCTTTCTGCACTGTAAGGATTCTATGATTGGGAACAGGAAGACTCTAAGAGTCACATTTCAAACTCATAAAAACAGCCCAGTGTGAGTGCCAATGTTTCTGAATTCTCCTCTGTATTTGAGGAAATTCATTAAACATTAAATATATTAATGTGAAAACAGAGCATTTACCATTTAAAATTATTTGTTCATGGTTTGGTGATGGAGAGGAAGTGGTGAGGATTTATTACCTAAAAGGTATTGAGAGGTTAAAATTATTTCTGGGCAGCAAAGCAGCACAATGGTTAGCACTGCTGTCTTGCAGCATCAGGGACCAGAGTTCAATTAAGGCCTCGGGTCACTGTCTGTGTGGACTTTGCATGTTCTCCCTGTGACTGCATGGTTTTCCTCTGGGTGCCTCAGTCTCCTCCCACAGTCCAAAGATGTGTGGGTTAGGTTGATTGGCCATGTTAAATTGACCCTAGCGACAGAGGGATTAGCAGGGTAAATACATGGGGTAAATACAAGTGTATTTTTCAACAGTTCTACCTTTATTGACCTGAGATGATTAAGGATCCCAATGTTACATGTACGTGTACAGTTAAATGCCCATTGATGGAACATTTTGTGCTTGATACTATATTATCAATCATCATTAATTATGATATTCAGCTTATTACTTACCAATAATTAATCCAAGGCTTTTTCTAAGACTAATAGTTTGATATTGATACTGAGGCCCACTGCAAAGATCATAAATTATCAATGTTTCTTCAGTAAATAAATAGGTTATGAGAACTGGATAGTGTTGTCTTTTAACTCGGGAACTGGCCTTAAATTCCAGCTAGTTCAAGTGGACAAAAAGAGTCCTGCTTGAAATAAGTTTGGACTGTCACAGTTTTATCTTTTTATTTATTCATCTGCAGAATGTCGCTGATTAGGCCAGCATTAGCAGTCCATCCTGGGGTGGCACAGTGGTTAGCACTGCTGCCTCATAGGGACCTGGGTTCTATTCCCAGCTTGGGTCATTATCTGTATGGAGTTTGCATATTCTCCCCATGTCAGCGTGGGTTTCCTCGGGTGCTCCGGTTTCCTCCCACAGTCCAAAGATGTGCGGGTTGGGGTGATTGGCCATGATAATTTGACTCTAGTGTCAGGGGGATTAGCAGGGTAAATATGTGTGGTTACAACAATAGGGCCTGGGTTGGATTGTGGTCCGTGCAGACTTGATGGGGCGAATGGCGTCCTTTTGCACTGTAGGGATTCTATGAATTGCCCTTGAGAAGGTGATGCTGAGCTACCTTCTTGAACCGCTGCGCCATGTGGTGTAAGTACACCCACAGTACTGTTAAAGGAACTAATTCCAGCATTTTGACCCAATGAACAGTGAAGGAAAGTAATGGATCACAGGACATAAGTGGATGGAGGTGATATGTTTTCCTTTTGTTTTCCTAATAAACTAATCTCCCTGCCTTGCAGTTACATTTACTGTTTCACAAAACCAATAAACAGAGAAAGATTTCCCCTAAGTTGCCCGTCGCGTTTGATCAGCCCACAGGCTGAAGGATATGGGAAAGACAAAGTTGGTACACCAGCCTAGTGGGCTTTGAGGTTGGGCTGAAGCGCATTGCTTGCATAAAGAAAGTCTTTACTAAACCTGGCCTGAAAGGACTGGGTGCACAAAATTGGATATTTTCCATTCTGTAATATAATAAACTTAGAGACGAAATAGGTTTTGAGCAAGGGATAGGTGGGACAAGGACAAAAGGAAGGTCTGTGATAGGCTGGAAAATAGGAGAGATTCTGCAGCTGATGCAATCAAAAGACACTGCAGATTCCCCTCTTTCTGTCAATATGATCATACGCCAAAATAGTAGTTACTTCCTAAAATTTTTCACTGTTGGTTTTGTATTTAACCCAGACTCTCATATGGAGAAGCACAGCAGCCTGATTTTTGAGTTGTAGAGTCATAGAGGTTTACAACATGCAGACAGGCCCATTGGCCCAACTTGTCCATGCTGCCCTTTTTTTAAAACCCCTAAGCTAATCCCAATTGCCAGCGTTTGACCAATATCCCTCTATACCCATCTTACCCATGTAACTGTCTAAATGATTTTTAAAAGACAAAATTGTACCCGCCTCCACCATTACCTCTGGCAGCTCGTTCCAGACACTCACCACCCTCTGTGTGAAAAAAATCCCCTCTGGACACTTTTGTATCTCTTCTCTCTCAGCTTAAGCTTATGCCCTCTAGTTTTAGACTCCCCTATCTTTGGGAAAAGATATTAACTATCTAGGGGTCTATGAGGGATCTATGTCCCTCATTATTTTATAGACCTCTGTAAGATCACCCCTCAGCCTCCTACACTCCAGAGAAAAATTCCCAGTCTATCCAGCTTCTCCTTATAACTCAAACCGTCAAGTCTCAGTAACATCCTAGTAAATCTTTTCTGCATTCTTTCTAGTTTAATAATATTCTTTCTACAATAGGGTGAGCAGAATTGCACACAGTATCCCAAGTGTGGCCTTACCAATGTCTTGTACAACTTCAACAAGACATTCCAACTCCTGTATTCAATGTTCTGACCAATGAAACCAAGCATGCTGAATGCGTTCTTCACCACTCTGAGTGCTTTCTAAAATGATATCCAAATTATTTTACTTCTACACTTTAACCAGTTGTTTCGAAGCGAAGTGTTATGGACCGTCAGTGAGCGACACTTAATCTGCAGAGTTCTGGAACTGCAGGACAATGCCAAACAGATGCCAGGTGCCGCCACTATTGTTCCAGGGAAAATCAGAGGATTATTGGCAGCTCTCACAAAACACTTGGCAGCCAACTAATAGCAGCTTTGGCAGTGCCCCAGGAGTAGACTGATTGCTTGAAGGAATGAACAAAAAAGACTCACTTCTGGGTCTGGTACTGAGTTTGGTGAAATTCATTGTACACATAAATCCCTTCAGAGTCACAGGCTGTGAGTGACATATAGACCTTTCCAGAGTCACAGGGTGTGACTGATGGACAGAACCCCTCCAGAGGCACAAGGAGTAAATGACAGGCTGATCATGAACAACAGAAACAAACTGAGAGATGGTGATTTGGCCTTTACCACTAAATAAATCACAATTTTGCCTCTTCACCTTTTTAAAAGATATTCTTTCATGGGATGTGGGCATCACTGATAAGACTCAGCATTTATTCCCCATCCCCAGTTACCCTTGAACTGAAAGGCTTGTTCGAGCATTTCAGAAGGTAGTTATGAGTCAACCACATTGCTGTCACTCTGGAGTCTCATGTAGGCCAGATCGGATAAAGCCAGCAGATTTCCTTCCGTAAAGGACATTACTGAACCAGATGGGATTGAATGGATATTTCTATGGTCACCTAGCACATATTCTCTTCCTGCAATCTTTTTCCACCCCTCTTACTTCTCCTTGTAAAATATTTGATTGCCTATCTGGTGGGTGACTGGTTTGCCCATCCATCACTGGATCCACATCACAGATTGCGGTGCCTCACTACCTTGTCAAAATGACCCCATCCTGCCTCCATCCTGAATCACCATGAAGAGCAAAAATGACCTTTGGCCTCTTTTCTCCATCATCATCCATCACCTTAAACACAAAATCTGATGTAAGGTCACCAAACAGAATCATGGGGGGAGGGGGGGATTGAATCACCTCCCCAAGATGAGGTTTGAGGTGGGAGGTGCGGGGCATTTAATCAGATTAAAGGGTCTGGGGTGGAGGCCCAGCTGTTTTTCTGCCTCTGACCCAATGACAGTGCTGTGTGGAGGAACTAGGGGAACACAAGAGGGGAAAACACTGTCAGCTTTGCTAGCGGCCTCCCAGGGGTCCCTCATTCAGTGTTCAGTGACTGCTCAGGGAAAGGGGGAAGCTTCCGAGACCCAACCTCTTTCCCCCCATCCTGTCCTCAGTTGTCAGACCCTGGAAGCTGTCATTGCTCCCAGTAGTGGAGAATGTCCTCTGATTGTCTGGCAGCTTTCAGGGGCTGGCGGATCCAGGATCCAGAGGAAGCCAGCCACTGGCCACTTGATTGGTACTTAATACAGTGGGCCTTCTCCAAAGATGGTGATGCAGGGCTTCTGTGGGCTGGATTGAATTGCTCCCATCAGCTCTGTTTTTCCCTCCCCAAGACGTTACCAGGCCTCCTGGATATTTCCAGCATTTCCTGTTTTGATTTTACGGGGAACTTTTCTTATCAGTTCCATTTATTTTCACACTTGTGACAAGGAACATTCTCCATTCTGCAACTTGTTTTGTGTTATTGTAGCTTGAAACATGGTGTTGAAACATGTTTAAAGTACGTAACACAATTAAAAATGTCATGAATCCAGCTAAGGAAAAAATAATGATTTTACAATAGGCAGGAAACTTGCCTTGTATGTGAAGTGTTAAACTTGTTGCTGTGTCGATTCTATTTGCAGTCTTCCCTTTACAATGCTACTCCTGTCAAAATGAACAGGACAATAAAGTCTGTAACCAGAAGCCACCTGAAAATTGCACAGGTGACGAGGACAGGTGTATGGTATCTAAGGTCACCACGGAGATTTGTAAGTTTACATTTAAAATCCATTCTTTCTAATGCCACCCTTGAAGCTAATGAGGCATCCTTCAATATTCTCGTTCCCTTTTTCTGATTTTTGCATCAAAAATGCTCATTTTTGCATCAACCAATAACATAGAAAGAGGAGATTTTTCAACCTGTTAGAACATCCAGAGGTGCAGAATGAAAACAGCGAGTTTTTGGAGATAATTCTGTTTCTTGAAATGGTTGCCCACAAGGGAAACAAGCCACATCATCCTCTCCTTCACCACCATTATCTGTGTCTGTCCTGAATATATGAGAATTTTAGACCCTACTTTTTTGTCTCCTGGCCAGGATGCAGCCATTATAAAGTTCTACTGTGATGGAACTGAATATCAGGCACTATGCATAACAGGCAGTCAATCCAAGGGGGCAGTGCCAGGGAGCAGGGCCAATGGGGGCCCTCAAGGAAGATCTAAGTGGTGGGGGGGGGGGGTCCACTTATCCATGGAGGGGGAAGGGGTTCCACTTGTGCATGTGGGGAGGTGGGTCCCTATGTCCTTGGGGGTGGCGGGATTGAGAGCTCTTTATTTTTTACCGTGGATCGGGCTGCCCTTTAAAAATGGAGCCGTGCACTCCTGGCATTGCTGGCATTTTTCAGCCTTGCCCCACCCCACCCCCCACCAGCACGATGGTGTGGATCACGCACAGCGTGGTGGGAAATGCAGGCTGTGCAGCTGCTGACCTACACATCGCTTTGCCTGCCTTAGCTGACACTGTAAGATATGGAAAACTCCATCTCAAGTGTTTTATTCCACAGCCTGAGATGAATTTCTGACCCTTTCACTGGGATTTTACCGTCCCACCCGCCACGGGAATCGGAGCAGGCGAGGGGCGGAGAATGGGAAGGTCCGTTGGCATCGGGTGGGGTTTTACAGTTTCGGGATGAGCGAGACCATAAAATCCCATCCTAATTAGTGTTTTCCCTTTGGGCAACAAAGATAATATTCGAAAAACATCAAGAGGATTGATGATTGTTTAACTATAAATTATGAGTTAAACTATAAATTATGATCAATAATATTAAATTATACAACAAACTTACAGAAATGTTTTATACTCTTTCCATTTGGCACAGTGGTTAGCACTGCTGCCTCACAGTGCCAGGGACATGGGTTTCCTCCGGGTGCTCCAGTTTCTTCCCACAGTCCAAAGGCCATGCTAAATTCTCCCTCAACAGGTAGCGGAGTGTGGCGATTTTCACAATAACTTCATTGCGGTGTTAATGTAAACCTACTTGTGGTAACAATAAATAACGTTAAATTTCATGTCTTCTTGGCACATACATAATAACCTTAGATGGAAGGTGAATTGATGCCTGGTCCTGTGAGGCCTTACTCAATTGGCTAGATAATGAAAGCAAACAGCCACAGAGTGGTTTATTGCACCAAGTCTGGTCACTTCTGTGAACAGCACCCAAGGATGCTCCTATTATTCTCCTAATTAAGATTGTTTGTGCTTTGTGAGAATCATATGCGTAAACCCGTTTAGTTTTTGGAACTCCCGTCTGCAGTCGCACAAGGGCTGCCATATAATGTAAAGTATTAGCACAACTGATGCTTGAAAACTAACAACTATTTTTTCTTCGTCCCATCACTCTAGTTGGCCAACAAATAACTACTTTGAAAAAAGGCTGCATTAGAAATGCAGAATGTACTGGAACCATCAACGTCTTATTCATCAGCGCAGGAACTGAATGCTGCGCAACCAACTTATGCAATGTGAATGGCTCAGCTCGCCTTGGCGAAAGCAAATGGATGCTTCTAGCTACTGCATGCTTCCTTTCCATAATCCTTAAACTGGTAAACACATTTGAGTTTTAACATCAAGCATGTAGCATTAGCTTGAGAAATGTTCATTCTGTTTCTAATTACACACTGACTTCACATACATCTAAGGTTTAACATCAACATTAATTGATTGATGCTGAAGTTTCTTGCTATGACTCACTGCAATGATCCCATATTGACCACAATGTCACCAAATACGTTACCACCCTGTCACTCAAAAGACAAAAATAAACCAAGATTAACAGGTTAAAGGAGCCTAAGTATAAACTGAAAACTTACTGCCCTCATGATCAATTCCGCTCATCATCATGGCCAGCAGAACTCAACTTGTAACTGTTGGATTTTTTTGTTATATCAGGTGATATTGTGGCACAATTAAAATAAAAGACTTAAAATTTCCATGAAAATAGCGCAGAGACAAATTTGATATTAGCATTTGTACAAGACATCACTGGTATTGGTGACAATTGCGTTCAATTGTAATGTGAAAAGTTGTACATCGCTATAACAAGCCATGCATTTCTGTAATTCTTTATTAGAACTGCAATTAGAAAAATGTGTTTTTGCAGAATCTATTTTGTTTATTATACTAGAATTATCAACTTAATTTACTATGGTTATAATGTGAGACAGGATCGTGGCTAACGAAGATGATGTAACAGCCTTGTCCCTATTCTGCAACCTTCTCCAATCTTACAACTCTCTGCCATCTTTGCCTTCAGCAGCCAAGACCCTAAGCTCTGGCATTCTCTCCCTAAATTTCTCCACTTCCCTACTTGTTTCCTCCCTTCAGACATTCCTTATAACCTACCTGTCTAATCGAGCTTTCGTTCATCTGACCTAACATCCCTGCATGTGCCTCAATGTCAAATTCCATTTGATTACTCAGCTATGAAGCAACTTAGAATAACAAAAAGTTACTGCGATGCTGGAAGCTGAGACAAAAAGAGAAAATGTAAGAAAATCTCAGCACTTTAGAATGTTGTTTTGTTCTGGCAATAATTAATAAATGCATAACAATCATTTTGAATGGTTTTATTCATTGTTGCATTAAATTGATAAAGTACTGAAGAATCAAAGGTCCATCAAGCCATTCCCCACATGAACCACATACAATTTGTCCTATCACCAATGTATCAGACAAAGTCCTGATTTTTTTTATTCATTCATGGGACATGGATGTCGCTGGCTGGCCAGCATTTATTATCCATCCCTAGTTGATCAGAGGGCAGTTGAGAGACAACCACATTGTGCAGAGGGGGTTGAGTATGTTGAAAATATTACATAGAACATAGAACACTACAGCACAAACAGGCTTTTCGGCCCACAAGTTGCGCCGATCATATCCCTACGTTACCATTAATTGCCCTATATTAGTTGTACTTTTCATTGATCCTTCACTCTTGAAGCGGATGCCTGACTATTAGATTTGAGTGGTTTTAATAACTTTAATTTTAAAAATAAAATAATAGAAAATTAGATAAACGTATTGGGTGAGATTTTCCCAGAAATTGGCAAAGACTGATGGCGGACAGGATAAGCAGCGTTAAGGTCATCAACACCAATGCTGGCTTTCTCCACCATATCGCGCAGCACTTTGAAAAAGAAGATTGGATCCCACAATGCATTGCTGGAGTGGCGGCTTCTGATTCACCTGTCAGCAACTTAGAAACACAAAGATTGGGGTGCTATTTTTAAAGGCCACCCTGGTGGCACAGCGAATAAACTAGTTAGCCCTGGAACCACCCCCTTCTCCTCCGGGCACCCCCACACCAGCAGTGCCAGGGGCTGATTGGGCATGACCCTCTCCTCACTGAGCTATCTGGGGAGGCTGCGTTCCAAGTGCACATCTTTGGAGACCAGTCATGATTCATGCTGTTCTGTCATCATGCGGCTGTGGAGGGGTTTTGTGACGGGGGCCGGATAATTCCAGTGTAGGAGCCAGACGTAAATGTATCAAAATGATGTTTCCAACATTGAACGCCAGGAAACATGGCCCCATCACTGACAGGGGAAGGGGACAGTCATGTCATGCGTATAAGCTGACATAAAACAGCAGATTTTGCAATATTTTCCATTCCTGTCGCCAAACCCACCTGACATGAACGGGAGGGGAAAATCCCAGCCATTCTTGCCAAAATGGATAACCTCACATTTTTTGCATTGTATTCCATCTGTTCATTTTTTGCCCGCTTGCTTAATTTCCCTAAATCTCTTTGAAGCATCAACGCATCCTCCTCACGCACACTTCCACTTCTGTCCAGCAACACACGAGATATAGAGTCATAGACGGACAAAGCACGTACTTATCTCTGTTTCCTTGGTTAGTTTTTCTCATGAATGGATCACCAGCCTTGTCTTCAGAGGAAACCATTTGGAGTGCAATGTATAATTGCCTACATAGAGATAGGAATATTAGTACAACCAACGTGGCTTCATAAAATGGAAGTCTTACAAGCCTAACTGTATCCTATGATGGCAAAGGGAAGCACCCTAGATATGGTTTAGGCTCTTCAACTCAAAGGCCACGCTATGCTATTGCCCAGATTCCCATGTCAGAAGTTTTATAGTGTGGACAGCATATTATCAGGATCAATTGGGTTGGGAAACAAGCTTGATTACTTATTTAAAATTTAAAATGGTAGACAGGTTGCTGATTCGTATTATGGGGCTGAGCTTGGGGCTGGGCAGCACTCCCTCAATACTGCTTTGATTTTTGTGCTCAAATACCAGAAATGAAATAATGTTGACTCTGAAATTTTAAAATCTGTGGAGCTTCAATTATCTTTGATGTGAATCAGCCCAATGGTACTTAATTCCAATTTAATAATTGTCAGAAACTTTCTGTTTTTCGACATCCAAAGTGTGGTGCGTTGTGGGAGGTTATTAATAATCGTTCTAAGAAAAATACACATCGCTTTTAATCCTTCATTATTCATGACTTTTTATGCACAATATATTTGGTGTTAGTTTGGTGGTGAAGATAGCCACAAAACAGGTGCTGTGCTAATAAGTCTGGTTTTAGCCCATAACTTTACTCCTAATTGCGGATTACTGTCCTTTGAATTTGCCTGGAAAGCTAAAAGAGAAAACGAGCTTGCTGCAGGTTTCGCACTCAAGTGCTGATCAGAACTTTGTTACTAGTACATGGGAGCTCCACACACCAAGTTCCACCGAACGTGTGCAGTGTGTTGGCTGACGCATAGTGGCAGGTTTCAGGATGACACACTGACTAAGGGATCAGGCTCCCAGGTTTGGCACTGGAGGGCCTGGAGGCAAGGTTTCAGAACAGGAGGGATGTCTGTACCTGGAGGAAAGGAGGCCACCTCACCCCCTTCTCTCTCTCTCTTGCTGCAGCTGCTGCCTCGCTGTCTGGTCTATTCTCCTCCTCTCATTCCAGATGAAAAGGAAATTCTAGCAGGTTTCAAAGGGACCATGGCATAGTGGCAATGTCACTGGACTAATAATCCAGACGCCCAAGCTAATATCCGGGGTCATAAGTTTAAATGCCATCATGGGAGAGGGTAGAATTTGAATTCAATTAATAATTCTAGAATATAAAAGCTTGTCTTAGTAGTGGTGACCATGACAACTATTGCTGTTTATTGATGTAAAAGCCCATTTGATTTACTCGTGAAATCTGCCGTCCTTACCCGGTCTGGTCAATATATGACTCTGGACCCACAGCAATGTGGTTGACTCTTAATCACCATCTGCAATGGTCAAACAAGCCTTTCAGTTAAAGGGCTATTAGGGATGGGCAATAAATGCTGGCCTTGACAACAATGCTCTCACCCCGTAGCATAGTTGCTGATGACCAAGCTCTCTGTCTCCTGATGAGTGCTATAAGGTAGAACATAAGAACATAAGAAATGGGAGCAGGAGTAGGCCACCTAGCCCTTCGAGCCTGCCCCGCCATTCAATAAGATCATGGCTGATCTGTCGCTGCTCAGTTCCACTTTCCCGCCCTCTCCCCATAACCCTTAATCCCCTCTCTTATCAAAAACCCATCAACCCGCGTCTTAAAAATATTTAGCGAGGCAGCCTCCACCACTTCAACGGGCAGAGAATTCCAGAGATTCACCACCCTTTGAGTGAAGAAGTTCCTCCTCAACTCCGTTCTAAACCGCCTCCCCTTTATCTTGAGGCTGTGCCCCCTAGTCCTACTGTCTTTTTTCAGCAGGAAGAGTCTCTCCACCTCTATCCTATCCATCCCATTCATCATCTTATACGTCTCAATGAGATCTCCCCTCATTCTTCTAAACTCTAACGAGTACAAGCCCAGTTTATTCAGCCTCTCCTCATAGCTCAACCCCCTCAACTCTGGTATCAGCCTAGTAAACCTCCTCTGCACTCCCTCCAAGGCCAAAATATCTTTGCGCAGGTGCGGCGCCCAAAACTGCACACAGTACTCCAGCTGCGGCCTCACCAATGCCCTATACAGCTGCAGCAAGACCTCCCTACTTTTATATTCAATCCCCCTCGCTATGAAGGCCAGCATCCCATTCGCCTTCCTGACCACCTGCTGCACCTGCAAGCTGGGTTTTTGCGACTCATGCACAAGGACCCCGAGGTCCCTCTGCACCGTCGCCTGCTGCAGTTTTTCACCCCGTAAGTAATAGTCCTTCCTACCATTCTTCCTACCAAAGTGGACCACCTCACACTTGCCAACATTAAATTCCATTTGCCATTTCCTGGCCCATTCGCCCAGCCTATCTAGATCCTTCTGCAGACTCTCCACACCCTCCGCACAATTTGCCGTTCCCCCAATCTTGGTGTCATCAGCAAATTTCGACACCCTACACTCGGTTCCCTCCTCCAGATCATTTATATAAATGGTAAAAAGCTGAGGCCCCAGCACCGACCCCTGGGGCACTCCACTAGTCACCATCCGCCAATCCGAATAGCACCCGTTGACCCCCACTCTCTGCCTCCTATTTGACAACCAATCCTCTATCCACGCTAACACCCTACCCCCAACTCCATGTCCCTCGACCTTCTGCAATAACCTCTTGTGAGGTACTTTGTCAAACGCCTTCTGAAAATCTAGAAAGACCACATCCACCGGCTCTCCTCTATCCACCGCCCTAGACACATCCTCATAGAACTCCAGTAAATTTGTCAGACACAACTTCCCTTTAACGAAACCGTGCTGCGTCTGCTCTATCAAGCAATTCCCTTCAAGATGCCTCGCAATTTCCTCCTTAATGACAGATTCTAACATTTTACCTACAACAGACGTTAAACTAACCGGCCTATAATTCCCCGCCTTTTGCCTGGCACCCTTCTTAAACAACGGTGTAACATTAGCCGTTTTCCAATCATCCGGCACTTCGCCGGAATCCAGCGACGTCTGGAAAATAACCACCAAGGCATCCACTATCACCTCCACCATTTCTTTCAGAACCCTCGGATGCATTCCATCCGGTCCTGGGGACTTGTCCACAATCAGCCCCTCCAGTCTGTCGAGCACCGCCTCTCTAGTAACAGTAATGTCATTAATACCCTCTAGTCCTACCACCTTTCCATCGCTAACACCCGGCAAATTATTCACGTCCTCCTCCGTGAAGACAGAAACAAAAAAGTTATTCAATACCTTAGCCATATCCCCATCCCCTACCACTAGGTCCCCTTTCTCATCCTCTAAAGGACCAACATTCACCCTAGCCAGCCTCTTCCTTTTTATATATTTATAAAAACTCTTGCTATCCTTTTTTATATTAAGCGCTAGCCCAGCTTCATAGTTTCTCCTACCCTTCTTTATCAACTTCTTTGTCAATCTTCGTTGACATTTAAACCTCTCCCAATCCTCTTCTCGCCCACTACTCTTAGCTACTCTAAATTCCTCCGCTTTTAGTTTAACACTTTCCTTCACCTCCTTCGTTATCCACGGCTTATTACCTCTCCTCCTACTATCCTTTTTGACCATCGGAATAAATTTCTGCTGAGCACCAAGAAAGATCTCCTTAAAGATCCTCCACTGCTCCTCAACAGACCCTCCCTCCAACGCGCTCCCCCAGTCCACATTCGCCAATTCTTCTCTCATCCTACCGTACTCCCCTCTATTCAAACAAAGGACGCGTGTCCGGGAACCCACTTTCTCCTCCTCCATCTGCACCAGAAACTCCACCATACAATGATCACTCTCCCCAAGAGGATCCTTCACCACAAGGTCCCTAATTCTACCCGCCTCATTACATAGCACCAGATCCAAGATAGCTCGCTCCCTCGTCGGCTCCAACACACACTGTTCGAGGAAATTATCCCGGCAGCATTCCAAGAACTCTTCCTCGAGCCCACCGCGTCCAACATGGATCGACCAATCAATATGCAGATTGAAATCCCCCATAACTACGGCCGTCCATTCCTGCACGCCGCACTTATTTGCACGTTAACAGCCCGCCCCACCTCCAGATCATTATTCGGGGGCCTATAGACGACACCCACCAGCGTCTTCCTCCCTTTGCTGTTCCTAATCTCCACCCACAACGATTCCACCCTCTGCTCCTTGGCTCCAATATCATCCCTTGCTGAAATGTGAAAGGTGCCACATTCTCTTTCCCATGGATTCCTCACAGAATTTCCAGTTTGCCCACAGGCTGCTGACCCTCTGCTCTCTTCTGCAAGGCAGCATCCCCATCTACCTTCAAGTAGCTGACTGCTTGCTGGGGATGCTGGATTCCACTAACTGGGCACTGAACTTAATTCCTTCATTTAGGGCACTTGCATTTCAACATAGAGTTCCTTAAGTGATATAGCTGAGGCAAGGGGTGAATAACATGGAAATTATCTGGGTGATCGATTGCTGACCCAAGATTAAAACTTAAGCCCATTTCTGAACTGGGAATCTTTGCATTGCTTGCTTGAGTTTTTTGATGAGGTAAACAGAGAGGTTTGATGAAGGTGATTCTGCACGTGTGGACTTATAGAATCATAGAATCTCTACAGTGCAGAAGGAGGCCATTTGACCCATCAAGTCTGCACCGAAACAATCCCATCCAGGCCCTATCCCCGCAACCCACGTATTACCCCACTGTTGTTGTTTGTCCATCGTCAACAATGAGGTCCTCGACACCATTAGTCATTTTGAGGCTGGTTGCGATGTGTCTGAAGATGACTGATCAGGCCAATTTGGGCATGGAATGTCCTGACACATATTGGACAGACTTGTGTAGACACTGTACTTGTTGCACTGGTGGCTCTGGGCTTGTGCACCTCACGCTAAAGTTGTGCTTCACAATACACCTTGCTTTGTGAGCTTGACAGCCTTTGTGGATGACTTTCAAGAGACATCTGATAAGGCGCCACACAACAAGACTTGTGAACAAACTTACTGTCCCAATCCTGGCAGAAAAGGGACAGTAATGAAGTGGATATGAAATTGGCCCAGTGACAGGAAACAAAGTGTAATGGGAAACAGTTGTTTCTCAGACTGGAGGAAGTTTTTTTAAACTTTTCACTTATGGGAAATGGGCGTCACTGGCAAGCCAAGTATTTGCCGATTACTATACTGTTCTAAAGGGGGTGTAAATGTGCACAAATCATTAGAAGGTGGCAGGGCAAGTTTAAATTAATCAGGGCATGGTTAATAATTCCTATAACATGCTGGGCTTTATCAATAGGTACAAAAGTAAGGAAGTTTTGTTAAACCTGTACAAACAATAGCTTTCCTTAACTGGACGACTGATTCTGGACATCACAGTTGAAGAAGAATTTGAAAGCATTGGAGAGAGTGCAGAAGACTCACGAGCATGCTTCAAGGGACGGTGAACTTGAATTATACAGAAAGGTGGGAGAAGTTGGGACTGTGTCCTGTGGAGAAGTTAAGAGAAGATTTGATAGAGAGTCTGGACAGAGTGGACAGGGAGAAACTGTTCCTATTGGTGGAAGAATTGAGAACCAAAGATTTAAGGTAATTGGTAAAAAGAAATAATGGCAACAAGAGGACAAAATGTTTTCATATCTTGAGTGTACCTGGAAATGCACTATACTTCGTGACAGTGTGGTGGAGGCAGATTCAATTGAAGATTAAAAGAGGGAATTTTTAAGTTTATTAGTCACAAGTAGGCTTACATTAACACTGCAATGACGTTACTGTGAAAATCCCCTAGTCGCCACACTCCGGCACCTGTTCGGGCACAGTGAGGGAGAATTCAGCACCCAACCAGCTCGTCTTTCGGACTGTGGGAGAAAACCGGAGCACCCGGTGGAAACCCACGCAGACACGGGGAAAACATGCAGGCTCTGCACAGGCAGTGACCCAAGCCAGGAATCAAACCCAGGTCCCTGGTGTTGTAAGGCACCAGTGCTAACCACTGTGATCTGACAAGGTGGGAGATGCAGGGCCTGAGGGAGGGGCACTAGGTAAATAAAAGCAAATTACAGCAGATGCTGGAATCTGAAAACCAAAAGAGAAAATGCTGGAAAATCTCAGCAGGTCTGGCAGCATCTGTAAGGAAAAAAAGAGCTGATGTTTTGAGTCTAGATGGCCCTTTGTCAGAGCTTTGTAGAAGGTCAGGTAGCATTGAGGAAACAGGGGGGCTGCAGAAGGACTTGAATAGGTTAGGAGAGTGGGCAAAGAAGTGGCAGATGGAATACAATGTGGAAATGTGTGAGGTAATGCACTTTGGAAGGAGGAATGGAGGCATAGACTATTTTCTAAATGGGAAAATGATTAGGAAATCAGAAGCACAAAGGGGCTTGGGAGTCCTTGTTCAAGATTCTCTTAAGGTTAATGTGCAGGATGAGTTGGCAGTTAGGAAGGCAAATGCAATGTTAGCGTCCATGTTGAGCGGGCTAGACTACAAGAGCGGGGATGTACTTCTCAGGCTGTATAAAGCTCTGGTCAGACCCCATTTGGAGTACTGTGAGCAGTTTTGGGCCCCATGTCTAAGGGAGAATGTGCTGGCCTTAGAAAGAGTCCAGAGAAGGTTCAAAAGAATGATCTCTGCAATGAAGAGCTTGTCATATGAGGAACGGTTGAAGATTCTGGGCCTGTACTCATTGGAGTTTAAAAGGATGAGGGGGAATCTTCTTTAAACTTATACTGCAAGGCCTGAAAAGAGTGGACATGAAGTGGATATTTCCACTATTAGGAAAAACTAGAACCAGAGGGTACAGCCTCAGGCTAAAGAGACAATCCTTTAAAACAGAGATGTGGAGGAATTTCTACAGCCAGAGAATGGTGAATCTGTGGAACTCTTTGCCGCAGAAGGCAGTGGAGGCCAGGTCATTGAGTGTCTTTAAGACAGAAATAGATAGGTTCTTGATTAATAAGGGGATCAGGTGTTATGGGGAAAAGGCAGGAGAATGGGGTTGAGAAAAATATTGGCCATGATTGAATAGCGGAGTAGACTCAATGGGCCGAGTGGCTTAATTCTGCTCCTATGTCTTATGGATCACCTGGACTTGGAACGTTAGCTCTTTTCGAACATAGAAAACTACAGCACAAACAGGCCCTTTGGCCCACAAGTTGCGCTGATCATATCCCTACCTACTAGGCCTACCTATAACCCTCAATCCCATTAAATCCCATGAACTCATCCAGAAGTCTCTTAAAAGACCCCAACGAGTTCGCCTCCACCACCACCAACGGCAGCCAATTCCACTCACTCACCACCCTCTGAGTGAAAAACTTACCCCTCATATCTCCTCTGTACCTACTCCCCAGCACCTTAAACCTGTGTCCTCTCGTAGCGACCATTTCAGCCCTCGGAAATAGCCTCTGAGAATCCACCCGATCTATACCTCTCAACATCTTACAAACATCTATCAGGTCACCTCTCAGCCTTCATCTCTCCAGGGAGAAAAGACCGAGCCCCCTCAACCTACCCTCTTAAGGCATGCCACCCAATCCAGGCAACATCCCTGTAAATCTCCTCTGCACCCCCTCAATAGCTTCCACATCTTTCTTGTAATGAGGTGACCAGAACGGCGCACAGTACTCCAAGTGGGGTCCGACCAGGGTCCCATAAAGCTGCAGCATTATCTCCTGACTCCGAAACTCAATCCCTCGATTGATGAAGGCTAGCACACCATACGCCTTCTTGATCATATCCTCCATCTGCGAGGCCGATTTAAGAGTCCTATGGGCCTGGACCCCAAGGTCCTTCTGATCCTCTACACTGCTTGTAGTATACCTTTGATATTATACTCCTTCATCCCATTGGACCTGCCAAAATGGACCAGCCAAAATGGACCACTACACATTTATCCGGGTTGAAGTCCATCTGCCACTTCTACCCCCAGTCTTGCATCCTATCTATGTCACGCTGCAACTTCTGACATCCCTCCAGTCTATCCACAACACCACCAACCTTCATGTCATCGGCAAACTTACCAACCCATTCCTCCACTTCCTCATCCAGATCATTTATGAAAATTAAAAACAGCAAGAGTCCTAGAACAGATCCCTGGGGCACTCCACTGGTGATTGACCTCCACGCAGAAAAAGACCCATCCACAACCACTCTTTGCCTTCTGCAGGCAAGCCAGTTCTGGATCCACAAGGCAACAGCCCCTTGGATCCCATGCCCTCTCACTTCCTCAAGAAGTCTTGCATGGGGGACCTTAGCACATCCTTGCCTTTTCTCTCTCTCTCCTTTTCCAGTGCTAGGTACAGAGTTCCCTCAGCACAAAGGCCTTCCCTTTTTGCTGTATTCTATGATTAGGAGGATGTTGTTTGAATAAAAACATTCAAAACTGCTCCAAAAATTAGAAGTCTCACAACACCAGGTTAAAGTCCAGTGGATTTAGTTGGTAGCACAAGCCACTAGCTTTCAGAGCCACTGCCCCTTCATCATGTGAGTGCGATTTCAGTTGACAGAGTATACAAAGAGGACAAACTTAATCTACAAAATAATGATTGGAATGTGAGTCTTTACAAGTAATCAAGTCTTAAAGGTACAGACAATGTGAGTGAAGAGAGGGTTAAGCACAGGTAAAAGAGGTGTGTATTGTCTCCATATCACGGCTCCATAAACTCCCTGAGAGATAATATATAACCTCACCCCCTCAGTCTCTTCCCTCTACAGGCAGCAGCGTCCCACACATCACTAGCCCACTGCCCCGGAAGTGAACCTGGTATACAGGAAGTGACGCCACTGTCCCCTATATAAGACATCCCCAGGCCCCACTGTTTCCTCTTCTCGCTCTGCCCGGTTCGGAAGTGCTCTGTTCTTCTGATCGAAGCTAAGGCCGAGTTCACCCCGGCGACTAGCACCATCGGACCCGCAGACAGACAGCGCCATGGCCTCCACCTCGGAACTCGCCTGTATCTACAGCGCGCTCATCCTGCACGATGACGAAGTCACCGTCACCGTGAGTGAGGCCGCGGCGGCGCCATCTTAGAGAGAGAGAGAGGGAGGCCCGAGAAGGGCCCGGGGCCCGCACAGGGGGAGGCAGCCCGGGGCCCGCACAGGGGGAGGAAGCCCAGGCCCCTGAGGCGGATAGAGCGTGGGGGCCGCCTTGGTGCCAGAACCTCGTGTGGCGGCCCCGGTCCCGCATCGGAAGTTTTCCCTTCTCCACGTGGGGTGGGAGCTGCCGGGACTGTGATGGGGAAAGTCTCCTCCAGGCTGGGCCATAATCATCGGGAGGAATGTGTCCCTGAGCTCTGGCTGTAGAGACACGGGCTGACGTTGCGAGGTGACTTTCCACCCCCCCAGCATGAGGCTGGAGCCTGTGTCCTAAACCGTCTGCTTGCCCCGACTCGCAAAATGAGCACTTTATCCTCCCGTTTCTAGCAGTGGACTAATTTACCAAGACATTCATCTCAGCACAAATGCATGTGCTTTCCATGTGTGTGCTGCAGGGAAGTTTCTAACCCAATATGACTTGCAACAAGTTCCAGCGGGAACTCTTGTTTTTGAAGGCGGCATGAAAGCGCCAGGGACCTGGGTTCAGTTTCAGCCTTGGATGACTCTGGAGTTTGCACATTCTCCTCGTCAGTGAGTTTCCTCGCACAGTCCAAAAGTATCCAGGTTAGGTGGATTTGCCAGGGTAAAATGCATTGGGATTGGCGTGATGGACAAGTAGGATGTTCTTTAGAAAGTTAGTGCACTCCAGATGAGCCAAATGGCCTCCATCTGCACTGTGGGGATACTATGGTGCTCTTCTGCCTGAAGCTGGTGTTAATCTCTACATTCATCCTAATGATCTGATCATTCCATTGCTACCTTCCCCAGAGTTGACCTATTTTTCTGGTCTTGCAGTTGAATAATGTTTATGCTGATACATAACCAGATCCTAATTGCACTGCTCTGCTGATATGTATTTGAAATTTTTCTTTTTCAGGAAGACAAACTCAATGCCCTGATCAAGACAGCTGGTGTAAGCATTGAGCCTTTCTGGCCTGGTCTATTTGCCAAGGTAATATCAGAATTCAGGCTGGCAATGTATTAATGGATCTCTAGTCATTTGGCCCAGGTCACCTGCCAAAATAAAACTTCAAATATGCACCAGTGTATTTTTAGCATTGTGGATAAATGTGTTGGATTTATGTTGTGCTTTTCAAGATTTCAGAACACTACAACCTGTGCACTATTTATATAGTGCCTTTGATTAAAAAGATCCCAAGGTGCTTGATAGAAGTATTGTCAAACAGAATGTAAGAGCACCTTGGAGACCAAAAGATTGTTCAAAGTGAGTTATCAGAAATCTCTTCCAGGGAGAGAGTGATCTATACAGGATACTCCACAGCTTGGGGCCTAGGTGACTAAAGGCAAAGCCACCAATGGCAGAGCAGTTAGAATTGTGGGGGGTGCACAAGAAACCAGAATTACAGCAATGCAGAGAGTTCTAGGGCTGAAAGAAATGGAGATAAGACCATAGAGGGATTTTTAAAATCTGTATTTTCCTTTTGAGTTACTGTAGGCTAGCAAGCACAGGGGCTTTTCTTAGGCAGAGTTTTGATCACAAGTTTAGGATGTGGAAGGCTAGCCAGGAATGTGTTGGGATAATACAAATGAAGGCCTGAATGAGATTCAGTTCAGTGACATTAGAAAGTTGTACTGATTTAGCAGCAGTGAGGATTTGAGGAATGCTCTGTGGGTAAAATTAAGAGTCAGTGTGAAGTCTTGCCTATAACTGATTTTTTTTATAATTTCTTTAGGCATTGGCTAATATTGACATCAACAGTCTGATCTGCAACGTTGGTGCTGGTGGCAGTGCCCCAGCTGCTGCTGCTGCACCTGCTTCCACTGCTGCCCCAGCTGCTGGTGAGTGTAATTATTTTAAATTGTAGGAGTTCTTGGCCTCCTAAAAAATAAATGTATATACCTTTTGTCAGATGAGACTTGTTAATTTTACTCTGCACAGGGTTGTGTTGGAGAATTAAAATCTTTTTTCTTTCTGCAGCTGAAGAGAAAAAGGAAGAGAAGAAACAGGAAGAATCTGAAGAGTCTGATGATGATATGGGTTTTGGTCTCTTTGACTAAATGCACCATGCAACAAGTTGTTCTGATTTGCAACAATAAAAATTGAATATACTTTTTCCTGAGTTGCCATGTTTATTACCAGAATCTGAAATCCAGCAGCCAAATCTTTCCCACTATCTACCCAATGGGTTTGGCTTGGTGTTAAATTCTGTCTTTGCCATGGCCTTTTACTACATTAAAGGTGATATAGAAATGCAAATATGATACTGTATGACTTAAACACTACATTAAACAGGCAGCTGGGACTACCTTTAAGGAGAATACAACATCTCACTTTCACACATTGTATTCTGTCTGTCACTTCTTTGCCCACTCTTCTTTCCAAATCCTTCTGCAGCCTCTTTATATCATCTGCAACCTTGACCACAATACTAAATCAGTGATGTATAAAGTGAAAAGTTGTCTCTGACCCCAGTGGAACTCCACTAAGTACCAGCAGCCATCTGAAAAAGGACTCATCTCCACTCTTCTGCTAGTCAGCCAATTTTTCATCCATGCTCATAACTTTAATACTAGAGGCAGCTTCCTGGAAGTTGATAACTGCTAGCTCTCCATTGTTTAATCTGCCCATTATCTCATCAAAGAATTTCACAACCTCCCCTTGAAGAAACCATGCTGACTTTAACCTATATCACTGTGTGCTTCCAAGTGGCCTGTGTTTTGCCACCATTCTTAAACCGGTGTTACATTAATGATTTTTCCAGTCCTGTGGGACCCTTCCTGATTCCAGTAATTACTGAAAGATAACCAATAATGCCTTCACAATCTCTTCAGATATCTCCTTCAGAACTCTGGGATATCATCCATTTGGTCCAGGTGATTAATTCACCTTCAGACCTTCCAGCTTATGTAGCACTTTCTTGGGAATGGCTACCTCACCTCTGCAATTTTTGGTACATTGTATTAGTCTTCACAGTGGAAGACATTGGTAAAGTATGTATTCACTTTCTTTGCTATTTCTGCTTATTACTAGTTCAAAGTCCACTCTTGCTTCTCGTTATCCTTTCTCTAAAAAACATCTTTATATCACTGGCAGGCTTACCCTCATACTTCATTTCTCATCCTTATTGCTTTAGTTGTCTGCTGTTGCTTTTTAAAGGTCTCCATTAATCTTCACCACATTGTATGCTTTTGTTTTTATGCTGTCCTTGGCTTCCCTTGTCAGCCATAGTTGCCTCATCCTCTCCTTAATATGCTTCTTGGAATGAAATTCTGCTGAATTATTCCCAGAAACTCCTGCCATTGCTGCTTCAGTGTCTTTCCTGCTAGGCTCCTCTTCCAATCAAGTGCAAGCGGCTCCTCCCACATGCCTCAGAGGTTACTTTTACTCAATTGTAATGTGTTACATCTGACTTTAGCTTCACCCTCAAACTGCAGGGTGAATTCTATCATATTCATATTGTGGTCACTGCTGCCTAAAGGTTCCTTCACCTTTACCTCCTTAATCAAGTCTGCCTCTACACATCAAATCCAGAATTGCCTGCTCCAAAAAGCCATCTTGTAGACATTCCACAAATTCTACCAACTTGATTTTTCCCAGTCCACTTGTTTACTGAAGTTCCCCATGATCACTGTAACCTTGCCTTATTACCAGGAGATAGAAAAGGCATGCATCTTGTGCCCCACACCTTGAGTACTGCTGAGATCCCATCAGGGTCTTTCTACCTTTGTGGTTCTCTCAACTCTACCCACACATTTTACACCTTCTGACCCTATAATTGCTGGCTATCGATTTAAATTTCCTACTAACAAGCTGATACCCCTGGGCAGGATGTGGATGAAGTTGGATGCTAAGGTAATGAGTGAAGAAATGCTTTCTTGATCAGGGAGTAAAGGAGATGTTAAGCATATGTATAGTACAGTTCTGCTGCTGTACCTTAATTACAAATTTAAAGATTTAAAAAGGCCCTGAGGAGCAACTTTTTCCAGTGGCATAAATGGAATGAGCTACCGGCGGTGTTGTTATAGGTGGATACAGTTGCAACATTTAGAAGACATTTGGACAGGTACATGGAAAGGAAATTAGAGGGATATGGGCCAAATGTAGGCAAATGGGACGAGCTCAGTTTAGGAAACCTGGGCGTGGATGCTTCCGTGCTGTAGATTTCTATGACTATAAAATACTGCAAGTGTTGGAAATCTAAACAAGCAATGCTGAAAATACCTGGTCAGACATCTGTGGAGAGAAGTACTTAACATTTCAGTTGGAATCTTTCATCAGAACTAAAGAAAGATAGAAATTTAAGTTTAGAAGCCAGTAGAAAGTGGAGGGGTAGGAAGAACAAAAGGGAAGGTTTGGCAGGGTGGTGGACAGGAGAGTTTAATAAAAGATTTCAAGATAAATTGTTTACTGCATGGACAGCAGTGGCTTACCACCAGCTTCCCAAGGGCAATAAGGGATGGGCAACCTAGGGACCCTCATCCCATAATAAGAATAA
This sequence comes from Carcharhinus amblyrhynchos, assembly GCF_965287045.1. Classification (NCBI taxonomy): domain Eukaryota; kingdom Metazoa; phylum Chordata; class Chondrichthyes; order Carcharhiniformes; family Carcharhinidae; genus Carcharhinus; species Carcharhinus amblyrhynchos. The sequence goes on along the minus strand of NC_137331.1, from coordinate 109,351,948 downwards.
AAGATCTGTTAGTGATGGTTAAACCAATTGTTGGTCATTTCCATTGCAGTCTGTCCCTTGGACATGTGGGAGTAAAGATGAAAGTTGTACCAGGGTGAGAGAGTCATGCTCTAGCAAGGTGCAAGTGTGAAGGTTTGGTTGAGCAAATCAGCAGCAGCAGAAATGTGGCTAGTGGATTGCCAAAAGGGGCTAGACAGCTGAGATTTTGAAAGTACAATCAGAAATATATTGGGAGAGTTTTTTTGTTTTGGGCAGATGCAAAAAAGAGGTGGGGTTGTGATGTGCAGGGTGATACAAGAAAGTAATCAGAAATGGCCTTATCTGTGGTCAGTTGAACAAAGACCCAATGAGATGGCAAGGTCAAGGGTCAGAAGCTTACTTACATGGAGGGACTGATTCAGGAAGGATAAGGTAATGAACTCAGGGGAGAGAATATGATTGAATGAGCTGGTTATTGAAATCATTGAGGATCACAAATTGGTGCGGGGGGTTGGTGGACTGAGGAGTTGGTGAGAAATTTTCATGTGCTGGTTTGGGCTTAGAGAACAAGGATTTTTAACTGATGTTAGAGGGTGACATGTTCAAAGAGGGTAAGTTTTCCAGATGATCAGAGTGGTCAGACCAAGGTTGTGAGTTGATGTTAAGAGCCACTCTTCCACCTCAATGGTCTGGGCAAAGCAGGTGGAAGCATATATAGCCAGGCTTTGTTTAGGAAGACTGTAAAATAATGGTAAAGAATAATGTATATTGTATTATAAAGCTAATTCATGTGTCAAAATCATAATTATCTTAATAAACCCCACTAGGTGGTGCTAATGCTCTTGAAAATCACAATGACAGTTCTGCTGGAGTTAGATTCTCAAAGCCTTGAAATGATGTTGAAAAGACTTGAAATGATGTTGCCTATCCTTGGCCGGAATAATGTAGGGGGGAGTTATATGATAAAGGGTAAGCCCTTAAGGTGTATAGAGTTGCAGCGAGACCGGGGGGGGGGGGGGTGCAAGTGCACAAGTCTTTGAAGGTGGCAGTGCAAGTGGAGAGTGTGGTGAAGAAAGCCTTTATGTTAGCCTTTATAGGAAGGGGTATAGAATATAAGAGCTGGAGTCTAATATTGCAGCTGTACAGAACGTTGGTTAGGCCGCATTTGGAGTACTGCGTACAGTTCTGGTCGCCTTACTACCGGAAGGACGTGGAGACTCTGGAGAGAGTGCAGAGGAGGTTTACCAGGATGTTGCCTGGTATGGAAGGACTGGGGTATGAGGAAAGATTGAAGAAATTGGGGCTCTTTTCCCTTGAAAGATGCTGACTGAGGGGGGATCTAATAGAGGTATATAAGATTATGAAGGGTATAAATAGAGTTATCAGAGGTAAGCTATTTCCTATGATAGAGACACGTAGGACAAGGGGCCATGGACTTAAGGTGAGGGGGGAGCGGTACAACTCAGATATTAGAGGGAGGTTTTTCACACAGAGGGTAGTGGGGGTATGGAATGCTCTGCCAAGTAAGGTGGTGGAGGCAAACACACTTGAGTCCTTTAAGAGTAACTTAGACAGGCACATGACTGAGTTGGAGATGGGTGGATATAGGAGAACCTTTTAAATAAGGGTCATTAGCATTGGGGCGTCCCTGGTAATGTAAATGGGTATAGTATGATAATAATGTCTTTTCTCTTTTCATTCACAGGTTTTAAGTCGGTCCACCTCGTGTCCAACGAGGGGCATACACATGATGTGTCGTACTGGGGCTGCTCTTGGTTGTTCAAGATTGGCCTAGTGCTTCATGTCGTTAGTGTGTGCTTAAACTGGACAAGATACTGGGCAAGACGACAGCTCAGTGACTATCACTGATTGCTGTGCAGACACATGGATTTGGGCCGGTGTCTGTGGGAGTTTGCGCATTCTCCCCGTGCTTGCGTGGGTTTTCTCCGGGTGCTCTGGTTTCCTCCCACACCCCAAAGATGTGCTGTTAGGCTGATTGGCAGGAGTAAATTGTCCCTAAATCAGTTTCCCTCAATCTGGATGGCCATAAAACATTAGATAGGGGTCATGGGTAGAGAGGTGGACTGGTGGTGTTGAGATGGCGGCGCGGGCTCGTTGGGCCGAAGGGCCTGTTTCCCGGGCTGATTTTGTTCTTTGTACAAACTTCTGTTAATTTGATGAGACATCAAACTTCTCAAGTTCATGTGAAAGATCCCATAACAATATTTTGAAGAGGGACAGGAAGTTCTGATCAGTGTCCTGAGCAATATTTATCTGGCAACCAACACCTAGAAAGTTACCTGATGATTCTCACAATGCTGTTTGTAGGACTCAGCTGCCATGTACTTTTTAATTTATTTCTAGGATATGAATGTTGTTGGCTGGGCTAGCATTTATTGTCCATTCCTAATCACCCTAGAGAAGGTGGTGGTGAGCTGCCTTTGTGAACTGCTGCAATTCCTGTTAGGAATACCCTGAGTGCTGTAAGGGAGTTCCAGGATTTTGACTCAGTGACGGTGAAGAACAATGATATATTTCCAAGTCAGGCTGGTGACCGACTTGGAGGGGTACCTCCAGGTGGTGGTGTTCCTGTGTGGCTGCTGCTCTTGTCCTTGTAGATGGTTGTGGCTGTGGGTTTGTCAGGTGCTGCCTCGGGAAGTTTGGTGAATTCCTGCAGGATGGTGCACATGGCTGCCACTGTGCGTCAGTGGTGGAAGGAGTGAGTGTTAATGTAGCGGGAAGTAATCAAGCAGGCTGCTTTGTCTTGAGGGTTATAGGAGCTGCATTGACTCCAGGCAAGTGAACAGTATTTCATCATACCCTATCTTGTGCTTTGTAGATTGTGGACAGGTTTTAGGAAGTCAGATGGCAAGTTACCCATTGCAGAATTCCCAGTTTCCTCTTGCAAAAGGCCCCTGCCATGCACTACTCACTAGAGGTGATTGTGCTGACACTCCAACACAATGAGGTCAACACAGCTACGGTGCCTCCGTTGACATCTTCTTCTCTCCCGACTATGAGAGAGAGGGGTAACAATGAATTCAACTGCCTCCATAAGAACATAAGAAATAGGAGCAGGAGTAGGCCACCTAGCCCTTCGAGCCTGCCCCGCCATTCAATAAGATCATGGCTGATCTGTCGTGGCTCAGTTCCACTTTCCCGCCCTCTCCCCATAACCCTCAATCCCCTCTCTTATCAAAAACCCATCAACCCGCGTCTTAAAAATATTTAGCGAGGCAGCCTCCACCACTTCAACGGGCAGAGAATTCCAGAGATTCACCACCCTTTGAGTGAAGAAGTTCCTCCTCAACTCCATTCTAAACCGCCCCCCTTTTATCTTGAGGCTGTGCCCCCTAGTCCTACTGTCTTTTTTGAGTGGGAAGAGTCTCTCCACCTCTATCCTATCCATCCCATTCATCATCTTATACGTCTCAATGAGATCTCCCCTCATTCTTCTAAACTCTAACGAGTACAAGCCCAGTTTATTCAGCCTCTCCTCATAGCTCAACCCCCTCAACTCCGGTATCAGCCTAGTAAACCTCCTCTGCACTCCCTCCATGTTTCGTATGTTTTCCCTCATTGCAATATCTCAGAGATGTTTAAGCAACCTTTTTATCAAAAGGAATTTTATTTAAGAACACAGTTAGAATATAATCAAAAGAATCAGCATAATTTTTACCAATTAAAATACTTAAACATGGCAAAGTATAATTTTTTAACAGTTATCGATCTCTATTGATCCAATTTAGCATCATCTCCACACAGACATATACCCTTCTTCAGAATTAGTTAGCATGTAAACAAGTATGCTCACGTAATGCCGGACTTCCAGCTTTTTGACACTTCTGGACAGAGATCCAGGCAGCGATTTTCAGAGAAGGATATATCATCAAAACAGCAAAAAATTCAAACATGTAAACGTAGTCTTTGGCAGCTCCCAGTCTCCAGACTTCAGAAAGGGATGCCTCTCTCCCTATGGCTTCAAAAACAGCAGCTTTCAGGAAAGATCCACTCTCATGCAGTAGAAATTCCAAGAAAGAGATTTCACCTGTCAATCATCTCAATCAAGACCCACTCTGCAAAATCCCAGAGGAACATTAACAGCAGAATAGCATTAGGTCAGATTAAGCAAATACACTGCTGCAACAACAATACAGGATGGCATCTAGACATAATGGTCCAATAAAATGTAAGGGACTGCCAGAAACATCTTGCACAGAAATGTGACTAAAATACATTTTTTAAAGGCACAATATCATCACACACCACGGTAGTCAGTGCACCCATGGTTAATGCTAAGCAGCCATCAGTGGCACTCGCACATAAATGGTGCTGGAGTAGGCATAATTATGTGAGAAACTAAACGTGAGATTTGTCAACTGTGTTACAGCTCAATGGTCTCATCTGAAACACAGCATCACGGACATATCTTTCCATTAGCCTTGCTCTTTGTCAACATTCCACCTCCAGAAATCCCCCAATGCCAGGTTCGAGTAGAAAAGTCAGTCCATGATGACTATACCCTCCTACCCAGTGCACTGTTCTAGGCTTTCTTTCACTGTTGAAGAAAAAGGGAGGGACCTCCTGAAAAACATGGATTTCTAAGAAACACTCTCAGCCTCGAAGATATACGTCCTCTTGACACCGAATCTGGAAAATCCACCTGTAGGTACTCTCCTCATCCACTGCTATGGTGTTCCTGGGCCTAGGGCTACTGGCAGCATCCATCCTGAACTTCAAAGACAGTCACAGGCATTGTTCAGGTGAGGTTTGACTTCTGCACGTCACGTTGTTCCAGACATGTTTTGGACTGGCATGTTTTCTTGCTAATATCGTGGAAAATTGGGAATGGCGCGGGGGGGGGGGGGGGATCCCGATCAGACCCTCATCTGCATCCCATTATTGGGTACATATCAGTTTCACATTGACCTCCAGTGGGTTTTCCAAATTGCCATGGTGGGCACTAGAAGATCCCATGGGAAATTCATGCCAGCATGAAACTGATTTTTGGACGCTTGCTGAATTCTCCCTCCCATCCCACCTGCCATTGACCTCACCAGCTGGGCATGGGAGAATTCTGTCTGTTGTTCTACCTTTCCCCCATCATGGGGGCATGATGGGACCTAAAAACCTAGAAACAGGAGGAGGCCATTCAGTTCTGGAGTCCCCCACCATGAGGAACATTCTTTCTGAATCTATTCTGTCTAACCCTGTTAGAACATTGTATGTTTCTATGAGATCCCCTCTCAGTCTTCTAAACGCCAGTGAATACAATCCTAACGGACTCTCCTCTTATGACAGACCTGCCATCCTAGGAATCAGCCTGGTAAACCTTCACTGCATTCCCTCTAATAGCAAGCACATCCTTCCTCAGATAAGGGCACCAAAACTGCACACAACTGGCCAGGTGTGGTCTCACCAACACCCTATACAATTGCAGTAAAACATCTCTATTCCTATACTCAATTCCTCTCGCTATGAAGGCCAATATACCTGAATTATCTCCTCTTTAAAAGTGATTCAGTTACAATTTTGTCTGCTAATCTTTAATTCCAATTTACCTGTGTCAGATCTATTCTCACTCCATCAAAGTAGGCCTCCTCCAATTGTTTACTCTGGATTGCTCGTTATCTTTTTGCATTGTTAGTGTATACTGTTATCACTGAGCCCAAAATCCTCCCCAAATGACAGTTGATCTACTTCATTATCTAGAAGCCAGGTCCAGCAGTGGCATTTGTTGGGCCATTAACAGACTGTTCTAGAAAATTCTTCTGAGTACGAGTCAGCAACTCATTCCCCTTATCTGCCCTTTACACTGTTTCTATCTAATTTTGTATCAGGTAGTTAAGGTTCTGCCCCATATCTACTCTACAGTATTTGCACATTTTTGTAATTTTCTTCCTCTACAGCTTTCCCTTGAGACAGTGGCCCATAGAATACACATAGGTATAACCATAACCCTTTTTTCCTTGCATCTCACCAAATAGATTCTGTCCTTGATCCTTCAAGAATACCCTCTCTCTCAAGCATTGTAATTTTCTCTTTAATGTTACAAATATGAGGTCTTTATAAGGCTGCAATGTTTCAGGACTATTTCTTTAATTTCAGCTAAAATGGATAAATGAAGGAGCTCATGCAACCTGCACTGAATTCTCCTGACAGCAAAACTGGGTCTTATTTGTCGACAGTGGCAGAATCATCCATATTGCTCTATGATCCTGAGAGTTTCCAAAGTCCCAGGAAAGTGTTAAGAATGTCAGGATTTAAATGATTGTGCTTTAAACTAGCCAACTAATTTGATCTGTAGAGTTGGTATCCAAAAGATAGCTCATCAGCATTTCAACCTGGATACAAGGTCTATGGGATTCACATAGCAATAGAGATAGGCTTTGAGAGCTAAGGGTGTACTTGAAGTCATTGTAGGATTAGATTACAAGGTTGTCCTAAAAAATCTCTGAATTTCACTGCTGGACATCTGCCAACATCTGCGAGAGGCAGCAGATGGAAGCAGTAAATCTTTCTGATTCAACATGCAGTAAATGGGTGGGAGCTCGTGCTTAGTTTGAAAAATCAAATTTGTGCAAATCTAAAACGAGGATAGAAGATTCGCCTGCCTTGACCTAGCAGAAAAATCTCCAGGAAAAATCCCACCATGGAAGAGAGTTCTGGGGTCAGAATTTACCCGGCCAGGGAAGGGAAAGAAGTAAGTCTTCGTGAGCTAGGAATGGCTTTGGATTGGTTCTAGGAGAATTTACTTCGGGACACTTAACTGTAAATATGGAACAAGTGATTTTTGATCATTTAAATGTTAAAGTGGGCAAGTGTTGTCTGTAATTTACATTCTAAGTTACTTTCAAAAATAATGCTTAGTTAACATTGCTTTTTGTCTTCTGCAGTAAAAATCTTCAAATTTGGAATCTTGCCATATGATCTTTTAATCACAGGGAATTGAAATTCGTTTTTAAAAGTTATCAGTCTCCACGGAGATCATGACATTAATCAGTAAACTACTCTTACTCCTTTATTTAAAAAGTGACTGAGACAGGAAACCACAAGCCAGTTGGCTTAACATGTGTCATAGTGGAAATATGTTAAAGCAGGACACTTAGTAAAATACAAGACCATCAGTCAGAGTCAACATGGCTTTGTGAAAGGGAAATCATGTTTAACATGTTTTTATTGGAGTTCTTTGGAGGAGTCACATGTGCTGTGGATAAAAAGGAACTGAGAATGTCCTGTACTTAAATCTCCAGAAGGCAGTTGATAAGGTGACACATCAAAGGTTATTACAGAAAATAAAAGCTCATGTTATAAGCGATAACATATTGACATAGATAGATGATTGGCTAGCTAACAGGGAACGGGGGGTTTGCATAAATAGGCTTCTTCTAGCTGTCAAGATGTAATGAGTGATGTGCCACAGGGATCAGTACTGGGACCTCAATTTTCAACATCTATAAAATGACTTGGATGAAGGATCCAGAAAGGTATGGTTGCTAAATTGCTGATGACACAGTGATAGTCGGAAAGTATTGGGGTAAAATGTGAAATTGTCCATTTTGGCAGAAAGAATAAAGAAGTATATTGTGTAAAACCTGAGGTGTGGTGATCCTCAAGTTGAATCACCACCTGTCACCACCAGTCACAGCCTATGATCACCTGGAAGTATGGTGATTTTAGCTTTCCTTTATCTAAGTAAGGATGTAAATGTGTTATGTACAGTTCAGAAATTTACTAATATCAGGAATGGGTATGTTGTCTTATGGGAATGGTTGGAAAGACTAGGTCTGTATCCGCTGGAGTTTACAAAAGTAAGAGCCTACTTGGTTGAAACCTTTAAGATTCTGAGGGGTATTGACAGGGTGGATGTTTCCTCTTGTGAGAGAGTCTAGAATTAGGGGTCACTGTTGAAAAATAAGGGGTTTAAAACAGAGAGATAATTTTTTTCTGAGGGTTGAGTCCTTGGAATTCTCTTCCTCAAAAAGCAGTGGAAGCAGGGACTTTGATTATTTTTAAGGTCAAAGGGAGGTAGATTCTTTATAAATAAGGAGGGGGAATGGGATAAAAGGTTATCAGGGGTAGTGATCAAATTGCTCACTCCTGCTCCTAATTCTTTTTATTCATAAACAATTATGTACATATATTATACACAGGTCTATGAAACATCAGAAGATTCAGACATTCCGGCTACAGGCCAACCTCATAGCACCAAACCCTGTTTGTAGACTCTTCACGTAACTGTTACTGAAACAAGCCCCAACACTGCTCAATCCCTGCAGGGATTTGCTGCTACACATCACCAGCTCACAACTCTTAACGCTTCCCTATCATCATCCAGTTACAGTAACTAGGACTGACTAGTTCTGCCATTGCGTACTCCTGCTTTAATATATCACAGAACGTGGCCATTTTTTCCATCGTGTTTGTGCAAGGTCTATCCAGTCAGCCCTCCTTCCTACCTCTTTCTCCATATTCCTATACATTTCCCCTGAAAGGAACTGTGTAATTTGCAAAACAAGCATGTAATATTCCCTGCATCAAACTCTGATTTGAGAGAGTGTGTGAAATATGGAGGCAGCACGGTGGCACAGAGGTTAGCATTGTTGCCTCACAGCTCCAAGGACCCCACTTCGATTACGGCCTTGGGTGACTGTGTGGAGTTTGCATGTTCTCCCCGATCTGCGTGGGTTTCCTCCTGGTGCTCCAGTTTCCTCCCACAGTCCAAGATGAGCAGGTTGGGTGGATTGGCCATCCTAAATTGCCCCTTGGTGTCCCAAGATGTGTACATTAGGGGTACATGAGTAATCTGTGATTTTCTCATCCGGAGAGCCGGTGGAGACATGACGGGCCAAATGGCCTCCTTGTGCATTGCAGCAATTCTGTAATGCTGAACTTAAGCAGCATTTTGTTGCGAGCTGAGAAAGACTGGATGACATCACAAGAACAAAATACTGCAGAGTTTGGAAATATAAATATTACATCTCTAACTTATCCCAATCCTGAGGAAAGGTTACAGGTTTAGTGCTGTCTAACCTGCTGAGTTCAACATTGTTCCAGTGGTTCGAAACCTGCAAATGTTCAGCAGGACGTT